>NW_027182268.1:35152371-39952371 GCF_029961685.1 Aristolochia californica
TTACTCTTCGTTTTTGCCGGTGTTGGCTCTGCCATTGCTTACAGTTAATACTCTTCCTGGCCCATAGTGTATTTACTTCCTTGTCTGGTTCCTTTTTAACGTATTGATGCACTCTTGACTTTCCCCTTTTCCTTCCTTCTGCGTTTACAATCATTTCTGGCCTCTTCTTTAATTCTTCTAGATGATTAATACCCTCTTAGTAATTTTCTAAGTTAAAGAAGAAGCTAGTTAATTTAGTTAATACGGATAGCGGTGGTGGTGGTTGCAGGCAAATTGACTGCAGGAGCAGCTCTGGATGCAGAAGGGCTCGTGGCCGTTGCAATATGCCATGCCTTCGCTCTCTTCGTCGCTGTATCAGTGGGTGCCAACATCTCCGGCGGACATGTTAACCCCGCAGTGACTTTCGGATTGGCTCTGGGTGGCCAGATTACCATCCTCACCGGAATTTTCTACTGGATTGCCCAGCTTGTTGGTGCCATTGTCGCCTCCTTCCTTCTCAAGGTTGTTACAGGAGGCATGGTAAGGAAGAATTTTTTTTTCCCCTTCTGAGAGCACTTTGATTTGAAATAATAACCACTGGAGCTAAAAGGCATCGGAATGAGTATCTGTTGCAGGCGATTCCCATCCACAGCGTGGCAGCCGGAGTTGGAGCAGCTGAGGGAGTTGTCATGGAGATCATCATCACATTTGCGTTGGTCTACACTGTGTATGCCACGGCTGCCGACCCCAAGAAGGGCTCCTTGGGCACCATTGCTCCCATTGCAATCGGCTTCGTTGTGGGTGCTAACATCCTTGCCGCCGGTCCATTCTCCGGTGGTTCCATGAACCCTGCCCGCTCCTTCGGACCAGCAGTCGCCAGTGGGGTCTTCACGGACAACTGGATCTACTGGGTGGGACCTCTCGTCGGTGGAGGCTTGGCCGGTCTCATCTATAGCAACGTGTTCATGACCTCCGAGCACACGCCCCTCACCACCGATTTCTAACCAACATTTTATTCGAATAACAGAGAGGGAGAGGAAGGACTGATTTTTAGCTCTTCTTCCTCTCAATTGTTTTTCTTTCGTCATGTCTATGTGTGTTTGTGGGTTGTAATTAATTAGAAGAGGTAAAGCTGAATGCTTGCTTTGTTGGTGATGAATTGAAGCCACTTGTCTCTCCCAAATTTTGGACCTCATCCACTTTTCTACTTCTCTATACCATTAAGTGTGGGTCATTCAATAATGGAGACCGGCTTGAAAAAAAGTTTGGTTCAGTTCAGTTTTTAATTAAACTCAAGCCCTAAAGTTTGTTAAATATAACAAGCCAAGCTCGACTTATTAACTTATTAGTTAGTGAGCCGACTCGTTAACATAATTTATTTTTTATAAAAATACCATTTACTCTAATTGCTCTTGTATTCCCTCTTCTGTTAGTTATAGCTGTTCTTATTTACCTCAAATCTCAAAGACTATCGATTATTCAGCTCTTTTGGGTCCCTCAATATCTAATGTTATTGTTTGTCAATGAAAAAATACTATTAATGGAGGGGTTTACTCTTTCTTTAGGTCTATTAAACTGGTTATTATGCATCAGTATGCTTTATTGCAAAAATATTGGACTCCTCTATGATAACTTGTAGTTCAATGATACTAAGTTCATCACAATATTTTTTTTATTTTTATTTTTTATAATTTTTTATTTTTAGAGTTTTAATTATAGATTGGAGTTCAAATAGCTCAAGCTCGATTCCAATTTTAAGCTTGAGTTCAAAGTATTGGGATCAAACTAAAATCAAATATATGCAGGTTCAAGTTTGGTTCGATTCGATGCTACCCCTAATGGAGACAGTGCATGTGCAAAATTAGATGTTGGGAATATGGACAAGCCAAACATATAGCAACTTGGATATGTAAAGCCTGCCTGGCTGACAATCATAAAGACCTACCATTCATATATGCAAAAATCTAATGCATGTGTCACAGATTGACAACGTCTCTACTTGAATTGAAGACATCTTCCCCTACCATCACTCAAAAGCAGATCTAATCAAAATGGGCATTTGACAGTTCATGTCTCAAAGCCTTCAATGGTGATTATAAACAAAAAGACAGACGTGGAGACATTTCTATTTGATACAGGGCTGCTTTCGGAGACAAGTAGATGGGGTTTGGTGGAGGAATATGCCCTAGGCTTGGGTCAAATTTCTGCACACCTGGGAGTATCCTCCAGCTGCCTCAATCCATTGACAGCCAACAAGCATAACTGTGCATACCAAATGGAATAATTGATGACGGGTTCTTTGTCCGAAAGACTGGAACTCGCTTGCCTTTTCCAGCCTTGAAGGAAGCAACGGGTGGCTCGAATTCATTAGCGGCCGTAAAAGGGTAGACAAAGACATACGGAATGAATTCCGCTCCAAAAGAGAAATCCCTGTTAACGAGATAATTATTTTTGTATTTTTATAATATATTTATGTAATTAAAAATAAATGACAAATCGGCATCGAGAGAAAATCTTTTGATTGAAATGATTATGCAAATAAGTGATTCAAATTAAGAGCGAAATGATTAAGGATTCAAATTGTCAATAATTTGTTGCCATCTCTTTCTATCCATCGATTAGGTTATTGCGTAGAAACACGTAGAATTGAAAGTGATTTAGTACACGCACCGGATACTAGGTCAAGTAGATGAATTGGTTCATTTACTTTTACCGCAATTTTGGTTCATCCACTTGAACTTATCGGCTCACGAAAGTGCACACACTCTCGGCACTCTCTCCTTTCTCCCTCTTGCTATCGCTGTCAGCACTCTCTCCCTTTTGTCGCTCGCTCTCCCTTCTCCCTCTCCCTCTTGCTCTCACTCTCGACCTCTCTTCTTTTTCCTCTCCCATCTCCCTCTCGCTCTCGGCCCGCAACAACTTTGTGTCTCCCCCTCCGATTTTCCTGTGTCAGGCTGAGGAAGAGGCCGACTTGTGGAATTCAGGCGATTCAATGTAGGAAAGATACACAAATTGGTAAAATTTTGACTAGATTTTGAAAACAAATAGGAAACTCAACCAGCATTTGCAACTTAAAAAGTGAAACAAAAAATTCGGCTAAAATTTGGATTTTCGCATGCAACAGGATACCATCATGACTTTTGATCATTCCAATGTGGATATATCTCTCTAGAAAGATCAAATTGAGAAACGATTTATTGGGATAGAAAGTATACTCACATAAAATCATCTATCCTCGAATCGAACAGCGAGACGAGCAAAAACAATGCAGATGTGAATCCTCTGTTGCAAGAAGGGAAGTGTTGGCGATTGTGATCCCCATCCAGCTGAGACTCTTCTGTAGATCTTTGTAATCAGAGTAGCATCCCACATAGGTATGAACACAAATCTACACAATTATAGCTGTGAAACTTCTTAATTCGGGTTTATCGCTACGGAGGGATGCTCTTCTGCGAGAAGACGACCGAACAGAAACTATTTAATGAAATCCTCCGCCAGAGCGGTCACCATGCTGCGCAACCGCTGAGAATGCCTCTCCTCTCCAAATGTTACCTTCAATGTCCCTATCAAGAAAAAGCAAACTTGCGTATCATGAAGGTAGCTTGGATCGTTCGTCTTTCTTAAAGAAAATAGTAATTTAGTAACTTCAGGTACTAAGTCTTGAACTTCCTTAGCAGAATTCAATTTCCCAGTTCTCGGAGATTATTGGAACTCAATTTGAGATGAAAAATTAATTTTGCTGGGAACGTCTAAATTATAGAAGTACGATTTGAGGACCTATTAGTAGTACTTTGTTAGTTGGTATACAGATTTGGGTATTCAAGCTGATGAACAATAGTCGAGTTACAGATTCTTGTGAAAGTGAGATTGCACACAACTGCATACATGAGGTAGTTTTCCTCCCCATGGGAAACTACAAAGAATGCACTTGATACTTCAGATTAGGATGACGATAACAGCCATAATGCTTCAAACAGATCTGAAGTAAAAGATATCAGCAAAACTAAACAGCCATCATATCCAAACAAGAAAAGTTACTGGCACCAATGCCAAAAAAACATACACTGAAGGCTGTTGTTGGTGATAATCTGGGTTATGGACCTGCCCTCTCACAAGTTAATCATATTGGAAGCAGGATTGTTTCAAACATGTTAATTGCTAATGAGGGATGTAAGATTTAAGACGACACAATTCAGGTTTTGGCTCAAGCAATTTCAAGGTTTGAAGACTGGCTTGTGGATGTTATGTCTGGTGGAAAAGTACCTGAAGGAGAAATTCTGATGTAGAACAGAGGGTCAAAAAGGAAGAAAAGTTTACCTGCTTCCGAAGGAACCTCTGACCAGGTTATTTGATTTTGCAAGTGCAATATCTTTTATAAAACATTTGCAACTGTGAGTTCCAAGTCTTTGATAAAAAAATTACTATTTTTTTTCTTGGCTCTTTACAATATTTAAACCAATTTAATTAGTTAGGTCCTGAATGGACTCTGAATCAGTTGGAAAATCTTGAATAGTATTTTACTTGATGCAGAGAATTTATTATCTTTGTCCCAGTTAAAGCTGATGGTTTCTTTTACTAGAAATGGAAACAGTGGAGACAGTAGTTTATTTTAATTGCCTTTGATCGTTTTCTGAATCTTTGTCTGTTTGCAGGTTTATGATGAATTCTATCCCATTTTATTGAATCAGTTCAAGTCAAGAGAGAATCTAAAATTTGATACATTTGATGCTTCATTGGATGAATTTTACAACAAAATTGAAAGTCCAAAGGGCAGAAGAAGAAAAGAGAGCAAAAGAAGAAGTTGATATTCAGAAGCTTAATAAGATACGATTAGACCAGGTTCAATTTTCTCTTTAGATTTTACTGAAGCAGAAAAAGTTCAGAATTTTGTTTGATCGAAAAGATATCAGCTACTAAAATTAGCTTGACAATAGCAATGGGCATCACTCAGAAATTCATTCACATACTTTTTAGATGTCTCTAATTTATAGTCTTTGTTAAGGAATAGGCCCACGTGGATTAGTGAGATAAAATATCTTGAGTTTGTTAGTTGGCAGAAAAGGTTTCCTAAGTGACTAATCATTTTGGGGTAGGTCTTGGACCCAATTTAAAAGTCTTTGTCCCACTTCACTTATTTTCTTATCTTGCAGGAAAATTGCATGCACACGCAGTGAAGAATTAAGTTGATCTGTATATGACAATGGAAAAATTGATTGAGTATAATCTTGAAGATGTTGATGCAGCATCTAATGCCCACATAATATCATGACCTTTCAGAGAAAAACAACTTACCGGATGTGGAGACTTCCAATGGGTAAATCCAGCAATCACAAAGGAGCTCTGGTTGCGAATTATTTTCTCAAGCCAGCCAAGAGTTAAATGGCAGCGATGGTTGACGCCGGACGTCGGAGCTCTTTCTTCCTTCTTCCGTGGAGGCTCTTTCTTCTTGCAGCTCTCGCACTGTGGAAGAAGAGAGACTGAAAGGAAACAATGGAGACGAGGCGGTTCAATTCTTTTAAACATAAAATAGACTCCAGAAACGAGCCCAACGTTCATCTCAGCCATTAGATAATGAAGATTGATCTGAAAGGTTGAAGAAGTATGATCAGCCCGGCTGGACCCATCTCGATGCATGGGGTTCGTCCATACCATACCTATATGCTACATAAATGTATCTATTGCATGCCACCCATACCAACAATTCCATTAAGTATCGCCAAATACGTGACATGCATTTACCAGATACCAAGTTATTATTTCTATCTCATATTGGAATATATACCAAGTACTAAATGGTAAATAAAATGAAACCAGGGACTCTTTGATAACTCTAGAAAAAATAAATTTGAAAACATCCCGACCGTTCATCTTAATCTTGTTAAGAATGAATTTGAATACGAAGCATTAATAAAAGGCACAATCATTCTTACCCAAAAAATACTTGTTTGTAAGATTGAATTTAGTGCAATGACTATAATACCCTTAGAAATATGCCATGCTCGCCTTTTGCAGGAGCAGAGACGTGGAAGGGGAAGGGCACCATCCCGTGTGTGGAGGAAGTGGATTTTTTTGTCCCACTTTAAGGAGGGTCAATCAGGGAAATTAAGTGATATAAATCATCTAATTAACTAATAAATTAAGTAATTATGTAAATTAGCTTATTAATTAATTATTTAATATACAATATCTAATTAATTAATTAAAATGAATGATATTTTTACCAATTACTTTCCATTCTTTCACTATGTCAATGAACATTAAACAATAAAAGAAATTCCTAAGAGTCTTGAAGGTAGTATGTGTGGCCGAGTCCAAAGAGTTACTACCAATTTTTTTTTCCCGTAGAATGGTCTCTTTGAAGGATTTCATGGAATCCTTAAGCTAAATTGAATAATTAATTAATTAATTTCTTATGCACTTAATTACTTAATCATAATATTTAATTAGTGCATAACAATCAATTACTTAATTTACTGATGTATTTTTATTTAATTACCTAATTAATTTTTAATTTCATAAATGAATTAGTAACTTAATTATCCAAGAGTTAATTATTATTTGATTAGTTAATTTTTTGCTACTACAAGAAACTTTTTTACTACTTGACTTTTGCTACTTCAGATGTCGATTTCTCTTTCTAAAAAAATATGATTTCAAAAATTCTTTTTTATTTTCAAACTAGACTCAAACATCTTTCTAATGGTATATAATTTGCTATATGAAACATACGGTAAAAGGGTGAAGTATCATAATGTTTAATTAGATAATAGTTAAGTAAATCGAGAAGAAGATGGTTAATGGAATGAGAAACCATACCATTGTATCAAACCGGAATTGGAACATTTTTTTCGATAATGGATGCTCTTCTTCATTGGATGCTTTTTTGTGGTACCACTCACGATGACTATTAAATGCCTGTTGCCATCAATCCTCAAATTGGACAATGGAACGAGCAAAAGCGGAGCAAATGTGAACCCTTTGTTGCAAGAAGGGAAGTGTTGGTGATCGTGATCCCCATCTGGCTGAGACTCTCCCATAGATCTTGTAACCAAAGCAGCTTCCCGCATAGGTATGAACACAGATCTACACAATTATAGAGGTGAATCTCTTGACTTCGCGTCAATGGGATAGATGTTCTCCTACGGGAAGACAATCGAACAAAAACTATTTAACAAAATCCGCTGCTAGAACGGTCAACATGTTGCTCAACCGCTGAGAATGCCTCTCCTCTCCAAAAGTTATCTTCACTATCCCCATCAAGAAAAGCAAACTTGCGTATCATGAGGGTGGCTTGGACAATTCATCTTTCTTAAAGAAAATGGTAATTTAGTAACTTTAAGTACTAAGTCTTGAACTTGCTTACCATAACTCAATTTCCCAATCATCGAAGATTATTGGAACTCAATTTGAGATGAAAAATGAATTTTGCTGGGAACGTCTAGATTATAGGGGTATTATTTGAGGACCTAATAGTAGTACTTTGTCAGTTGATATATAGACTTAGGTATTCAAGCTGATGAACAACAACAGGGTTACAAAATCTTGTGAGAGTGAGGTTGCACACAACTGCATGCATGAGGCAGTTTTCCTCCCCATGGGAAACTACAGAGAGTGCACCTGAGACTTGGGTAGCATAAGAGGAAAACAACTCTCATTAGGATAACAATAACAACTATAATGCTTCAGACAGATCTAAAGTATCTCACCTTCAACAATCCAACTTGGTTACTTGAAAGTGGAGTATCTCACCATGTCACAAAAAACTTGAGCAACTTATAACTTCATGCACCTTATACTGGCTCTAACGTTGTTATGATTGGCAATGACACTGGTCTCTCCATCACCCACACTAGTTTTATATCTCTTCCAACTCCCACTACTACCTTTACTCTGAATGATATCCTCTGCGTACTAACCATGCAAAAGATTTTAATTTCAATTTTTCATTTTGTACTACTACTAATGCATCTGTTGAATTTTTACCATCTTCTTTTCATGTGGAGGATCTTCGAACGGGGGCACCTTTTTATACGGGTAGCACTAAAGATGGAGTGTATGAGTGGCCGGCTAGTAAATGCATGTCTTCTCCAATTCTTGCCTTCTCCAATGTCAAAAGAACATATTTCAATTAGCATCATTGATTAGGTCATCCCACCTTTCCCAATTTGAAACACATTCATTCTAGTTATCACTTAACTATTTCTTCTCCCATGCCAAAAGAGTTTTTATGCAATGCATGTCTTTGCAATAAAAGTCATAAGATGTACTTCTCTACTTCATCTCGTGTCACTACGTAACCTCTTGAAATTGTTTTCTCTGATGTATAGACTTCCCCTATTTTGGCGCAAGATGGTTTCAAATACTATGTCATTTTTTTATCACTTTACCTAACACATACGGTTTTACCTACTAAAATGAAAATTTGAAGTTCAATAAGTTTTTAAGCGTTACAAATCCATTGTGGAAAATTATCACCTTCTATTAAGATAATGGGGGTGAATATATGAGCCTCAAAGATTACCTTTCTCTAAATGGTATCTCTCACTTAACCACTCCACTTCATATACTTGAACATAATGGCTACTCAGAAAGATGACATCATCATATTGTTGAAACTGGTCTCACCTTGCTTTCTCATGCTTCTATTCCAATTACCTTTTGGTCCCATGCCTTTGCCACTACTATCCATTTAATTAACGAGATGCCAATCCCTACACTCAATCTATCATCTCCCTATGAATTAATTTTTTACAAAACACCAAATTTTTCTATAATTGGGGATTTTTGGCTATTTATGTTACCCCTGACTTCATCCATATACATCTGAAAAACTTGATCAAAGGTCTAAACCATGTGTATTTCTCAGATACTCATTATCTCAACGTGCCTACTTGTATTTTGAACCATCTACTTCAAAAATATTTGTCTCTCGTCGTGTTAAGTTTGTAGAGTCAGTCTTCATGTACACCTCCCTTCATAATTACCTACCTTGTCCCACCTCCATTGTCGTAGATACTTGAATTCCCACTGTACTTCTTATTTCATTACCTTCTCCATCACAACCGACTTCTAACACTCCACCTCAAGTGCGCCCTCAAGCAATGCCTCCTTTTGACGATACTTCACAAACCTCTAAGATACCAACACATCAAGCAAAGATTGAGCAGTAACCACCACCCATCCAACCATCACCAAATCTTACCCATCAATCCACCAAAATAAAACCTCACACCCAATCCACTGAAACACAACCTATCACCCAACATTGCATGGCTATTAAGGCCAAAAATGATATCCATATACCAATTCAAAAAACTCAACCTTCACACCCACCTAACATCCCCACCTGATCTTGAACCTACTTCCATGACTCAAGCCCTCAAAGATCATAACTGGCATCGATCTTTGTTTGAAGAATATGATGCTCTTGCTCGTAATGGGACATGAGAGCTAGTCTCTTATGATGGAATCACTAATCTTGTTGGTTGTAAATGGAATTTTCAAATTAAAAGGTACTCTGATGACTCTATTAATAGGTTTAAAACTCGCCTTGAGGTCAAAGGCTTTCACCAATGACCAAGTATGGATCACCATGAGACTTTTAGCCCGATTGTTAAATCTACCATCATGAGACTTGTACTTAGTTTTGCAGTTAGCAATGGTTGGTTCCTCCATCACCTCGATATCAACAATTGCTTTCTTCGAGGCCGGCTCTCAAAATATGTTTATATGGCTTAACCTATGGGCTTTGTTGATATTGATCATCCAATACATGTTTGTAAAATTCATGAAGATGGTCTCAAACATGCTTCATGGGCTTTGTATCATGAATTGTATCAATTTCTTGTAGATTCAGGTTTCAAGAATTCTCATTCTGATATTTTCCTATTTGTTCTAAACATTGGCAAGCATGTTCACTTTCTGCTGGTGTATGTTGATGATATTATTATTATTAGCAATAGTGATGACTTATTTCTCAAAATTTTGGTTGCCTTTGTCATCAATTCTCTCTTAAGATCTTTGTTCTTTGTCTTACTTTCTTGGAGTTGAGGTTGTTCCACATTGCCATGGCATATTGCTCTCTTAAAGAGGATACATCCAAGACCTGCTCAAAAGGGCTCAAATGGAAGATGCTAAACCTATTCTCACCCCATTGGCAATGAATTCTTCCTCCCTAACCATGACCTCGGACTCTCCTCTATTTGATCCTTCTCAGTTTCGTACTGTAGTTGGCAGCCTAGAATACCTCTCTCTCACTTGCCCTCATATTTCCTTTGCTATAAATAAAATGTCCCGGTTTATGCATCAATTGACCGACGAGCATTGGGTACTCATTAAACAAATTTTACATTATTTATGTGGCACATTGGACAAAGGTCTTTTTCTACATCGTGAGTCTCTTTTATCTCTTCAAGGGTTCTCGGATGCTGATTGGGTTGGCAATAAAGATGATCACTCTTCTACTAGTGCTTACTTTATCTATATTGGGTGTAATCTTATTTCCTGGAGTTCAAAGAAGCAACACACTATTGTTCATTTTTCTATTGGGGCAGAGTATCGACCAGTTGTTGCTACTACTACTAAACTTTGGTGGGTATGCTCTCTACTTGTTGAACTTGTTATGACATGGCAAACTTACTTATGTTCAATTTACTTAGTTAAGTAAGAATCTGTTTTGCACGTTGGATCGTGCCAAGTCTATTTTTAGTTTTTTTTCAGTTATGTATTAAGTCTATTTATATAGACTGTTAGTTTATCAATGAACATCAGAAAATTATATCCATCGCTTCGTCGTTCAATATTTCATTTTTATCAGTGGTATCTGTTAAGTTTGGTGACAACTCCACAATTTCTGTTATGGGAAAAGGAAAGGTAACAATCCAAACCAAAGGAAATTCCACCCACACTATCGCTAATGTTTTTTTGTGCTAGATTTAAAGACTAACTTGCTTAGTGTGGGTCAATTACAAGAAAAAGGATACGAGATTGTTATCAAAGATGGAGTATGTCAGATTCAAGATGCAAAGTTGGGCTTAGTTGCTCAAATTAACATGACGGTGAATCGTATGTTCCCACTTTATCTCCACAACACAGCTCATTCATGCTTCTCAGCAAAATTAAAAGATGAGGCATGGCTATGGCACTTTCACTATGGGCATCTGAATTTTGGCGGATTGAAAACACTACAACAAAAGAACATGGTGACGAGGCTTCCTCAAATTACAGTCTCTTCTCAAGTTTGTGAAACATGTGTTGTTAGCAAACAACACCGTAATCAATTTCCACAAGGAAAATCTTGGAGAGCGAAGAAAGCATTGGAACTTGTTCATTTTGATATTTGTGGGCCAATAACACCACATTCTAATGGAGGTAAAAGATATATCATTACTTTCATTGATGATTATAATCGTAAGATATGAGTTTATTTTTTGCAAGAAAAATCTGAAGCCTTTGTAGCTTTTAAAAGCTATAAAGCTCTTGTTAAGAAAGAAGTTAGCAACTACATAAAAGTTTTTCTCATAGATCGCGGTGGAAAATATAACTCACATGAATTTACAAATTTTTGTGAGAACCATGGAATAAGGAGATAACTTACAACAGCTTGTACACCCCAACAGAATGGTGTATGCCAGAGGAAGAATCGTACTATTATGAATATGGTGCGAAACCTTTTTACTACAAGTGGCATTTCAAAAAGTTTCTGGCCTGAAGCAGTTAATTGGAGCATCCATATATTAAATAGAAGTCCCACACTTGCTGTTCAAAATATGACACCAGAGGAAGCATGAAGTAGAAATAAGCCTGCTGTAGATTATTTTTGGATTTTTGGATGTATTGCCTATGCCCATATTTCAGATGAGAAGAGGAGGAAGCTAGATAACAAGGGAGAAAAATGCATTTTTCTTTGTGTTAGTGATAAACCAAAAGCCTATAAACTATACAATCCTTGCACCATGAAAATTGTCATCAGCCGTGATGTGGTATTTGATGAAAAAGACATCTGGTCATGGAATCAAAATGGTGTTAAAGAAAGTATTCTAGTAGATTTTGATGATGATGAGAAAGGGTAGCAACCTATGAAGAATGAGCAAGAAGAGGAAGTCACTCAAAATGTTCCAATTGATCAGAGCCCACTTGCAGCTGAATCACAAAGGCCTCTATGTATTCGAAGAAGACCAGCATGGATGATTGATTATGAAGTAACTGGAGTTGACCAAAGTGATGACCCACTCACACATTTTTCTCTGCTTTCAGATTGTGATCCTACCATTTTTGAAGTGGTTGTCAAAGAATCAAAATGGAGAAAGGCTATGGATGCTAAAATTACAGCCATTGAAAAAAATGATACATGGGAGTTATGTGATCTTCCAAAAGGGCATAAGACAATTGGTGTAAAGTGGGTTTACAAAACAAAGCTGAAGGAGAATGGTGAGGTTGACAAGCACAAAACACGCTTGGTAGCTAAGGGCTACAAGCAGGAGTTTGGTATTGATAATGTCAGAGTGGTTCCGTCCACTCTTGTTAGAGTTTGTGGTCTGAGTTAGATACTTGGTTTTCCACACCTTAAACGGCTAGTGTTTTCGGGTTGTATTGGCTAGGTATCTGACTCAGAACTTCGTAGTTAAGCGAGCCTGGGCTAGAGTAATTCTAAGATGGGTGACCTCCTGGGAAGTACTCTTGCCTAGGACTTTGACATGGTATCAGAGCTAGGCACGCCATGGCCCGCGTTCGTATCCCGTGAGAAGCGGCTCCAGAATGGGCGGGGTGGGTGTCAGAGTGGTTTCGTCCACTCTTGTTAGAGTTTGTGGTCTGAGTTAGATACTTGGCTTTCCACACCTTAAACGGCTAGTCTTTTCAGGTTGTATTGGCTAGGTATCTGACTCAGAACTTCGTAGTTAAGCGAGCCTGGGCGAGAGTAATTCTAGGATGGGTGACTTTTGCCTAGGACTTTGACAAATAATAAAGAAGTATTTGCTCCGGTTGCAAGGCATGATACAATAAGATTGGTGATTGCTATGGCAGCTCAAAACTCATGGCCTGTTTTCCAGTTGGACGTGAATCATCATTCCTCCATGGAGATTTGAAAGAAGAGGTATTTATTGATCAACCTCCTGGTTATGTAAAACTTGGCAACAAGCATAAAGTGTATAAGTTAAAGAAAGCTCTATATGGATTAAAACAAGCTCCACCGACTTGGTATAATCGTAAAGAAACTTATTTTTTTAAGGAAGGAATTCAGAAATGTCCTTATGAATATACACTTTTTATAAAAATTGAAGATGAAGGAAAGATCCTGCTTGTTTGCTTATATGTAGATGATTTAATCTACACTGGAAATAATACAACCATGTTTAGTAGTTTTAAGAAATCCATGATGGCAGAATTTGAGATGTCTGATCTTGGCTTGATGCATTATTTTCTTGGCATAGAAGTGGTACAGTCTTCTACTGGAATTTTTATTTCTCAAAAGAAGTATGTACGAGAAATCTTGGTCAAGTTTCAGATGAAGGATTGTAATCCTGTAAATACTCCATCTGAGTTTGGTATGAAGCTACACAAAGATAATAGAGGAAAGAAAGTTGATGACACTCTTTACAAACAAATAGTGGGGAGTTTAATGTATATGACAGCAACAAGACCTAATATAATGCATGTTGTAAGTGTGATTAGCAGGTATATGGAACGTCCTACAGAGATTCACCTCTTGGCTACAAAAAGAATTTTCCGTTACTTGCAAGGTACTAAGGAGTTTGGGATGTTCTACAAGAATGGAGAAAAATCAAATCTATTTTTGGCTTTACAGATAGTGATTATGCAGGAGATTCAGATGATCAAAAAAGCACATCTGGGTATGTTTTCATGATGGGGATAAGAATTGTTTCATGGTCATCAAAGAAGTAACTTATTGTCACATTATCATCCCCTGATGTTGAATTTGTTGTTGAAACAGCTTATGCTTGTCAAACTATTTGGCTAAAGAAAATCCTTAAAGATCTGCATTTTAAGGAGGATGGACCTACTCAGATTTATTGTGACAATAGTTCAACAATAAAGCTTAAAAATCCAGTTTTACATGGTTGAAGCAAACATATAGTTGTGAAGTATCATTTCTTAAGAGATCTCACAAATGATGGAGTCATTAATCTTATTTACTGCATAAGTGAAGACCAAATTGCTGATATTTTAACCAAGCCTCTCAAGTTTTATGCATTTCAGAAGCTTAGGAAGCTACTTGGTGTTTGCATTTCAAATGATTCAATTTGAGAGATGGAGCTTCAAAGTTGACTCTTACTAAACTGAATGTTATGTTTGGAACATCAGTTTAAGGGAGGGATTGTTGAGGAAATTAGTTGAGTTGTCCTAGTCTTTAGGAGTGAGTTATGTTTCAGTTTACTTAGTTAAGTAAGAGTCTGTTTTGCATGTTGGATCGTGCCTATTGTGTCGTGTCTATTTTTAGTTTCTTTTAGTTATGTATTAAGTCTATTTATATAGACTGTTAGTATATCAATGAACATCAGAAAATTAAATCCTCTGCTTCGTCATTCAGTATTTCATTTTTATCAAACTTCTCCTATTGTCTATTGTGATAATATTGGTGCCACTCAGTTAAACTCCAACCCCGTGTTTCATTCTAGAATGAAACATGTCGTAGTTGATTCCCACTTCATCCGCGATTAGGTTCAATTTGGTCTACTTCGTGTGACTCATGTTTCTTTTGCTAACCAACTTACTGACCTCCTTACCAAGCCATTGCCACGTTCTTAGTTTCAGTTACTTAGAAACAAGATTAACCTCTATAACTGAGGTCTATCTAGAGGGGGTATAAAGAGCATATGTGTTTTGACTTATTCAAATCCATTTTAATTTATTAGTTGAGTCTTCCATAAGAATAAGACTCATTTGAATCATCCTTCTGGTTAGATGAATTTGTTGTAAAGCTGTATTATAATTATGGTTCAATCAATAGAAAATGTGAGCTCAGTTCAACCAACAATTATTCTTTATACATCCTCCTCGCCTGCACTAAGGACGAATGATTTCATTTTGTAACGGAAATGCAGAGGAGAGGCTACCAAGCATGGATCCTGGGTCTTTGGATAGAGCCGTCAAACACAGCTGAGAGTGCCTACTGATTCAAACTTTCTCCCATTCATGGGCCTTCCATTCGGGCAAAGTTTGGATTACAACCTGCATCAACAAAATATTTTGGAAGTGATCATGAAATAATTCCTCTTTGCTACTCCCATAAGCTCGCAATTTCATGTAGCAGTCTTAGTGTTTCATAAATAAACAGAGAAGAATGCAAGGCAGTGCTGGTTATGAACTACTCGGTAAGCTTGACTTGTTTCGAATTGCTTATTAAAATCTTCTCGCATAAAAACTAAACTATCGATGCTAATGAATGTATTGAATGTTGAGGGGAGAAGGAGAGAGGATAGACCTCGCCTCTGGAGTCTTCTTGACCAACAATTGTTTGGCATGCAAGTCTCCAGTTTTTCGGTTTCTGCAATTTCAGAATACAAAGTGAACAAGGGGGATCCTCAACGAAAATCATGTAATCAAGAAAAGAATAGAAGCCAAAAGGAAACTATACCCTTTTGAGGATCTCTCTCTCTTTCTCTGTACGTCGATTGAGAAGTTCTTTACCTGCAACAACCTGCATTTCGGGGATCTCAGGTATTTTTTTCGTTGAGCGAAGGTCGATACTTTGAACAAGTGGGAGAGGAAAGGAGAGAAAAAATAAAACAGGGGGGGAGATGAAACAAGAAGAGAAACAAAACAATTACCTCTACAAGACAGGTTCCGCAGGAGCCACCTCCCGCACAGTTATTTAGCGCTGCTTTCTGATCATCATCCCCGAAAACATTACTCTTAGCTAAGAAATTGTTTGGTATCATCAGTTAGTTGTACATGAATACGGAAATGGCAAAGATCACTCACATAGGGTCCATACAGATCAATCTGGTTGTCGAGCATTATATCCCTTAGCTTCTGCCCTCCGCAAGTAGATCGATAGTGTATATCCGGAGTTCCATCCGGCAACAAGACAGACTGCAAAAATGCCAATGTGATTATAGCACCGATATGGATTTTTTTAAAATAAAAAAGCAACAATTGATGCAACTTACACCAACAAATGCAAAATCGACAGAAGGAGGCTCTTCTTCGGCGGAAGTAGTTTCCGTCTCAGGTGCTGTTGCCTCTGCCGTTTCTTCGACGGAAGTAGTTTCCGTCTCTGGTGCTGCTGCCCCTGCCGTTTCCACAGCTTTAACTCTTCCAGGCAAGGACTTTAGAAGCTTGGGAAATTTAAGGATTTTGTACCCTCTGCAATTGAACCCACCCACGCTTGAAGAGAGGGGAAGGGTGGAGAGTGATGGAGAGTTTAACTGGAGAATCCCCATCTCAGCGACGGGAAGGTAGGAAGCTCAGGGGAAGGTTGCTCTGTTGTTAAAATGGGTATTCGTTATTTGGATTCATAAAACTCATTTGTGGTCCGTTTACTCCTTATCCAGTGCCATCTGAAGGATGCAATATTTTTCCAAGGAGCAGTTCGGAAGAGAAACGGTTCCGCTTCATATATGACCCCTAAGGAAACAGGTTGGACTCGCCTCACATTGATACTTGTGTAAGGCTACTCAGCCAAAAAAAAGGAAGAAGTAAAAAATAGGATTGGGATTGAGATTTGTATTGACACAATGTCAAATGATTCCAAGTCCCAATTAGACATGGAACAATCTTCAGACATGACTTGACTTGAGTCACTTGTACAACATTTTAGAAAGTGAATCAACCAAAAATATTTTTTTAAAAAACATAAATAAAAAATTAGTATAAAATTCCTCATAATATAATAAGAATTCGAAGTCCACAACTTGATCTGACTTGGTCATACAACCTTCTATTAGTGAGACTCTGTGAAATTTTTATTCAAAATAATATAAAAACAAAAATTAATAAAAATATTTAATTTAATATAAAAATTACTTAGCTAAATATAATAACAATTTTAGGGTATAAATTTAGTGTGTACGATCAACACACAATTCACTGTGTTAGAATTTGCTCAGTGAAAGCAAAAGAAACATAGATGTTACACTATAATGTCATCACTTGTAAGAATGCCACATACGAAGTGTTGGTATTTCTTACAAACGTTAAAATCTTATACTATTATAAATACAAGTTAAATAAAAAACTAATGCATAAACAACTCACCCTAATAATCTACAAAAATGATGAATTATGATGAAGGTAAAAATTTGTCAAATATCTAGATGTAATTTGTAGGACCCTGAAATATTATTGAAGAGGAAATATGGAAGAATTTTACATGACTCTCACAATAAGAAGTTTTTCAGAGCCAAAATTATTATGGAAGGAGGTCTCACAAAAGAGATTCAATTTAAAGGTATTTTAGTTATGTTTTTATTCTATTTATGTTGGGTTATTTAATTATGCTAGGAGTTATCTTTAAGTGTTAGAGTTTAGGTGTAATTGAGACAAAGGTAGTTTAGTTGTAATTGGACTCTACTACTTCCCTTAAATTATAAATAGGGGTTTATGTACTCTGATAACATCAAGTCAATAAAGTTTTTCTCTTTTCCACAAATTTAACAAATATGAAGTTCTATAATCCACCATCCTATTGTGATGGTTGATGGTGACCAAAAGATTGCAATGATGACAATGCTCAATCAATCGTTGCACTATAACTATCCATTTGATAAGGTGCACCATATTGACTGTAATACGTAGGACTTGGGTACTTTTGTGTCCTCTACATGTAGGAAATATGTATGTTGTATCTGGAAAGGGTTGGTTTGGCGGTACTGCATGTGACAATTCTTGAATGGAAGCCACGATAGTATCTATGTCACCAATATTATCTCCCCTATGGCAGATAATAAACACGACTACTCTCTTGGACACATATTCGACGATGATTGCATCATTTTGTTGTCCTTCATTTGTACCAGACACATTCTCATTGCCCCCATCATCTCTAGAACCACCACTAGAGTTTGCTCCTGACATACTTGATCCGGTGCTCTGTAACCCATAACTTGTATTGTCATTCTAGTCATCATCTATGTCAAACTGTAAGTGAAGCCATCAATAGAATCTATCATCATCATCTTCTAAAAATAGTTTTTGAACTTCAACAGTCTAAGGAGCCAATGGGTCATCTTCTGTAAAAATATAATCCAAGTTTATCGGATCCCAACTGTCATTGTTATTATTCTTACCATATCTAGATACCTATATGTTTCGGGTTTTAAGTGTCATGTTGTAGTAAAGATAGATAGACAAGATCATTCTAGTGATCCATCTTTAATCAATTTCTCAGTTTAGTATCAATTGTAGCAAATGTACTATAGTTTCTTTTACAACCAGATGTGCAAGTTTTAACCTATAATACATCTCATTATTTGTTGTAGATTTGGAGTCTCAATTCCAAAATGCACTGAAATTTGACAATACTTGATATTCACAACTACCAATATAAACAAGTACTATTTCCTAGGGTCTCCAACACAGACAATTTAAGATACTATTATTGTATAATAAAATTGCATGTGATTGGTTTGACTTGTTGTCAAATGCAATCCAACTAAAGTGACCCAATGCTATGCACAACTAGATATACACTAGATAATATATTAAATTGGTGGAATCAATTTCACATCACATCAACACATTCATAGTTCACAACAACATAAAACTCAAATAATATAAAAAATTCATAAAATAATTTTTAATTTTTTTATCAATTAATAGTTTATACATTATTATTCTATTAATTAACTTAATTATCTAATAATATTAATAACATCTGTACTTTTAATAACTTTGGTGATTTTTTAAAACCCTAGACCCTCATAATTAATAATATTGAAAATTTCCTTATTTTAAATTATTTGGAAATTAATAATTAATATAGAATTACCTTTTAATTGACTTAATATATAATAGCTATAATCTTATAGGTATACTGGAAGTTATTATAGTAACTTAATCCATAATCTTTCCCATGAGCCTAGAAGCATTTTCCAAATAGCATGAAAAAAAATACATTTATGTATTACATAAAATTATAACATACATTAAGGTATGATAAGATACATTAGTAGTTTAAAACTTTAAATACATTTATTGTTCCCATGAGCCTTATTAATTATTAACTTATTACTTCAGTTATAATCTTTTAGATAAATTGTAAGTTATTATACTAACGTAGTCTATAGCAAATAGCATTAAATGAAATACTTATACCTAACTCTAAGTTATTTATTACAAGATTATAATATGCATTAAGGTATGATAACATACAATATTAGTTGACAACTTTACGTACTTGTAATTATTAGTTGACAACTTTCATCATAACTTCTTAGGGCATCCTTTTGATGTGGTGATCCTAAATTCAATGATCTGATACCATGTTGAATTTAGGACCCTATGCTTTGAACCTCAAGCAAGATGAGAGAGGAAGAAGAGAGGGGATAGAAAAGACAAGAAAAGAGCAAAGAGAGAGAGAGAGAGCTCTAGTAGAGAGGAGAGAAGAGAAAAGGGAGAAGAGAGATTCTTCCACGAAATTGTGAAGAGGAGATCTTGATTGAAGGTTTCAACCAAAACCCCTATTTATACTATTTCTATTACTTATTTAGGAAAACTCCTCAATCAATTAAGATCCCTAATTACATCAATCAAAGGAAGATCAATCAATTACATTAATCAAGGAAGATTGCCAAATCTTCCACCTCATGTGATGAGGATTCCAGCTCTTGTGATGACTCATCATGCCACCTCATGTGGTGACTCATCATGCCACCTCGTGTGGGCATGTGGGGTTGGTCCCACCTTCTAACATAATGTCCTTAGTGCTAGAAAATCTAAAAAAGAAAAGACATAAGTAGACATACACCATCTTCTTTAATTATATCCTTGTGTCATCCTTATGAGAAGATCATTAAATTATACTTTTTGCCACCTCCTTGACATGGGTAAGGTAACCTTAATGCCACTTGAGGTGTCTTCCAACCTCAAGCTGGTGGGAAAACATCGTAGATACCCAACTTGTCACATATATTGGTTAAGATCTTGAATGAGATTGGTTTCATAAGAATGTCTACCACCTATCCTTGTGATGAAACATGATTGAGAGATAAGATACTAGCCTGAAATTTCTCCTGTATAATGTGGCAGTCTACCTCAATGTGTTTTGTCCTCTCATTGAAGTGACATGAACGACTGCCTGGTTGTTGCAATATAATTCTATAGAAACTTCTTTATAGAATCCCAATTCAGTAAGAAGGGATATGATTAATCTATGAGGGTCATAGCTCTGTACTCTGCTTTTGCATTGGACCTAGCAACAACATTCTGCTTCTGGCTTCTTCATGTAACCAGGTTACCTCCAACTAAGGTACAATAGCATGAAGCGGAATTCCTGTCATCAGGTGATCCAGTCCAATCTACATCTAAAAAACCTTCTATGTTGTAGTAGATATGGTTCTTATAGAAAAACCCTTTTCTTAAAGTTCCTTTTAAATATCTTAGTATCCTCTCGAAGGCTTGCCAATAGGTAAGTTGTGGTTTGTGCATATACTGACTCACCACTTACTGCATATGATATATCTGGTTTGGTCACCATGAGTTAAATAAGCTTTCCCAAAAGCTTTAGATATTTACTATAGAATTTAGGATCCCATGATAAGAATCTCGACCAAAGTAAGAAGAAGAAGGGAAGAAGAGGAAGAAGAAAGAGAAGAGAATATAGGGGAGAGCTTAAAGGAGAGCTCGACTACCAAAGAGAGAGGGAGAGAGCTTGGACGAATTTGAGAAGAGAGAAGAGAACTTGAAGCTCTACCTCCTAGCCAAAGGTTTCTATTTATAGTTTTAGAGAGTGTGTTACAATGACTATAATACCCTTAGGGCTACAAGCTTTACAAAAGAAAAGATATATCTCTTTAACTTATTACACTTTCATGCTATCTTTATGAGAAGTATTCCTATTTACGAAGATGCTACCTCTTGGACGTGTGGGCTTTCTATGCCCTGGAATTTGTTCCTTCTATGCCTTGAAAGCTTTGATGAGGTGAGTTTTATCACTAGTCATCGTCCTTTATGCCTTGGCTTCTTCACTAGAGTTGCTTTCAGTACTCATTTTGGCCTTAAGAGAATAATTGTTTTCTTTTTGGGTTGCTCTTCTTCAAAATCTTGAGGTTCTATCTCATAAGTGAGAAGAATTTCTAGTAGCTTTGTCGAGCTCATAGTTCTAAAGTTCACATTCTCACGAATGATGGTTTTCCTCATGTCCGATGACTTTGGAAATGCCTTGACAAACTTATCATTTTATCTAGAGAAATTTACCAAATTACCCATTTTTAAAAACTTATTTTGATAAATGACGTCACTTTGAAATTATTTTGAAAAATGCCCAACTTTGACTAGTCCGCTGTACATGTGTACAGTCAAAGGTAACACATAAGCTTTCACTAATTACGTGTTGCCATGTCATCAGCACTGCGTGAGTACATAGACACATCGACTACCACATCACTATTCTAAACGTCATCTGCCAAGTAAGATGCCACATCATTATCTATTAACCCTCTTTTTTCCATGTCATCTGCGCCATGTAAGCCCTCATCATATCTTTTTTTTTTCTTCCGCTCGATCTTTCTCCTCTCCTCTCCTCTCGCCCTCTCGTTGTGCCAGCTACCACTGCTCACTCGGCACTTCTACGTGCTCTCACACACGATTTTCAGACAAATCCATCATTTTGGGCGGTCTAGTAAATGGAAGGAAGAGCGGTGGAGACCAGTACTTGACTCTGTTCGATTTATTAAATGACGAATTCTTCTTAGTGTCTCCAGCGGTTTTCTCCGCTTGCCATCGAGCGGCTGCTACACGTACTTTTTTGTACCCGATTGAGTCGTCTTCCCTGGGATAAGTGTTAGAATCCGTTGAGGTTTTACCTCGAAGGCAGCCGTCGTAGCTAATGGTGGTCGCCAGTACCACCAATTCATGATCGCTCTTATGGTTTGAAACGCTAAAATTTGAGCTTCTCGTTGAAGATCCGTCTACTGCATTTACCAATTTTTTATCGTGAATAGATAATTGTATTTTTAAACTCTAAAATAATTTTTTTGTCTAGTTTTTTCAATTTATAAATATTTTAAATCGATAATAAATGGGTAAGAGTAAGATTTTTTCTATTTATAAATATTTAAATCGATAATATGTTAGTAAAACTTTTAAATCGATAAAGTGTACAAATAAATTGTATTTTTAAACTCTACAATAATTTTTTTCTATAATTTTTTCAATTTATAAATATTTTAAATTGATAATAAATGGGGTAAGAGTAAGATTTTTTTAATTTATAAATATTTTAAATCGATAATAGATGGGTAAGAGTAATATTTTTCTATTTATAAACATTTGAAATTTATAAATATTTTAAAGCGATAATATGTGAGTAAAATTTTTAATTAATTCGTATACTTATTTTATTTTTATTTTTAAAATATAAAGTAATAAAAATTTTAATGATACATTTTATTTTAAACTCTAATATAGAATTTTCATATAATTTTTAATTAATAAATATTTTAATCGATAATAAATGGTGTTAAATAGGTAAGAGTTAATTTTTTAATAATTTATTATATTTATTATTTTGAATATAAGGTAATAAAAACTGTATTGATAAATTTGATTTTTAAAATAAAAAAATTATTCAATTTTTTGTCATTTATTGATGTGGCATCTTATTTGGCTGTTGACGTGTCAGATGGTGACGTAGCAGTCAATGTATCTATCTACTCACACAGTGTTGATGATATGGCGACACATAATTAGTCAAAGCTTATGTGTCACCTTTGATTGTACACTTGTACAGTGGACCAGTCTAAGTTGGGTATTTTTCAAAATAAGTTCAAAGTGACATCATTTATTGAAATAAGTTTTTAAAAATGGGTAATTTGGTAAATGTCCCTTTTATCTATACAAGAAAATTTCTTCTCCTAAGATATTCAACTAATTTATAATATGAATGATCCTTGAGTTCATCTCAACTATTGACCCACCTGATTTCATTTTAAGTTCATTGTATTGGGCTACCAATAAGCTAATTCTAGAGTTTTTAACTATAGTGGTTCCCCAAGAGTGACCTCTATTGTTTTTCAAATTTTCTTAGTAGTCTTACATTTAGAGACCCTATTGAACTCGTTTGGTCTTAAGGCACATACAAAAGGTTCATTGCCTTAGAGTTTGTTTTGAGTTGCTCCTTATCTTCCCTAGTCAGCACATTAAATTTCTTTCTAATCATAATGCAATTCTAAAGATTTTGAGGCTTAAAATGGTCATTTTCTTTGGTTACATGCTATATGTCTCAATCCATGGATTGAAGAAAAATTTTATTCCTACCTTCTAATATCCATAATTTGTTCCATTGAACAAAGGAGGACAGTTGGCAGATTCTCCTTCAGAAAGGAGTAATTTATTATGAAATGCCATTTAATATTTTTCAAAATCAAGTAGACTTTGATTTCAATTACGTGCTTGGCCTGCTTTGATACCGATTGTTGGCCCAGGTGACCTCTCAAGAGGAGGAGGGGGGGGGGGGGGGGGGGGGGGGGGGGGGGGAATGATTGCCGTATTGGCATATATGCAATTACAAAACAAGGGTTCGTGGCGGATTATCAATGTTCCCCTATTGGTGTATCTGCCCATGAACCCTTGTTTGGGAAATTCCACTATATCAAAGCTCTAATGGTTAGAATTTACACATAGATTACGACTCTCTTATAGCCACGTGTAACTCAATATATGTTTTTTACAATTGCAATCTCCACAAAAGATCTGCTAGATTCTAACTCTAGTTGGCCCTTTCTATCTAGATTGAATAAGTTCTAGATGAACCTTTCACAATTTGAGCCATTAGGATTGATCGACATGTATGGTTTTGTAGGGCATTTATAACTTCCCCAAGCCAAATTAGTCGTATTTTTGTTTGTTTGCGAAAACCAGATAGTTGATTGATTGATCAATCGATCATGACGACTTTTTTTGTCTTTGAATGTGACTTATTGATTAATGGACTAATCGATCAATATGTCATCGTTGGTTCTAAAAAGCTAAGTTGATCGATCATTACCAGGGGATGATCAATCAATTAGAATTCCCTCTAGTTGTGCAATGCAAACATGATCGATCATGATTTATGTATCTGACTAGTAAGATTTTGTTTATCGATCAATCATGTGGGATGATTGATCATTCCAAGTGAATTACACGTGTCTGGATAGTATTGATTGATCAATCCAAATGGCATGATCGATCATGTGTTATAACATTATATGGCCATGTACTGGATGATCGATCAATAGACTAAGGTTGATTGATCATGCTATATAGTCTAGGCCTGCACACTTTGTTGATTGTAGGTTAACTCCCTTATTTCTTTTGATAATAACAAAACTTAATATATTTGACAAATTGTAAAATCAAGTATTTCTTTTGATGGATCATGCTATACTCGAATGTTGATTTTGTCGATTGCAAAATTGACAGAAATAGTAGAAGTGGTACTTGCCAATTACTTGGAAATATGCTTGTTTCTTGGTTTTCCAAGAAATAATATTCGGTTGCTCTATCCACTATTGAATTTGAATACATAGTATATGAAAGTTGTTGTGCTCAACTTCATTAAATGAAACAACAACTAGATGACTACCACTTAGAGCAAATAAATTTTTAGTCAATTGTGACTACATGAGTGCCATAAGTCTAAGCAGAACTCGATTCACAACTCTCGATCAAAACACATAGAATTAGATCTCGCTTCATCAGAGAGTTGTTCCAAACCAAGGTTATTAAAATTAAGTTTGTCCCCACTGAAAACCAATTAGCGGACATTTTGACAAAGCCATTAGGATATGACCATTTCTCTAGGCTTTGAGGAGAATTAGGCAAGAAAAAAATTGACCTTAATGAACACATCCCACCATTATAGTGCCAAAAGAGTGAAGTGGAAATAAAAAGATCGCATTTTTTGTCACTACATAGGTCATTGATTGATCTATGTTTATTGCTTGATCGATCAACTTAAGCGATTGATCGATCAATCAAAACAGAACAATCAATCATTCATGGCGTGGACTGAGAAGTTGAAGAGACAAAAATGATTTTTAACCTAATATCTTCGCTCCATATCATTCTAAAACCCTATTCCAATGATTTTAGGTACAATGCCCCCCAAACCTCTTCCACTTCGATTATATAAAGATTCTTTTCTCAAATCCCAAGGTTAAAACCCTTGTTTTCTCCATTTCTCTTAGAAAATCGAATTTCTACAATGGTTCAAACAAAGGTAATGGTGAAAAAGAAGACACTTGTGAAGGAAAACAATACTTGTGAAGAAATATCAAATTGGTGGGAGCACTTTTGCACTCGGCATCAATGGGGTAGGTACTATTCAAGTTTTGCTTCGAAAAGTAGAGTGGAGTCTTGTAGAGTTGATGTACATTTTTGAAAAAGAGAAATAGAAGATTTTGAAATGATGTTCTCATCTTATAGAGGAAGGGAGGAACCTATGTACCCACTTCCACTCAAGGTATTTTACTCAAATTTGGAGGTGGAGGAGTTTGGGCCAAATAATTTGAAAATCATCTCATACATGAAGAAGACAACCATATCAATCCAGTCTATGGACCCGAAGATCACCGTGGCACCACTTTTATGGGGATGACAAGATATATCAAGGAAAATTAGACAGTCAACCTTCATCCAGATTGCCCACAATATATACAAGATGCAATTCAACTAGTTTTCGGGCAGATCGTGGGGAGTTCATAAGAGATCAAGATCAATGACCTCTCCATGGCCCAGAGGGTGATTATGGAAATAGTGAACCACATCCTCAATTTGAGGAAAGGCACTTATTCACGCCTCACCACCATTGACATATTTTGGATGTGGGCGATTACACAAAAAGTGCAATTGAATTTTGGTGACTATATGGCATCACTGATGATGAATATTCCATCTATCTCAAGAGAAGACAGTCTAACACTCGCTCAGGAGATTAACACGATCCTCTGATGATGTGGAATTGACATCTCCAATAAAGAATCAATGGACATAACAAAGACGATGTCCATAAGAGAATCAAAAGTTAGAAATTTTGGCTTCGTCAAATGGTGAGGTCAATGGGTGCAAAAGAACTCCATCCAGAGAGAGGCACCTCACACCATAGGGTCGGGGAATGATGAGCCCAGAACCTCAAAATGAGCACTACGAGTTTGTGAAAAGGACGCGTACGAATGAAGAAGGCACCTCATCATCCTCCGACCAGCTCACAACTCTTGAGGAGGCAATAGAAGACATTCAGACTACACAAATAGAAATTCTTGCCATGCAAGAACAACTAAAGTCTAGCTAGCAGAGGATTGAGAGTCTGCTTGAATCTCTCCTCAGGCACCTACCGCCATCAACTTGACTTCTCTTAGTCCTTAGAACCTAACTTTTTTTTGTCTCCCATTGTACTTACATTTGTTGTCTTATACTTGTATTTTTCATTTCAGAACTTGTAACTAGTACAAAATTTGAATCAACATTGATACATAAGATATGGCCTTGAGCCACATTGTTTTTGCTTACTCTCGTGTCTCTATAGCAATTTTTTTTAACAACAATTCCCAAAATCTTTCTTAGTTGCAGATAATAATGAAATGAAAAATTATACTACTATTATAACAATTGTTAGCGAAGATGTATAGGGACAATCCATCTTCATTGCTACAATTATCAATATTAACTAAAAAGAAGGAAAATTGTAAAAAAAAATTGAAAAAAAAATCAATGTTGGGAATCAATTAGAAGCCACAGGACAGTTCTACCATGGCTTTAATATCTACCAATTCTGCTAACACTTTCTTCTCTAACTTATGTCCAAGTTCATCCACTTCCATCCTCATGTGTTCCACCCACTCCTTGCCCTCTTCCTCATGTCTCACCACTCCCTCCACTATCAAGACTGTAGCATTCTCATTTTTATCAACTATTAAAAGTTTTCTCATTTTAATTAACCATAAAAAATTAACATGTTTACCAACATAGAAAATAAATGTTAAGGTAGAGGAAATTTGTAAGAGAGACTATAGAAGATGACTAGAACAAGTTTCATTTTCTGCAATTTTTTTTCTTTAGCACCGAGAAGAGGACTATAGCATAATTGCACTGCCCTTTCAAGCGACGTGGTTAGAATTGTATGTATCGTTCGATTGTATTTCAACATATTAAAAATTTCCACTTTTCAAATAGAACCCAATTTATTCAAGAAATAATTTCTATTGAAATTTTGTGCATTAACTTGCCTTAATTTGAGGCCATATTTTTTGCTTTCTAACAATATATTTTATTGAAATGATTTGTCATACCTTTTGCACCTCTCTGTGATTTCCAAAGTTGAGCTACAATTATCCAATTATGTACTTCCAATTATTAGATCATTTAATAATTTTCTTTACTATATATGTTGTTTTATGGCTTATAGAATTATGTTTTGTTTCTATGTTGCTCAATATTAACTTAAGTTGGGTAAGTAAATTAAATAGTATTCTAATAATTTTATGCTATTTATAATGATTTTATGGATGATTTGAAATTTGCTTGTATAATTTGTTTCTTATTCTTGAGGTGATTGTGTTATTAATTATAGTTCTACGGATGAGACTGAAAATCAGCCATTTGTAAATGAAAGAAATACTAGTACAAAAGGAGAAGGTAACTAGGTTATTGATAATGCTACTCAAGCCAATAATAGTACTACTCAAGCTCCAAAACCTTCACAAACACAAGGGAGAGAGGCAAAAGGTCTCCAATTTCAAGTATGGAATAATTTTCATAAATTTAAAAAAGATGGGATAGACATAATATTATAAAATTGAACTAAAAGCACCTTGCAAAAATAGAACGTCTACTTGTTTTTAACATTTCATGAGGAGCCAAAAACAAAAAATTCTTGACATTAGGCATCATTTATTATCATCTAAACAACAAAGTAGTGGAACTACAAGTCTCATGAATCATGTGTTTAATCAAGAGAGGCTTAGAGTTAGTATCGCTGTTGAATTGATGGAAAAGAGAAATACTTCATTGACTTCATTAACTTATTATAATCAGAGTACATGAACCTCTATTTATAATAGAGGAAAGTAGTAGAGTCCAATTACAATAAAACTACTTTTGTCCCAATTACACCTAAACTCTAACACTTAAAGATAAGTCTTACCATAATTAAATAACTCAATATAGATAAAAGACAAACATAACTCAAACTAGAACTTTTCTAGGACATGACCATAAGATAAAGATGTCTTTGTGAGTCCTTCTTGATCTTCCAACTTATGTGATAAGGATGACAACTTGTGCTAATCATGATGGGTCCTACTTCTTATATGCGTGGGCCCATCTTGTGGGCCTTCCTTGGTCGTGTGGGCTTGTGCCTATCTTCCAATAATCACTAAATGGGTTGCATTAGAGGAACAATCATTTAGTATAGTTGAGAGTCCACACTTATGATTATGCTAACGGAGGTGAATCCTTTGTTTGAACCCATTTCTCATGCCACTTTGAAAAGAGACTTCTATAAGATGTATAATAACGAAAAGACAAAACTTTTAACTGAGTTGGATAAGCCTTTTAGTAGAGTGGTCAGCACAAGATAGGCAAAAGAAAAGGTACTTGGTCATTACAACTCACTATATTGATGACTCTTGGAAGTTACATAAGCTTCTTCTAGATTATGTCTTAGACTTATACCTATACTTTTTTATTTATGTTATTTGCATATCTTATATATTCACAATAATGTTGATAATATCTTTTACACTCTTTTCATTAGGTTTGTTTATGCTATTTCTCCTCATACAAAAGATGTGTTGTGTGAAGCTCTATTGGATTTTTTTTATTGGAATATAAAGAGAAAATTGTCTTTCATTATTATAGACAATTGTACTATTAATGAGACTTGTACAACATGACCTAAGGAACAATTTTCTAACCCTTTTTTGCTTGATAGAGGGTCTTTATATGTTCGATGTGCTGCTCATAAACATAATTGTTCAATAAGGTCTTGGACAAACACAAAATGCAATAGAGATTGGGTTTGTGTACTGGATTTAGTTCTAAAAAAGTTGACAGATTTGAAGAAATGACTAGCTAAGTAAGAATTTTTTTTTTTGTAAAAAGAAATTGATTTTGGATTGTAAAACCCGATGGCACTCTACTTTAAGTGGTTTTAGAATATAACTTTTACGTTTGAAACAATGTAAAAAATTGAACATAGAATTGCCAACTTAAGAAAAGTGGAGAATGGTAAATAAAATATGTTCTAGATTGGAGGTGTTCAGTGAGGTCATTAAGTTTTTTTTTTTTTTTTTTTTTGCATAAACTTATGTTTCTTGTCTTAGCAGAGCTATTTGGAGATAGCTGGATTTGATAAATCTATGTTAGTTTGTGACTTGTAAGTAGTTATTTTATATTGTATGACTATTGAGATATTATATGTTGTAAACATTTGATATTGTGGGATTTCTATGGTGTTTATTGAGATTAATTTGATGTTATAAGATGTTTATGTTACACTTGATATTCAAATCAATGTAAAAATGCCATGATGTGTTGGGATTTTAATTATTTCAATTGGTTGTATTTTTATGCATATAAGCTCCAATAGGAGAGGTTACTTGTAATTTCAATTCAAGTATTTAGTGTATATTGAGATTATTTTAATTTTACTGAGGTAGTTGTTCTTTTTTTTAATTTAAAAGAATTTTTTTATAATTTTTACATGTTTATAGATTTTTAATGGGTCATGGAATGCAATTATTTGAACAAGTTATTTGTATTTCTAACCATATAAATATATTTTGAATAGGTTATTTGTTATTTGTAGACCTTTATCTTATGAAGGTAACCCGTTCAGGTTTTTTCCAGGTTCAGGTTTTAGGGTTGAGGTTCGAAACCCGACCCTGACCCGACGGTGCCACCCATACTCCGGATTCAGATATTAAAACTCGGAAAGTATTGCAAACTCAAAAAGTCTACAGCTCCAAAATCCTCATCGCTTCATCTTCGTCGGCCTTCACCTCCATCCGAGGAGCCGCCACGGTTGCCTTCAACGCAACGTCGTCAACAACCCCTTGTTTAGGTACTCTTTTTTTCTCTTCTCTCCATCCCTTCAACCCTTTGCGGTCGACGCCTGCGCTGTGGCTGTTTGCCCCTTTTCTCCATCTTCCTGATTTGGTGGATGGGCTCAACATCCCGTCGGCTGATCCCAGTTGTAACACTGTTTCCTGTCGAAGGATCTGGGCAACATGCTTGATTTGCACGTTACAGTGATTGTATAGAAATTTTCCTCCATGTCTTCTAGCCTTCTTGTCTGTTATTTACTTTACTGAGCGAATTTCATCGAATATATAAGAAATAAACCGGTGTTCCAATCGGTGTTTCCATCGTGTTCTGGTTTTGGATAAAAACTATATGTGGTACTTTTTGTATTCATTCGTCTTCGAAAGTTCCTAATTAATATGACTCCTTTCAACAGAAATACTTTCTTTTAAAGCGTGAGATATGTTAAGAACGAAATGCGTCAAATTAAGTTCAGATGTGATGGGGCCTCAACCAGATGAGCTCCTTATGTTTTATAAAAAGTTTAATATTCATGTTGCGATGTGTGTTTCATGTGTCACTATGATAAAGCAAAAGTATCCAGGCATTCCTGCGGAACTTCTGAAGGCATTTTTTTATTTTATTTTATATAGTTTCGAGCTATTCAATGCGTGTTTCTAACAGAGTTTTTAGATGCAAGTTTTGGTGTCTCTTCGTTCATGGGTCATTAATAAACTTCGTATGATTCATGGCAGGTAATTCGAAGCCTATAAAAAACTTAAGGTTGCACTAAGAGTGAAGGTCATGGCAGACTTGGAAAACTTGCTTCTTGAGGCTGCAGGAAGAACTGGTGCGTCTAGCAGGAAGCCCCTTGCTTCTCGGGCTCAACCAAGAAGGCGCCAGGAAGGTTCATATTCCGATGATGGGAGTGACTCTAAAGATGATGACTCTGATGATGAACCTGGAGGATTTTCAAGTCGGAGACCTTCTGGATCTCAAGTTCCTCTGAAGAAGAGGCTGGATCCTACTGAAAAGGAAGATGATAAGGATAGCAGCCAGGGAGATGATGATGACGACCACCATCATCGGAGGGATGGAGGTATTGATGATGACTCCGACAGTGCTTCTATTGGAAGTGATCTTTACAAGGATGATGCAGACAGGGAAGCCCTTTCAAAGATGTCTGAACTTGAACGAGAGAGGATCTTGTATGAACGAGCAAGCAAAATAGATGATAATAAATTGAAACAAAAGGTAAGAGCATCTTCAATGACCCAGCACAGCGAGAAGAGGGCCCCACAATCCAGCAGTAGAAAGGAGTCTCCTCCTCCCCTTCCAGCTCGTGGCCGCTTATCTGCTAAAACCAATAAAACTGCCAAAGATGATGCATTGAATGAACTACGAGCGAAACGATGGATGAGGCAGCAGGATTCAGAAGGGCAACACAATCGACTGAGGGATTCTGTTGGTGTTGGTCCAAACAGTGGTAGAGATTCCTCTCCCCCTCTCAGACGAAAGCCTGCTAGTCCAAAAAGTGATTCTAGTGGAAGTGAAAGCAAAAGTGGAAGTGACAGTAGAGGTGGTTCAAGCGAGGGTGGTGACCTGGGCGAGAGTGATGAGGAAAATGATAAGCCAACATATGAGGATATAAAAGAGATCACAGTCCGAAGGTCAAAACTTGCAAAATGGTTTATGGAACCCTTCTTTGAGGAGCTTATTGTTGGTTGCTTCGTCAGAGTTGGTATTGGAATGTCTAGGAACAGGGAAAGCATATATCGTCTTTGCATGGTTCGCAATGTGGATGCGTCAGAGCCAGATCGGCAGTACAAGCTGGAGAATCGAACCACCCACAAGTACTTGAATTGCGTCTGGGGAAATGAAAATTCAGCTGCCAGGTGGCAGATGGCCAGGGTGTCTGATTCACCTCCCACACTGAAAGAGTTTGAGGAATGGGTTCGAGAGCTGGAAAGAAGTGGAGCACGGATGGTAACTAGACAGGATGTGCTTGAAAAGAAGGATGCAATACAGAAAATTGCAAGCTCATATGTCTACTCTGCTGAAACTGTTAAGCAGATGGTGCAGGAGAAAAAGTCAGCTTCATCCAGGCCACTAAATGTTGCAGCTGAGAAAGATCGCTTACGGAAGGAGATGGAGATAGCGCAGAGTCGTAATGATGAAGCTGAGGTGGAGAGGATTCATGCTCGCCTGAAAGAGCTGGAAGCCTCTCGGCAAGCAAAGAAGGATGCCAAGGCTATTAGGCTAGCTGAGATGAATAGAAAGAACCGTGCAGAGAACTTTAAGAATGCTTCTGAGTTGAAGCCTGTGAACACAAGTTTGAAAGCAGGGGAAGCAGGGTATGATCCATTCTCGAGGAGATGGACAAGGTCTATGAATTATTTCTCATCAAAGCCTGATGGAGGGAATAATGGGGTGGTCACAGTTAATGGACATGCAGGTTCAATCGGAGGCCTAGTGCTTGGAAATGGCACAGAGGCAGGGCCTGCTGGTGAAGCTGCAACGGTTGCTGCTTTGGAAGCTGCCGCAGGTGCAGGAAAGCTGGTTGATACAAAGGCACCTGTGGACCTAGGGACTGAGTCAAACACCTTGCATGCCTTTGAACTGCCCATATCTCTGTCTGGCTTACAGAAATTTGGGGGCCCTCAGGGTGCTCATTTGGGGTTCATGGCTCGGAAGCAAAAAATTGAAGCAACCATTGGATTTCGGGTGCCGGAGAATGATGGGAGACGGCATACCTTGACTCTGAGTGTCAGTGACTACAAGCGCCGGCGAGGTCTGCTCTGATAATCTATTCCTTCTTATTTTAATTCCTGAACTCAATTTGCTAGCTATGCTTAACGTGCCTCTCAGACAACTTACAAAAATGTCCACAAAGGGCAACGACCTAGTATATACAACTAATAGTGAAGGAGTCTTGAGCGTCTGAAATGTATGAAGGGATGTGTTTTTCACTGATATTCATTGAAGCACGGCAGCTGCTCTGTCATTCATACAAGGAAAGGGGAAGGCAACTGTTAGCAATTCCTCTTGTGCCAAAGAAGGGGTCCTTAATGAGAGAGCAGAGGGTCGGGTGAGAAACCAAGTGGAGGACGCATGTAGTCGTACCACCTATAGGCAAAAAAGAACACGGGAGACGAGCAGGTTTACTCCATTATGTGGAGTGTTGTGCCTCCTCTTTTCTCCTGCATGGTCTAGCCTGCCTATCCCTTGGTGGAAAATCTGTCCTGACGTCAGGAAGATGAGGAAGAGTTTGGTCTCGTTTTCTACCTCATTAACCATCCAATCTTAAGGAGCAATCAGATAGCTTGGAAGTAAAATTGGAATGGATGAATGGAGTAGTCCAATTTGTTCAGGTCTTTTGTTTGGCTTAGATTAATACGTGACAAATCCGGTGATCCTATTTTAAATATACCTGAGGCATGTATTCACCATCTTTAAAAGAGATTCACCTCTTACAATGCATTGGAAATTAACATTCCTTACCCAATATACAAAGATCTTAGGCATTAGCTGTATATAGTATTAAGATATGGGCACATGAATTCTGCAAGACTCTTGATTATTTGAACCAAATCAAATGTTGATTTTCTTCCTTTTCTTTCAATAATACATGACATGCAGAGGCTTACAATCATATACGTGAGTGCATGCACAATCATCACGTGTGAGACCACGCGTATGTGTATGGCCACACATATGTTTACATGCCTCGGAGACGTGAGGTTGATATAGGACTCTATCTATTAACTCAATTACCCTTTGGACAAGAATTGATTTAATAAGAGACTAATTGGGAAATTGAATTGAGTATTGGGTGATTAGTAGTCAAATAATGTGTAATTAACTAATAGGACACCACTCGTTAACTCAATAACCTATTGGACATGAATTTACTAATAGATTATTATAAATTAATTGAACTATTGGAAAAGGGACCAGTAATCAATTCAATTGACCATTAAACTCTTATAGTTAAAAGAAAAAAAAAGAAGATTAGGAGAACTCTACCATTGGACAAAAATGGAGAGATGTATTGTCATAAATTAATTGGACTCACATATAAGAATCTAGTGGTTAAAATACTTATTGATGAATAAGATCTTATTAGTTAACTTAATCAACGTATGAAAATTGACTAATTAGAACAAAATGTATTTTTATGACTAATATGTTATGAAAAGGATGAAGTTGACATTAAAATAACAATGTTATAAGGGTGTTTTAGGTGTTAGAAGATAAAACCATAATATAGTGGCATGATATAATTTTCTTTTGATTTTTTCCCTTTCTCACCCTTCTTAGGGTAAAGGGTAATTATGTAATTGTAGTTCCACTCATTGTTATAAATATACGATCAGGGCAGGATTAGTCACGTCACTTGACATAATCCTCCTCCCTCCCACTCTAAATCTCGTTCTTCTCTTCTTCTCTCTCAAACTCACTCTCTCGTTCTTCTTCTTCTCTCAAAACACAGTTTCTCCTCATCTTTTTCCTTCTCATGTAATCAACCACTTCACCATCATGGGATCCTAAATCCAACATTAGGTATTATAAAAGATAAAAAAATACTTAACGACTTTCATTAGTTAGAACTGAATATGATAAAAAATGCTGCTTCATAAAGAATATGGATAAAAAAATGGTGCATCACCTGAATCGCCAATCAATGACTTCTATATGGTGACACATGGAAAGAAGAACAAGTGACCCTTTAAACGAAAGGGAAAAGGTTTAGTTCCTATTCATTCTGATAATATGGAGGTTGTTTGATGTTTTTTTCTATACAAACAAGAGACACACTAGGAAGGACTGATCCAAGAGGAAAGTTTTACTTGAAAAGAAATGTAATCTCATCTCTTTGGTTGTTCTCGATCTAATATGATTAAAATATGTCATCTCTCATGGTGGACTAATTATGATTTTTCATTTCACGTTTTAAATACATTGAAGGAAACAATGGATAGTGAACGAAACATTTATGTATTCAAGCAATAGGATGCGTTCACATGTAAAATCCATTGAGACCTACAACCTCATTTTGAGTTCTTTTTATTTTTTTTGGATTTAGAATGGACATTTAATATTCTGAGTTTTTCCACAAATTTAATTTGTCTATCAAGGTTTGTATAGTTGGCCATTCAATTAATTTTTGTGCTACTTCTTTTACTTTATTGAAAAACTCAACTATTGTTGGCAATGGTACAATAAATAATGGTATGTTCAAAATTCATTTAAATATTTTGTTTCTTGTAGTTTCATGGCTATGCATGATAATATTGGCGTTAAACGATGTGTATGAAAGAAAAATTCATGATGTTATGGCATTGAAGATTGCGTCACATCTCCATAGAGATAATCAAAAGATTAGTAAATGATGAAATACTTAAATCTCTTGATTTTACTGATTTAGATTCATACATGAATTGTATTAAGGGTAAGGAGACCAATAAGAAACAAAAAGGGAAAAAGTGCCAGGAGGAGCTCTCACATGTTAGAAATAATATCCATTGATATGTGTTGTTCTGATATGAGCGCTAGTGGTCAGAAATACTTCATCTCTTTCATTGATTATTATATATGATTATAGGCATATCTACTTGCTTCATAATAAAAACAAAGTATTGGATATTTTTAAAATATATAAAATATAGGTACAAAAATGATGTAGAAAACAAATTAAAATCTTGAGAATGGATAGAAGTGGAGAATATTATGGTAGGTATATTCGAAGGGAAAAACACCTAGTCCATTTGCTAAGTTTTTTTAGGAGCATGGTATTGTTGCACATTGTATTATGCTTGGCTCACTGGATTAGAATGGTGTAGCAAAAAATGAAACTTGACGTTATGGCATATGGTGAGAATATGCTCAACAACTCCAAACTTCCTTCCTCATTGTGGTTTGAAGCTATTAAAACAGTAGTGTATATTTTAAAATGAGTTCCCACTAAGGCGGCTCCTAAAATGCCATTTGAATTATCAAAAGGTTGGAAGTTGAGTTTAAATCATATAAGTATTTTGGGTTTGCCTAATTTTGTTAGGAATTAGATGCCATAATTCCAAACTAATGAGAAAAATAATAATAAACACGGAAGAAAGGAAAAACAAGCACAAAAAAGCACAACAAGATTTATATAGGTTCGCCTAAAGGTGAGACTACGTCCTGTCTTCTGCCCCTGCAGTAATCCACTATAAAGATAAAATAGTTTACAAGAGAAATCGCATACTTACAGGTGTTGCAACTCGAGATGCTCCTTGGATTAAGATAATAAAACCCTTATAGTGGCGTCCCCCAAATTTAAAGAAAAAGTTAGGGCATCCGCATTACAAGAGTGAAATTCCCAAATTGACCTTAATGAAACAACAGTCAATATATCATGGACCAACTCAGTGAAAGGCGTTAATTAGGCTCGACAACTTAACAATTTTCCACTTAGATACTAATCCATCATCAATATCTCCTCTACAGCGGCAACAACTTCTCAATCATCAAAGAGAAGTCCAACTAAAGTTGAATACAACTACAGTTTCTCGATCGTAATAGTCTTTGTCAACATATCGGCCAAATTCTGACTTCCTTGAATCTTCTCAAGTGCTAAGACTTCATCCTCTAGAATCGATTTGATGAAGTGATAACACACTTGTATGTGCTTTGTTCTGGTATGATAAACATGATTCTTTGCTAAATAAATAACACTCTGATTGTCACAATACAACACATGCCTCCCATGTTTGAGTCTTAATTCTTCCCAGAAAGACTGCAACCATACCATCTCTTTGTTGGCTTCGGTCATGACGACATATTCTGCCTTAGTGGTGGAAAGAGCAACTATCTTCTGCAACTTAGAGACCCAACTAATTGTTGTACCACCCAATGTGTATACATATTCAGTAGTACTCTTCTTGCCATCAATGTCTCCAGCCATATCAGTATCTACATAACCTTGTAATCTCAAGTTGGACTTTTTGAAACATAAGGCTAAGTCTTTAGTGCCTCTCAAATACTTGAGAATCCATTTCACTGCTTCCCAATGTTATTTACTCGGATTACTCATATATCTGCTCACAACTCCCACTGCATGAGATATGTTTGATCTAGCGCACACCATGGCATACATGAGACTTGCCAATAACAGAAGCATAAGGCACAAGGCATATTGGCCATTTTGCTCTCCTGCTCTATAGAAGGTGACTGCTCCTTGGATAGCCTAAAGTGACTAGCCAAAGGAGTATTCATTGGTTTTGCATCATTCTTGTTGAATTTGCTCAACACCTTCTTCACACATTCTTCTTGTAACAGTTTCAAGATATCAATATCTCTAGTAATCCTCATCCCAAGGATTTGTTTTGCAACACCCAAATCCTTCATTGCAAACTTCTTGGACAATTCCCTTTTTAACTTTTCTATTTCCTCTTTGCAAGCAGCTACTATTAACATGTCATCAACATATAGCAAAAGAATGATATAGGAGTTATCAAGCTTCTTCACATAACAGCAATAATCTGCCTAGCACCTCAAGAAACCATTACTATTCATAAAGGTGTCAAACTTCTTATACCTTTATCTTGGAGCTTGTTTAAAACCATACAAGCTCTTCTAAAGTTTACACACCATTTTCTCCTTTCCTTGTGTTTTAAAATCTTGTGGCTACATCATGTAAATTTTTTCCTCCAAATTACCATGAAGGAATGCTATCTTTACATTCAACTATTCTAAGTTAAAATCTACATTTGCCACTAGTCCAAGCATTGTTCTAATAGTAGTTAATTTCACTACTGAAGAGAAAATCTCAGTGTAGTCGATGCCTTCCTTTTATTAAAAGCCTTTTACCACCAGTCTTTGCTGCCATCATGTTCGTCTTTTAACTGGTACACTCATTTATTATGCAATGCCTTCTTCCCTTTTGGTAACTCAATCAACTGCCATGTCTGATTGGATAACAATGAATCTATCTCATCTCGCATCGCCAACTCCCACTTGATCGATTCATCAACTTGCACAACTTCCTCATAACTCTCTGGTTCACCTTTATTAGTCAATTAAATATAATTTAGTGCAGGGGAGTATCGCTAGTTCTAGCAGATCTCCTGAGTTTAGTCATAGGAATGTCCTGATTTACTTCTAGGGGTATGTTTTCTTAGTCTTCCTGAGCAATATTCTCCATCTCAATAACTGGAAGGTCTCTCAACTGAATCACTTTAGACTTCTTGACTTCATCACTTGTGTTCTCAAACTCTATTCTCAACCTATCTTTATACATGATACCTTCATTGAAGATCACGTCCTTGTTCCTGATAACCTTACAACTTTGGTCATGCCAGAAGCGATAACCAAACTCGGTACCACCATAGCCAATAAAGAAACATATCTTAGATTTAGCATCAACTTTACTGTTAACAGTAGAATCAATATCAATATATGAAATAGAACAAAAAACTTTCAAGAAAGAAAGGTTTACCTCTTTGCCGCTCCAGACCTCTTCTGGTATTTTGCAACCCAATGGTGTTGAAGGATCTTTGTTGATCAAATAGGCAGCGGTGCTAATAGCCTCAGACCAAAACATCTTTGGCAATCCCACATGTAATCTCGTGCTCCTAGCACACTTGTTTAAAGTCATGTTCATCCTTTCAGCCACACCATTCTATTGAGGTTTTCCAGGAATGGTCTTCTTCATCTTGATTCCATTATCAACACAATACCGTTTGAAATCATCATCTATATATTCTCCCCCATTATCTGACTACTGATACTCACCTTCAAATTTGTCTCATTCTCTACCATTGCTCTCTATCTCATGAAGGTATCAAGACATCAGATTTCTATTCCAGGAAATAAACCCATACCTTTCTGTTTGCATCATCAATAAATGTCACATAGTAGTTCGAACCACCAAGGGAAGTAACAGTTGAAGGCCCCCATACATCTGTGTGAACTAACTCAAATTTTGTTGTTTTTTGCTCCTTTTCAGCCTTAGAAAAACTAACCATTTTCTGCTTACCAAAAATATAACCTTCACACAAACTGTTGTTTACAACTTTCAACCTTAGTAACTTCCCTTTGGACTGAAGCACTTTCATTCCCTTCTCACTCATGTGACCGAGCCTATAATGCATCAAGTTAAAATCAGTAACAACATCAACAATTTCAACCGTATCTCTGCAATTGGAAGTGATGTAAAAATTTCCAGTTTTAACTCCTTGTACAACAACCATGGATCCCTTTGTGGCTTTCCAAGCAGCGCCATTAAAAGTCACATTATGACCTTCATCATGAAGTTGCCCTACTGAGATCATGTTACGCATCAGTATTGGTACATGTCTCACCTTGTGAATTTTTCACACTAACCCGTTTGACATCCTCAAACTGACTTTACCAATACTAACAATATCCAAAGGTTCTCTATCAGCAAGATGCACCTTCCCGTGATCTCCAACAACATAGTTCTCAGTGATCTCACGATGTGCAGAGGTGTGAAAAAAACTCCTGAACCTAACACCCAAGAGTCAATAGGGTTATCAACCGACAAGATTAAAACATCTTGGACCTCTTCAGTCACCATATTTTTAGCATCGTCTTTCTTTTCATCCTTCTTCGGTGTTCTGCAGTTCTTCTTTATGTAACCAGACTTGTCACAATTCTAGCACTAATTCCTTCCGAATTTGGATTTGCTTATTCCATTCCTTGACTTCCCTCTACCATTCCCCTTGTTGGAATTCCTCTCGAAGTTCATGCCCCTAGTATCGTCACTTAGGGTATAATTAGATGTCGACGATTCTTCAAAGTCCTTTCTACGAACTTCCTCTATGAGAATGGTGTCCTGAACATCATTAAAGAACAAATTCTTGTTGCCTACAGAAGTCTTCCGCAACTCTCATAGGCTCCCAACAATTAGGTAGAGACGCCAAAAGAATTAAAGCACGAACCTCATCATCAAATTTAATTTGAACGGATGTTAATTCCAACACTTTTATATTGAGGAGATTCCACTCATCATCTTTCATACCTTATGGTTTCATATCCAGAAGTGGTGTGTGCAGCTTTGTACGGTACAAATAATCTTAGATTTGTATCCTCTAGAACGCAAAATCCATACCAACAAACTTGTTGATCCCCAGTTTTGATCTTTCTCTGCTAACCATTGCTCTCAATCACGAACCAAAGATTTGATTCCAGTTGTTCCAAACTAATGAGAGTAATAGTAATAAATGCGAAAGAAGGGAAAAACAAGCATGGAAAAACACAACAAAATTTATACAGGTTCGCCTCAAGGTGAGACTACGTCTTGTCTTCTGTTGTTGTTGTAATTCAATATGAAGATGAAATACTGTACAAAAGAAATCACACACTTACAAGTGTTTCTCTCTAACCTCTCAGGTTGCAACTCGATATGCTCCTCGATTTAAGATCATAAAACCCTAATAACGGCGCCCTCCAATTTAAAGAGAAAGCTAGGGCAACCGCATGCCAATTCAACGTAGGGCATTAATTAGGCTCCACAACTTAACAAGTTGAAGTGTGGGTTTACAATCCAAAAGAAAAGAAGTTGAAGCCTAAGACTATTTGTACCTATTTTATTGGTTATATTGGAAAATTCAAGGGATATACATAATATTGTCCTTCCCATACCACTAGGTTTATCGAATCTAGAAATTCTGAATTCTTTGAGAATGATCGTGTGGATAGTGGGAGTGATCAATTTCAAAACATAGTTTTTGAGGAAGGTCAACTAGAATAAGAAAACCAGTCATTTATTGTGACTATATGGAGTAGCTTAAAATTTTTAAGTATGATATTGACATTGAAAATGATCTTGGAACATTTTCACAAGTTGTGAATAGTAATAAATCTAATGTATAGTATGATGCTATGAGGATTGAGATTATTTTTGTGGCAGAAAATCGAGTCTAGGACATTGTTGAGTTGCCTAATGGGGTGAGGACCGTTGGTTGTAAATGGGTTTATAAGATAAAAAAAGACTCATTAGGCAACACTTATCGATACAAGGCCCGACTCGTTACTAAAGGATTCACATAGAGGGGAATTGATTATCGAAAGACATTCTCTCATATTTCATAGAAAGATTCTTTCGGTGTCATCATGGCATTACTTGCCCATTTTCATTTACATTTACAACAAATGGATGTGAAAATAACATTCCTCAATGGAGATTAGAGGAAGAGGTTTGTATGAAACACCTGGAAGGTTTAATTTCTAAATTGAAGAAATCCATATATGGGTTAAAGCAAATTTCTCGTCAATGGAAATTGGAATTTTATGATGTCATCTCTTCATTTGGTTTGATGAAAATCTTATAGATCAATGCATATACCACAAAGTTAGTGGGAGTAAAATCATCTTTTTAGTTTTTCACGTGGATGATATTTTACTTACAACCAATGATATGGGTTTGCTACAAGAGGAAAAAGTTTTTCTCTCTTAACATTTTGATGTGGAAGATATGTGCAAGATATTTTATATCATTGACATTAAAATTTATAGACAAATTTCAGAATGTCTTAGACCTATATCAATAAGGTACTTGAGATATTCAAAATGTCAAATTGTTCACTGAATTTAACACCCATTGTAAAACAAGACTCGTTCAATTTGAACTGATGCCCATATAATGACCTAGAAAGGAATAGATGAAAGACATTCCTTATAATGCTTCAGCTGTTAGAAGCGTTATGTATTCCCAAATCTATACCAGATTGGACATTTTATTTGTAATTGGAATGTTGGACATGTATCAAAGTAACCTTGGTATGGATCATTGAAGAACTTCAGAGAAGATTATGTAATATCTTCAAGGGACCAAGAATTTCATTCCTACATATTGATGATTTGATAACTTGACATGACATAAAGTGTTTAGCCACCTAGCATGTCAAATCCAATGAAGTGCTCATGGAACATATGCATATATGCATAGTGAAGAATACTTGTAGATCTATTGATGAAAGACATGCCACCATAGTTTATTTGATAACTTGACATAACATAAAATATTTAATCATCAAGGAGCATGTAAAATCCAATGAAGTGATCATGGAACACATGCATACTGAATAGATACTTGCAGATCTATTGATGAAAGACATGCCACCATAGTTATTTAAGGATCATGAAACTCAAATGAGACTTTGTTTAGACTAGTCACTTTACGTTTGATCACAATAGTTTTATTTTATAATATCTTCCTCCATCCTGTTCCTCTTCTTCAATCAATATTTTGTCCTTAAATTGTATGTTTTTTGTTGTTATTTCCTATAAATATGTGTATATCCACCTATCTTCACCTTTGGATTGCTAGAAAGAGATATCTTGCAACCGGAATTAAGTATGGCTCAAGCTTCGAGAGTTTGCTCTTCAAGAAGATGTTTCTATTGGAAGAAGATCCCCTCCTGTAAGAAGAACTCTAGATGGTTCTCTTGCAGACCACCTCCACACATTGCAATCTTGCAAGGAGACACCAATTTCACCGTTGAGCATTTGGATCAAGAACCAAGGACACACTTGACTGTGATCCAGACGTGTTGAAGGAACTACTTTAGGCTAAGAAGAAGAAGAAAGAAACTTTCACTAGGAGTAATGAGCCAAGGAGAAACTCCTTTACACTTGTGTGTGAAACATAAACAGGTCGAGGCAGCTAAGTTTTTAATTAAAAAAACGAGGAGCTTGTGAACTTGCAGGTTGACAAAGGGAACACTGCTTTGCACCTAGTAGTGGTTAGGAAACAAACTTAGATGAAGTTTTTCTCTTTGGTTCATTACTTCTTATATTCGAGGTTTAACTTGGAAAATCAATAAAAAAAACAACAAACGGACTTGCAAAATACAACTAGAATTGATTACTGCAATATAGAATAACAACTGAAATATAAGTAGGTTAATTGAAGACCCATGACTAATTAAAACATGAAATTAAGCTCCTTAAACCACTCATTTACAACCAAAATACATGCACCACAAACAAACTACTAACTAATAACCCACTAACTAACAACCAATTAACCCACTCTCCTAAAAGTATGCATTCAATTTCTAACATCTCCCTTTGATGCAAACCCATCCATGCCACAAAAATTGCTTGACATGTAACCGATGTGGCAATAATGTGTTATGCTTTTGATGAAGACAGAGCAATAGTGGCTAACTTTTTTATGCCTAAGAGACAACACCGGATTGAAGACTAAAATAATAGTCTGATGTATTTTTCCTATCATTTATAGATCGTACCCAATCACTATCAGTATAACCAATCATGTTGATGTATCTAAAAACCCACTTGATTAATCTCATATGATACTTCGGAGGTTTATGTATGAATCTACATATCAAGCTCACAACAAACATTAGATTTGGACTAGTGTGGGTCAAATACATTAACCCTCTAACCATACTTTTGAAAATGTTTCTAATCAACCCCCTCAATCTCATAATTGAGTATAGTTTTCTTTTGTTGCATTCATAGGTGTGTTGGTAACCTTATAATTATCTATGTTAAAATTCTCAAGAAGATCAAAATCAAACTTCTCTTGAGAATTAAAAATACCCCCTTTTGCCTCTTTAATTGTATGCTCCAAAAAATAAGAACAAGCCCCAAATCAGTCATCTCCAACTCATGCATCATCATTTGTTCTTTAAACTCTGCAATCAACATATACTCTCATATATGTATTATATCTGCATATAGGGACAAATAAGAAAATATGAATTTCTTACCGTTGTATATAAAGTTGGTTCAGTTGCACTTCCTGAAATCTTTTTTTGAGAAAGTAGGCATCAATTCTGTTGTACCAAGATCTTTTTTTATTCAATTTTGTTGTCTTTTAATGATGTGGCATCTTATTTGGCTGTTGACGGTCGGAATGGTGATGTGGCAGTCGATGTATTTATCTACTCATGCAGTGCTGATGATGTGGCGACACATAATCAAACAAAGTTTAAGTGTTACATTTGACTGTACACATGTACAGTGGACCGGTCAAACTTGGGTATTTTTTAAAATAAGTTCAAAGTGACATCATTTATCCAAATAAGTTTTTAAAAATGGGTAATTTGGTAAAAAAAACCTTTTTTCTTTAAAAATAAAACAGAGGGATAAGTTTTTTGTCAAGTTCCTTTTAGTTTCTAAGATATATTGAAGATCTGTATATTTAAATCTTTGTTAATCTATTTATTAGGTACGTTCCGAGTGCAGTCGAAAGGAGAATTCTGACCGTAGTTCAGTATTCTTGTTCTCTTCTCAGAGCTAAAGCTTCTGCTGGCAGCGCCATTAATTAACTTGAATGCCAGGAATGGATGCAAATTGTCACCTCTCGATATCTCCAAGCAATTCAATGACGAAAACATCGGTACAATGCTTAGAGAAGCGGGAACCAGCTCCTGGACATGGAGAAGCCTGTTACCTCCAGGCAACTGGGATCTCTGGTACAAGAGGGACGACACCTGGTTAAGAGAGATGCATAACACACTGATGGTGGTGGCCACACTCATTGCGACAGTAACCTTCCAGGTGGGCCTCAACCCTCCCGGAGCCTTCTCGGACGGTTCGACTATGTCACTGCCTTCAATGCCTGATCCTTCAACAGGGAAGAGCACCGTACATGAACACATCAAGACAAAGTGCTTCGAGCTGTTCATGTACATCGACATGATCGGGGCTGGTGGCTTACTTAACCATAATCCTCTCTCTGGTAAGCGCAGCTACATGGCACCTGGTGATCACCGTGTGGTTTGCAGTCTCCTCCATGACCATGGCGTTTGTATTCGGCACCGAAGAGATTACAGTTTCTGATTCCATTTTGAGGAAGTGCTCGAAAATAATGTTTAGCTGGTTGGGACTAATGGTTGTAATTCTGTTATGCCATTGTGTGAATTTGATTGCTCGTCTCTGGTGCAAGCTAAAGCGGACCAGGGATCGGATGACAGTAAGGAGAGCAAAATCGAGACAAAAAGAAGAGGAGACCGGAGATCACGATAACAGTGCAAATATCGGATGGGACTCCGATTACAAAAAAGAGTGTTGCAAAAAAATATACAGAAAATTACATCACTCGCAACTAGCAAGTGTCTGGGTGGTTTCTCTGTAATTTCTTTTGCTGTACGTCTCTGCTTGCCAATGTGGAAGCTCTTAAAACGGTGCCAGTGCGCATCAAACATGGAGAATTCTAAGTCTAGCTGCAAAAGCAACAAAAAATCGGTAGAGACAGTGATCGGACAGGTAAAGGCATCCCATGCTCAAAGTCTGTATTAAATGACAGAATCAGTAAATAGATATTCTACATCTCTCATTTGTACCTCTCGAGAAAAAATAAAAAATATAATATATTAGAAAAAAAGAAATAGTTTATTGATAGTATAAAAATATTATTTAAACAATTACATAGTAAAACAAATATATTGTGATAATAGAACCCATGGTCATGTACAAGATGGTTGGGGTTGGATTTGAAGAATATTTGATCCAAACAATCTGCCCCTCCTATTCAATATTGCCTTCCTAATTTAAAATAATTTAAAGTAAAACAAAACCCATTTTATAAAGTAGATTGTATACTTATTTATACCTTGGGTTAAATTATACTTTAAGAGTAACCCCTTTTTCGTTTTAATATTGTAAGGTTTTTTAAAGAAACCATCTCTGGCCTCAAGGGGGTAAATGAAAAACCCATCCTTGTTTTAAGCAAGTTGGGTTCATTGAACCCCTTTGCTAGAGGTGGCACTAAACTAAATCAACTCACAAGTTGCTTGGGCTCGGCTAGAAAAGAGCTTGACTCAATTCAATTTTTATTTGAATTTGGCTTGAGCCCAAACTTTGGAATAAGGCTCGTTAAGTATAAAAAATCGAGTTCAAGATTTTTTAAGTTAAGCTTATCAACTAGTGAACTAACTCGTTATCATAAATTTTCTTATGAAAATACCCTTTGCATGAATTGCTTGGTTGATGATTACTTTTATTTACCCCAAACCTCAAAGATGATTGGCCAGCCCTTTCAGGATTCACAACATTCGATGTTGTTATATGCCAATAGAATAAACACTATTGATGGAGAAGTTTGCTCTTTCTATTAGGTCTATTAAGTTGGCTATTGTATATTAGTATGCTCCATTACAAAGTCTTGAACTCCTCTACAATAACATACAATTCAATGGTATCAAGTTTATCACCAAATGCTTTCTATTTATTTTTGTAGTTTTAAATGTTTATTAAGCTTGAACTTGGCTCAAGTTTGAACTTTTACTCATTTAAAAATTTCAAGTTCAAGCTTGAGTTCAATTTAAGGATCAATACTTAGCTCAAGCACGAGCTAGAAGAAGTCTTAAGGTCAAGCCAAGCTCAAACCTGCACAAGGGCTTGACCCGATGCCACCCCTACCCTTGCCATGCCAATATAGAAGTGCCACTCCCTTGTTGAGACATACAATGGAGGTCAAAGTGAAACTTAATTATTTCACACATTTAAATAGGTCACTAGTAATTGATCTACAACTACTTTGGTAAATCAGGTTATTCACAAAGAAAGGCTTAAAAGTTAAAACTCCAACAAATGCATGTTCTTCCCCAGCATGCAAGTAGGTCAAGGTTTAGCAACTTCCGACAATAGAAGTGGGACGTATGAAGAGGGTTCTAAAGAAAAAACTATCTTGACTCTGTAAACTAATCAGTTGAATCATCCATAAGAATATGACTCCTCTGACTCCTCTAAATCACCCTTATGTTTAGGTGATTTCTAGTCTAAAATTGTATATAAATACCACTCTAAATCAATATAAAATCGTGGTTCAGTTTAGTCTCTTATATGGTATCAAAGCATCCCGTTAAATCCTTTGTAATTACCTTTTTCTAAATTTTTATTTTTTTAAATTACTTCCTTTTCCTCTCCGCATGTAACACCCTCTCTGCAACAGCCACTGGCACCGGCACCGGTGCCTACAACTTGTGGTTCTTTAACAACCCGTTCAAACCTCTATCGCCATCAATTGTTCCTCCTCTATCGCATACACTTTCTTTCCCAGTATGACGAGAAGGCATCAACAATAAAAAAAAAGAGAAAATATGCCTCGACGAAACTTTTACCAACTGAGCTTTCGTGCACCTCCAACGACTCTGGCTAAACCTTTGGAATGGTGTTCCGACGTATCATAACAATCACCCAGGCACTAAAGTGCAACCGCCTTCCTGACTTTGTTAGCCCAAAGTTTAAGATGAAGCACACGAATGTAAGTGAGTCACACCTGCGGAGAAAAAAAACTCATAGTCGACGACTGCCTACTCATTGTTTCTTAGTTCCAACTCATTGTCCGCTTTATGTACGTCGATTCAACCAGATCGATCACCATGTCACTACAAACCAAGCTCCAAATGCTCTAGTGCACTCAATAGTGCTAAAAACCAAAAAAATTCATCTCATTACCATCAACATTTCTGCATAAGCTCCTCTCAAACTCACCTCTACCAACTATCTCTCATGTAAGCTTCAATTTGAAACTCTCTTTATCGGGTATGATCTCCTTGGGTACATTGATGGCTTCAAACCCTGTCCATCAAAGACCCTCAGTGTAAATCTCTCTCCAAATCCAACTTAAAATATTATGATCTGACAAGATCAACTGATTCTTAATGCCCTCATCGGCTCTCTGTATCCTACAACTATCTCATTCATTGCTCAAGCCACCACCTCTAGAGAAACATGGGCTATTCTTAAAAATACGTACACCAAACCATCTTGTGGTCGCATCAAACAAGTCAAGAATATTCTAAAAAAATCCCACCAAAGATACTATGAATATCATTGATTTTCATCAATACATTAAATTATATGCAAATGAGCTTGCCATATTCGGAGCACCAATGGATGAGGAAGATCTTAAAGAAAAGGTCTTGGATGGACTGGAGATAACTAAAAATAGCTTGTTCATGTTGTTCAAGTTCAAGACACACCCATCACCGTTGATGAGCTTCATGACAAACTTCTATCCTTTGAAGTAACCATTCATGCAAACATAACACCTGATGCACATCTTCCATCACTTCAAATCCAATGAATTGAACGAATATCATTTGGCGCCTACCAAAGTCCAACAACAACTGGCAACCACCCTCTCAATATCGTACTAGTCATGCGAGCTAGAACATGTCGCCTAACAACCTTGGCCGACCACCCATGGCTACCAACTCAGGTGCTCCAACTTACAATAGCCAACCTCAACCTCGTCCACAACTAGGGTTTTGTCAAATTTGTGGCATCCAAAAGCACTTAGCTAAGTGATGTCGATCATTTCAACTCGTACCAATCCAGTCAACCAACACATGATTTCCACCTTCTCATACTTCAACAACACCATGGCAGTCACAAGCTCATTATGCTGCTAATGGTACCTCCACCAATACCGCTTGGTTACTTGATAGTGGAACACCTCACCATGTCACAACAGACTTGAACAACTTATCTCTTCATGCGCCCTATACTAGCTCTGATAATGTTATGATTGGTGATGGCACTGTTCTCTCCATCACTCACACTAGTTCTATATCTCTTCCAACTCACACCACTACCTTTACTTTGAATGATGCCCTTTGCGTACCAACCATGCAAAAGAACTTAATCTCTATCTCACAATTTTGAGTACTAATAATGCTTCCATTGAATTTTTACCATCTTCCTTTCATGTCAAAGATCTTCACACGGGAGAAGTTCTTTTAACGAGAAGCACTAGAGATGGAGTGTATGAGTGGTCGGCTAGTAAAACCGTGTCATCTCCAATCCTTGCCTTCTCTCAAGTCAAAACCACATCATCCAATTGGCATCACCAATTAGGTAATCTCGCTCTTCCCATTTTGAAACACATTCTTTCTAGTTATCATTTAATGTTTTTCTTTTTATATGCCAAATGAGTTTTCATGTAATGCATATTTTAGCAATAAAAGTCATAAGATCTCTTTCTCTACTTCATCTCTTATCACTACACAACCACTTGAAAATATTTTTTCTGATGTATGAACTTCTCCTATTTTGTCACACGATGGTTTCAAATACTATGTCATTTTCGTTGATCACTTTACCAAATACATATGGTTTTACTCACTTAAAATAAATTTTGAAGTTTAGGAAGTTTTTCATCATTATAAAGCCATTGTGGAAAATTACTTCAAAAGAAAAATTATCACACTCTATTCAGACAATGGGGGAGAATATATAAGCCTCAAAGATTACTCCCCCCCCCCCCCCCCATACTCCTTGTTAGAAGGTGGGACCAAACCCACCATGCCCTCACGAGGTGGCATGATGAGTCATCACACGTGGTGGAAACCTCATCACATGAGGTGGAGGATTTAGTAAGCTACCCTGATTAATGTAATTGATTGATCTTCCTTTTATTTGTTTAATTTAGCTAATCATGATTGATGTAATTAGGGATCCTAATTGATTGAGGAGTTTCCCTAAATATGTAATGGAAATAGTATAAATAGGGTTCTTGGTTGAAGGCTTCAATCAAAATTTCCTCTTCTCAAATTCATGGAAGAATCTCTGTCCTAGCCTAAAGTCTCTATTCTCTCCTCACTACCCAAACTCTCTCTCTCTCTCTCTCTCTCTCTCTCTCTCTCTCTCTCTCTCTCTCTCTCTCTTTGCTTTTTTCTTCTCTTCTCCCTCTCATCTTATGCAAGGTTTCAAGCATGGGGTCCTAAAATCAACACTCATGAACACAATGGCTACTCAAAAAGACGACAATGTCACATAGTTAAAACTGGTTACACCTTACTTTCTCATGCCTCCCTTCCAATTACCTTTTGGTCCCATTCCTTTGCCACTATCGTCTATTTAATAAACAGGATCTGAACCACTATACTCAATCTATCATCTCCCTATGAATAAGTTTTTCACAAGATGCCAAATTATTCTAAACTAAAGATTTAGTTGTTTATGTTATCCTTGACTTCATCCATATACATCTCACAAACTTGATCAAAGGTCTAAAGCATGTGTATTTCTTGGATACTCGTTATCTCAAAGTGCTTACTTATGTTTTGAACCATCTACTTCAAAAATATTTGTTTCTCGTCATGCAAGTTTGTAGAGTCAGTCTTCCTATATAGCTCCATTAATAATCCCACCTCCACCACCATAGGTACTTGGATTCTGCCTGTGCTTACATTTCATCAACATCATCACCACAATTGACTTCTAACATTCCACCTCTAGGATGCCATCAAGCCATGCATCCTTCTAATGATAAGTCACAAACCTCTGAGACACCAACACATCAAACAGAAACTGAGCAGCAACCACGACCCATCCAACCATCACCAAATGTTATCCATCCATCCATCAAAACACAATCTACTAACCAACATCGCATGACCACTCGGGGCAAAAAAATTATTTATAAACCAATTCAAAAACTCAACCTTCACACTCATCTACATCCCAACCCAATATTGAACCTACTTCTATGACTCACAGTCTGACCTTGAACCTACTTCCATGACTCAAAGCCTTAAACATCATAATTGGCATTGAGCTATGTCTGAAGAGTAAGATGTTATTGCTTGTAATGGGACGTGGGAGCTAGTTCCTCCTGATGGTATCAATAATCTTGTTGGTTGTAAGTGGAGTTTCAAATCGAAAGGCACTTTGATGGATCTATTGACAGATTCAACATACGTCTTGTTGCCAAAGGATTTCATCAATGACCAGGTGTGGATTAATGTGAGACTTTTAGCCTGGTTTTTAAGCACACCACTGTGAGACTTGTACTTAGTATTGCAGTTAGCAATGGTTAGTCCCTTCGTCAACTCGATATCAACAATGCATTTCTTTAAGGCCAACTCTGAAAAAATATTTATATGGCACAACTTCCGGGCTTTGTTAATTTAGAACATCCAACTTATGTCTGCAAACTTCGTAAAACTATTTATGGTCTCAAACAGACTCCACAAGCTTGGTATCATGAATTGCGTCAATTTCCTTGTGGGTTCAAGTTTCAAGAATTCGCACTCTGATAATTCCCTATTTACTCTCAATACTGATAAACATATAGTGTATGTCGATGATATTATTATAACTAGTGTATGTCAATGTTATTATTATTAATGGTAATAGTGATGACCATATTTCTCAATTTTTTGATTGCCTCGTTCAACATTTCACTCTAAAAGATCTTGGCCCTCTTTCTATCATCTTGGAGTTGAGGTTGCTCCGAATTGCAATTGCATATTACTCTCTCAACACAGATACATCCAAGACTTGCTCAAAAGGACTCATATGGAAGAAGCTAAACTTATTCTCACCCTATTGTCGACGAACTTTTCATTACTCACCATGACCTCAAGCTCTTCTCTATCTGATTCATCTTAATTTTGTGAAGTAGTTGGCAGACTACAATAACTCTCTCATACTCAACCTGATATTTCCTTTGTTTTCAATAAGATATCCCAGTTTATGCATCAACAGATTGATGGGCATTGGGTTACTTGTTAAATGAATTTTATGGTATTTAAGTGGCACATTGAATAAAGGGTTTCTTCTACATCGTAAGTCTCCTATATTTCTGCATGGATTCTTGGAAGCCGTATGGGCTGACAATAAAGATAATTACTCTTCCACTAGTGCCTACCTTATCTATCTTGGGCATAATCTTATTTCCTGGAGTTCAAAGAAGTAACACACTGTTGTTCGTTCTTCTACTGAGGTTGAGTATCGATCAGTTGTTGATAGTACTACTGAACTTCGTGTAACTATACAATCTTCTCCTATTGTCTATTGTAATAATATTAGTGCCACTCAGGTAAGCTCCAATCTCGTGTTTTACTCCATAATGAAACATGTAGCAATTGATTATCACTTCATCTATGATCAGGTTTAATCTGGTCTACTTTATGTTGTTAAACCATTACCATGTTCAAAGTTTCAGTTGCTAAGAGACAAGAATGGCCTCTCCAATCGTGGCCTATCTTGAGGAAGCATGAAGAACATATTATCTTGACCTTGTAAACTAATCAACTAAGTTGTCCATCAAAATATAACTCCTCTAAATCGCCCTTCTATTTAAGTGATTTCTATTGTAAAATTGTATATAAATATCATTCTAAATCAATACAAAATCATGATTCATTTCAGTCTCTTATAGGTCCGACTTTGATTCGATGGTCTGAATCGCCTTAAGGGGGGTTAGTCCAAAATGAAGTGAGATGAATTACTCCTGTATTACTTAGTTCATTAGATTTAGGGGTTAGTGTCGAATGAATTTCAGTACAACTGAATCACATCAATTCATTCACTCAGGCAAAAAATGGGGAATTTACATTCAGATGTTTTCCGAATCAATCACTTGATGCGTGTTGCTCCCCCCCCATTGCGAAAAAATTTCCTCCCGATCGGCCAAGTACTCTTCTCCCTCCCCCTCCGTTGGCCTTCCTCCCTCTCCTCTCCCTCTCAACCTCCGTTCCAGAGCACGGCCAAGCCTCTCGGCCTCCCTCTCTTCTCCCTCTCGACGTACCGTCAGAGAACCACCTCCGTTGTCGTTGCCTGCTAGCCTGCTGTAGTCTCCCGCCACTAAGGAAGGCGATGTGCGCTGTGAGGAAGATGATGGTTTAATTTTTCCTAAGTTAGGAAAAATTTAAAATATCGTCAAAAAAATAATTTATATTTTTATTTATAAAATAATTATTTTTATTCATTTAATATATTCATTTTATATTTAATATATTAAATTAGTGATTTAATAGTCATAATTAAAATAATGTTAAAATAAATATTTGATAAATTCTTTTGTTTTAATTATCCCATTGGTATAATTAATTAAACCAATGGTTTTAAATTTTGTGACAATATATTATTAATTAATAATACATAAAAATATATATTATGTTATAGATAAATAAATTTATTTATTTATTATATTAATTGTTTTATTTATTATATTAATTGTTTTATTATTGTATTAAATTAGTTGTTTTTAATGTTAAAACATATCTTATGTTATTAAAAAATAATTTATTTATTTATTATATTCGCTTATGTTTTTTTATTAATTTATTCTAGTCACACGTAATTATTGTATTAATTTATAATAAACTATAATCGTTATAATATAGTTTTTCATTAATTAGGATATTAATATATTTTAATACTACACGTTAAATCACTTATAAGTGTAGTAACCATGTTTATTTTGGTTAATTATTTGTTTAGGTATATGTTTCATTTAATTATATTATAAAAGGTTACTCATTCTCTTGTTTATATCATACTTTTCATTCGGGGGCACTAACACTGGAATCTGTTGTCCAGTGCACTTGAACTCGTCTATACTTACACTCAAGGATGAGTTGAAGTTGAATCAATTCATTTAAGCTGAATTGAATTCTTCGCTTCATTTCAAGTTCATTGTGGACAAACCCCCGCCTTAGTGTTACCCAAAAATCAAGGCATTGAAACGATATTAGTTTCTCCTAAATCGGATGTCTTTCCTTACATGTGAGTAGGTGAAGGTTTAGCGATCTCAAACAATGGAAATGGGAGGTACGAAGAGGGTCCGTCTTGGATTTGATGATCAAAATCTCCCTAGAGTCATTTAGAAAATCGAGGATACAAAACGATGTTGGTTTCTCCTCAATCCGGACAATCTTGCAACCGAGCTCCTATCCCAATGGCGGCGTTCTCTTTGTAAGTACTCAACAATTAAAATATGAGGTTAAAGGATGACAACCAGAAGCCCTACGATCATCAAAAAATAAATAAATTGTCTTCAAACTCCAACATCATTATTTTGCTTCCATCTTATCCTGATTTATGCTACACTCTGATTCACTGCAATTGAGTTTAATTGAAATCCCTTCCAACTTGATTAAATCCAAACTAAATTCTCTATAGTCATTATCTCATCAAACCAATTCCCAATTCGATTAACTGATTTTGTTCTTATCTCATTCCTTTAGTTGAAGATCCAAAATCGATATAATTTTTTGTTATCTTTACTATTTTCACTCAACTCCCAATCGATATGATTTTTTATTATCTCAACTCCCGCTGCTAGGGGTGGCATCGAACCAAGCCGGTTTGTGAGGGCTCAAGCTCGGTTTAGTTCGATTCAGTTTATCTAGATCTCGAACCGAGTTCAAGATCCAAAAGAGGTTCATTTAAGTTATATACCCAAAATGACTAGCCACCTTAAGAAACCTCTTTTCCTACTAATAAACTCAAGATCTTTGATTTCATTAATCCATGTGGGATTATGCCTTAACACTCCCCTTCACATGTTGGCACGTGGATAATTTGGGTAGAGACCCACATACGAGTACTTGCTCTAATACCATGTTAAATTGAGTCCAAGGCCTATCCCAAAATGACTAGCCACCTTATGAAACCTCTTTTCACACTAATAAACTCAAGATGTTTGATCTCACTTATCCATGTCGGACTAATGCTTAACAAGTTAACGAGTCGAGCTCGACCGAACCATAGTTCGGTTCGAAAGCTTGCAAGCTGACTCTTTAACTTAACAAGCGGCCCAAGAGGCGCAGCCGGGAGCGGGAATCGTCTTCGACTTTGACCCTTCGTTCGAGTTCGATATTAAGTTATCAAACTCTTCGTCTTTCGTTTTGGCTTCTCAAGAATCAAGGGGAAGAGGGAAATGGAGTTCGGTAAGCGGCAATTGAGCAAAAATGTGGGGAATTACGTTTTTCAATTTTTCATTCTCCCTCTTCGATTTCTTACTCTCAATCTATCTTCTCCGATTTCTTCCTCCAAACTTCTTCCTTGCCGATGGAAGTAACAGAACAGAAGTAAGTTATTTTATTGTTGATCTTCTGGGTTTTTTTCGTTGTCGACATAGCAATGATTTTTTTTCATTTTTATCTTCTGTATTCCATTATTCATCTTCGATCGGCGCCTCATGTTGTTTTAGGAGTTCTTCCTACTCATTTCTCAGAGATAATGGCTCTCACCATATTATTGATTTTTACGTTTTTAGCTCTTACCATTCAGTTGTGTTTGATAAAAGGGGGTTTTAGTTTCAGTCATATATCAAATAAAAGGGGGTTTTAGTTTCAGTCACATATCAGATAAAAGGGGGTTTTAGTGTTTGATTTTTAGCAACGTGATAAGAGGTAGGGCTTCATTTGGCCTGGTATAAAACCTCCTGTTTGATTTTTATGCTCATTTGGCAGCTCTTTCTGTAGAGGATTCCTTTAAAAGCCTTTAGACTTGAAACATTATTTGTTACTAGGGGTGGCACAAATTATGGTTGTCAATGAACTTAATCAAAGGAATCTGGTTGTCGTTATTTGCAAATCTAATAGCCAAAGTATGGTTAGAATTAACTCCAAAGTAATAACTACATAATCGAAACACAAAATCAAAACAAGTGACCACAATAACAACATTCTGAAGCTTTTGTACAATTTTTAGTTTCAAAAATTTTGAGGAAATCAATGACCTTCTTCAAAATTATTTATTTCTATTTATTCACAGATGAATAATTAGTAAGGAAAACAAAACAAAAAAAAACCTCAAGGGTACCATTGAAATAGAACAACAATAAGAAATATACCTAAAGGGATTGTTAAAACAATCAATCCAGACCCTAACATTAGAATATATGCCATATTGTGGTAATGCCTAAAAAATAGTGATCAACCACTAAGGATGATTGAAAAAGTATTTAGGATAAGCTCACATGACTAAAAATAGGGAAATTGCCAAAGAGGAATTTATAATTTACTATTTGATTTGATGAATGCTCATGGCACAAAGTCCTGCCACAACATCGACAATGATATTGCATGGATAAAGGAAATCCATTTTAGAAACCTAAGCCATTTTTTTATGGCAATAACCCCCCCACAAAGACTCCTCCTGGCTCTCTCTTTCGATTGCATGTATGAAGGGAGTATCAGGCAGATCACCACCCCAAAATCGAATTGATTAGGGAGTACTAGACAGATTATTTTTTGGAATGCCTTGGTCCCCATGGAGAGGAGGTATTGAGGCCACTGATTTATTAACTACATTTTATTTTTATGTTTTAGGGCAAGCACCTGATTTGTCAATAAGTTGGTTTATTGGAAGAAAGGCAGGCAACCTATCGGATTTTTTGTTTTGCTGGTGGTGTTTTAGCATTGGAGATATCGGGGCAGAGGTGGCGGAAGGCGGAAGTTTTTGTATTCTTGAATTTGTTGGTTGAAGCTTCAAAGCTGAATTACCACTCGCATTACCTCGCTTGAAGGTACTGACTAAGATTTTGGATAGTGTGCACTTAGGAATTTAAACTAGGAAGAATAACTAGCAATTTTAGGTACTGATCGATTTTTTTATATCTATCCGGTGCAATTGGGGCTTAAATCAAGTTTGCATGGAACTACTAATGTTGTTTGAATTTATATTTGTTATTTGGATTGATTTTTTTTATGTTTTTAATATGTAATTTTTTTTTAGAAGTAAGAATATCAACACTCGTGCTAGTTGGAAGATGGGCCCAACTGCTCAATTGACATCAATAGTTAACACTAGTTCTAGTGTGGCCATAGATAGTAACTCAACTCCGCCAGAGTCATATCCCTCTAGAACTACTAATGTAATGGAAGTGAGCCTAGATGAAGGTACCCCAAATGAGGAAGAAGGTGACCCTACCCATAGTTCAAAAATACAAAAAATGTCTCATATGTAGTTGGTATTCAAAAAGTATCACTTATAGATGGTACAAAAAAGGCTCAATGTGTTCATTGTAAAACCAATTTGAGTGTTATTAGTAGAGTGATCACACATATGAATCGACATTTGAAATGTCGTCTTAGTAGAAAAGTGTCAATGAGAAAACAAAAATCCATAAACTTTTAACTAATGGGGTCTAATGTTGATCAGAGTCCATCTGGATTTTGGAGGCAAATATGATCAAGCTAAAATGAGAGTACTCATTGTTTATTGGATTCTTATGCATGAGCATCCATTCATGATAGTAGAAGAGAAAGGATTTAATTTTGTAATGAAAATGACAAATGTGAATTATGAAAAAATATCTTGTAAGACCATTAAGAAGGAGTGTATGGAGGTGTACGAGCTAGAGAAAAAAAATTAAAAATTATTTTTAAAGAGATTAACAAGATTAGTCATACTACAGATCTTTAGAAGTCCATAAATCAAAAGATTGAATACGTGGTAATTACTGGGCATTTTATAGATTGTAATTGGAAGCTATAAAAATGAGTCTTGAGTTTGTGCATGTTCCTCCTCCTCCTCATGGTCTTGACATAGCAGATGCTATTTACAAGTGTTTGAAAATTTAGAAAATAAAAAAATAAAGTATTTAGTATCTAAGTTGATAATGCTGCATCATTATGTTTGTCTGAGAGTTTTGAAAGAAGATTTTTCAAGAAAAAAGAAATTGATTCTTGGTGGGAAGTTATTTCGTGTGTATTATTGTGCTCATATTGTGAACTTATTAGTCCAAGATGATTTTGTTCAGATTAAGGATATCATTGAGAATGTGTGTGAGAGTGTCAAATTTATAAATCTGTCTGAGGTTAGACTTTGCATTTTTTTGAAATTCTAAACAACTACAACTAGGTGAAAATAGGCTGGTTATTGATTGTCCAACTCATTGGAACTCCACTTATGATATGTTGTCTTTTGCATTAAAATTCAAAGATGTATGTCTTAGATTTCAAGATAGAGAACCAACTTATGATTGTTTGACAAATTTTGATGAATGGTAAAAGGTTCAAATGGTATTTGAGATTATAGAAGTTTTTAATGTAGTCACTAATATAATTTCTGGGAGTGACTACCCTACTTCTAATTTGTACCTTAGTGAGGTATATAAGGTAAAAGAAGTTCTAAATTTTCATTCTACAAATGAAAATATTTTCATTAGGACAATGATTAGTAGAATGAAAGAGAAATTTGATAAGCACTAGGGTGAATGCAATTTGTTGATGGTTGTTGCTTCAGTTTGGGATCTAAGGGTCAAATTAAGTTTGATTGAAATGTGTTTTCCAAAGATATATTTTGAGGAGGAAGCTACGATGAATATAAACAAAGTTCGACGAACCTTATATGAGATTTACGATGAATATGTATCCATATATAATGTGGATATTAGTAATGAAGGGATTGGTTCAAATACTAGCTCTACGGGTGTTTACACTAGTTGTAGGTCACATTCTTCATCAAGTTCAGGTTGGTCAAAGTTAATGACTTATGTGAAACAAGTAGAAGTAGATAATTCACTAAGGTCAGAATTGGAAAATTATCTTGAAGAAGGTGTGTATATTTGTGAGGAAACTTAACAATATGATTTTGATGTTTTAAAATGGTGGAAAGTGAATCATATGAAATTTTGGGTATTATCTAAGATGACAGTAGACATCCTTATAATTCCCATATCCATAGCAACTTTAGAGTATACCTTTAGTGTTGGTGGTAGAGTAATAGACCCATATCGTTTTTCCTTGGCACCAAATACAGCTCAAGCTTTGATTTGTGATAGTGATTGGGTTCGGGCTCTTCACGGTATCAAGAAAAATCAAAAGGTAAACTTCTTTTGAATAATTATTTATTATGATATTTTTTAGTATTATTTATTAAAAAAAATTTTATGATTACAGCTTGAGAAGAAGATTGTGGAGATAATGCTACCAGTTACTTGATTTTTCATGTTTTTCTCATCTTAGTAATTTTAATATTTTAACTACAATAAGTAATTTTTAGTAGAAGGGTATTTTTTTATCAAACAATAATAAGTTTTTTTCTTTTGTTTTTGTCATAGGTGGAGATTTTGCTCATGCGAAGGGGACTTCGTATATTGTTTCCTTAGTTAAAAAAGAAAGAGCTAGAGTTTATAAATTTATATTGGATGTATAGTTTTTATTTGGGTGATTGAAAATTAATATTGATAATTCAATAATATTTTTGTGTTTTATTATTGAATAAATTTTATACATAATTATGCAGTTTTTATGAATACTTTTATGCAGAGTGTATAAATAATTTTATATACAATTTATTTGACATGTATTTTATGCAAAGTTTTAAATATAGGTAGAAGCTCAAACTCAGTTAAAATTATTGGTCTCAAGTTCAATTGCAATTTTAGGCTTGCGGCTAGGCTCGGCTCAAGCTCAAGTTCGAAATAGTTAAATCAACCCCGGCTCAAACATAGGCAGGTTCAGGCTCGGCTCGATTCGATACCACCCCTACCCGCCTACTATATTAAATGTATAATGGGAACCAACCTGAGTGTGATTCACACGAGAAAAAACATAAAGAAATAGTGTATTAGATATAAATATTTTATGATTATAGAACCGTTGCCGTATGTATAAGAGTTAGGATAACATAGGTTTAGTCCATTGAGGTTGGATTTGGGACAAATCTGATATGAGACAATCCGCCTCACTTATCTAATGTTGATTTTTCAGTTGAATAGAAGATCAAAAAACTCTCTTAGGGTATATATAGATTACAATATAGAAGATGACAATAAGAGTGATAGGATTTTTACCTAAGTGACCAGATGTTACATAAGGAATATTAGCTTGTAGCTCAAGCAATAAAGCAATCTGACAACGTCAATGGTGATTAAATTATGTTGCCTTACTCCCACAACTTTCCCCTGATTGATTGAGTAATCAAAATAAAAACTCTTTAAGAACATAGAACACTTGTACAAGAAACCCTTTTGAGGGAAGCCTAAAAAGGGCAGAAAGCCGAGCAGAGTCCACCATGCAAGGAGGGCCCGTCGTCCGCCCGCCGTATAAAACCCACAAGCAGAGCCGGCTCTCGCAAAATCAGTCAAGATGCTCGACACAGAAGAATCCAACTGCGTGGGATTCTAAAAGAACCCACGCCCCCTTCTACTCTGACCTTCCGATGAGTCTACTTCTCTTCTTCTTCCTTCTCCTATTCGTCTTGTTCGATGATGCCGCAGCTCAACCCAGCCAGGCCATCGCACCCGACGACCCTAAGTTGGATGTCCCCAGATCGTTCCGTCCGAGCATTGCGATTGTCATTGGTGTCCTCTCGATCATGTTTTCTTTGACCTTCCTCCTCCTCATGTACGCCAAGTTCTGCCACGCAGCCGCGGCCGAGCTCTTCAACAACGTCTCTGACCAGCAGAATCATGGGCTCGTTCACCCCAGAGCCAGATTCTCCGGTATCGACAAAACCATCATAGAGTCCCTCCCCTTCTTCCGATTCTCCTCTCTCAAAGGATCCAAAGAAGGCCTGGAGTGTGCGGTTTGTCTATCCAGATTCGAAGACACGGAGGTGCTTCGGCTGTTGCCCAAGTGCAAGCATGCCTTTCATATCAACTGCGTTGATCGGTGGCTGGAGAACCATTCCAGTTGTCCGCTCTGTCGGTACAAGGTTGATCCGGAAGACCTCACCATCTTCAAGTATTCCAACAGTCTGAGATTCTCCCGGGACCCGTCGGACTTGAGAGAGGACACGAATGTCGAGCTGTTCGTTCAGAGAGAGCCAGACGAGGGCGGTTCTTCGAGGTTCAGTGTTGGTGGGAGTTTTAGGAAGATCGACAAGGCAAAGAAGGACGAATTGTTGATTCCCGAAGGAGGTGAGAAGCAGCAATTCTTGCATAAACATAAACACAAGATCATAGTTTCGGATGTGATGTTCAAGAACAGGTGGAGCGATGTGAACTCTTCCGACCTCATGTTTCTGAATTCGGAGATGCTTAGTCTCGTTTCCAGCAAGAGGTTTTCTCTAGAATCAAGGAGCGAGAGGTTCACGGCTAAACCGGTGCCCATGGATTTCGAAACATCGAACGACGAGAAAAAAGAAGAGAAAGAGAAGAAAAGGCAGCTCGAGAGCAAGGTGATCAACCTCAGCAGAAGCAACTCTGCATCAGCTTCTGCAGGGCTGCCCTCGTCGTCTAATTTAGATGACAATTCCAGTAAAGCATCCACTAATTGGGATCCATCAGCCAAGCGATCGATGTCCGAAATTACGAACTTGGCTAGAATTCCAGATTTTAAGAGTAAAGTTAGAGAACCTGCAAGCGCTCCCAATGATTCTGAAGAGGAGAGGGTGCGGAAGCTGTGGTTGCCAATTGCAAGACGGACCCTTCAATGGTTGGCTGGTAGGGAAAGAAGATCACGACCTCCCCATTCGAGACAGGATTTGAATGTCTAAAGTTACAGGTCCGAAAGATGTAAAATTTTGCCCTTCATAGATCAAATAGATGTTCGCATCAACCTATAATTTGTTCTGATAAATCAAAGAAACTCGCTTATCTTATGCATGAGACTGAATCTCCATGTCCGCATAACTTACTAACAAACAAGTCTAATCAAAGTTAATGATTCATTGAATGCAGAACCAGACAGATATGCTCCAATATTTTTCTTCTGGGTACATCTCGGAATTCATTAAAGTACAGGCGAAGTTTCTATATATCTTCTCCGCACTTATGACATTGTCATGGTTCTTTTTGTGCCGTTGAATTTACCCTTTCTGGGTTGTGAAGTAGTATTATACCCAAATCCAAATGTCTGAAATCTGAACTAATCAAAGAATAAAAACAACCCAGAAACCAAAATTTCATAGCCCAACTTGTTCGTTAATCGAAGCAATGTCTGGACGAACCTTTCTGCCCTTAATCACGTGTAGTTTTCGTGCTCCCCATGATACTTCAGAAATGGTTTTTGGGGAAGCATCACGGAAATTCCCTGAATTACGTGGTTTTTAGAGGAGTTGTTACTTGTGGCAGATTCTGAATTTGTTGATTTTGCTTGTTTTGTGCAGGAAACTCTGCGTTTCGATGACTTTATTCCCGCTGGGTCCCCATCTTCCCCACCCCCACCGGAGGAATCCACTGATTTGTAGTTTCTATACCAGACTTCGCCTTCTCCGATTCGCTCTGTTTAATTTCGACCACAGAAGAGATCAAAAGGCACCTTTCCTCTTCCAAAGCACGAGAATATCGCTCTGGAGTTGCTTCTCAGGAGCCACCCATCAATATCCACAAAAAAAAAAAAAAAAAAATTCCGATGCTTGATCGATTCCGTGTATCAGATTTCAACTCCCTTGAAAGGGGTAATATATCGTTGAAAAAAGAGAAAGCTGGCGTTTTCACGTCGAGAAAAGTAACAAAATTGGACCGTTGCTCAACCTCCCCATCTGGATCTCTCTCCAGTCTCCCTCATTCATGATTCGCAGGTTCTCTTCTCCAACTTCCTTTTGAAATTAAAACCTCCAAATATTATTTAAGAAACTCAGGATCACATTCATGACGTTTAACACTTTTAAGGGTATATTATATTATCAACTCCTTGATTAGTTTAATCAGATGAGATGTTAATATCAAGGATTATGTATTTAATACTGAAATGAAACAGGAATAAAGACACATAACAAGTGTTAGGAGGTAGAGCCAACACCCTGCTTTTTTTTAAATATGTAACAGACATGTTTGTGGGAATACTGGGACCATCGATGACATGTTCATTCATGCTCCGGATTTCCCTTTTTTTATTCTCCAAATTAAGGAAGATGAAGATGAATCACGTTAATGAAAACATTGCAAGAAACTGCACACATCTGGTTTCACGGCATTTGTTTCACAGTCATGGGTGGCATTGCTTGTGGAAAACTAATTTGTATTAAGCATATTATTTTTTGGTTTGATTGTTGATCACATGAATATACACGTTTGAAGCTTCATAGTCGGGTTTACTATAATCCAATCCCTGACCTCGAAACCTGAATCTAAAGAAATATAATAAAAAAATAATTGCTTTAACATTTTTAAGAATGAATAATGAAGGCATATTAGATAGAAAACGAGCCATAATATTAATTAAAGGCAAAAAAATAAAATTGGTACAACAAACTAAAACGGACTTAAGTTTATGTTCTTTTTTGTTTGGTTGAGGTCATAAGGTATGATAATAATTTGAGCATAACAAACTATTATATATGTTTTTTTCACAATCATGACCACAATAATTATATTACTTCATCATAACAATTTAAATATGAGATTATATTTACTAATAATGCATAATAAATATGTGTAATAACTAAAATGCTTAGTCGAGCTTCACCTTAAGCTCTTGGTAGTGGTAGGAGGGTTAGAGAGTCCATTTGGTTATAAGTATTAGATTGATCAATGTTGACACTAATATCAATAAATTGAGATGGAAGGGGATCATGCATTCTCTGCAATCTAATAGGTGTTGTTAAATATTTTTCACATGCTATTGGTCTACGTTGTTTGAGTGGAATGTAACGACCCGTTTAAGAGTTGTAACATATTGTTTCAATTTTGTAAGATATTTGGACCTCCTTATTCCAACTAAAACAAACAATTGGATGGAATATAATCGTATAAGTCTTGAATTGTCCTTTTGGATAGTTTAGAAGTCTGTATGACATAATGTGTAACATTGTTGATGTTACGATTTGAGATTATTGTCAATACATTTTGGTTACATATTATTTATTTCCTCTATATTACATTGTATACAGTGTTGACTTATATGTATCATGCTTTAGAGACAAAGCACAATATCTACGTGTCAAAAAACTATTTATGTCAGCATGACATGTAGGGTGTAAAGAGATGTCAAAACTTTGACAATTGTCTTAAATTAAACCATACAATGTTAAACAATATTAGGTCCTGAATGGGTGATGAGGAGTCACAATTTCAAGTGATCAAAGAAGTTAGATGTGATTTGGGAGGTATAATTAGGGTATTTTCATGTAAACTTAGAGGGTTTTGCATGTTATCATCTATTTTCTAACCTAATTAGGTCTTAGGAAGTTACCGATGAATGGTGTTAAGCAAAAAATGGACAAGACATGGATGAAACTGTACAGTAGGTTCCATATAGTATATAAGAATGTGATAGATGCCTTTATTCACATGGCAAAATTTGTGGTTAGTAGATAACAAGATGGAGGGACAAAGAAGAACATAATCATCTAGATGAAGATGAAGATAAAAATGAATTTGAGGGCAACCAAAATTAATTTTCATATCTAAAAACAATGTCTAATATTTCTAATAAATTTATTTATTACAAATTAGTTCGTGTTACAATATATTAATCGATATCATGCTAATATCCTAAATAATTGAATAGGTAATTCCCATATCTATTTAGTATCACATCATGTCTCCACCTTGCACGCACATTGGTGAGAGAGAGAGAGAGAGAGAGAGCACAAAGCTACCTATCTAGCATGAAGTGGCATAGGCAGTTTGATGAGGCCTTGCATGAGATCAAGGGTAATAACGTTATTTTCCATTATAACAAAATTTTATTCCATAATCTTATAGATGCTTATAAACTGTTTTTTTTTTTTATATAAGTGAATCTTCATCCATACCCTTGCATAAGCAAGCTCATAATCCAACTAAGCATTTTATGTTGTTGATCATGGATATAGAAGCATGAATGTCCATGACCAATCACTGTATGTCATGGTCAGCGGAGGCCCACTGAGCTCTAAGTTGATTATTTGATTCACTTGTTAAGGAACCATTTAAGAAACAAATTGAAGAAGTTTAAGGCATGTATTATCGATTATTTTCTACCCTTGTGCCCTTACATCATGGTAAGTGATTCTTTTTTTTTTTTTTACATTTTCCTTTATTGATAATTTTGATTGCAATGTTTCATTTTTTTTTAAAGGAAACATGCAAAGTAGATGTATTTAATGATGAGAATGCACAAAGTGAGGAGGGAGTGTTCAAATCTCTCAAGGGTGATCTTGAAGAGACAAAGTGTTGGAATGAAGTCTCAAGATCCATCCATTTGTCCTTACTTGGATGATATCAAATCTAGATGACTAACCATGGTATGCCCATTTAATTTTTTATGCTAAGAAGGGCAATTTGGTAAAATATGGAAAAAGAATTGAGCACATACAAAGGAGTCAACCACATTAGTAGGAGAAATGAAGAAACAAAGTTAGAAAGGAGTCGACTACAAGAAATAGTAAGTTTTTAATTTTTTTCAATAGTCACCCGCACTCACAAATCAAAATAGAAAGAAGTTGACAACATTAAGAAATATAACCTTTTCAAATTTAAAGAGTAGTCGACCACATCACAAAAATAGAAGAGCATAAGGAGTTAATCACTTAGAAGCAATCAGCTAGAAGGAGTCGGCAAATGTCCATGTAGTAGACCACGCACTACAGTAAATTCAAATCATCATATTTCCAAGCCTTGATCCATGAGTTGTAGATCTCCAAAAACTGTAAATGACCTACCATTGTGTTTGACAACAAAAATAGGATCTAACATATTTTATAGAATTTTTAACCTATTTTGATCTTGTTTTGCTAAATTACAAAAAGTCATTTTTGGATAACAATGGGTAGTTTTTTTTAATATTAGAAAGTTTCTATTTAACCAAAATTCTATGTACCTAATTTTTTATTGTAATTCTATGTGAGGATGTGCATTGTTGTTAAAAGACACCCATGTGTGTAGGGGTGTCATGGCAAGTAAATAAGAAGAACTTTCATAGAGATGGCAAAGAATTATAATTATGCAAGCTGCTATATATTTTTTTATATATTTTTTCTTTTAAAGGATGTAGCCTTAAGGGCATTGTAATCATTGTAAATACCTTCTCGAAACTATAAATACAGCCTCAAGGCATGGGGTAGACTATTCAAACCTCTTCCTCTTAACTCAAATTCGTCCATACACCTCTCTCTCTTTTCTTCTTCTTTCTCTCCCTTGGTTTCTTCTCCTCTCTTCCAAGAGGTGAGTTCCTCTCTTCTCCCCTTCCCTTGAGATCTCTTGGGTTTATGTATTAGCCCTAAAACATAACATGGTATCAAAGCAGGCAAAGATATGAGATAGAAAAGGAGAAAAAGATGGAGAAAAAAGTGAGGAACAAGAAAGAAAGAAAAAAAGGAATTTCTTGTTTTTCGTTTTAGTCTTATTTACCAATTCTTGTTTTTCATTAAATTTTTATTCTCTTAACATGACTTTCATATAGAAAATTATATATCATTGGAAATATCTTTGAGTCTACTTTTCAATTCGAAAAGAATTTTTGCAATCGCATTTTTCTAGAGAGAAAAATCGACATCTGAATCAGAGAAGGTGAAAGTACAAAAAAGTTTCGAGTAGTAGCACGAAGCCTCATCTTTATGAATATTTTTTACCAATATTACTAAGAATTTATATTGAGAATTATATCTCAAAATAAATATATGTGGGTCTACTTTCAATCCCAATAAACCGTTTCTCAATCTTATCTTTCCAGAGAAAGATATTCGCATTGGAAGAATCAAAGGTCATGTTGATATCCTATTACATGTGAAGATCCGAATTTAAGCCGATTTTTTTGGCTTCACTTTTTGAGTTGCTAATGTTGGTTAAGTTTCCTATTTGTTTTCTAATTCTGGTCAATATTTTACTAATTTCAATATCTTTCTTTCCATAAATTTTTTTCTTTCTTTGATCTCACATCACATTAATTTCCTAAAGGGGTATCTTTCCCTATATGAGTTTAGTTTCCTTTTTAACAAAGTTTGAATTTTTTTATTTAGAAAGTCGTGTTTCCTCATTCTAAATTTCAAATAGTAGTGTCCTAAATCTCCCTTATTCCAGAATTTATCTCTTGAATAATTTCTTTCCAAATTGGTCAAGTTGTGTTAAAAAATTAATTGCCTGATATGATTAGTCTATTTTTAGAAAGTTTCTATTATTGTGTTCCATCTCACTACTTTCTAAATGGAGGTTTTTTTTAAGTTTCCTTAATCATCATGTTTATAGAGGAATGATGTTTTATCTCTCTCTTGGGTTATACTTGGTCAAATTTGTTAAGTTATTTCAATACTACCATTACAGTCTCTTTCTTATTACAATGGTAGTTATTTTCTCTTGGTTTAACCCCCCACTACCATTTTACTCGATGACTTTCTCCTATCATCCTTTTTTTACTCTCATTTACCCTCTTAGGCCAACCCCTTAGTGTGTTGCTTTGGTTGGTGCTCGTTTTTTTTTTATATATATATGGTTGTTTTTAAATCCATTGAGACTTTTTTATAGGTACCCTTGGATTTTTATCACCATCTTTTGAGTGATAGGTATTACCCTCTTTAGTGATTATTATCACAATTTTGTTCAAAATCCTTTGAGGTTGGTTTTGACTCCTGCTTTATCACCCATATTTTTTACTTTTTGAGAATTTGTATCCGATTGAGTACTTGTCTTTGGAACACCTTGATGGAGAATATAATTATTATAACTTTTTTTGTGTTTCAAGATGGGATCATTACCATTACCTCCCAACTTGAGGGGAAGAATAGAATGAGAAGTGTGAAGGATTGGGTAGGTGACAAAATCTACCATGAAAGATTATACAAGCTTAATCAAGTCATGTCACATTCATTACTCTATTGATATGATGTACATCCTCTTCTAATTTTCTATACGTGTAATAATTCAAATTGGAAGTTGAGTGTTGTAGTGGTTGCACCTCCTCCCAAATTCCACATTTAAGAAGAACAAGAGGTATAATCTACAACGAAAAATTCCACGTGCCATGGTAATCAAATTTTATGTGACTTGATTATTCAAGTAAGGGGGAGAACAAGATGAAGATTACAAGCAAGATGTGAACAAGAACAAAATGAATCAAAGTAAGGCAATCAAAATTTCTTTTTCAAACACGCAAGTTTCTTGACATAGATTATTTTCAAAGTGAAGTTACAAATACCAGTTTGAGGGGGAATGTTAAAAGACACCCATGTGTGTAGGGGATACATGCCTAGTAAATAAGGAGAACTTCTATAGAGATGACATAGAATTATAATTATGCAAGTTGGTGTATATCTTCTTAAGTCTTTGTCCTTTTGAAGAATGTAGTCGTAAGGGTATTGTAGTCATTGTAAACACTTTCCCATAACTATAAATCCATTCTCAAGGCATGGGGTAGACTATTCAAGTTTTTTCCTCTTGGCACCAATTCATCCATACACCTCTCTCTTTGACGTAGTTTTGCTAAATGACAAAAAGTCTTTTTTGGGCAACAGTGGTTAGTTTTTTAATATTGGAAAGATTTCTATTTAACTAAAATTCTATGTACCTAGTTTGTGTATTGTAATTCTATGTGAGGATGTGCATTATAAATTGGTTGTAATGGTCAATTAAGTAGTGTAAGTCTCTATGTGGACAGCACTATAATTAGTTGTAGAGACAATTTAACATAAGTATCATTTGCCAACCTGGATATAATGAATTAACTCTAAGGTCCAAAATACCTTGGAAGCGGAATAGTAACTCATAGAAATGATTGTAAACCACTACAAATCTGGTGTTTTCCTCATGTGATTTCTTGTTTGTATTTGATCTTTGCTTTTGAAATTATTCATGCATATTAGAATTAATTAAAAGTTGTGAACATACACAAGTCTAAGTAAAAGAAATCTAAAATTGTAATAAAAGCTAATACACCTATTCGGCTCTCCTCTAGGTTTCTTTTTCACTAGACTTAACAAGATGAAGCCTTATCATGGGGTTTATATGGAGGATTGGGGGTGTCTATGCAACCACTTTATGCGCAAGGATTTTCATGTAAAACTTTTGAGATAGTATGTATATTGACTTCGAAGGGGTAAAGAAATGAATGAGGTTGATTTCTTTATACACACATAATATCAAGAGACATGCAAATGGGCTTTGAAGGGGGATGAGGTTGAAAAAAAAGTATAATTACTATTTTGGCCTAATATTTATTATAAATAATATTTTATTAAAATATTGATATTAAATATTGATCAATTGTAACATGATAATATGCAAAGAAAAAGGTGGCGGACACAAAGGTGGCTGGTATTCCTATGGATAATGAAAGAGATAAGTGTCCTGGGTACTAGATATCAGATTGGGCTAAGTAAAGGCGATAAGTCAAAAAACACCACCTTCCCCTAGTACTCCAAGTTCTACTTTAGACAAATGCAGCCCTCGTGAACAAGTTAAACCAAACCAAAGAAAAACTACAGTTGAATTTGGATGAAATGAAGGTAATGAAGTAGAGTGACTAGGAGATGGAAGTGCAAGTGTAGATTCCTACATCTTAGTTGACTCAAATGCATATGTGAAGATGTTTCCACAAGGACATAAACGCTCACAGATCCCCCCACGTAGGACCTTGATAATTGTTTTATTTATTTTATATATTATATACATTTCAAATTTTATGAATCAATTATTTTATTAAAAATTATTTGTTTTGTTAAGATTTACTTTAAAATATCTGTGATTAATACAATAATTGTATTTTAATTTTTTTATAAAGGAAATTGAAAATATAAAAATAAACTAAAAATTAAAAAACCTTGTCGCTACAAATTTTAATTTTTTGTTGGCATAAGAATTTGATTTCTACGTGTGAAATAGTTTTCAGTCAGTAGAAGTTTGCCTTTTCAAATCAGTTAAATTTATTTTTTAAAATTTTATGACTCCTATTGACAAAAATAGTTTTCCTTCAATAGAAGTTGAAGATCTTCTGATGCATTTGAGATTCCATCAGTAAAAGTTAAACTTCTACTAGTGGAATAATACTTTTACACTTACCAAATGAAAACTTATGCCAATAGAAACTTGAATTTTGGAGGCAGATATTTTAAACTCTTGTCAGTCAAATTTTCTTCCAACAAACTTTCAATCTCTATCAACAAAATGTTCATTTTGGGAACAAAAGATCTGCCCATGAAAATCTTATCATAAACTTTGTCGGTGGAGTCAGAAGTTTTGTTGACAAATTTTTTGCATTCAATCAATAAAAAATTTCATCGAAAAAGGTCTTCTTTAATTTGTTGACGTGTGAGTATTGGGCACTTTGTTAGGTCCGAATTTAGGCTACACAAGTCAATCCACCTTAATTTTTGGCTATACAAGCCAAAAAAAAAGCTAAAGGCAACAAATGCCTTACCCCAAGCGAGTAAATAACTCATTTCAACCAAATTCATAGTTCATCGATAGCCACATAGGCTTAGAATGGTTGTAAGATGGATTTTGGACTTGCTTACACAAAACTTGTCCAAGAACAATGCAATGGTTACTTGCTTTAAAATTTTAACAAATTAAATTGCCTCATAAATAGGTTGATACAACAAATGAAGCTAAAATAATTACACTAAACCTAATTATGGTTACCAAAATGAGGATTTTAAATCTAATTGAAATGATTTGGAAATTAGACACTCTTTTGGAAGCTTAAAAAATTTAATCTTTTGTATAATCAGCTCAAATAATAGTAATATTTAAAAATTAAGGTACAAAGAAGGATGGTGAAAGGGAATATGACTCAACAATCAAGGAAAGCAAGTCCAACAAGAAAACAAGTTAAGATGACCAAAGATTTAAACATAATAGTATTGGTATACTTAGTTGTTTTGGAAAGAACATTGAACTCAAGGTTGGGATTCAAAATACAAATTCCATAGATGATATAACAATCAAACAATGTTTTAGAAGTGAGTTGGATTATTGTCGCAGGTATTCTTATACAAGAAACATTTACATAAGCACGAACCCAATATTCAAAAATAGAGTTGTTTGATTCTTTTTTCTAAATCTTAATGAAAAATAAATTAAAATTTTCAAATAAATATTTTGAGTTCAAGTCTTGGCTGCTAACACAATAGTAGGTCACTTACATGATTTGAAGACATAACATGAATAATTCAAGCTTAAAATCTTATTTAGGTTCATAGTTCAACAATTGTTCGAGTAGTCTCCCTTCTATTATGCGTATTGTTCAAACGCTTGATGGTTACTATTTCAAAGGTACTTTTCTTCTAGTGCTTCTATTAGCTTCTCTTTAGTGCACCATTCAAATATTAAACATATTGTTCGAGTGGTTTATCCACTTTATTTTATGTTTGCATCAATATTCGTTCAAATGATGTTTTCCTTCCAATTTTTATGTTAGCCTCTATTCAATTCATCGTTCGAATACTACAACACTTTATTAAAATGGTTTGGCTTCTTCACTCTCTATTTATAGCACTATTCAAATTCAAAAAACATTATTCAAATGGTTTGGACTTCTTCACTCTCTATTTATATCAGACATCAAATGGTTGTCCTACAGTTTGAACACTCTATGTTTCTAATACATTTATTTCTCATCCATTTAACTAGACTGTTTGAATGATCTACTATACTCTACTAATAATCATTAATGTATGAACTTGAGTATGATTTAAAAAAACTATTCAAAGCTTTCTAAACTAAAGTATATGATTAATTCCCAATTATTTGTTATTATCAAAATTAGGTTGAATGAAAAATTTGAGACAAAATAGTCTCCCAACACAATTCAAGCTAGATAGATGAGATAGTCGATGGTCAATCTTTACCTTCTATCCATCACTTTCAAGCCAATGAAGAAAAGTTTGCCTAAACAAAGGAAGAGTTAAGATGACCAAGAGTCGGCTAGCTGAGGTTCAAGGTGAGCTACAGGAAACTTGTTGGCATGAGCTGTTCCAGAGGAAGAATTCTTTCGTAAAATCAAGAGGAAAAAGTCTTAAATTTTATCTAAGAAATCAGAGATCCGAAAAATCAAAGGAAATCCGGTTATAATTCTATGTATAAATAAGAATATTGTAAATGTATAAAAAAATGAAATACAACAAAAAGAAAGCTTTCTCCGGTGAAAGCTTACAAAAAGAGAGATGTTGAGTCTCAAGGAGTCGATTGCATATTTGAGGTCTCAACCCTACATATCTATTTCTGCCAATTTAGTTCATGTGTATGTACAACTTTCAAAATACATTATGGGCCACAACCCGACTCGGTTCGTTTGATGACCCAGATTTAACTCAAGCACGGAAGGACTATTGTGCAGCACCAACCCTTGAGCACTGGTAAGGAGATGTTGTAAAAACTAGTATTGCTCAGCATTGTCGCTCTTGCTAGAATCTAAGGCCCTGTTAGTGCGCAGCGTAAGTGAAATGTGTTTCACTTACGCTGGGGAAATTGAGGCAAAACCCGTTAGTGTGCAGCGTAAGTGACGGGGGAAAGTGAAATACAAATGAATTTCAATTCCCCCTGTTTTAGGAAAAAAGTGATGGTAAGTGAATTCAAAGGGAACTCTGAATTCACTTACCATCGCTCAATTACATCTCGGGCTAGGAAAGGAAGCTCTGTCGAACGAGGTTTCAGAGAAAAAAAAATTTCTCTCTCGCTCGCTCGACGCCTTCGGCTTCTCTTCTCTCTTGGCCTCCCTCTCCTCTCCCTCTCGACCTCCGTCGTAGAGCACGGGAGGCCGAGCCTTTGCTGCAGAGCCTCTCGACCTCCCTCTCTTCTCCCTCTCGGCGTACCGTTGGAACGCCACCTCCGTCGCAGTTGCCCGCTGGCCCGCCGCTGAGGAAGACGACGCGCGCCATGAGGAAGATGATGGTTTAATTTTTTCTAACTTAGGAAAAATTAAACCATCGTCGTAAAAATAATAATTTATATTTTTTTATAAAATAATTATTTTTTATTTAATATATTTATTTTATAAATAATTAAAATATTCTTAAAATAAATATTTGATAAATTATGTTTTAATGCCACTAAATATTTTTTGTGTTGTACTTCTGTATGAACAGATATAATTTTTTTATATTAAAAAGTTGATTGAGTTATATTTGTAATATTTTTATTTTTATTATTACGATATTTGTGTAGTATGCTATGTAGTACGATTTTATACTTAGATATTGCAAAATTAAAATTTGATTACAATTTTAATAACATAAAAGTAAGTATTTGTTTAATTATTATATTTTATTTATTAATTAATATTAATTTAATTTTCTAATAGTCAGATATATCAAAATATTTTATTTAATAAATAATTTATATACACTTTACACCACACTTTCCCTTGTGTACACTAACACAAACAAGTACTTTACACTGCTCTTTTCATTGCGCATACTAACACAAACAAGTACTTTACACTGCATTTTTCATTGCGCACACTAACACAAACAAGTACTTTACATTCCCTTTCACTTTCCCCAGGGAAAGAACTTTTCATTGTAATACACTTTCCCTCCGCACTTACATTGTGCACTAACCCCCCTAAAGGGCTTACAGACGAAAGTACCGTGAAATCCATATGGCACTCTACCAGGCAACGGTATTTTGGCCACTGCTTCTCCTCCAAAATTCTTTGCGTCTATTATATGAACCTGCAACATCCTCACTTAAGCATATTAGAATGCCAAAACGGAGATCAGTAGCCTTTGCCAAGTTATTAAGCTCAATCGGAAATAAGACTATAGTGCTTTGCTTGCCTGAGATAAGTTAGTTTCTTCATTATGGATGAAGGAGATCATCCAACCATCGTCCTCCTCTCCACCACCATGTTTAGCAACAAAGGCTGCTCCTGAGCAAAACTCGCTCTGCGCCAAATTATGATACTCCACTTTGACAAGATCCTCCTTCTGGTTCATAACCAACTTATATTAGCTTGCTTGGCCATTGAAGCTTCCGTAAACTACATGATGGAGAAGAAGAATGGCTAGTATACGGTGTATAGAAGCAATAACCTCGGGCATTCGATTGCTGTGTTGTTCAAAGTATAACTTTGCTAGTTTCCCATACTTGGCATGACCTGACCAGAATGTTTTTAGGAAATGTATGGAAGTTATATAAGAAGGAAACAATCTACGCAATGGAATGAGATTTCTTCTATTACCACAGGCGGAGCTCGCAGAGGAATCCACTACTTGGGTGTACCCGTAATTGTTCCTCAAACCGATGTAGCTGTTATTAATCGCGGGAAAGTCCATTGAGGAATCGGTTCCAGTGAGAACTCTCTCCTTCACTTCCCCAGATTTCATGTTTAATTTCCATTCGTAAGTACAGGTGAAAAGCAATCCATCTTCAGTGGGACAACCGATGGTTTCATCACTTGTAGCGATCGGTTTAAGACCTCTCGAGAACCATTCAAATTTATTGAGACCAAAGTCTGGGCCTGGAATGATCGACGCCCGAGCTCGACACCCCCGCACAATGACCTGTTTCAGAAGAGTTGAATCGTACTTGTTTTACTGGTTATAGACAAAGAATGCAATCAAATATTTTTAGCATCATTTACCTCGTCTTCATCTTCAAAGCAATTAAGAATATGAAAAGTGCAGTGTGGCTCTACTTCAAACCATTTAATGGATTTTGCATCTCCATACCGGGGCATAACTCCAATTCTTGCATACCCTTTTTCATCGTATTTAATCAACCTGCCCTTAGTAATTACCTCGTTATGCAGAGTTCATCCTGTCTGAAAACCACAATCGATTCCATGTAAAAAAAAAAAAAAAAAAAACTCACGGGCCGCCTTGGATGAGCCTGTAAGCGTCCACAGTAAGTGGGAAATCCAGGATTACGTTGTATCTGAGAGCACAGACGGAAGATCAACATGCAATTAACATCATCTGCTTTCAATTTAATACGAATAAGCAAGAAAATTAGTACTGAAAACATACTGTTCTGTAACACCTATTTCATGAGTGAGGATGTTTCTGTTGAGTTCGAGATCAGCTTTATGTTTCAGTTTCTTTCCGTCAGCTGACAAAGAACAAACACCCATCAGAATAGCTAACCAATTAATAAGAGTGAAATATTTATTTGATGAAAGTACCAGAGATGACGCCTAAGACAAGGTAAGGTTGCTTGATGTTCAAACCCACAATGACAAGCTCACCGGTTCCCGGAGCTCGCTGTTCGGTATAACATAATATATCAGATCCATCAAAATAAACAGTTTGTGTGAGATCTCCACTATCAGATTTGGTGAAGTTTGAAGAATTAAAAGTAGAACAAGGACCTTCGGGTGGCTAATGAAAGGGCGATCCCAGGTTCCATTGACGTCCCAGTCATTCAGTGTATTAAGGCTGAAGATGTCTATTTCTTGCGGTATGTAATTCTCTGCAATGCTGTAGCATTTCCCAGAATGCTCGAAGACGTTAGTATTGCTTATACACTTGTTTACTTCGCCGAAACGTAGCTGGAAAATCAGAGAACTGTATTAAAACATGGATGTAACTCTCTTACACCATTAAACTTGGTTAGAAAATGGGATTGCTTGGCCAACCTGGTTCAGTAAATACGCTGCAAGAACCGCTGAAGAATCTCCCTCCACGGCTGGAAGAAAAGAAGGCTTACTTCTTTCTTTCTCTATCTTGTATGTCCGTGATTCGACGTATTTGTTCTTATAAGAGACCCTCCACTTTCGCTGATGATCCCTGGCAAAATATACAGCATGAAGCATGCCCTCACCCTCAAACCAGGCGTGACTTGATCTTCCAAATACTGATACCGTCGACTGTAGAGCCCCAAAAAGGGGATTTGATCCTGCAAGTCATACTGGGTCAAATTCTAAAACAGTTTGTGGTACAAGTAAAACGAGCAAAACGTAATTTTTTTACCTCTCGTTTGCAAAAGATTACTTATCGGATTGCACAATGAAGGGCTCATAATAAAAAAAAAAACAAGGCGTCGTTATGTACAACCTCAACAAGAAACAAGGTTCAGTGCTTACCATTTCTTATGTAGACACCCTCTGGAAAATCAGGAGGAATCTCTCCTTCTATGCATGAAATCTCAACTGCTTCTCCGATCTCATCCACTGGTGCGAAGTTGAGCTACCAGTTTGCACAGTCATGGAATTAATAGATGGTAAACAAGTTTATCACAACCATGATGGCCTAAAGGTTGCAATCTGCGTTACCTGAGTTGGCAGAAAGGGTTGATCCTCGAACCGAAACACAGAATCGACAAAAGCGTCGAGTAACTTCCGAGCATTGTTCTCGATGGTAGCAGCAACATCAATTCTTATGGGAATCTGCCGTAGAGCTCTCAAACCTTGCTGCTTTTCAGATAAAAATTATTCAAAATCACGATGAAAGAGGAAGAGATCAGAGTAATTAATCTTGGAAAAACAGGAGAGTCGGAGGTTTATCGATTACCGTTACGGTGGAAGAAAAGGATATTTTCAAGCAATCAATTCCCCGAGGAAAAGAAGGCCTATCCACAGAGCTGTAGATGTGGAAAGCCGTGGAGGAGGTAGACGACATGGATGGGTCTGGGTGATGGTCTTCTCTGTCTGATGCACCATGGAATAAATAGAAATGCTGTTCCAACGCGTGGAGATGTTCGTAATCCTCTGAGAAGACAGAAAAGGGAAGATGCTTGTCCACGGCCTTTGTCCTCTCTACTCGTCGTAATCTGCCATTAAACAAAATAAAACAATGAGAGAGACAATGTTCCGGAAGCGATCCTCCCGTTCTTAGACAAGGAAAAAGACGAGAGTCCTCTCGAGTCTGATCGATGAAGTGCAAATAACATAAATCTTACGCCAGATTATTTTAAGCTCAGTATAAGCTAAGGAACTTACACTAACAGCAGTTAACCATTCGATTGTATATGGAGACAGTCCTGCCATCTCATTCTTCCAATCTTTTTCCAAGTTTTCCCCTTACTAAACCACTTCCTTGACATAGATTAATGAGTACAAATATCTAGAGTTTATTAATTGAAAAAAAACATTTAAATGACAGTTTTAAAGAATAGTCCCATATGGATAAATGAGTACAAAGATCTTGAGTTTATTAGTTGGAAAATAAACTCTATTTTGGATGGGGATGTGATTTTTATACTACCTATAACTAGGGGTAGCTTCGAACCGAGCCGGCTCGCGAGCCGCTTGAGTTCAGCCAGGTTCCGGCTGGGTTCGATTCGTTATATAACGAGCTTGAGCCGAGCTCGAGCTCAAAAATAGGTTCGTTTAGATTAACGAGCAGAGCCAGGTTCAGCTCGTCGGCTCACTAACCCGCTTGTTTTAATGATGATTCGGGAATCGGGGGGAGTTCTAGAGTTCTAAAGAGAGTCCCGTCTCTTCTCTTCCGTCCTACTGTCTGGGAACCCATACTTCTCTGCCATTTCCATGCCGTTTCAGCATGATTTTCTTGTAGAAATCACTGTCCGCCGACGGGTATTCATGGGAAACGGGGGATTTTGGTATTCAAATCCCTCGTTCTCCTTCTCCCTCTCCGATTTCTCAATCTCTGTCAAAGACTTCGATTTTTTTGTCTTCTTTTGCGATTTCTTCCTCTTCTATCTTCTTCCTCTTCGATTTCTTCATCCGAAGTTCTTCCTCACCGACAAACAAAAGCCACAGTCTGACAGGAGGTAAGATTTTTATTTAATGTTTTTTTTTTGCGTCGCCGACTAACCCTACAAAATCTCTAACTCCCGCTTCGTTTCAGTAGTGATCCTTCATTCTTTGAAAGGTTTTGGAGATATCCCCGAACGGCGAACACTCTCTTTTTTAGTAAGTGTTGATTTTTTTTTTTTCATTTTTATCTTCTGTATGTTTTCTTCCTCTGTGATTTTGGAGTTGATATTTGTTTTCCATTTTTTTCTTTTGTACGCTTTCTTCCTCAGCGATTTCGGTGTTGATTTTTGTTTTTCATTTTTATCTTTTGTACGTTTTCTTCCTCAGCGATTTCGGTGTTGATTTTTTTTTTCATTTTTATCTTCTGTACGTTTTCTTCCTCTGTGATTTCAGTGTTGATTTTTTTTTTCATTTTTATCTTTTGTAAGTCTAGTTAGCCTTTGGTTGACAGGACTCTGGGGTTCGTTGTATATGTTCCAGATAAAGTTAAATACATCATTTTAATCATTTTTTTACCTTTTTTCCTCCATCAATAAGTTTATCTCGTATCCGTTTTCTATCATGTGATTTTTTTTAAGCCCGAAGAGAATTTAGCAGACCATGTAGTTGATTATTATCTTATTACTCACAGGCCTAAACTTTGACCTTCCAATTTCCACTTATATTGCTATCAGCGGTATTGGTTTTAAATGCATAAAACTTTTGTTCTCTCTTAAGAATTTGTTTAAGCTGAAAAGGATCATTCATCCTTTGCTCGGCATTGCTTTATGTACTGTCGTCATTCATATTTTGTCCTACATTTGGTATCCTATACGATTTTCCTATGGACAAAGTCTCAAAGCCCTTCTTCTAGTCACAATATGTGGATTATCAACATTTTCAATGTACAGTGCACATCTACTTTTGCTAGTTCACTACTTATATTGATCTCTGTTCATATAGATTGTGTCCATATTAATTATATTTTATCTGGTAGTGGACTTTTTTATCCAAAATGCAATGATTAGTCTTTATCTTTTTTCTACAGCTTCTATTGTGACTTGGTTCTGTTTTTTTTTTTTTTCAATAACTTGAGAGAATTAAAATTACGATAACATGCTCTTTGAAGCAATTGTGTAGACAAAAATCATGTCCTAACTGCAAAACTATAAAAAAAAAACTATCTGGTGTGATCAGAGCTTGTTCTTTCTTCATGTGTATTCTTATTCCTATGGAACTCTTCCTATTCCTAAATATAATATTGTGGTCCATAAAACAACCATAATAATTAAATTATTGTTCACCAAAACAAAACTTTTTTATGCATATGGAACTCAATCCCATCCTGTTATGTTAGACTAGTAACAAGTCTAGTAAGCATGTATTCATCATACATATTAGATCAGAACATTTCGGTATACAGTACATAATTTTTATTTTTAGACCCAATATTTCGTTGAATTGATACGTTAGATACAGACAGATGTAAATTATCTCTTTATTTTGCAATCGATTTTTATCCTTCCTCATCGATTTCTTCATCTGAAGTTCTTCCTCACTGACGAGAAGAAAGCGATGGTCCGACGGGAGGTAAGATTTTTATTTAATGTTCTATTTTTTTCGACGCCGACCTAACCCTAAAAAATTTCTAACTCTCGTTTCGTTTCAACAGTGCTCCTTCATTCTTAGAAAGGCTTTTGGAGATATCCCTAAACGGTGAACACACTTTCTGTTTCTGTAAGGTTTGAATTTTTTTTTTATTTTTATCATTAATTTCTTGGTATTAAGGTTGAATTTCATCAGAATATTAGAAGATGGTGTGCTTATTTCCTTCTCTTAGAAGTTTTTAAATTTATATATAAAAAAAGATCGATATATTGGACCGAAAACTATTGGGTGCAAGGCTACAGGCTCAAAGAGACCCTGCTGCATTGAAAGACAAGGGTCGTTCCCTATTGTCACAACGTCACGTACTTCCTCTAAGAATAGACAAGTATCTTAAATTATGTGTAGGATCTTTGTTGTTTGGATAGTTTTCTTTTTTCTATGTTTTTAATTTGTAATTTTGTTTTTTTTGTAGAAGTAAGAATGTCAACACCTCCTCAATTGACAATAATTAACAGTATTTCTAGTGTGGCCATAAATATTGACTCAACTCCACCAGAGTCACTACCCTCTGTCATAGAAGTGGGCCCAAATGAAATTACCATAAATGAGGATGAAGGTGACTCTACCCATACTTCAAAAAGACAAAAAAAATCTCATGTGTGGTTGGAATTCAAAGAAGTATCACTTAATGGTACAAAAAAGGTTCAATGTGTTCATTGTAAAATCAATTTGAGTGTTATTAGTAGTGGAGTGACCACACATATGAGTCGACATTTGAAACATTACATTAGTAGAAAAGTGGCAATGAGAAAACAAAAAACATTAAACTTTCAACCAGTGGAGTGGGGTCTAATGTTGATCAAAGTCCATCTGGACTTCCTTTTATGGATTTTGGAGGAAAATATGATTAAGCTAAAATGAGAGTACTCATTGCTAATTGGATTCTTATGCATGAGCATCCATTCATGATAGTAGAAGAGGAGGGATTTAATTTTGTAATGAAGATGGCAAATATGAATTATGAGAAAATATCCCGTAAGACCATTAAGAAAGAGTGTATGGAGGTGTATGAGGCAGAGAAAAAGAAATTGAAAATTTTGTTAAAAGATATTAACAAGATTAGTCTTACCACAGATCTTTGGAAGTCCCAAAATCAAAAGATTGAATGCATGGTTATTATTGGGCATTTTATTGACAGTAATTGGAAGCTACAAAAATGAATCTTGAGTTTTGTGTATATTCCTCCTCTTCCTCGTGGCGTTGATATAGCAGATGTTATTTACAAGTGTTTGAAAGAGAGGGAGATCGAAAATAAAGTTTTTAGTATTTTAGTTGATAATGCTACATATAATGATGTTTGTATCAGAGTTTTGAAACAAGATTTTTCAAGGAAAAAAAATTTGGTGTGTGGTGGAAAGTTGTTTCATGTGCGTTGTTGTGCTCATATTTTGAACTTATTAGTCCAAGATGGTATTGTTCAGATTAAGGATATCATTGATAATGTGCGTGAAAGTGTCAAATTCATAAATTTGTCTGAGGCTAGACTTCGCACTTTTTCTGAAATTGTACAACAATTAGAACTTGGTGAAAAGAGGTTGGTTATTGATTTTCCAACTCGTTGAAATGCCACTTATGACATGTTATCTTCTGCATTAAAATTCATAGATGCATTCTCTAGATTTAAAGTTAGAGAACCAATTTATGATTGTTTGCCAAGTTTTGATGAATGGGAAAAAGTTGACATGGTGTGTGAGATTTTAGAAGTTTTTAATACAGTTGCTAATATAATTTCTGGGAGTGACTACCCTACTTCTAATTTGTACCTTAGTAAGGTATATAGGGTAAAAGCAGTTCTGGATTTTCATTCTACAAATGAAAATATTTTCATTAGGACAATGGTTAGTAGAATGAAAGAGAAATTTGAGAAGTACTGGGGTGAATGCAATTTATTGATGGATGTTGCTTCAGTTTTGGATCCAATGGTCAAATTAAAGTTGATCGAAATGTGTTTTCGAGTGATATATTCTAAGGAGGAAGCTACAATGAATATAAATTTAGTTCGACACACCTTATATGATATCTATGATGAATATGTATCCTTATATAATGTGGATATTAGAAATGAAGAGATTGTTTCAAGTACTAACTCTATGGGTGTTTCCACAAGTCGTAGGCCTTCATCAAGTTCAGGTTGGTCAAAGTTAATGAGTTATATGAAACAAAAGGATGTAATTAATTCACCAAGGTCAGAATTGGAAATTTATCTTGAAGAAGGTGTATATAGTTGTGAAGAAACTTCACAATATGATTTTGATGTTTTAGAATGGTGGAAAATGAATCATATGAAATTTCGGGTATTATCTAAGATGGCAGCAAACATCCTTGTAATTCCCATATCCACAGTAGCTTCAGAGTCTACATTTAGTGTTAGTGGTAGAGTAATAGATTTATATCGTTCGTCCTTGGTACCAAATACAGTTCAAGCTTTGATTTGTGGCAGTGATTGGGTTCAGGTTCTTCACGGTGTAAAGAAAAAATCAAAAGGAGAATTTCTTTGATTAATTATTTATTATGATATTTTTTAGTATATTTTTTAGTTTTATTTATTAGAAATTTGTTTTATGATTACAGCTTGAGAAGAAGAGTGTAGAGATAATGCTACCAGCTACATGATTTTTCATATTTCTCTCATCATGGAAATTTTAATATTTTTAACAACATTAAGTAACTAGTAGTTGAAGAGTATTTTTTTATCAGATAATAACTTTTTTTATTTTTTTATTTTTATCATAAGTGGAGATTTTGCTCATGCAGGGACGTATATTATTTTCTAGCATTAAGAGAAACAACTATAGTTTTTAATTTTATAATGAATTTATAGTTTTTATTTGGGTGATTGTAAATTGATAGTGATATTTCATTTAATTTTGTTATGTTTGATTATTGTATGGAGTTTATTTATAATGTTATGCAGTGTATAGAGTGTTTAAACTATTTTATGGAGTGTATAAACAATTTCATATAGTGTTTATGGAATGTATAGATAATTTTATGAAGTGTTTATGTAGGTATTATGTATATTGATTATGCCCAATTTTAAGTAGAGGTCATGCCAAAATTTATATAGGTATTATATACATAGACTATGCTTAATTTTAAGAAGAGATTATGCCCAATCTTATACATGTATTATATATATAGGTTATGCCTAATTTTATTTGGAGGTCATATATATTTTTTGTAAATTTTTTAATGTATATTGAGACTCGAGTTCAGCTCGAAACTCGGCTCGAGCTAAGTTAAAATTTTTGGGCTCGAGCTCAATAACAATTTTAGGCGCTTCGTCTCGAAACTCGACTCGAAATATTTAAATCAAGCTCGGCTCGAACATAGGCAGGTTCGAGCTCGGCTCGGCTCGGACAATGCCACCCCTACCTATAACCATTTTGTGCTCTCATTCTCTGAGTTGAATCGGGAAAATTTTGCACTAGATAAGGGGATTGGTTGGAAAAATCCATTTCTCTCAAGGTATCAGTAGCATTGTTGGTCTTTAGATGCTTTTTTGTCGATCGTGCACAGGTTCACGCCTATGAATTATAGATATTTGATCGGTTTAACGTCATGGGAATCTCCAAATAAAATTAGGCAATTGAAGCTTGAATCAGGTACGCAAAACACCAAACATATTTTGTTTTCTGTGTCGGCAACCACTCCCTTGTGATGGGCGGAGAGTGGGAGAGCGACAAAAGGAAAGCTAAAAAGACAGTACAGTAAAATACAACAATAAACATGACGCTGAACGCAAGTCTCATACATGGGAAACAACTGGTCTGATCAAAAGATGTCTATAAATATTAAACAATATCAAGATTTAACAGTCCAGTAAGAACGACTTTGGGAGGAAGCATCAGCTCTGAGCTGCCGATGCAGCTGGGTTGCTACTGTGGAATGAAGACAGAATTGTATTGTTTTCTGGATCAGGAGCATCGGTACTAGCATGCTGAACAAACTCATCGGAAGACATATGGGTCCCGTGACAAGCACAAACTATTCTGATCATGTTCTTACCATACCTGTAAGTGACCCCTGAAATTGTCTTACCATGAGGACCTGTTCCAGTGGTAGACACCCACGGGAGATCAGGGTATGAACCACATCCACCAAATTTCACACCAGCAGCGATTCCTGGCCTTATAGCAGAGCCTTCATAAGGAACGCCGTCATGGGATGATTGATCCGAAATCTCCTTTGCCCAGAAGATTGCATGCATCCCATTTGATTCACCTTCTGCATGGGATGAGGAACAGGTGGCAGTTTCCTCCTTGTTCCGTTGTTTTCCAGCAGCTTTTGCTATTTCTGAGACCAACCTTCCTTCACTAGGGAAAGCTTCCACTGATGTATAAGGTACCTCAACGGTAGCTGCATCCACAAATGATTTAAGCAGCCATAATCACAATCAAACAATATACAAGTCATGGTTATCGAAAAATGGAAACAATTTCTTTAACAAAACAAAGGGTCTGTTAAAAGACACCCACATGTGTCAGGTGGGATTATGATAAATAGAACAAGTCTTCAATAAGAGGTAGCATGACTTTGTAATTATACAAGTTAGTGTATGTCATCTTATATCTTTCTTCTCTTAAGAAGTATAACCCTAAAGGTATTATTGACATTGTAAACATCTCTCTGCAACTACAAATACAACCCAATAGGCACAGGGAAGAACATCAAGCTCTAGCCTCTTCAGCCTCATTCCCCTCTTGGAATTCGTCCCTTCTCTCTCTCTCTCTCTATATCTCCCTCACAAGTTCTTCTCTTCTCTCTCCGAATAACTAGAGTTCCTCTCTTCTCTCCTCTTCCTTTCCTTCTTCCCTGATCTCCTTCCTTTGAGATCTCTTGTGTTTATGTAAAAGCCTTAGAAATCAATAGGGTCATCAGGTGTTTTTGGAATATTGATTACAGATACCCAGCATCCATGACTCTGAGAGACATGAACCCAAGACACCAAATCAGAAACATGCCGACTTATTTGCTGTAAATGTGACACATATTGCCCATACCAGAACCCACCATTCAAAGAGGCTCACTGCAAACAGGCACAATCCAAAAATCTATCCAGCTTCTACCCTATCAAATAAGACTAGCAAATTGGATTGCAGAAAGAAAACCGCTGAATGCCCGACATTGACGCCCTCATGGTCATCAAATGGCCATTGCCATTCAACTATTTAATTTTTCTTACAGGACCATCTAGTGAGACCTTTGAAATGTGAGCATCATACCACTCTTATTACTTTGTAAAGGCCCATACACTCAACGCAACCCCATTCTGAAATTAGTTCATTTCCTTGGAAGAATCAATATGAACACAAGTAAACCTCTGTGTGTGTGTGTGTGTGTGTGTGAGAGAGAGAGAGAGGGAGAGAGTCAAAGGTTTTCATATCATGAACTTTTGAAGGAAGGAAAATTGAAGATGTCTTCAACAACCACCCAAGATCTCGTATCATCCTAGGTTTCTTTTCTTCATATAGGAGAACACTGTAAATCTGAGAGTATGACAATGTTCTGTAAAATTCAACACACCATGACGATCTGCATTTGGAATTCCACTGCCCAGACCTTGACTGGCATAGGCAGAGAAGTGCTCCAAAGTTGGAAGCTGGACAGCTGGATATCCAAAAGGTCGAGGGAAGTTGCTCAACTTCATGGACTGAATTATAGGTGTCTCACCGTTGGAAGATGGCACCAGAGGCACAAAAGAAGAGTTGGCAGGAGTTGGTGGAGCCTTCACAGGTAGTGTATAAGGTGTACCAATTACTGAAGTTGGTTGAAGAGAAAACTGGGACACCCCATAAGGCACATTTGCCCGTTCATTTCCCGTGACACTGAACTGCTTTAATCCTTGCGAATCTGTATCATTGGCATCAACAAAACCCTCCTGATCCTTGAACTTGGAGCCATTGGGTCCCACAATCGTATACTGTTTGGTGATCTCCTCGTGTTGCAAGACCACCCTTGAGTTTGAACCTTCAGCTTCTGATTCTGCTACAACCTCATTTTCAGCAGACAGACCATCTTCTATTGCTACAGAAACATGAGAAGGTTTCACAGGAATACCAATATATTCAACCTCTTCTTCATGCTTTTTTTTCTGTTGGTTTTCCTCGTATAGGAATTTACGCTTGTTAGATGAAGCCTCTTGCCACAAGTCCTGGTGGAATCTACTCAATTTTGACCTCATTTCATGCTGATCAATAGAAGCATCTCCCCCTTGACTAGGCAGCTTTAAAAGGTCTGTCCAGAAATTATCTTGTGAATCACCTCTTGGTGCGCTTGGATCCTGCTTCTCAGATGAAGAGCTGAAGAAATTTTTGAACGTGCCTTCTCCACCTTTCAGGTTGCCACTTGCCTGTTTGTTGCCACCTCCATCCTCTGACTTGGGATCCAAAGACCCATCCTTATGTTTTGCTTTTCCAGCAGAACCACCGCATGAAAGACCTAAGCTTAGCTCAATTCCATTCTCATCCTCCATAAAAACGGAATAGAAAATTCACTGAGAAAGGTCAATTCCAATATTCTGTTCTTCAAAAGAGAGCCCCTAATTGCTGGCCACCATTATAACAAGAACCCAACCTGAAATAGATCCATGCAGACAAAATTAAACCAATGTCTTCGTTTAGACCACTTGACATGGAGAAACCAAAAGACTACAGGTTAAATCCACAAATCTTATCAATAATGAAATATGACAATCAAATCCTTTAAAATTTACTGTTAAGGAATAGTCCCACATAGATTAATAAGAACAAATATATTGAGTTTATTAGTTGGGAAAGAGGTTTCCTAAGATGGCTAGTCATTTTTTTGTGAAGTTGGGTCCAAGACTTATCCCAGTTGGGTCCAAGACTTATCCCCAAATGACAAGTCACTTAGGAAACCTCTTTTGCCAACTAATAAAATCAAGATATTTGATCTCACTAATCCATGTGGGACTATTCCTTAACATTTACATTATCATTTAGAAGTCTATAAAAATGTCGAAGAGCCAGAAATGACAGAACCCAAGCACTCAAAATAATTCATAATATAAAGTCATAAGCCCCTCTGTCATGTTAGTAAATGTTGAAACCTTTTTTAGCCATTTAAGAAGAAAAAGTTTCAACATTTCAGATCATGGAAAAAGAGCTCAGAATCGGATCTTTAAAAACCATTTTCTGCCTTTTTTCCTGAAATTCAAATTTTAAAACTTGAAACTTTTGTGGTAAGATGGAAAATGCGTTATTGCTACCTTTTCTGCTAAAAACGTTTTACTCTTAAACCTTGAATTTCGAAATATAAGTCAGATCATGAAGTAAGAATATGTTGACAGTAACCAAAGAGCTTCCCAAAAGACTAACAAAAATAAAATAGAAGATGATAGTCATAGTCACTTCACTTGTATGGTATCTGAAGAAAGTCAATTAAAGCAAACAGTTATAAATACTCAACGAGATTTGTACGAGCACTAAAAGTTCGTCCTTGAAATTACTAACCATTAACACTTAATCAGCGACCATGAAAAGAAATATACTTATTGAATTTGCAAAACAGGCTACACGACGTGCTTAGAACTTCTGCTAGAAATTTCTAATATCCGGAAAACAATCCCCATTGCGGCAGAAATTATCTGGAGAAAATCTAGAAAACAAAAAGAAAAATCCAATCCATGAATCAATGATAAAAATAAAAATAAAAAATAAAAAATAACTCTTTGAACAGAAACGAACCGCCAAAAAAACTTTACACCTAGCACCCCGTGTCCCAAAACCCACATGAAGATCGTCCGAACTCTTAACCATATGAATCCAGAAATTAAGAAGCAAATAGATATACGAAGCATAACCTACCCGAATTAGGTTCGCTAAGAACCTGTCCCAAATTGTCAACTTTCTAGCTGAAGTCCTGATTGGTGTGGAAAAATTGTCCCGGAAAAAAAACATAAGCCACCGAACAAATACACAGACGTATAAAACAAAAAATCGTCGAATTGACCAGGAAACTCCTTAACTCAAATAGCTAATGACAAGTTTCCTATTTTCCATTTAAATTCAAAAAATGGAATGAATATAAGATCCGAGAAGAGAGATCCCTCACTTGAATCACCAACCGACCAAGCAATAGCGGGAAGATCTGTAATTCCGGATAGAGAGAGAAGGATGGCGCTGTGAAAACCAAAGACTATTTTCCTTTTCTCGTTGGAGAGAGAAAATGGAGTGAAGATATAGAGTCACAGAAGAGTTGGGCGCTTTGCTGATATCTTCTTTCCCTAATTTTCCTTTTGGGCATGTGATACTCATGGGATCGATTGACCTCGTGTGTTCTCCCTGTCCTCCCCGTGAAAAATATTCAATTACTCACGTCTGTCGGCTGTTATTACTAGAGAAAAGGAAAAAAAAATTAAATATTTTTCACGGGTTAAAAATGGCCGTGGACTGTAATAAACTTGATCTAATCTTGATTGTGAACCCCACTGTTTGGACCGGTCCTGTTTGATAAAAGTGTTAATACTTTGCGTTAAAAGTTGATAAATAATTACCATATATATTACATGGCTGCCATTTGGTGGGCGAAACATGTGAAACGGCTATCTCAACCATCCAATCATGATCCTATAGCTGAGATAATCGTTGATTTTATGAATCAAACTATTCTATACAAAGAATCAAGTATCTCTTCGAGTGTAGAGCATTTCGGAAAGGATTCATGAAACAATATTAAAGGAATGTGTGAGAGCCTAATAGCATTTGTTAATTGCATAAGATACTTTTTTCTTAATTACAAAGAGGAAGGTTGCAATTCCATTTCCTTCGTTCTATGCAGTCAAGGCGTGTTGAAGAATAAGGACAAGGAATCTATTTGTCAAGCACAATGAAATCTTAGCAAATGACTGATATCCAGAATGTGATTTGAACAGGATAAAGTTTTGTATGAATTACCAGGGATGGTGTATACTTTTTAATTGCAGCCAAGATAGTAGCATGACCAACTGTCCATAACTGGCAACACAAGAGCAGTAACCTTACTAGTTATAGTCTAAAACATCATGCGATTGTTGGCACTAACCTTGTTGGCATTTCTTTTCTTTCTGGAAGTTTACTCTGCCCGAAATAAAGCTCTGCCTTCCTTGCAGCGATTCCAATTGTTGTTAAGTTGTTGTTTACGATTTGATTCCACCATTCCAATCACTGAGCTTGCTTCGTTGCTTATTGATTCAGCCCAATCAAGGATCATTGCCGATCTTCTATTTTTAGAAGATCTCTCCTCAATCTTGGTCCAACCTAGTATCTCTTCCATCTTGAGCGTTGTTTCATTGTTGCATTGTTGTCTCATAGCTACTTGAGTTGATTAATAGTCATCTATCTTTGAAAATTATGCTTGGTCAAGTTCTCCAACATTCCATCTTGATTCTTGCTGCTATTTTGTGGAAATTCCTCTGGTACGTCTCTTTTGTTGGTGTGAGAATTTTTTTGCTAAAAGTTGTCGTTCCTACTGCCTATCAGTTATCTCCCGAGTGAACCAGGCAATAAACTACAACACAGTGAACCAAGCAACAAACCAGTGAACCAACACACAACTTATTAATGTTGTTTTGAGACCGAGTCAACTCGATCGACTTGCTCTTTGCCTATGGTATACTAGTCCCGATCCCGAGTTGTTGAGATAGTTTATCTTGAGTTGGCTTGTCATACATACCGGTCTGATAATTACATTTTGGTATTGACTCAGGCTACATTGGTTTGAAAACCGACTGAACTCTTGACTCGACTTGACTCATTTTTTTACTCAGATTATTATCTTGGATTATCTCTAACTTATTACTTGGTACACAACTTCCTTATTCAAATATGGACTGGCTATAGATTATTTCATGTGTCTTTATTACTCTTAAGGACTTTCATTATTTACCGGTTATCCGCTACTATATAATTGCATATTTGGTACAAGTTATTTTGCCATTGGCTCATTTTCGTAGATACTATTGCGTCACTTTGATTGAGATATTATTATTGAAGAAGAAATCCTCGGTTGATTGCCATGGGTTCATTATTTGCTGACTATTGTCAGCATTGGTTATTGGTTCATATGATGAAGAATAAAGCACATAATGACCCTGACTTCTTCATCTTTTCTTCCTCATTACCCATTACCCTTTTACTATTGGGTAGTCTTTCTCTTATCATCTTTTATCTGACTCTCACTTATCCTTTTTGGCCAACACTTTTGGAGCGTTGCTTTGGTTGGTCCCTTTAACATATATGGGTGTGTTTTAAGTCCTTTGAAATTTTTTATTGGTACCATTGGGTTTTTAATCGTCTTGTGAATTACAGACATTACCAACTCTGGTGATTACTATCACTATATTTGTTTGAAATAATTTGAGATTGGTTTCGACGTATGTTTTATCTCCCATTTCTACCATTTGAGAGTCTATGGTTGGTGTCATACTTATCCTTGGGACACCATGACGAAGGAGATTATTACTACATCTATGTTATTTGTTTCAAACTGAGATCATTGTCATGACCTCCCAGCTTAAGGGGGAGTGTTAGAATATATGGTGTAATTAAAATGTCATTTATGTAATTAGTTTATGTTTCTTGTTTCTTATTCACTCTTACTAGGGTGAAGGGTATAATTATAATATTATATTTTTATCATCTATAAATATAGCTTAAGGGGGAGGATTTGGACCAAGTCCATAACCCCATTCTTTCTCCTCTTTTCTCCCCAATGTGTTCTCTTTTTTACCCAAAATATAATCCATGGAGTCCTGAAAATCAACAGGATTCTTATGCATTAGCATTCGTTCATGATAGTAGAAGAAGAGAGATTTATCTTTGTAATGAAGATGGAAAATATGAATTATGAAAAAATATCTCGTAAGAGCATTAAGGAGTGTAATGAGGTGTATGAGGCAGAGAAAAAGAAATTGAAAACTTTACTACAAGAGATTAACAAGTTTAGTCTTACCACGAATCTTTGGAAGTCTCAAAATTAAAAGATTGAATACATGGTTATTATTGGGTTTCATTGATAGTAATTGGAAGCTACAAAAACTAGTCTTGAGTTTTTTGCATGTTCCTCCTGCTCGTCATGGCGTTGACATAGCATATGCTATTTACAAGTGTTTGAAAGATTTAAAAATAAAAAATAAAGTATTTAGTATCTTAGTTAATAATGTTACATATAATGATGTTGGTATGAGAGTTTTGAAAGATGATTTTTCAAGAAATATGAAATTGGTTTGTGGTGGGAAATTATTTCATGTGCGTTGTTGTGCTCATATTTTAAACTTATTAGTCCAATATGGTCTTGTTGAAATTTATCATTGAAAATGTGTGTGAGAGTGTCAAATTCATTTACCAATATAAAGCTAGAGTTCACACTTTTTTGAAATTGTGCAACAATTAGAACTAAGGGCAGAAAGGTTGGCTATTGATTGTCTAACTCGTTGGAACTTTACTTATGATGTATTGTCTTCTGCATTAAAATTCAAAGATATTTTTTCTAGATTTCAATATAGAGAGCCAACTTATGATTATTTGTCAAGTCTTGATGAATGGAAAAAGGTTGAAATGGTCTGTGAGATTTTGGGAGTCTTTAATACAGTCACTAATATCATTTCTGGGAGTGACTATTCTACTTCTAATTTATACTTTACTGAGGTATATAGGGTAAAGAAAGTTTTGAATTTTCATTCTACAAATGAACATGTTTTCAATAGGACAATGATTAGTAAAAGGAAATAGAAATTTAAGAAGTATCGTTGATGGTTCTCGCTTCAATTTTGGATCAAATGGTTAAATTAAGATCGATTGAAATGTGTTTTTAGATATATATTCTAAGGTGGAAGCTAAAATTTTAATATAAACTTAGTTTAACTGACCTTATTTGAGATCTATGATGAATATACAGTCATGAGTAATGTGAAAATTAGTAATGAAAAGATTGTTTCAAGTATTAGCTCTATGTGCGTTTTCATAAGTAGTAGGTCACATTTTCCATCAAGTTCAAGTTGGTCAAAATTAATGACTTATGTGAAACAAGTGGAATTAGTGAATTCACCAAAGTGGAAAATTATCTTGAATAAGGTGTGTATATTTGTGAGAAAACTTCACAATATGATTTTGATTTATTAGAATGATGAAAAGTAATAATTTGAAATTTCAGGTATTATCTAAGATAGCAGTAGACATCATTGTAATTCTCATATATATAGTAGCCTCAGAGTTTACCTTTAGTGTTGGTGGTAGAGTAATAGACTCATATCATTCTTCCTTGGCACCAAATACAATTCAAATTTTGATTTGTGGTGATAATTGGGCTTGGGCTCTTCACGGTGTCAAGAAAAATCAAAAGTTGAACTACTTTTAAATAATTATTTATTATTATATTTTTAAATTTTTTGTTTGATGATTGGAGCCTGAGAAGAAGCTTGTGGAGATAATGCTACCAATTAATTTTTATTTCATCTTTTTTCTCGTATTTGTAATTTTAATATTTTTACTATATTAAATAATTAGTAGTGGAAGAGTATTTTTCTATCAAACAATAATAAGTTTTATTCTTTTTTTTTGTCATAGGTAGAGATTTCGCTTAATGGAATGGGAACTAAACATAATGTTTTCTAGCACTAAGAGAAATTTATAAATTTATATTGGATTTATAGTTTTTGTTTGGGTGATTATAAAATCGATATAGATATTTCATTTGAATTATTGAACACATTTTATGCACAATTTTAAAAGTGTTTATGAGCTATTTTTTGTGCAGAGTGTGTGTACAATTTAAAACAAAATTTATGTATAATTTTATACAGAGGTCATGTATAATTTTCTATAGAATTTACATATATTTTATTTGATATATATTTTATATAAAATTTTAAATTTAGGTTGGAACTTGAACCTGGTTCAAATTCAAAGTATTCAGATCAAAACCAAGCTCAAACATATTCAAATTAGAGTTTTCAGCTCATACGTGCGCTGAAAGGGGATACATGTGGACAAGGGTAACATATTTGGATAGAGGCTGACATATTATATTGCTGGAGCCTGGATGGATAGGTACAGATTCGGCCATGCATGTGGACTACGCTAAGCAAGTGGGCTCGCCAGTCCAAATCCAAACCCTGGTATGATCTACCCCAAGTCAAAGTCAACACCAGATACTTATATTATAATATTTCATTAGGCCACCTCAGAGATACTTATCATCTCCCCCAAAGAAAAATATTTCTCGTCATCATTGTGGAATAAATTGACGGATATGAGTTGTTTTCTTCTTGCTTCCTGGTCCCACCACGCCAACGGCTGAGATCACGCTCCAGGGCTTCCCCGCAAGTTGGAAACGGCCAATGCGACCATTTCGTTATCCTTTCAGCTTACACCGAATTATCCAAACTACCCTTCCGTTTTTATCACCCCGGCAATGCGTCCAGTTGTTCTTTCCTTGTTTTTGTCTTTTCCGTTTTTTCCACACTTCAAATTCAAATTAGACTTAGGCAGTTCGGATTACGTAATCTAATCCCAAGTTGCAGACTTTTCAAACGGAGTTAGAAAATAATTCAATTAGTTACTAAATTACCCTTTTAATCTATGAACCGGTTCATCCGGAAGCGTCTAACTCGGGTCTCACCAACGGCTCTTCTATTTTAATTGAAAGGAATCTCGTGAACCGACGACAGCTCGGAATCTGTTGTATATTGAAGGGTATCAAAATGTTTTTTTTTTTTTTTCTTGGATTCCTCTTGGTACCAGTCTTGGAGATATTCTTTATGTTGATAAAGGAAAAAAACGGCAAATCGGGTTATTTTGCTTGGTTGATCTTCTTTGTAACAAAATTTCTCTCTTTTGGGACGCCATTATCATATCCCTCTGATTCTTTAACCCTTTTTGTGGAGTTTGTTATAGGATATGACCAGTTTTTGGGCCTGAAATCAAGTTCCATTATCTTATCCAATTATTTTCTAAATCGTCTTACTATAAAACAGGCTGAGATTTTACATTTTCTTGACGGGAGTTTTTAGCTCTTCTCTTGTTCGACTCAGCCGACGTAATTGGTTGACTGCAACACGCTTGTCTGTTTTCCCCTCTCTTGCTCTTTGACTCTATTTCGCACTCTGTTTGTTCGATTCTATTAGGAATTGTCCTTTCGATCAGTGATAAAAAGTACTGATTCGAAAAAGCTTGGGGGAGTGTAACAATGGCGGGTGGCTTTGTGGGTAGTGACAAGGGCAAAAGAGCTGCGCAGTATGAGGGGAGAATTACAAGGTATTTCGTATTAACTGTTATCGTTGCTTCCTTGGGAGGTTCTCTCTTCGGATATGATCTTGGAGTCTCCGGTAATTTTCTTCTCTGTGTTTCTCTAATTTTTTGGAGTTCGTCCTGTTATTTCGTTGCTTGTCTGTTTTCATTATCCTGCTTTCTGATCGAGCCATCACTGACTTGGTTTTTGGTGTGAACTCGATCTCAAAGGTAACCGTGATTCGTGAGATTTTCCGAGTTTGGGGGAATATCCGGTATTTGCTTTTTCTTTTTCGTAACGGATTTCTTTGATGCCAATGCAACCTTCAAATTTGCAATTTCAATCTCTTCGTCCGTGAAGCGATTGCTGGCACGGTTGTGTTTTACCGATCTTGGTACATGGCCCGTCCTTGATTAGATAGAGGAAGAAACTGGGCTTTCTGTTCTTTCTTTCGTTTTTTTGAAACTGATAGAGATACCCGGCTTTGTTTTTCTCTCTCCACGAACGATATCGGAACTTTGGTTTATAGAAGAAACCATTGAATTTTTGCAATATTTTCAGGTGGAGTGACTTCCATGGATGACTTTTTGAAAGAATTTTTCCCAAAAGTACTCAAAAGGAAGAATCAGCATCTCCACGAAACAGATTACTGCAAATATGATAACCAGCTGCTAACCCTTTTCACATCTTCGCTCTACTTTGCCGCACTTTTATCCACATTTGGAGCTTCACATTTGACCAGAGCTAAGGGCAGAAGAGCTAGTATTCTGTTTGCTGCAACTAGCTTTTTCGTGGGTGCAGTCGTTAATGCTGCTGCTGTTAACATTGCCATGCTTATCATCGGCCGTATCTTTCTTGGTATAGGCATTGGATTTGGAAATCAAGTAAGTAATCCAAAACATTGAGAAATCAAATCGATATCCAACATATTGCTCTCAATGTAACCACAAATTTTCTCTTGATTTTGCAGTCTGTTCCTCTTTATCTCTCTGAAATGGCACCAGCAAGACACAGAGGAGCAGTAAATCAGCTGTTCCAGTTCACAACGTGCTTCAGCATCGTGGTAGCGAACATCATCAACTATTTTACCGCGGAATTGCACCCGTGGGGATGGAGATTATCTCTTGGTTTAGCGGTGGTGCCAGCATCGCTGATGTTTTTGGGGGGTCTAATGGTTCCTGAGACTCCCAACAGTCTCGTGGAACAGGGGAGACTGCAGGAAGCAGAAGCTGTTCTTAAGAAAATTAGAGGCACTGACAACATAGCTGCAGAATTCGCTGACCTCGTTGAGGCTAGCGAGGCAGCTCATGCAGTAAAGCATCCATTCCGCAACCTATTCAAGAGGAAAAACCGCCCCCAGCTGATCATTGGCGCCTTCGGAATCCCTGCGTTCCAACAACTAACAGGCAACAACTCTATTCTGTTTTACGCTCCAGTTATCTTCCAAAGCTTGGGTTTTGGATCTGGCGCGTCTCTCTACTCCTCCATTTTAACTAGTGGGATGCTTGCTATTGCACCATTTGTTTCAATGATGTTGGTTGACAGAGTTGGACGGAGGGCTATGTTCATCGAAGCCGGTTGTCAAATGATAATAGCAATGGTAAGTATCTCTCTTCCACCCTTCTTTTTAAAGCATCCGCGTACAGCAACAGAGCAGCTCTCTGAATATTTTCTTAATTGATGTGTGCAGTCGATTGTGGCCGGAGTACTGGCAGCTAAGTTCGGTCACGGGCAAATGCTCCCCAGAGCTGACGGCATCGTGCTAGTGATCATGACTTGCTTGTTCTGCCTTGCCTATGGGTGGTCATGGGGGCCTCTTGGGTGGTTGGTTCCCAGTGAAATCTTCCCTCTGGAGACCAGATCCGCTGGGCAGAGTATAGTGGTCTGCGTCAATATGTTTTTCACAGCCGCGATTGCTCAGTGTTTCCTCGCTGCTCTCTGTCACCTCCGATATGGGATCTTTATCCTTTTCGTTTGCTTGATTATAATTATGACGCTGTTCATCATCTTCCTGCTGCCCGAGACAAAGCGAGTTCCAATAGAGGAGATGCATTTCCTGTGGGAGTCTCATCCAATATGGAAGAATGTTGTGCTAACAGAGCAAGAACGACTGGAACGAGGCCAGCAACAAGACTGAGATACTTAGGCCTAGGATACCCACTACTTAAACCAACATTGTTACAGTCCTATAATTATTTGGCTTCTAATATACAGAGGGAAATCTGTTATTTCTGGCTGCTGCCAGAATCAAGAATTTAAACAGTTTTCTCTCTATCATTCAATGCAAGAAAATTATCTAGTTTCATTTTGTTACCAAATTTGCATTTCTGCAGGCTTTTATTTTGATTCTAATGCCAAAATGATTCTTTCTGCGATGATCCACCTAGACATGGTCAAGATTCAAGTTTGGTGCAAGATCTTGAAAACTGGTCACCGCAAAACATGCCTGAAATCCCCACCCTATCTCCGCCTCAGCCCTGCAAATCCAACCATATTTATTCTAATTTCCTCTTGAAACATAAAAGTATCAGGTTCCATTTAATTGTTAAGCTGAAATTCTAAGATAAAAGCACTTATCCCAGCTGAGGCCACAGGTTATGAAACAACTTTTGTTATGGAATTCACTTTGATCAATAACTTGGGAAGAGAATCATTGCAAGACCTCTTTGTGAAGGGAAATTAATTGTATTATGCTAAGAGTTTGGCCAGTTCGTCTACTCGCAAGCCCACACGAGGGGTTACATCAAGAAAGCCAATGTTCGCCATTTTTCTTCTTTCAACCTTAGGAATTTTCTTTTCAAAACTAATATCCTCCAACGGAGTTACAGCATCCTCTTCCTCTTCCTCCTTCAAGTTGCTACCATCCCTCTGTTTTCTCTCTTCTTTTCGAGGCACAACTTTCCGATTTTTGTGCCTGAAAACAGGTCCCGGTGGAGCAGTCTTGCCAAATGCAACAGCCCTTTTATAAATAATGTTAGCATCAAGTGCATCAGCATCATCCAAAACCAGTGCTTGTCCACCCTCAACAGCCTGCCTCTGAAGTAAAAGAATGCCCTCCATACATCTCTCCTTTGACCGTTTGAGAATCTCAGAACTTTCTTCTGACTGCTGCCCATCTGTTGGCATCAATTCATTGACGTTCTGCAAATTATCCATTTTAGTGGAGTGTTCATTGATGTTCATGCTCTTGAAGCTTTCTTTGCTTGGTTCTGGAGGTTGACTAGAAGACATAATATCTTCCTTTTCCTTGCTGATAAATTCTGTACCCACTCGAGCTGTTTTAGGAAATTCAGAAGCAACAGCATCGGATGTTTCAGTGCATTCTGAAAGTTTAGACTCAGGAATATCAAGAGCGTTGTCAATTACACCATCTGAGGTAGATTCTGCACCATCAATCTGGTTGCCTTCAACTTTTGCCATAGAGGATTTCCAGTCTCGTCCTCTCCACATGAGTATGTGCTCATGTTCAAATGAGATGAGCACACAAGGTACAAGATCCTGCATGTCCAGTTAGGAAATTAATAATCAAGTTCTATCACTGTATTTGATTTGCTCTTATTCAATAGCAGGTTCCATGACAGTCGACTAAACCAACAAACCTTGAGCTTGGCACCTATTTTCTTGTAATCACTTTTGTTCATCCCCACACAGTTTACCCGGACCAATTCACACTCCTCAAAAGCCTCCCGGACATTTTTTACAAGGTCAGAGTAGACACCATTTTTTCCTGTTTAGCATAAAATACAGGTCTAATAATCTGAAGACACCTGCAAACTATATTTAGAAAACAGAAAGGGCATACGAGTCAGAGGGACTACCAAGCTTGCAAATTGGAGGCAACATCCGTCCTTGCTTCCGCATGGTACCTGCTTCTTCTAGTGTTAATCCCTCTGGGGCTCTCTTAACCAGCTTTGGTAGTACTGGAGTTGCAGGTTTCCAGAGCATCAGAGGATATCTAGGTCTACTCCTGTAGTTATAATTCCGACCACGGAAAAGAAATATTACGCCTCCTTTGTTGTAGATAACCTTCCCTCCGGTTTTTTCCTGCAAGAACATTTAATATCACTGACGCATTATCATATTTCCAATTGTGTAGAGAAGTGGTAGAAGGGTTGTATAGGAAACAGTAAACTTGGTTGACTTGATTGTTCTCTGTATGTTGCAACCAAAATGGACAGCGATCTGTTAGAGTATTACTTGTTTAATGATTGATACAATTTCTGGCTACATGATTAGGTATGCAGTTGCCAAAATATAGGTAGTGGTAGCTATTTGCATTGTGCTCCATGAGACTTCCTTAAATGCACATAGGGGAGAACACTGAATTGCTTAAGCGAATTCACACTACTAGACTACCAGATGCCCAATTTATACTGATACATAATTTAGGTTAACAGTCAGCCGTATAAGTGTGAAGAAAGAACATTAGTTGCTAGTCTAGTAAATAAATGCAAGTCTGCTAGTCTAGTAAATAAATGCAAGTCCTATATATTGCAATCCACTGATGTACTCAAACTCCATGCATACATTTTTTTATCCAACAATACATTTGCTACACAACTAGTTAAACCCGGCCGTCAACTATAGCAACCTATCCATATAATATTGCAAAACTCACTTTTACTTTTTGGAAGCAAAAGAACACAGATTTGAAAAACTGATTTTCAGCCAAAAACAAGCAGTGAATATGGACTCAGAAGTGATTTGACAGCCAATAACTAGAAGTTGGTTGCAGAAAGGATCTGACGGCTAGCACTACCTCACTCATGGCTATCAAAAGGCCTTGGTAACAGTAATGGTGCAGCAGAAAATATACACATAAACACACATAGAGAGAGCTACTTTCACGAATACAAACATATCAAGAACCGAGGAAGATCTCTAAAACCCTGTCTACAGTGTTTCAATCTTTTTCAAAATCATACGTGCACACACAGAACTCCATATGAGAAAGATCTTTTAAACCCTTTCTACAATGTTTCAATCCTTTTCAAAATCATATGTGCACACACATCACTCCTCTGTGATAAATGCAAGCTTATCAAGATCTGGTAACAATATCTGTAAATTTTCCCACAGATGTTGTACCTTTTTCAAAGTAAAATCAGTTTTAGCCAATGCCACTGAGGGGAGAAGATGCTAAATCAGAATGTCAATTCAAGTAAGAAAATCATGTCCTGACTGACTTCCTCAGGACTGTGCAGTTGGAAGCCCTTATTGTAATATTTCCAAGTCATGTTTAACACATATAAGGTTTTAAGTTAACAATTGGAAATTTGTGATTCTGACTCTACAAATCAGAATCACATTCCAACACTGGCCTGAGCAAGCACGCCGACAAACTGCAAACACCAATCACATTCTTAGGTTCTAACCTCTAACTGTTGACGAACATTGTCCATATCAACAGTGCAGACTCCTTTGCATTTGATTTTGCACACCCTTCGCCGTTTCCAATGAGCACTAATGTTGTCCAACATGTTATGTGTCAAACCATCCCTGCCTGCAGAAAGACAAGGAGTTAGGCAGAGTCCATCCTTCCAGTGCATTACTCTTAAGAATCATTGAGGAATCAATCAAGAGAGAGAAAATAAGATAGGTACACAACCCATACACGCTCAGTTCAATAAAATTTTATGCAAGTGCTCGTGAACATAAAAAAAATAGCGACTTTTAGAAGAAATTTGGTTCATGTTGTACCAGCGATCACCAACTCAATTTGGATGAGACATGTACGCCAAATCAATAAAAATATAAAAAATCAAAATTCGATTGAACAACTGCAATGCAAAATCCCGGAGAAAAAAAAATGAAAAAAATACAACAAATAATTCTCCAACTAACCCATATTCAACTGCCTTCTATTTTTTAAGCAACTCTGGATAAGGCCTTTAATCTCTTCCTCCGTCAATGGCTCTCCCAAAATCTCTTCTCTTGATAGCACATACTTGGGACCGGAGCCGGCCAAAAATGGACCGGGTGACTGAACTGGCTTCACTCCCTTCTTATGAGGCGGCGGCAGCTTGAAGGAGTCAAATTCCGGAAGCTTCTTTTTACTCGACGGCAAGGGCCTCCGGCCGGTCCAGGGGCGTGGCATAGTGCCCGGTCCGAACGGCGTAATCATTGGCTCGCGTAGAGCGAGAGGCCTGACTTTAGGGGTTTCCGTGTAACTGTACTGAAACTCGAAAGGCGCCTCGGCTAGCCTATATGAGACTCCATTTTCTCCAACTGATATCGTAGGCCTGGAATTATCCTTCGACAAGGAATTTGGCGTGTCGAAGACTTTGGTAGATATCTTGCGAACACGACGGAAGGCAGGGTGGGAGGAATGAGGGTGGGAGGAATGAGGGTGGGAGGAATGACGTTCTTGAGTTGCCCTTGAATACTTAGAACGCCTTGCGGGTATGGAGGACCGAGAGGGAGAAGAAGGGGTACCCAGAGACCTAAACTGCGGTGGTTGGGTGTCAGTGGAAGCGGTGGCGCTCTCGCCATCTTCGGCAATGATGGTAGCACCTCGGAACCGGCGTTCACGGCGGATTTCGTCTTCGATTTCCTTTTGATCGCGCTCACGGCGGACGAATTTCTGCGCGTTCTGGTTGTTCCAGCGGGAGAAACGGATGTCGGTGGGGCGGCGGAGAGGCGGGGATTTTGGAGCAAAGATGGAGAATGAAGCGGGAGGAGCGGCAGAGTTGAGCGGCATTTGATGCCCAGGAGGATAACCCGTCGCGCAGAGAGATGGGATACCAAGAAGCAAGCGAATAGAAGACGGCTGGTGGGTAGCTCCTCTTTGCCGCGGCTCTATGTTATCCTGATGGGCGATGGCTAGTATGACTATGACTGAGCTAAAGAGTGGAATGGAGGCGAAGAGAGGGTTAATGTACCTTATCCCCTTCCCTGGACCTTGTTAGTGCCCCTTGTTAGAAATATATATATATATTTGCAAGAGACCTTTAATATGAAATTCTATTAGCCCCTTATTACCCCAGGTTGGAAATTTATATCCCATGAAAAATTAGAAATATTTTTTTTCTAAAATACACATTTTAAGAAACTTTCATATCAAATCCTATTAGTGCCTTCCTTACTAGGAAATAACATGAAATTTTTTAAAATTTTATAAGGAAAATTAAATGGACATGTTAGTGTCTTATCCAAGTAAATAAATGAAAATTAATAATCAATCTCATACATTACCGTACTTATTTGATAAATTTTTAGTAAAATAAATTATCAAATACATAATTGCTTCGTGCTGAAAACATTACAGCATTAATTGTCAAATACTTATTCACAAAAATGTCTATATGAAAATCTTATCTGAAAAATTATATGATTTTCTTAGGAAGAATTTTTAGTTAGAAATGTATTTCCAAGAAACACTAATGGTCCCTAAAAACGTATTTCTACTAAAAATATTTTTCCAACAACATTTACTAGGAAATTACATGAAATTTTTTAATTTTTCTTTATATACTATGTTAGTGTATTTTTCAAGGAAATAAATAAAAATTATTAATCAATCTCATACATTATTAGCATACTTATCTAATATTTTTTTAGTAAAAAAAAATTAAAATTTTTTTTTTATCTAAATACGAATTGGAGTGATGTTATGTGACTTTTTGGGGGTGGCTAAGCCGAAACTTATGGTTCCAATCCTAGTGGATGACTCTTTTTACTGTGTTATTCGAAGTTGGTGCATAATCCAATTTAAGCCCATGATTTTAAGGCACATTAATCCCACTTGAAATGGAGGAGTTACATTTAATTCCTGTGTCGGGACCATCCTCCTCAATAAGGGTAGCTTCGAACCAAGCTGGCTTGCGAGTGGCTCGGTTCCAGTTCGGTTCAATTCGTTATACCTGGATCTCGAGTTGAGTTCGAGATCCGAGATCGGCTCGAACGAATCAAGGTTCGACTCGAAAACTCGTGAGTTGGCTCGTTAATTTAACGAGCGACGTGGGATTTGGGACCAGGGAGCGGGACCAAGAGCTGGAGCGCCGATCGGAGCGGGAGTAAGAGCGAGGGGGGAAAATTCTTCCTCCCCTTGTCACCGCTGAGCCCCTCCCATCCGTTGATGTGGCCGCCTTCTGCCTTTTCGTCGTCGTCGATTTTGTGGTCGCCGCTTCTATCACCGAATCCCCCCCCCCCCCCCCTTGAGAAGACAATATCCGCACATATGAGATCATAAACAAGAGAAAAAAAAAAATTCTAGGGACTATTAGTGGTTTTTTTATTAAATGTTGAAAAAAACATTTTTAGTAGAATATATGTTTTGTCGTAGTCGATTTTGTGGCCGCTGCTTCTATCACCGAGGGACAAATAATCCCCCCCCCGCGTGAAAACAATATCCGCACATGTGAGATCATAAACAAGAGAAAAAAATAAAAAATTCTAGGGACTATTAGTGGTTTTTTTATTAAATGTTGAAAAAAACATTTTTAGTAGAATATATGTTTCTAGGGACTATTAGTGGTTTTTTTATTAAATGTTGAAAAAACATTCTTAGTAGAATATATGTTTCTAGGGATTATTAGTGCCTCATTTTTTTTGAAATATTTTTCTAATTGGAAATTCTTATTAAAAAAATCATATAATTTTCTAAGTAAGATTTTCCTGTGAAAATCGTATAGAAAATTTTTGAATAAGTATTTGACAGTTGATGCTGTAATACTTTTAGCAAGAAGCAATTTTTATAACAACTTTGTGTTTGACATTTTATTTGATTAAAAATTTATCTATAAGTATAGTAATATATTAGATTAATTATTAATTTTTATTTATTTCCCTAGAAGAGGCAATAAGAGTTCCATTTAACTTTCCTAAGAAAATTTTAAAATATTTCTTGTAATTTTCTAGTAAGTCACTAATAGTAATTGGATTTTATTTAAAGGTTTATTTTAGAAATATGTATCCTAGGAAAAATATTTCTAGTTTTGCCTAGAATATAAATTTTCAACAAGGGGTACTAACGAGGCCATATTAAAAAAATTTCAAAATAAGCTATACAACATTTGGCGTAAAAAAATTTAATATTAGTGCGTTCTAATCCATTATCGATATTCAATCCCAAACCTCCCCTATCATTCTTTTTATAAAATATATGTATAATTTTATATATAATTTATTTGACATATATTTTATGTAGAGTATTAAATGTAGGTTAAGCTCGAACTCAGTTAAAATTATTAGGCTTGTACTCGATTATAATTTTAGGCTCGAGGCTAGGGTCGACTCGAGCTCGAGTTTAAAATATTTAAATCAAGATCAACTCGAACATAGAAACTTTCGGGCTAAGCTCCACCTTTATGCCTAATTTTAAGTAGAAGTCATGTCCAATTTTATATAAAATATATTTAATATATATATTTTTAAAAATTTTGCTCACGTCTCTTTTACTGCCACACATAATAGGACTGGACTGGTATTTTCTTTGTACGCCAAGCGCAGTAAACAAAAGCGGAAGGACTCAAATAATGGAGGTACTCAAATAAAGGCTGGATTAGACTATTGTGGTTTCGTTATTCTATTTGCATGACTGTCTGCTTCCAGAAAAAAAACACAAAAAAAAACAAAGAACTAACCAAACGGCAGCGTCAATTTCAAGCGTTCTCAAATTGGTTTATCAAATGTTTCGGGATTCTCTTTCTTCAATTATTGTATCACAATCTGTCTGTTCTTTGCTATATGCTCCCTCGTCCCAAAGCTTTTGATAGAAGAAAAATCTCTTTTAAATTTGCCCTTCACTTGTTCTCTCTCTTTTAAAATCCCCCTCGTCTCACCGTTCCGCTGAGCCACCGATGGTACGAAACCGGTACGACAGAGCCGTAGAAAAAAAGTTGAAGACGATGCAGAAGCAGTAATCACCGATCACAGAGAGGTCCCCATTAATATTTAGTATTGTCACCTTAAGAAAGTATAATGTAGTTACTTAAAAGTAAGGCTGCTGGAGAAAGGAGATTAACGAGCATCAAGAGTTGATGGATATTGACAGCTCAATGGACTGCTCTGGCATGGAATCATTGGATTTCTGCCTGCGAACCCCACTGGCTCGAGCTCAATATTGGATTCCCTTAGTGGTCCAAACACAAGTGATTTGGAAGCGTCGTTGTTTTTTCTACTAATCCTTTTCCGAAGCTAGCAAAAGATCCAGGTGGGCACCCTCCGCGACATTGGCCGCCGACAGGGACATGGGTGTTTTGGTCCATGGACAAGTCAAAAGTTGAACTGCCGAATGGCACAAACTAGCTGCATTCTGCAACACAACGAGGCAGCGAGTTTTCTTTCGGTTTCCTACCAGCACCGTTGAGCCGTGCCTGCACCTTCACTGACAGCAATGGTCGGGGGCTCCGTGGAGCTCCTTCCAGTTCGATCATGGCGTGGTCTGAACCAGAGGTCCCTTCAATGTTAAAGGGCAAGGTACTTACGATGTTGAAATGTTATGTTTTAGTCTAAGCCAGTGAGAAAAGACAAAATTTAAGTGCTTGGAAGATTCTTTCCTTGAATCCCTTTTTTCTGTTGTTCTTAAATTTTTGTGATCTTGAGTTGATGTCTTTACTATTAGTTCATTTTCCTTTGCTAGGCATTAAGCTCGGTAGATACTTCATCTGCTTTAATGAGCACAAGCGATTCGCATCAAACTTTTGCGAACTCTCTTGAGATTTAGCGGATTTTTCCGTTTTTTTACTTTTGTCTTTTAAGTTTGGTTAGTCTGTTAGTTCATAGGTGTTTAGTATTGTCATCGCGTCCAATGCACGGGTTTGCTTGGTGGTAAGTAGGATTAATACATACAAGTTACCTTTCCCCTTCCTTCACTACTGCGTTCTTCTGTGGGTCGCATCCTTCTCAACTTTTCTGTCTACGGGTTTATTTGGTTAATGCTACTGAATCCATAACTCATCTCGTCTTTTTGTTTTTTTAAATTTAAGTTCTATGAGTAGCTTCTCCTCCCGATTCCGCCGCCAAGAAGACTGTATCTGTCTGCGGGTGAAGGATGCAGATTAGAGAATTTCCGTCTGCAGAGCTACATGTGAAATGAATGGAACTCAAGATTCTTCTTGATTGTCAAAATTTTCTCTCTCCCTTACAAGCTCCGTTTTATAGTTTCTTTTTATGAAAATGGAGTTGTTCTTTTTTGCTGCATAGTAAACCACTAATATTTCTAGCCGAGATACACTTTTTCTTCCATATTTCTTTGTCCATGGAAGGATTACTTCATTTTAGGGAAATTCAGCTTCCTATTGATCGTTTCTATCGTTTCTGAGCAGTGAATGCCCTCAGCATCTATCGTTTTATTTTTATTTTTTTGCTCTATTAACTGTCGTTTATCTTTTGCTTGAGTTCTTTTAAGCAAAACTCAGAATCTAAAGGCTGAACTGTTTGAGTATCTTTGGGTAGAATAATTTCCCAGACTAACTCATTTATTGGTTACAGAGAACTGCAAGGTGCTGGAAGACTTGGGAATTCAAGTGTTCAGCAACTTGAGCGATTCTTCACTCCTAAAGTAGTTCGGGAATGGAGTAATTTGTTCGTTTGCAAAAGCTTTGTCAAATGGAAACAAGAAAATTGGTTCTTTTAATGGCAGTAATAGCAGGTATTGAGTTACTTTTTCAGTCCTTCACGCTGGTCCATAGAAGTGTTCAGGTTTCTGTGTCTCCTGCTGTTAATGTTAAGTTTCCTATGCCTGGTCGAAGCAGCTTTCTGGGTGGAGCATCTGCTCCTAACTATGTAGGATCCAGTGAGCTTCACCCTTTAAGTGTCTCTACTAAGTCGTCAGTAGTTAATCATGTAATGAGGAAATCTGAGTCTCCGTACCTGGAGGGAGAATCAAAGAGAACTAATGCAATCAAGGAAATGGATGTAAAGCCAGGGAATGAACTTCTGTTTGAGAAGAAAGGAGATCTAGAGGACTTTGATATAGATGAAGATGAAGACATTGATAATGATTTTCAGCCAGGGAAAGATGTCAAAATGGATAACTTTCTCTTACTGGAGCATATTAGGGAACCGGAGCTTAAGAAGTCTGGAGATCCTGAAAGCTATGGTTCTGTACCAAAAGTTAGTACTCCCATTAATGGTACTGCAATTTACAGTGGTAAACAACTGGAAAGTACTATTTTGTCAGAGGTTGATAGTCTTAAAAAGTCAGAAACTACTCCCACATCAAAGCAGACCAAAATTGGATCAAAGAAGGGCACTAAACCCTCATCGGTTTTATTGGCAACGACAGCTTCTAATATGAATGTCACATCAAACTTGAATGTAAATTCCAGTAATCCTGTCATACTCATGCCCCCTCACACATCTCCAACTGGTAAAGAAGCAATAGCATTGCTATCGAGGGGTGGAAATGCAGAAATTTCACAGGTTGTTTCAACTGCTTCAGAGGCAAATTTGACGTTATTTGATATTCCAATATCAAAGATGAAGCATAGGGGTTCACGAATTAGATCAATCCCAGAGATGAACCGCATACTTCGGCGAAGCCACTTATCTCGTGCAATGGTCAGCATCTAGATTGCTTAAAACTCTTATGTACTGGATACATGTTGTTGGACAAACACCGGAAATCTTAACCTTCTATGTTGTCTTTTATTTTCAGAAACCGCTGTGGTCTTCAGTGCGTGATAGGGAGATCTTGTCTGCAAAGGTGCAGGTCCAGAATGCTCCTATTGTAAAAGATGACCCTGATCTTTATCCTCCTCTTTTTCGAAATGTTTCCCAGTTTAAAAGGTGAGTGTGCCAAATAGTGCCACCATAACATGATCTGTCTGAAGCATTTTAGTTAGCTCATTATGCTTGACCTAGTAATGTAGGGAAAAGTCTTCATGTGTTGATCAATGGTAAATTATCACTGACATAGTTCTTCAGCAGTTACAAATAAACAATTCCTATTTACACTCTACATTCCCCCCTCATTGAACCAAACTGTTGTGTAAGACCACAAAACTCATCATTGTACAGACTGGTTTGACCGAAACAGGCTCAGATTGAAACTCTATCACCAAATTTCTTTCTAGAACTGTTTTGTTTATCTTTTTTCTTTTGGAATCCTTCTTTTGTCTATCCTTTTTTTTTTTTTTTAAATGTTGTGGTGCTTTACTCTTGCATCCTACATGAAGGATCTTCCCAGCTTATGATGTATTAGTTAATGAAAACTGCAGAGGAATGAGGTTAGCCATGTCAATACAATTTTGAATCATGTTAGCCAGGAATGTGCCAGCAATTCTTGCTGTGGAGTCATTTCCACCTCTTTACTGGTTTCATGTTTCTTTTTTTTTTTTTTACTGGTTTCATGTTTCTATTGTTGTTGTATCTTAAAGTTTTGTTCCTTAGATTGATATGAAGGAAACTAAGTTTGTTATAAGCAATCCTATCACTATTGGCACGTGATTTCAAAGTCAATGATAATGAGTGACTTTGTAAATATTCATTAAGAACTAGACAATGCTGAGTTTGTTAAGTTCTTCAGAGCAATTTTCTACTTGCGATGCCAGTTAGAAGCAATTGGTGAGACGGCTGAATTGCACAGGGAAGTCCTTTCTATGCGTCATAATCAGGTTCCTTCAAGTCCTTGTCAAGTAGAGAGTGTAATGTCTTATTAGATCCATATCTGATACATCTACACAAATATTGCCTATTGGTAATATTATTTTGAAATTAAAACTTGACATCGAAGTTGGAAAATATGTAAAAATAAAAAAATAAAAAATGAACAATTCCTCTCTACAAACAAATGTTAGGTTTATCTAAAACAACGCCTAGAATTGTACTTCTTTGCAGCAAACCATCCTAAGTAACAGGGAAGTTGGAAGATAAAGCTTTCCATTCATGGTACTTAATTTTTGCAGGATTACATAGATTATATCAAACAAAGCCTGATGAGCATTCCAATGGGGAATTTAGAGTTTGAAATGGTATTTGCTAAGCAATTGTTGTTGGAATAGAAAATTCAAAACATGTTTGTACCGGTTGAATGCTTTCTGATTCTTGAACTATTCTTGGAAGCCAATGCAAAATTAGCATGGGTTTGAGATATTATATTTATCAGTCAAAAAGTTGAGGCAGCTGAAACAACTTGCATTAGTTATGACATGGAGAAATGAAGGTTTTTGTTTTTTCCTATTTCAGTTATGAAATCCAAACTACATAACTTGGGGATTTTTGGCTGACTTCTTTAAAATTTTCATCTTCAATGCCAGACATGCTTATTATGCTGTTTTTTGAGGCAGGCAAGAGAAATAAGTCTAACCACTTCAAAATTTTTACAGAGGTTTAATGCTTGTGTGACTAACATATAATTCCAATACCGCTCTACATCTTGCAGGAGCTATGAATTGATGGAACGCATACTCAAGGTCTATGTTTACAAAGAAGGAGAAAGACCAATATTCCACACTCCAATCCTCAAAGGAATCTATGCTTCCGAAGGATGGTTCATGAAGTTGATGGAAAGAAATGAAAATTTTACTGTGAAGGATCCTAGAAAAGCTCACCTATTTTACTTACCTTTTAGCTCCCGCCTGCTAGAGTTTGCTCTACACAAGCGTGGACTACTCAAACCAGATATGGCTGAATATTTAAAGAAATATGGGAACACTATAGCTAAAAAATATCCTTTCTGGAATAGAACTGGTGGGGCTGATCATTTTCTTGTGGCTTGCCATGACTGGGTAAGTTTATTTTTTATCTTCTTAACTATCTTTCAAGATATTTATTCAAAAGAATCTTTTACTTGAATTTCAGAGCATGTGCTTCTTTAGAAGTTTTTGCATACCAAAATGATTTAGTGACTATGTTATAGGAATTTCGAGTTGTAATTCTTCCAAGCATTATCAATTTCTGTGATCATCTATTCCCTCTTAGGCACCATATGAAACAAAACCGCATCTTGTGAGTGCTATCAGAGCCCTTTGCAATGCTGATCCATATGAAGGCTTCAAAATAGGGAAAGATGTTTCTCTTCCGGAGACGTATGTGCGATCTGCAGGGGATCCTCTCAGAGACCTTGGAGGCAAACCTGCTTCCCAGAGAGCATTTCTTGCATTCTTTGCTGGGAACATGCATGGATGGGTTCGGCCAGTCCTACTAAAGTACTGGGAGGACCAAGATCCGAACATGAAGATATTTGGCCGGATGCCTCGAGGTGTCCGAAGCAAAATGACTTACATCCGATACATGAAGAACAGCAAGTACTGCATCTGTCCCAGAGGTTACGAAGTGAACAGCCCTCGAGTGGTGGAAGCCATCTTTTATGAGTGTGTTCCGGTGATCATTTCAGACAATTTTGTGCCACCTTTCTTTGAGGTCTTAGACTGGGAAGCATTCTCAATCTTTGTTGCAGAAAAGGATATTCCCAACTTGAGGGACATTCTTCTGTCTATACCACATGAGAGGTACCTCACCATGCAAATGAGAGTAAAGAAATTGCAACGACATTTCCTTTGGCACAGTTCTCCTGTTAAGTATGACATATTCCACATGACACTTCACTCTATTTGGTTCAATAGATTGAATCAGATACAGGTTTGAAAAGCTTCTTGGATCATAAGTTTGGCAGTGGTGAGGACAGAGCGGGCCTAAAAGAAGAAAAGCTGACCAAGAAAGGTAACAAGGAGCCTTTCAAATGCAAACAGTCTGTGCTCAATGGTGATCTTCGTCAGGTTCAGAATCACAATAAATTGGAACGAGTGAAGGTGTGTGAAAATATCAATCTCATAACGAAGTGTATTATTGGGCCTTTCGTCTTGTATCATTGTCTTTTGTTGTATATTACGTCTTGTCCTGTAAATTTTGAGATAGCGCAAGTTTTTATTATAAAATATTTTAATAGATTTAATTTTTATAATTTTTTTATTAAACAAAAATAAATCAATAAATAATTTAAAAATTAAATTAATTAAATAATTAAAAAAATCTTACTTTTTTTAATATCAAAATAGTCATCAAATTGTTATATAAAATAAAATAATTAAATATATACTTACTTTTATAATATCAAAATAATTAATAAAATTGTTATTTTACACAATTTAAATTATTACTTTTAAAATATTAATATAATAATAATAATTTTATTATATAAAATTAATCTATTAACTCTTATAAGATAGTTGTATTAAATTTTTTTAATAAACTAAGATAGATTTTTACTGTGATAAATTAATAATTAATAATTAAATTAAGATTAATTAAATATATAAGATCCTTCCAAATATCCAATAGTTAAATCAACTCGTATCCAAATTCTCATCATTAAACTAGTAATAAAATATAATATTAATGATAATATAATATTAACTATCATTAGTATTATATAAAAAGAATATTTCCAAGGATATAAAAATTTCCGTACAACTATTAACAATTCGCGCGGTCCCGAAAGAAAGCGTTATTTTTCCGATCGTCAACGTGTCATCTCATTTTCAAGCTTTACGCAGCAGTATTTGCTCTGAAATCTGAATCAGGTGATGCGATCTGTGGCTTTTCGTTTTCACCTAAACAATTCTCACAGACGCCCGCCACCTGGATTTTCACCTAAACAATTCTCACAGACGCCCGCCACCTGGATTTTCACCTCAACGTATAAGTGCAGTCGCTTCTACCTCCTACTGAATTTTATATTATCCGAAGTCAAATGTTTCAATCATTCTTAGATGGAAATTGCAACTTATACGTTGTTCACCGGAAGAAGTTTGTCTCCAGTAACTCGAAGTATAAAGCTCCAAGAAGCAGCTTCTGATTTTCTGCAGGTGGAACAATCCAGGTGGTTTTTAACACCTAGTACATAGATTCAGTAAGTCTCTCTTTGAAACTCAGAGACGAGACAAGTGGTCTTCTTGTCTAAAATCTTCTGTTTGAGTTATTTCAATGTAACTTTATATCTCTATCTTTGCCTATTTGGAATGTTTAGCTCGTAGTTTTAGAGACGCTTCGATTGTGCTTGCTGTTACCTTATGAATGGTGATTTTTTCGGCATGCATGCTCTGTTTCGATCCGTTTCTAGATTGAATCCCCGTTTCTGCAATGATAGCTTTTAAGTGTTCCTTTACCTTTTTCATACCCAAATTGGTCAGGAATACTTTGTTACATTTGCCTGTGAGATAAAAAAAATGCTTAAATTTATGTTGTTCCTACTTTCAAAAATTTAATTCTGCAAGTTTTATTGTTATCCTGAATTTTAAGTTTAGGGCTTTATTTACTTGAATTGAATTCCTTTTTTAACATCCAGCAATTCCTTATGGTGTTTCTTTTTCTCACCATAGAAGCAACTCCTTTTCTGTTCCCTTGTATGTATTGTTGATTACTGTCTTACTGTCTTGATGTTGCCCCTATATCCTTTTCTGAAAGGTTTGGTGAAGCGTAGAACTATTGAAATTATTTTATTGATAAAGTAGTTTATTTGTGTATTTCCATGTAGCTTTATCATAAAATTGCTCCATTACAATTCATTAAGGTAGTTTTCAAGTTGTTCAATTCCTTTTTGGCTTCCAGAGGAATAATATGTTCTTTCTTTGAGCAGACAAGAGTTAGATCTTCCCTCTTTGGAAACCCTCTATCCTTACTTTTGTGTTGTGCTATAAAGCCATATAGGAAGAAATAAAAAAAAAAAAAAAGTTGATGTACAATGAAATTTTACTTTCCAAAGAAACAGTAGCTTTCATGATATTACGTGTGCTGCTGCCATTCTTGTTTTGGGTGGACCTGTGTGGTTAAGGAGTACTTTTATAGATGTAAATTAGTAATTAATGCTGCATTTGAGCTTTATCAACTGCAATGAAATGAATCAGTAGCTTCCATTTACTTGCAGGTGTTGATTACTTTGTCTTAGTCTAGGTTGCTGCTGTTAAGGTGTTAATTATCTGTACTAGTAACATCTGACAGATCAAATGGAGCGAAGATGATAGTATTTTTGGAGATGATAGCTGATACTCTCTTCTTCTTTTTGATTAATCTTAGACTGCTATAAGATGATAGTATTTTTTGGTATGATAGCTGATACTCTCTTCTTCTTTCTGATTAATCTTAGACTGCTGTAAATTTTCAGGCAGAAAGAATTGTAACAACTTTCTGGTCTTAGAGATATTTCTCAATTCTTAGAGTAGCTGGAGCTTTTCCGGGTATGGAACCTGTTATTTTATGGCAAAAGCTTCATCAAATGGAGACAAAGAGACTGACTCTGGCAATGGGAATCGTAGTCTGCCTGATTATAGTATTTCAATCTTCATTTCTTGCCCCCAGAAATGTCCTTTATTCTCTCATTCCTGGAATCAGCTTTCCAGTTTTTAGACAAAACACCTCGAACAATGGGGAAGCTCTCACCAAATTTGCTGCTATTAATGAGGAATCATTTTTAGATGATTCAGAAAGTAAAATTGAGACTCCTGTCATGGTTGGAAGATTTAAGCAGAAGGAAGATTTAGAGAAGGATATTGCATTGAAGGAGAAAGTTGGAGCTTCAGAGGATGGATTTACAGCAGACAAGGCTAGATACTTAGGAAATGGCTCCTTAATAGAAAAATCTGGCAGTGCAGGTAATAATACTGCAAACATGAAAGTAGTATTTCCATTTAATAGAAGGTTATATATGTCTCTGGTAATGACTTGAAATTTTCTCTAGTTAGGACATTTGTCGGCATGATTGTAGTATTTCAGTCTTTATTTGTTGCCCCAGAAATGTCCTTTCTTCTCTCATTCCTGCAATCAACCTTCCAGTTTTTGGACAAAACACCTCGAGCAATGGAGGACTCACTAAATTTGCCACTATTACTGAGGAACCATTTTTGAAGGACTCAGAAAGTAAAGTTGAGGCTCCTGTCAGGGTTCAAAGATTTAAGCAGAAGGAAGATTCGGAAGGTTATTTTGCATTGACTGAGACAAAGGTTAAAGTTGAGGATTCAGAGGATGGATTTACCATAGACAAGGCAAGATGCTTGGGAAATGACTCCTTAACAGAAGGTTCTGGCAGTGCAGGTAATAATGCTGCAAATATGACAGCAGTATTTCATTTAATAGAAGGTAATTAGTGGATCTTGTAATGAACTCAAATTTTCTCTAATTGCACTAAAATTTATGATCTGTGTCCACAAGATATTACCTCCGTAGAAAAAGAAAAGGCTTTCCTAAATAAATAAAAATAAATAAATAAATAAATAAATAAATAAATAAATAAATAAATAAAAGGAAGAAAAGGGCCCTCAAAGAAGAACTCGATGCATGTTTAACTTTTCTACTCATATTTATGGCTACAGGTACATCATCTTTGGGCAAACAAGCAATGAAAAGTATATTCAAGGATATAACTACTGGTCCTTGCGGAAATGTTTCGCCAATTCTAAATGATACCTTAATTCTGAAGAGTTTTCCATTGTTGAGGAAGAAAGGGTGGTTGCCACGCAAAACAATATCTGAGATGAGTAATATATTGCTTCAAAATCATGTTTCTTCTCATTCAATGGTATGGGAATGGAATGATGGAACCTCATCTTTTTTTTTCTTTTTTTTTGGGTAATTAGATAGTGGAACATTGTTGACTGTACTGAAACTTCTGGTATGCTTCTAATTTTTGCTCTATCAATTTTTTTACTCTGGGATCAAAGGAACCAAGATGGCCATTAGCATGTGATCATGAGCTTTTATCTGCAAAGTTGCAAATTGAGAATGCCCCTTTTGCAATCAATGACCGTCATCTTTATGCTCCTCTTTTCAGGAACGTTTCTATGTTTAGAAGGTGGGTTTATTAAGGCATCTTACCTACTCTAATATTTTCCTGCTTGCAGTGATTCTTTTACTTACTATATCAGCCTTTGCATGCCTGGTAGATCGATTTGGATACTGCATCCTTTAGGATCATTTGTCTTATAAATTATCAAGTTTATTGAGCTGCAACAACAATTTAATTTTTTGGGTGGTGGTGGTGGGGTTACTTATTATAGTTTCATGGTTCTGTTTCTAAACTTACGCATGCATTGTATTAAGTGTCTAAATCTTGTGGTGGAGTTGTTTCTAGCTATGATAACATGAAAGAGCATTTTGCAGGAGCTATGAACTGATGGAACGCCTGCTCAAGGTCTACGTCTACAAGGATGGAGAGAAACCCATATTTCATAAGCCAAAACTAACTGTGAGTTTATGGTTCTGAGGGATGGTTTATGAAACTAATGGAAAGCAATAAGCACTTTGTCGTGAAGAACCCTAGAAAGGCTCACCTGTTTTATTTACCTTTCAGTTCACGTACACTAAGGTTCAACTTTGCTGATCGTGGATTAAACAGAAGGTATATGGCAGCATATTTGAGGCAGTATGTGGATCTGGTTGCTGCAAAATTTCCTTTCTGGAATAGGACTGGTGGGGCCGATCATTTCCTTGCTGCATGTCATGACTGGGTATGCTTCTTTTTTCTTTAAGGATCTTCAGTTTCTAACATGAAAATTTGACTTGAGGAGTCGAAGCAATGCGTCTGTGCATCCAACTAAATGCATGCATTTCTCAGGCACCATATTTGACAAGAAACAAGTTGGAGACTTCCATTAGAGTCCTTTGTAATGCTGATCTCGCAGAAGGCTTCAAATTAGGAAAAGATGCATCTCTTCCTGTGACATTTGTACGTAATTTGAGCGATCCTCTCAAGGATCTTGGGGGCTTACCTGCTAAGCAGAGATCTACTCTAGCGTTTTTTTCTGGAAGCAGACACGGGCCACTTAGGGAAATCCTACTAACTTACTGGGAGAATAAAGACCCCAGCATGAAAATCTTTGGCCCAACCATGGGTGGACGCATGAGTGAAACGGACTACGTTGAGGAGATGAAGAAGAGCAGATACTGCATTTGCCCTCGGGGTTATGGAGTCCACAGCCCAAGGGTGGTGGAGGCCATTCTGTACGAGTGCGTTCCTGTTATTATATCAGACAACTATGTGCCTCCATTCTTTGAAATCTTCAACTGGGAAGCCTTGGCAGTCTTTGTTGCGGAGGCAGATATCCCCAAACTGAAGGATATACTCTTGTCAATAGCCGAGGAGGAGTATCTTACCATGCAGATGGGAGTGCAAAAAGTGCAACAGCATTTTCTTTGGCACGCTGATCCAATTAGGTATGATGTTTTCCACATGATACTCCACTCTGTTTGGTTCAACAGACTAAATCAGATAAGAACACAATAAGCCTACATTTTCTAATTGGGGGGGGCTTGCAAATGCTGGGAGTGGAGCATTTGACGACCGTCTCAAATTTCTTACTCCCTGGATTTGTAGTGGGAATAGTCGAATGGGAAATATAATTGAAAGAAATTTGTACATGAATTTGTGTCTTTATTTATTGAGGTTACTATTATTACATAAAATAATTGATCCTTTTAACTTAAAAATAAATATTGAATAAAAAAAGATACATGAAATTCTTGCGCTGAAAAGAAACAAAATAGATTGCTCGTCTCATTTAGATAGTTATAGGGGTAATTAACAAAATCTTATTTCATAATGGGATTAAAAATATTGTCCCTATTCAAAATATTTGAATGACATCTTGAAGGTTGTTAGGATTGTAGTCTGACAATAACATCTAACACTTTATTAAAATAAGTACTAATGGTCTAATATGATCTATTAAATATCTCTAAGGTAACACTGTATGATTATTGTTGACCAATAGTGAGACAAAAATATACAAATTGTTTTTGTATTGATATTGTCTTATATTAAATAAGAGTCCATTATTTTTCAAGATTTTAACCAATTTGAGAAAAATATTTTGATTTAACATATCGTGGACCACCCATACCATAAGAACGTTGCGCTTGCCTATTACAAGAGCAAAGTACAATTGTGTAACTAGCTATACAAATACAATTTTTTTTCCCATCTGGTGGATTATGTACCTACAATACTAGATATTCAATAATGAGAACAAGGTTCAAGCACAAATGAGCATCTATGTCTGAACGATAAAACACAACTTGTACCATTAAATAAGTCTTATCATCCAAGTATTGAACACAAATATTAAATCATATCAACAAATAATTATCAACCTTCTTGTCATAACAAAAAAAACACATTCATTTGTTGCCTACATTCACATAAACGTTTATCCACATACACATCCATGTTTTAAGCACTTCACATATTAACCACCAACACATTCACTATTAACCACAAATACTCATCAATGTCATTTATACAAAATCAAATGTGTCTCGTAAATCAATGTTAACACTGTCAACAACTATGTGTAAGTCTATTACATTTCATTGAAGTTATATATTAGCCAATCATATTGTTCTTCTGGTGTCAACTTGACAAACACATCCTTCTTATCTTTGGTGTCAAGTAACTTTGGTGCACAAAATTTGACTTCTCTGGGCAAGTTAGGTACTTCTAGAAGAGCTTTATACTATGAAACTTTGCATCTACATTTATGGGACTAAAAATTCTCACAAGGGTTGATGCCATATTGTTAATGGCATCAACGACCATTTCAACAATGTTAGGAGATCGTTGGGATCTCTTCCTACGACGAGTAGAAGAACTTCTACATTGAACATTTGATGATGCTTTGCCTCTTCGACGAGCCTCATTTCAGACTCCATACTGCTAGGCAATGGCTCAGGGATCTCCCTCATTGCATCATCTTCATCTATCTCCTCAATCATTGCCCCTTGTGTAGTATGATGGAGGTTTTCTTCTAACTCAACACATGTTTGACTTGTTGTCCCCATGGTAATAGAATTTTCAACAACTAAAGCTAATTTTTAATATAGTGGACAATCTGCCCGCCTATACTTATCGGCTTCTCTGTGCCCCTACAAAAAAAATCATCTCTTAGAAAACTTAAAATCCTAATTAATAATACAACAAACATAACTTTCTATGTTACATTTACTAGCCTTGATATATTCTTGCCACACTGTTCATTCGTTTTTTTGTTTAATGTGTCCTCATTAAACTTATTGACACAATCAGTCAAAATTTCATGTTTCTAGACTCTATTTGGCAAATTGTTACCCAAATTGACTTGCTCAACGAGCAAATTAAACATTTTACTATCTTCCTCAAAATTCAATGAGTCATATGTTCTCTTGGATCTACTATGCCTCCCTTCAGACATCTAAAAGTCATAAAAATTATTGAATGAATCAAGCATAATTTTAAAGGGTACATAAAATTTCAAAATTTAAACGACACTACAAAGCGATAAAGAAATAGAAAAGGCTAGTGCAAAAAGATGAAAAATTATCGGAGATTGTTTAGTGAGTCCAAGTCCAAAGAATTCAATTCTTCCACCTGATTTCAAGCAATAAGTTGTTAATTATTCTTTTTTTTTTAAATATTATATTCCACATGAAGCATAACAATGCCAAAATCACGATTTCTACAAAATGAATGCATTATCTTTGACATATCAACCAAATTGCCTTGTACCCCTCAATAAGGAGTTTGTTTTAGTCAAATGAAATACAGTTCTTTAGTGCCATGGCAAAAAACCAGTTCAGCTTCTTGAGTAGGACAATGTAGCGGGTGAATGGAGCCTTTACTTTTACAGTTTTAGTTGTAGAGTCATAGCATTGAATATTTAAATTTGAGATGGAAATGGAAAAAAAACAGCACAACTAGATGAACTAGGTATCCTAAATTCCTTTAGGGGGGGGGGGGGGGGGGGGGGTTAATGCCCCAAAGTGGATTCTTGAAGATCAAGTCATGTCCAACATGAAGATCATGTCATGTCATGTACATGAAGATCAGGTAAGAATTTGTGTTAGTGTTGATGACTTCATGTGCACTGGAAAACAGTTTCCAGTGTTAGTACCCCAACATGAGAAAAACATAAAAAACAAGAGAATTTCTAAACCTTTACAGTGCACTTAATTACAACATAATCCTTAAACCCCAAATTAGGTAAAACAACCATTATTACTACACGAATAAGTTATTGAATGTATAATTAAATATACTAATATATTTATTAATTGAATTAGATATTTTATTGTACATTAATATGGTAATTACATGAGCCAATGAAATACGTATATGATTAATTACAAATAATAAATAAATAACATTATAAATAAAAAAACAAAAGTAATACATTAAGTTATTAATTTATTAATAACATATGATATATTTTAAACTAAAAATGAATAATTTAAGAGAAAAAATTGATCTAATCATAACTTTAACACACTATATATTTGTACATAATATATTTTATGTATTATTAATTAATAATATATTATCACAAAATTTAAAACCATTGGTTTAATTAACTATAACAATCGGATAATTATGCCAAAATAATTTATCAAATATTTATTTTAACAATATTTTAATTATAACTATTAAATCACTATTTTAATATAGTAATTTTAAAATAAAAATAATTATTTTATAAATAAATTAATAATTTTTATAAAGATAGTTTAATTTTTCCAAACTTAGGAAAAATTAAACATCTTCGTCTTCCTCAGCAGCGAGCCAGCGGGGCGATGGCGACGGGGACGGCTAGGCAAAGGCAACGGCCGGCGACGGCGGCGGGCAATGCCGACAGAGGCGGCGCTCCGACGGTACGCCGAGAGGGAGAAGAGAGGGAGGCCGAGAAGCTCTGCAAATGCTCGACCTCCCGTGCTCTGCGGGAATGAGAGAGGGAGCAGAGAATGAGAGAGGGCTGCGGGAATGGAGACGAGAGAGGGTTGCGGAGACGAGAGAGGGCAGCGGGAACGGAGACGAGAGAGGGCTGCGGGAATGAGAGAGGGCTGTGGGAAAGGAGACGAGAGAGGGAGCAGAGAAAGAGAGAGGGCTGCGGGAATGCAATGGCAGAGAGGGTGTGCGGCAGAGAGAGCCCCGAGAGACAGCCCCGCGCGAGAGTCATGTAGATGATTCTCAAAATCGGGCGAAAATCACTTTCCGCCCGTTACTCTTGAGACATGAACTCTTGATTCATGTATATTCATGTACATGATATGAATTTGGACGCTCCCTAACGACATCAGGACATGACCTGCGTAATGCGCATGAAGATCATGTCCTGAGTCATGTGCACTAACCCCGAAGAACTCAAGCATAAGTGACTACCAAGCGATAAATTAGTGTGTGGTGCTTGCATGAGATGTCATGTCATGGTATTTCTATTTGAGAAAAGTTGCTGCGTTCATTTCGAGGATCTAGTTCGAGAGCACTGAGTAGCGGTGCTCTCAACGGATAAATTGTCCTCCCATTCAGTAGTATCCATTTACTCCATGGTATCCATTAGAAATTCAGAACCAACGCCACTGGAAACCAAACTTACATTGAACCAAAAATAGGAAGATAAGGATCAAAACATAGAAGATCAAATAAAGTTCCAGAAGAAGTCCCATTCACACAGGAAGAAACGAGACTAGTTGATGAAAATTGGGATATTTGGGTATAAACAGTCCATTCATGAATACTCAGATTCTAAAAGAGAAAAAGGTCCCTGAGTACTGCTGGAGTCGCAGTTGCAGAAGAGATGTCACAGCTGGAGTCACAGTTGTTGGAATCCTTCCATTCAGTTGAAATCAAGGAGTTTTTTCAAACATTACTCAACAAATCGAGGAAGAACTTCTTACACTGGCACTGCCAGCGACCCTTCCTAGTGGCACCAATTGCCACAGAGGATACACCTGTGCCAGAAAATGCCAGAAAATGATGCTGCAGAGAGAGAGAGAGAGACAGGCAGGAAGAAATTGGGAGCAATGAGAAAGAAGAGTGGAAATGGGAGACATAGAGATGGCAATAGTGGCTGATTGAGAGGGGCAAAAGATTGCAGAAAAGGAAAAAAAAAAAAAAAGAAGAGATGGACAGAGAAGAGATGGTGAGTACAGTCGATCTAGAGAGGGGCCAATTGAGAAGAAGAAAGAAGGAAAGAGGAAAAGGGGAAGAAAACTGGTTAATCGTTCCTGCTGTTCCAATTACTCAACCGCCAAGCAGCAGGATCTTCATCAAGCTCTCTTTCCAGTAAAAGAAGTATTACACAGTTTAGTCTCTTTCCATTGTTTTTAGAAGTTGAGTCAAATAAGACGATGCTCAAAAGAATAATAGTTACACCTTGAAAGGCACTTTCCAGAGGTTCATGAAATCTACTACGATAATTCAAGATAATTAAAATGAGATTATCTCGTACAAAAAGGGACATTAAAAATAACTACGTAACAAAAACACCCGGAGCTCGTTTGTTTTCAATAAAAATCATAGAAGACAGAATAGAAGCGAGTCACATTTCCTAATAGCAGCTGAAAATTGTTCTGATTTACAGCAACTGACAAATTTTCCTCACACCTCCCGGAATCACATCGTGCATCAGTGCTTAGTACAGTAGCCATTTTCAAACAGACAAAAAAAAAAAAAAAAAAAAAAAAAAAGAAGGGAAATTGCATGGCAAGGAGTTCTAAGCAAGGTTGTGAATTCAGGTTGGCAACCTCAAGCCAAACACTTCAATCCCAAAACAAAAAAGAAAGATTTAAAACAAAAAGACAAAACCAAGCTCAAACACTGCCCGCCCACGAACCTGCCCATACCATCAGCTCTACGCATTCGATCGAAAGAGATTGGATCAGGGGTGAATGTAAGAAGATCAGAATTGAGAAAGGATGGATCCTTGCTCGGAATGAAGGACATGTGAGGTTCCGAATGCAGAATATAATGTGTTGGCTGTTTTATATGTAGGACGGGTGGATTACATCGAGAATGCGTGAGGTTGTTTTGTCAGAATCAGAACTGCGTGAGGATTTTAGAAGAAATAATATCAGCAAAATGGAGAAGAAATAAAACAAAGAAAATGCCACAAAATGGATAAACCTCGCCAACATGTAAAAGGAGAAAAAGAATGCAGTTATCTAATTTTATGGAACAAACAATTCCCCCCAAAAATCAGGTTTCCCACTATCTAATTTCAGAAAATAGACAATTTCAGAAATAAGAAACAGTTTCATAGAAATGTTATCATACCTTCGAATCGAGAGGGAGCAGGAGAGGAGACGTGGCTCGCAGTAGATAAATGCTGTCAAGAATGAGAGGAAAAACAGATGGCGGTTGGGGAAAGAGGAAGAGAGACGGTTGCAGAGAGGTAGAGCGAGCGAAGAAAAGGAAGCGCGTAGAGGAGAGTGAATTCACCGGTCTCGCGGAGGCAGACGCAACGTCGAGTGAAAGTGAATTCACCGGTCTCGCGGAGTGAATTCACTTTCACTCCAACTTTCACAGTGCACTAACGATTTTTGGGCCACTTTCCCTAGTGAAAGTAGATTCACCTTCACTTATTACAGAGTCCACTAACAGCCATAAATTTACCGAAATGTTCTGCACGACCGAAGCCGCTGCCAGGAAGTGAAGAGTGAAGACAGAGTAGCCATATCGAGCTTGAAGGAGTTTTTCCTTTACAGCCGTGGAGAAATCCAAAATGAGAGGTACTTCATTAACATACCCTCTAACCGTTGCTCGGTAGAAAAAAAGGAGGCAGTAATCTGAAACGTGTTATTTCCTTCTATCAATTTCCGTCTTATGTTTTGTCGTAGCTTTAGGTCTATTTTCTTAGCTATCCAAGTTCGATGCTCATCAAACTGGGATTTAATGCCATTTTATCTTGTTTTCACTAAATTGAAGTTTATTACCTGGACTTTTCTGCATTCTGCTCTTCATTCACACCAAATTTAGTGTCTGTTATGCTCATCTTATGCTCCTCAGGTTGGCTCTCATGTCTTGACGAGTTGCATTTCATCTATGTCATGAATTAAGTCGGCCACTTTTTGGGAGCACTTTGATCTTTTATTATGGTATCAAATCTTTACTTGGAACTATCTTTTACTTCCTTATGTTTAGCTTTTCCGTTCCTGATAGCTTAGTGGTTTCAAGCTTCTTGATAAAGTGCCGACTTTGTTTTTTCCTTGTCCTTTTCCCCCCCCGAAAATTTAGAGTTTTGAAATAGTTTAATGGCTATTACTAACTTTGTGGTTATTATTGTTATTATTATTATTATTATTATTACAAGTATTGTTTTAGTCAAATGTATTCTATGAATCTCGATTTCTCTTTCCTAAATCCTGCTAGCTTTTGTTTGTTAGAGGGATTGTCACTAAGGATCTACTGTTCTTTTTGTTGATTCTCAGCTTTTTCATTTAACTAGAACACTTACATGGACCTTCTTTACTTTCATATAGTTTTGAACATTTTTTTTTTTATATATTTGGTCTTAAATCTTATATTTTTGAAGTTGTATCACTGTTGCTCTCTGTCCTCCTTTTTCATGTTAATAAGCTTTTAACACTACAACCTTTTCTCTTCATGCTGGTGGGATAATTAATCTGCTATCATGATTTAGCACTCTTGATCTTGTGTGACATGCTATATTTGTCGAATCTGCAATGTTACTATAAGCATTTAGGTTTCTGTTCTAATTTTTTTTGAGGAATTCCTAAATGGCCACTATTAATTTCTTATACTGGCCGTCAATTTTGACGAACCTGGAACATCTTTCATGGAAATGCACTGAACCTTACTCTTCTGTTCTCCAATTATATGGTTGTCTTTATTGTGCTACACTATAAAGAGGGGCCTCACTATCTTTCTTTTTTTCCCTCTCTTATTTATTTATTTATTTAGAATGGATCGGTATCAGTTAAATGAAAAGATGTTATCCTGGGATTAAACTTTCAATGATCAATTCATAATCTTTCTTTAGTTCCTCTGGAGGTTCAGGTTCCTGCTGTACATGTTATTGTTGGCACTTAAGATCAGGTTTCTTCAGTGTAGGATACTGTATTTCTGAAACTATTTGAATTTTTGTATGCTTTTGTATCCATGCTCATGCATCATGATAAGTTTGAAAACTTTCCATTGTTAGCATCCTCCTGGCTTATATAATACTCCCACAGTTATTTGGCCTCAGGCATAATGTATGCTAAACTCTTGTAACTATTCTATACAATTTCTGAATATCTTCTCAAATCTCACTTTTAATTTTTCAGACCTGGGAGATTGTGGTTGATTCAGCTCCTTGTTGTATACAGGTATCTTACAGTTATGGCTGAAAGGAAATCATAAGGGTTTGTTCTGAGAGTTTTAAGATCAAACTAACTACTTCCATGAATTCTGGGATGATTGGGATTCCACCTCTTTTCTGTTACTGAATAACATATGAATTTCATTTAACTTTGCGTTGGTTAAGGTAGTAGAAGCTCAACTTTCCCCTTTAGGTATCTGTGAACAACTTATAGCTTGGTTCTCTCTTGATATGGAGCATGGCACTATGTGGCAAAAGATTTATCAAGTAGAAGCCAGAAGATTAGTTGTTGTGGTAGTCATTCTAGCAAGCATTATTTTACTGTTCCAGTTATTTTCACTTCCTAGAAGTGTTTTGGTATCTTTCATGCCAGCCAGTAATGTTGCAGTAGCTGTACAAAATAGTTTCGGGAGTGGAGACTCTTCCCTCAAGTCTGTAGGCTTCGGAGACCATCCTCTTTTAAATGATCCAGTAACTGCTACAGACTCATTGGAATTTAGTTTTTCAAATAAATCTGAGACTGTGAGCACAGATGAAAATCCCAGGGAGATTCATGAAATTAAGCGACCAGGTCTTGGCTTTCCATTCAAGAAGGGTCCAGATCGTGATGGTGATTTTGAAGTTCACAAGGACAGAGATTTAATTCATAATTCTTCATTAGGGGCAGACTTTGGGATTCAGATTCCATTGCCTGATGTTGGTAGACCAGCAAATGCTGCTGCTACAATTGGTACTAGACATGATAGCATATTTGCGTCAGAGAGAACGGAAGGAGAGGCCAATGTTGTTATCATGTCTCTTCCGGGTAAAGTTTCTCCTTCAATTTCCACAAAGAGTCACTCTATGCTGGCAAACGTGGATGCAGGACCAAGCAACCCTGATACTCCTGTTGACTCAAAAACATCTTCAATGACAGAACTGCCACTCAAGGGTACTCGTTTAAAGTTTCAGAAAAATGTGTCAACCTCTTTAAGTGATAATTCTTCACTAGCTGGTATACCTGTACTGAAGAAAAAGAAAGGAGGGTTGCCTCCAATATCCATATCACAAATGAACCATATTTTGCTTCAACAGTACACATCTTCTCATTCAAAGGTAGGAATCTGGAATTTTTAAATTTTGTTGAAATTAAATAACTATTAATATGTATTTTTATTAAGCAGCCATTGTAACACCGTTGATTGTACTTATGTTATAGAAACTGCGGCGGCCTTCAGCCCGTGAACGGGAGCTTTTATCCGCTAAAGCAGAAATTGAACATGCTCCTATTCTTGAGGATGATCCTCACCTTTATTCTCCTGTCTTTCGGAACATTTCCATGTTTAAAAGGTCAATATGTGCAAATTTGTGTCATATCTCCATATGAAAATTAGGTTTAGCTGTTTTGTGTTGCATCTTGGAGGCATAAATTTAGCTAGCATTTCATATATATTTGAAAGTTCAACAGTTCCTAAGTTTAAAAAGTAAGCACTTTAATTCAAATTTTTTCTATTGTCAGGAGCTATGAATTAATGGAACGCATGCTGAAGGTTTATGTCTACAAAGATGGAGAAAAACCCATATTCCATCAACCATTACTCAAGGGTATTTATGCGTCTGAGGGGTGGTTTATGAAACTAATGGAGAGAAACAGACACTTTACCGTGAAAGATCCTAGAAAAGCCCACCTGTTCTACTTGCCTTTTAGTACACGTATGCTGCAGCTTACCTTGTATGTATCTCATTCTCGCAATAGGAAATATCTAGCAGACTACTTGCAAAACTATGTAGATAGGCTTGCTGCTAAATATCCTTTCTGGAATAGAACGAGGGGTGCTGATCATTTCTTGGTTGCTTGCCATGATTGGGTATGCCTTCTTTCCCTCTGAGTTGGTTATATGCAAGATCACTTAGGTCTGTAAGAACTATGGGATTGAAAGTTAATTTCCTCCTATGAAGTGTCTATGCTTATTTTGTTTTATTGGATGCATTTCTGAGGTGACAGTAGCTGCTTATCTGGTTACCATATCTGCAACAGAAAATCAAATATTGATATGTGTGATCCATTCAAAGCAAGAATAGTTCTTCTAGTTTTTAACTTGCTGTTTCATCTCTCTCATTAATTGTTACATTCTCAGGCGTCATATGAAACAAGGCACCAGTTGGAAAGCACTATTAGAGCACTTTGTAATGCAGATCTCTCCGGAGGCTTCAAGTTGGGCAAAGATGTATCTCTTCCAGAAACTTATGTGCGCTCATCAGGGAATCCTCTTGAAGGTCTTGGAGGCAACCCTGTTAATCAGAGGCCAACTCTTGCTTTTTATGCTGGAGGTGTGCATGGCTATCTCCGGCAAGCCCTTTTATTGTACTGGGAGAACAAGGATCCCGACATGAAAATCTTTGGCCCAAAATTCTTTGGAATTGAGACAAAAAAGGTTTACATTGAACACATGAAGACAAGTAAGTACTGCATCTGCCCAAGAGGCTATGAAGTGAACAGTCCACGAATAGTCGAGGCAATCTTTTATGAGTGTGTTCCTGTGATACTATCAGACAATTTTGTTCCTCCCTTGTTTGAGGTATTGGACTGGGAAACGTTTGCTGTCTTTGTTGCAGAAAAAGATATTCCAAAACTTAAGGATATTCTCCTTTCAATCCCAAAGGAGAAGTATCTTACCATGCAGATGAGAGTGAAGAAAGTCCAAAAGCATTTCCTGTGGAATCCGAATCCAGTGAAGTATGATCTGTTTCACATGATTCTTCACTCTGTTTGGTTCAATAGACTGAATCAGATAAGAATTACATAATTGATAATGAAGGCCTCGGTCCTTTTTTGTTGTGACATTATGGAGGGACGGAAAAGAGCACCTTGACGAGCCGGCTGAGAAGAGTGTTTTTTTCTTTCTTCTGGAGCTAGTTCTAAACAAAGCCAGAAGACAGATGTAAAGGAGACAAACTGGAAATGGAAAATTGTGTAGTGTCATTATAATGTTGTTCAGTATGTGAGAGAGAATTTTTCCTTTCCTGTTAATAGCAGTGTATAACAATTAAGTTGCTGGAAAACAGGGTCTTGTTCAATTGTCGGTGTTGAAGACATTTATACTGATTATGGTATCTGTTCCATTTGAAAACAGGGTCTTGAAGACATTTATCTTATATTGTGTTCTGGAATGTCAGTTACACGACTTATAGTACAGGGGGATTTTGATCCAACTTTTAAGAATGGTGCAAGGAAACAGCCCAGCAACAGCTTCCGAGCCGCCCTCTTCAAGCGAAGTGTCTTCAAGCGAAGTGTATCCGGAGACCCACAGGTTGTGGACTATCTCGCTGAAGAGGCTGCAATGAATGCTGCGAGTCTAGTTTCAAGTGTAACAAATGCATGTTGCGGGTCGCTATGGTGATAAATCTAACATTGACTCTCTGATCAATATCGTTTTAGGATCAGCCGACGAGTATGAGTTGATACAGAGACGGCGCTTCTGCTACGAGGGTCGGTCTTTCGTCAGTTGTTGCCTTCGAAGAAAGGCGAACATGCGAGTAGTTAATTTTCTTCACGGGGAAAGCGGCCCTTCAGGTTCAGAAGACGCCACCTGCTCTCAGAGATCAAACACGAGAGCCTCTTCGTTGACAAGTGTTTCATGCAGGCTGCTCGTCATCGGGTTAACTCTTTACTGGTCAACTACTGAGTCCTCGCATTGATTCCGACCAAACCCGGCTACTCTGGTTCAATTGACCCACCTAAACTTGATGGAAGAAAGAAATCCCTCTTTTTTTTTTTTTTGCAGATACGGCTTACGTTGTTTGCCGATGCTCCTATTAACTGCGTCGAGAATGCCAATATCCCTGCTTCTGCCCTGTTTTCGTTTTCCCGTTTTCTCTCGTGTACTTTTTCTTAACATCTCCTTAACTTGCGTGTCTGTTGCGTTCTATTCAATTGCTAGTCTCCGGGAACCGGTTCTTTTCCAAATTCCAAAAACGGATTCGCCCATCCTCTCCAAAAGTCCCGAAGCAAGCTCCCATCACTTCATTTCCACGTCATATCGCTTATCCGCACGTGGCTTTGTCTCGTCTCAGCTGGCCCCCTACCTCTGTGAGAAAATGGGTCTGGATAACGATGGTCGGCTTCGTCCAGATGAGGAGAAAAGATGCTCCTCTGCTGCGTGCTCCATGCCCAATAAATGGAGCGTTGCTCCTGCCTCCTATTTGAATAAAAACAATATTCTTATTTATTTCTTCACATCTTGTCCTTGTTCCTGTTTGTTCCATGTCTATAAATTATGACTGTTCGCGATTTTCGTGGACTTCATTCGGAGTGTAAATGGGATGGTTGCATTGTCAGCTGCAATTCTGCTGTGTGTCTAATACCGTCTTTTCGACTACCTCTCCTTGCCGGTAAATGATGCTATGCTCTTCTGGGATCTTTGCACGGAATTTTTCTGTTCTTAGATTATTTGAATATTGAGCTTGATGTGTCTTAATTGTTTGAATATGAGTTGGATTGCCGATCTTTATTTTCTATAGTTTTGGCTTGGCATTTATTGTTCATTTTCTTTCTTGATAATAAGAAATAGACGTGTGATGTTTGACTGGCCGCGGAGCGACTCTCTTAAATATCCAGCTTTGCTGAGTCTAAAGCAATTCGTTGATGTGATATTGCCTTGATGCCTTTGTCGACAGATCATTTTGTTTAACGTTGTACCGTGTTTTATCTGTTAGGTAGTGTCCTGATTTACTCGGCTTGTATTGTGGGCTTACTCTTCCGCTGGAACCTGAGGTATAAATAACCCATTTCTTCCCTACGTACATCTTGCACATATGTTTATTTATTATTTATTCTTATGGAAATGCACATTACTTAATCATTAATGTATAGAGGATCTTATTAGTTGGATTTGGATAATAGAGCTGTTGTTGATTTTTGGTTGGGTGTTCTCTATACTACTGAATATTTCATTCCATTTGATTAGAAGAAGCAAAACTCACTTTCCTAATGATGTTCTTTTTCATAATTTGATGATAGTCATTGGAATCCTGACGAAGTCTTTGCCAATTCTCATGTGTTGAGTGGGAAAAATCTCACAGTTTAAGTGTTAAGAAGTGTGGTTAGGTTAAAAGGTTGAAAAATAAGTATCCTAAGTGGTTAGTCATTTTGGGATGACACTGAGTTCAATCCAATAGTGGTATAAGAGCAGGATACTTACATGGGCCAAGCCCAATTCTGAGTTTGTTGTGAGTTATAGCAATAGGCCATCCTAAATGGCTAATCATTTTGGGATTGAACTGAGATTAATCCAACATCATATGTGGCACATTTTTAAGACCTTGTCCCACTACTATGTTATATAGTTGATTCTTTGAAGCAAAATCATTTTCTTCTTAGGTGTTTGGAATCTTGGGTGGCTGGAAAATGGCAAAACAAAAGTGCTTGAAGGATGGGTAGTGTTAAAGAAATTATGTAACAGAAAATGTCTACAACACCAAATGCTATTTAATGGACAGTAAAGCTTCTTAAACTCAAATGGAAATATCTCACCGAAGTGGAGAATATCTCATTGTAGATATGAAGTTTGAACTCAATGGAAATATCCCATTAAAAGTGGAGAGCTTCTGAAGTGTCAATAAAGGGTTGAGGTGGTAAGTATCACTTATAGAATGTGGAGAGTTAGAGGATACAATCTAAGTGTTTGTCCTTTAGGCCTGCTCTTTCAGTGTTTGCATTTCTTCTCAAGTGCTCAAATAACATCTTGTTCAAACCCTTACAGCCTGTGATTTTTTTCATTTGAGCTCATACTGTAAGATTTGATCTTGAAATTAAGGGAAAGGAGTAAAGCCCACTCCGATATGTTCCATTTGGGGATTTTTTGGTTTTACTACTATGATGCACATAATTCTACAATGAAACAGATAGACCAACTGGTAGACTAATTCCTAATGCTGGTGGAGGGTGCAAGTTGTTTGGGTTGAGCCAATGTTTACTGTCCTACTAATAAACTGGGCCAATCTTTCTAGGTTATTGAGCCAGATGGTTCCTAGTAATGAAAGCTGAATGTGATAAGCATTAGGCATAATCTTTTAATAGTTCATATCTTTTCCTCTAGTTGATTGATTCTTAAGTTTTTCCACTTGTTATCTGTTCCCATAAATTATAAACTATTTTTTTCTTTGTTAGTTCTTGGGAATTTTGATTCTCACAATTTATTCCGTTCCATTTTGTATCTTTAAAATTGACAATTTAAATTCCATTTTCATCATAACATACTTTGTAAGAAAACTTAAGACATGACTAGCTCAGAATAAGATCATGATTGTCCTGTTGAAAGATATGGCAATGTCCTGTTCAGTGATGATGTTTTACTCATAGATCCTGGAAGTTTTCACTTGGTTAAAAATTATTTATTGTAATTTTTATTTCTCAATTTTATTCATTAGGTCTTCTATGCCTTCAAAGTTTCTAGTATGATTATCTAATAAATTCTGGTTTCAATATGCATGGTGATACTGTGGGCGCTTGTCAGGCCCGTGTCAAAGCTCCTTCAATGAACTTTTTCCCTCATTTTGTCTTTGGTTCGGCTCTAGACGATATTTTTATTCGTTTAGTAACCTTGACATCACAGATAAGCCGCAGATTAGTTCATTTTCTTGGTGAGTTTCTGTATGTATTTTCTTCCTAGCATTAGGCTCCTCCTTGTTTATATTCATGACCCTTTTGCCAATCTGATTGAACACATTATGGGATATTATATTGCAGAGGAGGTTGTGTTCAGAGACACTGACATATTATCACAAGCATTTCAAGCTTCTTTTCGTGGAAAATGTGCTACCTCTTGTGTTTTTCAGCATGGGGACTGCTCACCTTCATCTCAGCGTCCTAGTTTCAGCACAAGCTGTCTGGATGGTAGCATTAGGGAGATTCACCGCAAGGAAGATTTTTCTGTAAATATTACTTCCGAGACCATAGCAATAAATCAAGCTGGTTGTTATGGTCGTCCAAGATTTCAGAAGTAAGTCTGTGTCTTCCAGTCATTTAGGCAACTGCTCAAAACCTGCTTTCTATATTCCACAGATTATATTAATGTCCTCTAGTTATTCTCTTTGCTCATATGTGATATGTGGCTGCAGGTTCATGCACACTTTATCTTGTATCAGATTTGTCGGGAGCTTGGTATCTCATTGTATTAGACATTTATTCATTCATCTGAGAACTACAAAAATTTGGGTGCAGAGGTAAGGGGTTTATCTTTGTTTTACCAAAAAATTGGTCATATATATCACTTACTACTTGGTCAGGCCGTTTACTTGTTATGGTTACATTCTGGTCCCTAACATTGTCCTTGTTAGTGCACATAGAAAGTACGGGAAGAAAGTGAATTTTCTAGAATGAGTGTTTAAAATGAATTAATGCACATAGAGAGTTTGGGTGGAAAGCACATGACCTAGAGAAAGTGAAACCCCCTTTTTAGTTATAAAAGAGATAAAGTTAAATTCCATCCTAATGGGAGGAGTTTCACTCTAGTGAGTGTTTAAGGGAGATGGTGTAAAACGATGTCAATCTCTGCATTAACCATAGCTTTAAAACAAAAAATTACGTTCGCCACCTTTTCTTTTATGCATGCTAAATATATTCTTTATGAAAAGTGGATTATCCTTGAATGAACTTTCAACCCTCATTTTGAATAAAAAGTGTTCCCCCTTTAATTTACTCTCTCTTTACACCCACTAACATAAAAAAAACAGTGGATTACCCTAGGATGAAATTTCACTGTCTTTCTTGAGTGATCCACTTTCTCAGTGCACTAACCCCCACCCCCTTCATGTTCTTTGATAGGAATATTTCTTGTATGGTGCATATTTCTGCCCCTTATCTCCTTTTTTATTGGTTCATTCCTATGTGATGTGATTCCTGATTTGTCTTTTTCAGTTTTGTAAATCGCCTGAGGACGACACTTCATGGGTCTTCTGAAGATATTGGGTGGCTGCAGCGAGTGCAAGGAGTGCCGCCTGTGGAGGATGGCACTCCTAGATTTTTGGAGCTTCTTGGTAACATAAGGTATAATGTGCTACAATTTAACTTGTGAATGATATAGTTTAAACACCGCAGACGGATATGATAGAGCTTTCAAATGTTCCCAACTACTTGTAAATTTGACCTCCGTGGAGGCTGAATCCTGTGGTTGAAATTTGCAGAAGTCTTCTTTTTTTCTTGTAGTACAGAAGGTTGGGTATTTTGATACAGAGTACTTTTTAGGTTTTCTTCCAGCCCTGAAAATCTGCACTAAGTATCTTTGCATGCTTTCCAGGAATGGTGAACACACACTTCCAAATTCGTTTGTGTATTTGTTAATTCCAGGTGAGGTACTTTTTGCTACAGATATGAGCAGCTATTTTATGGACGATTCTAATCTGTGCAAAGCAACCTTTGAACTGTGATTTAACAGGCCTTTTTAGTAATCACAGCCCATTATATTTTGTGGGCACCAAGAAGTTTTTCTCAAAAATGGGTCTCGCTTGCCATATTGCAAAGATACATAGTGAGGTAAAGACTTGGAACCTTTAATATAGATACTATGAAGTAGTAGGTGCAGAATTTCTTTTGAATTGGAAAAGTTTGATTGACACATCGGCTCAGCAGTATAAAAATCTGACCACAAGCTAGAGCTTTCAGGTGTCAGCTTTTCATTTTAAGTGTTGCTTATCTTGCACTTTCAGTAACTAGAGTCCAATACTTCTCTCAGGCATCAGTAGAACATAATGCCAGGGAACTAAAATATTACATTGAGGAACTCTACTGGGGTTCTGGCAAGCATGTTATGCTTCTCGGCCATAGCAAAGGTGGGGTTGATGCTGCTGCGGCATTGTCCATGTATTGGTGTGACCTGAAACATAAGGTTGCTGGATTAGCTTTAGTACAAAGTCCTTTTGGTGGGACCCCTGTTGCGTCCGATATCCTCCGTGATGGTCAGATTGCTGACAAAGAAACTAGGAGAATTTTTGAACTCCTGATATGCAGAGTGTTAAAGGTACTTCTCAAACTATAATTATCACACAATGTAGAAAAGCTGTTGTATTATTTCTTAGCTGCATAAGGCACTCAATTGTTCTACTAAGGAATTTTTCAGCATTATAGTGTTGAATGATATCTTTTACAAATGTTTGCACTTACAGAAAAAAAAACTGGACAGTGAAACTTTTCTTCTTTAAGTAAAGACTATACCTTATATATAAAGAAGGTTTTAAGTGAAGAAGATAATAGTAGTCTTTGATATAAGTGCCAATGGTGGGAATTGAGAGTCTATTCAAATATCAGCTTCATTTGTTGTGGGAGTGCAGTTTATTCTTATGGTGTTTAGCTCGACTTGGTTTAAAGAGGCACAGAAAATTGAGGACAACTTGAACAACTAAAGTTCCATCGTAGAAGTTTATGAAGCCTTCTTCTAGTGCTCTGGAGAAGTGTCAAACTGTTTTTCTTTCCAATAGAGTGAAAACCAACCCAAAGGGAGGCCAATGACCAGAAGATTTGTAATTTCTGTAGGGTGATATGCGGGCACTTGAAGATCTCACATACGAGAAAAGAAGGGAGTTCATCATGAACCACAAGCTTCCAAAAGATATCCCAATAGTTTCATTTCACACTGGAGCAAGTGTTACCCCTAGTGTTATTGCCACATTGTCTCTAATTGCTCATGCTGAACTTCCTTGGCTTCCCTTCAGCCATTTCAATCTACAGGAGGCAGAGTCTGATTTAGGCCGCCGAAGAATCCCTGTGGTCATCCCTGTAGCTGCTGCCATGGCCGTATGTGCACTGCACTTGAGACTCCGCTATGGAGAGCAGAGTGATGGACTGGTGATTCGTCGAGACGCCGAAGTTCCAGGCTCAGTTGTAGTAAGGCCAGATCGTAAGCTTGACCATGCGTGGATGGTTCATTCGTCATGGAAGAAGGATCGAGTGGAGCCTGATGCATCTGAGATGTGTGAAGCTCTGTTGACTTTGCTCGTGGAAATTAGGAAGATGAAGAAGCCTCAGTATACTGGTCCCGTTTAGCTTCAGTTTGGCAATGGTTATCGGGTTGCTTCTTTGCCCATATTTTGGTATTTCTATGGGTTTAGGGTTTATGTTTGGTAGATTCTGTATTTCATAATATAATTAAATTATTTGGAATTGGAGCCAAAAAAAGTTACGGACCTAAACCCAATTAGATTTAGGTGTATTTAATTGTTATTTCTATCATCAAACTGAATTGATTTTTTATATTAGATTAATTTGTAAAGTAATTTGTAAACTGAACTACTTTTATGGGGATACGATTTCCAGACGGATAACAATAACAGCAAAGATAATTGAGGTTCCAGTCTGAGTGACTTCGTGCCTCCAGGCTCCAACTCCAGCACAGGGAAGGTATCGCCAATCCCCAAACCGGAAACGGCATCCCCAATCTGGGGTCATCGAATCCGTTCCGACGCCCACAGAGTCCGTCGGTCGATTGTCTTATCTCAAACGTGAACAGACCTGTCCAGGTGCCTCCTCCTGCGCCTATGCAAATCCCCGAAGCGGACATAACTGGTCTAACGATCCAGAACAATCCACTCTCCCTCCTCATGAGAACCCCAATGCTACTCTTTTAACAGTTAGTGTACGTTTAGTGGTTGTGCACCTTACTAGGCGTACGATCGTAAACATCTCCCCCGCCCCTCCATGGACGTTATTGATTAGGTTGGAGTGGATTCTTTTTTGCTTATTCAAATTCGACCGCTTAGAAAGGTTTTTGCCCATATTTGACTGTTCGCGAGACAATTTGTGGAGGAATGTGAGGGATTTTCTCGGTTTTATAAGATCTGTTTAGATATGTCTGCAGCAATTAAATCGGCGAAATCGGGTCATCTCAAAGACGATGCGGCTTCTTTGAAGGGCAAGGGAGTTCCCTCATCTAGTAGTAATAAGAAGCGAGTAGAGAACGCTTCTTCCAAACGTGTTTCTGATTCGACTGCGAAATCTGTTACAGCGGTTGTGAAAGCAGAGGTCCGTCTATTTCGTAATTTTTCTGTTTGATATTGCGAATTTAGCGCTCGTGTTTTCTGGTTTTGGTTTTGTTTATGTTGTCCTTGTGTATCTGTATATGTTTTTCTAACCGGTAGAAGTACGAATCTAGTGTTGATGTTTTTTTTTTTTTTTAATTTAAAATTTTAATTTTATTTATTTAATTTTTTTTGCCTTTGATTTTTCTGGTTGTTTGGAGTTCTGCAGGTTGAAATGCTAGTCTTTATCTTCCTTTTTCTTTTTTTGACTTATTATGAGGATGTAATTTACCAACTTCTTATGATTGTTCTATAGATCTGGTTGGCTGTTTTTGGTTGCATGTCGTTTTTTTTTCTTGGTAATTGGTCTTTGTAGATTCGTCTGAGCACTGGAAAGACAAAATATCAGAACATAATCCTTGTTTATTCCTTAGTCTCAACTGATTAGGTTTCTATGCTTCTTGTTATTTGTTTCTCCTCGTTTCTGCTATTTCACTTAAAATTTAGGTCTGGATGTCTTTGAACTGCAGGTGAAAGAGAAATATGCTGTAAGTTCGTCGTCCCAAACTACCACTAAAACCACCACAGTTACTAGAGTGAGACAGAAGAAAGAATACAAATTGCCCGGCCAGAGATATGATGCTCCTGAAGAGGTTTCAGAAATATCTGGTCACTTTACCATTATTCTGTTTGTTAGGAAGTATTGCTTGAGCTTATTTTTTCTTTTGTTTGTGCAACTTTCTGTTCCAGAGGGAGCCCTTAAGGATATTTTATGAGTCATTATCCAGGCAGATACCATCAAGTGAAATGGCTGAGTTTTGGTGCGTTTTCTTCTATTTTTATTTGATTTCATTGTCCATTTTTTGGCATTTCAAAGTTCAATTATGGCATCATTATTGAATTTTTCTGAGATGAAAATTTTACTTTATTCGTTCTTCTTATCCTGCCAGCTTTAGACTTTGGGTATAATGATCATTATCAAATTTGAACTACCTGAAGAGAGCTGAAATATTGTAGCTCTATTTTGAAAAAAATAATAGAAGAGGGAAATTTTAGGTAGAAGTCCTGACAATCCGTAGGTATTGAACTGGGCATCAACACAGAGTCAATTGTAAGAAAAAATCTTGAGTCTTCCATGGAACGTAAATTTTATTGTTTCTTATTGAAACATAAATGCTATAGACTTGTCAAAAAATACAAATGCTATCATTTTACTATAGATAAAAGTAAAAAACCTCTATACTGAAATTTTGATGTGCAGACCATTTCAATTTGTGTTCTTGATGCATATGCATCTGTTACCTAGACGGTAGAGAAACTGAAGGAAATTCCATTTGCGCAGATCTTATGGTCAAAATTGGATTTGTATTCTTATTAGTTCAGTCAGAATCTTTGGATTATTAGAAAAAATTCACTCTCCAAATTTAGGCCATCTTTACCCTCTTTCATAAAGATTATTTTCGATGTGTCTACTATTTTCTAGCTTCTCTGCGTTTCATATTGTAGTTGTTTGAAGTTGCTTTTGCTCCCAAACTCAGCTTTATTGATTCAGTAAGTAAATTGCTTCACTTATCTTGCTTTATTGGAATACGTTTATTTTCTTCTCTCCTTGCTTCTCATCTAATGATTAAGGCAATGCAATATTTATGAATGTTTCAAAATTATTTGATTAATTAGTGTACAATTTATTAATGATGTATCTCTTCTATAGTTAAATGAGTGTGTTTTGAACCTGTGCCTCTTTTTCTTATCAATTAATATCTTAGTGTAATGAGAATATTAGAAACAGTTTTGAGGCACACCGGTATTAATTCTGGCATCTTAATTGTTATGACTTGTGGGATTACTCAATTATATGAATGAATTTATTGCTTTACTCCATGCATCTGAATAATGGGTTTCAACTTGAGGGAAGAACTTGTAATTAGCATAAAACCATCCACTCTGGTTCTTTGTTTGTTTGGATAAAAGGCTTAGCTAATATATGTACAAGATTAGGTTTTGAAAGAATGAAAGACACGAAAATCATGCTTTGAGATTCTTATATTCCTTTGGCTTTATGCTCTGAGCTTCTTAGAGGTGTAATATGATCATTACAAGAACATATCATATAGGTGCTTTTAATGTTCTTATTAAAGAAAGCCAGTAAACAAGGATTTGATGTGGAAGTTGGTGCTTAAATATGCTGTTATCCAGGGGAGATTAATTTATTAGTTGAGGCACAAATAAAGTTGAGAGTGAATTGGCAATTTCAGTTGACTAGGGTATTACAGAAGAAAAAGAAACTAAGACCTTTGAGGATGGTGTGAATGAATGGACACTGACTTATTGGATTTAGATTTCTAATATACTCATTTTTTTAAGATGGGTGACAGGGTTTAGATAGCATATTCAGATACAGTTTTGGTTTGGAGTGACATGCTTCATAATAATGGTGAAACTTTCAGTGTACGTGTCTTGAGCAAGCTCCTGAATGATAAGCAATGACTCCCTACTTCTCTGAGTACCTGGACATACTTGTTGCTGTAAACTTTTTGTGCTAGTTTAGTCCTTGATGTCATTTGTCTACCAAGTCCAAGTGGCCTCTTATTGCCAGTGACCATTTTGAATATATCAATCACATTGAAAAAAGAAAAACCATTTTGGTAGGATCTTCCTTTTTGTCATATGATCCATTTGCTACCTTAGTTTGTTTTATAGAGCTGTAAGCCTATATATGGTTTTTCAGTTAGCTTCCAAAACAAAGACTTCTCAAAAACTTATGTTATCATTTACCTGCTGTCCTCTGTTTGTCGTATTTGTAATGGAGAATCAATTTAATGCACAGGATGATGGAGCATGGCTTGCTATCACCAGAAAGAGCGAAGAGAGCTTTTGAGAAAAAGCAAAAAAAGCAAAAGCAACTTAGGATGGGCACTCCTATCAAATCTCCTACGGAGAGATTTCCAAAAGTAGAGAGGGTGGAGACTCCGCAAAAACCTCCATTGTCAAAGAATGGTGAAGTCAAGCCAAAGAAAAGAGCATTAAACTACAGTGATGATGATGATGATTTTATAATCAAACACAAGAAAGGGAAAGGGTAATTTCTCTAGCTTGATTTAGACTAGAGGCAATGGATGAGTGTTGTAGTCTTTGTTTGGGAAGAAAAAAAAGCCATTCTATTTTCTATGAAATTGCCTAAACAGCACTAACATAATTTTCATTTCTGAAATTTATATGTTGCAATAATAAGAATAGTTTTTTAATAGAATTATTTGTCTTATATGGTTGATTCGTCTTTAGTTGTGATAAAGTTCATAGCTTTCTCGAGTGCTTTTGATTTTACATGAGAGGTATTGAAAATAGGCGTGCAGTATTGCTTCAGAACTAAGAACAGGGAGCCCATATGCTGGGCCAAAGACTAGCAAGGCGATTGAGAAGATTCATTTTCGTTCCTGCCTAACTATTAACAACTTTAAGCTCTGCAACATCCTGAGTCGATCAAAACCAAGGGATGGAACCTAATGTCTATGGCATGTTTGTTCTGTGAAATATGGATGTTCTGAAAGGAGAAATCAAAGGGATGGAAACTAATGTCTATTGCATGTTTGTTCTGTGAGTTATGGATGTTTTGAAAGGAAATCTTGGGTGGTTCACTAGTAGGCGTATGAAATTGAAGTTAACTGCCAAGTTACTCTATCAATTCATCTTCTGCAATGGAGGGTTATAATGAACTGCTGTATGCGTCAATGGTCAATCAGTTACCAGAACAATTGAAGAGGAGAGAAATGTATTGGAGAGCATTACTACTTAGAGACCACATCAAACAGCAAAGGAAGGCCATCGAAGCACCGAAGCATATATACACTTCGACATTGATGTATGGATGTTATCAGCATAGTGACTCTTTAACGGAAGTTATACATTTAGGCCATCTTGTGGAAAATCTCAACCCAATGTTTCGGGTTCCAACATGAAACAATTCATAACAAAACTGTGTTGCAGCTTTCCTGCAACTTACCTCTGCTGGACCATAAAACCTCCTTGTCTCTCACTTCAATAGTGTCTGAACCTGATGACTCTGCCAACACAAATCCGAGGACATGAATGCAGATCTAACATTTGTAGTGGAAGGTCCTCGTAGTCCAGGATTACTGAATGCGTGCGGATGCTGCACTAATATTAGTGGGGGGCTCGTTGATTTTCTAGTGTTTTCTCGAGGAAAGGGTGTTTGCTGTAGAAGTTATCATTAAAATCTTTAGTGCAGGTGCAAGTTCAATTTAAGACATAGTTTGTTATTTTTTTCCTGCACCAACCCTAGAGGAAGGTAACTTAATCTGTTGGTTGTTTCTTGTTTCCTGTATTACTGCTTTAGGTTTGACTTAAACTGCCTTTGGATAAGTGTTGTTTGAGATCAGATGATAGATACTCGAGAAGGTAACTTACCACTCCAATGTGCCATTCATTTGAGGCCAAATCTTTAAAGTCAGAGACATCCATTTCCTGCAACAGAAAATCACTGAACTATCAGATTAAGCAAGGGGAAGACTTACCAGTTCAGGGGAGTACTGTAAGTTCCAACAGAGTAATATAGTCTGTCCTTGGGGTGATCTTGTAGTTCCTACGAGGTAGAGACGATGGGGTCGGTCAATGGGTTTTCCTTCCTTTTGCCACATTTCGCTTAAAGGGTTGAAGGGACATAGTGTATCAAGATGTTGGCAAGGGCCAACTTGATCCTCTTCCCATGGATCCCAGATGAGGGGACCCTAGGAGAGCCGTAACTAATTGAGAGGCAACTTAATGTCTTTGAGAGCTGAAATATGACTTGCAATCAAGAGAGGTGTTCTGGGGAAAGGAGTTACAATGCTGTAGACCGGTGGCACTGTTGTCTGTGGTTCGGGCTTCACATTAGGCATAAGTGAGAAGCGCGGTGAGGGTTCCTGTGACCTGAAAGTCCACCTGACAAAGAACAAAGATTTTGGAAGATATTAGCGTGGCGTTTTTCTGTACCATGGCTCAGCTATGACTAAGCTCAAGAGAACGTACCCTATGTATAGGAGAATGGAAAGCTGCACCGATTCGCGGACTAACAAAGTGAACCAGTGACTCTCTGTCGCAGAATCCAAGTTCATATGAGTCTGGAAATCAGATTGAAGTGTATAACATAATCAGTATCCAAATTCTGTTGGTTCGTATTGTTTGGTGAAGGACATCAGAAGAGTGTTCATACCACAATCTGTGCCACGGCTAGCATCTGCATTGCACCTTGGAACTTTCTGCACAAATGAAAAGAAAATAAACTGCACCAAGGTCAAAATTTCTGGTAGTATTCTCTACGACGGCCATTACAAGAACTCAAATAAGCATCACATACTTGAACATGAGATATTTTGAGCATGTGGCATCACGCATTATATGAATGTCCTCATCCTCTATGAAGCTCATTTGCTCGCGCAATACTGAAAGATTCTGAGCGATGTGGTGGAAGATGACATAGAATGATATAAAATAGTTTACCCATAGCAGTACCTGGAGCACACAAAATTGTAAAGGAATTAGCTTCTGTTATACTGTCGAACAATGGCTTCAGATTATTTAATGGAAGAATGACAAGAAAAGAGGGGAATCAGGCAGCCTAACAGTGAAGTAGGGAACAGCAGCTTTGTAGCCAACAAGAATCAAGTAAAGAGCACATCCAAGTGAAGCAGTGATGCGTCGTTCTGGAATTGAAAGACGTTCACAAACGATACAGTAACCATGTGAAATAAGAAGAAAGGATACAAGCGAAGCAGTCTGAAAGAGGACTCCGGTTACATACACCCCAAAAGACATCCATAGAGAGCATATCTGACGATTGAAACACGAGTACCTGAAAGAGTGGCAGCAAATGAAGAACTATTTGAAGATGTTACCAGGACCGAGAAAAACAAATTTCAAGAGCAAATGAGACGATTGATGGCTTCAATGAAGGTGATAAATATTAATCTTTCCATGGTTTGTCGTTGTTAGTCAGGGACTCACCAAAATAAAAACGAGAGGGCTAGCTGCAAAGCTTTAACCAGGGGAACGGAAGCGAGCGTCCACTGTAAATTGTTTGCCTGTTCTAGTATTCATCAAAACGATGGAGATATAATAAAGAATCAACAAAATGAAACAACAACATTGCTATCAAGTTCACCTTAGAGTAGTTCTTGATGAATTTGTGGAACACGCACAAACAATCAGAATGCTAAAGTGCGAGTACACATGAGAAAACCAGAAACAAGAAAAGCGAAAATTTATAGGCCGGTATGTACATTAGAACTCTTTCAAAGTCGAAGAAGAGAAGGCACAGAGACCAGCATCTATGTAACAGCTAAAGAAGGAACAAATAAAAAACAGAAACGATGCGTTATCGCGTCAAATTCTTCGACTTTCGTAGAGGGTAAAATCCGAATCAGAAAGCAAGCAGAGGCAGAACTGGTCAAAAGCAAACAATACCTGAAAATGACGATTTCTCCAGGTGTTGATCATCCAAGTTGAAGCCGAAACAAACCAAATCACCAGAAATCCCAAGTAAAGAAACGGAAGAGGGCGATACGAATCATCCAACCCGGCCGATCCGTAAACTGAACCCCCAGACACCTGCATCTCCCGGTTATGCTGACATGCAGAAGTGCGTCCCTCTCCCTCGTGTTTCCCCAAGACGGAAACCAATGTTCAGTTTAAATAGCAATCTACTCTAAAGCAGGCGAAACGCTGGTCAAGTAAAATCAATTACAGATTAGTAAAAGCACGTAGAAGTGAAAGACAAAGACGGTGAGTGTGATTGGGAGGGAAAAAAAAGGTTAAAACGAGCAAACCTGAATGAGCTTCGTGTAACAAAGCTTCCCTTAAAATAAGCAACAAAGCTGGTCGTGTGAGTCTTTAACAGTTTGAATGCTTCCCCCCCCCATGATAACCAATCTCCCCGCTTAATGGAAAAACCAAACTCATGGAATTTGGGTCTTCCGAGATTTTCTTGTTTGGCTGGTTTTGTTATGCACGTATCTTAAAAATGGAGAAAAATGGCAGAAATGTAGGTTTTTTGAGTTTCGGATTGAAAAATTTGAAGGTTTGATGAAGTGGGTGGGTTCATGGCTGGGAAGTTCCAACCACTTCTCCTGGTAATGGCAAGTGATGTACGCAAATTTCTCAAAGTCGGAAATTGTGAATTAGGTTAACGAAATCACTGTCTTCTTTCCCTTGTCTTTCTGTTTCTACTCTTCCAAATGGTTGCATCTTCTGCACCCACATCTGCTACTCTTGATCCTACCCACCCGAGCAAGGGAACATACCTTCCTAGTTATGGGTCGATACCAATCTAGTTATGGCTTGATGACTGATAATACTCGTAATATAATAAGAACTATTCATTTTCTCAATAGAGTTAACAATTAAATAGGAGCTAGTGAAAAAAGATAGTAGGAAAAAATGATTCATGGTGGATTGAGCAGCAAGTAGGGGGCAATGGGACCAAAATATAGGGTATATATTAATTATAATTGTGGTAGATTATTTGAGTTGTATTATTTGGAAGAGAGAGAGGGAGAGAGAAAGAAGAGAGAGAGAGAGAAGTCTAAGTGGGAGAGAGAAGACTGGGGGATAGGGAGAGGAAGAGAGAAATAATTAATTTTGTTACTTAATTATGTTTAAAAAGGAGTAGAGCACATGTATAGGAGTCGACCCCTTCTTGTGAAAAAGTGAAGAACCAAATATAAAAGGAGTCGAATGCAAAAAATAGTTGTTAAATTTAGGATCCCATGTAGTGAGTAATAAATGAACTAGAATAAGGTGAAGAGAGTTAGAAGAAGAAGAGAGAAAGAAGAGATGATCAAGTGAGAGGAGAGGGAGAAGAAGAGAGGTCGGCTAAGAGAGTGAGAGTGAGAGGAGGGGAGGAGGATTAGGTTTAGGTGATGTGCCTAATCCTCCCTCTCAATGTATATTTATAATAATGAGAAAAGCTATAATTACATCATTACCCTTTACCTTAAGGAGGGAAAAAAATTATATTATGCTACTATACTACGACCTTATCTTCTAGCAATAGTAAATTGTGAATTTAAAAAAGAGTTGACCCTTCAGTAGGAAGGTTGACGTGTTTGAGTTTAAAAATTCAATGGTATCGACCACCCATTAAGGTGTTGACCCCTTTTACAACAATAGTAATAACAACAGAGTCGACCATTACAAAGGAGTCGTTCTTGCAAAATATTAAGTTTTGAATTTAAAAAGAGTTAACCCTAATGCATATGAAGAGTGTTTGGGATACAAAAGGTGTTAACTACATAAAAAGGAGTCAACCCCTTATGCATACAATAGTGTTGCTGAGAAAGAAAAGGAGTTAACTACATCAATAGGAGTTGACTACATGAAGAGGGGTAGAATTCATAAAAGAAGTAGACCACTTCCAAAGGAGTTAACCCCTTTCCACAAAAATTTAAATTTGAGAAATGCTAGGCCTAAATCTAGAAGATAGGTCTCCAAAACATGTAAGTGACCCACCATTATGTTCAATTTCAAAAATAAGATTTAACGCATATTCTTTCATAATTTGTGGAGATTCATTTTCCTACATGTCAAAATAAGGAAAAAAAAAAAAAAAATTCCCGAATGAGTACATTGCCAAACTAGAAAGAAGTATTTTTTAAACGATAAGGCATTAAACTTGCTCTTGTACTCTTTAAGTGCAACTGATACTCTAGAGAGATTGGAAAATCTAGTACCAAAGAAATGTGGGATAAACTTGAAGTAACTCATGAGAGTACTTCACAAGTCAAGGTGACAAAATTTTACATACTTAGTGAGTATGAAAACTTCAAGACGGAACCAAGAGAAACAATTAAAATAATGAATGAAAGATTCAGTGGAATCCTAAGCAAACTGGCCCTGCTAATACTACCTTCACTAAAAAGCAAAAACTAGATAAAGTATTAAGAGCCTACCAAATGAATAGATGCCCAAAGTTACTGTCATTAATGAAATTAGGGGAGTCAAGATCCTTACACTTGAAGAAATAATGGGTAATATTCTTACTCATGAAATGAGTCTCAAGAAGAATGATAAATAAGAACCTAAGCCTCAAAAGGCAAATGTATTGGTATGTGAGGACAATGACAACTCCATTAATGATGTTGATTTGGATGATCATGAAATTGCTATGTTAGTTAGAAATTTCAAAAAAGTTTGCCAAGAGTAAGCAATCAAAAAGTTAAAAAAAGAAAACAATCAATGTTACATATGTGGCAATAAATATTAATTCATTGCTGACTTTCTACTAAAAAAGAGAGAAGGAAAGAAGCAAGCACAGATGAGTGACAGAGGCAATCAAGGAAGTCTTTCCTAGGAGAAACTTGGGACAAAAAGGGATCATCCTTGGAAAGTGGAAAAGAGCAATTAGAAGAGGAAATGGCAAACATGACACTCATGGCCATATAGAAAAAGAGGTATATGTAGCTCAACCACCATATTTTGAAGATCTTCGAAAATCAAATCATGTATACAAACTCAAAAAAGGCTTTATATGGCTTGAAAGACTGAGTTTATTCTTGATTGCACTTCATTAGAGGGAAAGTAGATGCTACATTATAAAAATAGAGGATCACATATCCTAGTTGTTTAACTCTATCTTGATGATATTGTGTTTGGGTCTACAAATGAGTCACTTTATAAAGAATTTTCAGACCTAATGCAGAGAGAGTTTGAAATGAGTATTATGGGGGAATTTAATTTCTTCTTGGGCAAGCACATGAAATAGCTCAATAGAGGAATTTATGTCTCTCAAACCAAATGTATGAGGAGATTGTTGAAGGATACAACATAGACGACTAGAGAAGTGTGACTACCGCATTGAGCTCCATAGCTAAATTGAGCAAGGATGAGTATGTGAAGAGTGTTGACCAAACCAAGTATAGAGAGATGATTGGAAGTCTATTCTACTTGATAGCAAGTAGAGTCGACATCCAATATGTAGTTTGTTTACGTGCTAGGTTCAATCATATCCAAAATAATCCCATGTAATAGCTTTGAAGAGAGTATTTAGATATCTTAGGGGAGCACTTCATTTTGGTTTGCTTTATCCTAAGACTAATGAATTCTCTTTGGAAGGATATTTAGATTCTAATTTTGTGGAAAATCTCAATGATACGAAGAGTACATCAAACACATATCATTTTCTAGGGAGTTGCCTAGTCTCTTGGTTCTCAAAGAAGAAAAATTGTGTGGCTCTTTAAAAAAACCAAGGCAGAGTATTATGGATGAAACAAATCCTTCAAGACTAAAACCAAGAGTTTGATTCTATCCCTATTTACTGTGATAATACTTCAACCATCAATTTGTCATTGAATCCTGTGCATCATAGTAGAATAAAGTATATAAAAATAAAACATCATTTTCTTTGGGATTGTGTCCAAAAAGGGGTTATAAATTAAATGTTTTTGTTAAAAAAGATCATCTTGAAGATATTTTCACAAAATCTCTTCCCTCAAAAAGTTTTTCAAAAATATGACTTGACCCTTATTTGAATGCTGAAAGTCCAATGACAAATTGCTTGGACAAGGACTCGACTACTTTGACAACCTTTGGAGTCATGACAAGTTAGAGTGAACAAAAGGAGTTAACCACTTTGTGGGCGTTTGGTTTCATAACAAGTTATTGTGAACCGAAGGAGTTGACCACTTTGACAATCTATGGTTTTATAGCAAGTTACTATGACCCAAAGGAGTTGATTCTATATCAATGAGTTGGCTCCTTCTATTAAGGGTATATAATGCACGTCTTTACTAAAAAAATAATAATCAAATATCTCTTTCTCCAACGTGAGTGTTTTTCTTCTCAAATTTGTACTTCCCCTCCCAATCCATTTTTAAGCATGAAGGTGGAGAACAAATAATGCTTTAGCCATTGGGAATTACCTGAGCTCGCCCAAAAAATGAATATGAGGGCACAAAGGACATGGTTCCTCTTACCCGCAGGAGCAAAGGAAGTATGCCATCTCAACCTCTTCCTCAACCCATGCCAGCCTCTTTAGAGGCCTCGACCGGTATAGTTTGCGGACACAGAGGTTTCAATTGTAGGATCTTTATATCATGAATTTCTCAATAAAAACATAAATGAAACTCATAAACATACTTACTGACATAGCGTCAATTTCTGGCATGCGGCGTCTATCGTCTCCGACGAGTAGAGTGAACGGTGTTGTCTAGTCTATCACAAAGGCTCATCGATGACAACGTTCATGCATGCCTCTGCTAGACCAGACCCTCTTCTCCATCAAAGGAGACCACCAAGCCGACGAAAAACTGTAAGATTGTAATCGGCGACCACCTTCAATGGAAAATCGAGAACGGATGGATCACTTAAGTGACGGTTCGTGAACCGTCTTACATTCTCCCACTTGACCCATACGCCTAGTTAACATATATCATTGATTATTGATACATCTTCAAGAATGTTTTTCATAGATATAATATCCTAATACTCAAACAAAGAAGATCAAATCACATGAATCATGGTGGTAAGTCCTTTAGAGCAAGTATCCACTTATTATAATGCAACTGTCTCATTTGCATGAGAACCTTATGTGGCACACTTCTTTATGAATGAACTTTCATAATGCTCATTTGGGATCATCTTATATTGTCATTCTCTAAACTTTATGTATACAACCTAATAAGAGAAGACACAAATGAACTTAATGAAAATTTTCAATTGACAAATTATGATACAAACATAAAGAAAATCTCAATTACATAAATTACTTAATATAATTGAGTCCCATATGTTCAACATGTCCCTTATAAACAACGGGTGGCAGACCTTTTGTCAACGGATCATCGATCATTAATCCGGTGCCGATGTGTTCCACAACCACTTTGTTTGCTTTGACATGTTCTCGAATAGCTAAAAACTTTATGTCAATATGTTTACTATGACTCCCGCTCTTATTGTTCTTGGCCAAAAAAACTGTTGTGGAATTATCGCAATAAATCCTTAATGACTTAGAAATAGTGTCAACAATTTGAAGCCCTGAAATAAAAATCCTCAACCATATAGCCTGTGATAACGCTTTAAAACATGCTACAAACTCTAATTCTGTGGTAGAAGTAGCAATTAAAGATTGTTTTGCACTTCTCCAAGAAATGGCCCCTCTAGCTAATAAGAAGACGTATCCCGATGTCAACTTTCTTGAATCAAGGCAGCCAACAAAATTAGTCTGAATATCCAATCACTTCTAGATGATCTAATCGTCTATACGTAAACTTGTAGTCTTTAGTCCCCCTGAAGGTATCGCATGACTTTCATTGCAACTTTACAATGGTCCAAACCGGGATTATTTTGATATCTGCTCAACATTCTCATTGCATATGCTATGTCAGGTCTTATGTAAATCTGAGCATTCCAACCGCGAAAGCATATGGAATGTTTTTCATTTGTTCCCTCTTTAAATTATTTCATAGACCTTGTTCTAAACTTAATTTGTCACCTTTGACAATAGGTGCAACACCAGATGAACAATTATACGATATCTCTATAGAATTTTGTTGATATAGGGTTCTTGAGACAATCCTAATGTCCCTTGGGATTTGACTCTATTAATCTTTATGCCTATGACATAAACAACTACGCCCATATCCTTCACATCAAATTTCATCGAGAGAAATCGTTTGACCTCATGAAGTAATCCTAAATCACTTGAAGCAAGTAGAATATCATCTACATATAGGACTAAGAAAATTATTTTGCTCCCACTGACCTTATGGTATATACATTAATCCATGATATTCTCCGTAAAACCAAATGAAGAAATAACATCATGAAATTTTAAATACCACTGATGGGAGGTGTGTTTTAGTCCATATATAGATTTCTTAAGTTTACAAACCAAGTGATCATTTCCCTCTGAAATGAAACCTTTAAGTTGTTTCATGTAAACCTCTTCTTTTAGGTCTCAATTGAGGAAACCCGTTTTGACATCCATTTGATGTAACTCCATATCATAATGAGCTACTAATGCCATAATTATCCGAAATGAATCCTTATTTGAAACAGGAGAGAAGGTATTGTGATAATCAATTCCTTCTTGTTAGTAAATCCCTTGGCTACAAGTCTTGCCTTATATCTTTCAATATTGCCTAAAGAGTTTCTTTTGGATTGAAGAACCCATTTACAGCCAATAACCTTCCCCCCTTTAGGCAATTCAATAAGATCCCAAACTGGGTTTTTAGCCATTGAATCCAACTCTTCTTTCATGGCATCATTCCATAATATGGATTTATGTCCACTCATGACCTATGAAAACTTAATAGGATCATCTTCAACACAAATGTCCATGTCAGACTCTTCCAGGTACACTTCATATTCTAAAGAGATTACAGGTTTCCTAACTCTTGAAGATCTTCTTAATGGTACTTCAATATTTTCAGGTTGAGAATGTTGAGTAACCTGATCTATAGGAGTATCCTCATGATGAAATGGTTCTTCAACTATTGGTTGTACTTGAATAATCAAATCTTGATGATTATCATGAACAACAACCAATTTATGCGAAGTTGTAGAAGCAGTTGGAGGACTTGTATGCTCCTCAAAAACTAAGTTTCGAGGTTAGATACTCCCACTAATCTCTTCATTCTCAAGGAACCTTGCATTCTTAGATTCAAAGTGCCAAGTCAAGATCCATACTCCCTAATAAGAGGAGAAGTTTCTCCTTTCATTCAATATAATTTTCTCCATTTAGGGGAATAATAGAGGAATCAAAGTTTGGGACATACAAAGTTTGAAGCACTGCAAAATAGACAACAAGCTTACTAAACATGTAATTAAGCAAAATTTTGAATATTTACCCATGTAAATAATCCAAACAAATAAATCACCGTGTCGTTATAATCTTTCTTGTGGGCTTAGATTATAACACATATGCGATTTATGTCTCTTTATGATGGGACCCATAAATTTGTTTGTAAAGGAATATTCTAAGCCTGTAGGCAAACTATAATTTTTTTTAATATTCTTTCCCATCCTGATTAATCAATTAAATAGAATATTTACCTTGTAGGGTTAAATAATTATATCTCCATGATTAATCATAATTTTTTATGTCATTAACTTTATGTGACTAAACTTAATGTCCCTAGACATTTGCATTATTAAGAATGTTGTAGCAATTACTCAATTATTCAAATGTATACAAAAAATATGACATAAAATAATTGACTAAAATGAATGTCAATTAATAATACTTATATTTAGGTCAACATAAAATATGCATAAAAAACTAAAGTATGCATAAAACCTAAATAATTTTTTTTCACAATTAAAAAATTAACAAAAATATGCATAAAAACAAAATAATATAATTTTAATATATATTTTATGTGTATCCAATCATAACACATAAAGCCAGGCGGGCTTAATGGTCACTGGCGCAAAATTTCTTTCCAGCACGTGGGTTTGAATTCCCGTTAGCCCAAATTTGATTTTGAGAACCAAGTCAGCTCGGTCTTCACTCAGGCGACTCACTTCAGCGAGTTGGAACGGGCGAGCTTGTTCAATTCGACCCAACCAGCCCAATTCGACCCTAAATGTCAGAGTCACTTCAACCTGTCTGACTCGTCTCAACCAGTTCGATCCTACGCAACTAGACTGAGTCAACTCGTTATTTAAATGAAACTTTACCTAAGTTTCATTTTTTTTATTTCCGCGTTGCTGGAGGTCGTCTTCAACCTCCAGCCACGCGTAGAGGGGACACTTGGCTTCCACCATAGGTCCTCTATCGGACATCGGCCTCCCATTAGACGTTGACTGTTGTCATCCGACGACGATGCCGATCGACGCACAACACCGGCCAATGGCTCTCCACGGAGGCCCGAGAATGGACACCAAAGAGCATACACAGAGAGGGGAGCTTTGATACTACATTTAGGATTTTTATATCATGAATTCTTCAATAAAAACATAATTGAAACTCATGAACATACCTCCTAACATGGTGTCAATTTTTGGCATGTGGCGTCTATCGTCTCCGGTGAACAAAGTGAATGGCATTGTCTCATTTATCGCAAAAGCTCATCGATGACAACGTTCATGCATGCCTCTGCTAGACCAAACCCCCTCTTATAGCCTCGTCTCCATCAAAGGAGACTACCAAACTAATGGAAAACCGTAAGGTTGTAACCGACGACCACCTTCAATGGAAAACCGGCGACGGATGGGTCACTTAAGTGACGGTCCGTCTTACAATAACATCTCATGTTGCATCTGCCACAACTTGGTTAAACATTGGGAAGAAGATATCATAATTTTAGGCTAGATACAAAACTCTTCTTGGGACACTCTATGGTAATCCCTCTCATCGGAATGACTATTTTGAAAAATTATTCAGTAGTGAATGTGGCATGAACACGTTGACATGTCCCCTAGGGAGAAACTGATAAAATCCCACATACCTCGGAGGACAATTGGGATTATCAGAGACGACCTTAATGATTTTTTGGTCACGAGTGACAACTCATTCTACCACACATTCTCATGTTCAACACATTTGGAGTCACTACCTCTAAGATCAAAGAAGAATTATGCTGGAAGAAGAACCTTGACCCAAGTGCTATGAGTGTTTTAGATAGAATGCTGTCTTTCATGGTGGGATATAGTATAGGGAGTAAGAATGTAAAAAAGGTTAACTTGGTAGATAGGATAAACTATACTACATCAAGAAGGGACATAAGCTTGGCCTTGGAGCCTATATTCTCCATGCCATCTACACTAACCAGCTAAGGAAAGACATAAATTTGGCACATAGCTTGATCATTACCGAGTTGTTACGAAAGCATGATATGATTCCTAAGTTTTAGTTACGGAAGGTCTACAACTCTATTAGTACTGTGGTCCTCAAGGGTGTGTTAGTGAGAAGATCTTCCACTGCCACACAAATGGGTCACCTGAAGAGATGATGGGGTTGGTAGCAGCTCTAATGACGAGAGCTTAGAGGATGTGGGAGATGATGAGGTGGATATGTTACTTCATGAGGTCATCACAGATGGAGATCATACTTTAGTTGAGAGATTCATGTTGCCGACCCTCACTCAGATGGCAATAGATTTATGAGACTTCCGAGAGATAGGCACTACCTCCCTCAATTCCCTATATACCAGAGTAGACACACTAGAGAGGGGCATGTCTGCTTTGAATCGATATCACGGCGTAGCCCTAGATTAGACACTCCCTTATAGACCCCATATGGGGGAGTATGTAGATGTGGATGTAGGAGAGTTTAAAATTTAAGGGGGTCAAGGACTAGGTAGAGCTGATGAGTTTGATCTACTAGATGGAGAAGTGGAGACTAAGGATCAATGCAATGATTATCACTTACACTTTTGACGAGGTCCAACAATCTCCCACCTTTGGCAGCCCCGCAACCCAACAACTTCCTACTTCAATTCAGAGCTTGCTTGCAACACATAGACACCCTGGTTCTACCATCTCCACCTTTGCCTACTAGAGCCATGCCAGATTCATCTCAGACCACGCCATAGGCACTATTTGATTTTGCTTTGATCTTTGTAGAATTTAGGATCTCATGAAAGGAACTTTAGATCAACAAGAAAGAAAAAGAAGAAGAGGAGAGAAGGAGAAGAGAAGAAGAAGAACGTGGAAGAAGAGAGTTTGGATTAAGGGAGAAGAGGGTTGCGTCAAAAAGAAAAATGAGGGCTGGACGAATTTGTGGAAAGAGAGGAGAGTGCTTCAATGCCCTACCTCTTAGCCAATGCCTTTATTTATAGTTTTACAAAACCCTTAGGGCTACAACTTGATAAAACAAAAGACATAAAAGGAACACATATTTACACTTCTATGCCATCTTTATGGAAAGTACCATATTTTACACATATGCCACTCCTTTGACGTGTGGGCTTCTTGTCTTGAGCTCGTGGGCTTGAGCCCATCTTCCAACACTCCCCCTCAAGCTGGAGGAGAAAATACATCATAAATACCCAGCTTGCCACATATAAACGATAGGATTTTAGATGTAACGGGTTTAGTGAGAATATCAGTTACTTGCTCTTAAGATGACACATGTTTGAAAGAGATTATTCCTGCTTGAAACTTCTCCCGTATAAAATGACAATCCACCTCAATATGTTTAGTTCTTTCATGAAAAACTGAATTTGAAGAGATATGAATAGCTGCTTGATTATCACAATGCAGATTCATGGACCCCTTTTTATAAAAACCTAGTTCGGTAAGAAGGGTCCTAATCCATAAAAGTTCACTAACGGTATGGGCCATAGCTCTCTGTATTCTGCTTCGGCGCTAGATCTTGCAACCACATTTTGCTTTTTACTTTTCCATGTAACCAAGTTTTCCCCAACCAGAGTACAATATCCTGATGCAGATTTTCTATCATCAGGAGATCCAGCCCAATCTGCATCTGAGAAGCCTTCTATATTGAAGTGCCCATGTTTTTTATACAGCAATCCTCTTCCTGGAGCTCCTTTTAGATAATGTAATATTCTCTCTAAAGCCTGCCAGTGGGTAATTTGTGGTTTGTGCATGAATTGACTCACCACACTTACAACATATGATATGTCTGGCCTAGTTACCGTGAGATAAATCAGTTTTCCCACAAGTCTTTGATATTTGCCAATATCAATATCTTCTTCATTTGTCGCACATAATTTTACATTTGTATCCATAGGTGTGTCAACTGGTTTACAACCCTTCATTCCTGTTTCTTCAAGGAGATCCAAGACATATTTCCTTTGAGACAATATTATCCCATGTTTGGATTGAAGAACTTCTATACCCAAAAAATATTTAAGCATACCAAGGTCTTTAGTCTTGAATTCCTGACATATCATATGTTTCACCTCTTGTATGCTCAAAGCATCATCACCGGTTAAGATAATATCATCCACGTATATGGCCAGTAATATTTTCCCTTTGACCGTATCTTTATAATATACGGAATGATCAACTGAGCACTGATGAAAACCAAACCGTAGGTGTGTTTGACTAAATTTATCAAACCAAGCCCGAGGGGACTGCTTAAGCCCATATAAAGACTTTTTTAACCGACATACTGACTCCCCCTCAACCACATAACCAGGTGGTTGAACCATATAAATTTCCTCACTGATATCACCATTTAAAGAAGCATTTTTAACATCCAACTGATAGACGGGCCATGAGGAGTTAGCAGCAATAGATAAGATGATGCGTATCGAATTCAATTTTGCAATCGGAGAGAAGGTCTCCTCATAATCTATCCCATAGCACTGCGTATAGCCCTTAGCAACCAGTCGAGCTTTAAGACGAGCAATCGATCCATCCAGATTATGTTTCACCGAAAAAACCCATCGATAACCAACCGGTCTTTTACCTTTCGGGAGTGATGTTAAGTACCAGGTTTGGTTTTCATATAAGGCGTGCATTTCTTCATCCATAGCCGCCTTCCATCTTGGATGTCTCAGGGCCTCCTGATACGACTGTGGAACGGAAGAAGAAGAAAGGGACACAAGAAACTGAAAACACTCGGAAGACAAGCGATGGTGAGACATAAAATTTGAGATAGGATGCGAAGTGGTACAGGAGCGATGTTCTTTTCTTAAAGCAATAGGCCAAGTATCAAATTCAGGCCCATACATAGGAGGAGAAGGACTTACCTCGGGTGGATCTGACAACTCCACAGGTGAAGGTACGGCCGGTGCATCAGGGGATGGATCCACTTCAAGATTGAACGGCACAAGCGGACAAGGAGTAGTAGAAGGACAAGTCCATCCTGGAGGAGCATCATGGGAGGAGTAGAAGGGAGTGTCCTCAAAGAAAGTCACATCCCTAGAGATAAACATCCTCCGAAGGGTAGGATTATAACAGACATAACCTTTCTGGGTGCGAGAGTATCCCAAAAAATTGCACTTTATAGACCGAGGATCAAGTTTATTTTTATGTGGAGATGTAACATGAACAAAACACGTACATCCAAACACTTTCAAAGGAAGAGAAAAAGGATCTTCACCATTAAATAACACAGAGTAAGGAGTTTTATGATGAAGGACTAATGAAGGTAACCTATTAATGAGAAAACATGCTGTAAGTATAGCATGAGGCCAATAGAAATAGGGTACCTTCATGGAGTAGAGGAGGCCCCGAGCAACTTCAAGAAGATAATGATTCTTCCTTTCAGCAACACCATTTTGTTGAGATGTATATGCACATGATGTTTGATGAATAAGCCCATTACTCTCACAAAATGATTTGAAGTCATGAGACATGTATTCCTTAGCATTATTAGATCTAAGGGTTTGAATTTTCTTCCCAAATTGTGTCAAGACCATAGCATGAAAATTTTTAAACAAAGGAAGAATTTCGGAACGCTCTTTAAATAGAAATAACCAAGTCACTCGAGTAAAATCATCAACAAAAATGACAAAATATTTAACTTGGGAAATATTTGAGACACATAAAGGGCCCCATACATCATAATGTATTAGCTCAAATGGAGCAGTACTTGTAGTTGTAAGACGAGGAGAATATGTACTCCTAACATGTTTACTTAATTGACAAACCTCACAACTGATATTAGAAAGTCCTTTTAAAGATGGAACCAAAGAACGAAGTGAAAGGGTAGATGGATGACCAAGTCGGTTGTGCCAAAGTTGGGCCTCAGGTGTAGTGGATGATAATGCAGCTAATGGTGGAAGAGTGAAGTAGTACAAACCCCCCTTTTCATGGCCGCCACCAATCACCCGCTTTGTAGTGAGATCCCGAAAGACACAAGAAGACGATGAGAAGGTGATAGAGCAATTTAATTATTTGGTCAATTGGCAAACCGAGAGCAAATTTAAAGGAAATTGAGGAACAAACAAAACATCTTGAAGGGGAATAGATGAAGTAAGAGAGGAGGAACCTTTGCCAAGGACCTTGGTTTGGGTACCATCAGCAATAGTAACGAATTTATGAGGATAACAAGGAGATAAGGACTGCAACAAGTGTTTGTTACCTGATAGATGTTCGGAGGCCCCGGAGTCGATGATCCAAGAGGAAGAGGAAGAAGAGGAAGAAAGCATACCTGAGGCAATAGTTGTGGCAGCAGTAGATGATGAGGGAATAGATGATTCCATGAAGGACTTCATTTTCTGAAATGTAGCATAGTCTTCAGCCGTAAGAGTCACATTTTCGGATGATGATTCAGCCTTATCTTCATTTTTCTCAACGTTAACTGAGACTGGGTTAGCTGTGGCCCAATCAGGCTTGCCATGAAGTTTCCAGCATGATGCCACAAGGTGGTTCTGACGACCACAATAAGTGCAAAGTTGAGGCTCAGTACGAAAAGAATTCTGACCCATTCTACCACCTCTATTTTCAGCCCCTCTCATAGTTCGACCCCCTCTCATATTTCTGCCCCATCCTCGGGATGAGAAAGATGTTCCCCGATTGCCAGAGAACATCATCGATGGAGCATCAATAGGAGAAGGAGGGGATGGATCTAGTATCCTAAGTAATGTAGCACTAATATCATCGAAGGATGGAAGAGCAGAAGAACTTAGAAGTTGAGTTTTGGCCACCTCAAGGTATGGTTTAATATTCGATAAGCAAATGGTTGCTGCCAAAGCTTCTCTTTGTCGTTCTTGAACGGAAATATCAATGAAATATGGCTGAGCTAGTTTCCATTCTTGAAGAAGACCACGAAACCGTGCCAAAAATTCGTGAATATTATCTCCATGTTTCGTATGCAGCATGTTTTGTAAGACATCATATATTTTTTGTAATGAAGCAGTGCTTGAGTAAAGCTTGGCACAAGTGTCCCATATGTTCTTGGCAGTTTCCAAGTGGACCACATTGTTGGCCACCTGCTCTTCCATGCTATTAATGAGCCAACTTATCACCATGTTATCATCCTTAACCCACTTGTGGTAGGACGCATCTTCATCATCAATCGGAGGAGGAAAGTTAACAACGTGGCTCAAGAGGTCACGAGTAATAAGAACCCTCCGAACTGATTGTGACCAGCTCATGTAATTGGAGAGACCTCTAAGTGGAATAGTAGTAATACGGAGTATATCACTCTTATTACTATTGTATCCAATCTCCATGATGAGGCAAGTAAAATATGGAGGTCAAGGGAAAAAACCTTCTTCAAAGAACAATTACTCTATGTAATTTGAAGAACCCGTAGACCAAATCAATCACCAACAAAAGAGAACAAGAACCAATTTCTTTCACAAGGGCAAGCACCAAATTATCAACAAATTTGTGCCTTTAGAAAGTGATAATAACATCCAGCCATCACTCAACTTCTCTTGTATTCATAAAAACAAAGAGAAGAAAGTAGATGCAACTGATTAGGCCTTAATCCAAACTCCAACACAAACGAGCAATAGACAAAAATTTAGAGAAGATTTAATGACAAACCAAGACACTTGGAAGAGATTTATCTTCAGCTCATGGGAGACTTCAACATAAGAAAAAAATTCAATTGTTGAAGTTAAAAAAACGGAACTACAAAGGGTAAATGGCTGTTGACATTTCATCAAACATGTAATGGGCATCCAACAACACAACACAAACCCATGAGCAACCTAAAGTAGGAGAAGATACAACAACATGTGCTGGAATTCTACCTCAAATGAGATGGATCCAAATTACATATAGGTAATTGAATTTCACCCATCAATCTTAATAAGATGCAAACAACAAATGATCTTGATCACTCTTGTAATTGATTTACAAGGAGTCAAGATTGTAACATCAATTTAGTCATAGAAATAAATCTTTACAACATATAAAGATTTATCTTGACTTGATGTGACTCAAAATTCAAGAAGTAAAGAAAAACAGTAAAAAGGAGTATGTAAATAAGAAATGGAAACAAAAAAAAACGTATATAAGAAGATAATGAACTTATCTCTTTATGACTGAACTCCTTTTACAACTTCTTGAACATATTTCATAATAACTCCATGAAGAGATCCTAAACTCCTTGCTCTAATACCATGTAGAATTTAGGATCTCATGAAAGGAACTTTAAATCGACAAGAAAGAAGAAGAAGAAGAAGAGAGAAGGAGAAGAGGAGAAGAAGAAGAACGTGGAAGAAGAGAGTTTGGATTAAGGGAGAAGAGGGTTGCGTCAAAAAGAAAAATGAGGGTTGGACGAATTTGTGGAAAGAGAGGAGAGTGCTTCAATGCCCTACCTCTTAGCCAATGTTTTTATTTATAGCTTTACAAAACCCTTAGGGATACAACTTGATAAAATAAAAGACATAAAAGGAACACATATTTATACTTCTATGCCATCTTTATGGAAAGTACCATATTTTACACATATGCCACTCCTTTGACGTGTGGGCTTCTTGTCTTGAGCTCGTGGGCTTGAGCCCATCTTCCAACAATCTTCTTGTATTTGGAGCTATTTGTTTGTTTTGTCTATAGCTCCTAATGATACTAGCATTTGTATTTACATGGATGTGTTATTATGGTTATTTATATACACCTTGTTACAATTTTGCCTTCTTATCATGTCTCAATATCCCATAAGCTCTATTCCATTACTTATTTGATTTTGATGATGCCAAAAGGGGGAGGAAAAAGTAAGACTACACTTTTTTTTTAAAAAAAGAAGAAGCTAAAATCATGAACTAAAGTAAAATTGAGAGCTCAGAATGAGGATGAGTTGAAGTTACAAAAATTAATCAAAGGTAGCAAAGTGAAGGGAACTTTTTTCAAACTTACCATGCATTGAATTTTACACTCCCTTATTGGTTAGTGAGTGTGTTTCATCATAAAAAAGGGCGAGAATGTTGGAGAAAGATCTCAAGATGCTCTACATGTTGTAATTGTGATGATAACAAATCCAACAAACTAATTAGGACATTCAAGTGTAATTTTTTCTAAAAAGGATTTTGTTTTTTGAAATTTGGGTAAAGAAGTTGAGCACATATATGAGAAAAATAAAGAGTTGAAGTAAAAAGGCATAAAGGATTCAAGAACTTATATGAGACAATGAAGAATTGAAGTATACATGCATAAAGGAGTCCAACATGTGTATAGGACAACTCTTTTTGGTGAAAAAGTAAAGGACCAAATTTAAAAGGAGTCTACCACAAAAAAATAGTAAGTTGTGAAGTTAAAAAGGAGCCGACCGCTTCAGGAGGAAGGCTGAAGTGTTCAAGTTTAAAAATTCAAAGGTGTCGGCTACACATAAAGGAGTTGACCTCTTTACAACAAAAATAATAAAAAAGGAGTCAATCACTACAATGAAGTTGACCCTTTTACAAAAAAAAGATAGTGTTAAAGGAGTCCAACCCTTTAATAAAAATATAGTGTCAAAGGAGTCAATCCCTCAAAATAGGAAGTTTTGAACTTAAAAGGAATCGACCCCTTAAACAAAATAAGAGTTCTTGGGATACAAAAGGAGTTGCCCCCTTACGGATACAAAAGAGCTGTTAAGAAATAACAGGAGTCGACCACATCAAAATGAGTCGACTACATAAATCTGAGTCAAACACATGAAGAGAGGCAAATTTCACTAAAAGAGTATAGTACTTCCAAAGAAGTCAACCCCTTTCCCTAGAAATTCAAATAGGAGAAATTGTCAGGCAAAGATCTAGAAGCTATTGGTCTCTAAAACTTGTGAATGACCTACCATCGTGTCAAAAATAAAAATGGGATGTAATGATTTGTTATATAAACTTTGGATTTGAATTTGATACATTTTTACTACATGATGAATGGTCACTTTTCAGTCATAATGACTAGTTCTTAAATGGTGGCATGCGTTCTATTTAACTCAACTCCGTTCCAAAGGGTTGTATCAATGCTCAAGTAATTTTGAATGCTATGAGGCTCTACCACATGTTTTATAAAGTTTTTGCTCCCTCTCAACTTTAAATGGAAGTTTGATTTCCTAGTTCTCTACACAGAGCTAAGTATTTCGGTGCGAGTCTTTTCAAACACATATAAATACTTGGACTCTTAATAGTTGAGGTTTGCCACGTTATTTTTAAATCATATTGAATTCAATTTTTGCATTTTGTGTGTCTTATTAATTGACTTCCTCATAAGATTAGTTTAGCAATCATTTTGTGCTCTTAATTTTGTATAATTTATATTTGAAGCTTCTGAACTATTGGTAGATTTACCTTAGGTTGGGAGTTGGTGTAATCATTTATTAATCTTGATTGTAATATTTTCATATTAAGAGGCTTCATTATGAAAAGCAAGAAACCCTTGAATTTGTAAGGTAATAAAGACTTGGATAAGGTTATTGATAATTGTAGAATATCTTTTGAGATCTTGGTGATTTTACCTAGTACTAATTACCATAAGTCCCAAGTGTCGAGTAGGAGTATAATTGGATCCAAGAGGTTGAGTGTTGTAGATTTGACTAGGTTTAAGCATGTAAGGAATTAACTCTAAGGTGAAAATAAATTTAGAGTAGATTAGTAATCAAAGACAATGTCAGATTTTGAACCACTATAAAAAGTTTTTTGTGCTTTGCGAATAGTGATCATTGCTTGGTGTGCTTAATTTATTGAAGCTTAATTGAATTTTATCCATCAATACTTGATAAATATATTTGCCCCTCTCCCCTCCTAAGTTTATTCCTGTAGGACCTTTTAGAATGCTCAACACATCCAACAAGCAAACTCATCCATCTTAGAAGAATATCTGTCCAAATGTTCGAAGGGTTAGACAAGAAGAGGTACGAAGGGAAGAATGAAGAAACATGGTTTACAAAGAAGGCTGTCCAATCAGATATATACCGTCGAAATGGTGTTGTGAGAGAAAAGCCTTAAAAGCTTCCATCCGACAAACGATCCGAACAGACATGCCAAGGAAGCTGAAATGCCTAGAAAAGAAGAAAGTGGCTCCTAAAGATGACCGTTTGACTGGTTCAAAGTCATGCGAATGCAACATTCTAGTCAAGCTACATAACAAGATTAAAACTTTCGATTTGGCCAAGATAGGTCACCAAAATCTGTTAGTGACCTATTTATGTTATTACTAGCCATAAAGGAAATACCTATTATTTTATCATGACTTCTAGTCGAGACGTCAATGAGTTTTAAAAAAATGGACAAAAGGTCCATTTCCTAGTTCAACGGTTCAAATTTTGAACAGAACTTGTCTAATTAGGTTATTTTTGCCCTTAAACATAATTATTCAACTCCTAAAACTTTCACCAACTCTCCAAAGGGCTCTTACACTTTGAAATCAGATTTGGAGATTGATTTTGGGCTTTCAAATAGACCATCCCCCCCAAAGAGCAAGGTATCTTTGGTCTTTTTCTTCAACATCTTTATTTGTTCAACATCTCACATGATAGAATCATTGCTCTCATACTTCCATACTACATAATTTATTTTGGAATTTGATACTGAAGAGACTTTTGTATAAAATTGAAAGTTTGGGGGTAAATATTTAGAAAAGCCAAGTCTCTACATGCTTATATTTTAATTCGGCATTTTTGAACTATAGATCTGATACTTGAATATCTAGCTAATGTGTTCAAATAATTATTGAGGGCTTGGGTTTCAAAGTTCCAATTGTATGCATATTCTTACTTTCAAATCCATCAAATACAATATTGGGAGGAAAATGGTCTTAACATCTCATTCTACTTGGTTTTTATGATAACAAATACTTAAATTACTAATGATGCATACTAAGATTGCTTGTATATAAAAAAATTTCAAAGGAAGGATAAAGGTTCGACTGACCAAAGACCATTCGAACGGTCCATAACAATAAGGAACAAGTTCATTATGTTAGAAACCACACCAAACAACCTAGTAGCAACATCTAACTAAATAAGACAATGTTGATTTTTTCAAAAAGAGAAATAATTAATTGATATAACTAAGTACAATGAGCCTCTCTTTATAATAGAGAAAACAAGTATAATCAAATTACAATTAAACTACCCATGTCCTAGTTATACTAACGTCTAACTCCAAAAGATAAGTCCTAGAATAATTAAATAATTGAACATAAATAGATGACTAAAATAACTAAAACGCTTTTAACAAAGACGAGTGTCATGTAGGACTTTTTCATACTTACTCTTCTACACTCCCTCTCAAGCTAGAGTTGATTACTTCAGCTTATAAGGAAAAATATTCTTGGTCTTCAATCCTCTTTGGCTAAAAAAATTCTTCATAATTGTAAAATCTCTTCATCTTTTTCTATCCCCTTTGATTATTTTAGTCCCATAAAATAAAATACCTCTATCTTTGTATTTCCTTCTTCTACTTCTATTCCCTCAAATTGGGTATAAATAGGACATAGAGATCCAACTTGGACAAAATAAATATGTGAAAAGAAAATCACTCCCAGCTATATGACAAGAACTCCATACACCAGTCATGGAAAAATGCCTAATTTTAAGCATGAAAAAAATTACTCACAATTTTAGGGTAACTCAAACAACAATCACCAATTGGGAGAAGAAAAAGAGACTTGACTGGATATTAGTTGCTCTCCTATTCTTTGTAGATAGTGGGTCTATGCATTGCTTTGAAGTGATGAAATTTGATAAATTTAAAAAATACTAAAGGAACTAATATCACATCATAATTCAGACAAAAGGAGGAAACATACAATACTCTTCTTTCAAAATTGACTCTAGAAACTTTAGATGGAAGGAGGGGACAATGCAATACTTTACTTCAAAATGAGTTTTCTAAAGAGAATAATAAGGACTTGCTTATCAAATCAATGATCAGAGTGACCTTTTTTTTTTTTGAAAAATTAGGGGAGATTGTAACTTGTAATAGTTGAACTGGAAAAATAACAAACAAGTTGAACCAATATGACATCAAAGAAGTTTCAACCGAAGAGGAGGGAGGGGGGGGGGAGGGGGGGCCTGGGGAGATGGCAATGTGGAAGACATTCAACCTATGTAGAAAAGTAAGCCAACACCAGAGAGAAGACCCCTTGCCAAATAGCCTCATGCAATCTTTTCTCAAAACCAAATTAATAGATGCCAACATGGAGTGCTTAAGTCTGACCAAAACTCTTTGATTTGAAGGCAAATATGTTTAAAAAACTACGAATTCATGAGAAAAGAAAAATCAATTCACATCAATGCATGGAAAAGTAAGTAGGAGAAAAAAAATAGGAAAAATGAGTGACTTTGACAGAATTGACCTTTGCTACTTCAAATATAGATATTTCCCAAAATATAGCTCAAAATCACAAATGGTTTATTTAAAAAGAAACCAAACTCAAAGATATTTTTTTTATAGATATAACTATCCATATAAAGTCTCATTCTTGCTGGCGTAAAATGCTTAAAAAAAAATAAAGCATTCAGCTATTGCTCAACCTTTCCCATCTAACTGACCTTTGCTACATCTGATGTCGATTTCTCTTTCTAGAAAACTTTGATCGACAATTTTTTTTTAAATTGGAAAATAGATTCAAAATAATTTCTTGAAATATATAACTTTTAGTATGAAAATAGTATTATAGCGGTAAGAATGTCAAGCTAAAATTGGGTACTAGAGTCGAAAAATATCATTGAGGAAGAAAAAAAGAACAAAAACCTAAACTAATAGAGATGATATATAAGAAAATTACCACATTATCTCTGTGGGTTGACCAAGTCAATTCATAAAACCTACTCTGATTACCATATTGAATTTTTTGAAAAAATAAATAATTTGTTGACTTGATTATAGTTGAGTATAATGAGCCTTGATTTATAATAGAGCAAACAAGTACAATGAGATTACAATTAAACTACTAATGTCCTCGTTACACCCAAAGTTTCTCTCCTAAAGATAAGTCATAAAATAATTAAAAACTAAACATAAATAAAAGACAAAAATAACTAAAATGTTTTTAACTAAGACACTCTTGTGAGACTTCCTCCCATGAAACTCCTATAACATTTTTCCATATTAATTACTTTTTTATGAGACTTCTTTTTACGAGAGTCGTGTACAAGACACTTTCATACTTGCTCTTCAACAAGAGAAAATTATCTTGTGCAAACAACTAATCAGAAGAGGCAAGTAGAGTAAAATGTACAAGAGGAGTTGATCTCAAGGGAAGGAGAGAAGATATGAACTCTAGCCCTTGGGAGAGAGGAGAGAGAGAGAACTAAAGGAGAAAAAAAAGAAGAAACGAGAGAGAGGTATAAGGACGAATTTGAGCCAAGAGGAAGAGACTTGAATGCTTTACCCCATACCTTGAGGTTGTATGTACAGTTGTGGAAAGGTGTTTACAATGACTAATACCCTTAGGGCTACATGGTTCAAAAGGAAAAAGACATAAGAGGAAATACTGCTTGTGTAATTACATTTCTATAACTTCTCTATAGAACTTCTCCTTATTTATTAGTCATGCCACCCCTACATACGTGGGTGTCTTTTAACATGAACTACTTTAAATCTTTGTACCTTATTCGATTATGCATTATTAAAACCTCTACTCATGAATTTCAAGGACATATTTCGTTATTCAAAGATTTGGATGAGATGTTTAAAAATGAGTTTCAAAATTTTGAAGGTAGTTGAATAAATTTATTCACTTCTTTATGTTTTTCATTTGAGACCTAATATATTGTCATACAAAAAGACTATATTTGAAGCATTTTAAGGTATCAAATATAGTTGTTACATGTTGTATTGTTGAATACAATCAGCTTGATGCAATATTTTAAAACACAAGGTTGTACTTGTACACTAATTAGCAATTGAGTTAGCACAACTTAATAGATAAATCACAAGTAAGCATACAAATTTTTTTTAAGTTGGAGTACATCATTCATAAGCTACCTATTAGAGATTAACCTGCATTCATGGAACTTAATAGAGTCCACAACATCACCTAAAATGAAGAGTGAATTGCTCATTATAATTTATTGAGGTCCTTAAGAACTTTCACCCAAGCAACTATGTCTTCTACAAGAAAATAGAAGAAAAGCACATACAAAGAAAATATTACAAGCTAGTAGAATTTGTTGATTTTGACACAAAAACACACTACTGCCTTGAAGTTCTCTTGGAATTAAGACTTTGAAGCTTGACACTAAATCATTTACCAACTTAGATTCATGGATTTTCTTAAGAGAGCAATTTTAGGCCCTAGAATGGATAGACAATCAATCCTTACTTCAAGTTTACAAAGGGAGTATCTGCATAACCAAAACACAACTAACCATTTTTAGACTATGGGGTGGTTGAGCCACCTTGGCCCAGCCTTGAGTCAACTTGAGGTGTCAAGAAGCAATAGAAGTAAAATCTCCTCTAGAAACTCAATATGACAAGAGGGTGACCAAAGAAAAACTTAGTGATTGTTCCATCGATTCAAATAAATCTTGGATCGATTCAGATCAATCAACATCTAATTTGTGATTTAAACTCAACTCAAGGGCACTAGAGGCCTAATTCCAAAATTCTAGATTATTGCTATTGTAATTTTTCATTCTAATCAGTTTTGATTCTAACCTATATTTGATCAGCTAAGTTGGATTGTCCATTTAAACTTGTAGAAATAAGCTGAGTTTGAAGCTGAAAATTTGACCATTACATGAAAAATAAATACATTGAAAGGTTTTCCACATGACTTGTCTTCTTTATAAAAAAATTCTTCTAACTTGTGATCCAAGGTATTGAAATGACATATCAAAATTTTAACTTTTTTACCCAAACATTTGTCGTAGATTAATAAATTCTTTGTTGGAAGGGTTGTTTTTAATTGTATTGAATTAATTGTTAGTAGAACAAATCCAAACTACCATTTTATTGTTGAATTTATGGAAAATAAAAATACTTCATTGACTTCATTAACTTATTATAATCAGAGTACATGAACCTCTATTTATAATAGAGGAAGGTAGTAGAGTCCAATTACAATAAAACTACCTTTGTCCCAATTACACCCAAACTCAAACACTTAAAGATAAGTCCTAGCATAATTAAATAACTCAATATAAATAAAAGACAAACATAACTCAAACTATAACAGTTATAGGACGTGACAATAAGATAATGATGCCTTTGTGAGTCCTTCTTGATCTTCCAACTTATGTGATAAGGATGCTAGCTTGTGGTAATCATGGTGGGTCCTATTTCTTATGGACTTGGGGCCCATTTTGTGAGCCTTCCTTTGTCATGTGACCCATCTTATAATGCTCTTAGATATGTGGGCCTTCCTTGGTCATGTGTGTTGGAGTTCATCTTACAACACTCCCCCTGAACCTGGGGGTGAGAGAACATCATGAATTCCCAACTTGCTGCAAATGATGTATAAAATCTTTTTGTATAAAATGACACATCTTCCAACACTTCCCTTTACACTGTTGCGTCCTTCCATGAGGCCCTACCGGCATAATATAAGTGAGATTAAAAATCACTCCTAGCCGGTAAGACATTGGTCTATACTCCAGTCCTAATGCTAGATGTAGGGCACACTCCGTCTTCTGTAGGTAGTGTGTCTATTGACATTGCTCTGAAGTGTCCACCACCGTGTCTCTCCACAAGACAACGATTCTCAAGTGGTACGAGTAATAAAAGCCATTACTAGGGGTAGTGGGATTTTCCAAAATATTTAATCGGGTAATGCATGCAAAGACAGCCATGGCAGGGTGGAAGTGGTAGAGGCAAAGGTCGTCATGGTTCTGGTAAAGGTAGAGGTAGAGGTGGCGGTGAAGGTAAAGGTAAAAATAGGCATGTAGATTGTAGACTGACCAACCACTTATCCAACAAATGCTGCCATGTTTGGAAAACCAGCTTGGGCCAATTCTACTATTTAGGACAGCGATGAGATATCTTTTAGTCAAGCAATTGGTATTCTACTTGGTGCTTCTAATGAGCTACGCCCAATGCATTGCTGTCCTCCTCTACATCTATAGCTCAAGATGTAATGCCTATAGCTACTCTTGCCAGTTCAGGTACGTCTTTCATTTATGTGAATCCGACTTTCTAATGGGTCATTTACTCAGGTGCATTGTTACACATATCAGGCATGACTTCTCATTTCATAGATCTCAGCCCATCTTCTACTTATCTTTTCCATATAGGTTATTTCAAATTCTCACATTGTACCACAACCATGATCACCATATACAACTAATTGTTCCTCTCTACCAGTGTCATCGTTTGTCATTTTACCCAAGTCACTTAGATTCTTCCCCATCATTTGTTTTTGTATATGCCTTCACCATCACCACTACCAGCTCCTCCACTTAAATGATCTAGTTGTATTCCTACCAGCAATTATTCTCTTGACCAATGGATTGCCATTACGAATCACACATCTAGCCATCAAACTCTTTTATCCAATCTCAAATGGATTGACACTTACGAATTGTACATCTAGCTACTATACTTTTCCATCTAATATTGCTCTTATTTGAGAGCCCTTACAATTCCATGAGGTTGTTGTTGGCCTAGGTGACTTCTTCAAGAGGGGGCTGAATTGAGGATTAAAAATTAAAACTTAACTAATGTGTGGAAATTTAAAACATGCAATCATGCAATTTAAAAATCAAAACATTCACACACCATAGGGATAACACAAAATTATGTATTATTGATGTTCTCCTATTGGTATTCACTGCCCCATAACCGTGCATGAAAAAATTCACTATTTTAGCTCTAAGAGCTGGAATTACATCAAAGAGATTCCAGATCTCTATAAACCATGTGTAGCTCAAGTACATACTTTTACAATCAATTTTCCTAAGAGATTGGCTAAATTTTAGCTCTAGCTAGGCGCTTTCTATCTAGATTACCATAGGCTATAGATGAACCTTTCACAAAAGAAAAATATAAAGGAAGGTAAAAAACTTACACCCTTTACACTTGGAGAATACCATCTCCTTGAAAGATACAAACATCTAACTTTGTAGGACAATGAAAGGATAGGAGGTTGTATAATGTAAATGCAAGGAGTCAAATGGAGGAAAGAGTATGGGAATTTTCAAAGGATAAACCCACTCTTTCTCCCAATAGAAATTTCAGAAGTTTTTTAAGTAACTGAGAATGGAGGCTTATGAATATGCCAATATATTCTCATTAACCTCTCTATGAGAGGTTTGGTGAGGGTATTTATAAGTTTCCCATGCCAAACAAGCCTTTTTTGCCCATTTATAAAAATCAATGTTTACACTAATTGATCATTGTAAGTGAATGATCGATCAATAGGGTGTAACAATTATTTTTCTGTTAGAATGTGTCTTTATTGATCAATGGTATGATCAATCAATATTTTCCTATTGGTTATGAAATTTTAAGTTGATCGATCATTGCCAAGGTTGATCAATCATAATTCCCTCAACAGTGCAATGTAAGGTTGATCAATGAACTTCCCATGATCGTTCATGTTTTATGTCTCTATGTGGCAAGATTTGTATGATCTATTAGTCATGTGGGTTGATCGATCATTCAATGTTAAATTCACTTGCTTGGACAATATTGATCGATTAGTCTGAGTGGGATAATCAATTAATCCAAGTGGGATGGTCGATCATGCTTTATAGCACGATTTGACCATGTTATGGATGATCGAGTCAATCAACTTAGGTTGATTGATTATGCTTTACAATCTTGATGTGTGCACTTCTAGATAATTGATCATTGACAGATGTTGATCGATCATTCCAGTGCTAGTTTATCTAAAATGACTTTCAATGCATGAGAACGAATGATCCTAAGTGCTTCTAGTGTGTTTAGAAGATGTATATGATAGTTTTAAAACATGTATGAATGCAATGTATCTCCTCAAGTTCCAATTTTACATTGTACCTCAAATCGAAGGAGTAGGACATATCTGTTTTACTTAGACTAAGTTTTGACATATCTTAGGAAATCCTAAACTCTAGTCTTCACTTTGTCTTCATCTTCCAAGGGTGCTTGTTCAAGATTGACTTTCCATGATGTTTGAGGTCCAATATGGTTAATGTCAATAATTACACTTGGTGGATTGATTCTGGATCAACAATCCACATCTCAAATTCCTTGCAGGGTTTGTAAAACCTAAGGAAACCAGTGGGAAGTGAGCATCACATATTCTCAACAGATCAGATGAGCTGACATGTGGAAGCTATAGGAACTTGCTATTTAACTTTAAGTAGTGGATTTGTTTTAAAATTAGAAAAGACCTTTTATGTTCCAAGTTTCTCCAAGAACTTGATTTCAGTTTCAAGGCTTGTACCTTATGGATATTCTTTTAACTTTTCAGACTCATCTTTCAGTTTATATTATAGGTTTGATTGTGTTGGGAATGGTACATTGTCTGATGGTCTTTATAGCATTAATTTACAAAACAATGCCACTTACGGTTCAATGCATGTTCACACTGGTAATAAAAGAGGTGTTATTAATGAGGATTCCTCTACATTATGGCACTGGAGATTAGGTCATATCTCCATAGATAGAATTAAAAGATTAGTGAATGAAGGGATACTTAATACTCTGGATTTTACTAATTTTGAGACTTGTGTAGACTGCATTAAGGGAAAGTAGACAAACAAGTCAAAGAAAGGTGCCAATAGGAGTTCAACCATATTAGAGATCATACATACTGATATATGTAGTCCAGACATGGACTCACATGGTCAGAAATACTTCATCTCTTTTATAGATGATTCCTCACGATACATGTATCTCTACATGCTTTATAACAAGTATGAAGCTTTAGATGCCTTTAAGATCTTTAAGGCTGAAGTAGAGACACAATGTGGTAAGCAAATTAAGATCGTGAGATCAGATAGAGGTGGAGAATACTATGGTAGATACACAGAGAATGGACAAGCACGTGGGCCATTTGCAAAGTTTCTTCAAGAACATGGGATTGTTGCCCAATATACCATGCCTGGTTCTCCGGACCAAAATGGTGTAGCAGAAAGAAGAAACCGAACATTATTAGGCATAGTGCGGAGTATGCTTAGCCACTCTAATCTTCCTAGATCCTTGTGGCCTGAAGCACTTAAGACGGCAATGTATATATTAAATCGAGTTCCAACCAAGGTTGTTCCAAAAACGCCATTTGGATTATGGAAAGGTTGGAAACTGAGTTGCCATATATGCGCGTTTGGGGATGCCCGTCTGAAGTGAGAATTTATAATCCACAAGAGAAGAAGTTGGACCCAAGGACCATTAGTGGGTATTTCATTAGATATGCTGAAAGGTCTAAAGGTTATAGATTTTATTGTCCATCTCACAACACAGGAATGTGGAATCAAGAAATGCTAAATTTCTTGAAAATGACTTGATCAATGGGAGAAATCCAACTCGGAACATAGTTTTTGAGAAGTATCATTCAGAATCTCAACCTTCCACCTCAAGTAATAGATTGGTTATTGTTCACAACACCCCTCAAGTATAAACTGGTGTTGAACAACCAATCATTGAAGTTCCACAAAATGCTGACAACATTCCAGTAGATCAGGTAGTTCAAGAGTTGCCAAACACTTTTGAACAACTAGTTGAACCACATACTTTTGAGGAAAATGATGGTTCTACATTAAGAAGATCTACTAGACTCAGGAGATCAGCAATTCCTGATGATTATATTGTGTATCTGCAAGAATCTGACATTGGAACCGCAAATGATCCCATGTATTTTTCAGAAGCCATGAGTTGCAAAGAATCAGAATTATGGTACAATGCCATGAAGGAAGAGATGAATTCTATGAAGAGTAATGGAGTCTGGGATCTTGTTGAGTTGCCTAGTGGATTTAAAGTCATTGGATGTAAATGGGTCTTTAAAACAAAGAAAGACTCATTAGGCAACATTGAGCTATACAAGGCAAGACTCGTTGCTAAGGGATTCACTCAGAAGGAAGGAATCGATTACAAGAAAACTTTTTCTCCTGTATCTAAGAAAGATTCATTGCGCATTATTTTGGCATTAGTAGCCCATTTTGACTAGAGTTGCAGCAAATGGATGTGAAAACGGCATTTCTCAATGGAGATCTAGAGGAGGAGGTTTACAAGAAACAACCTGAAGGATTCCCCTCTAGTGATGGTGACCAATTGTTTTGCAAGCTAAAAAAGTCAATATATGGATTAAAACAAGCATCCCGCCAATGGTATTTGAAATTCCATAGTGTAATTTCTTCATTCGGGTTTGTAGAAAACATTATGGATCAATGTATATACCAAAAGGTCAGTGGGAGTAAAATTTATTTTCTTGTTTTATATGTAGATGACATTTTGCTAGCAACCAATGATAAGGGTTTTCTACATGAGGTGAAACAATTTATCTCTAACAATTTTGATATGAAGAATATGGGTGAGGCATCTTATGTCATTGGCATTAAGATTCATAGAGACAGATTTCGAGGTATCTTAGGTCTATCTCAGGAAACCTGTATTAATACAGTGTTAGAGAGATTTCAGATGAAGAGTTGTTCATCAAGTGTAGCTCCCATTGTGAAGGGTGATAGGTTCAATTTGAACCAATGCCCGAAGAACGACCTTGAAAGGGAACAAATGAAGGACATTCCATATGCTTCTACTGTCGGAAGCCTAATGTATATTCAAGTCTGCACAAGACCTAATATTGCATTTGTTGTTGGAATGTTGGGGCGATATCAGAGTAATCCCGGGTTAGACCACTGGAGAGCTGCAAAGAAAGTAATGAGGCACCTTCAAGGAACCAAAGACTACATGCTGATGTATAGGCGGACGGACAATTTAGAAGTCATTGGTTACTCAGATTCTGACTTTGTTGGCTGTATTGATTCCCGCAAATCAACATCAGGCTACATTTTCTTGATGGCCAGTGGAGCAATATCATGGAGGAGTGCCAAACAGACTTTGACCGCCACGTCGACTATGGAAGCCGAGTTAGTTTCCTGTTTTGAAGCTACTTCACATGGTGTATGGCTTAAGAGTTTCATTTCTGGGCTTAGAATTATGGATTCTATCTCTAGGCCATTAAGAATATATTGCAATAATTCAGCTACTGTTTTTATGGCCAAGAACAACAAAAATGGAAGTCGAAGTAAACACATCGACATAAAGTATTTGGCCACAAGAGAACGTGTTAAAGAAAAGAAAGTGGTCATTGAGCACGTCAGCACTGACTTAATGATCGCAGATCCTTTGACTAAGGGCATGCCACCGTTTAAATTCAAGGATCATGTTGTGAATATGCGACTTGGATCCATTATGTAAATTTTTCATTGTATGAACAATGTTATTTCAGTGAAATTCTTAATTAATGTGATGTTTTTTCTCATATTTATGTGCACTTTAATTTTGAGAAAATTCATATGTGTTGGACCAAGAGTAAACATAGGGTTAAAATATAAGTAATACATACATAGTAATTACATGGAAGATAATACTCGTCATTAGAGGACCTATCGCCATGATTCATGTATTTATTACTAAAATTCAGATTATCGATGGGTTTAAGATTATATTAGAAGTTTGGACCAAGTGGGAGAATGTTAACTGTTTTTATGAGAAACGGTGTTCTCATTAATGTGGTCTCAAACTTCTGGCAGTTGCAACTTCCGGAAGTTGCAACTCCCTCGGTAACATGAAGCCATGAATAACCTTGATGGAAGGTTGGCTTCAGTTAATGGTTTTTGGTCCCATGTCCCGTCACTCAAGCCCCTTCAGTTGAGCCATCGCCGTGAGTGCTCAGAGATCGGAAGCGCCGAACACAAACAAAAAACAGAGAGAAGGAATTTGAAGCGTATGGATGGAGGTACGATTTATCTTTCGTTTAATTTATAATGACTTTCATGTTGTTATTAGAAATTCATGTTTAAGGCTTACGGGAAATACTATGCTGTTAATCAGAGACAACCGAGATAATCAGGAGGTTTCTAGCAGAAAACATACTTTCAGAAATAAACCAATCCGACAATCTTCGGATCAAATTCAAGCCCAGAGAGTAAGACAGTCAACAGAGAGTTACAGAGAAATATTATAACGTATATTTGTTTCCGCAGAGACAGAGCTGGTGATGGAGATGAGCCAGAGAATTTTTCAAAAACAAGAGACAACACCTTCTATTTCGATTCGTTGGAGTTAATCAATGTCGGGGAAGATGATCAGTGCCTCCGCTCTTCTCTTAGTGCCTCTACATGTTTTGATCCGTCCTTGACGTTCTCATCGTCATCATCCTCATCCTCATCATCTTCAACTCGCAAATGATTAATATCGTCCGAGAAGAAGTCCACTTCCTCAATCATTTTCCTTCAGTAATTTGGAACAGGACAACGATCTATATATTGACTACTCTGAGCGGGTAATTTTGTCCCAGAAATTGATGGAAGGCCATCGTTCTCAAGTGAGAGAAATCCATATGGAATTCGATGCGTAGATTTCACACCAAAAGCGAGAACAAGAACCCTCTTGGGGCCCAACATGCTTGTGCTAGGCCCAAAACAGAACGAGGCAGAGCTAACAAGGCATCACAGAAACTCCCAACTCTCAAGGATAGAAAGGAGAAAGCCGACATCCACCATAAAGTATAGGGTTATCAGCTGTAATGTTCTCTGGAATGAGCTTCACCCACAAGCAGACGATCCATCCACGATGACTCTATAGAATATAGGAATGAAGAATTATATTGCCGTAATTATTATTAATCAGGTGTAAACTATTTATAGAATTACACAGAGAAATTGTAGGTGATTAGGACTCTACAATTTAAGTCTATCTAATTCAATCACTAGTTATATTTATCTCTATCATTATCTTTATATCTATATCTATGTTTATCTCTATCTCTATCATGCCCCTGCAAGATGGAGCTCCGAAAGGAGAGTCCAATCTTGATCTTCTCAAAGAATGTTCTTTGAAGTGGTTTGGAGAGAGTAGCGGCACTCGATGTGGCTGGTGCGGACGGAATTTCATCGTCAGGTGGCAGAGCAGCGGCACTAGAGGCGGCCGGGGCGGAGGGAATTGCATCATCTGGTGGAAGAGCAGTTGCACTGGAGGCGGCTGGTGCAGACGGAATTTCATCGTCAGGTGGCAGAGCAGCGGCACTGGAGGCGGCTGGTGTGGATGGAATTTCATCGTCAGGTGGCAGAGCAGCGGCACTGGAGGCGACTGGTGCGGACGAAATTGCATCGTCTCGTGGAAGAGCAGCTGCACTGAAGGCGGCTGGTGAGGACGGAATTTCATCATCAGGTGGCAAAGCAGCGGCACTGGAGACGGCCGGTGCGGACGAAATTGCCGTGTCCGATGGAAGAGCAGCAGCACAGGAGGCAGCTAGTGCGGAGTCAGGGTTTTCTGAACTGGTGGCAATTACCGAAGTATAGGAGAAAAAACAGCACTATGTAATGCTCGTAGCAGGAAAAAGGAGGAACAAAAAAAAAGTTCTTGTAACTATGAAAAAAACAAGAAAAAAATGAATCTTGAAAATCTATGCTCTGATACCATGTTCATTTTCAGGACTATGGATTTAGCTCATAGAGAAAAAAAAAGACACCCATTGGGGGAAAACAAGAGGAAGAAGAGGTTATGGACTAACCCTCCCCCTGAAGCTAAATTTATAGATTGATAAAGTTATAATATTATAATAATACCCCTAGAACTTCAACTAATTACATCAATGTCACCTCTATGAGATGATTCTTTATTTACCATCCTGCCATCACTATATGGGACTATGTACCTTCTCCTTGACCTCTGGGCCTTGAGCCCGTCTTCCACATCTCTTGGATGTATGGGCCGTCCTTAGTCATATGAGCTTGAACCCATCGTACAACACACTTGGATGTGTGAGCCTTCCTTGGTCGTGAGGGCTTGGGTCCATCTTCCAACAATTTGTTACTATATATCTGTACCATTGAAATTCACAATTTTGTTGCCATAAGCCTTTGCCAGCGAAATTCCATATTTGCTAGGAGAGATCTCTACCAAAAAAATCAGAAATTCATTGGCAAAGATCTCTTCCAATGATTTTTTGAATTTCAATGGCTTAAGTCTCTACCAGTGGAAACTAGCCAGTGAATTTTTTGTTGGCAGAAGTTTTTGCTAAGGAATCTTGTACTTCTACCAGTCAAAATTTTGCTAGCAAAAGTCAAATTATTATAGTGCGCTTTGGCAAATAATTGGTATTAGAGTAGGCCTAAATCATTTGAAATCCAAAATCTATTTAATTTCATTCGATTTGTCCCTTTTTTTAACCTTAAGTGTGTTCAGAATTTCTTTAAATTATGTAATGTAAATAGTAAAATCATAGTATAAATACAACCATTAATACAATCACATAATGAACATACAATAATTTATAGTGGTTCACAATTGGACACTATCTTGAATTACTAATGCACACCTAAAATGTTTGTACCTTTGAGTTAATTCACTATATTATGATACCTAAATGGCACTTATAGAAAATTGCCTCCAAGACTAATTACAATAGTGCTCAAATTGGGATTTACACCACTCAATTGACCATAAAAACCAAATTACAAAGCCTACTCTCATAATTAAATACAATAACAATCTAGTTTGTCCAACCTATAACCACAAAGGGATTTTTCAGCAATTAACTTGGTTATATAAGCCTAGACCTACTCAAGGATTTGCAATAGCTTAAAAGACACTCCAGCCTAGACCCAACAAAAGGATTTTCAGCACGTGGCATCAACTGAAGCATAATAGCTTGTCCTCTCAGTCACACAAGCTTCTCTCAATTCCATTGAAGTGCAGATGGTCTCACCTTGCCAAAGCTTAGAGAAATGGTGCAAAAAATTACTTTAGTATAGGCAGATATCATAATTTGAGTTCAAATAATAAGCACATTCAATCATATGTGCATACTTATGTCATAGTAACTCAAATAGTACTTAATGTTCTAATGTTAAAATACAATCTCAAAATGGACCTACATTGGTTTTCAAATAGAGGGAATCCACAAAGTAAATTAGTTAAATGATTTCAAATTGAAACTCATGTGCAGCTAAACAAACTATGGTAAGTGATTTTAAAGTGCAATATAGTTCAATGTACTAGACCAAGTATAATCAAAAGGTTTCACAGTAAGTGCATGCAAACACTTAAGATTTTTGAAAATTTTCCCCAAATCATAATAGGTATGCAAAAGCCCCTTCAAAGTCTAATGCTAAAGTGAATACGATGATATCAAGTATTATATCAATTTCTCAAGTACAAGAGATACTAAGTAAATAAAGATTTAAAAGTAGAAGGTTAGATTTACTTAGCTTAATAAATAAAACTTCTAAATTTTACTTATATTTTTAGCCTTGGAGGATTCAAAAATTCTCAAAATCGTTTGTGAAGTCTTAGGGAGCTTGAAAATTATTGTGGCTAAGAGTATTAAATGTTTTGGGCGAGTTTCGGCTTAATGGGAATCTCTCCAACATTAAAAGCCTAGTCATTATGGCTTGAAAATGACTTTTTTATCATTTAGAAAAAATGAGGCTAAATAGGTCAAAAAAATCTAAAACAACATGCATTAAATCCTTTTTTTATGTTGAACACATTGGTAGGTAACTTCCAAATTTTAGATACCCGCAACTCTCGAAATTTAGCTTGAAAGATTAAGATCTGAATTTTTGCATAAAGGAGTCAACTCCTTATGATGTTTTCCCTTCCTCCTAATGAAGGGTCGACTCCTTTGATGCGGTCGACCTTTTTTCTCCTCTATTTTTTTTGTTTCTAGTGCTTGACTCCTCTCTTACTCAATGTAGTCGAGTCCTTTGAATGTACTTTATACTTCAAAATTTCAATTATCTTATGGATGTGGTTGGCTCTCTGCCTTTGTAGTCAACTCCATTGAACTTTGGCACTTTAAGACTTTTACAGTCATATTGAAGTGGCTGGCTCCTTACTATATGGTTGACTCTTGCATTTTTTCTCTTCAAGGCTCATTTTGGGCTGGCTATTTTGTCATTTGGGCAAATGGTCTTCAAAACAGATTTTTTTCTCTCCTCTCCAGAGAAATGAGTTTTCCTTGCTTATTTTTTTGAGTGTTTATTGGGCTGTTTAGGCTATTCCCCGTATCATTGCTTCCAACGTTTTCTCCATCTTGTTCGGTAGAATAGTGTTACTAGGTTGTTTAGATGTTGTGCTTCTCTAGCATTAGCTTTTTGCTTCCTTTTTTATCTGTGTGGATCATTTGGATGAACCATACAGGTCGAACAAGTATGTTGTCAGAAATCTCCTTTGGGACTTTTTTTTAGCTGTAAGACATATTTAATGTAAACCATAAGTAACTTAAGTATTTGTTATCATCAGAATTATATCAATGGGGATCTTGAGACCAATACTTACCCTTTGTGCCACAATCATCCATCCTAATATCGGGCACAAAGATACTATTACAATGTTGGACGCACCAAGGCTACACAAGTTGGTGGGACCCACCATGAGCTCAAGAGGTGTCAATAAGAGTCCTCATACAAAGTGGTTCTAGCTAAGAGTAGAAGATTTGAAGATCAAGTGGAACCCAGAAAGATACCACAAGCTGGTATCTCTATCAACATGAGCTGGAAGATCATGTGGGACCTACAAAGATAAGATCACGAGGTGGCTTTTATCTTCTTTCACGTGATTAAAGAAGAGTTAGAAGTTGAGTTAAAGTAGTCTTTTAAATAGATAATGTAATCTTATCATGATAGACTTATCTTGGAGAGTTCTAGTTGGAATGTAATTAGGAGTCCTAAAATTACTTGTACTTGGACTCTATCACCTCCTCAACTATAAATTGAGGTGATTTTAGCTCGGAATTCATTAAGAAATTTTCTTTTTTTTTTCTTCTTTCTCATGTGAAGTGTTCTCTCTCTACTCTCTTTTATTTTCCTTCTCTTCTCTCTCTACCCTAGAGCTCTTCTCTTTTTCCTTTTTTTCTTTCTCTCTCCCCTTGCTCAAGGTATTATTCATGGGGTCCTAAATTCAACATGGTATCAGAGTTACCAATTTAGGATCCCCATTATGCTCTATGAAGATGTGATTAAAAGTTGCTCATAGAAGGCTCCTTATGAAATAAGATTGAAGCTCAAGAGATAAGTATTTTTTTTTTATATTATTAATTTTATGCTACTGGTTTTTGGTATTAAGAGGTGGTTTAGAGATGTACTTATGCATGTTTTCATCTTGTGAAATTATGAGAATATATGCATCTTGGATTATCTTTGATTAGAAGAGATTATCAAGGCAGTTTTTGTCGGTTTGCACAATACTTTGACCGAGACCAATGCATGTTGGATTTTTTTTATAAATCTGTGGGAACAAGATTCCCAAATAAAGAAGGATGATGTTGAGCCTTTTATGAGTCATTATCCATTAAAATTAATTACTTAGCATTTATGCTAAGCATCTCCATTAACGGAGTTGGTTTCCACTTGGTCATATTTCGATTACTTGATTGGAGAACTATTTTACTTCATCTGCCTACTATGGCTGAAGATTGTTAAATTTATGGAAAAGAGAAATGCTTCAATGACTTCATTATACTTAGAGTACATGAACCTCTAGTTATAATAGAGGAAGGTAGTAGAGTCCAATTACAATAAAACTACATTTGTCTCAATTACACCCAAACTCTAACACTTAAAGGTAAGTCCTAGCATAATTAAATAACTCAATATAGATAAAAACCAAACATACCTCAAACTAGAACTCTTATAGGACATGACCATAAGATAATGATTCCTTTGTGAGTCCTTCTTGATCTTCCAACTTATGTGATGAGGATGCCAGTTTGTGGTAATCGTGGTGGGTGCTACTTCTTATGTGTTTGTGCCCATTTTGTGGGCATTCCTTGGTCGTGTGGGCTTGGGCCTATCTTCCAACACTACCCCTCAAACTGGTGGTGAGAGAACAACATGAACTCCCAACTTGGTGCAAATGATGTATAAAATGGCACATCTTCCAATATGCCTTCATCTTCCAACACTCCCCCTCACGCTATTGCGTCCTTCCATGAGGCCCTGCTGGCACAATATAAGTGAGAGTTAAAATCACTCCTAGCCGTTAAGACATTGTTCCATACTAATGTTGGATGTATGGCACACTTCATCTTCTGTAGGTAGTGTGTCTATCGACATTGCTCTGAAGTGTCTACCACCATGTCCCTCCATAGGACAACGACTCTCAAGTGCTAGGAGTAATAAAAGCCATTACTGGTGGGGGTTCCCAATCCGGACACCGACTCTCATGGTGTCCCAACCATGATATTTTTTAGAGTCAAATAAATTATGGTATGAGAAAAGGTACTGAAGCCACCTCTTCTTCAATAATAATGTCACATCCAAAGAGACATAATAATAGCAACTGTAATGTAACACGACCATCTTCCAACAAATATAACACGAACCAAAATAATAAACCTTGAAGAAGGACTCATGAAATAATCATAATCTGATATAAATATTTTTTCTTAGATGCAGAGCATCATCTTTTGTGTACCCCCTTTCTTGAATATTTTGGTCACATAAACTTATCCACAACATATGGAATAAAATACCCTTTCTTGTACTTCTTCTACTTCTCCCCCTCAAGTTGGGATGTAATGGTAGTGATCCCATCTTGAACCAAATATCATAGATGTAGTAATTGTCAAACGCCTAGCCAATACAACCCAGAAGACCGGTCTGTTAAGTGCGAAAAGCCAAGTACCTAACCTATCAGTGGTAGACGGAACCACCTAGCTCTGACAATAATAAGCCCAAATAACATAGATGTAGTAATAAGCCCTTAAACCAGGGAGAAGTGAGATATTTTCCTAATAAAACAACTCAAACAGTGACACAAAAAAATTGGCTTAAATTCGGATTTTTCAATGCAATAGGATACCAGCATGATCTTTGATTCTTCCAATGGGAATAAATCTTAAAATATAAATCAGATTGACATAAAAAAATTTCCTTAAGAAATTATACTTAAATACCTTTCATCCAAGTATAACTTCTCTTCATAAAATATAATTATCAGAAGATAAATAATCTGATAGATTTTGGTCTCTGTCATTTGGTAGAACTAAGCATTGTTTCAATTTTTTTTAGCATAACCATTGGCTCTTCCAAAATAAATATCTCATTATAAAAACCTCATATAGAGAATTGGTTAAATATTTAAGAAATTAGACTTACATATTTTTCTTTTGATATATAATTCTCCATATAAAGTCTCTTTCTTGATAACAAATAATACCTTAGAAGTTGAAGCTTCCTGCTGCTCCTCGAACCTCTTTTTCAATCTGACCTTTCTTGCTTCCAATATCGATTCTCTTTGAAGATAACTCAGATAAAAAAAAATTGAATAGGTAAAAGAATAGACTTACATATATTTATTTTGATATATATTTCTCCATATAAAGTCTAGTTCTTGATAGCATAAAATTCCTCAAAATTTGAAAATTTCTGCTGCTGCTTGAACCATTTTGCAATCTGACCTTCGGTCATTCAAATATCGTTATCTCTTTGTAGATAACTCAGATTAAAAAAAAAAAAAATTTCTTGGAAATTAGACTCAAATATCTTTCCTTCAATATATATTTTTAAATATTAAAATCTCTTATAAAGGTGAAAAAATCAAAGATAACTACAGGTGTAGGGACTGAAAAAAAACTACGAACCTTGACTTAGGGTTTAGGGTTTGGAGAAAAGGATCTCATTATCTCTGTGGGTTGACCAAGTCAACTCACAAAACCTGTTTTGATACCATGTTAAATTTATGGAAAAGAGAAATGCTTCATTGACTTCATTAGAATCAGAGTACCGGAACCTCTATTTATAATAGAGGAAGGTAGTAGAGTCCAATTACAATAAAACTACCTTTGTCCCAATTACACCCAAACTCTAACACTTAAAATAAGTTCTAGAATAATTAAATAACTCAATATAGATAAAAGGCAAATATAACTCAAACTAGAACTCTTCTAGGACGTGATCATAAGATAAAGATGTCTTTGTGAGTCCTTCTTGATCTTCCAACTTATGTGATAAGGATGCCAGTTTTTTGTAATCATAGTGCATCCTACTTCTTATGTGCTTGGGCCTATCTTGTGGGCTTTCCTTGGTCGTGTGGGCTTCACCACTATACCCTAAAGGGGGGGGGGGGGGGGGGGGGGGGGGGTGTATCTAATTTTATGAACTAGTCTACATCGGTTCATTGGTTTTTTTTCACAAAGGATCAAATTGGTCATCTCACCATTTGTGGACCACATATAGATGAAGATGATATATTCTATACGAAATGGTTAAAGGAGGATACATTAGTTATTAGTTAGCTTATCAATAGTATGGAGTAACATGTCTCCAATAATGTCATTCATTTAGAGACGACTAAAGAAATTTGGGAGATATGCGCCAAGTTGTATTCAAGCTCCGACAACTTATAAAGACCATATGATATTTTACAACAGATGCTTACCACCAAACAAGGAGACAATATACATGAATATTTGACTCACTTTCGAGGCTTTCTTAAAGAATGGAAACTTTCCCAACCAACCTCTACAGATATCTCCATCCAAGATAAATAGAAAGAAACCTTCATAACTACCATATGCCTTGCTAACATTAAACCGCATCTTGAAGTTGCTAAGACTCACCATCTTAGCTCTTCCGCGGTTCCCACTTTTGATGATGTATGTGCTACACTTCTCCATATTCCATACGCTTCTCCCTCTACTATTGAAATATCCTCCATTATGTACTCTGGACATAGGGGAACACCATCGGACCAAGGCCGAGGCCGAGGAAGATTTAATAGAGGAGGAAGAGGAAGAGGTGGAAAGACTGGTTTTGATCGAACAGATGGGAAGGAATGCACCCATTGGAAGGACTATGGCCACACTAGAGACACATACTTTCACCTAAAAGAATGCTCTATGTGTGGTAGATTGGGCCACTCTCGCGAAAGATGTTATAACGCTAATGAGAATAAGGCTAACCAAGCCTTAGTGAGTGATACAAAGGTAGAGCAGTCTAGAACAAATCCAAAACATACTTTTACTAATGAAGACTATGAACTATTATAGAAAATGAAGACCATGATGTGGTCCTCCCCAAATATTTCTTCACCAACCATTGCCACCACCTTCAGGTATGTTTTCTGCCTCCTTTTCATCCTGGATAAGTGACTCAGGAGCCTCCGAGCATCTTATAGGTAACAAATATCTTCTATACTCAGTTTTTCCATGTATTTCTCATAAATTTGTTACCATTGTTGATGGTTCACAAGTTAAATTTCAAAGGAAATGATCCACTTCTGTTACACCATCACTTCCGCTCACTGATATCCTTTTCATTTCTACTTTCCCTTTGCATCTTTTATCGATTAGTCAGCTCACCAAACATATTAATTGCTCTATCACTTTCTCACCCACTTCATGTGTGTTTCAAGATCTTACAATGAAGCGGGTGATTGGTGGAGGCCATGAACAAGGGGGGCTCTATGTTACGGTCTTGGGTCACGAATCGAGTAACAGGGCATGGGATTTGTGAATCCAACACTGGTACTGAGTTGTTGGACTCAATAAGGAGGGTTAAAGATCTCTTCTTTGGCTAATCTTCCACCAGTGATCAGTCTCCCTTTTTATGAACCCACTCTAGTGCTAAAGTTATAGCTAGAATGGAAATAATTCAGGTGGAGAGATAATGGAAGAAATACCTTTTCTTGCTCACGTAAAGCAGGGTTTCAACCCTGATTTGATTGTACCTCGTGCTAGGATTGAAGGCCTAGCTTAGAGGGCAGCCTTGGCTCACGTTGATGGTTGTTCCTGCTCTATTTCTGTGATGATTAGCCAACAAGAGGAGTTGCACTGGTCCTTCACGTGGAAGAACCAGAAACTCTTCCTTTTTATGCTCGTGAAGAGGGATTTAACCCCTACTTGTTGTTGACGCTGAGGAGGAGGGAAGACCCTCTCTTTGGGCTCGGAAAAGGGGCAGGAAGCTCCTCTTCCAACTATGGATGACGGTGGATGAAGGTGGATGGAAATGGAGGGAGAAGGATAGGTTGGATTTTTGGAGTAAACCCTAAACTCGAGACCAAGAAGTGATCTCAGCCTGTTTACACTAGGTTATTTCTAAAATCTCAAAGCTTACCTATTTCATTCATTCATTTCCCTTAAATAGATCACGTCATGGAGTTTTAGGGTTAGGGTTACAATAATTCCCCATAATGCCCCTACATATAAAAGTAATTAGAAATAACTCCTACTTAAAACAATATAAGAAATAAATCTTACTCAAAGTAATATAAGAAATAAATCCTATTGAGTGAGTTGTTGTTGCCTCCTTCGTTGTGTGACTCGGTGTGCTATTGAGTCCACAACATATGTCTCCCCCATGGAGAAAGAGCTTGTCCTCAAGCTCAAAAGTTGGGTAGACTTATTTGAAGATGCCCACACGTTCCCATATTGCAGCGTCGGGGTCAGTGTCCATCCACTGAACGAGAATCTCGCAATGGTCATTGGTCAACTGCGTGAGTAACACCACAACTAGGTTAAGAATAACCTCGCCATTATCAACCGGTGGTAGGAATGGAGTAGATGTTGGTTATGCCCCAGAATGTGGCTTCAAAAGAGAGACATGAAACACATCATGAATTTTGGCCGTGTCCAGTAATTTGAGCTGATAGGCAACTAGTCCCACGCGTCGAAGAACGGGAAACGGCCCAAAAAATCTGGGTGAGAGCTTATGACGTGGAGGTTCCGCAAGAGACTGCTGATAGTAGGGCTGCAGCTGTAGCCACACATACTCCCCAACCTCAAACCTCACGTTGGCCTTTGTCGTAGACATCCTTCATCTGAGCTTGGGCGTGTCGTAGCCGTTCTGTGATATTCTGTAGCAGCAGATCCTGGTCCATGAGTGCCTGATCAATCGCGTCCACGCGGGTGGACCCTGGGTTGTACGAGAAAAGGCGAGGTGGATCTCGGTGATATATAACCCAAAAAAGGAGTTGATTGTAAGGTAGAGTGGAACGAAGTGTTGTAATTGTATTCGGCCCACGGAAGCCATTGAACCCATTGCCGCGGACGATCACCCACCAAGCACCGTAGATACATCTCGATGGTGTGGTTCACCACCTCTATCTGCCCGTATGTCTGTGGATGATAGGCGGAGGAGAACTTCAATTTAGTCTCACTCAAGCGAAACAGTTCCTGCCAAAAGGTGCTCGTGAAAACTGCATCTCTGTCACTCACAATGGATTCTGGAATGCCATATAAACGGACTATCTGCTCCAGGAAAATCTGAGCTACCCGTGTTGCTATATACGGATGAGCCAGTGGTATAAAATGTTCGTACTTGGAGAATCTATCAACCACCACGAAAAGTAAGGCTTTGCCGGAGGACAGGGGTAGACCTTCCACAAAATCCATCGAAATGTCGGCCCAAACCTGCGTATTAAAGGCTAGAGGCTGGAGAAGACCGGCTGGACTCAAGTGCTCGGCTTTGTTGTGTTGGCAGACTTGACAATCGCCCAAATAAGTCGCAATAGAGGGTTTCATGGCTTACCAGTAAAAATCAGTTCAAATTCTGTGCAAGGTCTTCTGTATCCCCTCGTGTGTACTGTCATGGTAGGCCGAGAGAATAACTGGAATCAACTCGGACTCAGGTGCAAGGAAAAGCCGCTGCTTGTAATAAATAAGTGAATCTTGGATGGACCACTTCGAATTCATTGTCCCTTCCGAAATCTTCTAATGCGATTCCTACAGTGCAAGGTCAATGGCATGTGCGTCTCTCACCAAGTCCAGAATGAGAAATCTCGGCTGGCTAATCGAATAGACCGACTGCCGATCCTCAAAACACTGTGATAAGGCGTCTGCTGCCTTATTTAATCTCCCCGCACGATATTCCACCGAGAAGTCAAACCCCCCAACAACTTACTAATCCAGTGTTGTTGTGGCGACGTCGTCAAATGCTACTGTAGTAGGAATTTAAGGCTGTAGTGATCCGTGCATATGAGAAAAGCCCGGCCCCATAGATATGGCCTCCAATGTTGGACCGCATTGGCTAACCCAATCAATTCGCGCTCATAGGCTGCCAACTTATGATGACGGACTGCCAATTGTTTGCTAAAACACTCAAAAGGATGGCCCAGCTGTTGTAAAACGGCCCCAATGCCCACGCCCGAAGCGTCGCACTCTACCACGAACAATTCGTAAAAAATGGGAAGCAGTAATACTGGCGCGGATGCAAGAGAAGCTTTGAGTGCCGCAAATGACTTGGTGGACTCCTCATTCCAAATAAAGGATTTTTTCTTGAGTAGACTGGTCAATGGTGCTGCCACTGGCCCATAGTTCTGAATAAATTTGCGGTACTAGCCTGCAAGACTCAAAAAACCTCGTAATGCAGAACAAGGCTATGGCTGCGGCCACTCATGAATAACTCGGATCTTCTCGGAGTCCACCGTAACCCCCTCATGTGAGATAATGTGTCCCAGATACCCCACATGTGGAGCCGCAAAAGAACACTTGGAATGTTTTAAATAGAGCTGACGTGCTCGTAACAAGTCGAAAACAATCCTCAAGTGTGCCAAGTGCTCCTCAACTGACTTGCTATATATAAGAATATCATCGAAAAACACAAGAACAAATTTTCGAAGATAGGGGCTAAATACTTCATTCATCAAAGCTTGAAAAGTGGAGGGTGCATTGGATAACCCGAACGACATGACAACAAACTCAAAGTGGCCATGATGCGTGCGAAACGTCGTCTTCTCGATATTAGATGTGTGCATCAGGACCTAATGGTATCCCGAACGGAGGTTGAGTTTAGTGAATAACCACGACCCATGTAACTCATCCAGGAGCTCATCCACTACCGGAATCAGAAACTTGTCTTTAACTGTCTGCACATTCAGCTCCTGATAATCCACGCAGAACCTCCATGTCCCATCATGTTTCTTCACAAGTAAGACGGGTGAAGAGAACGGGGAGTGACTGGGACGAATAAGACCCTGTTTCAACATCTCCTAGCACTGACACTTTATTTCGTCCTTCTGAAGGTATAGGTAACGGTACGGTCGCACGACCACTACCTTAGATCCTGGTTTCAGACTGATCCTGTGGTCACAGTGCCTTAGGGGAGGCAAACCCGACGACTCCTAGAAGAGGTCAGAGAACTCCTCAACCAGACCATCCCTAGTAGTGTCAGGCTGTTCCTGTGTCTGTAAAGTGTGCATGTGGTGGGCCCTATCCACCTGACAGCCCTGTAAGAGTACCCCGACTCCTGGCCAAATCAATGCTCATGGTTAAAGCCGAAAATTCCCACAAAATGGGCCCCAACGTTTATAACCATTTAATGCTTAATACCATATCAAATCCCGCCAGGGGAATAACAAAAAAATCAGCATTAAACGAAGTAGAGCCAATGGAAAAATTTACCGCCTTACTAATCCCATAGCTAGGGACCTTCTCGCCATTGGCCACTGAGATGGTGGTTGTCGAATGAGTGTGTATCTGGAGCTGGAGATGTTGTGCGGCTGTCAAACTCAAAAAATTGTGTGTACTCCCTGAGTCGACTAGTCCCACCAGTTCTCGGTCGATGACATGAGTTCGGACTTGCATTGTATTAGGCGATTTCTGCCTAGTAATAGCATGCAAGGATGTCTCTGGTGGTTCTTCCTCGATAATATCCTCTGGCTCCTCTGGATCCTCTGAATCCTCCACCTCAAGCCAAAACAATCGTTTACATTGGTGCCCTACCCGATATTGTTCATCGCAGTTATAACATAAATTTTTGGACTACCTTTCTGCCATCTCTGCACTCGTTAATTTTTTATAAAGTTCGGTAGGGAATTACTAGGGCAGGAGTCGACTACCCGAGTCGTAGTCGGAGTGTGTCTGGATGGGGCTGCTGGAGATGCTCCCTGAGATGAAGTATAGCGGATCCCTTGCTACGTGGAGGAAGTGTTCCTCTCACCCGACCAACCCGGCTTACGTTGCTGCAACTGTTGTCATTGTTCCATTGCTCAGGCCATATTCATTGCATGAGCTAAATCCGTAGGCATAAGGAGTTTTACCTCTAGCTGTAGATACTCATTGAGACCCGTTGTGAATAGTGAGATCTGTTGGTCAACCAATACCCTCTCACCAGCACGAGCCAACTTTTCCTGGAACAGTTTTTGATTTTGTTCCATCGAACTAGTTGGTCGCAATAGGACTAACTCCCCCAAGGTGTTGCTATTGGCGGGAGGGCCAAATCTAACTGTGCATAGATTTTTAAATTCTCCCAAAGTCATTCCTGGTCTCTCTTTCTCTACTTGAGTAACCCATAATTTGGCTTCATCTGTCATATGGAAAGAGGCTAGTTGCACCTTATCCCATTCAGTAGTCCCTTGGTTCAAAAAAAATTTCACATCTATGCAACCAAATTAAGGGATCAACTGAACCATTGAAAGAGGGAAACTCTAACTTGGTGTACCTTGGAACTGTGCCTCCGTGCTGGGGTCCTTGGACAAAAGTGCGCCCAGGCCACTACTCCCCACTTTTGTGATATGGTTGAGCAACCTTCTCACCTCTGGACTTTGATGTCTCTCTGCCCTCAACTTTGTTAGCATGCTAATAACTCGGCTCATCTCTTCTTCCAAACCACAAACCTTCACCCGACCAACTCCGTTAGCATGTTACCCTGCTCTGATACCAAGTTGTTACAGTCTCGGGTCATGGATCGAGTAACACGACGTGGGATTTGTGAATCCAGCACTGGTACTGAGTTACTGGACTCAGTAAGGAGGGTTAAAGATCTCTTCTTTGGCTAATCTTCCACTAGTGATCATTCTCCCTTTTTATGAACCCACTCTAGTGCTAAAGTTATAGCTGGAATGGAAATAATTCAGGTGGAGAGATAATGGAAGAAATACCTTTTCTTGGTCACGTAAATCAGGGTTTCAAACCTAATTTGATTGCAACTCGTGCTAGGATTGAAGGCCTAGCTTAGGGGGCAGCCTTGGCTCACGTTGATGGCTGTTCCTGCTCTGTTTTCGTGATGATGCCCCAATAAGAGGAGTTGCACTAGTCCTTCACGTGGAAGAACCAGAAACTCTTCTTTTTTATGCTCGTCAAGAGGGATTTAACCCCTACTTGTTGTTGACGTTGAGGAGGAGGGAAGACCCTCTCTTTGGGCTCAGAAAAGGAGCAGGAAGCTCCTCTTCCAACTATGGATGAAGGTGGATGAAGATGGATGACAATGGAGGGTGAAGGATAGGTTAGAGTTTTGGAGTAAACCCTAAACTCGAGATCAAGAGGTGATCTTAGCCTGTTTACACTAGGTTATTTCTAAAATCTCAAAGTTTACCTATTTCATTCATTCCTTTCCCTTAAATAGATCACATCATGGATTTTTAGGGTTAGGGTTACAATAATTCCCCATAATGCCGCCACATATAAAAGTAATTAGAAATAACTCCTAATTAAAACAATATAAGAAATAAATCCTACTCAAAGTAATATAAGAAATAAATCCTATTGAGTGAGTTGTTGTTGCCTCCTTCGTTGTGTGACTCGGTGTGCTATTGAGTCCAAAACACTCTACTACCTGGATGTGCCACAAATAAATATTGCATCCACCTATGACACTGAAACCAGGTTATGAAACAACCGGTTGGGACATCCTTCCACCCAATCTCTTCATCATTTTTTTCCTAAAGCATGGTAGGACCTTCATTGTGAAGCATGTAAAATGAGTAAACATCAGAGGTCTACATACTCACCCTGTCTAGAAATTAAAAGTGTCTCTCCTTTTTCGTTAATTCATACTGATGTATGGGGACCCTTGAGTGTCTCCAACATTTCTCACGAGAAATATTTTATTACATTCATTGATGACTCACTCGTACCACTTAGTTATTTTTATTTAAAGAGCGTTCAGAAATACCATTGATATTTAAATCTTTTCATGCAATGGTACTCACTCAATTTGGGCAGAAAATTAAAGTCCTTTGGTCGGATAATGCCAAAGAATACACATCCAAAGATTTTGACACGTTTTGTCGAGAAAATGGCATTATTCATCAGACATCATGTGCCTACACCCCTTAACAAAACAGTGTAGCCAAATGAAAGAACCATCATATTCTTGAGGTAGCTCGTGGTTTACTATATGCCATGAAAGTTTCATATTTTTATTGGCCTCATGCAGTTCTTACCCCATGTTTTCTTATAAACCAGTTACCATCTTCCGTTCTTGGTAAAAAATCTTTCCTCTCTATTATTACTTGATGATGATCCTTTTTTCACTGCCTTTGAGAATCTTTGGTTGTCAATGTTTTGTCCATATTTTCTCCCCAAAACACAGTAAACTTGATCCCAAATCTGTGAAGTGTATCTTCCTAGGATACTCTCTCACACAAAAGGGTTATGTTTGCTATAATCCATCTCTTTAGCGTTTACTTGTGTCTCGGGATGTCACATTTTTTGAAGACTCTTCATATTATTCTGATAATGCTCCTCCAAGTTTATCTTCCGTACCAGGTTCTCCTCGACTAGTTGTGCCCTGTGTTGCAGAAACTACTCAGCCCCCAGAAACACTGGTTGACACCACACCAGCTAAGTTGTCAGATCCTACCGAGGTAAGTCCATCTTCTTTGATTATTTTTTTCCCAGAATACGATACTTTCCTATTGCTATTAGGAAAGAGCCTAGATCATGTGTCATGCCTTCTACTTCTCATCCCATAACAAATTTTGTGTCTCATCATCATCTATCCCCTGTTTGTTGTCAATTTCTATCGGTTATTTCCTTCGTACTTTTACCACAGTCCTATCAGGAGGTTCTCAAAAATCAAGGGTGGAAGGCGGCTATGGATGAAGAAATACAGGATCTTTATGAAAATCAGACATGGGCTCTAGTCCCCCTTCCTTCAGGTAAAAAAACTCGTCGGTTGCAAAGGGGTATTTACAGTGAAACACAATTCGGATGGGTTCGTGGCTCGGTTGAAAGCTCGCCTTATTGCTAAAGGCTATACACAATGTTATGACATTGATTATGAATAAACCTTCTCTCCAGTGGCTAAATTAAACTTGGTACATTTTTTATTATCTTTGGCAGCTAACTCTTCTTGGTAGGTCTATCAACTTGATGTAAAAAATATTTTTTCTGAACGGGGATATAAAGGAGGACATTTATATGCAGCAACCACCTGGGTATGTGGTTGAGTGGGAGTCAGTATGTCGACTACAAAAATCTATTTATGATCTCAAACAGTCGCCTCGTGCATGGTTTGAAAATTTTAGCCAAGCACTCATACGGGTCGGATTTCACAGATGCTCTGAAGATCACTTTGTTTTTATTAAAGACATACCGAAGGCAAGGTAATTCTAGTCGTATATGTCGATGACATTATTATAACTAACAGTGATCCTGAGGGCATCCAAAAGACAAAAGAAAGGATAAAATGTTAAGGACCTAGCCAATACTACCCAAAAGATCAGCCTGTTAGGAGCGGAAGGCATATGTACTTAACCCCAGGACCATAACAGTACACCCCGCCCTCCCGATTCGACGACCATGGCGGCCTTAACACGGCAACGGGGACCGGCTCAAGAGCCCATACTCCATTATGGCACCCCACCAGGGGCGTGCAGTCCACCTGCATACGCGAGGACTCGAAGTCGGGGCGTAGCACCTGCTCTGATACCAAATGTTAAGCACCTAGCCAATACTACCCAAAAGACCGGCCTGTTAGGAGTGGAAGGCATAGGTACTAAACCCCAGGACCATAACATATGTACTGAATTCAAGACAAAGGATCTTGGATTACTCAAATATTTTTTGGGTATTGAAGTACTACAATCCAAACTTGGAATTATATTATTTCAAAGGAAGTATGTCATTGACCTACTAGAGGAGACCGGAATGCTGGGATGTAGACTAGTAGAAACTCCTATGGAATAGAATACAAAATTATGTGCAGGTACTGAAGAAGAAGTAGATATCGAAAAATATCAAATATTGGTGGGAAGACTTATTTATCTCAGCGTAACGAGGCCAAATATTTCATATGCAGTCATTGTGGTAAGTCAATATATGCACAAACCACAACTCAGTCTTTGGCAAGCACTAGAACGGATATTACGATATCTAAAACGAGCATTAGGAAGAAGGCTCCTCTATAAAAATCATGGACACTTCAACATCGAAGGATTCTCATATGCAAATTGGGCTGGATCCCCGGATGACAGAAAATCTACTTCAAAATATTGTACGATTGTTGGAGGAAACTTGGTTACATGGAGGAGCAAGAAACAGAATGTAGTTGCAAGGTCTAGTGCAGAAGCAGAGTACAGAGCCATGGCACACACAGTCAGTGAACTCCTATGGATCAATCTCTCCTAACTGAACTGGGTTTTTACAAAGAAGCTCCGATGAATCTTTCCAACCAGTCACTCACAAAATTTTGCCAGCATCTTATCTTTCCAACATGTATCTTCACATAACCAAGTTGCAGACAGTCTCACCAAACCAGTCACTCACAAAATTTTGTCCAACATTTGTAGCAAATTGGGCATCTACGATGTTTTCTCACCCCCAGCTTGAGGGGGAGTGTAGGACCCACTATGGCTACACAAGCTGGTGGCACCCACCATGAGCTCGAGAGGTGTCAACAAGAGTCCTCATACAAAGTATCTCTAGCTAAGAGATAAGAAACATGTGTTAGAATTAAATAGAAGATTTCAAGATCAAGTGGGACCCACAAAGATACCACAATCTGGTATCTCTATCAATATGAGCTGGAAGATCATGTGGGACCCACAAAGATAAGATCGTGAGGTGACTTCTATCTTGTTTCACGTGATTAAAGAAGAGTTAGAAGTTGAGTTAAAGTAGTCTCTTAAAAAGATAATGTAATCTTATCATGATAGACTTATCTTGGAGAGTTCTAGTTGGAATATAATTAGGAGTCTTAAAATTACTTGTACATAGACTCTATCACTTCCTCAACTATAAATAGAGGTGATTGTAATTCGGAATTCATCAAGTAACTTTCTTATTTTTTTTCTTCTTTCTCGTTTGAAGTGTCCTCTCTCTACACTCTTTTATTTTCCTTATCTTCTCTCTCTACTCGAGAGCTCTTTTCTTTTTCCTTTTTTTATTTCTCTCCTCTTGCTCAAGGTATTATTCATGGGGTCCTAAATTCAACAGAGACATTGTATAAGTGGGGTTCGATGATTTAAAATGAACTATATAAACATTTATGCTCTTATGCCTATGACCTACAAGAATAATCTTATCACTTTCAATGTGTCTAACCAATCATTTATCTTTTCAAACGCAACAATATTTCCTTTTTCACGAAATTGACTCACACTAAATATATTATGTCCAAGCCCTTCTACAAAATACATTTCACAAATTGGGGATCAAGGGTTACCTATGTTGTTGATCCCCATAATTCTAGCAGCATTATGGCCTCCATAATAGACACGACACCATCTTTGTAACTCAAATTCTAAAATACCTTGGTGGCCTATCATATACCTTGAACACCCACTATCAATAATCCAATTTGTTTAGATGACTTGGCACAATGGTACACCTACAATCACAAAATCAAGTATTTTTTTTAGGTACCCAAACTTTCTTGAATCCCATGAAGCTATATGGCTGTTCAAGCTTAAGGTTCCATGGGGAACCCAAACATATGCATAAGACCCATTGGATTGCAATAATGATAAACCACATTAGGTCTAGGTCTCAAATTTTTATTTTTAGAGTTAGCTTATTAATTTGATTTATGAGTAGAAATCCTCTTAATCACTTGAGTTAAATTGCTCATTATTCCATTTACCGCCATTTAAGCTCTTTATTTCTTTCTTGAGGTTAACCCTCTCTTTTCTTCAATTCTTATTTCCTCAACCTTGGATACCATTGTTTGCCTAGGTGGTTTCTCTAGAGGGGATGCTTTGAAATTTAAATTAAAGAATAACATGCACACACCATTGGGACAAATAGATTTTTTTGTTATTGATGTTCCCCTAATGGTAGTCACCACCTAAGAACCCGTGCTTGAAAACATTCTACTACTACGTTCTAATACTTGGAAAATTATAAAATAGAATTTGGCTCTCTTTGGCCACATGTAACTCAGTACACAATTTTACACGAGTCAATCTCCCCAAGTGATTGCTGCTAAATTCTAGCTCTAGCTAGGCCTTTCTATCTAGATTAACAAGTTCTAGGTGAACCTTTCACAATTTCATAAAAAAAAAAAGGAAACAATTACACCCTTACTTGGAGAGATGTTTCTCCTTGAGAAATTCAAGAAGCCTCCTCTTTTGTAGCACGTTGTGAATAAATCAAGGAGCTTGTACTATGATGTATGCAATGATAATTAATAGAGATTGAATGTTTTTCAAAAGTATGGTTCTCTCTCTCTCTCTAAAGCACTTTTGGTAGGAATTTGCATGATAAAGTTTTGTAGCTTGAAGATATGCCAATAAATGCTCATGCGCTCCTTTACTCATGGTTTGGTGGGCTGTTTATAGCTTTCCCAACTCGAACTATCCATTATTTGCCTGTTTGTAAAATTAAATTGTTGATTGATCGATCACTGGTAATTGATTGATCGATCGATCGATCATAACGACCACTTTTCTACTAGAGAGTGACTTCTTCATCGATGAACTGATCGTTTAATATATTATGTTTGGTTCAGAAAAGCTAAGTTGATTGATCATTGACAGTGGTTGATCGATCAATCGAGATTGCATCTGGCAATGCAATACAAGTATGATCAATCAGTGTGTTTTCCTTAGATCAATCATGCTTGAAGTCCCTTCTTAGCAAGGTTCTGACTGATTGATCAATCTGGAGGGATGATCAATCATTCCATGAAAATTATACTTGCCTGGATAGTTATGATCGATCAATCTCTAAAGGGGTGATCGATCATGTATTATAGCATGAACTGGCCATGTCCTGGATTATTTATCAATTGACTATGGTTAATCGATCATGCTTTATATTTCTGGCCGGCATAGTTCTGGACAATCGATTATTATCAGTAAATGATCGATCGTTCCAATGCCAAATTAAAATTTTAGATTTTATAAAGCATGAAAATTTCTCTCTAAGTGCTTTAACACATTTGTAAATGATGTGCATGATGATTCTAAACATACAATTTATATCCTAATGCTCTGATTTCACAAGTACTTAAGGAATAAGAGTTATAATACTCTCATACAAAAATTGATTGCGTTTAAATGTTTGTCTATGATGCTTGAACTCTAGTCTTTACATTGTCTTTTTCCTTGTTGGTGCATCTTCAAGTGACATTCTTCAATTATACTTGAGGTCTTCAATTTGGCTTTGACACTCTAGAAGGCGAAGTATTTGAAATACTTTAAATTTATAATTTATTAGTTCAATTAAGTTTTGTTGTCATCAAAAGCCATGTGGGAGTCAACCTACAATCAATAACCAAATTCTTTTCTAGCTCAAAAAAATTCTTTTGGTATTTTTTTAGAGTTTCAACCACATCATCCAACAAAATAATCAGTTCATTTAATATGGAAAGACTTACCTCTTATTATTTATCCAAGGAGGAGGATTCTTCAAAAGTCATGTAGCAAATATTTGCTTCCTCTTTGGTTGACTTTTCATCATCACTTGAGCTAGAGTTATCTCTTCTTGTTCTTGGAGGATCTCTTCAACTTGGGGCACTCAATACGACAATGACTTGGTTATTTAAAATTATTGGATCCTTCTTGTTAGCATCAAATGAATTTTTCTTTGAACTACTTACATTACCTCTTCTTATGTTCATGTTGTTTGTCATCTTTCTAAGCCTTTGGGTTATAATTGAAACCTCAACCTTCTCTAAATCATCATCCTTTGCACTTAATTCTATTGATTTGAGAGCTAGTGACTTGGATTTTGGATCAGCTACATTTTTAGTCACTTTTTGGTAGTTTTTTCTTTCATTTCATAGGATAGTAAAATTTATAGAAGTTTAACCATACCCATGGCATCCAAGTCATGGCTGTCCTAATGGCATTGGCCCCATTATCCCATGAATGGGAGAGAAATGTAATGATTTTTTATCATTTTGCTCATAAAGTGGAGTTTTTCTTTCCAAATAGTTCAACTAATTGGTGATGTTAGTCAAACAAGAATGAGTGTCAGCTATCGTTTCATCTCAAGTTTTTCATAAGTTGTGGTTAAAAGACTTACTTTTGATTGATTGACCCTATTTTTGCCTTTGTGTATGATTTGAAGTTTTTTTCCAAACTTCATTGGTTGTTTTACAAGTGAACACTATTGAATTGTTTTCACTAAGGACAAAAAACAACATATTGATGGCTTTAAAGTTGATTATTAATAAAGATTTTTCTTCAAGTATCATCTCCGAAACCGCCTTAGGTACTTGTTCCTCATCTTCAGTTTTCTTAGGTACAAAAGGACCATTTCCCACACACACCCAATAGTCATAATCTTTTGATTGAATAAAAGATATCATCCTAATCATCTAATAAGCATAATTGTTACAATCAAAGAAAGGAGGATAGTTGATGGACTCTCCCTTAGCCATATGACCCTTTTTAACAGCTATTGGATCTTAGTACTCTTGTGAGTTACAATAGCCACTCTAATACCACTTTTCATCCTAAAATAAGCATACAAGAGGTAGGTGAATTCAGTGAAAATAAATTTAAAAGCATTCATCAAATAGTTAACTAAGGCATGACGGTGCTAGTAAAAAATTTAAAAGAAAAGTAATGTGCACAAGGGATTTTTTAAGTGTTAAAAGACATCCATGTGTGTAGCAGTGGCATGGCTAGTAAATAAGAAAATATTTCATAGAGATGGCATAGAGTTTTAATTATGCAAGATGGTGTATTTCCTCTTATGTCTTTTTCCTTTGGAAGTATGTAGCCCTAAGGGTATTGTAGTCATTGTAAATACCTTCACAAAACTATAATTACAACTTCATGGCATGGGGTAGAAGATTCGAGCCTCTTCCTCTTGGCTCAAATTCGTTCGTACACCTCTCTCTCTCGTTTCCTCTTCTTTCTCTCCCTTGGTTTCTTCTCTCCTCTTTCCCAAGAGCGAGAATTCCTCTCTTCTCTCCTTTCCTTGAGATCTCTTGTGTTTATGTGTTGTTCCTAAAAATCAACATTACGTAGTTGGACCAATCTTGGCTTAATCCATGCTCAAGTTGTTGCTTGAGTTCTACTAGTAATCGAAGGATGTCAATAGAGCCTACTCCAAAAAATCCAAGCAACTGCTCATAAGAAAAGTCTTAAAGGCATCTTGATAAATAAAATAAATACAAGATAAAAATAATAAAATGACACAAGCTAGTGGGAGGCTTATTAATTACTTATCAAAGAACAATATTAGCTTGATAATAAAAAATGGACAATCCAAAAGAAAAATATTGATTCACAAGTTGTAGAGTTTTGATTTGAGGTGGAGATCACTTTTGAGCATTGGTGGGTTGCTAGAGCATTCATCTTTAAGTAATTTCTCAAAGATCTATTTACAGTTTTCCAAAAAAACTAGTCATTTTTTTTAGTGTTGGGACTTTGGATCAAACTATTATGCTTTGGGTCAACCTAGAAAACCCAAAACTTGTTTTAAAAAAAGCTCCTCAATAGTTTGGGTCAACCCAAACAGTTAATACAATTTTCTATAATTTATCAGGTTGGCCCAAATAATTCCAGATGATAATAGGTTGAAGTATTTAAGTCTTTTTTGCTAATTTTGAGTCCAAAAAGTTGTAGATTAGGCAAAGGTGCTCCTTGGGTATGTCCAACCACATTTGGAAAGACAAGTAAGGTTTTAGAGAGATATCAAATATTTATATAAAAGTAGCAAAAAATATATCTATTTCAATCTTTTCTACTTTTGTCTGTCTCTTTTCATGGCAAAAAGTCAATCACTTTCAAGTCCTTTGGTCTTGAATGGCTTCATTTTCAATTCTTTTTTGTGTTTCCTTGCCATTTACCATTTTTATCTTCATCAGAAGGAATATTTTAATCACACTAAATAAACTAGTTAGTAGTAAAAGGTCAAAATATGTGTTTGTAATCATCAAAATCTGAAGGAGTAATCATAAAGTAAACCATTGGGCAAACAAAGGTAAGGTAAAGTTTTCTCGAGTCTTAATTTTTGTCATCAACCTTCGTAGTTTTAGCCCGTATTTTACCCTGGTATATGCATTATTTAACATGGGAATATAAGCATCAAATAATATTTGAACACACACATTCTCATATTCAAGCTCAAGTCCAGGTCAAAACCATGGATACAACATCATATTCTTCTTTTTTCCCCATTTTGTGTTATCTATAGTATGAGGGTGATAAATAAAGATTTCTTGTAACAAATTGTTTCGTTAGTTGAAGTATTCGGTTATAGTCCTTTGTACTCTTCATATGGTGGACAAGTTAGAATGAACTGCACACATTTTTGGCACATTGTTCTCATGAGAATAAGACATCTTCAACACTTCTTAGGTTCTTTAGCTGTACTACAAAACACAACTTGATTTTGAAGTGATGGTTTTAAGCTGTTAATCAACCAAGTCATCATTGTGTCATTATCTTTCTTCTAAATTCTAAGAATAGGATTGGGAGATTTATCAGCCAAAGCATAATCCTTCTCCTGATTTTAAATATGGATTTGAAGCACTCTTGACCAAATTTAGTAATTCTTTACATTCGACTTTAGATTTGCAATATGAATGTGAGAAATATCCTTCTCAACTTTGTTGTTGTAAGTCTTTTTGAATGTCACAGCAAATGAACCAGATGATGCTATCACCAAACCTAGAATACACTAGCAGCCTACAATAATTAATTGACAAACTCAATTTCTTTATTGATTAACTAGTTTTCTTAATTGTTTAATACTTTTTTTTACTTAGTTGATTAAGTACAAACATGCCTATGCTTAATCGATTAAGTTATACAACTTAATCGATTGGGCATGAAACAAGGACTTCATCTTCTTCCATGGAAACTCCAAACCCACAAATGTGTCTTAATACGTCTTTATAGATTAAAAACGCTTCCTTGATCCACAAAACACTCAATACACAGACCTTCAATTTAGATATTAAACTACTAATCTATTTCTTCGATACCAAAAATAGAGAATCGTATAGACGACTCACACACAATACTCGACTTTGGGGGCACAACCACCATCAACAAATTCATAACATACTAACCACCAACTAGTAGGTTGTCATACAAATAGAGGGATGCTACTAACCTGAACAGCCACTCAAAACCTCATACTTGAAGACTTTTATGTTTCAATATGATGCAAATGAAAGACTCAGAACTTAAAGGGATGCAAGAACTAGGGGTGACAATTTTACCCGATCATCTAATTACTTTTTTTAATTGTTTAATTATAAAAGGATATGGGAAAAAAATCTTTATCTATGTATTAATTAGGGTCAACTTACCCGATTATCCATCACCTGGTTTATAAACAAAAAGGATATGGGAAGAGTAGAAGATAATACACCACTTTTAATATTATAAAGATGTTTTATTAGTTTTATAATTTTATAATATTTTATAGTTTTGTATGAATTGTAATTTAATTTTAAGTTTTAATTATTTTTATTTATATATTATATGTGATTTTAAAATAATATATTGAATTATCTATTTACTTACCCACTTACTTGTTTGCCCTAGGGTAAGAAAATCGAAGATGGAATAAGTTGTTATAGATCCATCCGGTTGAAACAGATAACAGAAGAAAAAAAGTATGATACGAGTAACAAGATACCCACTACCCGTTGTATGTGTTACCCTTTTACAGTCCAACAAAAATAATTGTCCCTGGATTATGGATGCTCTGTTACCATGTGACAAATCGTTCATATAGATCTCTAGTTAAAGTGAAGGAGACAAAAAATGAGAAGGAAAGACTCTCTTTAGGGGTCACTTTCCCCATTGTTCTTTTATTAATTGCTAATTACAGATATATATAAACAAATTACAAATATGTCCCCACATTATAACTCTAATAGCCTTGAAATTTAATTGTGCTAATAAAACCCTTAAAACGAATATTTCATCCTAGCAACCCACAAAGGGTAAATAAAAAAAAAATGACGAAGTACTCCCAGTCCGTATCAATAGCCTCAGCATGAAATTGCCGGCGGTGATCGGCTGTTGTACTCCGTGAATCCGCTATCCATCCCTTGTCACTTGTCGCTGGCATCTTCACCGGGGGGATTCAATGCTTCTTTTCTTTTTTCATCTCACATAGAAACGACGAGGAATTCGACACAGGAGAGATGCATAATGATCCTCTGGTTCCGGGATTTTTGTGATGAGACCGGAGGAGCGATTGATCGATACAATGGATATTCCAGGTTTCTCCATCAGAGTCGTACTGCTGTGCCTCTATTACAGCTGTGAGGTGGGGCTTCAATCTTTACCGTCCTCACTCTATCGTTTGTTTTCTCTGTATTGCCTTTTGATTGAAACCTGTTGATTAGGACCCTAACAGAAACCAACGCGCTTCGTCCTTCCGTCCCTACATCTTTTAATGGCGTCGTCAACTCGTAATCTCTCTGCACCCATTAGTATCCCATCACTTGAAAAACGCAATAACTAACATTTACTTGCAGAGAATACGTAATTATTTGACGAGACGCATGCAGCTACATCCTCCTACTCCTGGTTTGGCACAAAAACATATGATTCCTTCATTGTCCTTTTTGCCTGTTGAATTGAATTACCTTCTCTGCAAACGACAGTGAATCTGAGCTCCTGGACGAGGGGAGGAAAGCTTCGTAGTTTGTACAGCAGTCAAGGGAAGAATCAATCTGCCGTGAGGTGATTGTTTATTGATCGTGCAGCATTTCAAATCACCTTTTCGAAAATACGACTCGTAATATAGTGTATGCACGTACTCACCATGTTTTTCTCCATTAATTTTCGCGCTGTCTGATACGCTGGATGTTTCTCTAATTCAGTCACCATTGGGTTTCTCAAGATTAACACGAAGAAGAAAAGAACAGAGAAAGAACAAAAACCCGTGACATCAACTCACGCATCAAATTCTGCCAGCTACAACACCAAAAGATACCCACCCACATTAGCTCGTCTCTCTGGCTCTGTGTCTGTCTGTCTCTCTCTTTTTACATTACGCAGTCATTAAGGACAATTCCGTTAACTCCATTAACATGGCTTCCTACGACAATGCTGCAGGTTAGTCTCCTCTTTAATGCACTGCTCAGACTTGTTCTTCCTCAAAATGCTCCATTGCAAGTCAATCCTCCAATATTTCGTCCACTCCGAAGAATAGGCTTAGCTTTTCCAGCTCATTGTTCTTCAGCATTTATTTTGGACTTTTAAGTCTGCTATATATGGCCGGTAAAAAGAAGCAGCATAGAAGTAAATTCTTACAGATCTGCAGAGCAGCAGACGGACAATTTGTAAGACAAAACTGGCCTGAAGGTTTTGCCCTGGTGGCAACGGCAGAGAAGAAGCAGCCAGAGAGATTTCTCATTACTTCTCGACACTTGGACAACAGCATAAGTCCATCAAGGCCCCATCCAGTACAAAGATAAAAATCTCAGTACGTGGTACCATATGCTGATCATCTCATTCCAGTCGAAACTTTCGTTCTTTGTCATCGTTCAATCCACCACCCTGGCTGATTTTATCTGACTACCAAATACTTGGATTTATAACAGTGCGGTCTTTCGGTCATTAGTCCATAAATTCGTTTCCTTAAAATCCCAAGGAACGAAGGAAACCGTGGCGACTCCAAGAAATGGTCCATCTTTTCTGGAGACGTGAACTGGAAATCAATTTGATGAATCATAGAGTTTATTGAACCGGTTCGTAGGGAAGGTACGAGTAAAGCAGATGTACAGCCTTAGCTAGCTTCAAATGTATAGACAGTACAAGCTAGCACAAACTATATCATTTATGACAATCAAGAAGCTAGAAAGAGACTGAATACACAGAGGAGAGCGATCAATTGAAGCACCAATTCCAGGCGAATAACAGTACTGATTTTCTTTCACGGGATCGAACGTTCCTTTCTAATTGGACGAATGAGGGAGATGTAGCAATTTTGATCTAGTTTTGGGTCTTTATTTCGAACTGGTTTAAACCCTCTAAAGCCAGGTCTAGTTTGGCTCGAAGTTGGTGAAGACTTCAATCTAAAAAACCTGAATCCCAAGTCTTTCCTTCTGTAAATTATTTGATCTCTTGAACAAGTGGCAATTGGCTTTCTTCGTTTTTCTTCCAGAGTTCCACTGCGAATGCGAATGAAGGAAACATCAATTCGAAGATTTACAATCACAAGTCACGTAGTCTTGTGTTATTGATATCTGTTCAGATCTTCGAGAGATGCGGTTTTAAAGGACGAGGGTCTCTTGCCAGAGAGTCATCTTCAATAATGGGGATGAGTTCATTAATTTAGGCCAACCCGGCAATTTATCTTGCAGATACTGGTTGGTCGGCATGAGCTTTCCCTCCAAAGGTGTAAAAACCCTTTACACATCGAAACTTCAATCTTCTGCCTAGAGAAGAAGAAACCTCATCATGCAAGAAATCTGACATAGATTAATCCTTGGGTTTTTTACCAAACTACCCAATTTTAAAAACATATTTCGACCAATGACGACTCTATGAACTTATTTTGAAAAATACTGGTCCACTGTACATGTGTATAGTCAAAGTTGACACATAAGCTTTGACTGATTACGTGTCGCTACATCATCAGTACAATGTGAGTAAATGAACACCTCGGCTGTCACGTCACTATTCCGACATGTCATCTGCCAGGTAAGATGTCACGTCATTATCTATTAACCCTCTCTTTGCCCTGCCATCTCGCGCTACGTAAGCCTATCTTCTTATTTTTTTCGTTTTCTCTCTCTCTGCTCACTCTTTCTCCTCTCCGCTCCTTCGCCCTCTCGCCTTCATGCAGTGCTTGCTGCCACTGCTCGGCCTCGGACTCCTCTCATCTCCTCTCGCCCTCTCGCAATGCTTGCTGCCGCCGCTTGGCCTCGGCCTCCTCTCCTCTCCTCTCACCTTCTCTCCTCTCGCCCTCTCACAGTGCCTACTGCCGTCACTCCCCTGCTGCCGTTGTTGCTCGGCCTCGACCTCCTCTTCTCTCCTCTCGCCTTCTTGCAATGCTTGTTGCAGCCGCTCCCCACCACTCTCCTACTGCCGCCGCTCGGCCTTGGCCTCCTCTCCTCTCGCCCTCTCGCAATGCTTGCTGCCTCTGCTCCCCCGCTCGGCCTTGGCTTCGCCCTCGACGCCCCCCTCTCATTTAAAAATTTAAAAAATATTTTAAATTGATAATAAAATATGTTAAATAAGTAAGAGTAAGATTTTTTAATTAATTAGTATTTTTATTTTATTTTTAATTATTTAAAATATAAGGTAATAAAAAGTGTATCAATAAATTTGAAAAAAATGTATTGATAAATTTAAATTTTAAACTCAAATCTAAATTTTCAAAAAATTTAATTAAAATATTTTTTAAATTGATAATAAAAAGGTGTTAAATCGGTAAGAGTAAGATTTTTTGTATCTTATTATTTTAAATATAAGGTAAAAAAAAGTGTGCCGATACATTTATTTTTTAAACTCAAATAAATTTTTTCATATTTTTTCAGTTAATAAATATTTTAAATCGATAATAAAAGGTGTTGTAAGATTTTTAATTAACTAATATATTTTTTTAATAATTTATTTTTTTTAAATAAAGTGGTAAAAAGTATACAAATAAATTATATTTTTAAACTCTAAAATAAATTTTTTGTATAATTATTCAATTTATAAATATTTTAAATCGATATTAAATGGGTAAGACGTAAGATTAAGATTTTTTAAATTTATAAATATTTTAAATCCATAATAAATGGGTAAGAGTAAGATTTTTTCTATTTTTAAATATTTTAAATCGATAATATGTTAGTAAAAATTTTAATTAATTAGTATAATTTTTTTAAAAATATATAAAGTAATAAAAGTGTAATGATAAATTTTATTTTTAATTAATAAATATTTTAATAGATAATAAATGGTGTTAAACAAGTGATAATTTTTTAAAAATTTATTATTTTAGATATAAGGTAATAAAAAGTGAATTCATAAATTTGATTTTTAAAATAATAAAAAAGTATTCAATTTTTTATCATTTAATGACGTGGCATCTTACCTGGCATAGGACGTGTCGGAATAGTGATGTGGCAGTCGATGTATCCATCTACTGACGCAGTGCAGATGACATGTGACATGTAATCAGTCAATACTTACGTGTCACCTTTGACTATACACATGTACAGTGGACCGATCAAAGTTGGGTACTTTTCAAAATAAGTTCATAGAGTCGTCATTTTTCAAAATATGTTTTTGAAATTGGGTATTTTGGTAAAAATCCCTTAATCCGTTTTTTCTTTCACTCTGTGTAAAAGGGAAAGAGGGTTGGACTATTCAGATTAGCCTCGTTTCGTTAACTAGTGAAATTAAAATTCATGTTACAAAATCTCTTTGATTTTTGTCTATCTCTCTTTATTTTTTATCGTTGTATGTGACTCAGATGAGCTGAAAAAGAGTAAACCAGCTTAGAAATGACTTGGTGGCAAGCATTTGTGTCAAATCATGATCCAAATGATGATCGACTTTCCCTTCTGGCCAATCCTAACTTGTACTAGGCTACTGATTTGGATTTTCACTCTAACGCAGCAGGGTCACCAATTAGGGGTGGCATCTTGGTTCGATTTGATTTAACGGGATCTCGAGATCCAAATAAGGTTCGTTTGAGTTAATGAGTCGAGCTGAATTGAACTATGGTTCGGTTCGATTTGAAAGCTCGCGAGCCAGCTCGTTAACGGGTTCGGGACTCGGGACTTGGAGCAAGAGCTGGGGGGGGGCTCCCATCGTCTCTGCCGAGCCCTTCCAATCGGTTTGCTATGGCCGACTCCGTCACCGTCGACAGCTGCTCGCTGGCCGCCTTTGCCGTTGCTCGGTTCGATTTCTTTCTCCCCTCGTCTACCTTCTCTTCCGTCAGCCCCAACGACAGGTCCTTGCTGGTGCCACTAGACCCCCTTCCCTCTGCGTCGTCTCGGTGGAAAACCAGAGACCTAAGTTGGAGAAATAATTCCCTCCCCCTGCGCGCAAAGACATCGTGTGATTTCACATGTGCGAGATCATAAGCAAGTGAAAAAAAACTTCTTCTTGAACTCAGGTTGTTCCTTCCTCATGGCTCTTGAAAAGACTCAAATTGTTTGAGGTACTCTCTTATTGCTAACTCCATTCAAGTTTTTCTGAAAAATAGATTAGTAGCATTTTAGAACTGCTGCTGTATGAATTCATTCTCCGAAGAAAAAACGAAAATGGGCATACGATTAAGTCATCCAAAACCATTTTTCTTAATTTTTTTCTCTGTCTCCATGATCTGGTTTTCTAGTCCTTGAATCAGAACGATGTAATTGAGTACAAATAGACAAAACTAGTGTTATTTTTCAAAAGAATATTTTTGTATTTGATATTGAATAAAGTTTATATATAATTATGTAATTTTTATGAATAATTTTATGCGGAGTTAATATACAGAGGTTATGTCCAATTTTAAATAGAGGTTATGCTCAATTTTATGTAAAATGTATGTATAATTTTATATATAATTTATTTGACTTGTATTTTATGTAAAGTTTTAAATATAAGTTAGAGTTCGAACTCAGTAAAAAATATTAAGCTTGAACTTGATTACAATTTTAGGCTCGAGACTAAGCTCGGCTCGAGGTCGAGTTCAAAATATTTAAATCAAACTCGGCTCAAACATAGACATATTCGGGCTCGGCTCTTGGCTCTCTCGGCTCCTGGCTCCCCTCGATGCCACCCTTAGGATTCATCGTGTAACCCACGAAAGAAAAGAAATTCACCATCAAAACTGTTTTCTTACCTCGCTCACCTTCCATGCAGCAGCCATTAATGAACTCATTCCTCTTTTCCGTTCCTCTGGAACCTCAAAATTGAAATGGTAATCAAACGCAGCCATTTCTGTTCATTTCTTGGGACATTAGCTCCGGACAAAAAGCCAACCCTCTCACCAAGTGACTCGTGTCTGTTTGTAATTATGTTACCATAAGATCAGTGTTCCCCACCTCATCTGCAGAGGGTGAAAGCTGGAATTTCTGAGGAAGAGGGAGACAAAGTGCAGAGTGGAGGATGGGGTGAATTCGCAGAGACGGAGATTTAATGAGAGGGCTGAGAGGTTCTCGTAAAAGGGTCCCCCACTCCGTACCATGAGAGACTACCAAGGTGCCTTCTTGCCCACTGGGTCCTACCACCCGAGCATTATATGTGTCATTGTGAAATGATGGAAAGCCAGGTCGGTTAAGGGTCACTGTGAAGTTGGACAGTCCACACACACACCCACACGCCTTAGCTTCTCTCTCTCTCTGCTTCCTTCCTTTCCCTTCTCCCTCCCTAATAAAGCCCTCTCACTGTCCTTTCACTCTTTGTGCTCTTTCTCTTCCTCCTCTCTTCCTCCTCTCTTCCTCCCAAGTCCCAACCCTTCTTCTCTCTCTTCCCTACCTGAGGAGTAAGAACTGCTCTCACGTACATTTAGTCTCCAATTTGGACCGAAGCTGGTCAGGTTGTTACCTTTGGTTTCTCTCTCGATACTGGATTACAGAGCAACAGCGAGTGAAGGCGCTGGTGAGTGACGGGTGTCTTTTTGTCATTCAGAACCGATGGGCCTTCCTCACTGCCTCGTCAATTGCTCCCACGTACGTGACCGTAGCGCTGAGGAATGACATTTTTTTGGCTATCGTACCACCCTCTGCATTTATCCATGACTTCGACGAGCCATTTATGATCAGTTTAGCTACTGTGTTCCACCTCCGACACACTCATTTCTCCGAAGCTAATTTCTCCCCTTCATCCTCGTCTCAGCCAAGGAGGCCGACCGTAACTGATAACGCCCGCTCTTGCTCTCAATGGCGGATCATCCAAATTCAGAAGCTGAGAGTAGCAGCAACTCCGCCTCCTTGCCGTCCTCCCCTTCCTCCTCTTCGCTGTCGCAATCGCTACCACCTCAGTACAACTCCGCAGCTCTGGCCCAATCCAACGAATCCAAGACGCAGGACTCTGACTTGGCGGCGAAGAAGAGCAAGAGAATCCGAGATTGCAGCAAGCACCCTGTCTACCGAGGGGTTCGCATGCGGAATTGGGGCAAGTGGGTGTCCGAGATACGCGAGCCGAGGAAGAAATCCAGAATATGGCTCGGCACCTTCCCCACGCCGGAGATGGCTGCGCGCGCCCACGACGTCGCCGCCCTCAGCATCAAGGGCAACTCAGCCATACTGAATTTTCCCGAACTCGCCGAGTCTCTGCCTCGTCCAGCCACTCTATCTCCACGAGACGTCCAAGCGGCAGCTGCCAAGGCGGCTGCCATGGATAAGTTCAGTGCGGCTTCGCCGGCCCCAGTGCCAGATGAATTGAGTGAGATCGTGGAGCTGCCTCGATTGGGTGAGAGCTTCGGCTCCGCCGACTCACCCAACGACTTCGTGTTCGTAGACTCGTCAGACAGTTGGATGTACGCGCCGGCGCCGTGTCTGGAGAGCCTGGACGACTGCGACCGCTTCTTCTCGGACCAGTTGCCAGCGCCGGAGAGTATGATCCCCAGCAGCTTTGGTGCCTTCCTGTGGGATTACTAGTGCTTGACTGCTTGTTTTAGCCCTTCACTTTTTCTCGGGGGTTAAAAACGAAAATGTTTTAATCTTTTTCCTGTTTCTCTTTGGTTTTTCTTTGGGTGATGCTCCCCTCATCACTTCAGTGAACTGTACAGCGTCAAGAAAGAAAGAAAGACAAGAGGGAAATGAACTTCTTTTGTTTGTTTGATGTACAAACTTTCAGAGGCTTCCCCCCTACCTTCATTCTCCTCTTCTTTTTTCCTTCTGCCTCTGTTAATGAGCTTGGAGATTTCAATTTTGAATAATAGAACTCAGGCGCACCAACTTTTGAGACTCTGTTTAAACAGAAATATCTTTCTCAACTTTGTCGCTGTAAGTCTTTCACTCTCACTCCTCTTTCTTGAGCTTCAGATCTTTTACGAACTTCCCATTGTATTTTGTGTCGTGTCATTGGAAGGAAGCTCCATCCATCTTCTTTCACTTTCCTTTTTTACTCTTTCATTTTCATTAAATCTTTGAAAATGGTATCTGCGAATTGGGTGTCAGATTCTGAAGCTCTTCTGTTCAATTATCACCGCAAGAACAATCGGTTTACTCTTTCATTTTCATTAAATCTTTGAAAATGGTATCTGCGAATTGGGTGTCAGATTCTGAAGCTCTTCTGTTCAATTATCACCGCAAGAACAATCGGCCATTCGGCTGAAACTTCGACGGAGACCAGAAAATAAAAAAAAGTTTACTCATCTATCTCTATATCACCCAGGAAGCAAACCCTGTGCAGCTCGAAATAGTGAAACACTCAGTCAGCCTCCCGCAGCTTTTTTTTTTTTTTCCCAAAAATTGGCATTCGTTCAAAATAGCAATGACCACAAAATATCCTGACAATATCGCAAGCTGCAGTTCCTCGATGAATTCTCAGCAGCACTCGGTTTTTTTCCCGTATTACCTGATAAGGGTGAAAAGAACAGTAAAGATCTAAAGGCAGAAGGTACTGTTGGGCAAGAATCCCCACCCACACAGATCACAGAGCTGCTGCTTTTTTGCGAGATAGAGATTTCCTAAATCCAGTTTATTTCCTCTTTTAGTAAACAGTATCTGGATCAATGTCTCCATTTCGTTAACCTTTCCGCAGATATCTCGCCATAAACATTCCGTACTTTTGCTATGTGGAGGCTTCTCCTGGCGGCTTTGGGGTAAGGGGAAAAAAGGTTGATTAGCAGAAACGTGAAAGGCCAACAAACCCTATCTTGTCCTAGTGTTTCTCTCAGGTTCCTGCAATACTGGGTTCGTAAAGTGGAATAGATGCTGCAAGCCGCCACTCCCATCACAAAGAGATATTGCTGAGAGTGAGAAAATAGGAGAGGATGGGATTTCAATTTTTCACTCGTGACTTTTGCCCACCGCTCCATAGAGAGAGCTCTGGATCGAGCTTTGTAACCAGAGATATTGTTTGAATAATGTTGATTCTCTGATGATTACTTGTCCAAAAAGCCGGTTTCTAATCGGAAAAAAAAAATCTGCCCACCGACTATGTATCCAATACGATAGAATGCCCGTCCCCAGTTCAAAATTTTATATGTATTCCTCTCTGGCTTTGTCTTTCTTTCGTCAAAGTTTTTGGGCTTTTCAAAAAATGTAAGTGCCAACACCAGCATGAGCTCTCTTCGAGCTTAAAAATGGTGAGAATCGAAATTAAGAATCTCTTCCACTCTCGACAGGGACAGGCGATGACTCCTCTCTCTGAGCATCCTACGTCTCTTGCTTTGCTTTTTTTTTTTGTTTTTTTTATGTCACCTTCGATTGTAATGAAACTCCTTTTTTGGGTTTCCCTGAGTAAGCTGTTCATTATGTGTGGCAATATCCTCTCCACGTCCATGCCAGGACAACAACTGCTATTAAAAGTAATAGAGGTAGCTGGAAGGCCTAAAAAAGCTTCTTTTCTCCGACTTTCCTCTTCCATCCTTCTCATATTATTTTTATTCCCTTCAGTGAAGACAAACTGCTTCTTTTTTCTTTCTCAGCAGATTGGGCGAGAAGGAAGACACGTTTCTCATCTTTACTTGTCCCTAGAAAAAGTGGCCATCTCAACCTTCTCCGACGCCGTGGCCTACATTTTACTCCTCAATTCTCAGGCCCTCCTCGGGCTTCCTACTTCCCACTCCCAATCACCTTCTTGACCCGAATAATTGATCAGGGCCGGCCGCCTTACAAATCAAAAAATACTTTTTCATGGATTCTCTTCAGATGAATCCAAACGCAGGGTGCTCAAACCAAAAACCAACAATCCCATCTCTCCTTTTTTTTTTTTTTTTTTTTTTCCCGCGTTGCTACTACAGAGTAAGACTTCTTGTACGAGAAATCAATCCCGTGTTCCATGATCCATTTCACAGCTGTTCTTCCTAGACCAACCAGGACCCCCATCGCCGTTTTTTTCCTTCCCTTTCATCTACCCTTTTCAACGATTCGGTGTTACCATTAAATGTCATTTATCTGCTCGTAACTATTTTGTATTATAGTAACGATCCAAAATCCAATTCTCATCATCATATTTGCCTTAGTTTTTTTAAAAAATTGAAGCTGTGACAATAACTCTGGAACGAAGCCAAGAAATTTTTAATATTTTATGCATCTACCGCATTATTGTTGAGAGATATTGTTCATGGAGGAAACTGATTTATTTCATCAGTGTGTTTTTTTAATACACGAGACCCCATCCAGCGCGAATTAAGTTTTCTTGAATGACTAACAACTGAACACGATGTAAGCAACATATTGAGCGATTAATATCATTAATTCAGTGTTTGACTTGATCGCGAGCATAACAACAGATCCCCGTTAATGGCAGAAAAAAACACCTTCCTTATCTATCATTGTGAGGAGGTTTCAAATCACTTCATTTGATTTTGAAATCAAAGAGTCAAAGGCAAATCGTTTCAGTGATTAAAGAATAAACCTTCGATTAAGCACCAGCATATATATATATATATATATTACCTTGGATGAGCTGAGAGGCGATTTTGAGTAAAGCGTGTGTAAAAGCCATGGAAGCCTCCACACCAGTTGATGATTTCGATGGAGACAGAAATATATGGTGCGTCTGGTGTTAGTCTTTTGGCTTCTCATTTTTCTTTGATTTGAAAATTGGAAATTTGGCGTGTGCCATTCCCTCGGATGGACCCAACCTTCAAAAGGAGAAACTTTATTTCCACTGTCCACATAGTCGACAGATGATAGAGAGAGATCCTGACTTGCGTCAGTGCAGCTTCACTTATCTCCACCTTCCCCTCCGCTCTCAACCGTGCCATTTATAGCAATCGAGCCGCCGGTCCTCCACATCCGGCCTGCTTACCATGCTCCCCTACTGCTAACTGTTGCCATCGGTGGAGGTCCGGCGATAAGGCTATGGAAATACTAACTGTGGGAATAATTTAAAATATGAGAATTCTGGAGTAAGAATATTAAACGGGCGATATCAGTTCAACCCGCAATTAATTGGGCGTGTAACTAGTTCAGATCGATTGATTTGAGTGTGCATGCACTGGCAGTGTGCAGGAGACTGAGAAAGAGAGTGAGAGAGGGAAGAGTGCAGGAAATCTCTGTTGATTACCATGATATGATCGACGGAGAGTGATGGATTCACATATGGGGCGAGTCTCGCCCATGATGCTTTTTCTCTGTGTTTTGAGAAACCCCACGGCATTTACTGGTTGTTCGTAATCTATATCTTCTTCCGGGAGGCTTCACCATTGAAGACATAAATGCCATCCACGAGGTTTAGTCCTTGCACTCTTTGGCAAGGGGACCAGAAAGCAGGGAGAGAGGAGCCATTGCTCCTCTCCTCCGCCCTTTTAGGTGAAAGGCATGCCACCTAGTTGTCACCTGTCTTCCTAGGTCGGGTACTCCATAGAAATGTTGCAATGTGGTCCTTCTGTGGACAGCAGTGGTAGCAATGACACACAATTGGACCATATATCTAATTGTGGTCCATTTCACATTCAACATGGGGCACAATCTTCATGTGGGATATTCATTTAAAAATATGTTTAGTTTATTTTAAGAATTTACTGATGGGAACCCGTTTTGGAACTGATTTCATTCCAAAGAGTTTCATTATCCAAGAGATTTTTCTCAAAAAGCCGGCCAGGTTTTTTACCCAAACAAACCCCGATGAATCCGGGTCAAGAATATTTGACTCGTATGTTTGAAGATAGAATCAGCTCGGTGCATTTAAAAAGGCAAACATGTATGACGACAAAAAACAAAGGATGGCTCGACTCTCTCTCATATCTCCACCTTTTTTGGCCTTTCGTGGCTCACCAAATTGCGTCTTCCCCGAATCCTTATACCTGTCTTCTCATCCATTCTAAAGCAGAAACCACTAATTCTTTCAGTAACTACACTCGATGTTAGTTTCCGTGATCTCTGCAATTAATCTACGTCCACCAAGCATGGATCGTCACAATACGCTCCACCGAACGGCAGTCTTAATCATATATAAAAAAAAAAAAAAAAGTCTCCCTACTTACAGAATGCCCAAAGCCCTTCCTCCCATCCTATCCAATCGATGCAGTTGGCAATTCACATCCATTCGTTGTCGAAGTTCCGAAGGAGTCAGCCAACCCCTGAGTTTTCATTTATTTTCTTCCCCTCCTTTCACCCTTTTCTCCCCGTTTATCCATGTATACTTGTTCCCTCCGTGAAAACAATCGATAGGTCGCGTCATGGATAAGCTCTGGATCTCGCGTATACTCCGATTAGGCAACAACCCATCCATCTGTGCTACCCAACACGCAGAATCCATACAAAATATTTTCGTACCCATAAGCTCCTTTCGTTTCTTATCCCTCCGCAATCTTGTAAAATATAAGCGTTGCTACGTATCTGCTGGCGCACTGCACTGGGTAAACGTCTTGTAGCACATCAAGAGCTCGCCGGGAGAGAGGCCACCAAGTGGAGAAGAAGGAAGATACGGGGATGGGGGTGACAAAGCGACGAACAGTGACAGATGATAATTCCTCATACCTCACGTCGGATGACGAGATGTAACAAGTGACACCATCCATGGAGCAGAAGGGAAGAGTTAATGCACGCGGTTGAGAGAAACCTGTCGTTGTTTCCCATTTATTTTCCTATATCTTGTAGCCATTAGCGTCCCAGGAGACATGATTAGCAGATTAATTATTGTGATCTACTCGACTAAGAGGATGGGGGAACGGAATCTCTTACTAGTGTTTTGGGACGGTGTTGGAGTCAAGCATTACATTATGACATGATTAAAGACGTTAATACTCTTTCTCACTAATAGCTTCATCAGCTTCAATTTTCTCCCAAGTTTGAACGTGTCTAATATTATCGAAGATTCAAAAGGAAATTTCTTTCTCAAGAACTATAATAAAATTTTCGTCATGCTAATTCGTACGACGTTAAGCCTGCCTAAATAAAATTAGAGCGAGAGGAAAATGTAAATTTTAGTTGAAGTTTCCACAAGTTGTGTGTACTTGTACTCTGTGGACATTTCTGCTTCCTTTGGGGGACCGATCTTGCAATGCACAGGAGGTTATAGAAACCAGCCAAAACTTCGTCTTCCCCAGACTCCCGTTTTCTGATTAAGAATGTTTTTCTCTAGCTCATTGGGAAAACGGATACGGCTCTGACTTTCTCTATCTGTGGTGATTTTCCAAACTGGTTGTCCATGATCTTGTCCAGTGTTTGTGAAATTATATATAGAAACTGTTCCTTAGAAGAGGCGTTGACCTGGAGCAGGACGCTGCTGTCTTTCTCTGTCTTTCCTTCTTTTTCTTCTGCTCACCTTATGTGACTTTCAACCAAACAAATGTTGACGCATTGCATGGAAATTAATATATTTTCTGCAATCAGCAATGTCTTTTCAAGAGGGCTTTTAAGAATTGGAATAACTTTCAAATACACTTTTTGTTGAAGAGATTGAAATTTGGCTTTTTACCATACTAAAGCTAGTACCACAGGTTTGAGTGCCCATTTCCTACTAAGTGTACTAGCACTGGGCTGATTCTTTGTATTTCACCCACCTAAGTTTATACATGACCATAAAGATAGATAATTACAATTAATCATAGGAGAAATTGACAATACAATATGCAAAATAAAATACATAACCACTAGAAAGGCACGCAATTTACGTAGTTCATTAAGTTATACCTATTTCTATGGGGAGAAGAGGTACCAATTTCACTATATTGGAGAAACTAATACCGACATTGATAACAAAGAATCGAGAATCAACTTACAAAAGAAGCTCCATATGAGAGAGATCCATAAATCTCAAAATCCCCTATTTCTATTTTCTCCTCTCTTTTTTTTTTCCTCTCCTCCTCAAACACTAATTTCCAGGTCTCCTCCTCCTTGGCAACTTTAATGACAATCATATATTTAGTTAGCTTCAAAAGTAGATAGTACAACAACGCTAAACTAATGACGACTTCCCACCAACACAAAAAAATAATTTATCATGGACCACCTTGTATCTACGTCACCTGTATAAACGAAATCTACATAACCAAGTACAACACATCTCATGAACTTGTCATATAAAGTACTTGTATCAGTAGATCCTTTTAAATAACATATAGAAGATATATTATACAACATGCCAATGCTACATTCTTGGATCAATCATGATTCTACTTAACACACTTATTTATGAGAAATCAGATGGTTTATAGTACAACTTAAACATCAAACAACCTACAATATTAGAGTATGGTATATTAAGAACATTCTATTCTGTGTCAATTTTTGGACCCTGCAAATTTGACAAATTAAAATGTTATGCTAATTGAATACTTATCAGTTTAGCTTCCTTCATATTCAACCTTTGCTAAAACCTTACTCAAATATCCTTTTTGAGACAAGTCTTTAAGGATCTCCATACCTAGGATTTTTTTTATATTTCACCTAGATCTATCTAATCAAACTCCATGCTTAGCTCCTGTCTCAACTTGTTAATCTATTCAAAATTTTAGAAACGATATACATGTCATCAAGATATGACATCAACATAATAATAGAACCATCATGAAGAAACCAAAAATAGAAACACACATTATACTTGGTCCTATGAAAGCTATGACTCACCCTGAACATGTCAAACCACATATACAATTGCATAGGAGAGCATTTAATGTCTTAAAGAGACCTTTCAACTTGCGAACAAATTTCTCTTTACCCTCTGTCACAGAACCTATGTACATCTCCTCATCAAACTCAACATGGAGAAAATTAGTTTTAAGATCTAACTATTCAAGCTCCACCTCATACACAACTACAATTACAAGTAAGACCAAAATGGAAGTGTGTTTCACAATTGGAGAAAAAATCATAACAAAATCTATACCTTCCCTGTGTATCCTTTTGCTACAAGTCATGGCTTCTATTTCATTTATTGGTCCTTTAATGAAGACTCTTTCTTTCTAATAAATTACCCATTTATGCAACCAATAGCCCTAGTATGTTAAGCACTTAGCCAATATTACCCAAAAGATCGGCATGTTAGGAGTGGAAGACAAAGGTGCTTTAACCCCAGAACCGTAACAGTACACCCCACCTTCGCGAGCCGACGTCCACGGCGGCTTAACACTCAACGACGGGTGCCGAGTCAAGATCCCATAATCCCTTATGGCGACCACGTCTAGGGCTCGCGACACCTGCGCTGGGACTCCCCTCGGGGATTCGAACTCACGATGAGCCAACGACCACGGCGGCGCAGTGACACTGGCCTACCTGCAACCTACCAGTAATTTTAATCCAGCCTTTGCGTGCCCCAGGAATCGAACTCGCAACGTGGCGATCGCTTTGATACCAAATGTTAAGCACTTAGCCAATACTACCCAAAAGACCGGCTTGTTAGGAGCGGAAGACATAGGTACCTTAACCCCAGGACCTTAACATAGTACCTTTGTAGCATCCACTGCAGCTGAGATCTGTTGGATTTGCTATCTTCTCATTGACCTTGGTGTTTTTCTTTCGAGGCAACCGGTCCTTTATTGTGACAATATCGGTGCTATAAATCAAACATGTTGTTTTGGATTACCACTTCATTTGAGAACACGTTCAGAGTGGTGCTCTTCGGGTGACTCATGTCTCCTCTACTGATCAATTAGCAGATGCTCTCACCAAACTACTTCCCCGAACACACTTCCTCTTCTTGAAGACCAGGGTTGGACTCTCCTCTCGGAAACTTCATCCTGCAGAGCATGATAGAGATAAAGATAAGGATGAGAGCATTTGAGATTGTCCTAATTTGTAACTCTAAACCCATGTAAATTCGCTTAGTGCTAATGTCTATCATGTAAAACCTCATCTCTTTGTAACTTATATATACATGTATCGATGAATGTATAGTATAAAAAATCATTCATTCTTTTATTTCTATAAGATTAAGATCCATTCCTTCATATAAATTGGTCACATTCGCCCTCTCCCATCTAATTGGAGGGAACAAATGCAATGCTAGTAACCCAACAGACCTTATTACAACCATAACATGACAAGCCTTACTACAGCCAGGGCATCACACCATCTCATGAGGTCAGCTAGATGCAGGGGCCAGAATTACCTTTTGTGGTAATTGCGGTCGTTAATTATATGAGATAGTTAACACACAAAAGGGTTGGTGACAGGTACCCATCAGTCCACTAGTGGTGATTGTCGTGTTAGATTGACCTAGGTTGTTGATGGCAAGTGTAAATTGAATTTTTCAAAGACCATGGGATAGGCAAGTGTCGATTGACCCATCTTTCACTGGTAGTAGCAATGTCATGTGATAGGCAAGATATGAAGTATAGGTCTAGGGTAGATTAATGCATAATAATAGTGTTAAAGAGCTAATATTTAAGAATTTGGGTGGAGGAGAATGTCACGGACCAATTGGAACTTAAGCCTCTTCCGGAGATAGTTTTCCGTCGGAGAATATCAAAGGCTGGCTCAAAGTCTCCCATCGGAATCCACTGGAACGGAGGGAAAACAGGAAAAGCGACTGCGAGAGGCATTTTTCAAGGATTTTGCTATCCAGCGGAGTGGTAGGCAAGACAAAAGACCAAGACTAGGTTTCTTTCTGTTTTCCTGTCCTTGTGAAAACAATGGGGAAAGCATAGATGAGAAAGATTCCGACGTCGACTTCCTCTTTTGAGGAAGAAAGATAAGCCTTTCCTCCTCATTTTTCCTTTAAAATTTATGAACTTGGAAAAGAGGGGACAGTCAGTGCTCCAAATCTGGCAAACGCCCTCAATTATTGTTTCCTCCTCTTCTCTGCTCGTGCGTGGAGACGACGACTTCCTTTTTTATCCACATAACTGCGTTAAAAAATATAATTATTTATTATTAAACATCCAAAAATTAAATCTAAATTGATTTATTTTTTGATTTTTTAGTTTTTTTATAATCTAAATTCGCTACTCGTGGGAAAGGGCTCGCGTCAATAATGAGGCTGGTCGGATAAATTTGTAATTTTCAGTGCTTAATTACACTATTCCAGTAATAATGTGACACGTTGTTGTTTGCTTTAATTTCTGGTCGTCGTAACTCATCTCTTCCATGAGTCATCTGAATCGACCGTGGAATTTGGAGGGAGGAATGTGGGGTCCACTCCCCTCAACTGCAACACATCGCCTTCGTTGTCTCCATTTCCAGCCAGTCGACTCTGACCTCTGAAAGCGACTGTCGGCACTCCGTAAGCCCGCGACGTGTTTCCAATATGATCAGTCAACGGTCAGCCTCTTCAGATGCTCGCCCCCCCGCCTGCCTCCATCATCGACCTTGCTACTGACTCAGAAGCGAGACTGTTTTTGTTCCCCTCTTTCTTTCGTTGTCGGACCAGATCAACAACACTTACTGCCCTGCCATTTCGTTTTTACTCCGGTGTAGTCAAGTTAGGGGTTCGACTGGATCGTCTCAATAATGCAGTTCAAGGGGTATGATTGATTCAACGACAGGACGGTTGGACCTGCAGGTTCCAGATGCCGATGGCTCATGTTAAATGGGAAGCCGTCTAAAAGGACCTGTTGGTTTTCGCTGTAAAGCTGCGAATCGTTTCTGTGAAATCTTTATGATTGTACTTTGGAGAAGATAAAAGAAGCCAAATGTTGGTCTAGGAATTATTTACTGTTTATCTCCCCTTGCTGACACTACATTGTCCCAACTTTTAGGTTTTATTGCCGCCATTAATTCTCATGAGAAACCAAACCCATTTATCTAGACTCTTGCAATAGGGTTCTTCTTCTTCTTCTTCCGAATGTCTACCCTTAGCCTCCGAGTAGATTCTACTTTTTCTGTGATTTGCTTCTTCTTCGCCAAACGTCTAACAAGACCTAGTCGGACTGGCTGTCCTCTAGATGTTGTTTTCTGTAGCTGAAATATATAATCTTCGTAGCCTGATTAAAATACCCCTTTTTAAAATATAATAACACGTAGATTGCTACTGTTTGCAGATAGAGAAAGCAGAGTGTGTGATTTTAATAAATATATACATCTTATCTTATCACATACCCGGTTGGTCGTATAATGCATCGTTATTGGGTAGAAACTGGCAAAGATCCTGTCTTCAGTAAAAACGAATGCTACATGCCTCTACAAGGAGAGTAAAGTCTGGCTTTACATGATTTTTTTCTTAACGTTGCTGACAACGTTAGCGCTGTATCAAATCTACCATCTTCTTTTTCTTTTGTGAGAGATTTACCTTTTTGATGCACTAAGGGGAAAAAGTCTTGGCTTCTGCCTTTTCGCCGAGCGAAAGGATAGAGGCATTGAGAGCTTTCTTTGCATTTTGAGCAAATTATCAGTATTCAGTACCGCATAGCCGACCTACCATTGGAAGAGACTGTTGAGAGAAGTCAAAAGCCTCCCTCAAATGGGAGGTGCAGTGAGGTGACGCGCGTCCATTCCGCCATTAAGAACCCACTCCCCACATTAGAGATGCACCCATCAGTCTTCAATTAACTTAGAAGACACAAATAAGGTCACAGATCAAAAGAAGACATTATGATCTGACTTTGCTAAATAGTTGTTTAATTCCACTTGCAAAAGGAAACAGGATCAGTTGGTTGATTTGAAACCAACAATTAAACAAATCTTTTCCTGTGCGCTAGCTCGTAATCTTTAACGCAGAAGACAGAAAACGTCCTTTTTTTTTTTTTTTTTGTATGGATCATAAAAGCCAGAGGTATATACGCAAGAATAATCGATCAAACAAAGCTTTTCCTTTGAAAATCGCTACGCTCAGCGTCAAGGTCGGGGACAATAGACAATCTGTGCCTGAATCGGCATCTTGAGCATCAAGAAACAGATTTTAAGTGACCCATTTGCGATTTCCTCAGAGATTCTCTGCAATATAATGACGCAAAACATGAAAGCAAAGGAGAAGGAATCATTTCATTACTCTAAATGTGGACGCTGGATCTCGTAAACGGCGACTTTCTCGAAAGGGTTAGATTATGGTAGAAATAAAACATGGTTGGTAGGGCTGCATCATGATTCTATCTCACCAGTGTGATGTGATGAACAGGCACAGATTGGGGAGACAAAAAAATAAACAAAGAGATTAGTCTGAGACAAGAAAAGGGTGGTGGAGAATGGAGATATTATAATCAACTTTTTCGTTTCTTTTTTGAAGAAAATTGCTTGAGTTAGTACTGCAAAAGGTTGTCTCCCCACCAAAATCCGTCTGTCTTGCAGTTTCTCATCATTCGATTTCCTTTTGAGGAAGGTAACATAAAATACAGAGTATAAAGAAAGAAAAGAGACTCGAGAGTCGTCTAGCAAGAAATCTACAACTTCAAAATGCGGAAAGAGAGGCGAACAAGTATATTTATCTTTGAAACTCGTAATCCTTTAAGTTCGTTTTTGAGGTATTTGATTCTTGAGCAATTAGTCATGTACCAAGTTGGACGGAGATTTAGAACAAAAGACAAGTCTTCGGATAGTGGCATATGGGAAGCATTATTAGGTGATGTTGCCCTAATTAATTATTGATATCTCTATCAATCTATCTTAAACCCATGAACTGTCAATCTAATTAAAAGAATAGGATCACGTTCCGCATAGATCAAACCTGCGGGAACGGCAGGAGGAAGTACTGGAAAACAAGTCACAGTAACATCTCTGTCGGTAGGAAAACCCGACAGTAACTATTCCCATTTCAAATCACCTCCAATGAGAGTAGACCACCCAATTCCACAACGTAGAGAGGCTAGCTTTTTTCTTCCAACAAGGAAAAACAAAAAGAATCTCCGTCACTCTCTTTTTAAATCATTCCCTGGTGATCAGTTAATGCACCTGGATGGGAAGGCCATGCCTTTCCACTGCGCTCCCGGGCTCTGGAGCGGAGCAATGAATTGAATTTGCGCCCCCTCCATAGGCGAACAGCGGTTCCAAAAGGCCATTAAAGGATTAGTTATTTCTTCGTTAGCGAGAATTATTGAAGGCGAAACAACAAGACCCAGATGTGGAATTTACAGGCGGGTAGCTTGATGAATTCAGGATGAGCAGACTCGTGCACAACATTCCTAGAGGAGGAAAGAATTCTTCTTGTTGGTCTGGAAAAGAAGCGCACAGAGGACAGTCACATGGGCTTCCAACAGTGAGAAAGATCGAGGAGAGTGGCCAACGTCGCGTCTCGTCGTTTGCATGGCCATGTTCCGTAACTCCTTTTCAGCTGCGAAAAGACGGAAAATAAATTCAATATGAAGTAGAGGGGTAGACGAAACAGTACAAGCAAGGCGGAAGACACGTGGCAGGACAAGGATGGCGACAGAGCGATGAGACGTGCCGGTTTCTGGTAGGGACATGGAGCGGTGTGACATGACCGTACGATCTGGAAAGGGTTTATATTTTTGCGGCGTCCAATGGAGAAAGAGACGAGTATCCCCATTTTTCAACGACAATCATTAATAGCCAATCGGTCTCCGACAGCTGCACGTGCCGCCTATCTCCACGGGCCACTATCACGTGGATTTCCCCTCAAGTCTGGAAAAAGACTGTAATCCGAGTGAAAAAGAAAGAAAGACAGAGAGAGCGAGAGGGAGTTATCTCAGCTATCATCGTTTTCCTGACTCTGCTTTAAAATGGCATCTACAGGACAGATTCCTGGGCTGTCGACCAGAGATGCAGGCGTAAATGGTAACTACGTTCACTGTGTGTTTTTTTTCTTTTACAAATCATTCCAGGAGGGAGGAGGCAGGGTTCTTCTTCCCTGCTCCCCCCTTCCCCCCTTCCCTCCATCCCACTCTTTGAAAAGACAGCATCCTGCAATGTCGTTTTTTTAGAAAATTACCCAATACTAATGGGTTAATAATAGATATCTTCCCACTGTTAGTTCTCAAGTGGTTTACACTGAAAAACTTTATCGAATCCACTTCATTCAATTCTCTTCCTTCTACACTCGGTAGAAACTCTTGCTTCCTACCAACTCATCTTTCCCATTAAATTTTAAGAAGAAAAGGAAAGAACAAATTGCAATGAATGGTCAGGCATTTCCTGTTCTTGATATGAAAACAATTCAAAACTAATATAGTTAGCTACTGAAAACAAATTATTCTAACCATCCACTGTAGTGCAAAAGTGCATTAAGCCATCTGACAATACTTCTGGTAGTAGCTAGCAACATGGCATTAAACTGGAGCCAGGTACCCCTGTACCATTGTTGGGCAAGAATGCTTCCTGTCCCAGAGACCAAGATGAATACAGTTGCCATCACATTAATCAAGTACCTTGTACAAAATGCAAGAGCACATGGAAAAAAATTCATGCAAGTTGTTAAAAGAAATTGTTGCTAAGGTATTAAAGCTACAAACTTTCACAGGTCATTTTGTCGGAAAGGGCTTTGGATCTTGCTATCTAGTTGATTGATCAATCCCAGTAAGGTACAGCTTTACAGTGATTCTCATTCATATTAAGATCGGAATTTGATACAGTTTCCAAAGCACTTCTTTTATGTGGTATTTAGAAGAAAAACAGCAACAGAAGTAATATTGAACTCAAAGAAATAAACTTCCCTTTTTTTCAACAAAACATGCACAACAAACAAATATCAATAGCCACCTCATCCAATTAAACTTACATTACCATGAGAATGACCTCAGAATTCATATACATAACAAGCCATCCATTTTTTTGCAACATAGATACTTCAATAAATACTTGTTAGACGATCAGATATCTACTAGATCTTGATACAATCTTGTAATAACCTTCTGTGTTAAAGAATAATCTTATATAGATTAGTGAGATCAAAGATCTTAAGTTTATTAGTTGGGAAAGAACCTTCCTAAATTGGCTAGTTATTTTGGGATGGGTCTTGGACCTAACTTAACATAGTGGTTTCTTAAGTTAGCTAGTTATTTTGGGATGGGTCTTGGACCTAACTTAACATAATGGTTTCTTAAGTTAGCTAGTCAATTTTAGGATGGGCCTTGACCCAACTTAACATAGTGGCTTCTTAAGTTAGCTAGTCAATTTTAGGATGGGCCTTGGACCCAACTTCACATAGTATCAAAACAGGTACTCATATGTGGCCTTCCACCTAAATTATCCACATGTAGAATCACAAAAGAGGGTTAACACGTGAGGGAGAATGTTAAACAATAGTCTCAAATATATTAATAAGATCAAAGATCTTGAGTTTATTAGTTGAGAAAGAAGTTTCCTAAATTAGTCAGTCATTTTGGGATGGGTCTAAGATCTAACTTCACATTTTGCACTTAGAACAAGAAGCATACTCAAATTTTACTGAACAGTGTAACGATTTTGAAGTATATACCCCAAGTGTGGACGACACTCTAAAAAGTCTGCATATGTCTAAATTGATTTCTGAAGATATTTGAAAGGAATAGAGGAGGCAACAGCAGGGATATCAGATGGTTCCAAACCCAGAATGCATTTCTTAATCAGAGAGTTCATTTAGACAAAGGCTTAACAGTAATGCTCTCTATGGCTGATCCTCCATAAGTGCAGCATCTGCCTGTACAACACCACGATGTCACATGTTATCAAATGCCTTAGTACGTACCAACTGGAATGAAGTACAAAACAAACAAAAGTAAAGGATATGAATAAATGGCACCTCTGGAGTTATCTCCATATCAAGATCTGTGGGATCAAAGATAAATGAATCGTCAATGGAATACATCAAAAACCCCTGTTGTTGCAGCTGTCCAAGACCTCCCTGTTGGAGCAATCCTTAAATATTGTCCTAACAACAGGCCACCCTTTGAGCATTGATCCAGGTATATCATACCCTAATTTCCCACGAGTTTGTCTATCAATGCCGTCCTCTATATCACTATGCTGCTCATCAATCAATTCCATAGGGCCTGCCTCCATTATGTTCTTCGAATTTAAAAGGTCCAAACTCCATCGAAGGATTTGTTGTGGGTTGTTTGAAATCCACGTAACAGTGCCTATCATGATATAGACTAATCACTGTTTTAGTAGACATGACAATATATAACCTGAATAATGAAATATAGAAACGATATTGCTTAAATCTTCAGTATAAAAAACAATGAAAAAAGAAGCTGCTCTGCAACATCATACATGCAGATATACTTGCTAGTCCCTCCAGCCAGAATGTAACTTCCATCAGCAGATATGGTCGTAAAACATTTGGCTGGACTTGAATTAGCAGCAATTCTTCGATCAGTCATGAGACGCCCACCAGCAATGTCCCGGCGACCCTCAATTGTATACATGAACAGACCATCTATAGGGTCTCAGAAATGAACTTGACCATCCAATATGCTGCAAGACAATTGCTTTCCATCTGGACGATAAACCACTGTAACCAGATCATGTGTGTGGGGAAATTTTCAAAGCTCCTTCGCCTTCAAAAACATCCCACAGTTTAAAATTACCTGCACATTGAAACAAAAACATCGTTTTACCTTGAGATTGCAAAACGAAATAAAGGCAAAAAAAATCATTTTTTTAACCAAAAAAAAAATAACAAGAACACCAAAAAACGTGATAGAATTTGGAGAAAAATAAGTAATGACTTAAAAAGGAAGAGAAAAGAGCGTATCATGGTGATGATCATCAGCAAAGCCTCCCACAGTAAATAATTATAATATGCCTCCTTAACAGAACAGTTATGTACTACTTCAACATCAATCCACCATTTACAATAATTGACTTATAAATGAACAAGCACAAACTTACATTAGTTGGAGAAAACATGAGCCCATGAACAGGTCCTTCATGGTCACTTAGAACATCTAGTCAACAACCAGTCTTCATTGACCAAAAAAAAATCTGAACCCATATTCAAAAACCACTATCAGGATCAACCTCAGCGAACATAGAATAACTTCATGCAAAAAAATATGCATACTTCAAATGAATCCAAAGTTCCAGCACAAATTACTTCTCCACTTGGATCTGACGCCAAAAACAAACTGCCTTGATGGAGTAGTGAATGTCCTAAAGTTTCGACAGTGAAACAAGTCCCCGGCAAGGACAGTCCCATCCAGTGATGCACTTAGAAGACTATGGATACCAGCCATAAAATGGAGCGCAATGACTACATTTGTGTGCACTGAGAAAGTAACAAAATCAAGAACCGGATGAAGCTGTCCATACCTGTCTTGATAAAAAAGGAGCCTTCTATAATCACAATTACAAACGCTGAGAAAATACAATAATTTCAGGAGAAAATACTTCGTCATAACACTGACTATAGACGAAACAAACTAATATCAAAGGACATAAATCATAATGCAAATGTAAGTCATCAGAAAATAGAATTAAAATTTTTCGATAAGGAAAACAAATTATGTGAAACGACATTCTAGGAAAAACCTAATCAGCTAGTAGATAACAAAAAAGACAAATTATCATGAATTTGCCTCCGTGTGCAGTAGGAAGCCTTACCCCAAAGAAAAAAGGAAACAACAAGATACAAGTGAGCTCACGCGTAGGACTTTTTATCATTTTATATAACTTAAGAAAAACTGGCAGTTTCTCCAGCCAGTGCCTCCAGATTTGTGATTTTGACAATTTTACCTAATTTCAGGATTAAAAAATTAAAAACCTCACGGAGGGCTTTAAAAAAACTCAGAAACAACTTTTTAGAGAGAGAGAGAGAGAATGAGAATGTACAAGTTACTGACCCAAAAAACAGCTCCACATTCAACTTCTGTCCCAGTTAATTTTTTATAAACGGGACATACTGGCTTATAACGAATCATATAAGTTAGTGGTCTGCACAAAAACACCACATTCAGCTTTCTCATTTTTTAAAGACAGACATAACTCGCTTTAAAATCTCTACACTCCAACCCCGCCAGAACATAGCCAAACACACCCTTCTCTAACCCCTTGAGAGTCTACTATTTAAAAGGATTCAGCCTATTTAATACAAACAAAATTATCAAAACAAATTGTCAGTTGATCAAGTGCAGTATAAGCATCACAGATACTTTCAAATCCACTCACCTTTCCAACACTGACTTTTCTGAATGGAGGAGATTATACTGGACTTATACAATTTCAGCTGATTTATTATTACCACATGAAATCACTAGAGCATTCAAATCCTTCCAGAATTTCAACTGAGAGTTGACCAACACATAAGATTGAAAAGTATGAATTTGATCCCATTGTTGTCCAACACATGAGATTGACTATAGTGGTCGATAACTGATTCAGATGACATGCACTTAACAGAGATACATTTTCAAAAAACACAAGGACAGAGTTACTTATTATCATTGTTTAGAGCCACTGTTAGTAACTGCAATTTAAGAACCTCTGATGTTGTCATAACAGCATGAATAAAAATCTTTTCTTGTTTTTTGGAAGATGGGCCCAAACCCACATGACCAAGGAAGACCCACATATCCAAGTGTGTTGGAAGATGGGCCCAAGCCCATAAGATATGGACCCACCATGATCACACGAGCTGGTGGGACCCACCATGATCATGTGAGGTGGCATTATGAGTCTTACACAAGAATAAATCTTACAGAGTCACAATTATTATGGAAGGAGGTCTCACAGAAGAGTTTTAGTTTAAAGGTGTTTTAGTCATATTAGTCTTCTATTTATATTGGGTTATTTAATTATGCTAAGACTTTATCTTTAAGTGTTAGAGTTTGGGTATAATTGGGACAAAAGTAGTTTAATTGTAATTGGACTCTACTACTTCCCTCTATTATAAATAGAGGTTCATATATTCTGATTGCATTAAGTCAATGAAGTATTTTTCTTTTCCATAAATTCAACATGGTATCAAAGCAGATTGACTTGGTCAACCCACAGAGGTAATGTGATCTTTTCTGATTTATTATCTCTAGCAGTTCAGGTTCGTATTTATCTTTTTTTCAGTCCCTATACCTGTTATTTGTTTTACGTTTTCACCTCTATACTGAGCTTTTCATATTGCAAATTACATATTTACAGAAAGATATTCGAGTCTACTTTCCAAGGAAAAACTATTTTTTCCAATCGGAGTTATCTACAAAGATAAATCAATATTTGAAGCAGCGAAGGTCAGATTGCAAAAGAGGTTTGAGCAGCAGCTGAAAGCTTCAACTTCCGAGCTATTTTTTGCTATCAAGAATGAGACTTTATATGAATAATTATATATCAAAAGAAATATCTGTAAGTCTATTTTCTTACCTATTCAACCAATTCTCGATCTGAGTGTTTTATAAGGAGATATTGATCTTGGAAGAGTCAATGGTTATGCTGGCAAAAGGAGAAAGAGTACTTAGTTCGGCCAGATTACAGAGACCGAAATATACTAGATTATTTATCTCAATAGAAGTATATTTTATGAAGTGAATTATACTTGGATAAAAGGTATTTAAGTATAGTTTCAGAAGGAGAAAATTTCATGTCAACCTGATCTATATTTAAGGATACATTCACATTGGAAGAATCAAAGGTCATGTTGGTATCCTGTTGTATTGAAAAATCCAAATTTAAGCTGAATTATTTCATGTGTCCTTATTACTCTTAAGGACTTTCATCATTTACCGGTTATCTACTGTTATACTACTACAAATTTGCTACATTTATGTTATTTGGTTCAAGTTGGGATCACTGCCATTACTTCCCAGCTTGAAGGGGAGAAGTAGAAGAAGAAGTACAAGAAAGAGTAAAGAAAATTGAAGACCAAGAATCCTCACTCGCAATAATAATTGTGGTAATTATTGGTGATACCTAACTTGTCTCGACTCGATCCTATTTCTCTAGTTGGATTATTATTTTGAAGTATTCGCAACATATTCCTTGGTCAACGTATTATTTGGTGCAGATACTCACATCGGATTATTTCATGGGTCTTTTACAATGATTTTTATTATTTTGGTGTGTGTTATATGGGCCCAAGCCCATTTCAGCTACTGCTATTGTGTCTCTTTGGATGAAACATTATTATTGGAGAAGTGGTGGCCTCAGCATCCTATCTTCCTATTTACCCATTACCCTTTGGTTATTTGGTAGCCTTTCTCCTACCATCCTTTATTTGACTCTCACATACATTTGGGCCAACCTTTTGAGTGTTGCTTCGGTTGGGAGTTTAAGTCCATCATGGTTGGGTGTTTTAAGTCCATTGAGACTTTTATATATATATATATATAGATACCCGTGGGTCTTTTATCGTCGTCTTGTGAATGACAAGCATTTATCACTCATTTCTACCTGTGAGAGTCGATACCCGGGTTGGGACACCGTGATAAAGGAGTTTATTACTACATATATGTTACCCCCCTTAATTGGCATTTATTACTCCTACTACTTGAGAGTTGTTGTCCTGTGGAGGGACACAGTGATGGAGGAGTTTTACTACACTTTTGAGCACTGCGTATAGACCCACTACCTGCGAATGATAGGAGTAAGCCCTACATCCAACATGGGTTATGATTGGTGTATGGAGCCATGTCATACGACTTGGAGTAATTTTACTCTAATTTATCTTATGCCAGTTGGGCCTCATGGAAGAGAGCACCAGCGTGAGGGGGAGTGTTGGAAGATATTGAGGATAGTCATTTTATATGAGAAGATCCTATACAACATTTGCAGCAAGCTGGGAGTTCATAATGTTCTCTCACCCCTAGCTTGAGGGGGAGTGCTGGAAGATGGGCCCAAACCCATACGACCAAGGAAGGCCCACATATCCAAGTATGTTGGCAGATGGGCCCAAGCCCATAAAACATGGACCCACCATGATCACCTGAGGTGGCATTATGAGTCTTACACAAGAAGAAATCTTACAGAGCCATAATTATTATGGAAGGAGGTCTCACAGAAGAGTTTTAGTTTAAAGGTGTTTTAGTCATGTTAATCTTCTATTTATATTGGTTTAATTAATTATGCTAGGACTTATCTTTAAATGTTAGAGTTTGGTTGTAATTGGGACAAAGATAGTTTAATTGTAATTGGACTCTACTGCCTTCCTCTATTACAAATCGAGGTTCATGTACTCTGATTACATTAAGTCAATGAAGTATTTCTCTTTTCCATAAATTCAACATTGTTGAACAAAATATATTTTTTTTAAATGTTAGTGTTTCTTAGAAGCCCAAGGATATTTTGGAGCACTATTTTATTATCTCCAACTGTGAATAGCAGGTTGTTAGGTTAAAAGGATAAGTTAGGCCCACCAAATCTATTGTTAAGGATATGTGAGGCCCTTAAACTAATCCAATAGGCCAATCCATCTGGCGCCTGTACCTCAAGTTGCACAGACAAGCACAAAACACAAATATGTGATCTATGCCAATCTTCGCTGTCTGGTATCCCAATGTGAACGTCTTTCGGTACAAAATTTGACAGAATGTAGAGAAATGTCATAAATGCAAATGCAGCAAGTTAACTTGCATATGAACTTTAGTAACATTTTCTGAAATAATAATTTGAGTATATTGTATTCACTGGCTAATAAAGATAGAATGCAAAGGATTCAAGTGAATAGGAAAATAGAAACTCTATTTGTTCATTGGGATTGTAACCAAACTGAAAGATTCAGATTAGACTGCACTCCAAGTTCTGCTTTTAAATTAGATAAAGAAAATCTTCTTAACTGCTTGAAAACTTGCAAAGAATGGTAATATATAAAGAAAAAGCATAGCCACAGATTAAGAGGACAACAAATTTCTACCTCGACCTTGTTAATCTGCACCAGTGGCCAGAAGCTGTGAATCAGATGAATATGCCAAACAGCTCACATCAAAATAGAGCCCCTGCTGTTTGAAGATGTAGCTATCTGAGCTCCATTCCCATACAAGTGACTGGCCAAGCTTTGCACAGCCAAAAGTAAACCAGTTTCCCAAATGGTTAAAAGCTCTCTGAAAATTGACAGAAAATGACTGCAGACAGAGTCTGGCATCTGACAAATCAAGAAAACACCATTAGAGATCCCCACAACTACCAAATCAAATGCTTGATGACAATCACATGCGGTCAATTTCGCTGGGGCTCGCATGAAAAAGTCTTTCCTTGATAATTTCCCATTTCCCTCTATGCAGAGGAAATTCGTCCAATTTACTATCGCTATCACCCAGAATCTTCCTCCTCTCACTAGTCCTGAAAACCATATCCCCCTTACTGTCCGGTTTAGGACCGTGTTCAGGTGTGCCAGGAGGAGGCTGAGGAAAATTTTGCCCTTCAAGAGTAACACTACCATCAACATCTATCAAGTTCCAACGGCATATAGCTCCATCCCATGAGATCGTATAAACTTTTATTGATTCAACCAGATTTCTTTTCAGTGCCAAAAGAAGCACCGATAATAACATCTCTGTGCCCTAGAAAAAGAAATGGTTTCTCACAATCTTTAAATTTCGTTAAATAGAATAATCTCATAGTGATGTCCTTTGATGCGGCAAGCAAGTAATGTTTAGTCAGGCGCCCAAGCCAACGTCGTTATAGTCCCGTCGCAACTGGCAAATGTTCGAAAGAGATGGAAAGGAAAGAAGTTCTTGCGGAAGCCAGGTGACTGCCATATTTGGAGAAGCTTACCGATGGCGACTGCAATGTGGGATCCATCTGGGCTGAATTCGAGGGACGAAACAGAGGACTTGAAGGTCAAACGGTAAAGGACGACACAATGACGGAGGTTAATACAGAGGGATCTGACATTCTCATCGACGGCGATGACGAAGTTTCCGTCTGGGGAGACCGCGACTCGCAAGGGAGAGTTTGTGTTTGGGGCTTAATGCCATTGCCGACGGGAGATATGAGAAAAGTATATAACTACATTACCCCAACGGTAGGAGGAGATTCTGAAAACGGTAGTTCGTGCCTCCTGCATCTTCTGCAAATGGTGCAAGAGAGTTGAAAAAGTTTTTTGAACGGTTCCTAAAACCTTACTACCTTCTCACCGGCCTTAAACCCTAGGTTGCTACTCCCGCATTCTGTTTACTCGGCCGAGATCCTCGCGTCTGGGCCTGGCGGACTTCAGTCAGAAGAATGGTAGATTTGAGCTTGGCAGACCTACAAATCCAAGCCCCAAGAAGGAAAATGGGAGTTTGAACCACTATTGGGCCTGGGGGTACTTTCTTTTAGCCCAATTATATTTCCATGTCATTTAATGTTATTCGGACATTACAAAATTTTAATGACAAAAGTCTTACTCATGAAATTTTATATTGACAAATTATGTTGATTATATCCCATTAAACTTTTTTGTCAGCAAAAAATTTATTACACTGATAAAAAAAAGAAGAAATTTTTTGGCAAAACTATGGACTGAGTAATGACTTCTAGATTTTTTTAAACATTTTTGTTAGTGAAAATTTTGATAAAAATAATTTTTAAATTTTAATTCAAAAAATTTTAAAGTAAACTTTATGTTGTAAAATATATTTTTATTTTTTTTGTACTTGATTTAACTTGAGAACTTGACTCAAATGGTAAAAAAATGGTAACTTGGTTTATTTGTGTTATAAATACTTTTAAAGCTCACGTTATAGAAGATTAATGACAAATGTTTCTCCAAGTGTTTACAAAGTGTTGATTTCTAGGGACAAGATATAAACGCAAGAGATCTCAAGGGAAGGAGAGAAAAGAGGAATTCTAACCCTTGGGAGAGAGGAGTGAAGAAACCAAGGGAGAGAAGGAAGAGAGAAAAAAAAGGTGTATGGACGAATTTAAGCCAAGAGGAAAATGCTTGAATACTCTACCCCTTGCCTTGAGACTATATTTATGACTGTGTGAAGGTGTTTACAAGGACTACAATGCCCTTAGGGCTATATGCTTCAAAAGGAAAAGGACATAAGAGGACATACACCATCTTGCATAATTATAATTCTATGCCATCTCTATAAAAGTTTTTACTTATTTACTAGTCATGCCATCCCTACACACGTGGGTGTCTCTTAGCAAAAAATCTCTTGAGACATTTTGTGTCCTAAGCTTTCACAGCATGGATTAAGCCAAAGTTATCCAAACCATGTACAAATTTGTGTTTTTTTTCCTATGAGTCCTATGCACCTAAGCGTTGCGGCAGAAAAAATCAAACATACTAGATCCACAAGCAGCAACACACACACCCCACTATGACCCAACCCAACGATCCTCATTCACTCTTCATTCTTCCTCTATTATGCACCTACACCAACTTCTTTTTTCTTTTATCAACCATCAATCTTTTCAAATTTAATCGTGAATTGACCAATTGTATGAGGATTCAAAGTATTTTCTTCAACAAGTCTTACCCTTGATTTTTCTAAAATAGGAGAAAATATGTAGCCAATGGCAAAAACTTCTTTGCCACACCTGTTCAAGGCACTCTTTTTCTAATATATAAGGAATCCAAAATCGAAGGACATTTTGTGAATCGGTACGTAAGTTCATATAATTTAGCTTAGATAGATTCCTTAGAGATGACTGACAAAAGAGACAACAATCCTTTAAAGTAAGACATTCTTGAGACCAACTTTTAAATCCTTTGTTTCTGACACATCCTGATCATTCATTTTCAGCAAATACACATTTCTTTTATTTCTTAACAAGATATTGCAGTTGAGTCCTTTGATAAAAAGCACATCATGTATAGTAGAGTGGGGGAGCATACCTTTAGCACCCATGACTTTAATATGGCCTTCCCCATTGCCAAACTTCATAGTTCTTCCATCCTTGAGTAAGAGATGGGTGACTAGTCTTTTATCTCCGATTATATGTCTCAAACAACCATTATCTAGGAACCACATTTCTTCTTTCCCATGGCTTCAAAAGCATATTTCTTTCATATTGTCTGACAATAAAAAAACTTTTGGTTGGTTAGTTTATCATTTTCATTAGATCCTCTAAAATTAGCCTCATTAATTTTTCGTTTTTCACATTCTTGAACCTTATCTACATGTTGCTTAATTTTTTGTACCAACATCCATTACAGGTGAAAATGACCACCTTGCTCCTATTTGAATTTCTTTCATTCTTTTGATACATAGAACTTCTAAGATCAGTCTTTGAGAGACTTTTTTTGTTTTCCCTTTTTTATTTGACTCTCCTTTGCCCTTGGTGACCTTTGAAACCTTTTTCTTAGCTTCTAGAGGAACCAAGTCTAAGTGCCCTTTTGAGGAAGTAGGATAACTTCAAATATCAAAGACTTCAAGTGGACTTGATCTTACAAAACAATATTTCAGATTGGATTAATGTACCCAAATTTGTTTGGCAAAGATAATTTTTTAAAGTCTCTTTTGTGAGGAAAAATATGAAAGAGATGTCTTGTTCTCTTACATCATATCCTTTTATAATAGAATACAACTTGAATCCTAAGAAAAATATTTATTTCCACAGTTCACAATTACATCCAAGAATATCTCACTAAATCTAATCACAATAACTTGTAATAAGAAAACTAAAACTAAGAGAATTAGAGGAGATCTTCCTATTTTAATCCAACTTTTTCCTTTGAGCTTGTTTCTCTTATAAGACTTGTCTTGCATTAGATTCACTTTAGACTCAATGATGTGATATATGCTTTGTATGAGACTCGTCTTAGACTCCTTAATATGACCTCTTCAATACTCTGCATCAAGTTTGAGTTTGTAACTTCAACTTGTAAAAAATCTTAGTAAAAAAAATGTGCCTGGAAATGTTTTTGATCTTGTGTGGATTAAAAAAGAAATTCCAATTACCATGTCTTGATTCATCTTGTTCTTGTTCACATCGTGTTTGTAGTCTTCATCTTATTTACCCCCTTACTTGGATATTCTGATTACAACAACTTGTGAAATCCTTCATTATCTGCTATCTCATACTTGTACTTTTTCTTCTACTTCTCCCTGTCAAGCTAGGAATCTCTTCCTTCTTTGCCAAGAGATTCAACTTGCACAAAAAACAATGGTGCCAAAAGGAAAATTACCCCTAGCCCAATGATAAAACTTCAATTTTAGTTTGAAAATAGTCACTCAAATTTGAAGGCGGTTTGACCCATTTTTAGGCAATGAAAAGAATCTACTCACTTTTTAAGATAGCTTAAAATACTACATGGATATACCACCGGGGTAAAAACAATAAAATAATTGAATTAAGTTGGATGTGAGACACTCTCCTGATCTTTGCAGGTAGTAGGCTATAGGCATAACTCTAGAACGATTTTAAAAAACACAAATTGAAGATACTTTGAAAAATTAAGGGTGTGAATAAAAAGATAGCAGATCTTATACTTCAAATAGAAGAAGACGAACAATGCAACTCTTCATACTTCCAAATAAGGAGGCATTTTTAGACCAATAGATGGATAAAAAGTGACTAAGTTTAACTTAAAAAGGGAAAATAATTTCTTTATGAACATGGATGATTGAGGAAATTTTTAAAAACTCTAATATGGAAAGTTTTGAAATGGAACACAAAACTTCCTACTAATTAAAGTTTTCTGCTACTACTCAAAAAAAATTTGTTGACTAACATTTGCTACTATAGATATCGATTTCTCTGAGTAGTAAACTTTGATTGTAAAAATTCTATTTGTGTTGAAAACTAGATATTTCTAATAATATATAATTTTCTATATGAAAATTTTGGTAAGAGAGTGGGAAATCCAATGAAAAGTAGGAAGTGGTACAGAAGAATACTAAAGGGACCTCTCTTTTTTCCTTTTTCTTCTTCCTCTTCTTCTTCTTCTTGCTCCCTTTCTTCTCATTTTCCATGTCAGAACCTAGTATGCTTTGATACCACGTTAAGTTTTAAGGAAGAAACATGGAAGAGGGAAAGAAGAAGAGAAAACATGGAAATGAGAGGTGAGAAAAGAAAGAACAAAGAGAGTGTTTAATGATTGTTTTGTGAGGAAAAAAATGAGAGAGTTGTTTTGTTTTTCTTACATCATGTCCTTTTATGATATAATACAACATGAATCCTACTAAAAATAAACTTTCCCAAAGTTCCGAATTAAACCCAACAATATCCCCACTAAAGATAATCAAAATATGTTGTAATAAGAAAATTAAAACTGAGGGAATAAGAGGAAATCCTTCTCTTTTATTCCGGCCTTTTCTTTTGAGCTTGTTTCTCTTGCGAGACTTGTCTTACATGAGATTTACCTTAGACTCAATAAAACTTGTGAGATATGTTTTGCATGAGACTCATCTTGGACTCCTTAATATGACTTCTTCAATAGTATGTATCTTTCTTTTTATTTATCCTTCTTTCCTTCTTGAATTGAAAAATGGCTCGGTGCCTTCGTTTCAAAGGAAAAAGTTTGGATACCTTGATTAAAGGGAAAAGGTTCTTGATGGAGCTTTTTTTTATTGTATAGGGGGAAAAGAGATTGGAGCTCTATTTTAATGATTTTTGGATGCCATTTTGATCCCATGGGAGCTAGTGGATCTCAATCCTTGCTCGAGTATGGATTAAACCGAATGTGGTTGAACCATGTAAAAAAATTTGTATTCTTATTTTTCCGTTACTTTTCTTCTACTAGTAATTTCAACACCCATGCATCTCGACACAAAAATCAATTACACTCAATTAACCCCCTACCCACCCTTCTTCAGTGTCCTATAGGACCAAATGGTTTATGGTGGATTTTGAAAAGCTAACTAGCCTGCCTCTTGAACTCAACACTTAAAATCCAACCCCATCCCTACTTCTTCCCATCTTTTCCCTATGGGAGGATATATTTATATATATATATATATATATATATATAAGATATAGATAACAAAATCATAAATTAAATAAAGGTTACAATTATTAAAAAAAATCTCAATTTCCCTAATTTAACTAAAGAATGTCTCTTTCTAACAACATGGATGTCAATAACTGATAGACAAGTTAATGTTCATCACCAAAATCAAAGGGACTCTTAAGAAGCATTCACCTAAAATTAAATGAAGAGATAAGGGAAAAAAAACTGTTCTTGTAAACTCAACTAATCTCAATGCCTCTTTGCTAAGAGATATTGCTCTAGATTAGTATAAATACCTATAATTATCAATCAACTAATCGATCAAAGAGTAAATCAATTTCTGTCAAATTCTCTTTCAATCATCTTGTCAATAACTAAGAGTAAAATCTCAAGATCTAGATTTCAAAAACCTTATCCTTCCCCGAATCCACCTAGGGCTTTCTTCTCACCTTCCCCTGCACAGTGGAGTAGTTTAAGCTATGGTTTTCCAACTCGGAACTTGACTGGCTCTCCCGATCCAACTTTGTTGAAAACCCAGAGTAATCAATTGCCAGTCCAGGTCTGAAACCCTGGATTAAACCAACCTGAGAGCATCTTCTCTCCTCACTACTTATCGTCTTTTCTCATGATATTCTCATCCAACATTTCGATAGTGCAGTTGCTCGAGTTGAAGATATGATAGCAGAAGAATGATGGTTCCCGGTCCGGTACGGAGCCCATTCACCCCTCCTGGTCCATTGCTGCTTTAAAATCCTCAGATCAAAATCTTGAACATCCACACAGAATGTAACAGAAGCATTTCCAATCATACAAACGCGCGTCGCGAACGAATCGATTTTTGAGTCTGCTAGAACATCATTAAGCTCTTTAATGGCAAATTTAAAATGTTCCAAAAATATTCAATCGTACAAGCCTGCTATAATTAAACGAAGAACTCATTCGACATTGCGATGATTTCCTTGGTTTTTTAATTTATTTTCCTTGGTGCATCCCATGCAGTGAGAGTGTGAGTCTCGAATCACATAATTAAGCTTCTGAATGAAGTTCCGAATGGATCCCATTTCGACGATCCCAGGATAAAAATAATCAACGCCGAGTGACTGAAGGCGATTCCGTTGTCTTATATTGCCTGGGTTTTAGGTGGCACCTCACAGTTAACGGTACCTTCAAATTGTAGAAGAAGAGGATGAACAGAATCCATAGTCGCATTGCTACTTCTCCGATTTATTGGTTCTAATAATGATTTTATACTCAATCATGATTTTCTTAGTGAAATCCGACGAAAACATTATCAGAGATGTACGAAAAAAACAGCTTTTCCATGATTCAAAAGCCGACCCAATTCTCTGTTTGCCTGAAGATAAAGCGATGTATAAAAATGGTGGAGTTCGAAGCAAGAACTTTTTCAGTAGCAAAAGGAATATTTTACTGTGTACAAGTGTCCCTCGAAGTTATATTTTACTACAGTCTGCATACTGCAGTTAGTTCGATTGGAAATGGATGGAATGGTGCACAAGCACAGAGAGTAAACAGCGAAAAAAAAAGAACAGAAAAGAAAAGAAACGATGACTGCTACTTGTGGAGAGAATTTTGCTACTAAGCAACTCATTCACTGCTAGTAACCGTCCACTTTTATAATCTCTTTCAACTCCGCGATGATTCATCTCATTGATTCGGATACCAAATTAGGACAAGAAAGATTTTTTGGACGGAGATTAAAACCCAAATGTTCTGATTGTGGTAAAACTACAGTGTCATTCTGTCGTAACGATAACGTATTAATCTGATGATCTTCTTCTTCTAAGAAAACCAAAGTAAAATTTAATGGAGAACTCCATTCGCTGCGTCTCTATAGCGACAAAGGATTGCACGGGGGTGAACGCTGAAGCGCTAGGCACTTCTCTGCTGAGATTACACGAAGAAGTAAGGACAGAAACGTTGCGACAGACGATCGACTTCAAATGCAATGTTGTTTACGTTTCCATTAAAAATGCATTGGAAACGAAACAAAACAAAACTACTGACGCAGAAATTTTACTCAAAGATGTCTCTGCACATCGAAGCCGAGGCAGCTTCAGTGACTGCGTGGACATTTTTTCCCCAGAATAATACTTTCTTTCGTTCTTCACAAGAAACTGAATCTATCAGATGACTCCATCGACGTGGGATAGTTTTGAAATCATTGAATTGCAGGCGAACAGTGCCCTTATCTCTGTGAGCTTAACGAATGTTTTCATCTTTTTTGCTATGATTCCTTAGTAAGGGAGGCTTTTTTATCGATCAATGGCTCTTGCTGATCTTATCCAGTGCGGTAATTAGTAATACCATTTACGATTCCGCCTGATCGATGCTCTTCTCTACAAAGCTTGACTGGGGAAAAAACAACTGCCAGTTTGTTGTTATTGTTAAATTTCACGGTCCTTGAGATTCTGTCTATAATAAGAAGAAGGGTTTGACAATTGCTTTCAGAGAAATTATAAATTTGTCACCGCTTCCTTGTTTTCTTGTGGTGGATCAATGACCTGAAGAATCAAAAGCCGCTGATTCTCGTTGCTGAAATCGACCCGCCATCTGAAATTGGCAATCAGAGAAAGAGTCAGAAAGCAGATACCTTAGAGGAAGGGGAGAGTCGGCATATTCCATCAAGCTCCGCCAAAACCAAAAAGGAGTTTTTCATTTCTTTTCTAGTGGTGCTTGGCTCTTGCAAAGAAAAACGAGTACGTATTAGGCTGTGGGAATCGGTTAAAAAGTCAAAAAATTGAGATTGGTATTACTCAGATTCTTCTCAGTACCGGCACGGAAATCATTAAGTTACCATTCTTGAAGCATCTAAGGTTGAAATTTACGCATATTCTAGAAAGCTAATCTATTCTTCTTCATTATTGAATTTCCATAGCTTCAACAAACAAAGGGAAAGAAACAAAAGTAATATAAATAAATGGCTAAAAAAATAAGAAATAAAGGTAGAATATCCCGTGCATGGTCAATATCTGGTATATGCGCTGAGCAAACCCAATATTCTACAGGAACAAAGGTACAGAAGCAGTCTGGTTGTGATGGAGGACAAGTTTTTGTAGATAACGACGTTGAAGAATAAATTATCGGATTCAGAGGCGTTCATCTAGTGAATATTCACGGCATAATTTATCTGAACTCCATAATGAGTACTAAGCAAAGCATCCAATTGGACTGAGGTGTCCTTGATCGTATCTTCGGTCACGTTTTAGTATGAAATGGAATCAGAATCGTTCAATTCGTAAGGGTCCCAAGTGACCAAAATTCCGTCTTGATGGAAACAAGAAAAGTCTAAAGAGCAATCGTGGGGAGGTCCTGATTAACAGCAGAAGTGGACCCTTGGACGTAAGACGGAATGGCTGCTTGTTCCCTTTTTCCGTCTTCTTCCAACGAGAGTGGTGGTATTATCCAAGAACTATTTCCATTAGGGAGAAGGAATCCTCCATGAAAGAGAGAATAAGAGTCATTCAGAGATGCTCTTCAGCTGAAAGCATCCATCTATTCAACACGTAGGCCCTCACCGCACTACGCCCACTAACAACCATTCAAAATTCAACGTAAAAGGAGTCACTAAGTTAATCGATCAAACTTGAGAGTTACATGTACTACTAGTATGGGGTTCCCTCCACAAACGTAGGTCATTGGGGGGGGTCCACAGGTGAGATCTCTCAGAAGTGGCCCACCAACAATCATGACTGGGGCTCTTTGGACCGTTCATAATCTTGATAAGTGTGACCGTACGTGACTAGTTTAGTTAGGAAGATGTTGCTTTGTGGGGGAACAGAGTTGTCCGCCACCCCCCTCCCATTGCTCTTCACCAAATACAGGAGGACACTTTGATGCGACCCTCGACCATTTTTAAGGGCACAGTTTTGGTACACTAAACAAGTTGCTTCCTTGGTGAACCCATTTGGTGATCTTCTTGTAGTCTTTTTGTTAATCTTGAAGCAAACAGATCCCAACTGATGAATGAGATCCATTCTAGTAGGATTCATATCCCTCTCTGAACTAATAAAGCTCACATACTTCTCCCCCTTCTTTATCGAATGCGACAAATCGATTTGCGTCATTTCATTGATTCGAATCATTGCAAATATCATTGAATCTGGTGAGCATTTGCTAGCAAATTAATGTGTAGGAGGTATGAGAAATGATAATGTGGTTCATTAAACATGGAGTCCAACCTTCTTTCTCTCTCTCTCTGATAGAATTAACATAAAAGTAAAAAGAAGATGCTGTTATAGTTTGAAGTGATATCATGTTCACTACACAAGAAAATTATAATTCATTCTTCCTTATGGTTCATCATGTAAGCCGGGAATCCAATAAGTTTGCCCAAGAGATTAGTGGCAGACATAGGGAAAAACTTTTGCAAAAAACTGTAGCCTTCAAACCCAAAGTAAAGAATATTATGCCGCCCTCAATCTCACCAAATCTGACCATGCTACAACTCAAACCTCCTCTCGTTCATCTTCTAATGCTTTTTTTTTATTATTATAATATACATATCCAGTGATTAGCACCATTAACTAGTTTACTACGTGCCTCTTTGTTTTCACATTACCCTCAAGATTTGGATAAGAAGAAGAAATGGTCATGGGGATGTGACGACCAAGGGCTCATCGATTCTTCATACAAACACAATGAGGAATTCTTCCTATACCAAAGCCAGGAGCTTTGTGGAGTCTTATCACCATTTACTGAAAGCATAATCACAAGGCATCTGTGACAAGATCGATTGCATTTCCATTTGGAAGATCAAGGCTTACCAGATTTTCTAAAAGATGACAGTGGAGATGGAGGGATTGAACTCGGTAAACGATATTCTATTTAAGAAGATGAAGTGGATGGTGTGGGACTCTCCCCACTAGGATAAAAAATCATTCTTGAGGCATATTTATGAGTATTTTTTTTCTTCAAAAAAAAAAAGGTCACGTCCTGCAAATTTGTTTAATAGTCATAATGATTTATAGGGATGGAAAAGAACAACCTTCTTCACCCCCCACTTTGGCAGGTCTGGCAGCCTCGCCAGATTCTTGTCTCTCTCCCCCCTTCCTTCTTATGGAAAGTCCTAAATCATCACTCATGACCAGTCCACTCCTCATGTCACTATTCTCCTGACAAGTCTCCATTGTCCCCCATCTCAGAAAAAAACACTAAAAATGGCTGCGAAACTAAAAAAGTATTTTGCCTTGTTTTCAAAAACTCAATTGAAAAAGTTCATTCAAAACCCAGCACTTAATCCTTGATGTTTCTTGGAAGTGTTTTTGCTATATAAACAAAGGCTCAGTGTGGAAGCAGAAGAGTTGGCAACCTTAAAATCTCTCATTATGTTGAGCTAATGATAAAATGCGTTGAATCTGCTTTTAGGTTCTTGGCAGGAAGAGAATACCAGTCGAATATTAGGAGACTCAATGTCAAAATTTTAATGATTAACCTTAGTAGTATTAACGTCATTTGGACTTCCTAACATTATTACTTCACCATTAAAAATGTTCAGCAGTCAAAACAAAAGCACTTAAGTTTCCGCGAGAAGGGGGAATAAGTTTTTGACTCAGGTCTAAGTCTTATTATCATCCTGTGAAGTGATCGTCTTGATTCTATTATGCTGAGAATAGGTAGGATGATCACTCAGTGATCAATTCCCCAAGTTACAGTCTTTAAACTTTTCTCTTTCTTTTGCTTTGCAAAGTGAAGACTTATTAATTAGTTTAGTACATTTCTTCAGATACTGTGGAGAATTTAGGTAAGTAGTTAAAGCATAACTAATCTCATCATTCTCAAAGATTCTTATATTCGACAATTCTTGTCGAACTAGAGGGACAATAAAATCTTTTTCCGCATAACCAATGAAATGTCCACTAAATGTCTAACTTTGTTTCATGTGGATTGTAAATCTGAACTTTAGCTTGACAACCCCAAATATATACATGCCTTAAACTAGGTTTCCTATCTTTCCATAACTCAAACGGCCTTTTGTGAACCGCTTTGGTTGGAACCCTATTGAGTACACAGGCTACAGTTTTGATAGTTTCACTCCATAAAGACAATGGAAGATCGGAGTTACTAATCATATGGAGATCTTAGAGTTTTTCTCTACAAAAACTTCCATTTACTCAAAATATTTTCATTCCTAAACATCATTGGGCAGTTACAATCAGAAACAGGTAATCTCTAATGTCAACCCAAATAGCCAAAAACTATTTCATGAACAAAAATGGCTTACTTTTCTGCAACTTGCATCAGACTTTAGTCCGACATGGGGTCAGAGGTAGGTCCATCTACCATCATCTCGTCCCATCTTGCCCCCTAATGAGGTGAGGATCCATTTATAATCAACGTTCACCTGCATTCTCAGCAAGCTAGATAAAATACTTATCTAATTCCTTCAAATATAATTAACTGTTACGTTTATTTATGTTAATTCCCATGGCCCGAGCAGTTAAAATGATTGTAAGCATATACGAACTCTGCAACTTAGACTCAAAGAGGCTGGGGAGTAACTAGGATCCTTTTACTGCTGTTCTTTCACAAAGAACCTGTAGAGTGCAAAGATTGATCAGCTCTCGGAATCATTTCAGGTCAAAGCTCAAAGTGTATAGCTGAAAATAACGTGCTGCTTTGAATATTCCTGGAACCACCCATCTATCCTCATTAGATAGGCCATCGAGAGAGGATCGTCACCGAGTCAATTTCAAACTTTCAAGTATCTGATTCATGGGAAATTCTTTTTTTTTTTTTTTTTTTTCTTCAGCTAAGAGTAAAGAAAGAAGTTAAAACGATCTTATTCTTAATTGGCCTTTGTGACAGAAACATGACGAGGGTACTCGAGTAAATTAGAGGACCATTTTCTGCAATTTCTATGCAAGATCTTTGCTCGTCCTGTAATGCAAGGAATAGTTTTAAAACAAGATTCCTCCATGAAACCTTCGCTATATATATTGCACCGTCTCCTCTTCACTCTTCCCACATTCACTTCGAAACAAATTCCCTCCGCCTTGGTTCCTTCGCTCCCGCTTTCTCTTAATTACCTGTCTGTCGTCCTCGCCTTCTATGGCGTCTCTGTCTGTAACCCCCAGAAATGGCTTTTGCCGCTTCAGTTTGAGGGACTCCAATAATCAGCAGGACCGGCAGGGGTTCTACTCTAAGAGTCTCTTACCGTTCAGACGTCCCATGCTGGATTCCACTGTGACGAACGTCGCCGTCAAACCACCGGTGATTTTGCCGCCTCTGGTGACTGAAACCTTTCACGATAATCGACTAGCAGCATGGAAGAGCATTCGGCAGGAAAGATGGGATGGAGAACTCAAAGTAGAGGGTGAAATTCCATTCTGGCTGGTAATAATCTCTTACTACTTGAGTTCTGGTTAATTCATTGTAGATTAGACCACCTAGTTGCGGAAATCGTGTTTCAATAATATTGATAGAGTCATATGTTCGAGTTAAAATGGACAAAATACGCCGAGATTGAACAATGATGAATGGTGCGCAGTCCATCTGCAATTCGGTCCAAATCATCTGCCTCTACAGACTGGAATGAATTTTTTAAGAGCTTTATTATATCACTCTGGCATTTGCTTTTTGCCCGCATAGAGCGACAAGCCATTGGCTAAATATTCTGCAGTACTGGGCAATCAATAATAAATCACAAGATCTTCTAAAGGGTGGAAATGGCGCCACTAAAGGGCGCAGCTCATGACTAGGGAAGCCCAGCAGGAGCTCTTTACAATAATTGATATGAGCTGACCATTTTTTTCTGGTTTCAAATCACAGAGTGGAACCTACCTGAGGAACGGGCCCGGGATGTGGCACATAGAGAGCTACAACTTCCGCCACCTATTCGACGGCTACGCCACCATTGTTCGTCTTCACTTCGAGAACGGCAGGTTAATCGCCGGCCACCGCCAGCTCGAATCAGAGGCATACAAGGCTGCTAAGAAGAGCAAGAAGCTCTGCTACCGGGAATTCTCCGAAGTCCCCAGAGCTGACAACTTCATCTCCTACATAGGTGAGCTCGCCAACCTCTTCTCCGGAGCATCGCTCACCGATAATGCCAACACCGGCGTGGTGAGGCTTGGCGATGGCAGAGTCGTGTGCCTGACGGAGACCATCAAAGGGTCAATCCAAATCAACCCGGAGACGCTGGAAACGATTGGGAAGTTCGAGTACAGCGACAACTTGGGCGGTCTGATTCACTCAGCGCACCCGATCGTGACGGAGACGGAGTTTTGGACGCTGTTGCCGGACCTGATGAAGCCGGGTTACCGGGTTGTGACAATGGAACCGTATAGCAACGAGAGGAAAGTGATAGGGAGAGTGGAATGTCGGGGAGGACCGGCACCGGGCTGGGTCCACTCGTTCCCTGTGACGGAGCACTATATCATTGTGCCGGAGATGCCATTAAGGTATTGCGCGCAGAATCTCCTCAGGGCGGAGCCCACGCCACTGTACAAATTCGAGTGGCACCCAGAGTCCAAAGCCTTCATGCATGTCATGTGCAAAGCCACTGGAAATATTGTAAGCCATATTAGTTCCCTCCACGTTCACGCTTCATCTTCCGTTAATCAGCAAGTTCTCACTGTTCTGGCAATTTATCATATCTCAGGTGGCTAGCGTTGAGACTCCTCTGTATGCGACTTTCCATTTCATTAACGCGTACGAGGAAAGAGATGACAAAGGCAGGGTGACCGCCATTATAGCCGACTGCTGCGAGCATAACGCCGACCCCTCCATACTCGACAAGCTCCGGATGCAAAACCTCAGATCATTTTCCGGCGAGGATGTCTTACCAGATGCTAGGTATCATACCTCAACTCATCCCTCTACTTCTATTATCTGGAGCATTTTTTTTTTTTAGGGGTGGGAACAACCAGGTTTCCGCAGAGTGTGATTCTCTTAACCCAAAAGCGATTCGAGGAAATCAAATTAAATATGTATTTGAAGTAGTTTCGATGCAAATAAGTGGCGGAAATCTGATTAATTTTGTTATTAATCTTGACAGAGTTTTTAAATGGAACATCTGCAACAGTGACCAAGATCCAAAGCGGCTGAAACTAGCTCTAAGCAATACATCAGCATAGAAAACTTCACCAATGTCTAAGATGAAAATCAGGGGGATGTTACCTTAACATCTGCTCCCAAACTAATCTGTCGGCCAATTTTATTCATAAAAAATTATGTCTATCAATCAAGTTATTCGTGAACAGACTTAAAGATCCAAAATTAAGACACGGTAACCTGCGTAGATTTTCTTTAAAATATTAAATTAGATTAATTAACTACTAATTAGCTTCTTCTCATGACACGTTTCACAGGGTTGGACGGTTCACGATACCTTTGGACGGCAGCCGATATGGAAAGCTGGAAGCAGCGTTAGACCCAGACCAACATGGAAGAGGGATGGACATGTGCAGCATCAATCCCGATCACCTGGGAAAGAAATACAGATATGCATATGCCTGCGGAGCTCAACGTCCCTGCAACTTCCCCAACACCATCACAAAGGTACCTGGATGTCTTACTCCCAAAGAATCGAGGTTAATTGAGTTTCTTAATTATTGCTCCGCAAACTCATCTGATTTTGATCCCATCCCAGATCGACTTACTGAAAAAGACTGCGAAGAACTGGCACGAGGAGGGCTCCGTGCCATCTGAACCCTTCTTCGTCGCCAGACCGGGTGCTACTGAGGAAGACAACGGTGAGTGCAGCGGAGGTTTCAGAATACACAATTTGCAGGATTACCTAAAAGCTTAAGTTTATCTAAACCTGTTTCTTACAATAACTTCTTGACAATACAGGTGTGGTTATATCGATGGTTAGCTCAAAAAACGGCGAAGGGTTCGCGTTGTTGTTGGATGGATCGAGCTTCCAAGAGATTGCAAGAGCCAAGTTCCCGTACGGGCTTCCATACGGTCTTCACGGTTGTTGGGTCCCAAAGCAGCATTACAATTAGTTAGCTAACAGGTGATAGATATCTTTTATACGTTTCCAGTATGGCAGCAGAGGCAATATCAACCTAGCCAGAACATTATAAGAACAGGAAACAGTTGTGAGAAATGTACAGTTCTCTTGCGAAGGTGATGAGAGTTTGAGAACATAAGGTGATATAAAAGTGTTCTTTTGGGATTTATTTATTATTCAAGTAAATGATAGTGTTTCCCTGTACATATGAGTGCATGGCCCCCGTTATGTAGTGGTTGTTAAAGCAAAAACATTGTATATGATTACTAAGTTCATTGTGATGGATGTGAGGGCTTACACCTAAACCCACCTCTTTGTTTCTTCTTTTATCTTTTATGTTTTATCATTTGAAAAGATGTTGAGCTATGGAAAGCAAGAACCCAAGTATGAGCTGCTAGGTACACTAAAATTCTCGTTTAGGGTTTTTTTTGGGCGGCAAGTATACTTAATGCGTGCCATTAGTAGATTAAATATTTATTATCATCAAAATTATCTCAATGGGAGACTTAGACCACCACCAAGTGCGTTAATTCTACTTCTCCTCTTTTTTTTCCCTTTGTTTTTTTGTTTACACATTCACTAGGACTTTGATAGTGTTAACTATTAAGAGTTAAATTTTACAAGAAATAAGAAAATTTTGAGTGGGCCCTTTTCCCTTTATTTTTTTTGTTATAATAAAAATTCCTTATGTTAAATAAGTCGATAAAAAGACAATTCCTCTGCACAAAGCATTTTTTTTTCAAAATTAAGTGGTTTTATTTTGAATTAGATCATTTATAGAAATGAAAACTTATGAGAGCAAACTTTAGCTCCAATTTTATACTTACACAAAAAATGAAGGTACCCTCTATCTCTTCCTTCCCAAGATCCATTGAGAAAGAGAAGAGGTTCTGCCATTTTTTTCGAAAAGAGAGAATAAAATGAAATTAAGTTTCATCCTTTTGATGGGAAATGATTTATAAAATCATTGTGAGCATATATTTGCAGCCTATTTTCTACAAAATAAAATATTTTTAACTATATAGTAGTTGTTAGAATATAAAAATTGGTGTATGTACATCCTAAAAATGACTTACCAATGACAAAAGAACATAAACTATGGCTAAAAACCAAATATTCTACTTTGAAATTATATTAAAGTGATATAGTTAATTTATGATTTAGTAGTTGGTTTTATTATTCAGTAGTTGTATTATGTCGTTTACATTCAATAGGAGGATGTCTTGTTATTTAAGCACATGAAGCAAGAGCTCTAATGTCATAGAGGCCTACTTATAATTTTGATTATTGTTATTGAATGAAATCGGTAGAGCAATGACGGTTAGAGAAGGACTAAATATCCCTCCACATGACCTAATTTGATGATAACAAACCCAACAAACTAATTGTGACTTTCAAGTGTAGTTTTGAAGCAAAGGAATAATTTTTTGAAATCCGAGTAAAAGGAATGAGCCCAAAGGACTCGAGCACTTACTTGAGAAAAATGAAGATTTGAGAGTACATAGGCAGAAAGGAGTCAAGCACCTTTAGAGGAGTCAACTTCTTTTGGTTAAAAAGTGAAAAACCAAATTTAAAAGGAGTCGACCATTAAAAACAATTAAGTTCTGAATTTAAAAAGGAGTCGGCCTTTCAGTAGGAAGGCTAATTTAGGAAGATCAAGTGGGACCCACAAATATCTCACAAGCTGGCAACCTTATCAAGATGAGCTGGAAGCTCATGAGGGATCCACTAGGATAAGGTCTTGACCTGGCCTCCTCCCTCAATTCACTTGAATGAAGAAAGAGTTATAGTTCAACTTATATTAGTCTTCTAGTAGATTAGTTTGAATAGACTTATCTTAGAGAGTTAGAGTTGGAATGTAATTAGGACTGAAAGGAAAATTGTATAAGGACTCTACCTCTTCTACTATAAATAGAGGTGTTGTAATCCGGAATTCATCAAGTTACACATCTCAATCTCGAGTTACTCTCTCTCTTTGCTTGGCGCAACCTCTCCTTTCTCATTTATTTTTTCTTTTCTCTACCCGAGAGCTCTTCTTCCCTTTTCTTATTTTTTTTTCTTTCTCTTGCTCGGAAGTATGGAAAAGGGATCCTAAATTCAACATGGTATCAGAGCATTATATTTAGGATCCCTCGTCAAAGGAATGCTTTAAAGAAGTGATGATCAACACCACTCAAAGAAGGCTATTTTATGAAAGAAGAACACAAGTCAAGAGATAAGTGTTCAATTTTTTTTTCTTTTCATGTTACTGGTTTTTGAATTTAGAAGATGATTTAAGGTTGAGTATGTGAACACTTTCAACTTATTATATTATGGATATGTATGCCTCTCTATCTAGAAGGAGCTATCCAAACAGTTTTGTCTGTTTGGAAATTATGTTTACCAAGACAAGTCCATGAAAAGATTGTTGGAATTTTTTTTCATGGGATAAGAGTTCCCTAATATATAAGATTGTTATTGAGTCTCTTATGAATGGTATTAGAGGAAAAAAATCAGAATAATAATTTAGCATCAATTCTAAAATTCTCCATACATCGAGTTGATTGAAGAAGTACTACCTGGTGTTATTATTAGAATTTTTTTAAGAAGGGTCTATCATGGCTGAAGAGAATATGAATATCAAAGGTGATATACTGAGAATCACCACTACACCCTTAAGTGGGGTATCGTGGGGTATCAAATTTTATGAGTTGGTCCACATCAGTTCGAAGGTTCCTTCTAACAAAAGACCTACTTGGTCACCTCACCACCCGAGGACCACCTATTGATGAAGATGATATTTTTTATAAAAAATGGTTGAAAAATGATTCTTTGGTGATTAGTTGGATAATCAATAGCATGGAAGAACATGTCTCCAACAATGTTATTTATCTTGACACTACTAAACAAATTTGGGAGATATGTGCTAAACTGTACTCTTGCCCGAATACTCTACATAGACCATATGATATTCTCCAAAGAATGTTGAATAATAAACAAGGAGAGAATATTCATGAGTACTTGGCCCGTTTTAGAGGTTTTCTTTAAGAGTGGAAGTTAGCTCAGCCTTCAACCACAGATATTTCTATCCAAGACAAATAGAAGGAAGCCTTAATTACTGCTATTTGTCTTTCAAATGTTAAACCCCATCTTGAGATTGCCAAGAGTCAACTTGTGAGTTCTTCTGATGTCCCCAAGTTTGATGATGTATGCGCAACAGTACTTTGTATTCTAGACACTTCTTCCTCTACTACTGACGTATCATCCGCTATGTATTCCGATCATAGAGGAACAATATTTGACTGCAGTCGAGGCCGAGGCCAAGGTTATATAGGAGGCAGAGAAAGAGGTGGAAGGACTGGTGCTGGTAGAGCAGATGGGAAAGGATGTACTCATTGTAAAAAATTTGGTCACACTATAGGTAATTGCTATTACAGGGCATGCACGTACTGTGGACAATATGGCCATTATAAAGAAATATGCTATAAAGCTAATGGACACTCAGAATTGACAAGAGCTAATCAAGCCTTTATAAGTGATACAAAAAAATAACAGCTCATAAAATCAGCAACACAGAAAATTTTTACTGATGCAGAGTATGAGCTATTTCAGAAAATGAAGACAATGTTGGGTTCTTCTCCTAGTTCCTCCGCAACTACTGTTGCCACTACCGCTTCAGGTATGCTATTTGCCTCATCTTCATCCTGAATAATTGACTCAGGAGCCTCCAAGCATCTTATAGGTAACAAAAATTTATTACTTTCACACAAATTTGTTACCATAGTTGACGGTTCTCAAACCAAAATCCAAGGGAAAGGTTCCACTTATGTCATACCATCACTTCCGCACACTGATATTCTTTTCATTCCTACTTACCTTTGAATCTATTATCTGGTCGTCAACTGAAAAAATATTTTAATTGCTCTGTTACCTTCTCACCCACTTCATGTATCTTTTAGGATCTTATAACGAAGCAGGTGATTAGTGGATGCCATAAACAAGGGGGGCTTTACTACTTGGACGTGCCAAAAATAAATATGGTTTCTACTACTGAAAATGAGATACGGTTATGGCACAATCGGTTGGGACATCCATCTGCACAGTCTTTTCATTATATGTTTCCTTCTCTTAAAGAAAGGTCAGAATTTCATTGTGAGGTTTGTCAATTAAGTAAACACCAAAGGAGTACATACTCTCCTCGCCCAGAAGCCAAAAATGTTACTCCATTTTCGTTAATTCATACTGATGTTTGGGGACCCTTGAGTGTCTCCAATATTTCTCAAGCAAAATATTTTATTACCTTTTTTTATGATTTTACTAACACAACTTGGTTGTTTATATTTAAGGTGTGTTCTGAGATATCATTCATTTTTAAGTCATTTCATGCTATGGTACTCACACAATTTGGTCAGAAAATAAAAACTCTCCGGTCTAATAATGCCAAAGAATATGTTTCCAAAGATCTTGACTCTTTTTGTCAAGATAATGGCATTACCCATCAAACATCATGGCTGATATATCAACTTGATGTGAAAAATACATTTCTTAATGGTGATATTAAAGAAGAAATTTACATGCAACAACCACCTGGGTATGTGGTTGAGGGGGAATCAGTATGCCGCCTAAAAAAATCTCTATATGGTCTAAAGCAGTCCCCTCGGGCATGGTTTAAGAAATTTAGTCAAGCCATCATGAAGGCCGGTTTTCACAGATGCACTGGAGATCACTCAGTATTTATTGAAAATACACCGAGAGGTAAGGTGATTTTGGCTGCATATGTTGATGATATTATTTTAACTGGGAGTGATTCTGAGGGCATCTAGAAAACAAAGGAGAAAATATGTGCTGAATTCAAGACGAAATATCTTAGACTACTTAAATATTTTTTGGGTATTAAAGTATTACAATCCAGACATGGGATTGTGCTATCCCAAAGGAAGTATGTCATTGATCTACTAGAGGTGACATGAATGATGGGATGCAAACCAGTAGACACTCCTATGGACTCAAATACAAAACTATGTGGAGGTACTGGAGAAGTTGTAGATATTGGAAAATATCAAAGACTAGTGGGGCAGCTTATTTACCTGTGTGTAACAAGGCCGGATATTTCATATGCAGTAAGTGTGGTAAGTCAATACATGCACAAGTCACAACTTAGTCATTGGCAAGCACTTGAGAGATTACTACGATATCTGAAAGGAGCTCCAAGAAGGGGGCTTCTCTATAAAAACCATGGTCACTTCAACATCGAAGGATTCTCAGATGCAGACTAGAACGGATCCCCGAATGACAGAAAATCTACTTGGGGATTTTGTACGATGGTTAGAGGGAATTTGGTTACATGAAAAATCAAGAAGCAAAATGTAGTAGCACGGTCTACTGCAGAAGCAAAATACAGGGTCATGGCACACACTAGTAGTGAACTCATATGGATAAGATCTCTTCTCACTTAATTGGGATTCTACAGAGTAGCTCCAATAGATTTATACTGTGACAATAATGCAGCAATACACATTACATTGAATCCAGTCTTCCATGAAAGAACAAAGAATATTAAGTGGGTTGCCATTTTATATGAGAAAAGTTCCAAGTTGGTTTCTTATCTCTGAAGCATATATCATCACAAAGTCAAGTTGCAGATATTCTCACTAAGCCAGTTACTCACAAGATTATGTCTACCATATGCAGCAAGCTGGGCATTTATGATGTTTTCTCACCCCAAGCTTTAGGGGGAGTGTTACAATGTGCGACCCACTGTGGTGCTCGAGCTGGTGGGACCCACCATGAGGACGTGGAAAACCAAGAAGAGTCATCACCCAAGCAAGCATGAGGTAAGGAATTAAGAAGCACAAACTGAATTGAGTTAGAAGACTTGAAGATCAAGTGGGACCCACAAATATCTCACGAGTTGGCAACCTTATCAAGATGAGCTAGAAGATAATGAGGGACCCACTAGGATAAGGCCATAAGTTGGCCTCCTCCCTTAATTCACGTGAATGAAGAAAGATTTCTAGTTCAACTCATATTATTTTTCTAGTAGATTAGTTTGAATAGACTTATCTTAGAGAGTTAGAGTTGGAATATAATTAGGATTTAAAGGTAAATTGTATAAGAACTCTACTTCTTCTTCTACTATAAATAGAGGTGTTGTAATTCGGAATTCATCAAGTTATACTTCTCAATCTAGAGTTACTCTCTTTCTCTCTCTTTGCTTGGTGCAACCTCTCCTTTCTCTTTTATTTTTTCTTCTCTCGACCCGATAGCTCTTCTTCCCTTTTCTTCTTTGTTCTTTATTCTTTCTCTTGCTCGGAATTATGGAAAAGGGATCCTAAATTCAACAGAATTTAAAAATTCATAGGAGGCAACCCATAAAGAAGTTGACCCCTTTACAAAACAAGACAATGACAAACGAGTCAATCCCTCAAAACTGTAAGTCTTAAAATTAGAAGGAGTCAACTCCTTATACATAAGAAGAACTATGGGATAGAGTAGTTGACTACATCAAAAGGTGTTGAACCCTTATGCATAAGAACAACTGTGGGACAGAAAATAAGCCAACTACATTGAAAGGAGTCAAGCCCTTATGCATATAAAAAAATTACTGAGATAGGAAAGGAGTAGACCATGTCAAAAGGACTCAACTACATCAATAGGAGTTGACTACATGAAGAGGCAAAATTTAGAAAAAAAAGAGTCAATTCAAAGGAGTTGATCTCTTTCCATAGAAAATTCAAATTTGAGAAATGTCAATCCCAGAATTCTAAAACTTGTAAGTGATCTATCATCATGTTCAAAAATTAAAATGGGATTTAATGTATATTTTAATCATTTTTGGAGTTGAACATGATGAAAAGTCATTTCCAACCATAACGAGTAGTTTTTTTAACATTAGCTTGTTTGTCATTTAACTAAAATTTGTTCCAAAGGTTTCAATCAATGCACTCAAGTGATTTTGAGTGCTCTCAAACTCTTCCACACATTTTGTGAAGTTTTTGCCTCCTCTCAAGCTCAAAAAGAAGTTAGATTTTCTAGTTCTTTCCATAAAGCCAAGTATTTCAGTGCTAGTGTTTTCACATCTAATATGAATACTTGGGCCCTTGATTGTTGAAGTTGTGCCAAATTAATTTTAAATCATACTAAATTTCACTTTTGCACTCTAAATGTTCGGTTAATAATTTCCTCATAAAATTTGTTTAGCAACCATTAATTGTACCTTGAATTTCATATCATTCATATTTGAGTTATTGAATTGTTGGTAGATTCACCTTAGGTTAGGTGTAACAATTTATAAATCTTGATTGTAATATCTTCCTTTTAAGAGGCATTTTTATGCTTCATTTGAAAAGTATGGAACCCTAGTATTTGTAAACAATCAAGATTTGGATAAGTTAATTAGTAGTTTTTTAAAATCCCTTTTGAGGGTCCAGGTGCATGTACCTAGTGTTCAAAAATCCCATGTTGGACAGGTGTTGTAATTAGATCCAACAAGTCGATTGTTGTAGATGTCGTTAGGCTTAAGCCCATAGTGAATTAACTTTGAAGTTAAAATACCTTAGGAGTGTATTAGCAATTTGAGACAGCGTTGGATTGTGAATCACTATAAAAATAGTTGGGTATTTGAGAAAGTGTTTGTGAGAAGTTTTGTTGTCTATGGGGTGTGAGAAGGGTGCATACCATGTGTATAAACAAGTGTTTGTGTGGATAGCTAGATTCAAAATAACTAGAAAAAACATCCCATTGCACCTTCTAGAAACCAATCTATAGAAAAGTTGATCCAAAAACATATGTAAATGGAGGATGACATATGTAAATGTAGTTTGATTACCATATGTTAGAAGATATGGTATAATTAGGGTGGCACTGCTGTAATTAGCTTATATTTTTTTCTTATTCATTCTTACTAGGGTGAAGGGTATTTTTATAATATTAGTAATTTTGATATTTATAACTACAACTTAAGGGAGGAGGGGTTGGAAGAAGTCCATTACCCTAATTTTCCTACTCTTTTCTCCAAATTCTTCTCCTCCTAAAACCTTCTCTCTGCAACTATTTTTCTTCTTTTCACCCCTTAATCATCTTCTACTGTGATTATGTATCATGGAATCCTGAGTTTCAACACCATAGGGCAAAGGAAGGCCAAAAAAATCAGTCTAGCTTCTTTTTATCTAGAGGGAGTCACTCTACAATGGTTCTACAGTTCTAAGGATGACTATGAACAGCCTAGTTGGACAGAATTTTTAAAAGCTTGTTGTGCTAGATTCAATCCTAGAGAGTACTAAAATTTTGACGGAGTGTTAGCTAATAGTCTAGGACTATATTGGAATATTAAGAGGAGTTTGAAAATTGTCAAGTAGGGAGTGTGGGTGGTTGTTAGGTACCAAACTAGTAGGCCAAAAACTATAGAGCTGATGGAATGTGGAACGTTAGACCCTTAAACCTATCTCATACTAGGTTGGCCCAACCCAGCACTCATACCCCAGGTTGGGCCCCATATGACCATTATAATCTACCATACTTTCATGTTGACGTCCACGATGACCTATTGATTTTTAAGATCAACATATAAACATAAAATATCTCAAGGGAAGGAGAGAAGAGAAGAACTCTAGCTCATGGGAGAGAGGAGGAAAATAAGAGGAAAAGAGAGAGAGGTGTATGAATGAATTTGAGCCAAGAGGAAGAGGCTTGAATGCTCTACCCCATACCTTAAGATTGTATTTATAGTTGTGTAAAGGTATTTACAATGACTACAATGTTATTAGGGCTACATACTTCAAAAGGAAAAAGACATAAGAGGACATACAACAGTTTGCATAATCGTAACTCTATGATATCTCTATGGAAGTTTTCCTTATCTACTAGTCATGCCACCCTTACGCATGTGAGTATCTCTTAACACTCCCCCTCAAGCTATTGTTTTTAATTTCACTTGAAAATAATCTTGATCAAGAAACTCGTGTGCTTGAAAGAAATTCCAATCTTGTGTGGCTTGAAAAGAAATTTTGATTGTCTTGTTTTGATTCAGCTTGCACAACATAATGGTGAGAGAAGAAAAATCACTCCTAGCCTTACAACAAAGCTCCATACATCAGTAAAAATGGTCATAGTCTGAAACACACTCTACTTAATTTCAATGGCGGAAAATAGCCCAACTATAAGGCACAACAAAGAAACTATTCACTTTCTAAGGGTAGCTCAAACAAAAAACACCTCTTGGGTGAAGAATTGAAAGACTTGACTCAAGTTGGATGTTGGGCATGCTCATATATTTTTTAGGCAGTGAGTCTTTAGGCATTTCTCTGAAGTGATTTTAACAAAAAAAAAAAATTGAAGAAAGTACTTTGAAGAATTAAAGGTGTGAATACAAACATAGCAGTTTTTATACTTCAAAAAGGAGGTGCACAATGCAACTCTTCATGCTCCAAGTAAGGAGGCGCTTTTAGACCAATAGATGGATAAAAAGCCACCAGGTTTTACACAAGAGGGAGGTAGAAAAATAATTCCTCTATGAACATGATGATTAAGAAAATTAAAAAAAAACCAATAAGAAAGTTTGAGATGGAACATAATAATGGAAACTTTCTAAACATAGATTTCTCATATAAGGCAATCACTTTTTAACCCACTTGACCAATTTTCAAAGAAAATATTCAAGAGATAATTTCTAGAATGAGAGAGGTTTTAGGACTCTAAATTTGGAATTTAGAATGAGCAAACAAGAATTTCTAATTCAAAATTTTTAGACTTTGTCAAAAAAAGAAACTAAACTCATAATGGGAAAGACTTATCTTAAGGAAACTAATATAATATGAGATGAAACAAAAGAAACTTTAAAGGAAGGAAAGATACTCAAGTTGGTAAAATCTTTAATAGATTTTTAAAATAAATAGGAGACTTAACCAACATTAGTAACTCAAAAAATGAAGCAAAAAATTTGGTTTAAATTCAAATCTTCGCATGTAACAGGATACCAACATAACCTTTTATTCTTCCAATGTGAATATCTCTCTGTAGAAAGATCAGATTGAGAAAAATTTTATTGGGATATCAAGTAGAGTCACATGCCTTTCTTTTGATATATAAATCCTCAATAATTTTAGTAGAAACCGTTCAAGAAGTTGAGGTTTTTTGCTACTACATGAAATATTTCGATTACTTGACCTTTACTACTTCATATGTCGTTTCCTGTTTATAGAAAAATCTGATTTCAACTATTCATTTTGAGTTGGAAACTATACTCAAAGATCTTTCCAATGGTATATAACTCTCTATATGAAACATACGATTAGAGAGTAAAACACCTAATGAAAAATAGGAATTTGGAAAGAAATACTTAAGGAAAAATGAGAAACTCCTCTTTTTCTTTTTCTTTTCTTCTTCTTCTTCTTCTTCTTCTTCTCCTTTTCCATCTCAGATCTTTGTCCGTTGTGATACCATGTTGATTTCTAAGATCAACATATAAATATAAAAGATCTTAAGAGGATAAGAGAAAAGAAGAACTCTAGTTCTTGGGAGAGAAGAGAAGAAACCAAGGGAGAAAAATAAGATGAAAAGAGAAAGAGGTGTATGGATGAATTTGAGCCAAGAGAAAGAAGCTTGAATGCTCTACCACATACCTTGAGGCTATATTTATAGTTGTGTGGAGGTATTTATAATTACTACAATGCCCTTAGGGCTACATGCTTCAAAATAAAAAAGACATAAGAGGACATACACCAGTTTGCATCATTCTATGACGACTCTCAGTCTGGACCAAGTAACCATTTTCACCTTTGTGGTGGCTTACACTTTGGCACCTAGTAGCCCTTTTCATAGGTCGTCCCTCCAAGATTCAAATATGTGACATAGTGTATGCTTTGATACCAAATATTAGGTTCTAACCAATACATCAAAAGTTTCAAACTTGATGGAACACAGAAAGCTAGTCCTTTAAACCTATCTCATACTAGGATGGTTCAACCGCCACAATGGGCTCCATAGGACCATAAAAATGGCCTAACCATACCAAGGTGGGTTCTTTTATTAATGCTCTAAGAAGGACATCACTACAAAAGTCAATTCTTTTAGGTCCAAAACCTTGATCGAAATGATGCAACTTGCAAGACTTCAAGATGAAAAATTAAACATAATGTGCAGCATCAATTTGGAGCACGAAAATTATCCCTATCTTTTCTAGAGCATGCAATGACATAGTACCCGATCTTGTCATGCAGCCTTCTAGGGCCCTTGAACCCCATACTTTTAGAAATTTGACACAAGATGAAATGGATAAGGATGATGTAGAAATTCAAGAGTCAATAGAAGTGATGGAAGGTGAGACTAACATTGCAATTGTGTTTATGTATACTATGGCAGGGAGCCATAAACCAGAGACTATGAAGTTAAAAGCTAAAATTGAACAAAGTGGTCGTATCATTTTACTTGACAACAAAAGTACACATAACTTCATCTATGGCAAAGTGGTTAAGAAATTGAATCCAAAACATATAAGGTGTCTACATTTAGAGTCATGGTGAGTAATATTGAGTTTTTATATTATTTTTCAATATGTAAGTATTGGAAGATACCTCGAAGTGACATCACTGTAATTTACCTCCCCACATCAAGGAGGTGACAAATGAGGTAATTTAAATGTCTTCTCATAAGGATGGCACAAAGGTGTAATTATCTAAAAAGATGTATGTTTACTTATGTTTTTTCCTTTTCAAAGTTTGTAGCCCTAAGGGCATTGTAGTCATTGTAAACTTTATTTTACAACTATAAATAGAGGCTCAAGACATGGGGTAGATCATTAAGTCTCCTCTCTCCTTTCTCATATTCGTGATTAGAATTGTCTCATCTCCTAAACTCTCCCTCTCTATATCTCTCTAGCCAAGTTCTCTCTACTTTCTCTCCTCTTTTCTTCTCTTCGTTTTCTTCCTTTCCTCTTTCACTACCTTGGTTGAGGACCTTGTTATGAGATCATATATTCTACAGTAAGAAGGTTAATTTTTTTGTAAAGGGGAGATGATAGAGGTTAATTTCTATATCTTATCGATTTGGGGAATTTATGTAATCCTTATCCTATAGTGAATGCAAACTTCTGATACAATCCTATGAATACAAAATCATTTTTGAATTGACATGGATGGAACCACTATTAAATGACAAACCAAAATTTTATCACCTAGTGGTACCGAATTGACATTTGAGACAGTCGGAAGTAAATTTTGACACTGAAACAATCTATCTATAACTAGAAGCTCAATTTCATAATCTTATCATGGAATAGTCTTCCCCACCAGAATTGGAATCCGTTCTCGCTCACTTTACAAAGTTGTTTCAAGAGTCGAAGAGAGTCTCCAATTGGATAACAAGATCACAAGATTTTAATTGTTCTAATGAGCACCACTGACAGGCACCTCAATCGTTCCTACATCAGAAGCCAATTGGTATCACTGCTATTTTATCTGTATTAGCCAAATGACTCGCACAAATGAAATTCCGCCTGAAGTTTTAGAAAAAGAAATCCAAAAAACCAGAAAAAACTCTACCTGTAGTTACAAAAAATTGGGTAGCCCAACCCACTCGCTGGTGCATTGGTGGATGCTGAATCAGAGCTCTGGCCTTGCCGACATGCACATGCCTTCTGAAATCGCTTCATACGCGACACACACATGGAATTCAATGCTTTGTAAAAAACAACTGTGGAATACGCAGATTAATGAATAAATCCCATTGCAACGCACATGGAATTCTGGAGAGTGGTTATTTTAATTCTTCGAATTCCTACATTTTTGTTAGTCGGACAACAGTTGAATTTGATTTCCTCGAAAACTGTAGGAGATTGATAGACACAGTGATTGAACAAATGAAATTAATATGCTTCCCTCCGAAGACAGAAACCCTTCAGTATTGGGAAATAGTCAAAGGTTGAAACCTTGTCCGTTATCATTTTTGGTCAGTATAGACAGCATCAACGTCATCAAGCTCCAGTAACTTGGACATTAGTTCCTTGTTTAAATCCATGGCTTCATCATCTACCTACAAGTAAGCAAAGAAGCATCAATGCGCTACAGTACCTTAAGTTTCGTGAGGAGCAACACTAGTTAAACAGTAATAACCAAGTTGCATAGGAACCTCCCAACCATTGAACTACTTTCGCTTTCATTTTTAAAGAGTCAAAACAAGACATTGGAGGTGGAAAACATCTGAAAAAGTGTAAAAATAAAGAGGGGAGAAAGAGAAATTGAGAAAGAAGAGAGATGAGAGAAGAATGAAAGAAGAGACTTCTGAAAAAGAGTAGCTTTAGGGGTCGTGCTCGATCCCCTTCTCTTTTATTCAAGTGAGAAGAATGCAATTTATAACAATATCCCTATTCACTTGAATACACTTAATCTCTTATATCTCCTAATACACATACTCCAATTGAATAAAATTAATCTAGAGACACATCTAATCATGCTAAATGAAATAATGTAAACTCAAGATACTACAACATATGTAAAAAGATGAAACTACTCTTCACTATATTTTCTAACACTCCTTCAATCTGGAACATATACATCCATAAGACCCAGCTTGTCACAAAACAACTCAAAGCTTATATCTCCCACTTGATGATCAAACCGTACATATGGAGTAACAACTTCTTTCTTCATCACTACATCTCGGATAAACTAACAACCCACCTCAATATGTTTCGTTCTCTCATGGAACACTGCATTCCCAGCAATGAATATGGTTGCCTGATTATCACATTACATAATCAGAGATTCATCTCTTTGAAGATCAAACTCTCTTACAATTGGTCTTACCTACATCAATTCACTGACTATGAGTCATGCCACTTTACTCAGGTTCAACGCTAGAACAAGTTACAACATTTTGTTTCTCGTTCTTCCAACTTATCAGATTGCCTCCCAAAAAATACACATTAACATGTGGTAGACTTCCTGTCAAATTTGGATCCTACCTAATTCACATATGAAAAAGCTTTTATCTTCAAGTTGCCATGCTGCTCAAAGTATAACCCATTTCCAAGTGACCTTTTCAAATATCTCAAGATTCTCTATACAGCTTCTAGATGAACCTTGCAAGCACATTCTATGAACTAAGTAACAACACTTACAGCGAAAGATATGTCGTCAAGTCAAGTCACACTAACATATATGAGTCTGCCAACCAACCTATGATATGTTGTCTTATCATTAAGTTCATCACTCTGCCCATCATGAAGATCATTTCGAACATCCATAGGAGTCTCAACTGTCATCCAACAACCCATATTATTGAAGCATATCTATGATATATTTTCTCTAGATCAAACAAGACCCACCTTGTTTCTAGTCACTCTTATGCCTAACAAGTACTTTAGTGAAGAGAGGTCTTTAGTTTGAAAGTGTTTTGCCAGATGAGCTTTTACCTCCTCAATACCTTTCACATCACTGCCAGATAAGATGATGTCATCCACATACACCAATAACACTACAATACCATCTGATCTCCTTGTAACAAAGAGGCAATGGTCAAAGTGGTTCTGGAGAACTCGAGAGCCATAACAACCTGGCTAAATTTTTCAAATAAGGCTCAAGGAGTTTGCTTGAGGCTATAAATAGTTTTCTTAAGCCTGCATATTTTGCAATCTCCCCCTGAGCAACATACTCAGGAAGTTGCTCTATATATACCTCCTCATCCTGATAACCATAAAAAAAATTTAGTATCAAGTTGCCATAGTGACCATCCCCGATTTACTGTTAGCAATATCAAAATCCTAATAGGAAGCAATCGGGCAACTGGAGAAAAAATCTCAAAACATCTAATCCCATATGTCTGTTTGCAGTCCTTGGCTACCAATCGAACCTTCAATCTCTCAATAGTACCATCAATGTTATATTTCAATGTATAGACCCATCCACAGCCAACAACTATAGCACCAAGTAGCGTATCACACAACTTCCAAGTGTCTCTATCCAGTAGTGTTGCCATCTCAACATCCATAACTTGCTTTCAATGAGGAGATGATAAGGCATCCTGCACAAAAGAAGGAATAGTGCAAGAAGAGAGAGACAAGGCAAACTGCTTATATTGATCAAACAACGAATCAAATAAAATAAAATGTGAGATAGGATAACGGTACCTTCTCAAACACCTTTCCAAAGAGCAATAAGGTGTAGATCATTTACCTCAAGATCCACAAATGAGGGTGAACCATAGTCTGGTATGAGAGAGGGAACCGAAACTTGATATTGAGTCACTCGTCATCTATGATATACCTGAAAAAGTTTCCCAACGGTAGCACCAAATGAAGGAAAAAGAACCTCCTCCACAAGAGTAGGAACAACTACTTCTAGATTGGTAGTGGAAGTGCATGTGTCTATGGTGGATTAAGCAAAGAATGGAATATCCTCAAAACATGTCACATCTGCAGACACGAATGTCTTCTTAGTAGAAGGACAGAAGCATTTGTATCCCTTCTGTGTACGAGAATATCCCTAAAAAACACATTTTACTGCTCGAGGAGAAAGTTTATCTCTGGAAGGACTAAACACATACAAAACAGACACATCCAAATATATGAGGAGACAGTGGGAATAAGACAACAAATGGCATCAGTATCTGTATCGAAACTTGTCCCCTGAGAATAGAAGAAGGCATCTTAACTATAGGTGCCACTGTAAAGGTGAACCCGTAAAATGCATAGCACGTAGGCAATCTAGCTAATATAATCCGCCTCTCTCATGCGAAGAACCAATTGTCCTCCTAGTCATGAGATCCTGAAATACATAATGAGAAGGATAAAATATAATGGGACAATTCATAGACTTACTGAGTTGACCAACAAACAACAAATTCAGAGGAAACTTAAGAACAAATAACACAAATTGAGGAGACATGAAGGACAATGGTACTAAGGTGCCAACTCCTTGAATTGAAGAAACAGAACCATCAGCTAAGGTGAAATGTTTAATATTAGTGAACTCTTTCAAGTCAAAAAACAAGGTTGGCATACCTAACATGTCAATTGTAGCATCTAAGTCAAAGAACCTAGGTAGGTGAACAATGCACATGAAGAACAGAAGTACCTATATTGGCTAGAGTGGCTATATGAGTGGAAGTTTGAGTCATAGATATCGAGCAAGAAGCAATTTTTAATCGAACCATACGCTGAACTAATATGTGCAAACGAGTCTGGTATAATGTTACTTACAATTTCGGTACGAATCTCACTATTCTCATGAATGGTCAAGTTTGCCATGCTGGCTTACCAAACTTGATTCAGCACTTGTAAGAGAAGTGGTTGGATTTGCCACAATGACTATATTTTCTTTCAGATTTACCATCACAGCGACTTCAACCTCTTTCAAATCCATCTCTACCTTTGCCTTTACTAATACCACCACAACCTCTAGAAGATTATGAGTAGCCAGGAGTATCAAGTGTAGAAGCATCAACTGTCTTAACTCTAGGTATAGTAGTAGTTTCCGCTTGCATGATCCTGTTAAATGTTGTAAGACAAGGTAGGTATATCATCTGAAGCAAGTAATTGTGTTTTCACTCCATGAAGTTCTAAACCAAGACCATCAAGAAATTTAGCAACCAGCAACTGGCTTGTTGCTTTCTCAATTCCCGTTCATCAGTAATAAACTAATGAAATACATTTATCTCCAGCCACACCCCTAGAAATTCACTCTAGTAATCTATAACAAGTCTTTCACCCCTCTTGAGACTAAAAAATCTGGTATACAACTCATACACTAGATAAATTGCTCTCTTGTGTATACAAAAATTCCAAAGACATCTACATATCTTTTGGAGTCTCACAATTCATAATCCGATTCCTCAATTTAGAATCAACATTGTTTATCATCTAAGTCATAACCTGATAGTCTTCTGCCTCCCAATCATATCATTCATAGACACTGGAGGATCATCTCTGATATATTTTCACTTCTGCTTGGCTTTTAAATAGAACCGTAATTTAGACCAGCTAAGATGGTTTTGAGCATTCAATTTCTCAAAAGTTATCACAATAGAATCTTTTCCATCAGAATTCCTTACCTCTCTTGAGGTGGTGTATGTATCACCAAAATCAGCTATAAGAATCACAAAACCGGACACTTCAGCAATTAAAAACTTCAATTAGCAAGCTAGGTGCGCAGGATAAGTGGACCCCACTTCACAGAAAATTAGGGTTTAATGCACTTCTCGCTCAAACCCAAGTTAGCCCAATTTTACCAATAAAGTGTGATTGCACACTCAAAGATCACAAAAAAATGTCAACATAGGGCTGACATCACCTTTCCAGATGGTGATGCAGTCAGAAAACCTTGTACTGGGTTGTGCACCAGGCAAAGAGGAAGTATCCCAAATCAATAAGTCATAGGACTATATCATAATTAAATTGCAGTAAAGGCAATAGAAGCCAACAACCCTAAAGTCATAGCAGAAAAAAGAGAAAAAAAAAGATGGATTTTTACCAACCAGTAGGGCACAAACTTTAAGAACTCCCTTAATGTGAAATCGCAGTCCTTAATAGAGTGAAAACACAAAGAATCAAGGCTTTCCAACCAAAATTCACTGCTTGGATACCATGAAAAAGAGTAAAAATAAAGAGGGGAGCGAAAAAAATTTGAGAAAGAAGAGAGATGAGAGAAGAATGAAAGAAGAGACTTCGGAAAAAAAGTCTCATTAGGGGTCATGATCGATCCCCTTCTATTTTATTAACGGAGATGAGCATAATTTACAAAAATACCCCTATTTACTTAAATACATGTTAATCCCTTATATCTCCTAATGTACATACTCAAATTAAATGAAAATTAATTTAGAGACACTTCTAATCATGCTGAATGATATAATTGTAATTCTAGATACTACAGCATATGTAAAAAGACGAAACTACCCTTCACTATATTTTCTAACAACATCAACTTTCACACTATTACAATAAAACTGACAATGATGCAATTGTATTGGAACCTCAAAAAAGCCAACTGAAAAACCATAACTCAAGAAATACTTTTACATCCAACAGCATTTATTTATTTTTTTGAAAAGTACATCCTACAGCATTTATCATCAGGAAAAGAAATACAAAAACAGTTTAAATAAATTAAAACACTTCTACAAATCAAATTTCATTCAATTTTGGTCATTAGCATAAGTCAGAGGTCCATCACTTGCTTTGATCACAAAAACATTTTCAGAGAGTCAAGTTAAGTCCAGAAATTTGGACATATAGCCACCCGGCATTATGGAACATACAGATAGAGTGAAAAGTGGAGAAAGCAGCAAAAATCAGCTAATTTACCTCAATAGTGGTTAGAGGAAGAAGCTCAAAACCATTATCTGGTTCAAAAGGTATGCCCTCCCCTCGCAACTTAGATAATACATCAGAGTAATTTTCTGCTGAACTAACAATCTTGTAAAAGCTGCAAAAATGAACTTGGGTCAGACTTCATCCTGATATGGAGTCAGACAAAGAAGAGCTAGAAGTATAAAGTTTGAAATCACAGAGCAGATATGGGTACAATAAGCAGAGTCATGAATTGAGATTAGTATAAATCCACACATCCGTACCTTTCTGATGGATCTTCTTCAGGATCATCCTCATATAGTGGCGGTTCAGTTACATCCTCTGCACCAGCATCCAGGGCAACAGCTAGGAGCTGATCCTTGTCAGCATCAGTGACTTTAATGTTTACAACACGTGCCCGCCTAAACTTGAACATAACTGATCCTGGGTCTGCCATCTTACCACCGCAATCCTTCACTACCTCTCTAACGGCTGCCACCGATCTGTTTATTTTGTCTGTTAAGACTTCGACTACCAAACTGGCTCCCCCAAAACCATACACCTGATTCAGATGCATATGATTTCAAAGCACCAGGAGTATCCAGTATAAGCTGAAGAATCAAAACCATAAAATACCATAAACACAGTATGGGCAGTTAATTGGCCGTCAAGATAGTCACAAACCTCATAAAACTTTTCAATATAAGCTTCCTGCCCCTTTTCAGAAGCTCTTTTAATGTTTCTTTCCATAATATCCTTGGGTACATCAAGTTCTTTGGCTTTCTGTAGTACAGCAGCTAACACTATATTTGAGATTGGATTGGGGCCTCCCTTCTTCACACTGCAATTTACAGTTAACCAAAAGGGCTATATTAAATAAGCAATAAATTACAAAACTGACAAAATTAACAAATATTTAGATCTCTGTTGAATTTCTGAAAAAGATAAAAAACTGACTTGATGTAATTTGAGTACAATGAGCCTCTATTTATAATAAAAAAAACAAGTAGAATCTAATTACAATTAAACTACCCTTATCCCAGTTACACCCAAAGTTAAACACTAAAATATAAATCCTACAATAATTGAACAACTGAACATAAATAGAATAGTAGCGTAACTAAAACACCTTTAACTAAGACTCTTTTATGAGACTCCTGTAAGATTCCACCATATTAATTCTAGCTCTATGAGACTTCGTGAAAGTCATATAAGACTTTCATATCTGCTCTTCGACACTCCCCTTCAAGCTGGAGTTTATAACTTCAGCTTACAATGAAAAAAAAAAAAAATAGTCATCAATTTTCTTTTGCTAAAAAACAATTCATAAATGCAAAGATTTCATCTTTTATGCTCCCTTGTCTTGAATATTTTGGTCACATAAAATTACCTCATTGGAAACAAAATACCTCTTTTTTGTAGTTCTTCTTTTACTTCTCTCCCTTAAGCTGGGGATAAAAAGGACATAGAGACCCAGCTTAGAAAAAACACAATATGGGAGAAGAAAATCACTCCTAGACGTACAACAAAGCTCCATGCACTAGTTAAAAAATGGTCATAGTTTGAAACACCTCCGTTCAATTTTAAAGGCGGAAAAACGAACGGCCCAACTTTGGGGCACAACAAAGAGTACTCACTTTTTAATGGTAACTCAGACACAAATCACCTCTTGGGTGAAGAACAAAAGACTTGACTCAAGCTGGAAGTTGGGCACACTCATATACTTTTTAGGTTAGTGGGTCTAAGCATTGCACTGAAGCGGTAAAAACACAAGATGGTAAACTGAAAAAATACTAGAGGAAAACAACTTTAACCAGAATGAGGCAACTATCCAACACTCATACTTCCAAAGTGACCTTTTTTTAAAAAAAACTCAGGGAGACTATAATAGTAGAACTTAATAAATTTAACCAAGTATAATTTTTTTGGAGTGACCACAATTTTTTGGAATTAACTATGCGGAAGATATACAACCAAACAAACATCGCAAAACTTGAAAGCAATACCGAAGCAAGATATTGCATACCATGAATGAGCACATCATGGAGTGATTAAGTCTGACCAATTCTCTCTGATTAGAAGAGAAATTTGGTTAAAAAACTCGTATTTTAGGAGAAAAAATAAATTCAATTCATGTCAATGCTCGGATAGATAATACGAGAGAATACAGGAAAAATGAGAGATTTTCGACAAAATTGTCCTTTGGTACTTCTGATATCGATATCTCTAAAAGTATAGATCAAAATCACAAACGGTTTGTTGCTCAAGAAACGAGACTCAAAGAGCTTTAAATTGATACCTAATTTGACATAAAAAAAAACTTCATTCCTGAATCTTTTATGACCTCTTGATTTTTTTCGTTTTGTAGCTTGACCCTTGCCAACTTCAATGGGAATATCTCCGAAAATATTAGATCAGATTGACATAAAATTTTCTCCTTCTGAAACTAGACTTTGATACCTTTCATTCAAGTATAATTTTTCTTCATAAAATATACTTCATTTGAGAGAAAGAATCTGATAGATTTCGGACTCTTTAATCTGGCCAAACTAAGTACTCTTTCTTCTTTGGCCAGCATGACCATTGACTCATCCGAGATCGATATCTCCATCTAGGAAATTCAGATTGAGAATTGGTCGGATAGGTAAGAAAATAGACTTACAGATCTTTCTTTTTATATATAATTCTTCATATAAAGTTTTGTTCTTGATGGTATAAAATGGCTCGAAAGTTGAAATTTTTTGTTGCTACTCGAACTTCTCTTGTAGTTTGACCTCTACAGTTTCAAATATTAATTTCTCTTTGTAGAAAACTATGATTGCCAAAATTATTTTTGTGTTGGAAAATAGACTCAAAAAAATTTCCGTCAATATATAATTTGCAATACGAAAAGTTCAGTATAGAGGTACGAACGCCAAGAAAAAAATAGGTACTGGGACAGGAAAGAAAGAAAAAAAAGACAAAATATGAACTTAAACTACTAGAAATGATAGATCAGAAAAGGATCACATTATCTCTGTGGATTGACCGAGTCAACTCATAGAACCTGCTCTGATACCATGTTGAATTTCAGAAAAAGATAAAAAAATTCACTGACTTGAAGTAATTTGAGTACAATGAGCCTCTATTAATAATAGAGGAAACAAGTAAAATCTAATTACAATTAAACTACCCTTATCCCAGTTACACCCAAAGTTAAACACTAAAAGATAAATCCTAGAATAATTGAAACATAAATGGAAGACTAACATAACTAAAACACCTTTAACTAAGACTCTTCTGTGAGACATTCTCCTGTGAGATTCCTGTAAAACTCCACCATATCAATTCTAGCTCTGTGAAACTTCTTATTGTGAGAGCCATGTCATACTCTTCCATATCTGCTCTTCAACAATCTCTTTATGCATAATGGTCAAGACACAAATCTAAAGGTGTATTCTGGTCTAAAGATCTAAGTGGCTCTTTGCAAAAGGTAGTTATCATTTCCCAGACAAGATCAAATTGCCCAAAGCAGTACAAGTTTATCACTTTGGACAGCCTGAGAAACATCTTTGAGGACAGATGACATTTCAAATTAGTACTAAAGAAAACAAAGAGAAAAAAAGAAGCATATCAGATGAAACCAATATTCAAATAAGGTTTCTGATATTTCCAGCATCAAGGAATCGCTTTCGTCCATCTCATCCCATTTACTAACTCATTGAGCAAGAATATTGAAGAGAGCCATAGCTTTAATGTAAAATAGCACATGCCCAATGGATTCCAAGTATGGCAATGATTAGAGTTTGCTAAATAGTGATCATGTTCAAAAGTTAGTAAGGCAAAGCAAAGTAAGCGCTCACGCTGAAACAATTTCCTTTCCAATTTTCCCATATCGTTTTGCTTTCCTTGCATCTTGAGCTCCCTGCATCCACAACCATTACAAAGATTAATCAGCAGTTTCACTCAAAAAAAAAAAAAAAAAAAAAAACATTAAGCAGTAGATTCCAGCAATAACGGCTTGCAAAACTTCCCGTCTGTACATCTTAGCTTAATAACAAATTCATCTGACATTAGGTATGACATCTGTACTTTTTTTTGAAAGGAATGGCATCCGTAATATCAGCACAGTGTGCGCCAAGGAGAAAACTTTCAAGCATGTGCTGCAGAAACCTTAAGGGTCTAACCAAAACCATTCCCTTTTAAAGGAGGAAAAATAAATAAAATAAAAACTGGAGTGTTATCACCAGAGGAGAACAACATGCAGTAATTAGCTTCATACATCCATCTCATCTGTTTCATCCTTCCTATGATTCGCTACTTAAGATATTTGATAGAAATTCAATGCACAACCATGCCCTGCTGAGAGCTGGGAAAGTCTGAAACAGTGATTCTGATTCTTCTCATCAATGCCACGACTTAGAATCTTTTCCCACTTCCTATGTCTCAAGTCAGAAACATTAGTGGCCCCTACATTTTGAAGGGGATTCATTAAATTTCATATCCTGGTGCAGGAAAAAAGGGGCTCCATGACAAGTGGGTAGAAGGTTAGTCTGTCAATTGAGCATATCTACCATCCTCTATTATCATGTCTTAGATGTCAGAGCTAATCAATTGACTGATTGTTGCCAAAGGTGGTGCTGTAAAGTGTACTTCCTGCTCTACACTGTTTGAGTATCCTCCATACAGATAGACCCGTCAAAATCAGTGAATACATGCTTGGGGTGCAAACCAATTGAGGGGTTCAATGGCAAAGACTCTATCAGAACTAGCGCTCTTGATATCCTTCCCCTAATCCTTGGATTTGTTGTCTATGATTCTTGCTCATTTCCATATCATACAAACAACAGAAAAGCTAGCCAACAAGCACAAAGGATCAGTATTTCCTTTTCTTCCATAAGGAGTGCAGCCAACAATCTCGAAACAAGCTACGGCTTTGGAAAAAAAAAAATTCTCATAAAAATCAATACTTGAACGACGGCATCAAGGTGGGAATTTAGATACGGAAAGGCCGGACTGGCGAGCACCAGAATCTTATGCGTTGCAAAAGTGACCAGGTAGCAAGAGAGGGAATCAATGCCAAAGAGAGAAAACTAAGCTTCGCATGGACAACTAAAATTAAACAAGACCTCAGCAACCTCTTTTCTTTTCAACACTGACCAAAATTTTTTACAAACCTTTCTTGTAGCAATCTTGCTCGAACGCCTGCCCATATAGACCGGTACAGAGGTCCATATCCTCATTAATCCACGACCAAAGCTTGCTTTGGGTGAGAAGTTCCCATCCAGAAAACTGAGTGCTGAAAAAAATACAAAATGGTTGTAATAATCCTATAAACCAAAAAAAAAGACAAGATAAACGAGTCTCATCAGCAAAGAAAGAGAAGCATACAGTGCAGACTGGAGGAGTTGGGGCACTTGGAAGAGAACCCCAAAGAGAACTTGTGAATAACCGCTCCGAATGCTCGCATGGACGAAGACGCCATGGGCTACCACCTCTTTTGAAAAAGACGGAAACGGATTAGTTATTATACTTGTAATTTCATACTCCAAATCCTATGCCAGTGAGATGTTGCTCGACGCTCTAGTCCCAGCTAAAGCAAGCATGGTGTTCTGACTCAGAACCGGTTGGTGTAGGATCGGGTACGGGGTCGTGACGGGTTTTTATGCAACGAGGTTGTAAAAATCTATTGACAGGCAACAATCGAGTATTGAATGTGGAAATTAGTATTCACCCAATACGTCCATTGATATCGAGGTTCAACAAGTTGTGCTTCCTGATTCAGTATTTCAAGAGATATCAGGAATTCCTTGTATTTGTTCACTAATCTTAATTCCTAGTAAAAGTACATGTATAGTTTTTTCAATCAAGAATGAACTGTTATGACTATGCCAAGCCTCCTAGCCTGTAAATGTTCTGCAATGCATCAGATATTATTTATACTTGACTAATACTGTTTTTTTCTACCTAGAGAACAATTAAGGGAAAGAGACACCACTTTGGCAGGAAAAGGTCTATGAATAGATCAGAGCTGTGATACCTGGTGCTGGTGTATGTCTCTCCACTATCATATATTACTACTGATGAACCCCGGTAATAAGCCCTTAGCGCATACACCCAATTTGAGGTGGAGGATGCTGCTTTTTTATCCCCAAGTAATTTTTTCATCATGTGTCACAGATGTGTCCTCGATCTTATTGCCGCCTAGTCAATCAATATGGAATGAGTGGGCTGAATGTAATGAACACGTTAATGTAATGAAAAGTTACTATGAAATTCACCTTGATGAAGTACTTCAACGTTAGTGCGAATGAATTACTTTTAAAGCACCCATGACTCGGTCGAGCCTCTTTAGGCCCGAATTGGCCCCGATACTAGCAGTACCAAACTGTAAAAAGAACAGATATATTTGCTTCGTGTTTTTAAAATTTCAATCAGTCTCAGGTTCCTCTTCAAGGATACATTTACTCTGTTGTCAGCAATCACCATGAGCTAAAAACTAATTTCAAGCCGATTTTGCCCTACGCTAACCTCTCAACTAAATAGGTCATGTAATCACCGAGTCCAAATCAAATTTACAATATCAATTTCCATGAAGCCGACCCATGCTGCTGACAGCTCCCTTAAACGCCAATTCAATCAAATGAAGAACTTTCTTTCAATTCAAAACTATCCGAGATCTAGTAACCATATCCTGCAGCCAAAGCACAAACATATGAGTAAACTCCGTTTTGCATCCCAATAGGTCTAAATGTTCTATCCAAATTCTGAGAATCGATCACCTGAGGCGTCCATCGGATTTCCTGCAGCAACCGGCTCAGGTTCTTTGATGTCAACTACCACAACATCAGATGTAAGGAAAGTTCTCGCCACAGATGCAGCATGTTCCAGGCAACATCTGACCACCTGTCATCAAAAACCACAAATGTGGGCAGATCCATCAAGTATTGTAATCGTATTCAACTTACCAAATGCAAATTGGGTGTTTCTTCACCCAACACAAGAAGATTAGCAAAACCACTCGTTCATCATCGTTGTCTATATAACTTTTACGTGCAAAATTATGTGCAGAACGCACAATCACGATTTGCTATGGTAGCCAAACCTATGTTTATTATAAGAGACTAATTGAGAGGGCCTTTTTGTTGCTTGTGCTTTATGGATCGATAGGAATCTGACCATGGAACCCTTCAAGATTTTCACACAGAAGACTAATGAAATGGAAATTAGCAGTTACCTACTTTACTAGCATACCGTTAATTGCTGTGGGATCTCAAAAGTATCTCATTAGCCACTTCCACTACTGAAGTACGCGCGAAAGGTAAAAGGTCTAGGAAATGGCAGTTGGCAACAGTACCTTAGTGGGGTCAATAATTCCAGCAGCCATCAGATCCTCGTACTTGCCCGTAGCAGCATTGTAACCATATTTGGGGTTGTCACTAGAAAGAACCTGAAGCATGCAAACATAATAGATTTAGAATCAGATCTCTTAGGAAAATTCTCCAAAACTTGCAGACGCTTGCAACAGAAGCTCACCTTTTCAGTGACAACGCTTCCATTAACACCAGCGTTTTTAGCTATTAACTTCAACGGATAGCTCAATGCCCGTTTAACAATATCAGCACCAACCTGTCATAAGCAATAGCAAAGACTCAACCTAGCTTTACCTACCAACAAATAATAATCCTAGATAGAAAATGATAAGCAACACGTAAAAAACAAACAAAGGAACTCGTACCTTTTGTTCATCGTTCTCAAGGGCATCCCTAATTGCACCAACTTTAGCTGCCAATCTGAGAAGTGTGCAGCCACCGCCTACAACAATACCTTCCTCCACTGCTGCCTGAAACCAACATAAAATTACAGTTTGCACGGTGAATTTAATTTCAACTACGAAATTACTTTACAAAAGAAACAATAAGACTTGTCCTTAAATATTGTTTTCTTCCTTCGATAATGTTTTCAATGCATGTACTCCTCTGAATCTAAACCCTCAGATTATGTTTTCAATGCATGTACTCTGAATCTAAACCCTCAGATTATGTTTTCAATGCATGTACTCCTCTGAAACCCTCAGGTTATGTTTTTAATGCATGGACTCCACTGAAACTAAACCCTCAAGAAATACCTTTGTTGCATTGAGTGCGTCCTCAACTCTCAGTTTCTTCTCTTTCAACTCTGTCTCTGTTTGTGCTCCTACCTGCCAAATTGCCAGCAATATTGGTCAATTTTCCCCCAAAGAACAAAACTGTAACAAGTCCGTGCTGCTTAATGAAGTACGTACCTGAATGACAGCAACACCTCCAGATAGTTTGGCAATTCTTTCATTGAGCTTCTCTCTTTCATACTCCTGCTCAGCAGCCTATGAAAGACATCACAAAATTGGATACCAATGAAGAAAATGCAGCAGCAGAAAGGGTTTAAGAAACAAAGGAGACAAAACTGAAACCAACTCGTACCTCAATCAAATTTCTGATTTGGGCCACCCGCTTATTTACGACTTCTTGTGTACTTCCATCACCAACAATAGTGGTTGCATCCTTGGTGAGCACCACTTTGGCAGCATGGCCAAGGACCTCCTTGTCAGCTTTATCAAGAGACAGACCAACTTCATCTCTTATTACAGTGGCTACAAGGAAAGTTGCATCAATCATAAGCCACTATCACAGAATAAGAGACAGGGACCTAATAAGCTGGGAGAACAATGCATGAGTCTTTTTTTTTTTTCTTTTTGACTGTCAGAGAAATTAGTCAACTAGCAGGTCCGTCATACCTCCAGTCAAAATAGCAATATCATCCAAGTATTGACTCTTTCTTTCACCAAATCCTGGTGCTTTAAGTGCAGCAATCTTCAATGCACCTCTAAGCTTGTTCACAACAAGGGTTGCAAGAGCTTCTTGTTCGATATCCTCAGCAATTATCAGTATTGGATATCCTCCCCTAATAGCATCTTCCAAAACATTGATCAAATCTCTGGCATTAGTGATCTTCTTATCCACAAGAAGCAACTGCAGATATGATCCCCATCCATCAGCAACTTACTAAAAAACCAGACTTCCAGGTAAAGTTAACAATTAAAAAATATACTACTAGAGCTGCAAACCTTGCAGTTCTCATATTCAACGGCCATCTTTTCACTATCAGTGACAAAGTAAGGAGAGATATAACCCCGGTCAAACTGCATTCCCTCTACAACATAGAGGCTATTCTCAGCACTTTTTCCTTCTTCAAGTGTCACCACACCCTTCCTTCCCACTTTACTCATGGCTTCAGCTATCATGTTTCCTATCTCATAGTCGTTTCCAGCACTGACAGCTGCAACATCTGCCAGTTCACTGTCCTCAACCTGCAGTAGCATTTGTAGAAACGACAATAATGTAGTAGTTTTAAACCAAAACACAACAAATTTCAGGCCTTTAAAGGTGATACAATTGTTAAAAATAAATCCCATGGAAGCAAGTCTATAACCTCTTTGGACATTTTCTTCAGCTCCTCCACTAGAGCTTTGGTGGTCTTCTCAATACCCCGGGTAATTTGAACAGGGTTCGCACCAGCTGCTACTACCTGAATTGAAACATTACCACAGTCAAACAGCACTAACCATTATTAGTACAACATGTCCATCATTATCCCACAATGAACACTACACCTGTTTTAAAGGAGATGACCCTATAAGAAAATTCGTACAGACCTTAACACCTTCAGCGATTAGTCCTTGGGCAAGAACAACAGAAGTTGTAGTACCATCACCGGCCAAGTCATTCGTCTTTGCTGCAGCCTGTCTAACCAATTTAGCACCAATATTCTCCACAGGGTCCTCCAACTCTACCTGAAAGAAATCATAACATTGAATTTGCTTTTGGACCAGTTCACACATTTTAATCCAATTCAAACTTGTTTGAGTCATTCAAAAGCTCACCTCCTTAGCAACAGTCACGCCATCATTAACAATTTTAGGGGAACCATACTTACTCTCTAAGACAACATTCCTTCCCTTGGGGCCAAGAGTCACACCAACAAGGTCTGCAAGCTTGTTGACTCCAGTCTAACACACAACGAACAGAGATAATCAGGGATAACAGATTACATACATAAATCACAAGAAATACACCATGTACGGCAAACCCAGTCAGAAAACCCACTTGAAGCTTCTTAATAGCAGAGCCGTCCTTGTTAAAATGCAACTCTTTGGCCATTGCTCTTATCTTTGGGGAACATCTTTTCTGCAAATGTAATTGCTGCCTCCGGCCACCAAAAGAACTTGAAGAAATTGAAGCCAGAGACGAGAGTTTATCTGAAGAAAGTGACAGCTTCTTATCTACTGCAAGGCTGCTAGGCGCCGCCAAAGAGCCGACTGTGGATGCCATGTCTGCAGATCTGAAAATGAGAGCATATATTAATACCAAAGCATAATCGCGGAGGCCTAGCCGCAAAAGCTGCCACCACATATATATGTAGCCTAAGAATTCATATCCACGGGTAAGTATAACTAAGACAAAATTAAAATTCTTTTAGATAACAAATAAAAGTCTTATCGAGATTTTGATGCTCCTCTAAACTTATAGATGAACTATAAAACATATCGTTTATCTACCAGCAAAACTTCGCAAAAATCTATGTATCGTCAAGAAGCAATAATCATCAGGCACGGAAGCGAACCACCACGAGCTCTATTACGTCAAACCAAACCAAAAATTTCCATAGGTAAGCTAACAAACAAAGACAGGTTTAGAAACAGAAAATAGAAACACCAGAGCGCGAAGATGAGGATGCATATCTGATACTCAGCTCCCTGTATACTTGAAGAAGCGTCATTCTTCGACAACAGAGGAGGTCACCGTTATCGCACTTCAAATACCGAGTATCAAAGAGAGAAGAACACATGATTATAAATAAAAACTTAAAACGATACCACAGCAATAACAAATTTCATAATAGAAAGAAAAAAGCACAAGTCTACTCCATGCCAGTACAACATCGAACAAAAGTAAACGATACCTACATCACAGGACAGAACAAAAATCCATTCAAATCTCAATCCTGGAACTTCCATTCAACCTTTCCATTATACCACTGGCTCACAATAGAAAAGGAATCGATTTCATGAAAAAAGTACCTGAGAAGGGCAAGGGAGTGCAAAGGCTTTGGGTGTCGATCAGTCGGATAAGGTCTGCTCACAGTGAGCGTTAGACTCCAGCAGGTCGGAAGGCGGAAGCAGCATCGGTTTTATAAAAGCAGGGTTTCTCTACTTGAAGCTTCCGTAGAATCTTGGCCGTAGGACTCCAATCGGAAATGGTCCCAAGCCCCACGGCGAGGCAGGAACAATCTAGAAGCGAGTGGACGTGTTCTAGAATGTAGGACAGGAAGAATAAATAAATAAAATTACAAATACAGGAAACCATGTGAATAACGTTTAGACCAGGCTTTCCCTCTGCATGGGACCAAACGGTAGGGGTCAAGGTTATTCAAATTATGGTGCAATATCTAGGATTTCTTCCATTTGTTCGAGTGGCATTTTTCGCACACTTGCCTTCACCATCTGAACCTCATCTTCATCAAGGAATAACCAGGAACTTTCAAGTTACTTTGTTGAAGACCTTCTCAATGTCGATTTTTACAAGCACCCTTAGAGGCTTTCTTTGTATGGATCAATTCATGGCTGCCATTGTAGTGTCTAGAGTTTAACAGCTCAAGATGAAAGTATGCTTTGGCATGGGTGAACAATAGAAGGGAGGACCTTATTCTGCCTAGTAGCAAAAACTAGCAATGATCTTTAGGAGGCTAATGGAGCTGAAATCTAAAGGGGCATCCACATCTTGCTATAGGAATTTTCAGCCAGCCTTGTAGACTTGGCTGTGAAGCCATCGAGATCCAAGACTTTATATGGTGGGAGGGATAAAATGACCCACTCAATCTCCTATGTAGAAAAAGGGGCCTCGAGGAGGGAATTTTGAGCTTCGAAAATCCGACTAAAAAGGGAGAAGATGAATGGTTTGGAAAGTTATTCTCTTTGTAGGAATGTGCAAAAGAACTCACTGTTTCGTTAGTAATATCATATTGATATTTAGGCTGTGTTTGGAACACAAAAAGTGGAAAGAAAATAAAATAAAGATAAAATAAAATAAAATAAAAGATGTTTATTTTCTCTTGTTTTGATGCCAATGGAAAATGAGAGAGAAATATAATTTCTTTTGTTTGGATACAAATGAATAATGAAAAAAATAGGAATATTTAAACTTTTTTTTTATTAAGATTTTCTCTCAAATTTCCTTTTCTTTTCTTTTCTTTTCTTTTCTCCCCCAATTTCATCACTTTGTGAGGGAAATTTTATTAACTAAGAGATAAAGTTATTTTCACTCAATGATTCTTTGCTGCCAAATAACAAAAAATAATTTTTTTTCTCTTTTATTTTATTTTGTGTGTGTTCCAAACATGCCCTTAAGGGAAGATAACGAGAAAACTTGGGCTAGGGTATGCAACTCAGCAATCCGATTATGGTCTTGAATCTCTAAGAGGAGTAGAGACTAACGATCTACAAGGTTATGTGAGTTCTTGCCAACCAATGGTCTCTATAAGAAATGTGATTTTTTGTAATAATTATTTTGTAATGATATAAATAATAGGAGTTGTTGTTGCAAATATGACACTATTTCTAACGATCATGAAAGTTGTTACAAAAAAGTAAATAATTTACAATTACTATAAAAACTTATCACAAAATGTATTTTTCGTGACGATAGAATTATTATTACAAAATATCTTCTATCTTGTAACAATCATTACAATTTTTACTAAAAAATAAATATTTTGTATCACACTATCCTCGCAAGATGTTCTATTTTTTGTGACATTAGGTTTTGTTGTCACAAAAGAGTACTTTTTTCTGAGAATTTATTTGTTGTTACACATAATTAAATATTAGGTGACAATATTTTTTTTTTGAAAAAAATTATAACGTGATGACTTAGTAATTGTCACAAAAAAAAATAATATAATTCTAAAAATATTAGACATTATAACGAAATAAATATTTATTTCCAAAAGTTCAAGGGTGATAGATAAAGATCACCCAAGTGAAGTACTATTACTGTGTTTCAAATTATATTTTTTTATAATTTTAATTTTGTATCTAATTTAATTTTGTTGTTGATATATATACACGCAGTTATATTATTTTAATAAATAAACAATATTATAATGTGAAGCTATATTAACCATAAATTTTAATTTATTAATCTAAATAATATAATTATGAATAAACTTTTCTTGTTCTATCGCACAAGGGCTCGATGCTCATGGATCATGATCTTGATTTGCCAAAGTTTCGAACGATATGTAAAAATACCTAAGGGGGTGTCAATGTGTTTTGAATTTTATAGTTAATACTATAATTCTTTGTCGTGCTAAATTAATGAATTATATATATATATATATATATATATATATATATATATATATATATATATATTACACATATAAATTTATAGAATAAAGTATTTTAGAATATGAATTAAATTCCAAAGTCATTGTAATTATCAAAGAATAATATTAATTAATTAATGAACATATATTAGTAACTATTATACATTTATTATATTTTTACTTTTTTCACAATATTATTAAACATCTATGATAATGAGGAACTTATTTTCATTCAATTAGTGTATAAAAATTACTATTAAGTAAATAATCAAACTTTAATATTATGTAATAATTAATTAACTATATGTATAAAAAATATTTATAAAATAACTAAAATAAAATTTATATTAACCTAAATGTTATTTTAAAATAAAAAATAAAAAATATATTTTAAAAGATGATCAGGTCAATTAGTTAAAATTGTCGGTGCAAGAACAACTTAATAAATGAAAACAAGACATGACAAACCAAATAGAAGAATAACTTGATAAACAAAAGCAAGGGATTGACAAATCAAATGGAGTTTGTCAAACAAATAATGATGAAAATAATGTCTCAGTACAGCCCAGGAAAGGGGACTCTTCTCGACTATTGGACTTTTTTTATTAGTTTATTTTACTATAATGTCACATACAATTGTTAGTTAATGGACTGAAGAATTGCATTTTTTTATTCATTAAAAAATATGAATATTTTGTAACAATCTATGTTACAAAATATGTATCTTTTGAAGTAATAATTATCATTACAATTAATCTATAATTTTCAACAACTTTTTATCTTGCAAAATATGTATCTTTTGTTGTAGTTTTTTCTATTGCAATTTTTTTTTGTAACTATATTTTTTTTAAAATTAATATTTTCTTGATCAAATTACTTGTTGTTACAAAATGTGAGTTTTATGTTGCATCCTGAAAGTATTTTTTTTTTAAATCATTCAAGCTCTTACAAAAAGAAATATATTTTATAACAACTATTGTTATTACAAAGTTTAAGTTTTATTTTTGTGATAACATTTATTGTTATTAAAAAATATATATTTATAATGATAACATAGAGCTTTATTTTATTTTATTTTATTTTAATGATTTATTGTTATTACAAAATATATATTTTAATGATAACATAGATTGCCAAAACTAGAAAACCTCTAACAAATAATACAAATAATACAAAAAAAAATCAAACTTACAATATTTATAATGGAGAACCTTTCTCCAAGTGAGATCCAAGCCTCCAAGACTTTAAGCACGAGATACAATTTGTTTGAAGTTTGATGGAATTATATATGCAAGGAATTTTTGGGAAAAGAAGATGGATTTTAGAAAATGCAACTTTTTTTTTATCTCAAAAAGGTTAAAATAGAAATTGAAGCACAAACTAATTTTGCAGAGTTTTTATATGCCAAATGTAAAGTCAATGAATATTGTAAAAGAGGAGATTTGATCGATCATGTTTTATGTCCCTTATAGGCATGAATCTGTTTGATCGATCAAAATTGCATGTATGATTGATCATGCTTTATTGGACTAGGTATGATCAATCAATCTAGTGGGGATGATTGATCATGTTTTATAAACATTCTAGCACAACTTTGGGTGAATTGATCAATCCTACTTGGTTGATTGATCATGCTTTGTATTGTTTATCAATTTGCACTCTAGATGATTAATCATTACTAGTAGTATGAACAATTATGCCAATAGCCAATTTTCTGAAGTAGGCTTTTAAATTGATCTTAAGGGTTTCTAACAAGTTGAAAATATTAATATGTATCGACTAAACACGCTTTTGAAAATATTTGATGCTTTAAAGCTCCATAACATAAATGCGCTTAAAATTGAAGTTTGGTTGACTATCTACTTATATGCTAGAGTTCTTGAGATATTTTATTTACTTTGACTCTAGTCTTTAAATCTTTATTCTTCTTATTTTTGTAAAAAAAATTCTTAGCAATAATCTTCAATGTGTTTTTGTTTCGAGTCTTAACTTGGTTACTTGATTGATCGTTCTTTTGTCCTGAGTTTTCACCAAATACTTCGTAATATATGTCTTAGAAGACACGTGTCTAAAATAAACCGACAACACTATTAGTAGTACATTTTCAAGCTATCCAATTTTATTATCATCAAAATAATATAGATCAACTTGATTATACCATTTGATCTAACACCACTAATATTCAAAACATAATGGGTTGAGCCCCAAGAGGCTTAGAGATAGTGGCAGAAATATAGTGATAGTATGATTGAAGATAAGTCAAGGGGTACAATTTGGTTGATGAGGGTAACACATTAGCTTCTTTTGGTTCATAAATATAATAGATAATGATGCAAAAGCTATAACTGCTTCGTTGCTATTTAGACGTCCAAAATACCCAAACACTTCAACCTTAAGCAGCTTCTAAATCAAAAGCATCAGTTCTAAACGCAAAACCAGGATATCTCTACCAACTACATGGAAAAATTGTTAATCATAGCCATTGTAAAACTCATCCCAAAAGTCTCTGTTTGGCTTCAATAGCATCTGTTAGCTGACAGGATTGCAGTGACACTGTGAGCTACTTTTCATCAACAATGTTACAGAAACAATGCGGTATTCATTGAGATAAAGAATTAAAGAATCGGTAGAAAACTTACATACATCAGATAGTTTACTAGGTATTTCAATATTTTTCCTGGTTAAAATTTTCAAGAATAAACATGTTGAGGTATTGTACGAGCTGGATATTCCAGCTTCACCGATGGAGTCTGAATTCTCTTAGTTTACTGGCAGAGGACAAATCAGCATGCTTGGACAGTGGGGCCACGACTCTAGGAATCCACATTAATACTTAGTGCTCCTGAAGCACATTGCAGAGACATGCAGTTAAAAGGGTGTGCCTGAATCGACCTTCACCTTGGCCATAAGAAAGTCAGAATCTTGTTTTGGGACGTTCAGTAAAGTTCTCCAAGCGGTTGTTATTAATCTCTCATGTATGTTATGGATCCACAACTGTAAGTCCATGCCCTATTAACATCACCAGTAATCCTTGCAGGAGCACTGACCTTTAACAAAATGATGATACCGATTTGAATCTCTCAGTATAATATACCGATCTGTAGCTTTAGATACAAACTTCATGAACAGATGGCAGTCTCCACAAACACGTATATTCTTCACAATTCTTAAAGGTATATTTTGAGGCTTGCTGATCAGCCCATATGCAAGAGCAAGCTTCTCACTGTGATAGTAAATAGACTCAACTTTCTCCTTCTCACCCACATCATGCAGGACAAGGTTTGTATCAGGAACATATCCCTCCTCCCCAAGCTTCACCATCAAACTGCTCAGTTTCTCATAAATCTTCTTGGTCTGTGGATGACTTCTATCATCTGATAAAAATTTGTGGACCTTGTTGTTGATCTCGATCCAACTGTATGCTGCAAATTTTCTGACATTCCTTTCTTTCATAAGCGACCTCATTGATGCAACATCTTCCCACCGTCCACAAGCAGCATACATGTTTGACAGCATTATATAGGGTCCTGAATCCAGTGGATCTAATTGAAAAAGCTGCCTTGCTGCCATCTCTGCATGCTCAATATCACCATTCATTCTACATACAGACAGGAAAGTTGACCAAATTAAGTAATTGGGTTCAATCTGCATGTTTTTAATCAAATCAACCACTTCATTCATATTCTTTGAGCGGCCAAGGAGATTAATCATGCATGCGTAATGATCTGCACTTGGTGTCAGTCCATGCTGTTCCCTTATAGAATGGAAATACTTCCTCCCTTGCTCAATGAAGGAAGCATGGCAACATGCAGAAAGGACACCAACAAAGGTAATGTTATCGGGATTCAAGTTCTCCTTTAACATCCTCTCATAAAGAATCAAAGCATCTGTAGCCATTCCATTCTGTGCATAACCAATTATCATGGAATTCCAGGAGATGACATTTGGGGATTCCATATTGGTAAAAATGACCCAAGAATCTCTAACTTGTCCACATTTAGAATACATATCCACAAGTGCAGTTGAGACAAGAAGATCACCCTCAGTTCCAATAAGAATTGCTTTCCCATGAATGGCTTTTCCATGATCTGTAGAAGCTAATCCAGCACATGCACTAATCACACTTGACAAGGTGCAGCTGTCTGGTCTAATGCCTTCCAACAGCATCTCACCAAACAACTGTAGAGCGTCCTCATCTCTTCCTCTCTGTGCAAGTCCAACAATCATTGTGGTCCATGCAACTACATCTCTCTCTTTTATCTCCCTGAAAATGTTTTGTGCTTCTTCAATGTGTCCAACATGAATATACACACGGAGGATACTAGAAAGAGTAACCAAATCAGGTGTAATGCCCAAACAACACATTTTAGAAAACAAATCCAAACATTTATCAGGTTTACCATTCCTTAGATAACCTGCAATCATTGAATTCCAGGAAACCACATTTCTATCAATCATCTCGTTAAACACTCTTTGAGCTTGATCAATATCACCACATTTTGCGTACATATCGATCAGTGCATTGCAGACAAACAAATTTGACTTTGAACTACCAGTAAGAATCCATCCGTGGACCTCCTTCCCACTTCTCAAATCCATTAAATGTGAACATACATTCAAAACGCTCACATGGGTATACTCTGTGGGTGCAATTCGTTCCCTTCTCATCTGGATAAAATATTTTAAAGCATCTTCGGAGAAACCTTTAGTCACTAAAGCAGAAATTAATATATTAAAAGACACAGAATCAGGAGACACTATCTGACTAAAGAGTGTCCGAGCTTCTTCGACGAGACCCACCTTCGAGTACGCCGTGAGCATGGCATTATAAGACAAAACATCTCGTACGGGCATATTATCAAACAATTGACGGGCATAAGAGATCTTGTTGCATTTGCCGTATACGTGTAGGAGGCGGTTGTGCAGGCTCGTGGTGGTGGGTTGAAAGAAGTAAAGGTCCATGTGAGATTGAAGCCTCTTAGCTTGTTCTACGTCACTGCACTGAATGCATTCGGAGATGAGGCTATAATAGGTTTTGCTACATGCAGGGCCCCGGGCGTATAGCAAGTCGACGGCTTCACGAAGCTTTTGCCTCGCTTTCATGTCGTCTGACTCTCTGTTATTAAAATTCGCTGAGACCGCCAAGCTGCCGTTGTGATGGTCCTAATTCCTAGCCGTTATTTTCATGAACCATCAGCTTGCCGAAAACATAGACATTCATGAGCCATCGATGGATTTCACAGAATGTTTAAGTTAGCCCGCGTTTCCGCGCGATGCGTGTGAAAGTTAATGTATTACCAAATATACGATGGACGTTGGTTGGGTCAAGTTAGGTTTTTAAATACTCAACTCGACCCCGAATAACTTAAACCTTTGAACCCGACCTTACAAATACCCAAAAAGTAGAAAACTGACTTTGACGCACCTTGATTATTTTTCCCTAAACCCTATTCTTGTCTAGAAACCCAAACCTGACTTCTAAATCCGGCATTGAAATAAAGGAAGAGTTAAAAAGCCAACCCAAACTCGACTCCACTTCCTTTTTCCTCAATCTCGTTGTTGCCCCGTCCAATTGGGTCAATTTTTCAAACACCCAACTCAACCCCAATCAAGAGTTGGAAATAAAATTTGATCTCCCCTGTTATTTAATATATAGATACAAGCAATAACACACACAAACTTGCAAAGCACAATAGCTGCCAATAAATTCTATTGTTTTTCAATTGAAATCTGTGCAATGCACATTATGTATATAGGGGTAGACACCAGGTGGGCTTATTGATGACTTGGGGTTGCCATAAATCCTGGAAAACACCATTTTGACTCCATTGCTAATGCTCTCTATTTTGGCCATCCAACATACCAATTCGCCAAAATCCGCTATGTCGGTTGTGCTGCATCTGTCTACGGTGGTACTGCCACATATATCATTCTCCCACAACAATAATACAAACGTCCTGGTTGCATTACCTTCCGCACCGGTTGAGAAGAGACTTACCAAATAGATGCGCTCGATATTTTTCGGTGCCGAAAATGCATCACAAGAAATAGAGAAAAAAAAAAACAAATAACTAACAGATGAAGAAATATATGTGAGTATATACTGTTGAGAGATCAAAAGAAATTAAAAAGGGGATAAATGAGAATAACCAGAGAGCACAAAGGGCGAGCTAACATCGCAAGTCTTTTTTATCAAACAAAATTTATGTTTCTATTTTTGTCTTTCACATCCTCCGAAGAAAGAATTTTAATCATCTTTATTTATCTGTTTCATCTATATTAACGCAAAATCTTATGTGAGAGATGTGGCTCAAACTGTTATCTCTTTACCACTCATATGTTTTTCTAAAAAAACAGCTTTAGATTAACACCAATTTTGAGAAGGTGAATACTACCACTCTTATTTCTGTAACTAAAACAGAGTTCTAAGCCTGTTAGGAAAATGAACATATTCTTCTTTTGCTGAGATACAGTTCTAATCCATAAGAAGTAACTGAATTTGGAACCCAAGACCTCCACTCCATCTATTGAAACAATATTATCTATAGTCTTGACTATTAACCAAAGAAATGCAAGGAGACTACTGATGGAAATAAAAAGTGAAAAAAGTTGAAAATGGAGAGTTGATATCCAAAGAGAGGAATACACCAATAAAGAAGAGAAACCTAAGAGCTAGGCCAGGCAATGCTCTCCCTAGATGTTATCCAGGCAAGGATTAAAAAAAAAAACTGATAAATAGGCAAAAAATTCCACGTCTGTACACACTATAACATCTAAAAAACGCTGATGATAACATCTCAGACTACACAACGCTTTCCCTACCAGATCAATTTGTCTCCTAAGCTCTAATACCACTTAACATAAAACAGAAGTAATTAAAGAACTCTTGGCACAAGGACTAAAAAGCCCAGTGATGTAATCTTATTGCGAATTCAACATTATTGTTTCACCGCTAAGCTCCAATACCACTTAACATGAAACAGAAGTAATTAAAGAATTCTTGACACCAGGACCAAAAAGCCCAGTGATGTAAGCTTATTGCCAATTCAACATTATTGTTTCACCGCCACTCTATCCTACATAATCTGCTAAGCCTTTGTTGCACTGAAATGGGCATCCACCCTCTCAGCCCTCCATCCAACCTAACATGCTTCAGATTCCGACATTCAAGTATTGTCTGTTCAATGTCACCACAAGAAACACTGTAACAAGAAGCCAATTTAAGCACCTCCAGTGAATCATGATTTGCAAAGGATCTAATCCCTGTCCCAGTAATATCACATCCAGTAACATCCAAAGAAACCAATTTCTTACAATTCTGAGCAATGGCAAGCAGGGTGACATCTGAAATATTGAACAGCCATGACAAGTTTAATCTCCTAAGACAACGGATAGAAGCAATTGCTACACCACAAATGTCAGTGACTTTAGGCCCACACTCAGCTAAGTTCAATTCTTCTATGCATGACATGTGTTGCAAAAGTGAAACACCAGAATCAGTTATCTGATCACATTCAGAAACATCCAATACTTTCAAGGTTCTTGAAGAAGATCCAATTGCTAAGGAGATCAATCCCCTAGTTGTAACCAAATAGCAACCATGAAGGTTCAAAGCCTGCAAAGAATTTGCAGCCGCAATTGCTTCAAGGGCTTGGTCAGTAATTCTATCACACCATGACAGATCCATGATGGTCAAATTTTGAGAGAACTTTATGAGAGCAATAACGCCTATATCTCCAATTCCCTTCCTTCTTCTCAAAGCAACACTGGTCAAATTGGGACACTTCATGGCAACTGCACACAGACCATCATCACCAATATCATCTGAACCAAGTCCTTCAAATTCGTCCATAACTCTCTCTGCTTGCTTAACACTCAAATTAAGAACTTTAATATTATGGCATGTTTTTGCAACGAAGTCAAGATCAGCATCAGTAATTCCTCTTCCTGCATGAAAGGTCACCAGATTTGGGAATCTTGGTAAGAAGTTACGGAGGGATTCAGGCTCTAACACACGCAAGGAGGAGCGCGAGAGGCCCTCAATCCTCAACCAGTTCTTGCAGACTTGAGAGCAGGATTTCCGGTCTTGCTCTGAGCTAACATTTTTCAGCACCAACCCCAATTCATCACGTCCAAGTTTTTCCATAAATGCAAATTGTCCAATCCGTTTTTTTCCCTCTTCGTGACCACAAGGACTCTACACTAGTTAGTAATGCACTTTTGCAACATGAGCCACGATCAATATACCCAAACGGTTCCCTGTAACAAACTAATATAAATTCACAACTTTGTGAACGACCTATATCTCACCAAACTTTCTAATTGGGCGTCAAAGAACTCCGCGGCTAAGTTAAGCAATTAGCAAATAGAGATGCTGAATTAGTTAATCGATAAAGAAATTTCAGTCAACAACTGACATTCCTTAAATCAGCAGCAGTTACAATCGATGGTCAAACAAAGAGATGCGGAGATTCTCAGGATCGTACCGGGAATCCGCTTCAAATCGATTTTCGAATTTCGATCACTTACGGCAACCACAAAGGTGAGATTCGTTCGACAGGAACAAATAAAGAGTGCCAAAAGAGAACCAGAAGTAAGGATTCACTTGCGATAAAGAATATAATCTTCTTGAACCTAGATGTTCTATCAGCGAAGTTTAGGAGAAGGTGGAAAACAGGAAGGAAAGATGCAGATGGTAAATCAGGCGTGTGTTTGTGAAGAAATTAAAGGGTAAAGGAGGATAACGGTAAATCAGGGTCTTAGATACGAAGGTCAATAAGGGTAACGCGGAGGGTGAGGGGGCGAGTCAGGGGAGCAACGCCAAATGAAATGGAAAGAGGTAGGGTTACATTTTATAATAAACCTAAACAAACATAGTTACTTTTATAATAAGTAATTTAATATAATATTAGAATATTTTAATATAATAATTAATTAAATAAGATATTTCATTAATAAATTAAGTGAATACTGTTTAGTTTAATTATAAAAAAATAAATAACTTACACTAAAATGTATACTTTTATAATGTCCTGATTAATAGATCAAATGATTAATTTAACAATATTTTAATTATTACTCTTAAATTACTAATTTAATATAATAATAACAATAATAGATATAATAAATAAATATTTTATAATATTAAAATATATTTTAAAATAATATAAAATAATAATATAATTTCGTAAAAATAAAAAATATCACGTTAATTAATTATAAATTTAAAATAATTAAAAAATACTTGACCAAATACTTACTTTAAAATTATCACTCTTAATTCACTTATTTAATATAGTAAAAATAATAATAGATATAATAAATAATTAAATATATTATTTTATTAATCACATGAGATAGATTTTAATATAGTATAAACTCTAAGCCCTTTTAACCCAAACCCAAACTAAAACCCTAAACCCTTACCCCTTGAAAACTCCAACTCTAAGCACATAAAAATGGAGAAATCAAAGCCGAAAATGGGGAAAATAAGTAGAAGTTAGGGCAATCAAACCCTAAATAGAGAAATCGACACTAAAATGGGGAAATTGAAAGAAAATTGAGACGAGAGAGGTGAGAGAGGCAAGAGGGGGGAAACAAAGGGCGAAAGAGAGGTCCAAGAGATTGTTCCAAGATGCAAAAGATTGTTCCAAGATGCAAAGAGACCACCGAAGGCGAGAGGGCCAAGAGACACATAGAGGAAGAAAGGAAAGCATGCGAGGCACAACTTCACTTGAACACGTGTGAGTGAAATGAGATGAATTAGGAATTCGGTGAGAATACTGATTCACCCAATTTACTCAGGAATGGGTTCAAGTGAATGAATTGGTTCATCTACTTGAATTTATATCTGAGTACGGCGCTACGACAAGTGATATTGTAAATATATATATATATATATATATATATTTTTTTTTTTTTGTTTACAAGTGTATTTAAGTACATGTTGATGACAGTCTTTGATGGTGACACCAGGATTGCAAATCATGATTATATATGGGAATGCAAGTCAGCGCTATATTTTTTTAAATGATCCAAATGAACCTGACAAAGCAAATAATTAACAAATGAAGATTGAAGTAAAGGTGCTTCAAATCAAGATCGTTCATTCATAAAACCCACAGAAGAAACGCTTCTGATTACTGTTGAAACCATTGAAAAACCTCCAAAAGAGTGTGGGCCAGTGCAAGAGACAACCATCTGCGTGTCATGTTAATGATTGGCATCCAGAGAGGAATCAGAAAGATTCACTCGCTTCAGGCCGAGGGCCCCAACACGCTTTCTTTATTCCCACTGCTACGCGTTGGCATGTTCTTCTTCAATCAAGTCTACTATCCAAATCATACGTACAGCTAGTCTTTGTCTCTACAGCTCAAGCGCATAAAAGTCGTTTGGCCTTGACTCCCATTAAACAAACAACCTCTCAGTGGGATCTCTAAACCATACGCTTTTAATCTGTATTCGAAGCTTTGGGTTCTGACACTTTTAATCCTTGGAAGGTTTTCCTCTTCATCAATTTTTATAAAATCGCGTTTTCTGATGTCTGGTACCTGGAAGAGTCGAGAGACTGCGTCTGTTTCTTACCTTGAAACTCTTAAATGGCGCATCGGTTTCCGTATCCATTCGAACTGAACCCGTTTCTTGGTTCTGTGTCCTGAATCTATAATTGAAATCAACCAGAAGAAAACGCGAGTAAAACATGGAAAAGGGTGTAGGTTGGTGTAAATCTAACATGGAAGAGAACACACCACTTTGTTTTTAGCTTAATTTGGATGGACTGTGAAAGAGTAAAATTCTGGTGGTTCTGTAACATGTACTCGGGTTGCATAATTGAGAGGAGTAAAGCCATCTGTTATTTATTCTTTTCTGGGCTGTCACTGGAGGGCGTTTCCTTGATGATGACGACACACGGTGAAAGCTATCTTATTTGACAAATTGCACTTTGTTAAGTTTTGGTGGTTAAGGTTTGAATTTCTTATATATTAGGTAATGTAGTGATTTCCCTTCAGTATAATACTGATTCGCTTGGCGTTCACAGTCCTGTCTGGAAGGTAGAGCAGAATTGACTCTTGAGGAAAACCCAAAATCTCTACCTTCCTTCGTTCTTTGTTTTTTTCTTTTATTACATATAGTTTTTATCTTCCATTTGCAAAAAAAATGGGATTATGATTGAGAACCAGAAAAGGGTTTGTGCTGCTATCTTATACCGAAATTCCTCTCCTTTTCTCTTTGACGCCTTCCCGTTTACTTTTTCTCTTTTTCTGTCTAAAACGTCTGTATACTGCAGACTACATACCGACCTTTTCCTTTCTGGCCTCTCCTCATTGTCATTTTGTCCTCTCCACCGGAACCGAAAACGGAGAAGATGTTCCGTTTTATCTCGCTATCCATCCTAGCAGATTAGCAGGGAAACACAGTCTGCTGTCATCTACTTCTCACTAAAGAAGCTGTGATGATCTTGTAAACGTAAAAAACCCCCTTTTTTTTTTTATTATCTCGTTCGCTTCTTCCTGAATCTGCAAAACTGTGGCTGTAAGATCTGAATTTCGCTGAATATTCTTCAACAATGTCTATCCTCATCCGAGACAGGGGCGTCGGCGAGTCCAAAAGAGAAATGACTCCCAGATTACCAGTTGAGGATCTTGCTTCTCCGTTTGGGAAACTGGGTTGCAATCTATCAGATTCGGAGCTGCGAGAGACTGCGTACGAGATCTTTGTTGGAGCAAACAGATCTTCGGGCGGGAAGCCGTTAACTTACATTTCTCAGTCCGAAAGAGTGGTCACCGAGAAAGCTGAGAAGTCGCTCTCTTTGTCCCCTTCGCTATCAGGTTCTCCGTCTCTTCAGAGATCTTTAACTTCGACAGCGGCGAGTAAGATGAAGAAGGCGTTAGGGTTGAAATCTTCGTCCAAAAGAAGTCCTGTAAAAGATAGTAGCACATCCAAGTCGAAAAAGCCGGTGACCATTGGGGAACTCATGAGAGTTCAGATGCGCGTTTCGGAACAGACTGATTCAAGGGTTCGGAGGGCCCTTCTGAGGATTGCAGCTGGCCAGGTGATCTCTCTCTCCATTTCACACACACACAGAAATAGAGTGCATGCTTTGTCATTTTGTGTAAGCCAGAGCTTTTTCCTTAATGAGAACTACGAATTCAGGTGCTATACCGGCATTCCTTGACCTCGGTATTTGAGATGATAACGCCCTTGTCAAATTTTCAACCTTAAATTTTAATTTCGAAATTTGATTTTTATGCATTTTTCTTGGTCTGTCATCTGTTCAGACTAGGGGTTAGAAAGTAGATCACTTAGGGAAAGTGAAAGTGAATAACAGGGTCATCTATTTTTCATAGAGTATATTTTTTGTGTCAGTGTGCAATGGAAAGATTAGAGAGAGGAGAGACGAGCACAAGGCGAGCCAGGGCAGGAAGACACCAAGCTGTGGGAGAGAAAGTGAATTTGTTAAGGGAAGGGAAGAATATCACTTTTTTTGTTCGTTTTTCATAAGAAATTAGGTAATTCACTTTCCACCCTAACATTCCCTACACACTAAGGAGTTTTTGACACTTTCACCATCAACATTCTTAACAGGACCTTGCTGCTAATGAGTTTTGGCCCTTACTTTCGGCATCTGGGGTTTTTTGGGAACTTGAATTAGAGGCTCTCTGTTTTTCTGCTTGAAAGGGGCACATGCAGGTCAAAATGGGAAGGTTGTTGAAAAGGGCGCTCGGACTGGATTATGACACATGTAGTGTCAATTATCAGTTCTGAGCAGCCGTTATTTCTGCATACTCCGAGTCTTCAATTTACAGGGTTGATTACCTGCGCTACCACCTCCCCCCCCCCCCCCCCCCCCCCCCCCCCTCTGTGGTTGTCATTGAATTTTGGCTGTCAAACAAATACTCTTTGAATATTACGTTGTATTAATAGTATTTTGTTTTCCATGCCTCTGTTTCTTTTTTCTTGCAAGGTCCTTCTAATTGCTAAAATTATTGAGAAATGAACTACATATTTGGAGCAATTAATGCATCATTCTAGGAGGTAGTGTTTACTAATCCTGATGATTGTTGGTATATAATGGACCCAATGAGTACGGGTGATTCCATCGAAAATCTCAATCATGAGTTGCTTGTAACTTTGTATCATGTGTAAGCTGAGCTTTCTTTGTATGGAGCATTAATTCTTTCTCAATATCTCCCCTTATTTTCATAATTAGAAAAACAAGAAGAATAATAAGGGAGATAGTGAAGGATATGATATATTTGTGAGTTAGGGGGAGCATTAATGCTTGAGGGGGAGGAAACTTAGCCACTGGAGTCATTGTTAATCTAGAGCTTCATTGCTTTAATAATTTTTTTTTCAATGTCGTTTTTCATATGTTTTTCTACCTTATGACAAGTTTTATATCACGTAGACATTGATTTTTTTTCTTTGTTTGTAACAGCTAGGGAGAACTATTGAGTCAATTGTGCTGCCATTGGAGCTATTACAGCAGTTCAAGGCTTCTGATTTTCCTGATCATGAGGAGTATGAGGCCTGGCAGGCACGGAATCTGAAAGTTCTTGAGGCAGGGCTCCTTCTCCATCCTTCTCTTCCACTAGAAAAGTCTAACACCTCCGTGCAACGACTCCGACAAATAATTCGTGGAGCTTCTGAGAGACCCATAGAAACTGGAAGGAACTCTGAATCAATGCAAGTTCTGCGCACCACTGTGATGTCTCTTGCTTGCAGACAATTTGATGGGTTTGCATCTGAAATGTGCCACTGGGCAGATGGGTATCCTCTGAATCTGAGACTTTATCAAATGTTGTTGGAAGCTTGTTTTGACTGCAATGATGAGACCTCTGTTATTGAGGAGGTGGATGAGGTGATTGAACTTATAAAGAAAACATGGGTTGTCCTTGGGGTGAATCAGATGCTACATAACCTTTGCTTCTCGTGGATTCTGTTTAACCGTTATGTTGCTACAGGTCAAGTGGAACATGACCTGCTCACTGCTGCAGACACCCAATTGGCAGAAGTAGCAAAAGATGCAAAGGTAACAAAAGATCCAGTTTATGCGAAGATCTTGAGCTCCACATTGAATTCAATAATGAATTGGGTGGAGAGAAGACTTCTTGCATACCATGAGACCTTCCACAAAGGGAACATGGGTTCAATGGAAAGTATTGTTTCTTTGGGAGTATCAGCTGCAAGGTTAATGGTGGAAGATATCTCCTATGAGTACCGCAGGAAGAGAAAAGAAGAAGTTGACGTAACTCGGAACAAAATTGAAGCTTACATAAGATCATCACTTCGTACTGCATTTGCTCAGGCAAGCTCCTGTTTACATAAATTACACAATTAATATGCGTGCCTCTCCTCTTCATGTGAATAAAAATAATTTACATAAAAGGGACTAATTCTGATTCTTACAAAGAAAGTTAAGAGCCTAGGTTATATTTGGCTTAGGGAGTTGCACGAGCATAGATGTGGTGTAACTTTCTGAAACTGGGAGTTTACTTGGATCTGTGATTTTATGTACTTCATATTCATTTGTCTTGTCTATTTGGCCTTTTGATGACGACTCTAAAGAACTTGTGGTTCCTGCTGAGTCATTGGAATTTTTTCCTTCTTTGAATCATTTGGATTACTAGGATCTTGACATTTTCTACTCTCTCTCTCTCTCTCTCTCTCTCTACACACACACACACACACACACATATGTATGGATATATATATATATATATAAACTAGGGAACCTTGTGCCATTGTGTTTATCGATATTAGGGGCCTGTTTTTAATTAGGGAGTGTTTGCATGTGTGCTTGAGAAATTTCTATACGACGGGACCTGATCATTGGATGTGAGAAGTGTTTCTATGTGTGATACAATCTAATCGGTTTTCCTTACATATGCGAGTACATTTTTCATTTGATGCAGTATATCTTATGTTGCAGAGGATGGAGAAAGCAGACTCAACCAGGAGATCATCTAGAAACCAGCCAAATTCTAGCCCTCGTCTTTATATCCTGGCAAATGACATTGGGGAGTTAGCAAGTATGGAAAAGAGTGTATTCAGTCCAATTCTGAAGAAATGGCATTCTTTTGCTGCTGGTGTGGCTGTGGCTACACTTCATACTTGCTATGGAAGTGAACTAAAGCAGTTCATGGACAGTCTCACGGACCTCACACCAGAAAATGTGCAAATCTTGAAAGCTGCTGACAAGTTGGAGAAAGACCTGGTCCTGATTGCTGTTGAAGATTCTGTGGACAGTGATGATGGTGGGAAAGCAATAATTCGTGAGATGCCTCCTTATGAGGCTGAAACTAAGGTTGCTGATCTGGCTAGAAATTGGATAAAGACAAGAGTGGACACATTAAAGGGATGGATTGACAGAAACTTGCAGCAAGAGGTAGGTTACTATGCATGCTCTGTTCCTTGATTGTTGTCTGATCGTATTTAGTATTGGTACTTAGCCTAAAGTTAAGAGAATCAGATTTATCTGAGAAACGTAGTGCATTAAGAAGTACATACTTGTTTGTGTTCATTTTCATATGCACAGCACAGTGTGCTATCAGATTTAGATGTTTAGTTGGAAGAGTTTGCACATACATATGTCCTTTTTCCATGTTCAACAGGTGAGCATCTGTTAGAGATATAAAAGACATTATAGGGTTGGCTATATCTGTGGTGCATTTGGGTAGTAGTCATTTGCATGCACATGCATTGAATATTCAGTATGCATGTCAATAAGCTATAAGTTTGTTCTGTTCAGTTGTGATTTAAGTAGAATGGAGGAGGATACATGAAGCTGATCTCAACATATGTTGACAAGGCAGTTCTAGAGAATTGGTTGCATGGGCTCCCCCTCAAGAGAAACGGTTGAAACTTAACTTTGACAGCCGTTGGGGGAATCCTGGGCCTGTGGGTGGTGGTGTAGTTAGTGACTTGGATGGTGTGGTTCCTCTAGTTTTCTCTGTACCCTTTGGGCATAGGGAGTTTACATCTGTGTAGTTCAGAGTTCTCCTGATCGTATTTTTAGAGGTTCACGGCCCCGCTTGTTGCTAAAGGGGACTCAGCTGTAGTCATATCTTGGGCATTGGGGCAAAAGCCTCCCCCAAGACATCGTTTTGGAGTATTTGTGATGAAATCGAAGACATTATTAGATCCAGACACATTTGTTGGCAGCACATCCTTAAAAGGCACCAATGGAGTGGCAGAGAGTTTGGCTAGGGAGGGGTCACCCACAATTTTCTCATTACTGGAACTTCCCTCATGATGTCTTGTTTTTTTATTGTTTCCTTTGTTCCTGCAGTTGCTTTTGTTTTTGTTTCTTCTGATTTACTGCACTTATTGTTTGTTCTTTGCCCTATTTGGGCTTTCTTAATGAATTCTCTTTCTCATTACTCTCTCTCAAATATATATATATATATATATCATAATGTCTATTCTGTTGTTTTGCATTTTTTGTCCTCATCTAAATCTTAATGTTTGAATCCAGAAATTTTTTGAGTTTGTTCAGGTTTGTGCTAACCACCTTAATGCTACATGTTTTAGGCTTGGAATGCACGGGCACACAAGGAGAACTTTGCTCCCTCATGCGTTGAAGTTCTTCGACTTATAGATGAAACTCTGAATGCTTTCTTTCAGTTGCCAATACCCATGCATCAAGCTTTACTTCCAGATTTGGTGACTGGGCTGGACAGAGGGCTCCAACACTACATATTCAAGGCTAAATCTGGCTGTGGTACAAAGAAATCTCCTTTATTAGATATCTGAATCTGATACTGTTGAGCTTTTTTGAGTGGTCATAGAGCTTAAAATGATTCATAATGAACTTTTGATGTGTAGGGACCCGAAATTCTTATATTCCTACTTTGCCAGCATTGACAAGATGTACAACTGGGTCAAAGTTTCAAGGTGTCTTTAAGAAGAAGGAGAAGTTGCCTAATTCCCAGAAAAGGAAATCCCAGGTTGGTTCATTAAATGGAGATGACTCATTTGGAATACCTCAGCTATGTGTTCGCATAAACACTTTGTATCACATACGAACACAGGTAGATTCCCTGGAGAAGAAAATGGTCAATTGCGTGAGAGATTTAGAGTCTTCTCATGGGGATAATATTGCTAATGGAATTGGTAACAAGTTTGAGCTCTCTTTGGCTGCTTGCCAGGAAGGGATTCAACAGCTTTGTGAAGCTATTTCATATAAGTTGATCTTCCATGACTTGAGACATGTTTTGTGGGATGGCCTGTATGTTGGAGACGTTGCTTCTACGAGGATTGAGCCATTCCGCCAAGAACTCGACTCAAATCTTGAGGTGCTGTTTAATCATGTGAGTGAGAGAATGCGGACACATGTGGTTAAATCTGTTATGAAAGCATCCTTTGAAGGGTTCCTACTGGTTCTTCTTGCTGGAGGCCCTTCTCGAGCTTTCTCTCGCAATGATTCTCAAATTATTGAGGACGACTTTGCAATGTTAAAAGCAGTGTATGTATGTGGAGGAGATGGGTTGCCAGAGGAGATGGTGGAGAAGGCTGCCACCACAGTGAGAAATGTGCTCCCCCTTTTTCGTACTAATACAGAGAGCCTGATTGAGAGGTTCAGGAGCATAGCCTTGGAGATGTTTGGTTCAGCAGCCAAGTCTAAGCTTCCGCTACCTCCTACTCCAGGACAGTGGAGTCCTACTGAACCCAATACAATTCTGAGAGTGTTGTGTTATCGAAATGATGAAGCAGCATCCAAGTTCCTTAAGAAGACTTATAACTTACCGAAGAAACTATGAACAGAAAATCTCCTTTACCGAAGTTGTAGTTTTGTGTATCTATTATATGTTAATGACGGAGAATTCCAAATTCGTGAAGAACATGTAAGCTAGAAGCACCCCTAGAGCAAAATGATGAGTTCACTAGCTTTCTGGTAGATGGGAGAGATTGTGCATTCTGTTCAATGGGCTAAGGTGTTACCGATATCTTGGTGAGATGTCACTCATAGATTCTTTCAACTTATAATTCTTTGACAGGTTGGATTCCATGGAAGGTTAAGTTTTATTACATTTAGCAGCATTCATTTGATTGTTAATGTTTCTGGGCATTTGGTACCCATTTGTAGTGTATTTTGTCAATAGGAAATCAAATGACAGTCAATACATAAATAGAAATGGGTTCAATAATTTGCTTGTATGTTCTGGGGAACGTTTGTTACGTTATTTGTTATAGTATTTGGCCTTGTATACTCTTTAATGTATAGTAAGAAGTTACCTATTTACTTGAGGTGTATCTGGCTCAATGGTTTCCAACATTCTCTGTTTGTAAAACTCTTCTTCTGCCTTGTTCTATTTGAAGTGTTGAGGCAACTCATTCCTTGAGTAAGTTTGCAATTCAATGCATTGGTAGTGTGATATGTAAGTTGTAGTTTTTGGACCAAGAGAGTTGATGATCACCAAATTGTAACTCAGAACACTAAACAAGTGGTAGACAAGATCAAATTGTTTATTTTTCAAAGATTGAAAATTCCAACTATTTCTTCTTCCCTGGGAGTGAGTTGGAAAGCAATCCTGGAGCGAGATTTGAAACGGTGAAATAATTGTCAATCAACTGTATGATAGATGGACATCATGAAAAACAAACGCAACAAATTAATAAAGTCTGAATATACACGACTGAATCCAGATAAAATAAAAGCAAAAAAATAAAACACGGCTTCACTACTCAACGAATCTCGGATAATGCCTCAAAACACCTAATGATATCAAGACTGAAAATTATAAAGCAATGATAAAGAAAATCCTACAACAACTCTAGCCAAGAACGTCTGGTGCCCGTTTATTGAAGAGAGAGCAGTCCATGGAGTGCAGAGCCAGCGGTAGCCATTAGCATGGCAAGAATAGAAACAGAAATTGAGACTGAGACTGCACTGCTGGGCATGGGAGAAAGGGCTGGCGAGAATGGTTGGGGTGGGGAGTACTGCAGGTGTGGTGTCAGCACGTCGACGATCAATCTCTGGCCGTTCTTGCAATGGTCGATGAAGCTGCTAATGAAGTACAAGAGAGTGGACCTGTCAAGGTTGATCACGGTTTCTCCATCATTGAAGGTAGCGATTGGGTTGGTCGTGTTGCAGTGGTAGTATCCTCTTTTGTCCACTAGAAGAACTGAATCGTTCGTGTAATGAAAATCTGCAGAAAAAAAAAGTCCTCAGTATAAAAATGGTAGAAGTTGTTGTGTTTGTCTCTCTCTCACATGTAATTCGAAGAAGACGACTCCATGCAGATAGTAAAGAAAGAAAACGCGAAAAAAAACCAATCAATAAACGACTCGTCGAGAAAAAAGAATTAAGATAAAGAACATATTGATATATGCCACTTACAGAGTGTATCACCAATCTGGAACCTGTGCTTGGCAGCCCAGCGAGTATAAAACCCCGTATCATTTTCATGAGGCTCTCGCCAACCCTCGATCCCGCCGACGGCTAATTGCTTCGAAGCCGCAACGACAGCAACCATGGCAGCGGAGGCGATGCAACAAAGAAGCACGAGAGGAACAACCTTCGCCATACTTTGTTTATCAGAAGGTTCGAGCAGTGACTGAAGAAGACTTGGAAGATAAAGATGGCCCCAACCTTCTGAGAGGGATGCGATTTAATAGCAGAGAACTGGAGAGGGGAGAGATAACGTGGCTTTTAAAGTTGCAGAAGTTGCGGTTTTAATTGGTTATAGGGAAGTTACAGGTTGAAGAGTGGCGAACGTGGTCGAGTGGTTTTCCTGTTGGAAACCTTTCGTCCAAATTTGGCACTTACAAGGGCACTAGCAAGGTCAACTGACACGTTCAGGCGAGGTGAGCCATATTCTCCATTACCGGGAGCTCGGATCTGCTAATCCCAATTACCCGTCTTTTCCTAACAAATTGCTTAGCAGGACTTTGGCTATCTTCCAATAAATTTCAATACTATCTAAACTCATCTCTCATACTAAATGATTTCCACTGTGAGATAGTTAATACAAGAGCCTGGATTTCTTGTGATTGTGCACTCTCTCATCGGTGTCATTCTGTTCACAATATCATGAGGACTTCCCTGTTAGTGCTTAGGTGTAGCCACCTTCTCCAGAAAAATACTTTTTAGTTTTTACTGGATTTTTTAATATATAGTTCTTCACATTGCTGAATCTGTAAATCCGATTTTATTTATTATTGACAGTACCATGGCCAGGGCAAACATTTTCAATTTAGTTCTCGTGCTCTTTCTTCTCCTCCTCATTTCCATGGCTGAAGGATGATTATTCGACTGTAAGTAAACAACAATATCATTCACCTAAGCTCTGAATCTTTTAAGTAATTATAATTTTCAGAGAGAGTTGGCTGAATCTTTTTGGTGCGGGTAGAAGCATTAAACCAATCGAATTTGGAGCAAAACAAAGATTTTCTTTGTGTATTCTTATGAACTGGTTTGTTTGGTAAGTATAAAACCATTTTAACATCTCCTTCCTTAATTATAACCAAGTAATACAGGTCTACAGGTCATTTACAACACAGAAAATAACCCATCCAGGCACACGAAGATAAAAGTCAGTTACAAGTTCAACAGATGAATTCTAGAGATTGAAGTCAAGTTTGAAGAAATTATTTAATTGCAGAAAATGGGAAGAAAAAAATGAGAATCAATGTGCATTAAACATCATCTTGACTTCCTTCAATATCTTGCTTCCAACAAAAAATTCGAACTTGGCAAAGGAAAATAAATCACCTGAAAAACAAGACTACTTCCCACTCCAACGTAATTTACATGGGCACTAATTGTGAACGATCAATAGCAATCCAACTTAGAATATTACCATAATAACTTAAAAGCCTCTTATCAACTCCTGGTTTGAACTTTCAAATGGATCTACTGCCCTTTTTGCTCCCACGCCTCTCAGCATGTAAGCTCAGACGCCTCTATCGTGTAACAGTAACAAAACTAGCTGCAAAATTTTCAGCATGGAGCAAAATCTCACTTAACTATGAATAATCATCATTCTGAAAGTCTAATCACAAATATTATGCACTTGGATAAATTGAGATACGTTAACACCTTATAAAGACACTTATGTTAGAGGGCAGAGAAAATGAAAATGTCTGTGATTCCTTACTTCATAGATGGGAGTATTAAAAAATCACAAGGAACTTTACCGTTGAGATGAGCACCACTATTTTGGAACTCAGGTACTGCTTCCTCAGGCAACTGTTTCTTTCTTCCCCATCATCATTTCTTGGAACTCCACACGTTTAGCAATTCTGACATCAATTATATTGGGTGGCACAGGTTCAAGGCTTCCATAAGCCGCAACCAAGCGAGAAAACTCTTGCTTTGTTAGATTCTTTTTCTGGATAAGTTCATCGACTACAGCATCCGTAAGTTTTTTGTTCCGTTGCAGAATCTGCAAACAGAAAAGAAAGATAAATTAATGCCAACAGTAAAAAGCTTTAGTGGTAAGAAGCATTTCTTTTAGGTCTCATTCGATGTGGATTACCTCTTTTGCTCGTTGGTAGCAGAGAGTTAGAATGCGCATCGCCTCTAAATCAATTTCCTAGTGATATCAATAACTTGTATTATTGTACACAGAGCGACCAGCAACATTACTAAAAAAATGCTCATAAGAGGAAATATGCAAACCATAAACCATACGTTAATGTGATCTGCAACCCAGAAGTTGGATAATCCATAATGTTTCTCAGATAGGCCACCAAGAACAAAGCTCCTTGCAGCAGACCTTGCATTATCAGCTGTTTCCGCCCAAATTGTGCTCAGCTGTAAAATGTGTCAATGCATAACAACTTCAATAGAAGTGAAATAAAAACATGCTGGTTAGGCTTATAAAACACAACATCACATCTGATTGGTGGAATATCCATGTAGCAGTTAGTCCAGAAAGAAAACTCCAGAGAATAGAGCTCTGGAATTCCAGAGACCACAAACTCTGAAATTCCGTTTTATGGAAAAAAAAAAAAGAAAACTATATCTTGATTACGGGAATACAAAACATATGTTCCTATAATGCAATCCAAAAAAACTAATCTCTACCTAAATTTCCAAAATAGATGATATTAAACGAGCTATTCATGAAAGTGGTCGTGTTTAATAGTCAAATAAAATAAGCTGTATTCAAATACTTTCAGCACAAAGAAACTAAAACAAGACAAATTTTAAATGAGAGAAGACAGCAACTCTTATTATTTGAGAGTATAACAAGTCACCTCTAACGAACACTTCAGTGCATCTATTATTTGAGATGCCAGAAGTTTCTTTATGTCAAATCAAGTTGGCCCTGTTAGTGCACTCTGTAAGTAAAATGACTTACACTAGGTAAAGTGCACAAAATGTCGTTAGTGCACTCTGTAAGTTCGGAGTGAAAGTGAATTCACTAGGGTATTTACTTTCACTCCATTTACTCATAAAACGTGAAAGTGAATTCACACCATTCAACGTGTGAATTCACTTTCACTCGTTGAATTACATCGGGTTGTCGGGCTGTCGAAAGGAAGCTGGAGAATTTTTTTTTTCTGCAACCACTCGTGACCTTCGGCAATTTCACTCCCCCCCTCTGCAACCTCTCCCCGGCGCTCGCTGAACCTCTCTTCCTCTCGCAGTCCCCAACACCGACGACCTTCGGCGATTTATCTCCCCCCTTTGCAACCTCTCTCACTCGATTCGGCAGAAACTAGGGTAAATCCTTCTTCCTGGAAATCGAAGATTAGTCTTCTTCTTGTTTCGGAATCGTTCCTCTGCCTCTCATTTTAATTTTCGGCTTCATTTTCGGAATCTTTTAAGTGAGTAAACAACGGTTTTCTGAGTATAAAGATAGACTGTAAACTGTTTAACTTTGCATAATTTCTTCCTCTTTCAAGCAAATTGTATGTAAGATATTATTCACTTGGAGTTAGTTTGTGCTAAAGACCAATGACACAGTAACCAGAGGAAAATGACTGCTCTGGTCCCTTGAATCTTGGAATGGGTTTGTCAATTACTAATTTGAGTTGCATTTACTCGGGATGGAGATGACTTGCTTTAAAAACTTAATACTTGGAGATGCTATTGTATATGTGATGTGTTTATCCAAATGCATGGATGATTGAAGCAAAAATTCCACAAAACTTGTGGGAGGCTTGAATTTGTGAGAAACGATCTCCTTCATGTGCTTTTTGGAGATATTTGGCAATTTTAGGATTTTTCCCTACATGGAACGATATAGACAGTGTTGCTCAAATACCTCTCTTACATGAGTTGTTCTTTATTGCCTCATATTTTTTGTTCTTTATGCAGACTCTCATTTCTTACTTTGGCTTTGTTAGTAATCCTCTAGCACAGTTTACTAGGTTGGGAGAATTTGAAAACCATGAAAGAATTATTTGGTCAATAAGAGATGCAGAAATTATGCTGAATTGCACATCTCTGGTTGAATAGAATCTGACTGGCTTCCAGTTAAAGGTTTCTTTTCTGAAAATAATGCAAGGCATTTCTCCAAGCATGTAGCACTCTAATTCGAAAATATTCGAAAATGCATCTTGTTAGCTTCTTTTCCCCTCTTTCATTCTCTCTCTCTCTGTCAATATCATATGCATGTAGCAATCTAATTCAGACATCATAAAGGTTTATTGATGATCATAAATGTATGTTTATGAAAAGAGTAACTGACACCTGTTAAAAGATTATAGTTCTATTTCAATGACTGCACCGTCGAATTTGTGTAATTAGATATGTGATGTGTGCATTATGTTTGCCATTTGATGAATGGTCTAGATCACAAATATGTTGGCCAACTTGCCTTTTTTAGTGATTTTGGAAGCTTTAATGGAAAGAGAAGAAGAATTTTGATTTGGCATGTAAGAGAATGGTGGAAGAAGAGAGTTTGACATAAAAGAAAATGGGGTGGTTGAGTTCTTGAGGTGCCCAAACCTTGAAATACAAAGAAACACAAAAAAGGTTTATGTGGGTTTAAGATCTCTTTTCCTTTGCTTGTGTGAAAAAAAATCTGTAGATTTGGTGAAGACATGACATTATGGGGCCCATGCTCCATTCTTACTCGCACCACTTTGGTCCCATTCTAACTCATGTTCCCCTATAGAAAACTCCCCTCCACATCACGCCTCTTTAAGTTCCATTTCTAGCTTACATCTCCCATAAACTCCATTCCAATTTACGCCACTTTTCTTTTCAAATCTAACTCACATGAAAAGAGCTCTCTTAATTCTCTTAAAAGTCCCTTTCTTCATTCTTGTAACTCATGTAATTAGAACTTGTCTAAACAACCTATCTCCTAAAATGTACATAGTCTCTCCCTTATTCGATCTTAATTTTCTTTCCATGCTAACTAGTTAGCATTAAGCAGGCGAGATAAACTTTGTACTCCTAAAGGTAAATGTCACTTCTCTCTCAAGTCTATTTTAATTTATTATTATTTTTATTAATTTATGATAAATATATATTTTATTGTAGGCAAATATTATTTGGTAGATGGTGGATAATATTGTGATGATTCTGGTGGAGAACATCGTGAAGATAAGAATGCAAATGAAGATGAAGATAGTAATAGTGATGATGATTTTGAGGATGATGTGGACACTCAAATAAGTACTCAGAGGGAGTCTACAGTACAATCTGCAAAAACATCGTATTTTCGAGATGTATTAGCAATTCATGTGGCAAATTTATTGACTATTATGTTTTAATGAAATTAAATATCTTTTTGGTTGTATTTTGCATGTACAGTTGTAGGTTTTTTATATTAAGTATTAGATTGAGTTATATTTGGGTTATTTTTATTTTTATTATTACGTTGTTTACATAGTACGTTGATAATGAATAGTTTAAGAGTGACAATTTCAAAACTTTTAAAATAATAATTGCATTAAGTTTTTTTATATTATAAAAGTAAGTATTTGTGTAATTATTTTACGTTTTATATATTTAGTTAATAAATTAATATTATTTTGATATTACTATATAATAAAATATCCTTTTTATATAACCATTTCATATTTAGATATTACAAAATTACAATTTGATTACAATTATAGAAGTAAGCCTTTGTTTAATTATTATATTTAATTAATTAACTAATATTAATTTAATTTTCTAAAAGTCAGATCTATCAAAAAAATTTATTAATAAATAATCTCTCAACACTTTACACCGCACTTTCTATTGTGCACACTAACACAAACAAACACTTTACACTGCACTTTCCATTGCAAACACTAACACAAACAAGTGATTCACTTTCCCTAGCACTTACAAAGTGCACTAACAACCCCCCCCCCCCCCCCCCCCCCCCCCCCCCCCCTAGTATATTGAGGCAAACATGCAGAGCATATGCTGGCTCTTATGTCAAATCTCCTCGCTTTCCTTGAAGCCAAATGTATTAGGGGTTGCGGTTACAGTTCCATGGTTTGGAACCATGACCTCTTTGGGGACTATATGGTTGCTTTGCAGTACTCTTTTCTAGAAGCTCTGCTGGACAGTGCTCTTTGGAAAATTCCAGCTCCGACTAAAGTAACCACTTCCTCTTGTGCGGCACTAAGACCAAGATCCTTACTGCTGACTAACTCTCTAAACAAGGAAAAACCTTGGATGAACCATCATGCAAACTCTGTGCGAACCTACCGCACTCCATCAACAATTTCCTCCTCTATTGTCCAATCTCTGAGCAGATATGAGTGGCCTTCATCAAATTGGACTCCATATTTGCTTCCCTCCCTCTTTTCTCCTCATCTCCCAATCTATACCATGGGGCAAAATAGGGAAGAGCTTCTAGAGCCTCACCATAGTAGTGATCTCATGGAGTGTCTGCAATGAGCATAATAGAAGAGTTTCCGAGGGTAGGCAATTTTCTTTTGGAGAAACCATCGAAAAGACTAAGCATAGCATAATATTGGCGCAAGTAAGCAGAAAGATACTTCTCATCTTCAGAGCTTGATTATTTGGAGAAATGGGCGATCTATCATTCAATTGGCCTCACATTGTATTAGCCAGCTGGTTGCTTCGGCTTGAAACTCAATTTTGATGGGGTCTAGGGAGAACCCCGAACCCGCAGGTGGGGGGGACAACGAGGATGGTTCTCTTTGCATACTTTTCCCCTTTCAAGCATTGTGAGGTCACTGTGGCGGAGCTTACAGCTCTTCTTTAGAGCTTAAATTCTATTTTGAGAACTTCTCTACTCCTTTGCTAGTTGAAGGAGACATAGCAAGGGTACTTTTGGGCATTGCTAGTTGAAGGGTACTTTTAGAACTTAAATCCTTATAACTCCCACTGTACACCTCCAAATTACATGAAAATGAAACCATAAAGACACCGAAACAGGCTGACTAAACCAGTACCCTTACTAAGAGGTATAGACTATGTAAAATTACCAAACTACCCTGTATACTGTTTTCCAAAAGTCTCCTTCTCCACAAACTTTTTTGGCAGGTTTGAGGTGCCTTCCTTCACTTCCACTTTTGCTTCCCCTGGTCGCTGCCAATATCTCTTGAGTAAATGGCTGCTGTCCTTGAAAACAATTAAGAAGTTTTGGTTTCTGAAATTGTTGTGATTTCTTGCTCCACAGCACTATTAACAGAGAACTGGAACTAAGTGATTAGCTCAAGCAACAAGATTACTCCCACAGAATGGTCTCCTTCTTGTGACTAGCTCAAGCTCAACTTTGACAACAACCCCAAAGGCAACACTGAGCTTGTTGGTGAAGATGATGTCATCAGGGACTTAACCGTAACTCACAAGTAGCATCTGCCTTGTTTTCCCTGCATATTTTGACCATTGGGAGTTCATGTGAACAGAGTCCAGGCCCTACTCCAGGATCCCCGAATCTTTGCCCCCTCTTGGTGGAAGGGGAATTGGTGGTTGTAATGAGTTAAGCTTCAAAGAAGCAGTGTCTCCCTTGGTGCTTCTTGAGGAATAGAGTCAAGGACGTATACAAAACTTTGATAATTTCCTGGATTCATGCCCCAAGAAGTAATAACTACCTGGCAGATTTCTAACCTATAAGTGGTGGTTCCAGTCAAAATTTTGTTGGTGGAAGAACTCTTCCTCTTGATTAATCTCCCTAGCTTGTATTCTTGTTATACTTCCTTTTTTCTCGTATCTCTTCTTGGGCCTTTTAGCCCTTGTTCTTTCCTTGTAATTTTTCTCCCTCATGAGAGTTCACTTGATGAAATCTATTTCTCATTCTCTTCCAAAGATGTGCAGATGCGCTTTTGTGTGTGTATAAGATAGAGAGAGAGAGAGGAAGGTGCCAATGGTCCACTAAAGGCAGGAAGAAAAACAACCACACCCAATTACAAAAAACCGCCCAACATTAACAATTTGATGGAAAACACCGAGATTATTTTATGTTACATTTAGGTTTTTGATCATTAAGGTTTTTAAAATTACAGCTTCCTACTTTTTTATCAATTTTTCTTTTCAAGGTACCTATCTCAACCAACTGCAATTTACTAAGGATTTCTTAGTTCATGAACCGATCACCAAGCTTAGGCCTGATTGACCATTAGACAAACATTGAAATTTCAGGTGGATGATTGACACAAACTTGACAGCATTAGTTGTAACGTTGCCTAGTCTCCATTCAACTAACACCCTTATAGAAACCATATGATACATGTAGTTTTCATATCCTTCGTAAAAATAATTCCAGATGTTTAGACATTACCTTTCTAATTCAAATCCATGTGGAATTATTTTTAAAATGACCCCTTGCATGTCCCTCTTTATGGCTCTTACACGTAGACAATTTCGGATGGAGGTCCACACACAAGTGCCCGCTCTAATATCTTGTTGGTGTTGAATCCAAGTATACCCCAACTAGCCAAAGTAAGAAAGCCTCTTCCCAAGTAACAAAGACATTTATCTTTCTAATCCCAAACCCATGTGGTACTATTCTTTAAACAGAGAGTAAACTAACCTGTTCCTCACCATACCAAATCTCATCTGCAGCACGTGGCGCTACTTGAACGGTAATATGATCAAGGAGGGACTGTCGACTGCATATAAGTCAAATGGAAAAGAAAACTATGTCAAATTTAATAATTGCAATAAGGCAGCAAAGCAAGAAGAGAAAAAGACAAAATAAAACTTGTTATTCAACTCATCTACTTTTCAACACGATCTCCTTGATTATGGCTACAATGATTTTATCTGAAAAAGAAAAACGATATGAAGTGTATGGATGGGCCATGTAGAACACCTCAACATTCCTTCTTGGAATTTTATATGGTCCATCTTCACTCGCACATAGCCCAATTCTCTTCCAGCCCTAGGAGCAATTGTGACCTATTCCAGACAGTTAAAATGTTAAAATCTATCAAGTTATAAAGAATATCAAATTAAGAAGGATCTGCAAGTAATGAGATAAGAAAACAATTTTGTGCTTAAACAGTAGCCAAGGTAGAAATAAAGAACTAATTTGAAAGTAGAAAACCTTGAGGAAAAGACTAAAACATAAAGGACTGAGGGAAGACTCTAGATTAAATATTTAAAAGCCTTCACGCAGGAAAAAGGAAAATCTGTCAAATTCAATCTATGGCAAGAACAAGAACTGCCCAAGGACATGTAGAAATAAGTGATTCTTTGCAAGTGTCATCAATCACTAGTCCTTTGCTATACCCAGTGATTGTTCACTTAGATCCACATGAACACTTACAAAAGCAAAAGAAATATCTTTTCCTTTGAGACATAAATACAATTTACAGACTCTTGATGTAAATAGCTATTCATTTACTTTTTTTTCTTTCATTTATTCATATTTTTGACAAGTACCAATTCAACCAAAGAAAGCAAAGCAGGATATTTTAGAAGGCAGACAATACAAACTCAATGTTCTTCAAATCAGGAAAGTTCACAGCCACAACAGCCATGGCTGCTTCATTGAGAGCTAGTTGCTTCCACATCTCTGGGGTCCTTTCCTTTCTATCAAGCATTCCCCGTTCTTCTATTTGAACAGCTTGTAGCAAGTCATCAGTTGTAATCTGCATTAGATTGCACCATTAACTGACAACTGTTAAGGAATTTAGAATTGATTGCATCAAGGGCACCTCAAGATCATCTAATAGTAATGCTTCCATGCACCATTGAAAAAGCACTGGGATCAACCAGAGATGTAAAATGAACATATGATGATAAGGATGAAACTTTTTCTTTAAAAAAAAAAAAAGAAGAGTTTTCATTTACTTTCTCAGGTTACCAAATGTTTATTTGCAATTCGCAATTAAAGTTTAGAATGGTCCCCCCTCCTTCCAAGGTCATCAAGCTAAATTTTGATGGAAGTGCCTTGGGATGTCCTGGTCTAGCGAGAATTGGTGGAGTGTTTAGAAACCATGAGGGGGTTATCCTTTCTTCCTACACTAGCCAAATTGGGCATACTGATACGACCACAGCTGAAGTGATGGCGCTTAAGCAAAGTCTTGTCCTATGCATTGAGAATCCTGGTGGACGGCTCTGGGTAGAGGGTGACTCCAAGATCATGATTGGATGGTGCTCGACCCCCTTTGATCCTCTATGGAGGCATAGGCAAACTTTTTATGAGATCCTAGATCACTCCTCTTGTATCAATATTTCTTGATTTTTCGTTCCTGTTCAACCAACTCTCTGGCTGACTCTTATGCCCAGGTATGGGATTGCCCTCTGTCGTTTTGGTCCCCCACCTGCCTAGGTTGTAATTTGTTTTGTTTGCTTGACTTTCGCCTTTAAAGAAATCTCGCATTTCCCCCCAAAAAAATGAAGTTAGAAGTACCTCTGATCTCCCATCACGCATCATGTTGATGGCAGCAACTTCAACAATGTTGGCCAACTCAGCACCAACCATTCCCTCAGTCATACTAGAAACTGCCATATAATCTACATCTTCAGCCATTGGTTTTTTACGCGCATGGACCTACAAATACCAAATAGATAAAGCCATTTATTGGTTACCCCCCCTCCAAAATAAAATAAAAAAATAAAAAAATAAATAATGATCAAAAGAATGTCAAGAATGTAAACCCAGCCACAATATGTAAAACCTTTCACAAATTTAGATGGGCTCATTCAAGGGTTTAACATCTCACTTGAAGGATTGATATATTTGGTATTTCATAATTTTAATGAACAAAATTATTCAATCCTAATCAGTCACCCTTTGTGTTCAAGGAAATAGACATAATGAACTACACACAGAATTTTTTTTTTCTCTTTTATGCTAATACAAGAAATATAACATGCAAGTAGACTTTTTTAACAAAGAAAAGATGTCTCTTTCCCATGTTCTACAGTTTTCTTTAATGATATCTGTATAAGGTGAACAACACAGTTGCCCTCTTTAGCATATCCCTGAAAGAAGACAACCAAAATTAGGAGTCATTACCTTTAAAATTTCAATTCGACCCACAAGAGAAGGTTTAGGAATATAAATTTTGCGATCAAACCGACCAGGTCTCACAAGAGCTGGATCAAGGATGTCTGGTCTATTTGTGGCAGCAATGGTGATGACCTCACCTCTTCCTTCAAAACCATCCAAACACACAAGCAGCTACAGAAAATCACAGAGATTACACGGTCAAAAGATCACTACTTTTTATACAAAGGCTTAAACAATGGTCAAGTAGAGGCTGCCCTTAATATGCCAACCTGATTGAGAGTAGCATCACGCTCTTGCCCACCAGAACCCTTTATAAGACCACGCTCCCTTCCAACAGCATCAAGCTCATCGATGAAGACAACTGATGGTGCCTAAAAACACATTTTAAAGAAACACATCTAAGGCGGGGAAAAAGCCACCATGCATTCGAAGGTTGGGAAAACCCATCCAGCTAATGGCAGGACTTTAAAATGGTTTGTGCTGCTTTCTAGTGCATATTGAAGTTTCCCGTAGGTAACTTCCAGATAAATCAAGCCTGTTAGACTATGCATCATGTGAGCATCATTAAAGAACTGCCGACAGTCTCTACATAAGAGGTTAAATTAATGCAGTTCTAGCACAAAACTCAAAAAGATTCGGAAAACTTGCACAACAAAGAGATGAGAAAGGAATATTAAAAAAAAAAAAAAAAGAGATAAGAAAAGTCAAATGCAATTGAGAACGACCGTTTCATTTAAAATATAGGAATATAATAGTTACTAACATTCTCTTTTGCTTCCTGATAGAGTGCTCGCACACGGGATGCACCAACACCAACATATATTTCCACGAATTGGGATGCAGAAATTGAGAAGAAATTGACTCCAGCCTCACCAGCAACAGCTTTTGCTAATAATGTTTTTCCTACTCCTGGGGGTCCACATAGAAGTATGCCACCTAAATGGGACAACATATTTAAAGCTCAGTACATGGAGACATAAATTGGAGAATCTTGCTAAGACAACCAATCAATGGCAATGAATATCAAGAGAATAGATAGAATAAGACATGTAAGACCATAAAAAGCAAACCATACATCATAATAGAGCAACAGAGGAGATACTTCCCCTAAAAGAACATGCAAGCTATGTGATGCTAGTGATTTGGAGCTTGTCCTTCCAAACTTTGACCTTTGCAGGTGTTGGCCTTGCAGCTTCTCTGACTTCAGTTCTTGAACTCCATCCTTTCCTCTGCCCAAGCTGGGAAACATCATGTGGAAGGTATGCCTTGCAATGACTCTATGGCATACTTGGAAAGAGAGAACTTTCGAGAACAAAAGAAGATCTATTGGTATGGTACTGTCATTGAAAGAATCAAGCAATCTCAATTTGGCTTGGCCAAATGGATGAGTTGAAGGAATGTACCGGTGCCATGATTAGGAATCAGAAAGTTATGCTCAGCTGCTCCCCACTCTCCTACCTCTATTTGTTCTTGGGTTCCCCTCTTGCTAGCTCCATTAAGTCAAACTATGGAAAGATGGTACTTGTAGGGGAAAACCAGGGCCAGCAGAGTGAGAAGGTACTTTAGAGATCAGGGAGGTGCTGTCTTCATCACTTTTCCTGGCCCTCTGGGTGCCACCAACACCAGTCATGCCAAACTGAGGTTCTGTTAGAATTTGCTAGGAAAATTTCTCCATTCCCCTTGAAAGGAAGATTAAGGCGCCAATCCCCCCCACCCCTCTTTCTCTCTCCTTGCCTTTGTTTATCAAGTTGCAATTTCGTTTTGCTAGTTGAATCTTTGGACTCTTTTCCATTATTATTTGGTTCAATACATTCTCGCCATTCAAGAGAGAGAGAGAGAGAAGACAATTCAGATCACATTAACTCATCCAAATTCATTAAGAATATATGATTTTGTCGTTGCTATTACCTGGCATCCTTTTTTCCTTGGACTAGTCAATGATTCAACAGAACAACTATTCAGCTTACCTAGTTTCAACAGTACATGCAAACAACCATAGCTAGATGGCAAACAACAAGATTTAACTTCTCAGATCTAATCTTTATCATTTGCTCAATAAAAATATGATAGTTACCGTGAACAGATACTCACCTGGTATCCTCACTCCTCGTCGCCTGTACATTTCTCCATGAGTGAAAAATTTGACAACCTCCTCCAGCTCAAGACGTATTTTTCCAAGCCCAGCAACATCTGAGAACTTGACATCCACTCCTCGGTCTAAATATTGTGGCAACCGTTTGTTGCTGGCTCGCCGAACACGAGCACCAGAACGCATAAACTGCATTGCCATCTTCATATAAGGGTTCTGCTCATCTGCTCCCTCCTCACTTTCTTCTCCAGCATCCTCAATTCCCTGCATTTCCTTTTCCAGCTCCTTCATCTTCTTTCTCTCTTCAGCTTCCGCTTTCTCAATCTTCAATCTATCTTCATAATCTTTCTTCTGCCTCCGATAGTTAAACACAACAGTTCGATAAAATATGAAAAAAATAAGAAACCCAAGGGCAGTTGCAACATTCTGGTCCCGTGCCAAATCAGCCCAAACAATTGCCATTTGCTGATAATTCTTGCGGGCCTTGTGCAGTGACTTTTCATACTGAACCTTTCTCAATTCTTTCTTCCTTTTTCTTTCCTCAATTTTTTTCTGAGCCCTTAGAGCTTTTTCCAGCATTTCCTGCTCTTTCCTCACTCTCTCCAGTTCAGATTTTCGCTTCATCTGCAGCTCCTTTCTCATATTTTGAAGCTCCAATGCTCGCATAGATGGTGGCCTGGATTTCACCTTTGATAAAAAGGAAAGTGGAATTTTTGCAATAACACCTAGATAAGGAGATGGAAGCTCTGGTTTTTTAATTGGAGGCGTATATGCATTCATACACAGGGAATTCATTTCTAACCTATCCCAAGACTCCCAAAACTTTCCATCCCTTGCAATTGTTGGAAGAACAGTTCTCAAAACCCTAGAGTCATCTAGAACCACGAGAACAGAATCTGGTTGTTGCTTTAAGTGAACTGATGGAAGCTTAATTATATGCTTGAGCTTTCCTTCTTCTTTCAATTTCAATAAATCAGTGTACGGAATTCTGTCTCCAACGACGGGAAGCTCTCGCGTCCAAGACTTCAATTCCTCTAGGGACAAAACTTCCTCCTTCTTGGATGAACGCTTCTTTTCCGAAACTTTTGCTACTGCCGGAGATTGAGGGAGCACAGAAGATATAACAGTTATAGTAACGGATAATTCAAGCAACTTTGAAACACACTTCTTTTTCTCGTCATTTTCGGGCTTCATTGCTTTCAGATTAGATGATATTGAAGATGGATAGGAACATACTCGATTCCGGGTGCGTATTCTAGGATGTTTTTTCAAAGATGGTTGTGAAAAGCTCGAGGAACCGAGAATGCAGTCCATGACACTAGCAGGAAAGCAAGTTTGAAGTTAATATGGTCCCTGCGCCTTACAGATTTTCCCGTCAGAAGATGATAGAGGGAGGAACTTCGCACGTAGAATCGCCATGAATGTTATAAAAATTCCGCAGACAAGTAATGTTAGATAAATAGAGATTAGGGTAGCAGAAATTTGCACCGGAATGAAGATAAACGGAAAGAGTTAAGAGTAAGGTAGAGGTTGAGATAGATAAGGGCCGAAAGAGAGCCGGCGAGAGAAAGAGAGGGACCGAGAGGTCGAAAGTAAAGATAGAAAGGGGTTGGAGAAAGAGAGAAACTGGAGTGGGGTTGAGAGAGAGCGGCAAGGAGAAATAATGAGAGACAACGAGAGGGAAATCGGTGTTTGCAGAATTTCTAGAAATGCACGAAAATCATGAAAACTTAAAAGCTGAGGACAAAGATACATAAGAATTTTACAAGCTGAAGACAGATACATAAGAATTTTACGGTAAGTATTAACTTCCACCTATTACAATGTAATTTTTTCCTTTGAACGAAAACCATAAGTGGCACATATATTTATGAATGAACTTCCAAATTCTTACAGGATCAACCAAATTTAAACATATATTGTCATTCTCTAAATTTCATGTATATAACTAAATAAGAGAAGATAAATATAAAATTAATAAAGTTTTTCAATCAACAAAATACGATAAAACATAAAGTATATCTCAATCACATAAAAAACTACATAGTAGAATCGAATCCCATGTATTCAACATGTCCCTTATCAGCAATAGGTGGCAAACATTTTGTCAGTGGATCAATAATCATCGATCTAGAGGTGATGTGCTCCACAACCACTCTGTTTGCTTTTGTTAGAATAGATAAGATAAACTTTACATAATAAGATAAATACAACATGGGATAAATCCAATGAGATCTTATCCGATAACTAAATGGTTTATGTTTATCGCTAATTATGTCCCCACAAGATAGGCCACTTGTTAAAGAGGCAAATCTTGTCTTGTAGCAACTAAAACTATGAACTTGGCACTAGCTATATAAGGAGATTTGTTTCAAGGGTTATTAGAAGCAAAATGATGGGAAGAACAGCGACACTAGTAGCGATTGGGAGGATGGAATCACATTGAATAGACGTAGAAGAGTAGTGGCACTGGTTGTGGTTGGGGTAGATGGAGTTGTATTGTCTGGTGAAGAGATGTGGAAGAGTAGCGACACAGGTAGCAACTGGGGCAAACGGAATCGAAGAGAACGCATCATCCAGTGAAGAGATGTGGAAGAGCAGTCGCTGGGGTGGACGAAATCGGAGAGAACGTATCGTCCAATGAAGAGATGTGGAAGAGTAATAGCACTAGTAGCGGCCAGAGCGGACAAAATCGAAGGTGAATCGTTCAGGTGGTTCAACTTGAGAGGATGTGGCAGAGTGTGACTTACGGGTGGAGAGGCAGATGCAGAGGATCGATCTACATCGTCCGGTGAAGAAATGTGGAAAAGCAGTGGCACTGGTACGGTTGGGGTAGACGGAATCAAAGAAAATGCATTGTCTGGTGAAGATATGTGGAAGGGTAGCAACATTGGTAGTGGTAGGGGCAAACACAATCGAAGGTGAATCATCCGGGTGGTTGAGCTTGGGAGAGTGTGGCAGGGCATGAGTTATGGGTGGAGAGGCAAAGAAAGCGAAAATATTTTTTTGAGGATGGAAAATACAAAAGATCGATATGCTTTGATACCATGTTAGATGTTCAACTGAACCACTCCTTTACAATTGAGTAAGGGTGGCATTTATACAATTTATAATAGATAAAAGAAGCTTTACACGATAAGATAAATACAACATGGGATAAATCCAATGTGATCTTATCCGATAATTGGACGGATTATACTTATCTCTTATTAGCTTTGATATGTTCTCGAATAGCTAAATACTTAATGTCAATGTGTTTGCTACAACTTTTGCTCTTATTATTTTTTGCCAAAAATATTTCAGTGGAATTATCACAGTAAATTCTCAACCATATAGCATGTGATGTCGCTTCAAAACATGCTATAAACTCTACTTCTGTAGTCGAAGCAACAATCAATGATTGTTTTGTACTTCTCCAAGAAATGGCCCCTCCAACTAATAAGAAGACATATCCTGATGTTGACCTTTTCGAGTCAAGGCATCCAGAAAATTAGAGTTTGAATATCCAATCACCTCCTATGTGTAAGTTTGTAGTCTTTAGTCCCTTAAAGGTATTACATGACTTTATTTGCAGCTCTCCAATGGTCCAAATTTTGGGTTACTTTGATATATGCCCAACATTCCAATTGCATATACAATGTCAAGTCTTGTGCTAACCTGGGGATACATTAAACTCCTAATAGAAGAAGCATAAAGAATGTTTTTCATTTGTTCCCTCTCCAAATCATTTCTAGGACCTTATTACAAACTGAACTTGTCACATTTGACAATAGATGCAACACAAGATGAACAATTTTTCATACAAAATATCTCTAAAACTTTATTGATATAGATTTCTTGAGACAATCCTAGTGTCCCTCGGGATTTATCTCTCTCAATTTTTATGCTTATGACATAATAAGTTTCACCCATATCTTTCATATCAAATTGCATGAAGATAAATCGCTTAACCTCATGAAGTAAACCTAAATCACTTGAAGTAAGTAGAATATCATCTACATATAGGACTAAGTAAATTATTTTCCTCCCACTGATCTTATGGTATATACATTGATCCATGTTATTCTCTGTAAAAACCAAATGAAGAAATAACATCATAGAAATTTAAATACCATTGCTGGGAGGCTTGTTTTAGCCCATATATAAATTTCTTATGCCTACAAACCATGTGATCACCCCCCTCTGAAATAAAATCTTCAAGTTGTTTAAACCTATTCTTCTAGGTCTCCATTAAGGAAAACCGTTTTTTACATCTTTTTTATCTCCATAGCAGAATGAGCTACTAATGACATGATTATCTTAATTATATCCTTCTTTGAAACAGAAGAGAATGTATCGTGATAATCAATTCCTTATTGTTGAGTGAATCATTTCGCTACAAATCTTGCATTATATATTTCAATATTACCTCAAGAGTCTCTTTGGGTTTTAAAAACTCACTTACAACCAATGGTCTTCCCCCCCTTTAGACAATTCAACAAGACCCTAGACTTAGTTATTAGCCATTGAATCCAACTTTCATTCATGGCATTATACCATAATATAGATTTATTTTCACTCACAATTTGTAAAAACGTAATAGTATTTTCAACACCAATGTCCATGTCAGATTCTTGAAAGTATACAACATAATCTGAATAAATTGTGGGTTTCCTAACTCTTGAAGATCTTCTTTACTTCAACATTTTTCAGGTTGAGGATGTGAGTAACTGGATCTATTGGAATATCCTCATGATGATGTGGTGCTTCAACTATTGGTTGTTCTTGAGTAATCGAATCCTGATGATTTTTATGAAACACAACTAATCTATGTGAAGATGAACAAGTTGATGACTGCTATGCTCCTCAAAAACTAAGTTACAAGGTTGGCTACTCCTTTTAATTTCATCATTCTCAAGGAACCTTACATTTTTAGATTCCACAATTCTCGTCGCACGAGATGGGCAATAAAATTTATATCTCTTAGACTTTTCTACATAGCCAATTAAATATCCACTGACTATTCTTGAGTCTAACTTTGTCTTATGTGGATTGTGGATTCTAACTTCAGTTTGGCATCCCCAAACATGTACATGCCTTAAACTCCCTATTTAGTACATATGTTGCAGTTTTTAGAGCTTGACTCCACAAAGACAATGAGAGATCGGAGTTACTAATCATACTCCTCATCATGTCCATTTATGTTCGGTTTCTCATTTCAGCCGCACAAATTTGAGATGATGAACTTGACATTGTGTATTGTGTCATAATATTTTGTTCCTCAAGAAACCTTGCAAATAGACATGGCAATTATCCTGTTTCAGTGTACCTGCCATAATATTCACCGCCTCTATCTGACTTCACGATCTTAATATATTTACCCAATTATTTCTCTACTTCTGCTTTATAGACCTTAAAGACATCTAGTGTTTCACTTCTATCATAAAAGCAAATAGAGATACATATATCATGTATAGTCATTAATAAAGGTAATGAAATATTTTTGACCATTAAAACACTAATCATATAGACTGGAATATCAATGTGTATAATCTCTAAAGCATCAAAAATCCTCTTGGCACCTTTCTTGTACTTGTTAGTTTGTTTTCCCAATCCACACAAGTACCAAAATCAGTAAAGTCAAGAGCCTTAAGGACTCCATCATTTACCAATCTCTTAATTCTATGAATGGAGATATGACTAAATCTCATAAGCTATAACATGGAGAATTTCTCATTTATAACACCACACTTAATGCCAACATTTTTACCATGCATAGATGTAAGACTATAATCAAGGGTAGAATTTAAAAGAAGCTTAAATAACCCATCATCGAAAACACCACTTCCAACAAGAAAATTATCTTTATACAAATAAAGGGAATTATCAATGAAATTGAAACTGAAAGCACAAGGTAAAAGTCTATAAACTAAAATAAGGTTTCTTGAAAATGATGGAACATAAAAAGTCATTTCAAGGTCTAAAACGAAACCAGAATTAAAGACAAGTCTGTAGGTCCCAACCGCTTCCACATGTGAACCTGTGTTGTTTATTGAAAAGGATGGAACATTCAGTTTTCTTCAGTTTTCGTTGGTTTAAAAAGCCCTGCATGGTATTGCTAACATAAATTTTAGTAGCAAAATCAATCCACCAAGTGTTATGAGAAACAAGAACCATATTAGATTCAAATCACACTAAAGAGATGAGATTACCTTTCTTTTCAAGCTAATGTTTGAATTTGGGATAGGTCTTCTGTATATGTTTGTTCTTCTTGCAAAAGAAATATTTGACATTGTCCTTATTAACTTGATTAAAAGGCACTCTTCCCTTCCCTTTCTTGAATGGTTTCTTACCACGAGTCGTCAAATGTGCACTTTCAATCCTCTCCTGATTCAGCCTCCCTTCATCTTGTACACACATGGTTAGAAGTTCATTAATTGACTATTTCTCCTTATGTGTGTTGTAAGAGATCTTGGAGGTTCGTATTCAGACGGAAGCGAGTAACTGTTACATCTTCTGGTTAACATTGAATTTAATGGAACACATTTTCGTCATTAGGGTGTTTGCCAATGCCTTATCATAAGTCTCAAATCGATCCTAAATAACTTGAAAATATTCTTTTGCTTTGGTACAATCAGGGATGGATCTATGGATACTTTTCCCAATGTGAGACTTGGTAAACATGGTAGTCAAGCAATTGGATCGCTCCCAAAGATCATATGATATTTTCTCAACTTGGGTACTTGATTTTGTGGGCCTTGAGGTTCATCCACTCAAAGTGTCAAATCAAGGTCTATCCACCCCCAATGCAATAGGGATTTTCTCTTTCCAATCAGCATAATTATCACCATTTAGATGAACAATATTGGAGGAATCAAAATTCGAAATAGATCAAGTTTAAACAACCGCAAAATAAAAAAAAATGCTTACTAAATCATGCAAATAAACCCAATATTGAATATTTTCAAACAAATAAATCAACATGTCATTCTAATATTTCCCATGGGCTTAGATTATAACACATAAGTGATTTATATTACTTTATGATGGGATCATAAATTTATCTCTAAAAGAACTTTCTAGGCCAGTGGACAATTAGAATTTTTTTTGTCAAAATGTTTCTATCACATCCTAATCAATAACTTATATATAACAATTAGCGTGTGGGGTTAAATTATTATATTACATGATTAATCATAATTTTTATGTCATTAATTCTATGTGACTAAGCTTAGTATCACTGAATATTATCATAATTAAAAATGATTGGCTATTAGTTAATTACTCAAATGTAAACACAAATTTGACATCAAAATAATTGGCTAAACTTTATGCCAATTATTAATTCATGATATTTAGGTCAACAAAAAAATATGCATAAAAACCTCAATAAATTTTGCACAATAACAAATTTAACAAAAGCATGCATATTATACATTCATAAATGCATTTATAACTAATTCATATGGATAAAATGAAAAGTGCATGAAAACCAAAATATATGAATTTTCCGTTATTCATACATGCATTAAATGGTGTCAATTACAACACACTAGCTAAGATGGCCTCGAAGCACCAAACTCAAGTTACATGTGTTGTGACACAAGGTATGACACACGCATGTTAGGTGTACTGTGACATAGCACGAATATAAAATAAATAAATTATTCTGCATGTTGGAGGTTGTCTTCAACCTCAACCTCTAGCCAGTGCGTGGGCATAGAGCGAGGGGTCTCGAGTTATGCCACCTTTGCCGCAACGAACTATGGGTCTCTCGTGAGCTCGACGACGATGCACCCACAGCTGACCTTGGCTGCACTCCGACACAACTATCTCACGCTGCTCTCCGTCGATGCCTTCTCTGCATGCAAAGCCAACCATTAAACACATCGCCTGTTATGATGGGCTTAGTTCGGAGCACCCAGCAACAACTTCCTCCATGCTCTCCACACACAATATGGTACAGTGAGAGAGTACCAAGCTCAAGAGTAGAGGCCTGTCTCTCCCAGGAATCTGACCATCCGGCACTAAAGCTCGAGTCCCAAATGGGTTGCGGTCATCACACTTCAGGCCTCTCTCTCATGGCTCTTGAACCGATCGTCGAGAGTTCGACACCATTGCGCTTGTTACAATGCCTCTCTCGGCACTCTGTGAAGCCAACAGGATGAGATACCAAATGTGCATAATGCTTCGGGTACGTCAATAGTTTGACAATCCTGTTTGTGCCTCCGATGCCATTCAGCCCATAAAAAACTCTCCATCTTCTCCGCCGACACCACGACCGGGGCGCAACCAACTATAGTGCACATAGCACTTGCTTTGCTGCTTCTTTTATCGAGTCGTAATATGCGTGCGCAACAAAGGTCTGCGTCCATCAAGAAATTGACACTAGTGCACGCATTACCTTTCTCGGCGTCTCTCTTAGCCTAGGATCGGCCATGCCATGCGCAACGCCTCTTCCACTGCCGACAGTAGGAGGAAATCATTGTTCTAAGAAAGAGCCTGACGTGCAGGCCATGCATGGTGAACAATGGCTGGCCGACATTCCCCTCCCGCATGCACACACAATCGGTGTAAGTTTCTCCAACCACAGGCGAACGACAATTTCAAAAAGGTTTAAAACAAGTGATTATTTTTGCCAATGGAAACATGAAATCCAGCCACAACGAGAAACAGAATAGACGCTAAACACTCGTGTAATTTCCAGAAATTTTAAAGGAATAAAAACTAGAGCAAAAATTCTACTCTAATACCAAATGTTAACAAAATTTCTATACATGCATGAAAATCATAAAAACTTAAAGCAGAAGCCCAAGCTACACACCTCCAACCATGGTAGTCAGATTCCATGAATTTCCAGAACAATTATCTTGTCCATCCAAAGTGCAGTTGATGGAGACAATAGCTTCTTTGCTAGACCATGTCCTCTTTTCCTTTACCGTGAAAAAATTTATGTACCAACTTCTCAAAACTCTTTCTCATCAAAAGAGGAGAAGTTGTAACTGATGGGCAGTTACAATTGTCAACTATCCCTACATCTAAAAGAAAACCACCTCATAATGGGTCAAGTCATGGAACGTGTTTAACAATCAGAAGTCGGAGGATTGAGAGCAACGAGTGATACTAAGAGTAAGGAGAAAGCGACGAGCGAAGGAAGATGGTGAGGGTTGATGAGGAACAAAGAGAGAAGCAACTTGTGGAGGAAAATGGTGAGGATTGATGAGGAATAAAGGGGGAAAGCAAGCACAAGGAGTAAGCAAATATAGATTCAGATGGGGAAGATGGAATTTCACTTTCCAGTATCCTTCATAATAATGAGTGAAAGTGCATTCATTAGGCAATCAACTTTCCACCATAACTTTTCCTATGTACTAATGTTTATTTATCACTTTCTAGAGAAAGCCTTTTCTCGCTCATTTGTTAGGCACTCATAAATCGTTTGGTGAAATAAATTTCACTTTAAATTTCATGCACTTTGAAAGTGCAGTGGATAGTGAAAGTGAAAGTGAAAATGAATTACTTAGTGAAAGTGAAAGTAAAAGTGAATTACTATTTTTGTTTGTGTACACAATAGAAAGTGTAGTATAAATTTTTTTTTTGTGTTAGTATGCACAATAGAAAGTACAGTATAAAGTGATAGATTTAACTTTGAAAACTTTTACTTAAATTTTTTATTAATTAATTAAAATATAGATTTTAACTTGTGATCAATCAATAAATAGATTAACATTATTTAATTAATTAAAATATATAAAAATAAAATAATTATATAAAAAATTTAATTTGATAATATCGTAATAGTTAATCAACTTTTTATTTTTACAACGTTTAAATCCTCACTCTTAAATTAATAATTAAATACAATATTAACCATCATCGATTTATATAAAGAAGATATTTTATTATATAAAAGTATATTAACTCTTATAAGATAATTGTACTTAAATTTTTATTAATAAATTAACATAGATACTAACTTTTGATGAATTAAAAGTACTTAAATTTTAAATAATATTAATTAATTAATTAAATATAAAAAAATAAACAAATACTTGCTTTTATAATATCAAAATATTTAATCAAATTGTTATTTTTGCAAAGTTTAAATTCTCACTTCTAAACTAGTGGTTAAATAATTATATTAATGATCATAAATTTATATAAAAAGCTATATTATTATATAAAAATAGTCTATTAACTCTTATAAGGACGTTGTACTTAAATTTTTTATTCATAAACTAAGATAATTAACTTCATATTATTTAATAATATATATAAATAATATAAAAATACTTACTTTTTTAATATAAAAATAGTTATTCAAATTATTATTTTCGAGTGTTTAAATTCTCACTCTTAAACTAGTGATTAAATAATATTAACCATCATCAATTTATTTTAAAATATATTTTATTATATAAAATTAGTCTATTAACTATTATAATATAGTTGTACTTAACTTTTTTATTGATAAACTAAGATAAATTTTAACTTGTGGTGAATTAATAAATAGTTAAAAATGAATTAAGATGATTTAATTAATTATATATAAATAATTAACAAATGCTTTCTTTTATAAAATTGAAATAGTTAATCAAATTGTTATTTTTACAATGTTTAAATTCTCAGTCCTAAACTAGTGATCAAATATAATGGAATCATTGAACGATGTGTTACATAAATAGCATAATAATAAAAATAAAAATTACACAAGTATAACTCATTCAAATACTAAAATAAAAAACCTTCAATTTTATATGTCAAATACAACCTAAAATGTTTATTTTCTTTAAAATCTAGTAAATAATTTTGCCACATTTGACTTGCTAATATATCTCGAAAATATGATGTACTTGTAGATTGTGGGTCATGCTCCCTCTTAAGTATTTCTTTGCATGACCCCATCATCCTCAAAATCATCACCATAATCACTATCTTCAACTTCATTTGCATCGTTACCTTTGTAATCTTTTCCACTAGAAATATCATTTAAACCATTATCTTCATCTTTAGGGGGGGGTTAGTCAACAAAGAAGTTGAAATGGAGTTCACGCGCATTACATAGTTCATTTGATTAGTGGTAAATGAGCGCCAACATCATTTGAAAAATGCAGGTAATTGTCTGAGGCTAAAATCATGGAATCGTGATTCAAGCCAATTTTTCAAATCATCCACTTGAAGCGTCGCTTGGAAAGCGTTGTTCCCTTCCTCGACAATTTTTTTTTCTCTGACGTTCTCTTCTCCCTCTCAGCCTTCCTCCCCCAAATTTTTTTTTTTCTCCCACTATCTTCTTCCTCTCGTCTTTGCACTTCCTTCGGCTTCTTCTCCATCTCAGCCTTCCTCCCCCCTTTTTTTTTTCTCCCTCTCTTTTCTCTCTCAACCTCTGTCGCAGAGCCACCATCACCGAGCCTCTGTCGCAATTGCATGTTGCCGCAGAGCCTCTGAGCGTCCCTCTTTTCTCCCTCTCTGCTTACCGTTAGAACGCCGCTTCCGTCACTGTTGCTTGTTGGCCCACCGTTGTCTCCTTGCCATTATCGATGCCGTGAGGAAGACGACGTTGTTGATTTAATTTTTCCTAAGTTAGGAAAAATTAAACTAACGTTATAGTATTTCATTAATTAATATAATATAGTATTTCATTAATTAGTATAATATAGTATTTCATTAATTATTATAATATAGTATTTCATTAATTAGTATATTATTTTATAATAAATTGTAATAATTACTTAATATATTATATTATTTAGTATATTAATATATTTTAATACTACATTAAATTACTAATTAGTGTAGTAACCATGTTTATCTTGGTTAATTATCTATTTAGGTATATGTTCTATTTAAGTATATTATAAAAACTACTCATTCTCTTGTTGACATCATATTTTTTTATTTTTGGGTACTAACACTAGAATCTGTTTTCTAGTGCACTTGAACTCGTCTACACTAACACCCAAGGAAGAGTCAAGTTGAATCAAATCATTACCTTGAATTTGAAGTCTAACTTCAACTTCAATTTCAATGTTGACTAACCCTAAATAAATCCATGTAATCCTCCCTGGTGCAAATATATTATGTAATATACAAACAATTATTATTTTTACTTGGACATCAAAAGCAAAAGGAAGTACAACTTTTAATATCTTGAAATGAACTTTTAAAGCCCCAAAAGTACACTTAATAGTAGTCCGTAAAGATGAGTGTCTTCGGTTGAATAATTCTCTTTGATCTGTGTAAGCATTATCTCCAAATTCTTGCAAATGATAACGAATCTCTCGATAGGTTGCCAAAAACCTAAAAGACTTGCATATCCAATATCTACCAAATAATATTTACCATGAATAAAATATATATTTGACATGAATTAATTAAAAATAATAATGCAAGAAAATAGACTAGAAAAAGAAGTGACATATACCTTTAGGTAACCAAAGTTTATCTCGTGTTGTTAACGCTGACTTCAATACACATGAATTAGATTGAATTGCATATCAAATGTGTATGCTTCCATTACATTTTATGAGAACAAACCCTTCCTGTTCCAAAATATTGTTTGCTGATCAAAGCGTGACGTGTTTTAATATGAATACCATCAATGACACCAATACCATCCTAATGACAAAATTTTAATTACTACAAACATATATTTGATATTAAATTTAAATTATTCCTCAAATGACTTTATATTTACCTTAAAGTAAGGATAATAAATGTCACTATTCAAAAACATGCAAATTGTTCTTCCACATATATAGTCCTTATATCAAATAAGAGTCCTCTATTTTTCAAGATTCCAACCAATTTGAGAAAAATATTTTATTTAATCCAATAAACTTTTCAAAATTTAACAGGTGATATTTCTAATTTTTTTTTTAAATATCATGGACCACCCATACCATAAGATGTTGCACTCACCCATTATGATGATGTAAGTAGTAACTTACAAGAGCAAACACAATTATAGAGTATCCATGGCACATGCAATATTGGACATTCAATAACGAAAATATGGCTAAAACACAAATGAGCATCTATGATTGAACAACAAAAAACAACCTGTACCATCAAATAAGTCTCGACATCTATATATTAAACACGAATATTAAATCATATCAACATATAATTCGTAGCCCTCTTCTCATAACCAAAAAATACATTCATGTTTTACCCACATTCATGTCAATGTTTATCCACATACACATCTATGTCTTAAACACACATATATTCATGTATTAACCACAAACACATACATGTATTAACCACAAAACAATTTATGTAGGGAAAAAACAGAAAGAAAAGTATGAAATCAATGATAAAATGGGTTAGGGTTAGAGTTTAGGTTTGGGATTACAATTTAATGTTTGGGTTTAGTTAATCGTGTTAGGGTTTAGGGTTTGGGATTGGGCTTAGGATTTAGTGTTTGGGTTTAAGGTAATCATGTTAGGGTTTAGGGTTTAGGGTTTAAATTTTATTATATAGCTTTTAGGGATTAGGGTTTATGAGTTTAATGTCTAGGGTTTAGGGATAAGGGTTTATGGGTTTAAAGTTTATTGTTTAGGTTTTAGGGTCTAGGGTTTAGAATTTAGGTTTGGGCTTACAATTTAGGGTTTGGGTTTATTGTTTAGGGTTTAGAATTTTAGAATGTAGGGTTTAGGGTTAAGGGGTTTTGGGTAATCGTGTTAGGGTGAAGGTTTAGGGTAATCATGTTAGGGTTAGGATTGAGGGTAATTGATCAATCAAGTTATCAATTAACAGAAATTAACATAAATCAACAATGCAATTATAGTGTAATTAAATTAAAAGAAATTAAATTCAATAAATCAACAATTAAATAAAAATTTAACATGAATTAAATTAAATTAAATTATAACATGAAATTAAATCAACTAATACAATTAAATATATAAATTAAATCGTAAATGCAATTAAAGTTATAAAAATATAAAAAATACAGATATTCGATATCAATTTCAATTTTAAAATAATTGATTCAATATCATCAACTCAATGAAATAACATAGAATTTATTAACAAAAATTAATTCACTATCAATTCAATTTCAATAAATTTATTAGTTCATTATTAACCCGAAACACAAAAACTGCACAAATAAAAGGGAAACCCAAAATTAAACATTCAATATCAAACAATTAAAGAGGAAACCCTTAATTTGAAGAAATTAAAAAATCATAGAAATTAAACAAAATCAAACATTAGGGCTAGAGTACAATACCTTTGGTGAGATGTGTGAGGTTTTAGAATTTCAAGTTGCAAAATTGAGTGAAATTTTGGGTGGGAATGATAGATTTAGGGTTTAGGTTAGAGCAATTGAGAGAAATTAGGGTTAGAGAGAGGGGCGACGAGGTTGAGATGACAGAAATTTGAGGTTAGGTTCTGAGAGGGGCGGTGAGAAAAAGAGACAGGGAGAGAAACCAAGAGGGATGGCAGCAGGGGAAAAAAAAGAAAAGAGAGACGATGGGAAAAGAAGCCGGTTGTAGCAAAGAGGAAGAGAAAACGATGAGGGACAAGGATGCAGAGGAGAGAGGGTTAGCCGAAAGATGAGAGGCAAGGGCAGACGGATGGAGAGTGTAGGTAGAGGAGAGTGAGCACAAGTAAACCGAGCAAAGAAGAGGGAGCATCATCTTATTGCTAACCGGGCAAAAGCCAGATGAACCGTTGAGTGAAACGACAAGTGAAAGTGAATTCGCTCATCTCATGGTGTGAATTCACTTTCACTAGTTTTTTCGCCACAACGAGTGAGTAATTCACTTTCACTCCCCACTTTTACTGTACACTAATGCTCTTTGGACCACTTTCTCCACAGAGTACACTAACAAGCCGTTAAAGTTAGAAAAATCAAAATCGTATTTTGCTTTAAATTTAAAATCCTGAATCCCAAAATCTACTTAAAAAAGTAACTAGAAATGTAAAGATTCATTGAGCACATGATCTCTCAAACCTCTTCTTCTCCATCATATAGGGAAACCCCTTTTACATGCCCTTTCCCCAGAAATTGTTCCTTGCCCGCCCCTTTACAGGTGGAAAGAGAGTAGCAAGTATGGAACAGCCCCTCTCCTCTTCTTCACCTGTTTTTCCCCATCCCTTTCTTATGTTAAGTACAAATAGGGGACAGAATCCCCCCTCCTTTCCAATTTGCAATGGTTGAAAGCAAGAGTAGAAGCAAGAATAGAATCTTCAAGAAGAATCCAAATACAGACTAGTTATAAATCCTAATCTCTTTTAAGTGATCGTAGCCTTTCATATGCTCATTACAAGACTAGTCTGTCCACATGGGTGAAGATTTTGTAGAAACACATTACCAAGGAAGCCGAAAAACATGATTACGTCATTTAATATAAGGGCTAACAATAGGGCTTTATATAAGAATATTTTTTTTTTTATATAAAAAAGAGGTATACCATCTTTTGACACGAGTTGCATAAAAATCAAGCTAAAAGGATATTTAATCATCTTAGACAATAAGAATGAAAAATTGGATTAAAGGGTATTTTTTGTTATTTTATATGAAAATAATGAAAAACCAAACTTGAAGGATATTTTAGTTATTTTATGCAATGACGTTAAATAGGTGGAGGATTTTATATGAACATTCACCACACTGCCAGAACAACAAGCACAGCTGCATTTTCATCAAACATGGTAAAAGGGATAACAAGCAGGTTCTTGAAACTGTTGCAGTGTAATTTATTCACCAAAACATTCCATATGGAAGCAGATCATACACTAAAAAATACTCACAATCATCAGAGCACTGCACCTTTTATTCGTCTTTGCTTGCTAATAACACAGCCGTCATACTTTGACATGTATTTGAGACATGTGAGCACTTCAGTGACAAGCTCGGACTCGAACACTTGGAATGGACAGAGATTGGTTCTTGACAAATCCGTACATTATGAATGCATCCTATTGGCAAGATGATCCAAGTTTCTGTACCCTAGCTCTGCACAGAAATTAGAAACAAGAAAATTACTCAAACTATCTTTTTCCATCCTTTCTCTTCATAAGTCTGTCCTTCACGCCATTCAAATGAATAAAGCCTATTTAGAGGATGCCCCATATTCTCCAAGCCCCTATTTCTGTGTAGAAATAGAATGCAGTGACTCCTTAACCATCTCCTCTATTCTTCTCTTCATGAGCTTGTCCTTCACTTCTGCAAGCATGTGTCTATAGAAAGCTGCCATCCTAGTCAGCTTCCCCACATCCGCTGACTCAATCATATTCTCCCATTCCCTCTCAACATTAAACATTCCCCAGTTCCTCAATGTAGATGGCAAATCTTTCTCTTCGAAAGGCTTCCTAAAGATTGAAGTATGCAATATACTGGCATAGCGTTCTATCAGTGCCAGCTTGGACTGTACAAGTTGCATCTCCTCCATCGCCTGAGATAATTTCCGCTCCATTTCAATCTTTCTTTCTGATTCACCTTTACCTTCAATGGTGTGATCGCCAGAAACATTTCTTCTCTCATCATCGAAGTCCTTGCCCAGAGGTGGCCACATTACTACACAAGGAGTAAAGCTATCCATCAAGGTGCCTCGTCCAAGAACACCACTCCGTCCCCTACCCCATGCCCAAACTTTATATCCATTTTCAGCCACAAGGACAGTATGAGCAGCTCCGCAAGCAACTTGAACAGGACGTGGAAAATTAGAGACATGAAATTCATCACTGGTAATCCTCAAAGGTAAGAGTGCATCTCCAGAATCGCCTCCATTGTAGCGTGCATCAGGGCATAGGCCGAGACCCCTCTCCATCCCCCAAGACCAGACATCACCAGCATCAGAAACAACGCATGTATGAAACAAACCACAGTCGACTGAAACTAGGAGTACATCACTAGGCAACTCAGCTACAGGTTTTGGACAGCATACACTATTGATGGTTCCTAGTCCAAGCTGCCCATTTTCCCCAAGGCCAAATGTCCAGCACCTGAATTCTCCCCTTTCTGATTCCAGAACATCTTTATTTTGAGTAAGAACAGCAGTATGGTTGGACCCACATGCTATCTCATAAACCAGCCAAGGAGACTCTTGGCCAAAAGCCTCGACAATTTCAGGGTGGAATCTGGCTTCAGTATCTCCCACGCCTAACTGACCATGGTGGTTGTTTCCCCAAGCATAGCACAGGAGGTCACTGCCCCCACTGTAGGTCTCCCCAGTACTCACCAAAGCCACAACATGTTCAGTTCCACATGCAACTTTAACAACAGTATGGCCATGAAAATCCCAGACAGGCTGCGGGATATTAATGCTAACAAGAGAGAACGTCCCATCCTCACTTTTGTTCCGTGGGGGGCAGCTTCCCCACATCCACAGGGACCCTTGACTATCAATTGCAAGAGACATCATTCCTCCTGCTTTAACAGAGCATACCTGCATCCACACCCACTTTCATATATCTCAAGAGTTTACCGTTTGTGGATTTCCAAAGCTGTATATTTCTTTTGACAAAAAAATTTAAAAAGACAGGAAAGATGAAACACAAATGTTGATAACATTGTACCTTCAGTGGACCTTTCATGTCAGACTCGGACTCATTTGTCAAAGATTCAGGGGAAACCAGCTCTAGGAATTGTTTTACAAAACAAGGGTAAGGAGAATTCTCTGCATTCAACCCAAGCTGGCCATCCATTTAACTATTAAAGAAAACAACGAGTACATAACTATTGTCTGGCAGAAGAAAAACTATTTACCTAGTCCAACAGAACTTTCAGAAGAGGTTTTCAATTGAGAAACTACAGAAAAAAAAATTATGAGAGAGGATACATAAATTATAGCCCCAGGACCAGACTGAACCATCATCTGTCATCAAACAAGTAAAGGATTAATGCACTAATTTTCAGATTAACTAGAAAGTCAGCTTCGTGATAAGAAGGTGAAGGAAATACAGCTAAACATCAGTTCATGTAACACAAAACCCAGATGAATTATTTCTAACAAAAAAGAACTAGGTACATTAGGTTGGCTATGGCAAATGAAGATCTCTATCATTCATTGCATTATCTTACCATGAATTGGACATGAACATCATACATTAATCAAGAACATCAAAGCCTCATATGTTTACGTCCATGTGCAGAAACACAGACAAATACAATTGACTGGTCAATCAAATAGGAGCCTAGAACCTCTTGCAAACAAAATTTAGAACTTGTAATTTAAAAAGCATCTCTGATGTCACTATTCATAATTCTCCTTCACCTAGTTCAAAGTGGAGCAACCTCAAGGATCTAAGAAGAGAATACATGTTGAAAAAGGAAGAAATTGAGGAAGAAAGAGAGAAGAGAAAGAAAAAAAAAAGATTGAAGGAGAGAGTGCTCAAAGTCGACCTCCCTCTTCTTTTATTTAGAATAATGCCCCTCATAGCTCCTACTCATATAACTTCATATATACCCATCAGATTTTAACAAAACTTAAACCATAGGTTCCTAACATGACGGATAATCTATTGCCAACTCCAGAAGTATACACTAAAAATGACCAAAATACCCTTGTATATGATTTAAAAGATGTTCCATGTTGATGGAAAAGCCGCCATTAGATCCGGAAAGAGTGCAGCTTGCAGAAAGCTCAACAAAAGTAAGCGTTTAGGCAGTTTATACCGCGTAGATGGCACATGTGGCGTTTAAAATAGACATGAATACATGAAGAAGACATACATTTCAATTCAAGGGTGATGTCAAAATGTGATTAAGAACAGCTCTCTAGTGCACATCTACAACAATGGCTTAACAAGTGAGAGAGAAGAAGTAAGCACTCCAACATAATCAACGAAATCGAATTAAGCAAGTATCAAAAGGCACTCGAGTCGACAACATGCCGGACCCTTGTTTCTTCACAAAAATCTCTATTACCTGCCAACGCGAGACTATGATAAGCTCCCGCAGCAATCCCAACAAACTTAGGCTTACGACCTTCATGACTCGCTCCTAAAACCTTCCCTTTCTTCACATCAAATTCAACCTTCACCGGAAACAGCTCATCGGACACCTTTCCGGTCCCAAGCCGACCAAAGCTTCCTCTACCCCATGAAAACAAGGTGCCGTCTCCTGCAATTAGTCGCATCGCACCCCAAACGCAAATTTAAACGTTAGACACAACTTCCACACTAGTTTCTTCAAATTTTGCTTCAGGAGCGGGGAACCTTACCGGTAATAACCAGATTGTGAGCCTCGCCGGCAGCAATACCAACAATTTTATGCGATATATTGCCTGAATTATACGCATAGTCGGCGTCCATCGCGTCGGGAGTGGATTTAGAGACAAGTACTGGACGATTGGATCGAAATCGAAAAGAGTCGCTTTGTCTTTAAGATTGAACAGAAATCCAAAGTAGAGTTAAAATTTTTCAAAGGATAATTGAATAAGGTCTGAGATTGACCGACCTTAAACTTTGCGGTACTAATATTTCAGATTGATGAAAGCGTGATGGATGGCATCTTCTCGTTCTAGAGCGCCGCCATTGAGATTACTCTTTCCAACGAGTGGGAGATATGACTTGAAAGTTGAAGCAGAAGCTGATGAATCGTCACAACAGTAATATGAGAGCAACGAATTGGAGTACCAGAGATAAAAGCGTATGCTTGGGTAAGGGATAAGAACAGAGGCCAGATAGGGTTGGCGCAAAGGAGTCGTTTCAAACTAGACTACGTTTGGTTTCTACCTCGCATCATATGTCCCCATTTGCCAAACTTTCAATGATTGAAACTTGACAAATCTATGGCAGCAGCAAGACCGTATGGCAAGCCCATATTAGTTACAGCAGACAGTGAAAAGAATTTTAAATCTACATCAAACGGATTGAGGTTATAAGGTTTTCTTGTTAATCATCCATGGAAGTCAAGAGAAAGGTAACAGAGCTGGATGCCTACGGGCTACAGACAAGCAAAATCATTCCAGACAAGTACAACTTCGGGAACTGTAGAGGCAAATTCCAATAGAGTTGACGCGACTCTTCTGAACCTGTTGAATGATCAGTATCTAGAGAGCCAAAGCACGTCTGCAACCGCGGACGCAGCAAGCAAAAAGCAGGTGAAGAATGCAAAGGTTATAGAGGCTGCCGCATGATCGCAAAAGCTTCGAAGGGGCTTACAGAAATCGGGGAGAGAAGAGTGTCGGATCCCCGCGCGGTTTAGATTGGTAACGCCCGCAGCAGCCGAAGCAGCGCTCATCATTGCGTATGCAAATGCCTGACACACAAAAGCTAAAATCTTTTAGCCAACAAAGGCACGTACTAATCAACACTTCACACGCAAAACCCGTGCTAATGTTAGTGTTGCGTTTTTTTACTAGCACAGGTGGCACGTACGAAACACAATATTAGACTAACATACAGTAAAGTGATAAAATATATTTTTCTGTATTAGACCAAGGATTTGAAGCACTCACCTGATCTCCGGTGAATATTAGCCAGCCGTGATTCCGAGAAGGGATCACAGGCGACTTTTTTAGCAGCTTCCGCATAGTGAGCATCATCTGTAGAAGGGAATGCGCAGCAACGGCAGCTGAGATTCCCACCAGATATCTGCCATCAAATACGAATCACATGAGCAACCTTCGTTTCAAAACATGTGAATCCATCCGAGTGGAACACGGCTGAGTCGTGAAATTTTATACGAAAACCTTCATTACAGAAATACCAGAGGTTGTACATCCCGTTTTTGTTTATAAATCGTTATAAGCCAATAACCCTCTTCACCTTAGCATCGGAGAGCTGGACGCATAAACAGGAAGAAGGATCTGGAATTGAATGTAGAGAATGATTTCAAATTTCAAACTCATTGTCGACAGATGGCTCCTACAGAAATATTAATGTCCTGTACATTTTTCTCCGTCAGACGTAAAAACCATCACTGCTCCTTCTTCTGGGGTACGACCTTTATATTTGAAAACTAAAATGAAATGAAGCGAGGAAAAGGAGAAGGAAAAATGGCACATTGACGGATGCCTGAGAAATGTCTTACTTCTAGAGCTGATGGATAGAGAAAGCAAACTCATGCAGGGTGTTTTATTAACAATTGAACACAAAGATGCATATCCTCGATTTGACAAGAATATAAATTCAAATGAAAAATAGACTTGAAGAACAGGACAGGAATCCATTTCAACAGTTAGAAAAACATATATTTGGAACTTGTAACTGACTCTGCTTCTCCTTAAGCGCCAGCGGCGGCAATCCAAATAGTGGAGGGTTTATCACCCTCTCAAGTGATCTGTCATTCGCATAAACCCGCAGAAGTGGAAAACATTGGCAAAATAAACCTCTATAATCGGCGGCAAGGTACCGCACCTAGACAGAACTCCACATTTGATGCTAAGGGTGAAAATAATGAAATCAAGAAATCAAACAATGCTTACTCAAAAGAGTCCGAATAAGTCCACTTGGAGTAGACAGGAAGCTTGAAACCGAATATCGAAAGAGTTGCAGACTGCTCCGCGGTAACCATGAAAGAGAGCGCAGCCATGGACGATAACAGGCAGAAAATGCGAAGAACAACATGAAGAGTACTTTCAGACTTTCCACAAACATTAGTCCACCAGCGACCCATCCCGCCAGAGACAGGCACGAGAGGTCCGCTCATGGTGTTGGCGTCTGCCGCGCCGATTTTGGCGGCCTCAGTCATCTGAATCGAAATAAACTCCGGTGGAGGTTTCCGGCCACTGGTGGTAGTCATTCTGTTTCTGTTGTTTTATGCTTTGGGGTGGCTTCCTTTATCTAGCGAGGATTTTAACGGCGACAGGCGGTGGGTTGCGCCGTACTGCGGTAAGACGGCGAAAGTGACCCGGTGGGCCCGATGGCAAGCCCGTGACTCAACGGTGCTAAATTCCGCTTCCCGTTCTCGGCGTTGAGTGTCGTATTTCCTGCTTTTATTTTAGAGCGTGCCGCCAAGTACAGGTGAGAGCTAACATGCGCCAGATGGAATTGAAAAACTCGAGAGGTTAAGCCGCGCCGGGGAGGGTGAAACGATCATTAGAGTAAAAGGTAATTTTTGTAAAAAAAAAATAATACTAACGAGTTGACTCGTGAGCTAAATTAGAATTATACTTAATAAACCTTATTTTAAGTTTGAATAAAACTCAAATAAAAACTGATATGAACTGAATCAGGACTGAAGTTGATTTGGGGTGAAAAAGGGAAAAGGAGGAAGAATATTTGGGAAGAGCGAAATTAGTATGAAGTGCAGAGAACGACAATGGACAGAGGAGCAGAGCGTTGGCTGGGAGCGAAATGAAAACTCCTCAGAATCATGACCGAGAACATCACTGAAATTGAAGCTGCTCTTCGCGGCCGCAACAATTGACGGAACCGATGTAAAATACAGGTTAGCGGTCCGTTTCCGCCCCCATCTCCCTGTCTGTGGACACGTACCTACGGGTGCAGAATTCGCACTGAACAGGGAAATCTGAGTCCCGAGGAAGAAAAGGAAGCCAACTATACTGATGACAAACTGGGGAAGACCGTGTGGCTTCAGAAGCATCTGTAGTTGGGGAATAATTAGCTTAAAAGCAGTAATAGGGTAAAGATTTAAGAGTATCTGTTTCGTTGGACTACTTTCTGCTTAATTTAACTTAAAGTGTACAAAAATCGCAATTAAGAAAAACAAAATACTAGTACAAGAGTATCTGGTCTGGGTATTTTCTCTACTTTATCACTGATGAGATTAAATACAAAACCAATGTCTGCAACAAATCTCTGGCTTTAAAGTGGTCTCTATAACTTCAAATTTGAAGCTTTTCCCACTAAACCTTTCAAACAACAAGGAAAAAATATAATCACAAAAAATACAATATTATTTTTTGATTATCTGATTTTTATCCACCATTTATTAAATAAAAAATTATAGAAAAAATATTATCAGCAGATATAACTGGATAATTTTACCTATTTATTAAATCAAATAATACCTATTCCATATCAGAACATGGGCAGATCCAGATATTAGACGTTAGAGCCACATTTACTAAAGATCTAGAGTTCAGACCGTGTCAGGGTTCTAATGGAGAAGGCTTCATGTGAAACAGGGTCTGCTACCATTGACCCAAATTCTCATATACAAGCTTCTACAATTCCTGGAAACTGGAATTAGATTCCATGCTCTAACATGAACTTGGGCAGCGAGAGAAATTTTCAGAAAGATAATATGCAGTTTGAAGGGCAGAAAGTGCCATTGAAATAAGAGACTTGTCTGTAAACAGCATATAGTGTACCTAGAGGTAGCCTGCATAAATTTGGAATCTGGAATTGGAAGATTCAGATTCAGGGTTGTCAAGGGTCTCATGGTTTAAGGTCAGTGATAATCAAATAATATGAGAAAAGAGATCTCAAAATTGTTTCATAGTCACAATATGTGAATCTTTATTTTATTTTATTTTTTAAAAAAACAATATGTGAATCTTAGCAACACTCATGAGAAGAATAAAACAATTAAAAAAATAAAGAACTGAAAAGGCCCACAATAATGACCTATGAGTCAACAAGCTGATTCCGCCAACTGACATTGTGGCCCACCACTTTGGTGAATGAGCAATCAACACCTCAAGCAGGAGGTGGATGTGGGTCCTGTCACTTGAGATTAGAGAATTTGATTGACAAGCTTAAGCTTTTTAAAGAAAATCAACATGCGCATATCATTATTATTAATATGCATATGAACCAAGTAGAGAAAGGATGTAATACCGAACAAAATGATTGCAATTTGCAGCAGAGAAAACTTGGTATTCTGAATGTAGCTCTAATGAAGAGAGCTTCAAAGTAATCTGTTGATGTTGGGAAAGATTTGCTGAAGAATGCAAGTAGTTTGTGTCTGTAGCTCTATCAGCATACTTAAGAATCTATCTGCTGAATATTTGGAAAGATTTGTTTAAGAGTGACAGAGTAACTTCGTGTCTTTGCCTGCATTAATGGCCAACGGTTTAGTTAGAACAGAAAAGTCGGGCACAACTAAAAATATGACAGATGCAAGTATCATGCTTCTTAGCATCACACAAAAATGAAAAATGAAAAAAATCATCAATGACTCTCCTGTATTTTCTTATCATAGTTGTTAACCCCTATGTGTTCTCTAATTTATTCATTTTCAAATATTGTGTTTCCAATTTTGTTTAATTACTCGTCGCATTTCTGTCACTCTGATCATCTATTTGCTGTTTAACCAATGCAGTACATTACGTGCAGAAGAATTAGCTCAAGAATACTGACAAATACAAGATCATCCAAGGTACTCATGTTTATGATAGAAGAACAATGTAAGGGATTCAACTTAAGAGGAGGCTCAATCAAAAGAGAAAGAAGTTAAATTTAAAGAGAGCAAACTTTCTTACTTTGGCCCCAGTTCCCAAAATAGAAAGCCTTACATTGGAAAGACTATTAGCTGCAGTTGGAAGTTTAACTAAAAAGTAGCTTGTTGCTTTTATTGAAAACATCCCTTAATAGCCACTTGTTGCTTTAGCTAAAAGCTTCAATTGGAAAGCATGTTTCAAGTAGTAGTTATCTGTCTTTGTTTCAATTATAGGGAAGGCAAAAGTTACCTGTCTAAGTTAGAAGTTGTTTCATGTTGTTAAATTTCCTGAGCAAAGAAGTTTCCTTTTTTTAAAAAAAAAAATTTCTGTCAGAATATAAGAGCTTCATATGTAAAAGAAAATGATCTTTTATTTATTATCCCTTTTTTCTCTGAGTATTATTATTCTTCTGTTTATAATTTTTCATTAATAGCTTCAGAAACCATCTGTTTTGTCTTCAACTTTTACCCATCAAAATTTAAGTTCAGATTGTATTAATCTACGTTGTTGGTGAAATCTAGGTAACCCACATTATATAGGAAGCTTTCAACTTCATTATTCTTTGAATCCCAGCTACCGTGCTGCATCACAAACTCTTGTAAAGCATGGCTAACCTGACAGCCTTCTCGTAGAGTTACTAGCTCTAACTTTTTACTGCATGCATCAATCACTGAGTATCAGTCCCCACTTCAGCCATCAAGAATTTATTCATATATGTTAGTTCCTTCTCAATCTCCCATTCCTTGGGATAATAAAAGGATTGATTTGGGTAGTTTTGGGCTCTTAATGTAAATCAAATTCTCATTTTCTTGGTTTTTCCCACTAAAATTGTAGGTCACATGTTCACTCGCAGATCACCTTTGAAACATATTGCAATCCATACACAACCTCCATATTTCTAGCTTTCTATTCATAAATCTCATAGTTGGTCAGTTAGCATTGAACACTACAAACAACATGCAACAAGAACTGCGTTGAATACAGACAGTCAATCCATTCATGGCAAGGTACAAAAGGAACAGTCTTGATCTATGTTGTAAGTCAAAACAGGAAATGAACTTATCCTGCACATTATTCTTGCATCAGTCATGGCAGCCTCCTACAATAAATCAAACTATATGAATAAATGGATCTGAATGACAGATTCCATGATCTACAACCGGAAAGAACGCATTTAAATTTTTCTGAGACAATGTCTACTAAAATTTTGTTAATTCATTGAGAACATCATTAAATAATATGAACCATAATAAACAGGTCGCCAAGGGAAGACCCAACTTACACCAAAAACGTTGATCTAGGAGGAAATGAGTTTAGGTAAAATACAATGTATCTAGATGTGCCAAACTATCGAGAGGGGGTTACCCAATAGCACATTGCTGTTGGGAATACCCTTTCCTTGTAGCCTTGAGGAAAGGGCATTCCTTCCCCTTTCATATAATCATATTCTTTCAAGTCATAAAACTTAATTGCTATTCTCAAGAAAAAAAGAAAAAATTGTGTCTTAATGTGGAAGGACCTGTGGGCAGTTCAACTTTGTTAACCATTTGCTCTCTAATTTAGGCTACTCATGGCACACAATTCTTTGTGGAAAGTAAGAATGGAAAGCTTTTTCTTTTCTTCTCTGAGTTATAGAATCACAAGCATTTCCCAATCAACTTAACTATGTCAACTGAAACTTGCAGTCTTAAGAAAATCAATGAAGTTGATCTCCTGCTTCTACAACTAGAACATTAGATGCTTTCTGAAGCAGTATTTATATTCTGGTTGACTCAAATCATTTGCCAACTATTGAGTTCAAAATAGAAATGTAAAGTTTCAAAATATTGGTCAATTTATGAAAAAGGTACATTATACAGAGATTCCAGTCTATGCTAAAGGCTGTGAGCTTGTTCTGTTTTTCTTTTTTTCCTCTTGAACAGTGGAAATGAGATTTCATTAAAAAATAATACAAAAATTTAACAAGGGGCACAACTTAGTCGAGGGAGAGGAAAATAACAAGCCCAAAAGGAACAAACCAAACGATGAAAAGGAAACAGTGTTTCCCACAAGAAGTTGTTAGAAGGAAATGCCAGTTTTATGCCGAGTCAGCAAGGGAGTAAGTACTTTTAGAGATCTTCATCCACTCAACAATCAGGTTTACAAATCACGACTTCCATTATAAATTGGACAAACTTCCAAGGGAGAGAATCCCAGAAAACCAGTTGATTGATGACTGTCTTAATCTGGGAACGTTCCACTTGTATGCAGCCTGCTTCTAGCAAACAAAACCTTTGGGAACATGACAGCCCCACAAGCAAATACTGTTTTTGTAACAACGAGTTAAATACTAGTTACTTATTCATTAATACATGTGTCCCTGCTGTCATGAATCCACCTTGCCAAACTTTTTAGTCCAACAATAAACACAGAATTTAGAAAGAATGCATCAGGAATAAAAATAAAGATCCATACACATGGGTTACGCTCTAGGTAGATGGTTGTGAGCTTCTCCCTAGAACCAGCAACAGCAATATCAAAGGCTTCTAATGAAGCTATTTGGTTGTCAATGAGCCATAAATCCTCCAACCTGCTCATGACAAGACCAAGTACATAAATAAAGAATATAACACAAAAAAAAGGAGGAAAACTTTTCTTTAAAAAAAAGATTAAGCAGATTCTCACTTTGTCAGTTTTTCTATATCATTCACCGCAGTCAGCTTATTAGAAGAAATATCCAAGATGCAAAGATTCACTAAGGTGGATATACCTTCCATTTTCATTATGCCATTATGGCTCAGATAGAGTTCTTCCAAAGCAACACAATCCTGGGAAATAAAGAAAAAAGAAGAAAGCAATACAGCATCTAAATTAGAATGTGCAGTATTTCTAGAACACACTCAAAGAGTTTTCTCTATTTCCCAGGTGCTTCTAGGTTCAAAACTTACTTGGAGTCCAATCGTAGATGTTAAACGGTTGCTCTGTAAGCTTAATTTCTTAATGCACCTCAGCCACATAAGTTCACAGCCCGAATATGGTTCCGCCCTAGCCACAGTTCTTGTAGATTAGTAAGGTTTTGCAAATTCTCCATAACCTGAAATGACAAAATTAAACATCCACTTTGAAAGTCAATATGAGCATCTACAAAAAAATTGATAATTCACTCAGTAATGTTTGATCTTAGAACTTCAAAAAACAACATTAAACATATAACAAGCCATTAATAGTTATAGGGAACATTTAACTGAACCAATACTAGGAGCTATGCCCTTTTCCAAAGCCTAGCTTTATGGCATTTGAGAATGTTGATTTTCAGGATTCCATAGCCTTAAGATCTTTGGTAATAAAAAAGAGAAGGAAGAAGAGGAAGAAGAAGGAAGAAGAAGAAGAGGGAAGAAAGAAAGAGAGCAAGAGAGACATCCAAGGAGAGAGAGAAAACACGTTGGGAGAAAAGAAGAGGAAGAATATGGTTATGGACTTGTCCTAACCCTCCCCCTTAAGCTTTAATTATAGATGCCAAAGTACCGCTATTACAAGTATACCCTTCACCCTAGCAGGAGTTAATAAGAAACAAAAATCATAAAATAATTACATCAATGACACCCCAACTTAGTCATATCTTCCAACACTCCCCCTCAAGCTGGGAGGTAATGGTAATAATCCCAGATTGAAACAAATAATATAGATGTAGTAATGATCTCCTCCATCAAAGTGTCCCAAGGATAAGTACAAAACTGGACACAGACTCACAAAAAGTAAAAAAATGGATGATAAAACATAAGTAGAAAACAACCTCAAAGGATTTAAAACAAAATAGTGATAATAATCACTAAAGTGGGTAATGTTTGTCACTTACAAGACGACGATAAAAACCCAAGGGTACCAATAAAAAAATCTTATTGAACTTAATAACACTCATATATATAAAAAAAAAGACCAACCAAAGCAACGCACCAAAGGGTTGGCTAAATGAGGTAAATAAGACAAAAAAAAAGAATGGAAGGAGAAAGACTGCCAAGTAAAAGGTTAATGGAGGATGAAAGGAAGAAAAGGTGAAGAAGTCGGGGCCACCATGTACTTTATTTTTCGAAGTAATTCAAATTCTTCATGAGGGTAGACGTCTTCATATGTTTTATCTTCCAGAGTAATTCAAACTCCTTTACAGAGATGGTCTTCTTCATTTGGGGTTCTTAAGAGCCATTGTAGAACTGAAATCTTTGAACCAACCGAAGCTTTCAAGTTAAATTAAGCCAACAATAGTCAGCAAATAATGAACCCAAGGTAATCAATCAAAAATTTATTTCTTCAATAATAATGTCCCAACTAGAGAGACACAATAGCAACTGTGGTAATGAGTCAGTGCCCAAATAGCACATCACATATATATTATTATATAGCAGCGGATAACATGTAAATAATGAAAATCCTTAAATGTGATAAGGATACATGAAATAATTTGCAGCATGTTCAACCGAGAGTAAGGAAACTTGAACCAAGTAATAAGCTGTTAGTAATAAGCTGAACCGGGTGCTTCTAATCTTCATAAAAAATAACTGAACTAAGTGTTGCTGGTTCCGAGAGCAGCTGCAAGGACTTCTCAAAAAACATAAAAGAGTGAATAAAACAGTAATAAATCTTGCTTTCACGCTCACTGTACCAGTGATTAATTCAAACACTAAGCTGAGAGCCAGCCAAATGAAACCAACTAATTTAGCAGCCAATGGCATACATGTCCTGTTTCTGAATATAGTCCACGCTTAAAGATGTAATTACATAACGAAACCAATGTTAAGGCACGAGACAAAAAACAGGAGAAGCCTGTTAGATACTTTCCTCATATCGATCAGCAGTAAAAGAAACTTTCTAGACGTCTTAGCAAGGTTCTGAATGCAAGCTTAAGGCAAGAGCAGCAACAACTTTCCAAGAAACTTTCTAAGCAGAGAATCAAAAAGAGAAACCTTCCACTGCCAGCCTTCTTAAGTGCTGATCTTTGGTTATAACAGTAGCAAAACGGCAAATAATGTCTCTTCTTGACTCGTAAATAGCAGCAAAAGAAAACACACAACTCTGTAGTAAGGTCAATAGATTAATGACTTATGCATGAGAGGAAACCTCAACTTATATGCATGAGTCATTTATAATATGCATGATCAACCTTAGCGTATATGCCCCTCGGCTACAGATAATACCATGCTAACCACAGCTTATATGCATAAGTCCAACATCGAACTGGACCGAGGATAAAGACCAAAAAAGAAAACTGAACAGATGAGAATTGCTGAACCAAAAACAGCAGAACAATAATCACCTCTTCTGCTGTAACGAACCAACGTTTGCTGCCAATATTTCTTCAAGAAAACAGAAAACTTGCTGAAAAAAAATAACATGACCAGCTCGATGAAGACAAGTAACTTGTTGTAGCAAGCAGCAGAGAGTCTTTCTGAAACACGTTGGAGAAGAAACAACAACGTGCAGGAAGCTTTCATCAGCGTTTCTTCCAGGCAATTAGAATTCTGAATCAAGAAGGCTTCTCAGCAACGTGTCTTCGAAGGTCTCTTAGTAGACAACATCGTGTCATAATTTTGCTACCAGAGAAACAGTGAATCCAGAATTCATAAACCTCTTCTGCTGGTAGAGTAACATAGCTCGTCTGCTGTTGAATGTTGTTGAACTGTAATGAATCAAGAACTCAAATAGAATTCTTCCTTATTCTGCTGCTACCCGATGGATGCTGCACGTATTCTAAAAAAACAGAGAAGAGACAGGGCAGTGCTATTATTCAATTGTTAGGGATGAGCAGCGGAGAGCTTACTAAAACCGAGAAACTATGAATCCATAGTTCACAAACCATGAAGCCGAGAGGTAAGATGATCACTTATACAATCACGCCATAATTCACCAAGTTTCCCTAAGTTAGGAAACTTTTTTAATAACAGAGATATGCTTATACGTCTTGCCTTCTGTCCAAGATCTGAGACTAGAAAGTTTCTAAGTTTCTGAACTGGAAACTTCCCAAGTGAAGGCAAAAAACTTGGAAACTTTCCTTCATTGGCTGATTTTCCAAGGTTTGTCAAGGCATCCAAGACATTATCAGATTTCAGGAAAAAACTTCCCATACTGCTTTTCTTACAGCAGAATCTAAAACGATGATTCTGAATTCAAAAAAGAAGCAACGATCTGTTGCTGGTTCCAGACTCAACAAAGAGACCACCAATACCGAACCTCAAATCTGAAAAACAATAAACGAATCCCAATCTCGAATTTTGTGGTGTCTCAATGAAAAGCACCACGAGGATAAGCCTCAGGGAACACCTCCACAAATCCACGCTAACTCAGGACAAGAAGCAGTAAAGTAATACGTTTCTGCATACCAAAATTCAGAGATTTGAAGTAGCAATAAAGCAATTTTTTGAAGCTGAATATTTATCATGAATGAGAGGGAAAAAAAAAAGACTTGTTCCACGAGCAGCATGAAGAACTTAAATACCATGATCAAAGCCTTACGAGCGGCATGAAGAACTAAAAAAAACATGATCAAAACCATAAGGGGGTGATCATTAGCCAATTAATCATCCACCAAAAAGAATCTGAAACAGTTTGAGCAGCTCCTTCTAACCGAACTGCCATGCAGTCTTTAACACTGAACAACAACTTAATATTTCATAATCTAAGCAGCAAAGAAAAAATAATTGGAATCCTGAATCATTGCTCTGATACCATGTTGATTTTCAGGATTTCATAGCCTTAAGATCTTTAGAAATGAAGAAGAAGAAGGAAGAAGAGAAAGAAGAAAAGGGAAGAGATAAAGAGACTAAGAGAGACGTCTAAGGAGAAAGAGAGAACATGTTGGGAGAAAAGAGGAGGAAGAATAGGGTTATGGACTTGTCCTAAGCCTCCCCCTTAAGCTTTATTTATAGATGCCAAAAGTACTAATATTATAAGTATACCATTCACCCTAATAGGAGTGAATATGAGATAAAGATCATAAGAAAATTACATCAATGATACCCCAACTTATTCATATCTTCCAACAGAGAATATCTTTCTTTTTTTCTTTTAAAAACAATTCTAGGACCATCATGAAAATGATAAACACCTTACCCTTAATCTATTTGAACCGAGTTCAAGAATTTGTAGCTCTTGCAAGTAATCCAACTCCTCTATCTTGGTGACTTCATTTTTTGATACATAGAGCTCCTTGAGGGTGTTTGAGACCTTTGATATTTCATTCAAGGAAGGTATCTCATTGAAAGACACATCATATACAAGGAGGTTCTTGAAAATGCTGACATCTGGTACTTTGGTGAGTCTATTGTCTCTGAGAATGAGCTCCTACAGGAGACAACATTTGTTAAGGTTAGAGAGAAAAAAAACAGAAAATAGTACATTTGTAATCTTCACCCAAGAAGGAATTCATTATCGAGCATTTTGAATCCAATAGCAAGGTAAAGAGAGAGTATAGATTTTCAACGGAAACATCAGGTAGAGGTACTTACACTTTCTAATACCCTGCATAGAAATTCTGCTCTAGGGACTAATCTAAATGATAACAACTTCTCTAAAAAATAAACACACACACAGAGAGAAAGAGAGAGAGAGAGAGAGAGAAGAGGAAACACGCTATGTTGTAATACAATCTTTCCAAAAAGTTCCACGTTATATGATAAGTAAATAAGCTTTAAAATTTTCAGGAAAACAACAATTATTTCAATTAAAAAAGCGCATCTAAACCGCCTGCATGCATTAGTTGTTCCAAGATCTTCTCCCTAATTTGACTTTTCCAATCTCCTGACAGATTGCAGGAGATACCTGAAACTCAACAGAATCCTCCATGCACCATTTATGCCATTGATGTTCCATGACAGATAATAGATTTATCACTGCATTTTGAGAATGAATTTTAGGCGATGGCTTCATGGACCGACTCTTTTCCTAAAAAATTTATGTACCCTCAATTGAACAACTCCTGGAATCAGATAAAACTGCACAAAAAAATACTTACCAGTAAAAATTTTCTTAAAGGTTTCACCAAAAAGGAAAAAGTAGGATGATAAGGTGACAAAAACATGTACAGAAGACAAGAGCCATGTAAGCCAGGATGTAAGATGATCTATAAACACTATAAATTTTCTACCAAAAAATTACTGAGAAAATCTGACATGCATCTTTCACTTTTGCTGTTTTTCAGGGTGAAATTTACATCAGGTTTTGTCTGCTGCAGATTGAGGGGGCAAGATGTACCTCAAAAGTGATTCTCTCCTTTACCTACCTCAGTCATTCAAAAGGAAGGAAGCAATTAGGAGGATGTAAAACCAACGATAAACTCTGGAGATTAGCATCCAAATTGGTATTTGGTAGCACATGTTAATATGGGCAAGGATCAAGTAGTTCAAAACATTATTAGAACAGTCACATGTTTTGGAGCCGGAGCAGCAAAATGATATTAACTGGAACAACATACATAGGATGAGGGTGGAAGAGATGTGAACTTTGAGATGATGTAAGATGACAGAAAGAAAGACAAAAGGAAATGAAAATATTAGGAAAAAAAAAATTATCACCACAGGATGTAAAAGAAGAAAGTATTTTACTGGGTATTTTGTTGTTTATCGTAAGCAATTAGTGCACCATTGAAACAATGTATGCACCAATGAAGAACAGAGGAACGCTAAAAATTATATGAGTTGAATTAAAGAGAGAAAAACTTGAGTGAAGAGAAACTAACAACAGAACGGGCAGACACAGCAAAATCAGAGGATTCCGTAGTCGACCGCAATATTGTAGGAAATCAGGATAAAAAATCCCTCGAGGAAAATGAGGATTTTGATGAAAAACTTGAAATTTAACCTACACACTATCGGAAGTTTTAAAGCACCTGATCGTTAGTGAACTACGGTATAACCATCATTCATGCATGTAACCGCAGAAAAACTCTCATTCGTGTTAACATAAGAATATATGCGTGTATTGCCATCTCTAGAACCAAAATAAAACAAAAGGCCACAGGAAATTGGAGCAATCAATCAAGACTTTCAAGTTCAAATTGGAAACCAGCTTGTTCGTTAAAAAAAAGAAGCAGATGCTTTCTCATAAAAAGAATAAAAAAAGAGAGCCATTTTTAAGCCAAGCAATCTACAAAACACGTTCCCGTTAGTGCTGTTGGCCTGACAAAATGAAATAAAAAAAAAAAAAAATGCAAGGAATCGTGTTGAGGGACTATACTTGAACGCCAGAGATGACATTCCAGTTAGAAAGAGGCTCAACGCCATCGTCATCAAAGACATTTTGTCGGAGGGAGAGTTTCTTTAAATGGGAGAGAAGACCGATACGAGAGTCCAATACGGAGAGCCGATTAGCCGTCAAATCCAACTCAATTAAGTTAGGAGGAAGCTGGACGGCTTCGAGATCATAAAGCTGGAAGCTGGTGAGGTCGAGAAACGCAGTCAAAGGATGGGATTCAGCTCCCGCTTCCTGGACATCTCCATGATTGTCTACTTCGGATGCGCAGTCTGATTTTGGCTCCATCGGGGCCAAACCCGAGAGAAGCGTGAATAGAAAGGGAGGAGTTTGAAACGCTGAATTATCTGGAAGCTTTGGAAGAGAAGAACTAAACCAAATATTCCTCGACGTCGCCCTTTCTCTATGCAATCCTTGGTCAGGCACGAGAGGAAGTTGCAGACACGAGACTCCACGCAAGTGACAAGAGAGAGACGGAGTGAGGCACTCTGTTTTTGTTACGTTGAGAAGACTGAAAGAGAGCAGGCAGGCAACGTGAATAATAAATTTTCGGCATGAGCTCTAAACTTTGTCGTCAATTACCCTTATTTAAAGATTATGAGACCAACGAAGAAGGAGAAGGTCCATCAATTACTATTTTCATGATAACCAGTTGCTACTTGCTAGGGCCAATAAAGATGTGGAGAACATTAGTTCTCCAGTACATAAATATGTAGATGGGATAAATGAAACACTTCATTGGGCGGCCATGGAAGCAATGATACCAAGCTCGAGAGCCAAGAGTCATAGAGATTCTCCTTACTACTAATCAACTCGGAAAACAAAATTCTCTGTCATACAGAAATAACAATGGTCCAACACAAAAGACAGCCAAACCAGACTCGAAAACCAGCGGCCAAATCAGACTCCATACATCAAATCCATGATTTTTGACACTGCCGATTTTGCAGGCGAAGCAATTGCCCCAACAGATCGACGAGCATTGTCGTTTGCACTCTGCAGATAATAAGGGTGAGGAGATGCTTTCGAAGGAGTCACTCTGGAAGCACTCCCGGATGGTTTAGGAGGCAAAACCATGAAACCCTGGTTAGTAGTGTTCAATTTTTCATCCAGAAACTGACGCTGGCCAGGATCCAGCTGCTTCACACCGATGATAAGAACCCCGTTTATTTGCAGTCCGTTCTTGCTTTGAGCTTTTTGAGCATCAAATCGGTTCTGCAGAGAGACAAAAATAACTCGCTTAACAACATAGATAATCAAATTTATAACTGCACAACTAGCCATTGAACAAATGACGATAAGAAAACTGACGATAGAATGTGACAAAAAGCAGTCAAAACCTGATATAGTATGTGCATCCAGTTAGCCTCTCTTGGACCTGGTACATGCCTCAATATTGCACCACATTTCTCAAACTCCCGCAATACTAAATTGGTATCACCTGGTGAAAATCTGTTGAAAACATCAAGAGAGTCATTACAACTTCATTACAGCAAATGATAAAATTAAGGATCAAAGAAAACTGTACAAATGATCCCAATGCAACTTCATGTTATCAAACTACATCAAACTCTCGATTCACAGTTTTCTTTGGAATGTTACTCTTGAGTTGCTGATTTCTAATACTCAATCTACTTTGACCGATGTTTATGTTCCCGAGCAGCCATCCATTGTTGTTATACCAAAATTTCATATTTATACAGCTACCTACTAATTTTAAACGACAGCCCAATTCTGCTTTTTGACCATAAAACTCAATTGTTATCAAGAATGTTATTAGCAGCAGATCATGACCACAGGCAGCCATGATAGCTTAATTAGCATGACACAACTTGACAATACTTGATGTTCCTGATCTTTGACCCCCCAAGAGTCCACTCGCAGACATGAATCTGCCACCTAGTTAATAATATGACTTTTATTTTAAGAAGGAAAGCCTTGAAGTGGGTAAGAAGATAAATTCGGGAAAACAGTATGATAGCAATTGCAAAAACAAAGCTCTGGTTATTTTCAAGGAATGCTCACTCAAAAGAGGACATCCCAAAAGTTAGTGATCCGTAGGAGAGCTTCTCATGTAAAAGAAGGAACTTAATCTTCTGTTACTTTTGTTCTATAACATGTTTTGAAATGTGGAGTTAATGTTTGTTGCTGCACTCCAAACTCAAGTTGATGATAGTCTGGTCATTTTCATGGAGTAAGATGTGAACTTTACAGATCACGGAGCTCACTCAGAAGGGGAAGATACCAAAAGTCAGTGTGCTGTAGGCTACGTAAAACAAGGCACTTAATCTTCAGTTACTTTTGTTATACAGCAAGTTTTGGGAGATAGGGAGTTAATGCTGATTGATGCACTCCAAAATCAAGCTGATGCTAGTATTTTTTTTCAAAAACCATACACCCAAAACTGAATTGGCAGGAAAACGAGACATTTCCATAACCTATCAAGTAAAACTGAAACAGAGTTGTCCCTAAAACATGTATTTGCACTCATAAGGGTTAATGCCACATCTTTGTTTATTACATGCAGCCAATGCCAAAGAAAAATGGAGGACCACCTCAGCAAACCTGCTAAGATTATCAATATTAAGCTATCATATTCATTTCAAAGAACTTTGTCTAGGAAAAGTAGCAAGAAAATAAAAGTATAGCTGATAAAACCGTCCACACAATCAAACTCAATTCACTCGATCAGGAGAAAAAAACTTGTTTATTTTCAACTCATACAAGATAAAAACAAAAAATACTAATAAACTAACTATGCTATTGTTGGTGTCATACTAATTTTACTGACATTTTCTTTTTCTCTTGATAAGCTTTTAGTGACTTTTTGGTCCTCCCAAATATTGGTGAACTCTCCAACCTGAATATGTTTTTCATGTTCATCCACCAAGACAACAATCGAACGAAACAGGCCATCCCTGTCAAGTGTGTCCCAAACTGTAGCAATAACCCTTCGAAGTCCATCTAGGAACATAGAAGGACACAAGTTTGAGCAATTAACACTACAGCCACTGACAAGAGGAGTCTGCCCAAATGAGTGGCAAACATACCAAGAGGAATGGATCTTTCCACAAAACTGCTAGGCAGCCTTCACTTTCAGGTTACTGCGTACACTAACAATTTAAAGAAATAAATAAAGAGCACTATAATTGATGAATGTAAATAGATAAGTAACATATTGGGAAAGAATCGTTACCCATAAACAGTAACCCACGTCTCCTCATTGAGATCACCAGCCGGCAAGCTATTTCTTTGCAACTCTGGCCTTGCAACCTCTCTAGGCGGTGGAAGTGTGATTAAAGCACCTGATTGTACAACACCATCAACGGGGGAGGATGTTTGCTTCTCGCTGTGACCTCCGCTGCCCTTCACTGATGACCCACCCTTTGCTGGGGACCACCAGCCCAAGCCTGCGGGGCTCTGTTGTGTTTGAGTTTCCCCAGAAAGCGCATTAGATGTACTGACCTCGGACTTGCTTTTCACAGGAGTCAGAGAATCTCGAGCCGGAGCTCTTGTCTCCGACCTGAATTCCGGAGATACTGGATAGTCTCCAAGGCCAGACTCCGGTGAGAAGTCGACACGGTCTTCCAAAGTAAAAACTGGCGGCGGGGGAGGATCCGCACCCCCAAAATTTTCTCGCCATAGAGCAGAAACAGCTGCAGCTTGACCGGGACTCGTAAATTTCCCCCTCTGGGAAGAAACTGGCGTCGCAAGATCACGGAAGAACAGCGACTGCCTTCCGGTTTTCGGGGTTTTATGTACCGTTGTATTCATTTCTGCGATTTACAATCTTATAAACAATGAAGCAAGTATATGCAACAACTATGACAAAGAATGTGACTCTCCTGGCAAAATACAGATGAGCAATGCTCAAACACTAGGGTTTAAGCAAAATATTAATACACGATTTACATAACGCAAAACACTGTCCCAATAAAAAATGCCAAAATCAAGTTCAAGAATCCACCTTTATCCAAGATCAGAAATCAAACATGATGCTAGATAAAGTAGTGAAGAAGGTGAATACTGAAGAGGAATTACTCAAGACAAGGAGAATTTCCTGCCCCAAGACCCCCCAGTAAGTATCGAGTAAGAAGCCGAGAACGACAGGGAAGAGATGAAGAGTGACACTTTACCTGCTGGAGGGACCGTAACGGATGGTTTTCGAAGATGGGATTCCCCTCCAAAGAATGATCACGAAATCAGGGAGGGGATCCCGAAACGGAAACTTGAGCCTCGGGGAACTTGGAACCCTAATGCTGCACCACGTCGAATGAAATTTAAAAGCGAATGCTCCCAAAGTCCCAAGAAATTTGTATAGATGTGCCTGACAAGCATTATTCGTAGTTCCTACAAACCCATTTTGAGGTAATTAATATTATAATTAGACGATTTTTCTTCTATTTTTTGCTCGTTGAATCATGAATTAATAAAACTTTGCAGGTAGAATTTCTCAATGACTAGCAAAAACTCGTTATTCATATTATAATAAGGAGTCATTCATATTAATGAATATCATACGTGTATATAAATTAAATACACATATTTAATATTAATAAATTACTATAGTTTTATTTTGTACAATATATAAAAGTATATAAAATGTAAAATAATATAAAAATGTGTATGAAATATATAAAACTTAATAATAAAAATTTTCTTATCAAAACTAAAATGTAAAAATATAAGAAATAAAAGAAGGAGAAGAAAAAAAATGGCCTTTTTTTGATTTTTAAAGATAATAAATTATTAGAAAATATATATTTTTCATGAAAAATGAGACACTAAAAATAAATAATGGTAAAATTTGATTTTATTTCAAGTTAAAGTAATTCGAAACTGAGAGCAATTAAAATAAATGTGGCATTTTGAAAGTAATTTGCTATAATTTTTATAAATTTTTGGGGATGAGAGTAATTGCAATTATAGTACGTACGATAACAATTGCCTTATAGAGTTGAAAGAAAAGGTGAGCACTGAAGATCAATAATGCCAATTATATAGGTTAATGAGCTGAATAAGTGTACAAAGATGACCAGACTTTCTTTATCCCATATCGGAATCACGGAGAGAATTGAAATGATTCCAACCTGCTCAATCTCCGGTTGGACAGAATGTTCAACCGAAGAGGGTGACAACGAGAAGCACATATTTTCAACGGTAGTAAGCGAAAGGATGTATATACAGAAGGAGATGCACGTACTAATCTACGCAGGGTCCTCCTCCGCCCCCTCCGTTCTCCCCCTCCTCGTCGCTGCCATACGCCGCCAAGTTGACGTACTTCTCATGCTCCCTCTTCTCTCTCCACCGGGACCTGCATATCACGCAACTCGCCACCTTCCGTCCGCTACTACTCTCCCACTTCTTGAAGCATTCCTCGTGCAAGGCGTTTCGGCAAACGCTGCAGCATACCACATTCTCTTCCTTCTTCATTTCCGCTAAACAAATCGCACAGGTAGACCCTTCTTCCAGTCTCGTATCGACTACGGGCCGGAGTCGGCCGGATTCGGAGAACAACTGGTGGAACCTTTCCCTCACGCGCTGGCCGGCAAGAGAACCTGGAAAGGTAGGCGTGCCTAGCAGGAGGGCGAACTGGCAGGGCCTCAGAGTCTTTCGGCGCAGGCAAGCGTCGTCGACGGAGACGCCGAGGACTCGGAGGAAGACGAAAAGAATGTGTTTGCAGGGGATTGTCCGGTCCGGGCAGGTGCAGGTCGGGATGCCGAAAGGTTGACGTTGTAGACGTTTCCGGTGGCGCCCAAGACGTAGAAGTTGGCATGGGAGCGGTGGAGGAGGCGGAGGCGGTGATGGAGCGCTCGAGATATCCGGTCCGCTATGGGTTGCGTGGGACTTAACCGAACTGGCGATCGGCGGCGGGTTGGGACGTTAGCGTCCATGTTCGCCTCTGATTCCGGCATGACGGCGATCTAAAACGGGCTCATAGCGTCGTCTTGATTCCTTTTGTAGAGAAGCGTGACGTTGGGTGTCCGATTAGACTCCCGCCCTAAAATTCCTTGTTTAGAAGTGAGGATCACGTGAGGCATGCCGGCGTAGAGGGACGACGGCAAGCGTTACAGAGACTTAAGGAATTAGGAACCTCGCCTCTTTCCTTAGCTTCTCACTGGTTTGCTTTGTCAACATAGAGCCAACGAACGGTTCCGTTTGGGAGGTTTCGTAGGATCTTGTCTTACAATGGGTATCCAATGCATGATTCTCTTATAAGATGCTGCCTTGCTTTCGATTAACCCGCGGCCGGAATCCTCGTAGCTTGGGAGTACTTGGATATAATCGATATATGTGGTTTACTGGGGGCAACTCGAATCCACCTGAGAACTCAGGTCAAATTGCCCATATCAGATCGAGTCACCACCACCCTCCCGACTCCATTGAAGAGACGAGTCTGACTTCCATCTTACCCGTCACTCTGAATCCGAATCACCTGCGAGTTGGAACGATTGGGTGACACATTGAATGTCTAATCGATTTCTAAGGGAACGTCAGGCAGGGCCTCACACTGCTCCCATTCTCAAATGTTGGCCACATTTCCATTCAAAAGAGGCGGCAAAGAGTTATTTATCCGATCAAAATCCCTGGCAGTGTTTTCTCAAGATTTCCAAGGCCAAGCAGCTATTCGACCATGGCGAAGGAACCAGAAATCATCAAAGAGAAGGACCAGATGAGATCGTGGTCTAGATCCATGAGGTTGATGCAGGAGAAGCGTGAGGCGGGTACATAATCGGGTCCATAATCGGATCCGTCTTGCTGAACCCGGTTTGGGTTGTTGCTTTTAGCTGTGGCCCGGGCTTGTCGGGGGCTTTGCCTTTTTGGTTGATTAAAACCAGTTTTGTGGAGAGACGAGGATTATTATTGAGATATATGAAATTGAACAACGACAGGAGAATTTTTCTCTCTGTTTAGGGCGACCTCTTGCCAAATTTTTTCGTAGATTACCGGTGGCATTGCCGGCAGGATAATCACTATCCTGTGTCCGGCGTCAGTTGGTATCAGAGCATCAGGCTCGGGAAGAAGCAGCTATCGCCAGAGACGCTGCAGCGAGCAGAAGCGTCGACGACGACGACGCCGTCGACGACGACGACGCCGTCGCCATCGCCGTCGCCGTTGAGCTACCGCTCAACGTTGCTGCCGGAAACGCTCGGGACTCGACCGAGCTAGTTACAGAAACAGAGCAGAGGCTCTGGCTTTGCCGGAAAGAGGGATTCGGCAGAGAAAGAGGTCGGCACCGACGTCGTCACCGCCGGAACTGCCGTGCGACGTTGCCGTTGCCGTCGTCGTAGTCGGATCTGCCGTCGACGGAGCTCGACGAACGGATAAGCGTCGGGATTGACGAAAAATCGAGCACCGAAACAGAGTTTCGTGGTGCCGAGAAAGGGGGTTCTGAGACGGAAAATCCTCGTTGCCGGAACGAGCCAGCGTCGCAGGCGGCGACGAACTGCCGGAGACGCCAGCCGGAGAAGACCGCCGGAGAAGACCGTCGGAGAGGTCTCGATTTCGAACACCGAAGGCTCCGAAATTTTCCATCAGCGTCGGCGAGGTATTTTACGTTTGGGGAAATTATATTAATTTTTTTATTATTATTATTAAAAATAAAAAAAAAAAAAAAAAAAAATGGTTCGTGGTCGTGGTCGTCGCGGGCAGCACCAGAATGAGGAAGCTCCATTCCGTGGCCGTAATCTACAGAATGTGGTGATTGAAGATTTACAGCGGCAGGTTGCAGAGTTGACTCAGCGTCTGGCAGCGCAGGATTTTGGTGATCGTGAGATGGGAAGTCACGATTCCGATACCAGCTTTGAAAATCCGTATCGCAATCAACCTCGATTCGGGGGGCATCGCGGTCAGGGGGACCGACCTATAGACCTCGGGTTCAGAGTGACGTTACCTGAGTTTTCTGGCACGTTACAGGCCGAGGGATTCATCGACTGGTTGCAGGAGATAGAGCGTATCTTTGAGTACAAGGAAGTCCCCGATAATGTCAAGGTGAAATTGGTTGCCATCAAACTCAAAGGTAGAGCATCTGCGTGGTGGGAGCAGTTGAGGCGATCACGAGACCGGCAGGGCAAGGCCAAAATCACGGATTGGGCGAAAATGAAGAAGAAGATGAAGGGTCAATTCCTTCCTTTCGGCTACACTCAAACCTTGTTTCAGCGACTTCATTTGTTGCGGCAAGGCTCGAGATCAGTGGATGATTACACGGAGGAGTTTTATCAGTTGATCGCCCGGAATGACTTATCTGAGACAGAAGAGCAGATGGTGGCACGATATTTGGGGGGGTTACGACAACCCCTACAGGATGTCCTCAGTCTTCACTCGCTGTGGACCGTTTCGGAAGCATACCAGCGTGCATTGATTGTGGAAAAACAGCAGAACAGAAGGCCAATAGTCAGAAGCGATCCCAGTAGCCGACCGGTTCGCCCTCGGAAGCATACCAGACGTGGTAGATGCGCCTGAGGACCTTGGTGACCCTGTGTATGATGATGTGGAGGATGAAGAGGTATTGTACGGTGATGGCCATGAGACTCTAGTTGTTTGTAAGAGTCTGTTGACACCCAAGGGGGATTCAGGGGATGATTGGTTGCGAACCAATGTGTTTCACACGACCTGCACAGTCGCAGATAAAGTCTGCAAGATGATCATTGACAGTGGCAGTTGTGAGAATGTCGTTTCTGAAGAGGTTGTCAAGAAATTGCAGTTGCAGACAAATTTTCATCCCAAGCCGTACAAATTGACGTGGTTGACTAAAGGCAGTGAGGTAGCAGTAAATAGACGATGCCTCGTGTCTTTTTCCATCGGCATGAAATATTTTGATAATGCTTGGTGCGATGTGGTATCTATGGATGCTTGTCATGTATTGTTGGGCCGCCCTTGGCAGTATGATCGCAGCGTTATTCATGACGGTCGGAAGAATACCTATTCCCTTAGCATCAAAGGGAAAAAGATTGTGTTAGCCCCTCGACGGGAAGGCCCCACTCCTACCCCGATAGACGGCCCCGCTAACCTACTGTCAATGTCCAGGTTTCTTGTCGAGATAGAGAAGGAAGATCTCGTCTATGCTCTACTTCCTTGTGGGAAGAGTATCACAGATATGCCTCCTGATTTACCAGTCGAGGTGCATCAGCTCCTAGCAGAGTTTTCTGACTTGATGCCAGAGGACCTTCCTCCTGGATTACCGCCTATGAGGGATATTCAGCATCAGATTGACCTTGTGCCGGGGTCTAGTTTGCCAAATCGGCCAGCCTATCGCCTCAGCCCCAAGGAGTCCGAAGAGTTGCAGCGACAGGTGATAGAGTTGTTGGATAGGGGTTACATCCGTGAGAGTATGAGCCCATGTGCAGTTCCTGCCCTGCTAGTGCCAAAAAAGGATGGCTTGTGGCGTATGTGTGTTGATAGCCGAGCAATCAACAGGATTACAGTGAAGTACAGATTCCCTATTCCTCGCCTGGATGATATGTTAGACCAGTTGTCCGGTTCTAAGGTCTTCTCCAAAATTGACCTTAAGAGCGGGTACCACCAGATCAGAATAAGGCCTGGAGATGAGTGGAAGACAGCGTTTAAGACGCAACATGGGTTGTATGAGTGGATGGTCATGCCATTTGGGTTGTCCAATGCACCCAGCACCTTTATGAGGTTTATGCATCAGATTCTACGCCCATTTATGGGGAGATTCGTGGTCGTGTACTTTGATGATATCCTTATTTATAGTCCGACGTGGGCATCCCATTTTGATCACCTCCGTGCTGTTTTTGCAATGTTGCGGACGGAACGCCTGTTTGTGGCTCGGCTGAAATGTTCTTTCTTCACTACCTTTGTAACTTTTCTTGGGTTTGTTGTGTCTACTGATGGTGTTCATGCAGATCAGTCGAAGATAGATGCAGTCTTGGAGTGGCCCACACCAAAGACTTTGCACGATGTTCGCAGTTTTCACGGCTTGGCATCCTTCTACCGTCGGTTCATCCCACACTTCAGCACTCTGATTGCTCCTCTTACAGAGTGTCTCAAGGAACGTGAGTTCCGGTGGTCCGAGGAGGCGGAGGCCAGTTTTCAACTGGTCAAACAACAAATGACAGAGGCCCCAGTTTTGGCACTTCCTGATTTTGAGAAGGTGTTTGAGGTTAACTGTGATGCATCTGGGGTTGGCATTGGTGGTGTTTTGAGTCAGGAGGGGCGACCCATCGCCTTTTTCAGTGAGAAGCTATCTGGGTCCAAGAAGAATTATTCCACCTATGACCTGGAGTTTTATGCCATAGTTCAGTCCCTGAAGCATTGGCGTCACTACCTCGTTCAGAAGGAGTTCATTCTATTCACTGATCATGAAGCCTCGAAGTACATCAATGGCCAACACAAACTGAGCTGCCGACATGCCAAGTGGGTGGCGTACTTACAGGAGTTCACATTTGCTCTGAGACACCAAGCAGGGAATTTGAATCGTGTCGCAGATGCTTTGAGCCGTCGTACATTACTCCTCACCACCATGAGCGCCAGAGTTGCAGGCTTTGAGGCTTTCTCTCCTATGTATGCTGCAGATCCTTCATTCGGGAGGATACTTCGCGAGGTAACTGAGGGTCACCGCCATGATTTTCTTCTGCATCATGGTTATTTGTTTCGCGGATTACAGTTGTGCATTCCAGAGTGCTCCCTACGGCAGTTGATTATTCGTGAACTTCATAACGAGGGTCACTTTGGGCGAGATAAGACATTGGCTTTGATATCTTCTCATTATTACTGGCCCAAACTGCCTAGTGACGTGGCTCATTATGTGGAGCGTTGTTATGTGTGCCAGCGGTCCAAGGGAGTTCTCACTAATGCGGGCCTGTACACCCCGTTACCAGTACCGGAAGCCCCGTGGATTGATGTCAGTATGGACTTCGTGTTGGGCTTACCCCGTACCCAGCGGACTGTGGATTCTATTTTGGTTGTGGTAGACAGGTTTTCCAAAATGGCCCATTTTGTTGCTTGCCGGAAAACTATGGATGCTGCCAGGATCGCCCATCTTTACTTTCGGGAGATTGTGCGTTTACATGGCGTCCCTCGCTCCATTACTTCTGATCGTGACACCAAGTTTTTGAGTCATTTCTGGAGGAGCTTATGGGAGAAACTGGGAACGAAGTTGAACTTTAGCAGCGCCTACCACCCTCAGACAGATGGTCAAACTGAGGTGGTGAACCGGAGTTTGGGCAACCTTTTGAGAAGTTTGGTCGGGACTAAACCGAAGCAGTGGGATCTGGCATTACCTCAGGCAGAATTTGCATATAACCGGTCGAAACACAAAACCACCAGTATGAGCCCTTTTGAGGTTGTCTATGGTCAGAATCCCTCCGGGGTGCTTGACTTGGCCCCTATTCCACGTGTGGGTCGTCTGAGTCCCCAGGCAGATGAGATGGCAGCGTCTCTTCGAGATGTCCATGCGCAGGTGAAGCAAGCCATTCACGAGAGTAATGCCAAGTACAAGTTTCAGACAGACCGTCGCCGTCGTCAGGTACTCTTCGACGTTGGTGATTTTGTTTGGGCCGTTTTAACTCGTGATCGTTTTCCTGCTGGAGAGTATACTAAGCTTAAGGCGCGGAAGATTGGCCCCTGTGAGGTTGTGCAGAAGATCAATGATAATGCCTACAGACTGCGCCTCCCCAGTCATTTGCGGACTTCTGATGTCTTTAATGTCAAACACTTGAGTCCTTGTTTTCTGGATTCCGATGTTGCTAGTGTGAACTCGAGGACGAGTTCTTTCGAACCCGAGGCGACTAATGCAGGAGAAGCGTGAGGCGGGTACATAATCGGGTCCATAATCGGATCCGTCTTGCTGAACCCGGTTTGGGTTGTTGCTTTTAGCTGTGGCCCGGGCTTGTCGGGGGCTTTGCCTTTTTGGTTGATTAAAACCAGTTTTGTGGAGAGACGAGGATTATTATTGAGATATATGAAATTGAACAACGACAGGAGAATTTTTCTCTCTGTTTAGGGCGACCTCTTGCCAAATTTTCCCGTAGATTACCGGTGGCATTGCCGGCAGGATAATCACTATCCTGTGTCCCGCGTCAGAGGTCCAAAAGCAAAATTCTTGCTCTAGTTCCCACCATGGACTACCTACATGACGGCCACCTTTCCCTTATAAGAGAAGCCCAAAAGGATGCTGAAATAATAGTAGTTTCAATTTATGACAACCCCGCACAGTTCTCCCCATCTGAGGATCTTTCGACATACCCATCTGATCTCGACAGGGATTTGAAGAAACTCAGCGACATTGGCGTTGACGCTGTTTTCCATCCTCTAGATTTATATGATTATGGAGGCAGTGGTGAAACGAAAAGCGAATCTGTCGACAATATGGAGTTCACTGAAGAAGGAGAGGGAAATGCGGTGTCTTGTATAGGGGACAAAGGGGAAGGAAGGTTGGGGCATGAAACGTGGATTAGGGTTGAAAGATTAACAAAGCGTCTATGTGGAAAAAGCAGGCCTGTGTTTTTCAAAGGAGTTGCTACCGTTGTGGCCAAGCTGTTTAACATTGTGGAGCCTGATATTGCGATTTTTGGAAAGAAAGACTATCAACAATGGCGCATTATTTGCAGAATGGTAAGCAGCTGATATTACCACTCATCGGTGTTTTTCCTTTTCACTTTCAGATCCTACTTTGTTTAATTGATGTCATTTTTTATTAGGGTACTTCCACTGAATTAAAGTGCGCATTGAGATTCTGTTTACTCTTCCGAGCTGCTGCTCAGAAATGCCCTTAGAGTGAATTCTGAATAGTTAATGTTGATGGCTATATAAATGATAACTGTTAATATATTCACTGCTGGAATCATCAGTAAGTAAGCTTCAGGGCTTGCATTCTTCTGAAGACTCATTTCCTATAATTTACTCTAGAGATGTCGTCCTTGACTTCTGTTTCAGATCTCTCTGGCTCTAGTGGAACTTATTTTGGATTTGATTATCTCAATGTCCTTGGATACAGCTGGAAGTGACTATCAGTGGCATAGTAATGAAATACAGAATAACTGTAAAATTATAGAAATTGAAGTGTGTATATTTCTGGTTTCACGTTCTTGACTTGAAGTTTATAGATATATATAGCTCAGTTTATAATTTATATTCAGACGCTGTTGAAGCTTGTTTGCTATCCAGGGTTTAGGTTTAGTCCACTAGTTTACTAATGAGTGCTTTACACCAAAAGTGTACCTGAGCTCGATCTGAGGCTGTTTGTAAAATATGCAATTTTCTGCAGAGTTCACTGTCAAAATTTTGCCTAAGCATTACAATATGGTTCAAATATGAAAAGGTTCAGTCTTACTCATGTTGGGGAATCCTGTTTCACCATCTGCATCCATGAGCACTGGTCTTAAGAATCTCTGTGGTAATAAATTTGTCACACAGGTATCTCATATATGGAAAGATTGATGGGTAGTTCATATTTGTCAGATGTTATTGATTAATTTGCTGCTATTTTCAGGTTCGTGACCTGGACTTTGGCATACAAGTGATAGGCTCAGATACAGTGCGTGAGATTGATGGCCTTGCTATGAGCTCTCGCAATGTTCACCTCAAACCTGAAGAGAGGGAGAAGGTTTGTATATTTACTCCACCTCACACCTTGAGATTGCTATCTCCTCTATGTGTACACTATTATTTGTTTACTTCTGTTCCACATTCAAGAGTATATTTCCATGTTTTGGTACTTCAAAGAATTTGTCACAGGTGCAAATAATACATATGTAGTCTTTCCTGTTTTTTGAAACCTTAATGGATGTGGTATGTCTAACATTGCAAACATTCTTGAAACATAGCCATCTTTAAGTATCCTTGAACAAATTATGACACTTACTAAATAATTCTCTTTGATTTTATTTTTCTCAGGAATAAGAAATTTGTTGCTTATTTATTTTGTTGTGTTTAGGCTTTGTCCATCGGCCAGTCATTATTGAGAGCTAAACTTGAGGCATTAAAGGGACAAACATCTTGCACAGAATTGAGGAATTCAGTTGTTCAAGCAATAACTGGCTCTGGTGGTAGAGTTGATTATGCTGAGGTATTATTTCTTCAGGATCTTCCTTTTTCAACCCTTTTTCTTTTCAATGGATTAAGCTGGACAAGAGTAGTCTTAGATCAAGTGATACCCTGGACTGCTTAGGGAAACCATGCTACATTTTTTGGTACTTCATACTTTTCAAGATCGTTTGTGGCATCTCTTTTGTAGGGCTTCCATATGCTGTGACATCTCTTTCACAGGGCTCCCATATACTAATCTAAATGTAACAAGTTATATCCTTTGCAGATTGTGGACCAGGAAACAGTGGTAGCAGTTGAAGAAATAAAAGCCCCTGTTGTGTTTTGTGTTGCAGCTTGGTTTGGAAAGGTTAGGTTGATTGACAATGCTGAAATCAACTTATGAAAAGAGTGCATTTATTTCATGCAGAATGCAATAATATGCCAACATACTGGTTTTCTTGTGTTTATGACGAAGGTGTGTATCGTAAGCGTTTCCCAACTATCGGTGCAAGAACCCATTAAATAGAAGTTCTCAGTGAACTCATTCGTGTTTATTGCTTTACATTGCTAGCTTCATTGTTACTCAAGTACGAGTCATTGTATTGGAAAGTGGAGCATGAGTTTATTAATAAAATATTCTTATAAATTTAATTTTATTAAGATAATTTTATTTAACTTTTGAATTAAAATAAAAATAATTTTAAATTTTAAATAAATTAATATATATATATATATATATAAAATAATATACCCAAATAAACATAGTTACTTTTATAATGTCTAAATACTTAATCAAATTCTTACTTTTACAATATATAAATTATCACTCTTAAATAGTAATTTAATATATTATTAAAAGTCATGAATATAATAAATAAATAAATAGGATATTTTATTAATAAAATAAGATTGATCTTTTTTTAGTCTAAATTAATACAATAATTAAAAAGTAAAATAAAATTATTAATTTAATTAATTATAAAAATATAATACTTAAAAAAAAAAATTACTCTAGATACTTGATCAAATTCTTACTTTGCCAAATCTTAATTATTATTCTTAAATTTTTAATTTAATATAATATTAAAAAGACATGAAAATAATAAATAAGGCTTTTTATTAATAAAATAATATGAGTACTAACTAAATTAGTTTACTACACGATGCACTAACTGGCCTACGAAGTACCACTTAAATAACTAGTTAGAGTCTATTTCCTTATAAAAGGAAAGCTCCGTGGGTCCCGAAAGCTTCACGGAATCGGGAGTACACTCCATAAACCTCCGCAAAACCCTTCCGCCTCGTCTTCGTAGCCTCCACATTTTCCCCATGGCTTCTCGGTATCGAGGCTTATCAAATCCAGCCATCTCTTTGCTCAAGTCCTACGTGAGAAGACACAGCAAAGCTGTCTTACCTACCCTTCTGCCTCGCCCTATTCCCTCCTTTTCGAGGCAAGTTTTTTTATTCGTATTTTGTTTTATTGAATTTTTGTACTACACTATCAGGACAACAATTCCCATAGATGACTCTTGGTTCAATTTTTTTGTTCAATTTCAGGCTACCATCAGAATTAGCTGGTGTCCAATCTCTCCTTCCGTTCCATAGCGCTGTTTCCTCGGCGCGTCTAACAACGTTGCTTGGCATCGACTCGAGTAATTCAAAGTCTCTGTCTCAGGGTATGCTTTGCCGTGGATATCCTGGAGTCTGATGTCATGTTTTTTTTTAATCTTTAAGTAAGATCTTCTTCTATAATTTTTCTGAGTTTTGCTTGAATCTAGTCTGTTAATACTTCATCATGTCTGAAGAACTTCGTGTTAACTTTCTGTTTATCTCTCACACTTTATATCACAATCTGGTTACCACCTATAGCATCTATTGATGGAAGTTGATAAGGACTTATTCCGTTTTTCTCTCCCTTTTCCTCTTCTCTTTTCTATTACTTGGTTGCTTCCGCTCAAGGGCCGTAATGAAGTTACATATTGGGGCAAATTTGCTTTTTTTAGTTCGATTTTTTTCTCTTTTCTTATCCTTAATTTTTAGATCTACAAGGTTTGAATTCATTGAAAAGACATTAGACGTTAATGCACAACGAATGTTGGAAGAAAAGTGAATTATATAGAAAAAGGGTTAAAAATGTATAGTAAGGAAAGTTCTGGTGAAACCCATGAATCCTCCTCCTTATTCATTGACAAATAGAAAGTGAAATTCCATTGAACAGAAAATTTCACTTTCGATTGAGAATTTTTTTTCAGATGAGGTCTGATGATGTCATCCTCCAATTCAACCATAAATTTAAAACAAAAGGTTAAATATCATCTCTACCTCTGTTGCACTTTTCATTTCTATACGTTAACCTGAAAGAATACATTTTTTTGGGAAAAGTAACTCACTCTGGAATGAATTTCCACTTTCCCTTTCTGAGGGTGATATACTTTCTGACAGTGATCTTCTTTCTTTGTGATTGAATCCCCCCAGAATGAGAATTGGAAAGTATTCTGAACTACATTAGTATTAGCAAATGAACTGTGCCTAGGGATCTATTGTAAATTCACCTGTCAAGGTGTTCTTACCTTTTCCTTTTTCCATGATAGGCAGATATGTTCATGAGGAGCAGTTACATGTGTCAGCAATTCTTGTATAAATTAGGTCAAGGTAGTAGGATGATTTCTTTTCTCTCACCTTAGGTTCTTTGAAACACAAGGCTGAAGAGTTTGCAAATGTTTATTCCAATTGAGCCATTTCATTTTGGGATTGATTCATTCAAGTCCCTTGGCTAATGACCACAAGCTAACCCTTGAAGTTAAATATGTTGGACTGGCACTCTGGGATTCTGTTGGGCTTCAGACATGTTGTAGTGAATGCATCTTCTAAAGTGTAACAAAGGTGGATTAAACTCATAAGCTTAGCTCATTTGCAGGAACAATTGAGGTGCAATGGCAAATGTCTTTTCAAAAAACTTTTTTTTTTTTTTCTATTTGCTTGCTTCATGTTATACTACCAATGGATGTTCAGATAGTTTTCCAATTTTTTTTAGTGAATGCCTTCCTGTGGAAATCATTCAAACTTGTCTCAATGTGAGGTGGTGGTTGTCAGTTTGAGGTGTAACAGGTGGATGTTTTGGCTCCTTCTGTAATTATTCTCATGAATGACCATGGACTTTAATTGGCAATGGGACAGCTCTTGGAAGGTTTTGCAAAATTAACACCTCACCACGAAAAAATAGAATTCAGTATGCCCTGGAATAGAGTTTGATTTCGCTTCTTTGTCCATACAGCCAAATTTTCCTAACTAACTATTCTGGTGGCAACCCACTTGTATAGCTGATGCTCTACAACAGATGGAAGCCGAACCAGGAACAATGGGCAATCAATAGACAACTCCACTCTGACTTTCTCCCAACATCTTAAGTAGAAACGCAAAGAAATTTCACTGTTGTCTCCAAGCCTCAATATACTGGGAAATAATGAATGAGAGGAGTTGCAGAACTGGTGCAAAACAATCTCGCAACTAGACAAGCCCCCGGAGGTAGCGTACATCATACAGAACAATTGGCTCTTCTTCCTCAACCCTGGCAATGAGAAATAGTTCATCCTAACCAATTTGGGGAAAACATCTTACCCCCATTCACACATTTGTCTGACTAGTATCCTACACCTGGCTAGAACCACCACTGCTGGATACTCATAACACAACTATTAGTTGAACTTTGGTGCCGCAAAATATTGAACACTATCGCCGGAAGTTCTAGAAGGTCCAGGAAATAGAAGAAGACTTGGTTCACTGACACTACATGGATAGAGGAGGCATTCTCATCCTACCTTTCACGGAGGTAAAAGGATACTACCGGACTTAATCTCATTACTGGGGAGGAATCATATGCAATCACAATAGAAAAAAGAAAAATCTGGCAAGAGGGAGAACAAACAATCACAGAGCAAAAACCAAAGACGAAGACCAAGTCAACTTAGTGAATCAAGTGAGATTCAGCAGCTAAACTCAGCCTAGTGGTGGGAAGAGCAAATGCTAGACTTCAGATGGTGCTTGGGACTCGCCTCCCTAAAATTGGCAAGATTCTACTCTCTGCTTGCCTTGCTCACATCCTTTGATGTCTTTGGCTCGAGAGAAATAATCGGAGATTCAATTCTAAGTTCAACAATCTGGATAGTACAGTCTCTTACGCAGTGGGTATGGTGCTCTAATTGAGGGAGACTCTAAAGTGATCATCAGCTAGTGCTCTAATTCAGCCTCCCCCAGCGACATTGGCCAATTACTTCATCTATTCCAGATATTGTATCTTCCATTTCTTGTACTTGGAATCATATTCCTAGGTCAGCCAATTTTGTGGTTGATAGGCTAGCTAAATTTGGAACCTCCCAGCATTTTCTCATGGTTTGGGATGGTTCCCCCTCCTTGTAATCTTGCTCTTTTGAGCCTTTTAATATAACAACACTATTTCAAAACAAAACAAAGCAAATGCTAGACAAAAGGGATTTATTCCCTGAGCTTGATGAGCAGCCAAACTTGAGCACTGACTCAAATTCAAATTTGAATTCAATCAAAACAACAACCAAAAAATACCTCTCGAGAGACAATTGGCACACCTTCTGACCTCAACTGCTAGGGACCTCAATGGTCATGAGAACCAAAAGAAGATCTCCGATAGCCCTCCTAAAGGGCCATCCCTAGCAGAATGGGCACCAATGTACCCCTACAATCTAGAGTCCTTGACACATGTACCTGGGATGGGGACCCACTGAGTGCCCTCAGGAGTTCACCATACACAACCTCCCTTGCTTCAATCTTCATCACCCCACATATCCCCCTCATGTGGCTACCGACTCAGAATTAAGGATTCCCAAAAGGAAAACCTCAGTAGCAATTCTTTAAGAAATGTTGAAGGCGGTAGGAATGACGAAGACAACCTAACACCAAAAACTAGAGATGCTACAATGGGTACTCGAGGAGGGAAGAAGCAAGTAAAAGGAAACCAAGAAGTGACCAAGCATAAGATGAATGTGCCCCAAATTTCAATAAGGGGACGATGAAAAATTGCTTCAACATCTAGGAAATCATTGGAGGAACTCATGAACGATGAAGGTGGACCGGCCTCCTATAAATACGACACCGAGACTTGGGAACAAATGTAGGAACTCGCTCGAAGAATGGCAGCTATAGGAAAGCGAGCATAGGAGGGCAGACTTACCTCTCGCAAAGAAATTGAAAAGAACCACAATTAGCCCCAAGGGAAGGCACTTCATGAGGCATTCTCCTCATCTAGGACAAAATGGTATTCGACATTTCAAATATTGCTATCAGCAACTACTCCATTAGAGCCTGTGTCGCAACCATCAAAACTGGCACCGCCTGGATGCTAGGTGGTATGTATGGCCCGTCACACTATCATCAACGTGTCGATTTCTGAGAAGCATTCCCAACTTTTCTCCCCAACACCAAGGAACCTTGGCTTATTGGAGGAGATCTCAATTGCATTCGTTTCCGTGCTGGAAAAAGGCCACTAGCCAATCGAATAACATACTCCATGTGCGCCTTCTACAATTTCATTGGGGCAAATAACTTGGATGAAATCCAGCTAATAGATAAAGCTTTCCCTTCGGCAAATTGCCAAACCCCCCGATCTTGTCCAAACTCGATAGGTTCATTGCAAATGTTTAATGATTTGATTACATGCTATAACCATTGGTAAGGTTCTTCCGAGTCACACATCAGTTCACTGGCCAATCGGCATAACAATCAACCAAACCCAATGGGCCCCCTTCTTCCTCGTTTGAAAAGGCATGGCTCCTCTCTGAATACTTCAAAATTCTGGTTGACAACTGGTGGAAGGATATTGAGATTATGGATTTGAGGGTTGAAAGCTGTCACAAAAGCAGGCTTCTAAAATTCAAAATAAAAGATTCGGCATAAGCCGAGCAAAACTGGCTCAACATTTGAAAGAACGAAATCACTGAGCGCATCCACCACCTAGGCTTATAGGAAGAATTCAGAGAACTTGATATGGCCAAATCCTATGACAGAGGCAGGCTCATGACTGATCTCAAGGACATCACTTACGGTGAGTTGATCTGCTGGAAGCAAAGAACCAGATTCCATTGGCTAAGAGAAAGTGATGGAAACACAATTTTTCCATGTTGTGGCCTTCTCGTGCAAACGGCAAAACAACATTTCAGCAGTGGCCATTGGGAACATCTCCGACGTCCCCAACTTAATTGCTGAAACATTCCTCTACTTCATCAATTTATACATGGAAGAACACAACTTAAGACCCCTCCCAACTTGGCTTAGATTTAATGCCATCCCTCACGTTGTAGCCAATGTGATTGAGCGTCTATTTTCTGTGAGGGAAATTGAAGAAGTGATCCTTTCTATTCCTCGTGATAAAGCTTCAAGACTGGATGGCTACAACGCTGAATTCTTCAAGCATTATTGGGTCACTGTCAAAGGTGATGTGACCAATATGATCCAGCAGTCTTTTGAATGTGGAATCACTGCCAAAGCAATGGGAGCCACCTTCACTTCTCTAATCCCCAAGAAAAGACAGCTGGAATCACTATCAGACTATCAGCCAATTAGCCTTATTACCAGCACATATTAAATCATTGCAAGGATCCAAGTGGTTCTGCCCTTGGCAATCAGATAGACTCAGAGTGTTTTCCTGAAAGGCAGAACCATCTTAGATTCGGCTATGGGAGTGCACAAGTTATTACTTTATTTCGAGATGAAGGGGAAATCTCTAATCATGACCAAACTCGATTCGGAGAAGGCATTTGATAGAGTCAATTGGTGATTTCTTGACTTCCTCCTTGAGAGACTTGGCTTTGGCAGAAAGTGGAGATTCCGGATGAGATCTGGCATCTCTTTGAGCATAGATGGTGAATGGAAAAGCATGTGGTTTCTTCAAAAGCTCAAGAGGGCTAAGGCAAGGTAACCCACTATCCCCGTTGCTATTCAACATAATCGGAGAATGCATTGCTACCTCATTTGAAAAGGCAATTGACATTGGTTGGATTGACCCAGTAGGATGCAATTTGGGGCTGAAAACACCTATTTTTCCAATTTGCAGGTGATATATGCTGTTTCTTTCACGTCCCCCACAATCAAATCAGCAACCTAAAGGCTCTCCTCAGCTTATATGAGATCTTCTCGGGCCAGAAAATCAACTCTCGAAAATCTTGAATCTACGGGTTTATCATTGATATGAACTTCCTTCAAGAAAGCTGGAGAACTCAGATGCCAAGCGGATTTCTTTCCATCATCGTATCTGCACGTCCCTTTATTTACTGACAGAATCTCTGCCACTCTTTGGGATAAGATCACTGAAAAATTGAAATCACGTTTCTTCACTTGGAAAGGGAAGATCTTATCCAAAGCAAAACGGCTAACATTGTTGAAATCCTCTCTTGTGGATATTCCATGACATTAATTATCTTTTATGCACTACCCAGCAAGCTTCTCCTAGAAGATTGAAAATTTGGAAAGGCCATTTTCATTGCAAAGGATCCTTGGAGGGATTTAAATTCCATTTGGTCAACTGGGTTGATGTCTGCCAAACCAAAGAGGTTGGAGGTTTGGGGGTAAGGGGAATCTGGGATATAAACAATGCCTTCATGCTTAAATGGGCATGGAGATTCGCAAATCTGGATAATTCTGTCTGGAGAAGGATAATTCTAGCTAAACTTCGATGTGGACCTTACACTCGATGGCTAGACAGTTTCCCAAAAAGGATACTATCCCCCATTTGGTGAAAGATAGCCCCCGTTTCCAACTCTAGGAGACTCCACACCAGAATCTCTGCTGCTAATGGATCCACAACTAAATTTTGGACTGACTGCTGGATCAGCGATCAACCTCTTTGTGAACCTTACACCAAGCTCTTCCTCATCTCTGGCGACCCAGACCAATTCGTTGCAGAGGCTGATGACAGGAACCTGTCCATCTCTGGTATGACAAACTCCTGGAACCTGATATTTAGAAGAGACTTGAAAGATGATGAAGCAGAGGCTCTCTGCTCCCTCTCCTCTTGGGGAGCCACATTTTCGGACCATCAATTCAAAACTCCCTCCTCTGGACCCCTGCCCCCTCAGGTCTCTACACTGTGCACTACCCAACAGCATGCTGCTACTATGGCTTGGTCTCTAGAAGCTTCCCACAAAGTCCGAATTTTCATTTGGAGTGCAATGAGGAACAAAATTCTCACCTTGGACAACCTTAAAAAAATGGGGCATCCAAATTGAATCTCTCCTATGTTGCCTTTGCATCCGGGAAGATGAATCTGTAAATCACTTGCTCATTCACTGGTCTATGGTGTCAGTACTCGGGAGCTACTTTCAAAGCCTCTTTAGCCTTCAAGGAGAGTGCTGTCCCACTCTCCTTTGAATTGTTCATCCAGCAAACTCAATCACAATCCCTTCCCCTCCTTGGCCGGATCCTTTGGAAAGCTTGCACTGCTGTGATCCCTTGGATGCTGTGGAACGCTAGAAATGAAAAGCACTTCAACCAGAAATCCTCCCCACTACAAAAGTTAATTGCCACGGCCACTCAGCAGATCATCTCATGGGTTGCGCACCTCACAGTTTTTGAAGGTATTCCTAGCAACCTCATCTGCAGCAATTGGCAACTTGTTGCCAACATGACTCACTCAAGTCCTCCTGAGCTTCAAGCATGGAAGCTCCCAAGTGCCGGCCACAGTAAATTCAATTTTGATGGTTGATCCTAAGGAAATTGAGGCCTAGTGGGACTTTGTTGGGGGGGAGGACCCGACACACTGACTCCACCACTGCTGAAATCACTGCCGTGGGGGGGGAGGGGGGAGGAGGGTTCCGTTAGGAGATACAGTAAGATACGGTTGCATAACTTGGACATAAAAGCATGTTTCATATGACCTCAGGTAGCTTTGGACCTGTTAAGCCTCTGTACTCCTCCCCCCTTTTGATATTTTATTTCCTCGAGATTAGTGGTGACCACTGGAGGAGGGAGTATTTTTTTCTATTTTACTTTCTTGATACCCTTCTTGCACTGTCAAGCATCTCATAATTCTGATGTACTCTGTTCTTATATCAATTTTTTCGAATGGTCTCTTTCCTTATATTTAAATGCTAGTTTAAGTTACATTGGAAGAAGTCTTTGTTGAACAAAATATTTTCAAGTCACGGTTTCTGTGACATAAAGTGCAATGCATCTTAATCATGTGAGTTAGAATATGTCACAAAGGGTACAATTTTGAATGTTTTATGTCAGTCTGGTTATTATGTCTTTCCACGAGCCTATCATAGATCTCTTCTCTGTTTACTTTGGTTGCGTTTGTGTAAGTCGATGATTTTATCTATAAGAATTATCATTGGAAGGTTCCCCAGAGTGGTTTTCCTATAGGGTTTTGTTTGGAACACCATGGAAAAGAAAAGAAAACGAAAATTAGACCATTATTATTTCCAAAGTGAAAAGAAGAATTTGATCATTATCTCGTTTTTACAAACTATTTTTGGGAATAATAATGGTCAAATTCTCGTTTTCTTTTCTTTTCTTTTTTAGGGGTTCCAAAACAGACCAAACAACTTCAAGTAAACAAACAAATTTGTCACTTATATAGTACAAGAGACCGTATAGCAATGTTTGTTGGTGGCAGTAATAAACCTATTGTGTGGATCGTATATTGGCGCATTTTCTTGTGATTGAGTGGAAAGACATATGTTTCATGTACCTATTTACCTATCTGATGATTTTTTGTCTTAGCATGCCTTGCACCTTCATTTGATCATAAAAATGCTAATGTTCTTCTTTTGATTGTATGTCAGAGATGGGTCTTTCTGTGCCTCGATAACAGATGCCAAAACGATCCTCCACTGGACTTCACTCCGAGCTATTGGAATGTTCAAAGTACTGATCTTGCCATGGACCAAATAATATGTTACAGGCGCGTCAACTCATCTTCTCTTGGACAAAAGACAGTTTTGTTTATGTTGAGTAAACTCTTCTCCTTCTAATTCATACTGTAGCAAGCAATTGGTGACGTTCTTTCCCCAGTTTGCCTCACGTAGGACTCAAGGCAAAACCCCTGGAATCTCTTCAAAAGACAGTTTCAACTCCTTTCGTTATGTCATTTGCATCTCATTCATTTCTCTCTGCCTCTCTATTTAGTGTTTGTAAAGTTAATAGGTTGAATGACTTAATTAATTACTTGAAATCATGATCAAATAAGTTTACACAGATAAAAGATTTATTGACCATCCACCTATTAATAGATATGTCCACCTAATTTCCTACTAGTAACCTATTTCATCATTTACATGTCCCAGTCGTGTAAAATGCTTATAAATGCATCAAATCAATCTTATTTGAATTGCAAAATCTTTTCCATTACATCCACCAGCACAGCAGGCTGAAATTTTTTCTTAGAAGAAGTAAAGGGGGAGAGAAACTTACGAGTCATTTCACTTCATCATGGGCCTTTCATCTTTGTCCACCAAATTTAAACGGTTGCCTTCACCTTTTCTTGCCCACAAAAAAATCCACACATGCCACCTTGTGAGGTGAGGTCATAAGAGTGCGCACAGTAGACCTGCATGTGACCGAATGCGTAAAAATAATGGAAAGGAAAAGAGGAATATTCTTTGATTGACGTATCCATGGATCGGCGATGTCTGGGATCGCGCGGACAGATTTACCGATTACCCTTCCGCGCGTTTTTTAGTTTTGGTTGAGGCCGCCAATCGCTCGGGCGCAGCGGCTGGGATTTCCGTGCGAAGATATTTCTCGTCTCCGAGGGGTATAATCAGGTGGCAGAGACATCGGGGTTTGAAAATTTCAAAAGAAAAACAGAAAACGATGAAAACTTTTATTTCTGTTTTGGGAAACGAGACGGTGAGAAGAAAAGCGACTCGGCTTAGGCTTTCCCTGAAGCCCAAAATGGATTTCTGTGAAATCATTCAGTCCGATGGATCTGCCTACTCAGAAGCCAGAAAAAAATACCGCTAACGGTTTAACAAACTAACTGAAAAGAAAGAAGCGGATGAAGAAAGAGAGGCGATGAAAACATGAACACAGTTCCTAAATTGCGGAAAATTCGTTGCAGAGATTTGCCGAATTCGGCGACGAGATACAAAAACATTAGCTGATTGCGATTAATCCCCTTCTCCTCGTTTTTTTTTTTTTTCCTCTTCAAATGTTGCTAAAAAGAACCTAATTAACCAAAAAAAAAAAGAGTTAGGTTCCTAAGGACGACAAAAACAGCAAGGGCTTACAAAGAGATTAAAAAGTTCAGGAGACTCTAAATGTCACAACTAAACCCCGAACTTCTCCTGGATTTTTGGTAGCCCTTTTTTCCCATCAGATGAGCTGCCGATAGTCAGGTCCAGCGTGATTAATCAAATAGTCATCGCCGGTAGAAGCAACTACGTCGTACACTGGGTTCGGATGAAGAAATTGCTGCTGCTGCGACTTTTGTAGTTCCTTCTGTCGCCGCAGCTCCAGGACTTTCCGGTGGGAGTTCGAATGTTTCGCGAGCACAAAAGTGGGGCTGGCCGCCGGACGGTACTCCGGCACCAGCCTCCCGGACTTGTACCGGACCCCACATGCATTACACAATGTTTTCGGTCCCATGGGCCCCGTCCGCCATTGCGGTGTCTTATCTGTCGCACAATGTAGACACTTCCGTCCTTCGCCGTAACCATTTTCCGATAAATCTTTCTTCTTCGAAATTGACTTCCCGACCTTGTTAGGGGTGTTGCAGACGACGTCCGACTCCGAAGAGGACGTTGTTGGCGAGAGAACGAGGAGGCGCGATGACCAATTGCAGGGAGCTGCGCGGGACCTCTTGCTGCGAGCCTTTCCTGGAACTGATATCTCCGGCCGGAAAATTGTAGTGGCTCGGCTGGTGTTGCTAGGAAATTCTCTCGTTTCCGATACCTCTTCAGTAGGTGTTTTCATGCCAGATATTATCTGCAACTTCTCCAAGTCCTCGCTTGAGAAGGATTCTTCTACGAAATTGGATAGCCATTCGAGCTCTGCTAAATCGTCGTACTGGAAGTAGAAAACAAATTAAGTCAAAAAAGTATTTATCTTACTATTGTCATCTAACTTCAATCTCGTAGAGCTTTGAGCCTTTGATGTAATTCAGTTAACGAATTTCGCATTTCAACCAGGCGTTTTTCTTTTTTGTGTTTTAATTTCCAGCTTTTACTAAGCAGAAGGAACGGAAGCAGTTCTAGAATATACTTATTTCCAGATCTTTGAGAAAAACAAAGAATTTCAGAGCAAGGCACCGGGTGATTCTTTTGAAATTTACAGCAAAAGTCGTAAATTAGCAATCAGGAAATAGAAAGGAAATTTAGTTTTTTCACCTGAAATTGACGTCAGCTAAAAACTGAAAACTCGCCGAATAAATTAAAAACTGTAAAATTTCATTTTAGTGGTTTTCTAAAATCGCGAATTTTCTAACGATGAAACGTAGAAAAGTCTCCTCATACGACAAAACCGAACCAAATTTAAACTTACAATGAGCATATTTTTTTTTTTAGAAAAAAGAAAAACGCGAAATTGTTCTGTAGAAGTGACGAGTTCAAAAGTCGAGCAGATTGCTTTCCGACTCATGTGAAGGAGAATTTGATTTAAACCAAAGAAAAAGTAATCGAAAAAATCACGCCATTACCGAGAAAACCTTAAACTAACAAAAGCGAGCTAAAATAATTTGGTTTTTGACTGTCGAAAGCAATTACCGGGACGCATAGGTCGCCGGAGAACTGAGCATCGGCGATATTTTGGCAGGACAGGTCTCCGGACAAGTTAGGATCGCAACCGGAGTTGCAGCTATCCACGACGGTAACGGTGGATGAGTCAGTTGAGTTCCCGGCAGCGACGTCGAACGTATTGTCACCGACAAAGTCATCGTCGTCGTTGGGGAAGTCTAATAGGTCTTCAATTAAGAAATGCTCAGTCGCCTTCGTGTCATTTTGTCGCTTATCCGGTCCGAATTGAGCGCTTCCGGCACGGCAGGAACCGCCGTGAAAGTATTCCGGTGCCTCCATTGTACGTCAAGGCAAAGCTAGGTTACCTTTTTCTCTTCTTCTTGTTATTATTCTTGAGGAGCGCAAGAGAAAAAGAGAGAGACACAAGGAAACGTTGAAGGAAGACGGAGGAAGATGTAATTTTCTGTAGCGATGTTGTTGTTGAGAAAGGCAGTGAAGGAGAGAGGGAGGGGGAGGGAGGAGAGAGAGAGAGAGAGCGGAGAGTGTGTAGGGTTTATTTGCGCTGAAGGTGACAGGCGGACAGCTAAAATGGTGGGATTTTTTAAGAGAGAAAATAAATAAATAAATTAAAAAAAAAGAAGAGAAAGGAGTGAAAAAGCATAAATAAAATAAGGGGAGAAAAATAGAAGCATCTTTACCTGCCCAGTAGAAACTAATCCAACCAGGTGTAGTCCACGAAACATCGTCCATTATAAACCCCCTAAAATTTCCCCGAAATTACAAAACGACTACTGCTTCTCTTCTGCACTCTAATCACGATCCTACCCTTCTCGGTTTCAAATTTAAAAGGGTAAGGTAAACAAGTTGACACGTGTAGGGCGCAGACGGAAGGAGAATTTTGTCAATGCAGAGAAAATATGGATCGGATAACGGAGTCTGTAGGGGGGAAGAGATGAAGGGCAGGAGAGTAATTGTGGCAAAAACTTTCTATATATAATTATGGGTTGATTAATTACGGTCTTAATTTAATGGAAAAAGTTAATTGTTCGATTCAACTCCTTGTGAACCGATCTTGCAGGTTTTGTCGCCGAGTTTCAGTGCATTAGCGTCCAAGTTTACAGCCGGATTCCCCTGCTTTATTTTTCCTCGGGAAATACGTTTTTCCTTTTCTTTTATCCATTTTTTTATATTTTCCCCTTCCCTCTGCCACAATTTCTTCCTATATTTTTATTATTTAAATTCGCTAACCACGTTTTAGCACGACCGTTACAGCTCGGCGAGATCCTTCGACGGTCCGGATCTATCCACGTGATCCTCTCCGGGAACCAACTCAACAGTTTCCTCCCTCCTTTCACTTTTACCAGAGGCAAATTGCCACGTAGAAACAGACACCACTTCAAACTCCCGCCGCGTCAGCAGGGAGAGCAGATCAGCCTAATAGTACGGCCATTTCTCCACATGCATAGTTTCTACGGGTTCATCTTGTGGGTCCACCTTCATTTACTGGTGTTTCGGCCTCAATGAAGAATTCTAATATGAGACGCGAGTGAGAATTAGTTTTCTTTTTTTATTTAATATTTTTGAAGCTCTATGCTTGGTTTAAAAGGGAAGACTGCAAAAGCGGAAGAGCACCTTGGCAGTTGCTTGGCGTGAGGGTTTATTTTATTTTTTAATATTTCTTTTTAATAATAATATCTTGACCCGCTTTTTTTGTTTTTTTTGAGATACTAAGGTGGGGGCCCGGGATAGCACGTGATAGAGCTGGAGACGGTGTCAGCGGCCATGTGAGACTGCCTCGCTCGTGTCGAAAGCCAAACCCCGTGGTGGTCAATGAAATTTGGCGGATGTCCATTGGTGCCCTCCTCCTTCTCCGTTGCTTCTCGCACGTGCATTCGGGTCGGGCCACGTTGGTGAGCACCTTGTAGCATGTCGAAGATGTGACGTCCAAGGGGGAGAATCCGACACGTGCGCTTCGCGTGAGGACTCGAGTTTTGGTTTAAGGATAAGCTTTTCGCTTTCGCGGTTTAGATGCTGACGTGTAAGAAAACATGCAAACACGTACCTGACAGAGGTAAAGCGCCGACCAAGTTTTAACTTGTAAGCCAAAGTACAAGATGAAAGCATCCATGCATCATCTGGAATCGGGATTTGTCCACGTATACTCCCCATGGCTGGTATTTACAAGCGTGCCATAGGTCAGTGCCGCGGAAGCCATTAATAAGCAGCTTTTCTCTAAGCTCTTAAAGGCTTTGGTTGAGCAGGTGTAAAATAGCGTCTGCGCAACGCCGATGTCATTTATGAGGGGACTTAAATGTCTGCACTCCGGAGACAAGCAGCCCGTTTCATCTTTCAAGATGATCCTTGGGCCGCTTATTCCATTTAATAGTGAAAATTTTAGCGAAAGCTTTTAACTTTTTTGGAAAAATGTAAAATTGAAGATTGGGTATGAAATTGAAATTCTATAAAATGAGGCGGTAAATCGAGCTTTTATAATTTGGATGGGACCCGTCATGGGTTTTTTCCCGATTTCGCTCAGATAAACTCGAGTGCTTCGGCGCCTAGGAAAGAAGATGGAGCAAATCAGATGGTTGTTCGGCGAATGACTGGTCTCGACAAGGTGGGGAAGACGGGCGAGAGCACATGAGCGTGTCTCATATCATGTCAATTGCTCAACTCTGCATAGACAGGAGAGGACGGGTTCCGCACAAACAGTCGGCTGTTCATGGTACTGCTTTTAAAGATACGATGGGGGCTCTCTGGTGTTGATTAGTTTGCAAGGTTGGATATTGTTGGCACATGAAGTGAATACGACCCAATGAGTAGATTTTTGCTTCCTTAGCTTGATTCTTGGCAAACCAAAATAAGTGAAAGTTTGTATCACTTTGAGCTAGTTCTTAACTATAATCATTCTATTAGCATTTTAATGAGATTAGAAACGGTTGTGTTTTAAGGACATGAATTACTTTGTAATTTTAATTTCAGAGTTTTTATTCCCTGGAAATTATAACGATCAAGTTTTTGCCGAAAGACATGTTGTAATCTCTTTAATTACTCTGGTGGATTACTCTGATAATCGTCGTTCAGATTTTCTGTCAAAGTGTCGTTCAGGCCAAGAACTGCCTCGAGGTGCTCTCCTAATTCGACTAGGATTCCTTCTTCCTGCTCATGTGAGGGCAAAGTTCTGCAGATAAAAGCTACGATCGACTTTGCCCATGGATCAGATGCTAGCTAGCTGTGCTGAAGCAGAAGCAGAAGCATAATCTGTCTTGGCAGAAATACGGATGGTGGAAGATTTATTTCTTCCTATTCTGCTTCAGTGCTCAGTATCTTCCCACTGGCAGCTGGCCAGCAAGAGGCGTAGACCATACGCAGCAGACATCTTTCTCTCCAACATCCAAGGTGATCATAGCAATCTTGAGACCATATTAATCGTGCTCCAACTTCTGGTAAGGTGTTGCTCGTGTTACTTTTTCCTTTCCTTGGTCTCAACTGGCTTAGCTCCTGGCCTTGGACTTGCCGCAAGAAATATGTCCCTCCTGGCAGGAGAAGATGGAGTGATGTTCACAACAATGACAAAACCGGTTCGGCCATGATCGTTATGTAAGTTCAATGGTTCGTTAGTCACTCATGACTAAGTGCACTTAATCCTACGAGATGTTAGATCTATAATTTAGGGTTTAAGTTGGTCATTAAATTTATTAGTGTTTTAGTAATTTATTTTAAAAACCATGACGGGAGGCCCAACGCATTTCCATTAGGAGTGGGCATGGGTCGGTTAGGGTCAGGTTTTTTAAAACCCGAACCCAATTTTAAACCCTAAACCCATCCCGTCCCCGACCTGCGAGGTTAAATCTTCAAACCCGAGGTTTTGGGTTGGATCAGGTGCCGGGCTGTATGTGAACAGATTGACTGGCCATTATCTGGGTACTGGGCAGTGGGCACTTTGCAGGTCCATTTCGCGTGTCTGAAGCTGTAGATGGAGTTAACCCAATTACTATTTCCATCATAGTAGAACACGCAGTTGTACTTCACCATTTAGCCAATAGTGCATCCAGATGTTGCTCTTCTTCTTCTTCAGATCCACCCCATGCATTCTGTCAGTCGCCTTCCACTCCTTAATGAGTGTAAATCCAAATTTTGCTTTATAAATATTTATACTTCGATTGTTTTACGTCGTCTCAGAGCTTGCCTACCTGTTCAAACTCAAGAATGCATTCCTCTGTCCTTTCAAGCTGGCTTCACCCCATGCAAATCTACGCAAGCGTCGCTAGTTTCCTCCTGGAATCTGATTGATTCCTTCATGAGTCATTTGCAATCCTGTTCTAGTTTGTATCAATTGAACCAAGTTTATGCGAAAATGACTCGATTTCAAGTGCTAGAGTTATACCCAGCACCATTTTATTGGAATTCTCTCATGAGACCATATTTGAGACTATCTAGCCCTTACATGGCTCTTCGTGTTTACATCCAAATGTTGCGTGCTGGGATCCTGCCGGATTGTTACACTCTCCCGATAGCTTTTAAGGCAGTGTGTCAAGTCTTAGTTATTGAGTGGGGGCGGCAACTCCACTCCTTTGCTATACGAATTGGGCTTGAAGTTCACGAGTTCGTCGAGAGCGGCCTCATAAATGTTTATAGCAAGGCGGGAGATTTCGATGGTGCACTTCAAATATTTGCACAAAATCCTTACAGGAAACTGGGTTCTTGGAATGCTCTTATAGGAGGCTTTGCTCAAGGAGGACGATCAAAAGAAGCTATCTATTTGTTCCTGGAGCTACGGAGATTTGGTATCCTACCCGATGATGTGACCATGGTCAGTGTTGCATCTGCCTGTGGAAGTGTTGGTGATTTGAGTTTGGCCCTCCAGATACATAAATGTGCTTACCAGGCGAAATCCTTAAGCAAGTCAGACATTTTGATGTCAAATTCGTTAATAGACATGTACGGGAAGTGTGGTCAGCTGGATCTTGCTTATAAGGTCTTTGTAGGGATGGTTGAGCGCAATGTCTCTACATGGACGTCAATGATTGTAAGCCTGGCCATGCATGGGCACGTAAATGAGGCGTTGGACTTCTTTCGAGAAATGAGGCAGAGTGGGATCTGGCCTAATGAGGTAACTTTTGTGGGTGTCCTTAGTGCATGTGTGCATGGGGGATTAGTGGAGGAAGGAAGTGACTACTTCAACGCTATGGCTGGAGAGTATGGAATCAGGCCTCAGATGTCCCACTATGGGTGCATGGTGGATCTATTGGGGCGAGTTGGAAGGTTAACAGAGGCGAGGGAGCTGGTGAGAGGGATGCCAATGAAGCCAAATTCGGTTATTTGGGGTACACTCTTGGGTGCTTGTGAGAAGCACGGGAATGTTGAGATAGGAGAGTGGGTTGCCATGAATTTATTGGAATTAGAGCCCTGGAACGATGGGGTTTATGTGGTTTTATCTAACATTTATGCAGCAGCCAGTTTGTGGAGCGACGTGCAGAGGATCAGGAGGATGATGACAGACAGGAAGGTTGCGAAGACTCCTGGATACAGCATGGCTACAACATCAAATGGTTCGAAGTAATCAAGTTTGGATCTCACTTGCTGAATGTCAAATGCTTTACCCTTATTTACATGTCTCATTGGTGATCAAACTTATTAAAGAAAGTTGAAACTAATAAATTCTCTCATATGGGCAAGCCATTGTGCATCACTTTTAGCAGAAGTGTAGCAAATTTTCTGTTCATGTGATTGGCCTTCAGAAATTACTAAGCGGCCATTGCTTTCTCCTAAGTTATTATGATGCACTTGACCTATATAAGAATTCCCAAAAGTTGAACATAAAGGTTGCACCAGCTCCCTCTGATAAAACTGTCAGCGACAGGGGAAGCGATTACCTTACAGGTAAGCATCAAATTCTTATAAGCATTGAATATCTCAGTACCTCTCCTCGTGAAATGCATCCAGATTACAAGTTTTCAGGAACTTATATTCACAGAAAACTTCAGCATATGAAAATCAACGATGGGACATAAATATCCTGGAGTTTCATTGACATCAATTGGTATCAGAGCAGTCGTATTCTTGAACTGTGGGCGAATCCATGGGTAGTGGTGTGGGAGGAAGATAACTTTGAAGGAAAGAGGAGAGGGGACCACAATTTCCAGTTACCAAGAGGAGGGTGGCACACAGAGAAAACCTAAAAAACATGAGTGTCAGTTGCACAACGAAAACCTTAGCCATCAATCAAGAGTACTAATTGCAATGTCCTCTCTGCAACCGTTTCATCCAGTGAGTGTTGTCTACTCTAGTGTTGATTATGGTATTCTGGGGTAAGTTTCAGTTTTTGGTTAAGTTGACGCATACAAGGTGTTCGACGTGAAGTGCAAAGGAAAGAGGAAGTATGGTCCACACTTATAAACACTTGCTAGGTAAAACTAGTGTCTCTTTTAGATTGTTGTGATGGTTTTGATGTAAAGATTGGAGAATGAATTAGCACAAATAATCGAAACAAAATTCAGTGCTTTGCAAGAACTAATTAAAGAAGGCTTGGTGTACAAAAGAAAAGGAGCCGAGGGGTCTTTATCGGTGGAAGCTACTGATGGTTTGTCTACAGGAGTTAGTAAGAGGATGATGTGATTAGATTGCCTATAGTATGTGGACTATGAGGAGCCAATGGCTTGGATCAAGAGGGTGGAGCAATTTTTAGAGTACCATGGGACTCAAGAGTCTTGAACAGTAAGTTAGTTTTTACTTGGAAGGTGAGGTGTTGTAGTGGTATTATAGCCACAAAGAAGATAACGGGGAACCCACGTGGACTGAATTCACTTCCATTTTCTGTGAATGGTTCGGCATGAAGGAACATGAGAACTTCTATGGTGTCCTTGCAAAGCTAAAGCAGATCACCATAGTCCATGCCTATCAGTCCAAATTCGAAAGATTGTCAAACCGAGTGCGTGGTTGGGCAAATGACGTGAATCTCAGTTGCTTTATTAGGGGCTTTCTAATGGGACACTCCAGCAGAGACGAGTTCCTTCAATCTGAAGAGAATGGTTGAGTCTACAAGATTGGCAAATGAACAGGAACAAAAGTTAATCTTAAAGAATTTGGGGTTCCAACCCAAAAAGAGTAGCAATGAGATGACAAACAAGAGTTTGGGGTTCTCATCCAAACCAACTGTGTTGGTAAAAAAAATGACAATTCTATTGCCACTATAAACCAGCCGACAAGTAATTTAGGGGTGAAGCCATTTTGAAAACTGACATAAGAGGAGATGGGGCAGCAGGTGGGCTCGAGGATCTGCTTTAATTTTGCTAAAAAACTCTCTGAGGCATACGTGTAAGTGATATTACTTATATCTCTACAAAGAAACTACAGATTAGGATACTACTGAAGAAGAGATTATAGAGGAGAAAGTGTAGGAAGAATTTTCTCAAGTCTCTTCATGCACTTGTGGGGAATTGCAACCCTCGCACTATGAAACTGATGTCCTCCTTGATATTGGGGGCACCCACAACTTTATGTGTGGGAAGGTGGTTAAGAGATTAAATTTACCATAGACGGGCATCACTTCTTTTCAAATAATGGTGGGCAATGGGAAATCTCTCTTTTGTTCAGCCTTGTGTAAGAAAGTGGAATTGACCTTGCAAAGAAACAAAGATAATTACAGATTTTTATGTCTTACTTGTCAAGGGGACTTACTTGTAGTGGCTTTGTAATGGTTTCAAACGTTTGGAACTGTCATTTGGAATTTTATTTAACCATTCTTCAAGATCAAAATGATAGAGTGGTGTGATGGAACATTAGGAGATTGTCCAAGTGGGGGATCCAAAATTGCTTTCAAGGCAATGCCAGTGACTACCACTACAGATGTTGTCTATCTCAGTTTGGATGATATTTCCCCTTTGCCTACCCTTGTATGTACACTTCTTGATGCTCTCAGCTAGTCCAATGACCTTTTTTCAGGAACCTAAGGGTCTTCCTCCATTGCAAGCATGAGCAAAACATACCCATTGTTCTAGGTGTCCCTTCAGCTAATGTATGGTTGTACCTTACCCACACAGAGAGAAGACAAAAATTGAGAGGTTAGTTTAAGGAAGACAAAAGTTGAGAGGTTAGTTAAAGAAATGTTGGATGTAGGCATCATCTGACTGAGCCATAATTCATATTTCTTCCCTAGTGTTGCTTCTTAGAAAAAAGATGAGACATGGAGGTTCTATAGTGATTACAGGGCATTGATTGCAATCACTGTCATTGACAAATTCCTTACTCTAGTCATAGAAGTGTTGTTGGATGAACTTCGTGGAGCTGCTGTTTTCACTAAGCTTGACCTCAAATCAAGGTACCACCAAATCTGAATGGTTCCGTCAGATATTGAGAAAATGGCTTTTTGCAACCATGAAGGCCATTATGTGTTCCTTGTCATGCTGTTTGGGTTGATGGCTCCTTCAACCTTCCAAGCTCCCATGAACTCTATATTAGGCCCCTTGGGAGAAAGTTTGTGTTAGTATTTTTTAACAATATCCTCATGTTCTAGTTTTGCAGATCTTATGGCACAAAAAGTCTCTTTGTGTAGAAATCAAACTGAACCTTTGGCACCACTATTATGGTATATTTGGACATGTCATCTCTCTGGCAGGTGTGTCCACAGATCCTAAGAAACTCAAAGTGATTGCCTCTTGGCCTATTTCTAACACAGTCAAGTAGCTTCTCGGATTTCTGGCTTGACTGGTTTTTACAGGAGATTAATTAAGAGCTATGGTATTATTGTGTAACAGCTTGCCGCATCTACCGCCCAGTTTACCATGAGGGCAGCTCACAGGGGTCTCAGAGGATCGCATGCACCTCAATCAAAATTCTCATTCGCCCCAGAACCAGCCAACTTAGACCTGGTGAAGACCTGCCATGAGGAAAGGTCTGCGATTGTTGCAGGTTTTTTTGCAAGCTTTCAAAATAGAATAAGACTATAAGGAAATCTTTGACAAAATTATTGAAAAAGAGAAGATTCACATGGGCGGACGAGGCATCCAAAGCTTTTCAAGATCTTAAATCAAACTTCTCCAAAATCTCTGTGGTCAAGTGAGATGCCATCGCTACAACTAATGAACATGATTGGCTTTCTTTCTTACTACAACCCTTTTGGTTTCTTTAATGGATATTATCAAGGTATGACACATGATTGTTGTGTTTCTTGTATGGTTGGCACTTCGTAGATCATATTCATGCTTTATCCTCTGCTTAAAGAGTCTCTCAACAAGATGGTCCTTGCCTTTCTTTCAATGTTTCTTTTGTATGAATCTTTTGTTCAAATTAACACCTAGAACGGGTAATAAGAAAGATAAATCTTAGTTAAAAGAAATAACTGAAGATAATAAAAAATTATCTTTAACTTACATCTAGTCTGATGTTATTCCTATATTATTAAAGAGTGTGAGCCTCCTTCAAATAGGCACCAATTTGAACAAATATATTTTTTCTTACTCTGCCTTTGAAAAATAACAGCTTCCTTTACAATGTCATTGTACTCAGTCCTCTTGCTTGAATTTTACAGTTACTAGTTGCATGTCCTAGTCTTAACACAAGTTTTACCTTTCAATGTTGAACGCCTCTGAAGGCCATTATAAGCAGCCCTATTCCTGTCTTTTTCTTTCTATTGCCATATAAATAAACTCTCTCCATTACATACATGACTGACAAAGCCAACTTCAATAAGTTAATAAAATTTGCAGTGATAAATTAATGATACTACTACTACTACTGATCTTCATGAGAGGGCTCTACGGTAGGAAATTCAAAAATAACCGAGTCAGGCGTATGAGTTCCCTCCCCATCATCATCTTCCTCATGTTCTTGAATTTTCTCCAATGATGGAGATGAGAAATCCAAGCACATCCCATGAATAGTTTGTTCGAATGATTCGGACGAATCTTGGGTGGTCAATTGATGGTACTCCACAAGTTGGTGAAGACACTGGTTCTCTCTGGTTAAATTAGCATTTTCATTTGCTAATCGAGATTTCTCTACAAGAAGTGCCTCCAGTTGAAGCCTCACCTGTTGAACATTGCAATGTAAGTTTCATACACTAACTAATACAATAGACCATATCTGTTGTTTAAAGAAAAAGTAAACAGGAAAGAGAAATTATGCCTACCAGATCGTCTTCCTCTGGTCTCAAACCCGTCACAGAGCCATCTCGGAGCCTCCTGTTTTCCTCCTCAAGGAGAACACACCTTTCTTGAAAAAAAATTAAATCTGACTTAATTGATTTTAGTTCTCTCACAAGGGTCGCAGCTTTAGTAGCCATAGAAACTGCAAGCTGGGAAAATCAAAGAAGGCATTAGCAGTGCAAGAGATAAATAAATGGAACAAAGGAAAGTGAGATGAGAAGTACAAACATTTCTAGCTTTCTTTAGCTTCTCATTTTTCTCAATGCCTCCAGGGCTTTGCTTGTCTTTGCTTTCAATTATGGACGATGACTCGTCAATCCCACATTGATTTTCAGCTGCCTGGATCTCTTCTTCCTTTTCCACTTTCTCTGAGTCTCTGTTCAATAGTTCTGTTAATGATGGTTTTGCTAGATCTCTTGCTCCCTGAGAGAATGCAAAATAGCAAAACATGGGTGAGGTGAGACCAGCCCTTCACAAAGTAAAAAAATTATCAATCTTTAAAGCGGCAATCAGGAAATGCTACCTAACTCAAGAATTCTTACCTAAATCTAGAATATAAAACATCTGTTTTGGATATTTCTTTTTTTAAGATTAAATTTTGAGGCAAGTTCTATGGCTTCATATTAGCAGGGTCGTGTGTGTTCTGCAGAGAGAAACCTAACATCTGAACATCATTTTAGCGTGTATAAGTGACATACTGAGAGGCATCCGAAGAGTTGCTGTGGCTCTTCACTGCTAAATGTTTTGAAAACAAATCTGGCTAAAACAAAATATAGAACCAGGATTGCTTCAGCACCCACTTCCTGGAAATGCGACTACATTGTCGAAATCCGCTGATGGAGGTCAGAATTAGTTAAACAGCAAGGGTGTTATAGCTGCACTTAGTACTTTCGGGCTGATGAAAATGCAAAATTTACCTGCAGAGCAGCATCTATATTATTTGTAAGCTGAGACAGAGAAGATGCAACTGAATCAAATCCCCTAAGCAAAAGCGTAGTGTCCTCTTTGAATCGTTTCTCACGCTCCTCTCCCGACACAGCCTGCAAAATTTTTCATCCAGGAGACCCCAGTTTCATTTTTTGAAAGAATGTAATGACAAGAAGGAAAGAAAAAAGAGGCCATTTCCGGAAAGAAATTGACTTCTTACAGAGATGCCAGGCCCCTTGCGTTTTCGATTTTCAAGAATGACCTCGATCCGATCACTAAAATTGCTCCAAAAACGGTCTTCTGAGGTCGGACTAAGCTGAGAAGAACAAGAAAGGGAAACAGTGGAATCCTGCAAAGAAAGAAAAAAAAAACGATAAAGAAAATTGAGTAGTGTGAAAAAGGCGGATGGAGGGACGGACAGAGGGCTAAGATGAAGATAGAGATAACCTTGTTAACATGGGTAGGAGAAGCGCTGCTCAATGCGACGGCCATAGGGAAATCTGGAGACGAGATCCTGAATCTATTGAGGAGAATCGAGGGAGAGAGCAGGAAGGTAAAAGCAACGGCTAGTAATCTTTAAAGGAGCTAAAGAGCGTCTCGGAGGTCGTTTAAGAAGGGACGCCGACGGCCGACTTTCCATATCCTAACGGCACAATTGCAAGCATGTGAAATGCTACAATTCTGAAGTGACGACTTAACCCCTCCATCCTTTCTAAAACTTTTTTATTCCTAACCATGGGATAAAACTTGGACCGGTTCACCCGCTGAACCGGGTTTTTGTTCAGGTTAAAGGGTTTGGGATTTAGGGAAGGGGCGACCCTGAGGTTGTAATACGGCCCATTTAAAAAAATATAGCAATATAATTATTATAACAATGAGGGTCTTTTCGAAGTGAATATGGTTTAACCAATTTAGCAAGGTAGCTTGGAATGCTTAATTATAGACCTCTTGATACCCTGATGGACCCAAATCTGAAGTTGTGTGCAAAGTATGGTAATGAGGTAGATGTTGGAAAATTAATCTATTTGATAATTACTAGACCATATATCTCATTTTTTTTAAGTATAATTAGTCAGTTTATGCACAAACCACAATTCTCTTATTAGCAAGCTCTTAAGAGGATTTTAAGATATTTGAAGAAAAATCCAGGACAAGTGTTGTTATATTAAAACCACAGACACCTCATAATTGAAGGATTGGTCGATGCAGATTGAGTAGGTTTTCCTGATGACAAGAAATTTATTTCTAATTTCTGTACAAATGTTGGTGGAGACTTAGTGGCTTGATGAAGTAAGAAGCAAAGTGGGGTGGCAATATCAAGTATAGAAGCATAATATACAACCATGGTGCGTGGAGTCAATGAAATGGTGTGGCTCAAGTCTCTCTTCATAGAACTAAGTCTCACAATGGAAATCCCTATGCAACTTTATTGTGATGCAACTTTATTGTGATATCAAGTCGTTATTCACATTGCTATGAATCTAGTGTGTCATAAGAGAACCGGACATATTGAAGTTGATTATTATTTCATTAGAGAGAAGCTTAGATATGAAATTATTAGCACACGTTATCTCCCCTCCAAGAGTCAGTTGGAAGATATCTTCACCAAAACAGTTGTTGTATTGGTATTCATGTTACAAGTTATGTGATTTTGATGTTTTGCACTTGCTTGAGGGAGTGTTACAAGTAGTCATGTATTCTACTTTAATTATTTGGTTCTTCTTATTAATTATTGCCTAAGTGTAGAGTTGTAATTGCGTCAAAAAATTTATTATCAATAAGATAAAGGAGAGGAGCTCATGTATGAGCTCTCTTTCTCTCCTATATTTCTCCACACGTGTAGCCTCTTATCCTCCTAGATAAGCTTCTTCTCCTTCTTGCTTTCTTCCTTTTTCTTCTTCCCTCTTTCTCTCCTTCTTACCTAATCGAAGAATCTATGAGTTGAGGCCCTAGAATTTAACAAGTTCAATTGTCATGGTATCAAAGTAGGTGGCTTCATATTTGATTCTCCGGGTTAGTTTGAAGTTTTTGTGAGTTCTAGAATGTTAAATACTAGGGTCTCATGGTTAAGCATTTAAAGGTATGCCCTCGAGTGTCATGTAAGAGAAGTGACAGTTTGGAGTAAGCAAGAAGAGAGAAAAAGAAGAAGAAGAAGAATAGAATAAAAGGGAAGAACTCGTGAAACGAAGAGAGAGAGACAGTTAGGTTCCAAGTTGCCCTCCTCTCCTTCATTCTATTTATATTGATTTCAAATAAAATTCAAATAATGCCATCAATATTAAAGTAGATAGGGTTCAAAGCTTAATTACAATCATAACCCAAATATTCTTAATTCTTCAACACTCTCCCTCAAGTCGTTGCATATACATCATATATGTTTAGATTGAAACGGGTACAAAGAAGCAGTCTTTTAGCAATTGTTTTTGTGAAGATGTCAACAACTTGATTTTGATAGGAGACATTTTCTAGGCAGATAATTCAGCTTACACTTTTTTCCCTAATGAAGTGCTAGTCAATTTTAATATGTTTTGTTCTTCCATGGAAAACTGGAATGGAAGCACTATGTAGAACTACTTGATTATCATAACTGGTTTAATTTAAGCACCTTTATAGAATCCAAGTTCATAAATAAGAGCAATATATCATTGACTGCATGTCTCATTACTCTATACTTTGCCTCTGTGCTAATTTTGGCAACACTATTTGCTTCTTACTTTTCCAAGTGGTAAGGTACCTCCAACCATAGTACAATATCCCAAGGTAGATTTCTTGTCATCCAATAAACCAACTCAATCAGTATCTGCAAAAACCTTCAATGTTAACATGTCCATGCCATTTGTATAGGAGCCCTTGCCCATGAAACTTTTTTAGATACCAAAGTATCTTTTCCAATGCTTGTCAATATGAGACTTGAAGCTTATGCATATATAGGCTAACAACACTCACAAAAAATAAATGTCGGGTTTGGTTACAATACGAAAGACTAACTTGCCTACCAAACTTTGATATTTTTCCAACATCTACTCTTCTCCCAAACCAGCACAATCAAATTAGGATCCATTGGAGTATCTACAATAGACTTCCCAACATGTTTGTTTCCTTAAGAAAATTAAGTATATATTTCTGTTGAGATAAAATAATGTCATACCTTGACTATAGTACCTCAATCACAAGGAAATATTTGTGTAACCCCAAATCTTTTATCACAAATTTTTTATATAATTTGACCTTCATTTGTTGAATACCATCTTAATCACTCCCTGTTTAAATAATGTCATCTACATATATTCTTGTTAGTGTCTTTTACAAACATAGAATGATCAATAACATACCTATTAAATCAAACTTAATCATCACTTTGTTCAATTTGTCAAACCATGACCTAGTTGATTGTTTCATGCCATACAAAGATTTCTTCAACTTGCATACCTCCTCTTCAACGACAAAACCAAGTGGTTGATCCATATATATCTCTTATTCAAGATATCCATTCAAAAATGTATTTTTGACATTGAGTCATGAAGAGATCGTTAAAATTAGCAACAAGTGATATAAGGATAAAGTTTTCCCACAAGAAAAAATATTTTCTCATAATCTATACCATGACACCGAGTATATTATGTGGCTACCAATCAAGACTTCAACCTAACAACATTGTTATCAATATTACATTTAACTGTAAATACCCACTTACATCCCTTTGTTTTCTTTTATGGTGGAAGGGAAACCAACTTCCAAGTCTGATTGTTATGCAAAGTTGCCATCTCTTCTTCCATGGCTGGTCTCCAACTTGAATGTGTGTGTCATATCGCAATATCTAAATTGTAGGATATCGGGCATGACAAACCTCTTTTGAATGTTGTAAAAGATTCTATCACATCCATCATTGCAAAATTATGACATCTATAATAACATCATACTCTCAAAGAACACTACTAAGTTATGTGAGAATATAACACATATTGAAGAGTTTATTATCAAATATTCTTCCTTGCAACCTACATACCTATACACATCTCCACGTATTCTAAGGTTCAAATTTTCCAACCCAATTTACATCCACCGAAAAAATGTCCACCCTTGGCAAATGATGTTGTATTTCCTCTTGGGATGAAGTTGAAAATGGCATCTACCATATACAACATATCTAAATCATCTATATACATAAATAATTACTTATTCAATCCTTCATTAGAATGAACAATTTAATAAAAATGATCAAAACATAAACACAAAACAATATTTTCCAAGCCATCTCCCTTTTTACAAGGGTCTTAATCTTGTTGATGAGTGTGGTTATTGTTAGTTTAGACTTATTGCCAAAAAGCCTTTGTAGTGTTTGAGGGGGTGGGTGGGTGGGTGGGTGGGGTGGGGTGGGGACAACTCAGTGATGGACTATATATTACAAAATAGACCTATTGTCCACAATTAAAGGTAGTTTACAAACACCATTAAATGGAGTTCGGGCTATTGCCTCCACCATTTGACTTGGTAAGATTATAACTTCAAATATAAGGGTTATCACCTCTCTTGAGGGGGTGGGGGAGGAGAGGGTACCTCCCTTAATATGGTACTGCTTGTCACTACCTCATCCAAGTGTTGCAAGAAAGTGGCCACCTCCACTTGCTCTATAGGTGGAATAGAATATGATCGGGCCAAGTTGTCATCACTTGATGACGTCGAGATAAGTCTTTAAGGTCTTCTTCGTCAGTCTTCACTTTTTCATATTTATTGCAAGAAATAAATAAAGAGGAAACTTTGAGGAGCACAATATACTACAATAACATAATCCACGGTACTAGTTGACAATGGAAATTGGTCACAACATAGTACACAAATGAAAGAGATGTTGATACTTTCCTTTTATCTCCTATAAAACAAAAATATTACCATGTTAGCTATATTAGATGAACTAAACTAAAGTGAAGTGCAATTCTATGTTATGAACTTTTGTAGTACTATTTTTATAAGTACATTATAGTTAAAAAATGTATGATACTAGGATAGAACAAAAGCAAGTCTACCAATATGCTGTATGGTATGCATTTTTATTACTTGTAAATAAGGTCCTATTAACTGATAGGATACTTAGTTAACCCTCAAAAGAATCTATATGAGAATAAAGAAAAAGCAAAGGAGTACAAGATAGCAAGTGGAAGAGGCACCAACAAGAATTAGAAAGTAAAAGTGATGCCAAAAGCAAACAAAAGCTAGGGGGAGTGACGCTAGGAGCAAATTTGGAATTTACACCAAATTTTCATGTGGAGCCAACTTAATGGTACTTCTAGAATTCCAAGAGGCTGGTCAAAGCAAGTCAAAGCAATCTTTACCTTCCTATTCTTGTTAAATTTTCTAGAGATAGGGCTTTTATTTGATTTAGCATTTTCCTTTGAATTATGATAAACTTCTCCTTGATTATGTTACTTATTTTATTAAATGATGTAATTGAAAATCTTAATTGTAGGAGTTTTCTAATAGATGTAAAGGAAAACCTATAAATAGAGAAGGCTAGGATGAATAAATCATCTAAAGTCAAAGAATTTATTTTATTTTAGTTTACTCTTTCTTAATCCTCTTCTCCCTCTCTTTCTCTCAAACTCGTGCCATAGCACCTCTCTTCTTTTTTTTCTTTTCGCCTTCTCTATTTTCCTTCTAGCTCTTCTCTATCTCCCTCTCCTCCTCTACTTTACTCCTCTCTTATTTCCTTCTCTCTTATTCCAAACCTCTTAACCCCTCCCTTTAAACTCTTCTTTGCATTTTTAAGAAAAGATAAAGACCTTTCACAAGTGACTTTTTATCAATTGGTATCACAATAGTCCTTTTCAAAGACCTCCTCCGACTCGACCAGTAACCAAATAGAAGATCAGTTCAAGCAAATTGCAGATTGACGATATATAAGATTATCTCCTTCACATATCATCAAATTTGCAATATGGGCAAGTTGAGCTTTTATTTGGTTAACGATTGAGACAAAGGAGGTCCCAAAGAAGGACTATTATAATATCAATTAATGAAAACTAACTTGTTAAAAAGTCCTTATCTTTTCTTAAAAGTGAGAGAGGTTAAGTGGATTGGGATAAGAGAAAAGTAAAGTAGAGGAAGAGAGGGAGAGAGAAAGAGCTAGAAGGAAAAAAGAAAAGTAGACAGGAGCAAAAAGGGGAGAGGTGATAGGGCACCAATTTGAGAGATAGGGAAGGGGAATAAGCTAAAATAAATTCTTCTGTTTTGGAGGATTTGTTCATCTAAGCCTCCTCTATTTATAGGTATTCCTTACATCTGTTAGGAAACTACTACTTCAATTAGGATTTCCAATTACGTCAATAAAAAAAATTACATAAACTAAAGAAATTACCAAATCAAATAAAAATCATATCTCTATATAATTTCACAAAAATAGGAAGGTAAATATTGTTTTGACTTGCTTTGACTGGCCTCTTGTAATTCTAGAAGTAGCTTTGAGTAGGCTCTACATGAAAATTTGGTATAAATTCCAACTTTGCCCTAAGTTTACGACCCCTTGCTTTTTTTTTTTTGCTTTTGGTGTGACCTTCCTTGCTAATTCTTGTCGGTGCCTCTTCCACTTGTTATCTTGTGTTTCTCGCTTCTTCTTTCTTTTCATTTAGATTCTTTGAGGGTTAATTAAGTTATTAACCGTAGATTGACTCTCATATTGTTTTAGATTATAACAAAACTTTATCGATCTAACAACTTGAAAATCTAAGTATTTCAGATTTTTTACCTTCAAGAGTAAATGCATCTCAAGGTCTAACGCTTCAAGCCAAAAATCTAGACCTCAACCACAATTGAAGAATGTCTTTTGAAGAAGCACCCACAAGGAAGAAAACAACAAGAAGACTAGAGTTCAAGTGTAATATACAATAAACCCAGTCACTTTTTTAAGAGATAATCTCCATTTCTTTAATTACATATGTGAAATCGGAGTTTTAGGTTATATTTTGCACTTAAAAATATTTAAGATCATCATAAACATCATTTAGAACATGTTAAAGCACTTAGAGAAAAACATTCCCATGCAATAAAAATTAACACTTTTGAACTGGCATTGGAATGATTGATAAACCATTCGTAATGATCGATCATCCAAAACTGTGCAAGCAAAAATGTGAAGCATGATTGATCAACCATAATCGATTGATCGATCATCTAGAACATGGCCATTTCATGCTATATCGCATGATCGATCATCCCACTTGATTGATCGATCATCTCTGCCCAGGCAAGAAAATTTCTCATGGAATGATCAACTGTCCCACCTGATTAATCGATCAATCAAAACCTTGCCAATAGGGAACTTAAAGCATGACCAATCAGAGAAAAATACCCTGATCAATCATACTTATATTTCACAACAGAGGGAATCTCGATTGTTGTTCATCACCTGGTAATGATCAATCAACTTAACTTTTATGGACCAACAGTAACATATTTGATCGATCAATCCATCAATCAATAAGTCATTGTTTGAAAGAAAAGTAACTATTATGATTGATTGATCGATCAATCAAAGTACTGATATTTAAAAATGGATAAATAACAACTTGTTTGAGTGGTGAAGCTACAAATAAACCATCAAACCATGTGTAGAGGAGGAAATGAGCATTAATTGACAAATCCTCAAGCCATTACTCTCTATCTTGCAAATTTCCTTTAAAAGTGTTTTAGAGTGAAAGAGAGAGTTTCACACTTTGAAAAATCTCTTTTCTCTTTCAATCAATCGTTGCATTCATATAGTCCTAACTCCTTGATCATTTCACATTGTGCTACAAAGGAGGAGGAAACTTGAATATCTCAAGGAGAAACATCTATCCAAGTAAGGGTATAACTCTTACCTTTTTTTATTTGTGACCTATTTAATCTAAATAAAAAGGCATATATAGAGCTAGAATCTAGCAACAATCTCTTGGGGAAATTGGGATTGTACAAATCGTGTATTGCGCTACACGTGGCCAAAAAGAACTATTTTTTTTTTAATTTCTAACTATTAGAGCATATAGTTGAATTTTCCAAAGGAAGGGTTCTTGGGCGGTAACTATATAAGGGAACATCAATAACAAAAAATTTATTTGTCCCTGTGGTGTGTGCATGTTATATTTAACTTGAATTACTTGCGTGCATGATTTTTTTAGTTACACACACACCTCACTTTTAATTTGATTATCTCAATTCACCCCATCTTGAGAAGCCACCTAGGCCAACATAAGTATCCTATCAGTAACATATGATCTTATGTGCAAGTAACATAGTAGTACCTAAAAACTAATACCATATAACATAATGGTAGACCTGCTTTTATTCTATCCTAGTATTAGACATTTTTGAAGTATGATGTACTTGTAAAATAGGACTACATAAGTTCATAACATGGTATTGTACTTCACGTTAATTTACTCCATCTGATTTGTTTTATAGAAGATAAACGAAAGTTACACTAGCATAAATTACTAACATAAACGAAAAGTTCCTTTCGAGGATTAATTGTGTATCCTATCAGTTACACTAACATAAATTACTATGTAGTGGCTTAACCTTAACCTAGTTCTATGTCACATTATGGTAAAGGACAAAAAATGATCGTGCACAAAAGCCCCTTAAAAATGATTTCTACGGGCTCAAACATAAGTTTTTTTCAAGTCCCAACTAGTAATTCCATCTCATAGCGTCAAAGACTAATAAAAGATTGTTTTGGTACATGAAAATGAAAAAACTTTCACGAAAAATAAATCAAAGTTTTTCTAAAAGAAAAGAATACACTTAGATTCTTAGAATCGACATATAAAATAAAGCAAGTAAAATATAAACTATTAAACCAATGGTAAAATCATGTTGATCTATATTATTTTGATGGTAACAAAATGGGTAGCTTGAGATTATGTTACTAACAGTGTTATTAGTGTATATTATACACATGCATTCCAATACAAATATTATGAGTTTTTGGGCAAAAGTTTAAGACAAAAGAACAATCAATCAAGTTGCCAATTCAAGACCCGAAACAAGAGCACATTGAAGATTGTTATTATGAAAAAAAACTTACACAAAGAAGAAGATTGAAGATTTAAATACTAGAGTTTAAACATCATTAGAAAAATCTAAAGAACTCTACTATGTAAGTAGATAGCCAACCAAATTCTGATTCTCAATACACAAATATTTATTGAAGCATTTGGGCATGAAATATTTTCTAAAAACATATTTATCGATGCATATAAATGTTTTAGAACTTTAAAACAATATATTTTTTTTACTTTTATCATGCTCTGAATTTAGTGGTACACTGAAAATCAACATTGATCGAGCTTTATAAAGCATGATTAATCAATCATTATAGGCACAATCAATCTTACCTTGGCAGCAACCATTTGTATAATGATTGACCGATCAACCTGTTGGCATGATCAACTAACTAGTGTATAGATAGGCAAGTTTATAAAGCATGATCGATCAACCTCCTTGGGCATGACTGATCAACTTCTTATAAAACATGATCTATTAAAACTGAAATTATAAAACATGATCTATTAACCTATCTAAGCATGATCAATCAACCAGAATTTTACCAGGCTAGTATATAAAACTTGATCAATCAACCTTTACAGTGCTTGCTTGATCAACCCATGACATTTATCAATCAACCCTGATTGATCATAAGATTGCAAATATAACCACTAGGGGTTGATCATACCTTTTCATAGATCAATCAACCCTTTGTGCAACTTTTGTCTAATGGTTTAAAATGGCTAATTCCGCCAAGAAACTTATATATAGGGACCCAAACTCATCCCTTTATTTGCATACTAAAACTTTGGAAAAATGTACAAGTCAAATCTTACCCTCTTGGATGAGAAGAAATCCAAAAACGCCAAATTCTTCAAAACGCTTTTGCATTTTCTTGGCATTCAATACTTCCATCAAACTCCACACATTGCATTCCATGTGCTTAAAGACTTGGAAGTTTGAATCTCACTAGGAGAAGGGCTATCTCTCCAAAGGAAAGTTGTAAGTTATTTTTTACTCTCTTGTATTTTAACTTTCTTTGATAGAAGTTCTCTTGTACCTTAAAAAACTAGAATTATTGATATTCTAGAGGTTGAAATCTAGAAACATAGTGCCCATTAGAGTTGGATTCTAGTTTGTATTAAATCTCTTGGGGGAAAGATTAAATTGTGTGATTGGGGATTACACTTGGCTTACAGAGAGATAAAATCTCTTTATATTTTTAACTAATAGAGCATATTAGTGGAACTTTCTTGAACAAGAGTTCTTGACCCGTGAATACCACTAGGGATCATCAAGAACAAAAAACATCTACCTCTTTATGGTTGTCTTTGTGATTTTATTTTGCTTGACTATTTGATTTGAATAACACCATAAGTGCTTAAGTTTCTAAATTGTATCTCAGTTCACCCTCCCCTTTGCATTAATTTTGCTTGCCATTTTTTACCAGCATTGCCCTACTCTTCTTATTACCTCATCTATCTAAATCTGAGAGTCTAGGAACTTGGATTGCAATATAATATCAACAACACAACAAAACTAAACCCATGTATAAAAATAACAAAATATGAAAAAAAATTCCTAGCTTCAAATGGTAATCTCACTAATTTTGTTTCGATGAATTTAGGTAAGAAAAAAGATATGCTAGAGAGACAAGAAAGAATGGAAGATAAACAATGCGAGTAGAAAAAAGGGTGAGAGGAAAGAAAAGCCCATGTCTAGAGATGGTTATTAGTTGGAGGTTGGAGCTTGGCATAGGTCTTTCGTCGATTTTGGACAAGAAGGTTGATTTTGAGTAGGAAGACAAATGAGTTTGGGGTACACATTAATTCCAAAAATTTGAGAAAAGGAGAAGTAGATGGATTGGGAGTGTTGGGGTTTAGAGAAGAAAATGTTAGGTTGTGGATATAGATGGGCATTGTCATCCCAAAATGGGCATATTTGGTAAAAGAATCGTAATTTTGACATAATTTAGTCGATAATTAGTAAGATATATAGATTATTGTTAATGTGTTAATTTATTTTGTGTTATTTATTTGTTTTTTTTTAAATGCGACTGTAGTCGGACGGGCCGACCGACTGTGGATCCGGTCGTTGCATAAACGTAAGTCGTCGACAACGAGCTGTCTCACAGTTGCACTCGTGAAATTGCATAAACATTACTGCTCGATGCTTGATCTGACTGCCTTCTATTTCTTTTCTTCCATGGCGCACGGGTAGGTTACTTTTCTTGCTGTACATGGTGCTCCTATTTATTTTTCTTTTCAGTTATTGGGATGAGTTCACTTTTCCCGCTATTTGATCTGATTGCCTTCTTTTTTTCTTTCTTCCATGGCGCATGGGTAGGTTACTTTTCTTGCTGTCCCTGGTGCTCCTGTTTATTTTTCTTTTCAATTATCAGGATGAGTTCGCTTTTCTCGCGACTTAGATAGGTCTTTTAATCGTTTATCTGTTCACATATTCTGTTTATTTTTGGTGGATCTATCGATGTTATCGATTTGGTTTACGTGGATCTTTTTTATAGGTTTATAATCGTAACGGGATTTCATTACTAGGGTTTGACCTTGGTTCACTCGAAAGTGTTTCTTTATTTATCGGCTTGAACTGGTTTACCTTTTCAAAGGGAGGGATTGAATACGTGATGATTTGTGAGGCCAATAGGTGAGTCCAAAATCTTTGTTTAGAGAGGCCAATAGGTGAGTCCAGACTTTCAGTGCAAATGGGGAGGAGAAAGATCCTGGTTACAATCCGTAGTCATCCTAGAAGTATATATCTAAGATGCTATATTTTATGTATCACTATTCTTGCTCTATAATTATTATCGAGGTCACCAACCAATTTTCAAGAAAAAGAAAAAATGATTGTGTTCTTCCTGTATACGGACATCCTTGTTTACTAGTTTCTACATTCCTTGCCCTACTAGAATTTTTTTTTTTTTATGAAATGCACTAGATAGTTTTTTCTGTGTCTTTTTTCCCTTAGATTTCTCTTCCTTTTTTTTTCCCTTGTTCTTTTTGTTCTTTGCTTCTTTCTTTTCTAAAATGATTTATGTTTCTCACCGTGTTAGGGAAATTGTATTTTCACAGTGCTTTTCAACTCTTAAAACCTTCATGCTCGTAATTTTTCAAAATTTCTTACTAGTTAACATTTTTATCTATTGTTATTTGTGTAACAATCCTGGTTTGCATTTGTTTGCTACATAAATCTGCATCTGCCTGGTTTAATTTAGCACATGCATAGATTTAGTGATGCGTTTTGTTTCTATGGATGGATAAGCAAGTGTTGTTTTTGTGCTTTACTTTGTGTGTTCTTTATATATTATCTTAATGAAGCTTAGGAGAATTTTAACCTTGCTTTCTGTGTCTCTTACTTGATTCAACTTCTTCATTTTTTCAGATCATGGTGAGGTGAAACTGCTTTACTACCAAATCTGAAGGATCTGATCAACTGACTGTTCTTTCTACCTGTAATATCTTTTGGCAAGACATAATCTAGAAGGATTGGAGTTCTTTATAGACCCTTCTGGCCATGTCTGGGCTGCTTAATGTATGCCCCTTTTCTTGTGACCTTTCAATGATATAGTTAGTATTCTGTTTAGAGAGTTCTCTTGTTAATTTTTTTACTAACAAAGTTATCTATAATATTGTCGCACATGTTAGCTGAATGCAATCATGTCTTTGAATTAGTTATTTGCATAAATTGGAGGTTACTTGACTTAATTCTTGCATTTATTGCTTGGACATGCCTGTGCTATGCGCATCTAATGTGTCACATAGTTATCTATTATGTTATAGTTTAAGAAGAACTGGTGTTTGCTGCCTTTACATAGTAAAAAAAAGACCTTCTGCATAAATATCAGGGGTTAAAGCACCATTAATTTTCCAATTAGAAGAATTTGTTAATTTATTTTTTAAGGGAGTGTTGATGCCTGTACTTCTTTCACCCCTTCCGTCTCCCCAACCAATTGTGTGCATACATATGCCAAACAGGCCCTCATATTTCTATTATGCCCTGAAGCATCTAATTTGTCTTATATGAATAAAATCCTGGTCCCAAAAGCCTTGAACTGAAACCTACTCCCAATTTTTTTTTGAAAAGTTACTCCCCAAATTTTATTTCTACTAATTCCTGCAGCACTTGCCTCCACATAAAGAAACTCAATGATCCAAGTGATGCAGTTACCATTCTCACTTGACTACTGGCAGGAGGCTTTGGTTATGTTTTGAAAAACTACTTAAATGTGGAACAGCAATGGAAATTGGTTTTGGTAGACTCAGGGAGAGTTAAGATGGAAATAGGAACATCACACTGGCAGATGGTTCCATGCTAGCACTTACATTAAGGAAGGTAGCAAATTAACCAAAATCAGCACAAAGAACATTACATGATACCTACAAAACATTACCTGAAACCCAAAAACGTTCCTGGTTGTTTCACTCCATTTTTGTAGGGCCGGAAAGACTTTGAAATATTTTCAGAAAAAGGAGCTGTTGTATGACTTAGATTACCCTTGGAAAACCAGTTTGATGGGAATTTTGATTTAGGGAAAAAAAAATTAGAGAAAGGGAATATGTCAATTTACTAGTTGGAGCTGTTGTTCTAGTTTAGCTTGTACTCTGGAGTCTAAACACTTCTACCACCAAAGAGTTTTATTTTGTAACTATGGGTTACTTCTGTGATTTAAGCACATCAGTGAATATATCATGTGATTATGTGCTGTTGTGGCCCCCCTTTCCTTTTCTGTCTGGGCTGTTGTCGTTAGCTACTCTCTATGGTTCTGTTGGTCTCTTTCTGAGCTTGGGAGAATTCTTTTGAAACTTGTTATTGTTGCTGTTTTTTGGCATCTTTGGAAGGAAAGGAATGGCCACATTTTGAACAGTATCTCTTATTTCATGGGGGCATCATTCAGGGAATTTTCTGTGACATTCTTCGATGGATCAAAAGTGCTCAAAACTCTTTCCCCTTGTCTGAACTCCATTACTAGGAAATATTGGAGGACTATTTCCAATTTCAGTCCCCATCACAGTCCCTTCCATTCCCCGTAGATTCCTCTTGAAGTGGGATGGCTCAAACCTAACTTTGATGGTAGCACAAATTCAATTGAATGTTGATGGAAGTGCTTGTGGCAGCCCTGGGCTTACTGGGTTCAGGGCACCTTTTGTCATCACAAGGGCAAAACTATCCTTTCCTATGCTGGACTGCTCAGACAGGCTGGCTTCCTTGCTGCTGAGACTCATGCCTTACTACATGGAATTTGCATTGCTTAGAAGACTTTGTTCTCCTCCTAGTTGTCGATGGAGATTCTTTATTGTAATTAGCTGGTGCAAAATGGCTAAAGGCCCCATGGAGATTGCTGCCCAAATGAACCGAAGTCTCTGAGCATGTGTGTGCCTATTTATTACTTGGTCTCACACCTCTAGGTCAGGTAATGCATCTGCTGTCAGTCTTGCTAGAGAGGGAACGTCTCTTCATGAAATGGTTATTCAATGTGATTGAGTTGTTATTTCATTGTAATTTTCATTTTTATTTTCCTCGTAATCTCTGTGGGCCCTTCCTGGCTCTGTTGGGGTTGCCCTATGCATGCTTTTCTCTTAATAATTTTTTTTGAAATATTCTCTTAATAAAATTTGAGGCACACTTTTAAAAAAAGCAATCATTTACCTGCTGGTGTTGGAGTAATCCGTAACCATGATGCAGTTGGTCTTCTTTTCTATTTAGGGCCAATTGGCTGGTTTGATCCCACAGTAGCATAAATTAGAGCCCTCCTCAATGGGATTAAAGTTTTTCTATAGCACTTCTTCAGGGCCTTTTGATTGTTTTAGGTGACTCGGCTAGTGTGATCAGTTGGCTGACGGGTAACTCTTAGCCTTTGGGGAGACCAGAGCAGTTTTATGAAGAAACCATGGACTCTTGTTACTCTTAGTGGTCTCCTAGAAGCATATTTTTAAGGGCATCTAGTATTGTTGATTCTTTGGCAAAGGAAGGTATCTCCTGTCAACTTTTTGTTGTGGACGGATCCCTCCCTCCCTCTTACTTTTCTTTGTGTGTGGATATTTGTATTTTTCCTGAAAACACGGAGAAGATTTGCATTAAGGAATGTACTGGAAGGTCCAATTGGGTAAACATTTATAAGAGTCGTAAGCTAGTTTACTTCACATTTGACCCCATCATAATTTGAAGATACATATAAACATACCTCTTTAACTTTGAAGCCATGTTAGCTGTACATTTATTTAGCTCAAATGGTTTTTTTTCTTTTTCTTTTTTGCCTTAACAAAATCATGAATGAGTATTCTGAATCACATTTGTTTTGATTTCCCAAAACCTAGATGCCATGTTTTTTTTTTTCTCTTCTTTCAAGGTCATGCTGAACTGTAACTCCTTTGGTTGTAGTCAACACTTAATGGGTCAACTTCGAATCTTTTAGACTCCTCAGGCCGGCCCTTTGGAGCTTCATTTTCTGCTCAATCAGCAACTACCCCAGTTTTTCATCATTCAGGTAAGGCAATTATGATTTTTTATTTTCTAAAGGTTTCTTTTTTCAAGTCAAAGACTCAGTGGGTAAGTTCAGTTCTTTCCCAAAATGAGGAAAAATGATGGTATCTAAAGAGTAGGGTTAAGCTATTAAAAAAGAAAAAAAAAGAGAGCAGGGTTATAATCACAAATTCTTATGGTGTAAATTAAATTTTCAAGAAAGAAATACACTCTAAATAGCAATATAAATATTGTTACTTTAATAGTGAAAATATTTGATGCAATATCATGGCATTTGTTGTTTCTGAAGAGATGGTCTTACAATGAGACATTGGAGGAGAAGAATTGCCATTGAAAAAGAAAATACTACGTTGGGGCTTTTATTATTTATGTATTTTTTTTAAAGAAGGCAGTATTTTGCTCTCTTCCAAAGTTTCTTTTAACACCTTTAACCCTACTATTGAAGAAGCTCCAATGAACAAGCTTAAATCTTAATCCTCTTAAATAAATTGAAAGTGGAAAACCCTGCTCTGGAAGAAAAAACTATTTTTCCATCTGTAAGAAAAACTATTTATCCTTTTCTTTTGGAATGTTGATTTTTTCCTATTACATCATGTAATATATATACTGCCTTTTCTTTTGTGTCAATTAATAGGAACCTTACAAGGGTTGCATAACATTCATGGGAGCTTCACTGTTCCAAACTTGCTTGCCTCTCTTTCATCACGAAACTCAGCAATGGGAGGCATGCCTTCAAGTGCAGTCCAGCAGCCTGCTGGAAACCTTTCTGGTGGGCGATTTGCATCAAATAATATTCCTGTAGCCCTCTCTCAAGTAAGTTGTTGTCCAAGTTTTTTTCTTTTCTTTTTTGTTCCTTTTGTAAAGCAAATGAGATTTTTACTAAGCAAGAGAGAAAATACATAAGAGTGTCCCCCAACAGGAAGGACAGACATAAAGGACACAGACAATTTAAGAGAACCAGAAGAAAATACAACAAATTTGAAAACATCAGCATCTGAATCCAACTTTTACTGATGAATAACATTTTCCAAGTGGGAGGATCCCTATCTAGCAACACTATTCATAGCTGTTTAAGTGGGGAAGGGCATTTTTGTAAGGTCTCAGATTGAGAACAAAGTGAGGCTCAATAGAGCCAAGGATCCAGGTTATGACCCTAGCATCCTTGACTTTCCACTTGGACAAAGCCTCGGCCTCTCGAGGTGCGGGGTCACTCCCATCTAAATGTCCCCATAACTCTTTTCCCATAACAAATAAACGAAATTGAAATTCCCAGGCAGTATAATTTTTACCCGTGAAACGAATCTAACCTTTCAGATGACATGATAAAATCCAAACGGCAACTACAAAATCCAACGAAAATCTAACGAAGCCACTACCTCTCTGCCAATGGTAACCGAAAATGGAAAATTATGTGCTCTTCAAAAACACCAAACCAAGCTGTCAGCACTGCCTTAATTTATCATTACCATTTATGTCACTAAATTAAAGTGAAATTAAAATGAGAATGTTTCTGTGTACCCACCAACTCTTCTGGATAACCAGCAGCTGGAAAGTTATGCCAATATCCAGCACCTTGAACCGAAAGCAGCAAAATCCTAAAACGTTTCACGGAAAGGCGAACTCTGCAACTCAGGACCCAGGAAACAACAAACTGAAGCTTGGAACAACAAGCTAGGCCACTGGCAAGCGCAAACCCAACCCAGCAATTTCACTTCAAAACCAGACGCACTTTGCCCTAGCTGGAGGCTTCAAATCCGTCGAGTACCTGCAGCAAGTCGCCCCGACCGGACAAAAAACAAATGTCTGAGATCCAATGAAGCCCCAACCTCTCTGCCAACGGAACCCCAAAAGAATGTAAAACCCACGGAAACCTCTTTGGACGGAAATCCAAACACTGAAATCCAACGAAGCCCCAATGAACTCAGACAAAGCCAAGAACGTGCACCGAAAGCATCGAAAATGTCGAAGACTATGAACCCCGCTTTGATACCATGTCAAAATATTGGAAAATCTATATTACACAGCGGGGAAGCTCGAGGAGAGACGGAGGCTCGATCGTTCACTCGATCCCTGTTCCGTCCCGAGCAGCTTGGGAAATAAAGCCCTGTAAGTGATAAGCAATAGAAAATTACAAAAATGCCCTTCCCCACTTAAACGGCTATGAATTCATACGATAACATATTAGCCATTTTATTAGCCGATCTTGGAGTGTGAGATAAAAAAATGCTGAGACTAGTCAAATATTTCCTCCATTTGAGGAAGCAGCCACCACTTTCCTCAGCTATGTTTTGCACCCACTAATCACGGATGATGAGTCTCTGTCAACAGTCAGGGGGATGCTGAACCACTCACTACTGATGCAGATATCATGAAGGAGAGTGGTTTTCAGCGTAGTGAGAATCAGCTAAGCCTAGAGGTCCTGCATATGAGGGGGTTCATCTTGCATTCATGATCATGGGATCCCGTAGTCAGCAGATCGGAGAGTTACTATGTGCATTGCTATCAAAGTTGAGCTCTTGTGTTTCCTCAGTGGAAGTAGGCCATGGATATGAAGATGGAGGCATTGCTTGAAAAGGGAACCTAGACATTATGTGATCCACCTGCTGATGTTGTCATTGTAGGTTGTCGTTGGGTGTATATTTTGAAATATACAGATGATTGGGTGGGTAAGGAATATACCCAAATATATTATGCAGATGTTTCTGAAACGTTTTCACCTGTAGCTTGATTGACATTGTTTGCACTTTGATTTCAGTAGTTATTACTAAGAGCTGGCTCTCGTTTCAATTGGACATAAAAAATGCCTTTTTGTATGGGGATTTGGAAGAAGAAGTGTATTGGAGCAATCTCCTGAGTATGTTGCTGAGGGGCAGAGAGGGACAATGTGTTGGTTGTACAAGGCCATTTATGGCCTCAACCAAAACCCTAAAGCATGGTTTGATAAGTTTAGTGGAGTGATTATGTTTTTGGACATTACTAGAAGGCACTGTGACTATTCATTATTTGTTTTGCAGAAGTTGTATGGAGTTCTGGTGTTAATTGTGTATGTGGATGACTTAGTGTTGTTAAGAAGTGATACAATGGGCATCGAAGAGGTACAAGCATATTTTGTCAAACATTTTCAAACCAAAGACTTGGGATCCCTTAAATGCTTTTTAGGAATAGAAGTGGCAAGAAGTAAAATAAGAGTCTTCTTAACACAAAGAAAGTATGTCAAGGATATGCCATGAGTATATGGTTTGTTGGGAGCAAGACTTTTTTTGTTTTTGAAATTGGAGTAGCGCCCAAGGAAGTGAATCATAATCTTCATGATGATGATAGTGCTGAACTCAAAAGATAAGACCGTGTATGGAAGGTTATTTGGTAAGCTTATTTATACCACAAGTACCTGACTTGACATCTCAACAGTAGTTAGTCAATTCATGGAGCATCCAAGGAAGATGCACTTATGGCAGCGCATAGAATAGTGAGATATTTGAAGGGTGCATTGAGTAAAGGTTTATCATATAAATTACACGGTCATTTGTGGATTGGGGGCCATTCGGATGCTGATTATGCAACATCCAAGTTGGATAGAAAGTCTACCTCCAGATTATTGCGTATTTGTTGGAGGGAAGTTGATTAGTTGGAAGAGCAACAAACAAAGTGTTATAGTCCATTCTAATGCAGGAGCAGAATGCCAAGCAATGCCCCATATAGTTGGTGAAATTCTGTGGGTAAGGTTAGTGTTGCTAGAGTTTTTTTTGCCAAGGGTGCTATGGCAATGTATTGTGATTACCAAGCTTCTATTTTTCATTGCTAGTAATCTAGTATTTAATGAAAGAACCAAACATGTTGAGGTCAATTGTCATTTCATTCATGATGTTTTGATGAGAGGTGCAGTAGTCACTCTATATGTTAGTTCTGTTGATCAGGTTGGTGACATTTTACTAAGGCTCTAGGCAAGCATGAGTTTGAGAATTTTTGTAACAAGCTGAGGCTTCTAGATATATATGCTCTATCTTGAGGGAGAGTGTTAAAATATATGAAGAACGATATTTTGGTCATTTCACACTTGTCAGATTGTCCCTCTAAGTTAGCTGTAAGCTCGTATGTGTATAGAAGATATGTGTTTCAATTTTCTTGATTTTGAGATGTATTAGGAAGTTATAGAGATTTAAATGTAGAGGGGTATCAATATGCTGCTTGTCATATTTCACTTAAGTGACTATAAAATAGGAGAGAGGTCAAGTCCTCTCGCTAATGAGTGCTGGTAATTAGCTGCACTCTTCATTCATCTTCTGTGCTGTCTTATCTCTCTCTTCTCCTTTCTCTTTCTTCTCCTTTCTCCTTTATCCTTCTTCTCAATTTTCTACTTCTACAGACAACAACTATTAACTCTTGCTTTTTAGGCGGTGTTCCCTGCTGTATCTTATTTTCTTGCTTCTATTATCCCAATAGCAGGTTCCCTGCTGTATCTTATTTTCTTGCTTCTATTATCTCAATAGCAGGTAGGAGCATAATTAGCTGCTGTCAGCACTTTGTTTTATTTGCTGGTTGTTGGTTCTTCTGGTTTCCTGGTTTAGTGTTCTAAAATTTGGTTATAGATGCTTAGTTTGCGATGCTACTAAGCTTGTTATCTGGTGGATGTTATTAGCTGTTAGTCCTGTTTCAACCATGTAATCTCGAGTTTAAGTCAAGCTAGTCAATCTTTCTCTTGGTAGGCCTAACATATGTGTATAGGGAGAGTCATGTCTTTACAAATGTATTTTTTTTTTTTTTTTTTTTTGATAAGGGGAGGAAAATACAAACCTAGCTTTGGGGGCCTGACTCCACAACAAACTGTTGGAGAGAAATACCCTCTTTAGCCTGAGAATCTGCCAGGTGATTAGCAGAGCGCAGAATGTGGTTCCATTTACAGTTTAAACAAGAAAATAAATTACAAATTTCATTGAACATATCCCAATGACTCCACAGGGGTTGACCATGGTTAGCACACCAATTGATGACCACTTTTGAATCGCCTTCAATAAAAAGGGGACTAGAGAGGTGGCTAGAGAAGATTTTGAGCCCGTGCAAAAGACTAGAAAGTTCTGCAATAATAGAATCTGAGTTGCCAAGGGGACCTGCATATGCGAAGAGGAGATTGCCATTTCCATTGTGGATAACACCACCGAAACCAGCTGGACCAAGGCAGCCAAGAGCACTTCTATCAAAATTGAGTTTTGTGTACCTAGGTGGAGGGGGGGACCCATGTAGCCATAGTAGGGGGGCGAGAGGGTAGAGACATCCCAGCAATAGACTGCCAGTTTCCTCTGAAGTTCGAATCACTGAATTTTTTGAATTATTTTCTGTTTAACTTGAGGAAGCCTACAATTTTCTCATTATGCACTAATTATTTCTTGCAAGTGGAAACTGGCAAACGCCAACATTGGTACTTTATTTTTTTGTTGAAGGTTTTACTTCTGGTGTGGGCCAAACTCCATGATGTGATAGTATTTATTTGTTTACTAGCACTTTGTTTTTCTTGTATATTTTTTACTATTAAAAATGTTTTTTAATTCCCTTAAATAAAAACTTCATCATTTTTGTTTTTTGTTTTGCTTTCTTATTGCTACAGATATCTCATGGCAGCTCTCACGGACATTCTGGGGTTGCAAATAGAGGTATAAACTTTGTTTGTAGTCTGGCACTTGATTATATGGAGCAAGTGGAGGAGGTGGCAGGGAGTTCTGATGGAATGAGATTCTGACACTTTGAGGTTGGAATGCCATTCTAATCATTAGACAAATAGTTAGTATTGGTGGTCAACTTTTTTCTAAGCACTTCACGCCAGTTGGATAAATGTGAGAGTTATTCTGAATTTAATTTCTCACATCTTGTCAAAGTGCACAACTTCCTCTGCCACCCCCACGCTTACTCGCCAAAGTGTTGTATTTTTTCTTAGCTGGAATGCTGTTCCAGGGTTGGGTGTATCTCCAATATTGGGGAATGCAGGACCTCGAATGACGAGTTCTGTGGGAAGCATTGTTGGTGGAGGTGGCAATGTCGGGAGGAACTTAAACTCTGGAGGTGGTTTTTCAATGCCAGGACTTGCTTCACGTGTAAATATGTCTGCTAATAATGGCTCAGGAAATATTACTGTTCAGGGACCTGGTAGACTAATGAGTGGTGTGCTTCAACAAGGTAATTGGTCCTATTCTGCATGGTTGTCATAGTGATCATCTTAATAGAGTTTGTATTGAGGTCATAATATTTTCTGATTGTACTTATTTGATATGATGCAAAATGCATTGGTCATAACTTATAGACGTTTCACTCCATGGAACACGTATCAGGTGATATGCTTTTGTATTTTTCTTTTTGTTGGGGTGGTGGGGGGAGGGAGGAGATGATACACCCGATATAATGTCTCTCTTACGGTAATATTCATACTAGTATGCTCAGATGTTATGTAATGCCAATGTCTCAGACATATTGGTTTTTTTGACAACCTGATATGTTCTGGAAATTCAAAAATGTCTACTCCTGCTTTACTCTATAATGTATGTTGTACAGGAGTAACTAAGATGTATAAAGAAAGAAGTGGATGTGGTAGCACTGGCATTTTAAGTTAGAAATGGAGTTTTTCAAATCCTATGGTTAAAATTTTCTGATGAAATTTTGCAAAGATTGTAATGTTGAACACTGGTTTTGAAGGAATGAATCAACTAGAAGCTTATGGTTTCACTTTTCTTTCTCTTGCCTTCTCTTTATTACTGTGCATTCATTTATTTCTTTGTATATTGAGGGTTACTTGGTCAAATCATTTAATGAGCATTTTAATAAAACTTGGTACATGGAAATAGGTTTTTTATGATGAATTTTATTAATATTTTTTGGAAGAATTTTATTAATATCGAGAAGAGGTACTAGTAAGAAAATCAAGAAGAGATACAAGAAACAAATGGGGAAGAAGAGAAAAAGGGAACTTCACTAGGCAAGGCACAAACAGTATTGGATCGAACAAAAAGCTATACAACCTCATATTAAGAAAATGAAATAGTAAGACCTGACAATCAGGCCAAAAGGGAGGATAATATTGACAAAGATGAAATCACATGAAAGACTTGTAGTAGTTGAAAAAAGGAGGAAGAATATGAGGAAAAAAGAGAATAACAGAGTTCAATCAAGATAAGAGTCATGCACCTCTATTCCCCGTCTCTTTCTAATATGTAGTAAAAGAGTAGAAACATACACTGAAACCATAATTTCTGAACTAAAAAGAAAGCGCCTGTAAGTAATCCAGCTAATTACCCTTGACCTTTATAACATGGTAAAACTGCATTCTCCCTCATGTTGGAACATAAAATATTTAGTTGGCCCAATTTATTTCAACATACAATAGCGTTTAACTAGATTTAGCTTTTTGTTTTTGTTTTTTCTTTTTGGAACTCAAAGCGAAACTAAGTGTTGGTAAAATATCTCTGTCCTGATCCTCAGATGAAGCACATTGAGTGGTGATCTTTGTAGACATCCTAAGATCCTATAAAGTAATACCTCCTAAATGTATGCTCATCAACTTGTTGTGAGATTTCATTTTCGTAGCTGTAATTGAAAACCAAACTCTACACACTCAGGTTTGGGACTGAAGCTCAAAGTTTCGCTGATTCTTGGAACTACATGCTCAGTTCTGCTAATCCAGTTGCAGATTCTCTTGCTAAAGAGGGTGCCAGCCATCGGGCAGTCTGCTTCTTTAGTTTTTTGGTTGTACTATTTTGGGGGGTTAATCATTTTCTTAAATTTTTTATCTCTGTCCCTGTGTTAATAAAATCAATGTAAAAAAAACTTCTACAACCAAACTTGCTGTTTACTGAATATTCAAAATAAAAATAAAAATCACTGTTTGCTCTTCCACGTGATTAGAGATTCTGGATTAAGAGTTATGTGAGTTCGGCTTCCTAATCTCTCAACCTTAATGGCTTTGTATGCGGATATTTCAAAAGAACAAGGGGGATTAGACAGGGAGACCTGCTCTCCTCGCCTCTTTTCAACATTTTAGCGGAATTCCTCTCCTCTATGTTTTACTCGACAATGAATCTTGGGCGGGTCCCCCCTACCAGCCCCCATCAGGCTTTTAATATCCCCATTCTTTAATATGCGGATGATACCATCATTTTTGGGATCGGTAATATGGAAGGCGCTAGAAGGATTAAAGCTGTCTTGGGACTATTTGAACTAGCCTCGTTGCAGAAAGTTAATTGGGGGAAAACTTCCCTCATGGGTTTCAACGTCAGCCCTAAGTTACTAGAAGAGCTGGCGAACATCTTCGGATGTAAAACCTCTAGCATCCCATCAACCTACCTTGGTCTCCCCCTCTTCAATGGCCGCATAAACCAAAGTCTTTGAAACCCTGTGATGGAAAAATTGGAGACCCATCTAGCAATTAGAAGAGCCGATTTCTATGCAAAGCAGGTAGACTCATTCTCCTGAAGTCTTGTATTGCAGGCATCCCTAATTATGCTTTGTCTTTTATGTTGTGCCCCGTCTCGGTTTGTAATGCCATGGATAAGTTAAAAAGAAGATTTCTATGGTGAGGATCGAGTGATACTTTTAAGTACCATTTGGTCAAATGAGAGGAAGTTTGTTTGCCAAAAAATATGGGAGGTTTAGGGATTCGGAAATCGAAGGATATGAATCAAGCTATGCTCTTAAAATGGATTTGGAAGTTCAACAATGTTTCTTCAAATCTTTGGAAGGAAATTGTATCTGTTAAACTTGGCTGTCCTTCTCCTTGGTGGACTTCTGAAGGCAATCGAAGATGTTTATCTACAATTTGGAGATCATTATATTTACTTATTCCCAAAATTTCTTTAGCCATCAAATTCTATGTTGATAATGACAGATCTTTAAAGTTTTGGGAGGATTGGTGGACGGGACAGGAGCCTTTACAGTCAGCATTCAGGAACCTTTTCCTCCTATCTTTGTGAAGGGAGATATTGGTTTTAGATGCTTTTGAGGGAGATGGTTTGAACTTGCACCTAGAAGGGGTCTCTCTGATATTGAGGCTTTGGAGGCGAGTAGGTTGTTGGAATGTATGCAATCCTTTAGATTGAGGCCTTTAGATGTTGACAAGATGATTTGGTGGCCTGATAAAAGCAGATATTTTTTCGTGCCCTCAGCTTACAGTTTTATCAATGGTTGGCAATTAAATCAAAGGGATCATGAGATTTTCTTTTCATGGCGTCTTTATGCCCCGCCAAAGATAAAATTCTTCATATGGAGCGCTTACCTAGAAAAGATACTCACGGCAGATGTGCTTAGAAGAAGAGGACACCCAGCTATTGATCCTCTTTGCCCTCTCTACAACTCTGAGGTCGAAACAGCCAATCACATCTTGCTCCAATGCTCTTTCTCGTGGACTGTGTCGACTTTCATCCTCTGTAAGACTGGGTTGCAATTCTGTATGCCAACTGATCTGATTTCTTTTAGCAAGATGCTCTTCGGTTATCCCCTTCTTGGGCTTAGAAAGCTTATGATATCCGCTTGCACTGGTTTCATTACGTGGGGGTTTTGGAATGAGTGTAACCACAGGCGTTTTGATGCTAGAAGAGATTCCGCGGTAAGGGTCGTTGATCGTGTGTCGGGCTAGATCTCAACGTGGCTTCCTACTAAGAAGCCTTTCTCCTCCTCTGCTGGTTCATCTATCAACGATAATTGGAGTAATATTGCAAAGATGCGGTATGGAACCAAAATCCCAGTCATGCAGGAATGGACCCCCCCCAGAGCATGGTTTCCGTAAGTAAAATTTTGATGGTTCTTCTCTTGGCAATCCTGGAATTGCTGGCTTTGGGAGTGTTATCTTGGATTCTTACGGCAATCAGTGCCTGTCGTATGTTGGTCCGTTAGGCATTGTTTACTCAACGACGGCTGAGTTCCAAGGTCTTTTGAATGGGCTCCGCATTTTCAGAGACAATTATAGTGGTCCTCTTCACATTGAAGGGGACTCAAAGGTGGTAATTGGTTGGTGTGAATATGCATCCTTCCCCCTGTGATGCCATTGGGATTCTGTTCGGGAAATTCTTGAAATTGCCTCTCAATTTTCTTGTATTTGGTCTCACATTCCGAGATCTGCTAACTTGGTAGCAGATGTGCTTGCCAAGTTGGGAGCATCCTTTCAATCTCTTGTTGTCAGGGATATGCTCCTGAGTTCTTTGTAATTCTTTGTTAATATGTACATCCTTTTCCAAAAAAAAAAAAAAAAAACGTGACTAGATCTCCACCAACTTTAAAAAAGCCCTGAGTTTGACAATATATCAATGAGATTCCCTATAGTCAATATCAGAAAGTTAAACCTTTTCTAGGTTTGCCTTTTTTAATATTTTAAAATCCTGTAACTAATCTGACTAAATTATACCTGACATGTAAACCACTTAATAGATCTCTAGTACTTGACACATAAAAAATGGAGAAAAAAATTAATCAGCATGGGAAAAAGATATCAAAACATGTCTTCTTCATGAGGGAGGTATATGAGCATGCTTGTCTGATGGGAGCTGATATTCTTGGTATTTTGCAGCACCACAGATTCTTTCAGTGCTTGGAAATTCATATTCATCATCAGGAGGACCACTGTCACAAAGCCAGGTCCAAGCAGCGAATAATTCATTGAATTCCATGGGAATACTGAATGATGTGAATTCCAGTGATAATTCTCCTTTTGACATCAATGATTTTCCCCAGTTGACTGGACGCCCTAGTTCAGCTGGAGGGCCACAAGGACAATTAGGTCAGCTCGAAACCAGTAATTACATTTTTTCGTTTCATGAAAAAAGTGTTTCATTATGCCGTGCGCTTCACACTTTATATGTTGCCATGCCTAACTGGTTTGTAGGTTCTCTGCGAAAGCAAAGTGTTGGTGTTAGTTCTATAGTCCAGCAGAGCCAAGAATTCAGCATCCAAAATGAGGATTTTCCAGCTTTGCCTGGGTTTAAAGGTGATTTTGTCTTGTCTCCTTTTCTTTTTCTTTTTATTTTTGTGTATTATTTCGTATTGGTAGATGATGAAACACTTTACACAGTGCTGTTACACATTACCTGGCATTTATGCTGGGATTTGTTCTTCTTGGATTACTTTTTTTTTTAAATGGTTATTGGATTGTGGATAGTAGAAACACTCTAATATTCACTTGCTGTTGTTGGGTGGATGCATATTGGTCTTAATTAATTTTTCTAGCTGCATTTGTCTTACTTCACCTGCTGCATGTTAGCAAGGTAGAATTTTTTGTCATTTTGGTATGAGATTGCTTTATAGAAAAAGAACATATACATTTGAGATTCAGTTAAGATATCTCTGAACGAGATTGATTTATTTGCCAAGGTGAAGAAACCATGAAGAAGTTTGTAGGATTGACTATGGAGGCATTTCTTTCTTGTTTGCTCTTATTTGCATGTTGAACGTGCAACCTTTGCACTTTGCCCATTGTTATTGGTTTTGTGATGATAATATTGAAAGAAAAAAAGGAAAATATTATTTGGAGATAGTTTAGGGTTTAGGGATTTGGCCAAACTTCTTCCAGAAATATTTAAAACCTGCCTAACACATTCATATTCTATGTTAACATAATTTTCTTTCCAGCTTTACTCGTGTAGTAACTAACTTGAGATGCTTCCATCCTATGGCATGGGGGTCTTTCCTTAAACTGTTTCGAGGGATTATATTAGCAGTTTTATCTATGAATCATCTTAGTTGAACACCCTATTCTCCGAATCTTACCCTAATTTCTGTGACCTTATATTCATGTTATGCCTTAGTGGTAACTAATTGTTTATCTATAGTTTTTTGTTTATTATTGGGATTCTATTAGCAGTTAGATCTATTGAGTTATCTTAGTAATTGGTTTTATAGTCTGAACTCTTAGTGCACCTGTTTGTTAGACATAACCATGTGTGTTGATGCAGTTATATATATCTAAACTCTCGTTGTAAGATATCTCTTCACTTTTTTTATTCTGGATGGATGAGAATAATCAATTTTTTTTCACTTATGTATTTCTTTTCCAGGTGGTAGTACTGATTTTTCAATGGATATGCATCAGAAGGATCAACATATTCACGACAATACTGTGCCTATGATGCAGTCGCAGCATTTCCCTGTGAGTTTTGCTTCACTTGCTGCTTAGGATTATTTTCATTTTGAAGTTTTTAAGAATATCAATTAAATCTAGCAGAACAGCCGGTGCTAAGCAAGCACGAGCCTGCTCAGTTAACATAAAACTTCTTGGTGGCTAAAAGGTCCCACCATGTTGTGGCTATAGATTTTGCTTTATGTCTCAGGAAAAGCTGTCTGAGAGTAAGAGTAGTAGTGGAGGATGGTCTCACATTAATTTCGGCTGGGAAAGATTCTATCATTTATGAGTCAAGAAAACTTTTCAACAAGTAGATTCTCTTGGAAACCATCAGTTAAGAATGATTTCTTCTTACACTTAAAATTTGTAGGATACGGTCATTGAATATGATTGTACTCTTACAAGTTGTCCAAATGAGGTCTAGAATCCACTGATGGTCAGGGACAATATTCTTCGATCCAAAAGTCCATAGAATTTTCTAGCTTAGATATATTGAGGGGTTTGGGTGGAGCCTTGTATGCTCATGCTGATGTCTTGCTGATGCCAATTTTACTCTGAATCAGTTGTCTACTGGAGTCTCCTGTTTCTGTTCGGTCAAGAGGTACAGATTGCCCCTTCTTGAGATTCTTAGGGGTCTATCTCCACCTATAAGATAACATTGTTTTGTTTAAATGTTGAGTATATATGCACACACCTTTCTTATAACCTATGTGACCATTGAACCAAAGGCCTGATTCACACCTATAAAATAACATGAGGTCCAAAATATTTCCAAAATATTTCTAGCACAATAGATGTTCTGCCGCTGGGGTCTAAATTCAGATTCCTCACTTTAAACACTTATTCCCCGTTGGAAATTGTGAAGGATTTAGATTTAAGTATCTTTGTTTAGTGAGTTTCAGTATCCCACCCCAGAAGTGCTGAGAGGTCCTGATTCAAATATCCTTTCTAATAAAGTGAGATCTTGTTATCTCACTTTAGGATAGTTGAGGGGTCCAAACTCACACATCCTTCTTGTAAAGTGATTTCCGCTTGATGGTTCACCTCAGAAATGCTGAATTAAAAATTAGCCCTTAGAAGTGTGTATGGGCAATGTAGTAACTTTGTCTTTTTCACTTAATAAAAGAGATGAAGAGATGGGGAAGATAAGTACAAACAAAAAAAAGATTTATGATACTCATTCTCAAAAAAAAAAAAAAAAAGAGATGAGGGGGTCGAGCACGACCCTCAACAAGAGTCTTCTCAAAGCTCTCTCCCCTCAAACTCTTCTCTTCTCTTCTCTCCTTCAATTTCTTTCTCTATACTCTCTAATTTTCCTTTTTTTTTTTTAAAGTAGCTCTTATTTTCCTTTTGACAATAGGAATAGGAAGAAGTTTAAGTAATCCTGCATTTGTAGAAGATCCTTTTATTGTCTGATGTACACGACACGTTTGAAAATAGTATCCAATATCCCAATCTAGAATAGGTTAGAAAAATCTTTCACGAATCAATGCTATGTTCTTATCTTACCGAAGTGTCTTGCTTTGTGAGCTTCTTGTAAGATAAGTTGTTGAAGTGAAGTGTTGGGAATACATAAACAATTCCCTTTGAATAAGTATACATCCACCTCAAGATAACTACATTTTTACTATTGTGTACTTATTCTAGGATCTTTTTAAAATGATCATCTTCTGCAAGTTGCTGTTGAGTTATCTCAAATCCAAGAACATCAGTTCTCACAGAATATAGAAGCACATACCTTCTACTCAATGCATCAACAACCTTGTTTGGCAAACCTTATTTACGCTTAAGAAAAATAGTGAGTTCTTGAAGAAAGTTCATCCATTTGGCTTGTCTTGGATTCAGCTTTTGTTGCCCATTGAAGTGCTTTAGTGCCTCTTGGTAAGAGTACAACACGAGCTCCTTGGGTATCCAATAGTGCCTCCACAGCATCAAAGTCTTTGTATTGGCATAAAACTCAAAAGCAATAGTGCCTCCCAAACATCAAAAGTCTCCATAATGGCATAAAACACAAGTAGTAATGCCTCCAAAACATCAAAGCCGTTGAATAGCATAACACTAAGATAATAGGTAGGATAGCTATGTGTAACTCCACTCAGCACTAGAAAAGCCCATGGGTGTTGACTTTTGATTGAGGACAACCCTTGTTCCTACCTTAAACGCATCACAAACTAAATTTAAACATCAGTTTAAAATCTGGTAGGGCTAAGCAAGGTGACTAGTAAGCAGTGCCTCGATAGCATCAGAGGCTTCTTGAGCTTGTGGATTCCATTCAAAAGAACCTTCCTTCATCAAATCAGAAATAGGAGCTATGATGGTGCTGAAATTTTGACAAATCTCTGATAAAAACTCGCTATACTATAGAAGAACCTTACCTCTCACACACAAGAAGGTGCTGGCTACTCTGCTTGAATTTTGGCAGGATCTGGCTTGATATTCTCTTTTGAAACTTCATAACCCAAAAAAATGATGCTTGATGTAGCTAAGCTGCACTTTATAAGGTCAGCATATAGTTTGCCTTATTTAAAGTCTCTAAAACCTCTTTGAGATGCTGCAAGCTTGTGGATAAGTATTATGCACCTAGCCAATACTACCCAAAAGACCGGCCTGTTAGGAGTGGAAGATATAGGTACATAACCCAGGATCATAACATCACACCACGCTCGTGAGAGCCGACGTCCACGGTGGCCCACTTGCGATAGCCTACTCGAGCGACAACCCACTCTAGCGATGGCCCGTTGGTGCTAGAACACACTCAGGTCGCCCCTTCCGCTTAGCGGTTGCCCAATGGTGCGGGAACACACTCTGGTCGCCACTCCCGCTAGGTCACCCCCTCCGTGCGGTCGCCCCCTCCCCAAGCTCTCCTTCCGGGATTCAAAATCGCGACATAGCGCTAGCTCTGATACCAAATGTTATACACTTAGCCAATACTACCCAAAAGACCGGCCTGTTAGGAGCGGAAGACATAGGTACATAACCAAAGTCATGACTATAATTGAAATATTATCAGAATAAACTACCACAAACCTGCTTATGAATGACTATAAATCAAAATAAAAAATTCATTACTCTTGAGGGGCATTTGTGAGTCCAAAAGGCATCACAAGCTATTCATATTGTCTCTCTCTTGTTTGAGTTTTTATTTGATGGTAGCCACTTCTGATATCAATCTTAGAGAATATTGCGACTTTATTGAGTTGATTTAACATGTCTTCAATTTTTGGTATAGGAAATCTGTACTTTGATCTTATTAATGGCTTTACAACCAATGCACATTCTCTATGTTCCATCCTTCTTGGCACCAATATGCGTTCAAATACTGTTGACTGATGATCTTTACTAACCGCTTTCTGATTCAGATAGGACAGATACGACTAAGAATCTGAAGAAGTAATGCAATTGAGCACACTTACGTCCATTAGCTAAAGGAGAAGATAGTCGATCCTATATCCGATGAGTCATAACAAGGGTCTTGCTAAGGCACCTCTTTCCTAAGGGTTGGAAGTGCAGAAATTAACCTACACAAGCAAATCCAGAACAGGTAATCGGTAAGAGCAAGTGGAAAATGGGAGACATGTTGGAATTCATTAGAGTGTAGATCTAAGAGAAACTCATCTTGGAATTCATCTAGAACTCATTGGACATGTTTAGGAATAGTTGAAATCTCCATTTTATAGAGTGATGCTTGGTAGAGATGAGAGGAAAAACTACTTTACTAGTTTTCATTTCTTGCTCAAAATCTGCCAAATGAAGACATGCTATAGACTTGACTTGGTTTGGTATGGAGTCTAGTGTATTTTGTCAGCGAAAGAGTAAGCTTTTGCCCATCAACAAGGAAAGCATACATATTCTTGTCCCCATTATGTGTAGATTTTTGGTCAAATCCAAGGACTTCCAAGTTGGAGATGACATGCATCCATGGAGACAACATCACACCAAATAATCTTGGTGTACCTATCTCCAATTGTTAAAATAACTAATCGTCTTCAAGACACTTGCACTTCATTAGCATAATTGAGCCATTCTTAGTTTGTAGGGATGTGAGTGGACTTTTGTCTTCAAGTTTAGTTTAGAGACCACATTTTGTGAAATCACATTCTCACAACTACCTGAATCAATAATAACTTTTGTTCTATGATCTCCTAGAGAACATGTAATTGGAAAGATGTTACGCCTCAGCCAAACTTTTTTCTGTTTAGGAGTATAAAAGACCCTTCTATTCACCAAACTAGTGCCATTATCCCAAGCATCAACTATTTCAGTTTCTTCTTCTAGATTTTCATCTTATTTTTCTTCGTTCTCCTCGTCATTAATAGTCAACAGTGTTACCCTTTCTGAACTCCCATCTTCATGGACTAGTGCTTTCATTTTGAGGATTTGAAATTTACAGAACCAGATTTGCCACATTGGTGGCAGGTAATGTTTGGCTTAAGTTGGGTGGGTTTTGAGATAGAATTTTGGATGGTTGGTCTATTGGATAGTGAGGAGTTGGTTGCTGGATTTTAGGTTTCTATAAGGTAAAGGTGTATTAAATGTTCAGGTAATTTTTGGGTGAAAGATTTTGGATTGATATCTAGTCCTTAGGTATTTTTTTCAGTCAGATCTTCTACATTGGGATGTGCTGTGTCAACCAGTCTCCACTAGATAATATGCTGTCTCCACAGTGCAGAGGCCAACTATTTCAAGTTAAATCACCATTTGTATTTTCTTCCTCATGAAGCCAGCCACTTTGCAAATACAATGGGAAACATGTGAATCAGAAATGACAGAAATTGTGAACACCAAAACATACAAGGAGGAATTACAGATTAAGAAAGAAGGAGAAAAACCCTCTTTCAAGTCACATACTCCAGGTTAAGAGCTCACCAACTGATGTGTGTTGAAAATGCTAGAAATTATGAACCAAAACATACAAGGAGGAATTACAGGTGAAAATAGAAGCAGAAAAGCATTTTATGAAGTGCACAAACTCCAGGTCAAAAGCTCATCAACTGATTACTTGCCTGTGTAAATAGACGGAATTACAAACCTTGTCCTTGGGACATCTTGCCCTCCAACTTGCTGTCATGAGACAGGAAACCAGTGACAAAATTTTCAAAGTAAGAAAAAAGCAGAAATGCAGAAATAGACAGATAATCTTAGATAGTAAAATGAAGAACTTTGCTGATGCATTGGGCATGATTAATGACGAACTGTAACCATGATTAAGAATAGAACTTATTGAAAGGAGCAACTCGCAAGCAATATTCCTAAATGAATATACTATGATGGAATTATGAGAGGGGATTGATTTCACAGTGTTAAAGAGCAGTTATAAGAGAAATAAAACAAACCTGGTGAAAATGGCATTCATACAGGAAATTTGCCTCTCCAACTTGCACTCCTGAGACAGGAAACCAGTGACTGGTGTTGAAATAATGGATTCATCAAGTCATCAGTTTTTTTTTTTTTGAAATGTAGTCATCAGTCTTAAACTGGTGAAATTTTAAGGGCTTGAAACAGAAAAAAAAAGATTGGTGCAAAGAAAGGGGAATCACTTGCAACATCCAGAAAAAAATTGCCTTTTAAGAAGAATCCAGGATTTGGGTCAGGCAGGAGTGAAGTCGCTTACAAAATGGAGTGTATTGTCAAGGACTTCTTGAGAGAAGACTATGAAAATATAATTACTCAAGAAATAGTTTATGGGAAACGGTGAGCTGGGTCTAATTGGTTAAAGGAAGGAGATGAGTACACTAAATTCTTCCACATGATTGCCCCAGTACACCATAGAGGAAATGAAATTTTCTTTGTTACTATAGATTGGAAAAGAGGAAATAAAAAATTATTTCATTGCCTGTTTCGCTGTACTTGATACCCAGGATGCGTCCCAACAGATTCACATCAGCATACATAAAGGTTTAATGTTCCAATTGAAGTGGCCGAAATTATATAGGCACCTTTCAGACTTGAGGAAGTTGAGATGGTTATAAATTTTTTACCAAATGATAAAGCAACAAGGTTAGATGGCTTCATCTCTGAATTTAACGAGATTGGTCACACATCCGTAAAGAATGACATTGTCAGTTGATACACTCCAGGAATTTTGCAAAAGAGGTATAAAAGCAAGGAGCAGTGACAGCAATTTTTCGCCTTCAATATTTAAAAGCTTAACAATGGCTATTTCACTTCAATAGTTATCTAGTTTAACTTGCCAATGGGCAAATTCTTATTTCCCTCCATTTCTCCTTATGTTGGGAGTACCCATATAATTTCGTCCTCTACATTGCTTGTGCAAACGTTTTATTTTACTAACACAGAGAATGGATAAAGCTCTACCTTGTGATCCTTCCTATCCTTCTAAGTTGTAGGTTTCTTATTTGACATTGTTCCCAATGTTAGCATCTGTTCATGTCATGCATGGGTAGCAACTGTAGCATCCCTAACTGGAATTTTTTTGTGTGAAAATATGAGTAACATGTCACAAGTACTTGATCTATCGTAATTTTTAAATTGGAGCCTCTGGTTTATAAATGCATATACCTGTTGTTAAATGGGCAGATGGCTAGATCCATTGGTTTCAGTCTAGGAGGGACTTACCCATCTCACCGTCAGCAGCAGCAACAACAGCAACAACAACAGCAACATACTCCTTCAGTCAGTGGTACTGGCAATGCTTCCTTTTCACCTGTAAACAGCCAGGATCATATGCAATTGCATGGTTCTGATTTATTCCCATCTTCCCATGGTGCCTATCATTCACAGGTAAAGTCCTTCAATGACTTTTGTTGAATTTTGCCATCTGTTACTGTCAAGGAAATAAATATTTTATCATTTCCATGTTGGGTGCTGCGGTAGTGGTTTGCTGCTTCTGTCATTTGTAATTTGACTTTCTTTTTTACAAAATTTTTATATAGAATCTGCATCCTTAGGGTGCTAAAAATCTTCAACTTACGTTTTTCTTTTATTGTTCTGTCCTGTTGTTATCACCATCGAGGTTCAGACTGGAGGACCTAATGTTGGCCTGAGACCTCTGAATTCTCCCAGTTCAGTGTCTGGAATTGGATCTTATGACCAACTTATTCAGCAGTATCAACACCATCAGAATCAGCCCCAGTTCCGGTTGCAACAGCAGATGTCAGCTGCTGCTAGCCAGTCATACAGGGACCAAAGTCTGAAGTCTTTCCAGGGGACAGCCACTCAAGCCGTTTCTCCTGATAGATTTGGTCTGCTAGGGTTATTGGGTGTTATAAAAATGAGTGATCCTGATCTCACGTCACTTGCTTTGGGCATTGATTTGACAACTCTTGGGTTGAATTTGAACTCTACTGACAACCTTCATAAGACATTTGGATCTCCTTGGTCTGATGGACCTGCTAAAGGGGACCTTGAGTATGTCGTGCCGGAGTGTTATTATGCTAAACAACCACCTGCACTGCATGTATGGATCTCTCTCTCACTGTTTGTATTTAATAACTTCTATTTTTTTTCTAACTAATGATCTTACTTCATTCAAATCTGCAGCAAGGGTATTTTTCCAAATTCCTGTTGGAGACGTTATTTTACATCTTTTACAGGTTTACTTTTTTGTTATTGTTGGTATTTATTTATTCTGCATTATGTTGTTCTCTTCTGGGCGACTGATCCTGTTGAACATGTGCTTGTTTCATCCGCAGCATGCCAAAAGATGAAGCACAGTTGTATGCTGCCAGCGAACTGTACTGTCTCTCTCTCTCTCTCTCTCTCTGTCTCTCTTTTCTGTGTGTGTGTGTTTAGTAGACACCATTATACATGCTCACAGAACCAAGATACTGCTGCACTGAAATGTTTATGGTGGTTTCTGGTGAATAAGACCACTGGAGTTCTTAGTCTGGACTAATTTACTCTTCTTGGGTATTGTCACATGGGAGTCAAGTTACTTTCTTAAGTAACAGGAATTTTTTCTATACAGAGATGCATTTTATTGGTCATCAATGATACTGCTTTTAAAAATTTAAAATCACTGTCAAGATGTGCACTCTAGAGTTTTTGCTCTGGATTGGATAACTTCCATGGGCATAGTTTAAATTTGCATCTTAGGAGAGGAAAATCGTATTCATCTGACACATTGAATTCAAGAAAAAAGTCTATGGTCCTCAACTGGTTCTCACATGGTGTGGGCGGGAAGCATTAGGGATTGCTGTTCTTGGATAGATATTCTGCATTTCATGCAGAAAGTGTGGATACTGGTCATTACCTTCTAGATATTAAATCAGCATGGTTCCTTTTCTCATGAGAACATATAGAGCTAACTTGAATCATATACTATTATATTTCTTCCATATGTTTTTTGTTTAAAAATAACCATTCTCGAACTTGTATAGTAATAAATTCATGTCAGTTGTATCATAAGTAATTATTGTAACACAAACTTATAAGTGCCATTAAATTTGCAGATATGCACGGGGATGGTTCTACCACAGGGAGCTTCGATTATGGTTTACTAGAGTTGCAAATACAGAGCCTCTGGTGAAGACAAATTCATATGAGAGGGGATCCTACCATTGTTTTGATCCCAACACATGGGACACAATTCTTAAGGTCTGCGGAGTTCTTACCATTTGGCTTCTTGTCTGAAGCTCTGATTGAAGTTATTAAACTCTGAAGTGTCATTTTCTTGCAGGATAATTTTGTGGTCCATTACGAACATTTGGAGAAGAGACCGGCAGTTCCTTAACTTGAGTGGAGCGCTTGTTCCGATACAGTTCTTTAGCGTAATACTTCTCCCGTACCTGCTGTACCTATACAATTGACATGTTTTATTGTTTTAGCTTTAGATCCTTAATGGGCTACTGTTAAGTAGGAACCATATAAATCAAAATCAAATTCCTCCCCAACTGTGACTGCATAAATGGTTCTATCGTCGTGCAAAAAAATCAATATCTCAAAGTCAGAAAGCGGAAGTTCAGTTTTAGTCTAAAGTAATTTTTTTTTAACATATATTAAGCGAGAGCGCGAAGACTTGGTGTCTAAAGTCGCATATCATTAGGTCAAGCATTCTGTCAAATTGATGGAACAAGCTAATAATTAAATGGAGCCTGACTGTAAAAGTGCAGGCAGATTTTAAAATCAAAATTCTTACTATCTGCACTAGAATTTTTTGATAATCTTAATGTTACGAATCCCAAAGATGGTTAAATAGTTGAGCATGTGCAAAGAGGGGAAAGAAGAGACGGTTTTAGAAAGATAATTGACTTTTTTATTGGTCGGAGGGAATTTGGTTATATAGAGGAGTAAAAAAAAAGGAATTTGGTTACATAGAGGAGTAAAAAAAACAGAATAATGTGATTGTTAGATCCAGGGTTGAAGCAGAATACATGGCTAAAACCCATAGAGATAGTGAATTTCTATGGATCAAATTCATTCATTAGGGTTTTACAAAAAGACTCCCATGAGACTCTATGATGGGTGTTTGAAAGATAAAAGACTTGAAATTTTTTGCAAGATTGTGATAGGTAGTATAAATGCATTCTCATTCATTCTAAATGAATCAAACACAACTTTTCTAAGAGGTGAACTTAAGTCGTTTAACTCCCCAAAGGTGACTTCCAATTATCTTTCTACAACCTCCTCTTCTTTCCCCTCTTGCACATGCTCAACTATTTGGTTCCTACTTAGCAGTAGCCCATTAAGGATCTAAAGATAAAACAAGAAAACATGTCAATTGTATAGGTACTGCAGGGATGGGAGAATATTTCGCTAAAGAATTGTGTGGGAACAACGTGCTAGTGCTCCTCTCAAGTTATGGGACTGCCGGTCTCTTCTCCAAATGTTCGTAATGGACCACAAAATTATCCTGCAAGATAATGACACTTCAGAGGTTAATAACTTCAATCAGAGCTTCAGACAAGAAGCCAAACGGTAAGAGCTCCGAAGACCTTCAGAATTGTGTTGTAGGTTCCCCTCTCATATGAATTTGTCTTCACCAGAGGCAGTAGTGGCAACAACGGTGGAAGAAGATGCATGAGAAGATACCATCATACTCTTTAGTCTTTGCAAGAATTCTGATCTTCATCGGTTATTGTCGTCTTGCTTTTGTGTGACTCAGGTTTGTGTTCATTTTTATCATTATGAACCGAGGCTTGGTTGGCAGTGACCCAGTCTGGTTTGTCATGCAGCTTCCAACAGGTTTTCACTAAATGATTTAGTCCTCCAAAATGGGTACAGACTCCGTTATTAGACCTCGAAGGACCAGAATAAATCCTACCACCTCTTGCTCTGCTTCCTTTGTAAGTTTTTACTGCACCCTCTAGTGGTAGAAAGTGTGCGCCTATTACATATCAAGAGTACATATCAGATGAGACCCTAGTGTGATAAGTGGAAGAAGGGTCTAGTATCTAAAGTAAGGTCATCCACTAGCTTATGGTTTCTATGAGTTTTCTTTAAGTTTGGTGCAGTTTTTCTGAATTCTTTTTAGTCATTATCATGGCTACAAGTGGAAGGTTGCAATGCTGTAGTGGTTATATTATGTTGATCTTAATTGGTTACAATCTTTGTGTTCAGATATACTAGCTATTCTATGGACCAGTATAAGAACAGGTTTCTTTCAACTATTATTATTGTTACTAGCTGCAGAGACATTTTTAAGTCGTCCAAAGGATATATCTCACTGGAAGAGGTGATGGAGTGGGTCACATTGGATGTCGCTGGCATACGAAGCGTCTTCGCTGCAAGGAAGGGATCTTGGAAAGGCTCTTAAAACGCTTTGTTTGTTGCTTTTGAGGAGGAACCGGTTCGACACATTAGATAGAATCGATAGGCTGAGACGATGTAAAACAAGCACAGAGAGCCTGCCGTAAATTTGCCGTTGAGAAGGTGAGAGAAGTTAGAAATGGTATTTAGTGTTTTTTAAGGTAGTTTGTTGTTTGTTGTTGGGAATTCGTGGTGGGCTCTCGATAGTTGACAGAACAAACAACGAGACCAGAGCATCTTTTGGAAAGCGGTACTTAAGTCGTCAAAACCGATCGCTACATCAACCCAACAGAGACGCCAATCTCAAGGAGTGTGTACTTGGATGGGATTCTTCTGTTTGTGGCTTAAGCGATGAAGGAACTGATGATGATAACTGGAGTTGGGCCTATAAGTTAGCTTTACCTACTAGCTATCTTTTAGTTTTCGTCCCATATTTATTTCTTCTCTTATTCTTTTTAATGCTTTGATGCTTGCGTGTGCATGTGTGATTTGTTTTTTTCTCGGACTTAACACACCCATTCAAAACACAATGTAAGCGTAGCATGATTAACGAGGAGTAGGGGATGTTGCTTTGATGATTGCGGTGTATCGCTCACTCTCTCTTTGCTTTTACCTTTAAACGAGAACCTGCTTCGAGTTCAAACGACCGGTCAAGCAATGACCAGATTCCAGATACAAAATGCAGTTGCAGATGCAGATGCAGATGCAAAAAGAGAGACGGAGAAAGAGAGTTTGAATCGAAATGGACATAAGCGTAATCATCATAACGGGTGGCCGTGTCTGTCTGGTCATTACAAAGTAATCAGCGACGGTCATCCCTGGGCAATAGGTTTACCAGACGTCGGCGGAGAAGGGAAAGCCGAGGAAAGGAGGGAAGACATGAGGAGGGGACAAGTCGCATACATAGAGATCCATTCCCTCTCCTCGGAGGCCGGGTTGGGTTCTTTGGGTGGGCTCGCTTCTGCCTCTGGCTCTGCGTCTGTCAAAGATACGGCTACGGACAGAGAGGTTCGATGTCCTGGCTTTGCCTCGTGATCGGCAAAGGCAGATCATGGAAGACTGTTCCCAGAGTCACGTGGGTTCTTTTTGACTCCCCTATGACCATCCCATCTGCCGCTCTGACTCGCATTGTTTGGTGAGCCTCAGCGAGGGAGAGCGAGGCGAGCGGTGCAAGCCAATGAACGACGACTACCTGATCGAATTGAATACTGATTCGCTTCAGATCCTCTCCAATCCTTCGCCGACAGCGACGAGAATTTTCTTCTTTCTTTCCGCGGCTTACTTCGGCCGATTGCCTGAGTCCTCCCGACTGAGTTTCCTGACCCAACCCAACATCTTTTCTCTTTTCTTTCTTCCCCGAGATCTCCAAGTTTATGCGAGCCTCTACCTCTCCATTCCTACGGCATATGTCGGTCTTCACAGTTTAACTTTTCTTTTTTCTTCCTCCCTTTTTCTTTTCGTTTCTTCTTTAGCATTTATATGTCTCTCTTCGTGACACGATGGCTTATTGAGAGAGTTCATTGGATTATTATTTGAGGTCATTTGTTAGTTCTTATAGCGAAATTACACTCTTCAGTTTCTAACGGAGCCCCGCTTGATCTCCTCACTCACGTACGCATTTTGTAGTCAAAACTCAGAATGCATTGTTGCCCACTTTTTCTTCACTAGGCCTGCATCATCTCATGCTATTTAGCTTCTCCTTTTCCTGCCTCAACCACTCTCTTATCGTTTCTTCGTTCTAGAGCTTCTATATATCGATCAACCTCCCCGTGCATTCTCTAGCTAATTTCTGATTGCATCTGCGTGTGTCTATGCATCGCTATAGTAGCAGTGGCGGCGGCTCGCGTGCCACTCCAGTGGGACCGTGCGCCTGCGGGTTGTTCCATGCACCGGGGAGTTCCTTCTGCGTCCTATTTGCCATGCCCGCCGACGAAAACGATGAGCAATTAGGAGGGGGAGGTCCGTCGCAGGTGGACTGCACCCTTTCACTGGGTACCCCTTCCACCCGCCTGGGCGATGACGTATCTGCCCTCCAGCGGAAACGCCGGCCTGGAACCTCGTGCTTATCCAATTTCTGTTGGGACATTCTTCAGGCAAGGCAGCAGGAAGGTGCAGCAATGGGGTCTCATAAGAGTGGGCGAGGAGGGAACAGCAGCATGCAGCTCAACAACTTGAACGGTGAAACACTGCTTGCTCGCAGGTGCGCCAACTGTGATACCACCTCCACTCCTCTCTGGAGGAACGGACCCAGGGGCCCCAAGGTACCACCGATGCACCTGTCCTATGCTTTCTCCAATTTTATATTTGACTTTATTTTGAGCAGCACAAACCATTGATATTACTGTTCGCAGTCGCTTTGTAATGCGTGTGGAATCCGATACAAGAAAGAGGAGAGGCGCGCGAGTTCTACAGTCGTAGAAATGAACAATCAACAAACAGATCCCTACACCTGGAGTTATACCCCTGGCTCACAGTCGCACATGACAGCTGCCTCATCCGCCGAGTTTAGGCTTATCCGGGACGATGACGACAGCAGCTCCCCCGATGTCTCTTTTCTTTCGTGGCGTCTCAACGTCAGGGACAGAGCTGGCCTCCTCCATGACTTCACGTGAGATAATTAAGAACTCGATCGGAAGAAAGGGCAAGAAATACCTAAAGTTTCGTCCATATTTCATCCTTTTTATTTTCTTTCTCTACACAACTTTTTCCTCTTACATTGGTGTACAGTGTACACTCACCCTTCCACTAACGCTGTATTCAGCAGTAAGCTTATTATGTGGTTGAAAAAGAAGTGAATTGATGCTTCCCTTGCTTGGCGATTGCTGAACCTTTATAATGTTTGAAAATACTGAAGAACACAATTTGAAATGACCACTTTTGCCTCTTAGTTCTAACAGGGTTTTCAACCCGATTTTGAAATGGCTACAGACAGTTTTGAATGATGCCATCAATGCTAATGTGATACCACTGCGACGGCAACGACGTTGATAATATTCTCTTTGACCTTCTATCACCTTCCGCCGGATTCGTATCTGAAGTACGCAGACGGCTGTCGGCTGCAGGAAAGAGATTCAGCCACCCGTTCAGGTGTGTACATCTACGGTGGTGAACCGGTCGGAAGTAGATTGATTTAAGGTTTCTTTCTGCTTAAAGCTCGGGACTCTAGTGGTCGTCCATTTGCTCGAGTAGGATTCTTTAATGGTGACAGAGAAGCAGGATTAGAAAAAGAGAACAACTCCCGACTCAGTTAATTGGAGGTTCAGCTGCCTCAATGGCTCACGCGATGTACGGAGCATCTGTCTTATGCCTCACAGTGAAGATGTATCTGAGTTCCCGAAATATAGTCCTGGGATTAAAACTTAATTAGATAAACGAGGAACTATTGAACTTAATTACGAAAATACTTAACTTTAACTGTCAACTACACATATCTGTATAGTCAAATGTCACACGTAGGTTTTGACCAATTACATGTCACCCTGTCATCATGCCACTTCTGACACATCATCTTACAGACACGTTATCGCCTATGTAGGATACCATGTCATTAAATTACAAAAATAAACCCACTGTTTTAAATATAACATAGCAAACCACGTCATCATCCATCTAATAACCTTTATCATCGATTTAAAATATTTATAAATTTTAAAAAATTTTAAAAAAATATTTTGGTTTTTAAAAATCAAATTTATCAATACACTTTTTATTATCTTATATATAAATTAATAAGTTATAAAAACATTAATTAATTAAAAAATAACTCTTAGCTATTTAACACCATTTATTATCGATTAAAATATTTATTAATTGAAAAAATATAAAAATTATATATTAGAGTTTAAAAATAAAATTTATCTGAACACTTTTTTAATTTATATTTTAAATAATAAAAAACAAAATAAGTATACTAATTAACTAAAAAATCTTACTCTTACCTATTTAAAACCTCCTATTATAGATTTAAAATATTTATAAGTTGAAAAAATTATACAAAAAATTTATTTTAGAGTTTAAAAATAAAATTTATCGGTGCACTTTTTATCACAAAAATTTTAAAATAATAAATTATTTTAAAAAATAATTAAATATCTTACTCTACCTATTTAACACCTTTTATTATCAATTTAAAATATTTATTAACTTAAAAAATATGAAAATTTTATTTTAGAGTTTAAAAATTAAATGTATCAGTACACTTTTTATTATCTTATATTTAAAATAATAAATTATTAAAAAACTTTATTAATTAATTAAAAAATCTTACTCTTACCAATTTAACACCTTTTTATTATCGATTTAAACTTTTTTTAATTAAAAAAACTTGAAAATTTTATTTTAGAGTTTAAAAATCAAATTTATTAGTACACTTTTTATCAAATTTATCGCTACACTTTTATTACCTTATATTTAAAATAATTAAAAATAAAATAAGTTTGCTAATTAATTAAAAAATCTTACTCTCACCTATTTAACACATTTTATTATCGATTTAAAATATTTATTAATTAAAAATATTATTCAAAATTTTTACTTTAGAGTTTAAAAACCAAATTTATCGGTACACATTTTGTTACCTTATATTTATAATAATAAAATATAAAATTTATATATTAATTAAAAAATCTTACTCTTACCACTTTAATACCTTTTATTATCAATTTAAAATATTTATTTATTAAAAAAATTGAAATTTTATTTTTGAGTTTAAAAATCAAATTTATCGGTAGACATTTTATTACCTTAAATTTTAAAAAATAAAATATAAAATTATTATATTATTTAATTAAAAAATCTTACTCTTCCACCAAAGGCGATACAAGTAGATAACATCAACAATAATTAATTACCAACAACATTTTTATAAATAGTGTTTTGACAACAAGGGTTTATATTGAAACATTAAACATGAATATATTAGTAATTTCTATCAGTTGTAATAGTTTAGAAACATATAGCTAAATGACTTCACTAAAAGGCAACAAGACAACCTCTCCCAAAACAGATTGTCACCAATGACAAGATAGTGAGGCTCTAACCAAAATCCCCTCTACTTGTCATAGTGAATACTGAACAAGGAGAAAATTCATCTTGCCTTCCCAACAAAATTTATACTTCGATCTCTACCTCATCTTTCGGCGTTTCCTCTTGAGTCTCCTCATATGCTTCTTCTTCAATTGCAAAATGCAACAACGAACCCATCAGAAAAGTATAGTTGACTAGAGACTTAGTCACAAGATGATAAAGTAGTAATTACATGTACCCAGAGATGTAAAAAATAATAAATATAAAAATTTCTCAATCAATTTAGGTCAACATATAGGGATCAGTAGCATGACTTGTCTAATACAAGAAAACAAACAAGTTCTAAGTACAATATTGAGTAACATTTTGTTAAGCATATCTCTGACATGCAAACTAAATCAAGGAGTTTGAGAGAATTTGGGACAAATTCCTAGCCATTATCAAATGTAAGACTATAATCCATACAAACACTTGCATGATACTTGAGTTGTTTCAACAGTGCAATTAAACGACCAAACAATGGCAGTTGAGTACAATGAAAAAATTGTGGAGATTATCACTAACAAGAATATCTTTGTTGCATGCCTTTTGATGAGCTGAAAGAAACATATGAAAAAAATCATTACCACTACTTTTAAGCACTAGACGAAAAATCATTTAAGATAATAAAAATTCCTGTCAGAAAATGGAACTTTGGCCTTAATAATCATTGGATGAGTATCACCATCCCACCCCATGACTCCCTACATCATTACTAAGAACTCACTAAACTTAGTCGAAACTGTAATCCTTTTGATTCATGATTGACCTCCATCATAACAATCAAAATATCTAAACTTTTCCTTCAATTTTTCATTGTATCGACAAAAGAACCCAATAATTGATGTCTTATTATCTACAAAATCTACATACATTAGTAAGAGTCTATTCATGCAAAAAATTATCTAAGTCCTAATTTTTATGACTAATCCTAACAATGAAAAAATACAGCTAAGTCCAAATTCACTGAACACTCCTGGTAGAGTTCCATATGACTTTGCAGTTACTACGAACCGTACCTCGTCAATGTTGGGGGTTGGGTTTCGTTGGCTAATGGTCGCCTGTGCAGGCGACTCAACCTATTTTGAACTAGACTCAACCTAACCTACTTTTCATCAGACTCTCTACCCATCCCTAGGGATACATGGAAACTCAATAAAACATAGACAAAAAAAAAATACCATGTGGTGGTTATTTATAACACCCGAATCTCCTCACCACATGGCAAAATTATTCCATAGCACTTCAAAATTATTCAACAACATTCTACAACATTTAAAAATTAATGAAAATAATTTCATAGCAGATGACTAGTCCTAACAATGCAAAATCACACCTGAGTCCAAATTCACTGAACATCCTTGGTAGAGCCCCATATGACTTCACAGTCACTACGAACCGTACCTGGTCAGTGATGGGGGTCGGGTTTCGTTGGCTAATGGATGCCTATATATGCGACTCAGCCTAGTTTGAACTAGACTCAACCCACCCTCTATTACCCAACCTACTCTTAATTAGACTCTCTACCCATCCCTAGGGACACATGGAAACACAATAAAACATAGAAAAAAAAAACATGTGGTGGTTATTTATAACACCCGAATCTCCTCACCACATGACAAAATTATTCCATAGCACTTCAAAATTATTCAACAACATTCTACAACATTTAAAAGTTAATCAAAATAATTCCATAGCAAATGACTAATCCTAAGAATGCAAAAACACACCTAAGTCCAAATTCACTGAACACCCCTGGTAGAACCCCATATGACTTCGCAGTAACTACGAATCGTACCTCGTCAGTGATGGGGATCGGGTTTCGTTGGCTAATGGATGCACGTGCAGGCGACTCAGCCTAGTTTGAACTGGACTCAACCCACCCTCCATTACCCAACCTACTCTTAATCAAACTCTCTATCCATCCCTAGGGACACATGAAAACTCAATAAAACATAGACAAAAAAAATACCATGTGGTGGTTATTTATAACACCCGAATCTCCTTACCACATGACAAAATCATTCCATAACACTTCAAAATTATTCAACAACATTCTACAACATTTTAAAAAATTAATCAAATTAATTCCATAGCAGATGACTAGTCCTAACAATGCAAAAACACACCTAAGTCCAAATTTACCGAACACCCCTGGTAAAGCCCCATATGACTTCACAGTCACTACGAACCATACCTCGTCAGTGATGGGGGTCGGGTTTCGTTGGGTATTGTTCATAAATCAAAAAATTAAACTAAATGCATAAATCATAAATTAAACTAAATTAAACCTGATTTAGCAGGGTGATTTTTTAGAGCTTTTGTTAATTGAATCTAATTACCGTGTATAATTATCAAGTTGATTTTAATTCAGGTATTTATTATTGTATTGATTTTTTGTGTGATTTACTATTTAATTTCTGATTTTCAGCTAATGAAATTTCTGCCAATTGCAGATAAATTAAAATTATTGTAAAGTTTAATTGAACCTTGATTGAATCAAATTTGGGTTTGGAGGGTGAGTAGGGCTTAGAGAGAGGGGGCAACGAGAGGGTGGAATGATAGGGTATTAAGAGAGGGGACGCTAAGAGGAAATTATATGGTTCGGTTTTGAGAGAGGGGGCGGCGAGGAGATGAAATGATAGGTTTCGATTTTTAGAAAAGGGGGGACGAGAGGATGAACAGAGGGGAACAGAGAAGAAGAGTGACAGATGTGGCTGAGAAGAAGTCTGGGTTGAGAGGAAGAGAGGGTGGTTGAGAGGGGAGCGTAGAGGCAAGGTCGAGGCTGAGTGGCTGCAGTAGGGGAGCGGTGGCAGCAGGGAGCAGCGGCAATTGGGGAGCATCGGCAGTTGGCACAGCAAGAGGGTGAGAGGAGAGGAGAAAGATCCAGCGGGGAGAGAGAGAGAGAGAGAGAGAGAGAGAGAGAGAGAGAGAGAGAGAGAGAGAATGAAAAAAATATGAAGGCGATGAGGGGTTTACATGGTGCGAGATGACATGGCATGATAAGGTTTTAATATATTTAATGATGTGGTATCTTACATGGGTGATGATATGGCAGTTGACATGTCAATTGACTCACTGAGTGCTGATGTGCCATGATGACGTGGTGATGCGTAATTGGTCAAATCCTATGTGTCACCTTTGAAGTTCACATGCATTACATAGTTTATTCGATTAGGCCATTAGAGGTGAATGAATACCAACATCATTTGAAAACCGTATGTAATCTACTCAGGCTAAAATATGGTGGAATTGTGATTCAGCCAATTTTTCGAGTCCTTCACTTGAAGCGTCACTTGGGTTGCGTTGTTGCCTCTCCCTACGAAATTTTTTTTCTCCCTCTCGGCTTCCTCTCCCGTTTTGTTTTTTCTCCCGCTCTATTCTTCCTCTCATCGTCTTCCTCTCTCGTATTCACACTTCTCCCTTCTCCCTTCATCATCTTCGCATCTCCTCTCCCTGTATCTCTCGGCCTCCCTCGCCTTCTCTCTTCTCCCTCTCGGCTTCCCTATCTGTTTTCAGTGTTTTTTGTGTCGCCAAAGAAAAAGGCCTTTATCAAACGAGCCTCTTTTCTTTCCTTATCTTTTCTTTTCCTGGATGTTAAATTATGACAATTCCAGATGGGTGAATTTGTAAATTTTGCCATTTCTCGTCCCCGGGTCACCTTCGCTTGCAATTTAATCACTTTGTTTCATCCTCTTGGTTGGTTTATGGATGCGTATTTCCTTACATCTGTTGGAATTATGGTTTCAAAATATATTATTTATAAAATAAAATTACCATGATATTAGAGGCGTGGGGCCTACTTCTAGATGTTGTCATTGAATGTTCAATACAGGGAATAATGGCCAGCACATCCCCCTGTAGAGGTAGATTCATTGGGTGCATTGACTGGACACATCCCTTGGGCATAAGGAGATGTATCTCTCTTGAGGGGATGTATCTCTCCTTAGGGGATGTATCTCTCCTAAGGGGATGTATCTTTATGAATAGTCATAAGTGCCACACCCTTTGGAAATCTATACATTCCTCCATGGTCTTACAAGTGAGGCTAAGGCTATTTGCACACCCAGTCTGGCTGAACGGGAGCAAGCTTATCACTTGTAAACAAATTATCAAAGGTTATCTTGTGCACTTCAAGTTCTATTTATATTCTTCAAGATGAAAGGTACACTCTCTTTATTCTTCTTATTTCAATTCTATGAAATATGTATGACTTTCATAATAATGGAATTATAGAGGATTTAATATCTATTTCTATGATATTTATTTTATTATTATTAGACATTAAGTCTAACAAATACAAGTGATTAATGCCTCTGCTAGTATCATAGAGATAGATTCTAAGTTTTTATATTTTTTCATAATTGTTTTGGATTTTTTGGCTATTTATTTGTGAATGGAAATAAGCCTAATTTATGCTTATTGGGTTCTGGCACCGCAGGCGGGTCTGCCAATGTGCGGGCCTGCTGGTGCGGGCTACTGTGCGTGGGCTTGCTATGCGCGGGCTACTGTCCATGGGCCTACTGGTGCAGGCTTGCCAATGTGCAGGCTTGGGCAGTCCGGGTCGGTAATGACCCAGAACCATGAACCAAACCGGGTTATTGCTAATATAATGAGCCAGAATGTGTTTTAAGGGTTTATTTTTACCCAGAATTATATTTTGAATAGAATTTCCATGTTATTTGGCTATTTGAAGTATTTATAATTAGTGTTATTGCTTGCCTTGTTATATATTTATGTATTTGTATGTGAAAATTAACTTAATTATATAATTTGTAAAATCCCCGAAGGGTAATGCATTTTGTATAGATTAAATTAATTTTATGTGTGTTTATTTTGAGTATAATTTATTTTATGAGTTATACTAATTTTATTATATGATTAGCAAAATCCCCAAAGGGTAATGCGAATTGTATAATTAGATTAGTATGTTGTAAATTAATTCATATGAATCCCCAAAGGGTAAGTATGAATTCATTTATTTGTTTGTTTGTTGGTTTGTGATATTGTTGGTTGTTTATCATGTGTGGAATGATTTGCCTAGTAACTCTCATGAATCCCCAAAGGGCAAATGGGAGTACTAGATGGCTGAAATGATTGTATAATTATGTATATTCTCCCAAATATTGAAATATTTTCTGGATGACAGGAATATCCAGTAGTGGACATAATTTTGCTGAGTCCCTAAAGAAAAATGTACTTGATGAGACTAATTATGTGAACTGGTCACAACGGGTGGACTTAATGCTACAAGGCTATAGGTTTGATAAGATTATCAAAGTGGATACTCCTCCTCAAAGACCTTCCGGAATAAACTACCTCGATAATCTAAAACAGTATAAGAAGGACCTTAGAAAATTCAAGGAATGGGATAATGCTAATGAAATTTCTAGGTTACATATTCTTGGGGCTCTAAGTGAGACTCTCTTGATGACTTATTCTCATGTCCCCACTACAAAATAGATTCTCGACTAGATTGAGGCTAAATATGGTAAAAAGTCGTCTACTCACATCAATAACTTATGGCAAAAGTTCACTCGTGCCAAATGGGAAGAAAATGCTGATGTGAGAAAACATGTAAATGACTTGCTTGCCATGGCAGATGAGTTACAATATCATAGTAGACCAATGGATGAAGAAACTAAAGTGGTCACCATTATCAACTCTTTACCTAAATCTCTCAAATATATTCAAGACTTTTATTCTTTGTCCAAGACAAAGTGGACTGTATTTGATTTGGTTAATATGATCGACCACCAGTCCGAAAGACTCAATCCAAGTATTGAGTTAGATAAACCTTCACCTAGTGCTAACGTAGTTTTGAAGCCGAAGAAAAAGAATTTTAAGAAGAAGGGAAAAAACTTTCGATTGCAAAACTTCAAGGACAAAAGGGTCAATCAATAAAGGGTTGAAATACATGCAAATCAACGTGTTTGCTTCTGTTGTAATAAGTCAGGATATATAAAGAAGTATTGTAGGGCTTTGAAAACCACACAGAAGAACACCAGTGAGTCCTTATCTCTTGAAACTTGTACTATTTATATCAAGCCTTTTAGTTGGTGGGCTGATTTTGGTGCAACTGTTCATGTATCGAATAAGTTGCAGGGCTTCAAGGAGCTAAGAAAGATTGAGGACAAAACAAGCTTTATTTACATGGGAAACGATGAAAAGGCCATTGTGGAAGGCGTGGGAACTTACCGGCTAAAGCTTGTTGATAATAAGTTTTTTTATTTAGAAGATTGTCTTTATGCTCCTTCTATGAGAAGAAGTCTATTATCTATATCTTGTCTTGAGAAACTTGGATTTACATTTTACTTTGGAAATGGAAAGTTTCTTATGTTACAAGATGATAAAGTTATTTTGAGAGGTTTACGAAATTCTGGTCTATATCAATTGCAACTTAGTGGAAATATGGTATTCAATGTTTCTACTTCTTCGGGTATTAAAGAAAATGAATTGTATTTGTGGTATTTACGACTAGGGCATATAAACAAGGATAAAATTACAAGACTTGTGACACAAGGATTATTGAAAAATCTTTCACATAATGATTTTCCTATTTGTGAGTGTTGTATATAAGGGAAAATGATAAAGATACCCTTTCGATCCAAAGGCTCAAGAAGTTCTCATGTTTTGGATATTATTCATTCTGATATATGTGGAACTATGAATGTGAATACTCGTAATGGTCATTCGTATTTTATCACATTTATAGATGATTTCTCAAGATATGGAAGAGTATATTTACTACATAGAAAAAATGAGGCCTTAGATTATTTCAAAACCTTCAAATTGGAGGTAGAAAATGCCACAGGAAAGAAGATCAAAACATTGCACACCGACAGAGGTGGAGAGTATTGTTCGGAGTTATTCTCTGAATGTTGCAAGTCAAACGGGATTATCCATATGTTTAGCATGCCTTATACACCTGAACAGAATGGTATTGCTGAAAGGAGAAATCGAACCTTACTAGAGATGGTAAGATGTATGATGGCACTTGCAAATTTACCAATATCCTTTTGGGGCGAAGCACTATTGACTGCTACCTATATCTCAAATAGAGTGACTTCAAAGTTGGTTGAGAAAACACCTTATGAGGTATGGTCAGACAAAACTCCTAGTCTTAACCATTTTAAAGTATGGGGATGTGTTGCTCATGTTTTAAAACTTGATCCTAAGGACAAATTGAAGGCTAAGACTCGAAGATGTTTATTCGTTGGGTACTCTGAACATTAGAAAGGATATAGGTTATATGATCCCAAGGAGAAGGTGATTATTGAAAGTAGACATGTAAAATTCATTGAGGATAGATTTGATTGTGATGAAGATTTAGGTACGAAGTCTCACTTGGAAGAATGTGTTGAAATGTCTTCTTCTAAATCTCCTTCTAATATAGAGAATTCCACCCAAACGGATATTCGAAGAGGGACTAGAGAAAGAAAACCTAATCAACTCCTATCATCTTCAGATTTTTATACCTACGCTGGAGAAACTTATGAAAGAACAAGGTTGAATGAAGATGTTACTGATCCTGTCACTTACGAGGAAGCACTCCTTGATGTGTATTCCGACAAGTGGAAGTCAGCAATGGAAGAAGAGATGGACTCTATGTATAAAAATGAGGTTTGGAAACTTGTTGATCTTCCTACATCGGTTAAGCCCATTAAGTGAAAGTGGATTTTTATAAGGAAGAGAAATGTTGAAGATAAAGTTGAAAGATTCAAAGCTCGTCTTGTTGCCAAGGGTCTTACTCAATAATACGGGATTGATTATGATGAAACATTCTCTCCTGTTGCACGAATACAGTCTATTCGAGCTCTTCTGGCATTGGTTGCATATTATGACTATGAGTTGTTCCAAATGGATGTTAAAACCGCTTTTCTAAATGGAAATTTGGATGTGAAGATTTATATAGAACAACCACGTGGATTTGTTAGACCTGGAACTGAAGCAAAAGTGTGTAAGTTGGACAAGTCTATTTACGGTTTGAAACAAGCCTCAAGATTATGGAATATTAAGTTCAATGAAGTAATTACAGCGTATGGTTTTACTCAGAATCCAGAAGATCACTGTGTTTATATAAAAACAGTGGGAGATTGCATTGCTTTTCTTACTTTATACGTAGATGATATTTTATTAGCTGGGAATGATATTCAATTACTCCAAGGTATAAAGACATGGTTGTTTCAAACATTTGATATGAAAGACCTTGGGGAAGCTTCTTATATTCTTGGCATTAAAATTCTACGGGATAGATCTTTGCGAAAATTGAGTTTGTCTCATGAGAAGTATATCAACACTCTTCTGGATCGGTTTCACATGTCTAATTGTATACAAGGTAAAGTACCTTATGATAGCACTAAAAAAATGAGCCAGGTGGATTGTCTTTCTCGCCTCAAAGATAAGTTGGATGAATCTAAGTATCCATACGCTTCTGTTGTGGGGAGTTTTATGTATGCTCTTATATGTACAAGACTTGATCTTGCTTATGTTGTTGGGATTCTTAGCCGGTTTTAGGCTAATCCAGGTTTCACTCACTGGGAAGGGGTAAAATAGGTAATGCGCTATCTAAAACGAACAAAGTCATATGCTTTGACTTATCAAGCGGACAAGTTGGAATTGGTTGGTTATTCCGACTTAGATTATCAAGGATGTATTGATACCCGAAAGTCTACTTCTGGTTTTATCTTTATGTTTGGCGGAGGTGCCATTTCTTGGAAAAGCAAGAAGCAAGACTGTGTGCGCAATCAACCATAGAGGTAGAATATGTAGCTATGAACTTAGCTACAAGGGAGGTTGTCTATCTTCGCAAATTCTTACTAAGTCTTCTGGTGGTAGACTGTGTGGAGCGACCTATTCCTCTCTTTTGTGATAATGTATTTGCTATTACTATCACGAAAGATCTGAAGTGTCACTCCAAGGCTAAACATATCGAAGGGAAATAACACTACATACGAGACATGCTGAGGGAGGAGGAAGTTGTTATTTATAAGATATCTTCTCCGGATAACTTAGCTGATCCACTAACCAAGTGTCTTCCCGTGACCAGTTTCACTTTCCATGTGGGGAACATGAGTTTGATTTGTTTATAATTGATGAGACCAAGTGGGAGAACATTGTTTTGTACGCATTGTGGTCTCAATGATTTGTAATACTATGTATGTCATGACATTGTAATTTATATTCCATGGAATGATTTTGAAAGAATGCATATGCTTTTGTGTGATAATATGAGTACTCAGTGTATGCCTTGAGATTCACCTTCCCTATTAGGTATGCACTTGTACGTGTATATGTGAGGGTCTCAATAGGGACTGACAGTTGAGTCTCTAAATTGTCCAGGCCAATGGGACTGCATAGGCACAGTTTCCTTTACGGCTAATACTCATGCTGGTATAGAGCTTTATCCTGAGCTCCTCAAGTACTGAGTATGCTATGGACGATGAAATGCCTTGATGTCCAGCTTTTCTATTAGGTATATACTTGTATGTATATACGGAAGGGTCTCAATAGGAAGTAGGGTTGGATGTCTAAATTATTCAGGCCTATGGTATTGATTAGGCACAATTACCTTAGTGGCTAATACTCGAACTGGTACAGAGCTTTACCCTGAGTTCAAGTCTGAGTATGCTAAGAATGGAGACCGCTAAATTGGCAAATTTGACAAGTATGGATTTGGTTTATTCCCCAGCCTTGGATATCTAAGATATATATTGTGTAGGCCTGGGTTAACTACACATGTATATTAAAGTGTTTAAGGTAATGCCTATGGTCATGGTATGGTTTTATGTGTCAAGATTGATTTTTCATATTTTTTTCAAAAATCGGAATTTGAAATGGATTTGAAACCAAGTGGGAGTTTGTTGGAATTATGGTTTCAAAATATATTATTTATAAAATAAAATTACCATGATATTAGAGGCGTGGGGCCCACTTCTAGATGTTGCATTGAATTTTCAGTACATGGAATAATGGCCAACACATCACCCTGTAGAGATAGATTCATTGGGTGCATTGATTGGACACATCCCCTGGGCATAAGGAGATGTATCTCTCTTGAGGGGATGTATCTCTCCTTAGGGGATGTATCTCTCCTTAGAGGATGTATCTCTCCTAAGGGGATGTATCCTTATGAATAGTCATAAGTGCCACACCCTTTGGAAATCTATAAATTCCTCCATGGTCTTACAAGTGAGGCTAAGGCTATTTGTACACCCAGTCTGGCTGAACGAGAGCAAACTTATCACTTGTAAACGAATTATCAAAGGTTATCTTGTACACTTCAAGTTCTATTTATATTCTTCAAGATGAAAGGTACGCTCTTTTTATTCTTCTTATTTCAATTCTATGAAATATGTATGACTTTCATAATAATGGAATTATAGAGGATTTATTATCTATTTCTATGATATTTATTTTATTATTATTAGACATCAAGTCTAACAACATCACCTTCACTCCAAGCTCTTGAAATCTCATAACACCCTTTCGAAAACCAAAAGTTTTCATGCTCTAGTAATTGCGTCTAGCTTAGCAGGGAATTCCTTCTTTGCCACAAGAATCCATCGGTTTTATGCGATCAATGGTCATCTGGTCTTAGCTCGTCAGGTGTTCGATCTAACTCCTCTGAAAAGTGTCTTTCGCTGGAACTCCATGATTAGAGCTTACAATCGGGATCATGAATTCAACCTTGGATTTTCTCTTTTTGGGTGGATTTTAACTTCTGATACAAAGCCTGTTGACTTCACTTTCGCTTGCGTGCGTGTGCTGAAAAACTTGATCTTGCAAGCGAAAAATGGGTTCACGGAATCATACTTTTGGATGGTCTGTCAACCTATCCCATATCAGCTACTGCTCTTGTGAATACATATCTAACACTTAACCTTACGAAGGTTGCTGAATTTGTTTTTAATGGAATGTACAATCAGGACTTGATTTCATGGAATTCAAGACTGTCTGGTTTTGCGAATAGAGGATTTTCGCACAATTGCCTCGAGTCGTTCAGTAAAATGCAGACCCTAGGGATTAAACCAGATGGATATACTATGGTTGGTTTGCGTACTTGTTTTTCGGATCCAAATTTGCTGGATGTTGGGAGTGGAGTTCATGCTCTTTGCTTGAAACATGGCTTAGATAGCAAGTATGCATGTTAGGAGTGCCCTTGTTAGCATGTACTGAAGGTGCAATGCTCTCTTTTGCTGTTCAAGAGTTCCGTGAGTTTTCTGATCCAGATTTAATTACGTGGTCTTCTCTGATAACGGGGTGTTCTCAGTTGGGGGAGTGTGGGCTTGCTTTATCCTTCTTCTCAGAAATGATTAAGGCAGCTAAGATACCTGATCCTGTAGTAATTGCTACTGTTCTGGCTGCTTCTGCTCAATTGGCAATGATCCAATCTGGCAAGGAGATTCATGCATATGTTTTTAGACATAAACTTGACTCACAGGTTATGGTGGCATCAGCTCTTTTAGACCTGTATTCTAAATCAGGTTTCATCAATTTAGTGCTCAATGTTTTTTAGATGATGGGAGAAAGAAATACAGTCACGTATAAGGGGGGTTAGTCAACAAACTGGAAATTTGATTCATCTTCATCTTATGCATCTACACGATCTTCATCTTTGAAATGGGTGTTAATGTGGACAACTTCATCTTCGAAATCTTCGAAATAGGGTGTTAGCGTGGACAAGTTCATCTTCATCTTCATCTTCGAAATTTAAAACCATTGATTTTATTAATTATAAGAATAAGTTAATTAAACCAAGTGCTTGAGTTAACAATATTTTAATTACCACTATTAAATCACTAATACAATAGAGTAAATAAAAAATAAATATGATTAATGAATAACAAAGTATTATATTAATAACATAAGATAAATTTTTATATGGTATTAATTAATAATATATTTTGACAAAATTTAAAGTAATTAATTAATCAAATGCATACTTTAATTATATTTTATTTGAGGACCACAACTAGGGAACAAAATTTAGTTTTCTCAGTTATGTAGGCTATTTTTGTTTTTTTGAGTTTTAACATTGACTAGAGATTAACAGACCTCCAACATTACCACAATTACCAAACTTGATTCCTCAGGTCCACCATTAATCTTCAATAGGAGGCTGACATAGGCAACAACATCCAATTTCCTACTTGTAGACCTCAATTGATATCCCAGGTGCAGTTCTATGACCTCCTAAAATCTAGAACCTAATGCAGGCACTTTCACTCTATGCCCCATATTATTGTTTTATCCGGTGTGTTTACAAATGGTTAAAGAAAAACAGTTCTTATCCACATAAGGATTCTGGGAAGGTTGTCTAACACTTGCATACTGTTATAAAGTAGACCGAATATAAATAAAAACTACCCAATACCTGTTTATGCTTAAGGATGCCTTAGATTATGTTAGTTTATGCTTTCTACAATTTACATAACCCATTTATTCACCTATTCACCCATTTTGCATATAATCTCATTTACTACTCCCAAGTGATCAGGAAAAATAGGTAAAAAAATGGGGTAAAATGATGGATCAAAGGATGACCTCTACCCATAACCTTAGCCATTCCAATTATTACCTCTTAAAAGCACTACTGCGACCCATGAAATCCTGCTAAGCCTTTTCTTCCCTCAATCTTTTGGCTCTTAAGAAAATATGTGGCGCAGCAACCAACCAAAAAATTCCTAAGAGCAAGAAAAAAACTCATTTGTGCTTTTCTTTGCCTTTTTATCTCATATCAGATCTAATCTTGTGATAATGCTGAAGCTTAGCCATGTAAACAAAACTTTATCTTCAACTCTAGAACAGAGAAATTCCATTCTCCAGCAGAAAATACTTCTCAGGTTAATGGTTAAAAAAAATCAATCCAAGACATTAATCCAAAACTTTATTGAGTGCCAAAATCTCGCTCCACAGGCAATTTCCCATGATAATTAAACAATAATTTCGCTTGAATGCCAAAATTTAATCTTAAATTCCAGAAGAGAGAAATTCTATTCTCCAGCAGAGAATGCTTCTCAGGCTAATGGTTCCAAAAAGAATCAATCTAAGATATTATTCCAAAACTTCACCCGAATGCCAAAATCTCTAAATAGGTAATCTCCCATGATAATTCACAATAATTTCAGAAACAAACCGGTAAATATGTCTTCAATCATAGGCCTTCTCCAAAAACAATGTCATTTTGAACAAACAAAACCCAGAAACCTATAATATTTGTCTGGGGCTCTGAATAAATTTTCTTGCGCACGGCCCTAAACCCTAATCAATAAAAAATCGGAAGGTATTTTGGGGGAAAGGAGAATAGCCAAAGAGAGAAGGGAGTGGGAGGCTGAAAGGGAGAAGAGAGAGAAGAAAGGGAGATCGAGAGTGATAAGAGAGAGAGGCGCGAGAGAGAAAACGGAGAGCGAGTCCGAAAAAAGAGAGGGAGGCACGGAGACGAGAGAGGGGGTGCGAGAGAGAGGGCGAGTTCGAGAAACGGAGGCCGGAGAAGAGAGGGAGGAGAGACGGAGGCCGGAGACTCGAAACCGAGAGAAGAGAGGCAGCAGCGACATCGGGGGCGCAAGGAGACGAGATAGGGAGTGCGGGAGAGAGGAAGAAAAAATGAGAAATGACGACGCACGAGGGGGGGGGGGGGGGGTGCGAGGAGAGAGGAGAAAAAGCCAATGTCGCCCGTCCTTCAATTCAAAGAAGATTAAACAAGGCCTTCTTCCAGATGATCGAAATTAAACCGTGGAGATGAAGGACCCCTTCATCCCCTGCATCGAGATGAAGCTTCATATGTGCTCCACTAACGACTTCAAGTGTTGAAGGGCGTTATGCGGTTGAAGATCATCTCGTCCTTCAAGTTGACTAACCCCCCCTAATTCAATGATTATGGGTCTTGGGTTGAATGGGCTTCAACATAAAGCCACTGAATTATTCAAACAGATGTTAGAGAATGGACTAAAACTTGATGAGTCCACATTTTTTGCACCACTATCTGGTTATTGTCATGGAAGGCTTGTTGCTGAAGATCGAGAATTTTTTAAGAGAAAGGAGCATGAATTTGGGATCATCCCTGAAACAGAGCATTATGTATATGTGGTGAAGCTTCTTGGGGTGGTTGGCAATCTGGAAGAAGCTTATAATCTTATCTTAGCCATGCCTGCATTGCCAGATTCGGCTATTTAGGGTGCATTCTTGCTGGGTTGTAGTTTGCATGAAAATTCTCATCTGCTTGAAATTATAGCCGACCACCTCTTTGAGACAAAGCCAGATAAGACAGCCTATAGAGTCATGGTTTCAAATATATATGCAGCCGATGGTAGATGACATGATGTGGTGAATCTTAGGGGGGGTGGGTAAGTCAACTTGAAGGATGAGATGATCTTCAACCGCATAACGCCCTTCAACACTTGAAGTCGTTAGTGGAGTGCATATGAAGCTTCATCTCGATGCAGGGGATGAAGGGATCCTTCATCTCCACGGTTTAATTTCGATCATGTGGAAGAAGGTCTTGTTTAATCTTCTTTGAATTGAAGGACGGACGAAGCTCCATTTTTCCCTTCTCTCTCCTCGGACCCCCCATCGCGCGTCGTCATTTCTCATGTTTTCTTCCTCTCTCCCACACTCCCTCTCTCGTCTCCCTACGCCCCCGACGACGCTGCTACCAAAATCGATCTCGTCTTTCGTCTCCGGCCACAGTCTCAGTTCCCTCTCACCTCCAACCTCATCTCTCGGTCTTCTCTCGGCCTCGCCCTCTCTCTCGCACCCCCTCTCTCATCTTTGTGACTTCGTCTCTTCTCTCGGACTCGCTCTCTCTCGCTTCTCTCTCTCTATTCCCTCCCGACCTCCCTTCTTCTCTGCCTTCTCCCTCTCTTCTCCCTTTTGGCCTCCCACTCACTTCTCTCTCTGGCTAGTCTCATTTCCCCTGAAAATACCTTCCGATTTCGTTCGATTTCCCCATTTCCATTTCGATTTTCTTCGATTTTGGACATTTGGGCATTGATTGCTTAATATCTACTTCGATTAGGCATCAATTTCACCCTTCGGCTTTAGATTTCCCCAAATTTCAGAAGGTATGCCTAAACCCTAATTTTGTTTATTAAATTAGTGTTTTATTTGATTTAAATTTATTTTCAGTGCGTAATTGGGGGTTATTTGTGCATTATTTTGGGATTTAGGGTTACGGTTTATAGTCTAAATTCTTTGGATTATTTTTAGGGTTTGTTGCTCGGTATTTAAGAGTCCAGTAATTAGGGTTTAGGGTTTATGGTTAAGGATTTATGGTATTTTAGGGATTAGGGCTTTTAAGGTTTAGGGGGTTTAGGGTTTTTAAGGTTTTGGGAGTTTTGTGTTTTTAAGCTATTTCTTTTTTGGGTTTAGGGTTTGGAATTGGGGTGTAGGGTTTAGGGCTTTTAATGTATTAAGTTATGGAATTAGTGTTTAGGGTTTAGAGTTTAGTAGGTGATAAGGTTTTTTGGGTTTAGAGTTTGGAATTATGGTATAGGGTTTAGGGTTTAGGGTTTAGGGCTTCTAAGGTTTAGGGTACTGTGTTATGGAATTAGTGTTTAGGGTTTAGAGTTTAGTAGGTGATAGGGTTTGACTTTAGGGTTTGATGGTTTATGGTTTAGGTTTTATTAGGGGTTTTTTAGTCCAATTCAAACAAAGCTGAGTCGCCTACACGAATGTCCATTAGGCAACGAAACCCGACTCCCATCACTGACAAGGTACAGTTCATAGTGACTGCGAAGTTATATGGGGCTCTACCAGGGGTGTTCGGTGAATTTGAACTTGATTTGTGTGTTTTCTCATTGTTTAGTGTATATCCGGTAGTGAAAATAGTTTAATTAATTTTGAAATATTTTAGAATGTTGTTGAGGATTTTTGAAGTGCTATGGAATATTTTTGCCATGTGGTGACGAGATTCGGGTATTATACATATCCACCACATGGTATTTTCTTTTTTTTGTGGTTTCAATTTAACCCTTCGGCTTTGATTTTTCTCAAATTTCATAAGGTAAGTCTAAACTCTATTTTTTTTTATTAATTTAGTGTTGTATTTGATTTGCCTTATAGACAACTACTTGTGATTGATATATCCTACTTTTGATATAGTTGAGAACTTGTTGACCAATGCCATTTCAACCATTGTTCTAAGATTTTGTTTTCCAATCTTATTTTTTTGGAGTAGGAGAATTTTGAGTCCGAAGGCCTGCTTGAGAATGTCTCATCAGGGCAATATTTATATCCCTATTCAAAAATTTTAGATTGTTAAAAGTAAACTAGTAAAGAATTGGCCCTTTTTTTTTTTTACCATAATCACGGATTTATTCTGGATGTTCTTACTTGCATGTCAGGGCAATGCGGATGATGTAACAATTGCAGTATTGAAGGAGTTACCTCCTCTACAAGAGAAAGATCAATCAAGGGGAAGATTTGGAGATCAGTTCATAGGGGGAAATGGGCGAGGAACAACAAGCATGAAGAGAAACAATTATAGTTTGTAAATTTATAATGGATTATAGTTTTTATTTGGGCGATTGTAAATTGATAGTGATATTTCATTTAATTTTGTTGTGTTTGATTATTGTATGGAGTTTATTTATAATGTTATGTAGTGCATGGAGTGTTTAGACTATTTTATGGAGTGTATATAAACAATTCCATGGAGTGTTTATGGAATGTATAGACAATTTTATGGAGTGCTTATGGAGTGTTTATGCAGGTATTATGTATATTGATTATGCCCAATTTTAAGTAGAGGTCATGCCGAATTTTATACAGGTATTATATATATAGATTATGCTCAATTTTAAGAAGAGGTTATGACCAATCTTATACATATATTATATATATAGGTTATGCCTAATTTTATGTAGAGGTCATATCCAATTTTATGTAAAATGTATACAGACAACGACGATTGCGATGGTCTTAAGGATGTGGGTAGCCAAGTAACATGCTTTCGGAGGCAGAGTGCATTAGAATCCACAGAGCCGCAAAATTTCGAGATGCCATATCGACTTCCATGTGGAACGATAAATGACGGTTGTATCTTATTACTTTTGAACATGCATCGTTTATATGTAAGAAACTTGTAACTTGATGATTTTAATATTAAAGGCACGAACTCGTTATTAGAATAATCTTTTTTTTAGGTTATTAATAAAGTTGTATATGTATTTATTTATTATTTTTGTTCAATTTTGTTACTATATTAAACTTCATATTTAAGTCTCTGGTAAATAAAATATAATTAAAGTATGCATTTGATTAATTAATTACTTTCAATTTTGTCAAAATATATTATTAATTAATACCATGTAAAAAATCTATCTTATGTTATTAATATAATACTTTTTTATTCATTAATCATATTTATTTTTTATTTACTCTATTGTATTAGTGATTTAATAGTGGTAATTAAAATATTGTTAACTCAAACACTTGGTTTAATTAACTTATTTTTATAATTAATAAAATCAATGGTTTTAAATTTCGAAGATGAAGATGAAGATGAACTTGTCCACACTAACACCTTATTTTGAAGATTTCAAAGATGAACTTGTCCACACTAACACCTATTTCGAAGATGAAGATCATGTAGATGCATAAGATGAAGATGAAGATGAAGAACAAATTTCCAATTTGTTGACTAACCCCCCTAAGAGATACAATGATAGAAGGAATACCACAAAAAGTTCCTGGCAGTAGCTTGCTTTGTACATGATAACTTACTATTTGGAAACCATTCTGGAAGTTAAACTTGTAAATAGTAGCTCCCTTCTATTCAACACGGGGGACATTTGATCAATTATTTTAGTTTGATTATCCCACCGCTGTAATTAATTAAACCAATGGTTTAAATTTTGTGGTAATATATTATTAATTAATAATATGTAAAAATATATATTGTGTTGTTGATAAAATAACATATATATTTATTTATTATATATATTATTTATTATTGTATTAAATTAGTATTTTTAATGTGAAAATATTTCTTATGTTATTAAAAAACTAATTAATTAATTTATTATATTCACTTATGTTATTTTTTACTTTATTTATTTATTTATATAATTTATTATAGTCACACCTAATTATTATATTATTTTATAATAAATTGTAATCACTAATTAATATAATATAGTATTTCATTAATTAGTATATTAATATATTTTAATCATACATTAACTCACTTATTAGTATAATAACAATGTTTATTTTGGTTAATTATCTGTTTAAGTATATATTTTATTTAAGTATATTGTAAAAAGTTATTCATTCTCTTATTTACATCATATTTTTCTTTTTGGGGCATTAACACTATCATCTGTTTTCCAGTACACTTGAACTGGTCTACACTGACACCCAAGGAAGAGTTGAAGTTGAATAAAATCATTGTTTTGAATTTGAAGTCTAACGTCAACTTCAACTTTAATGTTGACTAACCCCCACCCTAAATGACATAAGGGGGGTTAGTCAATATGAATCAGGACATGAACTTCAACCGCATTACTCAGTTCATGTCCTGGAGCGATGAAGTTCAAGTCATGTACATGACTAACATGACTCACGAGATCATGTCCAAAGCATAAACGAGGGAAATCGCTTTCCGCCCAATTTTGAGAATCGTGTACATAAAACGAGCGCCCCCTCTCTTTGCCGCACACCCTCTCCATGAGTCTGCTCATTTCCGTTTCCCGCACCCCTTCTCTCCCTCCCTCTCTCGTCTTCACCGTCCTCTCCGGTCTCCCTCCCTATAGCCTCTCCCTCTTGACTTCCGTTGTAGAGTACGGGAGACCAAGAGGCTCTGCGACGGAGGTCGAGAGGGAGGCCTTCCTCCCTCGACGACGACTTTTCTTCTCTCTCGGCGTCCCCCCCCCCCCCCCGTTGGCCATCCTCCCTCTCCTCTCCCTCTTGACCTCAGTCGTAGAGCACGGGAGGTCGAACATCTGTTGCAGAGCTTCTCGGCCTCCATCTCTTCTCCCTCTCGGCGTACCGTCGGTGCCTGCCGTCGTCGCCGTTGCTCTGGATCGTCACTGAGGAAGACGACAATGGTTCAATTTTTCATAAGTTAGGAAAAATTAAACTATCGTCATAAAAATCATTAATTTATAATATTTATTTATAAAATAAATATTTTTATTTATTTAATATATTTATTTTATAAATACTATATTAAAATAGTGACTTAATAGTCATAATTAAAATATTGTTAAAATAAAAATTTGATAAATTATTTTGGTTTAATTATCCGATTGCTATAATTAATTAAATCAATGGTTTTAAATTTTGTGACAATATATTATTAATTAATAATACATAAAATATATTATGTACAACTATATAGTATGTTAAAGTTATGATTAGATCATTTTTTTCTATTAAATCATTCATTTTAAGGTTAAAGTATATCATATGTTATTAATAAATTAATAACTCAACGTATTACTTTCGTTTTTGTTATTTATAATATTATTTATTTATTATTTATAATTAATCATGTGCGTATTTCATTGGCTTATGTAATTACCATATGAATGCACAATAAAATATCTAATTTAATTAATAAATATATTAATATATTTAATTATACATTAAATAACTTTTTCGTGTAGTAATAATGGTTGTTTTACCTAATTTGGGGTTTAAGGATTATGTTGTAATTAAGTGTACTATAAGGGTTTAAGGATTCTCTTGTTTTTTACGTTTTTCTCATGTTGGGGCACTAACAACTAGAAATTATTTTCCAGTGCACATGAAGTCGTCAACACTAACACCAAGTGTGAAGTTGAAGTTCACATACATGACTGACATGATCTTCATGTTGGAGATGAATATGAACTTCAAAAATTCATTTTGTTAACTAACAACCACCCCCCCCCCCCCCCCCGGCAAGTAGAGGTGAGAAAGATTTGTAGTGGAGAAGTAGTTGGATGACCTCCACCATCATATTTGAAGCAAGTTTTTAGAGAATAAATATCCTACAAACTAGAATTCAAAATTCCAAGAAGCTTAAGGGGGGGTTAGTGCACATGACTCAGGACATGATCTTCATGCGCATTACACAGTTCATGTCCTGATGTCGTTAGGGAGAGCCAAAATTCATGTCATGTACATGAAGATACATGACTCAAGAGTTAATGTCTCAAGAGTAACGGGCGGAAAGTGCTTTCCGCCCGATTTTGAGAATCATCTACATGACTCTCGCGCGGGCTCTCTCTCGTCGAGCGGGGCTGTCTCTCGGGGGGCTCTCTGCCGCACACCCTCTTTGCCATTTCATTTCCACAGCCCTCTCTCCTTCCACAACCCTCTCTCGGTGTTGCCGGAGCCCTCTCTCGGTGTTGCCGCAACCCTCTCTCTTTCCGCAACCGTCTCTCGTTCCCGCAGCCCTCTCTCGGTGTTGCCGCAACCCTCTCTCGTTCCGTCGCCGGCCGTCGCCGTTGCCTACTAGCCCGTCCCCGTCGCCATCGTCGTTGCCCGCCGTCGTCGCTGGCCGTCGCCGTCGCCTACTAGCCCGTCCCTGTCGCCATCGTCATTGCCCTTTGGCTCGCAGCTGAGGAAGACGACGATGGTTTAATTTTTCCTAAGTTAGGAAAAATTAAACTATCGTCATAAAAATTATTAATTTATAAATTTTATTTATAAAATAATTATTTTTATTTATAAAATAATTATTTTTATTTATAAAATAATTATTTTTATTTATAAAATAATTATTTTTATTTATAAAATAATTATTTTTATTTATAAAATAATTATTTTTATTTATAAAATAATTATTTTTATTTATAAAATAATTATTTTTATTTATAAAATAATTATTTTTATTTATAAAATAATTATTTTTATTTATAAAATAATTATTTTTATTTATAAAATAATTATTTTTATTTATTTAATATATTTATTTTACAGTTACTATATTAAAATAGTGATTTAATAGTCATAATGAAAATATTGTTAAAATAAATATTTGATAAATTATTTTTGGCATAATTATCCGATTGCTATAGTTAATTAAACCAATAGTTTTAAATTTTGTCATAATATATTAATAATTAATAATACATAAAATATATTATGTACAAATATATAGTGTGTTAAATTTATGATTAGATCAATTTTTTCTCTTAAATTATTCATTTTTAGGTTAAAGTATATCATATGTTATTAATAAATTAATAACTCAACGTATTACTTTCGTTTTTGTTATTTATAATGTTATTTATTTATTATTTGTAATTAATCGTGTAGGTATTTCATTGGCTCATGTAATTACCATATTAATGTACAATAAAATATCTAATTCAATTAATAAATATATTAGTATATTTAATTATACATTAAATAACTTATTCGTGTAGTAATAATGGTTGTTTTACCTAATTTGGGGTTTAAGGATTATGTTGTAATTAAGTGCACTGTAAAGGTTTAGAAATTCTCTTATTTTTTATGTTTTTCTCATGTTGGGGCACTAACACTGGAAACTGTTTTCCAGTGCACATGAAGTCGTCAACACTAACACAAATTCTTATATGATCTTCATGTACATGACATGACATGATCTTCATGTTGGACATGACTTGATCTTCAAGAATCCACTTTGGGGCACTAACCCCCCCTAAAGTCAGTTTATTTTAGGCATGACTACTCACAGTTTGTTATTATCTCAAGGAAATTTTACTATATTACCTTTTTTTTTTTAAATAGTAACACAAATAAGATTAACTACACACGTGTATAGTCAAAGGTAACATGTCACCTTCGACAACTTATGTGGTGCAACGTTTTTACAACACATTAGCACCCAAAGAGCCAAACATGTCACCCGTCATGTCATCATAAAGCCACATCATCATCCACGTAGGATGCCATGTCACCATAACATGTCATCAAACAGTCATGTCATTATCCATGTTGTATGCCACATCATCATAACACGTCATCATGTGCCATGTAAGCTTTTTGAAAAAAAAATTACTAATTATTTTTAAAATTAGAAAATATCTAAAATCGATAAAAATTTGTTAAACATATTAGAAGAAGATTTGTAATTAGTTAATATACTTGTTTTATATTTTATTATTGTAAATATAAGGTAATAAAACGTGTACCGATAAATTAGATTTTTAAACACTAAAATAATTTTTGAAATTAAAAAATATTTTAAATCGATAATGAAAGGTGTTAAAATAATTTTTTAATTATTTAATATACGAATTTTATATTTATTAATTAAAAAAGTGGGTAGTAAAATATGTACCGACAAATAAGGATTTTAAAAACTAAATTATATTTTTACAAAATATTGCATTAAATTAAATAATATCTTAAAATGATAATGTAAGGTATTTATTACATTAAAAATAATTTTAAATAATTAATAACCAAATTTTATATTTTATATTTTATTAAAGTGACTTTAATGAAATAAAATATGTAAGATTTTTAAAACCAGAAATTAATATTTTTAAAATATTTTTAATTACAAAATAACTTAAATCAATCATTAAAAAAAATGAGAGAAAAAAGGTAAGTTGACGTAGATGGCTTATGTGGTGCTCGATGACATATTATGATGATGTGGCAACTTACATGGATGATGACATGGCTTTTCATTGACATGTTAGGATCTTTGGGTGTTATTGTGGTGTGATGATATAGTACCACGTAAGCGATCAAAGCTTACGTGTCACTTTTGACATGTACACATGTGTAGTTAACCGATCAAAGTTGGGTATTTGTGATATTAAATTAAAAAGTTGGTTACTTATGTTATTATTAACAAAAAATTTGGTAATGTAATAATATTTCCATATCTTAACATACAGAATGTGTTAATCGGGTGTATATATTGATTTTTTTTTCCCCAGAAAATAGTCTGATAATAGTGAGCAATTATGGTCAGGTTAATGTTAACATTCTTATGTAAATTTTTTCTATTAAACATCAAAATGAAGATCGAAACCTAAAACCCATTCACCATCAAAATCGAAAGAGTTGTAGTATTTACTTTCAAATTTTAGTATTTCATACTAAATTATGGTATTTTTAGGGGAGGAAAGAAATTTCACTTCCGTTCAATGTTTTATAAAAACGAGCCAAAATGAATTCACGTCGTAATTTCTTGAGAGATTCGTGATAACTCCTGCTGAACGGATCCGAACATTTTTGTAAAGGAAGTCTCAGGGCTACGTGCTCGTCTCTCCTTTAGTTGCTCTTACGCATAAAATCCCATGAATCAATCGCATCGTCCCACCCAAGTCGTGCAGTAGACGATGTCGTTCATCAACCCAGCGAGATGCCACCATTCGAAGATTAGTCGCAATTACTGCCGATTGCGTGGCGGTTGGGATTCGACGGTCGTTTCGTGCACTGGTCAGCTTCTTTGTCTTTTTCCTTGTTTTTTTTATTTGGTTTGGTTAGTTCATCCGCATGCATATGTTATGGGTTTTCTGTTCTGTGTTTGGTCGGGTTTGGTAGGAGTTGAGCAAATACAGATTTCGGAACCCAGATCTTCCAATTACGATATTAATTGTGGGCATCAATGGCAGGCTGGCATCTTATTAAGGAGACCGGCTCCGAGGCTTTTAAAGTGATTAATCAACCTCAAAAGCCGGCTGGGTGATCCTCCTAGATAAAGTGGAGTAATCGTTGGAAGGAGACTGAGATCGAGAAAGCTAGCAATGGTGAACTTAGTAGCAGCACAGAAGCCGCTCTTGCATGGGCTGATGAAATTGGCGGAGCTGACCCCTCAGAAAGTGGAGATCGAAGAGGGAACCGTAATGAGCTTCTGGGTACCCCGTAGCAGCAGCAAAAACGAGGAAAGCCGCGGAAAGAAAGATAAGAAGAAGAAGCCTGCGGTGGTCTTGGTTCATGGGTTCGCCGCGGAAGGGATCGTAACATGGCAGTTCCAGGTGGGAGCGCTGACGAGCAAGTACGACGTCTACGTGCCAGATCTCCTCTTCTTCGGTGGCTCCGTCACCTCCAGCGCCGATCGCTCTCCGAGGTTCCAGGCCGAATGTTTGGCCAAGGCCCTCGCCAAGCTCAACGTCAACAAGTGCAGCGTGGTCGGATTCAGCTATGGCGGCATGGTGGCGTTCAAGATGGCGGAGCTATATCCGGAATTGATCACCTGTCTCGTCATATCAGGTTCCGTGCTTGCCATGACTGATTCAATCAGTGGAACAACCCTGGAGAGGTTAGGTTTCGCGTCATCCTCAGATCTGCTGCTCCCAAACAGTGTCAAGGGACTGAAGGCTCTACTCTCCGTGGCCGCCCACAAGAAACTCTGGTTCCCAAACTGTCTCTACCGAGACTACCTTGAGGTAATCTACCCTCTTATCTTTCATCCGATTAAGTAATTACAATCCTATTTTCCATCTTTCCTTTCGTTACGTTTGAGAGTGGATCTGTTGTTCTGAGTCTTCTGGAATCTCACTGTAAACGGTGAACTAAACCGAGAATTAAACGAGTCCAGTTTCTTGGGGATTGAGATAATTAAGTAGCAGAGTAGTAGTGATTCTGGGAGTCGCCATGGGGAGCGACTGATCTATCACATTTAGAAAAACCAGGTTAAGTAGCTTCGTCACTTAAAGACGTAAAAGTACAGTGTGGAAGGTTGACATTAATCGTAAAAGCAACCCATGAACGAGGTCGGCTGCTCCGACCAAGTCCAAGTTGCTTACTCTTCCCAACTGTTAAAGACTTTGGTGGCTCAGATCATTCCTTCAATACCTTGGAGAAAAGTTGAAAGAGATGAAAATCTCCGGACTCCACTCCAAACGATTTATTAAGTGTTTCATTTAATCTTTATGTTGATTTCTGAACAAAGTATTTAATGCTCAATTTACGTTTTTAGCTCCCTTTTTGCCTTTCTTTAACTGTCCTTTAACACGAACTTAATTTGATCAAAGCATACCCACCAACTGGTGAGCTGCACGACTTAAAAGACCCTGCGATGAACACCCTTTTAAATTCTCTTGTCCAAATGAATGTTTATAGGAAAAAAATACAAAGAGTAAATAAGCCAACTAAGCTTTGTTTTTGGGTATATTAGTTGAAAAAAAAAGGGTTTCTAACTTGGCTAATCACTTCAAGATAGGCCTTAAACCCAACTTTACATGCTATTAGAACAAATAGAGCCGCCCAAATTGTCGATATGTAAAGCCACACAAGAAGACCTACACATAAAGGGTAGTATTTAAAAAAAGTCCCATAAGGATTAGTGAGTACAAAAAGAATCACTATATGACTTCCATTTAATACATGGACAATGGAGAAAGAAGGCTCTTAGATGGCGAAGTCTTCCTTCTACCATCCTCTGTAGGCCACAGGTATCATAAAGAAGGATATTTTTTAATAAAAAAAGAGAGAAAAACAGAAAGGAAGTTACTTTTTTTAATGTAGAGAAAATTGTAGGGTTCACAATATAAGTAGCAATAAATAGAAGAAATGGTGGGTATCAAGAGGAGAGAGAGTAGGTGAAGGTCGGAAGGCGAGCCCCCCTCCCCCTCCCCCTCCTCTCATAAAGCGAGCAAAAGGGTGAATTATTCAAATAAATGCTGGAACTTCTCCTCTAGTACTCGATTACCATGCATGATGGTTTTGGAAAATAAACGCATGTGATTTGTCCAGGTTATGTTTAACAATAGAGAGGAAAGAGCTGAGCTTCTGGAAGGTTTAATTGTCAGCAACAAAGACACAGTCATCCCCAAATTTTCGCAGGTAAATGGAGATTCTGAAACTACTTTGTCATCAGCTCTACTTCCCTTTACCCGAGGTAGACATTCAGATTTTCTACTGGTTTTTACTGCAGAAGATACTGCTACTCTGGGGGGAGAACGATCAGATATTCAATCTTGACCTTGCCCAGAACATGAAGGAGTAAGTCCACATTTACCCTTCTCAGCTTTACGCACACGAATACTCCTGTTACTCTCTTTAGTTCTCTCTTTGGTTCTATATGTTAATAAATAACCCTACATATATTAGTAATTATAAAGATCTTGAATTTATTGGTTAGGTAAGAGGTTTCCTAAGTTAGTTAATCATTTTGTGATAGACTTTGGACCCAACTTTATCAGAACAAATACTCATGTGTGGGCCTCCACCAAATTTATCTTTATGTAGAACCACAAAGAGGGCCTACACGTGAAGGAGAATGTTAAAGAATCGTCCTACATGGACTAGTGAGTACAAAAATCTTGAGTTTATTAGTTAGAAAATAACCTTCCCTTAGGCTAATATTTTGGGATAGACATTGAACCCAACTTCACACTATAAGTAATTTCACTTTAACAGAAATACAAGAAAAAGAACGTAATTACATACAGCTGAACTTGTCTTACTTCCATAAAAGACTTCTGGAGAACTGAAACTATATAAAACCGCCCTGGTTCAGAAATTAGACAATTTCAAAATTTAGTATTTGTATTTTCTTTTTTTACTTAAAATATCTACTATATTACAGGCAATTGGGAGGCAACACTACGATGCAGACGATAAAGAAGGCAGGTCACTTGGTTCATTTGGAACGGCCATGCGTTTACAACAGGCGTCTCAAGGAATATCTAGCCGCCTCAACCCAAGCTGAATAAACATAATGTTGGCTTTCATAGAACAATCACCAAGGGTTTAGCAACTCGCTTCAAATTATTGATAGTCAACAATTCATTCAGGCGTGGAAATGGAACTGAATTGTATTCCAAGTTTGAATAACAGAGTCCAATGAGTTTTATTTCTCAAATCTATAGCAATAGTCGTAAATACAAAATATGAATAAACTAATGACACAAAATAAAGAAATATACATATCGATGGCCTGTTCTGGAGTTACAATCCACTTGCAGCAAAATCAGGAATGACGGGCTATTCTGAAGCGTGCACTTGGCAAAAGCAAGATACAAGACTAGCCGAAGTAAGACCTCTGAGGTCCTGAGTAGAATATTTTCATCTGAAAGACCGCTGAATTTCCTCTAGAGTTCTTCCCTTGGTCTCAGGGACCCATAATATCACAAATACCAGCGTAAAAGCACTCACAACAGTGTAGATCGTAAAGGTTCCTGAAGATAGAAGGCAGCTATTAGATTCATCAATAACTGGAGAATCTGAATATCCCATTATTATATCAACTTGACAACGTTAATGACAAGTATCTGCAAATTCATTTAAGTTACTCATTTGCAATGCTACCAATGAACAACAGTTTGATGATGTCTCTTCAATCTATCCATTTAAGTGTGAATATGTTCAAATAGGTACATATCAATATATTACAGCACACCAATTTGATGTCTCTCTCAATTCTTTATCTATTCAAGTGTGAATATGTAGAAATATGCACATAGCTCTATATGTGATATAAAAGCAATGCAATATATATGTAATATAGATGTATACATACATACATACATACATATATATATATATGTATATATAATTGAATATCAGTGAGAGACTTAAGAATTGAAACAGAAAAGAGACCAGAGAAGTCTGGTATTTTTCTTCAAAAGAAATAAAATAAGGTCTGTAATCTTGATCCATCTCTAATATAAAAAAGACCCAAATTTCATGATTTAACAACTCTCTCTCTCTCATTTATGGGGCAGGGAGATTGTTAGTTTCCTAAGCAATGTGTCCTCGTTAGGAGCTAAGTGAAAGTTTTATTTTAATTCTGAGGCTAGATAAAGGTCACAGAAGCTCATCAATATATAACACGTCAAGATCAGGGGGAGCTGGAACCTGATCAATCTTGTCTTTTGTGTTTTTTTCTTTTTCACAAACTGTGTTCTCTCTTTCTCTTTTCTATCTTCTTCTCTCGTTCTCCACCTTTGTTTTTTTTGTTTTTTTTTTTTTTTTCTCTCACACATGAACTTAAAACATTAACCCACCTTTCACTCACAACAACCCAAATCAGCACAAGCACACTACTTGATGCATCACCCTCGGTTCTCTCAACGAAGGTAAGTAACAATTGGTGGCAGGGCAGTAATGATCTTTGCAAAAGAAGCAGCAAAAACAGCAATAAAAGAGTTGGGTGTAGAAGATCAACAAGCAACAAGATTTCCAGGTGTGTTGAGCATTTTTTTTTTCTGTTTTGCCAAGGACATCCAGTGCACTAGCTGCAATATGATGTTCTTCTCTCTTTTTATTTTTATTTTTTACTCTACAAAACTGCAAAAACACACAAACTTGAGTGCATCATGTCCCTGGAAACATGATCACTGTTAAAATACCAGTTCAAGGGTATTTTGGTCATTTCATACATCACATTTATCTCTTATAGTATGGCTGTTAGATAGACAATATCTTATTTGATCTATGGTTCAATTTTCATTCGATTTAGATATATTTTAGGAGATATGTAATTTTGAGTATTAAAGGTCCATTTATAAAATATCACTTAAACCCTGATTAAAAATAGGGAGGACATGTCACTGGCATGTTTTCCAAGGAAGCAAGGCTGCTCTTCTCCCAGGTCTTTTTTCGTCCTCTTAGCTCTTCTATTTTCTCCCCAAATCTCATAATTTTCATGGAATCAGAGCAGTAACTCACATCTTGGGATGATTTCTTTCAATTTTCAACAATCTCCTTAAAGGATTTTCCCAGATTTCTAGACTGGTAGGGTAAAAATTTCAATTTTCCCTTTTTTTTGCTTGTCTTAGCCTCTTGGCCAATTCTTCAAATTTGCGTGCGTCTTTAACCCTAATGCTTGCATCAACATTTAGATGGCTTGCGTCATCCTGATTTCGTGCAATTAGGTCATTCTTTCATCGATTTATAGTCTTAATTGCTGAAGTTAATCACTATTGCTTGGAAATTGAATGAATTGGGTGTTGAATTGCCCTAATTGACTTTGTTGTGGGAACCACTTGACTGTACAAACATAGAAATTTGGAGAAAATGTTTCTAGTCTATTGAATTGTGGTGGTTTGTGAAATTTAATGGTTGAATCCAGCACACAAGTTGCTATCCAGAGGATTACTAAGAGCTCAGATGTGAAATTCTCTCAACCTATTCAGATAACTACGATTCGATTGAATGGATCGAATTATGTGAACTTGTCTAGATAAGTTTTGATGTATTTGAGGGCCAGAAGAATGGCCGAATATGTAACAGATGATCCCCCTATGCCTATTACTAAAGATTGGGTGGCAGAAGATAATTTAGTAATGACTTGGTCAACAGTATGGAGTCCAGATTTAGTAACCAGATTTTGAGCTGGAGTAATGCTAAAGCAATGTGGACTACCTTAACTTCCATTTTATCTAAAGAAAGTAATTTGTTAAGGATCTATGAGTTATATGTGAAATATTTTAATATAAAGTGTGGAGGTAGATTAGTGACCGATTATTTCACTGAGATGAGAGGGGTACTGCAGAAGATTAGTTCATTTCATTCTTTTACTGCGAAAGTTGAAGAAATTCGTAAGAAAGAAAATTACATTCAAGTAGCCTAATTTTTGGATGGTTTGGGGCCTGAGTATGATGTTATTCAAGTCCAGTTGTTAGCCAATGAAGATGTCACCACCTTTGAGCAAGCCTTTAATAGAGTTGTTCGAGCTGAAGGTGCAGTAGTAAATAAAAATGAGTCTATGGAGCTCTCTCAGAAGCAACTGCTCTTAGCCTCTAATCTTCTAGTGGTAAGCTTGATGGTCAATTTCACGGTGGTAATAATAGAGGTAGAGTTCGCTTTCTCTACCCATGGTCATGACTAAAATGTGCGGGGAGATAAAAAATGTGTTCATTGTGGTAGGACTAATCATATTTCTGAGAAATGCTAAGAAAATTTTGGTAAGCCTACCTATGCCAACTCTATATTCACAAATAAGGAAGCCTCCTCACACACAAGATCCTACGAGGAAATTCAGCAGTTAGTATAGCGACTAAGTCAGCTGACTGCTCCATCTATTGCTTCTCAGACTACTGAGACTCCTATCTCAACAAGTGCCACGATGGTTAGTACAAGTATGACTGCATTGAATGTGTCCCATTCCTCCTCTTGGATCATTGATTCAGAAGCCTTTACATACATGTCAAGTATGCCCTCCTTATTTCAATCCATTAATCTATCTCATTCATATCGTCGAGTTACTTTAGTTGATAGATCCACCTCTCTCATTTAGGGGGAGGGTACAATTCACACTACTCCACAAATATTCTTAGAATCTGTTTTATTTGTACCAAAGTTTCAAGTTAATCTCTTGTCTATGAATCATATTACTAAATCCTTAAATTGTTCAGTAACCTTTTATCCTACTTGTGTTTTCTAGGACTTGCAGACAAAGAAGACAATTGGTTTAGGACATGAGACGGGAGAGCTCTACATACTAGATGATATATCAATTTCTTGAGCAGTGGCACTCACTACTGCAGATTCTTCTTACTTGTGGCATTTGTGCTTGAGATATCCATCACCGGTTCGGTTGCGTAAATCATTTCATTTGATTGTGAGTCTTGTCAGCTAGGAAAACATCATCGCTCCAGTTTCCCAGTTAGTTCTAGTCGAAACACCAAATTGTTTGAATTAGTTCACTTTGATATATGAGGTCCGTGTTGGATTCCTAGTCCGTTTGATTTTAAGTATTTTGTGTCGTTTACTATTGATTTCAATAGAGTAACTTGAGTATATCTCCTACATGATATGTCTGAAGTATTTGATGTATTCCTCAATTTTTTCAATGAAGATAAAGAATCAATTTGGTATTTGTGTTCATGTGCTTCATACTGACAATGATTTGGAATATCTTAATTATAAATTTCCAGTGTTTTGTGTTTCTCGTAGTACCTATGAAACGTCTTGCTCTAATTCACCACAACAAAATAGGGTGATTGAACGTAAAAACAGTCATCTCCTTGAGGTTACAAGGTCACTATTACTACATATGAATGTTTCTAAATCCTTTTGGGAAGAGTTTTAGCTTCATGGTACTTGATTAATTGTATGCCCTCATCTGTTTTGAATGGTCAAGTTTCTCTTTAGGTTTTAAAGCTGAATTGTAAATTGTTTGATACGGTTCCTCATGTTTTTAGATGTACTTGTTTCGTTCATATGTTTGGAACTTCGGTTGATAAGTTGTCACCTCGGTCTGTCAAATGTGTCTTTCTGGGATATTCTCATTGACAAAAAGGGTACAAATGTTATGATCCTGTTTGATGGAAGACATGTGTCAATTGATGTGACCTTCTTTAAACATACTCCATATTTTGCAACCTCTACTGAGCTTCCTGTCTCACCTGAGTCTCCTTTAATTGTCTTGTTCCTATTGTAGTTTTGGATGTACCAACTTCGTCGAGTTCTTCATCGCCTCTTTGTGTTCACAGCCATTGTTCTTGCGCTCCAGCAATTACCTTTACAGAACTCTCTTCTCATGATCCACCAACTTCCTCATTGCTTGCAGATTCTATTTTCTTTTATTTGGACTTGCTCATTAGTTTACGGAAAGGTAAACGATCTTGTACTTCTCATCCGATATCCAAATATGTGTCTCTTGATTTTTTGTCCCCATCCTTTAAGTCCTTTGCTATGTCATTGTCTACTTCGTATGTAGATTGTATTGTGTTATTTGGCGATGATCTTGATGGTATTACATAAGTTAAACAATATCTAGCCACACATTTCAAGACAAAAAGATTTGGGCTCTCTCAAGTACTTCCTTTACATTGAAGTTGCTCGTAGCAAGTGAGATATTGTTTTTTCTCAGAGAAAATATATATTGGATATGTTACAGGAGTAAGGTTTATTAGGTACTAAACCCGTAGACACCCCCATGCAAGTTAATCATAATCAACATGACACTCAGGGTCCTACACTCAAGGATAAAACTCAATACCGAAGATTAGTAGGTAAACTGATCTATGCTACAGTTACCAGGCTGGATATCTCATTTGTCATGGGAGTTGTGAGCCAGTTCATGGAAAATCCTCAAAAAAGTCCATTTATAAGCTGCTCAAAGGATTTTAAAATATTTGAAGGGTGCACCTGGACAAGGTCCTTTGTATACTCAAAATCGGAAAGTTGATGTACTTGGGTATTTTGATACTGATTATGTTGGTTGTAAGATGGATAGACATTCTATAACAGGCTATTGTTGTTTTTTTAAGGCAACTTGGTAAGCTAGAAAAGGAAGAAATAGACGATTATGGCTAGATCTAGTGCAGATGCCGAGTATCGAGCAATAACTCACACAGTTAGTTAGCTTATGTGGATTAAGTCTGTTCTTCTTGAATTTGGTTTTAAGTTACCTAACCCTATGGTTATGAATTGTGATAACTAAGCGGCCAATTGGGAGTGCTAGTTGGGGTTAAGCTTCAAGGGGGGTTGCTGCCAAGGCCAAATCTTTCTTCCCACAGACATTATAAACTACAAAACCAGTCACCTCTTGCCAATGAGAGTGCCAAACAGCACTAGCAAGATTGTTGAAAAGAGGGATTGTTACTAAACCAAAAATGAGTATAGTGAATCATACACTGGATAATTCCCCTAACAGACCAAGAATGATTATCAAAGTTCTAGTATTTCTTTCCTCCCATAAAGCCCAGATAGTTGCATGGGAAATTGTTAGTCATAACTCTTTCCCAGACTTAAAAGTCCTTGAAAAACTTGAATTAACAAGTCTGGAAAAAAGCCAGTAACACAAAAAATTAGGCAAACTTCCACAGCATAGCAGTCAACACAGTAAAGGTAAATTGTCGTTGCATGAAGGAACAAAGTAATCTTTATTTTTATAATAGGGATTTTCAATATATTCAATGTAACCAAAAGATTAAGTTAGTAATTCGGACAGGAAGTAGGGCTGACTTGGATGTGGGGACATCCTAGTCAAAGTTTGAGTCACAGCAGTAGTCACAATTAATCAAAAGTTAGAATCAGAGTAGGAGTTAGGAGCAAGAGTTAATATTAGAAAGGAAACTTATATTCTCATTGAATACTTCCCATATTGTAGGACAAAGTCTATAAAACTAAAACAACTCGAAGGGGGATGTGTGCTTAAACCTCTACACTATTTTTTTATTTTTTATTTTGTGTGTGTTTCTTTGTTTTGACGCCAAAAAACACAACAAGACAAGGGGAAGTTAACCCCAGTCTACTTCTGTCTTTTGTGCCTTGGTTTTTTGTTCTCCTTCAGTGTTATTTTCTCTCTTTTCAATCTTGTCCTCAACCTTCGGCGCTTTGGTCACCCTTCTCTATCTCTCTCTGTCACATACACCTAGAACATTAACCGACCTTTCACTCATGCCAGCCCTAAAGTCATCACAAGCATACTACTCCATGAGCTTTACAGAAATCTACCTTGGACTTCTAGAGATAGCTATGTCAGCTATTCCAACACCCTTTTCATATAACAACTTACTTTATGTCAACGTTAATGAAAAGACTGGGACAACCAAGCCTCTTATACAGTAAAGCTATTAAATGAAAATATGTGTTATCCAATACCAATGATAGAAAGACATGAAATAGATGATTTAGCTAGATATAGTAATAATATTTTTGTCTCACACACATGCAATAAAACATATCAAGATTAAAATCATAGAAAAATAAATTAGTTAACTTCAATAAAACCAAGCTTAGTCACTGTGATATTTTTACTTTTTTGGGTAAGTGGGTGGGGGGCGGCTGGGACTTACCTCCACTGCTCCAAGACAAGAGCAAGTTAGCAGTCATAGTTATAACCCATGAAGTCAGCCAGTTAGCTAGAGTTGCGACGCTACCAGCAAGTCCCTTAATGTTTACTGGAAGTATCTGCAAAACACAAAAACCATTTCAATTTGCAACAGTATCAGTCAGATTTTTTTCTCTTGAAAAGTGAGAAATTTCATTATGAATAAAATGAAAATAAAAATACAAGCAAAGGGGTGAAATGAAAGGAAAAGTTAGACCCCAAGAAAATCAAGAAAATGTTTACTGGAAGTATCTGCAAAACACAAGAACCTCTTCAATTTGCAGCAGTAGGGGTCAGAATTTTTGTCTGTCGTGAAAAGCGAGAAATTTTATTAAGAAAAAAATGAAAATAAAAATATAATCAAAGGGGTAAAATGAAAGGAAGATTTAGACCCCAAGAAGACACTGTGTTTCTAATGTTTTGAGGAAGAGAGTTGTAGATCTTCTAAATGCAAGAAGTTGGACTAGTCTCAGAAGTGGAGCTCCATTTTAGAGGAGAAGGCAGGATGGCTTCCAATTAATAATCACTTGGTAACCTAAAACAGACACATAAGACATGAAAGGAGAATTTAGGCACCAAGAAGATTATGGGTTTCTAATGTTTTGAGCAAGAGAGATGTAGATATCCTCATCAATGTAATATGATAGACTAGTCTCAGAAATAGAGTTCTATTTTAAAGGCCAAAATACTAGGTCACCTAAAACAGACACTAAGATATGAAAGGAGAATTCAACATGGTGTTACAACCCACCAAGTCGACTCAGATTTGAGTCTAGGTGGGTCAGGTTGGTGGGTTAGACTCAACCCTTCTACAATAGCCCAAACGGCCCCAAGTCAAAGCCCCTGTGAGTTAGGCGGTCCAACTCAGAATTTTGAAGGACCTGAGTAGGGTCCCAATTGTGAGTCATAACACCATAAATTTTGAACCCAAGAAAAAACTCTGTAGATATTCTTATTGACATAAGATGTTGGACTAGTCTCAGAGTGGACTCCATTTTAAAGGAAAAGGTAGGCTGGTTTCCAATTAATACTAACTTAGTCATCTAAGATAGACACATAAGATGTCCCAGATATAAAAGAAAATAAAGTAAGACTAGGATTTTGGAAATGATGTGTTGTAGAGTAAAATGTAGAAACAAAACTTAGCAAAAACTTCAAAGGACCGTCTAACTGGCAATCCTTCTAGTCAGCAAAGTTAGCCCCCTCAACTCATTATTTGGAAATAATACTAGAAAACAAATTATAGTAATAAGCAATAGAAAATATAAGACCAGACATGGCTCAAGACATGCCATAATTTCTGATTGCTATGACTGCAGATTTTTTAAGTTATATTAAATTTAATTCATCACTCAACAATTTTTACTTAGACTCTGAATGTGTTTTATAACTGTTCTCACATTGAACTATAACCAATTCATCATCCAAATCCTGAAAATAATACATATCCCAGGATATTTTGCAAGACGACTGTACAGATATATTAGATATGAGGAATAAGAGGTGGCATGATTGAAATTTTATAGTTCTAAAGGAATATGAGGAATACAAATAGTTATAAAGAATATATTCTAGTGTCAGTATATGTGTCTCTGTGTATACAAAGATATATACACATCCATACACATCCATACACATACACACACACAGAGACCCCTCCAACACACAAGACATATATGTAGATATGTATGATATTCAACTTTCAAATTTATACACACATCAAGTTTTTGCTCATAATGAGCTCATCTGCTGGAAGCAATTAGCTCGTTTTCGGTGGCTCTCAGAGGGGGACGCAAACACGAAGTTCTTCCATGCTATTGCTTTTGCCAGGCGCTGAGCTAATTGGATTACCTTGCTATGTGTCAACGGCAAGGTAACCTCTGATCAGCCCTCCATTACTAACTCCTTAATGAAATTTTTTGCAGGTCTCTACACTGAAACTTGTCATTCGAGGCCTCTTATTCAGAATGTCCACCTTAAGAGAATTCCTGAAGCAGCTGCCGGTCTGATTGAACTCCCTTTCTCAGTGCGTGAAATTGAAAAGGCTACCCTTGGCCTTCCTTGTGACAAGGCACCGGCCCTGATGGCTACAATAGAGAGTTCTACCATCACTGCTGGCCTACCATTAAAGAGGATGTTACTGCCATGGTCCATGACTTCTACCATCGAGGGATTACTTACCGTAGTATTGGGGCCTCTTTCATTGCTCTCGTTCCCATAAAGTCAAATGTTGAACCAGCTTAAAGCTATCCTGCCCCTGGTCATTCACCACGGGCAAAGTGCTTTTATTAAGGGCCGGAATATCCTCGACCTTGCCATGTCGAGCCATGAACTTTTGCACCATTTCAAGACAATGAAGCTCCCCCGGTTTGTCCTCAAGTTGGATTTTGAAAAGGCCTTTGATATGGTCTATTGGCGGCTCCTTGATCACCTTCTCGCCAGAATGGGTTTTGGGCAAAGATGGCGTTTTTTGATCCACAACTGCATCTCCTCCGCCACTTACTCCCTTCTCATCAACGGTGCTGTTTGTAGTCTCTTCAAGGGATCCTACAGCTTCCGGCAAGGCGACCCTTTGTCCCCGCTGCTATTTTTTTTTTTTTTTTTTAGTGTTGAGTTATATTGCAAAGAGTAAAATTACAAGGTGGGGGAACCGTCCCATACAATGAGAGATTGTAGGGAGGTTCCAAGTTTAGCTAATCTATCAGCCGAGGAATTGGCTAATCTAGGAACATGATTCCAAGTACAAGAAATGGTGGATACAATGTCAAATATAGAAGAAATGGTGGGCCAATGGCGCCACAGGGGGGTGGGGTGTGGATGCTAGAACACCAACTAATAACAACTCTGGAATCCCCTTGAAGGGGCAACTTTCCACGAAGACGGTCATTGAAAATTTTTACTCCAAGGAGGAGGGCAGTCACTTCAGTGGTGTTGGAGTTTGTAATACCAACCAGCCCCGCATAGGAAAGAATAGTCTCTCCACTGTGGTTTTTGAAAACTTCCCTCACACCCGTCGGACCCGGGCATCCCAAAGCACTCCCGTCAAAGTTCAGCTTGATTCAATCACCAAGAGGAGGCTCCCACTCTGCTACGGTAGGCACCTCGCCATATGAGCCAGCAAACTCCAATTCCAACGAAGGGATATACCTGTTTGGGGGGCAAACACCTTCCTGGTGTGCAGCCAACTAAAAATCATACCCACGCTGAAATTTAACGTCATTGCTGAGTATCTCTCTTCCTTGGTCTACTCGGCCAAGGAGAAGGGGTGGATGTTGCTTACCTCTGATCTTGCGGAGTTTGATATCCCTATCCTTCAGTTTGTTGACGACACGATATGCTTTGGTGTAAGAACTATGGACCAGGTCAAAAAACTTCGGGCCCTTCTGGGATTATTTGAGGTTTCCTCAAGTCAATTGATAAACTGAAGGAAAACTACTCTCTTTGGTTACCACATCGACCCTAAGGCTTTGGGGCATATGGCGGATTTTTTGGGCTCCTCTCTGAGCACCACTCCATCGATATACCTCGGCCTACCACTCCTCGACAGTAGACCGAGGGCCAACCACTGGTTTCCTTTGATTGAAAAGTTCAAGTGCCGGTTGGCTACCTAGTGTGGCAAGTTACTCTCTACTGCAAGAAGGTTCACTCTCTTGAAGTCTTATCTTGCGAGCATCCCAAATTATTATCCATCCTTCATGCAATGCCCGGTCTCTGTGTGCAAAAGAATTGACTCCATCAAGCAACGCTTATTATGGCAAGGATCTAAGGACTCTTTTCGCTATCATCTGGTCAACTGGAACGAAGTCTACTTGCTTTGCATTCTTGGCAGGCTTGGTGTCCACCCCACAAAAGAAATGAACCAAGCCCTCTTCCTCAAGTGGTTTTGGAGCTTTAATTCTCAGAGAGTCTCTTGTTGGAATACCATGGAAGCTTACAAGTTACAGTGCCCTCGTCATTGGTGGTCTGTAGGGGGGAGACACAAACGCCTATCTCCCATATGGACGTCTCTACTCCCCTTGCTCCCTCTCTTCATGAGTGCCACCTCTTTCTATGTAGGAAATGGTCAAAGACTTCTTTTCTGGTGAGATGCATGATGCAAAAACAGACCCCTTATGGAGGCCTTCAATTCTCTCTTTGCCATCACATCTAGGCAAGAGGCCCTCATTGCAGATGTTTGGCGCAACAAGTCTTGGGACTTTCACTTCAGGCGAGGCCTTTGAGATTGTGAGACCAATGACCCTATGTACCCTTCTTGATAATCTTGCCCCTATTGTGGTTCAGGATTGTATTCTAGATAAGATTGTTTGAAAGTCGAACAAGAGGGGCCTCTTCTCTGTGGCCACTACATATTCTCACATCAAAGGTAGGACGCCCAACCCCCCTAAGTAGGATGCCATGGCTGCATGGAAGCTCTCTGTGCCAAGGAAAATCAAAATTTTCATGTGGACAGCTATTAAAGGGTAGATTTTTATTGCCAACAATCTATTCAGGAGGGGCTTTACAAGCCCAAATGAGGTCTGCCCTCTATGCGATGCATGCAACGAATTAGTCGAGCATGTCCTCATTCATTGCATCTATTCTTGGAAAGTTTGGATAGGTGTCTTCCAAAAGATAAATCTTCAACTCGCCCTCCGGCACGACCTCATTGGAACCATTCGGATGGTTAGAGACACCCCTCTTCCCACACTTGGAAAGATCCTCCTCTTTGCCTATCTTGCCCATGTTCCCTGGTGCATCTGGCTAGAGCGCAATAGCCAGCGTTTTAATTGCAAGTTCAGCAGCATCGAACGATCTATTGAGTTGGTTGTGGGTCATATTACCAGTTGGCTTCACTCTCGTCGAGAATTCTCTTCCCTCAGGGGAATGCCCAACAAAGGCTCCTGGCATGGTCGAGTGGTCCTCCCCCTCCTCTGGGCAGCATCAAGCTGAACTACTTTGACAGTAGCGCTCTGGGTTGCCTAGGCCCGACTGGTTTTGGAGGCGTTTTTTGTAATTCTTCGGATGAGGTCATTCTATCTTATGCAATTCCTTTGGGTCTTGCTCATTCTACCACAGCTGAAATCTCTGCCCTGCTTCACGGTCTGATTATTTTCAAGGAGCGACTATTAGGTCATCTTCTCATTGAAGAAAACTCTAGTGTCGTTATTAGTTGGGGATAGATCCCTCCCCCTTGGAGCTACTAGCTTATCCTACACTCCATTTCTGATGTTATAATCTTAGATTCATTCCTAGGAAGAATTTTATTTTTGTATTCTTAGAACTTGGACCTACTTAGACTGCATATAAGCACATAGCCAATCAGCTTGGTTCTAGAAGGAATGTCAAACACATCAGTAAACCCTATTATAAGAGTTTCAAGTTTACAACCTTAGATTCATTCCCAGGAAGATTTTTTTTTTGGCTTGCTCAAATGTTTGAGCTTCTTTGACTGCATATAAGCACACAGTCGATCAGCATGGTTCTAGAAGGAATTTTAAACACATGCATAATCCCTTTTTCAAAACAAATGTAAAGACCCATTTCAACATCTCAGAACTTAAGAACAACTATCATCTAGTTGAGACAACAAAAGTCATGTTATCAGGCTTGAATTTTGTCTCGACTTCCTCCTGCATGACTTGTCTATTTTCCTTTCCTAAGTGATTACGTTGAGACATTTGAATCAAACCCTAAATTAAAAAAAACAAGCATTCAAGTTTAGAACATTTTCCCAAACTTAATTTTGTGTTGACTAATATTTGCATTACTTAACAATCTTCCTTTTCTTCTCAGTATCAACTAATGAGATGTTTGAACGTTACCCTAAAAGATAGAAGAATAAAAGTGCTTACAGTTCGTAAGAGGGTCCCCAGTTATAATAAAGTGAGAAGAGAAGGAAGGAAAAATAAAAGCAAGAGGAATGAAGTACAACAAAGTGAGAGATAAAAAATCAACAAATCAATCTTCTCTCAAACTCCTTTATGATTCATAAAAAAAATGAGAAATTACTTAAGAGCCCTGTTATATGTTAACAAAGAACTAGTGGATGTAAAATCTAGAATAGAAAGGAAATATCTTGTTAGTGGGAATAATTCCCACGAGATTAAAGTCAAGAAACATCATGGGGTTGGGAAAAAACCTCTTAACTTCAACTACTCAAATTTAATGTGGAATTTGATACGATCCTTTCGCATAATTGAGGTAACCGAGTAGAAATGAGACGATTTGGGGGAAAGAATTAGACGAAAGGGGAGAAAATAGGACAAAGAGAGAACTAGGGAGAGGCTATTCTAAATATAAAAGGGTTGTAATTCTGGTCTGCACTTCTCTAGGATTCTATTCCCTTTTATTGATTTCGTCAAAAGAGATTATAGAAACTATATCAAATGCCATCGCATGTAGTAATATTGCCATTATTTAAACAAAAAACTTCCGTCTTTAAGGATGATCGATCATGCTTTGAGGATGATCGATCATGCCATCAATCATGCTTTATTAGGCTGGCTGGCGGTGTTCTGCATGATAGATTATACCAAGATGGTTGATCGATCATCCTTCATAATTTTTTGTATTGCAGCCTTCTATATGATCAACACACCTATTCAGGTTGATCAATCATCCTTTGTAAATTCAGACTGTAACATATCACCCCCTCCCTCCCCAGGAGATCAACCATGTCCTCAAGGTTGAAACGTTGGGAAAAGGAGAAGGCACCTGCCAGGTCGTATAAAGTCTCTGCAGCCAGCAGGTTGTCATTTGCAACTTCAACTCGTTGTGAAGACGGGAGCCATGGGGAATCTGACACCCCTGGTTGCACAACGGCTATAGCGGGGCAAGCAACTGGGATAACACAGTCTGATCGATGTTGGGAACCCATGTGCGGACAGAGCTATCGGGAGCATTTGCGGCTAATTGGTCGCAGTAGCTGGCCATTTGACCGTCCTCTGGTTATGCATGAACTAGGCCAGCTTATTAAAATCCCATGTCAGCTCATCCAGTGTGTGCAACCACTGCATGCTGAGGACCATATCCACACCCTCGAGAGGTAAGATAGAGATCCGCAGTGATCTGTGAACCCTGTATCCCAATGGAGACCTCTACTGCCTTAGAGGAACATTGAATGCAGGTCCTCCCGCCATAACTAAGAATCTAGTAAGTTGAAACAAAGGAAGCGCTAGAGTTGTAGCAATCTTACCACAGATGAAATTGTGCATGCTGCCACTATTGATCAGAACGGTCACTATATGGCCTTTCACTACCCCGTCCAGTTGCAACGTTTGAGGACAAAGGATCCCAAAGAGAGCATGGAACAACACTCGAGAGCTCGGATCCTCAGCGGCAATAAGTACATTTAAAAACGTCTACAACGGTGGCCTGGAGAAAACTTTTCATCACAATAAAAACACAATCCCTTTCCTTGAGTTTTCCATGTCCGCAAGCATGAGCTGCTAGAAAGGCTTGCAAGAGGCTGGGCCATTGAATGGAACAGGTTACTGGAGTAGGGGCTTTGTCCTGAGCCTGAGATTGTGGGTTGGAAGACCGAGGCCGAAGCAATGCTAACTTTTCCTCCTGTACCCAGCCTAGTATATAACCTCCACAAGCGAGCTTGGATGGAACACTCATATCTCAATAGCCAATTCTGGTTTGAGACAACCAATGAAACTGCCTACTTGGATGTACTCTTGACCATTAGACACGATTAGCAATTTGTTCAAACTTGGCCTGATATTCTTTCACTGATCTAATCTGATGCAACTTTGTTAAAAGGGAGTTGAAATCTTGATATTAGGTAGATCCAAAACGGATACAAAGAGCTTAGGTAAAATTCGAGCAAGAGAGAAAGGGGTTGGTCCGATTGTGCCACTGCAACCATTTGCAGGCGTCAACTTCAAGGTGGAAGGACGCTAATAGTACTTTTTGATGCTCTTCGGTTCCATGGTATGAAAATAATTGTTCGGCCACATAGGTCCATTCAATAGAATCATCATCTATGTTGTAATGGGGGAAGTCCAAACGAGCCATTTGAGGCTGACTTGCACACAGATGTGAGGGTATGGCATTCTGTCGAACAGGTGGTGGGTGGGATAAAGTGTTGGGATTTTGATAGAATGGAGGCTGAAATTGGTTTGGGGAATTTTCACTAACGGTTGGCAGGTAAGGATAATTGCTAGGAATTATGGTGTGGTTGGTGTGGGTTTGGGATTGTGGGGGGAACAAAGGACGCGTAGAGAGGTGGTATGGATGTGGGGAAGGAAATGTCGGGTTGATAGAAAGGTGGAGTGGACAGCTATGTGAATGGAGGATGGGTCATAGGGGCTGGAAATATGGGTCGGGTAGAGTAGCAAAGATTGCGGTAGGGATTGGCTGGTGTGGGCAGCAGATGTTGCATCTCCATCCAAAGATCAAGGTGGAGGGGAAGCCGGCTGTTTAGAATTTTCTCGAACATCTGGTAGGGACTCCAGATGTCTGGAATTTTGTACTTCAGCCAATGTTTTCACGAGAAGTGCTATTTGATCCACTCGAGCACAGAGAGCTGACCAAGATTCTGAATTAATTTCAGAAGCACTCGACTAGCAGATGCAGCAATTACCTCTTGATCTTACACCTTTTCCCTTTCTATCGCTCTTGTATTCACCATGGCTGGAGCCAAAATTTTAGATGCCCAAGATAGGTGCTTTGATACCAATTGATATGATCCTTTTGCATAATGAGGTAACGAGTTTTGTTATTGGCTGGAATAAAATTTCACTCCATTTGAAAAAAAAAATTGAGGTAACCAAGAAGAAATGAGACGAAGTCGGGGAAAGAATTAGACGAATTCGAGGAAAGATTTAGACGAAAGGGGAGAAAATAGGACAAAGAGAGGATTAGGGAGAGGCCATTTTAAATAGAAGAGGGTTGTAATTCTTGTCTGCCCTTCTCGGGGATTCCATTCTCTCTTATTGAGTTTCTCAAAAGAGATAACAGAAATTCAATCGAATGCCATTGCAAATAGAAATTACAATATTGTCACTACTTAAAACAAAAAACACTACCGTCACTAAGGATGATCGATCAATCAGACTCGATTGACCGTTTTATACTTTGAGGATGATCAATCATGCCATCAAACATGCTTGATTAGGCTGGCTGGCAGCAGTTTGTATGATCAATCATACTAAGATAGTTAATTGATCATCCTTTATAATTTCTGCCTTACAACCTTCTGTATAATCAATCATACCTATTTAGGTTGATCGATCATCCTTTGTAAAATCAGGGCCGTAACAATATCAAAGCAAGGCATCTACTCTGTTGGGCTTAGTACATGCCCATTTATACTGTCCATGTTAGTCTCAACCCATTGTCCATTTCTCTAGACCTAGGCGTGAGGGGAATTGTTAGTAAAAATAATCCCACATAGGTTAAAGGAGTGGCAAATTTTTGTCTGACCCGGTAACTCGAACCATTTAATTGACTTGAACCCGGCCCAACTTAAAGGGGTCAAGTATAGGCTTATTCAAAAGGACCCGTCTAATAATTGAGTTGGGTTAGGGTTAGACACCAGGACTTATGGATCCTAGTTTAATTGCATAAAAGAGTAAGAACTGGACTGAAGTGTCTCATTCAATTTATTTAAACTAGACCAAACTTAATTAGACTCCCTGATCTTTATTTTTTACAACTTCAAACAACTTCTTTACCAAAAGAATTCTTTTTTTAAAATTTATATCCTTTAATTTTTTGCATTTTGCCATATTTATGTATTATTTTTAAAAAAATTAAGTGGGTTAACACGACCCCAGCCCAAACCACAAGAGGTCCAAGTTCGGGTCTACATTTTTTACCCATTCAATTAACAGGTCAGGTTCAAGACCACCCATTTAACAACAGGTTTGGATTTACCTGACTCATTGCCACCCTTAGCTTGAAGACCAGAAAAACCATGAGGTTATTAGTTAGGAGAAAGATCTCCACACTTCAGTTAGCCATCTTAAGATGGATGTGTATCCAACTATAACATATCTAATACTACAAATACAATACATATAATGCTAAATGGGTACAACAAACACCAATAAGCCACCACAGCAGGAATGTAACCAGGAGTTAGTGTTGCTCCCTGATTTCAGGGCAGAGTTGTACTTTTTATAACTTGCCTCTGATGAATGTAATTTTTTCTTTGGAAATGTATGAATGTAGTTTTATCAACAAGAAAAAGATGAGGAATTATGTGATACTACTAGTAGCAACTACAAACTAATTTGTACTAGTGAGCTGTTATAAACTTCAGAAAGTATAGTCCAGATACATGGCTTTGGAAAAACACATATCACCAGCAGTGTATTTTACTGAAGTAGAAAAGCATAAAGAGAAACCTAGTACATACCTCTGACATTATAACCCATGGAATAGCTCCCATTCCGAGAGAGAAGGCAATTACTACAGCCTAGAGGAAACAAATTGGTAAAATATTAATAGAGTATTCTCTGCTTAAGTCATACAAAAAAGGTATTCTCTATCAAAGATTATACCTAGAAATCAATCACCAAAAGAAAGAGACATACCACAAGCCCAACAAGAGACAGTATACTCAAAGCACCATAAAATGAAGAATCTTCAGACACAACACCCTGGATTGCATTAGAACACGAATACAAGTGAAAAAAACATATGACATAATGTAACTAAAGTAGATATTGCTTTCTTTTTTCCGAAAATTCAATGCATTGGCAATCAAACCCAGATAAAATATGAGCCATGAGCCTTAATGGATTTGAAATACATTGACATAGCACTCATCATGCTAACCTTTAAATAAAACGCAACTGCAACAACAAGAAGGCTAATTGTCATTCCAGAGGAGGAGATCTACACCAAGAAATCACATTTCAAATTTCGACTTCAATTACATCCATCAAACTCCACAACAAAGACAAGAATTCCTCGCATTCAAACTCACTATGAGGAGAAGTCGACGCCCAGCTTTGTCTATCAACCAAGTCGTAACTCCAGTAGCAAGAACCTGTACACAACTTCCCACCTCTTTAAGACATATAATAGAAGATATGCTTGCAGCATCATGATAGCGGTTAGGTAAAGATATTTCTTCTCTTAATGAAAAAGAACAACTCTTCAAGTTAAGATTATAACCTGAATAGCCCCAATTCCAAAAGTTGCAGCATCACTTGATGAAACTCCTGATCACCAAAACCCAATAAAAAATTATGTTAACTTGAATAGCTGATCCAAAGCTAAGCAGAATATTTCAGTTGCATACATTAAACTAAGCTGAGACACATATTAGCAGAGAAAAAAACTTTTGCTGTCATAGCTGAGCAACACTGTCACCCACATTTGAGGCATGATTTAGAGAGGTACATAATTAGATGTTGAGTTTGTCAAACAAATAGAGGAAGAGCTTCTAATGCTGGACTATATATGCCAAAACCTTGGAAAGATCTAGAATGCATTTCATCTTGGTTTTGCCAAGAACACTAAGAAGCAATGATAGCATTTTGATTATTGTTAATAAATTTTTTTAAAACGGCACATTTCATAACATGTAAGAAAACTCAAGATGCTATGCACCAGGACACTTAAAGGCAATGATACCATTTTGGTTATTACTAATATTTTTCCCAAGATGAACATTTTATACCATGCAAGAAAATTCATGATGCTTCACATGTGGCGCAGCTTCTATTGTTTCTAACATAGACCAAAAAGTTATTGGACAGTTACAGATATAATTGTGGGGTAAATTGATCCTCGAACGGATGACCAAACTGCAGCGCAGAAGCACAATTGGCTAAGATCAAAACAATTTAAATCAATGGGATCCTTTCTTTGCTACCTCATGCCAAATTATGGAATAATAAAAGAAAAAATCAAAGTCTCAAGTTTTTCCACGTCAAGTTATGAGCGGAGATAATCCTTGAAGGGCCTTGGAGTTAATCAAGTTACCATCAATTGGCAAAAAGATTTAGAAGGTTGATTTCATGGATCATAAGCACAATCTGAGAAACTTCCTTTCCCAGACAAATCACACTCCCCCATGCTCTGCAAAGAACCTTACCTCTCCCATCTTATCTACTGTTACGCACCTCCCGAAGAGCCAAATCTCCCCTCCCCTGCCATCATCTTACTCTGACCCTAATCCTGTCAAGGATGGGAACTAACACTCGCTGCCCCTGCCACTTCGAACCACCAACTCCCCAGAAAATTCTCTCAGTGCGTCCTTTTGGAACTCCCCCGCCCCTCTGTCTCCCATTAAAATAAACGAATGGTCAGTGTCTAGATCATTCTACGAAGTTGATGATCAATGGGATCTATTTGAGGATATCTGTAATTTAATTTCTCATTTGCAATGTAATTGGAATTATATTCCAAGATCCGCTAATCACCTAGCGGATAATCAGGCTAAATTAGGCGTTTCCCTCCAACATCTTTTTGTGTAGGAAGGCCTTGTTTTGTAAGGCATTTGTTTTTGTTTTTTTCTAGTAATATATTCACTCCTGTTTACTCAAAAAAAAAAAAAAATGGTGCTCAAACCCCAAAGACTCTCCCAAACCTCATTCATTGGCACGGTTACCTCACCCCACCAAACAGAGGATTGCCAAATTATATAAATAGCCTCCCCCCCCCCCCCCCCCCCCCCCCCCCCCTCACATTCTTTGTCCAACCCCCTAAGCAACTATTAGACCGAAGTCTCACAATCCAATGGAATCCTCAAGTTCCAAAGGAAAAGCTCCCGTCAACTATCGCATACTCCCGCAAAAATTTGAAGAAGAAACCTCCCTTCGCTCACACATACTCCAAAAAGAAGAAGAAGAAGAAGAAAGAAAAAAAAATAGTCCACCAAAACCAGATATTCCAGCAAACCCTCCGTCCACTTCTCTCCCTCCAAAAACAGACTATTTGGCCAACTTCTCTCAAATCGCTCAGACTGATGCCCAAAAGGACTTCATCCAATTCGTCAAAGAGCAAGAGCAAGAGTTTCCTCTGTAGGAGTTCGAGGAAATTACTAAGTTAGCATGGAATTCTACAAATTTTTCCACGACAATCTCCAATGCCCAGTGGAGGATATCCCACCACCCGCCCCGAAATAATTGTTCTTTCTTGGAACGTCAGAGGAATCGGTTCACGCTCAAAACGTGCAATCATCAAGGCGGCCTTTTTTGAATGTAAGCCAAACGTTGTAATATTGGTTGAAACCAAACTACAATCTTTTGATAATTTTGTTGCTTGGGAAGTATGGTATGATTCAAACCCTGAATGGGTAAAAGTTGATGCGATTGGGCATTCTGGAGGTATTCTTGTCCTCTGGAACCCAAACTCTGTTGAAGCCACTCTCTCCCATCCTAGTCTTTTTTCTATTGGTTTACATTTTCGTGACCCGCTCCTTGGAGATTTCTTGGGCCCTGGTAGGCATATCTTCCTGGACGGTGGCAAGAACTCTCTCAGTTACCATGTCCCAAACGCTCTTTGCCCATTCTGCCAAATTTCTTCAGAAACAGCCACCCATATCCTTTTACATTGCAATTGTGCCCATTTTGTATGGACCAGTCTCCTTAACAAAATCGATCTCCAGTACTGTCTCACTCAAAACCTCTCATCTACCATTCTCTCAGTTAAAAATACTAACCTCCCAAAGCTCGAAAAAATATTAATATCTTGTTGTGTTGGGCATCTCATTTGGGCATTATGGAAAGAAAGGAATAATCGCAAATTTAATCTAAAATCTATTCCTAGAGATATATTGGTTGAAAAAATTATTGGTCAAGTCACTGCGTGAATCCTTTTGCGTAAGGAATTCAGAAATCTAAAAGGATCTAACTTTCGGGAGAATTGGCAAACAATTGCTAGCATGTCATATCCGGCCCCTGACTATGGCAATTTGGACTCCTCCCCCAATGGGCCATTATAAACTGAATTTTGATGGAAGCGCTCTTGGATATCCACGCCCAACGGGCTTTGGTGGTGTTGTTCATGATGAAAATGGTACTCTTCTTTTTTCCTTTGTTGGGCCTATTGGAATTTCAGATTCGACTACTTCTGAATTATCTGGATTACTAAATGGATTACGGATCTTCAAAAGTCGTCTTTCTGGGGCCCTTTGCATTGAAGGAGATTCGAAAATAGTCATTAATTGGTATGCAAAGACAGAACGTCATCCTTGGCGGCATTGGAACATATTCTAAGATATATGTAATTGAACGTCTGCTTTAAATTGTAAATGGAAATATATTCCCAGATCAATTAATCATTTAGCTGATGCACGGGTTAAATTAGGGGTCTCACTCCCTCACCTTGTTGTGGAGGTAGGCCTTGTTTAGCAAGGTATTGTAATCTTCATCTTTTTTAAATAGCTTATACATCTTCATTCAAAATAAAAATAAAAAAAAAAAAGCGCAAAGAAAAAAGTCTCCTTCAAAGTGGGAGATTTGGTTTAGGTTTTTCAACTCCAAAGAGATTTCCCACATATGGAGCAAGGAAGTTGCATTCTGCAAAGCACAGGCCTGTGAAATATTGGAGAAGATTGAAAATAATTCTTATAGAGTGAAGAACCCCATTCATTGAAGTGAGTAATGCGTGTAAAAATAGATGCAAATAGAGAGGAGAAGAAGGAGAAGGAAGAGAAGGAGAAGAGAGAAGTGAGAGGAAGAGAAGATGTTGAAAAGCAGCATGTAGGCTGCTGCACGATTGGGGCCAGCTCCACCCCTGATTAGGTTTTATTACTTAAGTGAGAGAGGGACTAAAAAGACAAAAAAAAAAAGCCCCTCTCCTAAAACAGTACATAATACACTTGAAATAAATAAGAAAAACACCAGATATTAAGACACCATTGTAGACTAACTCCTAACAAGGTACCTGGACACTAGGAGCGAGTATTACATAGGTAAAATTACCAATATACACCCATGCCATATTTTCTAACGATGTGAAGCACTTAAATCTGCACCACGGGGAAACGAAGAAACAGAAGTATCAAACTCAAGGACGAGTTCTCAACTCAAGGCAAATAATGCAGCCTTAGATGATGATTCAATAGCAGAATAACATGACCGTTGGAGGAAGAAGAAGAATAGATTGAAAATTATCATTCTTTTTCTTTTCTTAATGGCATCCCCTGAAAAGAGTCATTTGAAGGACACAATTTAGAAGATCTGCTAGAATAGCAGAAAAACAATCGGGGCAGAAAGGAAAGTTATAATCCTTGTAACTTACTAATTTAGTTTCTTTTAAATCTTAAGTTTCCTAGTTTCATGAAGTCGTCTTTCATTATTACTTAACTGTTTTGATAATGCTTTCCTAGGAAGTTTATTCTTCAATGCTATTTTTACTTAAAAATTCTCCATTTGAGATTTTTTTTTTTTTTTGAAAAAGGATGTATATATTAACAAAAGAACAAAGAATTATTGAGGGACGAGAAGCAATTCCCTAACAACAAGAGATTGTAAGGAAACTCCTCACTTGGCAAGCACATCTGCCACCGAGTTAGCAGATCTTGGAATGTGAGACCAAATACAAGAAAAATGAGAAGAAATTTCAAGGATTTTCTGCAAGGAATCCCAATGGCGCCATGGGGGGGGGGGGGTGGAGGAAGCCTTATCACACCATCCAATAACCACCTTCGAATCCCCCTCAATGTGAATAGGACTATTATAATGGTCACAATAAACGTGAAGCCCATTGAGAAGACTGTGAATCTCTGCCGTCATTGAATCAACAATGTCAAGCGGGTCAGCATATGATAAACATTGATTGCCTGAGGGATCTGAGATAACACCACCAAAACCTGCCTTTCCGGGATTACCCTGGGAGGAACCATCAAAATTTAACTTAAGGAAACCAAACTCTGGGGGATCCATTCTTGCATGACTGGGGTCTTGGTCCCACGCCTCATATTTTCAATAGTGTTCCAATTATCACGGATGGAGGAACTAGCAAAGGAGGAGAAAGGCTTTTTAGTAAGGAGCCAAGTAGAGATCTAGCCAGTCACACAGTCTGCCACACTAGACACAGAGTTACTTCTAGTATCAAAACGTCTCCGATTACGTTCATTCCAAAGCCCCCACGGAATAAAATCAGTGCATGCGGAAATCAGAAGCTTACCAAGCCCAGGGAGGGGAGTACCAATTAGCATCTTATTGAAAGAGATCAGACCCAATGACATACAGAATTGTAAACCCATGTTATTGAGAATGGAAAACCATACCCTCTAGGAAAACGAGCAGTGGAGCAAAATGTGATTGACTGATTCAACCTCATAGTTGCATAGGGGGCAGAGAAGGTCAATTGCTAGATGACTCTTCTTCTGAGCACATCTGCCGAGAGTATCTTTCCATGGTAAACACTCCAAACAATTTTTTTTATCTTTGGCGGGACATAGAGATGCCATGAAAAAAGAACATCATGATCCCTTTGGTTTGTATGTCAATCATTGATGAAGCTTTAAGCAGAGGATACTGTGAAGATACCACTTTTATCAGGCCACCATATCATCTTATCCGCAATTAAAGGCCTCAATCTGAAGATTTGTAGAGATTCCATCAACCTACTTGCCTCCAGAGCCTCAGTATCACAAAGACCCCTTCTAGGGTGTAAGTTCAATCCATCATCTTCAAAAGCATCAACAACCGATATATTCTTTTGCAGAGATAGGAGGAAAATGTTCCTTTAAGTTGACTATAGGTGCTTGATCCGTCCCCCAGTCCTCCCAAAACTTTAAAAATCTTCCATTACCAACATAGAATCTGACAGCTGAAGAGAACTTGGGGATAAGAAGATATAAAGATCTCCAAATTGGAGAAAGACTTCTCCGATTGCCACCTGAGATCCACCAAGGAGAAGGACAGCCAAGTTTCGCAGATACCATTTCCTTCCAAAGATTAGAAGAAACATTGTTATATTTCCACAGCCATTTTAAGAGCATTGCCTAGTTCATATCCTTCGATTTTCGGATCCCTAGTCCTCCCCTATTTTTTGCCATACAGACATCATCCCATTTGACCAAATGGTACTTAAAAGTATCACTCGATCCTCTCCATAGAAATCTTCTTTTAAGCGTATCCATGGCATTGCAAACCGAAATAGGACAAGGCATAAAGGATAAATCATAATTTGGAATACCTGCGATACAAGACTTCAAGAGAATGAGTCTGTCTACTTTGCTAAGAAACATGCTCTTCCAAGTTGCTAGACAGGTCTCCAATTTTTCCACTACTGGATTCCATAAACTTTGGGTAATGCGGCCATTAAAGAGAGGGAGACCAAGGTAGGTTGATGGGATAGTGGAGGCTTTACAACCAAATATATTTTCCAACTCCTCTAATAAAATAGGGCAAGTATTAAAACCCATAACGGAAGTTTTCCCCCAATTAACTTTTTGCCCCGAGGCAAGCTCAAAAAGTCCCAAAACAGCTTTGATCCTTCTTGCACTATCTATATTAAAACCCAAATCGGAAGTTTCAGATTGTTTTCTTTCCATTATGAACCTCTTTTGAGAAAGCTTTTGATGTAAACTGACGCTATAAAAAGCCTTTCAGCTCCTCGGGGAGAATTTTATCAGCTTACAGTCAATAAAATATTATTGAGTTTTGTCTTTTGTTATACGGACTTTGTAAATCCTCAGGTCAAGTTAAAGTGTACTGCAAATATTGATATTTGTTCCAATAGTTCCAAGTGCAGCAAAGTCTCATGAGGACTGCTCTATTTATATTTGTTCCAATAGTTCCAATAGTTCCAATAGTGTACTGTTCTATGGATCCAATAGTTCCTCCTGTTCAGGCCTATTATCGTGCGTCAAGCCTAGCAAGATTTAAGTATTCATTACATTTGTGGATGATTTGTTCTTCAGTAATCTATCACATCTATTGAAAGAAATAACAAAAGTCTTGTCTATTTTTCAAATTTTTATCATAAAACGAAAAACAGTTTCATACATCATCTTCATTTGATTATGCTCTTCAAATCAATCTCAATGTTTACATTCAGGAACTTGTAATTTATATGAATTTTCAGAGTCCAATCTCACAAACTCTCATTGAAGGAGAGTAATTGAGATACCAATTCACTCAATTTTCTTGTGGGCTTCCTTCTTACTAAAGCTCTGTAATTAGAAAGAATTGGTCAGTCTTTGTCAGGTCTCATTACTCTTCTCCTCCATCTATGCTCAGTTGGGAGCCTCCTTCAGTGGTATATCTTCAATTAAACTTTGGTGGCAGTTTTTTAGGTAATCCCAGGGCTAGTGTTAAAGATGGGACCATCAGAGATCATAATGGAATAGTTCAAAGCACTTCCTTAGGTTCAATTTATAAGTGTAATTCAATTGAAGCTGACATTAGAGTTCATATAAAAGGATACAGCTTTGTGCTTAAAAATTCTAGCCCCATCATAGATGAAGGAGACTGTTTTACAATCATTTCATGGCTTTCTTGTTCCTCCAGTCCTGCTTGACTGCTTCAGCATTATTATGATGTAATAGCTTATTTGTGTATAGATATCACTGTTTCTTGGATTCGTAGGTTAAGATCAGTGAATCATATTGCAGATAGATTAGCTAAGTTCCTAGATCTTGCATTTTCACTGGGAATTCTTCCCCCTTGAGGCTTGAGGGCTTTCCCCTTCCCCGTTTGTAATATCTCCATTTTCATTAATAAATTGCACAAAAACAAAGACAAAGCTAACCAACTTCTGCAATGAATTGTAATTTGTTTCATCTTGATGGAAGTTATAAGAGTTTCAGAGTGTATTCATCATCAGTATCCAAGGAAGAACTACTATTAACCTTTAAAGTTTCTCTGCACAGTAGGAGTTGCGGAAAGGGGTAAAGATAGTTTGCATCCAAGCACACGGACTCTCCGAGTACTTCTTCAAGTATCTAACCAATATTGGATTGGATGGGTAATTAATGTTAAACTATATCTATTGTAACCACAGAATGACTAACTGTTCTATATCTATATTTATGATATAGATTAAATTTTTCTAATAAAAGTTGAAAAATACTTCTCCACTATTTTAACACCTTGACAAGAACGTATGGGAGAGACCATAATGCATGTCCTATTTCTTTGAGCTGTAGCAGAAACTTACCAGCTGCTTTAAAGATATTACTGGAATAAAATAGGATGCCGTTGATTCCACTTAGCTGCTGCAGTACAAGTAAACCAATTCCTACCTGCAGAATGTACAGTAGTGTTAACCATCAAACACAGAAGACAAAAAAGCAAAAGAACATGAAACACCAGATAAGCTCTAATACCATCAGAGGAAACCAATATCTCCTTTGCTTGAGTTCTGAAAAGTTAATTGTAGTTCTTCTTCTTGTCGATGCAAGAGACCTCTGCACAAAGAAATTTTGTTATCAATTAAAGGTTAGATCAATTTTGTGTATAAGCAGCAAAGTTATCGATACTGTTCCTGAAATCCTGCATACTACTGCATTAACTCCTGATGCTACAACAGCAGCATGTAACAAAACAGATTATGTAGATGCCATATGAAAAAAGATGAAGCACAACATAAAGGCAATGTCATTCAAATTTACACCTTGATTTCATTCACTTCAACAGAAATATCAGTATCAAACCCCCGTAGCACTTGCAAAGATGCTTCAAAATCTTCCATCATGCCCATTTTTGCCTGGTTTCCAACACAAACATGGGTAAAAAAAGACAAACAAGAAGAAGAAAAAAATCAACACGTTAACCTAAGGTAGACCAGGCTAACTCTCACATATTTACAACAATAACAGAAGGCTATGATGAAACTCACCAGCCATCGTGGAGATTCAGGGATGAAAAACAGAGCTGGTATGAGAACAGTGCAAGGCAAAATTCCTGCCAGACAAAAACAGTAGTACAAATGCTTTCTAGAATATCAAATCTCCCTTTGGGTATCTTTATTCTTAAAATTGGAATTACAGCAAAGAAAATCATACAATTTTTTGAAATCTTTAAAAGAAATTGATTGAGCATTTCAATCCTATAAGAGACAAAATAGTGTAAATTTGGTAGTTGCCACAGCAGAGATCAAACATGAGGAAGATCTAATCTCTGTAGCATGATTCCACAGTGAATAGCAAATCCAGCCAAAATATTAATTGATGTCTATAACAGAAATGATTGACCTATCACCGCAAGCAATCTCCAGTGGAGAAACAGCCCAAAGAGATATGCTAGCATTATGCCAAGAGTAACAGACAGCTGCAGAGAAAGATGGTGTCAAACAAAACAAAAAATAATATCACTTTGTAGCTACCAAAAATGCTAGCTGGTAACCAACCTGATTAACAGAGCCAAGGGCCCCTCTCAAATTCTGAGGAGCTATCTCTGCTATATAAACAGGCACCTATAATGAATCACCAAGAACACAGATACTATTAGATTTTCTTTCTCCTAATATGATTACCAGAGACAGGAGCAATTAATCATACCATGTATTCGACCCAAAAACAACGAAATAAAACAAAAATCATAAAAAAAGAGAAGAAAGACATCAAGAAAAACAAAGTATACCGTGTAGGAAATCACCCCTACTCCAAATCCTTCCAGCAATCGGCCCATATACAAAAATGAGGAGTCCTTGGAATGAGAACGACAAGAAATTGTAAGAGCTGCTGAAGGAAACTCATTGGCGACAATCATTTATGAAGAACCATGACTAAACTCAACTCACTTTTGCAAATGATATGGCAAGCCATCCAATAATGTTAGGAATGGAAGCAATCATCAACGACTGCGAAGTTGGTCAAATTGTTAGGATCGACTCAAAAGACATAACTAAAATTTCCACAAAGAGCATCTGCAGAAGTACCCCCTTGCGCCCGATGTACTCAGCAATTTGCCCGCTGGCAATAGCACCGACCATGGCTCCCACATTGGACAGAGAACCAAAAAGAGAAAACTGTTCCACTCCACATGATTAAAGGCAAGCACAGAGACAGAAATAAAACAGTAGAAGGACAACAATAGCTTGGAATACGAAGAGAAAGGCATAGTTTGGAACAATAACAAAAGGGAGTATGTACCTCTGAGACAGAAAGGCTGAGATCGCTGATAATCTCTGACTGCGTAGGGGACGAGTAGCCAGCCTGCGATTGGAGAGCAAAGAGGAAACAAAATATACATGAATAAAAACTAAGGACTAACTAAGAAGGAAATAATGGCAATGCAAGATAAAAAAGAAAACAGAGGGAGAATATCGACTCTACAGTATATCCGAATTGGATGGGACCCAAGGCCACTATAAGAGTGCACAGGACAACGGAAACGGAGCTGTCTCGGATGACCTGAGCTGAAGACCCCAGCTTCTCGATCATGCTCGACTGCCTTGAGCCCATGCGGTACCAACTTCCAGAGTGCAGAAAAGGCTTACGGAGATCTCCTCCTTCATCATTGTCGTCCCTAAAACTCATGGTAGAGTGCAGGTACTGGACAGAAATACGCTCGAGCTCAAGTCAAATTTTAACGACGACGATAACAACAGTAGCGATTTGAATTCGCCAGGCACATGGGAATTACGATTAGGGCGGTATTCCCCTTCGTTTTTCTCTGTGTGGATTTGTTGGATGAAAGAGGAGGCGACAAGCGACGGAAGGATTTGCCTCTGCAGATTGGCGTGGCGGAGGTGATGAGACCACGAGGAAGAAGGAAATGATGAACCGTTTGATCCAAAAAAGGAACCGAGGAAGCGGGCCATCTTGCTTACAGCTGTCGCAAGATTTATAGACTCATTTTTGGCTGCGGCGGAGAAGCTTTCCCTGTAGGCAAAACCGGTGTCTGTTACTTCGATTATTGTCCGTTTGGTTTGGTAATTTGCGTGGAGGGACTTTCCTTTTCCAGTTACCTCTCTCGCCATTCTCGGCCTTCTTATCTTCTTAGGTTGCCTAAAAATTAATTTTTTTAATCATTATTTTTTTACAAGAATATTTCTTTTAAAATAAAGCAAATTATTTCTTTGGTATTTTTTAAAAAATATATAATTAATATTTATTTAATAAATATACTCCTCTTACCATAAATGGGTTAATATTCCCACAGATCTTATAAATTGTTGACCCATAATCTAGCCTTTAAAATTTATATGCAATCTATTATATTTATTTCATCATAAAGTACAACACGATGGCATTTTAGTAATTGATCTTTTCATAAATTATTCCTCAATTTTATTTATTTATTTATTGTAAACTCAAGGAACAAATTTTGCTTTACCAAAAGTACACCAATTGTTTGATTTAGACATAAAAAAAAAAAAAAAAACCCAGGAATCCAAAAGGTTTAATTGAACAAAAGAGCAAGAATCAAATTGCTCCCAGTATATTTGAAGCAAATCAAATTGAAGGAGACCATCCTTTTTTATAATTTAAATACTTAAATCAACTTGCTACCAATATGTTGTTTTCTATAATTAATTTCCTTAGAAAATTTTCTTCTTTATATATTTTGTTAGATTTTTAGGTTTTTTATTTTAGTATTTTCTTAACCAACTCGAATTTGCGCCTATTCGAGCAATTTAATAGTCAAGTCGAGTTCAAGTTTGACAACTCACAAATCCAAACAAATCCAAACCAATCCAAACTAGTCCACTTCAATATGTTTGGACAAAACTTATCACAACCAACTAGTCCACTTTAATATATTTTTCATTAGTATATAAATACATATACATGACTCATCCAATACAAAAAACCATTAACATTGATCCGTTAAGATAACCATTGATCAGACAACAAAGATAATCGTTGATTGAACAACTGTTGATCATGGTCAAATAGCTAAGATAGTGTTTCACATGTTTTGCACCAAATGATTTTTCGTATTAGATCAACCCTTTACATATACAACTGATATAACCGTTTCGCATGTTTCGCACCAAATGATTTTTTGTATTGGATCGGCCGTATGTATATATATTAACTTTATAGATAGAATATGTTATGGTCAAGTTTAGAGAAGCTAGTGGAATTTATAAAACAAGAAGAGTTTGAAAACCAACAAGTGAGTAGCTTTCTAACGAAGAAATTTTTTTCTCCAAAGAGAAGGCTTTCACCTAATTTAAATTTAAAAACGAAAACCTTTCTTAATCAATGACTTAGAAGTAGTAGTTCTACCAAAGTTTCTAAGGAGAATGGGTCTTGAAAGGACCAATCTATCACAAGGTAGGGTTTCAGAGGCATGTCCACAATGTATTCATGACATAATAAATAAGTCTTATTTAAAATATAAAAAAACACAAGCAAGCTCCTGTTTTGTTTCAATGGATACAGCAGCATTGCAATGCTCAACATTGACAATTTTCGCCGACGCATGTTTGAGATGATTTGATTAAAAAAATTGAAATCACCAAGGGAATTTTTGTATGTGCTGTATATTAATTTGTATTAATTAGAAGTAATAATAAATGAAAAGAAAAAAATTGAAGCAATATTAGATGAAAAGAAACGGAAAGTTTTGGTACATCTAATACAAATTAAGACGTAGCATAAGCAGATAGAAAACATGAAAATAGTGCAAGTAAAAACTCTTCATAGGTCTCTTTCTATGTAATCAGATGAGGTGATGGAGAGCCTTTTCATGGCTCTACAAAAACCCAGTTCTCGGCTGGTTTCTATAAACTTCCACCACTTCTCTTCTTGACCAGAATCTGTATCTACGCCCAGGATTATAGAAGTACTGCAACAATGGGAAAACTTCTCTAGAAACTAATGTTGGGCAAAGCGAATCACTTATTCAATTAGTTCTATGGTCATGGTGGCATATCTGTGAGGTATCTGGCTCTCAAGAGTTCCTACCCATATATTTGTAGCTCAAACGAAGCAGTTACCTTGTCTACTCTCCCTCCTGTCGCACTGGCTACTCGGATTCCGGCCTCCACTTCCTATCCTGCCGGCAACAATGCCGCTCTTGTCACTTACAATTCATTGTCATTCTGTTCCAGATTGGCCACTGGACTTACAGCCCCCAACCTCCCATGTTCGTCTAGGATTTAGTTGACCTCCTCTTCTTCGATGCTTCACAGCAGTGCTATAAACTCGTCTGTGACTGTTCTCTTAAAATCAGAAGACATTTTGGGGATCAGGCTAAAACGTATGCTAATAAAGATTAACAAAGAAGAAAGCAGCAGAGGAAGAGAGATACTTCGAAGGAATGCAGCCATTAGAGTTTTACTTAGGTATATATAAGAATGTGAAGGGACTCCTTCGCCATGCATGACCTTATTTTAGATGACAGTCGGACTGAAATGGAAAAGGTTAATATTTCTGAGGTAGAAGAAGGTCAATGGAGGATCTCAGGTGAATCAAAAGATAAATGTAATGGTGGCAAAAGAGCAATACGTGCGACAAATGCAAGGGGTACTTAGTAGTCTTCGCCAAGTTTAACTTTTTGCTATTAATTGTGAGATTTTGTGATTATGTAAGAGCTACTTTATCACTTGAGCAAGCTACTTTGGTAAAAGTGGGAAATGAATGAAAATTATCTTACCTTTCATGAAGAAGTTAAAGACTGAGCACAGATCGGTTTTAGAACCTGAACACCTATCACAAAATCTGAGCCTGCAAAAACCAACTGCTCTAAGTAGCTTGTCAAAAAAGGTTAGGGGAATCTCACATGGTTTGGTGAGCCATGGACATATCCTGGTCTAGGTTACTTTTTGTAACGTGAGAGCTTTAGGTTCATGTCTCAAGAGAGTATGGTGTAATGATCTTACATTAAAAAAACAAAAAAACAAAAAAACAAAAAAACAAAAAACAAAAAAAACGAAAAAAAGGCTATCACCAAGAAAAATAGTCAACCAGAATCCAATTAATGTTAACCAGGCTGAAGTAAGTGATCATCTCCTTAGAAAATGCCCAGACTAGGACCAGCCAGTAAGCAAGCAAAGAATTACTGGGTTTAGAGCCGTTTATTTGTACAGTTGAGGAAGAAAAAAATAACAAACAATAACTGTATTCTAGGCAACTATCATATGCGCATGGTTTTAACAGGCCAACTTTAGTGGTTAATTGACCAGGAACGTCAAAGATACATTTCACTTCAGAGGGTTGAATTCTTCATGAGAGAGCAAAGAAGCAGCCTAACCAAAGAGTCTTGTGTTTGTCCATTGAATTGCAATTGATATGTTAAACTTGGATCATTGATAACCACATCAATTAGGTAAAAAAAAAACGACAATATGTGATTCTGACAGCAGAGTATTGACTTCTTGGTAATCAACGATAAAAAGGGTAAACATGTTTAGTGGGGAAAAGCACCTTGTGAATCATTGATGAATCCGTCTTTACGACCTTCAAATCCCGGCCACATGACTTTATTCTGTCTCATTGCAATCTTCGCATTTTCTTCTCATGAAGCCTCTCGGCTATATGCTCTTTCATAGTCTGTTGTTTCTCCTCCTTTTGCTTCTGCACGTTCTCTATCTTTTACCTTCCACTTCTCAGCACTTTTCTCCAGCTTCTTCTTTTCCTTCTTTAGACTCTGCTTAATCAATTTTGGATCATCATGTACCTTGACCCTATAGCCCCACTCGTAGCTGGTTTCCAATAACGCTTCTTTCTTACTTCCCCTCTCTTCTCATCCTCTTTTGCCTCCTCAAGGTTCTTCGTCTTCGAAAGCTTCCTCTCTCTTCTTTGATTCATCTTCACTCCCTATCTTCACCACACCAAACTCAAGACTTGCAGGGATTTCATTTCCCTTTTTCTTTGACAAATTTACTGGATTTTTGGGTTTCGGTATCTCATCTACCAACTCATCATGCTCACACTTACCTTTGTCCATATTTCTCTTCTTCTCAACCTTGTCTTTGTTCTCGGCTTTGGCAGTCCATCCCTCACTGAGCTCTTTCAATTTTTGGTGGAATCCCCTGAGTGCTTCATATGTTAGAGAGTGAGTCTTGTATAATGGGTGTTCAACATTCTCATCATTCTTAAGCGCATCATCGGCCAACTTTTCCTCTCGTCATCTCTGACTCTTTTCTTGAGCAATTCCAGAGTTGTAGCAGATTTTTCAGGATCAAGATGGGCTCGCCAAGCTTTTTTCGTGTTCTCACGAGATTCCTTTTTAGCTGATGCTTTGGCAGCTTTGCTCAAGCCTTGACACCATACTTACTCTTTGTCCTCAGTAGGAAGGAAGAATTTTGCAGGGATAAGCTCAACCAAGTTGTCAAAGAACAGGGAGTAATCTTCAATTAGGGCTTTGAGGTCAAGAGATTTCTGTCTTCTTCTTCAATGTGCAGATGACCACCTTAAATTGAAGAGGGAGTATTACTTTCTGATAATAAAAACTCAAGAGTCAAACATAGAATCAAGAAATATCAAAAGAGCAAAAAACTTCATAATCCTGTCCGTTTCAATATCCGTGAAATTAAAAATTCTGAAAATCAAAGAAGTTGCAATCATGCACTATATTTTCTACAGTGGATTGACAGAGAAGATCTTTACAAACAACAGTCCCTGGTTCTCTCCAAGGGGATCAAATAAAAAGTAAGAAACCTTTTACTTCAAAATTAACTGACTGAACTAAAATATAGGAACATAAAATATTTAATGCTTTTTGGTACATACACTAATAGCAAGAGAAAATTATTCTCTGAAAAGATATCTGATCCAGTGATTCCTCTCAAATTACAATGTGATTTATCAAATTTATTTAACTTATCTAGCTTGTCTCATATTTTGGTAAAACCATCTTGAGTGATGCGGTCTCAACTACACTATAGGACAATTGTTAAGAAAAACAATAAGAATGGCTCAACCAATGTTTGATTCACTATAATAATATCGACATAGCTAATAAAAAATAACATGGAGCAATAATATTTTTTGAAGGTGTTGACAATCAAACATCTTCCATGACTTTTTAGTTGAAAATCCTGAGAGATTTAGAGAGTGTATGTAACCATTCAAAGAAAAAAGCAGATTGACAGGGAGAGAGAGAGGCCTTTTAAAAACATGATATTCTAAAATATGCATCCAAATGAGTTTTTCTGGAACGATGTTCACAGACCAGCCAATCATTTGGCTGACTCGTCGGCCAAACAGAGGGTTACCATTGAATCCCTAATTGTAACAGAACCCCCTCTAGCTTGTACTTTGTGACTTTGTTATCTAGCCTCAGCTTTGAATAAAATTCGCCTCTTTAAAAATTAAAAAAACTAAGCAATGAATCTTAATTAAACAACCCCACTTAGAGAACCATCAGCACTACTAATATTGTGAAGAGCTACTTCTAGTTATCAATTAGGAAAGATGAAACTTCCTTTTTTTTTTAAATAAGGTGTATAAACTATTAAAGAAAGTGAAGAGTACAAACAAACCTAGCTAGGAGGGCCTTCCTCCACGACAAGGTGTTGGAGTGAAATATCCATCTTAGCCTCAATGTCTGCCAAATGATTGGCAGAGCTAGGAATGTGTTTCCAATTATAATTTAAAGAAAAAATTAAATTACAGATTTCTGAATACATATCCCAATGACGCCATGGAGGTCAGATAAATGTTGCACACCAATCAATGACAGTCTTCGAGTCCCCTTCGATGCAAAGGGGGCCCACGAGCCCGCTAGTAAATACTTTGATTCTGTTCAGCAAGCCAGAGAGTTCTACTGTTGTGGAGTCAGAGATTTCAAGTGGGCCTGTGAAGGAGAAAAGGAGATAACCGTTTGCATCGTGAATAACCCCTCCATAACCCATAGGACCATGGCAGCCAAGAGCGCTTCCATCAAAATTTAGCTTGAAATGGCCTGAAGGGGGGTGGGGGCGCAGATAGCCATAATCGGGGGACGGGCAGGCTGAGATAGCCCAACAACTAGCTACCAATTTCCTCTGAGATAGGAACTGCTGAAGTTTCTGAAATTTTTTGGGTTAGGAGCCAGATAGAAACTTGGCCCGTAATGTTATCAGACAAAATTTCAGTGGGGGAAGATTTAAATTCGAATTTTCTCTTGTTTCTTTCTTTCCATAATCCCCATATTATGTGCCCAATGCAGTATGAGAGAAGCATTTTTCCAAGTTTTGGGAGACTAGCACCAGTGATTGAAAGGATAGTGGATGGGAGATTTTATGCAGCGCAATACTGGAACCAAATTTATTTAAAAGGTTGGTCCAAATAGTATAGGCATAATGACTGGATAAAAGTATGTGATTGGGCGTTTCTGGGGCATTTTGGAAAAAAGGGCAATAAGGATCGGGGACAGCGGTTCCCCGCCAAATTAAAGAAAATGATGCGAGGATTTTATTTCAGCAAGCGCGCCAGATTAAAAAAATTTGCGCAAGGGGGAGCAAGGAGGTTCACAGTGGAGGCCGTAGAGTGGTTAGGCTGTTTTGAGGTGGGGTTACTGAGGAAATTGTAGGCTGAAGCAGTTGAGAAAGTACCTTTTGTACAAGGTGTCCAGATCAATGTATCGAGAGGAGATTAGATGCCAGAATGGCTTCAAAATCTGAGAGGTCTCTTCTGAGGTTCAAATTCCAACCCCTTGCTGCAAACCAAAGATCTGAGATAGAGGCATCAATATTTCTAGCCAGGATTGACCAGCCCACCAATCAGACCAAAATTTTGAGATAGACTCATAGCTAATGCTGAGGCTGGATTGGCCAGTCCACCAATTGGACCAAAATTTTGTGGAGGTCCCATTGCCAACGTAGCACTTAGCAACTTTCTTGAAATTTGGGAGTAGCAAGACTATTTTTTTCCAGGTTGGGGACAGACAGTAGTATCTTCCCCCCACAGTCCACCAACCCAAATGTTTGTTGGCTTTGGCAGCAACTAGAGCTCTCCAAATTAGATCAGGGAAAAGATTGAATTTCTAGATCCATTTAAGGAAAAGTGCAGAATTTGTAGTGGCAATGTCTCGGGTACCCAGTCCGCCAAGGAATTTTAGCTTGCAGACCTCTTCCCTTTTTACTAAGTGATACTTTTTCTCACCATTTGGTCCTCCCCAAAGAAATCTTCTTTTGACAAACTCAATTCTATCTCTAATAGAGGCGGGGCACCATAACATTGACAAAAAGTAGCCGAGGATTCCTTGAAGGTAGGATTTTATGAGAACCAACTTACCAACTTTAGAGAGGAATTTTCCTCTCCATGACCCCATTTTTGAAAAATTCATGAATCATTTATGAGATGTCCTCCTTGAACCGGGGCCTGAATCTTTTTAGAAAATCTCCATTGAAGCAATCAGGGCCCGGTGCTCTATCGCTTTCCATGCCTAGAACAACGTGCTCGATTTCCCCAGCCGAGAAAGGAAGCTCTAATAGAGAAGAGACAGCTGGAGATAACTGAGAGAATCTAATGTGCTACAATTTAGGCCTATTGAAGGATTCCTCCGAATATAGGTCTGACACGACGTTAGTAATCGCGGTCCAACACAACGTTACCTCATTATTAATACATAATGAGGTAATTCAATTGGACCTACGCTTCGCCAAAGCCATGACATGAAAGAATTTTGTATTGGTATCTCCTTCCTTCAGCCATTTAAATCTAGCACGTTGCTTCCATCAGATTTTCTCTTGATGAAGGATAGAATTGAGGTTAGAGGTTAGAGTTGAGAGAGACTCGGGAGGAATATTCCTCCGAAGTCAATTACCTTTGTTACTCGACAAGGTCCAAATCCGCAATCTGAGCAAGAAGAGAGGACTTTTCAGCAGCCAACGTGGTACAGTGGCAGGTGGCCCATTCCTTGATTTTGCCTTTTAAGAATCGAAGCTTCAGAGGGAAGGGCCATTCTCGTCAGCCCAAACATGGGTCTTCTGACCACCATCCATCAATAAGGGTAGCAAAAATTTTCGCAGACAGCCATGAGTTCTCAAACCTGAAAGAAGAAGGTCCCCATTTCTCAAAAGAAGTAGTTACCATGATTGGCCAGTGATCTGACCCACCTTGTTGAGAACATGACCCGAAACATTTCCAAAAAGCTACAACCAATCAGGGCATGCCAGGAAACGATCCAGCTTTGATAAAATCGGTTGTTGTTGACTATTCGACCATGTGTAATTTTTCTCGGATAATGAGATCTCATCCAAACCGCAGCTGCCAATGAAATCTGAGAAACCCCTCATAGAAGCAGATATACGGGTTGCCGGGGGTTTCTTCTCATTACAGTACCGGCTTGCATTGAAATCACCTACAAAAATCCATGGGAGCCTCCAAGATTGATATAGCTCACATAATTCTTCCCAAAAGAGGGTCCTCTCTCGATATCTGGTTGGGCCGTACACTCCCCCTACACACCACATCCTACCGGAGGTGAAATCCCTAAACTGGATGCCCAGGGAGAAACGACCTTCAACCACATGGAGGGAGTCCAAAAGAGAAGAGTCCCAGGCAACAAGGATGCCCCCGGAATGACCTACTGCATTAACAACCGCCAATTTAATTGAAGGATTCGACCATATTTCCTTAACGATAGGATTAGACATCTCCTGACCTTTTGTCTCTTGTAAAATAACCACAGAGGGTTTGAACTGGGAGAGAAAATTTGAAACCATTTCCTTCTTCCAAAAGCCACCAATACCCCTTGCATTCCAAGATAACACAATCATCTGGAATTGAATGCTTGAACTCCTGACAAGGTGTTGTCTTCAGGCAACTGACCTATGTAAACTGCTCCCAAAAGACGCGCGAGACTCATCATTTGTTCCCATGTTTCGTCGTCATATTTGTGTCGCTCGACCTGGAGTTCTTCCACCAGACAATCAGGTCTACCGGGTGAGGGAGGTGGGAGCTGAGGACTGTCATGTCTCTCAGGCATTGGGGGGATGGCCAAGGACTTACTTTCTTTTTTGATCTCTGTCTCCAGGTGTCGCTGTCTTCTTTGATATGTAGCGATGACAGGGGGGATGCTGCCTGTTCAGGAATTTCGGGTTCCATAGATGAATGGAGGGACGAGATGGGAGGTGCTGATGGTTCTGATCTTTTGGGGAGAGGGGAAAGGTTTCTGGAAGAACACTGGGTATCGGAATGGGAATTATGGTAGACTTGGTTGAGCAAGATTTTGGGGAGAAGCGAGGGAAAATAATTTACCCCGAAAGTCGTGGGGGAAAAAAATGATTTCTCGAAGCCTATAATCCGCTTGAAATCAGTGGTTTGCAGGTCTCTGGATTTCGGGCTCCAAGAGGACTCTTGGGACGAGGAGGGAAATGAGTGGGAGGGGAGGTTTTTTCGAAAGAGGGGGTTGGTCAGGTTTGAGATGCGAGAGGGTGATTTCGGGGAGGTAGGGATTTCGGGGTTTGGGGATTTTGGGTTTGGCGAAGACGTGTGGGAAGGTGGAGAAGTTGGAGGGGACGTGTGGGAAGATAGGATTTCGGGAGTTGAAAAAGTAAATTTTTGGGAGATTTCTGACAAAAAGACGGGAGAAGTTGAAAAGGAAGTGTGGGAAGATGGGATTTCGGGGGTTGAAAAAGAAGATTTTGGGGTGATATCTGACAAAAAGATGGGAGAGGACATAGGGTGAGGGGAAGACGTGGGAGGGGATAAGGGCATCGGGATTTGGGAAGGTAAAATTTTGGAGGGCATCCGACGAAAAAACGGGAGGGAAAAATGTTATTCCTGACACGGATTTTGAGCTTTGCCTCGAGAAGTGAGCGGCCTTTGAAATATCAGGAAAAGCAATCTTCATTTTGGCCATCAGGAAGCTAGCTAATCCACCTCGGGATTCACCTTTTGAATTTGAGATTAATGGGGAACTTGGCGTACCTTGGGATTCTCCTTTTTTATTTGAAATTAGGGGGAAACCAACTGGCGTACCTTGGGATTCTCCTCGGGATTCACCTTTTGAATTTGAAATTTGGGGGGAACCAGCTGGCATACCTCGGGATTCTTCTCGGGATTTGCCATTTAAATTTGAAATTGGTGACATCTCTTCGAAAATCGAGACATCATCTGACAGATTGAATCTTGAAACACTCCCCAAGGCGTTGAAATTTGTAAACGAGTCTAACTCAGAACTCGGTAGTGAGGTGGAGTCGTCTAAGCACGATGGATTAATGTCTGAGTTGACCCAGTTGGGAGATGATTCGGACTCGGCGAGAGGTCATCCCTGTTACGATATGTTAAAATGTATATTCAATGTAATTTATATTCATAATTGTTGTATAATTTGGGATATGTATATAGGGTTATTTGATTAGGCTTAATGGGATGAGGGGGTATTGTCTTGGGCCCATGGGCCATTTTGTAACAGGAAAACCTAAAGGATATATACTTAATGAAAGGGGGAAAATCTCCAACGGACAGAATTCTGGATTTCGTCGTGTGTTTCGTTTCGTTGTGAAACCAGAGAGCTACGCTCTCTCTTGTGGATGTTTGGACTGTTCCGTCAGTCCCTTGATCTTGTTTTGTCATGGTATCAGAGCTCTGAAGAGTAACCCCGACGTATTTCTCGTCCAACGACCTGTGTTGTCCGACCAATTTTTTTTCTGTTCACTTTCGGCATTGATTTCGGGCGCTGTTAGAAATACTTGTGGGGTGGTTTCGTTGCCGGACGAGTTACGGGGGTTCCGTTACCGGAAAGGGGGTTCTCGCCGGAAGGGGAAACGACCCGTAGAGGCTCTCGCCGGAAGGGGAAACAAAAGGGGTTGTCGGAAAGTATTTTCCGAGCTCGGAAACGTTGTGGTTCCGTCGTCAGAAAAGCTCCATCGGTGGTTTCGTTGCCGGAGAAGCTACAGCGGGACGGAGGTTCTCGGCAGAAACTCGCCGGAAGGGGGAACGAAGGTAAAAAAAATTTCTCCCGCGCGTTCGTTTCGGGTGATTAATTGGCATATGGTCATTTTGCAATTTAAAAATCTTTGGGGGCCGCTTTGCACTTTCTGAACGATTGGGGGCCGCTTTACAATTTCTGAAAGATTGGGGGCCGCTATGAAATATATGCACGTTTGGGGGCCGCTTTGAAATTTATGAAAGTTTGGGGGCCGCTTTGCAATTTCTGAAAGCTTGGGGGGCCATTCTGGCATTTCTGAAAGTACGAGGGTGCTTTTCGAATTTCTGAAAGTTTGGGTGTCTAATTCGAATTTCTGTTAACCTGGGGGGCAACTCTTGGATGTCTGTAAGTGTAGGGGTCTATTTGCAATTTCTGAAAAGTGAGGGTTTATTTGGAATTTTTTATCTTGCGGGGGTGCATCAGGAATTTTGCTAGATTCAATTTTATCATGTCAGCAGATAAGTCCAATTTCGTTCCTATTCGGTTCACGGGCAAGAACTACGGTACTTGGGAATTTCAGTTCCGGTTATTTGTTCAGGGAAGAGGTTTATGGGGTCATATTGATGGGTGTGATCCGGCCCCTGGTGATGCTGACGCATTGTCAAAATGGATCATCATGGATGCTAGAGTCATGACTTGGATACTTGGATCTCTTGAGCCTCACCTAGTCCCAAATCTGAGGCCCTACAAAACTGCCGCCGATATGTGGAATTACCTCCACAAAGTTTATCGTCAAACCAGCACGGCCCGTCGATTTCAAGTTGAATATGAACTTGCAAATTTCACCCAAGGCAGTCGTTCGATTGAAGAATATTTCTCGGGCTTCCAAAATCTATGGGCTGACTACACTGACATTGTTTACGAGGATGTCCCTGCTGCTGCTCTCTCTGCTGTGCAAGTTGTCCATAACACCAGTATATGGGATCAATTCTTGATGAAGCTTCGTCCCGAGTTTGAGATTGCTCGATCACATCTGATGAATCGTCATCCGGTGCCGTCCCTAGATGCCTGTTTGAGTGAACTTCTCCGGAAGGAGCAGCGCCTTACTACTCAGGCTAGCATGACACCTCGCGTTCAGGATGATCTCTCGGCTCCTGTAGCTTATGTAGTACAAGGAAGGCCTCAGGGTTGGGACACCAGTTCTGTTCAGTGCTTCCACTGCAAGGCTTATGGTCACTTTGTTCGGGACTGCTCCAAGAAGTCGGTTCTATTCTGTAGCTACTGTAAGAAGCCGGGTCATCACATCACTGTTTGCCCTACACGACCTCCACGGAGGAAGCCTACAGCTTATCATGCATCCATTGGTACATCTAGTTCTACCACATTGCCACCTGCTGTTTCAGTCCCTATCATTCCTGTTCCACCAGCACCTACCAGTTCCACCACTCTCACTCCTGAAATGGTACAACAGATGATCATTTCTGCCTTTTCTACTTTTGGTATCTCAGGTAAACAGAACTTTTCTACTCACCCATGGTATTTTGATTCTGGTGCCTCTAACCACATGACCAACAATGTGGTATCTCTTTCGAATGTCCGAAAGTATGATGGCAATCTGCACATCAACACTGCTGATGGCAGCACTCTGCCTATCAGTGCTGTTGGTGATCTCTCTCCATCTTTAGCTGATGTCTTTGTGTCTCTTGACCTGTCGACAAACCTTTTGTCTGTTGGTCAATTGGTTGATAAAAACTGTAATGTTCAGTTTTCTCGCTTTGGCTGTGTTGTGCAGGATCAAGCGTCGGGGAAGGTGATCGCGAAGGGGCCTAAAGTGGGCAGGCTATTTCCACTTAAAGTCTTTCTATCCACTGTTATTCCACATTCTCCTGTACTTTCTTTTGCTTGTAATGTTGTTGGATTTGGCCCTAAGTTGTGGCATAGACGTGTAGGCCACCCAAACTCGGCTGTACTTCGTACATTATTTAAATTAGGTTTATTAGGCAATTAAGATTGTATGTCTCGTGACACGTCATTTGACTGTTCATCATGTAAACTTGGCAAAAGTAAAACTCTATCATTTTCGCATCATGCCTCGCATGCTTCCCACTGCTTTGACCTTATTCATAGTGATGTTTGGGGAATTGCTCCTGTTATCTCGCATGCACGCTTTAAGTACTTTGTCACCTTTATTGATGACTTTAGTCGATTTACCTGGGTCTACTTCCTACGAGCTAAGTCTGACGTTTTTGTCGTTTTTAAGAGGTTTCTTGCACTCATTGAAACCCAGTTCTCCGCTCACCTTAAAGTACTCCGCTTTGACTCTGGGGGCGAGTACATGTCGGCAGAATTTCAAGAATTTCTTCAAAACAAAGGCATTATCTCTCAACGTTCTTGTCCCTCGACACCCCAACAAAATGGTGTTGCTGAGCGCAAAAATCGTCACCTTCTTGATATGGTCCGCACCCTTCTCATTGAATCATCCGTTCCTCCTAGGTTTTGGTGTGAAGCTCTCTCTACCTCCGTCCATTTAATTAACCGCCTGCCCTCGCCTGTCTTGCATCATGTCTCTCCCTTTGTTAAATTATTCGGTTATTCTCCGTCCTACACAGCTCTTCGGACGTTCGGTTGTGTTTGTTTTGTGCATTTACCTGATCATGAACGACATAAACTTACAGCTCAATCCGTTATGTGTGCATTTCTTGGGTATGCCGGTGTTCAAAAGGGCTATGTTTGCTATGATCCTCAGGCACGTCGAGTCCGTGTTTCTCGGAATGTGGTCTTCTTTGAAAACCAATATTTCTTTCCATCTCAAGTTACACTTCTGTCTACCTCTTTGTCTAGTTTGCCGAGCTTTGATGAGCCTCAATCCACTGCTTCGCTGCCCTCTTCCCCTTCTGACCTAGCGCTTGCTCCTGATCCTCCCTCTACTTCTGCTCCCCTCCATCTTCATCGATCCACACGTAGTTCTCACCCTCCTGACCGGTATGGTTTTCCCTCCCCTGTATCTCTGGTAGCTACTTTGTCTTCTATTTCCATTCCTTCTGGATATAAACAGGTCATAGCACATGCGTGTTGGCAAAAGGCCATCCAAACTGAACTACAAGCGCTAGAGGAGAATCACACTTGGGACATTGTGGCTTGCCCTCCCACTATTCGGCCTCTTGGAAGTAAGTGGGTCTTCTCTGTCAACCTGTGTTCCGATGGATCATTGGATCGGTACAAAGCCCGCCTTGTGGCCCTGGGGAACAGGTAGGAATATGGGATTGATTATGAGGAAACTTTTGCCCCAGTTGCCAAGATGACCACAGTCCGTACTATCTTAGCCATTGCAGCCTCTCAATCTTGGCTATTGCATCAGATGGATGTGAAGAATGCTTTTCTCCACGGTGATCTGCAAGAAGATGTCTATATGAAGCTTCCCTCGGGTATGTCTACATCCTCTCCCGATCACGTCTGCAAGCTACGACGTCCTTTGTATGGGCTTAAACAAGCCCCCCGGGCTTGGTTTGAGAAATTCCGTAGCACTCTTATTCTCCACCGGTTTACCCAGAGTCAGTATGATTCCTCCCTCTTTTATCATAAGTCTGTTGCAGGCATGGTCATTCTCTTGGTTTATGTGGATGACATTATCATTACTGGCACTGACTCTGGACTGATTCCCACGCTTCAGAAGGTGTTGCATGCCACTTTTCATATGAAGGATCTTGGACGCCTCACCTACTTCTTAGGGTTGGAGGTCCATCACACACTTAAAGGTATTTTCTTAAACCAACATAAGTATATTCAAGATCTTATCACACTCGCTGGGTTGGAGGACACATCTTCGGTGGCTACCCCTATGGAGGTCAATGTCAAATATCGGAAAGATGAAGGGACTCTCCTTGATGATCCGACTATCTATCGACGACTAGTCGGGAGTCTCATCTACTTGACTACTACTCGCCCGGACATTTCCTATGTTGTTCATAAGGTCAGTCAGTTTATGGCATCTCCTCGACACCTTCATCTTGCGGCCGTTCAGCGCATCATCCGCTATCTGCGCGGCTCCCCTGCTCGTGGTTTATTCTTTCCTACTGGCTCTGCGCTACATCTGGTTGCCTACAGTGATGCTGATTGGGCAGGGTGCCCCGATACCCGTCGATCTACTACAGGCTGGTGTATGTTTTTAGGCGATGCACTAATTTCTTGGAAATGTAAGAAACAAGATCGAGTGTCCAAGTCATCTACCGAGGCCGAGTATCGTGCTATGTCTACTGCGTGTTCGGAAGTTATTTGGCTCCGTGGTCTTCTTGCTGAGCTCCAGTTTTCTCAGCCCTCCTCTACACCGCTTCATGCAGATAATACAAGTGCTATACAGATTGCAGCCAATCCGGTTTTTCATGAGCGTACCAAGCATATTGAGGTTGATTGTCACTCCATCCGTGATACTTTGGAGCGCCGGGTAATATCTCTACCATACATTTCTTCGGATCTTCAAGTGGCCGATGTCTTCACCAAAGCATTGTCTCAATCCCGACATAATTTTTTGGTTGGCAAATTGTTGCTGGTTGACTCACCATCATCAATTTGAGGGGGGATGTTACGATATGTTAAAATGTATATTCAATGTAATTTATATTCATAATTGTTGTATAATTTGGGATATGTATATAGGGTTATTTGATTAGGCTTAATGGGATGAGGGGGTATTGTCTTGGGCCCATGGGCCATTTTGTAACAGGAAAACCTAAAGGATATATACTTAATGAAAGGGGGAAAATCTCCAACGGACAGAATTCTGGATTTCGTCGTGTGTTTCGTTTCGCTGTGAAACCAGAGAGCTACGCTCTCTCTTGTGGATGTTTGGACTATTCCGTCAGTCCCTTGATCTTGTTTTGTCAATCCCCTTCGTGTCCGGCGACGCTTCGGCCGAACGGGACTTCGAGCCAGATGAAATTTTCGCTCAAATAAGCTCCAAAAATAGATTTTCAGACCACCTGGAAGATGGAGCAACGAAAGCCATTGCATCATCTATGTTACGTCACTCAGCTGTGTCTTCTGCTTGTTTGCCCGAACAACTCAAAAATTCGGTGCAAAACCTCCTTCGACCAGAGCTCAATCGGCAGCCCCTTGACAGAGATCCACTGACCAAGAGGACAACATAGCTCGGTCTCTTCCCATTTCATGACTTCCACCTCCGACTCATTCTCCCAGACTTCGGCTTCTAGGGTTGTCGCTACCTCCTCCCTTGAGTTGAGGGAAACCAACCATCTACAAGAGCCTAACCAAGACGTTTTGAGTAGGGAATCAGACTGTAGCTTGTCCCGGAGCCATGTTGCAAGATAGTCAACCGTCCAGGCTTCGAACTTGGTTTCTACTATGAATGCTGATTCCATCTCCCTTTTGCCTGCCGAGAGAAGGTCTGGCGGTAAGCGGAGGGAAGGATTTTGGGTGTTGGTTATGCCTTTCTGGGGGGGAGACGAAGTGCATCTGGAATCGATTTTTTGGGGGGGTTTTGGTAGAGGAGGGTAATGCAATGGGTCTTTCCCGAGTGGAGCAGGGCGGATGATAGAAAGGCGTCTGCCAGTTTTCAGAGATTGCCCAGTGTATATCCCTCCCATTTTTAGGATTTCCTCTCACATAGGTTTCCAGCAGGGCGTGTTTCCGAAAATTTCTTGGAGATAAATCCAGGCCATTATTAACTGCCCTCGGCTTTGAACAATTTTACGTTCCCGTACACCCTTTTTTCGAAACACCGAGAGGGAGAAAGAGATTTCCCCCACTCTGATCTCCCGGAGTCGTGGCTCTCTCGCCGAATCTTTGTCCTCGAAGCAGCGGGCGAAGTTAGGGACCGCGGCCAGAGGAATTGAGATGAAGGATCATAGATTTCCATTTCTGGAGGTTAATCGAAGAGCCATTCCGAGTCTGCCTAGCTTCATCTCCAAGATAATTTCTGAGTCGCCGAATATCCACGATTCTCTTTGTTTCCCTTTCTTCTCTGACTTCTTTTCCTTTCGCCATCGACCAACGTCCCTCTTCCTCCATCACGGCATGGTTGAGATCGAAGTTCTCCTTGACGGTGCTGGAGAAGATGGCAGGCTTCGTTGTCTTGGAGACTGTCGCCGTTTCTGGCCCTATCTTCGCACCAGTGGGTGTCGGAAGTAGGACTCAGAAGCGAGTGCAGTTGGCGGAGGGAGATGAGGCGTGTTGGGGTAACGCTCCTCCCGACGGCGACGACTCATTGTCCCAATCTCTTCCATATCTGCAGTGCCTCTCACCGGAGAAAAAAGGATGATTTGGCAAATATGACAAATTGGCAAGAACGATCCAAAATCTAGTGCATATGAGCGTACACCATCCAGCTTCCTTCCTGAAGTTGTTCCAAAATGTGATAGGCATGAACAACATACAGCTAAAAACATAAATGCAAAGAAGAATGTACTTCATTAAAAAAAAAAAAAGTAAAAGAACAACAAAAATAATAATATAAAAAAAAATCCAGGTTTTAGGCACGACCATTAGTATCTTCATTACATTAGCTAAAGCTTATTTGTTCCTGTTCATTCCTATCACAACAAGGTGGACGTTTCCCAAGGATGAGAATGGACCAACTATTAAATCTTGTATGGAAATTTCTTTTACATGTTTCTCTATTATTGACAACTTCTTTCCAACTCCTTTCGCTGTAACAGAATATGAAATTCTAGGTTCATAACCTCTCTCAAGCAAGAGAAAGAAACATCAAATTATTCATGGATATCCACCATATGTTCCCTATGGTGACTGGGTTCATGAATTATGGTCAACAAACAATACGAGCTGCAAGTTAAATTGGTCAAAGTTTTAGGATTACTTTATCCCGGGTTTTAATTCTTAAACTAAAATTAAGAAATGATGATTTGGTCAAGTTGTGGTCTAAGAAATCTCTCCATCTGTGGTCAGTTTGTGTACTGTTATATAAGCTCAGTGAAAATGAATTCAAATAGAGCTTTAAAGTCTCTTCGTGTCCTGGGGAAACGGCAGAGAGAGACTTCACCTAAACGAGCACACAAGGGAAAAATCGAGTCAATAATACAAATGCACACCTCGATGAATCTCTAAGGGGTCAACGACGGCAGAAAAAGCAGAAGTGACCAAGAGAGGACAGCTGCCACCGCTGAAAGCCCCTGGAGTAGAAAGAGATAGAAAGTGGTTTGGATTCATAAAATACAGGTCAGGATAAACCAAGGTTCAGAGAAAAATTTTACTCTTATTACTCTGAAAGCCAATCTCCAACAGCCATCGATGTAGAGAAGATGAAGTTATAAGAACGTGAAATCAAAGCTAACTATTTGATCAGAGAAAATACTCACCAGAGATTGCAGCAGACGAGAGAAGGGACAAATCAAGCGGAAGACAGATCGCTGGAAATGAAACGCGTAGAGCTTGAGCAAAGTAGAATAGACGCCGCTTTTCTGGAGGGGAGAAAGGTTTTCTTAACTGTTTCCAGAGCTAACCGGGAAAGGAAAGAGGCAATGAGAAAACCAGCTGAACAGAGCAGGCCCAGGGCAGGCGTCCGACGTATCAGCCGTATCGAACTGCGTATCACCACAGGCTAAGGTCTGATAGAGAGAAAAAAATTAAATTTTTAATAAATAATATGTACTTCGTGTGTGTGTGTATATATATATATATAAGGATTGATAAGGTAAGGTGCCAAAGATACGAAAATGGGACAAAGACCGTTTGAAAGGGTGATCAATGGTCTTCTTTTAATTTCAGGGTTTTGGAATTCCGACCCCATCTTTCGCTTTTTAGCCTTTCTTTCGTTTCTTCCTCTCACGAACCCTTCCTCCGTCTCTTCCTCTCAAGTTGTCCCTATTCGTGGCATATTGTCTGTTTATATTTCTTCGCTTACGAAGAAATATATTCTTGCATTCTCAATACATACGTTAATCACTCTTAAACTCTCCGTGTATAGTTTGTAAAAGGGTTATTTAAGCCGAAGATGTGAATAAAAAATATAACATAAATTGAATTCTTATTTTTGAGTTGGTATCGGAGCAGGAGAATCCTTCTCCCGTCACCGAAGAACAAAGCAGTAGTTCTGTCCCGTAGCCTAAAAACAAAGCAGCAACTCTGTTGCCAAAAAAAAAAAAAACAAAGCAAGTCTGCTCTGAAGTCATCGTGAACGAAAAAGACGTTGTTTGCATTTTCTTCGGTTGTCGTCGTAACACCAAACCGCCGTTGAACCACCACTTGGCCTTACAGTGCATCACCAGCCCAGCAAAAAAGGAGAGTCTCCTCTGTCATCGCCATGAACAGAACCACCGTCAGAGAAGACCGGCGGAATTTCCGTAAGCCATTACTCGGCCTCCTAGCAAACCACACCTTTGCCGGCAAAACCAGAGAGACTGCCATCACCGAAGATGAAGATGCTAGTACGAGAAAAATTTCTCTGCGCCTGCCTCCTCACGGCCACCACCAGAGTCTCTGCTAAACTCTGGTAGGACTCCCAAACCATCGCCAACGAACGGCGGACCTTCCGAACATTGCCTCCAGCCTGGCGAGAGAGGAGTCGCACCAGAGTGTCTCGCTGAAGAAGAAGAAGAGGTATGAGAAAAAAAATTCCACTTAACTTAGGTCCCACATTTTATTTTTCTGTCGACCCGAACTCGGACTGGACCACAATCAAAAGACCAAATCGGGTCGACCGAACCGGACCACTTCTCGGACCGGCCCAAAATTAGAGACCCAAACCGGGACAACCCAGCGAACAGAAAGCGGCCCAGACCAATTCTCGGACCGGACCAGAATCAGAGACCCAAACTGGGTCGACCCAATGAACAGAAAGCGGATCGGACTAGTTCTTGGACCGGATCGGCATCAGAGACCCAAATCGGGTAAACCCAGAGGTAGGAAGCGAACCGGACCAGTATTTTTGGGTGATCATCATCGATCTTCTTGCATCATGTCAAATGAATCAAAACCAAATCGTATTTGTACTCACTGTGCTGAGAATGGGTATACAAAATCAAGATATTATGAACTTATTGGGTATCCAGAATGGTGGGATACTACCAAAGCTCTTTGAAAACAGAAGGATGCATCAATTTTAATTGTTATATTTGGTAAGGTTCTTAATACTTCTATTCCTAGTAGAAATAGTGAATAGATAATTGATTCTGGTGCTATTGATAATATGACATTTGACAATCATCATGTTAAAACTATGAAATCATCATAACAACATATCTTATCTACAACAAATGGTATTCCCTCTCACATTATTGGAGAAGGTTCATCACCCTCATTGAAAATTTAAGTCTTGATTCTGTATTAGTTGTTCCAACCCTCAATCATAATTTGTTATCAGTAGCTCAAATAACTCAAACTCTGCATTGTATTAATCGTTGTGTTTTTAAGGACATTCGAATTTGGATGACAATTGGTTATGGTACTAGAAGGGGGAAGCTCTATTACCTTGATCTGAAGCCGAAGAGTTCTCATCTGTTAGCTCAAACATTTTCCATGCATAAATTTGCAAATTCTAAGATTTGGTTATGGCATAAGCGGTTGGGTCACTCATCCTTTTGTTATTTAAAGAAATTGTTTCCAAAACTCTTTGCTAGATTATTTGTTTTAGATTTTAAATGTGAGGTATGTGAATTGGCTAAAAGCCATCGTATTCCATTTCAAATAAGCATGAATAGGAGTCCAACACCCTTTATGATTATCCACTGATGTATGGGGTCCAACAAATATAGCCTCTCTTAGTGATAAACAGTGGTTTGTTTCCTTTACTGATGATCACACCCGTATGACTTGGATTGGCTTAATGAAATCAAAAAGTGAAGTTAGTTCATTATTCAAAAATTTTCATAGAATGATAGCTTTTTCGTACCATTCTATAATACAAACTTTCTGCAGTGACAATGGTGGAGAATTTGTTAATCAAGGTTTGAAAGAACATCTAGATGATCATGGTATTACTCATCAAACTACTTGTCCGTACACCCCTCAACAAAATGGGGTTGCAATGCGAAAGATCTACCACCTTCTTGAGGTTGTTTGTGTTTCCTTGTTTGAAGCTCATATGTCGGCTAATTATTGGGATGAAATCATCACAATTGTAACTTATCTTATCAACCGAATACCCTTGAGTGTGTTACAATTTCAGACTCCCTTGAGTGTTCTTCATGAAACCATAAGTTCACCTGTTATGCCAAATTGCCACCTAGAGTTTTTGGGTGTGTAGCCTTTGTTCATCTCCATAAGCCATTGAGAAATAAATTGGAACCCTGAGCTCTCAAGTGTGTCTTTGTTGGTTATGCTCAACATCATAAAGGTTATCGTTGTTATCATCCTCCCTCTCGAAAATTGTATGTCACTCTTGATGTGGTATTTCATGAAGATAACATGTATTATTCTACTCCCAAATATTCAATACAGCGTAGAACAGGATTGAATTGCAGACCCTTAATCATTATTTGGACACCTTGGATATTACAAGTGGTAAGTATTCAAATTACAGTAGTGAACATCAAAATGATACAAATGAGCATGATTCACAGGATGGAGACAGACAAGACCAGATGGAAGTGATGCAACCAGAGTCTTAGTTGACATCTTCCCCCCTTCATAATGTACCAGTGGATCAATTGGTTTTTGAATCCAAGTCCATGTCTGAACCTCAGGTAAGTTCCGAAACTCAACTAAGAGTGCTACCTCATCGAACCACAAGAGGAAAACCTAAAGTCAATTATGAACCTCTTCTCATCTCTAAATCTCGGTATCCCATGCATAATTTTGTATCTTATCATAGATTGTCAAAGGTAAATGAAGTACTTGTGAATCAATTATCTGTTATATTTATTCCTAATAGTGTGCAAGAAGCCTTAAAAGATCCTAAGTGGAAAGAAACTATGAATGAAGAAATGAGGTCCCTCCAAAAGAATTCAATATGGAAAGTGGTTGACCTACCTATATGAAAGACACCAGTCGGATGCAGGTGGGTATTTTCCATTAAATATCAAGCCGATGACACCATTGAAAGGTTCAAAGCAAGGTTTGTCGCCAAATAATATACTCAAACCTACGGGATCGATTACATGGAGACATTCGCACCAATGGCCAAAATCAATATTATTCGGATTTTACTATCTCTGGCTGTGAATATTGACCGGCCCTTATATCAGTTTGATGTTAAAAATGCATTTTTGCATGGAGATCTCCAAGAAGAAGAATATATGGAATTACCTCCTGGATGTATTATGTAAACCAAAGGATACAAACAAGTATATAAACTGAGGAAATCCTTTTATGGTTTAAAACATTCCCCGAGGGCGTGGTTTGGAAGGTTCACCAATTTTATAAAATCTATTGGATGCAAGCAAAGCAACTCAGATCATACTATCTTCTTGAAATTTAACAAGAAGGCAATCACAACTCTTACTGAAGGTTCACCAATTTTATTAAATCTATCAGATACAAGCAAAACAACTCAGATCATACTCTCTTCTGGAAATCTAACAAGGAGGCAATCACAACTCTTAATGTGTATGCTGATGATATGATAGTAACTGGGAATGATCCAGAAGAAAAGAAGGCATTGCAAAGTCATCTTGCCAAAGAGTTTGAAATGAAAGATCTTGGTTATGAAAAATATTTTCTTGGTATTGAAGTGTCAAGATCGAAGGAATGAATTTTTCTTTCTCAATGAAAATATGTTTTGGACTTGTTGAAGGAAACTGGTATGACAACATATAGTCCAGTCAATACTCCCATGGAAGAAAATCTAAACTGTGAACACATTCAAATCAAGTCCCTGCAAACAAGGAACGTTACCAAAGACTAGTCAGGAGGTTGATGTATTTTGCACATACCAGACCAGATTTAGCTCATGTATTAAGTGTGGTTAGTCAATTTATGCACTCCCCAAGTGAAGAACATATGAATACCGTCAACCGTATCCTACGTTACTTGAAATCATCTCCAGGGAAAGGAATTTTATTTAAAAAGGGAGGCGACTTGAAAATCAAAGGTTATACCGATGCTGATTGGGCTGGGTCAATTGAGGATCGACGATTTACATCTTGATACTTTACATTTGTAGGTGGAAATTTGGTCACTTGGAGAAGTAAAGAACACGAGGTGGTGGCTAGATCACCAGTTGAAATCAAATACAGGGGAATAGCCAAGGTAATATGTGAATTGTTATAAATCAAAAATCTCATACAAGAACTACACATTGAGCAGACAAGTCCTTTGAAATTTTATTGTGATAGTAAGGCAACATGTGATATTGCCCACAACCCTTTCCAACATGATAGAACTAAACACGTTGAAGTTGATAGGCACTTTATCATGGAAATTCTAGAAGGAAGAATCATTAAAGTCCCTCATGTTCGGTCTCAAGATCAGCTTGCTGATGTGCTGACCAAGGCAGTGTTTTACCGAGCTTTTAACAATTGTCTTTACAAGTTGGGCATGAGCGATATCTATGCACTAACTTGAGGGGGAGTGTTGAGATTTCTTCCCTTACGAAAAAATATACTTTTGCCTTCTCAGTACATATTTTGTAATCTCTGTGATTTTGTAATCCCGTTAATCACTCTTAAACTCTCCATGTATAGTTTGTAAAACGGTTATTTAAGCCGACAATGTGAATGAGAAATATAACATAAATTAAATTCTTATTTTTGAGTTCGTCAAGCCCTTCCTCTCAAGGTGAGTCACCGTCCCAGTCCTCTCGAGTTAGTCCATCATTGTCTCAACCCTTTCTTTGTCTTGAATGATTCATTGGCTCACAATCCCACCCTCTTGATGCATCTATTCATGTATTTTCTCTTCTAGTGAATATTGGTTAAGACAATAAACTCTATTGTATTCCACTTTTCTTTATACTTCCATTTTCTTTTTATAAAAGGAAACAAGACTGAATTGGTTGTTAAAAATACTTTTCCATATGATTGTATTTCTTGTTTTGCTTTCTTTTCTCTTGCTGCTAGTTTTGCATTTTGATGAAATTTCAATCCACATTGTTAAAAATACATTTTCTCTTGTTGTTGGTTTTGCGTTCTGATGAATTGGCTATTAAAAATACCTTTTTAGAGCTTCTTAATGAAATCTCAGTTCTAATTGTATGAAAAAAAATATCTACATTTGGCTCATCATGATGGAATGGACTTGGAGCTAGCTTTCACATAGAGTATGAAAGCATTTTCTATTTGTTGATTATGACTTGTAACTCATTCTTCTATATCTTGGTGGCTGCTATTCTGCTATATCTTGAATGGTCCCCTTCAAGATGAATGATATATACCTTGAAACCTTAAATCAAATAAACATAGGGATGCGACTACATATTGTAAAGAGAGTGTTAATTAGAAGAGAACACAAGAACGAGAAATGTCTTGTTATAAATTTGTCCAGAATGAAGTCTATGATATAACTTGATATTTATCTGTGTCCACTATGTTATTCTCCTTAATATTTTTATTCTAACATTCGTTTTTTTTGCTTTAGTGACAATCATTTTCTCAAAGTATATTAAATAATTTTAAACAAATTTATTAACCATAGGACTACATGTTCAATAGATATGTTTTAGGATAGTTAAGGGAAGTTCAGACCTAGAAAGATGATTTTGCAAGCCAGATGCATAATTAGGGAAAATAGAAGTTAGTTTTTCACTGGCAGTAAATACAACAAGGTTATAAATTACATGAAAATGTCTCAGTTTATCTAGACAACCAATTTAGACTTACTAGACTCATACAATACTGTAGCTATTTCTATCATTTTTTAATCAATTTTGCTTTGATCAGTTGACTTTGTGTCCAAAGTCCTATCCTTACCCTATGCCATATTTTTGTTTTATCTTACTAAATCATAATGGTTAAAATTCAAAACATGTTATGTTTGGACCTTGATGTTAAGGCAACCTGGTTTTAAATTTGAAAAACAAGGACCTAATAGAGAAGAGCAATCGCTTGGTATATTGTAATGCAGCTTGCAGGCCTGGTGTGGGTCGGTGAATCTTATTTGTGCAAATAACTTTAACTCCTAATAATTTCATGTTTCATTGCTATTTGAATTTCCATGTGATTCATGCCAATGGATGTTGGAATAAAACCTTGGCATTCAAGATGTTTAAGCATTTCATCAATGTACATTGCTTTTTAATTATTCTATTAACATTGGATATACAATAGTATTTCATTTTAATGCCACTCCCCTTTTATATTTGTTTAATAAAGTTTTGGACAAACACATGTTAATCACTCCTTTCAAAAAATGATTTCTCGACAAATTTTGAGAGATTTTTCCTTTACAAATTCAAATAGGTCATCTTAGGCCACAAACCCTGCAACAACAGCCTTATCGCAACCTCCCACCACCCCCCATCTTGGGCTGAATCCAACAACAACCTTGCCTTTTGTTAATCTAAAAAAAACCAATAATTTAAAATGAAGATGGTTGCAATCAAGAACAACATTCACAAGATTTTAATTTCTTTAATTTATAAAAAGAAAATAGAAAATTAAATAAAAGTGGAATAGAGTGGAGCTTACCATCTTAACTCTAATGGAAGAGAAAATACATAAATAGATGCATTCAGAGGGGTGGAATTAAGAGCCAATGAATCATTCGAGACAAAGAAAGGGTTGGGGCAACAACAAACTCGACCGGGAGGATAGGACGACGACTCACTAGAAAAGAAGGGCTCGGTGATAGGCCACGAATAGGGACAACGACAGAGGAAGAGATGGAGGAAGGATCAAACATGAGAGTGGGACGACGACTCACCCGAGAGGAAGGGCTTGACGACTGAGGAAGAGATGAAGGGAGGGCTAAAAAGCGAAAGAGGAAGTGCATGGAGAGAGAGAGAGAGAGAGAGAGAGAGAGAGAGAGAGAGAGAGAGAGAGAGAGAGAGAGAGAGAGAGAGAGAGAGAGAGAGAGAGAGAGAGAGAGAGAGAGAGAGAGGAGAGAGAGAGAGAGAGAGAGAGAGAGAGAGAGAGAGAGAGAGAGAGAGAGAGAGAGCTACATATAAATAAATTAAAATAAAATAAAAATAAAGAAAAAATCATGAATTAGATGAACAACTCATAATCTTTGGGAATTGATCAATCAACCCTCAAACTTAATAAAGGAAACAAGTAAAATTATATTACAATTAAACTGCCCTTGTCTAAATTACACCCAAAGTCAAACTCTAAGTCTTAGAAAAATAGAATACAGGAGATTAAGGTATAAACTGCATCGTCCTCGCCTAGGTATGCAGGACCTGCTTCAGTTTTAATTACCTTTTTGGAATTATAAATTTCCTGGTGTTGTTCATGGGTGAGGAGATTATCCCACCAACCTTTTAGGATTCCCGAGAATCCAGCAGTTATCATTTCTGCTATGCCTTGATCAGAATTTTTATGTTGTCGACAGATGGTTGCATACATTAACATCCGTTGACAATGTTCCATTATCTGATATTCAGATAAGCCATCTATACTCCATTCATAGATGGTTCTCCCATCATAGGATTTTTGATCTAGATACAAATTTTCTTCATACAATAGGTCCTGAGGGGTAGGCCTATGGTAGTATCTTTTGAGTTCTAGATCCCATTTCCGAGTAGATGATTTTTGGTAATCCAATTTTTGGATACTCGGTTGGTCTTGAATCATTTCCTGAAGAATTGCTTCAGTCTGAGTGATATTGGTTAAACCCAAGTCATGTAGATCTGGCGTTTGACCTATATCAGAATCAGAGTATGCTGAAGGAGTTAAATCTTCAGAATTATTTTGTGATAAAGAACCTTCTTGCGATTCTTCATCCTGTGAATGGTCAACTTCCAAAACATGTAGAATTGGTAAATGTTTTTGGATGTGTTGACTTACCACATTAGCCGACGTTTCGGGCTTCTTTTGGGCTTGTTTAATCTGCTCTTCCGAGAGATTTAATTTGCCAAGCCTTAATAACAATTCTTCTACCACCTCAGAATTGTTATCTAATTTAAAGTTCCTGATTGGAACCGGGGGTTTGATGAGTGGTTTATCATTCATCAACAATGGTAATTTTCGAGAAGATAAGTCATAAGGATTTTGACATACTTTCTCAGAGACATCTTTTTCCAATAAATCTTCCATACGTGTCAACTGTTGGCCGATCGTTTGAAGATTTAAATTGGTGAAGTTGTTTTGTCTTCTGATTTGCCCCATTGGGTTAATGGTAACTTCAGGATTGACAAAAGCAACTGCTTCAACAAATTCAGGAGATTTTCCTGAAGGACTTGCAAATTCAAGTTTAATTGGATCAGTGGGAGGATGTACTGATCTAATATTGATGCCAGACATAAGATGTCATTCTTTCGTTAGGGTAGAAAGAGATGGAGCATTAGAGGAGGAAACTAAGGGTCGTTTCTCCGCCTTCTTGAGTCTGGTTTGCATGAACCAATCTACAAAGGACATAATAACCTTATTTGTTTCCAAATAAAGATAAAAATCATTTGAAAATTCCATGCGTTCTGCGTCCCCATAGGTATCAAAAAACCAATTTTTGAAACCTAGATTATTGGGGTGAAAGAATTCAGCTTTAATTGCTGCTCTATCCACCACAAAAGGTGGTGGGTCTGGGTTACTCTGGTAAGGTGTAAAAATCATAATTACAGAGTAAAACCAGTCATCTCACTGGGAGTGGGAGAAGTTCGATCATGCTCCCTTTCTCGGTAGACCCCATGAGGTACTTGGGTGTCTGATAGTTGGATTCCTTTTATTGAGGAATCATCCTTTAAGGATTGCTTTTCATCCAATTCCTGTAGGCGCGAAGATGGACCTACATCCGAATATCGGGATGACGTGGGTGGTAAAGAGACTCGGTATGGAGTCTTATCCTTGAAATTGATTACCACATCGCCATCAGTTGATTGGATGACATGATCAATATCCTGATTAATCAGGAGGCGAGGAGGAACAGCCTGTGGAATAGTCCAGTTGGCTGGGAAATGAATTTCCTCCCAATTGATCATTCTTGGAGTGGCAATATTTGCACTCATGAGATCTGTCTCGATCAAAACAGTCTTACCTTGATCTGGTAAGTGTAATACCTTAGGGACTAAGGTATTCATTATTTTGAAATGAATCCTTGCTATAACAGCAATGGTTTCAGTTCCAGGAATAAAATTGTATCCCTGTGTTAGAATCCTTAATTGAACAGATTCTAACAAATTCCTATCTGTTAATGATAGGGTTAGGTTTGGATAGACATTAAAGTAAACAGGTCCCCTACTGAGACTTGTTTCCACGATACCCATTAATGAGGGTTTCCAATCCAAACAACGACCATCTCTAAGTATGGCCTGCAGACATGTGTTCATCCCTAATAAGGTCAAGGGTTTGAACGCAATCTGTATGCATCCAATATGCATATATTTCTTCTCAGTATCTGCTAGATACTTATTGAGATCTGTTAACTCTAATAATTTTAGAGTTGAATCTTGATTTTCAAGATTAATTGTTTGTTCCATGGTTTTAATTCCCATGGTACTAGAAAGGGTGAAAGTTCCTTTCTTGTATATTGATGTAGGTTTAATGGACGGAATTGTCCAATCATTTAATTGTTGTTGAACTTTATATTCAACCAGAGATGCATTCTTAACTGATCCAGTACTCCTACTACTGGATGCCATTAAAACAAATTGAAAGTAATAACAATTAAAAGTAAATAAACTAAATTAACCTACAGCTAAGAGTGGTAAAAGAGAACCAGAAGGGGGAATATCCTAGTATGAAGTAAACATATTATAAACAGAATATATTGTAATCATGAACGAAGCAAACTTTAATTCCTAATATCATAATCAATTTACTGTTTATCATCTTCTTGATCAGATACACGTCTGTCAACGATTTAAGAGTATAGCGGCCCTTCAACGCCTACGCCTATCCTCGGCAACGGCAACACGGGCATACCTCAACGCGACTTGGGTGACGTCCCATATCATAACAGGAAAGAAGATGAATAGTAAAGTATTATAACATTATGGGAACTAAGTTAACTCCTTTGATGATTAAGATATATAAAATTTATAATAATTTACTTCATACCTGGATATTCAAGGTTTAGCCTTCCATGGCTCTGATACCAATTACAGCGGGAAGAAGGAAGATTGACAGAAGGCAAGTAAAGGGAAAACAGGCAGGGAATAACTTTAAATCACTACTAATTTATTCACAATATCATAAAAGTACTTACAATAAACTCCAAGTAGATAAAAACACAAGTGTAGGCAACCTTGAAGACAAAGGGGAAGGTTTTTCAAGTGATGCTTTGTCTAAAGAAACTAACTCCTTATATAGCCGGAGTGAACTAATGTGGATTTGAACATATTTGAAATCCACTACTAAAAAGTAACCTCTATGATTGAGGTGATGAGTCATGATCTCTATAATTGAGATTCTTGGATGATTCAGCATCTTGATTATCTTCATCTTTATCATCCACTTTATCTCCATGATGGGGATTGGAAAGAGACATTTGATGGGCTTTGTCCCAAAGCATCTTTTGTTGACGAAGAGCCTTAACTCTTATCCGATGCAGGCGGCTACTGGCGGCATCCCATGAGTGAGACTTTATGGAAAATGGCCGACCAAATATACTGTAGGAGCCTTGATTGATGTGACAAATAGGCCAACTGTGGGCCGGAGGATAAGATTTCCTCTGAAGCTTTTGGACGGACTTGGCCGACGAATCTGGAACAGATTGATCTGTCATAGTCATATCCTGCAAAATTATTTCTTTTTAGATGTTGCCTTGAATGCTTGCAACATAAGATTAATATATTCTTCCGGATCCTCATCAGGTGGCTGACTATCCGGTAAAGAGTCTTGAGCATTATCATCTTGCTCTGTGCTATTATAATCAATATCTTCATCATCTTCAGCAGCAGAAGGTTCTGAGACAGACATGTTGTCGTCTGCTGGGTGATGAGAAGAAGTGCCTTCATTGCACTGAGTAACCATAGAATCCTTCATTGATTCTAATAATTTTTGCATAATATCTTTTTCCGAGATATTCGGAATCAAACTCTTTAATTGAGTTTTAAAACTTGCAAATAAATTGTCGGAATCATAATGGACTTCCGGGATGCGATGCAATCCAAGATTGTTTTCATTTTGTATGATAGCAGACTTAATTTCTGCAACTTTGGTATCAATATTGGGGAAATTTTTCCACCATCGAACATGAAATGTTCGTACTAATACTGGTAGGCTTTTATCATTAAAGCCTGTAGTACAATCCCATCTCCAAATCCATGGTAGAGAAAATACCATAAAGAAGATAAGACTGTCCCAATGCTTTGGGGGTTTTTCATAACCCAGAGCTTTAAGCTCAGGACTGGATTGAGTCCATTTACTAAAACAAGCCTTAATGGGCTCAGGTAATATTGAAATGGGTGGCCCAAATTTGATCCACCATGCAAATACCCAACTGGGTAGAGGTAATGACCTCTGAAAGACATTCTTTTCCCATTGGAAAAACCAGGAATGCCTATGGGAAGGATTTTGGTAATAAAAGGTATTATACCAAGAATCCATATAATCCCAATAATTAAATTCCTTATCATTAGGAAGATTAGCTGCTTTAGCCAAATCAAATTTTCCCCATGTTGAGGGATGCATGAATCTTTGAATTGTACATTTACTGTACGCTCTTGGGCTATCCCATTTAGCCACATTTGTCAGTGTATGATGCACTGATATAGAATTCAAATGAACCAAAATAGATTCAAAGGAATACCATCGTTTTCCTGCACGGATGGGACAGTAGGCTTCTCCAAGCCATTTCTGTAACATCTCCCAGGAATCCAATGTACCCTCAAGATCCTCTTTATTGAGGAGTAGAATTGTTTCCTTCTCCGGAAGAGTAATATACTCTGGTTCTACTTCAAGTGTCTCTTTATACGACACTGGGGCTTTGCCCTTCTTGTCTGAGGAATTTCCTCTTTCTGAATTCTTTCGGCCTCGGCCTCTTGATTGTTGATTTCCACGGCCTCTCAGTGGGAGTGGATTGCCCCTTGCGGGGTTATACATGATTTTGACCCTGGAGAAATTCACGGGTTAGAAAATCAGGTAAGGAGTTCAATTCTCCTTTGATATGTTCTATATCAAAATCAAAGGCGCTTAATTCCGCCTGCCATCTGGCAAAGATTTGTTTGGAAGTAAGATTCTTCACGTCCTTCTTAAGAATCGATTTGGCTGCTGAACAATCAACTCTTAAAAGGAATTTTTGATTTAATAAATCATCCTGGAATTTAGGAATGCACTTAATTATTGCCAATATTTCTTGTTTTACAGTGGAATAATTAAGCTGTGCATCATGCCAATTTCCAGAGGTAAATCGAACAAGTTCTTCTTTACCTGATGGATTTCTTTGTGTCAAAATGCCACCATAGCCTATATGGGAGGCATCTGTCACTACAACCTTCGGATAAGAAGGATTAGTGAGGTTAAGACAAGGGAGTTGTTTAACCTTACTCTTAATTAGTTGGACTGCCTGGGTATGGTTGGGAGTCCAAGGCTCAGGATTCTTTCTGAGTCTTTTGTGCAATATTGCAGAATCTTGTGCAAGATGAGGATAATAATCTGCAATATAATTGAGACTTCCTAGAAATCTCTGAAGTTGAGTTTTCTCCAGTAGTTCATCTGGGAACTTAGAGGCAAACTCAATGCTTCGATCAATGGGAACTATTTTGCCCTTGTGAATATTATGACCTAAAAATCGAACAGAGGTCTGGAATAATTTCATTTTCGGTGCTGATATCACCAACCCATGTTTTCGAATAACCGATTTGAAAACATGTAAATGCTTAAAATGAGCATCAAGAGATTCTGAATAAACAAGTATATCATCAATATAAACAATGGTAAATTCAGAAAAAGGAGCAAATATATCATTCATAATATTTTGAAATTCAGATGGAGCATTTTTCAAACCGAAAGGCATAACATTCCATTCAAAGTGACCAAAAGGGACAGTGAATGCAGTTTTATATTTATCCTTTTCATTAATTTGAATTTGCCAATATCCAGATTTCAAATCAAATTTGGAAAAGATTTTAGCAGAAAACAATCTGTCTAATAAATCTTTTTTATTTGGGATGGGGTATCGAATCCATCGCAAACAATCATTAAGTGGTTTGTAATTAACCACGAGTCTGGGAACACCTCGTTCCTTCTCTGCATTTTTATTGACATAAAAAGCAGTACAACTCCATGGGGAGTAAGATTTGCGAATTAATTTTTTATCCAATAGATTTTGGATTTCCTTTTTGCAGAGGTCTAGTAAAGCATGTTTCATTTGACTAGGCCTGGCTTTGGTGGGAATGGTTCTTTCATTGAACCCATCAATATATGGTAAGGACACAATATATTTATGTCGATCCCAAAAAGCCGTAGGAATCTCACTACAAATTTCTTGGGTTAATAATTTCTGCAGAGAACTAATTTTCTCTTTGATATCTAGAGTTTCCAATTGTTGTTCAAGGGTTAACAACTGTAATTCTTTGTGCAGGAAACTCAGATGATGTTCTTTAACACTTCTCAATTAAGAGATCTCATTAATGAAGCTAATTTGAGGAGATTTGAATGAGAAATAAATAGGTTTATTATTAACCTGACCTTGGATTCCATGATTACCGATGCCTTTAATTGGCATGATTTTCTCCAGAAATGGAGTACCTAATATGACCTGTTGCGTCATATTTTTGACTAATAAAAAGTCAGTGGAAATGCACTGATTATTAGTGCAGATGGAGGCATTATTTAATTTGTATTTAATTGACATTTTGTCTCCATTGGCATTTGCCAAAGTTTGAGTGGTTTTCTCAAAATATTGGGTTGGAATCAACCCTTCCTGGATGCAGTTTAAGTCTGCTCCACTATCGATCAGCGCTGTCAGTTTAGGAATGACAAAGTTCTGATCTATCACCAAATTAATTACAGTATGCCATCTTTGATGGATGACTTTAGTAATTTGATTCAAAAAAGAACCTTCAGGTGTCTTTTCTGATGAACATGTGTTTTCACATTTTTGTTCAAGCTTTTTATACAAAGATTTTAATTCTTTTAATTCATGCTTGATTTCTTTAATTTCTCCTTGTAATGAGGAGATGGATATTGGTTGTTTTGAAGAGGTGTTTGCTTCATAACGACCAATAATTTCTTTCAAAGAATAGGGTTTTACTCCTGGGATAGGAGGATTACTCTTTGAAGTACTTTGAATTTGATCGAGATATTCTTTAATTAAATATCTCTTGGTTTGAGGATCTTTCTCTTGATCAATGTTCTCTAACATGCTGCGTTGCAGGGATGTCAGAACATTAATTTGATGCATTTGAGCTACAGATTGGAGATGAGAACAACTGCAATCTGGATCTTCTGATTGACTGGATGAGGCATAATCAATATCGTCTCCAGAATCAGAATTTAAGAGAATTTTAGCCAACTGGATTCTCAATCCTTCATCTATCTGAAGTTGGTTTAATTTCTCTTTTGTTTTGCATCTATTAGAATAGTGGCCTAATTTACCACATTTATAACAGACAATTTTCTTCTTTTTGTCTGGAGGAGTCCTTCGAGGAGGAGGAGGTCTCCGAGGTTCAGGACGAGTCTTGTGATGAGACTGTCGGTTAGGATATCTCCTACTCTGATGAGAGTAGGGTTCTCTCTTAGGATGAGAGACTTTCCCTTTACCCTTCCTTTGAGGAGAAGGTTGGGGTCCTGTTGCACAAGCAAATTGTTCACAGAATTCCCCAAGCTCACGCTTACCAGAAATATTATGTTGTTTAAGCTGAGCTTGAAGCTTTAAATCATTACATAGGGCCATTCCTTCTTGAATAATAGCACTGGTAAGGAGGCATATGTATATTGGTGGTAGTTGATTGCACCACCTTCATTTCCTATTCGCTTTCTGACCTTATTGGCAAAAAGCGGAGGTAAGCCATCGATATATTTGGCTTTCCAATATTCATTATTGGCATCATTGCGTTGCATCACTCTACTGAGGAAAACATCTTTATACCATCTGAAATGGCTAAGTGTTTTACACCGCAAATTTTGCAACGTCTCCCTTCCCTTATCTGTCTGGGAAGTAAGTCTGCCAATAAAATGGAAGGCTAAACCTTGAATATCCAGGTATGAAGTAAATTATTATAAATTTTATATATCTTAATCATCAAAGGAGTTAACTTAGTTCCCATAATGTTATAATACTTTACTATTCATATTCTTTCCTGTTATGATATGGGACGTCACCCAAGTCGCGTTGAGGTATGCCCGTGTTGCCGTTGCCGTTGCCGAGGATAGGCGTAGGCGTTGAAGGGCCGCTATACTCTTAAATCGTTGACAGACGTGTATCTGATCAAGAAGATGATGAACAGTAAATTGATTATGATATTAGGAATTAAAGTTTGCCTCGTTCATGATTACAATATATTCTGTTTATAATATGTTTACTTCATACTAGGATATTCCCCCTTCTGGTTCTCTTTTACCACTCTTAGCTGTAGGTTAATTTAGTTTATTTACTTTTAATTGTTATTACTTTCAATTTGTTTTAATGGCATCCAGTAGTAGGAGTACTGGATCAGTTAAGAATGCATCTCTGGTTGAATATAAAGTTCAACAACAATTAAATGATTGGACAATTCCGTCCATTAAACCTACATCAATATACAAGAAAGGAACTTTCACCCTTTCTAGTACCATGGGAATTAAAACCATGGAACAAACAATTAATCTTGAAAATCAAGATTCAACTCTAAAATTATTAGAGTTAACAGAGCTCAATAAGTATCTAGCAGATACTGAGAAGAAATATATGCATATTGGATGCATACAGATTGCGTTCAAACCCTTGACCTTATTAGGGATGAACACATGTCTGCAGGCCATACTTAGAGATGGTCGTTGTTTGGATTGGAAACCCTCATTAATGGGTATCGTGGAAACAAGTCTCAGTAGGGGACCTGTTTACTTTAATGTCCATCCAAACCTAACCCTATCATTAACAGATAGGAATTTGTTAGAATCTGTTCAATTAAGGATTCTAACACAGGGATACAATTTTATTCCTGGAACTGAAACCATTGCTGTTATAGCAAGGATTCATTTCAAAATAATGAATACCTTAGTCCCTAAGGTATTACACTTACCAGATCAAGGTAAGACTGTTTTGATCGAGACAGATCTTGAGACAGATCTCATGAGTGCAAATATTGCCACTCCAAGAATGATCAATTGGGAGGAAATTCATTTCCCAGCCAACTGGACTATTCCACAGGCTGTTCCTCCTCGCCTCCTGATTAATCAGGATATTGATCATGTCATCCAATCAACTGATGGCGATGTGGAAATCAATTTCAAGGATAAGACTCCATACCGAGTCTCTTTACCACCCACGTCATCCCGATATTCGGATGTAGGTCCATCTTCGCGCCTACAGGAATTGGATGAAAAGCAATCCTTAAAGGATGGTTCCTCAATAAAAGGAATCCAACTATCAGACACCCAAGTACCTCATGGGGTCTACCGAGAAAGGGAGCATGATCGAACTTCTCCAGTGAGATGACTGGTTTTACTCTGTAATTATGATTTTTACACCTTACCAGAGTAACCCAGACCCACCACCTTTTGTGGTGGATAGAGCAGCAATTAAAGCTGAATTCTTTCACCCCAATAATCTAGGTTTCAAAAATTGGTTTTTTGATACCTATGGGGACGCAGAACGCATGGAATTTTCAAATGACTTTTATCTTTATTTGGAAACAAATAAGGTTATTATGTCCTTTGTAGATTGGTTCATGCAAACCAGACTCAAGAAGGCGGAGAAACGACCCTTAGTTTCCTCCTCTAATGCTCCATCTCTTTCTACCCTAACGAAAGAATGGCATCTTATGTCTGGCATCAATATTAGATCAGTACATCCTCCCACTGATCCAATTAAACTTGAATTTGCAAGTCCTTCAGGAAAATCTCCTGAATTTGTTGAAGCAGTTGCTTTTGTCAATCCTGAAGTTACCATTAACCCAATGGGGCAAATTAGAAGACAAAACAACTTCACCAATTTAAATCTTCAAACGATCGGCCAACAGTTGACACGTATGGAAGATTTATTGGAAAAAGATGTCTCTGAGAAAGTATGTCAAAATCCTTATGACTTATCTTCTCGAAAATTACCATTGTTGATGAATGATAAACCACTCATCAAACCCCCGGTTCCAATCAGGAACTTTAAATTAGATAACAATTCTGAGGTGGTAGAAGAATTGTTATTAAGGCTTGGCAAATTAAATCTCTCGGACGAGCAGATTAAACAAGCCCAAAAGAAGCCCGAAATGACGGCTAATGTGGTAAGTCAACACATCCAAAAACATTTACCAATTCTACATGTTTTGGAAGTTGACCATTCACAGGATGAAGAATCGCAAGAAGGTTCTTTATCACAAAATAATTCTGAAGATTTAACTCCTTCAGCATACTCTGATTCTGATATAGGTCAAACGCCAGATCTACATGACTTGGGTTTAACCAATATCACTCAGACTGAAGCAATTCTTCAGGAAATGATTCAAGACCAATCGAGTATCCAAAAATTGGATTACCAAAAATCATCTACTCGGAAATGGGATCTAGAACTCAAAAGATACTACCATAGGCCTACCCCTCAGGACCTATTGTATGAAGAAAATTTGTATCTAGATCAAAAATCCTATGATGGGAGAACCATCTATGAATGGAGTATAGATGGCTTATCTGAATATCAGATAATGGAACATTGTCAACGGATGTTAATGTATGCAACCATCTGTCGACAACATAAAAATTCTGATCAAGGCATAGCAGAAATGATAACTGCTGGATTCTCGGGAATCCTAAAAGGTTGGTGGGATAATCTCCTCACCCATGAACAACACCAGGAAATTTATAATTCCAAAAAGGTAATTAAAACTGAAGCAGGTCCTGCATACCTAGGCGAGGACGATGCAGTTTATACCTTAATCTCCTGTATTGTTCATCATTTTATTGGCAGACTTACTTCCCAGACAGATAAGGGAAGGGAGACGTTGCAAAATTTGCGGTGTAAAACACTTAGCCATTTCAGATGGTATAAAGATGTTTTCCTCAGTAGAGTGATGCAACGAAATGATGCCAATAATGAATATTGGAAAGCCAAATATATCGATGGCTTACCTCCGCTTTTTGCCAATAAGGTCAGAAAGCGAATAGGAAATGAAGGTGGTGCAATCAACTACCACCAATATACATATGGCCTCCTTACCAGTGCTATTATTCAAGAAGGAATGGCCCTATGTAATGATTTAAAGCTTCAAGCTCAGCTTAAACAACAGAATATTTCTGGTAAGCGTGAGCTTGGGGAATTCTGTGAACAATTTGCTTGTGCAACAGGACCCCAACCTTCGCCTCAAAGGAAGGGTAAAGGGAAAGTCTCTCATCCTAAGAGAGAACCCTACTCTCATCAGAGTAGGAGATATCCTAACCGACAGTCTCATCACAAGACTCGTCCTGAACCTCGGAGACCTCCCCCTCGGAGCCCTCCTCCTCCTCGAAGGACTCCTCCAGACAAAAAGAAGAAAATTGTCTATTATAAATGTGGTAAATTAGGCCACTATTCCAATAGATGCAAAACAAAAGAGAAATTAAACCAACTTCAGATAGATGAAGGATTGAGAATCCAGTTGGCTAAAATTCTCTTAAATTCTGATTCTGGAGACGATATTGATTATGCCTCATCCAGTCAATCAGAAGATCCAGATTGCAGTTGTTCTCATCTCCAATCTGTAGCTCAAATGCATCAAATTAATGTTCTGACATCCCTGCAACGCAGCATGTTAGAGAACATTGATCAAGAGGAAGATCCTCAAACCAAGAGATATTTAATTAAAGAATATCTCGATCAAATTCAAAGTACTTCAAAGAGTAATCCTCCTATCCCAGGAGTAAAACCCTATTCTTTGAAAGAAATTATTGGTCGTTATGAAGCAAACACCTCTTCAAAACAACCAATATCCATCTCCTCATTACAAGGAGAAATTAAAGAAATCAAGCATGAATTAAAAGAATTAAAATCTTTGTATAAAAAGCTTGAACAAAAATGTGAAAACACATGTTCATCAGAAAAGACACCTGAAGGTTCTTTTTTGAATCAAATTACTAAAGTCATCCATCAAAGATGGCATACTGTAATTAATTTGGTGATAGATCAGAACTTTGTCATTCCTAAACTGACAGCGCTGATCGATAGTGGAGCAGACTTAAACTGCATCTAGGAAGGGTTGATTCCAACCCAATATTTTGAGAAAACCACTCAAACTTTGGCAAATGCCAATGGAGACAAAATGTCAATTAAATACAAATTAAATAATGCCTCCATCTGCACTAATAATCAGTGCATTTCCACTGACTTTTTATTAGTCAAAAATATGACGCAACAGGTCATATTAGGTACTCCATTTCTGGAGAAAATCAAGCCAATTAAAGGCATCGATAATCATGGAATCCAAGGTCAGGTTAATAATAAACCTATTTATTTCTCATTCAAATCTCCTCCTCAAATTAGCTTCATTAATGAGATCTCTGAATTGAGAAGTGTTAAAGAACATCATCTGAGTTTCCTGCACAAAGAATTACAGTTGTTAACCCTTGAACAACAATTGGAAACTCTAGATATCAAAGAGAAAATTAGTTCTCTGCAGAAATTATTAACCCAAGAAATTTGTAGTGAGATTCCTACGGCTTTTTGGGATCGACATAAATATATTGTGTCCTTACCATATATTGATGGGTTCAATGAAAGAACCATTCCCACCAAAGCCAGGCCTAGCCAAATGAAACATGCTTTACTAGACCTCTGCAAAAAGGAAATCCAAAATCTATTGGATAAAAAATTAATTCGCAAATCTTACTCCCCATGGAGTTGTACTGCTTTTTATGTCAATAAAAATGCAGAGAAGGAACGAGGTGTTCCCAGGCTTGTGGTTAATTACAAACCACTTAATGATTGTTTGCGATGGATTCGATACCCCATCCCAAATAAAAAAGATTTATTAGACAGATTGTTTTCTGCTAAAATCTTTTCCAAATTTGATTTGAAATCTGGATATTGGCAAATTCAAATTAATGAAAAGGATAAATATAAAACTGCATTCACTGTCCCTTTTGGTCACTTTGAATGGAATGTTATGCCTTTCGGTTTGAAAAATGCTCCATCTGAATTTCAAAATATTATGAATGAGATATTTGCTCCTTTTTCTGAATTTACCATTGTTTATATTGATGATATACTTGTTTATTCAGAATCTCTTGATGCTCATTTTAAGCATTTACATGTTTTCAAATCGGTTATTCGAAAACATGGGTTGGTGATATCAGCACCGAAAATGAAATTATTCCAGACCTCTGTTAGATTTTTAGGTCATAATATTCACAAGGGAAAAATAGTTCCCATTGATCGAAGCATTGAGTTTGCCTCTAAGTTCCCAGATGAACTACTGGAGAAAACTCAACTTCAGAGATTTCTAGGAAGTCTCAATTATATTGCAGATTATTATCCTCATCTTGCACAAGATTCTGCAATATTGCACAAAAGACTCAGAAAGAATCCTGAGCCTTGGACTCCCAACCATACCCAGGCAGTCCAACTAATTAAGAGTAAGGTTAAACAACTCCCTTGTCTTAACCTCACTAATCCTTCTTATCCGAAGGTTGTAGTGACAGATGCCTCCCATATAGGCTATGGTGGCATTTTGACACAAAGAAATCCATCAGGTAAAGAAGAACTTGTTCGATTTACCTCTGGAAATTGGCATGATGCACAGCTTAATTATTCCACTGTAAAACAAGAAATATTGGCAATAATTAAGTGCATTCATAAATTCCAGGATGATTTATTAAATCAAAAATTCCTTTTAAGAGTTGATTGTTCAGCAGCCAAATCGATTCTTAAGAAGGACGTGAAGAATCTTACTTCCAAACAAATCTTTGCCAGATGGCAGGCGGAATTAAGCGCCTTTGATTTTGATATAGAACATATCAAAGGAGAATTGAACTCCTTACCTGATTTTCTAACCCGTGAATTTCTCCAGGGTCAAAATCATGTATAACCCCGCAAGGGGCAATCCACTCCCACTGAGAGGCCGTGGAAATCAACAATCAAGAGGCCGAGGCCGAAAGAATTCAGAAAGAGGAAATTCCTCAGACAAGAAGGGCAAAGCCCCAGTGTCGTATAAAGAGACACTTGAAGTAGAACCAGAGTATATTACTCTTCCTGAGAAGGAAACAATTCTACTCCTCAATAAAGAGGATCTTGAGGGTACATTGGATTCCTGGGAGATGTTACAGAAATGGCTTGGAGAAGCCTACTGTCCCATCCGTGCAGGAAAACGATGGTATTCCTTTGAATCTATTTTGGTTCATTTGAATTCTATATCAGTGCATCATACACTGACAAATGTGGCTAAATGGGATAGCCCAAGAGCGTACAGTAAATGTACAATTCAAAGATTCATGCATCCCTCAACATGGGGAAAATTTGATTTGGCTAAAGCAGCTAATCTTCCTAATGATAAGGAATTTAATTATTGGGATTATATGGATTCTTGGTATAATACCTTTTATTACCAAAATCCTTCCCATAGGCATTCCTGGTTTTTCCAATGGGAAAAGAATGTCTTTCAGAGGTCATTACCTCTACCCAGTTGGGTATTTGCATGGTGGATCAAATTTGGGCCACCCATTTCAATATTACCTGAGCCCATTCAGGCTTGTTTTAGTAAATGGACTCAATCCAGTCCTGAGCTTAAAGCTCTGGGTTATGAAAAACCCCCAAAGCATTGGGACAGTCTTATCTTCTTTATGGTATTTTCTCTACCATGGATTTGGAGATGGGATTGTACTACAGGCTTTAATGATAAAAGCCTACCAGTATTAGTACGAACATTTCATGTTCGATGGTGGAAAAATTTCCCCAATATTGATACCAAAGTTGCAGAAATTAAGTCTGCTATCATACAAAATGAAAACAATTTTGGATTGCATCGCATCCCGGAAGTCCATTATGATTCCGACAATTTATTTGCAAGTTTTAAAACTCAATTAAAGAGTTTGATTCCGAATATCTCGGAAAAAGATATTATGCAAAAATTATTAGAATCAATGAAGGATTCTATGGTTACTCAGTGCAATGAAGGCACTTCTTCTCATCACCCAGCAGACGACAACATGTCTGTCTCAGAACCTTCTGCTGCTGAAGATGATGAAGATATTGATTATAATAGCACAGAGCAAGATGATAATGCTCAAGACTCTTTACCGGATAGTCAGCCACCTGATGAGGATCCGGAAGAATATATTAATCTTATGTTGCAAGCATTCAAGGCAACATCTAAAAAGAAATAATTTTGCAGGATATGACTATGACAGATCAATCTGTTCCAGATTCGTCGGCCAAGTCCGTCCAAAAGCTTCCGAGGAAATCTTATCCTCCGGCCCACAGTTGGCCTATTTGTCACATCAATCAAGGCTCCTACAGTATATTTGGTCGGCCATTTTCCATAAAGTCTCACTCATGGGATGCCGCTAGTAGCCGCCTGCATCGGATAAGAGTTAAGGCTCTTCGTCAACAAAAGATGCTTTGGGACAAAGCCCATCAAATGTCTCTTTCCTATCCCCATCATGGAGATAAAGTGGATGATAAAGATGAAGATAATCAAGATGCTGAATCATCCAAGAATCTCAATTATAGAGATCATGACTCATCACCTCAATCATAGAGGTTACTTTTTAGTAGTGGATTTCAAATATGTTCAAATCCACATTAGTTCACTCCGGCTATATAAGGAGTTAGTTTCTTTAGACAAGGCATCACTGGAAAAACCTTCCCCTTTGTCTTCAAGGTTGCCTACACTTGTGTTTTTATCTACTTGGAGTTTATTGTAAGTACTTTTATGATATTGTGAATAAATTAGTAGTGATTTAAAGTTATTCCCTGCCTGTTTTCCCTTTACTTGCCTTCTGTCAATCTTCCTTCTTCCCACTGCTGATATCACCAACCCATGTTTTCGAATAACCGATTTGAAAACATGTAAATGCTTAAAATGAGCATCAAGAGATTCTGAATAAACAAGTATATCATCAATATAAACAATGGTAAATTCAGAAAAAGGAGCAAATATATCATTCATAATAATTTGAAATTCAGATGGAGCATTTTTCAAACCGAAAGGCATAACATTCCATTCAAAGTGACCAAAAGGGACAGTGAATGCAGTTTTATATTTATCCTTTTCATTAATTTGAATTTGCCAATATCCAGATTTCAAATCAAATTTGGAAAAGATTTTAGCAGAAAACAAACTGTCTAATAAATCTTTTTTATTTGGGATGGGGTATCGAATCCATCGCAAACAATCATTAAGTGGTTTGTAATTAACCACAAGTCTGGGAACACCTCGTTCCTTCTCTGCATTTTTATTGACATAAAAAGCAGTACAACTCCATGGGGAGTAAGATTTGCGAATTAATTTTTTATCCAATAGATTTTGGATTTCCTTTTTGCAGAGGTCTAGTAAAGCATGTTTAATTTGACTAGGCCTGGCTTTGGTGGGAATGGTTCTTTCATTGAACCCATCAATATATGGTAAGGACACAATATATTTATGTCGATCCCAAAAAGCCGTAGGAATCTCACTACAAATTTCTTGGGTTAATAATTTCTGCAGAGAACTAATTTTCTCTTTGATATCTAGAGTTTCCAATTGTTGTTCAAGGGTTAACAACTGTAATTCTTTGTGCAGGAAACTCAGATGATGTTCTTTAACACTTCTCAATTCAGAGATCTCATTAATGAAGCTAATTTGAGGAGGAGATTTGAATGAGAAATAAATAGGTTTATTATTAACCTGACCTTGGATTCCATGATTATCGATGCCTTTAATTGGCATGATTTTCTCCAGAAATGGAGTACCTAATATGACCTGTTGCGTCATATTTTTGACTAATAAAAAGTCAGTGGAAATGCACTGATTATTAGTGCAGATGGAGGCATTATTTAATTTGTATTTAATTGACATTTTGTCTCCATTGGCATTTGCCAAAGTTTGAGTGGTTTTCTCAAAATATTGGGTTGGAATCAACCCTTCCTGGATGCAGTTTAAGTCTGCTCCACTATCGATCAGCGCTGTCAGTTTAGGAATGACAAAGTTCTGATCTATCACCAAATTAATTACAGTATGCCATCTTTGATGGATGACTTTAGTAATTTGATTCAAAAAAGAACCTTCAGGTGTCTTTTCTGATGAACATGTGTTTTCACATTTTTGTTCAAGCTTTTTATACAAAGATTTTAATTCTTTTAATTCATGCTTGATTTCTTTAATTTCTCCTTGTAATGAGGAGATGGATATTGGTTGTTTTGAAGAGGTGTTTGCTTCATAACGACCAATAATTTCTTTCAAAGAATAGGGTTTTACTCCTGGGATAGGAGGATTACTCTTTGAAGTACTTTGAATTTGATCGAGATATTCTTTAATTAAATATCTCTTGGTTTGAGGATCTTCCTCTTGATCAATGTTCTCTAACATGCTGCGTTGCAGGGATGTCAGAACATTAATTTGATGCATTTGAGCTACAGATTGGAGATGAGAACAACTGCAATCTGGATCTTCTGATTGACTGGATGAGGCATAATCAATATCGTCTCCAGAATCAGAATTTAAGAGAATTTTAGCCAACTGGATTCTCAATCCTTCATCTATCTGAAGTTGGTTTAATTTCTCTTTTGTTTTGCATCTATTGGAATAGTGGCCTAATTTACCACATTTATAACAGACAATTTTCTTCTTTTTGTCTGGAGGAGTCCTTCGAGGAGGAGGAGGTCTCCGAGGTTCAGGACGAGTCTTGTGATGAGACTGTCGGTTAGGATATCTCCTACTCTGATGAGAGTAGGGTTCTCTCTTAGGATGAGAGACTTTCCCTTTACCCTTCCTTTGAGGAGAAGGTTGGGGTCCTGTTGCACAAGCAAATTGTTCACAGAATTCCCCAAGCTCACGCTTACCAGAAATATTCTGTTGTTTAAGCTGAGCTTGAAGCTTTAAATCATTACATAGGGCCATTCCTTCTTGAATAATAGCACTGGTAAGGAGGCCATATGTATATTGGTGGTAGTTGATTGCACCACCTTCATTTCCTATTCGCTTTCTGACCTTATTGGCAAAAAGCGGAGGTAAGCCATCGATATATTTGGCTTTCCAATATTCATTATTGGCATCATTTCGTTGCATCACTCTACTGAGGAAAACATCTTTATACCATCTGAAATGGCTAAGTGTTTTACACCGCAAATTTTGCAACGTCTCCCTTCCCTTATCTGTCTGGGAAGTAAGTCTGCCAATAAAATGATGAACAATACAGGAGATTAAGGTATAAACTGCATCGTCCTCGCCTAGGTATGCAGGACCTGCTTCAGTTTTAATTACCTTTTTGGAATTATAAATTTCCTGGTGTTGTTCATGGGTGAGGAGATTATCCCACCAACCTTTTAGGATTCCCGAGAATCCAGCAGTTATCATTTCTGCTATGCCTTGATCAGAATTTTTATGTTGTCGACAGATGGTTGCATACATTAACATCCGTTGACAATGTTCCATTATCTGATATTCAGATATGCCATCTATACTCCATTCATAGATGGTTCTCCCATCATAGGATTTTTGATCTAGATACAAATTTTCTTCATACAATAGGTCCTGAGGGGTAGGCCTATGGTAGTATCTTTTGAGTTCTAGATCCCACTTCCGAGTAGATGATTTTTGGTAATCCAATTTTTGGATACTCGGTTGGTCTTGAATCATTTCCTGAAGAATTGCTTCAGTCTGAGTGATATTGGTTAAACCCAAGTCATGTAGATCTGGCGTTTGACCTATATCAGAATCAGAGTATGCTGAAGGAGTTAAATCTTCAGAATTATTTTGTGATAAAGAACCTTCTTGCGATTCTTCATCCTGTGAATGGTCAACTTCCAAAACATGTAGAATTGGTAAATGTTTTTGGATGTGTTGACTTACCACATTAGCCGTCGTTTCGGGCTTCTTTTGGGCTTGTTTAATCTGCTCTTCCGAGAGATTTAATTTGCCAAGCCTTAATAACAATTCTTCTACCACCTCAGAATTGTTATCTAATTTAAAGTTCCTGATTGGAACCGGGGGTTTGATGAGTGGTTTATCATTCATCAACAATGGTAATTTTCGAGAAGATAAGTCATAAGGATTTTGACATACTTTCTCAGAGACATCTTTTTCCAATAAATCTTCCATACGTGTCAACTGTTGGCCGATCGTTTGAAAATTTAAATTGGTGAAGTTGTTTTGTCTTCTGATTTGCCCCATTGGGTTAATGGTAACTTCAGGATTGACAAAAGCAACTGCTTCAACAAATTCAGGAGATTTTCCTGAAGGACTTGCAAATTCAAGTTTAATTGGATCAGTGGGAGGATGTACTGATCTAATATTGATGCCAGACATAAGATGCCATTCTTTCGTTAGGGTAGAAAGAGATGGAGCATTAGAGGAGGAAACTAAGGGTCGTTTCTCCGCCTTCTTGAGTCTGGTTTGCATGAACCAATCTACAAAGGACATAATAACCTTATTTGTTTCCAAATAAAGATAAAAGTCATTTGAAAATTCCATGCGTTCTGCGTCCCCATAGGTATCAAAAAACCAATTTTTGAAACCTAGATTATTGGGGTGAAAGAATTCAGCTTTAATTGCTGCTCTATCCACCACAAAAGGTGGTGGGTCTGGGTTACTCTGGTAAGGTGTAAAAATCATAATTACAGAGTAAAACCAGTCATCTCACTGGAGAAGTTCGATCATGCTCCCTTTCTCGGTAGACCCCATGAGGTACTTGGGTGTCTGATAGTTGGATTCCTTTTATTGAGGAATCATCCTTTAAGGATTGCTTTTCATCCAATTCCTGTAGGCGCGAAGATGGACCTACATCCGAATATCGGGATGACGTGGGTGGTAAAGAGACTCGGTATGGAGTCTTATCCTTGAAATTGATTACCACATCGCCATCAGTTGATTGGATGACATGATCAATATCCTGATTAATCAGGAGGCGAGGAGGAACAGCCTGTGGAATAGTCCAGTTGGCTGGGAAATGAATTTCCTCCCAATTGATCATTCTTGGAGTGGCAATATTTGCACTCATGAGATCTATCTCGATCAAAACAGTCTTACCTTGATCTGGTAAGTGTAATACCTTAGGGACTAAGGTATTCATTATTTTGAAATGAATCCTTGCTATAACAGCAATGGTTTCAGTTCCAGGAATAAAATTGTATCCCTGTGTTAGAATCCTTAATTGAACAGATTCTAACAAATTCCTATCTGTTAATGATAGGGTTAGGTTTGGATGGACATTAAAGTACACAGGTCCCCTACTGAGACTTATTTCCACGATACCCATTAATGAGGGTTTCCAATCCAAACAACGACCATCTCTAAGTATGGCCTGCAGACATGTGTTCATCCCTAATAAGGTCAAGGGTTTGAACGCAATCTGTATGCATCCAATATGCATATATTTCTTCTCAGTATCTGCTAGATACTTATTGAGATCTGTTAACTCTAATAATTTTAGAGTTGAATCTTGATTTTCAAGATTAATTGTTTGTTCCATGGTTTTAATTCCCATGGTACTAGAAAGGGTGAAAGTTCCTTTCTTGTATATTGATGTAGGTTTAATGGACGGAATTGTCCAATCATTTAATTGTTGTTGAACTTTATATTCAACCAGAGATGCATTCTTAACTGATCCAGTACTCCTACTACTGGATGCCATTAAAACAAATTGAAAGTAATAACAATTAAAAGTAAATAAACTAAATTAACCTACAGCTAAGAGTGGTAAAAGAGAACCAGAAGGGGGAATATCCTAGTATGAAGTAAACATATTATAAACAGAATATATTGTAATCATGAACGAAGCAAACTTTAATTCCTAATATCATAATCAATTTACTGTTCATCATCTTCTTGATCAGATACACGTTTGTCAACGATTTAAGAGTATAGCGGCCCTTCAACGCCTACGCCTATCCTCGGCAACGGCAACACGGGCATACCTCAACGCGACTTGGGTGACATCCCATATCATAACAGGAAATAAGATGAATAGTAAAGTATTATAACATTATGGGAACTAAGTTAACTCCTTTGATGATAGGCCACGAATAGGGACAACGACAGAGGAAGAGATGGAGGAAGGATCAAACATGAGAGTGGGACGACGACTCACCCGAGAGGAAGGGCTTGACGACTGAGGAAGAGATGAAGGGAGGGCTAAAAAGCGAAAGAGGAAGTGCATGGGGAGGAAGGGTGAGGGTGTGAACGACAGTGCAACGGAAGCCTACAGACTAGGTTCCCGTCTGCCGGAACCGACGGATCACCAAGCTAGAATTAGCAATTTTCAATTTTATGTATAAATATATGATGTAATTTTGGTTTCAAAATCGTGGTGAATAAAAAGAGTTTTTCTTAAAGCTTCATATAGTATCAGAGCAAGTTCTCTGATCGCCATTTTTTCTAGCGAGAAGCTTCTCGTCGATCTCCTCTATGCACATCGCAGCTTTGCTTGTCTCTACTGCACCTAAAAGGTTCAAATTTGTAGCTAATAATCCTGTTTGGCTTGTTGCCATAGATGAAGAAGTTCGAGCTCTATAAAATAATCAGACCTAAATTTTAATCCCTCTACCTACAAACACCAATATTATGGGCTCCAAATGGGTATTTTGAACCAAATACCTACCTAATGGATCCATTGAACGTTTCAAAGCACGCCTGCCTAAAGATAATTAGGTAAATTTTTTCTTCGAAATATAATATTTAAAATCATGATAAATTGTGAAAAAAATTAAAATAACATCAATTAAATGTGTAATCATCTAATTTTAATTAAACATTATTTACATTAACTCATCCTCTGATCCATTACACGAGGAATGTTTATTTTTTATAGGATTCCTGTGGAGCGATTTTAAAATTAAAAAATTAACACTATTTATTCGAATAATCGGATAATAAAAAAATATAAGTAAATTGATGGAGTCTTTCTAGTATAAAAATATTCGTTCCACATCTATTGATAAACGAATAAGCATAACAGCACAATGGATAATTGGATAAAACTGACAACCCTACACTACAAAAAACTACAGTTCATGGGGAACCATTTTATACTGAAATCAGCCCCAACTAATCAAAATTCACTCTCTAGGCATTAGTACACTCCTGTGTCGTTCTTCAAACCTGGGTTTCTTTCTGTGACTTTGGACTCAGCGTCCGACTCAACTTCCCCACTTCTTCTCCAAACCTTGGTTTCTTTCTCAATCTTCAAAGCCCAATTCTGTCACTTGGACTCAGGACCTGAGTTAACTTCACTAAAATCCGCATTAGATCGTCTAAAATCAAATCGATTTTTTCCACTCCAGAAGCTGGACTCGGAAGAAAAGGGGGAGTTTGCAGAAAATAAGGGTGGCAAATTCATCCCCTGACTTGACCAGTGGCAGCAGGATTATGCCCACATGGTCTTTGCTAGCTTGCTTTACCAGTGGCTGCGGGATTACGCCCAAACTGAATGATCATTGGTTTGCCTTTGAAGACATATCCATTGACGAGGTTCTGCATACAAAGATCCAAAGTTACTAGGAAAAACAGGGAGAAAGAAATGGAAACAAAGGTATTTAGTATCAGACAACCATCTATATTAACCTTTCAAACGGATTTTTTTTCCTACTTAATGATTTTGGAAATGCTTAAACTGAACTTGGTACAACATGTAAGAGTAGTTGAGACCTAGAAGAAAGCAGAAGCACATCCACCGAAAGCTCTCCAGAAATCATTGAAGGGTTTATATTTCCAATCAACAAAGGTAATAAGGAAACAAAAAGCAATGGACAGCATGGAACAACAGGAACATGTATGAGCATCTTGCTACACGATCGAGACTTGAGAATATATCCACAACCAACCAAGACATACTCTACAAAAATGCATACCAAGGCATTCTGAGCCAGATCTACAGATGGAAATGTTACAAATGCTTGTCCCCTCATTCGGCCCTCCTGAAATGCCAATATTCAGATATTAGACAATGATTAACTGTATAAATCTTACTAACAGAATCATGTGGCAAGCAATCACTACATAATTCTTATGTGGGTGCTAGGATTTAAGTTTCAATCTGAAAACATTTTTTCACAACATTATATGTGGGCAGCAAATAATCATCTGTAGAGAATAAATAATGCAAAGGCAACTTTACCAACAGAGACTGTCAGCTGGAAGCTAAACCAAATATACAGCTTCCCAGAAACATGAAATACCATGGGGGGAGTTAACATATCAAGAATTACTCCATAATTGGAACACAATTCCAGACAAACAGTCATTCCAAAGTTAGTGAGTCTGGAATCAGTTGTGGAATTAATTTCTATATGGAACCAATTTTTCCAGTACCTGTGGAATCCTATTTGGTTCTCCAATAACTGAAATTAATTCCTGATAGAAGATGAAAAAGAGTAGGGATACATTTAATAAAAGAAGAAAAGAGAGAAAGGAGGGTCAATCACCATCCTCCTCCCTCCCCTGTCAGGAATAGGGAGGCTACGGCCCTCCACCCTCTGACGGGAAGAGGACTGCTGCCATCTTTTTCCTTGGTGGGGAGCATGGTGCCCTCCTCCTCTAGACAGACACAGAAAGGGAGAGATCCCCCTTTCCTCTTTTCATTTCCTGGAGGGGGAGGGCGGCCCTCCTCCTGACCAAGGAAGACAGAGGACGGAAGGTGGCTGCCCTCCTCTTCCTCATTTTTGTAGCCTGCTCCACTATGTTCTACATTTTTCATATCCAGCAACCCTTCTTTTCCTTCCTATGCTAACCAAAAGCATATCAGGAGTACATGAAAAAGTTATTCCTCAAACCTGCATATGTACCATAATGTAAGTTTTAATGGCAGTTAAACTTCCCCATCAATTGACCAGTAACAAGAAATGTACTTTAATTTGGTTCTTGAGATTCATTTGGCCAGGGAATCAAGTTAAACATCAAAGATCAACAGAAAATGTTGTAGCTATGAGAATCAACATATGGTCTCACCTGCATCAATTTAACATTGAGAGCATTTCTAGCAGCCTCGATACTACCAAAAAATGACCCTGCAGGTGATCTCAGCAACATCAGCCAATCAAAAAATAATGGGTGATGTTCATGAGTAAATTAATCAAGAGTTGGTCCATGGTTTAGAATATGGCAAGTGCTACACCAATTTTTCAAGATCACTTACCAAATATGAAGTAGAAATCATCAACAGAGACATCTTTAGCCAAGTTCTTTATGTACAACACTTTGGCTGGGTTGCCAGAAGTATAGTTCTGCACCAATTGAAAGTCAAAAGCTTAATGTTTCATATTAACTGCTCACCTAAAACTTTCTCCTTTTGAATTTTGAGGATTTCAATCAAACCAAGAGGATTGCTTTGAAATATTTTTTTTTCCAGAGAGAAGCATGAGACAGCACTGAAGCCCTAAACTGTAAAAAGTTGTTTCTTTTAAGCTAAATGACAAAAAAAAGATGGAAATAAAACTACCTCTGCCCACTTCAGTTACCTATCTAAAATTCGGTCGGCAAAAGCTCTAGAAAAATTGAATTGTATTAATTTTTTTTCTGAAAACATTTTTGTATTTATATTTGTCCCCTACAAGGAAAGTAATAAGACAAAACCTAAAATTTACAGAATAAGATTTCTTTCCTCTTATACCATCATGAGAATTTAATATGTCTCATACTTCTTGGGCATCTATTAGGTCCTTCTCTAAGCTACTACACCTCAAGCCATTGTTAGATGTGATGAAACTACTGATATTTGCATCTTTGAAAGTATTGATAAGTCTTCAAGATGGAGATAGTTTCTGATGTCTTTTTTCTTTTTTCCATATTAACTCTCTTTTCGGAATTTTCAATCCAACATACAAAATGAACATGTGTAACATTATGGGAAAGATAATACAGCAAACAAAACCTGAAGAATACTACCTTAAACATAGGAAGTGATAAAATTTCCTCCGGAGGTAACTTCCCATTTTCTATTTCTTGTCGGTTTGCATATTGTATCACTTCCAAACCCTCATTCTGTTGTTCGTCCTGTCCTTTTATGCCAAGTTCCTCGCTCATAGTTTCACCTTGCACTGGCTTGGAGGCAATTCTGATCTGAAGTTGAATTAAAAACAAATTAATCATGAGGCATAAAAAAGACATCACAGATTAACAAACGAGTAGAGAGTTTAAATTGAGTTGATAACCTGCAAAACGGGATGCTTCTTTTTAATCAATGGGATCTCTTTAGGTACCAAAGTAGAAGGTCTTAATCCAACTGCTTCATGTGCCACTCCTTTATCTATGGCTGGTCCCACAATAGCTTCCCTTTTAGCACGCTTATGGGCACGGCTCTCTTCAGCAGCATCACCCTGACAATATAAGATTCAATCATATATTTTAATAGAATAATTTTCACATTTTAAAATGCTGACGACAAAAGGAAGGAATGCTAATACTTCATCTGAGAACTCCAGTTCTGACTCATCACTGGATAGATCTTTCCGATTGAATGTTGCCTTTGCAGGAGGGGGAGGAGGGGGAGGGGGAGATTGAGGTGGAGGGGGTGGGGGTGGGACTGGAGGTGGGAGAGGCGGTGTAGGCAGAGCCATACGAAAAGGTGCAGGAATGTTCATCTTGTTCATCAAATGCAAAACCTGCAAATGACACTATTGCTTTCATTTGCGAGAAGATAAACAGATAAAGCATAAAATCTCAAAGGAAGCTTCCCCATCTTCAGTAAAAAAGGATTATAAAGAATACACATATTTATGCAGTAAAAAAAAAAGAAAAACAATTACTAACCTGTGTATAAAAACGAGGAACAGCAATGAGAGCATTCACAATATTGGTAAGTATGTTTCCATCTGGTGGTGGATATGCATACCTACAACAAAAAATTAATATAAGGTGCACATAAACTTGACAAAGATCATTTGTGCAGGAGTCAAACTCTAATTGAAGAAACACAGTTCTAAAGTGGAAAGCATTGATCATGGGAACAGGCAGAAAAGGACAAAAAAATATACGACAAACATACTCCACATAAACCAAATGGAGGCTATAGTGAAGGAAGACTTCTTTATCTCAACCACATTGGAAGAAAAAGGAAGTCCAACTTAATTAAAGAGATTCATATTCTTGATTAGGTGGACTATCATAAATCTGGTAATCGCAACAAGAAACTGTGCAAATTCAGTTACATAGATTGATTTGTCCATGCAGTACTCCTAAGTTCACACATGGATAGCCATAAGTCTACATTGTTTGCTCCTCACAGGACAGAAGGAATAGTTTAGATACAGTTAATGCTATGATAAGCAATGTACATCTACATTGCAGATCGGGCAGTTCATTGCATACTTGAAGCTTACAAAAGGCCCAAGTATTCAGATGCTCACTCATTTCTAGCTTCTGGAACTCTAGACAGTTATCCTCTTATAATCACAAAATCCCTAGGACACAAAATGAAACACAAGAACAAGGTGAAAGCAATTATACGTACTTCAGATGAGGAGAAAATGGGTATTCCACCCCAAGTTTCGGCGCAATTGGCTCACTTATAGGTATTGAGCATGCAATGGACACTTTAGAAATACTCCCAGTCACTTGCGCATTATTGACTGATGAAGCAGGGGGAGTGGAGTTCTTCCCAAGTTTCCCTTCACTTAGTAGCTTCTCCTTACATGGGATTTGTCCGCCTGCCCTCTCCACTGACAAGACTTTCCCAAGGAATCTCAACCTGAAAGGAAATAATGCAAGTTAACCATTCAGTTGATAAGAAAAGTTGAAACATGATGATCGAATTGAGGAACTGCAACTATGGAAGTTTAACCACACAGACACCCAAAAGAAAATTAGTTTATGTAAAATAATAATTGAGATGCTTTTTCTCCTGAAACATGACATTTTTCCAACAAAAGTATAAGATTATGAAATTTCAATAAAGACATCTAAACAAATTAAGAAGCACACCAAGTCTACAGAAAACTGGCCAAACTGTAGACTCACCTGTTTAATTGTGATTGTGCTTGCAATGCCGAAGCTTCCTTCTTAAAATCTACAAAAACACAGTTCCTAAGTCTGCAGAAGATCGAGGTGAATAAATGGGTGAGCAGATAAGTAATGATTCTTTCAGTTTTTTTTTTTTTTTTAATGTTTCTCTCAACAAACGGATAAAAGAAATTCAAGTTTAAAACATTTATCCACTGATGAAAAGGCCATAAAGAATTGGAGTTGGTTTTCTGATCAAGGCCCACATCCACTCGTATAATAACACAAACAAAGGACACAAAGCTTTAGTTGGTTTGAGTATCTCCTACATTGCATGGCAAAAAAATCCGGAAAGTGGCAAAACAGGGGAAAATATGGTCGAGAGTTTCACCTTTTTCGACTACTTTTGGAGCATGTGGAGATCACTTTCCTCTGTTCATATGATCATAGTTTAATCTCCAAGTGCTTTGTGGTTGTCAATGAATTCATCAATATCAATTATTTTTTTCTCTACCACGTGAGTTGAAACGGACTCTTAAACAAAAATGAAGATCCAAAAAAGTGCGACAAACAAATCTTATACCACTACAAAAGCTACATAATGATTATAAGGGACAATACTAAGGGAAAAACGAGTTTAAAATACACCTATCTTGCCTAATTCACCTTAATTTGCAGGATTACATACCCTCTAGAAGGATTTTAAATCTCATAATATCTACAGCCAAATCACATGAGGACTTAAACCCACATAACAAACTCTCGGATCATTGTACTGCTAGAGATAAAGAAACCTCATGAAGTTAAAGAGCTCGATGAAAAGGACGTCTCAGCAACAACCTTAGATGACCATAAACTGTAAAGCCCTTAAACAAAAAATTGAACCAAGCATATACCCAAAGTTGCATCATGATTTAAAGAAACAGACCAGCAGAGATATATATATATTCAATGGGCAGAGAAAATTTATTGAGTAACAAATGAAATCGACTCCTAATGGACAAAAGCCTCCCAGGGTAAATTTGATAGCATCCATGCAATGCCCATCAATGTAAAGCCAGTAGCAAGACACTGAAACAAGTAAAGATTTTCGGCCTTAAGAAATAGTTAACTAGACATGAACTCTTAAGTTGCGTTATGACTTAAAAGAAACAAATCAGCGTGGACATTTATATTCAATCGCGAAGAGGAATTTACAGAACGACAAATGAAATTGGCTCTGAAAAAAAGTCTCACAGTGTTAATTTGATAGCATCCTTGTCAAATTTAAAAAGAGGCGTGCCCACAGTTATCTCAGATCTGTAAAGTAAGAAAAGTACTTCAATTGGAAGTTACCTTCCACCAGCACAAGGCCTGACAGAGGAAGCTCCATAGTGTGAGAAGAAACGAGATAAAGTATCCCCAGAAATGGCCTCAGGAAGGTGCCGCACCAGAAGAGTCGCCTCAGGAGTTTCTTCTTGACGCTCACTGGTGGAATCCTTCACGCCCATAACCCCAACATGGGGCCTGAGAGGATCAGGGTTGGGTTGCGAAGGAGGAAGAAAAGCCATTGGAGGCAACAGACATCAAAGAACTATTCACATCCCATTGCTTGCACTAGAAAATGAATAGCAGGAAAGGGAAATCCGCGCCTCAAAATGTTTCCCCGTGGAAGAAATTTTCCAAGGCAAGTTGCTTCACGATTGAAGAAATCACATGCCCCTGCACCAGGAATTATCCGAGTTGAGAAAGAGGAAAAGAGAGAGGGAGAGGAGTTAAAATAGGAAGAACAGAACCCGCAATCGAACCGGTGTAATAGCCGCTTGCGGTTCACCACCCTGGTTCAACTGAGTCCCATCCTTCTGATCAGAGATTATAAGTAAACTGTACTTCCCCATCCTTCCGATCAGAGATTATAAATACAATATACTTCGATGGAACTGGAAAAATGCAATCGGCCCAGGTCTATATTAATTTCTTTAAAATTCAACATATAATTTGGCTAGCGACTCTTGCTTAACAGTTTTTCGAAAACTCGTGTTAAGTTAAATCTCATTGAACATTAACATTGAATTCATTATTTGAGATTCAGTTTGACCATTAAAATCATTTACTAGTAGTTGTTGGCAGTGAATGATTATTTTAATCCAACAATTCAAAAAGTTCAGTTTACCTGTCGGAAAATATGGATCCGTCTTCATGTTGATTCCAATTGAATATCTCTTTTATCCAATAAAGATACCACCTTTCTCCGCAAATTCCTTCCTATCTCTCAGTTTATTGTTGAAGGAGAGAACTTCCTCTTACTGGAAGGCCGGTTATAGAAGGGACGCTGTGAACATACAGTAAAGAAGATGAATTTGTTAACCTGCGATAAAAGTAACAGAGAGGCATGGCAATGGCAGATCGGCAAGTGACAGCAACATCTTGCTGATAGTTTTCTGCGCCGGCGGCAGGGCACCGACCACAGGGCGAGGAGAGGCAGACCTCACCTTCTCCTGGTTTTCGTTCTTCTGTGCCACGTAAGTGTCACATCATGCCGAATTTTACCTGTGACCTAACAAGTCCAGTCGGCACCGCTCAAAATTCAAACAGGTACACGTCCTCTGTTTGTTCTTGCTAAAAGTAAATTGCGTTACTGTACGTAGCACCAAGAAGGCAAGTGATTTTATTTACTTTAAAACAACGTTGAATTTGCTCCGAATAAAAAAAAGCCTGAGGGGTGGGGGGAGGACATGATGGATGGATATTTGATAGATAGATCAAGGCCGGCTGGGTAAGGCAAGGTATTATGCTCGTAACGGGCCAACAACTGCAGCGACGGCCATAGGAAGACGCATCAGTCTGGCTCCGCACATGGGGGAACAGACACAAACGCAAGCAGCAGGGGAAACCACTACCCATGCCATCATCATCGCCCAGGCACAAGCGGAAGCGGTAGCCGTAGCAGAAGCGCAGACCCAATCGGCAGCCTCACAGGTATTAGCGCCACCACCGTTGCAGCCTCAACAAGCTTATCAACAACACCATCTACAAGTAGAAGAAGACCGCAAAGACCACAATAATCCTCTGGCCGATTCCGATCCTGCTGCCTTCATCTCCAACTCTTCGCCTTCCTCTTCCAAGATCCCTTTCCGCCCCAGAAAGGTTCGCAAAGTCTCCAACGCCTCGCAGGAAGACGCCTTGAATAAGAGGGATTCTGGTAATGCAGTCAGCAACTGCAACAATCTTCTCCTTGTAAAATCCCGGAAAAGCGTTCCCCCTCCCCCTGCCTTGGACGCTCGAACATTATCTTGCGATGGCGAAGTTAGCCTCGCGATTCGGCACCTCCGCAACTCCGACCCTTTGCTCGCTCGCGTGATCGACTTGCACGCACCCCCAGCCTTCCAGAATCTTCACCCGCCTTTCCACTCCCTCGCAAGGAGCATCCTTTACCAGCAGCTCGCCTTCAAGGCCGCCGCCTCCATATACTCCCGCTTTCTGTCCCTTTGTGGTGGGGAGGACGGCGTCATTCCCGAGGTTGTGCTTGGCCTCACCCCCCAGCAGCTACGTCAGATCGGCGTTTCTGCCCGCAAGGCTAGTTACCTACATGACCTCGCCTCCAAGTACACCCGTGGCATCCTCTCTGATGCTACCATCGTCTCTATGGACGATAGGTCCCTCTTCTCCATGCTTACCATGGTCAAGGGCATCGGCGCTTGGTCGGTTCACATGTTCATGATCTTCTCCCTCCATCGTCCAGATGTCCTTCCTGTTGGCGATCTTGGCGTCCGCAAGGGTGTCCAGCTCCTTTATGACCTGGAAGAGCTACCCCGCCCCTCCCAAATGGAACAGCTTTGTGAGAGGTGGAGACCCTACCGTTCCGTCGGCTCCTGGTACATGTGGAGGCTTGTTGAAGGGAAGGGTTCTCCCACTACGCCTGCGGTGGCCGGTTCACAACAGCAACCGCAACTTCTTGATCCTGTCAACACACTTGCTAACCTCGGATAGCGAAATCGTTTTGAGGTTTCTCTGCGGCTGGTTTGCAAGTTCAATTCTTCTTCTTTTTCAACCTTTATTTGCTGTACTTGCGTCCTGTTATGTTGCTTCTTCTGTCTTTCAATCCCATGTCGTTCAACCTTAAAGAACCACTTTTGCTTCTCTTGCATACTGGGATATTTTTTTTTAGTGAAATGTGTCTAAACTTTAGTCTCCACTAAATGCATGGGATTTTATAGTTAGATGTGTTCCATTGGCAGTCATATTTCTGTACAAGCGAGATTTTAATTGATGATATGTAGGCTTACTGATGTTCTCAGTTGATGTTGTTATCATTTCAATTGGTTAATGTTCTCTGCTGTTGAGAAAGACGTATATTACATGGCACAGATCTTCAACTTTGGTAGTAAAAACCATAAAAAGATAACAACGGGTTCTTGTATTTTTCATCTGCGCCTATAGTTATGTAATTATCTTCAAATTGAATAAAGATATGACTGGAAAATCAGTCTTGAGTTACTGCCCCTTATCTTAAATAATCCTCCATTTCGTGGAACATGTAGGGAGTCTCTGTAGATTTTCCTCTTGTGAATCTTAACCTGCCTTTTTTCTGGTTTTCAGCTCCAAGTGTACTATGCTGTCTCTGGACAGTTAGATTTCTGAAGTCATTGTTGGTTGTTTTCTAAAGGTTAAAGACTAGAGTTAGTCTGATGATTGTGGGTGCAGGTTCACCCTTTGGCTATCTGATGTTAGCTTTGTTTTCCTCATCCTGTTTTATTCACGAGGAAAGAACTTTCTTTTTGGAAGTGATTGAATTTGTCAGGTCTAGAATTCTGTGTCAATTTTTTTCAAAAAATTTAATCTCTTAAATTTTTGTTGCCTGAAAGGTGGAGATTTTATCATTTAAAAAAAAATGATGGAGATTTTATTGAGAAACAAAAATAAACAATAGGAATTCTAAGCAGCAAGGAATAGGCTGCCCAAGACAGATAATGACAAAACATAAACTTACAAGCAACTAAGAGGGATTTCTTGGACAATACAATGAGGAGTTGCTGTCCAGTCCCATCACTGCAGGGGAATCTACCTGGTCACTGGCATACTGGTTAATCTGATTCCAGGGGATCTTGAACTCCTTGATAAGATCTTAAACCTCACGATGGTTGGGACCATAACTTTCAAGGAGTCAAAACTTACCATGATCTGGCTAATGACAATTGAAGAGTCTCCTTCCACTTAAGAGGGCTGGAAACATTTGCTCAAACAAGAAAAGGTTGAAGATCAGGCCCTGTAGAGTAAATTATGACAAGAAAGCCAGTGCACATGAGTCTGATCTTGATTACAGATTTGACCATCTCTGTGAGAGGGGCCTGGATGACTTTTGGAACTCCATTAAAGTTAGCTTAATAGCACTTACCCTGGGGCAAGGAGAGAGAGGAGTGGAATGATGAATTTTAAGACCACACATCTGCTTCCATTTTCATGTATATATATACATATATATTTTTTGGATGTTGATTACATGCATACACTAGTTGGGGATCAGTCTGTGTCTTATTGTATTGTCGTTTTTTTTTAATCCAAACTCTTAAAGGAAAAAACCAATGAGCCACACACTAAGCATAGCAATTCAATCAAATGGGTAATTAAAATTTTATTCAACCCTATAAAATTAGAAAGAATCAGAAGTGCTCATTTTGATTCAATGTAAAAAGACTGATGTATTCTTCTATTGTTGATAGAATGGCAAAGAAATGAAAGGTTCATTATTGCTCATCCACAAATATCCAAATTTTAAGGCCCAATATTCCATAGGTAGTTCAAACTGGGTTTCTAAAGATCACTCTTAGCTCGAATGGTTTGTAGGGGAACCTTACCCTCTCTGACCTATTTGACATATGTGATTTCTTTTTCATCAATACACCCTCCAATTTGCACTTGAATTACCCCTCTGTCAATCTGGAACCTGAAGCTCCTGCCTGTGTCCATTGAACCAAAGGTCCAATCCACCAAAAAAAATTTATTCACTTTAAAAATTTTTGGTCAGTGCATGCAGTAATTGTTATTGTTCTTAGGCATGATTGTATTTAATGCAATTATGGTAGTTGTGTGCATGTTACTGAAGTTTGTGTCAACCTCAGGTGTGGTGTAGTAACATTCGTTTATTTTTGTTTATTGAAATGGTGTGTGGCTTTTATTGCAAAGAAAGACTACAATTACAATAGAGAAGTCAAAGCCTAAAATATTACAAGGGAAAGGAGCTCCCAGCAACTAGTAGTTTGCTGGAGACTCTCAGCTTGGCAAGATATATGAAGAAAATTTTCTCACCATAGTGTATGCTTCTATTCAATAACTTTCACTATCAGAAGGATATGTCTTCGTGGATATGTTTAAGCTTTCATGGAGGGTCTTTTTTCTTTTAAAACCAAGAGCTTGTGATTACTGAATCTCCTTCAAATATTGCTGGGCAGAGAATTTCTTAGTATAAAGCTGAGCACCTTCTTGCAGAGCCAGAATTTCTGCATCTATTGAGCTTTCAAAACCTATGGACCAGAGTATGACAGGAATGTTCCTGAGTGGTCTCTTAATCCTTTATTGCATGGTGGATGGTTCTGCTGCTCATTAGTAATGTAAGACATATGTTAGGCCATATGCTACTCTTTTTTTTTTTTCAGTGGTACATTTCTATTCACGCAAGTAGAATGTAAGTTGTCAAATCTAAAATGCTCTAGATCTTTATTGAAGATCTATTCAAGAATATTGTAGATCTTAAGCAAAGTTGGTAGTTGGATACTGTTACAACAATAAACTGAGCATCAAAACAAGTCTTGACTGCTGACGTCCAAGTTTAGATTTTCTGCTCAAGTCTGGCACTTGTAGACCTTTTAATTAGAACAGGACTTGTGTTCTGATGATGGATCTGCCTTACTGACAAGAGAGTAAATGAGGGTGAGTTTTGTGAAACTTGTCATCCATTATTTGAACTGATAAACCTTGACATTTTGAATCTTGTTGTTTTATAAAGAAGTTGCACAGAGGGTCAAATTTGATAAACATGTCTTTGTTAATTTTGACATTTTGTGTCTGGAAATGAACTAGTTTGCTCTGTTTGTTCAAAGAGTGTATGATTGTTGTGTTCTGTTGTAATGGACTTATTTTGACAAACTCAACCAAGTGGGAGAGGTCACTCCCTAGAATCATTTCCTCCTAGATGGTCAAGAAGAAAACAAGATTTATCTTTCATGTAGGAAGCATGATTTTGTTTTATGTAGACAGCTGTCGTTTAGCTTGTGAACTGAATGATGCAAGCAAAATCAGCTTTCAGTTTTAGATTCACATGATGTGAACCCCACATGATCATTTAGCCAAAAGTTTATTGTAATCTGTAATTGCTGGAGCACTTTTTTTTTTTTTTTTTGAAAAAAATGGCTTTCATTACTGAGAAAGAAAGGACAGGAGTCAAACACCGGAAGAACCTCTTGCATTGGATCTCAGCAAAGGGAGTTTGTAACAACAAAAGGGACAAGCCCACCGGATTGAGAACAACCGTAGTACCTAGATAACCTAAACCTTTGTACATAAATAAATGCACAAAAACGATTCCCTATAGTTATCTATCTTTCTGTCCAGTCATATACGAAATCTCCTACCTATCAGTTGCCGACTTGATACATATGGGAACTACCCACCAAGACATCAAGCATTTTAAGATATTATATTCAAGCATGGCGCCGGTAGGTAATGAATGCGAGGACCCATAGCTCCATTTCAAAGTCCTATTATCTATGCTGCATTTCCGACACACTGGACCTTAGCTGTTTTCTGCTGGGGAAATAGCCACTTCTAGCCTGAAGAGTAATGCATGAAATCGTGCAGTGGGCTTCTTCGTTACCTCGGGTTGGGATCTTCTCCTGAAGAGATGTGGGATCTTCTCCTGAAACGATAGAAGAGATGGCTCCCGATCATACACTCATGACTTGCATAAAAAATCATCCTGCTGGCTGGCCCTGTTTTGCTACAAGTTTCGATCTTGGCAAAGAATGGAGTTTCTGAACCCTCAAACAGCCAAAGGAGAGGTCACTCCAACAACCAGAGATTAACAGAAAACACCATCTTTAGCTCAGGTAATTGAGATACTATTGGTGGCTCTAAGAGTACACTTATAAGGGACACAAGTTGATTATGTAGATCTAATATTTCTTCAAAAATATAGGTAAACCTATAAGGATACTGGGAGTTTTCCCGTGCCCTGCTAATAGTGATGGCTGAGTCTCCTTTAATAGTCACTTGTGAGTTGAATTTCTGAGAGGATAACTTGATTCCTTGGTGAATAACTCTCATTCTGCTTCTGCAGACTCACTTACACCTAGGGAAACAAATGAGTAAGAGACCTACATGGTCTCTAATAACACTGCCAATTCCAGTAAGTCCTAGATTATCAAATGGATTTATGTCAAAGTTAAGGTTAAGTCTGAGGGTGGAATCCAAGGTGAGATTCTAAGAAGGGAATAAGCATTGAAAGTAGAGATCAGCTTGCAGTGCCTTAGAGTGATTGAACTAGTGAAGGGATAGAGCTCCTTTTAGGTGCTGGGTTAAATCAGTAGGGTGTGCATTATATACACCTCAATAATACTACTCATGGCATTAAAAACACTTGTGGATGTCCTTTTGTTATGTTCTTTCTGGAGCAACAATGAGACAGCAGCCATTTGAAAGAACTTGCCCAATGTTTGGAAGGCTGCAAGTATGGCTATGAGGTAATAGCTCCAAGAAGGAAGCTGGCATGCGAAGGTGGAAATGCAACTTACTGAAATCGCACCCAAAAGACATAGCTTAAGGAGCAGTATATAAGGATGTGATCCACCAATTCTTCTGCCAAGCCTCAAAATTTACAAAAAAGAATTTATCAGAGCATAACCTCTCCTTCGAAGCTTGTTACATGTGAGGGTTCTTCTATGTGCTTCACATCATATAAACTGCAGTACCTTGGAAGGGCCAAATGACTGAGAAAAGGCGATCCTACTTGAGTTTGCTGGAGGCCCCTAAGCATGTGATTGTGGAGGCATTGCAGAATTGACTGAAGGATGCAAGGGACCAAACTGGTGCATTGGTCCTATGATATCAGAAATGCTAGTATGTTATTCAGCAGTTCTTTGGTTGTTGAATGGTCTATAATGCGACATGCCTCGGCATTTTCTCTCAATTTATAGGCCAATTAACTTTAACAGAGAGCCTATATAATGGAGCACTTGACCTAAATAGCTCTGTAATTACCTTCTTTGGAGGTTTTCTCAGAGATGACTCAGGCTTGAAACTGATGTCTTTTTTTGTTCCAAGCAGGTTTCAGCACCTTCAAGGAAGCAGAATTTACTGTTTTACTCTCGGTAATCGAGCTATATGCTCAGGAATTTTCCTCCCCAATAATAGTTGAAGGGGACTCAGCTCTACTTGTCTCATGTTTTGCTAAAAACAACCCTACCTCCTTGGAGGCTAAGGGAAATGGTGGATGAAATTTCTTATTTATCAAAGAGAGTTATTCAGTGGGAGCTCACTTCGAGATCCGCTTGCTAAAGAGGGTCTCCTGGCAACAACTTGTTGTTGGGTCCTCTTTCCTTTTGTAATTTTAGAGATGGATTTCATTCCGACTATTTTATTATTCTTGATTTTTTATTAATATTATTATTCACCATTTTAAAAGAAAGTAATTCATTTCATAACATTTTATGTAATTGAAGATCAATGTAAGGACCTAGGCATTTCAGGGCAGCACCTTGCTGTAGGAACCTGTCTACCTCTCTTGGCCTTGGCACTTCCGTCTGGGAGTTGTTCTCTTTTTCTGTTGTGTTGTATTCATATTATTTTCTCCGTTGGGAGCTTTCTTAGGGGAATCCTTTTTCTCGTTGTTATAAAAAAAAAAAAAGTCACTCTAGTAACATATGGAAGCATTAAAACAGTGCACAGTCTCCGTCATCGAAATCATGGTGACTCAGGCTACTGACCTTGTAATTTAGCTATTTACTCATGAATACAATGACGTAGATATTGAATTGTTGTCACTGTGCATCATATGCCTGTTTTGAAAATAATGAAAATCTAAATCTAAAAAGTTGTCATCTTCATTCACATTCCTCTCTGGCCATAGCCCTATCTTTTCTTTAACATTTGGCTTTAAGTGAAACAAAATGCCACTCAGAGGAAGATATGGGAAAATAGGTTTCGTGATTCTATACATTAGCCTTTGCAAGCTCTTTGGAAGAATCTAGCTTCTCGATTTCCAGCGCTTTTTTCAACAAGTTTCTGGTGTTGGGTATTTGCTAGTTACTCAAATTTAGCTTCTTGTTACTTTTTTGCTTCCTTCTCTAGCATGCTTCTCCTACTTATAGGAACGTGTCTCTGGAGGTTAGGAGAACCTTTGGTCCTTGGCCCTTTCATGGAGTTCTCCATGAGCTTGTGTATTTTAATACTCAAGTTAGACTCTCAGTAGCGGCACCTCTTTGAATTTGAAATGGTCAACTGAAAATCTGCTTGCATATGTGTGATGATGGTTTTGGAAATAAAAAAAATTCAGGAATATGAGCCATGCGTTCTTGTCAAAATGACGTTGGAGAATTGGTCGTACAAAGATGCAACAGGGAGGAAGTCCCAAATACATTTCTTTTCCTTTGGCCTCCTTCAGATTCCATCCTCTCTTTTGCTCCCAACCTATGGAAATCATCTGCTAGCTTGAGGCTCATTTCGTGCATGGATTTCATATCCACATTTGGAACAACTGTTCTACCCCTTTTTGGTTACCCTATACCTTAGTGGACGTCTTGCACAACCTTTAACAATGACAATCTATAGTTCCTTCATCATCATTCAAACCATTAGTCTTGGGATCTTAATTTGAGGCATGCTTCATTGGATTCTGAAGTTGTTGAGGTCACTGCCCTGTCACTCATTGAATATTTACATTTTGGGGTATTGGGAAGGATCTCATGGTTGCAAAGCAGCCTTGTGACTTATATGCAGTCAATCCTAGGAATCCTCCTTGATCAGCTTGGACCCTAGGTAGAAGCTAAGAACGGCCATCCTCCAGTGAATTTTTGGTGCCCCCAAAAGTCATGTGCTTCCTGTGTATGCTACTAAAAGAAATTTTCTCATTGTTGATCGGCTTTCTTGCCATGGGATTAGAATTGAAGACCAAATTGCAAACTTTATAATGGGATCAATGAAATGGTTTACCACTTCTCCACTATCTTTCATCTTTGGGTTTGAGGTGCACTCCTACTCAAATTTGGATTGTTAATCTGCTGCTCCCTTCCCCTTGGGCAATCGGTGGTGATGTCCTCTACAAACAGGGAATGGTGCTTTGGTTTCTGACTATTGTGGTAGTCCCTTGAGATTACTGTTCACCATATTATTTTGTCAGTAAGTTAGTTTCATCACTAGGGACATGTGGAGATTGATGGTTGTTGGCATGGATTCTAGAGTTGGGACCCCCTTTAGCATGTGTCATACTCTCACTTGCCTGACTTAAGCTCAATGTTGCCAGTAGTTTCAAAGTTAATCTCAGGCCTGCTGCTGGGAAGAATGGAGTTATCTGTGAGTGTGAGGTATTATCTTTCTAGTTTACTTTGCCATCTCTTGTTGTGACTCACTGGAGTAAGAGTTGTTGACCCTACTTCTAGGGCTGAATATATTCACAGATAATTTCATCAACCCTTCCATTATTGAAGGGGGAATTTTATAATTGCCATCAACCTGGTTTGGGGGAAGAAATCTCCTCCAAGTTGTTTCTTGAAATACTTTGAGATTGAGAGCATTTTCTGCTCCTTGATGATCTCTTGGATGGATAATCTCTGAACTACAAGTAATCCCGTGGATTCCATGGTGACACACTGTCTTCCTCCCCAATTGACTTTTCTGTTTTTTTGAAGTGAAGTAAAAAAAGTAGGACTTTATTAAGGAGGACTACAATAACCACAACTAAAAAGAAGAAAAGAAAATCAGCATGTACAAACACCATCAGCCATACTTTGCTTCACAAGGTATGTGGCTCCAATGGATGGAGTAGCTTGCTGTAATATAAATTGTAATATAAGATCTTACTAAAGTATTAGTGAAGGCACCAAGATAGAGGGAAGGAAGAAGTGTCCGGCCGCTTATGACCAACAACATCTTATTGTGGGGAGCAATTACCTGATTGATCAGTTTTATGTACCTTTGTTAATATTCTCTCTTTTTTTGTGTTTGTTTGTGCGGCTTGCTTATTATGCTATTTTACCTCAGAAGGAGCCTATGTGTTTTTCCTTCTTCTTATTGAAATCACTATTTCATTGTGTTAAAAAAGGCACTCAGCTCATGGTTTTTTAGACTGGCATCCCGACGGAACCGAACTATTTGGCTGATTGTTAGATACTAAAAGTAAGGGATCTAAGACAAGATGCCAAAAGCTCTAGAGCATGTTCAGTAACTAAGTTGGCTCATAACCTTGGTTGAGTTCTAGGCACATAAACAGCAACTCTTTAACTCTTTTTGACTAGACTGTTGATTTTGTTTAATGAGCTTTGCCTCTGCTATTAACAGAAGGAGATCACTAAGCACAATTTTACGGGCCTAGCTAGGTGTTAGTAGTATTTTTGTTTCCTCTACTGAAACATCATGTTTTCATTAAGGCATGGTTTCCCATTGATTTATTTTGTTCCAGTGAATCTTGCTGCCATAAAAAGACAAGGCCTTTGAAAGCTGAATGCAGTTTCTGAGAACTTTTTGGATTTGTGTCTGCCTTTCTGGTTTTATGGTTTCATATTAAAGCATTGCAGATGAGGGCATCACATGTTCTGGACTTGGTGCCAATCCCCCACCTTTTGTTGATGGTAATGTGTATCATTTGTATTTTAGCTGCTAAACTTCCATTCATTTATGAATCAAATACAAAAGAACAATATTTTATTTGGTTTGGTGTCACCTAGGTGTGGCCAAGATTTGATCCCGGCTTGGTTCAATTTTATTACCTTCTGACAAGCCATTGTTCAAACGAAGAAGGCTTTGAGTTTCTGGTGTCCATGAATCTGATATTTGTACCAACCATTATAACATTAGTTTTTATTCTTCCACTCTAGTGCCCCTTTCTGGTGGTTCTCTATTTTTTGGTCCAGTCAAATCTGCCCTCTCAGTCCTTGCTTCTGAATTGCCTACTTGCTCAAATTTGTGATGAAGAGGAAACACTTGGTAGAATTATGATTCAATATCTTAATTTACATTTAACTAATTGTCCTTGTTGCTGCTAGGTCTGCAAAGTTCGATGAACTTCTAATTTCCTCAAATTTGTGACAAAGAGAAAAAGCTTAGTAACCTTATGATTCTAGATCTCTTAATTTTCATATTGACTACTTGTCCTTGTTGCTGTAAAGAGCAGCAGGTTTTGTGGTCTTTTGGGACATTGATTGAAGGTATTGAGAATTCATATCCACAAAAGAGAGCTAACAATGATTAGCTAGCAAATTGATGGTTGTTAAGTTTGCTGCCGAAATTCTTCATCATTTGTATTTATGCTGTGCTTCCGGGGAAGTCGAAGGAAGAAAGTTGTCATTTCCGGTCATTTTGAAGTAAATATTTTGGATGAATTTTTTGTGGCCTTTTAGTATATCTCAACTAACGTACCCACCATGTGGATAACAAGACTAGGTCTTGTGAGCATTTGTTTGGTTAGTTCTATGGCTTGGTTAAGCTATCTAAATAGTCTTATAACATAAATAGGTCAACCATAGTTCTCTTTGAAAGCCTCCATTTTCATATGGTGCATGACAGTTTGGGTGCTCTCTTTTCAAATTGGAGTATGCTTTTCTTGCCATGACCGTATGTCTGGTCTATTTCGCAATCTTTATTTTACTTCGTTGCTGCTAGCGTTGATCCTCATTCTTTTTCCATGTTAATTCAAACACGCTTACAGAGCCAAAGAAAAGGGTTCGCATTGTTCTGTTTTTTCGCTGGATGTGAGTTCGTTTTTCTGTCCTTCTGTCATTCCCATATGGCCTTATCAGTTTGTTCGTTTATTTTTGTGCTGACTGCATGAGATGAATGTGAAAGACCGGCGAATTTAGCAGTATATGAACATAAACGTAACAAATTCTAATTTATTTCCTTTGAAAGAAATTTTTCGTGTCCAGAAAATCCCATTTGGCTGTCCTGTAATATTTGATCATGTGGAGTGTCATCGGACCACATTTTCCCATGTCCGCACCTGTCCATTTGATTGATCAGGTACATGAACCAGTTTTCTTACCAAATAATTAGGTACTGCTTGGTTGGACATCTCATTCCACCAGTGGACGAAGAAGGCTAGTTTCAGGAACTCCCTGGACCGGGCCCATTATCTGGCTGGGTTTGAGGGAACTTGGTTTCAGGAGATCCCTGTCACCCAAGAGTATGCCGGCAGTCAAATTCTCTATTGTAAAAGCCAAGTGCATGGTTCGTCGTTTTAGCTTCAAGTTTTAACATAATGCCCTCGGAGTGATCGATTCTTGGCGCACTCATACGACTGCACAGGACCCTCGAGCATATAGATATCCATAACAACTAATGAACGTCGAGTCGGAGTGGGATATCCACATTCTCCACCGAGTATATGCTCCCTCTCACGTTCTTCTTCCCTGCAAAATCTATAAATTTAATAAAGTAAGCAAGGTAGATAATACATACCAGGTCGCAGTTGGGCTGAGCTAGGAATACCTCTCTCCCGTTTCCGCTTTTCCGGTTCTGGACTTTCCGATGGATACTGCAAATGGCTTCTTCCGGCACATTCTAAGAAGAGAGAGCATGTCCACCGAGAATTTCGACCCTTGTTTTCCTGACCAGCCTGTTGTTGATCTCTACCTTCCGACATGGACGAGTCAAGCGGCTTTTCGGTCCAAGCCTGCCTTTATTTGGGCTGAAGACGGCGCCCCAAGGAGAAGTCTCACGTACGGGCAACTCAACTCGTCGGCCGACTTTATTGCTTCTCAGCTCCTTGGACCATTGCAATTGCGAAGGGGTGACACCGTGCTCATCCTCTGCTCCCCGGGCTTGGACTTCGTCAAGATCCTCTTTTCCTGCCAGAGAGCTGGCCTGTTGTCGGTGCCAATTTCTCACCCTGAACCATCCACCCTGGACCACTTTGTTAGAGTCTTCCTCCAGACCAACCCCAAAGCAGCCATTGCCAATCGGGTTCCGGCCGCCAGCATCCGCAGATATATGACGTCTTCGGTTTACAACGACACAAGGCTTGCCGAACGGCTACTGAAACTCCGGTGGCTCTTCCTTGAAGATTTTGAACTTGAATGTTGCGATAAAACCAATTTTCATCGGGATGCCTCCTCCTCCTTTTCTTCTTATTCCGGTTGTGGGCCCGAAGATGTTTATCTCATCCAGTACACATCTGGTGCAACAGGGATCCCAAAGCCGGTTCTCGTGACTGCTGGATCTGCAGCACATAACGTCAGAGAAGCCAGGAAGTCTTACCAGCTTCAACCCAACAGCGTCATTGTCTCGTGGTTGCCTCAATTCCACGACTGTGGCCTCATGTTTCTGTTGCTGACCATTGTCTCCGGAGCCACTTCTGTTCTAACCTCAGCATCCATCTTTATAAATCGTCCACGGTTATGGCTTGAACTGATATCTGAGTTTCAGGCCACTTGCACCCCAGTCCCTTCCTTCGCATTACCTGTAGTTGTCGGAAGGGGTGGTATCCCTCACGGAAGTCTTCCACTCAAGTTAGGGAGCCTGAGAAACTTGGTGATCATAAATGAGCCCATCTATAGAGATTTGATCGTTCAATTTGCTGATGAATTCGCCTGCGTGGGATTGCTTCCATCTTGTATCTCTCCCTCTTATGGCCTGGCGGAGAACTGCACCTTTGTCTCCACTGCCTGGAGAAGTATGGACGAGTCTTGCGGTTTCCCGAGCCTCCCATCTTACAATGGGCTTCTACCTAGCGCGAGGCTGGCTTCATCATCAGGTGGAGAAGGGGCAGAAGCAGAGGAGATCGAGATAGTCGTCGTCGATGCTAATACATGCGAGCCGGTAGAAGACGGAGTTGAAGGAGAGATATGGGTTTCTTCGCCGAGTAACGCCTCGGGGTACCTTGGGTACCCCAGTTTAAGTCGGGAGGTATTCATGGCGAGGTTAAGAGGCAAGGCAAGTAAGCGCTTCGTTAGAACGGGCGACAGAGGCACTGTAAAAGGGGAAGAAAGATACCTTTTTGTGATGGGTCGTGCAGCTGATATCATCGAAATCAAAGGAAGCAGTCAATCCCAAGTTTACCACCCCCAATATCTAGAGAAGGTGGCGTACGAAAGCAGCCCTGGGAGTCTGAGAGGCGGCCGTATAGCTGCTTTCGAGATCTCATCGGTGGTCGTGGTGGTAGCAGAATTGCAGAAAGGTCATGAGGGTGGTGGTGCGTTGATATCCAAAAGCATATGCCAGAGTATCAACCAAGCTCTCGTGAAGCACAACAAAAAAATGGACGAAGTCATTAGGATGTTGATTTTGGTCAGAAGCGGGAGCCTTCCCAAGACAACTTCCGGGAAGATGCAGAGGTGGGCAGCCAGGGCAAAATTGATGAGGAAAGAAGTACCAATGGTTGAGGCGGCCTTGTTTGCTCCTGCTCCCTTGCCGTTGTTAGGGTCAAGTATACCCACAAGGGAAGGGAAGCTGTTGGTAAAGTCCCTTATAGCCGTACCAAATGACTGTCATCTTCTCTCCCAATTAATGTCGTCTCTTTAAGCTCTGGCACTGATTTCTGTTAAGCGAGGCGAGTGGATTTGCTGTTCCTATGCTAGAAAGTGGACAGAGAGGGACTTGTTATAACCTCTTCACTTGATAGAGTTTAATGACCTATCAACCTATCTGACACTAAAAAAATGATTTCTTCTCTGTCTCAATTTTTACTTCAAAATTAAAATTTTTGAATAAGTTATTCCATATATTGTTTGCTTATTTATTTGATCCAACGGTAGGATGGATAATTGGGCATATAAATGGAACAATAGTAAAAATAACATATAAATTAAAAAAATCAGATTATGATATACATGTAAGCCTACTTATAACAAAATCCATAAAATAATATTACACGATTATTAGAAAAAGACATTTGAATCATATTTGATCTCAAACATATAATTGGGTAATCGGTTGATCAGACCTTTGCCAATCTCTATTCTATTTAATAAATGGCAGGTGGCAATCCAATAAAATTATCCAAATATCTAATTTAGTAAGAAAATTTCATCCATTTAATTAATGATAAAATTTAAAATTAGGTAAAATGGTAAGATTGACACCCCTCTATCTTATACAAATTGGACTAATTTCTAAGATCAAAGAAAGTTATTTAATGTTAAACACTTAGCTAATACTATCTAAAAGATTGGCCTGTTAGGAACGGAAGGCATAATTACTTAACCCTAGGACACACTCCACCTTCGTGAGCCGACGTCCACGACGACTTATAATACTCAACAACAGGTGCCAGGTCAATATCCCATAATCCCTTATAGCGACCAAGTCCGAGGCTCGCGACCAACTGTGATTGATATGTTATGTCATTATCCTTACTACTTAGACATATTTAAGCACGCAACTAGGAATGTGATTGATATGTCTATTGAAATATAGAGATAACATTATTACCACTTGAATGGGAACAAAATGATTACTCAACTAGGAATTTCGAATATTGTGGAAGACTGCAGAAATGTATGCTATAAGACTGCTTCCATTTCCTAGTTCTTACTACTGGTGGTGTGCTCTTTTGACATGATTCGTCGAATTAGATTAAACAAAATTGTGGGATCGATTCTTTACAAACGAAGCTGCATTAAATCTGATCGAACACAGGACTTTGGAAGTTTTCTTGGCTGGTGCGGCCGGAATAGAAATTAACTAGAAACCCAATCATGATTCATGACAAGGAGGAAAAGAAAAAAGAAAAAAAATGGAAATTGTGTCTAAAACAATTGGACACGACTGTAGTGTAGTGAGTTGCATAACTAAAGCTCATGGCCGACCTTGGTCTTGCCCTGACCTTCTATTTTAGCGACGGTCTCCTTGCCCTTCTCGACGGCTCTATCTGCCGCGGACGTGACTGTGTCCTTCACTTGGTCGGCTCCGGCTTTGGCCGTCTCCATCGCTTCCTTCCCATACTCCTTTGCAGTCTCGGTGCCAGAAGCGACTGTGTCCTTCACATCGTCGTATGCTTCTCCAAGTTTCCTTTGCGATTCCTGCATGAGGTCACTGGCCTTCTCTGAGGCTTCTACGATGCACAGAGAAGATCCCAATAAGCATTTTAGCGCATTCACCTGGCTTTCTCAGGAAAGCTAAGTGGGGCAAATTTTACTCAGTGTATGAGTTTTACTCATATCTCTTTATAATTGATTGGAGAGGATTAGAAAATCTAAACTAAAAATGATCTATTTTTACATTTATATGAGTATGATTCATTTTTCTTTTCATGATTGAAGGGGATCAGCCGATCGAGTCATTGTTAGTATGTAGAAAAACAATTCTGATCTCTGATCGTTTTAGGACGTCAAAAACATATATATAATCATGGAGGAGGATCTTACTTTCAGAGGCATCGGAGACGACGTACTTTGATTTCTCAGTTAAATCCTTGACAGCGTCCACAGTTTCTTCTGCGGTGGGACTGGCACTGTCCTGCATATAACCCAATCCACTGCCAAAAAGAGAAGAATGGAGGGTTTTATAGGCGGAGCATCACGGTGACATTCATGGATTAGTAACTAACAACTCGGAAGCGAACGTACTCAGAGAGCTTATCTCGTGCCCAGTTGGCCCATGATTCGGCTTTATCCCTCACGTCGTCCATAGTGCCTTGGGCATTGTCAGCGTTGATGGGCTGCTCGCAATACACCAATGCCACCAATGACAGCAATATCCAGAATATCACGAATGATCCCTGTTTCTTCCCCATACTGATCCTACACAGTACAGTTAGGTTTTGCTTTTCCTGACTCTCCGTCGATTCTCGACACAGAATTAGACCAAAGAAAAAAGAAAAAGAAAAAGAAAAAGAAAACAAAGAAAGAAAAGGAAGCAAAAAATACCTGGATTGAGTAGTAACTTTGATTTTTTCCTTTTCTTTTCTTATCAGATCTCTGAAAGAGAAGAAAGCAGTTTTTGTCCCTCTACCTGTTTCCTAGCATCTTGCATCGAAGAGGCTTAAATAAATGGAAGCGGAGGGAAGCGGTTCCGCTGCATGAGCAAACGTGTTAAGACGCCACAGTTCTTTTGACCGTCTATCCGAGATTCCTGCTTATAATCACCTCTAAATATATCCTACAGTTTACCGTTTCTTTTGTTATATTCCCCCTCTAATTCATAAATTTTACAGATGTACCTAACTTACCTCGATATGGCTTTTAGCTAGGGTAATTAGTTGAGGGACTCTACGCTACGATCAGACCTGTTTCAAGCGAATCCGGACTCGGGTAACTTTGCCGCGTGTTAGGGCCATTGATGTAATTAAAATCACATTATTAAATTAGATGTATTTCAGTCAAAAGGCTTATTTTCAAACAAAAAAATTCCCGCCTCGCGAGTCGCGAGCACTGATCCCTTTTGGTTTCCGTAGACTTTTCTTTGCAGTTTTCAGATCTGCTCTTTCTTGATTTTTTTATTTTGATCTGGAAATTTAGCTTGAGTTCAACTTCTCCGTGAATGAGATTGAAAGAAGTTGAACTCCCCATCCTTCTATCTTCGAATTTCAAAGACTGAATTCCTTACTCTTCATTCTTCTGGTTGTCGCCGATTACTTCCTTGAACGACCAATGTTCTTCTTAGTCTTCACCGGCCGACTTCCTGTCATTGCCTTACTCAGCAGCGACAATATTGTAGGTATTTCTTATTCCTCCATATCCTGGTTCTGACTCAGTCAGCACAGTGCTTTCGTCTCAATTGGATTTTTTGTAACTTCCATAATTGATTTGTTTGCTGCAAACTGCAGAAGACGAAGATGACTCGAGGTGAACATGGTCCCTGACCATAGACCTAGATCCCTGATCCTCCCGCTTCACTTTGACCCGGATGAGTATTGAACATCTACAGGTATCTTCTTCGCCCTCAGGTCAGATATTAAGAGTGTTAGCTTGCTTTACTTTTTCATTTTTAGTGTCGATTTTGGTAGTAACTCTTTTTTCTATTACTATTTCTGCATCGTCTGATTCAAAAGCTTTTTCGCACTATGTCATCACTCATCAGTATTGCAACTTCTTTTAGATCACATTCTTTCGTTTCTGTAATTAAAAAGTAAATCACTTCCTACTTTACTAGGCAAATGCTCGGCATCTTTGAAGCTAGATTTATTTTTCATTTATGATAGGAATAGGAGTTTCAAAATAAGTAGGAACAAGGGCATAAGCTATGACCTGAGGTCGGCAGTTATTTATACTTCTACAGATATACACTCGGATAGGAGACTGACACTACTAGATTGGAAAGACAAGGAAGCAAACACTAATAGATTGAAAAGACAACAAAGCAAACACCATAACTTTGATTCTCTCGCTCGACTCTTTTTCTTCTGATGCATATATGCATTAATTTGCGGGCACTTGGGAACACGATCCATGTACTCTGTTAAGTAATTGTCACCTCCGGCCTTCACTGAAGTTTGAGGTACCTGAGAAGCCTGCAAAGAAGCAAAAAATATTAGAAAAAAAAGGAGGATGTATGTGGCTCATGATCTTTGTTACTGTTGTTTCTAACTAGAGGTGCATTTTCATTTATTTTGTTCTAAGTAAGCCAGGACTAAGCTTGAGTAGTAAAACAGAATCATCTTGTACAAAGCATGGGACAGGTGCCATATGAGACATCTGTTCAGTTTAATTGGTTCTGATGTTTGAGTTCGGATGACTTCTTCAGTCTTCATTGGTCCGTCTTCGTTTATTTGTTAACTGGGATGATCCCTGGAAAGGACCACACTAGTGGATTTAGGAAAGTCGATCGACGTTTCCCAGGCAGCAGCGGCGCGACGACTAATAGAGGACGCGCATGGTGAAAATTTTGGCAGTTGACTGGCGCGAGAGAAATCGTAAAGCTCAGATATACTATTAATTCGCCTGTTTCTCTCTGTATAATTCCCGTTGAAAGAATGGAAGTTCCAGTGGGAACGAGAGGGAATAAGACTGACGAAATACGTGTAATTGAAAATAGTCCATACTCCAGTGGTAGGATATTTTTTTACTCTATTCACGAGTTAGCGGCAAGTGGAGGGAGTTGTGGATATAAAAATGTACTACCTCTGCTCGTCGTTGGTAATGCTGCCGCCTCTGCCGTTGCTGCCGCCAGTTGACGAGTAGTTTGGGAAGGGGACTTGACCTGATTCGATATACTTGACATCCTCTATGAGGATCTCGTAATGCCTCTTCACTTCCTCCGCCGATTTGCCACCCACTGCCCTGGCAACATTCTGCCAGCGGTCAGGGGTGTCTTTGTCATAAACAGCTAAAGCCTTCTCAAACAGTTTGTTCTGTTTGGGGGTCCAAGAAGAGGCAGAGCTACGCATGGAACTTGATGCCATTTGTCCAAATCGGAGATACTAAAAACAAAGATGAAATACCGAGAACTTTGCGCGTGTATGATGGTGATATTGGTGCAGTGCGGCTACGTAAAAAGGAATCTTCTTTCTGAGAAGGAAATGGAGTGAAGAACTAGGACTGAAACTCAATGAAATCAAAGCACCTCAAGAGAGGAGGGGGTGAGAATTATTAAAAGATTGGAGGTAGGTGCGGGCGCAAGGGCACAAGAAACAGGGAGTCGAGAGAAAGAAAAGAAAGGAAAGGGGGAAAGGTAAGAGCTGGAATCAAGAGAATCGAGCTCAGTCAAGGGACTGGATGCCGAGAGATGATTGCCATGCGTCCTCCTTATAAACAGGAGGAGAGGGTGTTGGGGTGGATACAGTTGGCGAATATATTTTGCATACAAGTGACACGTCCCGTTTGGAACCACAAGATTGAAGCACTAAGCAGGACAACGAACAAGCAGCTAGAGAGAATCAATATCACCCGATCAATTTTTTTCCTTTTCTTTCCCGTCCTTCTTTTCCCTTAGATTTTTTCTTTTTATCTTCACATATAATGCAGCGGTAGCATATCAGTCAGTCTCTCCGATGGTTGATAACTAGAGTAGGTATTGACTTTTCGATTCTACAAAAGCATCAGCTGAGTTTAAAAAGTTTAAAGGACAGCAGCAGTAGCTATTTGTCGAGGCCCGAGGAAGAAAATCGCCACCAGTTAAATTCTAAACAAAAAGATGAGGATTGCCTGATAGAGAGAAGCATAAACTCCTCAATCCAGCTGGCATTTATGTCCCTCGGTAAGAAAAAATTATTTGCAGCCTTGGGTTAGATGATTTGCTGCTCGTCTACACTTCTCCACCAGGTATCCACTCCAATGTCCCATGTAATGGACGTGAAGAAGGATTTACATTAAAAGCCGTACAGGATACTCTCGAGCTGGCCGCGTCTTTTCGTCTTTCCCAAGCGTACAGAAGTCTGAGATCACCTTTGCTGAGTCTCTTCAGATTTTAGAGTTTGCCCCGAAACTAGAAAAGGGTAGTGCCCTACCGTTCAAACTTCAGCCTACTACTGTGCTTAGACCCTGTCAAATGGGTTCAGAATTCAGATCCCAAATCCAGTCCAGTCTGAGCTGGCTCCTAGCAAGTACAATGACGAATGACCTGCTCGTGTTTTTTACTTTCACGGCAGGCATGAAATCGAGTGATTATTTGCCCCCTCCATTCACATCGCTTATTTTAGTTTGATTCCTTCCATCTTCCACTGAAAAGAGGGATGGGGGGCCCACTTGAACTCTGTAAGTCGTTCGGCTTTCCCTGTTCCTATTGGACCTCGTGGTTCTTGCGCTTTCCCTGCGTCCGCTACCAAATCACAGTTGTTTGTTTCGTAATTTGTGAATCTTCTAATGGCGGACCGTACGGCGCATTTTGTATTGGCAAGTGAGAAGGGAATATTGGAACCAGCGGCTTGCTCGACCAGCAGTTTTGTGGTATGTGAGTCATCTAAGGCCTTTAGCTGTTTATAACTGGTGCTGTGTGTTGTGTGTTGTGTGTTGTGAGCAATGAGCAAATCTTTTGTCAAACATGTTCAACTTGAACGGCCATGGGATGTAATGTCACGAAACCTTCTCGATAAAGTTAATCTGCTTCAAAAGAAGGGAATTTGCCGATTGTGCTGTGCCTGCCCAAGGCATGGAATAAAGGGATTTGCACTTAATCTGCATTCTCATCATGTGTGTATTTCAAACGGGGACAACCCAACATGATCTAATGCCAGATCACAGCATCTACTTCCCGAACTTGTGTAAAAATAATTGGCAAGAATGGGTGAACTTGCTTTTCATTTGTTTCTTGTCTTCTTATATAAATATTCCGTGATTTTTGAAGTATTAGTAACAGTAACCGTTGTTATTAGTCTAGGACCACACAGACCGTTTAACCAGGTTCAATCAGATTTGGTCCCCTACCAACGGCGGTGAACATCTGGCAGAGATAAAAGACATCTTGAAATTTTGTAGTTATCAGCATGACATAATAAGCATTACGTTTTACTCTTTTATTAGTGTCGGAGTTTTTTATTTGAGAGAATATAATAGTCATACATATTGTTTGATATGTTTTGGATTTAAGATGCCTATCTCATGTCTCTATAATGGGTGGGATACTCCTATGACGTAGCAATTAGTCAAAACCTAGTTGATTAATCAGTTTTGTTAGATACATGGTTAAATTGGGTTCCATCAGGTTAACTGAGAAAGCATTTGCTGGAGAACTAGAGGAGGGTAAGGGCTCCCTCCGTCTCATCTATTCAAGCCCTTGTTGCCAGAAAACAGAAGGATGAGGGGGATGCGGGTCTAACCCCTCTCTTTTTATAGAAAGAAAATTGAGGAGAGGTGCGTAGCTTTGCTTCTCTCCCTTCTATTTTTCAAGTAGGAGAGGAGCCCTCATCCTCCATTTTGTTGTTTGAAGTCTTTGCATGTAGTAAAGGAGATGGTAGGAGTCCTCCCCTGTTGGCATATGGAAATGGAGGGCAGTTGTCCTCCCTTTCCTTTGGAAAGAAAGGAGAAGGATCCTCGGTAACAGAGAGGTAAAAAAATGGGGATTTACTCCATTGACCTTTTCATTTTGATTTTTTTGGATTTTTTTCGTAACTGTTCATACCATTTTAGTAAAATAATATAAAAATAAAAACTTCACCAATTTTTATGTTGGCAGTGATTTTATTTGTCTTTTTCCGTGTTTATGCTATAAGAAAATGATTTAATAAAATAATAATAAATAATAAATACTTATATTAAATTATAATATCTTAATATCTACATTTAAGTAAAATTAAGTGCGAGTTATTTGTTAAAAATAATATTAAAAAAAATTGTTTTTTGTGTTCCTTCAGCCTAAAACATAAACACTAATAGGGTGATTGATACCTAAGGCATTACTTGAAGGCAAGATATAAGTAAGAGGGGTAAGTATTGAAGAATAAATTAAGACTTTTGTTTGTTTAGTTTGTTTTTCTTCTTCTTTCAAGAAACTTATTTTTTTAATCTCGTTAGTTTTTTATGCGACTAGAGACATTCACTCAAGCTGGCACAATTAAAAATTTAGTTAAACCAAAAGCATTCTGCTTGCATTTTTTAGCTTTACTTTACTCTATTGAAACACAGTATTTTGTTCCACGCAAATCCCATTTGTATTTGATTATTTATGTTAGTAGATCTTTTCATGAGTGTTTTTTTATTAGACCAGTCTTATGGTGTTACAATAATTGTATTTCAACTGTTCCTATTCTGCTTCATATATCTTACAAATAAAATATCTTCAGTAGAGCTTTGTACAAACACAGGTTAGAAAGGGTAGGTAGGCCCATCCTACTCCAAAGTTTTTATTTTTTTTATTTTTTATATTTGTTTTCTATATTTACATCTAAGTCTAACTACCAATTTTACATGTCCGAAAGAATTGATATGAACTGTGCCCACTTTTCCTGATTAATACCTGACCGGATTTGTATATGTTAACCATTGAGCCCATTTACATCAAACATCTTGACAATCACTCCCAAGCCAGTTTAGTGTTACCGACCGGGTTTTAAGCATTTTTAAAGAGAAAAAATGTAAAAGATTAAATCATAAGCTTATCGTGTTTTCCACATCACGCTTTGTGCATTGTCTTTGCTCAGGGGATGTGGGCCCAAGAAAGTGAGGGTAGATTTTGAGTATATTTAAATGAAATGCTTTAAAGATACGGAAACTTTGCACTTTGGTATCAACTCCCATATGATTTCGGAGAGACGCAGATTCGGAAAGGAATCCAAAATATCGGCGAGGAATCTGAAAAGGAAATATTTAGTTTGGGATGGGTGAGGAAAAATATCAGGCCCACTTGAGAGGTCGGTGCCCTCTGGCTTAAGTGGGAATCAAAGGTATGGAGTGGAACCTGGTGCGGTCGTGCGGGAGTGAAGGGGCCTGGCTTCCTCAAAGCTAAAGCAGTCTCTCTGTAGTTGGAAAAGACAAAAGAGGGACAATGACTTGTGTTGACTAGCCACGGAGATTGATTGCCGAGAACTCTTTTTTGCTTTTCTTTTTATTCTTTATTTTTATTTTTTCGTATACGTGCGCAACTTTACAACTTAGAAAAAGCATGAGGCTATGGATCTCCAATTTCGTGGACGTTAACCGGACTTTTCTGTTTCCTCCTTTTTCCCACCGTTTCAACGGCTGTGATCACGAGCAAGGATTACAGGTATGAGAGACATTCATCATATATATGCGGAAGTGGAACCACTTGGGCTTATATGCTTCTACTATTTACTGTTTATTTATTTAGTTCCCTCAATAATTGGCTGACCGCCACCCTACATCCACCTTCTGGTTGCGATGCTTCCCTCTGCGGAGCGGCGGAAATTGGTTTGGAACTGGTCCAACATCCGATTCCCTCATCTCATGACCTCGTCGATCTCAGCAGCAGCAGGAGGCACTCAAGCCAGGAGATTACCAGGCCAGGCGGCACCACGTTTACGAGTTCTAACCTTTGGATGGCTTGTATCCACGTTGCTTCGATGCGGTGGGACCTTACCCTCTGGAGCAAGTTGCGAAGACGTTGTTGGTAGCCTCGGAATACCGACCACATGCGAAAGGCAACTTATCATTTGATGAAAAGGACTCTTGCAACTGTGCGAGGAATCTGTACTAGCAGTGGGCCTTGAAGTATATCTATTGTCATTTTCATCTGTAGAATCCTTATCGTTAGGTGAGCCCCTCCCTACAGAAAAAATCGAAAATTATGTAGTCCCTCCCCTCTCCCCCTACTGCAATGGTTAGTGCTTCTACAATCCACTCCATGAATTGGTGGTCCTCCCCTCCAAATCTTTCATTTAATGCCTCTGCTCTGCGGACCCTTCTTATTCTACCTCTCAAATGACTCTTTCCGCTTTTTCATGGCTTCCAGCCTCGTAGCAGCATATTTGCGGGTATCTTCCATCGAAGGGAAATTGAAGCGAGATCTTGTCCGAAAATTTGTCCGTTTATAGAACGACTTGGCCGGCCAAGCTGCCGAAACTGAATCTTCTCCCGCCACCCAACGCACCTGGTCCACTTTTTATGTTCAACAAAGCATGAACACCACCTTTTGGAGGAATCTTGTTGCTATGGTCAAGATGAATATTTTTCAAATCTACTCGCTCGAGGGAGTGGGCGGATCTTCGTTTCCTGTGATTACACGTCCAAGACTCGGAGGGGATAAGCAGACACATATATGAGGCTGACATACCAAACGATAAGAATCATAGAGGCTGATATTTTTGCGCAAATGTGGGCTTGTCGGATACAAAGTTGCCGACCGTTCGCATCTCAGCCAAAGGCATTCTAAGGTGATAAGAGATCTGTGGCTTACTTACATCGGTTGGATAAGATAAGATGTGCAAGTATTGGGTAGCGCAGGAGAACCGAGAACAAGTTCGAAATTTGTTGCCACCGCTAAACACCTGTTTTTTGTTTTTTCACCGTTTTACCTCTGCAGAAATACACCATGTTCGGGGGAGGGAACATGGGGGAGGTGTGAGGGGGGCGGCGGCGCGCTGGTTTTGAAACTGAATTATCTAATGAAAGCAAAAATGAAAATGAATTACAAATTGAAAGTGACAGTAAAAATAAATTATTTATTTGTATTAGTGTGCGATAGAAAATATAGTGAAAAATAATTTTTTTTGTCAATGTATAGTGAAAAGTATAAAAGAAATTTATTAATAAAATATTTTATAAGATTTAATATTAATAAGATTAATTTTATTTAAATTTTTTTATTAATAAGTAAAGATAAATTTTAACTTATATGAAATAATAAATAATTAAAAAATTAAATTAAATAATTTAAAAATAAAATACTTGAACAAATTTTAATTTTATAATATCCAAATATTTAATCAAATTGTTACTTTTTAATATCTAAATTCTCACTCTTAAAATATTAATTAAATATAATATTAAAAATAATTTTTTTATATAAATAAAAAAGAGGACATTTTTTTATAAAAAAATATGTTTATAGATTTAATTTAGTAAGATAGTTTTATTTAGGTAAACTAAAATATATTTTAACTTGTTTTAATTTAAAAAATAGTTAAAAATCAATTAAGATTATTTTTTAAATTAAATATATAAAAATAAGACTACAAAACAAACCCTTAATTTTATAATATCCAAAATTAATCAAATTATTACTTTTTCAATAACTAAATTCTCACTCTTAAAATAGTCATTAAATATATTATTTAAAATAAGGATTTATAAGAATAAAAAAGGGTATTTTATTATTTAAAATTACTTTAATAGATTTAAATTTTATTTTAGATAGTTTTATTTGACTAAACAAAAATAATTTTTAACTTGTTTTAAATTAATAATTATTTTTTAAATAAAATTTATTTATTAATCTAACTTAATATATAAAATAAAATGATTAAATAAATAATTACTTTGTAATGTCAAAATACTTAATCAAATTTTACTTTTGTAATATTTAAATTCTCACATTTAAATTAGAAATCAAATATAATATTAAAATCATGAATTTATATAAATGAAAAAAGGTATTTTATTATATATAATTACTCTGATTGATTTAATTTTTATAAGATAGTTTTATTTAATTATTCTATTAATAAACTAAGATAAATTTCAACTTCTTTATATTAATTTTTTTATTTTAATTAAATATATAAACAAATGATTAATTTTAAAATATTCAAATGTAAGAGTGAAAGTGCAAAATGAGTAGAACAATTAGGGAGTGATTTCACTTTCACTCATTTTTTTAAGAACGAGTCAATGTGTAAGTTATATCCAAATGCAAGAGTGAAAGTGCAAAATAAATAGAACAATTAGGGAATGATTTCACTTTCACTCGTTTTTTTAAGAACGAGTGAATATGAATTACTTCCCCACTTATGGTATATACTAATAGGTTTCATTCTCGGGGGGGGGGGGGGGGGGGGGGAATGATTTTTACTTCATTTGAATCACATCAGGTAATTCAATTCCATTTCTTCATTTATTCTAGGGCCAGGCCTCCCTCGCTCATTAATGGCTGAAAGGGAAAACACACAAGCCGTATATATCTTAAAACGACATTGTTTTTTTCGAGTCTCCTGGACTTCAGGGTTATCTTCGAAATTTGAAACAGTTTGGCAGGTTCTCCCTCCCGTGGTACCCAGGGCAGACTCTCGTTTATGGACTCCACAGTAAACTTACTGTTCCCTTTGTCGTTTCCTAAAAAGTATAAGCTGGAGAGGAAATTAATTTGAACGGCAACAGCAAACTCAAGTCTCAACTGAGCCCCTAGACCATTTGACAAGTCAGTCGTAGGTTATACTGGTGGACGGGTTGGTGTCCTCAGGAATCCTACTCGAGAGTTGTTTCAAGCTTGTCACCCAAGCACAACTTGTTTTCTTTAACCCTTTTGCATGTAACATGACATTAACATACAGGAAGTTAGTTTTCGTAAATGCACAGATAAAACAAGTTTCTTAGGTTTTCAATGCTCAAACAAGTAATGTATGCCCATTAACTTTCTTGGAAATACTTAGACAAAACAAGTTTATTAGGTTTTGAAGGTTCCCTTACATGCCCACTTCATTCTCTTTAAATATAAATTACAACATTGTCTACTTCAACAGTAATATATGCCCTTTATCTATCTTGGACTAAACCACCCATGAACTACCTCTCTTAATATGCCTTAACTCACTTACACCCAAATTTTCTATTCTACCTTTCCATGGGTTAGGCTTGGTTGGCGTGGTTTGGGGCATTGGTTCTAGCAAGAGGGCTTGACTTCTATGGGTGTGGTTTTGGTTGTTGGGGTTGGGGTTGGAATTTGGATGAGGACTAGTGAAGGGGTTATCTTGGTGTGTAATAGGGCTAGTGGAGGGGGCACTGGTATTGGGTTTGACGTGAGAGTTTGAGAAGGGAGTGGTGGGGGGGTCTTGCCACCAACAATAGGACTTGCACTCTAAAGTATATTACTATACATATCTAGCCCATTTGTTCCCTTTAGTTGGTGAGAGCTTCTATGCAAATTTTGGCATCAAACTTCAGAGAAGAGGTCACAAAAAAATAGTGGGGGAGGGGAAACCAGGTTGCACCCTCAAAAGAACAATCCTTATTCAATGCTACTTGTTGGTTGTCCCTTGCGGTGCTTCTGATTTGATGCCAAACTGATACAAGCCTTTAGTCTCAAAGTAGGGCTTAAAAAATTGGCGACAATGAAAAAAAAACAAGGGATGACATTGAGAGAAGTCATTGGTCAAGAAGGTGCACAAGATAATAAATATTGTGATTTTTTATGTTCCCAACTTTTTTATTCCCTCACTAGTTTTATTACATGCTATTTAAATTCCAACTAAATAAATCACTCCTAATGAAACTAGATAATCAATTAAATGTTGCATTAACCTTTATTTCTACATAAAACTTTATTGACTACTTGATATAAACTAAAATGTACTACAAATAAAGCAAGACATACAATAATACCATGATTTATAGTAGTTCACGACCCAAACTTAAGCTATTAAATCCACAATCAAAATACGTTTACACTCTGAGTTCAATTTACTAAATATAAGTCCAACAACCTATACATATCTAGCCCATTTGTTCCCTTTAGTCTTTATGTTTTTTTCATCCACATAAGGCAATGATAGATTAGTTATTATAGAGGATGATTGATTGTATAGAATGTCACTAGTTGTCTACAAAACTTATGATTGATTAGTAATTATAGAGGGTGATCAATTAGATCACTGGTCGTAGGTTGTATTTACAACGTATGATAGATCAATTGATCATAATGATCAATCAATTTGCGAGCTATAGCGCTTGCAAGAAAAATAGGTTGTATTCATTCTTTGAAATATTTAAGAGAAAAATTAGAATTTATATTGAAATAGAGAGAAACAATAAAAGATGAAGGATATTTAACACCTAGGCAACCAACATTTGCCCATTTTATTCTATTATCAAAATTTGGGATATTTAATACCTAGCCCGTGCATTCTTGAATTGGCACTACACATCCTCATGTACTTTCTCTAATCCACTTTTCTATTTCATTGTCTTTCTATCTTCAATTACTTGTGCTCTTATCAAAGATGCTTAGTACCAAATGCCACAAAAGACCAATTGCAATAATGGCACATAAAAGGGTCTTAAACAATTATGCTAAGTTACACAAGCCTACACCCAAAAATGGATATTAGAATAGATTAACTAGGCTAACTAAGCCTAAACCCATGAAGGGATTTTACAATAGCTATAAGCAACAAATGACTCGCGTATGAGTACACAACTCACTTCCAATAGCTCAATATCAACCACTAAGGCTTTTGGATGATGTAAGTTGAGATCATAGACTTGCCTACAAAAAATTACCTAATGTTAATGCAAGGGTTCCTCGATCATAATTTTTAGCATATATAAGACTTCTTAATAGGTTGATTTTATAATAAAAATACACCCCTCCTATGTGCCCTTCCAATTTTGACAACAACTTAATTCTAACACCATATAATTTGAGTTTAAAGTAATCACTTTTTTCATAAAAAAAGTAAGTGATTTTAAAGTAAACGGAACATTAGTTTAGAAAGGATCATGCAATTAGACATTGATATTTTAAAGTGAACAACCTCATGTACTTAATTCATGCAAAGGTCAGCTCAATGACGAAGAAAAATAAAAAAATTGGCACAATAGAACTTGCTTCATGTATACAAATGATTTGAATGTAAAATGACACAACTTCAATAGCTAAATAATACCAAATAAAATTTTATATTTTAAAAAATACAAGTTTAATGTACTTAATTGTTTTATAAATGTGAATAGATCATTTTTTTTTTTACCCAAATCGACAATCAAAGATGATTTCATAGTATTAGAGCACTTTGGATAATTTCATGTTCACTATGGTATATTCCATTACTTGAAATGAGGAAAAAATCTATTTAAAAATGAACCACTAACATTCTAAAATAAAGCCATCAGGTTATGAAAAGGATTTCTTATCTTTTTGTATATATAATATGCAAAATTCTAGTGAAAAATAGCTAAAGAATACTTAAAAAAATCTTATTTGAGTAGTTAAAATGGTAGGTCATTTTAGATGATTTGGTGGCTTAATGAAGTTGGATCAAATCTTGAAAATCTCAAATACGAATTTTTAGGCCTCATCGTCTGAATGGTGTTGATATATAGTTTGCACGATCTCTCACTATGGGATTGTTGTTGTTCAAATTAAGATCAATTGTTCAAACTTTCTTCATCTTCCATGCTTATATTTTTCACACTATTTGGATGTACAATTTGAAAGATCATGGCTTTTATTGTGCATCATTCAAATGCTAATTGTACCATTCTCATGCTTTGATTGTCATCTTTTACATCTTCATGAGTCAAATGTTGTTGAGTTATTTGATTTTTTTTGTCACTTTTTGAGTCTTCAATCATTCTGTCTTTGTAATGGCAGAGTTGGAGAGGTTTGAGCTTCAATATGAGTAAACATTTAATTGGTGCATAATTATACTTCGAACAACGAAGTCCTTAAAATAAGAAATTCCGTAGGAAGAAGTACGAAAGGATGTCATCCAAGGAAACTTTGTTGTTAGTTATTAGGGGTGGACACTAGGTCACATTTCATAAGGAACCCAAGCTGACCAAACCCGAAAACCCAAGGATGGGTTTTAGAGTTTACCCCATGGGTCAAGGATGGGGTAGGAAAAAACCTTGTCGAGTTTTGGGTCGGGGACAAGTTTCCCCGAACTTGACCCGTGCCAACCCCGACCAACAAATTTTTATACCCATAATTCCCTTTAGAAATTTATGAATAACATAGATTTATGACACAATGATGTAATTTTATAAATTTCATAGGGGTATAAACTTGTTGTATGATTTTTATGGTGTATTAATATTTTCTTAAAATTTTTAATTTTTTAAATAATTTTAACTGGTTTATAGAATTTTTAATGGGGCCATTATCTTATGGGTCAGGCGAGGATGGCCTGAGATTGGGTCGAGGATTGATCAAGAATGCGAGGTCGGGGTGGAGACAGAGTTGAAGGATGAGTGAACGAGACAGGGACAAGGTTGGTTTCTTAACCCCGTTTTGATGTTTTTCGGATTCTGGTTTCGGGATAGGAGTTGAGGTTTGGGCTTAGACTCGGGGTTTAGGTTTGGGTTTTGGGAAACCAGTCCCCTACCCGACCCGTAACCACCCTTAATAGTAATGCCCATGATCTCCTACTTCTCCTTCCGTAACCACCCTTAATAGTAATGCCCATGATCTCCCACTTCTCCTTCCGTAACCACCCTTAATAGTAATGCCCATGATCTCCTACTTCTCCTTGTTTCACGTCGATGTCTCTTAGCTCTTTTGGCGCCGACTCATAAAACTCCTTTAAAATGACTACTTTACCCCTTAAATACTTTGATAATCACTTCCTTAAGTACTTTGGCAGCTCAATTTGAGTTTAGGGTGGATAACAAATCTTGGATTCTAAGCTTATAACCTTCTTCACAGATAGAATTGACAAAGCTTATCTAAGAAGTCTTGCCTTTCTTGCCTTTCCTCAACTTGCCACCCTTGGGTCTTTATGATCTCTATGATCTTCTAATGCTGTTGTTGCTTCTAATGCTGTTGTTGCTTCTCAAGGTATTTTTCATTGTCAATTTCATCGGTGAACTCCAACTTTTAGCTGGTGGAAAGAGCTATCAGTAAGGCACAAGCCTTAAGTCAAGTCCTACTGGGACAAGCCTTCCAGTTTCTCGAGTCAAGTCAATAGCCAAAAAGGCACAAGCAATAAGTTAAGGCACCTTTTGTCACCTAGCTCACAAATCCATCTATTGACAAATCAACCTTTTAGCAAAAGAAAATTGAACACAAAAGAACAAAGTCAAGAGACATGAGAGTAAGAGAAAAAAAGGAATTCTACCTCAACACCCATGTCCACCTTGTTCAGTGATAGGGTAGAATTTCAAATCCTTTCCTACCTTGAATCATCTTGGCCATTCTCTTCTTTCCTCCCCCTCGCATTCAGGTGTTACAAAGAGAACTCAAGGAGGGGAGCTGCCCTCAATTCCCACTTCTACAAAGAGGACTTTTCTCTCTACGAGCAAAGAGCAAGAGCAAGGGAAGCCTCATGCCTTATCTCCATTTTTCTATGAGGAAAGGAGGGGGTCCCTTGCCCTCTTCTCTTCTCTTATTTTGTGGAGTTATTCTTAATCTTAAATTTTGGTTGAGTGCCAGTATGACCTTGTAATTTATGTGAATAATCAGTAACCCTATTCTATCTCGGAAAACATACATTTCCTAGGCCCCTCGATGTAGCAGATCCATTTATGTAATTAGCATTTGATCAGGAATGAATAGAGCAGGGGATCGCTATTAGAAAGCCCATTAAACCCTGCCACCCTGCCGAGTCCTCCCCGTGTAGCTTGAGAAACACTCACATCTATCTAAAAAGTGAAATTTTCGATTGAATCTTCTTGTTCCTAGATGACCCATAGGAATAAATCGCACATCCCTTTCTCCTCCACAAAGAAATGCTTATTCCGAGTCACAAGAACAATCTATTTTCCAATATCTTTTTTTGGTTCCAGAAAAAGATCGGTTTATATGCATCTGGGGCTTAGATATAGATAGATATCTGGTCACATAACTTCATGTATCAAATATTTTCATATGGATGCATCAAATATTTTTGTTCCGCTAATGTAATGGAGAATGAATGTGATAAAAAGGCTTTCATTTCCAATTTTCACTTCCTATTTGATTTCTATTTAGAGGCAGGGATAAAAGATATTAGGAATATTTCCCTTTTTTTGTTATTTTTAAAGGCGGGTGAGCTTAGTTCAGGACCTAGATGACCTAATGGATGAGATGGTTTTACGTGGGTTTGGGTGGTGGAAGTCTGAGTTGCCATTGAGAGAACTAAGGTTTCAAGGTTCGGCTGGGTGAAGGAGATGTGTAAAAAGGGTGGAGGTTGGTTTCTTTGGTTGGGGGGGGTAGTTTAGGGTGCTAGAGGGATGGAAGAAGGGGGTATTTTCTGGAGAGGGTTTGGTATTATTGAGTTGGAAGGTGAGAGCTTAGTTAGATTAGAGAAGAGCTTGAGAGATGGAATTGGCTAGAGAGGGCATTGAAGGAGGTCTAAGAGGATGGGGAAGAGTATTTCTAGGCTAAGGTAGGCTACGATGGGGTTAGGAAGGTTTTAGAGGTGTTGGATTTGGTTTAGGGGGCTTGGGAGAGAAGATAAGAGATTGGGACAGAAAATAGGGGAAGATAATGGAGAGATGACTATGGGGAAGATGATTTGGGAAAGTGTAACAATAAGGGACTCCTAGACGGGTGTGGGAGTTAGAAAGGGTGTTAGAGGGAGAAGGGGACTCCCTAGAGGAGAGTGTGAGTCTCACAACTAGGCTGGATCACCTAATATGGATGTGGTGGAGTGGTGGAGTGGTAGAGAGAACCTAGACTTAGGACTTGTGGGAGGATGTGGACATGCAGCTATAGCTGAGGGCGAGTTAGACTACAGGGGTGGGTAGTCAAATGAAAGGAGATATGGAATTGATGGACGAATGGAATGAAATGGACGTGAAACTTAATGAATGATAAGAGAAGAATAGTTCCAAGGATTCGTGCCTTTGCGTTAGGTGTCATCCTCTTGAGGGAGCGTTTGAGCTAGTGAGTCTCGATATGTCAAATAAAAACCCTTGAGGTAGTACTTTTTTATCGTCAAATACCTTGGGGGATTGAATGAATAAAAGGCTCGTATAGCCTACAATTTGTAGAGTGAAAAAATTGAGCTACTTCTACTTTCTACTCTACGTGGGACTAATGAAATTTTTTTTTGTTGAAACTTCTTTTTTAATGTTTTTACCCTTCAATTTAGTTGGTGGCACTTTTCTAGAGTCTTCTCTAACTCTTTTGCCCCTTGCTTAGTTGGCACCACTTATTAAGGGAATCCCTGGACTCTTCTACTTGTCATGGTCTTCTATTTCATCGTGGACTCTCTCACTTGTCTTACATTAACCCCCCCTAGCCCAGCATATTTGTATGATTGAGTGTAATTTTGAGTTTTAAGCATGATGAAAATAAGATTAAGGGTTGAGTAAGTTTGATTCAGTTATACGTATCATTTAAACATGGTTTTGGAAAACGTTTATGCCTTCCAATGCTTTTGTGTACCTTAGAATCAAAGTTTGTGGATTGTCTTCTTAAATGATTAGAGCTCTTGAGATGTTTCTAAATAGTCTTCAAATCTTCAATCTTTACGAGTTTTATAAAGATGATTTTAATTGTTGTATAGCTCGAGGTTTTGTATTAAATTTGTCGATTCTTCTGTATAGACCTTGATTTTGTGTCTCTTGAAGGAAATACATATGCAATGTTTTAGTAGCAAATATTAATACAATTACTGTTTAGTTTTGTTATCATCAAAATATGGATAAAGGTCTACTTAGGTCAACAAACATCTCAACAAAATTAGATCAATACGCATAGTTTAAACCACTCAGCTTTACAAATGGTACTTGAATGGAGGTAGAATCCTTACTTTCAGACTTCTTTGAGTCCTAAAAGGTGTAACAACCTCATCTTGATCTACCATTATGTAACTTAGTAGGCAGTCCATAATAGCAACAACAATCACAATCATTATGAGGCCTCTCTCTCTCTAATCTTCTTCTCTCTTTAAAGAAAAAAAAAAGTTCAAGAAATAAGAATATTTTGCTATGAAGCTCAACTTGAGCTTTAAGGCAATTATTTTAGTTTTTGTTAAAGTTTAGGGATATTTTGCTAATTTTACTATGGTGTATTAAGTCCTAATCTATAGTTAGAAAGAGGTCAGTTAGACAAGTCCATTGATGTAATTTTTAGCTTTTTTTGTTGTTGTTATTTTATGGTTGTAAGAGGTATTAGTATAATAGGGGTAAATATGGACTTTTCCTTGTAAATCACTTAAGTTCATTAATAAAGAGATTAGGGGTCGACTAGACACCCTAATGAGGTTGCTTTCTCAACATAATCTCTTCTCTTTATTTTCTTCTTCTTCTTCTCTATTTAATCCTTCCTTTCCTCGAGTCTAGAAACTCTTCAGAATAAGGAATTCTAAAGAATTGTTGTTGATTGAAGTTAAGGGTTTGACCTTTTTTTTTTTTGGGTGTTTGTGTGTGTGTGTCATAACCGATAGCTTGTGTTGTTAATTGAACAGTTTTATGATGTTTTTTTGTGCCCCTAAAGGATTATTTGACTTCTCCCATCCCAATTTTGTGCTCAGGCAAGTCTTCTACACTTACATATTTCTTGCATTGTCACCATTAGGGCTGATGTGAGCCCTAATTGCATTCTTCTATGACTATTTTTCTTGGATTACAAGATAGTAGTGGTGTGATTATATGGATTGTGGTTTGGGTGCACTAACTTATTGTGTTGTGTGGGCCCCACTTCATCTGTGCATAACTTTTTTTAATGGATTTTTGCGTTGGTTCTTTTTGCTTTGTGTATAACATGTATTGGTAAGAATTTGATGAAGTTTTTTCAATGGCTGATACTAGTAAAGTTTTTACTCTTTGAGAGCTTTGGAAATTCAAATATTAAGGAATCTTATACAATTCAAACTATGTCGAGTAAATTAAATGGACAAAATTATATTAATTGGTCTAGGTCTATTCAAATGTTTTTAAAAGCCAAAAGGAATTTGAATTTCCTAAGTGAAGTTTCTTCTTCTCCCTCTAATGATGATTGGGAGTTTGGAGACAATCAAGTTACGAATTAGTAAGGGTGTAAATAGTATTAGGATGAAACAGATTACACTATTTCATATACTATTTTTTATTACCATTCCGGTATTCTATACCCATTTCATGTGATTATTTTTAAGTCATTCTAGTTCCGTCTATTACTTAGTTAATACCGGGTAAAAGGGTAAATAAATGAAAAATAATTAAAATAATTAAAATATATAAAATTCTTAAAAATTAGAAGAAAAAAACATAACAACGTGTTTATAATGTCCAAAAATATTAAAAAATAAAAAACAATATACATGACAACGTCTCCCTACAAAGGTATACAAGAGAATTATAATAAGTATTATCTGATTCCATTCCATTAACAAATGGTAAACTGGTAAACAGGTAAAATTACTCAATTACATATATGATTAAGATTATTTATTCCATTTCTATTCCATTTAATAAACGGAGACATGAAATTGGATAAAATTGACACCCCTATTAGCTAGTGAATAGTATTGAAGAAAGTGATCCAACTATGAGTTGTAATACATCAAAGGAGATTTGGGACATACTTAAATCTTTTTTCTTTCAAAGAAACCAATCTATCCAGAATTTATGAGTTATATGTAAAAAATTTAGTCTGTCACGAGTATTAGATTAATGAGATAGTATCTTATAGACATGAGAGGTGTTTTGCAAGAGATCAATACATTGTCCTTTTACTACAAATGATATTGAGCTTAGGAAAGAGAAAAATCAGAATCAAGTTACCCTATTTCTAGATGGGTTGGGAATGGAGTATGATTGTGTGTAGGCCCAAATTTTGGGCGATGATGGTGATCATACATTGGAAAGAGTTTATAATTGAGTTCTTTGTGCCAAAGGAGCAGCGACAAATGGTAAACCTATTACAAGTTCTGATGTTGCTCTTAATACTTTCTCCTAAGTCTCCATTTGAATCATCTAGAGGTAGAAAGAGAAAAATTGGAAGTAGGGGATGAGGCAATAATAGTGGTAGAAGAGATGGAGGCCATGGAGACAAAAAAATGTATGCATTGTGGCAAGTCTAATCACTCTGTATATAAGTGTTTGGATAAATTGGGGAAGCTCTCTTGGGATAATTTTAGTGTATTAATAGAAGGTGGAGTAGTAGTTAATGAAGAGATAGGATCTTCTAGTAGCAACAACCCATAAGGGACACTTCATAAAATACTTCAATAGTTGAGTCAGCTAGTATTGACCGTTACTCCAACTTCTCTGGCATCTTCTACTCCTATGCCTAATTACCACAATGACTAGATGAGGTATGTCTACACTTCATGATTCTTCTCGTTCTTTTTGGTCCATAGATTATGAGGATCTCTCTCTCTCTCTCTCTCTCATATGTTTATACATGATAAATTGAGTGCCCTTTCTATTTAATAAGTGTGGTTATAAAAATTACATAATTGCCCTTTGTATACTTAAAACACTTAACACCTTATATCTCCCATTCTACATAACCTAATTACACGAAATTAAATCCGACATAATAAAACATGTAGAATAAAATGGCATAGAAATCTATAACATTTGCTGAGGTGAAATGATTGAAATACCCCCTCAGTAGTGTTTTTAACACTCTCGTCAAGCTAGAGCATATATGTGTACATAAGGCCTAACTTGTCAAAGAATATGATAAATTCCTATTTTTTCAAATCCTTGGTAAACACATCTCCGAGCGAGCTGATCTCCAGAATTACTATTACAAAATTTCTGCATCTGGTGCTCTGGCTTAGGTGTTCGACTCCTAAGTTGGACTACCCAGGGTTAAACTCCTGTAATTTGTCAGACGACAGTGGAATTGGGTCTCTGCCATTGTATCTCTGGGATGCATGTGGAAGCTGTTGTATCGAATGTCTCACAGCTGCTGTTGCAGAGGCTAGTGGATTTGTTGCTTTCATAATTGAGCTCCTTGGTAATGGCGCCCTTATGACCAAGAGCACTACTGACATTACGTTCTGAAAGTTCAGATTGTTGTCAATTAGTCATGAATGAGGGTGTCGTGACTGCTCTTTTCTGTACATTCACCAACGGCAATACCACAGCAAAAGAAACTTCCATGAAATCGCTCCAGCTTTTAAGAGACTTCACACCTTGAGATCTTTCTGCGTAATGCTTTTGTTTTTACCTTAGCTAGAAAATGTACAGTAATGCTCGTGTCAATGGAAGTTTTCTGCGTGGATGGTTACTTCTGATCTCTTCTTGAATAGCACAGATAAATTGGTTGTTCCAAGGGTTGCCCGTCTCGGATATCTAATACTATCGGACAGCCCAAAATCTCATCCATAATACGATTATTAAGGTACAAGTATGTTTCATGTTGACTTATCTCGTTCAAATTGAATAGATGTTTATTGATAATATTTATTATATTAATATATATTAAATTATCTTGATATAATTTATTAATATATGTTACCTTGAAAAGAGAAGACACGCACGCCAGCAAGAGCGACGATGTCCCTCTGGCTGTCTGATAAACATGTAGGAGATTGCTGCCTCCATTAATGGGGTGATGTTTAATGCCGATTGCTCTACACTCGACCGCTACATTGACGTTGGGTTGGAGTAGCTGGATCAGGTCAGAGTAGTTGAACAACCACAACAAGGTTGATCATCATCAAGTACTTTACACTTCGATAGCAGAAACCAGTGGAGAGATGATGAAAACGAGAAAGAGATTACAAGAGACAAAAGGCGAGCATTGAGATAGCCGCGGTCGATGATGAGGAGACAATCACCTTCCATTTTTCTCTTTTTTATCGTTAAAAGGAGACAAGGTTGAAAGATCAATGCAGATGCAAATACCCCAATTTCTCTTCAACCACCATCCATTTTTCTTGATCTTTATCGTTATCCCTTACAAAAGGTCTAGTAAATAAAAGGAAACGAAGTAACTTAATTGAAGCCCTCATCCTGTCGCAAGGCTAAAGCAATTGAGGCATGGAGTGAGTTTTGTTAGGAAATTCACATTTCCTATTCTAATTTGGGTAACATATTTATTATGTAATTATATTTTCTATTTTTATTGGAATGGGCTGAATTAAGTGGTCTAATTTTGTTAAGCTCATTAAGGAATATGGGCCAATTGAGTAGATACTATAGGGAATTATAGGAACCCTATATAAGAAAAAGCATTATGGTTATGGTCCCCACTATACTAAATCACACACAATTTTCCTTTTCCCCATCTGGAAGAGAAACGAAGGCCCCATTGAGGAATAAGGAAATTTAGTGGAGGAAGACTACAACACCAATCATCCGTTCATACCGTTTGTCATAGTGATGCCGCAACAGAAAGACGAAACTTTGGAATGTATCCAGGTATTTATCCACAATCCTAATTTTTTGGCATGTTGTAAATTCTGGATTTGGATTTACTACTGTTTTCCAACAAGTGGTATCAGAGCAGTTCTGTTAGATTATTAAGATTTCTAGAATAATTTCATGGAGTGCAGAAAATTTTACTTTCTCCACAAATTTGTCTCAGGCTTTGACTTGGTCAGCGTTGCCGTCGAAAGACAGATGCCGACATTCGACGATGGAGGATCGCGCTGCAGCGACATCTGATAGACGACCACCGGTGGAAGCCGAACCCGCGCGTGGCTGGAGGTTGAAGTTGACCTCCAGCACGCACAGGAAGGAAGAAGAAAAGGGAAACACAACCCGTCCTTTCTCTCTGCACGTGGCAGAGAGGGTGACGGAAGCAGCTGCAGCGTCCGACGAAAAAGAAAAACAAGGCCGGGCGCAGCAGTAGTGACGTCCGACAAGAGAAAAGGGGAGGGACACTAAAGGAAGCTTGGGCGACAGCAGTGCACGTTCACTCCACCGGGCACACTGCCATGTTCGTTGGGCAACTGTCGTGCCCACAATAGCCGTTGAGTATGCTGTAGTGTCCATTAGACAAATTGCAGCGTCTATATATAAAAAAAAACTCTGGTTTTGTTAGATCGACTCAGGTGAGTCAACTCGGACCGGTTGCTGAAGATCGGGGTTGACTCGGGTTGAGCCTGCTCGACCGAGCTAAATCGTTTTTAAAAAACCGATTTTTGCCCCAAGGGGGATTCGAACCCGCGCGCAAGCTTTGCGTTTGGTGCATATGCCCAATAAGGCTGCTCGTATTTGTTTGTTACATTTGGATAAATGTTTTGTTTATATATATTAAATTACAGAACATTCATTGCAGCTCCAAAGAAATAACGGCCAACGCCACCTTGCCGCAATGTTGGGCAACTGATATTTTCAATCAAATTGTTTGAAGTTACATGTTGCCAAAGTAACCTATGTAGTGTAGAATAATTTGACTACAAATACATAGATGTTTGTACGAAGTTATTTATGCAAATTGTGCTCGGCCCAAAGGAAAACACAGTTTGGCCAAATCAACGTAATGATAAATGTGTGACAATGATAAAGATTTTTCATGTGAACAATAGCCAGTACAAAGAAAGGCTATTGTTTGACAGAACTGATTGTCAGTATTTGATCATTGCACTGAGAGTACCCCTTACAATTAATTTCTCTGTCCAAAGACTAGGAATTAATGTTGTACTAGGTACCTTGTGATGGGTCCCCAATTTGGATTTTATTTTGTACTTGTCTTATTTTTCTTTATATGACATGGTAGTTAATGTGAGTATGCTTGTTTATTTTGTTCTTTATACAACTTCTGTTGCTACTGCTACAAATGTTATTGCTCAAATAAGCAACATTCCAATGCTGAGCAGGACGAATTTTAAGGCATGGCAAGATACCATGGAAATTGTCCTCGGTTGTATGGATTTGGATCTTGCACTTCGGGTAGAGCAACCCATTTCTACTCCGGATAACCTCAATGAGGTTAAAATTGAGAAGTGGGAGCGCTCTAACCGAATGTGTTTGATGATCATGAAACACTCTATTCCGGAGGTGTTTCGGGGCTCTATGACTGAGAGCAAGAGCGCCAAGAAGTTCCTAGAGAAAATTGAGCAATATTTTGCCATGAAAGAAAAATCGGAGGCTAGTAGCCTTTTGGCTAAAATCGTTTTGATGAAGTATTAAGGCAAAGTGAACATAAGGGAGTATATCATGGAGATGTCTCATCTCGCATCAAAACTCAAGTCATTTAAGATGGAGTTGTCTAAGAACTTGCTCGTGCAATTGGTTTTGATATTTCTTCCTGCACACTTTGGGCAATTCAAAGTGAGCTATAACACTCAGAAGGACAAATGGTCCCTAAATGAGCTTATATCTCATTGTGTGCAAGAGGAAGAGAGGCAGCAGCGGGATAAGACTGAAAGTGCTTACTTGGCCTTAACTTCTCTAAATAAGAAGAAGAAGTTAAGGATACTGCAGAAGGATCTTCTCATGTTAAGAAACAAAAGAAGCAAGATGAGGAGTTTACCTGCTATTTCTGCAAGAAGCCGGGACACATGAAGAAGGAGTGTCCTAAGTACGCCGCCTAGCGTGTAAAGAAGGGTATGCTTCTATCTCTAGTTTGTTATGAAGTTAATTTTGTTTTTGTACCTAACGATACTTGGTGGGTGGATTCTGGTGCTACCACTCACAAAAGTACGTCTTTGCAGGGTTACCTGTGGGGCCGACCGCCAAGTGATGCTAAAAAATTCATCTTTGTGGGCGACGACAATAAAGTTGTGGTAGAGGCTATAGGAACTTTCAGATTACAATTAAACTCTGGATTTTATTTGGAATTATTTGAGACATTTGTTGCACCGTCTTTTAGGCGAAATTTAATTTCTATTTCCATTTTGGACAAATCAAGTTTTTTTTGTTCTTTTGGAAATAATAAAGTTAGTCTCAACCAAAATTCAAATTTTGTTGGTTCGAGTCCCTTAATTAATAATCTGTATATGCTTATGTTGTTAGTTCCTATAGAGAAATACTGCAAACAAGGTCAAGTGGTACAAAGCGAAAATTAAGTGAGAATTCTGCCACATTATGGTACAAACGTTTAGGACACATCTCTAAACAAAGAATTCAAAGGCTTGTGTCGGATGAAATTCTTGAACCCCTAGATACAACAAACTTCTAAGTTTGTGTTGAGTGCATCAAGGGGAAACAAACAAATGTTAGAAAATTAGGTGCCGAAAGAGCTACAAATGTCTTATAATTTATACATATAGATATCTGTGGTCCATTCCCTACAACTTCATGGAATTGACAACAATACTTCATTACGTTCATAGAGGATTACTCCAGATTCGGTTACCTATATTTAGTACATGAGAAGTCACAATCCCTGGACGTCTTCAAGTCTTTCAAAGCTGAAGTTGAACTTCAACTTGGAAAGAAAATAAATGTTGTTAAATCCGACCGTGGTGGTGAATACTACAAAAGGTATGATGAATCAGGAGAACAACGTCCAAGACTCTTTGCGATTTTCCTCAAAGAGTGTGGAATTGCTCCGCAATACACCATGCCGGGCAAACCCAACATGAACAATGTTGCAGAGCGACGAAACCAAACTCTTAAGGATATGGTAAGGAGTATGATCAGTCTTTCCTCTTTGCCAGAGTCACTTAGGGGAGAAGCTTTAAAGACCGCAGTGTACATCCTTAACAGGGTACCGAGCAAAGCAGTTGCCAAAACCCCCTATGAGCTTTGGACAGACAAGAAGCCTAGCATTAGGCACTTGCACCTTTGGGGTTGTCCAGCTGAGGCGCGGCCTTATAGGCCACATGAAAGAAATCCGGACTCCAGAATGGTTAGCTGTTATTTTGTTGGTTACGTTGAAAGCTCTCGGAGCTATAAGTTTTATGATCTCACATCAAGATCCTTCTTTGAAATGGGAAATGCGAGATTCCTTCAGGATATTGAGTTTGGAGGGGAAAAAAAATAAGGAATGTTGTCTTTGAAGAAAAATTTGTTATTGACAATGATCAGGTCTCCATACCTATTGTTATTCAAGACATAGTTCAAGCACTAGAGGACAATGTTCAGGCTCCTATTCTAGACATTGTTCCAGATTAAGACAACAATGAGATTCTTCCTCTTGCACCACCTTTAGAACAAACTCAACAACCTCAAGAATTGTCATTAAGGAGATCCATTAGGGAGAGGAGAAATGTGATATCAGATGATTATATCATATTTCTCCAAGAACATGAGGATGGCGTCGGATTGACAGAAGATGACCCGATTAATTTATGTCAAGCATTGCGCAGTTCTAACTCTCAAAAGTGGATTGATGCCATGAAGGATAAGATAAGGTCTATGAATGACAATGACGGTTGGGATCTCATCGAGTTGCCTAAAGGTGCGAAGCCCATTGGTTGTAAATGAATATTTAAAACCAAGAGGGATTCAAATGGCAATGTCGAGAGATATAAGGTCCGTCTAGTTGCTAAAGGCTTTACTCAAAGGGAAGGCATAGACTATAAAGAGATTTTCTCTCCGGTATCTTCAAAAGACTCTTTTAGAACAATAATGACACTAATGACTCATTTAGATCTAGAGCTACATCAGATGGATGTCAAAACTGTGTTTCTCAATGGAGACATTGATGAGACGATTTATATGGTACAACCAAAAAACTTTGTATCTGGAGATCCAAAGTCTATGGTCTGTAAATTGAAGAAATCCATCTATGGTCTCAAACAGGCTTCCCGTCAATGGTATCACAAGTTCCATCAAATCATCACCTTGTACGGTTTTGAGGCAAATATTGTTGATGATTGTGTATATCATAAGTTCAGTGAGAGTAAATACATTTTCCTGATATTATATGTCAATGATATTCTGCTCGCTAGTAGCGATATAGGCTTACTGCATGAAAACAAGAAATTTTTTAATAAGAATTTTGAGGTGAAAGATCTTGGTGATGCATCTTTTGTATTAGGTATACAGATACTTAGAGATCGTTCTTAAGGTATCCTTAGGTTGTCACAAAAGAGCTATATCGATAAGGTTTTGAGCAGATTCGACATGAAAGATAGTAAACCAGGAGACACACCCGTCGCTAAAAAAGACAAGTTTAGTCTCAAACTGTGTCCTAAACATAATCTTGAAAGAACAGAGATGCAGAAAATTCTTATGCATCAGTAGTAGGGAGTTTAATGTACGCTCAAGCTTGTATTTGTCCCGACATAGCATTTATAGTAGGAATTCTGGGCAGGTATTTGAGTAATCCGGGTATGCAATATTGGAAGGTAGCCAAACGCGTGATGCGTTATTTGAGGAGAACAAAAGACTACATGCTAACTTATTGGGTTTAAAGATCATTGGGTTCTCTAACTCCAACTTTGTCGGATACCAAGATAACCGACGCTCCACATCAGGCTACATCTTTATGTTGGGTGAAGGAGCAATCTCATGGAAGTCTGCTAAACAGACTCTCATAGCTTCTTCAACCATGGTTGTGGAGTTCATTGTTTGTTTTGAGGCATCCAACCACGTAATATGGTTGCGAAACTTTGTCACTGGGCTGCAAGTGTTAGATGGCATTGGCAGGCCATTAAAGATTTATTATGACAATAACTCGGCGGTACTTTATTCCAACAACAACAGGAGATCAACAAAGTCGAAGTTTATCGACATCAAGTTTCTAGTTGTTAAGGGGAGAGTTCAAGATAAGCAGATTTCTATAGAACATATATGGATAAACTCTATGTTAGCAGATCCATTAACCAAGGGTTTAATGCCTAAGGTTTTTCATGAGAACACTGCTCATATGGGCATCATTTCTAAGGATACTTTGGTTTAGTGGGAGTCATTTTTGTACTATATGTTTGTTTAAGATATTGATTTATTCGTTTTTTCAATAATAAAATTGATTGCTTATTATTCTATTTATGAACTTGCTTGTGTTTTTCTATGTGCAATGTTCACATTGCATTAAGGACTTTGGAAAGATCTCACTAAAGACTAAAGAAGGACCAGTTGGAAATAGGCAAGTCCGAGATCACATTGCATGTAATTTCCATGCTACTCATTATTTGAGTTATGTCATTGAGTGTATTAATATGGTGATAATCGTGGTTTAGTCACGACTGTATTGTGATGAAAGTCGTGGTGGTTCCATTATTAATATATACGATGGTTCCATTATTAATAGTATATATATGCGCGCCTCAAGAATTTGTGATATAATTGTTTCAGGAATGATATGTAACCCAAGTGGGAGATTATTAGGAAATTCACATTTCCTATTCTAATTTTGGTAAAATATTTATTATGTAATTATATTTTCTATTTTTAATGGAATTGGCTGAATTAAGTGGTCTAATTTTGTTAAGCCCATTAAGGAATATGGGCCAATTGAGTAGATACCATAGAGAATTATGGGAACCCTATATAACGAGACACATTATGGTTATGGTCCCCAATATACTAAATCACACAGTTTTCCTTCTCCCCATCCGGAAAGAAACGAAGGTCTCATTGAGGAATAAGGAGATTTAGTTGAGGAAGACTACAACACCAATCATCCGTTCATATCGTTCGTCATAGTGATTCCGCAACAGAAAGACGAAACTTCGGAATGGATCCAGGTATTTATCCACAATCCTAATTTTCTGGCATGTTGTAAATTCTGAATTAGGATTTACTAATGTTTTCCAACAATGAGTTTTTCTCGCAAGTCGCAACAAAGGGTCCAATGAAAAACTCCTCTCTTTCTAATTCTGAGGAAGAAATGTGAGCAAAGGACTAATCTTTAGGCAGTCGTTAGAAAACAAGCATTCGGCTGGTCTAATACTAGCTGTGAATCAGAATGTGGGCAGTCAGATAATGCAACGCAAAGCGGAGAAAAGAAGAGAAGGATTCGCTGTCTCAAATCCCAATCCCAATTTGGCATATACTGTCGTGAACTCGCTCAGCCTTTGACAGAAGTCACTGGACATTTTTATTACCTTCTTTATTTTTTTCTTTTCTCGTAAGAGATCTAGTAGGAATAGGAATCTCTCCACATTATCCACAATAAATGATAGAACGGACTCAAGTAGTTAGAGCATCAAATGCCTCAGCCTGGTTATTTTGCAGTGTTTGTAGATACCATAGAGGAAAAGAAAAACAAAAATGGCGGGTTGCATTAACGTACAAAATGGAAAGCTTAAGAAAATGAACCCAGTCGTCATACACCGATTTGCTTGGAAACAGGGGAAAATATAATCGCTCCAGTCTCCACCAACCTGCACCCTGCCATTACTCTATGCCATAAACTAAATACTGTTCACAATCGGGTGATGAAAACGCGTTTACGTGAACAACGCACAAAAGCTCAAGGATGGCAATCTTGAAGTTCTCCACCAAGCAAACACACTCGAAATTAAGATTTAGTGGCTTCATTGTTCTGAGGAATTAACGGTGGAGGTAATTCTGCGAATTGGGAAGAGACCTCAAACTCACGCTATCAGGTTTATCAGCTGATGGAGACGAGTGATGACAACCGTTTTTCTTTATTTTTCTTGGGTAAGTAGTACGACCCTGCATGGTCCGATGAGAAGACTCTGCAGAAAGGGGAGGGAAGTAAGCTTAGAAGGACTGCCGTCATTAGTGAAATAACTGAGGGCTTTCTTCGTCTGGTTGTTTGTCCACTCAACGAGAATGAGGAAGAAGGAAGAAAATTTGAACTGGTTGCTTTCCGAATTATACTGTTTGTTTCCCTTTCCCACCTCTTCCTGTCCGAGGAGAGAATCAAAGAAAAGGTCGTGAGGCAACACAGAAACGGATAAGTCAAGGAGTACGACACACCGGCCCCTTTTGCAGTGTTCCCCCTGCTCCTCTTTCGAGACGATTATCACGGTTTTCCTCCTTCCTTTCACTGCTGTTGCTAGGGGATAGAGAGAAACAAAAATTACAGCTTAGAATTTAGATGTGAGGAAAGAGAGTTGTAGGATCTGGTGCTTCCCTTTTATTTTGTTAATGTGGGAGCACGAGGGGACGTGTGACCCAGGACCACTTGCACTGGCCTTCTTTTTCCTGTGGCATCTCCAGCTTCTACTCCCTTCCTCATTCGATAATAAGTATATTTTTTGTTCTGTTCTTTGTTAGCGTTTAGAAAGTAGCAACCCACTTGCTTTACACCTCAAATGTCGAAAGAAATCTCCCCCAGCCTTCATTTAATTTTCATCGGACCCCTAGCTCTCTGATGAATGAATCATACAACATTTCAACTCCTGGGCTTCCATTTCCATCACTATTTATGATAAGCAAAATGATAAGCATGAATGCGACTAAAGAGGAGCCTTGATAGATTCAAGGTGGACGTTGTGTTTTGAGGAGGAGAGAGAGGGAATGAATGGGAAGTGAGATGAGAGTCGTGAGCCATTTAAGGTTTGATATTTTTGTTGCTTCTCCCAACGCTTTGATAGTTTATGCAGGAGGGAGATTCATCAGGATTGGTTGCATCGGATCTGCTGCAATCACCCAATGGCCAATGCACCATGTACACCAGTCCCATCTCCATCGATCCTCCCCATAATTTTCATTTATTCCAGGCAACGATTCGACCATCCAATGGAGGAGAAATTGAGGAAAAATGGATTCATCTTCATCGTCATTGATAGCTGTCGCTCCTATCTATCTCATCTACATCTTTTCAAAGAAAGTACTGTTTCGCAAGTGGAAAATGAAAATACCAAAATGACAAAGTAAAAAGATAAAAAAGAGGTAGACATCAGGATGAGCGTCTTATCCAAAAGGAGCCAGAAGTGCGGCTGTGATCCAAGAAAGTAATACTAAGACCAGTAAACTGGGTGATGGGGAAGCGTGGAGAGATATAAATATATATCTCGTATAAAATAATGAAGAGTATGCATTGAACATGGTCTCATCAGTAATGAGTAAAGAGGAGGGTGGGGCGGGCGACGCGTTTGGTTTGTTTACTCAGTCCACAAAGTTAACATGGAAAATGATAGAAGAAGATGAGAAGAAGTGACGAAGGAAAGATGGGACCCCTCGCTCGCTCTTGAGACCATTGTTCTGGTTAGGTTAAGGATTGGGTGAAGATGCAAAGATACAGCCGACCTGTAGAAGATTTAAGATTTTTCTGGGTTGAACAAGGTAGAGGCTCTTCCCGAACTCAAAACGACGCCTTGATAAATTCGAAGCTTCCTATAGCCAGATGCTGAAAATTAATCTAAGGTAATATTATTATTAATTATTTTAAAAATAAGTGGAAGCGGGTGATCCATTGGCGAAGAAGATAAGACGGCGCAAACGCAATAGTAAGAAGGGGAAGGGTAGTTTGTATGAAAAGCCGGGAGGAGCTGTTGCTGCTTTTCTATTCTTAGCTTCGGATAGGAGATGGGAAGCGGAAGATTTGGCGAGAATGAGTGAGCCGCCACCGGAGTCGCCCTGTCTCTCGCCGCTTTTATTTTTCCTTCACCGCCGCCTCAATCTTCATTCATTATTCATCTCATCAGGCGCCCGCTTTCCTCGCATATATGAATATCCAATCATTAGTTCAAAAAGAAATGATTAGGGAAAAGCGGGGATAGACCTCTCCTCATTCAGTCCTCTCCGCGCCACCATGCCTGTGAGTGGTTGTGGTGACTGGTGAATAATCAGTCATGAAATAATAATCTAAGTATTAATGATATTGTCTGGTCAGAGTTTGAGAGGTGAGAATGAGCTGTGATGCCTCTCCTCCTCGACGGGCTTACCACCTGGACTAAGAATGCAGCCCTTTTTGACACGTGGACTGATCCACATGCCATCCTCTTTTCACGGATGGAGCCTTCCTCTTTATTTCTTTTCCAATCCTTTCCTTTTATTTTCCTAAAATTTATTAAAACTGAAAGAAGAGAAAGGTTATAATTTTCTAAACGTAGCCGTAAGTGAAAGCGCAGAGTGGAGAGGTTGGTCGATATCTCATCCATGGGCGCTTCACAGACAAGCCCACGTGGCGGTCATATCAGTGGGGCCCTCAACTCACGGTCTCTGATTGTGGATACCTTGTTTGGCGCTCTGCCCTAAGCCCACCCCACTTCTCTCTTCCCCTCTCTCTCTCTCTCCCTCTCTCCCTCTCTCCCTCTCTTATCATTATCTCTCGGAGCCTTGATGATTCATTCCTTCCAGAGAGCAGAAGGAAGAGGGCAGGCAGGGTGGATCAGAGATCCGATCCATCATCTCCTTCCCTCTATTTATACATGCAAAGAAATCTCTGACTTCCCTCAATTCAATTCACCACCACCTCAAAAAGGAATCCCCAGAGTCTGTGAGGGATCCATATTCCATCCACATCCTCCCACCCTTTTTCTTTCTCATCTGCCACCACTCTATTCACCAGTTCCATCGGCGCTGGATTCCGTTTCGTTGCCTGGCCAATATCACTTTGATTGCTATAGAGCAGTAGTCGTAGTTAGCTAAGCAGCGCTTAACACAACCCTGGAAAACTATTACTACTCCACCACTCCCAAGTTGCAAGCATTACGCTTGACGCCTTACTTCTTCCCCTTCCTTTCTCCGCATTCTCTTCTCATCCCCCTCATACGCGTCTCACTTGAAGCTGTAACCTCTAGTTTCCTCCTCTTTTTACTACCTTTAACTCGTTACTTCTCCCCTTGTCCTTCTTCTAGCTTTCCTTATTTGATCTGAAGGGGGCTTTGGCCCTCCCCTCCACCTCTACGGAGTTGCTCATGAACTTTGTTTTCCCTAAAATGCTTCACTGTCTACAAGCACCGTCGCCAGAAAATTTATCCTCCATCGAGGCCAATGCTGCCCTTCTGGAGCGCCAAGGATCAGCTGGACTCCAGTGGCAGCAAGAGCAGGAGCAGGAGCAGCTCCTACAGGGAATCAACACCTACTTTGGCGACGACCTACACTCCCAAGCAATGTTGTCCTTGTTGCGTCCAACCCAACACCTTCATCCTGCTCTTCCCCCCGCAAACCCTGCTACAGGCTCAGTGTTCCCTCACCTCCCGATCAAGAACGATTCATCCCATCCCCTAAACGAGTGGTCCCATTTTCCCCAATTTTCTCTGCATACCGACACCAAGGCCGAAACTCAATTATCAGTGTTTCCCATGGCCCCCGATAAGCATAATGGTCACATTTCCTGGACGTCCAGCTGCCCGCCTTACGATGGCAACACGACGGCCGAGGTTGACAGAGCTCTTCTACCGGACAAGATTCCCTCTACGAAGGAAACCTCCAGGAAGAGAAAAACGGTTAAAGCACCCAACTCCAAGGCACCGATTCCTACTTTTTCTATCCCATCTTACTTTTTTCTTTTTTTCAGAATTTTTTATTTGGTTTCTACTACCATATCTTTGCACTTAATTTACAGTCGTCGACTTTAGAAACCCCAGAGCCCAAGAACAGCGTATTTGCGTATCAGCTGTGAACTTATATAGTAGTACGTTTTGACTCAGATTTGTACATTAGACGACTGTAAGAACAAGAGGACCAAAAGAGAAGGGCGTGAAGCAGAGTCCAAAGGGTCTCAACACCAAAATAACTGCAACAACGGCGAGACTTCTACTGAAACTTCAAAGGAGAATTCAAAAGTCACCGAGGTTAAAAAATCCGACTTTATCCATGTCAGAGCCCGCAGAGGTCAGGCGACTGACAGCCATAGCTTGGCAGAACGAGTAAGCACCACTATTTCTTGCGCTTTTTTCTCTAATTTGGTGTAACTGATCATCTTACACGTCATTTTGTAATTTCTTTTGTCATAGTTTCTGAGAGAGCTGAGCTTTTCAATGCAGGTGAGAAGGGAAAAGATTAGCGAGAGGATGAAGTATCTCCAGGATTTAGTCCCTGGATGTAACAAGATCACTGGAAAGGCCGGAATGCTCGACGAAATCATCAACTATGTTCAGTCCCTCCAAAGACAAGTTGAAGTAAGAAACCTAGCTACTAAGCTTCCATGTGCAATTTCTTAAACCGCATATTAATTCTGAGTGGTTATGCATTTCTGCTTCGATTTCAGTTCTTGTCCATGAAACTTGCTGCCGTGAATCCAAGACTTGACCTCAATATAGACAACTTCTTCAGCAAGGAGGTAAAGAAGATCGTGGGCCATTCATGCCTATTTCCCCCTTTTTTTCTTCTTGGCTTGTGTGACCTGATAGATTAGAAATACACATAATTGATCCAATATAAAAAACTATTTAGTTCGAAACATGAGAAATGGTTATCTTAGCCATCCAATCATGATCGGACGGCTGAGATAGCCGTTAATCATTATCGAATGATTGAGATAGTGTTTCGCATATTTTGCACCAAATGTCTTTTTATATTGGATCAGCCCTCTAGAAATATATACTCAAATTTGGCTTCCTGGAGTAAGGAAAATGTTGGATAAAGTTAAGCAAAAACACAAGCAGGTTGCATCGTTCCTAAAGGAGAAGAAGAACTACCACGGATGGGACTCATCATCCTTGACCTGTGGTGAAGAGCACAGAAAGATCCTTTATGAGGGCGGTACCCTTGCCCAAACCCACAAATTAGATTGAAGGGATTGATAGACTCAACTGATCTAATAAGCGTGTGATTGATCGCCGCTCGGTATCTTTGTGTCAATTAAGCCACATTTGTTAGTTCTTGTTCATTCCTTCAAATTCATTGAAGGTCTAATCTGATCTCTCTGATAAGTGACAACAACGACTTTGCAGATGTGCGTCAATAATTTGCAAGCAGTAATGGGTTTGTCAGGAGAAATGGCCGATCAAGCCAACGTCCAGTTTAACTTTAATCCACTAGAGCATGCATTGGCATGTTGCGGAGCCAAAATGGCGATAAATTCACGAGAGATGGGTCTGCGTAGAACAACCAGTGCTCCAGTATCAGCACCTGACGCTTCCTTCATAGACTCTTCTTTTCATGTATGCTTCAATCTTTAAGTAGTGACCATCGACGCACAAATTTATTTATTTCGATGGAGCAGAGCAATCGAGATTCATTTTGCAATGGTGTTTATATAAAAACTTTCAGGACCATGCAACCTCTTCCACTTGGAACGTCGACTCGAGATTACAAGCCCTCTACAACACCAACGCAGAACATCAAGGAAGGCAACTAGTTTTCCCACCTCAACCATTTCGAGGTAAATTAATCTCAGTGTTCCTTCCTGCATCGTCCATTTTCTGCATTTATGCATGAACAGAGTTAATTTAGAGATAAAAATGTGGGAATATATTAACGACTGGAATGTATCTATTTAGCAGGACACCCAGACGCTAACAATCTCAAGATGGAGAAGTGAGATCCAGGTATTTTTTAGTTTTCTTGGAGTAACTGGCAAATGTTGTGGAGGATGCTAAACTAATTATCTCTTTCCCTTTTTTCTTTTTTTCTACACATATATTTGTATGTATGGAATATGGATGTGTGTATAGTCTTATCCAAGGAATAAAATAATACCCAATACAATTTTGTAACCATGAGACAATATCTTCGTTGAGCCTTGTCAAATATATAACGATTTCAAAAGGTCGCCCACTTATCTAATCAGACCGAGCTAGAGAGAGAGAGAGATAACCTGAGCATGAAGAATTATTTGGTAATAATAAGTTTGATCATGAAGGGGAGGCCGTGTAAGATTATAAGCTTGTAAGCATGTTTATGTACAGGATGGAGAATACGAGAGATTCGTAATTGCTAGTAATATTTGCCTTTGATGAGATCATTCAAATGCCTCATCTCCTCGTGTTGCTGCTCCATCACTACTCGAATGACATCAACAATTGATATCATTCCGACAATCTTGCCATCTATTACGGGAGCATGTCGAATGTTATTCTCTGCAAACACATATCTTCCCACTATCAGTTTCTTTGCCAAGTCTATTACAGCTTTTCTAGTGCTTGCTAACCAACAAATTTAGTTTCTTCAACCTTACGGGTCTGTTTGAAACCCCTAGAAAAGAAAATGAGAATTTGACTATTATTATTCTCAAAAATAGTTAATGAAAATGAGATAATGATCAAATTCTCCTTTTCACTAATTATTTTTGGGAATAATAATGATCACATTCTCATTTTTTCTCTTTTCTTTTCCATGGGATTCTAAACAGACCCTAATTGATCTCTGAACCAACCCATATTACCTGCTTACCTATCATCAGTTGCATTGCCTGAAGAATACTCGTGTCAGACGTCACAGTAATTAATCTGTTCTGTAAAAGGCGAATCCAAATGTGTCATATGGTGAAAGATTTCGAAAGTACTTCACAAAGTTGATTAGAAAGAGAGGATAAGAATAAACCTCTTCTGTCATGATTTCTCCTACTTGGGTCGTTTTGGAGGATCTTCCTTGTACTATTATCTTCTTTAGATAGTCTGTTTTGCCATTCGATTCACAAAAAAATTAGGAGGATTAAAGTTCTCCTTCATTACTCTGTTCCTATCAAATACTATGTGAAAGATGAAGATCTGAACTAGGAACTAAGATTTATACGCTTGATCATGTCATACATGCATGAGTTTCAACATCAATGACAACCACAATTAAGGTGGAAAGCAAATACACAAAGCATCAAGAAGTTAAAGCAGTCCATCATTAGATTCTAATTTCGATCCTTGCAGGAGCATGAAAGCAAGTATAATAATATGGTGTTGACTGTTGAATGTTCATGATATAAATAAAAAACAACGGTTTCGGAAGAATTGTTGATATGAATTCTTGAATGTCATCTGATCTAGGTAGGTGTTGGAATATTTGTTCCATTATGCTTTAATATGCTCATTGCAATCCAATATTAACAAGTTAAATAACGCATTTTGCCTGGGTAGTGAAATTAAACCACTAGGCTAGAATGGAACTGCTAACTATCAAGTAAAACCTTGTTCAGATTTCGGAAGGGTTGATAGATGACCTCTTTCAGTGATGATTCCAGCAATTAGTTTCTGCACCCCCGGCTTCACAACTGCTAAAGACCCCACATTGTTTTGTGTCATCTGCAAATGTGTTTCCTTATCACAACTAATGAGAATGAATATATAACAATAATCATGGTTTAGTTCTGTTGATAAGTCAATAAATCATTTGTATGCGGTGGATGTATGCCATGAGAATTGCAGAGGTGAGTTCAGTGAACGCTTACATGTTTCACAGCCTCATAGACGGTGTCATCTGTTTGGCACCACAGTAAAGAAGGATCCATGTCACCTTTGGATTTTAGAATATCTGCAACAGTTGTGCTCGCCAATCCCTTGTTTACATCGGTTGGGTTGGACAAAGCACATCTAAACCGTGAAAGCCTTTCGGGCCTGAGAACTCTACCCTTTGAATATGTTGGGAGGACCGCATGCCCAAAAATGGCCACAGCTCTGCTGAGTCCTTGCATTCCTGACAATGAAGTTGAAAGAAACATTCGAGAAGAAAAGCTACAAAAATGCGGATCTATTAGTCCATAGAGTAATATTTATGTTCAAACAGGTTCTTTATTCATGTAGAGAGGCTGAATGATCCTCCTTGCAGATTTGCCAAGGTTTCCAGAATTCCCCTCTTGCTCAAGAAACAGCTTGCGGATTAGACAAGGTTGGTTTGTGATAGATGAATGTGACTAACCTGTCTTAGAACCTGAACACAACAACAGAAATCCTCCGACGTTTGGCTGTATCCGTGAGAGTATGGAGGTTACCCAGTGGCATTACCATCTGCGATGCACAAATAGCTCCAGAAGGTGGCTAGAATTACCCCCCATAAGTTTGAAGTACTGTGCCATTGCAAAGACTGCATACGTGAACGAAATTGACGGCCAACAGGAAGCAAAAGGGAGGTATCTATAGATTCCTCTTTGTAAAGACAAGTCATTCTTGTCTCGATGCCAGTCATTCTTTTCTCTCAATCCCTTCTCATTGGTTACGTAAAAGTTTACTTATTTCGAAAGAGAAAGAAAAGAAGAAAGGCACTTTAAAATCAGGATGTCGTATGGCCCAGATGGATCACGCCAAAGATCGTAGTACTAATTAGATTCTAATCCTTGCCATTGAGTCCACCGTCGCAAGGATAGGAAAAGCACGAGGTTTGGGTTTGGAACCAATAAAGGTATTAGCGTAGCCTTCCAAGTCCGGCAGCTGCAAGGAAGATGCCTTTACTCACAAACGCTTTCCAACATATCCTCCCACGAATTAGATGCAAACTTGCACGCGTCCGCTTAGGAACATGTTTTGACAATTTATTTCTCACCTTCTCTGCTCATATATATCCTCGTCTTCACTCTCCCTCTCAGATAACCTTAGTCGGAAAAGACTCCATATTCCCACCATGACAGAACAAACAGGCAGGCAACCATTTCGATTTCGGTTCCCCTTCTGGCAGAACCCAGCATCCTCCACTACTCAGCCTCCTCTTCAGACCACAACCACAAGTCAGTCTCAACGCCCACAATCACGACCACCTCTACCATTTACAAACCTCTTATCGTCCACAACTCGACAAACTGGGCAGGTAGTTTCATCACCATCCAGAACCTCTCGCTCACAACCTCAAGCTTCTCAATCCATGTCTTTGCCCCGTGGAACCTCAGAGGTACTACCAACTACTCAAACAAGACCTCTAACCCCAACAACTTCCGTCCATTCGACCAAAACACCATCTAAGCCCTTATCGCCCCCTCAGCCAAGCCGCCAAAATATACCTCCAAAAGCCTCCCCACCGTCTCCTTCTCAAGCAGCCACAACTGCAACCCAATCAATAGCATCACAGAGATCTCCATCACCATTACAGGTAAGATCATCTCAGTCCCATTCAGCGTCTTTGACTAATCCTGAACACCAACAACCAACTACGAAGTTCCATTCAGAAACACTGCCATCTCCATTTCTTCCTAAGAAAGTCTCTGAGTCACAGCCTGCAACTGTTGTTCCACAAGAGCTTTTGCCTGCATCAATATCCACTAAGCCATCTGCTTCACCTGAGAAACCATCAATTCCTCAGGCTAGCAATCAAGCTCGGCCACAAAGAACACCAAAGTCCCCAGACAAGACTTCTGCAAAATCATCATCCAAACTGTCTCAGGTGACAAACCAGAAAATCCATGAGGCATCACTTCAGAGCACTTCAGCAGCGGCTACTACTCTCAAAGCAGACAATGCCACCATACCTATCAATCGTCTCATCCAAACTCAAAGATCAGAACTTCAGCTACAAAGAAATGATGAGAAAAAAACCATCACAAAGCAAGAAGCAAATCCACTTGGAAAGAGCAAGACCCCTGAAGATGAGGAGCCAAAGAAAAAGGAAGAGACATTTGTAGACAAAGTGCCAATGTCCATTGACCAACACCAAATTCATTTTGGTTCAGTGCCTGTGCCCACAAAAGATAGAGAAACCACAAGACCAAATAAAGTGGAGAAGCACAGGGACCTAAGTGAAAAGAAGTCGGCGGCAATGACATATGAGGGAGAAGAAAGCAAACTTTTAACATCTACCAAGCAAAACACCAGTCATACCACTGACACAGATAGGCATCCAAGCAGCTCTACGACCAATTCAGAAAGAACCAACCTGGAGAAGGAAATTAGGCAAGACATCTCAAGGTACATCCATCAGGCGACAGCAAGAAATCATCAACCTGAGGATAACTTTGCAGTGAATGTTACAACCCTCGCAGGTGACAATAAAGGAGCACACATGAATATCAGGTCCAAAGCCATAAACACGGAGGGGCTGGTGCACATTCACAGGGGCTACAAGATCCAGAAGGAAGACAAGGTTGATATGACCAAAAATGAGGATGAGACTGCAAATGAACAGCCAAACATTCCAAGGAATCAAATGTCAGATACAAAAGAGACATACGCTAATAGCAATTCTCAAAGCATCAACAACTCGATCCTATACAACAGCTCCTGCAGTGAAAAGAGTCCTGGAATCCACCTGACTCTTTCCTATGGCCCCCTGACAGCAGTCAACAAATCAAAGGAGAGAAAGGACCTGTTCAAAACACTGAAGGCAAATTCAATCATGAAGCCCAACCCACAGCTTGCGTCTCAGACCAACATCAGACGAAGATGCCTCAGATCACTTTTCATGGAATCCAGTGAGTCAGATCCAGACAATCAACAAAAACCTCGACGCCATGGATGCCGTTACAGGTGTGGAGAAATATAAAAGAACGACGAAGACAACTCAAGCGGAAGTAGCAGATATGCACAAAAGCATGCAAACATAATTTGATAAATAAATAATGGGTACAGCAGGTTTTGCATACTTGGTTTCTTTTTCTCCAGATCATATACAATACAAGAAAATAAAGAACAAAAAAGTTTATCCTTCTGAATAATATTTTTACTTTTTGCCATTGCAGCTAATTTGCGGGGGGAAAAAAGAAAAATAAAACTCCAATGCTTGAATATTGGAAAATGGAATGTATCCATCAGCTTTGTTGAAAAAATATCAGTCTGAACCAAAGAGAATGCACCTCCCTCCCTCCCTCTCTCACCACCCCCACAATATGGATTCAATATATGAAATCCTTGCAACGTTGTTTTTTTCTTTTCTTTTTTTAACCTCTACATGAGTTAATATCAACAATATCTAAAGGAAACAACTTCGAGTGAGAAAGAGCACCAACCACCTGATTATGCTTTAATCACAAACATAGAGCAGATTTGGCACAGCTTAACAGAAACCGATGATCACATAACTTAGAGATACTTAGCCTCAGCCACAAAAGACTGCAGGTAGACATCTCCAACCATCAAGTATATAACACTATATAGCGTCCTTGAGGAAGCTTGATCCGAGTGACAACCGGTATGCAATTGGATAGCTGTAGAAGGCCACAATAGCACAAATTGTCATTCCCATACTGGTTTGGTATCAAAGCTACTCAAGCAGACAGCAAAAGCCTGGAATGCTGATAGTGGATAATGATAATCCATAGTGAATATGTCTTTGCCAATTTTACCAAACTGGAGAATCACTTTTTCATGCTCAAGCATAACTTGATGGGAAGGCTCCACAACTGCCACAAGCTGGAAGTTTTTGACAGAGGCCACTGTAACTCGCCCTCTGAAATTCAAGCACCAGCATTGCAACTGGTCATGCCATCGAGGAGCCTTGTTCTTTAAAACCAGGGGTTCAGCTGAGCTCACTGATTCTGTTGACTGACACAAGTTCATTGAGCTACAATCCACAGCAGGCTCCTTTGATTTGGGAACAGGAGGTAAAAGAGAAAATGACTGCTCCAAGGACCGTGCAACTTCTGTGGGTGTTGGTGCAGTTCCTCCTTCCCTTATTGAGGTTATTGGAATGGAGTGCATTGTGCATTGCATCCTCCTTGGGCCTCTGGTCCTGAGGACGTTAAGTTCATAGGAGATAGTTGCTACATGGTGGTTACCAGCTGGAACCCGTGGAGATACTTGCCTTGGATAAATTTTCCTAAATGATCGATTGTTTGACAAAACCAAACTATGTTGTGCAGCTGAACTGTCATATATTGTGAACTTGGTGCCCAAAAAATTTGACCTGCCAATAAATATTTACATAGACTCATGTCAGATAAGTGTTCCACACATGGAACAAAATTATTCACCATTTATATAACAACGTGCCTCAACTTTCCCATGTAAGCACTGCTTGTCCGAGAGAAGTCATCTGACACCAATGAGATCACAAACTCCACACTGGTAGTACGCCTGATTTTTCTGGCTGCATATAGCAATTTACCATTCTCCCCCAACAATGCTGCAATCCATTAAAACTTCAAAGCATCAGAAAGTTGCTGGGCAGGTATATGTATGCAACACCGCTGTAGTACAGAAGCTTTGATTCAATCCTTTCCAACCCATTGCATATTATGAAAATAGAAATAGCATAAAAAACGAAAACAACTTCAACTGCCATGAAAACAGTAGATAATGGGTTAAGACATTTAAAATCTTAACTTATAACCATTCTCTGCCAACTAATATTAGAAATTCCAAAATACAAAATCTACAACTAGACTACAACACTCTCTGCTATCTCAAATTATTGGTCCATGTGCTCTAGTAAACCTTCAGCTGACAGCCATAGGATTAGCAAGTTAACTAAATTCACCACTACAACATGAAGAACAGTTGGTCGTCACTCGGTTATGCGTTTAGCAATCTTAAAAATGCTCAAAAGAGAAATAGAAGCCAACTTCAAGGAACTTATCAATTACCAGGACTCAGACCAAGGTATAGACTATAAGTCGAAGTCGCATGGTCCCTCTTAATGAAGCATTGCATGGGTGAATCGCGCGGTCCCGGCTATCCAATCAAGAATAGGAAAGTTAAATCAGAAAACCCCACTCCAGAGAGCAGAATGCCCACCAAAAAAAAACAAAAAAAGAAAACACAAAAAAAACAAAGGCAGAGAAACAAAACATGCCTGCTTCAGGGAAATGGGAAATGTGACCCGCCCAGATTCCTCGGGCGTTTTGACAATCTCTTTGGTAATGTGCCTCCAAGACCGGCAAACAGAGGCACAGGCAACAACGTGCTTCCTCTCAGGCCATGCAATCTCACTAGCTTCGACCCGTCGGATCACATCAAAAAGCAATTCTGGTGGCAGATTGGCCCAGCGGCTCTGCTGAGGCGTATCCAGTGAACGCGCTTCTTGGGCCAGTGAGTCCATTCCCACCCCTCGCCTAGACATGCTTCCCATCCCATCTTTCGAATCTCTCCGATCACGAAAGATGCTTTTGAAAGACATGGTCTATTCGGCTCGTCTATTTTGTTGATGGGCAAGTGCGTTGTATACACGCATAATTCAGACCGAGTGACAACTTAGAAGTCGCAGGAAGTTGGCATTCCGATCCTTAAGGGGAAGCAATAATTTGAGGATAGAACTCTACCTTGCAAATCTGCCGATTGCCCACTCAAGAAAAGCCAGAGCAGACGAATACCGGAGACTAGTACTCAAAAATCCTGGAGACATTTTAAGAACTGGCCGAGGATGACCCAATTCGAAATGAGGGAATTAAAAATTAAACCTCGAGTCCTCGATGTATACGTATGTTATTTTTGGCAGCAAGGAAGAATTCAGCGCTTTCGTAGACGAATATGCCGCCAAAAAAAAAAAAAAAAAAAAAACATAAAATCCAATGCCGTGGTCACAATATCTGAAAATGAAATAAAAGAAGAAGATAGAGCATCATGATCTACAGCAACAAAAGCGGAATTTAGAAATGAGACTCTGTATCAAATAATCAGAGGATGGAGATCAAGAGGGGAGCGTCCGGCGGTGGCGGCAATAGACGGATCCCAAATTCCCAATTCCGAAAAGCCTCGGTTCAGCGGCATTGCGCTCCTACTGTTCTGCCCCTATCTGAATCTGTGCTGTTTAAAGGTTTCCTATGTACTCCACTCTCATCACAAGTAATTCAGAAAGAATTTATTGGCAAAAAACCTCAAATAACATTTTTTCAGAAATTACAAGAAACTTAAGAGAAGGAAAATATTATCATAGTATAAGAACATTGAAATTCAATTTATTTTAATATTATTATTATAATATAAAAAATAAAAAATATTATCTTAAATTAAAATTCATAGAAATATTAAATTGTAGTATGTTTATTTATGATAAATTTATATATAAAAGTCTATAAATTTATTTCTTAGGCTTTTATATAATTTTCATTAAAAAAATTAAAATGATTAATTTCTCCGTTTTTTTCCTTTTTTCTTGTGCATCCAAACAAGAGAAACGATGTTTCTCTTTTGTCTTTTTTTCTCTTATTTTCCATGAACATCAAAACAAGAGACAAAATATTTCTCTCTTTTCTCTTCACTTTATGTGTTCCAAAATAGCCCAAGTTCTTGAAACTTGAAAGGTTAATTTCCCCGTCCTTTTGTCGTCTCCTTTATATATAGGGACATTTTTCGGTGTTTCCTAGTGTATTATAGTAGATAGGTATCTCTACATGCTTCAAGCTAGATGAATGAAAAGGTTGTATTATGTATGCTTGGTGAGTTTTCCATCCACATAAAATAACATTCCAAGAGACATCCATTATCTTTGAGTGTGCACATGTGTTATGATGATATTGCATCCTACCTGGACAATGATATGTCAGGTGGCATGGCATTAAACCTATCGGGTGCACCCAAGCGGTCAAAGCTGACTTGTTATTTTACACTATGCATATGTGCAGTTGAACTATCAAAGTTAGGTATTTTTTATATTAAATTTAAAAATTAGTTATTTGCGTTAATATTTATAAAAAACATGGGTAAAATAGTAAAATTCCTTATATATATATACATGTCCATTTGGACCATGGAATGACTGAGAGGGGGGAGGTGGCTCTAACCCTCCTTGCCTTCGTTTAGCATTTTTATAATATAATATGATACGGAGGTGGATCCTTTCTGAATCCGTAGACATGAAGCAGGGCGGCCGAGCTGGGAAATGGTTGAAGAAAGGCAGCGAACATCCAAACCCGTCGCAGCCGCCCTCATATGCTTGAAACGCAAGACAGCTAAAACAGAATTCGATCGTTCAAAACAGTCTCCATTTGATCAAGCATGCGAGATCGTCTTTACGTACTAGCTTAAAAATTTGTAATATCAGTAAAATTATCTTTTCTAACACATTGCCAAGTCATCTGGAACCGCGCGGTAGTTTAATCCCGTGCACAGATGGACACCGATCAGTCTTGGGCATATATATCGATGGCTTTTCTGAGTCTTTTTGCATCCATTTCTACTTGCAGACGATAAAGATGAGGCGTCAGTATCCAATTACCAGTATCAGTCTTCCCTAACGTCTTACGCCATTAATCAGAGAAATAAAAACAAGTCCGGCGCTTAACGGCTGCCATTAATCAGCACTGAAGAGAAATCAAATTACCGGACCTCATTACGTGGAAAGAAGATTTTAATTGACTGTTATCTTCAAGCAGAGTGGTAAGAGAATTGGAGATGAAGGGACGCGGGGCAGTCTTTGACAATGAGCGACGATAGCTAATAATCGAAGTTTCTTATACTTGTTCAAGTAGCGTAGAGGCTCGCTATGTTAGGAGGCGAAAGCACCCAGTCGGAGCTTGGAAACTAAGAAATCGGTCGTGGATTACATTGACTTGGCCATGGAGGATCATATAATAAGCTGGACGTGCACGTTCTCCTCCGTTCTTTTTCATCATTCCGTCAAAAAAAAATAAAAAAAACAAGTTTCTGTTTTGAATCCCGAGGAAGAAGAAGATACAAAAAAAGCACATGGCCATTGTACCAAAGAACTCGTCTTCTATTTGCGGCATTTGGGTTGGTTTGGGTCTCTTCGCTGCTTCTGCGTCTATGGCTTCTTCCGTCGACTCTTCTTCCGCTGTTCTCATTCGGGTCGACCACTCTGGGAAAGGAGACTATAAGAAAATTCAGGAAGCTATCAATGCCGTTCCTTCCGGCAACACTGAGAATTATTTCATCTGGATTAAGCCCGGCATCTACAGGTATATTTTGTCAATATGTTTGTACTATAGACTCCGCTTTTATGCAAATAAACCTTCTCAAGTGTCGACCGTGGTGAATAATAAACCCATGAATCTGTCTCAATCCCGCAACAGTTGATCTCTTCTTTCTGAGTTTGGTGAAAGTTTTTTTTTTTTTTTTTCCGATTTACTAATATCCGTATCCTCTTCTGTATCTGCACTCTGCAGAGAAAAAATCGTGGTTCCGGCCGATAAACCCTTCATAACACTGAGTGGATCAAACGCAAACTCAACCATAATAACTTGGAATGACAGTGGGGAAATATTTCAGTCTGCAACGCTCTCTGTTCTAGCTTCTAATTTCGTGGGAAGACTTCTCACAATTCAGGTACCAAACGCACAGATTCGTCACTCCCGCCTTTCTTGGCTGAAGAATGAATCAAACCATATATAAACACCTTCAAGAATAATAACTTGATATGCTGGTCCTTGCAGAACACGTATGGAGCAGGTGCCAAAGCAGTTGCTTTGCAAGTTTCCGGAGACAAAATAGCTTTCTATGGATGCAGGATCATCTCCTATCAGGACACACTCCTCGATGACATGGGAAGGCACTATTACAAAAGCTGCTACATCGAAGGAGCCACCGATTTCATCTGCGGGAATGCGCTTTCTCTCTTTGAAGTAAGTTATATTGAAAAGAAGTGTGTAGTTGTAACTAGTAACAGGCCGGATGATGATCAAATTAACGGTACTGTGTTGTTCGTTGGTACTAAACTAGCGTAAGTGTTTGTTCATTTGTAAACATTATGTTACAGAGGTGCCACATTCACTCGGTGTCGGAGGGAGAAGGAGCTATAACCGCGCAACGTCGAGTTTCACCGGAGGAAAATACAGGCTTCATCTTCCTTGGAGGCAGGATATCAGGGACAGGGAATACACTCCTGGGAAGACCGTGGGGAGATTTCTCCAGAGTTGTCTTTGCTTGGATTTACATGCCCAGTCAGGTGGCGCCACAAGGATGGAGCAATTGGAACGACCCCAGTAAGCAAAGGTATAATATATATATCAATTTATACATCATACATGCACGCGTGATTGCGATTTATTTCGTGGTTTTCTTTGCAACAGTACCGTTTTCTACAGAGAATACAAGTGCCACGGCCCTGGAGCGAGGCGTTCCGGCAGAGTTGCATGGTCTCAGGAGCTGTCAAGCCAGGAGGCTGCACCTTTCCTCAGTAAATCCCTCATCAACGGCGCCGAGTGGGTAAGGCCTTCCCCGACACACTTCAGGAGACAGAAAGGCTTCGCTCCTATTACTGAAAAACTGGATTTGGGTGTATAATCTAATCCTTTCGATCATCACATAGCTCCTCTCCTGCTACCTGCTTGTGTATTTATTTTGTATTTGTGGAAAATTTGACTCCATTTTACTCATTCTTTTCCATTGATGCTGGCTTGATGTAATTCCCTGTCTTTGTTTATGTATGAACTTTTATTTAATTATTCATTCTTTCCCAGTGATTTTTGTTTGTTTATCCTTATTATTTGACGAGGTGTGTATAGTACTATAGTAATATATGAGTTTAGATTTGCTAGAGAGAACTGATGGGACACATATCCATTTTTATGTGTCTCATTTATGGTCCTCAGAGAACATGTTCTAGCAGATCTGACCCTGTTGTATACTGTAGCTTATATAAAAACTTAACAAAAATATGACCGCAAGAAGGTGTAAAAAGGTTGCAATTTGGCATTTGAAACACTAGTAGAACTTTGGCATTTGAAGCACTAGTAATGGGGGGTTAGTCAACAAACAAGAAATTTGATCTTGATCTTCGAAATGGGTGTTCGTGTGGACAAGTTCATGTTCGAAGATGGTGTTAGTGTGGATAAGTTCATCTTCTCATCTTCGAAATTTAAAACTATTGATTTTATTAATTATAAAAATGAGTTAATTAACCAAATGTTTGAGTTAACAATATTTTAATTACCACTATTAAATCACTGATACAATAGAGTAAATAAAAAATTTATATGATTAATAAATAAAAAAGTACTATATTAATAACATAAGATAGATTTTTTACATGGTATTAATTACTAATATATTTTCAAAAAATTAAAAGTAATTAATTAATCAAATGCATAATTATATTTTATTTCCCAAAACAATAAATATGAAGTTTAATATAGTAATAAAATTGAACAAAAATAATAAATAAATACATATACAACTTTATTAATAATGCAAAAGAAAGATTATTCAAATAACGAGTTTGTGCCCTTAATATTAAAATCATCAGGTTACAAATTTAGTACATATGAACGACACATGTTCAAAAGTAATAAAATACAACCATCATTTATCGTTCCACATGGAAGTCGATATGGCATCTCGAAATTGTGCGACTCTTTTGGATTCTAATGCACTCTGCCTCCGAAAGTATGTTACTTGGCTACCCACATCCTCAAGACCATCGCAATCGTCACTGTCTGTATCATCCATTGCACCTAATTGGACCGCATCACCTCCTCCACCGAGCTCGCCTCCCGAATCATCATCTTCATCTTCAAATATATCATCATAATCCTCTCCACGTATATAATTGTGCAATATGCAACGAACATGTACAATTTTTACCTGGATCTTGAAAGAAAATGGAAGAGCGCCTTTTAACATTTGAAATCGAGGTTTTAAAGCACCAAAAGTTCGCTCAATAATATTCAGTAAAGATGAGTGTCTTCGATTGAATAATTCTTTTTTATTTCTAGGAATATTATCTCCAAATTCTATCAGATGATACCGGGTTCCTCGATATGGAGCCAAAAATCCCGGAAGATTTACATAACCAGCATTAACTAGATAATATTTTCCTATAATAGAAATTATATTCCACATAAAATAATTGAAGATAACATAGATAAAAAATGACTGCATAAAAATATATTACTTACCTTCAGGTACAAAATTTTTATCTCGGCGAGTCAATGCGTCCTTCAATACACGAGAATCAACTGCTGATCTCTCCCATCCAACAAGTACATAAGTGAATTGCATGTCTAATGAACATACTGCCATCACATTTTGTGAGAGATAGCCTTTTCTATTCCAGAACCTTGGTTGATCTTCAAGTGGAATATTTGCTTTGATATGAGTTCCATCAATAGCTCCAATACAATCCTAATTATACATTTTCAATTAATATTGACTAACTTTGTATATTAATATAAAATTATTTAGTTATAGGAAGTGATGTTACCTTGAAGTACGGATAAAACATTGAACTAATTAAAATCTTCGAGTGTGTGGGCCGTTTGACGTAATCAGAGTGAAGTTTGAGGATTGCATCCAACACCTTGTTGAAATACTTATGGTCCAGTTTGACCTATCAAACATCTCTGCTGTGACACTATAAAGTTGTTGTTGACCAACAGTTAGGAGGAAATATGCAAGTTGTTCTTCAACTGAGATAGTCTTTGTGGCTGATAAAAACCCTTTACTAGTAAGTATATCTGCCAATTTGGGAACTGCCAGTTGATTCATCCTGTAAACTTTTTGAAATTTAATTGGTGATTTGTCTAGTGCCTTTTGCAAATACAATGGACCATTCATCCCACAAGAACGTGGTACACGTCTGTTGTAATGGTCCAGATAGTATCTTCCCATGGCGAAAACAAAGTTGTGAATGCAACCATAGTTCCAACCTTTTCTTCATTTGTCATAGTATCCATGGAAATCTACAAATTCAATTGCCTAAAAGCCATAAACATAAGTAAACATCAATCTTCAATCATAACCTATTTGCAATCATACGTATACACAACCATATTCATCCACATTCCCACATCCCTACACAACCATATCTATTTAATTGTCCACATCCATACTCATCTACCATATTCATTCATACAATATAATATTAACACAACAACATATCAATTTTTTTTTTGAGAAGAGTTGTAAATGTATTCAAAAGAAAAAATACAAGCCTAGAGACTAAAAAGACATTTCCTCCACAACAAGATGTTGGAGGGTAACGCCTTTTTTAGGTTGAACATCGGCTAAATGATTAGCGGATCTTGGAACATGTTTCCAAGTACATAATAAAACAGAAGTTAAATTACAAATTTCATCAAAAATCTTCCAATGACGCCAAGGAGGTTTTGATGGCTTGGAGCACCAGTTTATAATGACTTGAGAATCCCCTTCAATCAAGAGAGCACCGTCCTTTTTTTGTTTGAAGAGCTTCAGCCCGTTGAGCAAGCCATGTAATTCCGCACAAGTAGAGTCTGACACTCCAATTGGACCCACATAAGTGAAGAGAAGATTCGCTTGATCATCGTGAATTACTCCACCAAATCCAGCTAGGCCCGGACACCCGAAAGCACTTCCATCAAAATTTAATTTAAAGTGTCCAGGAGGAGGTCTAGTCCATTCTAACATAATAGGAACCTTCGAAGTAAGACATTTTCGCAACATTTCTCCAATTTTCCCTCATATTTGTTGCTCTTAGATCATAGAATTCTTTGCGAAGGAGAACCCAAGAGCTAACTTGACTGACTATCTGATCACAAAGAATATTCCGACGAATAGCTTTTTGATTTAAATACTAACTATACTAATAAGTCTTGCAACGTCATAATTCAAACAACATACCTAAATACATAACAATATTCCAATAGAAGATAGTGTATATAAAACGTATTACAAATAGTTTGTTACACAATATTTAAGTCACTTGACCCGCTCTTCCACTGTCATCTTCGTAAAATACTCCTTCTTACTTGGCGTGTCCAACCATAAAGGAGTGATTTCCCTCATTGCATCAATGAATTTATTACTGTCATTACCGGACATTTCGGTTCTCTTTCTACGACTTCTTTCATATTGATTACCTGGAGACTCATCCACGCTTAATAATGGCGATGGAGTATTTCTAACTATATCAACATCCTCGGGCTCAGCTACCGGGACATGTTCCAATTCACAGATGACTTCATCGCCCTGATCTACAAAGGTTGCACCTCCTGACCCTACAGCTATTGTGTTTTCCACCACCACAGCTAATTTGTCGTACAGGGGGCAACCTTCACTTATGTACTTCTCAACATCTTTATGCTCCTACAAAAATAAAACATCCTTCAGACGTCTTGGAATAGAGTTATATTAACGCGGAAAACATAAAAACTATTTTATAGTACATCGTGATTTATTGACCTTTATGTAGTCAAGCCTTACAGAATTACATGCAGTAACTTGCCGTTTGGTATGTTTTCTTCCATGCTCTTGTTCAATTCTTCACTTGCTCAACAATTTTTTTATTGACTGCGTCTTCATTGAACTTATTAACACAGTCCATATATACCTCATGCTTCTAAACCCCGTTAGGCAACTTGTTCCCTAGATTGACCTGCTCGACCAAGAGATCGAGCATTTTGCTATCATCATCGAAGGTCCAAATGTCATATGGTCGATCAGTTAGTTGTCTTCTTGCAGCCATGTATTGACAAAACAAGATCAAGGGACTGACGGAACAGTCCAAACATCCACAAGAGAGAGCGTAGCTCTCTGGTTTCACGGCGAAACGAAACACACGAAGATGGAATCCAAAATTCTTTCCGTTGGGGATTTTTCCTCTTTCATTAAGTATATATCCTTTAGGTTTTCCTGTTACAAAATGGCCCATGGGCCCAAGACAATACCCCCTCATCCCATTAAGCCTAATCAAATAACCCTATATACATATCCTAAATTATACAACAATTATGAATATAAATTACTTTTAATATATATTTTAATATATCGTAACATCCCCCCTCAAATTGATGATGGTGAGTCAACCAGCAACAATTTGCCAACCAAAAAATTATGTCGGGATTGAGATAATGCTTTGGTGAAGACATTGGCCACTTGAAGATCCGAAGAAATGTACGGTAGAGATATTACCCGGCGCTCCAAAGTGTCGCGGATGGAGTGACAGTCAACCTCAATATGCTTGGTACGCTCATGAAAAACCGGATTGGCTGCAATCTGTATAGCACTTGTATTATCTGCATGAAGCGGTGTAGAGGAGGGCTGAGAAAACTGGAGCTCAGCAAGAAGACCACGGAGCCAAATAATTTTCGAACACGCAGTAGACATAGCACGATACTCGGCCTCGGTAGATGACTTGGACACTCGATCTTGTTTCTTACATTTCCAAGAAATCAGTGCATCGCCTAAAAACATACACCAGCCTATAGTAGAGCGACGGGTATTGGGGCACCCTGCCCAATCAGCATCACTGTAGGCAACCAGATGTAGCGCGAAGCCAGTAGGAAAGAATAAACCAAGAGCAGGGGAGCCGCGCAGATAGTGGATGATGAGCTGAACGGCCGCAAGATGAAGGTGTCGAGAAGATGCCAGAAACTGACTGACCTTATGAACAACATAGAAAATTTCCGGGCGAGTAGTAGTCAAGTAGATGAGACTCCCGACTAGTCGTCGATAGATAGTCGGATCATCAAGGAGAGTCCCTTCATCTTTCCGATATTTGACATTGACCTCTATAGGGGTAGCCACCGAAGATGTGTCCTCCAACCCAGCGAGTGTGATAAGATCTTGAATATGACAAAACAAGATCAAGGGACTGACGGAACAGTCCAAACATCCACAAGAGAGAGCGTAGCTCTCTGGTTTCACGGCGAAACGAAACACACGAAGATGGAATCCAAAATTCTTTCCGTTGGGGATTTTCCCCCTTTCATTAAGTATATATCCTTTAGGTTTTCCTGTTACAAAATGGCCCATGGGCCCAAGACAATACCCCATCATCCTATTAAGCCTAATCAAATAACCCTATATACATATCCCAAATTATACAAAAATTATGAATATAAATTACATTTAATATACATTTTAACATATCGTAACATCCCCCCTCACCATCATCAATTTGCCAACCAAAAAATTATGTCGGGATTGAGACAATGCTTTGGTGAAGACATCGACCACTTGAAGATCTGAAGAAATGTATGGTAGAGATATTACCCGACGCTCCAAAGTGTCGCGGATGGAGTGATAGTCAACCTCAATATGCTTGGTACGCTCATGAAAAACAGGATTGGCTACAATCTGTATAGCACTTGTATTATCTGTATGAAGCGGTGTAGAGGAGGGCTGAGAAAACTGGAGCTCAGCAAGAAGACCACGGAGCCAAATAACTTTCGAACACGCAGTAGACATAGCACGATACTCGGCCTCGGTAGATGACTTGGACACTCGATCTTGTTTCTTACATTTCCAAGAAATCAGTGCATCGCCTAAAAACATACACCAGCCTGTAGTAGAGCGACGGGTATCGGGGCACCCTGCCCAATCAGCATCACTGTAGGCAACCAGATGTAGCGCGGAGCCAGTAGGAAAGAATAAACCACGAGCAGGGGAGCCGCGCAGATAGCGGATGATGCGCTGAACAGCCGCAAGATGAAGGTGTCGAGGAGATGCCATAAACTGACTGACCTTATGAACAACATAGGAAATGTCCGGGCGAGTAGTAGTCAAGTAGATGAGACTCCCGACTAGTCATCGATAGATAGTTGGATCATCAAGGAGAGTCCCTTCATCTTTCCAATATTTGACATTGACCTCCATAGGGGTAGTCACCGAAGATGTGTCCTCCAATCTAGCGAGTGTGATAAGATCTTGAATATACTTATTTTGGTTTAAGAAAATACCTTTGAGTGTGTGATGGACCTCCAACCCTATGAAGTAGGTGAGGCGTCCAAGATCCTTCATATGAAAAGTGGCATGCAACACCTTATGAAGCGTGGTAATCAGTCCAGAGTCAGTGCCAGTAATGATGATGTCATCCACATAAACCAAGAGAATGACCATGCCTGCAACAAACTTATGATAAAGGAGGGAGGAATCATACTAACTCTGGGTAAACCGGTGGAGGATAAGAGTGCTACGAAATTTCTCAAACCAAGCCAGAAGGGCTTGTTTAAGCCCATACAAAGGACGTCGTAGCTTGCAGACGTGATCAGGAGACGATATAGATATACCCGAGGGAAGCTTCATATAGACATCTTCTTGCAGATCACCGTGGAGAAAGGCATTCTTCACATCCATCTGATGCAATGGCCAAGATTGAGAGGCTGCAATGGCTATGATAGTACAGACTGTGATCATCTTGGCAACTGGGGCAAAAGTTTCCTCATAATCAATCTCATATTCCTGCCTGTTCCCCAAGGCCACAAGGCGGGCTTTGTACCGATCCAACGATTCATCGAAACGCAGCTTGACAGAGAAGACCCACTTACTTCCAAGAGGCCGAATAGTGGGAGGGCAAGCCACAATGTCCCAGGTGTGATTCTCCTCTAGCACTTGTAGTTCAATTTGGATGGCCTTTTGCTCACACACATGTGCTATAGCCTGTTTATATCCAGAAGGAATGGAAATAGAAGACAAAGTAGCTACCAGAAATACAGGGGAGGGAAAACCATACCGGTCAGGAGGGTGAGAACTACGTGTGGATCTAAAAAGATGGAGGGGAGCAGAAGCAGAGGGAGGATCATGAGCAAGCGCTAGGTCAGAAGGGGAAGAGGGCAGCGAAGCAGTGGGTTGAGGCTCATCAAAGCTCGACAAACTAGACAAAGAGGTAGACGGAAGTGTAACTTGAGAGGGAAAGAAATATTGGTTTTCAAAGAAGACCACATTCCGAGAAACACGGACTCGACGCGCCTGAGGATCATAGCAAACATAACCCTTTTGAGAACCGGCATACCCAAGAAATACACACATAATGGATTGAGCTGTAAGTTTATGTTGTTCATGATCAGGTAAATGCACAAAACAAACACAACTGAATGTCCGAAGAGCTGTGTAGGACGGAGAATAACCGAATAATTTAACAAAGGGAGAGACATGATGCAAGACAGGTGAGGGCAGGCGGTTAATTAAATGGACGGAGGTAGAGAGAGCTTCACACCAAAACCTAGGAGGAACGGATGATTCAATGAGAAGGGTGCGGACTATATCAAGAAGGTGACGATTTTTGCGCTCAGCAACACCATTTTGTTGGGGGTGTCGAGGCACAAGAACGTTGAGAGATAATACCTTTGTTTTGCAGAAATTCTTGGAATTCTGCTGACATGTACTCGCTGCCAGAGTCAGAGCGGAGTACTTTAAGGTGAGCGGAGAACTGGGTTTCAATGAGTGCAAGAAACCTCTTAAAAACGACAAAAACGTCAGACTTAGCTCGTAGGAAGTAGACCCAGGTAAATCGACTAAAGTCATCAATAAAGGAGACAAAGTACTTAAAGTGTGTATGCGAGATAACAGGAGCAATTCCCCAAACATCACTATGAATAAGGTCAAAGTAGTGGGAAGCATGTGAGGCATGATGTGGAAATGATAGAGTTTTACTTTTGCCAAGTTTACATGAGGAACAGTCAAAGAACGTGTCACGAGACGTACAATCTTGATTGCCTAATAAACCCGATTTAAATAATGTACGAAGTACAACCGAGTTTGGGTGGCCTAGACGTCTATGCCACAACTTAGGGCCAGATCCAACAACATTACAAGCAAAAGAAAGTACAGGAGAACGTGGAATAACAGTGGATAGAAAGACTTTAAGTGGAAATAGCCTGCCCACTTTAGGCCCCTTCGCGATCACCTTCCCCGACGTTTGATCCTGCAGAACACAACCAAAGCGAGAAAACTGAACATTACAGTTTTTATCAACCAATTGACCAACAGACAAAAGGTTTGTCGACAGGTCAGGAGACACAAAGACATCAACTAAAGATGGAGAGAGATCACCAACAACACTGATAGGCAGAGTGCTGCCATCAGTAGTGTTGATGTGCAGATTGCCATCATACTTTCAGACATTTGAAAGAGATACCACATTGTTGGTCATGTGGTTAGAGGCACCAGAATCAAAATACCATGGGTGAGTAGAAAGGTTCTGTTTACCTGAGATATCAAAAATAGAAAAGGTAGAAATGATCATCTGTTGTACTATTTCAGGAGTGAGAGTGGTGGAACTGGCAGGTGCTGGTGGAACAGGAATGATAGGGACCGACACGGCAGGTGGCAATGTGGTAGAACTAGATGTACCCGTGGATGCATGATAAGCTGTAAGCTTCCTCCGTGGAGGTCGTGTAGGGCAAATGGTGATGTGATGACCCGATTTCTTACAGTAGTTACAGAATAGAATCGACTTCTTGGGGGCAGTCTCGAACAAAGTGACCATAAACCTTGCAGTGGAAGCATTGAATAGAACTGGTGTCCCGACCCTGAGGCCTTCCTTGTGCTACATAAGCTACAGGAGCCGAGAGATCAGCCTGAACGCAAGCTGCCATGCTAGCCTGAGTAGTAAGGCGTTGTTCCTCCTGAAGAAGTTCATTCAAACAGGCATCTAGGGACGGCACCGGATGACGATTCATTAGATGTGATCGAGCAATCTCAAACTCAGGACAAAGCTTCATCAAGAATTGATCCCGTTTACTGGTGTCATGGACAGCTTGCACAACAGAGAGACTAGCAGCAGGGACATCCTCGTAAACAATGTCAGTGTAGTCAGCCCATAGATTTTGGAAGCCCGAGAAATATTCTTCAATCGAACGACTGCCTTGGGTGAAATTTGCAAGTTCATATTCAACTTGAAATCGACGGGCCGTGCTGGTTTGACGATAAACCTTGTGGAGGTAACTCCACATATCGGCGGCAGTTTTGTAGGGCCTCAGATTTGAAAGTAGGTGAGGCTCAAGAGATCCAAGTATCCAAGTCATGACTCTAGCATCCATGATGATCTATTTGGACAATGCGTCAGCATCGCCAGGTGTCGGATCACTCCCGTCAATATGACCCCATAAATTTCTTCCCTGAACAAATAACCGGAACTGAAATTCCCAAGTACCGTAGTTCTTCCTGTGAACCGAATAGGAACGAAATCAAACTTATCTGCTGACATGATAAAATTGAATCTAGCAAAATTCTTGATGCAACCCCGCAAGATAAGAAATTCCAAAAATACTTCCACTTTTCGGAAATTGCAAATAGACCCCTACACTTACAGAAATCCAAGAGTTGCCCCCAGGTTAACATAAATTCGAATTAGACCCCCAAACTTTCAGAAATTCGAAACCCTCGTACCTTCAGAAATGCCAGAATGGCCCCCCAAACTTTCAGAAATTGAAAAGCGGCCCCCAAACGTTCAGAAATTTCAAAGCGGCCCCCACACGTTCAGAAATTGCAAAGCGGCTCCCAATCTTTTAGAAATTGCAAAGCGGCCCCCAAAGATTTTTAAATTACGAAATGACTATATGCCAATTAATCACCCGAAACGAACACGCGGGAGAAAATTTTTTTTTACCTTCGTTCCCCCTTCCGGCGAATTTCCGCCGAGAACCCCCGTCCCGTTGTAGCTTCTCCGGCAACGAAACCACCAAAGGAGCTTTTCCGATGACGGAACCACAACGTTTCCGAGCTCGAAAAATACTTTCCGACAACCCCTTTCGTTTCCCCTTCCGGCGAGAGCCCTCTACGGTTCGTTTCCCCCTTCTGGCAAAAACCCCTTTCCTAGCAACGGAACCCCCGTATCTCGTCCGACAACGGAACCACCCGACAAGTATTTCCAACAGCGCCCGAAATCAATGCCAAAAGCGAAGAGAAAAAAATTGGTCGGACAACGCAGGTCGTCGGACAAGAAATACGTCGGGGTTACTCTTCCGAGCTCTGATACCATGACAAAACACACGAAGATGGAATCCAAAATTCTTTCCGTTGGGGATTGGGCGGGGTGGGTGTCAGAGTGGTTCTATTCACTCTTGTTAGAGTTTGTGGTCTGAGTTAAGTGTTGTGCTTTCCGCATCTAACGGACCGATCTTTTGGGTTGTATTGGCTAGGCACTTAACTCAGAACTTCGTAGTTAAGCGAGCCTGGGTGAGAGTAATTCTAGGATGGTTGACCTCCTGGGAAGTACTATTGCCTAGGACTTTGACATGGTATCAGAACTAGGCACGCCACGCGCCGCGTTCGTATCCCGTGAGAGACGACTCCAGAATGGGCGGGGTGGGTGTCAGAGTGGTTCCGTCCACTCTTGTTAGAGTTTGTGGTCTGAGTTAAGTGTTGTGCTTTCCGCATCTAACAGACTGGTTTTTTGGGTTGTATTGGCTAGGCACTTAACTCAGAACTTCGTAGTTAAGCGAGCATGGGCGAGAGTAATTCTAGGATGGGTGACCTCTTGAGAAGTATTCTTGCCTAGGACTTTGACATGTATAATCTAAACCCGAAACGGTCCTCATGAAAAAAACTTTATCAGACAACCTTTACCCGTCACGAAAACACAAACCATAAAAAATAGAATACCATGTGGTGGATATGTATAACACCCGAATCTCCTCACCATGGCAAAAATATTTCATAGCACTTCAAAAATTTTCAATAACATTCTAAAATAGAATACCATGTGGTGGATATGTATAACACCCGAATCTCTTCACCACATGGCAAAAATATTCCATAACACTTTAAAAATTTTCAACAACATTCACTACTGCATATGCACTAAACAATTAGAAAACACACACATCTAGTCCAAATTCACAGAACACCCCTGGTAGAGGAGCCCCATATAACTTCGCAGTCACTACGAACTGTACCTCGTCAGTGATGGGGGTTGGGTTTCGTTGGCTAATGGACGCCGGTGTAGGCGACTCAACCTTGTTTGAATTGGACTAAACCCTAGACCCCCTAAACCTTAAAAGCCCTAAACCCTAAACCCTAAACCCATAACCTTAAAAACCCTAAACCCTATCACCTACTAAACTCTAAACCCTAAACACTAATTCTAGAACTTAATACCTTAAAAGTCCTAAACCCTAAACCCTATCACCTACTAAACTTTAAACCCTAAACACAAATTCTAGAACTTAATACCTTAAAAGTCCTGAACCCTAAACCCTACACCATAAACCCAAAAAACTATAGAGCTTAAAAACACAAAACCCCCAAAACCTTAAAAACCCTAAACCCCCTAAACCTTAAAAACCTTAATCCCTAAAATACCCTAAATCCTTAACCATAAACCCTAAACCCTAATTCCAGGTCGCTTTTAAATACTGAGCACCAAACCCTAAAAATAATCCCTAACACGAAGAATTTAGACCCTAAATCGTAACCCTAAATCCCACAATTATGCACAAATAACCCCCAATTAGGCACTAAAAATAAAATTAAATCAAATAAAACACTAATTTAATGAAAAAATAGGGTTTAGTTCATATATATTTCACTTTGATTTACAATGTATATATACCACAATACAAGAAAAGTAATTTAACAATGACAGGTTGTTCTCTTGATATCATAGACGATCCTTAAATGAAGAAAACTGATGAAAGTGATCCTTAATTTTTTCTCTTTAATAGCCCATGCCACCATAAATTGATCATTAATTTCTTTTGTTTGACAGCTCACGCTATTACTTCCCCTCAAGTTGGTGCATATGTATCTTTTGTCCCAACTTGTCAAGTGAGTTATAGAAGGTTTTGATAAAAACAAATTCTGTAAGTATATTTACTAGTTGGTTTTTAGGTATAACAAATGGAAATCGAATTATCTTGCCTTCAAATTTTTGTTTGATGAAATATCTATCCGCCTCAATGTGTTTGGTTGGAGTTTCGGGAAACCTGACCCTAACCAGTGCCCACTCCCAAGTCTGATTGATGAACTATTCTTTCTCAAAGTTGAGTTGACTTGTTGTGGGAGTAAGGTCGTCTTCTTTGTTTGCACTTCTATGGTACCTACGATCCTTGCTAACCATCACATCGGTTCAAACTTACTTTTATTATTAAATCGGGCCTCTATTATATATAAATTTTATATTTTTATTATAATAAACAAAAGTAAGATTTTTAAAAACAAAAAATAATATTTTACAAAATATTTTCTTAATTAAAAAATATCTTAAATCAATAATGAGAGGTTTTTAATTAGAAAACAAGAAGATTATTTAAAAAAAAAAAACGTGATAAACCATAAATGAGCATGGAGGCGGTAGTGAAGCAATCAGAATGACAGTTTACGGTATACATTGAAAAAAAAAGTTAAAAGAAAAGAAGCATCGAAAAATCACTGTTAATATCACAAAGTCATAAGAACTAATGGTCATGTAAAATTGAGCCAGGAAGAGTTTATCTTCGTGATCAGAAACATTTAAGAGATCTTAAAAGTTGGCAGCAAAGTGATCTCATGGTCTAGATAATCAGAGAACGATTGAAGGATCAGCTACTCTAAATGAAGAACAACACACGTTAAACCTAGATCTTAGATGTAGTTACCATTGTAAAGACGAGCAAATTAAGAAAAGAAATGTTTTGAATCTCCCACATATAAGCCAAAACCACTTTTGTCCTCATACTTCGATGACACTTTATCCCCATTCAAGCTAGTACAAGTACCAGTAAATGCAAGGAAATCTGATAGAATAAATGCAATATCGTTAATGAAAAAAATTGGCTTCGATTCAATTCTGCATAAGTGGAACAGGTTGTCTGAAAATACAGGGAAAAGGGGTAGAAAAGACAAAAAGATAACTGAATGAACAGCAAGAGAAACCCAGACCTAACAAGAAGAGAGGTTGCAGTCGGAAAAAGAGCTCCCTTCGAAATCGTCGCTTCCATCAAGGGTAATGCCTTTTCTGATTTCCGACTGTAGGCGATGCGATTCTCGTCGAACTGCTCTTCTGACTAGGGAAGAAATGGCTGGATTATTTCCTGCTTCTGCTTGACATGGACGAAAACGTCCTTGCCGAATCCGCATCCGCAGATGCCCGTGTTAGAAATGCCATCTTACGGGGGTTAGTAAACAAAACGGAAATTTAAAGTTCTATCTTCGTCTCTCACATTAACTTCATGTTAATCATCTATATGAACTTTATCTTCGCACTTGTGTTTGTGTTGACGACTTCGTGTGTACTGAAAAATAGTTTCAACTGTTAGTGCCCCAACATGAGAAAAATATAAAAAATAAAAGAATCCCTAAACCCATATGGTACACTTAATTACAACATAATCCTTAAACCTCAAATTAAATAAAACAAACATAAATACTATACTAAGTAATTTAATGTTTAATTAAAATATATTAATATTTTAATTAATTAAATTATATATTATATTATTTAATAATTTTACTTTATTATACATTAATACAGTAATTACGTGAGCCAATTAACTATATATATGATTAATAATTAAAAATAAAAAGTAAAAAATAACATAAGTGAATATAATAAATAAATAAATAAATTTATTAATAACATAAGATATACTTTAACATAAAAAGGAATAATTGACCACTCTTAAATCACTAATTTAATACAGTAATAAAAATAAAAATATTAAATAAATATATATTATTTTATCAATATATTAAAAAAAATAAAATTTTATTCAATAAATATTTTTTTGTCAATAATTTGTTTTCTGCGCTCTGGATGTCGTCTTCAACCTCCAACCACGTGTAGAGGGGGGCGATGGCAGCCACCGTTGATCCTCATCAGACTTCAAACGTCAGCCCCCTGTCGGTCGCCGTTGTCAATGTTGCAAGCTCACCCCGCGCCAGCCAGTGCTGCCCTTTCACCGTGGAGGCCCGATTGCTAGTCGTTGGCCTCCATCTCTATTCCTTGATGTTCATTGCTTGTCTCTTGTCACTTGTGGAGAGGGAGAAGGAGAGAAGTGCGAGAGATAGGGCGAAAAAAAAAAAATGAGAAGAGAACGTGAGAGGGTGTATGGGGGGGGGAGGGGGCGGGTGTTGGCAAAATTGGGAGGAAAACACATTCAGTCGTTTAAGCGTTGGACATGAGTCCAGCTCTCTACTAACAACCTTAGGAGATGAATTAAGTAATACAACATTTACAATTACAACCCCCCCCCCCCCCCCCCCCCCCCCCACAAAACACATTCAGTCGTTTAAGCGTTGGACATGAGTCCAGCGCTCTACTAATAACCTCAGGAGATGAACTCCCCACTCTTCGGTAAAAACTCTAAATGAGTCCGAGACGAGATTTGGTGAAGAAAGGAAAAAGGGATTGATCTTGGTCCATGATTTACGTTGTGCTGTCAATAACACTCATGTTTATAAAATATGCTATAACCCTACCAGGGGCCACGTGAGATATATTAAAAATGCGATGAGTTCATAGGAATTTCTACAAACACGTGGAACCTTCCAGAAAAAGAAAAAAAAAACAAGTCATATTTTGACGCAGACAACAAAACGTGGATTTGAATATTTAAAAAGTGAAACGGCACGGGCAACGGGGAGAAAAAACGAGTAAAGTTCGTAATTGTACAAAGAGCTGCAAAAGATGGGCTCCAGCCCACGTGCCTTACCCGGTCAAGTCTATAGCGTTTCGTCAAGCTTGCATACTTCCAACTTAAAACTACAAAATGAAAAGGACGAGAACGTGTTAGGGCCATTTTGGGTAGCAAATAGAGCACGTGAAACACGTGAGTACCTTTAATAATGAATGCAGAACTCGATTCTCCCACAGCACCGGTGACCGGAATAAAGTTGGAGGAACGTGGAGCAGAGTCCACCCATGATTTGCGAGACACCTGTCTCATTCATGGCTCCCACTCAGTTTTGCATCTCGACAATTAAGAATCTCACCGTTGTTCAACTTTAAAATAAACTCGTTAAAGATTATTTATTAAATTAATAGTATAAATTGTTTTTATATTTATTAATTTCGTCTTTAGTTAATTAATAATTACTCTTTATTTTCTTCAAAACCAGTAACAAAGTCTTGGACTCGTATTAAGACACCTTAAGTTGCCACCACCTACCCATCCTACCTACTACACTGCCACATTCACGGGCTCCACCAAATCACCAACATCTGTCTACACATTTACGTGCCTACTACACTGCCACATACGCGGGCTCCACCAAATCACCAACATCTGTCTACACATTTACGTGCCTACTACACTGCCACATACACGGGCTCCACCAAATCATCAACATCTGTCTACACACTGTCTACACATTTACGTGCCACTCTCCTCTTTCACACATTTAGTCAAAAAACTACAAACTTGGATATTTGGCCATAACACGCCAAACCAACATAGTCAATAGTCAATAGTCAATAGTCAAATACAAAACGTACGGTAATAAACAACAGTACTCGACTCAATTCCAGAATATTATTATTTTATTTTATTATATTAGACATTATGAATGTTCAAGCAAAAACTTTTTTTTTTTAAATAAAAAAAATGAAAAATACTGAAACGCTTCAACGCATGTATTCGATCCGTACACCTTCCACGGCGACATGAACTCCGGTACCGCCCTTCGGAACCAACGATACCCAAATGCTTTCTTCTCCGTCCGCCTCCAAATCCTCCAGCAACTCCGATATCCCCAGCTTCAGAGTCGCCTTCGTCTTCTTCGTCGAGTCACCCTCCCTCTTTACTATCCTCACCCCGTGCCGCGCATTCACGAACGTCCCTGCGAACTCCCTCGATTCGGGTCCTATGCCGTTCTCATCCACCGAGTTCACCAACACGTCGAACTTCACGTACACGTCCTTCTTCACGTCGATCCCGTATACCACCAATATCTCCTCTTCTTCCTCTTTCTCTTGCTTGCTTCGATGCCTCTTCGGCCTGCTCACCTTCACCCTTATCGTCGTGTCCAGGATCCGACCCTCTGCTCCAAAGTACGGAGTACTAGCAGACTGGCTCGGAAGCCGCAGCCCGTTCTTCGTCTCCCTCAGCATTAGAATTTGGCGTGCCAGCTTCGGGGGAATCGACGGCTTCGGTCGAGCATTCAGCCACGGAAGTTCTGCTTCTTCGTAACCGTAACGGAGTTTGTCTATGTCGAGGCAGTCCCGAATCTTGATCCTCACCAACTGCCGGTTCTCGTCGTGGAAGTAAAAGTAGCTGTCCAGCCAGACAGGGTCCACAAACTCCGGCTCGTGTCCCTTGAGCTGCTTCCAGACCGTCCAAAGCCGGTCGATATTGGCATGGTGGGCGTAGAAGATGGGGTCTCGCGCTGCCGAGTAGAAAGCGCCCATGTTCTCTCGCTCCGGCTGCAGGCCGCTCCCAACCCAAGTGTGTAAAGCATTGTGAGGTGCTACCTCGATCGTCCCCGGCCCGTCGCACTCTCCTTCTTCTCCTGGGTAACGCTTACACCCCATGAAAAGCTCGGTTTTCTTCGCGCCCGATACCATCTGGGTGTACATGAACGCCAGATTGGATTCTATTTGTTCCTGGGGGCCGAGCCCTTTTTCGACGTAGTCGAAACTGTCATCCACGATCTCGGATGGAAGGTGCAAACTGTCTCGGTCTTTGTCCGCGTAAGCTCCGGTAGTGTAGAAGCTGGGGATGACCATGCCCGCGGGGTGATCCCAGTTCCAGTATGGAAGTGCAAAGGTGTCATCTCCGATGAGCTTTTGGACGATACGCTCGTGGAAGTAGATGTGTATCCGATGCCAAGGGAAGAAGATCCACGACCTATGGATCTTGTAGAAGTAGGAGGAGTTCAGCTGGTTGTAGGCACCAGTACAATAGATGCAGTGCATGTCGGCCTGGCGCATGAAGCTGAGGGGGTCCTCGTATGGAAACTGTTTCATGATCTTAATGGCTTTCTCGTACTTGGCAATGTAGTCCTCATCCATCAGATGGGCTGGGCGACGGATCCGCTTCGGTTCTGAAGGGCTCGGAAACTGGAAATCGACTACCGGCTCATCCGATTCCCGTTTCGGGGGGCAACAGTAGACAGGGACATCGGCGTCCGTGAGCGATCTGTGACACGTAGAAAGATCTGCAGCCAGAGGAACGTGCCGATGCTCGTTGGCCTCCTTACCGCCAGTGAAAGTTGTCTCACCGGAAATTCTGCCGAACGCGCTCTTGACCCACTGGAAGGTCGAGGAGAAGTCGAGAAGATTATTCCTATACAGGTAAAAGCAGACCGTAGGGCAGAGTGAGTAAAACTGGTGGGTTTCTTTCTTTCCAAGCGGAAATCGAAACAACCTACATGTAATTAAATGCTTACCTCAGCTTAGGTGATGGATCCTGAGACTGCTGAGCTAGAACATGCGCCGAGAAGAATGCCAGGACGAAAGCGAAGAGGAGCGTAGCAGACCAGAGCTTCGCTCCCATGGCTACACAGGAGGAGCTTCTTCTTCGTCTCTGTGAAAGTTGGGGGGGACTTGGAAAATGAACAAACTTCCTTCTGGGTGGCTCTCTCGATTAGGGGATATGTCCCATTTATCTGTAAATTAAATCCATGGAGGAAATGAGACGCAACGTCGTGCTCGTGTTCTTGAACTCTTCTAGGGACGACTGAGTCCGAAATGACGACAGTACGGGGGAAAGCCGCTTAAAGATCTGCAGTGTCGACCAAGACTGAGACGCGGATTTCTTTTTAAAATTCAAAGAAAATTTTACTAAATTACCCATATTTTAAAAAATATTTACAAAACCAACAAACAGATAAACTTAATTTGAAAAATACTCTTCTTTGACCGTCACCTGTACACTTGGAAAATCCAATGCACAAGTCAGTATTAACCACCAACATTGCAACACATCATCAGACACAACGCCATCCGAAGATAGCATGTACCACGTCATCTAACACATATCATCAATTGCCACTCTTAAAATTAAAACTCTTTTGATTGACACTTCAAACTTCGAATGTAAAACGTGTTGCCACGTGACTTACGTGGGCACGAGTACCCTTCTCTCGAGCATGGACGTCCGAAAAGCCACTGAAAATTCGTGAAAAGAAAAGACCGGAAAGGCGAGGGAATTGCATTTGATCCCCCGTGCTGCACGTGGGAATTTCTACCCTGTTATATTATTCTTATTCTACACGCAGGCTCAGCTTTTGAACAAATGCTCAGCGCTGAATCCTCAAAACGGACAAAGAGAAAGGCCAAGGTGGCGTAGCTGACCTCAACTCCTCTTTCTGGTTGCAACAAGGGAAATGTTTTTGATGTGGGTGTTATCCAACTGCCCAACCGAGACTCACTTTGAGGTTTTCCCTTTGATCCTGCAACTAGGCCGCTTAACGATGAAGAAAAAACTGATGGAATGGCGGAGCCGCCACCATACCGCCCAACCGATGGCAATTCGGAACAGTATGACATAAACGCCTCTCCCTTCACCCTAACATTTTCCTTTATCAATCAAGAGTGAGACGCGACGAAATCCGATAGAAAACAGGTCGGAAAGTGTTTCTGGTACTGCCTCCAGAAGAAGAATGAACGACTAATCACACTGATCTTTCTCTCGTCAACGGCCGCCGCCTACCTCCGCAAGCCAACCCATCCCTTGCTCTTGGTCAGGCTGTGCAAACTGTCCTGAGCACAAGTTGCAATGTGTACACTAGCAAAGATAGGAGAAGTTAAACGATTGACAATTTCCTTAAGAGTCCACGATAATATTGGGTGCAACCCAAAACCAGAATCAGTCTTCCAGCACCTGCTAGCACAGCATACTAAAATCTCTCAGCCGATTCTTGGCGACCTTCCATTTTCTCGCCAGCAACATGACTTCTACCGAAGCGCCTTGTGTCGGGTCTTCCAGAGGTAACCTTTCTCTTCTCTGTCTCGATCCCATCTGCTGGAAGTAGTGGGAATAGAGCCTCTTCCAGCAATAGAAATTCGTAGAAATGTCTTCTATTCCTCCCCCTGTAGTAGGGCCGTCACTAAGTGGGACTTCCAGCGGATTGAACTACTACACACACAGTCACAGTGTGCGTTACATTATGATTCTGAGACATAATTCCGCTGTTTTGTTTGAATCTTTTCTGATCCAGTTTCTTGCCTCAATTTTTTTTTTTTAAAATCATTCTTCTTTGGTTGTCTGATTTTACAGGCGCAAGCTCTTTGTCGATCCTGATAGACTGTGGTGAGCATATTCAGCAGGTTCTTCGTTTCTTCCTCAGGTCTAAACTTCTGGTGCAGTGAATTAGGTGTAACTATGAAACTTCAATTTACTCCTCATAACTGTTATGGCATTAGCACCTGTAGTGGGGACAACTTTCACCCTTTGGCATTTTCTCTTCTATTCCACTTCACACGGAAATCCTGTAATTTTATGTATAGCTATAGATAAACTTCTCTCAGAGGATTACTTTGATAGTCTAATTTCTAAGAAGAAAACTCATGCCAACAGTCCTTCTCAAGTTGGAACATACAGATCTCTATGCCCAACTTGCCAAGTGAATTATGGAAGTTCTTGTTGCATACTGCTTTTGTAAGTATGTCAACTAACTGGTCTTCATATTTAACAAACGGAAATGAAATTATCTTGGCCTCAAGGTATTGTTTGATGAAGTGTTGATCTACTTCCATATGTTTAGTCTGATCATGCTGAACTGGATTATGTGAAATATCAATAGCCAGAAAATAAGTCCATCTTACAACTTGTAGTAAAGCCAATTTCGATTAATAATCTCTGAATTCAAAGAAGCTCACAAAGGCCCTTACCCATATTTAACACTTGATAACATTACCATCTTTTGCTTCTTACTTCTTCGTGTAACTAGGTTTCCTCCAACAAATGTAAAATAGCCTAAGGTGGATATTCTATCTGAAATATTCCCTGCCCAGTCAGTATCTGTAACTCTTAGGTGGTTATTTCTTGAGAGCATAAGTCCTTTCCCATGGAAGGACTTTAGGTATCGAAGAATTTGTCTCACAACATTCATATGATTTTCACTTGGACAATGCATGAATTAATTTACTACACTTACTGTATAGACAATGTCAAGTCGCGTATGGCAGACATAAATAAGTTTCCCAACCAATTTCTTTGTCCGTTAGCACTTGGCTTGGGTATTCTCCAAGCTTGTGATTTTAAATTATTGGGGTATCTGTAGGCTTACACTCTAGTAGTCCAACTTCTGATTATAAATCTAGGATGTATTTTCGTTGGGAAAGGAGTATACCTTAGACCTAACAACTTCAATTCCTAAAAAATATTTGAGTCCTCCCAGATTTCTCATCTCAAATTTTGTTACCAATTTATCTTAAAGTCTTGCTATTTCTTCTAGATCTTCTCCTTTAATGATCATATCGTCTACATTAACTATCAAAGTTGTTGTTTTACCCCGTTGATGCTTTAAGAATAGCGTATTATCTGAGTTACTGTGTTGAAAACCATATTTTTTTCATTTCCAAACTCAATCACCCACACCACACTAGGAGATTGCTTCAAGCCATATAGAGTTTAATGTAGTCTTCACACTGTCCTTGTTACGATATCTTAAAATTTATATTAGATATAATTTATGTTCATAATTATTGTATAATTTGGGTTATGTACATAGGGTTATTAGATTAGGCTTAATGCGATGGGTGAAATTGTATTGGGCCCATGGGCCATTTTTGTAACAGTAAAACCTAAAGCTTAAACACATAATGAAAGGGGGAAAAACCCCAACGAGAGGAATTATTTTTCATCTCTCATGTTCGTTGTCTTCGTCAAGAAACCAGAGAGCTCAACACTCTCTCTCGTCTGGTCGTCTGGATTGTTCCGTCAGTCCCGTGTGATAGTGGTGGTTTTGTCCACCACCATAGGAGTTGTGAGCTCCCTGTTAGGCTGTGTGGTCAGCCTGTTCGACTCATTTTGTCTCCGTGAAGACCAGAGTTCCGTGGGTCTAGTTCGTCGTCATAAACATACATTGATAATCCTAGCTTAAGAATTTGCCATATGTCCTCAAGGAATATCCATGTAAATTTCTTCTTCAAAATCTCCATGGCAAAAATAATTTTTAACGTCAAACTAGTGCAACAACTAATCAAGGTCAACTGCAACAAATAGAAAAACCCTAACAATATTCAATTTGGCCACTAGTGAGAGTGTCTCTTGATAATCTACATCATATGTCTGTGTATATCCTTTTGCTACTAGCCTTGCCTTCTACCGTTCAATCGATCCATCAAATTTGTACTTGATGGAGAATACCCATTTACACCCCATTGTTCTTTTACCTTCAATTAAAGGAACAAAACGCTAGGTCTCATTTTTCATTAATTGCTTCCATTTCTACCTTCATAGCTTGTACCCACCTAAGATCTTTTAGAGCTTCAACAACACGTATGGGAATATGGTGTGACGAGAGTTCATTTACAAAGTTCTTGTGGAGTTTAGACGGTTCTCTTGTAGACACATAATTGGCAATAAAATATTTTGATCTTGTTCCTTTACTTTAGGAGAATATATATTCGGTGGTTTGCCCCGATTGTACCTGACAGGTAATTCATATCCACATCATTAGAATTTTGAGGTGTGATAGGAGTACGTACCTCAACGATATTCTTAGGAGATGAGTCGTTGGATACTGAGGAGAGCAGAGGTACTGCTACATCAACTCCCGAAGATGTCGTCTCTAGATTCGGTTCCACAATGATCGCTTGAGGAGCATTAGTCGTTGTATCAATGTCCTTGAACCAATCAAATATCATCCAATTTAGCTCTTCTTCTCATGTCACCCCCTAAAAAGAAGAATTGGATCCAGTAAAAGACTAGAAAGTATCAGATTCAATGAACGTGACATCCATAGTCACATATGTGCATCGAGTAGTTGGATCGTAGCATAAATACTCTTTTTTATGTATCGCATGTTCCAAAAATAAATAATGAACGACACAAGGATCAAGCTTCGAGCGCAGGTTTTTTTGGAGATTAACGAACACAACACAACCAAAAATTTGAGGTGGAAGCATAGCACCGTTGCTAATGAAACATAATTTGACAAGGCTTATAGCAGAGTCATAAACTCAAGAATTTTGGAAGGCATGCGGTTAAGGAGATGGGAGGCCATTGTAACAACATCAGTCGAATGATGGCTAGGCAAGTTAGCCCCAAGTAAAAGAACTCGAGCCGTTTCAAGAATGTGGCAATTTTTCGCTCCATAATACCATTTTACTGAGGAATCAAGGGGTATGAGGTCTCGGGAATCAATCCATGATGTTGGAAATAATCACAGAACTGTTGATTCACATATTCTCCACCATTATTAGATAAAAAAAATTTGAATCTTAGCAGAGAACTAAGTTTGAATCATCTTATGAAATGATTGGAATTTATGAAAGACCTCATCCTTATTTCAACAAATAAATTCAAGTCATTCGAATGCAAGCATGAACAAATATCACAAAACAATGAAAACTAGACATAGTATATTTAGGTGAAGGACCCCATACATCAGAGTGAATCAAAGCAAAAGGGACCTCATTCTTATTCATACTTAATGGATAATTGACCGGATGACTTTTAACTAGAATGTAAGTCTCGCAGTTAAAGTCCAGAACTGACAAATCCGAAAATAAATCAGGAAATATATGTTTCAAATGACCAAATGAAGGATGGCCTAACCGACGGTGCCACAGCTAAATCCATTCCACTTTGAGGTGACTTGGGCACCGCATGTGATATGCATGGTTTACACTGATATATTCCATGTAATAGAGGCCCCCTCCCCTCTTAGTCGCCCAATTATCTCCTTAGTGAATGTATCCTGAATCAGACAAAACGTAGGGTAAATAAGAAAAACACAATTCATGTCTTAGATAACTTAACTCACTGATAGTAACTTGTGAGAAAGAGAAACACGAGTAATGTATCAGATATTGGTAGCGTTGGTGACAACATCATTGTTCCAGTACCTGTTACCAAATAAATAACTCCATTGGCATTGGCAATGTTAGTCAGCCAAAGAGCAAAGTACTGAGAAAAATAATTTGCATCAAATGTCATATGGTTTGTTGCTTTAGAGTCAAGTATCCACGCATAGCAATCGGCCTCGCTAGTAGATCTAAGGAGAGCATTACTTGGAGTAGATTTTGAACTATCGACTGGGATGAGGGAAAGATGCAGCTCTCCTACAACCTTGCCCATGCCTTCATTTTTCTCAACTACATGACGACTCATTCTAGCCTGGAGTTTGTGCCGTCACTCGGGGTACATGTGTAGCTTGAAGCTGGTCTCACGAGTATGTTTTGCATTCCCACAATGAGAGCATCTAGTTCCAACAGAAGTAGCATGTGATTTGGAATTGGAATTGGATTTCCCACCATGTAGAAAGATAGACCTAGAGTGTATCGAAGAATGCAAGCTATATATTTAAAGCTCTTGGATGCCAAAAGTGCTCCTCGTGTATCATCGGAGCTACCAATCATCATAACTGCTTGTTGAACAACTTCTTTGCGGACGTGAGCATAGGCTTGCTCCACAATTAGGAAAGGTTATATCTAGAGACCATCACTTTGGATATGGTCTAGGTGATCATCGAAACCATCCAATAACATATATACCCGCTCTTCTTAAACTAAGGTATCATACCGTTGAATATCGGCACTCCATTAGGTTTGGTCGGCGAAAGTCTATTTCACACAAAGGACCCTGCCTATTATTGTAGAAATTTTCAAGAGAGCCACCAAACTATTTGAGACGTGTCACACGTCGCCAGAGATCACACACATGGGAGGTATCATTGCCATCAAAATACATAGTAGCGATGACATCCTAGACCATCTTGGATGTCGGGGAATCGAATGAGGTTATTGGTGCGAGAAGAGTCCATGGAATTAATTGACCAACCTTTGACAATAGTGTTGTCTATGCGCCATCGTCAAAAGGTAGGATCTGTCTGAGGAGGTTGAGGGAGATCGCCATTTAAATACATTAACTTGTCTTTGCTAGAGATATACATCTCGACAACTAGGGACAAGAGTGCATAGTTGGTGCCATCCAACTTGATTCCAATTAGTGCAACAATATCTGGTCTTGGTCGGGCTATGTTACTGTCCCAGATCTGACACGGCGATTTGTAGGGAGGAAGAAGAGAAAGACAAAAATCAAGCCGAAGGGAAGCTTGAAAACCCTAGGTTCTCTGAGGAGAACACACACCCCTGAGATTGTTGAGGAGAACTCAAAACCCTTGTTTATACTAAATCAATACTTTTTGTTTCTCATTACTCTTACCCCTTAAATAAGTTCACCCTTACAAGGATTAAGATAAAATATTACAAAAAATATCCCTATAGATAAAATATTACGAAAAATGCCCATGCGGCCTATTAATCCTTTAACTGAAATAAATTAAAATTAAAGAAAAATAATTAATTAGACTCTAAATAACTTAATAATGTTATTGTGTGCATAACATTACACCCCCCCCCCCCCTGGTAGAAATAGTTTATCCTCAAGCTCGAAGGTAAAGTTTGCTTGTCGACATTTCCACCTAATCCCAAGTAGCATCTACGCTATCTGGGTCAGCCCTCTGGACGACAAAACTAGAGCATTCTACAATAGAAGCAAATTTTTTTTTTTGCCAACACTGCAGCATCACTTGTTGTAGCATACCCCAATACGGATAAGCAACTAAACAACAAGTTGAACTATCACCTGCTCCAAACTGGCTACTTCTGCTTTGATATTAACAACCCTTGTGTGATCTGCCCCAACGGTTGCCTCATGGGCAAAATGCAGCATGTCCCCAACCAAAGTATGTTGGAGGTCTGACTTGGCAGCAACAATGTTGCTGGAATTAGGTTGAGAAGTTGGTGAAAAGATTACCCAGGGATGTAGATAAATGTGTGCTCCATTTGTAGACAAAGAATTCATCATACTGTTCATTATCATGTTGACCACAAGTTTCCTTTTAGCTCCCTTACCAACTTCCCCCAAATAGAAAGAGTTCTGCCCAAACTAGAAAGCAGGAACAACTCCCTCATACAGTGCCTTCACCACAACAGGAATTGCAACAGGTAGACCTATGCCCATTACAGAAGGGTCACACCAACAACAGCTAAATTCCTGGATACACCAAGAATTGGTAATGCTTTTTGCTCTATAGTATTTTGCTCCACAAAAATCACAACATTATGTTGACAGACATCCTCCACATAAATCACAGCATAGAATGCTTGTATCCTGCAAACCCTCATGCCAACATGGATAACAAAATTCAATCAAGTGTTGACCCCAACCCCTCTCTCTATGACATTTATCTGCTTAGGAAGAACACAAAACAAAAATTGATCAGCACTACCAGTGTTGTCATTCTATACTACCATTGTTTTCAGCACTGGTTTCTGGCTGTCTAGCTACAATGGTTGTTGCATTGCCATAGCAGCATTGAGGCCTAGGCTGTCTGCCAGCACTGTGTTCTGCACAGGCACAACAGACATCATTTGGTGGAAGAATCCATGAGCGTAAGCACAAGTTGTCCATCTTGATAAGTGCAAACGTTCCTCAGCACCATCCTTCAGATGGTTGATATTCACACGCAAAACTGCAACACTACGTTGTCCAGACGCTACCCAGAATTTAATTTTTTTTCCCTTCAACAGCCATAAAATCATTCCCCACAACATTACATTCAAATTATGGCCAAGAGAACCTTCATCATTGAGAGTCTCTCTATCTGCCAACAATTTCTCAAAATCAATTGTATTAAGACATTTTTTTAACCAAAAGACAACCCCTTTGCCACATAAGATTTCATATGAGACTAGATCAATGGTAGGCAATTCATTAAATACACCACGAGCATCATCGATGTTCCCACCTTGCACAAGCACACTCAAGTCTTCTCTCATTTGTTCAAAGTCAGAATATTCCAGGCGGTGCTCATTTGCATTATTTTTTTCAGTTTGTATTTTCTATTGTGGGACCCTTTTCTTTACTGCAATAGCAACAACAATTTTAAATTGCAGCATCATCTTGGCCTCAAGAGCTCCACGAATGGCCCATGCAATAAGAACAATAATTATATTTGTTGTTGTCCTTTTTCGTCTAGAATTAGCTACATCATGCAGAGAAATATCTGTTGTGCCCACAAGAACAGATAACTGTGTCCATAAGTCACTGCTGGTACTACTTGCAGAACTATTAACACTATTTTCAGTAGCACTGGTTTCTACAGTGCCACAACAGCAACACAAAAAATTTTGTGGAAGAACCCAAGTGCTGCAAAACCAGCAACCTCCTCTTGTCTCCTCTCCAGATCTATAGGTGAAGGAAATGCAGTGCTACCAACAGTCCCTTGTTCAACTGGAGGACCCAAGTTTGCCACTGTTGACATTAAGCCAGTTGTTCCAAAAAGAAGAAGAACACCTGCAGCAGCAAAATCCTTTCTCTCAGGTTGCATTTGTTGATGTGTGGCACCTTTATTCACTGCAACAGAACCACCACCACCAAACAGCAAAACTGGTATATCATGTTGAACATGTGGTGCAGTACTATTTTGTGCACCGGATTCTACACTGTCAAGACAACACTGTATAATCCAGCAAAACTGCTCTATTGTTCTTAGGGGTGGCTTCGAGCCAACCCCAACCCGAACTTGCCTATGTTTGAGCCGAGCTTATTTAAATATTTCGAACTCAAGCTCGAGCCCAATAATTTTAGCCGAGCTCGAGCTTCAAATTTCATTTAAAACTTTTCAAAAAATACTTGTCTCGAGTTCAAACTCCAACATACATTTAAATTTTTTTAAAAAATACATGTTAAATAAATTGTATATAAAATTATGCATACATTTTACATAAAGTTGAGCATACATCTTACATAAAAATTGGGTACGACCTCGACATAAAATTGGGCATAACCTCTACTTAAAATTGGGCATAAGGGCGCAATCAAATTGAGTTGAGCCCGAACCTTCCTCTGCTCGAGCTTAACTTGATTTAAATATTTCAAACTCGAGCTCGAGCCGACCCTAGCCTCGAGCCTAAAATTGTAATTGAGCTCGAGCCTAATAATTTTAACAGAGTTCAAGCTCGAGCTCTAGCCGAGTTCGAGCTTAACTTTCATTTTATACTTTACATAAAATATATGTAAAATAAATTATATATAAAATTATGCATACATTTTATAAAAAGAATGATAGGGGAGGTTCGGGATTGAATCTCAATAATGGATTAGAACACACTAATCTTAATCTTTTTTACCCTAAATGTTGTCTAATTTATTTTGTAATTTTTGAATATGGTCATAAATTTACTATAACCTCCTTAGTACCCCTAGTTGAAAATTTATATTCTAGGAAAAACAAGAAACTATTTTTATTTATTGTTTTCGGATTTTAAAAAAAATTCTAGTCACCTTCATTCATGGTTTTCTTTGCCCAGAAAAGGAAAATGGATTTACGGGCCACGAGCTTTATCCTTTTATAGCAAATTCACTGGCACAGATCAAAGTAAAAGGTAACCCATATGCTGGCCCATGTTGTGGGAGCATACGTGTACTATCCATTAAGATTCATGGTTTTTTTGGGATTTCCTAATATGTTTAAAGTACGGTGGGGCCTGCATCTACATGTGTGCAGTAGTGAAATGCTATCACCGTGTGCGCCCCAGAGGAGGCGAAGAGACCCGAGAACCCCCCCCCCCCCATAAGTTAACCAACTCCTGTCGTTGCTGTTGCTTGACATGTTCAAGGTCTGGAGCTCGATTTGGGCGAGGGAGAAGTCGGCGTCGGTATTGACGTCGAAAAGGAGGTCGTTGTCATCGTCAGGGAGGCGGAAGAAGGTGTCCAAGTGAGCCCGGCGATGGGACCCCTCTTCAATGGCATCTCCGACATCTGGTCGATGTCCTTCCTAGACGGAAAGGGCCCGAAGTATGATTTTCCAGCGTTGAATTCCTATTCCATTTTTCCGGGTGCTTTCCCGGCTAAAGTCGGATGAATCGAGCGAGACTTATGTGGAGAAGCCTAAGATCCCTGTTGGCGGCTTTCATTCAGGGGGGTTGGTCCCCCAAAAGATTAACTATAGGAATGGGATAATTATGTCAAAATAATTTATTAAATATTTATTTTAAAAATATTTTAATTATGACTATTAAATCACTATTTTAATATAGTAATTATAAAATAAATATATTAAATAAAAAAATTATAAATAAAATTTATAAATTAATGATTTTGATGACGATAGTTTTAAACTATCGTCGTCTTCTTCAGGGGCTAGCCAGCGGGCAACGGCGACGGCGACGGGCTAGTGGGCAACGGCGACGGCAGCGAGCAACGGCGACGAGCCAGTGGGCAACGGCGACGGCAGCGGGCAATGCCGATAGAGGCGGCGCTCCGACGGTACGCAGAGAGGGAGAAGAGAGGGAGGCAGAGAAGCTCTACAACAGATGCTCGACCTCCCGTGCTCTGCGACGGAGGTCGAGAGGGAGAGGAGAGGGAGGATGGCTGTTAAACCGAAGCCAATGGCTGAAATCAAAGCCGAATGGGGAAATCGATGCCGAATCGAAGTAGAAATTAAGAAATCGAAGCCCAAATGTCAAAATCGAAGAAAACCGAAATTGAAACAGGGGAAATCGCAAGAAATTGGAAGGTCTTTTGGGGGAAAAAATAATAGCGTGAGGGAGAAGGGAGTGAGATGCCGAAAGGGAGAAGAGAGGTAGAAAAGACAGAGAGATAAGAGAGAGGGAGAAGCGAGCAGGAGGTTCAGAGGGAGAGCGAGTCCGAGAAGGAGAAGGACGCTGGAAGGACGTTCGCAGCGAGAGATGGGGGCAGTAGAGAGGGAGACCAGAGAGGGACGGCGGAGACGAGAGAGGGAGAAGAGATCTCGGGGTTCAGGGAGACAATAGAGGGGCTACGGGAATGAAATGAGGAGAAATGAGCGAGACGGTCTGAGCCAGCTAGAGAGAGCCCCGCGCGTGAGTTATGTAGATGATTCTCAAAATCGGGCGAAAAACACTTTCCGTTGTTTACTCTTGGGACATGAATTTCGGCGCTTCCTAACGACATCAGGACATGAATTGCGTAATGCGCATGAAGATCATGTCCTGAGTCATGTGCACTAACCCCCCCTTTAAGGAGCTTGTCAGTGGATGCCGCATTTTTTTATGGGTTGGGAATTACTATGACAAGGCATCCTCTTCTCAGGAGTCAGGACCGTCTTCCCCGCGTCGCTTATTAATTTAACGAGCCGGCTTGTGAACTTTCGAGCCGAACCTTGATTCGGTCTAGCTCGGCTCGTTAATTTAAATGAGCCGATCCTAGATCTCGAACTAGGCTTGAGATCCAGGTATACTGAATCGAACCGAGCCGAGCTCGAGCCGCTAGTGAGCCGGCTCGATTCGAAGCCACCCCTGATTGCTTTGCTTCACGAAACAAAAAACCATCCCTTGCACCAAAATTCAAGTAGTGTTGTTGTTGCTCAGGCTATTTGTGCCCCATCAACCCCATGGAAGATGCATTTTGACATAAAATTCTATGGTGTTTCAGAAACTTACCCCCAAATTTCATCTTCCACTGTGGTTCCCCTTTCTCTCGTCGCCCTTTCTCCCATGTTCTCCTCGCTTTGTTGGCTGTTGGAATGAGGGACCTCGGCGGCTATCTAAAACATTGGGGAAAAATCTTCTTGGAGTTGTGATTTTGGGGTGCCAATGTCTGCCGACGAAGCTTTTCCCACTCAGCCCTTACTAACGTCCCCAATTTCGGATGTCCAGGCTTTGGACTGCGCCACTAGAAAGACTTTGAATTTTTATGACCCTTGGCCCACTCAGCGTTTTTTGCCTTTCGTTCTGTGAATTTTTTGTGCTCAGAGGTTTTAGGTCGTATGACCTTTTCTGTGGCAGTGAGATGCCTCTCAAGTGCAGACCATTCCTCCGAAATTTTAATTGAAGATTGACGCATCTCCTGTTGCATCTCACCTACTAAGGTGCGCACATCTTGATACATCTTACCTGTTGTTGTGCGCAAATCCTGGAGTATGGCAAGTATTTCCTCTCTGGTTGAAGAATCTATCATTGTGTTCCCGCTCTGATACCAGTTGTTACGGTCTCGGATCTGACATGGCGATTCGTTAGGAGGAATAAGAGAAAGACGAAAATCAAGCCGAATGGAATTTTGAAAACCCTAGGTTCTTTGAGGAGAATGCACTTGTTACGATCCCGGATCTAACACATCTATTCGTATAGAGGAAGAATAGAAAAATGAAAATCAAAACGAAGAGAAGCTTGAATACCCTAGGTTCTTTGATGAGAACGCACACCCCTGAACTTGTTGAGGAGAACTCAAAATCCTTGTTTATGCTAAATCAATACTTGTTTTTTCTCATTACCCTTACCCCATAAATAGGGTTCACCTTTACAAGGTTTCAGATAAAATATTACAAAAAAATGTCCCGATGGATAAAATATTACACAAATGCCCATGTGGCCTATTAATCCTTTAACTGAAATAAAATAAAGTAAATTAAAAAAATAATTAGACTCTAAATAACTTAATAATGTTATTGCATGCATAACTGGCTAAAACTTTGCTCAATGCTTTAGCCATTCTCGTGGTCAACTTGACTAAGACAGAGGAAGGCAAGATTCATTGGACCTGAATTTTGTATCGACCATGGACGAAGAGAGGGGTCACAAACTCGTGATTAGTAGAGAACCCATGATGAACGCAAGAGGGCAGGACTCTCCTATGTGAAATGACCAGAATTGTATTCATGATTAGGCACGAATACCGAGTTTATTTACTTCCCCTTAGCATTTTTGTGCCTGGTGCAAGTTGAAAGTCGTATTTGTAGAATCGATCAAGGATTGTCAGTGGGGTTATATTTCAGCTCAAACTCCTAGTTTTTTGGACAGAAATTACAATTCCTCTTAGTATCATTGACTTGATTTTGACATCAATGGCAGTGGAGGAGGATGCTGCGTAGGACGACCTTGGGAAACCGAAGACCGACGGACGACCACTGCAGTACGTCGGAGGAACGATGTACAGTGTGTCTGAGGCTCGATTGGAGTCACTGTATGACCAGCGGTCTTGGTCTTTGGTCGAGGCTTTATTGTGTCAAAAGACGAAGGACCCTATTTTTGTTGCTTTTGGAAACAATGATTGCTCATGGAAAGGAAGACTAACCACCACTGGTATTGTTTCACTAGTATTTCCTCCCAGTGTCGTATCTGATATAGCGAGAGATCTTGATTAGATCTCTAGGTTATTCACCCGCTCTGCTACCAAAATAACTTTCACTGGATTTTTTTTCTTTCATATTATCTTTTCTATTCCACTTTACAAAGATCATCATCTACATACAAAGAAGTCTAATAATTAAACACCTTTACAATTAAACTACCCTTGTCCCAATTACAGCCAAACTCTAACACTTACAGAGGTGTCTTAGCATAATTAAATAACTCAACATAAATAGATGATTAATATAACTAAAGCACCTTTAACTAAGACTCTTGTAAACCTCACTTCCTCCTCTGGAAAATAGTGCATGACAACAGTCCCCCTCAAGTTGGTGCGTATTGACTTCTGATGCTCAACTTGCCAAGTGACTTGTAGAAGTTTTTGCCGCAAAGTGCTCTTGTAAATATGTCTGCCAACTTGTCTTCAAATTTAACAAAAGGGAATCAAATTATTTTGGCTTCAAAGGTTTTTCTCCATGGTTGGATATGACCCAGACAATATATCCGCTCTTCTTGAGTGCTCCTTTGGGTTTGGTCGGCGGAAGTCTATTTCACGCCAGAGGCCCTCAAGATTATTGGATAATTTTTCAAGATAGTCACCGGTGTCACACGTCGGTGGAGATCATACACCTGGGGGATGTCATTACCAATAACATATGTAGTAGTAATGTCGGTGGCTGGGTCAGGGCTGAAGCTTTGTTCAAATCCTCAGTCATTCTCGCGGTCAACTAGACCACGGGTAGAGGAGATCAAAGGAGATTGTCATTCAAATACCCCAATCTTTCTTTGCCTGAGATATACATCTCGACAACTTAGGATAGTTCCGAGTCTGGTCCAACTCGAGTCCGGTCCGAATCTGGTTCAGGTCAATTTTTGGTTTGAGTCTAGTCTGAGTCAAGTCCGGTTTGAATTTGATCTGGGTCGAGTCTAGTCCGAGTCAAGTCTGTTCCAAATCTGGTCCAGGTTGAGTCTTGTCTGGTTTGGCCTATTCCAAGTCGAGTCTAATCCGAATTTGGTCTATGTCAATTCTTGTTTTGGTTTGGTCCGAATCTGGTCCAGGTCGAGTCTTGTTTTGGTCTGGTCTAGTCTAAGTCAAACTGCATTTGATAAAAGCCGTGTTGAACTTTTATTTAATGTGGTCCACATGTCGGCCACAAAGATACGTGCTTCCATCAAATTTCAAACAACCCTAGGATGTTATTCAATGCCCACAAGGCAAAGGAACCAAGGGCTTCAACATAACGTTGGCTGATCAATCTGCTGAGGACTTGTAAACAACTTTAGAGATGTAGCATAGAAGTGTATCGACGATCTTCGCCACAGGTGACACCTTGAACATTGTCGTCCATGGAAACTACGCCGCACTAACCGAAGAAAATGCTCAAGCAAAATAATCAGCAAACCTCATCAATCGTATATCCTGATTCCCCTCTCTTGACCCTGCAGCCGCACACTCGTATCGTTCTTCTTCACGCTGAACTTCCTTCGCTCGGTGGCTCTCTCGATTAGGGTATAAGTCCCATTTATCTGTAGATTAAATTCATGGAGGAAATGAGACGCAACGTCGTGCTCGTGTTCTTGAACTCTTGTAGGGACGACTGAGTCTGAAATGACGAAAGTACGGGGGAAAGCCGCCTAAAGATCTGCAGTGTCGACCAAGACAGAGACGCAGATTTCTTTTTAAAATTCAAAGAAAATTTTACTAAATTACCCATATTTTAAAAAATATTTACAAAACCAACAAACAGCTAAACGTAATTTGAAAAATACTCTTCTTTGACCCGTCACCTGTACACTTGGAAAATCAAATGCAACACGTCAGTATTAGCGACCTACATTGCAACACATCATCAGACACAACGCCATCCGAAGATAGCATGTACCACGTCATCGTTAACATCATCAATTGCCATACTTAAAATTAAAACTCTTTTGATTGACCCTTCAAACTTAGAATGTAAACCGTGTTGCCACGTGACTTGCGTGGGCACGAGTACCCTCCTCTCGAGCATGGACGTCCGAAAAGCGACTGAAAATTCGTGAAAAGAAAAGACTGGAAAGGCGCGAGGGAATTGCATTTGATCCCTCGTGCTGCACGTGGGAATTTCTACCCTGTTATATTATTCTTATTCTACACGCAGGCTCAGCTTTTGAACAAATGCTCAGCGCTGAATCCTTAAAACGGACAAAGAGAAAGGCCAAGGTGGCGTAGCTGACCTCAACTCCTCTTTCTGGTTGCATTAAGGGAAATGTTTCCGATGTGGGTGTTATCCAACTGCCCAACCGAGACTCACTTTGAGGTTCTCCCTTTGATCCTGCAACTAGGCTGCTTAACGATGAAGAAAAAACTGAGGGAATGGCGGAGTCCCCCACCATACTGCCCAACCGATGGCAATTCGGAACAGTATGACATGAACGCCTCTCCCTTCACCCTAACATTTTCCTTTATCAATCTAGAATGAGACTCGACGAAATCCGATAGAAAACAGATCGGAAAGTGTTTCTGGTACTCCCTTCAGAAGAAGAATGGGCGACTAATCACACTGATCTTTCTCTCGTCAACGGCCGCCGCCTTCCTCCGCAAGCCATCCGATCCCTTGCTCTTGGTCAGGCTGTGCAAACTGTCCTGAGCACAAGTTGCATTGTGTACACTAGCAAAGATAGGAGAAGTTAAACGATTGACAATTTCCTGAAGAGTCCACGATAATATTCGGGGCAACCCAAAACCAGAATCAGTCTTCCAGCACCTGCTTGCAAAGCATACTAAAATCTCTCAGCCGATTCTTGGCCAGCAACATGACTTCTACCAAAGCGCCGTGTGTCCTGTCTTGTCCTGTCTTCCGGAGGTAACCTTTCTCTTCTCTGTCTCAATCCCATGTGTTGGAAGTAGTGGGAATTGAGCCTCTTTCAGCAATAGAAATTCGTAGAAAGTGTTATGAAAGTCGATGACAAACAAGGATAAATGGTAATCAAATGACACAAAAATTTTACGTGGTTCGTCCAATTACCTACGTCCACAGAGTTGCAGAGGATTTATTTCTTCTTTAGAGGAACCACAATACAGTAGAAACACAACTTGCCGTTACAACAAGCCCTGTATCCCACGACGGCGTCGCAGCTTCAACGATGGTGAGGAGCAGTAGCTTCGTCTTTCCCTATTCCGACAGCAGTAGATCGACGATGGAGATCTCTCAGTCCCGAGACACTCCCTCTGCTTCTTCTCGCCCGAACTGCGTCGCCCAGCAGCACCGGCAACAGCGTCGAACAATAACTCCGACAATGGCGTCGAACAGTAACTCCGACAACGGCGTCGAACAACAACTCCGGCAACGACATCATCCTTCTCGAGTCTCTCTTTCTGCAGAGAGACTCTGTTTCACACTCTATTTCTGTTTCGGCAACAAAGTCGAAGTCCCGTGCAGCAACACTGACAACAGCGTCGAGCGGCAGTGGTCATGGCACCGAGTCCTAAGCCTCCACGACTCTCTCTTCTCCAGCAATTGTGTCGGCGTTCTGAGCACTCTCCCTTCTGACAACGGCATCGCCTCAGAGCACTCCCTCTTCTAGCAACGACGTCGCCTCAGAGCATTCCCTCTTCCGGCAATGGTGTCACCTGTGAATATTCCTTCTTCCGGTCCCGAGAGTCTCTACGAAAAACCCTCTCACTCCAATCCGTAAATCACAAAACCCTTGTATTTGTAAATCTTTGTGTGCCGAAGAATTTCGCTTGCCTAGAGCTCTTCTGAAAGTCGGTCTCTCTGTAAGTCTCTCGATTTGAGTTTCCCTGTTTCAAGGAAACACGGAGACGAATGAGGGCTTGGGCCCACCTCTCTGACGGTGGACCAAACTCCACCACTCAACAGAAAGGTCTTCTATTCCTCCCCTTGTAGTAGGGCCGTCACTAAGTGGGACTTCCATCGGATTGAACCAATACAGTGACAGTCACAGTGTGCGTTACATTATGATTCAGAGACATAATTTCGTTATTTCGTTTGAATCTTTTCTGTGAAATAGAGAGAACCGAAAAAACAATAACAGAGATTCAAAGAATGATTTTTCGACGATATATTCTTCTCTGTTTAGGAGGCAATTTATAATACATTACATATTGATTTTATGATCAATTTAGATCCTAAAATCAAGGAATAGATTATAGGATCAAGGAAACAATCCGTTTCCTACAATCACGTTAATCAATTTACAACTAGCTCATTACAGGCTTGCAAACACTCCCCCTCAAGTTGGTGCATAGATATTGGTCATGCCCAACTTGTCAATTATACCATGAAATGCTTTCCCTGATACGGCCTTCGTAAGCATATCAGCCAGCTGACTCTCAGATTGAATGAAGGGGAATTGTATGATTTTTGCATCGAGGTTCTCCTTGATGAAATGACGATCAACTTCAACATGTTTAGTGCGATCATGTTGAACCAGATTCTGTGCAATGGCGATGGCTACCTTGTTATCACAGTGGAGATTCATCGGTTTGGAGTATTCAATCCCTAAATCCCTTAGTATATTCTTTATCCATAACAACTCGCATAAACCATGAGCTATGCCTCGAAATTCAGCTTCAGCACTTGATCGTGATACTACCTTCTGTTTTTTGCTTTTCCAAGTGACCAGATTCCTTTCCACAAAAGTAAAGTAACCCGACGTGGATCTTCTGGTTGTCTGATCACCTCCCCAATAAGAATCTTTATATCCTTCAATACTAGAGATACCATTTTTTGAAAATAATAAACCTTTTCCTGGAGCACTCTTTAAGTATCTCAAGATCCGATAGACCGCTTCCATATGTTCTTCACTTGGTACTTGCATGAACTGACTCACAACGCTTACTGCATATGCTACATCGGGCCTTGTGTGTGATAGGTAGATTAATCTTCCAACTAATCGCTGATAATGCCCTTTGTCTGTTGGGATTTGATCTGGAAGAATTCCGAGTTTATGATACATTTTCATGGGCGTCTCTATTGGTTTACAGTCAAGCATTCCAGTTTCGGCTAGAAGATCCAACACATATTTTCACTGTGAAAGGAAGACTCCATGTTTCGATCTTGCAACTTCAATTCCCAAAAAATATTTAAGTTGTCCGAGATCCTTCCTTTCGAATTAAGTGGCTAAATACTCCTGTAAAGCTTGCATTTCACCTGGGTCATCTCTTGTCACGACCATATCATCAACATATACAATTAAAGTTGTTACCTTTCTTTTTTTGTGTTTTATAAACAAAGTATGATCTGAGTTACTTTGTTTATAACCAAACTCCTTCATTGTAGTCGAGAATCTCCCAAACCATGCTTTAGGTGACTGTTTCAGCCCATACAATGACTTCTTCAATTTACAGACTTCACCTTGAGACAAAGAACCACTTTTTACTCCAGGTGGTAGTTCCATGTAGACTTCTTCTTCTAAGTCTCCATTGAGGAAGGCATTTTTAACATCAAATTGTTACAGAGGCCAGTCTTGATTTGCTGCTATAGATATAAGAATACGAATTGTATTGATCTTAACTACTGGTGCAAAAGTATCCTGATAGTCTATCCCATACCTTTGCTTATACCCCTTTGCAACTAGCCGAGCTTTATATCTATCAATACTTCCATCCGGTTTGAGTTTCAATGTGAACACCCATTGACATCCAATTGTTTTTACTCCTTTAGGTTGGGGAACAAGTTCCCAAGTGGTATTTTTTTGTAGAGCCTCCATCTCTTCGTTCATCGCTTTTTTCCATTTTGGATCAGCTAATGCATCCTGCACATTACTAGGAATAGAAACCCTGGATAATTGATCAACAATAAATGGATACGATTTAGTCAACCTATGGGAGGACACATAGTTATTGATTGAGTATTTGGACTTGGCTTCAAGATCAGGTTCATACTGTTTTTTTGGAACTCTCCTATTCAATCTGTGGATATCTAGGGGTTATTTTTTTGTAGGAAGACATGTTTCATTAGACTCATCAAACATAGGATTCGTATTTACCTGAGGAGGAACATTCCGGGTTGATTCTTCAGTTGTTGGTGCAGACGGGGGCAACTCTGGGGTTCTTCAGGTGAAATTACTAGATCACAGTCTTGTTGCATATCATGACACTTGAAAAATCCATTCACTGCTTCTAACTCAATAAACTCAGCACCTCTGTTAGTTTCATGTGGAACATTCTCTTCATTTGAACTCTCCCCCTGAAGAGATATCCAAGAAACTCCCCCTGAATAATAAGGTACTGATTCATGGAATGAGACATATAGAGTCACATGGAGCTCGTTGGTGTGTGGATCATAACACCGATAACCTTTTTGAAATTCAGAGTAGCCAACAAATACACATCACTTGGCACATGGTTCAAGTTTATTTCGCAAGATCTTTGGGATATGAACATAAGCGGTACACCCAAAAATTCGGGGTTCAAGATTCGGAAGATGGGGAATTGAAATCAGGGATTGCAGCTTGCGTAGAGGAGTTTGAAAATCAAGTATTCTAGAAGGTGTTCGATTGATGAGATAGGCAGCAGATGTGATAGCTTCGCCCCAATAAACTCGAGGCATATTCATGCCAAAGAGAGAGGCACGCACTACTTCCAAAAGTTTTCTATTCTTTCTTTCTGCCAATCCATTCTGTTGGGGAGTACAGGTGCAAGAATTCTAATGACGAATTCCATGAGTGGTCAGAAAATTTTTGAGAGAAGCATTAACAAACTCAGTACCATTGTCAGATTGCAAAACACAGATTTGCTTTTGGTATCGAGTATGTATCATTGTATGGAATTTCTGAAATGCTCGACACACATCACTCTTTTGGATAAGCAGAGATACCCAAGTCATTCTAGTGCATTCATCAATAAATATCACAAAGTACGAGCTCTAGAAATAGAGGGAACTTTGGCTGGACCCAAACATCAAAATGAATAACCTCAAAAGGTTCAAAACTTTTATTCAAACTCGGTAAATAAGCAATACGGTGGCTCTTAGCCAATTCACATGTGTCACAATGAAAATGCACATCAATCAAACCTGAAAAAATTTGAGGTCGCAATTTCTTAAGATAACCAAAGGAAAGGTGACCTAATCGTTGGTGCCATAACCATACAGTTGTTTGAGCATTATCTTTACTACTAGCTTGATTTTTCTGACTGATTTTTGATTCCCCGTTCTCTGTCAACTCCAAATGGTAGAGTTTGCCCCGACTAACACCATAACCAAGAATTTTCTGGGTTAGAATGTCCTGAAAGACACAAAATAAGGGCCAAAAAGTTACAGTACAAGCAAGAGTGGAAGTAATTTGGCTAACAGACAAAAGGTTATATTCAAGAGAGGGAACCACAAGGACAGTATCTAATGTCAGATTATTGGATAATATAATAGATCTTTCCCTAGTAATAGGAGAGGTACTACCATTGGCTGTTGAAATAATAGATTGTGGATAAGGTAGGATTGATTGTAACTGACTGTGATCCCTTGTCATGTGATCAGATGTACCTGTATCAATAATCCAAGGTCTATTCTTAGAATGTACAGAAAATACTAATGCATTATCGAGAATACCTAGATGGGCAACATTTGCAGTAGCTCCTGATTATCTTCCATGGATGTCACCATAGCTTTCCCAACAATTTTTTTACGGGGACTTTTCGAGAAATCCCACCACTCCGGATAGCCGATAATCTCATAACACCGGTGTTGTGAATGTCTTTTTTTTTAGCAGTGAATACATACATGATTGTTACCTTTGCCAGAGGATTGAGGGTTCCGACTGCTTGATGATCCCTATCGGTGTTGGTTGACCAACATCGCCGAGTTCTCTGAGACTGGAAGATAGCTCCCCATTGTCTGTTTCTGTTGATATTCACGTCTGACAAATGCATATGTACTCTCCAAATCAAGTTTGGGGTCTTTTCGCAAAATTTCTCCACAAACTTGATCAAACTCGGAGTCAAGCCCACTGAGAAAAATATGAACCCGAAGCCAAGCCATTGCAGAGTGCAACTAGATTAGCCTTTCGACTGTTCCTTCCTGAGATATAGTTCTATGATCAATATCCTCAAAAATAGCCACCAGTTCATTGTAGTACGTGGATAACGGTCTACCATTTTGTTTGGTAGAAAAAGATTTCTGGTTCAGCTCAAATATACAAGTTTCATCTGATCCATCATAGAACGTTTTTGATACTGCTTCCCATATCTCCTTGGCAGTGGAGAGGCGAATAAATCGTTGTATAAGCAATGGACTCATGGAGTCAATAAGCCAACTTTTGACTCTTTGATTTTCAGTAATCCATGCTCCAAGATTGGCTTCGCCAGATGCTGGTTTTTTTTTGTTTCGCCGATGACGTATCCAGCTTTGTTGTGTGCGCCAATTCGCATCTCCATGAGTTGGGACCATAATGAATACTTGGTCTCATCGAGGATAATTCTAGTAGGAAATGCAGAATTGTCTTGGTGGACTATAATCTGTGGTGATGGGATAAGTTCGGTGGATGCGCCTGTAGTGGTGGCCATCGATCTGATTTTTTTTTATTTTTTTTGTCCGGTCTTGTCTAATCCGGTCCGGTTCGGTTCGATCTAGTCCGGTTCGATACGATCTGGTCCGATTCGGTTATAGTCTGATGTTGGTCCGGTCCAGTTCGGCCCGATTCGATTGACCCCCCTGGTCTGGGTCGATTCGATCGGTAGAAAAATAAAGGAACAGTAGTTCCTAAGTTTAAAACAGCAGCGTCAACGGAATGTCGGCTTCCTTTGGCAACGACGGTGGTTGGCAGCGACAACAGGGTGGTGGTGCCGTTGTCGGCGTTCGTCTGCGCTCGTCAACGATCGTCAGCACTTGTCGGTGACGTGATTTCGGCTACAGGACCGTGGTCACAGTACTCTGTATTTTTGGCAATTCGGCTTCCCGACGACAGTGGTGATCGACGGCAATAATGGGCAAGTGGAACGATCGTCGTCGATCGTCTTCGGTCTTCAGTGATTGTCGTCGGTCGTCGACGACGTTCTTTTGGCTTCAGGACAGCCATAATACGGACTTGCAGAAAAAATAGAGTTCTGCAACTCCGATGATTTTTTTCTTTTTTTGACTTCTTCCATCGACGATTACGGGAGTACTTAGCTCCGACTTTCGGCGACGAAAAAGAGAGGATAATTCTTCTACTCTGATACCATGTGAAACAGAGAGAACCGAAAAAACAATAACAGAGATTCAAAGAATGATTTTCCGACGATGTATTCTTCTTCGTTTAGGAGCCAATTTATAATACATTACATACTGATTTTAGGATCAATTTAGATCCTAAAATCAAGGAATAGATTACAGGATCAAGGAAACAATCCGTTTCCTATAATCACATTAATCAATGTACAACTAGCTCATTACAGGCATGCAAACATTTTCTGATCGAGTTTCTTGCCTCAATTTTTTTTTTTAAATCATTCTTCATTGGTTGTCTGATTTTACAGGCGCAAGCTGCTTTGTCGATCCTGATAGATTGTGGTGAGCATATTCAACAGGTACTTCGTTTCTTCCTAAGATCTGAACTTCTGCTGCAGTGAATTAGGTGTAACTATGAAACTTCAATGTACCCCTCAAAAACTGTTATGGCATAAGCACCTGCAGTGGGGACAACTTTCACCCTTTGGCATTATCTCTTCTATTCCACTTCACAAGGAAATCCTGTAATTCTATGCATAGCTATAGATGAACTTCTCTCAGAGGATAACTTTGATAGTCTAATTGGGTAACATGGGGGATAATATCAGCAATGAAGAAATCCAAATCAGGATACAAAAGATAGAAGATAGCTTTGAAACAGCATAACCAGTGTTGGGGAAGGTTTGTGGTTTGGAAGAAGAGATGAGCCGAGTAATCAGCATGCTACAGGAGTTGAGGACAGAGAAACATCAGAGTCCAGAGGTGAGAGGTTGCTCAACCATATCACATAAGAGGGGAGCAGTGAATTAGGTGTAACTATGAAACTTTAATTTACCCCTCAAAAACTGTTATGGCATAAGCACCTGCAGTGGGGACAACTTTCACCCTTTGGCATTATCTCTTCTATTCCACTTCACAAGGAAATCCTGTAATTTTATGCATAGCTATAGATAAACTTCTCTCAAAGGATAACTTTGATAGTCTAATTTCTAAGATGAAAACTCATGCCAACAGTCCAAGTTGGAACATATAGATCTCTATGCCCAACTTGCCAAGTGAAATATAGAAGTTCTTGCTGCATACTGCTTTTGTAAGTATGTTTACTAACTAATCTTCATATTTAACAAACGGAAATGGAATTATCGTGGCCTCAAGTTTTTGTTTGATGAAGTGTCGATCAACTTCCACATGTTTAATCCGATCAAGATGAACTATATCATGTGAAATATCAATAGCCGCCTTGTTATCGCAAAATAAGTCCATCTCACAGTTTGGGGTAAAGCCAATTTCGATTAATAATCTCTGAATTCAAAGAAGCTCACAAAGGCCCTTAGCCATCTTTAACAATTGATAATATTACTACCTTTTGCTTCTTACTTCTTCATGTAACTAGGTTCCCTCCAACAAATGTAAAATAGCCTAAGGTGGATCTTCTATCTAAAATATTCCCTGCCCAGTCAGTATTTGTAACTCTTAGGTGGTTGTTTCTTGAGAAAATAAGTCCTTTCCCATGAGAGGACTTTAGGTATCAAAGAATTCGACTCCCAACATTCATATGATTTTCACTTGGACAATGCATGAATTAACTTACTACACTTACTGTATTGGCAATGTCAGGTCGCATATGGGAGACATAAATAAGTTTCCCAACCAACCTATGATACCTTTCTTTGTCTGTTAGCACTTGGTTTGGGTATTCTCCAAGCTTGTGATTTTAGATGATTGGGGTATCTGTAGGGTTACACTCTAGTAGTCCAACTTCTGATTATAAATCTAGGATGCATTTTTGTTGGGAAAGGAATATACCTTACTTAGACCTAGCAACTTTAATTCCCATAAAATATTTGAGTCCTTCTAGATTTCTCATCTCAAATTTTGTTGCCAATTGCTCTTGAAGTATTGCTATTTCTTCTAGATCTTCTCCTTTAACGATCATATTGTCTACATAAAATATCAAAGTTGTTGTTTTACCCCATTGATGCTATAAGAATAGCGTATTATCTGAGTTACTTTGTTGAAAACCATATTTCCTCATTGGCAAACTCAATCGCCCAAACCACACTCTAGGAGATTGCTTCAAGCCATATAGAGTTTAATGTAGTTTTCACATCGTCCTAGCTTAAAAATTTGTCATATGTCCTCAAGGAACATCCATGTAGATTTCTTCTTCAAGATTTCCATGGCGAAAATAATTTTTAACATCATACTGGTACAACAGCCAATCAGGTCAACTACAAGAAATAGAAAAAACCTAACAATATTCAATTTGGCCACCGGTGAGAGTGTCTTTTGATAATCTACGTCATATGTTTGTGTATATCTTTTTATAACTAGCCTTGCCTCTACCGTTCAATCGATCCATCAGATTTGTACTTGATGGAGAATACCCATTTACACCCCGCTGTTCTTTTACCTTCAAGTAACTGAACAAAACTCTAGGTCTCATTTTTGCTTCCATTTCTACCTTCATAGCTTGAACCCACCTAAGATCTTTAAGAGCTCCAACAACATGTGTGGGAATATGGTGTGACAAGAGTTCATTTACAAATTTCTTGTGGAGTTTAGACGGTTCTTTTGTAGACACATAATTGGCAATCAAATATTTTGATCTTGTCCCTTCACTTTAGGAGAATATATATTAGGTGGTTTGCCCCGATTGTACTTGACAGGTAATTCATATCCACATCATTAGAATTTTGAGGTGTGACAAGAGTATGCACGTCAACGATATTCTCAGGAGATGAGTCGCTGGATACTGAGAAGAGGAGAAGTATTGCTACATCAACTCCCGAAGATATCGTCTCTGGATTCGGTTCCACAATGATCGCTTGAGGAGCATTAGTCGTTGTATCAATGTCCTTGAACCAATCAAATATCAATCAATTTAGCTCTTCTTCTCATGTCACCGCCTTAAGAGAAGAATTGGATCCAATAGAAGAGTAGAAAGTATCAGATTCAAAGAACGTGATATCCATAGTCACATATGTGCATCTAGTAGTTGAATCATAGCATCAATACTCTTTTTTATGAATCACATGTCCCAAAAATAGACAATGAACGACACAAGGATCAACCATCGAGCATAGGTTTTTGTGGAGATTAACGAACACAACACAACCAAAAATTTGAGGTGGAAGCATAGCATTGTGGCTAATGAAACATAATTTGACAAGCCTTGTAGCAGAGTCATAAACTCAAGAATTTTGGAAGGCATGCGGTTAATGAGATGGGCAGCCATTGTAACAACATCAATCGAATGATAGCTAGGCATGTTAGCCCCAAGTAAAAGAACTCGAGTCGTTTCAAGAATGTGGCTATTTTTTGCTCCGTAATACCATTTTGCTGAGGAATTTGGGGGTATGAGGTTTCGGGAATCAGTCCATGATGTTGGAAATAATCACAGAACTGTTGATTCACATATTCTCCACTGTTATCAGATCAAAGAATTTGAATCTTAGCAGAGAACTAAGTTTGAATCATCTTATGAAATGATTGGAATTTATGAAAGACTCATCCTTATTTCAACATATAAATTCAAGTCATTCGAATGCAATCATGAACAAATATCACAAAACAACGAAAACTAGACATATTATATTTAGGTGAAGGACCCCATACATCAAAGTAAATCAAAGCAAAAGGGACCTCATTCTTATTCATACTTAACGGATAATTGACAGGATGACTTTTAACAAGAATGCAAGTCTCGCAGTTAAAGTCCAAAACTGACAAATCCGAAAATAATTTAGGAAACATATGTTTCAAATGACCAAACAAAGGATGGCCTAACCGACTGTGCCACATCTAAATCCATTCCACTTTGAGGTCACTTGGCCACCGTATGTGATATGCACGATTTACATTGAAATATTCCATGTAATAGAGGCCCCCTCCCCATTTAGTCGCCCAATGATCTCCTTAGTGAAAGTATCTTGAATAAGACAAAACGTAGGGTAAATAAGAACAACACAATTCACGTCTTCGATAACTTAACTCACTGATGGTAACTTGTGAGAAAGAGAAAACACGAGTAAATGTATCAGATATTTGTAGCGTTAGTGACAACATCACTGTTCCAATCCCTGTTAGCATTGGCAATGCTAGCCTGCCAAGAAGCAAAGTGCTGAGAAAAATAATTTGCATCAAATGTCATATAGTTTGTTGCTCTAGAGTCAAGTATCCACGCATTGCAATCGGCCTCGCTAGTAGATCTGAGGAGAGCATTACTTGGAGTAGATTTTGAACTATCGACTGGAATGAGGGAAACATGCGGCTCCCCTGTAACCTTGCCCATGCCTTCGTTTTTCTCAACTACATCACGACTCATTCTAGCCTGGAGTTCGTGCCATCACTTGGGGTACCTGTGTAGCTTGAAGCTAGTCTCACGGGTATGTTTTGCATTCCCACAGTGAGAGCATCTAGTTCCAACAGAAGTAGCTTGTGATTTGGAGTTGGAATCGGATTTCCCACCATGTAAAAAGATAGACCTAGAGTGTATCAAAGAATGCAAGCTATGTTTGAAGCTCTTGGATGCCAGAAGTGCTCCTCGTGTATCATCGGAGCTACCAATCATCATAACTGCTTGTCGAACAACTTCTTTGCAGACGTGAGCATGAGCTTGCTCCATAGTTAGGAAAGGTTATATCTAGAGAACATCACTTTGGATATGGTCTAGGTGATCATCGAGACCATCCAAAAACGTATATACCCGTTCTTCTTTAACTAAGGGATCGTACCATTGAATATCGACACTCCATCAGGTTTGGTCGGCGAAAGTCTATTTCACACCAGAGGCCCTAACGATTATTGTAGAATTTTTCGCGAGAGCCACCAAACTGTTTGAGACATGTCACATGTCGCCAGAGATCACACACATCGGAGGTATCATTTTCATCAAAATACGTAGTAGCAATGACATCCCAGACCATCTTGGATGTCACGAAATCCAATGAAGTTACTGGTGCGAGAAGAGTCCATGGAATTAATCAACCAACCTTTGACAATAGTGTTGTTTGTGCGCCATCGTCGAAAGGTAGGATCCGTCTAAGGAGGTTGAGGGAGATCGCCATTCAAATACCTCGTCTTTGCCAGAGATATACATCTTGACAACCAGGGACAAGAGTGCAAAATTGGTGTCATTCAATCTGATTCCAATTGGTACAATAATATATGTGGTCTAGGTCGGGCTATGTTACGGTCCCGGATCTGACACGGCGATCCGAAGGGAGGAAGAAGAGAAAGACGAAAAATCATGCCAAAGGGAAGCTTAAAAACCCTAGGTTATTTGAGGAGAACGCACACCCCTAAGCTCGTTGAGGAGAACTCAAAATCCTTGTTTACACTAAATCAATACTTGCTTTTTCACCTTACTCGTACCCCTTAAATAGTGTTCACCCTTACAAGGTTTAAGATAAAATATAACAAAAAATTTCCCTATTGATAAAATATTACAAAAATACCCTTGAGGCCTATTAATCCTTTAACTGAAATAAAATTAATTAAATTAAATAAAAATAATTAATTAGACTCTATATAACTTAATAATGTTATTGCATGCATAACATTATACCCCTCTTGGGAGAAAGAGCTTGTCCTCAAGCTTGAAAGGTAGGGTCTGCTTGCCAACGTTTCCACCTGGTCCCAAGTAGCATCCGCGGCATATGGGTCAACCCTCTGGACGAAAAAATTAGAGCATTCTACCATAGGAGCAATTTTTTTTTTTTTGTTGACACTACTAGCATCACTTGTTGTAGCATACCACAATACGAATAAGCAACCAACCAATAAGTTGAACTATCACCTGCTCCAAACTGGCAACTTCTGCTTTGATATTAACAGTCCTTGTGTGATCTGCCCCAACGGTTGCCTCATGTGTAAAATGCAGCATGGCCCCAACCAAAGTATGTTGGAGGTTTGACTTGGCAGCATCAATGTTGCTGGAATTGGGTTGAGAAGTTGGTGAAAATATTACCCAGGGATGTAGATAAATGTGTGCTCCATTTGTAGACAAAGCATTCATCATACTGTTCATTACCATGTTGACCACAAGCTTCCTTTTAGCTCCCTTACCAACTTCCCCCAAATAGAAAGAGTTCTGCCCCAAATAGAACGCAGGAATAGCTTTGTCATATAGCGCCTTCATCGCAGCATGAATTGCAACAGGTAGACCTATGCCTATTACAGAAGGGTCACACCAACAATAGCTAAATTCCTGGATACACCAAGAATTGCTAATGTTGTTGCTCTACAATATTTTGCTCCACAGAAATCACAACATTATGTTGACAGACATCCTCCACTGAAATCACAACATAGAATGCTTGCATCCTACAAACCCGCATGATAACATGGATAACAAAATTCAATCTAGTGTTGACCCCAACCCCTCTCTCTATGGCATTTATATGCTTAGGAAGAACGCAAAACATAAATTGATCAGCACTACCAGTGATGTCATTCTACATTGCCATTGTTTTCAGCACCGGTTTCTGGTTGTCTACTAGCAATGGTTGTTGCACTGCCAAAGCAGCACTGTGGCCTTGGCTGTCTGACAGTACTATGTTCTGCACAGGCACAATAGACATCATTTGGTGGAAGAATCCATGAGCGTAAGCACAACCTGTCCATCTTGATAAGTGCAAACGTTCCTTAGCACCATCCTTCAAATGGTTGATATTCACACGCAAAACTGTAGCACTTATAATTTTTGTCCAAACCCCGCCAAAAATTTAATTTTTTTTCCTTCAACAGCCATAAAAATCATTCCCCACAGCATTACATTCAAATTATGGCCAAGAGAACCTTCATCATTGAGAGTCTCCCTATCTACCAACAATTTCTCAAAATCAATTATATTAAAACATTTTTTACCAAAGACAACCCCTCTGCCACATAAGATTTCATATGAGACTAGATCAATGGTAGGTAATTCATTAAATACACCACGAGCATTATCAATGTTCCCACCTTGCACAAGCACATTCAAGTCTTGTCTCATTTGTTCAAAGTCGGAATATTCCAAGTGGTGCTCATCTGCATTATTTTTTTCAGTTTGTATTTTCGGTTGTGGTGCCCTTTTCTTCACTGCAATAGCAGCAGCAATTTTAAACTGCAGCATCAACTTGGCCTCAAGAGCTCCACGAATGGCCCATGCAGTAAGAACGGTAATTACATTTGTTGTTGTCCATTTTTGTCTAGAATTAGCTACATCCTGCAGAGGAGTATCTGTTGTGCCCACAACAACAAATAATTGTGCTCCATAAGTCACTACTGCTACTACATGCAGAACTATTAGCACTGTTTTCAGTAGCACAGGTTTTTCCAGTGCCACAGCAGCAACACAAAAATATTTGTGGAAGAACCCAAGTGTTGCAAAACCAGCAACTTCCTCCTGTCTCCTCTCCACATCCATAGGTGAAGGAAATGTTGTGCCACCAACAGTCCCTTGTTCAACTGGAGGACTCAAGTTTGGCATTGTTGACATTAAGCCAGTTGTTCCAAAAAGAAGAAGAAGACCTGCAGCAGCAAAATCCTTTCTCTCAAGTTGCATTTGCTGATGTGTGGCACCTTTATTCACTGCAATAACAGCATCACCACCAAACAACAGAATTGGTATATCATGTTGAAAATGTGGTGTAGTATTGTTTTGTGCACTAGATTTTGTACTGTCAAAACAGCTCTGTATAATCCAGCAAAATTGCTCTATTGCTCTACTTCACGGAACAGAAAACCACCCCCAACCCCAAAATTCGAGCAGCGTTGTTGCTGCTCAGGCCATTTGAGCCCCATCAACCCCATGGAAGATGCGTTTTGATATAAAATTCGATGGCGTTTCAGAAACTTACCCCCAAATTTTATCTTCCACTGTGGTTCCCCTTTCTCTTGTCGCCCTTTCTCCCATGTTCTCCTCGCTTTGTCGGCTATTGGAATGAGGGACCTCGACACCTGCCTGAAGCGTTGGGGAAAATTCTTCTTGGAGTAGCGATTTTGGGGTGCCAATGTCTGCCGACGAATCTTTCCCCACTCAGCCCTTACCGACGTCCCCAATTTCGAATTTGTGTCCCCAATTTCGGATGTCCAGGCTCTAGACTGCGCTGCTGGAAAGACTTTGAATTTTTCTGGCCCTTGGCCTTGCTTCCAGTCTGAGACAACATTTGTTGCCTTTCGTTCTGTGATTTTTTCGTGCTCAGAGGTTTTAAGCCGTATGACCTTTTCTGTGGCAGACCATTCCTCCGACATTCTAATTGAAGATTCCTGTTGCATCTCACCTACTAAGGTGTGCACATCTTGATACATCTTACCTGCTGTTGTGCGCAAATCCTGGAGTATGGCAAGTATTTCCTCTCTGGTTGAAGAATCCATCATTGTATTCCCACTCTGATACCAGTTGTTACGGTCTCGGATCTGACACGGCGATTCATAAGAAGGAATAAGAGAAAGTCAAAAATCAAGCCGAATGGAATTTTGAAAACCCTAGGTTCTTTGAGGAGAATGCACTTGTTACGATCCTGGATCTAACACAGCAATTCGTATGGAAGAAGAATAGAAAAACGAAAATCAAGCCGAAGGGAAGCTTGAAAACCCTAGGTTCTTTTATGAGAATGCACACCCCTGAGCTCGTTGAGGAGAACTCAAAACCCTGGTTTATGCAAAATCAATACTAGTTTTTTTCTCATTACTCTTACCCCTTACAAGGTTTAAGATAAACTATTACAAAAAAAAAGTCCCTATAGATAAAATATTACACAAATGCCCATGTGGTCTCTTAATCCTTTAACTGAAATAAAATATAGTAAATTAAATAAAATAATTAATTAGACTCTAAATAACTTTATATTGTTATTGCGTGCATAACAGGCTAAAACTTTGCTCAATGTTTTAGTCATTCTAGTGGTCAACTTGACTAGGACAGAGGAAGGCGAGATTCATTGGACCTGAATTCTGTATCGATCATGGACGAAGACAAAGGTCAAGAACTCATCATTAGTAGAGAACCCATGATGAACGCAAGAGGGCAGGACTCTCCAAAGCGAAATGATCATAATTGTATTCGTGATCTGGCACGAATACCGAATTCTTGTACTTCCCCTTAGCACTTTTGTGCCCGGTGCAGGTTGAAAGTCGTACTTGTAGAGGCGGTCAACAGTTGTTAGTGGGGTTATAGTTCAGCTCAAGATCCTAGTTTTTTGGATAGAAATTACAGTTCCTCTTAGTATTGTCGACTTGATTTAGACGTCAATGGCAGTGGAGGAGGATGCTGGGTAGGACGACCTTGGGAAACCGAAGACCGACGAACGGCCACTGCAGTACGTCAGAGGAACGATGTACAGTATGTCTAAGGCTCGACCGGAGTCACTATATGACCAGTGGTCTTGGTCTTTGGTCGAGGCTTGGTTGTGTCGGAAGATGAAGGACCCTATTTTTGTTGCTTTGGAAACAATGACTTCTCACGGAAAGGAAGACTAGCCACCACTGGTACTATTTCACTAGTATTTCCTCCTAGTGTCGTATCCGATTGAGCAAAGATCTTGATTAGATCTCTAGATTATTCACCTGCTCAGATACCAAGACAAGTTTCACAGGATTTTTTTTCTTTCATATTATCTTTTTCTATTCCACTTTACAAAGATCATCATCTATATACAAAGAAGTCTAATAATTAAACACCTTTATAATTAAACTACCCTTGTCCCAATTATACCAAAACTCTAACACTTACAAACGAGTCCTAGTATAATTAAATAACTCATCATAAATAGAAGACTAATATAACCAAAATACCTTTAACTTAGTCTCTTGTAAACCTCACTTCCTCCTCTGGAAAACAGTACATGCCAACAGTCCTCCTCAAGTTGGTGCGTATAGACTTCTGATGCTCAACTTACCAAGTGACTTGTAAGTATGTCTGCCAACTTGTCTTCAAATTTAACAAAAGGGAATCAAATTATTTTGGCTGCAAAGGTTTTTCTCCATGGTAGGATATGGCCTAGACAATATATCCGCTCTACTTGAGCGCTCCATCAGGTTTGGTCGGCGGAAGTCTATTTCATGCCAGAGCTCCTCAAGATTATTGGAGAATTTTTCAAGATAGTCACCGGTGTCACACATCGTCAGAGATCATACACCTAGGGGATATCATTGCCATTAACATACGTAGTAATAATATCAGTGGATGAGTCAAGGTTGAAGCATTGTCCAAAGCCTCAGTCATTCTCACGGTCAACTTGACCATGGGTAGAGGAGATTGAACGAGATCGTCATTCAAATACCCCCATTTGTCTTTGCCTGAGATATACATTTTGACAACCTAGGATAGGTCCGAGTCTGATCCAACTCGAGTCCGGTCCGAATCTGGTCCAGGTCAAGTCTTGGTTTGAGTCTAGTTTGAGTCAAGTTCGGTTTGAATTTGATCCGCGTTGAGTCTGGTCCGAGTCAAGTCTGTTCCAAATCTGGTCTAGGTTGAGTCTTGTCTGGTCTGATCTAGTGCGAGTCTTGTCTAGTCCTAATCTGATCTAGGTAAATTCTTTTTTGGTCTGGTCTGAATCTGGTCCAGGCGAGTATTGATGGATCTGGTCTAGTCCAAGTCAAACTGCAGCTGATAAAAGTCATGCTGGACTTTTATTTATTGCGGTCAACGTGTCAGGCCACAAAGATGGACGTGCTTCCATCAAATCTCAAACAACCCTAGGACGTTATTCAATGCCCACGGCAAAGGAACCAAGGGCTTCAACATAACGTTGGTTGATCCAATCAGCTGAGGAATTGTAAACAACTATAGAGAAGTAGAAGAGAAGTGTATCGACGATCTTTGCCACAGTGACACCTTGAACATTTTAGTCCATGGAAACTACGCCGCACTAACCGAAGAAAATGCTCGGGCAAAATAATCAGCGAACTCATCAATTGTATATCCTGATTCCCCTCTCTTGACCCTGCAGCCGCACACTCGTATCGCTCTTCTTCACGCTGAACTTGTCGGCCGTGGCTACCTTTTTTCGTCGATATCACATTGCTCGCCGGCTTCATCATCGCTAATCTCATCTCCTCCTTTTCCATTTTTTTTTCTCTTCAAACAAGGGGGACTAATCAATGGCTTCTTATAAGGAAATGATGTGGAAGGCTTTGAGTTATTCTTTCCTTTGCAACATTTTTTCCTCCGATTCTTTCTCCTCATCCTCTTCCTAGAGCCTCAACGTTCTCGGTAGCTATTTCTTTAACCAGGGGGTCTCCTTGAGCTTGGAGATGGTGATTCTTGTGTTCGGGTTGGGATCCAGGAGTTTGGTAACCAATCGGCTAGCCTCTGTCAAGAACCACAGCGGGCACTTGAAATCTCCTCGATAAATCTTCTTGTACATGGCAAGAATGTTATCGTCCGGAAAAGGTAAAACCCCCGCAAGGAGAACGAAGAGAATCATGTTGTAGGACCAGATATCCGCTTCAGTGCCGTCGTAGCCCTTCTTTCCAATCACCTCTGGCGCCATGTACGAGGGAGTACTACACGTCGTGTGTAGCAGCCCATCATGCCTCAGGCACACTGACAAGGAGTTGAGACCGAAACCGGCCACCTTGAGATTCCCTGCCTCGTTGAGTAGAAGATTCTCAGACTTCAGATCCCGGTTGTAGATGATGCGGCTATGGTAGAAATCGACAACGGAAATGAGTTGCTAGAAGTAGCACCTCGCAACGTCTTCCCTAAGTCAACCTCTGGCGACCATGGAGAGAAGAGCTCACCGCCTCAAACGAGCTCCATTGCGAAGTAGATCTTGGACTTGCTGGCCATCACCTCGTGAAGCTCGACAATGTTCTGGTTGTTTAGCATCTTCATCACTGAGATCTCTAGCTTCACCTAATCCATCATGCCGACTTTGATCACTTTCTCTTTAGCCACAACTTTCAAGGCGACACTCTTGCCTATTACTAGGTTTCGGGCGTGGTAGCGTAACGGTGGATGTCTTTTTTGTGGTAAGAGACATTGAACAGATTAAGCACCACCCTCAGTAACAAGATTCACGAGTGGTTCATGGGCCAGACGCGTCGGTCGGCCGACTAGGCAAAGGCAATGGAAAAAAGCATAGAGTCTATCAGTAACATAATCGATGTGGCATCCGATGTTGACTAAACAGTGGAAGCTTCCAAAATCGGGTCCGCAACAGGAAGCATGGCACAGGGAGAAGGAATGGGAATTTTTTGGAAAAGAGAGAAAAATTATAGATACGAACTTAAACTGCTAGAGATAATAGCTTAGAAAAGGATCACATTATCTATATGGGCTGACCTAGTCAACTCACAAAACTTGCTCTGATACCATGTTGAATTTATGGAAAAGAGAAAAACTTCATTGACTTAATTTTTTTAATTTGAGTTTATGAACCCCTATTTATAATAGAGGAAAATAGTGAATCCAATCACAATTCAATTACCTTGTCCCAATTACACCAAAACTCTAGTACTTAAATATGAGTTCTAACATAATTAAATAACTCAACATAAATAGAAGAGTAATATAACTAAAACACCTTTAAACTAAAACTCCTGTAAACCTCACTTCCTCCTCTGGAAAACAGTTCACGCCAACATTACAAATTCTTAATACTCCAAAAGTCAAAAAGTATTAATTTCCGAAGATGTAATATTCCTTTCCCTTGTCGTGTCTGAACCTACGTCTACGGCAATTTGACGGCCGATCATCACATGGATATCCATGAGATATTCTTCCAGGAAAAAATTACTTTCAATCATAAACACAGCACAAGAAACCTTTCGTTTTTTCACAAGAATGAATCCTTTTATTTTGGGTTGCCAACAAGAATTAACAGAACCAACTATGGTAAAGCATTTTAAGCTGCACTGTGCAAGATCGGACTCACCAGGTGACCTTGGACTTCCAAGACAATGGAAATAGGAAGTACAGGAACAAGGAGGAAATGTCAAGCTAAATCTTCTACCTTCATTTGTTGGTTAGATATTTATTAGAGCCGAGGGTTGGGAACGCCTCGCGTTAAGCGGGGGGGGCATTCGACTTGAATGTGAAATGAAGGCGATGAAAAATGGAGTAAAAATTGAAAAGGGACTAAAGCTGGGAGATGTGAATGTGAATGGGTGGATGAGCATTAAGCAGAAAATAACGTAAACATGCGCTGTCGTAATCCTCTTTAATTCATTTAAATCAGTAATCATATCCCAGGAGACTAGGAGCATTGTCTTGGTTTAAAGGTCGTTGGTGCCCAGAGATTTTACCTTCCTTCCCTCGTACACCCCTACCCATACCAACAAATTCATCTTTATCCATGACGACCTTCTGGTTTTTTCATTTTATTTCTCTGGATTACGGGCAGTCCTACTATACTCAGGAAGGTGCACTTCTATTCCGCCCCTATCTACTTTCTTCTTCAGGGAAAGGTGCCACTGAAACAAAACAGACAGAAGATCCAGTGGCAGTCTCTATCCCTATCCGTTTCCGTTTTTCTGATACAAAGAACAAAATTGCTGGTAGTCCATACGATGTCTTTCTTAGAGGTAATTCATCCGATACCGCCATCAACAAAAAATAAAATCTAAAGGGCACTGAAAACAAAATGGCAGACTGACGTGGATGTGTAATCCTGTTCTGTTATCACAGACAAATGCCGACATCTCACCTCCTTAAAGCTCATCAAAGATAACCTAAACTTTTCCTTGTTTCTTCTAGCTTGGCCACCGCCACCCTGCATGTATATCATCAACGCACACACAAACCTCAAACCTGGTTGATTTCTTCAAAAGCTTCCACATTTGTATCCCCTTTATTGTGCCTCAATCAGACATCTGTGCGCTTGTAGCTAGAGCGCACTACCACAACTTGATCTTCCTTCTCTCTTTAAATGGCACCAGGCATCTTCACACCGTGATACACGAGCAGAGGAATCCGGGTTTGGGTTAGTAATGGGTTCTCTAATGGCGGGATGGGATTCTCCTGTTCCAGATCCTAAACATGGTAATTCTCTCTCCCTACTCTATTCTTTGCTTGTTCACCGATACTGCCTTGCTTCTCTTTTTCCTGCTACTTTCCAACTTGTTCACGTGTTTTGATCTTCTCGCTGCCAATTGTTTCTTTCTCCAGTTAAGTTTCAGAGGAACAGTTCCTTTACGAAGGCAGAGATTGAAGCATTTTGGAAGTCGAAGAAGAAAGTAGAGGAGGAACATCTCAAAGAAATTTCGGGTCTTTTACAGACCAATCAGGTTAAAAATCATTCTTGTAGTTTATCTTTATGTTCTGTGAGGCCTGAGGTCTTCCACTTTTTTTCTTTTCTCATCTATTGATTTCAATTTCTGCAGTATTATCTAAAAAATCAGGTCTGCATGTAAATTTATGAGTTGGTATGAGCTGCATGACATATTTATTAGCTGCTTAGTATGCCTGTTTTTTCTGTTTGACAGGAGAGCGCCTTACAGAGCCAAGCTGCAGCAGGGCTTCGAAAATCAAGCTCCCTGCCTTTGACTGATCATAAAAAAGAAACTCTTCAACTCAGGAACACCGTTTCTGGTCTGGAGAAGCTTGCAAAAGTATGTGACTGGTGAGTCGCAAAAGCCTCTCTATAATCACAATGAAACCAACCCGTGCAACTCTCTTTTACTGATCCTTTAGTTATGGAACCAAATAACTGATACAAACCAGAAAGAATTACTCGAACATGCTCCTTTCGGACGATTGACTACCCTTTATTAACTCTGCTAGTCGTCTAGAGTCTCGGCGGTTTCTTTGCGATCAACTCACTCAGTTGGATCATCTTCTGGAAGGAAGTAGACTACTACATGCCGAAACTAACATAAGCAGTTTGTTTAGCTTCTTCCGTGGCATTTGATTCTTTGACCTAAGCTGTAAAATGGTACTGCGCAGGTGGACGAGGAGCAAGTGGGCTTTTCTGAATGAACCTCCAGTGACGGCCATGGAAGGCCCTGCTTACAAATATGCATCACAGATGGTCCCGAGAGTTTCTGATGATCCCGAGAGTCATGTGGGCAGTACTCGGTACTGCCATTACACTGTTGCAAATGCTAGTAAGTAATGGGTAAGAGGTTTGATATTGGGTTGCCTGTTCTAGATGATAATTTGTATTGACAAAACTCTCAAAATCCAAGCTGGTCGACTTGCTGTAAACTTTCACTACAACCTCCAGAGTGGGCAAAGGAGATAACGTTTGTTCTCATCCTACTCTCCTTTCTCTTCTTTGTAACAAATGATGTGAGAAAACTTGGACATAACTCTCCTTTCTTTTGTCTTCTGCATAAAATCACCTCTCTGTTGCAAGTGGTCAAGTAGAGCACCACAGCTGCACGAGAAAGAGGATTTTCTCTCAGTAGGGCAACTATCGTGATCATTAGAACAAGACTACTAATGGTATCAGCAGACCCATTAATCAACCATTTCCTGGCAGATATTGAGACTCCACATCTAAACTCTCAATTATTCAACAAGTTAACCGGCGGCTTTTCTCTTTTTCATTTCATGAAAACAATCTAAGGAAACAGTGCACCAGTGAGGAAAGTTTTGTTATAATAGGTTGAGAGACTGAAAACGAGTTGTCATGGAACTGAAAAGGGAAGAGACAGATAACTCAGTGAATCGTAACTCAGTATCTCCTCTAGCTAAAGATGAGTATTCATGGTCTGACATATCGAATACACAGAAAATCAATAGAAGGTGATGTCTTAGGGGAATAATTTTCACCCACTCTTCATATCCGTTTTTCTCTCTTATACAACAAATTTCCCTGCTCCTTTTTACGTAATTTTATTATTAATTAATATTATATTAAAATCTATCTTATGTTATTAATAAATTATTTATTTATTTATTTATTTATTTTATTTTTTTTTAAGTATTAATTTAGACTAAACTGTAATGTATCTTATTTCCAATTTTGAGTCGATCGAATTTTTATCCTCTGCCGAGTTTGTATGACAAGTAACCAGAGTAGGACACTTGTAGGGGTGGCTTCAAACCGAGCCGGTTCGCGAGCCGGCTCGGTTCGATTCGTCATTTATCGATCTAGAGCCGAGCTCGAGCACCGAAATCGGCTCGTTTACCTTAACGAGCCGAGCTCAACCAAAGCTAGGTTCGGTTCGTCGGCTCGCGAGCCGGCTCGAAATGAGTCGGATCGGTATGAATCGGTAAGGGGATCGCGAGCGAGCGAGGGAGCGGGAGCGGGAGCGAGAACGAGGGGGGGAAAATTTTTTCCTCCCCCCTTGTCACCGCCGACCCCTCCCATCGGTTGATGTCGCTGCCTCTACCGCCGTCGTAGCTGTTCACCGGTGTCTATACCGCCGTTGTAGCTGTTCGCCGGCATCTATACCGCCGTCACAACTGCTCGTCGGCCGCCTCTGTGGCCGTCCGTTCGATTTCTTCCTCTCCTCGTCGTCGCCTCTGTTTCCGTTGCCGCCGCTTCCGTCACCGCCGCTTCCGTCGCCGCCGACTCCGTCGTGGCCGTCATCCCCGAGGATAGGTCCTCCCCGGCGCCGTAACCCCCTTCCCTCCGAGTCGTCGGCGAGAAGATGATCTCGCGAGAAGATGATCTCGCACATGCGAATAAAATAAAAAAATAAAAAAAACTTTTTCCTCTGGGAAAAATTAAAAATAAATTTCATAGAAATAATTTTCTATAAACTATTAGTGTCTCATGTTTTTTTAAACATTTTTCTAATTTAAATTTTTTATTAAAAATCATATAATTTTCTAAGTAAGATTTTTCGTACCAAGATGGGGTAGAAAACTGTATAGAAAATTTTTGAATAAGTATTTAATAGTTGATGTTGTAATACTTTTAGCATGTAGCAATTTTCATTGCAATTTTGTGTTTGATATTTTATTTAATTAAAAATTTATCGATAAGTATAATAATATATTAGATTGATTATTAATTTTTATTTATTTCCCTAGAAGAGACAATAAAAAGGTCCATTTAAGTTTCCTAAAAAAATTTTAAAATATTTCCAGTAATTTTCTAATAAGTCACTAATATTAATAAGATTTTATTTAAAGGGTTTTTTGGGAATATGTATCATAGGAAAAATATTTTTAGTTTTTCCTAGAATATAAATTTTTATCTAGGGGCACTAAGGAGGCCAAAATAAATTATGACCAAATTCAAAAATTACAAAACAAGCTAGACAACAATTGGAGTAAAAAATATTAATATTGGTGTATTTTAATCCATTATTGAAATTCAATCCTAAACCTCCCCTATCATTATATTTTTTTAAAATGTATGCATAATTTTATATATAATTTATTCAAAGCCACCCCTATGTGCGAGATAATAAACAAGGAAAAAAAAAAACTCTTTGTCCCTTCCTCATGGCTCTTAAATAAATTGAAAAGATATTTTAGTAGAAATACGTTTCTAAAGACTATTAGTGGTTTTTTCAATAAATGTTGAAAAGAAATTTTTAATAGAAATATAGGGACCATTAGTGCCTCATATTTTTTCAAAATATTTTTCTAATTATAAATTCTTTTTAAAAAATCATATAATTTTCCAAGTAAGATTTTTTTGCCAAGATGGGTTAGAAAACCATATACAAAAATTTTGAATAATTATTTGATAGTTGATGATATAATACTTTGAGCATGAGGCAATTTTCATAGCAATTTTGTGTTTAACATTTTATGTGATTAAAAATTTATCGATAAGTATAATAATATATTAGATTAATTATTAATTTTTATTTATATCCTTAGAAAAGGCAATAAGAGGTCCATTTAACTTTTCTAAGAAAAACTTAAAATATTTCTTGTAATTTTCTAGTAAGTCTATAATAGTAATAAGATTTTATTTAAAGGATTTATAGTTTTTATTTTTGCAATTGTAAATTGATAGTGATATTTTATTTAATTTTGTTGTGTTTGATTATTGTATGGAGTTTATTTATAATATTAGAAGTGTTTAGATTATTTTATAGAGTGTATAAACAATTTCATGAAGTGTTTATGGAGTATATAGACAATTTTATTGAGTGTTTATGGAGTGTTTATGCAAGTATTATGTATATTGATTATGTCCAATTTTAAGTAGAAGTCATGCCGAATTTTATACAAGTATTATATATATAGATTATGCTCAATTTTAAGTAGAAGTTATGCCCAATCTTATACACATATTATATATATAAATTATACCCAATTTTATGTAAAGGTCATGCCCAATTTTATGTAAAATATACGCATAATTTTATATATATTTTATTTGATATATATTTTTTTAAAAATTTTAAATATATGTTGAGGCTCGAACTCGGCTCGAAATATTAAAATCAAACTCGACTCGAACATAAGCAAGTTTGGGCTCGGCTCGGCTCGGCTCGATGCCACCCCTAGACACTTGTTACTATCGAATCAGATTCTAAACATGAACCCAATCTAGGGGTAGACACCCCGGCAGTCCAGAATAAGAACCATTACTTTCCCATATCAGCATAATAGTGAATAAAGAACCTGGCCCCATCAAGGGAGGCTCCATTACGGCACTTTAAAAGTTATTTGCTTCCATCAATGGAATAGACAAAATGACTTCCATCCGTTCATAAGATTATCTACTTACTAATTCATCTCAATGGAGGTTAGCAGATCTGACTATCACAAATAATGACATATCGACTTAGGATGATCACCTAATTTATAAGCCTAATGTTTCTAATGCACCATTTCCCCACTTCGAAGATCAATCCACGGTGTTTCTAATGCACCATTTCCCCACTTCGATCTGTCCAAATAAAAAGCATGACAAAGACCAACTTCAATTGGGAGACCACTGAGTCCTGATTACTGAAGCAAATACAAGAAGAGCTGGCGTAAATAGTGAAAAAAGAGAGGAAATGAGCAAAAGAGAAAAACCTGAAAGGAGATTTCAACATTCACCGTCTACGGCAATAGAATAACCCAGGTTAGTTGGGGTCTTCAAAATGTAGAGGTTTTTGCCAAAAATATTGTAATAGAAACATTTTGTCATAAAACATTGAGGTTGCCAAATGCCTCATTCTACTTTTAAGTGACATCGCCGTTAACCTAAGAAAGAGGTCTGCAATGTCCACTAACGACTGATTTTCACCAATAGCTTGGATTTTATTTGTGCAAAATTGGGGCTTGACAAGAAAAATCAAGGAATAGAGAAGCATACGATTACAACATTTTTTCCTGATTTCTTGCTTAATCATCAAGACCTCTGTCACTTTGTTGCCTAAGAGGAAAAATTACCCTTTATAATAAAAAGATTCAATTAAAATAATTGAAAGAACTTCCGTTTTGAGTTTATACCGAAACTTTCACTTTAATTGAAGTGATTCAAGCTCGTTGTGCAGAAGCTCGGTTACTACTCAAAGATCCCAACCCATATTAAATCCTCCACCGCCCAAGTAGAGAGATTGATCTTAAAACTGAATCCTAGATGACCCTTACACGAAAATACAAAAAAACAAAAACAGAGAGAGAGACTTTGAAGGTACATGCTCCACTAGGAAAAGAAATATTTAGACGGTTTCCTCTTCCCAGAAAAGCCAAATAGGGTAAAGGTGCTCAAGAGTATCACCACTGGAATCTGGCCACACCTTAGAGCCAGAGGCACAATTTTATGGCAGATGCATACAGTCATCTATCTGATACTTGAGAGAAAAGAGGATAAACCGAGATAATGGATGACTAAACCTTTTCAAAAAAGAAAGAGAAAGAGCAATTTGAATACCTGATACACTAAACAGAATTATATGAACATAACTTACGAAAACTTAAAAAAATTAAAAAGAAGATTATTCTAAAGAAGCAGCATACGATTACTTCTTCTGTCACTTGGTCAAAGACCACAGAAGCATAAATAATATGTGACAAACGCATACATATGGAATAAGATAGCTACTCAAATCAACATGTAGCAGAATCGAGTACGACAAAGAGTTACCAAGCAGTCCTATTAGAGAGGCTGACAACCTTCATCCATATATTGTTGTCTATTAAACATCTAAAACTTAATATAGGATAACCAAAAGCTGTAGAAGACTCCACAGTGGGTCATTAGGATCAGCTACTGATACATAAGATGACCATCTACTGATACATAGATGAACGATAAGATTGTAGTGATTGCAGTCCACTGCCTGAAGTATAACCATGAGGGACAGCTCTTTCATATAAACCACCAGACGCACCCCTAGATAGCAGGAGAGGCTGACTAGTGTACAAATGAGCCCTTGGCGGGCTCAAAGGCCCCAAAATACCAGCTCCACTAGAAAGATGCCCATAGTGAGCACCAGTGGATCTTACCAAGCCATATGGCCCAGCAGAAGCCTCAACCATGTAAGAAGGAACACGGTCAACTATAAGGGAAGGAGGCTGGTCAGGGTTAAGAAATGAAGAAGTATGAGAGACACTAGCAACAGAAGATGTAACAGCTGGTCGAGGTCGTTTCTTTGGTTGCTGCTGCTGATGCTTAGAAGCTGCAGCTGTAAAAGGGGCAGGACGCTTCTTTTCAGGCTTCTGGCTTTCCAGCTCGGCAATTTGCTTTTCAAGGATTTCTCGAGAGAACTCAGCCTCAAGCTTATGCTCTTCAGTGATTTTCAGCACTGCCCTGATAGCAGCAGTTTCTCTAGCAATCGCCTCATGCTGTGGCAGATGCAAAGAGATTGATATAGAATATTTTCATACAGCAGCAAATTTTTGGAAAGAATGAAATTGAACATTTCAGTAGAGAATATCATATAGATTATACCTGAGACATTGTTGAATTATTTCCCTTCCTACGGATTTCTTGAGAAACGTTCTTGGATTCTACAAGGTAATCATTCAATAGCGACACAGGAGGGAACTTATTTACAACCTCGAAGCTGTAGGCAAAGTTCACAGCATCAATTTGCTTTCCCTTATTGATCATTTTTTGGATCAAATCTGTTACAAGCAAAAGCTTGCAATTGTCATCAGGCAGATAAACTAACTGTATTGAGTCTATTGACCACTTATAGAACGAAATCAGTTACAAGCAAAAAGCTTGTAATAGTCACTAGGCAGACAAAGTAACTAATTCATCGCTTTCAAATCTCTACAAGCAGCAATGCTTGCAAGAGCCATAAAGAAAATAAAAAACTTCCCTATTAAAAAAAAAAATTAAAGAAAAAAATAAACTACTATCACCCACAAAGATACTACACATGCTATGCACGTTCAGCTAAGTTCAACAATAACTGCTTGCCAAGAAGCAAAAGATACATATAAATGTCAGAAAACCCCCAACATTGCAGGAAAACTGCATAGCCTCCCATTCAAGGAGACACTGAGGTGAACAGTACCAAGAACAGACACTACTTCACCCTGTTTAAATACCTACCATGGCATGAACATGGTTGGAAAAAACAGTCGCAGGGCAGCACAAGACTGAGTTCTGCAAACACTACCCACTATAACAAATTAGTTCTAAAATATTCTCGTTACTATGTATTTTGAACATATATTAGGATGTATAATTTTTTATACTGCTGGAGTGTGTACTCTTTAAAATCATTAGGATGTATAGTATTGCGTTGTTAAAATAAAAATTATTATTTCGAAATATTAAATTAAAATCGTATTTTATACATATCTCAGTTAGACAGGACAAGGATAGATGGTGTGCCAAGCCACAGGGGAGAGACAGGGTTGGAGAAGAAAAAAAAACTGTGAATGGAAAAGGTGGGACAGGGCAGTGGGTTTTTTACTTAAGGCAGGATTGGTTTCCCAAAACCAGGCAAAATCCATCCTTATTCACAAGCCAATCGGTATCAAAAGATAGATATCATCTATGATTTATCCTCAAAACCCAATGACTAAGAAGGTTAAAAAACCAGAGTTACAAATAGATAAGGTGAGAATAAATACAAAATCTGTTAACAGCAAAAATTGATTAAAAAGGAAAAACTAATAGGATGAAAGAAAAGATTAATTATAAATCATATGTAACATGAGTAGCCCCTCGGTAGCTGAACTCTCAGAAAAGGATGATCAACACTAATAAAGCTTTTTCAGGTAACCATCTAGAAGCGCACAAACAAATAGTGTGCTCACGATGGTATGAAGTTTTGTTTTAGAACTAAAACAAAAAATTCAAAGATTATAACAGGAGAAAAAACAAAAATTGCAAACTTTCCGAATACCCCCATCGACCAAGAAAATGTCAAAGGGGGAAGACCATGAAACGTCGAAGAGATTATGACGTTTATTATGGAATATGCAAATATAAATTGATTGATTCATATAGAAAATACTGTCAAAAGTAGATAAAAAAATTAGCAAACAAGAAATCTCCTAGAACAGAAACATAAAGCTTAGCAACGAAGTGAATGAGAGATCATGAATAAGTAAATTTCGCACTAGGACGAAGATTATATCAAGGGTAATAGATTTTCTAGATACTCACAAGGAATTTTATCTGCAGGAAGAAGAACACGGCACAATTCTATGGTTTGTTTCCGTCGAGCAACATCGACAATGGGATCAACCACCTGGTCAATATCAAATGAAGAAAACAAACCAAATGTCGCAATAAGCTGCAAAAAACAAATGATCTCTAAGGGATTCTGACCACCAGGAGTAATCTTTCCCTTCCACTCTAAACCTAATTTCTTTGCCCTATCCTTCAAGGGAGACTTGATATCTAGTGAAAGAGAGGATAATTTCTCCAATAGAAGAATACATGTTCTTCTAATTGAAGCAAGATCACTGTCCTTGTCCCCTTTCGAGTTAGGACGATAAAAACCATCCATGGCATCCAAGACAAGTTTTGCAGGGTCTTTCGCGAAACGAAGGGCCAAAGGGATCGCCTCTCGGACAGATGGCAGATCTTTCCTATTATTAATAATATATTGCCGTAACCCCTTCGAATCCATTTTCACACAGAGGGCTTTAAGCTCTGGCCAGAAAGGAAAATCGGGTTCTTTCACTACGTTTTCCTGCTTCGTCTCCATTTTTTCCACAGATGTAGAAAGGAAAATCGGGTTCTTTCCTCGAGCTGTTTCTTTCACGGGAGAAGGACTCTGACTGCAAAGACTGTCTCTCGCTTCGAGTTCTTTAAAGCTGGCTTGTATTGATTTCTCGATGGAGTCAAAGTGCTCCTCGAGATCTTTCCACTGAAGGGTAAAAGATGCAAGCGAAGACGAATGAGCTTGCAGATCTTCGAAGGCCTTTCGAAGATCATTCTTCTTTGAAGGGATGGATTTGATCAACGCAGAAACCGACTCAAGCGAGTGGCGACCCATGGCGATCGCTTGAAGCTGGCAAAGATGTGCAGAATACAAAAGAAAAAGACGGGAGAGAGAAGAGGAGAGGGGTAACGATATTGGGAAGAAGAAAGCGGAGGCGAACAGTTAGCGCGACAGAAACGAGAAAAGAAAAAATCGTGCCCTAAATTCTCGATTCTTCCCTTTAAAGCACTTCGATCAGCCTTTTCCTATCCGTATAGATTTGGGTCGCTAAAATCGACCCATCACCAACTCAGCGACATGATCCGGTCCGTTAAATGCGCTTGATGAGGATTTGACTCGATGACATCATAAATTATATTTATTTAAATAAAATAATTGAATAGAAATATGGAGGAAAGGCTGATTTGGGAGATCTCTTCCTTTACTGTTTTTTCTCCTTTCTACATTCTAAACACAGCTAGTAATAGGGGTGACCTGAGCTGAAATAGGAGTAGCAACAAGGTTCGTCTCTCACTTGAAAGGGTGGAGACCATGGAAAGGAAATGTCATGTGAAAATTCGAGGTGGTGACTAATAAAACTCTTATTCTTTGATGAAATGATACAAATTAGGTTACATATTTATAAAGGAGTTTATCCCATTCAAATTATAAATCGTATCTTCTAATCTTATATCCGTATCTTTAAATCTCTTCAAAATTTATCTTCTAACCTTATCTCCTTATCTTTAAATTTCTTCAAATTTTATCTTCAACACTCTCCCTCAAGTTAGAGTGTATGTTAGTGATATTCAAATTGTCTAAGTAATACTTCAAATTGGGACGAACTCGAGGCCTTAGTGAATAAGTCTACAATTTAGTCGTTGGTTCGTATATGGGTTGTCTTAGGGGGGGTTATTCCACAATGAACTTAAAATGAAGTAAAGAATTTAATTCATCTTAAATGAATTGATTCAATTTCAACTCATCATTGGGTATTAGTGTACACGAGTTCAAGTGTACTAGAAAACAAATTTCAGTGTTAGTGCCCCCATATGAAAAGTATGATATAAACAAGAGAATGAATAACCTTTTATAATATACTTAAATAGAACATATACCTAAATAGATAATTAACCAAAATAAACATGGTTATTACACTTATAAGTGATTCAACGTGTAGTATTAAAATATATTAATATCCTAATTAATGAAAAATTATATTATATTACTTAATGATTATAGTTTATTATAAATTAATACAATAATTACGTTTAATATAATAAATTATTAAAATATAAATAAATAAAATTAAAAAATAACATAAGCGAATATAATAAATAAATAAAATATTTTTTAATAACATAAGATATATTTTAACATTAAAAACCAATAATTTAATACAATAATTATAAAATGAATATATTGAATAAATAAAAACATTTATTTTATAAATAAAAATATAGATTATTTTTTTATGACGTTGCTTTAATTTTTCCTAAGTTAGGAAAAATTAAACTTCGTCTTCCTCACAATGCGCGTCGTCTTCCTCAGCAACGGGAGACTACGGCGGGCCAACGGGCAAGGGGGGGGGGGGGGGGGGGGGGGGAGAAACGCGCGTCACATGCTTCATGTCAATGATTCGGAAAAAATGTCATAATCAAGATTCCCCGTTTTTTGCCTGAGTGAATGAATTGACGTGATTCAAAAGAAGTTGAATTCATTCTACACTAACACCTTAATTTAATGAACTAAGTAATGCAGGAGTAATTCATTCTGGTTCATTTTGGACTACCCCCTCCTTAATCATCCCTACTTGAATGAACTAAGTGACAATCAATTTCGATGTGTTTGGTACGCTCATGAAAGACCAAATTTGAGGCGATGTGTAGAGTAGTTTGGTTGTCACAATACAACATGACCGACTGAGTATGTATGATTTCCAAGACCTTCAAAACATTTTTCAACTAAATAATTTCACAATATGTTGTAGCCATAGAACGATACTCTGCCTCAATAATTGATCTAGCCACTGTTGTTTGCTTTTTTGTTTTCCAAGAAATGGGTGATTGTCCAAGAAATACCCTACCTTGTTGTGTCTCTCCAGCAAGCCCAATATGCATCACAAAATGCATTTAATTGGAGTGTACTTGTGAAGGAAAATAGGATACTTTGTCATAGAGATTGTTTTAAGAATCGAAGAGCTCTTTGTGCTGCCTCAAGGTATGGTGTACGTGGTTTTTCCATAAATTGGCTTAGAACATGGACGACATAGACTAGATCTGGTCTAGTAATGGTCAAGTAGATCAATCTTCCCACAAGACGCATGTATGATGAAGGATCATTTAGAAATTCTCCATCAGATTATGTAATAGCTAAGTTTTGCTTCATTGGGAACCTTATAGGTTTCGTTCCTAGAAATCCAGCATCTTCTAATATCTCCAAGGCATATTTCCTTTGGGAGAGGAAAATTTTCTTTGAAAACCTTGCTACTTCTATGCCCAAGAAGTATTTGAGTTGACCAAGATCCTTAAATTTGAACTGATTGGATAATAACTGTTTCACGTCTTCAATTTATTGCAGATTATTACTTACCAAAACCATGTCATCAACATACACAAATATTGTTGTAAAACTTCCCTTGTGGGATTGGACGAATAAAGAATAATTTGTCTTTGATTGATGAAACCCAATAGTTTTTAGGGTTGTGGAAAACTTCAAAAACCAATGTCTAAAAGTTTGTTTCAAGCTGTATAGTGACTTGTTGAATTTGCACACTCGAGTTTCTCCCTTTCATCCCAAACATGGAGGTAAAGACATGTATACATCTTTATCAAGATCCCCATGGAAGAACGCATTATTGACACTTAGTTGGTGAAGATGTCATCCTTAAATAGTGGAAACACTCAGTAGAACATGTACAGTAACCAGTTTGGCAACAGGGGCAAACATCTCTTGATAATCGAGTCATTCAACCTTGTTGTATCCTTTGGCGACTAAGCGAGTTTTGTAACGCTCAATGGTGCCATCAGATTTGAGTTTTACTTTGTATACCCATTTACATTCAATGGGTTTCTTACCATTTAGAAGAGAGATGAGTGTCCATGTGTGGTTAACTTGTATTGTTTGAATTTCATCATGCATGGCTTGACACTATTTAGGATCCCTCATAGCCCATAAAAAAACTAATTGGTTCTTTGGTAATAACTAATGAATTGGAAAAAAAAATTATGAGAGGTGGATAACCGGAGATAAGAAAGAACTTTAGAGAGTTCATAAGGGGTACCAGATGTATTAACCATGTTGGAGGCAAACGATTGGTGAGGTTGTGACTATAGAGTCACTTCAACATGAGAAAGTTGGATCCCTTAATTGCTCTGGTATAGTAAAGGTAGGGGTGGCTTTGAACTGAGCCGCTTGATTAGTTATATATCGAGCTCGAGCCGAACTCGAACTCAGAAATGGGCTCGTTTAGGTTAACGAGCCGAGCTCGAGCAGAGCCAGGTTCGGCTCCTCGGCTCGTGAGCCGACTCGTTAATCTCTCTCCCGCACTCGCTCTCTTCTCTCCCGAATTTTTTTTTGGTCTCTCTCTCGCACTCGCTCTCTTCGTCTCCTCCTTCCCTTCTCTCTTCTTCCTTCGAAATTCCCTCTCACGGTCTCCATCTCCCTTCTCCCTCTCGCCGTCGGTGCCCCTTCCGCCGCCGCTGGTCCTAATCCTTCCCCCCGCTCATCGCCTTCTCTGCTTCTCATCGTTGTTGCCGTCGACTCCCGTAGCATCACCCTCTCCCGTCGTTGTCACCCCCCTACCACCGCCTGCTGACGCCGTCAAATCAGCCGACCACCGCTCTCGCCGCAATGGGAACCCCCGGATACCTAAAGTTTGGACACCTAAGTTGAGGGGGGGAGATTATTTTCCCCCCTCGACGCTCCGTCTCGCACAACGTGCGAACTCGCACGTGTAGTTCACACATGCGAGTTTCACACGTGTGGTTTTTATAAAAAAAAAAAAACTTGCAAATCTTATTCTCAGCCTCTTTTTCCTTTGGACGATGTAATAATATGTAAAAATATAGTGTGTTAAAGTTAGCATTTGATCAAATTTTCCAGTTTATTTTTTTATTTTTTTATTTTTTATAATTAATCATGTACATAGTTAATTGGCTCACGTAATTATTGTATTAATGTATAATAAAATGCAATCATTAAAGAATATAATATCTAATTTAATTAATTAATATATTAATTTATTTTAATTATACATTAAATTACTTATTTGTGTTGTAATCATGTTTGTTTTACATAATTTGGGGTTTAAATATTATGTTTTGATTAAGTATACTATTATAAGTTACTCATTTTCTTGTTTTTTATATTTTTCTTATTTTGGGGCACTAACACTGGAAACTGTTTTCCAATGTATATGAACTCGTCCACACTAACACCAAGTTTGAAATTGAATTTCATGTAGAGGAATTAAATGAATTTGAAGCAGGAGATAAAGATGAACTTCAAATTTTAAGTTTGTTGACTAACCCCCCTTATAATTCTCATATCCACAGTAGCTTCGGAATCATTATTTAGTACTGGTAGTAGAGTAATAGACTCGTATCGTTCTTCCTTAGTACCAAATACATTTCAAACTTTGATTTGTAGTACTGGTTGGGTTCGGACTCCTCATGGTATAAAGAAAAATCAAAAGGTGAATTTATTTGACTAATTATTTATTACGATATTTTTTATTTATTTATTAAAATTTTGTTTTATGATTACAGCCTGAGAAGAAGAGTGCAAAGATAATGCTACCAGCTATATGATTTTTCATGTTTTTCTCATCATGGTAATTTTAATATTTTTAATGACATTAAGTAACTACTAGTGGAAGAGTATTTTTTTATCTGACAATAACTAATTTTATTTTTTTGTTTTTGTCATAGGTGGAGATTTTGCTCAAACAAGGATGTATATTATTTTCTAGCATAAAGAGAAATAACTATAGTTTGTAAATTTATAATGGATTTATAGTTTTTATTTGGGTGATTATAAATTGATAGTGATATTTCATTTAATTTTGTTGTGTTTGATTATTGTATGTAATTTATTTATAATATTACGCAGTGTGTGGAGTGTTTAGACTATTTTATGGAATGTATAAATAATTTATTGGAGTATTTATCGAATATATAAATAATTTTATAGAGTATTATGTATGTTGATTATGCCTAATTTTAAATAGAGGTCATGTCGAATTTTAAACAGGTATTATATATATATAGATTATGCTTAATTTGAAGTAGAGGTTGTGCCCAATCTTATATATCTATTATATATATATAGGTTATACCCAATTTTATGTAAAATATATATATAATTTTATATATATTTTATTTAGTATATATTTTTTGAAAAATTTTAAATGTATGATGAAGCTCGAGTTTGGCTTAAAGCTCGACTCAAACTCGGTGAGCTAGAGTTCGATAACAATTTTAGGCTTGAGATAAGGTTTCGCTCGAAACTCGGCTCAAAATATAGCATGTGAGTGAATGCCTCGGTGTGGGTACCAGGGTATTTCAAATTCCCGAACGGGATCATCGAAAGGCACAGAGAGGCCATTGAATGGCGAGTTCGAGAAGAGAAAAAAACAGCTGAGAGCTTTTAGACATAGACGGAATCGTCGCCAGAGGCAGAGGTAGCCTGTCGCCTCCGTAGATTTGATCGACATTACGGAGAGAGAAGGACAGTCTATGTCATCACTAGAGTCAGAAGCAATGAGAATTGTTTTTCAGGATCGATAGGTAACTTATTCTTTTACGAAGTGATACAAATCAGGATATATATCTCTATAAGGGAGTTTATCCGATTCATATTGTAATGTTATATCCTTATCTTTGAATTTCTTTGAATAGGATGAGGGGTAAATTGTGAAGAGAATTGAAGGTGAACGACCAATATAATACTCTGGCATTAATAAATGCTCTCCATCTCACTCGGCAGCATATTGGCTGAAGAATAGCAATAATTTTATTCTTCTGAATCCCATCAATACAAACAAAAAAGTCACAAGTTTGGCCAAGAGCTCATCATCAATCTACCTCGGGGTAGGTTGCTCATCCTTTAAGTATTCCAGTCGGTGGGATATCGGAATCATCGCCAAACAGACTTTGAGCCCCTTGAGTTGAGTGAGTCCTCTTAGTTATTTCTACGCGTTTACCGTCTGAATACAGTAACTACGCCAACTCACCACTTTCCAATTTCCCACTGCTTGTGAAAGGATTCCATTTAGAACCTGACGCGAGAAAGGGCCCAGGTACATTACGAGACGAATATAGGCGCATAGCCAACCCTCGAGTATCGGGACGTCCTTTAGACATGTTTGGTCAGGGGCGCTACAGTAATTTCCTTGGCCTTTCGAATCAATTCCTCTGCGTATAAATTGAAATCAAGTGGGAGATGCATACTACCTAAAAAACTCTCTCCATTTCTATCGGTTCTCTGTCGTCGAAGGTCGCCCTTGTTCTGGTTTTGTTGCCCTTGAAGAATCCCTATCGTCTCGTTATGGCAGAAAAGAGCAAGATCTTGGTCATCGGAGGCACCGGATACCTTGGAAAATTCATAGTCCTAGCCGGTGCCAAAGCTGGCAACCCAACCTTCGCACTTGTCAGGGATACCGCGCCCTCGGATCCCCAAAAGGCCCAACTCCTTGACAGCTTCAAGAACGCCGGCGTCACTTTGGTCAAGGTACCCTGGCCGCTGTGCTTGTTTTCACATGTTTTCTTCTTGAGGCTTCCTGTTTTTGCTTTCTATTGATGACCTATAGGCGTATGAATTTGATCGGGTCCATTCGTTTGGTGTGCAGGGAGATCTCTACGATCATCAGAGTTTGGTTGAGGCCTTTAAGCAGGTTGATGTCGTTATCTCTACTGTGAGTACCTTACAAATACCAGATCAGGTGAAGATTATTGCGGCTATTAAAGAAGCAGGAAACATCAAGGTAAATCTGTATTCCTGTTCTTCTGGTCTTAAGATTTTGCTCGTTTAAATGTTATAGGTTAAGTTCTGTGTTCTATTGCTTACAGATTTAACCTTCCAGAAGAATTTTGTTTTTTATCGTCTCAAAATGTCCTTCCATCTGTTGATTTTATGACGATTCTTTGAAAGAATTACGAGTCTTGTTCCTTCCCTGACCTGTTACATAGAAGCGACCAGAAGTCGCTTCTGGAAGTTTGCTGAAGTATATCCTTGAAATTTTGGACTTTAGTTGCCGCAGGATACTCGTACTTCCAGACAATCGATCTATGTTCTGTGACGTATTCAAGTTGAAGAAATTTCTATCCATGTTGTTCGTTGTGGAATATTTTCGTTTATGGGTGGAAAAAGTGCCCATCCCTCTCCATTTGCTGACTTGAGGAAGGATAATTACATCATTCCTTTGTTCTGGAGAAATATTTCAGATGAACCTCATGTTTTGCTGCATGTCCCGAAGAACATTAGAGGGATCTGATCCAGACTGTTAAATTTACTACTAGTAAAACATTAGAATTTTTTTTATTATGCATCATTCCCGAATCTAAAAAATCGATGTCCATCCCTAGACTCTGATTCCTGGACTAATATGTCCAAATCGCCTGGAAACTTTTATAATATAACCCTATCTTCTTCAAGATAAGTACTCTTTAAGCTAACTTGGGGCCAATTTGCTATGGTTTGCAGAGATTCCTACCATCAGAGTTTGGCAACGATGTGGATCGTGTCCATTCTGTGGAGCCAGCAAAGTCTTTATTTGCATCTAAAGCTCAGATTCGTCGAGCCGTTGAGGCTGAAGGCATCCCCTTCACCTTTGTGTCCTCTAATTTCTTTGCAGGGTATTTCCTACCTACATTGGTCCAGCCAGGAGCATCGGCCCCTCCTAGAGACAAAGTTGTCATCTTAGGTGATGGGAACCCCAAAGGTAATAATCACTCCTCTTGTTGGTATTGGAACGCGATGATCTGAATTCATGATTATGTATTACTCACCGTAATTGTTTTTTTTTTTTTTTTTGTTTCCCCCTCTAACTTTGCGTGTCCTGCTCTTCAGCTGTCTTCGTCAAGGAAGATGACATTGGCGCGTTCACTGTAAAAGCAGTTGATGACCCAAGAACGTTGAACAAGATCCTCTACATCAGACCTCCAGGCAACATCTACTCTTTCAATGATCTTGTTTCTCTGTGGGAGAAAAAAATTGGGAAGACACTTGAAAGGATTTATGTTCCAGAGGAGCAAGTCCTGAAGAACATCGAAGGTCTGTATTAGCCACCTCGAATTACAATTGAATTGCATAAAAATTTCGACTTAGTACTGAGAGAGGAGGCTTTTCCTTGTGCGGTTTCTCACTCTTGAATATTTGGTTTTGCAGAGTCGCCAATCCCGCTGAATGTCATTTTATCAATCAGTCACTCTGTTTTCGTGAAGGGAGACCACACAAACTTTGAGATCGAGCCATCGTTTGGAGTGGAGGCTTCTGAGCTCTATCCTGATGTCAAATACACCACTGTGGACGAGTATCTGAATCAGTTCGTTTGATGGCAGCAAACTGATCTGGCTTTGCATCGATAACATTCCAGTGGCTTTCTTATGTGTGATTTCTAGTACTACAAAGAGATTGAGTAATACTAGGAAAGAGTGCGCGGTAAACTTTTTTGCTGCAGTTATGAATAAATGTTGATGGCAAAAACTGGTTTTCTGCTTTCCTGTTCACTGTATATTTTGATAGGATCTTCTGCAATATATAGCATTTTCAAACAAAATCGCTTACAGTGGCATATCTTGTAAATAAATATGGCTAAATAATAAGTTAAAAATATCTTGAGCGGGAATGGTAGATTTGATTACCTGATTACCTCAATAAAGAATAAAGAAAGACCTTGTATTTTTTTATACCACCATTTGCAAGTTTAAGAAATAATTTCTCTCTATCCATAACTAAACTTAATCTAGAGATGATTGATTACCTCAATAAAGATTAAAGAATGCCCTTGTAATATTTTATACCACCATTTGCAAGTTTAAGAAATAATCTCTCTCTATCCATAGCTTAAACTAATCTAGAGATGATACTTTTTTCTAAAAGTATTATCGTGAAATGCTGCCTAGCAAAACAATACAAAACGCAGCCTGTTGGTAGACTTGCTGCGTCCGTTTCCTCCTCTAAAAGTATATCCACGCATCGCTTTCATATATCTGAAGCATTTCAAAACTGTTTTGACAGTCGTGAAGATATGTAGTATGCTCCCACCACCCCCTCCAGCATTCCCCTGTCACCTCCTTCGATTATTATCAGCGAATCGTTCATGGAATTCAAATAACTGAGAGTAAGCTTTAGAGCAATGATGGTATAGGTGGCTATTTACTTGTCATTCTCTCCTACAGCCATCAAATTTAGCGTTTTTTCTACGTTTTTCCCTTAACTTGATCTGTTTTAAAAAATAATATTTTCCTTGGGGCAGTTAATCCCCAATTTTTTAAAGACATTTTTCTCTCCTCGCCAATAGGGGTAGCATCAAGCTGAGCCAGTCCGCGAACAGTTTGGTTCGAATTATTCTGATGAGTTTGTGGCCGACTCGTTTATAGGAGGGGCAATTTATTTGGCCTTCGGGCGTATCTTGAAGAGGTGTTTCATCACGACAAGAGAACATGGCAGCAAGTCCACAACTCCACCTCTCCGCCCCCTCAATCCGATCTTCCCTCAATAGTAACCAGCAATCTTCCCTAATTTTTAGGGAGTTTCCTTTTTCAATCCTTCCAGCAATCTTTATGTTTTGAATTTGCTTTTTTTGTAGAAGTTAGAATGTACCTTATGGTCATTTGACATCAATAACTAAAACTAATTCTAGTGTGACCATAGATAATGATATAACTCTACTAGAGCAATCTTCCCTTAAAACTACTAATCAATGGAAGTGAGCCTAGATAAAGGTATCCTAAATGAGTAAGAAGATAACTCTATCTAGAGTACAAAAAGACAAAAAAAAATTCATGTGTGGTTGGAATGCAAAGAAATCTCACTTATTGATGGTACAAAAAAGACTTAATGTGTTAATTGTAAAACCAATTTAAGTATTATCTATAGTGGAGTGACTTCACATATGAGTTATCATATGAAACTTTATCCTAATAGAAAAGTGGCAATAAAAAAACAAAAAAGCATAAACATTCAACTAGTGGGGTCTAATTTTGATCAAAGTCCATATAACCTTCATTTTAAGGATTTTAGAGGCAAATATGATCAAACTAGAATTGAATTACTCATTGTTCATTGGATTATTATGCATGATAGTAGAAGAGGAGAGGTATAATTTGGTAATGAAGATAGCAAATATAAATTATGGAAAAATATCTCGTAAGACTATTAAGGAGTGTATGGATGTGTTTGAGGTATAGAAAAAGAAATTGAAAACTTAATTAAAAGAGATTTTTAAAGATTGGGAATTGAAAATGAAGTATGTAGTATCAGTTGGAAATGTCACATATAATGATATTTGTTTGAGAGTTTTGAAAGATGATTTTTCAATAAATAGGAAATTGCATTAGGGTGGGAAATTATTTCATGTGTATTGTAGTGCTTATATTCTAAAATTATTAGTCGAAGATGGTCTTTTTAAAATTAAGGATATCATTGACAATGTGCATAAGATTGTCAAATTTTTTAATCGGTCTGAGGTTAGACTTTGAACTTTTTCTAAAATTGTGCAACAACTACAATTTGGTGTAAAAAAACTTGGTTATTGATTATCAAACTCGTTGGAACTCTACTTATGATTTGTTGTCTTTTGTATTAAAGTTCAAATATGTATTTCCTAGATTTCAAGATAGCGGGCCAACTTATGTTTGTTTACCAAGTCTCGATGAATAAGAAATTGTTAAAATGGTGTGTGAGATTCTAGAAGTTTATAATGCATTCAATCACATCATTTATGGGAGTGATTACATTTGTGATGTATATAGGAAAATAAATGTTTTGAATTTCTTTAAGACTGTGGTTAGTAAAATGAAAGTGAAATTTGAGAAGTGTTAGGGTGAATGCAATTTGTTGATGGTTATTGCTTCAGTTTTGGATCCAATGGTCAAATTAAGATTCATTGAAATATGTTTTCTAGAGATATATTCTGAGGTGGAAGATAAAATGAATATAAACTTAGTTTGATGAACCTTATTTGATATTTATGATGAATATGTAACCTTGTGTAATGTGAAAATAATGAATGGATTGCTTCAAGTATTAGCTCTATTGGTGTTTCCACTAGTTGTAGGTGGCATTCTTCATCAAGTTCAGGTTGGTAAAAAATAATGACTTATGTGAAACAAGTGGAAATAGTAAATTCACTAAAGTTGGAATTGGATAATTATCTTGATGAATGTGTCTATATTTATGAGGAAACTTCAAAATAGGATTTTGATGTTTTAGAATGGTAGAAAACGAATCACTTAAAATTTTGGGTATTATCTACGATAGCAATAGACATTCTTGAAATTCTCAATTCTATAATAACCTCAAAGTTTACTTTTAGTGTTGGTAGTAGAGTAATAAACCCTTATCATTACTCTTTGGCACCAAATACAGTTCAAACTTTGTTTTGTGACAGTGATTGGATTCGAACTCTTAACAATGTTAAGAAAAATAAAAAAAATGTACTAATTTTGAATAATTATTTATTATGATATTTTTAGTGTTGTTTTTAAAAAAATTGTTTGATGATTGCAGCCAGTGGAGATAATGCTACTAGTTTCTTGATTTTTCATCTTTTTCTGATTTTGATCATTTTAATATTTTTCATCACATTAACTAATTAGCAGTGAAAGTTTTTTTCATCAAATAATAATAATTTTATTCTTTTATTTTTGTCATAGGTGGTGATTTTACTCATGTGAACAAGGATAACATTTTGTTTTCTAGCACGAAAAGAAAGCTTTGGAGTTTAAAAATCTATACTAGATTTATAGTTGTTGTCATTTTGTTTAATTTTTTGTGTTTGATTGTTGAACAAAGTTTAAGTATATTTTATGCAGAAAAAAGTTTAGTAGGTTTAAGCCTGAGCTCAAACTTGGTTAAAATTTTTGAACTTGAGCTCAAATTCCAGTTTTAGGTTTGAGGTTGTGATATAACTAAAGTTGGAGTTTCAAGTATTCAAATCAAGCTAATATATTCATGTTTGACCTTCACTAATTATTGTACATTAATACAATAATTACATGAGCCAATTAACTGTGCACATGATTAATTATAAAAAATAAATAAATAAACAGGAAAATTTGATCAAATGCTAACTTTAACACACTATATATTTTTACGTATTATTGCATCGTCCGAAGGAAAAGCGGTACTAGAGGCAGTTGGGGTAGACTAAATTGCATCGTCGAGAGGAAAAATAGGCTGAGAATAAGATTTGCAAGTTTTTTTTTTTGTTTAAAAATCGCACATGTGGAACTCGCAAGTGTGAACTGCATGTGCGAGTTCGCACGCTGTGCGGGACGGGGCATTGAGGCTGGAAAATAATTTTCCCCCTCACTTAGGTATTCGAACTTAGGTATCCAAGGGGTTCTGTGCTTCACCGGTGAGAGTGGTGGCCGACTGATTTGACGGCGGCAGCAGGCGGTGGTAGGGGGTGACGACGACGGGAAAGGGCTGGGGTACAACAAGGCCAGGGCGACACTACGGGAGTCGAAGGCGATGCACAGGCGAAAATATTAGGTGCGGCGGCGGCAGAAGGGGCACCGACGACAAGAGGGAGAAGGGAGATGGAGGCCGCCAGAGAGAAAAAAAAATTCAGAGGAAGAAGAGACGAGGGAAGGAGGAGATAGAGAGAGCGAGGGAGCAGGAGAGAGACTGAAAAAAAAATCGATGAGGGTTCGAAACGCTGCGCTAGCTTCATCTGCTGAATCTAGATTCTCGAAATTAGACCTTGGAGATGATTTTCTGATTCATGACTTAAACATTGGTGACACGGACTTAGATTTGGGCTAAGTCCGTCTAGCCCAGCGGAATATCTACCCCATGCAGCCTAGCTCTTCCCAAGAACTAGTCAACCTCCTTGTCTCACAGATCTTCTACCTAACCTCCACACTCGATGCTGCAAGCCAAAAGAACGACAGAGAGACCAAAGATATGGAAGAAAAATGCTAACATGCGCCTGGAGTCCTGGTCGCTCGCGCGCTTGGAGTCCTGGCCGTGCGCAACCCCATTTCGATCCGCCTGGAGTCCTAGTCGCGCGCAACCCCATTTCGGTTCGTCTGGAGTCCTGGTCGCGTGCAACCCCATTTCGATCCGTTGCGCGCCTGCTGGCTGCAACCCCATTTCGACCCACCTCTGCGTGTCTGTTGGCGTGCTACCTTGTGTCTCGGCCAATTGTTGGGGTTGTTGCGCGCCTTGCTGCTTGGCCATCCACCCATATGTGTGCGCCCCTTTGGGCCGTGCCATTGCACTTGGCCTTGGCCGTCACCACTATTGCTATGCACTGGACTTGCACAGTTTTCGACCTTGGTGTCTAGCCACACCATGGCTTCATCCTCCGTCTCATACTCCCATCACCATAAGGCAAATGCTCTCGTTTGCATCCCCTGGCGATAGTGGGTCACCTCCTTCACGAACTGCCACAACTCGGCAACGTTTTGTCATGTTGCCAAGGCTCAAGTATGTCTTCTTCCGCTGCAGCTGAAGCCGGGCCGGCCATATGCGTGGGCCCCTCTGGGCCATGCCATTGCACTTGGCCTTGGTCGTCGCTGCTATTGCTATGCACTAGACTTACTCAGTCTTCGGCCTTGGTGTCTAGTCACACCATGGCTTCATCCTCTGTCTCATACTCCCACCGCCATAAGGCAGACGCCATCGTCTGCATCCCCTGGCGATAGTGGGCCACCTCCTTCACGAACTGCTACAACTCGGCAACGTCTTGCCATGTTGCCTCGCTTTCTGGTTGACCCTGCCACTTTGCCAAATATTGCGTCCTCCGGGGCTTGCCCCTTTGGCACTCCTCTCGAACTTTATACGCTCCGTTTGGGCGTCAGTCTGAGGATGAAAACTAGTGGAAAAATTTAGAGTAGTTCACAATAGTTTGAATAACTCAGTCCAGAATTTCCCTGTGAATCTGGGGTCATGATCACTGATGATCGTTGTGGGCATGCCCCAGTTCTTCACCACCTGTGCCATGAATGCTCGAGCAACCTCATTTATTGTACAATCACTTGGTACTGTTACGAATGTTCCGTACTTCGTAAACCGGTCCACCACCACCATGATAGACCCTAGCCCGTCTTTCTTGCGCAAACGAGAAATGAAGTCCATTGAAATAGACTCCCACATCTGTTTTGGAATGGGCAAAGGTTGTAACAAGTTTCTGGGCTTTCTTTGTTTAATCTTATCCTGTTGACAGATAAGACATGAGCAAGCAAATTCCTCTACATCACTCTCTATGTCAGACCAATAATACTGGCCAGAGAGCAAGGCCAAGGTCCTTCTTTGACTTGGATGTCCTGCCCACAAGGTATCATGACATTCTCTCAAGAGGTGACGCCGTAGGTTATCGTGCTTAGGCACATAAAGTCGCCTTTGGTCTTGAGCAATCCGTCGTCAAGCCAAAATCTTCTTGTCTCATACTCCCACCGCCATAATGCAGACGTCCTCGTCTGCACGCCATCAACATACGCCACCCATTCATGGTTGGCTTGCAGCTTTGACACATCCATCCAAATGTGACCTCCTTGCTACCTCTGCCTACAGTTCCTGGAAAGCAACACTAGATCTGGCGCCTTTGTGCTGTCTCTCCTAGCAGCACCGGAACTAATGCCTCCCTGCTGTCACTCCCAGCAGTACCAGAACTAGCACCTTTGTGCTGTCTCTCCTAGAAGCACCGGAACTGGCGCCCCTCTATTGCCTCTTTCAGCAGCACCGGAACTGGCGCTTCTCTGTTGTCTCTCCCAGCAACATCGGAACTGGCGCCTCTTTGCTGCCTCTCCTAGCAGCACCGGACCTGGCACCTTTCTACTGCTTCCACTAGCAGCACTGCATCTTCTACAAGGAACATCATTGCAGTACTGACTTTGGCTTCTTCAATAGTCAACTTAAATGCATTGAAATACTGCTCTATTTGCCAAAGGAAGTTGTCTATTACCTTTGGGTCACGTTTTCTAGTGAAGGGTTTTGGCTCCGGGATCCTGATCTTGGCACCTCCTTGCGAACCTCCTCCATTCGCAAGGGCTCTCTCGCATAGGGTAAGTCTCTCCCGAACTTCTTCCGTGATGGTCTTAACATCTCCGTCCACTCTTTGGATTTCAGCTTGCATCACGGTCATGATACTATGTACATCGTCCTCAAACCCTTGGAAGCAATCAGGGACAAGTTGTTGGCCATGCGCAATGTCACTTATGAACTCCTCCAGTCTTGAAAATTGATATTCCATGCTAACAAGCATGGACTCGAAATCACCAAAACGCAAATCGTTTTCAAAGAGTGACTCTTTACCTCTTGTTGCTACATCACCACTTGTGAACGCCATAGATGGAATGCTGCTCTAATACCAGTTGTCACACGGTTAGATTTAGGCTAAGTCCGTCTAGCTAAACGGAATATCTACCCGTGCGACCTAGTCCTTCCCAATAACTAGTCAGCCTTTTTGTACTTCGGATCCTCCAACCAATACTCCACACTAGAAGTTGTAAGCCAAAAAGGACAATGGAAAGACCAAAAATATGAAAAAGAAAAATCTAGCTTTTTTTGAGAAAACAATGTTATAGAGTGTGGCAAAAGGATAAAAAAATATCTCCACTCCCAATAATATAGGCGCATAGCCAATTGCGAATTCTTAATTCCCAAGCCTGAGTATCGGGACTTCTACAGGCCGTGCACGCCCTTTAGACATGTTAAGTAAGGGGCGCCACAGTCATTTCCCTGCCCTTTCGAATCAACTCCTCTACGTATAAATTGGAATCAAGTGGGAGATATATACTACCTAAAAAACTCTCTCCATTTCTATCGGTTCTCTGTCGTCGAAGGTCGCCCTTGGTCTGGTTTTGTTACCCTTGAAGAATCCCTATCGTCTCGTTATGGCAGAAAAGAGCAAGATCTTGGTCATCGGAGGCACCGGATACCTTGGAAAATTCATTGTCCTAGCCGGTGCCAAAGCTGGCAACCCAACCTTCGCACTTGTCAGGGACACCGCGCCCTCGGATCCTCAAAAGGCCCAACGCCTTGACAGATTCAAAAACGCCGGCGTCACTTTGGTCAAGGTACCCTGGCCGCTGTGCTTGTTTTCACATGTTTTCTTCTTGAGGCTTCCTGTTTTTGCTTTCTATTGATCACGTATAGGCGTAAGAATTTGATCGGGTCCATTCGTTTGCTGTGCAGGGAGATCTCTACGATCATCAGAGTTTGGTTGAGGCCTTTAAGCAGGTTGATGTCGTTATCTCTACTGTGAGTACCTCACAAATACCAGATCAGGTGAAGATTATTGCGGCTATTAAAGAAGCAGGAAACATCAAGGTAAATCTGGAACCCTGTTCTTCTAGTCTTAAGATTTTGATCGTTTAAATGTTGTAGGTTCAGTTCTGTGTTCTATTCCTTACAAATTTAACCTTCCAGAAGAACTTTGTTTTTTATCGTCTCAAAATGTCCTTCCATCTGTTGATTTGATGACGATTCTTCGAAAGAATTACGAGTCTTGCTCCTTACCTGACCTGTTGCATAGAAGCGACCAGAAGTCGCTTCTGAAAGTTCGCTGAAGTATATCCTTGAAATTTTGAACTTTAGTTGCCGCAGGATACTCGTACTTCCAGACAATCGATCTATGTTCTGTGACATATTTAAGTTGAAGAAATTTCTATCCATGTTGTTCGTTGTGGAATATTTTCGTTTATGGGTGGAAAAAGTGCTCATCTCGCTCCATTTGCTGACTTGAGGAAGGATAATTACATAATTCCTTTGTTCTGGAGAAATATTTCAGATGAACCTCATGTTTTGCTGCAAGTCCCGAAGAACATTAGAGGGATCTGATCCAGACTGTTAAATTTACTAATAGTAAAACATTAGAAAATTTTGTATTATGCATCATTCCCGAATCTAAAAAATCGATGCCCATCCCTAGACTCTGATTCCTGGACTGATATGTCCAAATCGCCTGGAAACTTTTATAATATAACCCAATCTTCTTCAAGATAAGTACTCTTTAAGCTAACTTGGGGCCAATTTGCTACGGTTTGCAGAGATTCCTACCATCAGAGTTTGGCAACGATGTGGATCGTGTCCATTCTGTGGAGCCAGCAAAGTCTTTATTTGCATCTAAAGCTCAGATTCGTCGAGCCGTTGAGGCTGAAGGCATCCCCTTCACCTTTGTGTCCTCTAATTTCTTTGCAGGGTATTTCCTCGCTACATTGGCCCAGCCAGGAGCATCGGCTCCTCCTAGAGACAAAGTTGTCATCTTAGGTGATGGGAACCCCAAAGGTAATAATCACTCCTTTTCTTGGTATTGGAACGCGATGATCTCAATTCATGATTGTGTATTACTCACCGTAATTGGTGGTTTTTTTTTTTTTCTTCTCTAACTTTGCATGTCCTGCTCTTCAGCTGTCTTCGTCAAGGAAGATGACACTGGCGCGTTCACTGTAAAAGCAGTTGATGACCCAAGAACGTTGAACAAGATCCTCTACGTCAGACCTCCTGGCAACATCTACTCTTTCAATGATCTTGTTTCTCTGTGGGAGAAAAAAATTGGGAAGACACTTGAAAAGATTTATGTTCCAGAGGAGCAAGTCCTGAAGAACATCGAAGGTCTGTATTAGTCACCTCGAATTTCAATTGAATTGCATAAAAATTTCGACTTAGTACTGAGAGAGGAGAGGCTTTTCCTTGTGCGGTTTCTTACTATGGAATATTTGGTTTTGCAGAGTCGCCAATCCCGCAGAATGTCATTTTATCAATCAATCACTCTGCTTTCGTGAAGGGAGACCACACAAACTTTGAGATCGAGCCATCGTTTGGAGTGGAGGCTTCTGAGCTCTATCCTGATGTCAAATACACCACTGTGGACGAGTATCTGAATCAGTTCGTGTGATGGCAGCCAACTGATCTGGCTTTGCATCGATCGCATTCCAGTGCCTTTCTTTTGTGTGATTACTAGTACTACAAAGAGATTGAGTAATACTAGGAAAGAGTGCGCTGTAAACTTTTTTGCTGCAGTTATGAATGAATGTTGATGGCAAAAACTGGTTTTCTGTTTTCCTGTTTACTGTATATTTTGATAGGAACTTCAGCGATATATAGCATTTTCAAACAAAATCGCTTACAGTGGCATATCTTGTAAATAAATATGGTTATATAATAAGTTAAAAATCAGCTAGAATGGTAGATTTGATTACCTCAATAAAGAATAAAGAAAGACCTTGTATTTTTTTACACCACCATTTGCATGTTTAAGAAATAATTTCTCCCTATCCATAACTTAACTTAATCTAGGGCTGATACTTTCTTCTAAAAGTATTATCGTGAAATGCTGCCTAGCAAAACAATACAAAACGCAGCCTGTTGATAGACTTGCTGCGTCCGTTTCCTCCTCTAAAAGTATATCCACGCATCGCTTTCATATATCTGAAGCATTTCAAAACTGTTTTGACAGTCGTGAAGGAATGTAGTATGCTCCCACCACCCCCTCCAGCATTCCCCCTGTCACGTCCTTCGATTGTGATAAGCGAATCGTTCATGGAATTCAAATAAGTGAGAGTAAGCTTTAGAGCAATGATGGTATAGGGGGCTATTTACTTGCCATTCTCTCCTACAGCCATCAAATTTTGCTTTTTCTACGTTTTCCCCTTGAACTTGATCTCTTTTAAAAATTAATATTTTCCTCGAGGCAGTTAATTCCCAATTCTTCAAAGACATTTTTTCTCTCCTCACCAATAGGGGTAGTGGCATCAAGCCGAGTCGGTTCGAATTATTCTGATCTTCAATCAAATTCAAAATTAGGTTTTAGGTTCGTTTAAGCAAATGAGGACAACTTGAGCTCATGGTCGACTCGTTTACAGGAGGGGCAATTTATTTGGCCTTCGGGCATATCTTGAAGAGGTGTTTCATCGCGACAAGAGAACATGGTAGCAAGACCACAACTCCACCTCTCCGCCTCTGCAATCTGATCTTCCCTCAATAGTAACCAACAATCTTTCACATTTTTTTGGGGACTTTCCTTTTTCAATCCTTCCAACAATCTTTATGTTTTGAATTTGTATTTTTTTTGTAGAAGTATGGTCATTTGATATCAATAGCTAACACTAATTCTAGTGTAACCATAGATAATGATATAACTCTACGAGAGCAATCTCCCCCTAAAACTACTAATCAATGGAAGTTAGTTTAGATAAACGTACCCCAAATGAGGAAGAAGATGACTATCTAGAGTACAAAAAGACAAAAAGTTTCATGTGTGGTTGGAATGCAGAGAAATCTCACTTATAGATGGTACAAAAATGGCTCAATGTGTTCATTGTAAAACCAAGTTGAGTATTATTAGTAGTGGAGTGACTTCACATATGAGTCAACATGTGAAACGTTATCTTAATAGAAAAGTAGTAATAAGAAAAGAAAAAAGCATAAACTTCCAACCAATGGGGTCTAATTTTGATCAAAGTCCATATGACCTTCATTTTAAGGATTTTAGAGTCAAATATGATCAAACTAGAATGAATGTACTCATTGTTCATTGGATTATTATGCATGATAGTAGAAGAGGAGAGGTTTAATTTTGTAATGAAGCTAGCATATATAAATTATGGAAAAATATCTCGTAAGACTATTAAGGAGTGTATGGATGTGTATGAGGTATAGAAAAAGAAATTGAAAACTTAATTAAAAGAGATTAACTAGATTAATCTTACCATGGATATTTGGAAGTCTCAAAATAAAAAATCGAATACATGGTTAGTATTGGGCATTTCATTGATAGTAATTGGAAGCTACAAAAATGAGTCTTGAGTTTGTGTATGCTCCTCATCCTTACATTGGTGTTGACATAGCAAATGTTATTTACAAGTGTTTTAAAGATTGAGAAATCAAAAATAAATTATGTAGTATCGGTTAGAAATGTTACATATAATGATGTTTGTTTGAGAGTTTTGAAAAATGATTTTTCAACAAATAAGAAATTGCTTTGGGGTGGAAAGTTATTTCATGTGTATTGTTGTGCTTATATTCTAAACTTATTAGTCTAAGTTGGTTTTCTTGAACTTAAGGATATCATTGAGAATGTGCACAAAATTGTTGAATTTATTAATCGGTCTGAAGTAAGACTTCATAGTTTTTCTAAAATTGTACAACAACTACAACTAGGTGTAAAAAATGTTGGTTATTGATTGTCCAATTTGTTGGAACTGTACTTATGACTTGTTGTCTTCTACATTAGAGTTCAAATATGTATTTTCTAGATTTCAAGATAGAGGGCTAACTTATGTTTGTTTGCTAAGTCTTGATGAATAAGACAATGTTAAAATGGTATGTAAGATTCTAGAAATTTATAATGCAGTCACTAACATCATTTATGGGAGTGATTACCAAACTTCTAATTTGTACCTTTTGTCAGGTATATTGGAAAAAAAATGTTTTGAATTTTCATTAAGACGGTGGTTAGTAAAATGAAAGAAAAATTTCAAAAGTATTAGGGTGAATGCAATTTGTTGATGGTTATTGCTTTAGTTTTGGATCCAATGGTCAAATTAAGATTCACTTAAATGTTTTTTCTAGAGATATATTATGAGGTGGAAGATAAAATTAATATAAACTTAGTTTGACGAACCTTATTTGAGATTTATGATGAATATGTAGCCATGTGTTATGTGAAAATAATAAATGAATTGTTTCAAGCATTTGCTCTACGGGTGTTTCCACAAGTTGTAGGTCACATTCTTCATCAAGTTTAGGTTGGTTAAAGTTAATGACTTATGTGAAACAAATGGAAATAGTAAATTCAATAAAGTTGGAATTGGCTAATTATCTTGATGAATGTGTCTATATTTGTGAGGAAGCTTCACAATATGATTTTGATGTTTTAGAATGGTAGAAAGTGAATAACTTAAAATTTTGGGTATTATCTAAGATAGCAATTGACATTCTTAAAATTCTCAATTCTATAATAACCTCAAAGTCTACTTTTTGTGCTGGTGGTAGAGTAATAGACCGTTATTGTTTTTCTTTGGCACCAAATACAGTTCAAGCTTTGATTCTTGACATTGATTGGATTCGAGCTCTTAACGGTGTTAAGAAAAATTAAAAAATGTACTATTTTTTTATAATTATTTATTATGATATTTTTAGTGTTACTTTTAAAAATTTTGTTTGATGATTGAAGCTTGAGAAAAAACCCTTGGAGATAATGCTACTAGTTTTTTTATTTTTCATATTTTTCTTATTTTGATAATTTTCATATTTTCCATTACATTAAGTAATTAGTAGTGAAAGTTTTTTTAATCAAATAATAATAAATTTTATTCTTTTATTTTTGTCATAAGTGGTGATTTTGCTCGTGTGAACAAGGACAACATATTGTTTTATAGCACAAAAAGAAAGCTTTGGTGTTTAAAATTTTATACTAAGACTTATAGTTTTTTGTTAGGATGATCATAAATTTGATATTGTCATTTCATTTAATTTTTTGTGTTTGATTGTTGAACACAGTTTTAAGTATAATTTTATGCAGAAAAAAGTTTTGTAGGTTCGAGCCTAAACTCAAACTTAGTGAGAGACCTTTCTTTCAGAAGAGTAGAACGAGGGTTTCTTTAACAATGTGAAAGAATGTCATTGACGACGGAACAATGTGAAAGAATGTCATTGACGACGGACAAGGCAAACACCTCCCTCTTGCAGGTCAAAGATGGAGAGCGACAGAACGCGGCTCTGCCTCTTTCCCTTGATCGCTACCTGTTTTTTTATTTTATTTACGTGAATCATTTCGATACCCATAGCTGTTTAACTTAATGTTAGAAAGCAAATCGGGTTGTTCGTGCTTCAACCATGGTTGTGGTCGTATTTGATGGTCGGTCTACTCTTTTTTTTTAAAAGATTTCTAGATCGCACCCACAGGCTGCGGAGGAATAGGAAGAGTGTATTGACCTTGCCTTTGTCAGATCCTCTGCCTGTAAATTGGGATGTTATGGAGTCACAGGTAGGTACCAGAATTTTAGCCTATAAAAGAACGTCTCTCCTCTCCTTCGTCTTCAAGTTTAATCTACTCGTCCAAGAATTAAAAAACCCTCTTTCGAATTCGAAATCCTTCCAATGGCAGAAAAGAGCAAGATTTTGATCATCGGAGGCACCGGCTACATTGGACAATTCATCGTCCGAGCTAGCGCTGAAGCCGGCAATCCCACTTTCGCTCTTGTCAGAGATACCGCACCTACCGATCCCCAGAAGGCTAAAATCCTTGACAGCTTCGAGAACGCCGGCGTCACACTCCTCAAGGTACCCTGGCCCTTCCGGCTCTACTTCCTGTTTCTGCTTTCTTTTTATGTCTGGCCAGCCGGTACGCGTTTGAATATAGTTGGGCGTATTTGTGTGGTGAACAGGGAGATCTTAACAATCACGAGAGCTTGGTGGAGGCCATTAAGCAAGTTGATGTCGTCATTTCTACTGTTGGTACCATGCAAGAACTGGAGCAGTTGAAGATTATTGCAGCAATTAAGGAAGCAGGGAACGTCAAAGTAATCCTTCAATTCCTCTTCCCCCGGTCTTATTCTGTTGTCTGGTGACTTGTGATTTATACAAAGTGAGCTAATCTTCTGACTCCTGTCCCCTGTGGTAGCAGAGATTCCTCCCATCCGAGTTTGGCAACGACGCGGACCGTGCTCATGCAGTGGAACCAGCAAACTCAATTTTTGCAGCTAAAGCTCAGATTCGGCGAACTCTCGAGACTGAAGGCATCCCATTCACCGCTGTTTCCTCCAACTTGTTTGCGGGTTATTTCATCCCCACACTGGGTCAGCCTGGAGCATCAGCTCCTCCTAGAGACAAGGTTGTCATCCTGGGCGATGGGAAGCTAAAGGTGACGATCAATTATTTGTTTGTCGATCCCTTTTCACACTATCTGATGCCATTCATGATTTTCTGCTACTCACTGTAATTGATTTTTTTTTTCTCTTTTAACTCTCTTATTCGCATGGATCTGCTCTTCAGTTGTCCTCGTCAAGGAAAGAAGATATTGGCGCGTACACCATAAAAGCGGTCGATGACCCAAGAACGTTGAACAAGATCCTCTACGTCAGAACTCCTGCCAACATCTACTCTTTCAATGAAATTGTTTCTCTGTGGGAGACGAAAATCGGGAAGAAACTTGAGAGAATTTACGTGCCAGAGGAGCAAGTCCTGAAGAACATCGAAGGTCTTTATCAGCCACCTTGAATTTTAATTGAACTGCATAAAAATTCGACTTTTACTGAGAAAGAAGGCTTTCTTTGTGCGGTTTCTCACTCTGAATATTTCGTTTTGCAGAGTCGCCAATCCCGCTGAATGTCATTTTATCAATCTCTCACTCTGTTTATGTGAAGGGAGACCAAACAAACTTTGAGATCGAGCCATCATTTGGAGTGGAGGCTTCTCAGCTCTATCCTGATGTCAAATACACTACAGTTGACGAGTATCTGAGTCAGTTCGTTTGAGGGCAAAAACCAAGTGTCGCTTACTGTTTCGTTGCATTCTGAGTGCCGTTTTTTTTTTTCTAATTCTTCTTTCTCTTGTATGGTTGCCTGCGGTCTTGTTCTTTAGGGTATAATCCTTTTATTATGAATAAACATTCATGGAGAGAACTGGTGTTCTGCCTTGCTGTTTCAGAAAATTTTGAATACCGTCTTGTAAATGGTTCATTTTCAAGCACAATCACTTACTAATCCTTTTCTTTATGCGACCTTATAATTAAAAGGTAAATAAACAAATAAGACTTATATTTCATGAAGGTTAAGATCAGTTAATAATTATGTGAAACGGTGTTGAATTTGTTAGAAAACCATAATCTTAAATCTTAATCCAGAATTTACATCATGCTAGAATATTTGGATTCGGGATAAATACCTAGATCCATTCCAAACGATCACTACTGTTGTGGAATTCTGTGGCTATCGATACGAACGAATGATTGGTTTTATAATCTTCCTCAACTAAATCTCCTTAGTTCTTCAATAGGACATTCGTCTCTCTTCTGGATGGGGAGAAAGAAAACTGTGTGTAATTTAGTGTCTTGGGGACCATAACTATAATGTGTCTCCTTATATAGGGTTCCCATAATTCCCTATGGTATCTACTCAATTTGCTCATATTCATGACCCATATTCCTTAATGGGCTTAACAAAATTAGATCACTTAATTTTGGCCCATTCCATTAAATAGAAAATATAATTAAATAATAAATATATTGCCCAAATTATAATAGGAAACGTGAGTTTCCTAACAATCTCCGACTTGGGTTACATATCATTCCTGAAACAATTATATCACAAATTCTTTAGGTGAGCATCTGTATACTATTAATAATGGAATCATCTTATATATTAATAATGGAACCACCGCGACTTTCATCACAATACAGTCGTGACTAAACAACGATGATCACCATACTAATACAATCAATGACATAGATCAAATATCGATGAGTAACATGGAAATTACATGTAATGTGATATCAGACATGTTTATTTCCAATTGGTCCTTCTTTTGTCTTTAGTGAGATCTTTCCAAAGTCCTTAATGCAATACGAATATTGTACATAAAAAACACAAGCAAGTTCAGAAATAGAATAATAAAGAATCAATTTTATTATGTTAAAAATCGAATAACTCAATATCTAAAGCAAACATATAATACAGAAATGACTCCCACTAAACCAAGGTATCCTAAAAAATATCGCCCATATGATCAGTGTGCTCATGAAAGACCTTAAGCGTTAAACCCTTGGTTAATGGGTTTGCTAGCATAGAGTTTGTCCCTATATGTTCTATAGAAATCTGTTTATCTTGAACTCTCTCCTTAACAACTAGAAACTTGATGTCGATATACTTTCAACTTCGTCGAGCTCCTGTTGTTGTTGGAATAAAGTACTGCTAAGTTATTGTCAATGCCATCTACCACTCGCAGCCCAGTGACAAAGTTTCACAACCATATTCCTTAGTTGGATACCTCAAAACAAGCAATGAACTCCACTGCCATGGTTGAAGAATATATGAGAGTCTGTTTAGCTGACTTCCATGAGATAACTCCTTCACCCAACATAAAGATGTAGCCTGATGTAGAGCATCTACTATCTTGGCATCCAACAAAGTCGGAGTCAAAGAACCCAATGATCTCTAAACTATCTGATCTCCGATAAGTGAGCATGTAATCTTTTGTTCCCCTCAAATAACGCATCACGCGTGTGGCTGCCATCCAATGTTGCATACCCAGATCGCTTAAATATCTACCCGGAATTCCTACTATAAATGCTATGTTGGGACAAGTACAAACTTGAGCATACATTAGACTCCCTACTACTAATACATATAAAATTTTCTGCATATCTTTTCTTTCAAGATCATTATCAGGAAATTGTTAGAGACTAAACTTGTCTCCTTTAGTGATGGGATTGCCTCCTGGTTTACTATCTTTTATATCGAATCTACTCAAAACCTTATCGATATAGCTCTTTTGTGACAACCTAAGGATACCTTGAGAACGATTTCTAAGTATCTATATACCTAATACTAAAGAGGCATCACCAAGATCTTTCATCTCGAATTTCTTTGTCAGAAATTTCTTGGTTTCGTGCAGCAATCCTCTATCCCTACTAGCGAGCAAAATGTCATCGACATTTAATATCAGGACGTTGTATTTACTCTCATTGAACTTATGATATACACAGTCATCAACAACATTCGCCTCAAAACAGTATGATGTGATAACTTGATGGAACTTGTGATACCATTGACAGGAAGCCTGTTTGAGACCATAGATGGATTTCTTCAAGACCATAAAATTTGGATCACCAGATACAAAGTTTTCTGGTTGTACCATATAAATCGTCTTATCAATGTCTCCATTGATAAATACAATTTTGACATCCATCTGATGCCACTAGTATCATTATTGTTCTAAAAGAGTTTGTCGAATATACAAGAGAAAAAGTCTCTTTATAGTCTATATTTTCTCTTTGAGTAAAACCTTTAGCGACTAGACGGGCTTTATATCTCTCGACATTGCCCTTTGAATCCCTCTTTGGTTTTAAATATCCATTTACAACCAATGGGCTTCGCACCTTTAGGCAACTCGATGAGATCCCAAACGTCATTATCATTCATAGACTTCAGCTCATCCTTCATGACATCAATCCACTTTTGAGAGTTAGAATTGCGCAAGGCTTAACAAAAGCTAATCGGGTAATCTTCTGTCAATCCGACGTCATCCTCATGTTCTTGGAAAAATATGATATAATCATTTAGAATCGCATTTCTCCTCTCCCTAGTGGATCTTATTAATGACACTTCTTGATGTTGTTGAGTTTGTTCTAAAGGTGGGGCTAGAGGAATCTCATTGTTGTCTTGATCTGGAACAATGTCAAGAATAGGAGCCTGAACATTGTCCTCTAGTGCCTGAATTATGTCTTGAACAACAATAGGTATGGAGATTTGATCACTATCAATAACAGATTCTTTTTCAAATACAACATTTTTTATGTTTTCTTCCCTTCCAAACTCAATATCTTCAAGGAATCTCATATTTCCCGTTTCAAAGAAGGATCTTAATGTGGGATTGTAAAACTTATAGCCCTGAGGGCGTTCAACGTAACCAACGAAATAACAGCTAACCATCCTTGCGTCTAGTTTTCTTTCATGTGTCCTATGAGGCCGTGCCTCAGCAGGACAACCCTAAATGTGCAAATATTTAATGTTAGGCTTCTTACCTGTCCAAAGCTCATAGGGGTTTTGGCAACTGCTTTGATTCGTACCCTGTTAAAGATGTACATTGCGGTCTTTAAAACTTCTCCCCAAAGTGACTCTGGCAAGGAGGAATGACTGATCATACTCCTTACCATATCCTTAAGAGTTTGGTTTCGTCACTCTGCAACATTGTACATGTTGAGTTTGCCCGGCATGGTGTATTGCAAAACAACTCTACATTCTTTGAGGAAAATAGCGAAGGGTCCTGGTCATTGTTTTCCTGATCCATTATACCTTCCGTAGTATTAAGCACTACGGTTGGATTTGACACCCTTTAATTTCTTTCCAAGTTGATGTTCAACTTTAGCTTTGAAAGACTTGAAGAAATCCAAGGATTGTGATTTCTCATGTATTAAATATAGGTAACCGAATCTAGAGTAATTGTCTATGAATGTAATGAAGTACTTTTGTCCATTCCACAAAGTTGTAGGGAATGGATCATAGATATCTGTATGTATAAGTTCTAAGTCATATGTAGCTCTTTTGGTACCTAATTTTCTAACGTTTGTTTGTTTCCCCTTGATGCACTCAACACAAACTTGGAAGTTTGTAGTATCTAGGTGTTCAAAAATATCATTTGACACAAACCTTTGAATTCTTTGTTTAGATATGTGTCCTAAATGTTTGTGCCATAATGTGGCGGAATTCTCACTTAATTTTTGCTTCGTGCCATGTGAATTTATTTGCAGTATTTCTCTATAGGAACTAACAACATCAAGCATATACAGATTATCAATTAAGGGACCAGAACCAACAAAATTTGAATTTTGGTAGAGACTAACTTTATTATTTCCAAAAGAACAAGAAAAACCTAATTTATCCAAAATAAAAATTGAAATTAAATTTCGCCTAAAAAGACGGTCCAACAAATGTCTCAAATAAATCCAAATAAAATCTAGTGTTTAATTGTAATATGAAAGTTATTATAGCCTCTACTGCAACTTTATTGCCGTTACCCACAAAGATGAACTTTTCAGCATCACTTGGCGGTCGGCTCCATAGGCAACCCTGCAAAGACATACTTATGCGAGTGGTAGCACCAGAATCCACCCACCAAGTATCTTTAGGTACAAAAGCTAAATTAATTTCAAAATAAACTAAAGTTAGAACCCTTCTTTACACGCCAGGCAACGTACTTGGGACAATCCTTCTTCATATGTCCCGACTTCTTGCAGAAGTAGCAGGTAAACTCCTCAGCTTGCTTCTTCTGTTTCTTATTCTGAGAAGATCCTACTACAACATCCTTACCTCTCTTCTTCTTCTTGTTCTCAGAGTTTGAGGCCAAGTGAGCACTTTCAGTCTTATCTTGTCGCTGCTTCTCTTCCTCTTGCACATAGTGAGATATAAGCTCATTTAGGGACCATTTGTTCTTCTGAGTGTTATAACTCACTTTGAATTGCCCAAAGTGTGCAGGAAGAAATATAAAAACCAAGTGAACAAGTAAGTCCTCATAAAACTCCATCTTAAATGACTTGAGTTTTGATGCGAGATGAGACATCTCCATGATGTACTTACTCCCTTATGTTCTCATTGCCGTTATACTTCATCGAAACTAGTTTATCCAAAAGGCTACTCGCCTCCGAATTTTTGTTCTTGGCAAAATATTGCTCAATTTCCTCAAGGAACTTCTTGGTGCTCTTGTTCTCAGTCATAGAGCCCCGAAACGCCTCCAGAATGGAGCGTTTCATGATCATCAAGCACATTCGGTTGGAGCGATTCTACTTCTCAATTTTAACCTCATTGAGGTTATTCGGAGTAGAAGTGGGTTGCTCCGCTTGAAATGCAAGATCCAAATCCATACAACTGAGGACTATTTCCACGGTATCTTTCCAAGCCTTAAAGTTCGTCCCGCTTAACCTTAGAATGTTGCTTATTTGAATAGTAACATTCGTAGCAGTAGCAATAGAAACTGTATATAGAACAAAATAAACAAGCATACTCACATTAACTAGCATGTCATATAAAGAAAAATAAGACATGTACAAACAATCTAAATTGGGGACCCATCTCAAGATACCTAGTACAACATTAATTCCTAGTCTTTGGACAGAGAAATTAACTGTAAGAGGTACTCTCGGTGCAAAGATCAAATACTAACAATCAGTTATGTTATTCTTTGGACCGACTATTGTTCACATGAAAAATCTTTATAATTATCACACATTTATCAACATAGGCATGTTTTTTATTTGGCCAAACTGTGTCTTCCTTTGGGCTGAACATAGTTTGCATAAATAACTCCGCACAAACATCTATGTATTTTTAATTAAATTAATATACTTTACAGAGGTTACTTTGGCAACATGTAACTTCAATCAATTTAATTAAAAACTAGACCAATTACATAACAACAATAGGAATTTTCACAATTGAAAAATCAACTTAAATATGCACATTATACAACTATATGTACATGCATAAATATTCTTATGAATGAAAATTGCACATAAAAAAAAATTCTGTAATTTTTGAAATTTCATATATATAAACCTTTTTATCCAAAGAGAATACACAAAGGCGAGCTGGCTTACAAGTTATTTGCGCTAAACTGAAAAACTTTCGGGTAGGTTCGAATCCCTGTGGGCGCAAAAATTGGATTTTGAGAACCTGAGCCGACTCGGTCCTCTCTGAGTCGACCTGAACCACTCGATTCGACCCTTAATGTCCGAGTCAAGCCAACCTGACCGACTCGTCTCAACCATGCCAATCCTCCACAACTGGTCCGAGTCGACGCAATTTAAATTAGATATAACCTAAGTTTAAAAAAAAAAATTCTTTCCTGCATATACTGGAGGTTATCTTCAACCTCCAACCATGCCTAGAGGGAGGGCTTCGGTTTCCACTGGTGGCGTCGCTACAACGTTTCCAACAGACACTACAAGGCGGGTTCTTCTGTCGCCCCCCCTTCCCACTGGACGTCAGTGCAACGTTTCCCAACGGACACTGCAACGCGCACAGAGGGGGGGGAGACGGATACTCTTTGGCTTCCCCTGTCAGCCGACGCACAACCCCGTGGAAAAAGTTAACTTTTCTGCACAACGTCGACTCTTTGTGCGTCGCTCTCCACGGAATTAGTCTAGAAATCCTAATAATCTAACAATAATCTTAAATCCTAATCCAGAATTTACATCGTGCCAGAATATTAGGATTCGGGATAAATACCTGAATTCATTCCAAACGATCACCTACTATTACGGAATTCTGCGACAATCGATACGAACGAATGATTGGTTTTGTAATCTTCCTCAACTAAATCTCCATATTTCCTCAATGGGACCTTCGTCTATCTTCCAGATGGGGAGAAAGGGAAAATGTGTGTGATTTAGTCTCTTGGGGACTATAACCATAATGTGTCTCTTATATAGGGTTCCCATAATTTCCTATAATATCTACTCAATTGACTCATATTAATGACCCATATTCATTAATGAGCTTAACAAAATTAGATCACTTAATTTCGGTCAATTTTATTAAATAATAATTATAAGTAAATAATAAATATGTTGCCCAAATCAAATTAGGAAAAATGAGTTTTCTAAGAGAATTTGTAGAAAATTGACAGACCCCGCCGATCATGTTGGTATGGTCACCTTTGATTCCGAATCGTCTCATTTGCCACAAGAAGACAAGCTTGGCATCTTTGCCAGCTCCAGAAAACCTGAATTGAGGAATATAACAAAGAAAGTAGGGAGGCGGCGGGTAACGAAATCTCCGATTTCCAAACATTGTTTTGCAGGCAAATCTTCTCCTTATGCAAACTTGGCTTCTAGAGTTAATCATCAATGGCAGATAGAAGCAAGATCTTGATCATAGGAGGAACCGGCCATATTGGGAAATTCATTGTCGAAGCGAGCGCCAAATCAGGACACCTCAACTTCCTTCTCGTCAGAGAAAGCACCCTTTCCGGTAAGGCGGCACTTCTGGACAAGTTTAACAGCATGGGCGTCACTCTCCTCTACGTAAAATTTCCGTCAACTCTGTGACTTCTGATCCTCCTTCCCCTGTTCTCACGATTCTCACTAATTTGAGTTGCGTGGCCAGGGGGATATGTACGAACACGGGAGCTTGGTGAAGGCAATGAAGCAAGTGGATGTAGTCATCTCCACTGTAGGTTTCTTGCAGCTAGCAGATCAAACTAAAATCATTGATGCCATCAAAGAAGCTGGAACCATCAAGGTAAGCCCCAGCTGTATAGAGCATCACAGTTATTATCTTCTTGTCTGCTGGCAGCTTGCATCATCAAGCTCGACCAACACAACTTACTTGCTTAATGATTTTAGTATTGTTAGTTCACAAGATTCTTAATGATATGACGATCTGTGCCTATTTACAGAGGTTCTTCCCGTCGGAATTCGGAAACGATGTTGATAGAGTGCAGGCAGTTGAGCCAGCAAGAACGGTTGTCCAGACCAAGGTTAGGATAAGGCGAGCCGTGGAGGCCCAAGGAATCCCCTACACCTACGTATCCGCCAATTTTTTCGCTGGCCTCGTCCTTCCGACGCTGGCTCAGCTAGGAGCCGCCGCTCCTCCCACCGACAAATTCATCATCTTCGGCAACGGCAACCCTAAAGGTAGGTAGCCCCCTACTAAAGTACTCCAAACGAAACGTTTGAAAGTAGTGTCGGCTTCTGATGGTGGCTTTCTCGAATGTCTCTTCCACCTTGCCCATGGATGCAGTCATCTTCGTCAAAGAAGAAGATATTGCCACCTACACCATTAAAGCCGTGGATGACTCAAGAACCTTGAACAAGATACTCTACCTCAGGCCCCCTGCCAACGTTTACTCCTTCAACGATCTCGCCTCTCTCTGGGAAACCAAAATCGGAAAAACTTTGCAGAAGATCTACATCCCTGAGGACAAACTCCTCAAGGACATCCAAGGTTAAATCTTCGTGATTCATTGAATTCGACAAAGCAGATTGCCTCGAGAACTTTTGGGTGTATGACTGTCAATTTCTTCTCACTGCAGAATCTCCCACTCCAATGGGCATCGTCTTAGCAACCGGCCACTCTGTTTTCGTCAAAGGAGATCAAACCAATTTTGCGATTGAACCATCTTTTGGCGTGGAGGCTTCCCATCTCTATCCGGAAGTTAACTACACCACCGTCGGTGATTTCCTAGACCAGTTTGTTCCAGAACGCAGTCAACCTTCCACCTCCAACAAGTAAACAAATTCTATATTCTGCGATTCCTGCCTGTCCTCTTCGTCTCTTTTATTCAACTGTGTAAGCATCCAGGTATCATATTAACTTAGTCTGCTCATAGATGTTTAGTTTATTCTTCTCGCGTTCTACTCTCTGTTACTCGAATGACAAGCTCCCACCTTCCTTCGTTTTCTTTATTTCTCAAATATAGAATGCCGACATTGTTGACTTAACTTCATTCTGATTGCCATCTGTGCATCGTGGAGTTAAGATCGACTTTAAAATTAAATAAAATTTTTTTATGAAAAAGTAAATTAAGTTCGATACTGGCCAGCTACGGCTCAGAAATCTCATGGGTCCCTTCTTTTTATAGCACCGGACTACCGTTGGATGCAAAAGCTGCCTCATTAAAAAAGATGGCGTCCATATGAACTATCTGGTGGTTTTTTCTAGCATTTCTTAATTTTTATTATTCCTAAGATACTTTTATAAGATAATTGTATCCTCCTTTTCCTCCTTTTTATTTCAAACATAATTTATGAACTTATCATAAGTTAATATACTCAAATTCTAACTGTGGATTGAGTTAACTCATATGATATTATTGGTCAATCAACATTTTGAACCACTACGTATCCAATCATTAAGTCAAGGGGGGTTAGTCAATAATAAAGTTCACACGCATTACGTAGTTTATTTGATTAGGCCGTTAGTGGTGAATGAGTGCCCACATCATCTGAAAAATTCAAGTAACCATCTCAGGCTAAAATCATGGAATCGTAATTTTGCCCAATTTTGAGAATCATTCACTTGACGCGTTGTTCCCTCCCCTGACGAATTTTTCTCTCTCATTTGCGCTCTCTTCTCCCTCTCTGCCTTCCTCTCTCAAATTTTTTTTCTCCCGCTCTCTTCTTCCTCTCGTCTTCGTACTCTCTTCGGCTTCTTCTTCCTTCATCGCCTTCGTATCTCTTCCCTCTCTTCCTCTCTACGTCTCTTGGCCCTCTCTCTCGTCTCCACATCTTGAGGTTCCCTTTCACCTCCGGTAATCCCTCTTCGTCTAGAAACAATCTTTTGGCCCTCTCTGTTGTCCCTGTGCCCCTCACCTCTCGACCCTCTCTCTCACCTCTCGCCCTCTGTTTCCCCTCTCTCGCCTTTCTTGTCTCAAACTTCTTCCGATATCTCCATTTAGGGTTCGATTGCTCTAACTTCTACATATTTTCCACATTTTTGGCTTTGATTTCTCCCATTCTTCTTCGATTTTCCTCAGTTTACCCCATTTAGGGTTCGATTGCCCTAACTTCTACCTATTTTCCCCATTTTTGGCTTTGATTTCTCCCATTCTTCTTCGATTTTCCTCAACTTCCCCCATTTGGCTTCGATTTCCCCCAAATTGTACTAAATAAACCTAACCCTAATTTTTTTTAGTTTAATTTACTGTTTGATATTGTTTTATTTAATTTATGTGTGGTTTATTTGTATTGATTGTTTAATTTCAATATAATTTCTGGATTTAGGGTTAGGGTTTAGGGGATTTAGAGTTATGGTTTAGGGGATTTAGGTATAATTTTGGGTTCTAGGGTTAGGGTCAGGGTTTAGAGGACTTAGGGTGTAGGGTACAATTTTTATGGTTTAAGGGATTTAGGGTTTAATTTTGGGTTTTAGGGTTAGGGTTAGGGTTAGGGTTTAAATGTTTGCTTTTATATTGTAAATTGTGGACTATGACAAGTAACTAGGTTCATTTTCAAGCATTTTTTTAAAATTTTAATTATATATATATATTATTAATAATCTATCATAGTTAATTAATAAAATAATATATTTAATATATGTTATTTATAATCTATCTTGGTAAATAAAATATTGTCAAAAAGTGCATTTGATCAATTATTTTGGTTTAATTATCCCATTTTAAAAATTAATTAAACTAATAATTTTTAATTTTATAAAAATATATTATTAATTAATAGTATGTAAGAAATCCATCTTCTGTTACTAATAAAATAAGTGATTTTATTTATTCAGTATATCTAATTTATAATTACTGTGTTAAATTAATGATTTAATAGTCGTAATTAAAATATTGTTAAAGTAAAATTTGATCAATTATTTTGGTTTAACTATCCCACTATTAATTAAACCAACGGTTTTAAGTTTTGTGGCCATATATTTTTAATTAATAATACATAAAAATATATATTGTGTTATTGATAAAATAATTTATTTATTTTTTGTTACTGTATTAAATTAGTGATTTTTAATGTTAAAATATATCTTATGTTATTAATAAATAAATTTATTTATTTATTATAATCTTCTCTATTATTTTTTACTTTATTTATTTATTTTTATAATTTATTACAATCACATGTAATTATTTTATAATAAACTATAATCATTAATTAATATAATATAGTATTTCATTACTTAGCATATTAATATATTTTAATACTACATTAAATCACTTATTAGTGTAGTAACCATGTTTATTTTGGTTAATTATCTCTTTAGGTATATGTTCTATTTATGTAAATTATAAAAAGTTACTCATTCTCTTGTTTACATCATATTTTTCATTTTGGGGCGCTAACACTAGAATTTCTTTTCCAGTGCACTTGAACTCGTGTACATTAAGGGGGGGTTAGTGCACATGACTCAGGACATGATCTTCAAGCACATTATGCAGTTCATGTCCTGATGTTGTTAGGGGGCGCCAAAATTCATGTCATGTACATGAATATACATGAACCAGTAGTTCATGTCTCAAGAGTAACGGGCGGAAAGTGCTTTCCGCCCGATTTTGAGAATCATCCACTTGACTCTCTCACGCGGGCTCTCTCTGGCTCGACCATCTCTGTTTTTTTTTTCATTTCGATCGTTTCATTCCTGCACACAGCCACTCTCGTTCCCACAGCCTCTGTCGTCTCCGTGAAGCCCGAGCTCTCTGCTCGCTCTCTCGTCTCTGCCGTCTCTCTCCGGTCTCCCTCTCTGCTACCTCCGTCTCTCGCTGCGAGCGTCCTTTCGGCATCCTTCTCCATCTCGAACTCGTTCTCCCTCTGAACCTCTCGCTCGTTTCTCCCTCTCTCTTATCCCTCTCGGCCTCCCTCTCTTCTCTCTGTCTCTTCTCCCTCCCCCTTGCAGCATCTCACTCCCTCTCGCTCATATCTTTTCCCCCAAAATTCCCTCCGATTTCCTGCGATTTCCCCTAATTCAGTTTTGGTTTTATTCGATTTTGACATTAGGCTTCGATTTCTAAATTTCCACTTCGATTCAGCATCGATTTTCCTAGTTCGGCTTTGATTTCAGTCGTCGGCTTCGGTTTTCCCCAAATTTCAGAAGGTATGACTAAACCCTAATTTTTTTCTGATTAAATGAGTGTTGTATTTGATTTAATTTTAGTTCCAGTGTCTAATTTGGGGTTATTTGTGCATAATTGTGGGATTTAGTGTTACAGATTAGGGTCTAAAATTTTTATTAGGGTTAGGGTTTAGTGTTTTTAGGGTTTGGTGCTTTGTATTTAGGGGTTAAATTTTTAGGGTTAAGGATTTATGGTATTGTTAGGGTTTAGGTTCTGGAATTAGGGTTTAGGTTTTTTTTTCAATTTTTTTCAGCTAAGGTTTAATGGGTGATAGGGTTTAGGGTTTGGGGCTTTTAGTGTTGTTAAGATCTAGGGTTTTTTGTTTAACTTCTGGAATTAGGGTTTGGGGTATAGGGTTTAGAGGTTTTGGAGTTATGGGGTCTAGGGTTAGGGTTTAGGAGGGATGGGGCTAGGGTTAGGGTTTTGGAGGTATGGGGTTAGGGTTTAGGAAGTTTTGGAGCTATGGGGTCTAGGGTTAGGGTTTAGGAGGTTTTGGAGCTATGGGGTCTAGGGTTAGGGTTTAGGAGGTTTTGGAGCTATGAGGTCTAGGGTTAGGGTTTAGGGTCTAGGGTTTTTAAGGTTCTCAATTACGGTGTACGGTGTTTAGTCCAATTCTAACAAGGTTGAGTCGCCTACACGGGCGTCCATTAGCCAACGAAACCCGACCCCCATCACTGATGAGGTATAGTTCGTAGTGACTGTGAAGTCATATGGGGCTCTACCAGGGGTGTTCGGTGAATTTGGACTTGATGTGTGTGTGTGTGTGTGTGTGTGTGTGTTTGCATTGTTTTGCTATCTCCAATGGAAATAGTTGATTAGTTTTGGATTGTTTTAGAATGTTGTTTAAATATTTTGAAGTGCTTTGGAATGTTTTTGCCATGTGGTGAGGAGATTCGGGTGTTATAAATATCCACCACATGGTATTTTCTTATTTGTGGTTTTTGTTTCGTGACGGGTAATGGTAGTCTGATAAAGTTTTTTCCATGAGGACAATCTCGGATTTAGATTGAAAATGGCTGCAAGAAAACAACCAAGTGGTCGACCATATGACTTTTGGAGCTTTGAAGAAGACAACAAAATGCTCGATCTTTTAGTCGAGCAGGTATATATGGGGAACAAGTTGCCCAATGGTGTTTGGAAGCACGAGGTATATACGGAATGTGTCAGTAAGTTCAATGAAGACGCTGTCAATAAAAAAACTATTGAGCAGCTTAAGAATCAAACAAGATCATGGAAGAAAACATATCAAACGGTAACGGGCTGTCTCAACACTAGTGGGTTCGGTTGGGATGCAACCACACAACGAGTTACTGCATGTCATTCTGTATGGCAAGACTACATTAAGGTCAGTAAATCATGATATCTTGTAAAACAGTTTGTATTGTTTCGCATTACTAAGAATGATGTTTTATTCTTGTAGGAGCATAAAGAGGCTGAGAAATATAAACAACAAGGTTGCCCCCTTTACGACAAATTGGCTATTGTAGTCGGAAACACAATAGCCGTAGGGAATGGTAGTACAACTCCTATAGATCTGTGTGATGAAATTATCCATGATGAGTCAGCTACTATCCCGATGGATGAGCTCGACAATGTTGACATAGTTATGGGAACTCCACCGCAATTCAATAGTGGAAATGATTCGACAGTGGATCAATCTTGTGGAACTAAAGGGCCATCTTCACGTCGTCATAGAAAGAGAAGCGAATTGCCCACTGAAGACAATAGACAATTAATTGATGTAGTTGGCCAGATCGTTGATGCTATGAAATGTGTTATGGAGTATAAGGAACGCGATGTCGAAGAACCTTGGGTCAATGCCCTCATGGAAATTCCGGACCTGTCAGAGGCACTGAAGTATGACGCTATTGAATGGATAAATACGCCAAGTAAGAAGACCCTGTTGATTTGGAAGATGATGATTCGGATGATGAGTTTGGTGGAATAGGTGATGGGGTTCAATTACGTGCAACGGACAATACAGACAGCGATGATAGCGATGGTCTTGTGGAAGAGGATACCCAAGTAACAAGCTTTCGGAGGCAGCGTGCATTAGAATCCACAAGAGCCGCACAATTTCGAGATGACATAGCGACTTGTATGTGGAATGATAACTGATGAGTGTATCTTTTATTGTATTTGAACATGTGTTGTTCTTATGTACTAAACTTGTAATTTGATGATTTTAATACTAATCACGAACTGCTTATTACAATAAAACTCTATTACATTAGTAATAAAGTTGTATATTTATTTATATATTATATTTATTAAATTTTATTACTATATTAAACTAGATATTTAAGTTTGATAAATAAAATATAATTACAATATGTATTTGATCAATTGATTAATTTTAATTTTTTGAAAATATATTATCAATTAATACTACGCATATTTCGTTTTTAATAAAATAATTCTTTATTTACTCATTATATTTATTTTTTATTCATTGTATTATATTAGTGATTTAATAGTGGTCATATTGCGTACAAATATATAGTGTATTAAAGTTATGATTAAATCAAATTTTCCTCTTAAAACATTCATTTTTAGGCTATATTATAATTAATCATATGCGTATTTCATTGCTTCACGTAATTACTGTATTAATGCACAATAACATATTTAATTCAATTAATAAATATATTAATATATTTTAATTATACATTAAATAAGTTACTCATGTAGTAATAATGATGGTTTTACCCAATTTGGGGTTTGAGGATTATGTTGTAATTATAAGTGTACTGTACAGGTTTAGGGATTCTCTTGTTTTTTATGTTTTTCTAATTAGTGGGCATTATTCACTGGAAACTGTTTTCCTATACATGAAGGCGTCAACACTAACACAAATTCTTACCTGATCTTCATGTACATGACATGACATGATCTTCATGTTGGACATGACTTGATCTTCAAGAATCCACTTTGGGGCACTAACACCCCCTAAAAGGAAGAGTTGAAGTTGAATCAAATCATTGCCTTGTATTTGACGTCTAACATCAACTTCAACTTCAATTGAATGAACATAAGAGGTCTTATTCATTTATTTACTTCTTTTTTTTAGTACTAGCAGTCTAATGGTTAGCTGAATTATCTTTTGGGCTCTAATCAAATAGAGTTTTAGTAGTCAATTACACATCATTTTGGCAAATGGTTCAATTATTATTATTTTTTTACGAAAGCAAATGGTTCAATTAATTGAACAATCTATTTGTGAATTCACATCCAATAGGTAATTGATTTACTATATGGAATAATATCAATCAATTACATACAATTTTTTACCATAGACATCCAATAGTATATAACAATTACAATTACCAAGTTTGGATTTCAATTTTACACGATTAATAACCTTATCGGTACTGCACATTTTTGGGCTAAAATTGCTTTTATGGGTTGAAAAAGGTCTCCCGTCAATGGTATTTAAAATTTCAATAATGTTATTTTTTTATTTGGTTTTGTGGAGAATATCATTGATCAATGTATATAACATAAGATTAGTAGGTGAAAAATAATTTTCTTAGTTCTATATGTAGATGATATTCTACTTGCCTCAAGTGATTTGAGTTGACTTCATGATGTTAAACAATTTCTCTTGTTGCAATTTGACATGAAATATATGGGAGAAAATTCTTATATCATAAGCATAAAAATTGAGAGAGATAGATGTCGAATGACATTAGGATTATCTCAATAAACCTATATCAATAAATTTTTAGAGAGATTTTGTTTGAAGAATTGTCCATTTAATGTTGCACCTATTGTGAAAGGTGACAAGTTCAGTTTGGAACAAATCCCTAGAAATTATTTAAAGAGGGAACAAATGAAAAATATTCCTTATGCTTCTGCGATTGGGAGTTTAATGTATGCTTAGGTTTACACAAGACTAGTCATTGCATATGCAGTTGGAATATTGGACAGTTATCACAATAACCTAGGTTTGAACCACTAGAAAGCTATAAAGAAAATCATGTGATACCTTCAAGGGAATAAATACAACAAATTTACATATAGATGATCTGATCATCTAGAAGTTATTGAATATTCAAACTCTGACTTTGCTGGTTGCTTTGACTCGAGAAAACCAACATCAAAATATGTCTTCTTATTAGCTAGAAAGGTAATTTCTTGGAGAAGTGCAAAACAATCTCTAATTGCTACTTCTACCATTGAAGCAGAGTTTGTGTCATGTTTTGAAACAACATCACATGCTATATGTTAGAGGATTTTTTTTAAGGGTTACAAATTATTGACACAATTTCCAAGCCTTTGAGAATATATTGCGATAATTCTACAATAGTGTTTTTGGCCAAGAACAGTAAGAGCGGAAGCCATAGTAAACAAATTGACATTAAGTATCTAGCTATTCGAGAACATGTTAAAGAAAACAAAGTGGTTGTGGAATTCATTAGTACTAGATTGATGATCGTTGATCCGTTGACAAAAAGTCTACCACTTATTGTTTATAAGGGACATGTTGAACATATGAGACTCAGTTTTACTATGTTATTTTTTATGTGATTGAGATCCTGTTTATGTTTGTATCGCATTTTGTCAATTTGAAAGATTCTATTAATTTTATATTTGACTTCTCTTATTTAGTTGTATACCTGAAATTTAGAGAATAACAATTCATGTTTAAATTTTGTTTGGTGATCCTATATAAACATTTGGAAGTTCGTTCATAAATAGGAGTTACATCGAATCAAGTTGAGCTCGAACCCACATATGTTTGAGCTAGGCTTTATTTAAATATTTCGAAGTCGAGCTCGAGTCGAGCCCAACCCCAAGCCTAAAATTGTAATCGAGCTCGGGCCCAATAATTTTAACCGAGTTTGAGCTCTAACCTACATTTAAAACTTTGCATAAAATATATTTCAAATAAATTGTATTTAAAATTATGCATACATTTTACATAAAATTGGGCATGACCTCTACCTAAAATTGGGCATAACCTCTGTACATTAACCGTACATAAAATTATTTATACTATATGTATAAAATTGTTCATAAAAGCTGCATAATTATGCCTTATTTAATAGTCAAACACAAAAATATCATTGAAATATCAATATTAATTTGTAAGCACCCAAATAAAAACTATACATCCAGTATAAATTTATAATCTCTAGCTCTCTCTCTTCGTGCTAGAAAACAATAGATGAAGTCCCCGTTTGCATGAGCAAAATCTTCATCTTTGACAAAAACAAAAGAATAACTAATAACGTAATGTAGTGAAAAATATTAAAATTACCAAGATGTGAAAAAAGATGAAAAATCAAGTAACTGGTAGCATTATCTCCACAATCTTCTTCTCAGACTGTAATCATTACATTAAAAGTTAATAAAAAAACTAAAAAATATACTAAAAAATATCATAATAAATAATTATTCAAAAGTAGTTCACCTTTTGATTTTTATTGATACCGTGAAGAGCTCGAACCCAATCACTACCACAAATCAAAGCATGAATTATATTTGGTGCCAAGGAAGAATGATATGGATCTATTACTCTACTACCAGCACTAAAGATAAACTCTAAAGTTACTATGGATATAGAAATTATAAGGATGTCTGCTGCCATCTTAGATAATACCCAAATTTTCAAATTATTCACTTTCCACTATTCTAAAACATCAAAATCATATTATGAAGGTTCTTCACAAATATACACACCTTCTTCAAGATAATTTTCAATTTCTAACCTTGGTGAATTCACTACTTCCACTTGTTTCACATAAGTCATTAACTTTGACCAACCTGAACTTGATGAAGAATGTGACCTACGACTTGTGACAACACCTATAGAGCTAATACTTGAAGCAATCCCTTCATTACTAATCTCCACATTATATATGGATACATATTCATCATAAATCTCATATAAGGTCCGTCAAACTAAGATTATATTCATCGTAGCTTCCTCCTCATAATATATATCTGGAAAACACATTTTGAACAACCTTAATTTAACCATTAGATCCAAAATTGAAGCAATAACCATAAAAAAATTGCATTCACCCAAGTACTTCTCAAAATTCTCTTTCATTCTACAAACCATTGTCTTAATGAAAATAATTTCATTTGTTGAATGAAAATTCGGAACTTCTTTACCCTATATACCTCACTATGGTACAAATTAGAAGTAGGGTAGTCACTCCCAGAAATTATATTAGTCTACAATAAAAATTTCTACAATCCCACAAACCATTTCTACCTTTTCCTATTCATCAAAACTTGGCAAATAATCATAAGTTGGTTTCCTATCTTTAAATCTAGGAAATGCATCTTTGAAATTTAATGCAGAAAAAAAAGTAGAGTTCCAAGGAGTTGGATAATCAATAACAAACATTTTTTCACCTAGTTGTAGCTGTTGTACAATTTCAGAGAAAAAGTGTGAAGTCTAGCCTCAGACAAATTTATGAATTTGACACTCTCACGCACGTTCTCAACGATATCCTTAATTTGAACAAGACCATCTTGGACTAATTAGTTCAGAATATGAGCACAACAACACACATGAAATAACTTTCCACCAGAAACCAACTTCTTTTATTTCTTAAAAAATCATCTTTCAGAACTTTCAGATAAACATCATTATATGCAACATTATCAACTCAGATACTAAATACTTTATTTTTTATTTCTCAATCTTTTAAACACTTGTAAATAGCATTTGTTGTGTCAACACCCCTTCGAGAAGGAGGAACATGCACAAAATTGAAGATTTATTTTTGTAGCTTCCAATGACTGTCAATAAAACGCCAATTAATAACCATGTATTCAATCTTTTGATTTGTGGACTTCCAAAGATATGTGGTAAGACTAATCTTGTTAACTTCTTTTAATAAAAATTTTATTTTTTTTTCTCTGCCTCATACACCTCCATACTCCTTCTTAATGATTTTACGGGATATTTTTTCATAATTCACATTTTTCATCTTCGTTACAAAATTAAATCCCCCCTCTTCTACTATCATGAATGGATGTTCATGCATAAGAATCCAATGAGCAATGAGTACTCTGATTTTAGCTTCATCATGTTTGCCTCCAAAATCCATAAAAGGAAATCCAGATAAACTCTAATCAACATTAGACCATTGGTTGAAAGTTTATGTTTTTTTTTTCATTGCCACTTTTCTACTAGGACGACGTTTCAAATATCGACTCATATGTGTGGTCACTCCACTACTGATAATACTCAAATTGGTTTTACAATAAATGCATTGAGTATTTTTTGTACCATCTATAAGTGAGACTTCTTTGAATTCCAAAAACACATGAGACCTTTTTTGTCAAATTTGAACTATGGATAGAGTCACCTTCTTCCTCATTTAGGGCACCTTCATTTAGGTTCACTTTTTTTACATTAGTAGTTCTAGAGGGATATGATTTTGGTGGAGTTGAGTCATTATCTATGACCACACTAAAACTAGTATTAACTACTAATGGCTATTGAGTAGAAGGTGTTGACATTCTTACTTCTACAACAAAAATAATAAATTAAAAACATAAAAAAAAATTCAAACAACATTAGTAGTTCCATGTAAACTAGGTTTAAGCCCCAATTGAACTGGATACAAACAAAAAAAATGATCAGTACTGAAAACTGCTAGTTATTCTTCCTAGTTTAAATTCCTTAGTGCAAACTATCCTAAATATTGATTCTTGATCACTTAAATGAGGATCCTTTTAAAAAGTTAGACATTACCTAGCTTCGAACCTTCAACGAGCAAATTCAAGCAAACTAAAACTTCCACCTTCCGCCTTCTACCCCGATATCTCCACGGTAAAAACCACCACCAAAACAAAAAAAATCCATAAACCAACATACCATGCATTTTTTGAAGACAAGCTACTTGGTCTAGTCTCACCTAATATTTTTGATTTCCAAAATTTTCTATTGAGGACAATGTCTCTTAATTAAATTTATTATGATGGCCAATCAAGTTGCCTACCTTTCTTCCAATACGCCAACTTATTGATAAACTGGGTACTTAACTCCCCAAAAAATACAGTTAATTAATGAATGGCATCAACACCTCCTCTCCATGGGGAGCAAGACATTCAAAATAGTGTGCATGATGGGTTATATGACACATTGTGTTTCTTTTTGTATATAGAAAAATGAAGCTCTTGGAAGCCAGTGGTTCCAAGTAATCAAGTTGAATTCACATGAAGCCCCTAAAATCGTTTAGTTTGCCAAATTGGTCATTTTAAACATCAGAACAAGCATCCTCCCACCAGGTAAAAAGAGCCACTAACCTTTTTAAATGGAAAATTACTTTATGAGAAAATGTTTCACTTTTACCTATTTCTCTTGCATGCAGAATTTTATTTAGGCTTCTAGTGCCCTTAGATGAACATACAACATATTACATGCAATGCAAAAATCAAATCACGTCACGTTTTCTCTCCCCTCCCATTTCCCAGGTTTGTGATCACTTTGTAAGACTCAAACAACTTCCCACCTTTCACCTTAATTTTATTACTAATAACATGCATACATCTCCACAACAAGTTTCATTGTTATAACCATGCAAAGAGTAGTGGCCATGTAGATAAATATCCACTGACCACACATTCCAAAACTTACTTTAGAGAAATAAATAATAAATACATAAAACATTCTAACCAACAAAAAATTATTAAAAATATAACAGTATTGAGCAGGCATCCAAGAGAGATAGAAAACACAAGACCAAGATCCCATCACTGTCTAATTATCATGATACATAAAGTAATTTTTGTATGTTCGACTGCTATTGTCAACACTAGTAGGATCACATGCCTGTCTCATTATTATGATATAGTAAGAGTAGTTTTTGTATGTCCAGCTGCCATTGTCAACTCATTAAAATGTTAAACTATGATAGAGGTCCAACATTCCTACTTTGAAAGTGTCTCATTCAAGAGAATTGTGGAGCTGATTTTTCTTAAATTAGCACTGCAGATTTCTCTAAGTATTGTGAAAATTCATACTAGCACTGTGAAAATTCATAATAGGACACAATACAAAAAAAAATAGTCAAAAGAATCAAATAATCATTCCATGATGAAAATAGAATAACCAACCCGTCCATTTTGGGTGAATGGCGTGTATACACAAACAAAACAATACAATGGAAAAACAGAAAAATCAACAGAACGGTAGGAGCTGAAAAATAGAAAAATCAACAGAACGGTAAGAGTCATTACCTCCAAGAAATGAGTAGGAAGGAGTTCTTGACACAACATGAGGCGTTGGTTTATAGCAGTTTTAATGTGAGACCAAAGAAAAATAATGGATTACAATATATCCAGAGTAGATTAAAATGCAAAAAAAAACAATGTTCCGTCGGCAAAAAAAAATAAAAGATAAAGAATAAAAGAACTTACCTCTATTCCATCACTTTCGTCGGCCCAGGAAGAAGATCGGAGGAAGAAATCGAAGTGGAGAGTAAAAAATAATACTTCAATTACTATCTTAATTTCTCATTCACATCATCGGCTTAAATAGTTATTTTACAGAATATACATGGAAGAATTATGAGTGATTAATGGGATTACCCAATCACCGAATTTACAGAATATTTACATGATTTCTCCTTAAGGGAAGAAATCTCAGAGTGAATCTTAACACTCCCCCTCAAGTTGGTGCATAGATATCACTCATGCCCAACTTGTCAAAACATTTGTTAAAAGCTCGGTAAGATACTGCTTTGGTTAGCACATCGGCAAGCTGATCCTCAAATCGAACATGAGGGACTTCAATGATTCTTGCTTCTAACTTTTCTTTAATAAAGTGTCTATCAACTTCAACATGTTTAGTTCTATCATGCTGGACTGGGTTGTGGGTAGGGGTGGCATCGAGCCGAGCCGAGCCCGAACCTGCCTATGTTCGAGCCGAGCTTCGAGCTGAGCCTCGTCTCGAGCCTAAAATTGTTATCGAGCTCGAGCCCAAAAATCTTAACCGAGCTCGAGCCGAGCTTCGAGCCGAACTCGAGACTCTACATACATTTAAAAATTTTCAAAAAATATATATCAAATTAATTATATATAAAATTATACATACATTTTACATAAAATTGGACATGACCTCTACAAAAAATTAAGCATAACCTATATATATAATACATGTATAAGATTGAGGCATAACCTCTTCTTAAAATTGAATATAATCTATGTATATAATACCTGTATAAAATTCGGCATGACCTCTACTTAAAATTGGACATAATCAATATACATAATACCTGCATAAACACTCCATAAATACTCCATAAACACTCCATAAACACTCCATAAATATTCCATAAACACTCCATAAAATTATCTATACATTCCATAAACACTTCATAAAATAGTCTAAACATTTCATACACTGCATAATATTATAAATAAACTTCATACAATAATCAAACACAACAAAATTAAATAAAATATCACTATCAATTTACAATCACCCAAATAAAAACTATAAATCCATTATAAAATTACAAACTATAATTGTTTCTCTTAATGCTAGAAAATAATATACATCCCTGCATGAGCAAAATCTCCACCTACGACAAAAACAAAAAAATAAAATTAGTTATTGTCAGATAAAAAAATACTCTTCCATTACTTGTTACTTAATGTCGTTAAAAATATTAAAATTACCATGATGAGAGAAACATGAAAAATCATGTAACTGATAACATTATCTCTACACTCTTCTTCTCAGGCTGTAATCATAAAACAAAATTTTAATAAATAAAACTAAAAAATATCATAATAAAGAATTGATCAAAGAAATTCACCTTTTGATTTTTCTTTACACCGTGAAGAACCCGAATCCAATCACTGCCACAAATCAAAGCTTGAACTGTACTTGGTGCCAAGGAAGAACGATATGAGTCTATTACTCTACCACCAGCTCTAAATGTAGACTCTGAAGCTACTGTGGATATGGGAATTACAAGGATGTCTGCTGCCATCTTAGATAATACTCGAAATTTTATATGATTCACTTTCCACCATTCTAAAACATCAAAATCATATTGTGAAGTTTCCTCACAACTATATACACCTTCTTCAAGATAAATTTCCAATTCTGACCTTGGTAAATTAACTGCATCCTTTTGTTTCATATAACTCATCAACTTTGACCAACCTGAACTTGATGAAGACCTACGACTTGTGGAAACACCCATAGAGCTACTAGTACTTGAAACAATCTCTTCATTTCTAATATCCACATTATATAAGGATACATATTCATCGTAGATCTCATTTAAGGTGCGTCGAACTAAATTTATATTCATTGTAGCTTCCTCCATAGAATATATCACTGGAAAACACATTTCGATCAACTTTAATTTGACCCTTGGATCCAAAACTGAAGCAACAGCCATCAATAAATTGCATTCACCCCAATACTTCTCAAATTTCTCTTTCATTCTACTAACCATTGTCCTAATGAAAACATTTTCATTTGTAGAATGAAAATCCAGAACTTTTTTTACCCTATATACCTCACTAAGGTACAAATTAGAAGTAGGGTAGTCACTCCCAGAAATTATATTTGTAACTGCATTAAAAACTTCTAAAATCTCACACACCATGTCAACTTTTTCCCATTCATCAAAACTTGGCAAACAATCATATGTTGGTTCTCTAACTTTAAATCTAGAGAATGCATCTTTGAATTTTAATGCAGAAGACAACATGTCATAAGTAGAGTTCCAACGAGTTGGACAATCAATAACCAACCTCTTTTCACCAAGTTCTAATTGTTGTACAATTTCAGAAAAAGTGTGAAGTCTAGCCTCAGACAGATTTATGAATTTGACACTTTCACGCACATTATCAATGATATCTTTAATCTAAACAAGACCATCTTGGACTAATAAGTTCAAAATATGAGCACAACAACGCACATGAAACAACTTTCTACCACACACCAAATTTTTTTTCCTTAAAAAATCTTGTTTCAAAACTCTGATACAAACATCATTATATGCAGCATTATCAACTGAAATACTAAAAAATTTATTTTCAATCCCCCACTCTTTCAAACACTTGTAAATAGCATCTGCTATATCAATGCCACGACGAGGAGGAGGAACATGCACAAAACTCAAGACTCGTTTTTGTAGCTTCCAATTACTGTCAATAAAATGCCCAGTAATAACCATGTATTCAATTTTTTGATTTTGAGACTTCCAAAGATCCGTGGTAAGACTAATCTTGTTAATCTCTTTTAACAAAATTTTCAATTTCTTTTTCTCTGCCTCATACACCTCCATACACTCCTTCTTAATAGTCTTCCGGGATATTTTCTCATAATTCATATTTGCCATCTTCATTACAAAATTAAATCCCTCCTCTTCTACTATCATGAATGGATGCTCATGCATAAGAATCCAATGAGCAATGAGTACTCTCATTTTAGCTTGATCATAATTTCCTCCAAAATCCATAAAAGGAAGTCCAGATGGACTCTGATCAACATTAGACCCCGCTCCCACTGGTTGAAAGTTTAAGGTTTTTTGTTTTCTCATTGCCACTTTTCTACTAGTGCAACGTTTCAAATATCGACTCATATGTGTGGTCACTCCACTACTAATAACACTCAAATTGATTTTACAATGAACACACTGAGCCTTTTTTGTACCATTAAGTGATACTTCTTTGAATTCCAACCACACATGAGACTTTTTTTGTCTTTTGGAGGTATGAGTAGAATCACCTTCATCCTCATTTATAGTAATTTCATCTGGGCCCACTTCTATGACAGAGGGTAGTGACTCTGGTGGAGTTGAGTCACTATTTATAGTTACACTAGAACTAGTGTTAATTATTGATGTCAATTGAGGAGGTGTTGATATTCTTACTTCTACAAAAAAACAAAATTACAAATTAAAAACATAAAGAAAAGAAAGTTATCCGAACAACAAAGATCCTACACATAATTTAAGATACTTTTTTATTCTTAGAGGAAGGTACGTGACATTGTGACAATCGGGAACGACCCTTGTCTTTCAATGCAGCGGGATCTCTTTGAGCCAGTAGCCCTGCACCCAATAGTTTCCAGTCCAATATACCGATCCTTTTTTTATATATAAATTTAAAAACTTCTAAGATAAGGAAATAAGCACACCAACATTCTCTTCTAATATTCTGATGAAATTCAACCTCAATACCAAGAAATTAATGATAAAAATGAAAAAAAATGAAATGCAACCTCAATACCCCACTATACCAAGAACAGCAGTAGATATAAGTTCAATGAGAATTAAGAAAGAAGGACAAAAACTAACTTTTTTTATTCTTTTTTATAATAAAGAGAAGTTGGATGCAATTAAGAAAGCTCCTGATTCCATTAACTATCATAGAGTATTATTGAACAGAATATGTTATTAACACTCAAAATCATGAAATAAAATTTCATTGCTAAAATATATCAAGTAACAATTTGAATACCATTGCTGTTTATTGCTGAAATATATGATAAACATACAAAATTTTATAAGAGGCCAGACACCTAAAAATAAGAAGGCAAAAAAGAAACAAGATCCCACAACATAAAAATATTTGAAAGTCTAGAATAATAACTTCATTTATGAAGAACAATGGAATTTGAGCAAAAAAAATCATTGACAACCAACCAACTATTTTCCAAACATTATAGCAATTGAGCTTAGTAAGTCATTCTGAGATATACAAAAACATAACAAATGACAAAGTGGGGGATTTTTCTCCCCCACCCTTCCTTTCCTTCTTGAATGTTAGCTCAGTATGAAGTTTCCTGGCTCTCAGCCAGCTAGAATGCAATTGATGGCACACTCAAGCAAAAAAATAAATTAAGAGAATAAAATAGGTGAACCTTATACAATCTGTATAAAATGATCTTCTTACATTCTACCCTTAAATCAAGAACTCACCATTTCAAAAAATCAAACAGTATCAACACTCAAAATCATGAAATAAAATTCATACCAGTTTTCTTACAATGATTTCTTCCCGAGTGTATTTGAACTGTCAGCTGGAAATATCGGAAAAAAAAAAAAACAGAGCTGAGTTTGCTTACAGAAACAGAGTGTGTCGTTCGGATATCCAAAAAAACTTTCCAATAATGAAGGAGCACTGCTGAGAAACGAAGCTCAGAAACGAAGCCGAGAAACGAAGCTGAGAAACGAAGAGAGAGTTAGAGATTTTTTAGATTAGCTCGGCGACGAAAAAAAACAGAAAGATTAAATAAAAATCTTACCTCCTTCCGTCGGACCGTCGATTTCGTCTCGTCGGCGAGGAAAAGCTTGGATGAAGAAATCGAAGAGGAAGACGAGAAAGAAATCTTTGAGGAAGGAAGACAGAAATCGTAGAGGAATAAATCGAGGAATCGAAAAGGGAGAGGGAGAACGAGGGATTTGATGACCAAATCCCCCATTTCCCCTGAATACCTGCCGACGGACAGCGATTTCTGCAAGAAATCACGCTGAAACGGCATGGAAATGGCAGACGGAGGTATGGGTTTCGCAGAGAAATTTCTCGAATCGAAGAGGTATCCCAATCCCCGATCCCGAATCGCTCGTTATATTAACGAGCTGGCTCGTGAGCTGATGAGCCGAACCGGGCTCTGTTCGAGCTCGACTCGTTAATGTAAACGAGCCCATCCCTGAGTTCGAGCTCGGCTCGAGCTCGAAATATAACGTTTCGAACCGAGCCGAAACCGAGCCGGCTCGGTTCGAAGCCACCCTTAGTTGTGGGCAATATTGCATGCTGCCTTATTGTCACAATATAATTTTATAGGACTTGTCTGCTCAATATGTAGTTCTTATATCAGATTTTTTATCCATAATAATGCACATATTGCCTTGGCCATTCCCCTGTAATCGGCTTCAGGTGACGATCTAGCCACCACCTCTTGTTTCTTACTTCTCCAAGTGACCAAATTTCCACCTACAAATGTAAAGTATCCAGATGTAGACCGTCGATCTTCTATTGACCCGGCCCAATCGGCATCGGTATAACCTTCAATTTTCAAGTCACCTCCCTTTTTAAATAAAATTCCTTTCCCTAGAGATGATTTCAAGTAGTGCAGGATACGATTGTTGGCATTCATATGTTCTTCACTTGGAGAGTGCATAAATTGACTAACCACACTTATTACATAAGCTAAGTCTGGTCTGGTATGTGCAAGATACATTAACCTCCCAACTAGTCTGATAACGCTTCTTGTTAGCAGGGACTTGATCTGAATGTGTTCTCAGTTTTAGATTTTTTCCATAGGAGTACTGACTGAACTACATACAGTCATACCAGTTTCCTTCAATAAATCCAAAACATATTTTCGTTGAGATAGAAAATTTCCTTCCTTGGATCTAGATACTTTAATACCAAGAAAATATTTTGAGTAGCCAAGATTCATTTCAAATTCTCTAACAAAACGACTTTGCAATGATTTCTTTTCTTCTGGATCATTCCCAGTTACTATCATATCATCAACATATACAATAAGAGTTGTGATGGCCTCTTTGTTATATTTCAGGAAGAGAGTATGATCTGAGTTGCTTTGCTTGTATCCGATAGATTTCATAAAATTTGTGAACTTTCCAAACCACGCCCTCGGGGACTGCTTCAAACCATATAGGGATTTCCTCAGTTTACATACTTATTTACATCCTTTGTTTTGCATAATACATCCAAGAGGTAATTCCATATATACTTCTTCTTGGAGATCTTCGTGCAAAAATGCATTTTTTACATCAAACTGATATAAGGGCCAGTCAAGATTCACAACCAGAGATAGTAGAATCTGAACAGTGTTGATTTTGGCCACTAGTGCGAATGTCTCCATATAATCGATCCCGTAGGTTTGAGTATATCCTTTGGCGACAAGCCTTGCTGTGAACCTTTCAATGGTGTCATCGGCTTTATATTTAATGGTAAATACCCACCTGCATCCAACTGGTGTCTTTCCTACAGGTAGGTCAACCACTTCCCATGTTGAATTCTTTTGGAGGGACCTCATTTCTTCATTCATGGCTTCTTTCCATTTAGGATCTTTCAAGGCTTCCTGCACACTATTAGGAATAGATATATCAAATAATTGATTCACAAATACTTCATTTGCCTTTGACAATCTATGATAAGACACAAAATTATGCATGGGATACTGAGATTTAGAGGTGAGAAGAGGTTCATAATTGACTCTAGGTTTTCCTCTTGTGGTTCGATGAGGTAGCACTCTTAGTTGAGTTTCGGAACTTACCTGAGGCTCAGACATGGACTCAGACTCAGAAGGCAATTGATCCATTGGTACATTATGAAGGGGGGGAAGATGGCGGCTGAGACTTTGGTTGCATTACTTCCATCTGGTTTTGTCTTTCTCCATCCTGTGAATCATGCTCATTTGTATCATTTTGATGTCCACAGCTGTAATCTGAATATTGACCACTTGTAGTATCCAAGATATCCAAATGATGATTAAGGGTCTTCAATTCAATCATTTTCTCCCCCTGTATTGAAGACTCGGGAGTAGAATAATACATGTTTTCTTCGTGAAATACCACATCAAGAGTGACATATAATTTGCGAGAGAGAGGATGATAACAACGATAACCTTTCTGATGTTGAGCATAACCAACAAAAACACACTTGAGAGCTCGGGGTTCCAATTTATGTCTCAATGACTTATGGAGGTGAACAAAGGCTACACACCCAAAAACTTTAGGTGGCAGATTCGGCACAGCAGGTGAACTGATGGTTTTATGAAGAACACTCAAGGGAGTCTTAAATTGTAACACACTCGATGGTATTCGATTGATAAGGTAAGTTGTAGTTGTGATGGCTTCACCCCAGTAACTAGCCGACATATGAGCCTCAAACAAGGAAGCACGAACAACCTCAAGAAGGTGGCGGTTCTTTCGCTCTGCAACCCCATTTTGCTGAGGGGTGTACGGACAAGTAGTTTGATGAGTAATACCATGATTATCTAAATATTCTTTAAAACTTTGATTCACAAATTCTCCACCATTGTCACTTCAAAAAGTTCGTATTGTAGAATGATACTGAGTGACTATCATTCTGTGAAATTGTTTGAACAACGAACTAACTTCACTTTTTGACTTCATTAAACAAATCCAAGTCATACTGGTGTGATCATCAATAAAAGAAACAAACCACCGTTTATCACTCAGAGAGGCTATATTTGTTGGACCCCACACATCAGAGTGAATAATCATAAAGGGTGCTACACTCCTATTCATGCTTATTTGGAATGGAACACAATGGTTTTTCGCCAATTCACATACATCACACTTAAAATCTGAAATAGATAATTTTGCAAAAAGTGTAGGAAACAATTTCTTTAAATAACCAAAGGATGAATGATCAAATCGGTTATGCCATAACTAAATGTCAGAATTTGCAGATTTATTCTTCATTGAGAATGCTTGGGCTAACTGATGAAAACTCTCTAGCTGCAAATCAAGGTAATAGAGTTTCCCCCTTCTAGTACCATACCCAATTATTATTAAGCACCTAGCCAATACTACCCAAAAGACCGGCCTATTAGGAGCGGAAGACATAGGTACTTAACCCAGGACCATAACTACCTAGGCCATACTAGGGTCGTGCATGGGCCAGCCCATACCAGCCCATAACAATTATCTTCTGAGTTCGAATGTCCTTCAAAACACAAATGTTAGGCCAAAAACCCACAATACAATGCAAAGTACGAGTTATTTGAGCAACTGATAATAGACTATGATTGAGGGTTGGAACAACTAATACAGAATCAAGACTCAAATTTTCAGTGAGAGTGATAGAACCTTCTCCAATAATGTGAGATGGAGTACCATTTGTTGTAGATACGATATGTTGTGTAGATGGTTTCATACTTTTAACATGATGATTGTCAAAGGTCATATGATCAGTAGCACCAGATTCAATTCAATTATCCGTTCACTATTTCTACTAGGAGCGAAAGTATTAAGAACCTTACCAGATATAACGATTAAGACTGATACATCCTCAGTTGTGTGAGAGGTGGAGGGTTCTGCTACTACAACAGAAGCATGATTATTTGATTTGGAGTTCCGTTTGCGAAGCGCTTTAGTAGGATCCCACCATTCTGGATACCCGATAAGTTCATAATATCGTGACTTTGTATGCCCAGTCTCACCATAGTGAGTACAAATGCGCTCTGGTTTGGTTGTTCCAACCTCATAGCTACGATTATGAAATCCTGATGTTCGATTTTGATCACTGTTAGGACCAGTTGGTCGAGCTATTTTAGGCTTACCTCGACGTGCTACCATTGCAGATGTCTCAACACGATCAACTTCATTATTTAAAGTGGTTCTACGAACAGAGTCACGACGTACATAAGCATAAGCTTCTTCAAGATCCAATATCGGGTCTTTTTTGAGAATTTCACCACGGACTTGTTCGAATTCTGCATCCAATCTGTTTAAGAAAATATGAACACGCAATATTTCAATGGATTTTCTATAAGCGATAACATCATCAGGATCTTTCATTATAATCCTGTCACGATGATCAAGTTCTTGAAAATTTTCCACAAGATCACCATAATACGTTGATAAAGGGCGACCATTCTGTTTGGTGGAGAAAGCTCTCTGATTCAATTAAAATAATTGTGATTCATCTGACCCATCATAGAAAGCTTTTTCCAGAGCATTCCATATTTCGCGTGCGGTACGCAGCCGAATATAGCGCTTCATAATATCTGGTGACATAGAGGTTAATAACCACCCCTTGACTTTTTGATTTTCAGCATACCATTTCGCATAGGAGGCATCAGTTTCTTGTGGAAATGGTGTTTTTCCCATAATATATTCAAACTTTTCTCGTCCCGCAATTTGCATCTCCATGATCTGGGACCAAACATCATAGTTGACTACGGTAAGAGTGACGCTGGTTGTAAAACCAGAGTTTTCGGATTGCACATGAATAATCGGTGATGATTCCTTTAACATGATGAAATAGAAGATCGCTAGATTGGTGATGATCACCCAAAAATACTGGTCCAGTCCATTTTCTGTTCGCTGGGTTGACCCGGTTTGGGTCTCCGATTGTGGTCCGGTCCTCTTTCTGAATCAATTTTTTTGGTCCGGTCCGGTCCGAAAACTTGGGTTGGGTATCTGTTTTCGGTCCGGTCCAAAAAGTGGTTCGGGTATCTGTTTCCAGTCTTGTTCAAGAAGTTGTTGCGACCCGCCAGAAAAATAAAATGCGGGACCTAAGTTAACGGAAGCGATTTTTTTTTTGCGTACCTTTGTCTTCTTCGTCAACGGTACGGCTTCTTCGTTGTCGGCGACGTTCGGGCTGGCGGTATGCTAGAATGCAGAGCGATGGCTCAGATTCAGTCGTCGGCGTCATCCCGACGGTCCACCGGAGTGGGGGCGACAACGGAGATAAATCGAGCTTGAGACATTGGTGCGGCTCTTCGTCTTCTGCGTCGGTGACACTGGTGCCGATCGCTGGAAGGTGGTTCGGCGACGGATTTCGGGAGTTCAGGTGGCGGCGGTCTTGTGTTACAATGACGACCGAAGAGATCCTCAAACAACATCTTCTTCATTCATGGAGCATACCTGCTTTGTTTTTATTTTTCAGCGACAGAGTTGTAACTCTGTTCTTCAAGTACGGGAGAGACGACGGGACAGAGCTTTCACTTTGTTCTTCGGCGACGAGAAGGAGAAGGAGAAGGATTCTCCTGCTCTGATACCAAGTAAAATATAATACTTCAATTACTATCTTAATTTTTCATTCACATCATCGGCTTAAATAGCCGTTTTACAGAATATACATGGAAGAATTATGAGTGATTAACGGGATTCCCAATCACCGGATTTACAGAATATTTACATGATTTCTCCTTAAGGGAAGAAATCTCAGAGTGAATCTTAACAGGAAGAAGGTTAGAGAGAACAACGAAGAATAAGAAGGCGAAATCGAATAAAAAACCAAAATATACCTAAAGCAACATATTGAACTCCGATATTTCTCGCCAATAGTCAATTTTCTTCCGATCTTCCCAAGCCCCAAATCCCCATTCTAGCTCATAAACTCATTATTGCGTTGTCAAATCCCAACTAATTGGAAGAATGAAACACGAAGTGTTGAAAAAGCAACGCTAGCCGCTCGGGCCCTCTTTAAGTTAACGAGCCGGTTCACGAGCTTCTGAACCGAACTATGGTTTGCTTGAGCTCGGATCATTAACTTAAATGAATCCGATCTCGAATTCAGTTCGAGATTGAGATAAATCGAATCAAACCGAGCCAGAAACGAGTCAAGTTTGAGCCGCTTGTGAACCGACTCTGTTCAATGCCACCTCTATTCATAAATATATATGTTATATATGGTTCTCATTCAAAAGAGAAGGTTGTGTGTGATATATGGAAGGTAATACTTATTCTAAAGGACTTACCGTTATGATATATGCAAGTTAAATTCTTATGTTTGGGTATAAGGATATTATATCTATGAATTAGTTCTTGAGGATGTATCAATATTAAATGGTACATATTAAGTATTGAATGAGGCAAGTGGGAGAATGTTAGACATGTCTGTTTATCTAGCCCATTATTAGATGTAGGGATAGTAGTGTAAATGACCATCAATTAAAACTTATCCTTTTATGCTTCTACGATTCGGAGTTTATTGTATGCTCAAGTCTGTTTTTTCTTTTGAGTATTTTCTTTGCGTAGGATCATTATCATCCAGCTCTGACGATGAATATCACTTGGGGGATTTGCATAAGCTAGTATCTCCTCTTCAGCTTTTTCAGCAAATACATCCTATCTAAATCACTTGCTTGCAATCTGCTCTTCGCTAGGATGTTTGCAATCGCTCCATGAGTTGATTTGCTTCATCATCTACATCATGTTTGAGAGAATCATCAGACTCTACTAGATTCTCCGCAGAGTCGTATTCCTAAATGAGAATTAAAATAAAAGAATTATAAGTAAGTCGTAATAAAGAACGTTCTTCTTATCAGCTGACGATAATTGCCTAGAAAATGACAAGCCAATTGAATTTCCATTAAACAAGCAACAATACCAGCAGACGAGACAGGGAAAACTCCTCCTCATGTTAAGGCATAAGACATAGTACAGGAATTGGACATCTAACCAGCTAATTTAATATCTTAAAATAGAGAAGTCGTGCCTTGGGTGAAATCAATATTACATATCAAGCAGACGAGTCTCTCTCTATCTTGGGAGGAGTCTTGTGTCTTAGACCCGTAACATAAATTTCAGTAGATGTTGATGGACCAGCAACTGGTTTTGTTTTCTCAACTACCTCTAAAATCTGCATTTTAAATATTTAATGCACCCATGTAAGCATCCTATAAAAATTTATGCTCTTGTCTCTGGCGCAGCTCCCCTAAAGAGGATTTCTTTCAAACTTTTTCCCCAATAGGAGAGGTCGAGCAGAGGACGAGCTGCCGAGGGGAACGAGGCCGATGACGACCGGCGTCATGCTTGTGAGATGGCGGAGATTGAACGACGTTCACTACCTATAACTACTCCTCTCTCTCCTCTCCCTTCTTCTAGTCTTTACAACAACCCCAAAGCAACTACTGCATTTAATTCAATCTTCACCCACTGCTTTGAGAATCTGAAATAAAATAAAAAAACCAGTTGACTGACTTAACGTAAGGGAAATGTTTAAAAGGGAGCAGGTCTTCAAATCCTCTTCCGAATCATATCCAGCTGGATTGGTATGTGCAGGTTGATAACCTTCCTCCTTTCACGTCTTCCCCATAGGCGTCCTCAAAAGGGGAAGCGATTCAGCTAACTTCTCCCTAGAAATGTAATTCATAAAAATGAGAGGAAGAGTATTTGTTTTGATCTTCTTTTTCTGGGCTCTCCTGACCATCATCACCCCCACGCTCGTATCCTGGTCCGCTGGGGCTCCGTCAAATTTAGAATCCAAAGGTATGGAATAGAGAAACCCATAGTTTCAGTTTTTTATCGTTTAGCAAGTAATTGTTTGGTTGTGACGATGAATTTCGTGATCTTCGTTCATCAGTAAACCTGAAAGAAAGTGAACAAAAAGCAAGAAGAATGATGGGCAACGCCGAGATGGATCGATTGACAGAAAAACCAGCTGCAAGACCACCGGCGATGGCACCATCCCCTACGCAAAGTTGATTAGCACAGAGGATTACCGATTACGTGTAGCTTCATTCTTTATTATACGATGGCCTGGAAAAACCTGTAATTATATCATTCTGACAAATTTATGCCTACCATTTCGTGTTCTTGAGTAGAGATGGTTGGTATTGGAATTTTTTAGACAGAATATGGACGGGAAGATCACATAAAGACTCCTCATGTTTCTCATTTCTACGAGAAATTGAGGGGCATTTTACATTTTAGAGGGAGATGAAGAGTTGAGGAGTTGGTTCCTTTATGATATGGAAGACATGAAGAGAGGGAGAGATGACTGTGTATACTATTAAAAAATAAATTGACGTTATTTGTTTAAATGCATATAATTTTTTTTAAAATTCTAAGAATTAAAAATATTGAAGATACATCAATTTTACCATGTTAGTACCTTTAGAAATCGAGATTAAATTAAACGATTATAATATGATTTTTAAAAGGATGAGATATTTTTTCAGCTTAGATAATTCACGACCTTATGCAGTTGTGTTCGCAATAGTATAAATTATAGAAGGGAATTTTACCAAAATACCAATTTAAAAAAATTTATTTATGAAAACAACGACGATTTCAACTTATTTGCAAAACTACCGAACTTTGACCGGTCTACTAAACATGTGGACAGTCAAATGCGACACCTAAGCTTTAACCACTTACGTGTCAACACCTCATCAGTACGGTATGGTAGTTGAACACATGGGCTGCCACTTCAATATTTTTACACACATGTCATCTCACACGTCATTTTCAATTTACAAATAAATTTAAAATATATTTTTAAACTCTAAAATAATTTTTTGTATATTTTTTTTAATTTATAAATATTTTAAATCGATAATATGTGGGTAAGACTTAAGAGTAAGATTTATTTTCTTTATAAATATTTTAAATCTAATTATTTTACTTTTTTTTTAAAAAATATAAAGTAATAAAAAGTGTAACGATAATTTTTTTAATTAATAAATATTTTAATTGATATTAAATGGTGTTAAATAAGTAAGAGTTATTTTTTTAATTGTTTATTAAAAATTTAATAATTTTTTATTTTAGATATAAGGTAATAAAAAGTGTATTTGATTTTTTAATTTTTTAAAAATTTATTCAAAACTTTATCATGTAATGTGTGGCAAATGACGTGTTAATAATAATGACGTGGCAGCCTTTGTGTTCATCTACAGTATCACTCTGATGACGGGGCGATGCGTAAGCAATCAAAATTTACGTATTGCCTTTGACTGTCCACATATAAAGTGGACCGGTCAAATTTGGATAGTTTTATAACTAAATTTTGGTAAAATTCCCTATAAATTATAGAAAGTTGGAAACTGTTCTCTTCTCTGTGAGACGAGAGAAGAGCAGCCGAGCAGCAACTAATCGTTCATCAACGAGAGCATAACAAGGACAAAAGGGATTCGCTGGAGCATCGCTTAGGAATTTCAGGAACAAGATGCATCTTGTTTATTTGGTTCTGAATTTTCTGGAGATTGACAGGTTGAGCTGCTTTCGTCGTGTACGATGGAGCTGCTTTGACCAGCTCGCGTCCTCAACATATCCACCGTAGAAGATCCTACGCCGCCCTTCCCCTCTCCGACAACAACCAGGGAATTTGTTCTTCTTTACCCATCCATCTCTTAGCAACGAGGCTCCACGCTACTCTCGCTCTCTGATCACTTTGTCGAAAATGGAGAATTCCTACAGACACAGCAAGGACACCCACTCTCGTTCGTCTTTAAAACAGAGGCGAAGCGGGTATGAGCCGTCGGATACGGAAACCGAGTGGCAGGAGAGCCCATGGGGCGACTTAAACGAGGATAATCGCAGAATGCATGGAGATTTATTCTTTCCTTCAAATCGTGACAGAAATATCAGTTCTTTGAGCCGTAGACAAAGGTATCCTTCCAACTATGATTTTTCTGTTTCTGGCAATAGCAAGATTTCAAATACCAAGCCTGAACCGAGAAAGACTCGAAGTCGATCTCCTTACAAGCCACAAGCAGATGAGGATACGGATATTTCTCCTATTTCTCCAATGCGAAGAAACATCAGTCCTTTCGCTGCATCTCAGGGCAGGAGACATGTTTCGCCATACAAGTCCACCAAGGAGGAAGGCGACCAGGACATTAACGAAACAAATTTCTCGAGCAGAAAATATGACTATCGCACGCCACTCAAGTTTATTGATGCGGAGAAAAATGGCGCGTCCTATTTTCCGGGAGCCTCAAAAGTGACTGAGAGAAGTAGTTATTGTCGAAACGCGGTGTCAGCTCCAAGATTGAGAGCTAAGGAACAGCAAATTACTTCTGCCTCTACACCGAGAATAGGACACAGGAGTCCCTCACCATTGGTGAGAAGCTTAACCCAGAAGCAGAAAGAGATCTCCCACCCCAAGACCCCATCTGGTGAAATCAACGAAATAGTCGCGACTGCCAAATTACTTCAGTCAAATGGTCGCTTCCCCACCCATGACCTGATGACACAAAGCATAGAATCAATAACACCGAGTGATATTTTCTTCTCACAAGATTACATGGCGACGCAAAAGAAATTTGGTGCTAAAGAATTTGCGCCGGAGCCGACAGTGGCTCCTGGAAGAAATAACGTAGCTCCACCACAAACGAGCGGATTCAGAACAGGTTCTGAAAATCAGGTACGAGCTTTCTCAATGAGCAGGACTGTGCCATCAAAAACAAATACGAGCTTGAGCACTAGTATAAGCCGGCAGAGTGGTGGAAAAACCAGCCAGGAGAGTGGGAGTTTCAGAAAATTCACCGTCAGTAGACAGAAAAAACTACCCGATGCATGGTTTCCCTGCGTGAGGGTCCCTTGCAGGACCTCAAAATCGCCTGAACACAGACAGTTTGGTGAAACTTCGTTCATTGAAAAAGCATTTGTGGTGGAAAATTTGAGACAGTTTTGGGCTGACAAGCATCAGCCGGGATCTTTGAATGGTTTCATTTGCCACAAACAACAAGCACAACAACTAAAGCAGCTGGTAAGGAAACTTTCCATCGCCTAATCTCAAATAAGCAATGACTGCTCAATACGGGTAGTTTATAATTTAACGATCCTTGGCCTCGACCATCTTCTTCTTCCTGATTTCTCTCTGTTTCATTTACTTTTACTAGATATCCCACAACAACTGCCCGCACATTCTGTTCAAAGGACCTTCAGGATCGGGAAAAAGAGCACTATGCATGGCGTTACTGCATGAAATCTATGGCTCCTCTGCTTTGAAAGTACGTATCAGATATATAGTTGCTTTTTTTTTTTTTTTCCTTTTTGACGGAGAGGTTCTTCTCTCTTTCAATACTTCTGATATGATGTTTTCAGGATGATCTTAAACCAGCTATTTTCGAATTTTTTTTGTAGGTAACAAATGATTTGAGATACATACAGGTTGAGGTAAGATGCACAGGAACAAGAAGCTAATTTCCATTCTAGTTCTCCTGCTCAGTTACCAAGTTCCTTATGCTCTGTCCAGGAAAGGCTTATCGAAGTGGTTTTCCCATTAACTTCCAGCCTCCATCATATGGAGCTTAATCTACGGAGCGACATAATGAATGCCAAATATGCATTGATGGCCCTCGTGAAGGAAATAGCCAGCAACCATGAATCTATTCCCGAAGTCAGTGACGCTAGTTACAAAGCAGATTACAAAGGTACTGGGAGCCTGACCTGATCACATTTCTCCACATACAGAAGCCTACTTTTGCGTAACTTAAAAAAATGAGATCATTGTACTCTGTTACAGTGATCGTTCTCCATGAGGTTGACAACCTCCCCGAGCCTATTCAACACTTGATTAAATGGATTATGGACTGTTATACGGACGCATGCAAGATCATACTCTGCTGTGAAGATGATACTAATCTACTCGAATCTATTAAAGGCCGCTGCAAAGTGATTATTGTGGATGCCCCTGTTGCACATGAAGTAAGAAGTTTTAAGATTTAATCAACTAATAAGTTGGGCTTACTAGTATCTGGTTACCGTTTGCCTCCTTTGTGATTTTCAGATCATGGAGGTGCTGATTCAGATAGCAAGAAAGGAAAACTTTGAGCTACCTATGACTTTTGCTGCTAAAATTGCAACCAAGTCGAAGCAGAATTTAAGAAAAGCAATTATGGCACTTGAGGCATCCAAAGCACACCAGTAAGCATGGTGAAATAGGAAACGTTAAATGGGGTTTCATTGTAGACATGCTTTTGTGACTAACTTTCCCTTCTCTCCAGCTATCCATTTGCTGATGAACAACCTATTCAGCTTGGGTGGGAAGAGGCTGTCGTGGAAATAGCCACTGAAATTCTAGCTGATCCATCTCCCAAAAGGCTTGTATCATCTAATTCATCCTTTTTTTTTTTTTTTTTATGAATCATCATTTGCAACATCTACATTACTTTTTTAATTTGCAGATTGTTTTTATCACGAGCAAAGCTTCAAAAATTGTTGGTGGACTTTGTTCAACCAAAACTCATCCTTCAGGTAATCTTCAAGGTTAAATCACTCAATTCTGGACGGATATTGGGGTTTGTTCTTATCCTTCTCTCTAAAAGAACGATGAACGTCCCGTTTGCAGAAACTTGTGCAGCAGTTTCTCAAGGGAGTTGATGCCGGCTTGAAAAGGCAGCTCTACTATTGGCATGCTTACTATGTCAGTTCTTCACCCTCTCTCTTTATTCTTATTTAGATTATCATTTAATGAATACTGGCAAAAAACAAACTTTCCACCCTGATTCCTGACAGGACAAAAGGCTTCCACCCGGAGCAAGTGCCCTACTCAAGCTGGAAGGTACAGGACATGTTTTATAATACTGTTTCGTCTTCCTGGCCATGTATTTTATCCATCTCATGTATTTGGTGTGCGCTCAGAGTTTCTAGCGAAGTTCACAAGTATTCACAGGAGGAGCGGTGGTTTTCGTCGGTTCTCTTAACAGATCGCATCCCCACTGAACTCAAATGGGCTTTAACTGGAGGATGCTGCTTGCCGAGACATGAAACCCATTGGCTTCTCAATTGATGCTTCTGTTGGAAATTTGCAACTAAAACATTAGTTAAAGAGTACTATATTGGTATATGATAATTGTTCCGAACAGCACTGTTATTTCATACCCGAATGAGATTTCTTCCCAAGCTACAAAGCTGGCAAAAAGGTCTTCAATCAAACCACCACTGGCAAGATCTTTTCAGTTTTTCACTAGATAAATAAATCCTTCCAAGAAAAGACGTGATCTCTGAGAACGTGACCATACACATTGCTCTCTAGAGAAAAGTAGTCACCGTGCACTTGGTACTTTATGAAAAGCTTCGTTGGCTGATCAAAATGCACATTGCGTGTCCAAGATTTTCATTAGAAACGACCAGGGAAGAAAACCACACAAATGAGAATCAATGAAGAACAAATAAAAGAAAGAATGATATATGCACAAATAAAGTTTTCAAGTAACGTACGCCATATGTTAAGCCCCAAAACAGGACAAGCTGTAGGGGAGTGGCTTACATATTTTGCTTATGTTTATATTTCTAACAACACTGACATGTTTGTTTCAGAACCTAAAGAGATAAGGACCTACAACGCCAATGCCACCTGACACATCCGTGACACCATCCTCAGTCCCTAGGCGTACCACTGCTACTACTAGCAGTCGATCTCTTTCCGGTGTACTTCTGTTACAAAATTAGGCACAAAGATAGATTAAATATGGGGAAAAAATAGCATAGCATCCACATGCCAAAATATCAAGAGCGCTTACCTGCTTCCCAACGGTGAATGGGACATATTTGTATTTGATCATATGTAGAATCTGGCGCTTCATTGTCAAGACAAAAAGAACAATCCAGTAGCAGAGCAATATGGGCCAGAAGACTGGAACATCAAACACTGAAAAGAAGGTCATCACAAAAGCGACAAGGAAGGCCTTTGTAATGGCATACCTGAAAAAAAAACATTCCATAAAGATGGTCAGTTCAAACTCACATATACTGATATCAGTCATCTACCAATGCAGACAGGCCATATTCATTTTCAAGATGGAGTTATGGTTAGACGAACTTAGAAACCGTTACCACCACAGAGAGAGAGAGAGAGAGACAGAGAGAGACAGAGAGAGTCTTTAATAGAAAGGAAGAAAGGACATAAACACCCTAAATCAGTTTCCAATCCTAAACTCAACCAACAGAACATGAGAAACACATATTCACATTCCAAATTTTGCAATAGAGCATGTATGTTTAGAGACAAGGAAACGGAACAAGGAGGTCCAATTTAACTGATACAGGGGAAGAGGTAATTGAGGACGGGATACCCAAAGAATTACCACACACACACACAAAAACAAAAACAAAAAAGCAAAAAAAACCATGAGGTCAACTAAGCGAAGGCTTTTATCGGAAGATAAAGTAGAAAAGGAATCAGTTGCACCTTCCCTTCCAAAACCACTAGAACCCACAATTTCAAGACCCATCCAACAAATAACCTGATTCAAGCTTCCCCTATAGAAGCTAAATCATAGCTAAATAGCTCATACTTTGTCTTTCTTCAAAAAAATTAAAACATCGACAATTTTAATGAAGATTTCATAATGATCACAATAACCCATTAGCATAGAGCTCAGAATAATATTTCACTACATAGGAATCCACAACGCAGTGGGCAGGCAAACGGTCCAAAGAAGACATAGCTGGGAGCAAGATAAAAGATCCAATAGTTCCGCTTCTTTCTTATTCATTATTATCAAAAAATTATTTCCTTTCTTTTCACCAACCAGAAATCTGCAAACATTTTCATTTCTGATGCATTTTGGAGCTGAATTGAGGTCACTGAAAGGCAACTTATCAACTTGTTGACTAATTTCCCTCTGACATCAGCTAGAAAACTAGTTAATCAGAATGTGATTCTTTCAGCCATGACGAGCTTATTGTTGCCATTTTTTTTTCTGTTGGTGGAGAGTGATAACTAGCTGAAATAAGAGGCACAGTGTAGCTTGCTAGCAAACAACCTATCCAATGTTGCCAGCCAATGTCAGCAGAAATATTGTTTCAACAGCAAAACATCCCATCAAAATTGTGAACTCTTTTGATCCATGACATTACAATTGACAACTGGAATAAAACGTCCAAGCAGCTCAAAGTCCTCACCTTAGATGGAATGAGTGATAACGAGACACTTCCTAGCAAAAAGCAAACCATAAACTTTCCTTTTGTGAGGTGAGCCACTGATCTGACACCAACATGCCAAGTGCAGGTTGGGGAGAATTAATCACCTAAACTGAATACCGTTTTAGTAATGCTTACTAGTGCCCATTTCTTATATACATCTCTCTACTTCTTCATAACAAACCATTTGGTACACCAAAATTGAAAGGGCTTTGTTTTTAAGGGCAAATGAAAGAGCTTGCTGTAACAACAACAACAACTTGAATTTTTTTTAAAATTCAAGGATCAGGAAGGGTATGGCTAAATACTTTTTGATTCTCATTATATACTTCTTATGTTTCATCAACAAAAATACCAGATGTAGCAAGGCATATGATAGTGATAATAAAATGGTATTCTCCTGATGATGGAATGGCAGAATAAGTAACAGTCTGAGCACAACTAGGTCAACCTTTGCTTTTCTTCAGTACTTTCCAAAGTTTTAATTATCTTCATATATATAGTTGATATCATTCACAATCTCAACTTAATTAAGTAATCGCCTTGGACAACTTTTCTGTCCTCAAGAACACAAGGAGCAGGAAAAAAAATGCTACTTTAAATTTTTTTATGAAGAAACAAACTTCAAAACTTTGAAAGGAAGAAGATCCTTCAAAGCAAACAAGGCACCTTTGGTACTGAACAAGACTCACAATACCGAAGGATGAAAATATTTTCCCACATAAAAGAGATTCTGTCGAAAAGGTTGCATCATTGTTCATCATCAAATGGACAATATAGAAAATTAGCAGAGTGAATTGGGCCTTTGGCTCGACACTCGCACAAGAAGGTTTCTGGTGTACGAGTTCCAGTTTCAACTGGTAAGGGGTTCCAACATTCAAAAATAAATAAAAATAATCATAGAAAGCAGTAGTGGTTGTTAAATTTTCTTATGCAGACTATACACTTATTAAAAATTAAACGCAGGTTCAAGTATGGTTCATGAAAATTTCTAAACATAGAAGTAAGGAGAGTTGAACAATAGATACAGAAACAGCAGCTACAACTTGTTACATTGAGACAGTAAAGAACATGCTCAATGCATGCTACTAAGAAGAAAACAAGTACAAAGAGAGAAAATCAAGGCAGACAAGAAGCTTTTAGCCAGTTATGAGAAAAACAGACAGCTCTAACAGCTGGGAAAGATAATGAACCATAACTACTTTCACAGTTAATACCCAAGGAAGCCTTGCTCTTCACATCGTTTTTCCAATATATTCAAAGATTAGAGTAGAAAAGATAATATTACCAAAATTTGAATTCTGGGAGACGACGGATGAAAGGCTTGAATTCGTCCGAACCCTTTGTTGGGAGAGAAGCACCGTCCATTACTTCCAGCTCCGGGTCCACTTTAGGAGATAGGAACCCAATCAAGAGATTCAAGACATAGATGCCCAATCCATATGAAATTATGTAAAACCCCTGAATATAATACACGCGCAAGACATAAATAGAAGCCACCGCAAGTGTTCCAAGCCATCTTCCAACGGGATGGGGCGTGGATCTGTCAAGATAGTACTGGAAAGCTCTTGACAAATCGCTCCTCAATTTCGCTAAAGGCACCGTAGCCTGGGCGCCGTCCCCCAGTCCCTCCATGAACGATCAGGTTTAAAGAGGGGAGAAGATCTACAATGGGGTACATGACAAACAGAAAAAAAAAAAAAGTAATTAAACACAAAAACGCAAAATATAGAACTCTAGTAAAAAAAGAAAGTGCCGAAAATGGAAGATAATCTGAAGTATCAAGATTAACCACGCTGCCGATGAGTGATCAGCTGTACTGCAGAGTTAATGAAAATTGGGGAAGTAATAGCAGGCAGATCTAGATGGCAAAGTAAACAAATAAATGTAGATCCAGAATACCAGTAACAAAATAACCAGCATATCGGTAAAGCAAAAGAAGCAAACTAACAAGACAAGTAAAAAAACAAATCGAAAATTGGAAAGGCGATAAACAGCGTGATGCGTGAAAGGCGATAAACCGAAACGCCCAACGCAAACTTACCGAAGGAAGGTTTCCCGCCGGCAGAGGGAAAGCTAAAACAAATAAACACAATGAAACGTGAACCCTGATAATTACTCTATTGGAGATAGAATTAGGTCATTTCCAATCATGGATAAAAAAATTACCTAGTCAAAATGGTTTACAGGATTGGCATCGAAAAAATCGACGGAACGACAAAAAGAATTGCTGCAGCGATCCTCGTACTTCCTCTGTCTAGACGGAGTCGGATATTTATCTGCAGAGGGAGATTGGAGACCGAACAGCTTCTGATAAAAGAAAGAGCTCTCTGCGTGGGCGGTAGAGACCAAGACGGCAAGACGGGGTCAGAAAGCACGGATTTCCAAAAGTGAATTTGCTAATTTAGCCCCATTGCTCTCTGTGAAGAATTGCGCGACGGGATGCATAATTTGCTTCAGAGCGAGGGTAAAACAGTCCAAATAAACGGGCGCAAAGCCATCACAGCTTAGAACAACCATGCCCCGATCCCCATTTGCCTTCCAAGGAAATAAGAGGTGGCTACGCATGGCGGGCCACTTGACTTTGAAATAGCAATTTTCCTTAAATATATATATTTCCTATTAGGTTCCCTTCAATGAATTACCTAAATAATTTGTGGGCTTACTGCGATTAGTACAATCTCCTGTGTTTTCTCTCCTTTATCTACAGTCATTTTTCTTCTCTGAGTCGAGTAAGATCTTGTCATAATGTATACTCTTTTCTGCTTGCGTTATTCTCGCATTCAACTCATTCTATTTAGCTTTAGGGGGGGTCAGTGCACATGACTCAGGACATAAATCTTTATGTGCATTATGCAGTTCATATCATGAGGTTGTTAGGGAGCGCCGAAATTCATGTCATGTACTTGAACATCTATGACTCAGGAGTTCATGTCCCAAGAGTAAACGGCCAATTTTGAGAATCATCTACATGACTCACGCACGGGGCTGTCTCTCGGGTCTCTCTCTGCCGCACACCCTCTCTGCCATTTCTTTCCCGCAACCCTCTCTCGTTCCCGCAGCCCTCTCTCGTTCTCTACTCCCTCTCTCGTCTTCGGTCTCCCTCTCTGGTCTTCGCCTCTACGGCATCCATCTCGCTACGAACGTCCTTCCGGCGTCCTTCTCTCCATCTCGGACTCGCTCTCCCTCTGAACCTCCTGCTCGATTTTGACATTTGGGCTTCAATCTTTTTAATTTCTACTTCGATTTGTCATCGATTTCCCCATTCGGCTTTGATTTCAGCCATCGGCTTCGGTTTAACAGCCATCCCCCCTCTCCTCTCCCTCTCGACCTCCGTCGCAGAGCACGGGAGGTCAAACATTTGTTACAGAGCTTCTCGGCCTCCCTCTCTTCTCCCTCTTGGCGTACCGTCGGAGCGCCGCCTTTGTCGGCGTTGCCCGCCGGCCGTCGTTGTTGCCTACTAGCTCGTCCCTGTCCCCGTCGCCGTCGCCATTGCCCGCTGGCTCGCCGTTGACGAAGACGACGATGGTTTAATTTTTCCTAAGTTAGGAAAAATTAAACTATCTTCATAAAAATCATTAATTTATAATTTTATTTATAAAATAAATATTTGTATTTATAAAATAAATATTTTTATTTATTTAATATATTTATTTTACAATTATTATATTAAAATAGTGATTTAATAGTCATAATTAAAATATTGTTAAAATAAATATTTGATAAATTATTTTGGCATAATTATCCGATTGCTATAGTTAATTAAACCAATGATTTTAAATTTTGTGATAATATATTATTAATTAATAATACATAAAATATATTATGTACAAATATATAGTGTGTTAAAGTTATGATTAGATCAATTTTTTTTCTTAAATTATTCATTTTTAGGTCAAAGTATATCATATGTTATTAATAAATTAATAACTCAACGTATTACTTTCGTTTTTGTTATTTATAACGTTATTTATTTATTATTTGTAATTAATCATGTACGTATTTCATTGGCTCATGTAATTACCATATTAATGCACAATAAAATATCTAATTCAATTAATAAATATATTAATATATTTAATTATACATTGAATAACTTATTCATGTAGTAATAATAGATGTTTTACCTAATTTGGGGTTTAAGGATTATGTTGTAATTAAGTGCAATGTAAAGGTTTAGAGATTCTCTTGTTTTTTATGTTTTTCACATATGGGGGCACTAACACTGGAAACTTTTTTCTAGTGCACATGAAGTCGTCAACACTAACACTAAATGCGAAGATGATCTTCATGTACATGACTGACATGATCTTCATGTTGGACATGAACTTGATCTTCAAGAATCCATTTGGGGCACTAATCCCCCCTTACTGTAGGCTGATCATAATTCATTTTTAATATTTTTATTATTAATTATTTCAACTCGGGGGTTCTTTTTTGTTTTCTAATGTTCATCTGTCATTCTTTTGTTGCATTTCTTCTCATTTTAAACCTTGTGTGGTTTTGAATCTTAGGATTTACAGGAAAATAGATACTTTCATACTGTATGCGGAGCTAAAACCCGTTAGTGCCTCGCGTAAGTGCAGGGGGAAAGTAAAATAAAAATGTATTTCACTTCCCCCCGTTTTAGGCATAATGGTAGGAAAAGTGAATTCAGAGGGGTCGAGCTTTGAATTCACTTTCCCTCACTCAATTACATCGGGTTGTCAGGAGGGCCGTCAAACGAAACATTTTTGGGGGAAAAAAAAATTTTGTGCTCTCGCTCGCGACCTTTGGCGATTTCAATCGCCCCCTTTGCAACCTCTCCCCGGCACGCTGATTCTTTTCCTCTTGTCCCCAGCGCTCGCTGATTCTCTTCCTCTCGCCATCCCCAACATCGATGACCTTCAGCGACTTCTCTCCCCCCCTATGCAACTTCTCCGGCTTGATTCGAAAGAAACTGGTAAACCCTTCTTCTTGGAAAAGGTTTTCTTCTTTTTGTGTATCTATCGACCATAGAAAAACGTTGAATCCTCCCTCTTCATCTCTTCCAAGTTCAAGTAAGTGTTTTTCTCCTACCGGCTGGTTGTGCTTCTCTATTTGGTTTCACATGACGCTGCCCTACTGCAACTCGAAGGAACAACAGGATTGGAGATGCGTTGTTCGTATCTTTTGATGGATTAAGTCTCAGAAGGATTATGTGTCAAATGTAATTCAATATAATGTCATTTTGCGGATTCTTGGTAGGGCGCAGTAGTGGGATGAGCTTCGTCTTTGTTGGATTGAAATGGCAAGAGATCGTGTATTTCCCACTAATAACACTTATGGAATGATAATTGATGTTTATGGGAAAGTGGGATTGTTGCATGAATCACTGTTGTGGGTCAAACATATGAAAATTAGGGGAGTTTTCCCCGACAAAGTTACTATGAAGACTTTTCTCCAGGTTCTAAAAGATGCTGGTGAGTTTGATATAAGGACTAGTGTATGGGCCGAGTTCAACTGGAGAATCTTGAATTTGAGTCTGTTGATTTGGATTTAGTTATGGCTCCAATGAGTCTTAAACATTTTTTGTCTACTGAGTTTTTTAAGGTTGGTGGACGCATTCCACCTTCAAAAATTTTGTCTTCTGATGAGCAAGGTTCAAATCGAAAGCCTCAGATGGTTGCAACTTACAACACTTTGATTGACTTGTATGGAAAGGCAGGTCGTCTGGAGGATGCTTAAGATGCTTTTGCAGAGATGTTGAGGTTAAGGCCAAAGCCTGATACAATTACTTTTTACACCTTGATCCATATTTGTGGGTCTCATGGACATTTGTCTGAATCATTGTCTTTGCTCAATAAATGGAAGAGAAGGTGTTTAAACCTGACACTAAAACTTATAATATCTTCTTGTCTTTATATAATGATATTGATGATATTGAAGCTGTATTTAAAAGTTATAGGAAGATCAAAGAGTTTCGTCTCTATCATGATACCATTACATATAGAACAATAGTCTAGATATTGTGCAAGAGAAAGATGGTTGAAGAAGTGGATAATGTATTAGAGGAAATAGAGAGAGCTCATATAGATGTTGACCAACAATTGTTGCCCCTTGTTATGGATATGTACATTAACAAGGGTTGTTGTAGAAGACAAAACTCTTTTTTGACAATCATTGTACTAGGGAAAGGATCTCATAAAAAAATTATGTTGCAATCATGGATGTCTATGCAGAGAGGGGCCTCTGGTCTGAAACCGAGGCAATATTTAGATGAATATAATGTAATGATAAAGGCATATGGTATAGCTAGGCTCTATGACAAAGCCCTATATGTGTTCGGGAGCATGAGAAGTTCTGGAACTTGGCTAGATGAGTGTACATATAATGAAAATGAAGACAGTGATAGTGGTGATGATGTTAAGGATGATATGGACACTCAAAGAAGTACAAAGGGAGTCTGCAGTACAATCTACAAGAGCATCGTATTTTCGAGATGTATTAGCAATTCAGATGTGGCAAAATTATTGACTATTATGTTTTAAATATTTTTTGTGTTGTATTTTGTACGTACATTTTTAATTTTTTTATATTAAATAGGTGATTGAGTTATATTTGTATCATTTATTATTATTATTATTACGATATTTACGTAGTACGATATTTGTGTAAATATTTTACTTTTTATAAATTATGTTAATAAATTAATATTATTTTGATATTACTAATATTTATTAAGTTAATAACTATTTTATAATATATTTTTTACATAATTATTTCATATTTAGATATTATAAAATTAAAATTTGATTACACTTTTAATAATATAAAATTAAACATTTGTTTAATTGTTATATTTAATATACTTTCTTTATTAACTAATATTAATTTAATTTTCTAAAAGTCAAATATAACAAAATATTTTATTTAATAAATAATTTATCTACACTTTACACTGCACTTTCCATTGTGTACACTAACACAGACAAGTACTTTACAGTGCACTTTACATTGTGCACACTAACACAAACAAGTATTTTACATTGCACTTTTCATTGCGCACACTAACACAAACAAGTACTTTACATTCCCTCTCACTTTCCCCAGGGAAAGTACTTCACTTTCCCTTCCACTTTCCCTTGGCACTAACAATGTGCACTAACCCCCCCTTATTGTTTAAAATAATACGGCGCACTGAAAAATGATTTACTAGCTTCGTGTACTCAACATTTTGTGCAGCTTTGGCTATCAATAACCCGATTAATTTTTCATTCTTCTTTTTGGGCCATCTTATCCTCGTTCACTATAGTAAACATAGCCTTCAGAAACCAAATGCATTACTATATGGCATTTGATTTACTTTTGTAGAAAGATATGGCTGACACAGGCAGACAAGGAAATGGAAGCTATAGTTTTCCTCATTCTGTTCTCAATGAGCGAATCCTGTCTTCCATGTCACGTAGATCTGTTGCTGCCCATCCTTGGCATGATCTAGAGATTGGTGGGACATGTTTTTATCTTTTAGCTCACTTCCATTTAGATGCCTGCTTTGCATCTTCTGTTAACCGTTTTGATCAATTTTGAATGTGAAACCTTCATTGAAATATTTTCAATTGTTTTAGCTCTGAAGGGTGACCTGATGCCAAAATTCACTATCTTGATGGACACCTCATATTTGGCCTTTTGACTTGGCTGAGTGTGAGGTAAGAAGTATACATATTGATCACACCTTGCATGGTCTTGCTAGATTAGTCACCCAAAAGAAGCACTAATAGACATAAAAACACCTTTAATTATTTTTATTCCTTTGACTTGTTCTGGATAGCTATTAACTATTGTATTGTCTTTATCTAGCCAGTTGATTGCTGGATGAGTTCGTCTTTTACCTGCTCTTGGTGATTTTGATTGATAGTCATTCTTAAATTGGCTTAAGCTTGAGATTGTATTATGAAGGGTTTCACCTTCTTAACATGTTTCTTGAGCTATGTTGTCAAAAATCACGTCGTCAGATGGTAAAGTTCAAAACATTTGAAGCTATTTTAAGGTTAACAGGAACAGTTTGAGACAGGCTAACAGAGAGGAGCATAAAGAGTGATTAATCAAGAATAATGTTGACTTAAACAAATGCAAAGTTGGGTACAAGGAAGTGGGGCAAGTAGACTCTAGGCTGTGCTCAAAACTTGTTTATCTACATACATTAGGCTTAAATAGTTGGATTAAAGATAGACCATGTCAGCAAGCTTTTCATTTTCCTGATTTCATTAGCTATGCTAATGCTGTTGGAAGGGAGGTTAAACTTTTTAGCTAGTCTGATTTCTATGATATCATCTCTTCAGTGCTTATGGCAATTGCTCTTTGTATGGTTGCTTTCTTTGATGCATCTTTGTTCTCTGGTATTTGCCTACTGCAGGTTGTTGAGATTGGCAAGGGTAGGACAAGGCTAGTAGTCTTATAAAGGTATAAACTTCTCCATCTCTTTTCCTCCTAATCTATTTTCTGGTCCATGTTGATGATGTTCTTTCCGGTGGTTGGATATTGGTGTTCCTGTTACTTGCACTGCAGAGTAGCTTTTTTGAAAATTTAGTTTATTTTTTATCAGTTTAGGCAGCCAATCTATGGATTCTTGTGTCAGTTGATTTTCCTACTGAATACATGGCCTTCTGTGCCTTCTGCTTGTGGGGTTCAAACGCGGATGTTGTGATCTTCTTTGAAGTGTGTGTAACCTTGAATTTTGAGCATTAATCTTTCCCAAAAAAATATAAATCTGAGCCTTTAATCCTGAGTGGTCCAAACTTGTTGGCCTTAAAAGGAGAGTACAATGAAAAGGAAGGAAAATAGTATGAGCAAGTAGACTAAAATCTGTGTATTATGATTGTGAACCAGATTGATTGTGTCCTTTACTCATCTGTCGTGTATCCACACACCTATGGCTTCATCCCTCGAACAATCTGTGAAGATAGTGATCCTATGGATGTGCTCATATTGATGCAGGTGAATTGTTTTCCTTGTCAAATATTTATTAACGAGTTAGTTCAGAAGCTAGATTTAGTAGGTCCAAGTTTGGTGATCTCTCTGCTCTCTTTCCCATAGGAGCCTGTACTGCCTGGGTGCTTTCTCAGAGCTCATGCAATTGGACTAATGCCCATGATTGATCAGGTTATATGACAAGATTTTTCGAAGCTTATTTTGATTTCCCGAAACAAGAGATCGAAATCGATTGATTTCGATAATGTTTATTTACTCCCTATACATAGATATACATAGGTTAAGTTATAAGATACATAAATTATAATAATACCCTTTCATGATACAGAAATGACAATAATATACGATAACATCCTTCCTCAAATTGATGCGGGTAAGTCAACCAACAACAATTTGCCAACCAAAAATTGATGCCGTTGTCGAGTCATTACTTTGGTGAAGACATCGGCTACTTGGAGATCCGAAGAAATGTAAGGAAGAGAGATTACCCGACTATCCAAGGTATCACGGATAGAATGATAATCAACCTCAATGTGCTTGGTGTGTTCATGGAAAACAGGGTTGGTGGCAATCTGAATAGCACTAGTGTTATCAGCATGAAGAGGGGTAAAAGTAGTCTGAGAGAACTCTAGCTCCGCAAGCAGACCGCGTAGCCATACAATCTTAGAACAAGCAGTAGACATGGCACGATACTCAGCTTCAGTAGACGATTTAGAAACACGATCTTGTTTCTTACATCTCCAAGAAATTAAGGCATCACCTAAAAACATACACAAACCCGTAGTAGAGCGACGGGTATCCAGACACCTAGCCCAATCAGCATCACTATCAATAAGTTGAAGAGAGGAGCCTGTAGGAAAGAATAATCTATGAGTAGGAGAACCTCGAAGATAGCGGATAATGCGTCGAACTGCAGCAATATGGAGATGACGAGGAGAAGACATAAACTAACTGATCTGATGAACGGCATAGGAGATTTCGGGGCGAGTAGTGGTCAAGTAGATGAGACTCCCAACCAAGCGTCGATAGAGAGTAGGGTCATCTAGAAGTCCTCTTCATTTTTCCTATATTTTACATTTACCTTCATAGGAGTATCTACAGAAGTGTCCTCCAAACCAGCCAAGGTAATAATATCTTAAAGATACTTATGTTGGTTTAAGAAAATACCATTGGCCCGATGATGGACTTCCAAGCCTAAGAAGTACGTGAGCTGGCCAAGATCTTTCATATGGAAAGTGGCATGTAACACCTGTTGCAGCTTGGTAATCAGTCCAGAGTCAGTGCCAGTAATAATGATGTCATCCACATAAACCAGGAGAATGACCATGCCCGCGACAGACTTATGATAGAAAAGAGATGAATCATACTGACGCTGTGTAAACCGGTGGAGAATAAGGGTGCCACGAAATTTCTCAAACCAAGCCTGGGGGGCTTGCTTAAGCCCATACAGAGGACGACGGAGCTTTCAAACCTGATCAGGAGAGGAGGTAGTCATACCCGAGGGGAGCTTCATGTATGCATCTTCCTGGAGGTCACTGTGGAGAAAGACATTGTTCACATCCATCTGATGCAGCGGCCAGGACTGAGAGGTTGCAATCGCGAATATAGTACGGACCGTAGTCATCTTGGCAACCGGCGCAAATGTCTCCTCATAATCAATCCCATATTCCTATTTGTTGCCCAGAGCTACTAGGCGAGCTTTGTACCAATCCAAAGAGTCATCAGAGCGAAATTTGACAGAGAAAACCCATTTACTCCCAAGAGGCTTAAGGAGAGGAGGGCAACGAACAATATCCCAAGTGTGATTCTCCTCGAGTACTCGAAGTTTTGTTTACAGTGCATGCTGCCAACACTCATGTGCCATGACTTGTTTGTAACAAGTGGGAATGGAAATAGATGATAAAGTAGCGACAGGAGAGACAATGGAGGGGAAACCATATCGATGAGGAGGCCTAGAAGAGCGAGTAGACCGACAAAGAGCGGTGGAAGCTGGAGCAGGAGTGGGATTAGGTGTCAGGACAAGAACGTGAGGGGGCACAGAGGAAGTAGAACCAAACTCAGGGCCACTACGTCTGCCATACACAAAACCAGGTTTGTGCCTTTCCACAATTGGCGGAGAATCATCAAAGCAAGGTAGAAGAGATAAAAAGGCAAATGGCTACTCAACATGAGATGGAAAAAAATATTAATTTTCAAATAAAACAACATTCCGAGAAACACGTATACGACGAGCAAGTGGATCATAACAAACATAACCTTTTTGAGGGATAACATAACCAAGAAAAACACACTTAATTGATTGGGTTGTAAGTTTATGTCGTTCATGAGCAGGGAGATGCACAAAACACACACAACCAAATGTCTGAAGATCAAAATATGAAGGAGAATGGTTAAACAACTTAAAGAAGGGAGAAACATGATGTAATGTAGGAGAAGGTAAATAATTGATCAAATGAATGCGCGTCACACCAAAAACGAGAAGGAACAAAGGATTCAAGTAAAAGGGTTCTGACAACATCAAGAAGATGACGATTTTTCCTCTCAGCAACACCATTTTATTGCGGTGTCGAAGGACAAGAGTGCTGAGAGACGATCCCTTTGCTTTGAAGAAAGTCCTGAAACTCATGAGACATATATTCGCCGCCAGAATCAGAGCGTAAGACCTTGATGCTAGTAGAGAATTGAGTCTCTAGAAGCGCAAGAAAACTCTTGAATGCTAAAAAAACTTCGGTCGTAGCCCGTAGAAAGTAAACCCAAGTAAACCGACTATAGTCATCAATAAAGGTGACAAAGTACTTGTAATGCGCATGAGAAACAACAAGAGCAATCCCCCAAACATTAGTATGAATAAGATCGAAACATTGTAAGGCATGAGAGGCATTATGAGAAAAAGGCAGAACTTTACTTTTGCCAAGTTTGCATGATGGACATTCAAAAGAAAGATCAAGAGAAGAACACATTTTATGTCCCAAGACACCTGAATTAAATAATTTTTGAAGTACATCAGAGTTGGGGTGGCTTATGCCACATCTTAGGTCCAAAATTAACAACATTACATGCAAAGGAAAGGAAAGGAAAACTAGGACTAATGGTGGGAGGAAAAACATAAAGAGGAAAGAGTCATTCCACTTTAGGCCCCTTCACAATCATCGTCCCGGACACTTGATCCTGCACAACACAACTAGATCGAGAGAAATGGATATTACAATTATTATCGACCAATTGACCAACAAAAATAAGATTTGTAGAGAGGTCAGGAGACACAAAAACATCAGCTAAACAAGAGGAAAGATCACCAATAGCATTGATAGGCAAAGAACTGCCATCAGCGGTGTTAATTTTCTGATTTCCATCATAATTTCGGACATTGGAAAGAGAAACAACAGTATTGGTCATGTGATTAGAAGCTCCAGAGTTAAAATACTATGGCTTAGAAGAAACTTTAGGATTACCTGAGAGCCCAAAAGTAGAGAAAACAGAAATGATCATCTGTTGTACCATCTCAGGAGTGAGTATGGTCGATAGGGCGGAAGCGGTAGGTACAGCAGGAACAACCGGCGAGGCAGCAAGCAATGCAATAGAACTAGAGGCACCAACGTAAACATGATAAGTAGTATCCGACCTCCTTGCAGGTCGAATGGGGCAAGTAAAGATGATATGACCTAGTTTCTTGCAGTAGTTACTGAACTTTCTAGGGCAATCCCGAGAAAGATGACCAAAACCTTTACAACTATAGCACTGAATAACACACATGTCTCGTTCCTTATTCCTCCCCTGGGTCGCATAAGCCACAGTGACAGGAGCACTAACGTTAGCCAGATGTTCAATGCCAGCTTGAGTTGCTAGACGTTGCTCCTCACGGAGCAGTTCACTGAAACAAGCAGTTAGAGATGGTACAAGATGACGATTCATCATATTAGACCGTGCAATTTCAAAATTGGAACGGAGCTTCATCAAGAATTGATCTCTCTTGCTGGTTTCACGCATTGCTTGAATAGCAGAGAGAGCTGTAATGAAAACAGTAGAATGAACTATGTCGACATAGTCAACTCAAAGGTTTTGAAAACCAGAAAAATATTCCTCGATGGATAGACTTCCTTGTGTGAAATGAGCCATCTCATACTCCAATTGAAAACACCGAGCCGTGTTATCTTGATGGTAAACTTGGGCGAGGTAACTCCACATGTTAGCCGCATTTCTATAAGGCCGTAGATTGATAACAAAGTGAGGCTCAATGGAGCCAAGGATCTAGGTCATGATTCTAGCATCCTTGACTATTCACTTGGACAAAGCCTCGGCCCCTCGAGGTGTGGGATCAATCTCATCTATATGACCCCATAACTCCTTTCCCATAACAAATAAACGAAATTGAAATTCCCAAGCAGTGTAATTTTTACCCATGAAACGGATAGGGAATGAACCTAACCAATCAGATGACATGATAAAATCAGTGAGGAAGTTCTTCAAACACCTAAACTGCTCCGTTAAAGAACCTTACAGGTTCTCACTGCGAGCCCGAGATGAGTCCGCTGGCCTTCCTCTTCCTGCCCGCTCGGCAAAACCAAAAATTCGAACCCGAAACCCTCTTTGGATGTTCCCATCGAACACCACAAAACCTGGATGTTCCCATCGAACACCACAAAACCCTCCTCGACGACGCAAATGACTTTGTGAGAGTCCATCGAAACCAAATCAAGGCCTAGATCCAAGATACCACGAACTGAGAAAGAGGGAAATAGAACTCACCCGAAGGAGCAGTCGCCGAGAACCTCCAACGCCGAACTGAGACCGCTGAGGGCACTGAACAAGCTCCGAACAAAAATTCAAGGCTCGAAACAAAGCTCTGATACCATGACAAGATTTTTCGAAGCTTATTTTGATTTCCCGAAACAAGAGATCGAAATCGATTGATTTCGATAACGTTTATTTACTCTCGATACATAGATATGCATAGGTTAAGTTATAAGATAACGAAATTACAATAATACCCTTTCATGATACAAAAATGACAATATTATACGATAACATTATACTCTATCCATTAGATGTCAGCAGATTCAATTTAATGATTATTATTCTTATTTTTTGTTATTCTCATGTTCTTTCTTTTGCTCGCTAAATAATACTTGCTACTCTACAATTTCATCTACTATTTATAACGGCAAGGGGCTGCAGAATACAATCTTATAAAAATGTGAAACAAGCCAAGGGAAAAAAAAAAGGAGCCTTCTGACCAGGTCCATATACCTTTTACAAACTATAGATATTTAATCTAACAATTCTTTGTGTTGTATGATTAAACCCACCAGGGGGAGAAGGACGATAAGATAATTGCAGTATGTGCGGATGATCCTCAATTTGGTCATTATCAGGACATCAATGAGCTTCCTTCACACCGCCTAGTTGAGATTCCGGCGTTTCTTTGAAGATTGTATCCTTGTGTATTTGAAGCAAAGCCTTCTTTTATCAATCCTACTATCTATAATGCATATGTATTTTTTATTTGGTTCGTGTCTGTTACATATTGATGCTGGGAGGATCTTTCATATGTTTCCTTTGCTGTTTAAGCTGGCAAGGACAAACAACTTAATTACTCGAGATAAAGGAGGGTCTTTATGATTTGCATAAAGTTGGGATCTGAGACCAAGTATTACTTTATATATAACCTTGACTCTTTATTAACAACGGAGACAAGAAGAATGAGAACAAAGAAGTTGTCGTCGATGACTTCCTTCATGCAGAAGAAGCTGTGAAAGCTATCAAATACTCTATGTAAGTAACAACTGAACAATGATCACCTTTACATTATCAGTCTAGTGCTCTCTAGGTGCAGGGACCTATATGTTGCTTACATTATAGACACTTTGAGGCAGTAACTTGGATTTGTGCTGGCAATGGACCTTTGTGACATATCTTGTTTTGTTATGAAAGAAGCATTTTTGGATGCTGGTACATGATTCCATTATGGAGTTTTCTAGTCATACTTGGAAGATACAAAACCCTACAGGGTTCGTAGCTATGCAATGGGCACAGAGGTGTGTTTCCTTGAAGCGTACTTGGTACTTACTCTTTGGAGTTAATTTGTAAAAGAGATCAAGTTCATCTTATCATGTAATAAAAAGCACATAATGCATTAACAAACACAAAATGATTAAAAATATATAAAAATAAAATGATAAAAAATGCTTAATTTTGTAACATTCAAATACTTATCAAATTGTTACTTTTCTAATATCTAAATTCTCACTCTTCAATTAGAAATCAAATATAATATTAAAACTATACATTTATATAAATAAAAATAGATTTTTATGATTTAATTTTTATACTATAATTTATTTAATTATTATGTTAATAAATGTTAACTTGTTTAAATTAAGAGTTTTAAATTTAACTAAATATATAAATATTTAATTTTATTATATCAAAATGCAAAAGTGAGATGACAAAATGAACAGAACAAGAGTGAGAGAGCGAGTGAGAATGACTTCACTAACCTTAGGGAGTGATCTCACTTTCACTCGTTTTTCTAAAGAACGAGTGAAAGTGTCTTGCATACTAATAGTTTTGGGTTATTTTTCATTAGCGAAAGTATTTTCATTTTAACACAACCTTAATATTTGTTACACTTACCATATACATATTTTATTTCTAATTTTAATAAATTATATTACCCCTAAATATAATTGGAAATTGGAACGGACAAAATAATAAATGGATAATTAAATAAAATGGACAGTCGACGCAATGAACTCCGTTGTTTGCATCGTTCTTGGCCCTGTGGTCAAGGTCAGCTGACTAACCTGTTACCCTTCTCGTCAATTAGCTTAAAATAAGGGTTATTTTAGTAACTTGACATATCCGCAGCTGAAAAACCTCTTTTCCGGCCGCATTCCTCTTACCTCTGGGATCTTCTCCCCCGTTACTTCTCTCCATCTGCTACTGTTCTCTTGTTCGATAGAAGAGAGAAAAAAAGTTCAACAGCTTAGCCATCGGCTCTCTTTGTGTCACACGTACAACTGTCTAGAGAAATGGGGACATTGGGGAAAACGATCTACACTGTTGGATTCTGGATTCGCGAGACCGGGCAAGCCCTTGATCGCCTTGGCTGTCGCCTGCAGGGCAATTACTACATCCAGGAGCAATGTACTTTCGATTCATCTCTTCTTCCCTTCCCGTTCTTTTCCGTTGTGCATCAGTCCATACGATTTTCATATTTACTCTGTACTGCAACGTGGTGAAATTCTTCCGGGCATTTGGTGCTCTTGTTTAGAGTAATTCGTGGCAAAATCCTTTTAAATTACATGATATTGTTATATTCAACTCTCAGGGGCTAAGTTTATTGTGTAGACTGCCATCACCGAGCTTGGGATAAGTTTTGGGTCTATGTTTTCATGCTTGATACCGATAATGTTGGCTTAATTCTTTACTGATAAGTTTACTGCCTAAGCCAATCATGGAGAGTTCCTAGAGTTCTCTTGTGTTGAAATAAACATGTCAAAAGATAGTGGTAGTCGAACCTTACACCGTAGATACTAAGCTTCGTGACCTCCCTTCCTCATTGATCACACCCAATTTTGAGAAGGAACGATGTTCCCACTCTTACTCGCTTTTTAGATGACTCTGTATAAATTGGAACCTTGAACAGTTCCTTTTTCTGCCATTAGCAGAAAAAGAAAAAACAGAAAAGCCTGTTCTTATTGCCATCAGATGTTATTTAAATCTTATCTCTGGATTTTGCTCGAGTCTTTAGTACCTTGTCTTCTCCTTCTTTCCGTAGTTTATTTATGTCGTGTATAACTTCTCAATTGTTGGTGTGTACAGAGATTTTCAGAAACGAAAGTATATGTTAGGTTATAATGCTGTTGGCATGCTGTACTCCATTGCTGTATGGTTTTTTACCTAAAGTAATTAGGATCACTTCTTTCAATTCTGTGTGACTGGTAGGAGAATGATATCTATACCAGGAGAACACATATGCCATATATACTATAAATGAAGTAAAATCATTTGTGATGGCTTCTTCCCTTTCAAGTGGACATATTTTAATTGTTAATTAAAATCTTCTTCTGCATTACATCACTGGTTTCTCCTCTTCCTTTTTTACATTTGATTGATTGGGTGGAGCTATTTGTTTATTGACCATGTCTTGGTTAGAGTTTGACGACAATGTCTTTTTTTATAATTTTTTGGTATTTTATGGATGTTATTTTTTCCTGATATCATTGTTCTTTATTAGATATAATTTCAGATTACCAAGATCCAATCTCATGCTTTTATTTCTTTCTGATGGTCCATGTTTAAGATTTGTTTTGTCTTGTGCATGAATATGCAGCCAAATACTAACTTCTTGTTAAATTTGAGATTGTTTGGGGTTTTGTGCATATCCCCTTGTAACCTGTTTTTTTTTTTTTTTTTTTCAGTGTCGAGGCATCGTACTCTCATGAATGTATTTGACAAAGTCCCCAATGTTGATAAGGATGCTTTTGTGGCTCCGAGTGCTTCTGTCATTGGTGATGTTCAGGTGGGACGAGGATCCTCCATTTGGTATGGATGTGTTTTGAGAGGTATGACGACTGACGTTATGGCAGTTATTACAAGTTCTAAAGTGCTTTTGATCCATCAGTTCTGTCTTGAAGGGCTTTAGGTTCAAAATTTGGCATTTAATGATAGATTAGGAGTTATTTGGCTGATCTAACTCCTGGAAGAGCTGATGGTGTGTAAAAACTTAAGCAGCATGTTCATGTTATATATGGTGTATCTTATTATTTCTTATTTCTGGTTCCTGGGGTTACCAAAGTTGCCATACTGTTAAATATTAGCAGTTTATCTTGCTGAGGCATTTCCCTTTCCATGCAGGTGATGTGAACAGCATCAGTGTTGGGTCCAGTACGAATATTCAAGACAATTCTCTTGTTCATGTGGCAAAATCTAATCTAAGTGGGAAGGTCTTACCTACTATTATTGGAGACAATGTTACTGTCGGTATGGAAGTTGTTTCCTTGATTTTAGATGCATGAGTTGCAGACCTAGTTGGTCCTTACAGATAGGAAGTGACCCATAACATTTCACAACTAGGTCTCCCACATGCTTATGCTTGTGCATATTTTGAGGTTTTATGGAGGTTTTAAATAAACTAGTGCTATAATTGATTCCTAGATGAGGAAATAGAAAATCTGTGAGCTGATAGCTTAGCTCAATAGTCACATTTGATTTTGCTGATGTGAGGTCTTGGGTTCAAGTCTCATCATCATATTGTATTCAATTCTCAGAAACAGAAAAAAGAAAGTCTGATTCTGATTCCTAGTTAATTTTACTGTCGAGCTTAATCTAAAGAAAAATCATTGTATTTGGACCTGTAATTATACTGGCTTTTGTGAACAGTCTCTTTTTTTTCAAAATAATTCATGATAGAATTCTGTATGATGAACTGCAGGTCATAGTGCTGTTTTACATGGATGCACTGTGGAGAATGAAGCCTTTGTTGGAATGGGTGCTACCCTGCTTGATGGTGTGGTTGTGGAAAAACATGCCATGGTTGCTGCTGGAGCTCTTGTGAGGCAGAATACGAAGATCCCATCTGGAGAGGTCTGTTTTCCTTTCCATTTGCATTATTAATTCATTTCTGCATGTAAATAGCATCATGACAAGCTCCTCAAGTTCCAGTGTAACTGGTAAAGCATAAAGAATGAGAAACTTTGCCTATCCAAAGTTTTGGAAACTATCTTAGCTGATGGTATAACCATTCTGAACAAAGAATCCAGAAAATCGAAGAAAAAATCCGGTGACAAATTAAGTATATTTGTCAAGCAAGAAAAATGGCTAGGTCAAGATATAAAAAGATGACTACTGCATACCCATTTCCAAGCTGCAGAATTTTCTTTTCGTTTCTTTTTGTGAATGATAGGGATTGTACCAAAAAAAGAAATGAACTGCAATAGGGATACAGAACAGCTATACTAAAGCTGGCAGAAACAAGAATACAAGCATCTAAGAATTGGATGAACAAGGAGTGGATTATCCACCCTCTGTTTCAAGGCTGTCAGCAGTAAAGTTGGTGGACTGGTGGTGTGACTCCAACATTTGTGGAGAACTTGTGGAGGTCAAGAACTTCTTAAAAGAAATGCCATAATCTCCAATGCTATTCAACATTTCTCTTGCATCATCTATTAATGGTCATCAAGTCCCCTTCAGCTCAAGGATCTATAGAGTCTATTGTTGAAAACCCTCTGTGGCTTTGTTTTGCCTCCATAGAATCAACTATGGGAAGGGAACTGGAGTAAATATGGATGTCTATCCATCGTGTATCACAGCGCATCAGACCTGAGTTGCCTCTAGAAGTTCTGTTAAAGCTTACCTTAATAGAAGTTCCTAAAGACAACCATGTTTCTTCTATTTGAATGGATCAGGATACTCTTGGCTGTCCTTAGAACTCTTTCCTGTAGGTCACCCAAGAGGGAATTGGATATGTATGAATTACAACATTGGCTAGTGAAGAAGCAAAACAAAAAAATAAAGGTGGTAGAGATGTGGATCTTGAGAGGTATGTGTGGAAAAACTAGGAATAAAGAAATTAATAATTGACATATTAAAGGAAATTAGGAGTGTCTTAATATACATATGATTTGGTTTAGGAATGTTTGAAGTAGACTTAGTAGTGCACTAGTGAGGAGCGAATTGTCATCATTTGATGGACCAACTTGAAATACATGTAGGCTGAAAATGACATAGATGGGAGATGGTGAAAGTACTTGGAAAAATGTAGCTTAGTAACAGATTTTGGTAGGGCACAATGGAGGGGTGTTGATTCATTTACCACCGAAACAAAGTTGGGATAAGGTTGAGATGATGAAGGGTTAGTGAAAGACAGTGTGCTGTAGCTAGAGCAATAACATGTTTTTAATAGATCCACAGTTCCACACATATGGTGAACAGATTCTTGTGGAGATACTCTTCTGCTGGGAACTGCTTCAAATGGTACTATTCAATATTGATCGGTCCTTGATGTATATCAAATATCCATGAGCTTTTAGACCTGATATTGGTGCATTTACTATGTTTATTTGTTTCATCTACTTTGTAGTGCAATAACTACAAATTTACACTCAACCCTTGGGCCATCCTTAATTACTGAATTCACTACTCTTGTATGATTTCTCTTTCATTTGTAAAAAAGACAAAAAACGTCTTAAACTTCGATTTTTTTATCTAGTTTTTTTTTTTTTTTTTTTATAAGAAGGAGACTTGCCTACTCTGTTGTCTTTCCAGGTAACCAAAAAGAGAGGAAATCCATGGCTCTCCCTCCAGTCCACCCCCTTCTCTCAGAAGGCCCATTGCCTCCTTCCCTCTCTTACATCATTTGGAGAGAAGAGGGAAAAGATAGGCCCCAATGTTTTTAAAAACAATTTTTTGAATTAAAGCTTGAGGACCATTAAGAAATAAGTAAATGGACAGAGGGCCCATTGCCTCCTTCCCTCTCTTCCATCATTTGGAGAGGAGAGGGAAAAGATGGCCCCATATTTTCAGACAATAATTTTTTGAATTAAAGCATAAGCACCATTCAGGAATAAATAAAAACTCAAGCGCATTTATGTTTGTTTTAATAGAAGCTTAAGAGCATCTTTCCTCTCTTCTTGCTTTCTTAAGAACAAAAAGAAAAAAAATAGTGGAAAGGTGCAGAGCGTTATGAAAATTCAAAGTCAGTGGAGTGATTGTATTTACTGATATAGGTGAGTGCAAGTTTGCAATATTTCAGTGTGTAGTGTTTTTTCTCTTACCATGGATTCTTGCTACTCTAGAGCGAGATCTGTAGAGTAGACGGTATCTGACCCTGACTGTGGTGTGGTACTACTAAACTAATGAAGTCATCCTTGAAGCTGTAATTAGCAGTAATTCCAATTAGTAATGAGGTTGGTATATGTGCATGTATTTTTTGTTTGGGTGATCTTTAGCTTTCCTTCTTCTATTAATGCCATGAAAACCACTGGAAGACCTACTGGTTGCACAAGTTAATTGAATATGATCTGCCAATTAGAATGAAAGATCACCTCACTTAATCAAATGAATGTACTTTCTCTGTTATCATGGATGCCCATGTGATTCAACTTCTGTGATTGGCTTGGGTTAGAGGTTTTGAATTTTGCTAACTATGCATTTATTAAATATCTGAAGGCAAGTGCTACCCGCATGGCTTCTTAAAGCTGGTGAGACCATGGCTCTGCTTATCAATTGTTAATGCAAACAATCACACAATTTAGTCCAATATGGCCAGTATTGACCACTCCCAAATCTGATACTACTTGGATGCTATATCCGTTGTATGACCCATTTGGCAAACTCTGAGAAAGATTGCCATGTTCTGACTTTTAGTGTTGTTTCCTTAGCCCATTATTGTTGTTAACAAAGATTAGATCCTCTGAACTTGTAAGAACTGGTATTTATGCATTCCTAGTTGATACTCTATACTCAAAATGTATGAAACTTTAATGAGAATCATCCATTGTTCCACAAGTGAAACTTTTGCCCAAATTTTTTTCACTTTGGGCTTTTCTTAAACCCTATGTTCAAGTTTTGCAGTGTTGTAATTGTTTCATAACAGATATTACTGGCTTCAGGTATTAAGCTAAAAAACAACGTAGAGATTGTTCTGGACTGACAATTTTGAGCTGTGGGAAGAACCCTATTATCTTAGACTAGAAGCTAGAAAGGATATTTTGAAACAGACTTTGGTTTCCTTATTCACAAAGATATTGTGAACTTTCCCAGCAAAAGCAACTAATGAAATCCGGCTTATCTTAAAATAACCTACATTAATTCTCTTATCCTTAGTGACCCCACCGACTTTTCCATCCAACTTGTGCGATAGTCTGCAAGTCTTGTAATTTTGTGGTATTGCAGTGTCTGTGTTCTTTTTCTTGCAATTACCAGTATTACTTGCATTCAGAAAAAAAAAGAACTAGTATAACCGCTAAATATTGTTGGTTGTCCTAACTTTGTCCTTGTGGCATTGAAGTTTGGATGAATTTAGTCAGTGAGAATGAAAAACAAGGGTATATTATTCCTTCTAAAGTGGTTTAGGTAATTTCTTCTGTAATCTTCTGATAAATTCCTGCTTCTTGGTTTTACTTCAGAAAAGGAAAAGTTGCATTCTGATCTGCTTTTAATGTTTCTTAAAACAGGTCTGGGGAGGGAACCCAGCAAAATTTCTGCGAAAGCTCACTGAAGAAGAGATAGCTTTCATATCTCAGTCAGCTGCAAACTATTCCAACTTAGCCCAGGTTCATGCAGCAGAGAATGCTAAGACCTTTGATGAGATTGAATTTGAAAAGGTACTTCGCAAGAAGTTTGCTCGCAGAGACGAAGACTACGATTCTATGCTCGGGATTGTTCGTGAAGTGCCACCGCAGCTCATCCTACCGGATAACGTTCTACCTGAAAAACAAGTGAAGGCTACCTAAAATAAGCTTTATTGAGAGTTGAGGTTACATGGGGATATCATGAGTACTGCTTTTAGGCCAGAAATTACAAATGGTCCCTTTCCAAATAATTTTTTGGCATGAGAACCGTGCTTTAGGATCGGTCAAATTGTATACTTAATGAACTGCGTTTGTTCCTTGTCAGCTTTGTTATCCAAGACTGGATCAAATGTCTTTCTTTCCCGTAAAAAAATGATGCAGCATGGTAGTTTTTATGCTAAGTTTCATTTTCGGCCTCCTGTTATTATTTGGTCTTTGGATCAACCCATCTCAGCTATCTGATCATGGTTTCTGATCATGGTTTGACGGTTTTCTCAGGCGTTTCGCATCAAATAGATCAGCTAAAAATACTTGTTTAAATCAAATATTGAAACACCTAGTACCACCCTCAATTATCCTCGCTCATAAGCATCAATCAGTGAAGAAACCAGAAAGAAAATAACAAAATCGTCCTTTGCTTTCGGCTAGTGGGACCCGGCAAGTGGTGGCGTCGTTCCTGTAATTGTTTTTAATTGAAGAATAATTGCTCTCGGAATCTTCACAGGATACTAGGGGTAGATAGCGTTGTAAACTTATGCTGCCCCTCACCGGCGACTCAGCGCCTCCGTCGATCCTCCGAAGAAGATAAAGATCAGTCTCAGATCCATACAGGAAGCAAAAATTTCCCAGTGACACCGATTCACGTTTAATGTTTGACACGAACATATATAGAATTGACGGACATTTGACTTCTCACCGGCTGGGAGATCTTCTTTTCGCATTCACGGGCGACAGAACCAAAATGCTGGCAATTTTTCAAATTAGTGTATAATGTGAGCATGTGAGCCTCCGACGTCACTCTTTTCAGTTTTTGACGGTTTCCATAGTCACCCTTCAGAAAGCTTTTCACAGATATGAGGCGAAATAATACTGAACCTACGGAGCGGCCAAAACTGGTGGTCTGTTTTCAACTTTCACGATTCTCTTCTTTATCAATATTCATTCGCCGCATTTCCATCATGCCACTCCACACGTCTGAGCAACTTAAAATGATTTAGTTTGTCAAGGGAGAAGAGATAGATAATTGATTTTTTTATCCTATCAGCTGCGACATAATAGAGATAAGACAACAGGGTCGGCGTGCCTGCTGCACTCGTTCGCCATTGATAGTGGCACAGCGACTATAATAGTTTTTAAAGACTTAAAAGTGGAGGATGATCAGAGACTGAATCGATTAGGACTTTCAGTGGCATTCTTGTGATTATATTAACTATTGGGGTATTTCAGTCCATCCATGATGTCTGTGTATAAAAAATCAAACCTGCAGCAGCTTGAGTGATGGTATTTAACCGTCCGTAAGTAAAGATCTGAAAGCCGGCAGCGGTGCAGAGGGGAGGCCTGCTCTTCACTGTATTCCAGCCCAACCTGGGAAAGACAGAGCAGAGGGGAGGCCTGCTCTTCACTGTATTCCAGCCCAACCTGGGAAAGACAGAGCATATGGGGGCCGAAGGACTTTTATCCAAGAAGATTGCGCCCACTCTGCCTCTCATCTTAGGACTTCAAACTTCCGCCCTTGTCGATCATGTTGCCCGAGTAGATTGGTCCTTGCTCGATCAAATTCCTGGTGATAGAGGAGGTTCTCAACAGGTATATATCTCTATATAATTTCCCGCTACTGATTTTTTACCCATTAAAATACTCGGCCTCGCACTGTTACTATTATCTTTCACGTGCTTTTGTTACCGGCATTTAACTGCAACTTGATTTTTGTGCCATCTGATCTTCATTTCCTTTATTCTTTTACTTTATTTGGTTCTTTTTTGTTACTTTTTGAGTGGCATTGTTGCTTAACTGGCCGGGACTTCCTGATATTACATTATATAAGTTTTGAGGATCTGATGGGTTCCCAAAAATATGACAAAACCATTAATCCTTGTTACTCGTACAATATCATCTGTAGAGTGTTTTACTCTTTTCCAGTATTTTGCTAACCGAATTTTTTTTCTGTTCCCCTTTCTTTGTGTGTGTGTTGACTATAATTTGCTCATTATCCTTTTTCATTATAACGTTATAATTATTGCAACCGTTTTCTTGTCCAATATGTTTTGTACTGTTGACAAGCAGTTGTGTGATATTTTTTTCTTTTTTAAAGGATTTGGTCCCCTTCCTGTCCTCCTCTTCTTCTGTACAGTTGCTATCCTATTTGTTTTCATGAGCTTTTGTTTTAGTGCAACTCTTTCTAGTGCAAGTAAGACAACCAATGAAAGGGTCTTAAGTGGCTGATCAACCGTCTACATTTTACCGCTCAGATAAACAAGTTTCCACTTGCTAGGATAATCCTCGAATAAGAGTTTGGACGATGTTAGCATGGTCGTGTTTTTTAAATTGGTGTATTTCATTGTCCATGAACGGGTACTTACATGGAAATCTGGATACTGACTGATCTAAATGTATATATACTTCTAAGGAACTCATAAATTTCTATTATCTTTTGATATATATAATTTTGATGGTTAAATTCACTTCTTTCTTATCTGTTTTCTGGTAAAAAAATTGTTTAAAAAAATGAATTCGGTTGTTGAAATTATATGTGTCATTGTGCCTTCATGTTTTTAAGGTTCAGGGTTTACATCTTTGTGGGTTATCTTCTATATGTTTCTGTCATCTTGACCACATACATGCTAAACCCATCAACTTTTTTGTTTTTTGCCCAGTTCTTTCATATAAAGATGGGCTCTTTTGGTTATCGGATGGATTTTTATGAATTTCAGTGACTCTCCTGGATGCTTGTAAAGTTTATACACATAGATGGATATCTAGTTATGAAATGAAATGTTATTTAAAAATCATCAATATGCTTGATTTTTGTCTCTGGTTACTAGATTTGTGCTGGCTACTTGTGATTTTCTTTATGTTTATCTGCTTTGGGAATTCAAATTTTCTAAGTGATTAAGTTGACGTAAGTCAAAATTATCAATGTGAATATTAAATGATGAGATCAATTATCTTTCTCGCATATTATTCAAAAAAGATTATCTGTCTTGCATGTCTCAGGAACATTGGTTTACTTGAGGTTGTCATTTTATCTTTAAAAGAAAAGTGTGAAATGTAATTTTGGAATTTCCTGTTCGTACCTCTTGATATTAGTGAAGCAGTATTTATTGTCAACTCTACATGTTATCTTGATGAATGTCCAACAAGCCCTTGCTTTTTTAAGCAGTGACATTTTTACCTGCATTTTAGTGGATTTATTTTTCAGAATATTGTGAAATCACAGTTGTGTTGTTTGATATCCTGATGCATGGGGTACTTATTAATACCGAATAGGTTGCAATAGAGGATCTGGAGCATATACTTAGTGAAGTAAATATTCACATTCTCCCGTCGCTTGATGGTTTCTCACCTATAAGAACAATAGCTGGGGGTAGTGTTGCCAATACCATTCGAGGTTTGTCTGTAGGTTTTGGTGTCCCTTGTGGACTGATTGGGGCTTGTGGAGATGATGAGCAGGGCTGCTTGTTTGTCCAGAACATGAGCCTTAATGGGGTAAACCTTTCAAGATTGAGGATGAAGAAGGGGCACACAGCTCAGGTGAAGAACAACACCAGTGATAATTGACATACCTGTCTGAAATTATCTGACTCGTCTGAAAACTACTTTGAACATCTCTTACTATTGTTAATGTAACCATCACAGTGTGCATGTTTGGTCGATGCTGTTGGCAACCGTACCATGAGACCTTGTCTATCAAGTGCTGTAAGGCTCCAAGTAGGTGATTCTTTCTGCTTGTTGGTCGGCTTAAGTAAGTAGTTAAGACTACTGTTTCTGTATGCATTTTCTATATTTATGTTGTATTTTCTCTCCTTTTTCAGCATAATGAGCTATCTGTAGATGACTTTAAAGGTTCAAAGGTAATTTGTCTCTCAATCCAAGATTTGTGGAATGACAATCAAAAAATGCTCCTATGTGTATTTCAAATCATCACCAGAAATCTTTTCCATGTAGTGGCTGGCAATGAGGTTTGGGTTTTACCACCTAGATTTGATTCATATGGCAATAAGACTTGCAAAACAAGAGGGCCTGTTGGTGTCCATGGACTTAGCCAGTTTTGAGGTATACGAGTTGGAGCATTTGTTATATTTTCTTTTTCTGTAATTTCAGTGTAGGGAAACACACAACTGGGAATCTTCTTCAATTTTTTTAACATTTTTCGTTCTTGTGAACCTTGGCAGATGGTTCGTGACTTCAGGTCACCCCTTTTAGAGTTATTAGAGGCTGGGCATATTGATCTATGTTTTGCCAATGAAGATGAAGCTAGAGAACTGCTCGGGTGATTGCTCAATTCTGTCTTTTAATCTATGGAGCAAATATATTTTGTGTTGGGATTGTTTGAGTATTCAGTGGTCATATATTGGATTCATATCGCGTATCGGCCGATAAGTAGCCAATTTTTCCCTAGTGGATACAACCGATATGGGGATCGTATTGGCAGATAAGTATCAGCTTGCCCTAGAGGATATGACTGATATGAGGATTGTATTGGTCAATATCATACAACCAGTACAGGGATTGTATTGGTCGATATGCTCATACAACCAATACAGGAATTGTATTGGCCGATACATATCATATTTCATGGTCTCCTATGCCCACCCCTGATTTTCATGCTAGCTGCTTCATTTGTTACAATGGCAATGCTTGGTCAATTATAGAATTTCTTGTTGTTGGTCATGGTGAGACTATCCAATCAGAACGCATTGATCAGGTTGCACTATATACATTGCATCGATTTTCTGGTTTGCTTGCCTGACATTTTCTTCTCTAGGTGTGAGCAGAAAAGCGATCCTGAGGCTGCTGTAGGGTTCTTATCCCAGCATTGCCAGTGGGCTGTTGTGACACTTGGTCCAAATGGATGCATTGCAAAGCATGGTAAAGAGGTTGGTGTGATTTCTGATGGTTAAATAAATATTCAAGCGTTGTAAATGAAAACATGTCGATTCATCGTCCATTTTATAAATTTCATTGTTAAAAAACTGTAAATTTTTTCTGTTTTGGTTGGATTACTAGTATTTTTTTGTACCTCTTGAAGGTTGAAACAGATCTTGGACTAGGATCTTGCTGCCAAGTTTTTGTAGTCCATTTAAAACTGGTAGAAGTGCTTTGTTTGTTATTTCAGTGTAAAGATACTTCTGCATATTCATGATACAGAGAAGATTTGTCTTACCTGATCAAGTCTTTGGGAAACTAAGTCCGTGGTTTTTGAAGTCTGTCCTTATATCTTGAGTTTAAAATCGTGCTTTCACCTTTATTCTACATTCATGAAGCACTCTTTGCAAGTTATCATGGGGCCAGAAGGTTGTGCCATAAAACACTGGAATTTCATGTCGGAGCTGAATAACCTTGAGATGTAACTCAGAAGCTCTTCTTCCTGGTTAATGTGATCTATATGTTAGTTCATGTTATGGTTATTGTATTATCTGCCATAGATACTTGACAAAAGCATTGGTGTTTCAGATTGTTCAAGTTCCAGCAACAGGAGAAACACAAGCAACAGATGCGACTGGAGCTGGGGATCTCTTTGCAAGTGGGTTCCTGTATGGATTGGTAAAAGGGCTCTCTCTGGAAGATTGTTGTAAAGTAGGTGCATGCAGTGGTGGGTCTGTGATTCGGGCATTTGGTGGAGAGGTGATGCCAGAGAACTGGCAATGGATGTATAAGCAAATGCAGGCCAAGGGTCTTCCACTTCCGACTTTAAGCAACTGAATTATTGAAAACTCGGGCAGATAAGTCGTTGCATATTGGAGCTATAAACCCAGTAAAATAGGCTCTGGTGGCGGAAATGTTGAGATAGTACGGTTGCATTTAGCGTAGGTGGTGTTGCCTCACCCCTGTTTCAGTTTTTTTAGATTCTGAGCCCATTCAGAAAGTAGTTCATCGCATTGTTTCTATCTCATGTCTGTTTCTTTCAGTATTGATGATGACTGTCATCACATGTCCGAAGAGAATTTAATTTTTTGTCTCATCGACGCTTATCCTTAGTTTTTTAGTGGTAGTGGAAGTCAAAGTATCATGGCTATCATGGTCTCTTGATTTGAATTGGTTGGTGTATTTGCTCTGTCAGTTCAATACATGCTTGGTTTGGGAAACTTTGTTGGTAGCAACGTAACTATGATTGCAGTTTTTGAGAGCTACTACGCAGCAAATACCACCTATCAATCGATTATTCTGGCTTTTTTATCTGTTTTTATTACCTTTGGATAGAAGTTTCACACGGCTTCATCGGAATGAACACATGAGAATAGAAATTACAATGGGAATGAGATAGCAGTCGCCGTAGTGAACAAGCGCTTAAATATACAGAGCGTTTCCTCTATTTAATTCAGTTCGAATGTGAAACAAACATTTGCACCAAATGGGTGTAAAGAGAGTTTACGGGGTTTTTAAAACAACTTCGACCCGAGTCCCCAAGAAACTCCAACTACAGAGGGGTGACCCGACTCAAACGATTCAACTCGGTTCACACAACCATGACAAAGAAGGTGTATATTACAGTGCCTTGCCTTGCCCTTTTGCCGTGCCCTTTTTGCCTTGCCTTGACGACGAAGTAGCCTCGTGGACTCCGTTGAGGCGAAGCAGAAAACAGAGTAGCTACAAAAGCACCCGGAATTAGAAGAATTCACTAACAAGACAAGAAGAAAATGTTTCGTAATCAGTATGATACAGATGTGACCACATGGAGCCCTGCCGGGCGGTTGTTCCAGGTAGAGTACGCTATGGAGGCCGTGAAGCAAGGTTCCGCGGCGATTGGCCTTCGATCCAAGAGCCACGTCGTCCTCGCCACCGTCAACAAGGCCAATTCCGAGCTCTCTTCGCACCAGAAAAAGATCTTCAAGATCGATGACCACATCGGTGTCGCCATTGCCGGTCTTACAGCTGACGGTAGGGTTCTTTCCCGCTACCTCCGCTCTGAGTGCATCAACTATAGCTTTGTCTATGAGTCACCGCTTCCTGTGGGAAGACTCGTCGTGCAGCTTGCTGACAAGGCACAGGTTCGATCCTCGCCAATTCCTTTTAAGTTACTTCTTCATTTTCCTTGCTCTACTGTTATATTTATCCTTGTTTTTTTTTTCTGCATAGTTTATCAATCGCCATTACGTGGATTGAGATGATCACGCCTAGGTTTTGAGATTTAAAATGTTGGTGTTGTTATGCCTAGCTTTCAGTATTATCATAAGTATTCTTTGTAGTTCTGAGTTTACTGAATAAATTTTAGGGTTTAGAATCGTTAATATGTTCTCACCTACTCTATTACTGCTTTCTTAGGGATGAAAGTAGGTTTAAGGGATTTCTGTTGGACTGCGAGGAATAGCTGTGTGGTCACAAGAAGTGATGGGAATAAGTTTTATTTCGGTGTTTTTAGAGAAGGAAAGGAAGAAATAGAGGGGCTGCTAGTTGGATTATTTTGTTTTTTTTATGAATTTTTTTTTTTTTTTTTTTTGTGGGCGGTGTGGGGGAAGGCCAATTTATTAACACAGCAGCAGAGACAAGGCTAGGAGGAAGGCCCCCTTACAACAAGGGATTGGAGGGCGATCTCCTCTTTAGCAAGAGGTGTTTTTGTGAATTTTATACAAAAACCATTTCTTGATCACTTCATCTACTTTTTTGGCATTAAATACAGAAACTTACACCATCTGTATATATACTGTGCTTTCTTCCTTATATCCTTGACTCAAAACACTTGAACACTAAACCAGATTTTGTTTTGTTGAGACATGATGTGTTTCTACTCCCAGTTCTTTTGAAATTGAAAATTTCATTCCAAGTGCTTTTTTTTAAATGGTGAATTGCTTATCTTTATTTGCTAAATATAGCAAGAAAAACAGAAGTACAGAAAGAGGAAAATGAATATCCTCATTCTACAACAACGAGCAAAGAGCCCCCAACCATCAAAGTGTGCCTACACCCTTCTAGCTTATATATTGGAAATATTATTCGTGGCTCTTAAGGTGTGCTGCCATTGGACAGGCATAGTGTTACATATATCAATTATTTCATCAAACACAATGTCTCCAGGGAGGAGGGGAGTTCTTTTTTATCCAGTTAATTACATTAGTCGAATCTCCTTAAATTATTACAAGGGAGCTGAGATTTTTAGAATAGAACTTTACTCCTTGCAATAAGGTTTGAGCTTCTGTTTTGGTGCAGTGATACACTCCCAAGTGAAACAGAGGAGGTTAGAAGAATTTGGCCATCATGCTCCCAAATAATTCCCTCAAAGCATGCGGTGTCTGGATTGCCCAAAGAACTGCTGTCAATGTTTAACTTCAGGTCTCTCATAGGACTTGGGTTCAAGTCTCGCTAGGAGATGAGGGTGGGTGTGCTAGTGTAATCAACATTAAAAAAAACAAGTTCTAGGAGGATCCCATGGAGTCATTGTTCTAGGGGTTGCTGGTGAGAGTGAGCTCAAGGGCTTTGGGCAAGAAAAAACATTGGGCTTTGTTGAGAGTCAGTTTTGTATCACACTCTGTCATATATTGGATGATCTTCAAAATGTGTTGCTTAAGTGCCATTGAAAAAGATTTACTGCTTTTTGTTAGAGGATAAAAAGATAGATTATTGCTAAATAGGTATTAAAAGCATAAAAATGTTTGTAAGGATCCTACCATTCTGAGTTTAATCCCACTTGCTACTATTGCTCTCAGATATTCTTTGTTGAAATTCACTTTTTTATCATGGGATAATCACATGCCATGATAATGAACAAGAGGTATTAGCTAACTTTTTATTCTTAAAAAATGCGGAGCTAATAGCAGATTTTCTGTTCTGTTCTTCTATGTCCTCATTGTTGACACAGCGAGTTTTTTGAAGTTGATTCCCTGGATATATGTATCTGAAAAGCAAAGAAAGCTTCCATCTTTAATGTCAAGAAACATTTGGGGGTTGATGGAGATTGGATTTGTAAATCCATGCATTCTGTAGGTTATATTGCAGCAATCGGGATTTCAAATTCCATGGTTGGTGAGAATGAGATAGGAATTCGCAAAATAATTAAAAAAGTTTAATTTTTTTTTAAAAAAACTTGTGGGGGAGGGGCAGGAGATCGGAAAGGGAAAGCAGCAGGTGGGGAGAAGCCTCTCCCTTCCCCCTTCCAATCTTCTCTTTCTTCCATAACAAAAAGAGGATAAAGTTTGAGGCCTGTCACTGCACTGCATATACGCTTTTGATTGACAAAGTGCACCATCCTCTTCTTTGTGTAACTGACCCCCACCCTGAAAAATAAAAAAATAAAAAACTCACCCCAACTCACAAAATAAATAAATAAATAAACCTCCTCCATTGTGTTTTAGGGGATTTTAAAGTCCAGACATAGTTCACCTTCATTAACCCTTGACGCATGCAAGTCCGACCCTAATTCTTGACATTGAAAAGCCAGATTCTTTTTCCTGTTTTTGCTTGCCCTCCTTATATTGACAGCTGAAGAATTTTTTGTGGATTTTTCATTTGTGAAAAATTACCCTAAAGATAGTAGGAAACTGTTGTACTGGTGGTTTTAGCTAAGATCAAGTTAGAGTGGCTGAGCTCTCCTGCATTGTGGAGAACTGGCATATTTTGTTTTGTTTTCAGCCACTGGAGAGATATTTGGGTCAGGAATTGCAATCCTTTTCATCTGAACATAGAAAAAAAGAGCAGGATTTACATTTTTTAAGTAGCGAATCTAAGGCTACATTGTGTGGGAGCTATAGGCAAGTCTGTTAGAGACATTATCATGGTTTGTGATATTTCTATCTATCAGGATGTGAAAAATTGAAAATTGACATAGAAAAAAAGAGGGGGATTTACACTTGAGCTATAGGCACGTCTGTTAGAGACATTTTTTATGGTTGGTGATATTTCTAGCTATCAGGATGTAAAAAAATTGAAAATCGAAATTTTCATCTATTAATTTATCATCTTGTTTTGGTTAGCCAAGGCAGATGTGTTGTGGTTGATTTCAATCTAAAAGCTATAGTAATGGGTTCCATAATACATAACAGGTTTTGGCTTTAAATTTTTGAAGCAATGGGTTCAATATTTGGCCTGGACATTTGAGGATTTTGCATAAAACTGTTCTATTTAGACTTTAAATATGACATCTCAGACATTCTTGGTTGAGATGACCTCTTGTTCTTGTTGCAAATTGAATTCTAATTCTTTTTACGAGCTTTAGAGATTTGGACCTTTGGCTCAAAGTTATATTGGGGGTTCCTATCTTCTTCTTTATTATTATTATTATTATTATTTTGAGAAAGGACACTTTTTTAGAGAATTATCTTATCATTCAAATGTATTGAAATTTTGGGATTGATAAGGATAAGATGTAACAGATCTCCTTGCTGCATAATTTGACTTTTAGGTGTCTTCATCTATGATTCTTCATATCAGGCACAATATTATTAGCAAGCTCAATTTGGAAATATATTAGAGTTATCAAGTTATCCACATTCCTGAGATCAATAGGAACTACAAGTAACTCTTTTGGAGATTTTGTGGATCTAAATCTGTTGGTGGAGAGTTGGATATGAATTGATCTGCTGAGTAAGATTTTTTACTGTCTCACACATTGGAGCTTCTTTTGAAAGATAATGTTAGGCTGTGTTTGATTCCAATGTTAAAAGAGATCTTTCATAGAAAACCTCTTTTTGAAATCTCTTTAGAAACTTTTCCTTTGGAAGAGGTAGTTTAGTTTAGCTACTGTCAATTTATTGTAGGCTTTCCAAGGAAAACTTGTGTGCACTACGACCTCTCTCTGTGAAATCTACCCCTTTAGTGTTTATTCTATAATAGTTTCCCAAGGATATGTATATTTTACAAAATAAAAAATAAGTTTTGACAAATAAGAAACTGGGATATAAAATAGATCATAATTCAAGTACTTCAGAGAAATTGACCACACTCAATTCTACATGTGATACTGCAAATTCTTTATATCTTCATGTTTTCAAGTAAAATATGAAGCTTCATTTTCAAAACGTTGGTATGAGTAGGATTTGTTGTTAGTGTGGCAAATGCCTAGAATGTTGTCAAATTAGTTAATTATTATTTAAAATATTTTATAAAGTTACAGGTTTCTTACCATTTATTCCTTGGGCTTGGATGACTTATCCATCTCACAAATAGGAATTGGTGAGATCATATGTTGTGAGAATCTAGTACAGTCCTTCAGTTTACAAAATTGTAGGTTTAAGGTTCCACCAAGATGTCCATTTCAAAAAAAAAAAAAAAAAAGGTTCCACCAAGATGTGGAAATTTGAAAGATCTATGACTTGTAGCTTAAATCTTTTTGAGGTGATTTTCTTTTCTTTTCCTACCAGACTTCTTCAAATAGGAGGATAACCAATTAGTATTTTAATCATAGAAGTAACTCCCTTGCAGCCAATGAGCTGTGCCTCGGCTGCAAATAGCAAGACCATATATGCAACAATGTTTTTTTTTAACTAATGAGCTTTATTGAGAAGCACAAAAACAATCAAAGGAGCAATCCAGTTACAATAAGGGATTGTAAGGAAACCTCATTTTTAGCAAGAGAATCAGCCACTGAATTGGCTGATGTTGGTACATGAGCCCAAAAACAGGAAAAAAGGAGGAAATGTCTTTAATCTCCCGAAAAGTAGACCAATTCCCACAGTCGACAGAGAAGGTCCCATTGTTGGCAGGTCTGCACAACATCTGATCAACAATAGGACTTTGGAGCTTGACACCATTGAGATCACCAAGAAGACGCATCCAGAAACTTCGAATCAGATAGACCTCACTGGGGGTTGGGGTAGTCAGTGACCAAGGCAGAAGGACAACAATTGAGCCTAAAGAGGGAGGGGAAGGACTCCCGGATTTTCCACGAACCTGTCCACCGGTCATTCCAGAAACCAACATTCTGCCTGTTGCCGATGAAGAGGCTGACAACAGATTGGAGGTAGGGAAGAGAGGAAATAGGCAGCCCCAAAGAGGGGAGAGTCGATTCCGAGGCTCATCCAAGGTCCACCTGGAGGTGATGCGAAGCTTGGCAGCAACCATATGTCTCCAGAACCACTCAAGGAGGAGGGTCAAATTCATGTCTTTGACAGGCCGAATACCAAGTCCACCAAGATGTTTCGGTTTGCAGACGTCCTTCCACCCAACCAAATGATATTTGAACCCATCCTCAGCACCACACTTCAGAAACCTTTGTTTTCAGACGCTTGATGTGATAGCTAATGGCAGCAGGATAAGGGAGGAAGGAAAGGTAATAGATTGGAAGCCTGGAGATACTGGAATTCAGGAAGGTGAGGCTTGCCGCTTTGGAGAGAAAGCAACCTCTTCATGTTGACAGATGACACTCATTTCTCTAAATCATTGGCACCCGAAGCCCCTTGTGAGGTCTGCAGTCCCCCAAGTATGTGCAGGAGAGAGCCAATAGAGTAACCAAGGAACTCAGCCATCAAATGAAGAGCTTCCAAAGCCAAATGGAACCCCATGATGGTGGTCTTGGACCAATTTATTTTGCGGGCAGAAGTAACTTCAAAGAGCCAAGGAGGACTTCGATGTGTTTGAGCTGCTCAAAGGAACCTTCACAAAACCAGAGGGAGTTGTCCGCATATTGCAGGAGAGGGACATCCAATTCTGCTTTGGTAGGCACCAGAGAGAGCCATCCAAGGTCTTTGGCCGAGTAAACCATGGAAGAGAGATATTTAGGAACGAGATTGAATAGGTGGGTAGATAGAGTATCCCCTTGCCTAATGCTGTGAGAACCCCGAAAATAGCCACAAACAGCGGCGTTGATGAGGACCGAATAGGGCTCCGAAGAAATGCAACTATGAATCCTAAAACGTCATTGATTATCAAAACCTGAACGACTGAAAATATTCTTCAGCAAGTGTGAATTTTCCTAGACGAATGCTTTTTCAAGATCGAGTTTGAGAATGATGTTCGCTTTGCTTGATCTTTTAAAGTAATCAATAAGCTCATGGGCCACCATAGCAAAATTAAGGATATTGTGTCCCTTGATGAAGGCGCTTTGTGCTTGATGGCTGATAATCGAAAGGGCAGCCTTGAAGCGACAAGTAATGCAATGATCTTGTAGGGGCTTGTGAGGAGGCTGACAAGCCTATAGTCTGTCGGTTATTACACAGCAGACTTCTTAGGCTCGAGAGCAATGAAGGAGGCTCCTATAGCACGATAAGTGAGATCCTTGTGATAGAAGCTGTGGACCATGCCAATGATATCGTGTGGACCATATACACAACATTAACAACTAAGACGGGGATAAACTAGAGATTTGCTTGTAGACTGGTATTTCCCATTGAAAGCATGGTGCCACTCAAAGGTACTTCATGTGTCATCCAGATTACTAAACTTTCAGGGTCTAATAAGTTCTACCTAACATCAGATAGACTAAATGTCTGTATGTCAAAGTAAGTGAACCAAAGTATTCTAAAAGGGTCACTTTGATATAGTTGAGCAAAGAAGTTTCTTTTTCCCAAATAAGACTATTGTGATGCCTTGTGTTCAAATTTTAAGGTTACAGGTCGATTCTGTAGTTGTATTACGTATGCACTACAATCTTTGTTTTAATTTCAGCTTCTACTGATACTTATATCTAATTTTTTTTTTTTTTTTTTTTTTGTGATGCTTTACTTAAATGTTTGGTTGTTGGCAGGTTTGCACTCAGAGGTCTTGGAAAAGACCTTATGGTGTTGGTCTTCTCGTTGCCGGTTTGGACGAGTCTGGAGCTCACCTTTATTACAACTGTCCTAGTGGGAACTACTTCGAGTACCAGGCCTTTGCAATTGGATCTCGCTCCCAAGCTGCAAAAACCTACTTGGAGCGCAAGTTTGAGACTTATTCAGACTGTCCTAGTGAGGAACTTGTTAAGGACGCACTTTTTGCCATCAAAGAAACACTACAAGGTGAGAAGCTTACAAGCTCTATTTGCACGGTCGCTGTAGTTGGAATCAACGAACCCTTCCACATAATTGATCAACAAATCATCCAGCAGTTGATTGATTCCCTTGAGATAAAAGAAGAAGATGCGGGGGAAGAAGATACCGGTGAAGCAGATACCACTACGATGGACACAAGTCCTGAAGCAGCCCCAATGGATATATGATTACAGCTGCTGATTTGCAAAACATGCAGTCATCTGCGTGGTCCTGCTTCTGTAGGATTTAGTGGCCGTTATTCATGCTGTATTTTAAATTGATTAGACTTCTCCCGACGTTGTAGTACAATTATCAACAAGTGTAGACATTTGGATGCTGTAGTTTTTCAGGTTTTAAATGGATGTAGACGCTTTTGAGCTAAATGGACAGACTGTTTGGCTTTTTCTTTCTGTGCAAAAGAAGGTAAGCTACCATAGTTTCCCTATCGCTACCGAACAAGAAGAGCGTCCCTTATTATAATAATAATAATAATAATAATAATAATAATTATTATTATTATTATTATTATTTATTATTATTATTATTATTATTTTTTGTTATGATTAGTTAGAGATTCGATTGTTATATTCACTATTTGATTTCATTCATCTGATTGTACCCGAATAAAGACCGTTGCAGATGGGTGGGGCCAGATGAAGGGTCATTTCGGTCTATGTAATCAATTTCAAGGTTCGCGCCTGTCGCTCTCGCTCTCGTCGCCGACTTTCTTCAAAAAGTCGGCGATTCTGAGGAGTATTGGCAAGTCCAAGCTAAAATATACTATAATATTATTTTTATGTTTTCTGTTAATGGAGAAAAAGGGAAAAAGATAACAAAAGGACTGCCCCGGCACTGCATTTTCCCTGTTCCGGTTTTGGCTGTCTTCTCTTTCTCTCAGTCGCTTTCTCTCCGAAGAGGTAGAAGCGAGAAAGAGAGTAAGAGAAAGAAAATAGTGTAGCTTCTGCTGTGAGTCTTTCATGGCAGACTTTCAGCAATCTCCCTTCACAAAGCGTAAGGTTTCTTACGGGAATGCCTACGACGACGTCTTCGGTGGTCCGCCCAAGTACTCTGTTCCCACTTTATCTTCTCGTGTGGACGATTACTCTGAGATTTTTGGCAACTTCTTTGCTTCCAGGACTTCCTCCATCCCTATTCTTGATTTTCCGCTCCTTGATGAAGACCAAGTCGCTTTGGATGTTCCTATCACCAAGTTTGATTATACGGAAATCTTTGGGGGTTTCAATGCTGGAGATTTTGCTGTTCCATACGAGGAACTGTTTTTAGAGCGCCAAGGACCCCAAAATCCTACCAGTAATTCTTGGTATGTTTTCTCTTTTCTCACTGCCCCCTTATCTCTCGTTTGTTTTGTTCCGTTTAAATGCACCTAAACATTTTACAGAGGGAGAAAAAAGAAAAACTTTTTGTCCATGGCATGGTTTTCTGCCATTCTCTGGTTTCAGCCGGGAGGCTATAAAATGCGGCTTGTTTCATGATAGGGAGATTGGGTTTCAAGTTTCTTTATGTTTGCTTCTTTTATTTCTCATAGTTGTATAATTTTTAAAAATAAAAAATAAATAGTTATATAAATTTGTTCGTGAATTCGAACTTGTTGTTGTCACTGTAAAATCTCTATCTTATTCTATGTTTTTTGGGGCTGGCAGTACGTTTACATGATGAAATTCTATAATAGCAAGCTAACGCTGTAATGTCTTGTCATTACAGCATATAAATTATATGGGCTTATTCAAAGAAAACCAAAAAGAACAAGAAAGCTCTTAAACAGGGGTGAGTCACGACACTCTTGGAGATAAAAGTATTTAATTTTGAATAGTGCTCTTTCTTTACATGATTTCTAGGTCATGAGTAGCATGACTCTGAGTGTTACTATTCCTTTGGTAGCTGAATGGTACTGTCCTCAAATACACTGTGAAATCCTCTTGCAACTCTTTAGCTACTAGTAGTGGCTCTACATGGTTTAGTCTCTTTCTGCCCAGGAGTATATTTCTGGAATGAGAACATGTCAGATTCAAATTTAATCCATTAAATTTAGGAGTTTGATTTGTTTCCCTTGTTTACCTTTTGCTATTCCATCTGTAGGTCTCCGGGTGAAAGGGCCACACAGCAAGCTCCAGAAGTTGTTTCTACTGCTCCTTTGGAAAGCAATGATCAGGATTTGTTTGTGAGTTCAAGCATGAAGCAAAGCTTCTCAAATGGAATATCTGAACATATTTATGATGGCTCAAAGCAATTCAATGTGTCATACAATAAGTCTAATCAAGGAAGCAAAGGAGAGCCACTAAGTGGAACAACACACATAGCTCATCTCCATGATGTTCCGGGATTTACCGTTCTGCATGATTCAGGGCCTCCTCCGAACAAGAACAAATATGATAATTCTGTAGTCCCAAAGAAGGATCTGAGCCTCAAAGGAGATTCCAATGGGGAAATAATGGTAGAAACCCAGTTTAGAGAAATGTCATCACACATCCTTGGTTCTAATTTTGTAGAAAATACATCTGAAAATGAAATTATAACAGATGAGAAATATCTGTGCAGTAAACAGATTGGCAAGAAAGATGTATTAGAAAGTGGTAAATCCGATATTCATTGTTTCAGTAATCAAATGCCATCAGTCCAGAAGGCCAACCTGAAACAAATTCATCTGCAGTCCACTGCTCCTGAAGGTGCTTCTGCAGAGGACCTGCATAATTCATGCGATCCTATTGCTGGCCTTCCATCTGATGGGGATGGACCTTCTGAAAAGGTGGTGTTTCGAACTATATCTGACATCAACCTTCGAACTCAGCCCTCTCAGCTGCCACCTCCTTCAAGGCTACCACCAAAACTGGGTAACTCTAAGAAGCTGAAAGCTTACCGGAATGAATTATATTGTTGGAAGCCTATGAGAATCACCGAAACTTACCACTTTGGATCTGCTTTTGATACCTGTACGCGTCAAGAGTATGATGCATCACCACCTTTCTTTGATGTAGAGGTTGATGCAAGTTCGGCTGCTGCAGCATCTGCAGCAGCCATGAGCGAAGCCATGGAGAAAGCGCAAGCGAAGTTGAAGAGTGCAAAGGAATCGATGGAAAGAAAAAAGGATGGTCATCAAGGCCGAATGGAGCTAAACTTAAATGGAGAGAAAAATATCAAGGAACAGAGGTTGAGTAGATGTACTCATGAAAGCCACACATTTAAGGATGAGGAAGCTCAGGATTCCTGCGACAGACAGAACCCTCAGATTAACGGTTTTGCCAGGCTTGATAAATGTAAGATGATGGGTACAGCGGATATGGCTTCAGATTATGAATGGAAGATGGGAGATACAGAACTAACTACTGCCTCCATGGCCGAATGGCAAGAAAAGAACTTTAGAGGATCTCTTGATGAAGAGAAGGCTGGTGAGTGGAAAGTTGAGAAACAATATTATGAGCTACTAAACAATGAAAAGACTTTCAGACTTACTGCCGATCAGGAAAACTATGAGAAGTATTTAAAAGCATCTAAAGCAGTTAAAGAGGAAAGCATACTCGAAAAGAACAAGACATTCAAGGCTCTTAAAGAGTCTTATTTGCAAGGAGACAGCGACCAGAAACCAAGAGTTGGTAAAACGGCTTGTCTATTGGAAAATGATAAGAAAGCAAGGCCATATATATTGGACAGAGAGATCTTAAAGGAGGCCAAGAACCTACAAACTGATCAAGAGACTGTTGAACAGGAGGGTTGGAGATTGAAAGTAGACAACATGGTGTATGAACATGATGAAAATGAATTTGGTCTGAATGCAGCTTGTGGGAATGAAGAGGTTGGGAGAGGACTGAAATTAGCGTTTGAGCATGAAAAAGAGGAGAAGAGATGGGAAGCAACTCATGAGTGTGTGGACAATGAAAATGGACAAAAGGTTGCTCACATGTGTCAAGGAGAAAAGCAGAGACTAAAGACAACTTGTGTGCATGAACAAGAAGTGAAAAGACTAAAGGCAGCAAATGAGCATGAGGAGGAAGAGAAAGGACTAGAGGCAGCTCATACGCATGAAGAGAGAGAGAAGAAACTTAAGACAGCTCATGAGCATGAAGAAGAAAAGAGAAGACTAAAAGGAGCTCGTGAACAAGAAGAGAAAGAGAAGAGGCTAAAGGCAGCTTGTGAGCATGAAGAGGAAGAGAAGAGACTAAAGGTAGTTCGTGAGCAAGATGAAGAAGAGACGAGGCTGAAAGCTGAGCTTGAAGAGGAAGAGAAGAGACTAAAGGTAGCTCGTGAGCATGATGAAGAAGAGAAGAGGCTGAAAGCTGCCTATGAGCTTGAAGAGGAAGACAGAAGACTCAAGGTCGCTTGCAAGCTTGAAGATGAGAAGAAGAGATTAGAAGCAGCTTTTGTGCATAAAGAGGAGAAGAGATTCAATGCTGCACTTGTTCATGTACGGAAAGAGAAGGGACCAAAAGAAACCCATGAATGTCAAGAAGACAGACAAAAATATGCTTGTGAGACTGAAGATGAAAAGAAGAGACCGGAAAGTGAGACAGTAAAAGCATCTCTTCAGCGTGAGGATGGTGAAAAATTAAAAACAGAGAATCAAAGTGAGGAGAGACTAAAGTATAAGCATGAAGAGGAAGAGAACAAATCTAAGAGGGTTTGTGATGCCTGTGACACTGAAGGCCATGATAAGAATTCAAAAGCAACTAAAGGTACCCGTAAACAAAGAATAAACTTGAAGGTCATTGAAAAGCCTGATGAATGGGAAGAAAATGGAGCAAAGCTAAAACTGTTTCATAATGGTCATGAGAGTGAAGAGGATGAGAAGAAACATGCAACCGTTAGACAGCAAGAGGAAAACAAGAATTTACTCAAAATGGCTAAAACCAAATGTTGCTGTGAGGTAAATGATAAAAAAGGAAGAGGTAACGAGAAACAGAGAGCAATTCAAGATACTGATCATAATGAGAAGAGCAAGATGATGGAAGTAGATTCTAGGCTACTTGGGGATGAAGATAATGAACGAAGATCAAAAGAAGCTAGAATGGGTGGTGGGTGTGATGGAAATGCAACGATGTTGAATGCAGTTCACAAGATCCTTGAGGTGGAAGAGACTGAGAACAAACAGACAATGACTTGTGAAAAAGTTGAGAATCTAGACGAAGGCAATTCAATCCCCTTGTGGCCAGGTGAAGGAAGGAAAGTAAAAGGGATTCACGATGCCCATTGGCAAGCATATAATGAGGCAGAACCAAACACAAGTCAGGCAGCCATAAAGCAGGAGAAGAATGATGACAAACTGAAAGCGGTAAAAGAGGGCAATGGGTTCATGAAGGATGAAAATAGTATCAATAAATGTATGGCTCCCCTGGACAACAGAAAAGGCAGTAACCAACTCACAGCAGCCAGAGAGATCATCAAGGAGGCTGAGAATAGGAGGAAAGAAACAATTCTATTTGATCGTGCTATGAATGGTGAAGAGAAAATATTTAGAACACCTCAACTACCTCAGAATACAGAAAGAGAAAAAAAAAGTATGGATAATACCTATGATAGAGAAGAGTGGGAAAAGGAGGAAAGGTTGTCGAGAGAAAGAGAGTTGGAAAAAGAACGATTGAGAAAATTAGAAGAAGAAAGAGTGAGGGAGCGAGAAAGAGAAAAAGACAGACTTGCCGTTGAAAGAGCCACACATGAAGCTCGTGAAAGGGCGGCAACTGAAGCACTAGAAAGAGCAGAAAGAGCTGCTGTGGAGAGAGCACTTGCTGATGCTCGTGAAAGAGCAGAGAAGGCATCTAGTGAAGCTGCTAGACTGAGGGCGGAGAGGGCTGCAGTAGAAAGAGCAACTGCTGAAGCTAGGGAACGTGCAGCTGAAAGAGAGAGGACAGACAATGCATCAAGGCAAAACCCTGTGTCTGTGAGTATTTACCCCCCCCCCCCCCCCCCAGTTCCTGATTTGAAATAGTTTCTGCTAGTTTACTTCAGCTTGCTAATTTTGTAGCGAGCTTTGTAGGATTTACAAGATTTTCATGGAACCCATGGTGAGTCAGCTCTACGGTCTAAAGCAAGGTTAGAGAGGCATCAACGTACAGTTGAACGTGCGGTATGTTGCTTGTGGTAGATACATTTTTTTCTAGTATTTTATCTAATATTTCACATGATGTGCTTTTATCTGTTGGTTTTGTTGATATGGGATATGAGTTTGTTACAGAAAACTGAATGAGTTGGTGTCCCTTTATTGATTTCAGGCGAAAGCTCTAGCAGAGAAGAAGTTGCAAGATGTTCTTGTTCAGAGAGAACAAGTAGAGAGAAATGTAAAACAACTTTGCACAAACTTTTGAAGCTTCCATCTGGAGAACATACTGTGATTTCTTTTTCTTCCCTCTTTCCTTCTTCCTGATCTTCAATGTGTGATTATGCTTGCAGCGGTTAGCTCAAAATCTGAATGCTGATATCAGAAGGTGGGCTATTGGAAAAGAAGGGAACTTGCGTGCATTGCTTTCAACTCTGCAATATGTATGGGGATTCTTCCTGTATACCTCTATTTCTGAATTTGCACATTTTTGCAATTGCAGCAGCTATTTCTGTTTTCATAGGAGAGCAAATACAATGAAAGATAACATGGGATTTTGATCTTCTTTTCCTGCTTGGGTACATTTTGGCATTAGTTTGATGTAGTCGGATATCCTTTTGCCAGATCCTTGGACCAGAGAGTGGGTGGCAGCCAATACCACTGACTGAAGTTATTACAGCAGTTGCTGTTAAGAAAGCTTACAGAAGAGCAACACTTTGTGTCCATCCTGATAAAGTGCAGCAAAGAGGTGCAAGCATTCAACAGAAGTATATTTGTGAGAAAGTTTTTGATCTGCTAAAGGTGTGCAAGAGCTTACTTGTTCATTACTTTCTAGTGTCTTTTATAAACAATCTTCTGCATAACCAAGCAAGTAATCGGCCAGATGAAAAATATATGCATGTATTTTCATCTGCTGGACTATTGCGGACAAATGTAATTTTTTTCAGGCCTAAAAGTTTTCTGGTTTTGTCGTATCGTCGTCCCATTGGCGTAGATAAAATATCAGTAGGAATTCAGGGTGACTTTTTATGGTGGAAAATTGAATTTTCTACTTATTCTGCTCCTGTGCTTTTTTTAAAATCAGGACGCCTGGAACAGATTCAACTCCGAAGAGCGATGATAGAAGCTTGGATCATGCAATTCGTGGTATCTGTAGTTCACCTTTTTGGCAGGTATTCACTATTTTTATTTGCTGGAATGCTCTTGACTACAAAAGAGTGAAGTTGTCCATATCTGTAGGAACTTGTAGATTTAGATCAGCTGTGTATCAGACAGGGGTACTTCAATTAGTAGAAAATCATCTAAATGTTTCAGTGAAAACAGAAACACTGCAGTATTCGTTTGCTCTCCATTCCTCGTACTGCGAGATCCCGTGTCTTAGGCATATAAAAAACTAGGGAATATTATTACCCTAAGGAAGTGGGATACACCACGTTATAAACCGAAAAGATGGAGCATAATGGCATTTTGGGCATGCATCCGGTTCTCTGCTTGGGGAAACACGATGGAATTTGGTGCTTCAAGAACTTCTTCAGTCACTTCGGTACCCCTTTCCGCAGGAAGACAATGCATGAAATAAGCTTTGGGACCGGCTAGTTCCATGAGAGCTTTATCCACCTAACAAAATTTCCTTCCAAGTGAGTGACCTGAGTAATGCGCTGAAGCTGAACAGAGAAGAAGGGGCAGGGAGCTGTTACCTGAAATCCTTGAAACCTTTGCCGTCGATAGGCAGCCTCTTCCTTCTGGCCCATACTTGCCCAGACATCTGAATAGACCACATCTGCCCCCTTCACAGCTTCCTTAGGGTCATTTGTAATTTCAATCTTGCTGATTCCAGCACTTTTTGCTTTCTCAATAGTCTTCCCATCCGGTTCGAAGCCTTCAGGGCATACACAGACAAAGTGGAATGGGACGACAGCTGCCAGCAGCAGCCATGAATGTACTATATTATTTCCATCTCCCACATAAACCACCTGTACTCAAGTCAGAAATCAAGATTTACTGAGACAATCATATAGTTCCAAATTGGGTAAAACCAACTGCTGATTTTTAAACCTTCATGGTTCGCATACGACAAATGACTGAACCAAGTTTGTACTACTAACCTTCGTCCCTTCCAGTTGACCTATGTGCTCAATTATTGTAAGTGCGTCGGCCATGATTTGGCAGGGGTGGTTGTAATCAGTTAAACCGTTGATGACTGGGACTGAAGAATATTTTGCCAAATCAAGGATATCCTGCACCACTGGTAGTGTTTAGTGGAAATAATGATCCAAAGAAGAGGACCCTCTCAGTGGGGTAGCCAATGACCAAAAGCAAGGAACTATTAAGCCTTGACATTGTGGAACATGTAGAGAGACTAGAATCATAATGATGAAAGAAGAAATATCAATACGGGTTGCAGACAATTAAAATGGTTCAAACCAACAATGACTCCAGAATCATTTAAGCATGTCATCCTACCTGGTGTCCAAATACACGAGCCATAATGATGTCGTTGTAACGAGAGAGCACACGAGCAACATCACACGTTTCTTCCCGCTTACCCATCTGGATATCATCTGGGCCCAGATAGATGGCATGGCCACCAAGTAGAGAAAACCCTGCCTCAAATGAAACCCGAGTTCTCATGGATGGCTTAGCAAATATCATTGCCATTGTCTTTCCTTTAAAGGGGACAAATGTTCTATCCCCAGACTTCAGCAAAGCCTTCACTTCAGCAGCTCGATCCAAGATCTTCATTATAGTTGCCTTGTCAAAGTCACTGATGTGCAGAAAATCTTTTTGTTTTGGTTCAGCTGTAAACAACAGAAGATGTCAACCAGGTTGTTGACCAGGTTCTAAGAGACAGACCGATTGCAATGCCCATGAAATTCTATCCTGTTACTCATCTTCCTACAAATATGTAAAGCCAACTCCCTCCTCACGATGCAAACAGGCAACAAAAAAGTCATTATGGGGTACACAATACTTCAACAGAGGTAAGCTCTGCCCTCCAAATTTGAGCTACTGAAGCATCACATCACCAAACTATTTCACTGCTTACTTTGGAATCAGTAAATGCTCCCAGGCCTTCCACAAGTTAGTTAAAGCAGATAAAATTTCAAACGAAGGAAATATGTTAAAACTAAAACTTTGACGACGTATCCTCTAATTTCTGTTTCAGCTCAAAATAAACACATCAAGTTCATCTTTCAAACTGGACAAAGAAAAAAAAAATTGATAAAGCAGATAAAATTTCAACTGAAGGAAATATGTTAAAACTAAAACTTCAACAACATACCACTAATTTCTGGTTCAGCACAAAATAGATGGTTAGCACATCAAGTTCATCTTTCAAACTGGACAGAAAAAAAAATCGACAAAGCAGATAAAATTTCAACTGAAGGAAATATGTTAAAACTAAAACTTCCACAACATATCCACTAATATCTGTTTCAGCTCAAAATAGAGGGTTAACACATCAAGCTCATCTTTCAAACTGGACAAAGAAAAAAAAAACGATTAAGCAGATAAAATTTCAACTGAAGGAAATATGTTAAAACTAAAACTTCCACAACATATCCACTAATATCAGTTTCAGCTCAGAATAGAAGGTCAGCACATCAAGTTCATCTTTCAAACTGGAAAAAGAAAAAAATCCGACTTACTTTTATGGACAAAGAAATAAATGCATACTGTTACAAAGAAAATGAAAGAATATAAGCTGCACTCTATGAAGACGTCTTACTTTTCAAAACACAAGCTCAATATGACATGCCCAACCCGAATAAGATTTGTTCTACAACATTTATTTCTAGTGAAATTATCAGGCTATCGTCTGGAATTTTTTTTGACTCATCAGAGCCTCACACACAAAAGAGCAAATTTCAGCATTTTAGAGTTTACATAAAGTGAACATCCGATCGCAATACGAGATAGTCAATTAATTGCACAAAATGTGAAAAGGACGCACCTTGAGAAAAAAAAATTCTAATAAATGACTTGACTAAAACTGGAGATTCATTTTCTTTTTTCAAAAGCTGTCTAAACAATGATCTCAATCTAGCATGCCTTGAGCAAAGACATTTGAAAGAACAATGTAAAAATACAGGAAATAAGCCTCCCCCAGACAAAAACAAAAAGCATCTCAAGTGCAAATGCCCGATTGAGCAGTTCAATCAGCGCCATTCAACTGAAACATGATACTTTCAAATTTCAACATCTCTGAGGAAAAAAAAAACAGAGAGGAACCCAAATGGAGTAGAAAGATAGATGATTTATTGTTAAAATTTAAAACAGTGTTTCATAATACAGAGAACCATGAGTTTCAAATAGATCAAACCGCAATTGCTCTCAACCCGAGCAGCAGTTCTCAATGGCCAATGCTGAGCTGAAAAGTAAAATAGCACCAAACAGAAAGTTATACAGAAGGAACGACAGCATGTGGCTTCGATATTCGACTAAATCAAGTCTTTTTTATGGAAAGAGGAACAGGACAACTTAGAAACACATGAGAGAACAGAATGCATTTAAAAATTGGACAGCATTTGCTTAAATTGAAAAAAAAAAGATACGGATTTCCACCTTTCCCCTCGACGGAAGATGAAAAGGAGGTGGCGGTCGGGGAGGTCTGACACGAAAACCGGCGATGAAGGATGGAGAACTTCGTATGTAGAGAAGCACGGCTGCTTTCAAATCGAACAGAAAAAGAGGTAAACCGCGGTAATTTGTGGCCAGAGAAGGAGGCAGAGGCATCGGAGCGAGAACAACAGTTGGAGGAGAGAGCTGCCATAGCAACCGGATGGAGTAGCCTGCTCAGCAGGCCATTATTTCAGGGTTTATACAAACTTCAGCTACTTCCCTGAAATAGCTCTCAATCTTCGACGCAATTACAGTTATGTTTGTCGTCTTCGGCCATGGATTGAAGGGGGCCATCACATATGTGGGTCCTATTAACTATTTTTATTATTAAAAGTATACTAATTTCTTTGGACCCAAGAGTATGTGGGTCCTATTCTACGGAAACTTGAATCCCATGTCCGTTAGTTTCTTTGGACAAAAAACGGAACCATTTCCAGACTCTACCCTATGCCTTGAAATCTAGAAGATTCAAGAGATCAGAGAAGGAGATTAGTTTCTTCTCCAAATTAGATAGCCTATGCCTAGTTAGGTTACTCAGTTCCTAAAATTGTTATCGAGCCTAAAATTGTTATCGAGCTTGAACCTAATAATTTTAATTGAGTTCGAATCTTTAACATATATTTAAAACTTTTTAAAAAATATATATTAAATAAATTATATATAAAATTATGCATATATTTTACATAAAATTAGGAATGACCTCTACTTAAAATTGGACTTAAGGGTGGCATTGAATCCAGTTAAGTCCGAACTTTGTTCAAGTCGAGTTTGATTTAAATATTTTGAACTCGAGCTCGAGCCAACCCTAGCCTCGAACCTAAAATTGTTATTAAACTTGAGCCTAATAATTTTAACTAAGTTCGAGCTCGAGCTCTACCCGAGTTCGAGTTTAACCTACATTTAATCCTCTATATAAAATATATGTCAAATAAATTATATATAAAATTTTACATAGATTTTAAAAAAAGAATGATAGGGGAGGTTCAGGATTGAATTTCAATAATGGATTAAAATGCACCAATATTAATCTTTTTTACTCCAAATGTTGTCTAGCTTGTTTTGTAATTTTTGAATCTGGCCATAAATTTACTATGGCCTCCTTAGTGCCCCTGGTTGAAACTTATATTCTAGGAAAAACTAGAAATATTTTTCCTATGATACATATTTCCAAAAAAAAACTTTAAATAAAATCCTATTACTATTAGTGACTTATTAGAAAATTACAAGAAATATTTTAAAATTTTCTTAGGAAAGTTAAATGGACCTCTTATTGCCTCTTCTAGGAAAATAAATAAAAATTAATAATCAATCTAATATATTATTATACTTATAGATAAATTTTTAATCAAATAAATTGTCAAACACAAAATTGCAATAAAAATAGCCTTATGCTAAAAGTATTACAATATCAATTGTCAAATACTTATTTAAAAATTTTCTATACGGTTTTCTAGCCCATCTTGGCCAGAAAATCTTACTTAGAAAATGATATGATTTTTTAATAAGAATTTTCAATTAGAAAAATATTTAAAAAAAACATGAGACACTACTAGTTCCTAGAATCTTATTTCTACTAAAATGTATTTTCAATTTCTTCAAGAGCCATGAGGAAGGAGAGTTTAAGGAATTATTATTTTTTAACTTTATGATCTCGCACGTGTGAAATCATCTTCACGCGGTGGAGGGGAGGGGGTTACGGCGTCGGTGTCGTCGGGGATGATGGCTGCGACGACAGAAATGGCGGTAACTGAAACAGAGGCGAGGCAAGGGGAAGAAGAAATTGAACGACCGACGAGCAGCTATCGACGACCACAACAGCGGACTGGAGGGGCTCGACGGTGACGAGGGGAGGAAGAAATCCCCTTCCCCCCCCCGCTCCTGGTCCCGCTCTCAACTCAGCTCATTAACAAGTCGGCTTGCAAGTCATCGAGCCGAACATGGATTCGATCGAGCTCGGATCGTTAATTTAAACGAGCTGATTCCGGATCTCGAGCTTGAGAGATACCGAATCGAACCGCTCGCGAGTCGGCTGGATTCGAAGCCACCCCTAATTAGAGATCTTATCTCCTAAATCAAAGGGAAAATAATCCCTATCATGCCCCCTCAAGATAGGCCACGGTTGGAGAGGTCTATCCTATCTTGTCACATAGCAACTGAAACTGTAAAATTATTGATTTCTAGGACCAACACATTAACACAAGATTTCAAGGGAAGGAGAGAAAAAGGAAGTCTAGCTCTAAAAGAGATGTGAGAAATAAGAGGAAAAGGGAGAGAGGTGTAAGGACGAATTTGAGCCAAGAAGGAGAGGCTTACAGTGAGGGTTTTTGGTGGACAGGGTTTGAAACCATCAATGTACCCAAGGAGATCAATGAAGAGAGTTTCAAACTAAACCTTCCATGAGAGATAGTTAGTAGAGGTGAGTTTGAGTGGAGTTTGTATAGAAATATTGATGGTAATGAGGTGAAACTCGTTGGTGTTGAGGACCGTTGAGTACATTGGAGCATTTTGTAGTGGACATAGTGATTGATCTGGTTGAGTAGGCAGTGAGCAATAAGTCGTTGATAGTAAGAATTTTATTTTAAAAAACTTTTGTCGCACATGTGAACCACTTAAGCTACACATGCATTGTTCGCATGTGTGTGGGCTTCTTTTTCTTCGACTAATTAGAAACTTTTTGATTAATCAAGGGTCAAAACAGATAAAATGTGAAGTAGGGAGAAGGGGAGACCAATGCGGCGACTCCCATAGGCTTGATTCCGGTGAAGGCACTTATGAACTTCCTCTACAACAACGACGATGCTTTTGTGGGGATTGATCGATGGTTGCAGCATGATGGAGGCTGGAGGGAGTCAACTTAGGTTGTGCTAGTGATTGGCAGGGTTGTGAGGGATGCATCGTCGATGGGTAGTCTGAAGGACAACGACCATCGACATAAATTGGGTGTCAGCAATGGGAAGAGGATAATTGGAAGATGAAGATACAAGCTCAGGAAGGAGGCGATGATGATAAGAGAGGAATCGAACAAATGAGTGGCGAGGCGGATACGCGAGTATATCTACTTGCGCTTTCCCATGTTCTCGTGGAAGACAAAGCGATCAATTTTGGGTATGACGAGATCGTCATTGCAGCGTGGATCAAAGGTGTCACATGAGCATAGGAAAAAGGGGAAAGGAAGAGATGGTGAGGATGCAATCAATCGTTTCCGTTGGCTTAGATTGAATTGTTGGAGGTGCACGGAAACTCGCCCGGTGCGAGTTTTTGCCAGAGAGAGCGTTGCAAAGAGGTAGTGACGGGAAGAGAAGATTTCAAAAAAAAAAAAAATTGGAAGAAGGTAGATACAGAGGATTAATCGATATGCTGTAATACCATATGAGAAGTTGAACTGAACCACACTTTGCATTGATTAAAAGTTGTATTTATATACAATTTACACTAGAAATGATAAATATAATCATCAGACATTTCTCTCCTAAACGGAAGGGAACATAATCAATTATCACTGTTATGGAAATTGAGGGTTGTTATCATGGTGGCATGCTCTTCATGATGAAAGGACAGACTACAAGCGACGAATGATGCTAATGAAGTCAATATCGTGCTCTTCTGCACACCCCACTCACTCCAACAACTTTCATTGAGTACGGGCTTCTGATGCTTCGCCACATTGATGGTTGCCGCAGAGGAGGTGAGGATCACCCACCTCATCATGACTGCTTTCTTGCAAGATCTCATTACATTCAAAACCCCATTCATCGTGGGCTTGATCACTTCCTTTGGCCACCTACATGAACATTTGAAACAAATTAGTATATGTAGTATCAGAGAAAGAAAGAAAATTTACAAATAATTTCCACTTCCCAGTTGGCAGGAATTCCTACAGAGCAAGGCGAGCAATATTACTGATTTTTTTTTATTATCGATGATTAAAGTTGAACAACTCACCTCAGGATTGGTGGATTCGAAATCCATAGTGTCTGCAACGTGGAAAACACCAGTGCTGCCATTGATGGCTTTCTCAAAGCTTCCTTCGTCATCCAGATCAGCTTTCCATAATGTCAGCCTGTCGCTAGCACCTGGTACTGTTATGAAAAACGATGACAATAAAGTAATCACACATGACACAAATATTTACGTGGTTTGGTAAATTGCCTACATCCACGGGAGCTGCAGAGAATTTTATTACTTGAGGAATCACAATACAAAGTGGAGACGACTATTATTGCTCTGTTTCTCTGCGCGACGAGAGTCCAACAGTGTCTCTCTCTATTTCCCGCAGCGTTGAGTTTAGACCCGAAGCCTTCTCTGTTTCTCACAGCACTATCGAAGCTTCACGCAACGGCAATAAGCCTCCCGAACCTTATCTGTTCTGACAGCACCGTTGAAGCTTCACGTGACAGAAATAAGCCTCCCGAACCTTCTTTGTTCCGACAACACCGACAGTTAGAGAGCCTTCTCTCTTTCAGCAACGACGTTGCTTCTTGAGCCTTCTCTCTTCAGGCAACAACGTCGTTTCTCGAGCCTTCTATCTTCCGGCAACGACTTCGCTTCTCGAGCCTTCTCGAGCTTACTCTGGCCTTCTTGAGCCTTCACTGTGTCTGAGTCCCGAGAGCTTCTCTGTAAGCTACTATGTCTTTGTAAGTCTCGAGAAAGGGAAAAAATAAAATAGAGAGATACTTCATTTCTCCTTGAGTGCAACACACACAAAAATAAAAAAAAGAAATTCAAAATGCCCTCCATGTCCTGCTCGAACGGTGTGGACCAGACTCCACAGCACTCAACAATTCTCCCACTTGGAGACCGGTACACCAACTATGTCGCCCTCTTCCTCAAATATGATATCTTCCACCTCTGCAACTCATTGCCCCTGTCTTCATGCTAGAAGACCTGAAGTTGCGAACAACTTCAGTTTCTCAAGTGTAACACCCTTTGTCAACATATCAGCAGCGTTCTTACTTCCACAAATTTTCTCGAGTAACAATTGTCCGTCATCTAACAATGATCGTATAAAATGATACATGATTTGAATGTGCTTAGTCCTGGAATGAAATGTTGGGTTCTTGACAAAGAATATGGCACTCTGACTATCGCTGTAGAGAGTGCCCTTCTGATTCTTTTTGCCCAATTCCTCCAAAATACGATGTAGCCAGATCATCTCCTTTACAACTTCTGATACTATAATGTACTCATCTTCTGTAGTAAACAAAGAAAGTGTTTTTTGTAGATTAGAACCCCACAAAACTGCAATACCACCTAGAGTATAAACAAACCCTGTGGTACTTTTTCTGCTATCAATATCTTCAGCTAAATCAACATCAACATAGCCTCTCGCCTATGAGCTCTCCTGAGAAACACAAGCACGTTTCTGAGGAGCCTTTTAGGTACCTTAGAATCCACTTCACAGCTTCCCAATGTTGTTTTCCTGGGTTACTCATTTATCTACTCACAACTCCCACTGCATGGGCAATATCTGGTCTAGTGCAAACCATAACATACATAAGTGAACCAATGGATGAGGCATAAGGAACCTTACTCATGTACTCTTGTTCCTCCTCTTACTTGGCTGACTGATCTTTACTAAGTCTGAAGTGACTGCTCAAGGGTGTGCCAACTAGTTTGGCCTTGTCCATATTGAATCTACTGAGTACCCTTTTCACATACTCAGTTTGCGAGAATCTCAACGTGCCTCTGACTCTGTCTCTAACAATTCTCATACCAAGGATTTGTTTTGCAGCTCCCAAATCCTTCATTGCAAAGTGCTCTAACATCTGTTTCTTCAGATTATTAATCTCATCAATACTAACCCCTGCAATAAGCATGTCATCCACATACAATAACAGAATAATGTAAGAATTGTCAAAATGCCTGACATAACAACAATGATCTTCCTGACATCTGATGTACCCTGCACTGCACATAAAGCTGTCATATTTCTTGTACCACTGTCTAGGAGCTTGCTTCAGGCCATACAAACTCTTATTCAGTTTGCAAACTGAACCTTCCTTTCCCTGTACTACAAACCCCTCAAGTTGGTGCATGTAGATGTCTTCTTCAAGGTCTCCATGAAAAAAGGTTGTCTTCACATCTAACTGCTCAAGAAATAAATCTTCAGTAGCAACCATGGACAGTACTAACCGGATGGTTGTGATCTTCACCATAGGAGAGAAAATCTCAGAGTAATCAATACCATGCTTCTACTGAAAGCCTTTTACAACAAGTCTAGCCTGGTACCTGTTACTGTCATCATGCTCAGTTTTCACCCAGTACACCCACTTGTTGTGCAATGCTTTCTTCCGTGGTGGAAGTTCTGTCAACTCCCATGTCCGATTCCCTAACAGGGAATCCATCTCATCCTTCATGGCCACCTCCCACTTGCTAGAATTTTCATCTTGCAAGGTTTCTTCGTAACTCTACGGTTCTCCACCATCTGTCAACAGAATATAATTCAAAGTAGGTGAAAAATATTGTGGAGACCGAATAGTCCTAACTGACCTACGAACTGCAGCAACAGGAGTGGACGACTTTGGATCTGACTGTGGAATAATAGGAATGGGTGCACTGGACCCACTCTCCCCATCACTCGCATCTCTGCACTGCATTGTGTGCCCTCTGGTAGGTCATCCAATCTCACGAACTCGGACTCCTGAGGAACTGGTTCAGCAACTGTAATGGACTTGTCCTTGTACACAATCTTCTCATTGAAGATCACAGTCCTGCTACTTATAATCTTCTGACCCTAATTATCCCAAAAACGATAGCCAAATGCCTTGTTTACTACAAGCATCAGAATTAACAAGAACATAAGAAAGACAACCAAAAGTTTTAAGGTGAGAAAATTTGACCTCTTTCCCGCTCCAGGTTTCCACAGGTAATCCACAATCCAAAGGAACTAATAGCCCACTGTTTATCAAGTAGACTGCAGTATTGACTGCATCTGCCCAGAAAGTAGGTGGTAATCCAGCATGCTTTTAGTACGCTCATTTATGGTTCTGTTCATACGTTTAACAACTCCATTTTGTTGTGGTGTCCCAGGAATGGTCTTCTCCATTCTAATACCCAGAGTTGCACAATACTTCTTGAATCCGCCATCAGTATACTCACCACCATAATCAGACCTCAAACATTTTAGTTTTAAGCATGTCTCTATCTCAACCATGGCCTTCCAAATTTTGAACACATTAAATACTTCAGATTTATGATTCAAAAAATAAACCCATACCTTCCTGCTGTGATCATCTATGAACATGACATAGTCACGAGAACCTCCAAGGGATGCCACTGGGGAAGGTCCCCACACATCTGTGTACACAAGGTCCAGTTTTTCTATCTTTAGTGTTCTGCCACTTTTCAAGAAACTGACCTTCTTTTGTTTTCCCATAATGCAACTCTCACACATACTGAGATCAACTGATTTCAATTCTAGTAACTTGCCTCTGGAAAAAAAGTTCTTTCATGCCCTTTTGACTCATATGGCCAAGCTTGCAATGCCACAAATCTGTTATGCTTTCTGCAACGGTAGTAGTAGTAGTATTATTCAAACCAGTAGTTGAATAGAGTGTACCGGTTTTCTTACCCCGAGCCAATACCAATGCCCCTTTGGTGACCTTCCAGGTGCTATTTGAGAACACCACTGAATGGCCACAATCATCAAGCTGCCCAACAAAAACGAGGTTCTTCTTCTACTCAGGAATGTGCCTAACCTTTTGCAAGGTCCATTTGTTCTTGTTGGGGAGTGTATCTCCCATCCCCACCACATTCAAAACCTCTCCATCAGCCAGGTATACTGATGTAGAATTTAGTTACATCGGTTTTTATACCTCGCAAGCGTACAAATCGTTCATGTAATTTAGCGGGAAGCGAGGGTCATATCCACAGGAAGGACTGAATTTTGTATATTCTTTAGTCAGCTAGCCTAACCAAATATGATGAATTAATATGAACTAAACACTAATTATATCCTAAATTATCAAGCAATCATCTAATTAACTACTTGCACAACAGAAAACGTCAACTCTGGATTTTACGGTGATTCGTGCCTCTCTCGAGCGCCACGTAACCACGGATCCGATTTCTCAATCCTTGCGTCTAGACCCTCTCGGGAGCATAGAGTGAAAGACAAAAATCAGATTAAAATACCAAAATCCAACCTAAATTATATTCCTACCCTAACTAGCTAATTTAATCAAATATCTGGAAAATAAATATTCAATAAACATTAATTATCAAATCAGATTCAATAAACATTCAAAACCTAAGTTCAAACTATATAAAAAATAAAATTCCAAAATGACGAATTACTCCCCTTCTCCTTCCTCTCGCTCGGGCAGCAACTCGTTCTCACAGGTGCTGCAATTTCCTGAAATTAATGGCTTCGAGTAGCAAGAGTGAGTGGCCGGAGGTAGAGAAGACGCCGACGACGAAGGTTAGAAGCCGACGGACGGAGGTAACGTCTGGCCAAGAACAAAACAGAGCTGAAGTTCTCTAACCGGCTCTCTCGAGTCTCGGTCGGAGTCGGAATAACTCTGGGAATGGTCAAAATATGTAATAGACGCCGGAGGATGGTTGGAATGCAGAATTGGCACCGGAGAAGCCCTATCGGATCACCTCCCGGTCTGACGAGCAGAAACTAGCACTGTCGAACTCACCTAGACGAAGACTCTCTCAAGCTCTCCTCGGGTTTGTTCTCGGTTGTTGGACGGCGGTGGACGACGGGGGCGCGGCGAACGACTGTGGGAAACTCCTCTCGGGTCTTCCCCTGTTTCCGGTCGACGGTCGTGCTCTGTTTTGGTCGATCCTCTCTGTTTTCTCTTGACGCTCTCCTCTCCCCCTCGACGCTCCTCTTTCTCTTCTTTTAATACGATTTTTCCTTTGTTTTAAAACGATTTGCCCTAAAAATCACCTCCATTTCACTAAGGGCATTTTGGTAAATATCTCCTTCTCCACCAAAATTCTCCTGAAATTCCATAATTGAATCCATAAAAAGTATTTCAGGAAGAAATAAAACTTAAAAACAATGAAATATAATTCAGGAGAGAAAAATATGCAATATAGACAGTGATTAATGCCAAATTCAATAAATACACGTTTCATTTGAAAACCGATAAATAACCACCTATAACACAATTATAAAGGTTATTCTATTATAATTAACCTAGTTCTCATGTCAGAATATGGCATCTATCATATACTTTCCCAAAGTCACCTGCAACATAGTTTTGCATTATCTCCAGATGGTAAGATGTATGGAAGGAAGCCCCTGAATCCAGTATCTAGTTATCAATTGGACTATGAACTGCAAGCAATAATGTATCATGTACTTCTTTAGTTACCACATTAGCACTATTATTATCAGTCTTCTTAGGGTTTTTACAGTTCTTCTTTATGTGGCCAGCTTTGCCACAATTCTAGCAAGTTGCCTGCTGTCCAGGCTTTGACTTGCTCTTGCCCTTGTTCGTTGATTTTTATCTGCCTCTGTTTGTGTTCCTGTCATGTGATCTCCCCTGAAAATCAACATTCAATGCTGAACTCGAACCCGATGTCACGTCTGAATCCCTCCTGTGTACCTCCTCAACTAGAATCAAATCACGAACATCATCATATTTCAACTTTGATTTACAAGCAGAATTAATGACAGCCATTCTCATGGTTTCCAAACTATTTGGCAATGAGGCCAATAGTATCAGTGCATGTATCTCATCATCAAATTAAATTTCAACAGACGATAATTGATTTGTGATAGTATTGAAATCATTCAGATGTTGTGCAACAAACGTACCATCTGCCATCTTTAAATTGAATAAAATTTTCATCAAATATACCTTGTTATTCGTTGAAGGTTTTTCATACATACCTTGTGTGTAACAGATCTCGACAGGGTTAGCCAAATAATCCCCAGAACCTGTCGATCCAACAGATTCTAATCACCCTCCTCTATTTTTTCCTGTTTCTTCCCCAACAGTGGAAGATGGAGTTAAGATGGAGTTTCTTTCCATAGAGGTAGTCCTCTATCTGCATCCTCCAGTATCCAAAATCTGTGTCATCGAACTTCTCGATCCCCGATACCTTCACTTCGTCTCCAACCATCATTTTCCCTCAGACCCGAACATTAACTCTGATACCAATTATTATGAAAAACGATGATAATAAAGTAATCACACATGACACAAATATTTACGTGGTTCGGCAAATTGCCTACATCCACGGGAGCTGTAGAGGATTTTATTACTTGAGGAATCACAATACAAAGTGGGCACGACTACTATTGCTTTGTTTCTCTGCGTGACGAGAGTCCAACAGTGTCTCTCTCTGTTTCCCGCAGCGACAATTTCAGGCCCAAAGCCTTTTCTGTTTCACACAGCACCGTCGAAGCTTCAAGCGACGACAATAAGCCTCCTGAACCTTCTCCGAGCGATGACAACAAGCCTCCCAAACCTTCTCTATTCCGACATCACCGTCAAAGCTTCACGCGACAACAATAAGCCTTTCGAACCTTCTCTATTCCAACAGCACCGCCGAAACTTCACGCGACGGTAAGAGACCTTCTCTCTTCCGACAACGGCAAGCAATAATGTATCATGTACTTCTTTAGTTACCACATTAGCACTATTATTATCAGTCTTCTTAGGGTTTTTACAGTTCTTCTTTATGTGGCCAGCTTTGCCACAATTCTAGCAAGTTGCCTGCTGTTTAGGCTTTGACTTGCTCTTGCCCTTGTTCGTTGATTTTTATCTGCCTCTGTTTGAGTTCCTGTCATGTGATCTCCCCTGAGAATCAACATTCAATGCTGAACTCGAACCCGATGTCACGTCTGAATCCCTCCTGTGTACCTCCTCAACTAGAATCAAATCACGAACATCATCATATTTCAACTTTGATTTACAAGCAGAATTAATGACAGCCATTCTCATGGTTTCCAAACTATTTGGCAATGAGGCCAATAGTATCAGTGCATGTATCTCATCATCAAATTAAATTTCAACAGATGATAATTGATTTGTGATAGTATTGAAATCATTCAGATGTTGTGCAACAAACGTACCATCTGCCATCTTTAAATTGAATAAAATTTTCATCAAATATACCTTGTTATTCGTTGAAGGTTTTTCATACATACCTTGTGTGTAACAGATCTCGACAGGGTTAGCCAAATAATCCCCAGAACCTGTCGATCCAACAGATTCTAATCACCCTCCTCTATTTTTTCCTGTTTCTTCCCCAACAGTGGAAGATGGAGTTAAGATGGAGTTTCTTTCCATAGAGGTAGTCCTCTATCTGCATCCTCCAGTATCCAAAATCCGTGTCATCGAACTTCTCGATCCCCGATACCTTCACTTCGTCTCCAACCATCATTTTCCCTCAGACCCGAACATTAACTCTGATACCAATTATTATGAAAAACGATGATAATAAAGTAATCACACATGACACAAATATTTACGTGGTTCGGCAAATTGCCTACATCCACGGGAGCTGTAGAGGATTTTATTACTTGAGGAATCACAATACAAAGTGGGCACGACTACTATTGCTTTGTTTCTCTGCGTGACGAGAGTCCAACAGTGTCTCTCTCTGTTTCCCGCAGCGACAATTTCAGGCCCAAAGCCTTTTCTGTTTCTCACAGCACCGTCGAAGCTTCAAGCGACGACAATAAGCCTCCTGAACCTTCTCCGAGCGATGACAACAAGCCTCCCAAACCTTCTCTATTCTGACATCACCGTCAAAGCTTCACGCGACAACAATAAGCCTTCCGAACCTTCTCTATTCCAACAGCACCGCCGAAACTTCACGCGACGGTAAGAGACCTTCTCTCTTCCGACAACGGCGTCGCTTCTCGAGCCTTCTCGAGCTTACTCTGGGCTTCTTGAGCTTTCTTGAGCCTTCTTGAGCCTTCATTGTATCTGAGTCCCGAGAGCTTCTCTGTAAGCTACTCTGTCTCTGTAAGTCCCAAGAGAGGGAAAAAATCAAACAAAGAGATACTTCATTTCTCCTTGAGTGCAGCACACACAAAAAATAAAAATAAAAAAAATGCAAAATAACCTCCATGTCCTACTCGAAGACCAACTCCACGGTACTCAACAGGTACAACCAACGGGTGCACGTATTTTGCATTAATTTATCATCAATAATTATCATAAATGATTAGTAAATAACGGTGCTAGTGAGAAGGCTCCAAATCTGGAATGGACTATTGAGTAACTTTCACTAAAACAATTCATCGCGTTTTTCGTAACTTTGGCTTTTTATAATTGAATCCAGATTCCAGGGTCACTTCTTTTTTTAGAAACCGGCTGGACCTGGAAGTCTTCTTCTTCCGTGTATGTTTACATGTAAACTGGGCATGCTTGACGCTAGCATCCAACAGCTAGTAATTTGACCAAGAAATGGTCAAGACAGCCGCAATGAATTTTCAAATTGGTAACGGATCGAACGACAAGGGAGCCATGAATGGAGGCTCTGAATTTGACAAGAAGAACGAAGACTAGATGGGCTGATCGTGGAAAAGAAAAGATTAACAGAAAAGAGAAAAAGGAGAGTCGGAAGAGGAAGATGATAATTCACAGGATTCTCTGACAGAGTAACCCTGCTGGAGAAGCCTCATGACAAGCCATGAGCCCACGAAACCCCCCAGCCCCGGTAAGAACGACCGGAAGCCTGATTTACCATCACGACGGCTGGGCGAAGGACTGACTGATTTACTCGTCTGGGTTGAGTCACACTCTCTACGCATAAGAAACTCAGCCCAAGTTGCAGCATTCCATTAAATTATGGGGAAGTGGGAAGAAGCACCGAAAATGAAATGGCGAGAAGTCCAAATGAAAAACAGAAGAAATTTTGGACCGGTTGACCAAGAGGGCGCCCCCTTGAATTGGTCACATTCTGCCTTCTGACTAGCCGCCAAATGAACTCACCACTAACCCAACCACACAACGAGTTGCGTAGTGGCTACGAATCGTCACGTGTTCCACTTCAAAAACAGATAGAAATGGAATAAGATACTCGTACTAAAAAAAGAAACAGCTGAATGGATGGCTGAGATCGAGGCCAGAGGGCACACAATCATAGAAATATAATAAAAAAGAGTCAAAACTAGGCCGTTTTTCTAACTTCGACCTTATCTCTTTTCTATATATTTCTGCCTCAGCACCAACCTCCATTTGGACTTGCGTTCATTACCATCATCCACTCCTTCACCTGTCCCCGGACACCTCTCCCCTCCCGCTTCTCCGCCCAAATATGGCAGACGATCATCAATCTGGCGACGACCTTCTCAAGTTGTTCAGATCTTCTTCTACAACCCGGAGAAGTCGACGGGGATACCTGCGCTTGGATCCCACCCACGTCTTAGACTCCAACGACCCCAAGACCAATGGCACCGAAGCCGCCGGGGCGAGTGTGTTAGCCTCTCCGGCTGCTAGAGCCTCCCCGAGCCCCTCCTTGAAGAAGAGCCCATCGACATCAGCTTCGAGAACCAAGAGCCACCCGCTCTTCAGTTTCTTTGACAAATCTAGCCGGAAAAAGCCTAAGGTGAAGCCGGAGCTCATGAGGTACATGGAGTACATCAAGGAAGGAGGGACTTGGGATCCTAATTCCAACCGACCCGTAATTTATTTCAAGTAGTCTGTCATCCCATTATGTATCCCTTTTTCTTTTTCTCAGTTCCTCCTCTGTGGTTCTGTTTCAATAACTAATGTATCATTTTGGTCCGTCAACGAAAAATAAGATGGATTCATATGTAAATAGCTCTAGCTTTGGGTGTTCGTTTTCAGCAAACTTGTTCCTTTTCGTGAATGGTGGATTAACATCAAATGTTTTCTATGTGCCGTTTTCTTCTATCTGGAGTTACTGGATACAGGAAAAAAGGGGGAAAAAGTGCGAGAATCTCTTCTCAACCAATCGAGAATGAACAAAGTTTTGTCTCGGCACCAAGAGGAATAAAGCTGGGGTGAACCTTACCAGTTGTTCTATGAATGAAAGAATGGCATCGACAACGGGAATGCCAATTTCCCAAGCGATTTACTGAATAAAGGCAGCCCAGGGCCTGATCAGATCAGTTCGAGAAGGCGAATTGCTTAACCAATCCAACCAAAAGATTTCCTCCACCGGGTCCATTTCATCTCAAATCTCGCCTTCACAGTAGAGAAGGAGCCGTCCGTGACCCTAAGAGTGTAAATGATGGATGGTGGGGGCCCTGGGGACGAGGAGCAGGAGGAGAGTGAACGAGAAGAACCAGCTGAGCTGGTTCAATGATTTGGCTCCACTTACTAGTTGTTACTTGGCGCCTTCTGCTCCAATCGCTAATCCCTCCTAATCTCATTATTGCTCTGATATAAACTGGCTGACGACAACTTAGCCTATGATTAGACCACTTATCACATCAATGAACGGACCCCTTTGCATCATTGCTCAATCATTCACTTATACGTGTTTTTTTGTTTGGTGTTTTTTTAAATATCATAAGTAATTATTAAAATATTTATTTGTGGGTATAAGATCCGTGAGGTTGCTTTCTTAAAAGGTTTCTTAAAAGGTTCAAATTTTTTAGTGCACTAATTTTAACATGGAATCAGAGTAGGTCGGTCACGAGTTCAAATTTGTCACTAAGTTTTAACGCAAGTTTCAACAGTAATTAGTTCTCTTTTTGTATTAGTTGAAATCGTCAACCAATGTTTTTATTCAACAAAATGTTATTTTAATTAGATATTTAAGTAGATATAAATGGTTGGTGCTTACCAATAAACCTTCGTCCCGAAAAGTCGGCTCAAAAGCACGTCATAACATGTGATTTATGCCGTTTTGATGAAAATGATTTTTATATTAAAATATATTCTGTAAAATGATCTAAATAGTAATAAAATAAATAATTATTTTCTTTCTCTCTCAGAAAATAAAAATAAAGGAAAAAATATTTTATATATTTTTATTTTTAAATAATAATATTAATATTATTGTAATATATACCCGTTTAGTGAGATTTTTAAATCCGATTAAATCAGATGGATCAGAAGCGATTGGGTCACCGGATCCGGTTTTATAAAATTAGATCCGAACACGTCGAAATACCCGATAAGGGAAAGGAAATGACGACAAATTCCCATCAGATATGTTCTGCCTGTACAAACCCAGACACGTGCAAGTGAAAAAAAACAAAAAATGCTTTCACGGGTATTCGTGTGGTGCGGTTTTCCCGCCTCCGTACACCAAATAGCCGCTCGTGTCGATCTTATCTGCTTCAGTTTACTCTTTTACCGGTTTACCTACCCTGATCATGGACTTGTTGGTAAAATAATGGTCGGGTGAAGAAAAGGAGCAAGAAGCTATGCGAGTAGAGGACATGAGCGTCTTCCCTGCACAGGGCAAGATCCAATTGTCACTGTGATGGAAGTGGTCGACGTCGTCGGCTTCGTTTGATTACGTGGCGGACTCTTTGCGCTGCGTTTTTTTTCATCTACTTCCCTTTCTCTGGCCACAATTTCCTCCCCAATCACTCTCCATCCTTTTCTCGCACGTCAATGCAATGGGCATTTACGGAGCTGAACTGCATGTCCGAGTTGAAGCCTCCGGGTAAGCGCTAGGCGGAAAAAAAGGGAAGTAGGGGATGAACTTCTCCTAATCCCTGGTTCGCTTATTCGTTGCTTTCTATCCTTTTTTCCCTTTGCTTTTTTATCCTTTTCTTCTTCTCTTTTCAGTCGTGTATGGTCTGCCTTATTTGATAATCTCCAGTTTTGATACATTTTCTGGCTTTATTTATGTACGGGATTTTTTTTTCTTTTTTTTTCTTTTTCTCTCTTTCTTTCACGTTGTTGGATCAATCTTTCTTCTTAACAAGCGGCACTTCTAGGCCGTTTCTTCACTTTTTTTGTCCACCCAAATTGATAGAAGAGAGTTCCTTGCATTACTGTGTAGCTCAAAGGTTAGAGCGTGGATGTTAGATGAACGATCTTCAGACTCTGGATGTTCGTTGGCCTTACTCGACTTCCGCTCCCGCAGAAAGCAGTTTCAACTTGATTTACTGATGCTGCTAAGAGTGACTTGAATGTCAGTAGCATTTTAATATCCTGTTCTACGGTTTGGAGGACGTCTTCCATCTCTCCCGCCATCACGTGAGTGATTGCTAGTAAATATGAGGTAAATCTTCGCTCTTTTCTTTTAATAGAAATGTCTGTTCCCAAGTTAGGTATAGCTTCTTGTTTTTTACGATCTGGAGTCTCTTTTTGCCCCTTGTAGCAGCAATCTTTATTGGTTCGAGAATCACAATTTTCTCCCCCAATACGATTTTTGCTAATAAATAGATTTCTTTAAACGAAAGCAATTTTTATGTATTTTTTTATCGTTTTAGATTTTCTCTTTGCGTACACGTTTTATTGATTTGTATATATTGAATATGCTAGTTTTTCTGTTGGAAGCTAAAATTGTTATTCTATGTTTGGCACCTGCAATAGAAGACATTGGCAAATGAAACTTTTTTGTTTCACTCATGTTAAAGCTTATAGAAGAACCTTGTTGCAGTTACTCATCTTCCATTAAAGCAAAGCGACTTTTTATAGTTTCGACTACAATTATTTTCAAACAACATAATAAATAAATAAATAAATCGCACTAGATTTTATTTCTTGATGAAAAGTGCTTTTACTTGAACTGATTTGCCCTAAGTCCTGATAATTGGTTGCGTCCAGTTTCAGATGGTAAAGGTGATCACTCCATTGGATTTATCTGGTGATTCCTTATGTCAGACTCTGTAATACAGAGTGCTAAAGACTTGAAAGCTATAATGTCAGACCGTTCTGCCCTAAAACCTTTTGGTATTAATGCTAAGGCTAGAGGTGTCATGCAACCTTGCCAATCACTTTGGCTAGCCCATTGGATGCGCACAAGCTATGGTCCTGCATCACTTTCTAATGACCCATCCACCATAGGTGATGACAGGAAGGATGGAAATTCTTTCAGTAAACAGAAGATGATAACATCTCAAATAACAGAGTCTTCTAGGAAAGGTACAAGAATAGCCATAGATATAGGCCAAAGTAATCCTCTTGATCATAGCCATGCAATGAAAGGCAGAAAACGAATGTTAGAAATGCCATCTGATGCCTGTCAGTCTGGTGCTCAAGTGGTCACTAGAACTACAGAAATCATGAAGAGAAGTGAAATGCCAACAGGGAGCCCAATAGAAAACTTTTCTCCAGGAGTTAAAGCAACAGCAACGGACTCCTTATCTCTGTCCAACTTATGTGAGCCTCCTTTTGATGGAAGGAATTTAGCCTGCCTATATCCAAAAACAGATCCAACTATCTGCTCTAATGATCCTCAAAGTGGTGGAAAAGCAGGATCTGTTGCCACTGTTCTAGATAGATCCAGTAAGTATCTTGTCCAGGCAGAGAACATAATACAAAACCAACAAAAAGAACCTGATCGAGATTCAGAAAAGGAAAATGTTCTTATTTCAAGGTCTTTTCAAGAAAAAATTGCAGGATCCACTTCAACTTCCGTACCCTATGGAGTTAACACCGGAGCAGCAAGCACAAGTTGTAGTTTCAGAAAAGACCAGGAGAACATCCATACTTTTCACTTCAAAGATAACTGCCAAGGTTTTCGTGCATATTTGGCTGATATGGAAATAGACACTAGGTTGATTAGTCCGGATTCCAGAGGACTAAATGTGCACAATATGGGAGGAGGTTCTTGCTTCATAAACCTTGTCAAAGATGATGGTAGATTTCATAATTCATCTGTTCCAATGTTACTTCCATCCCGTAATTATAATACATGTGTATCAAGGTTGGAAGAGTCAAGATATGGTCAACATGAATCACCACAAAGAATGCCTGCCTACTGTCTTCAAGATCTAGAGACATTGCGGATATCTACCATTATGGATTCCATGGAGCAGACAACCAGGGGGCCCCCAAAGTTTTCTAAGACCACTCAGCATGTGTTAATCACTAAGAAGACAGATGTCAACGTATCCCACAGAGGAGATGATATGGTTAAAAATTCAACTGTGCATACTGACTTGAAAGGAAATACCTTTGATGGAATGCTCAACCAGCCAGCATTTTTTGGCTGCAATATGGACCAACAAAAGCTTCAAGACGTCTTGGATTCATCTGATAGGGAGAAGGAAGATAGGCATGCCATGAGGACTCGTTTTGTCAACAGACATAATGAATCATCAACTGAAACTGATACTATGTTCTTTGACATGTATCAGCTAAGGAACTCATTTGCAGGTGCATACTTGGTCATGGTTCCAATATGCTGTCAGTAATAATCTTCCTCCATAAGTTTTAGATGTTATACATCCTTAAAAAACTAATTTCTTCTACTGTATGTTTTGCAGGTGGAACCTCTCCTCCGTCAGATAAGGTTTGGTTAGGAATACCCTTGTCATTCAATACTTTTGTAGTTTCTGGTTTTTTCTTTTTGAATTTTGAAGATTAGTCTGCTTCTTTTCTGTATGCTTTGGAAATATCCTACACTTGATCATAATGTGCTCATATACACGAGGAATTCCGAAAAATTGCACGAAAATACCATCAACCTCTCTGTAATTATATGGTTCATATTGAAGTGCTTCTTGCCCTGTGAATTTGTTATTTCAGGTACCGTATACTTTTGCTACTTAGTGTGAGTATAACTAAGCATTAGATATCAAGTCATGCAATCCAACTGGAAGAAATCTAGTGAATGATTTTGAATCTGTTGAAGTTGTAAGCTCTTAAAACTAAGATAAAACATGGTTTGGCCAAATCACGATGTTGTTGTTCCTGGCTTTCATCATGATTAAGAATTGTATGATTTCCAGTGCTGCGTATCATAATGGCAGTAAATACAATTTGCACCATCAGTTAATGCTGATAAGATTAGATCTTTACTTTTTCTTTACACTCCAATCATTGTGTGTAATCTCAATTATTCTGATTCTATTGCATGTGGTGCTTGTCAAATTTCCATCGCATTGAGTTATCAGTGCCTTTGGTGGTGTATGTGTGAACTCCACTCAAATAGCTGGAGTCCTGAACCATATGCACATGGCATGTTTGTCAATGACAGGACCATCAATTATAAGGTTCCAGCACTCTACTGTGTGAGTACATGGTGACCCTTACAAATGGGGTTTTCAGGTTTACTCGCCCTTATCATTTGGACAGTGCTTTCCAAAAGCCTTCTGTCTGGATGTGATTTCTCAGATTCCAGATCAAACAGTTTGACATGGTTGGAACAATTGACAGCTTTGGTGGTTAATTTCTCCCAAAAAAATCATTTTCTGGATCAAGCAGCATGAACTGAGATTGTCACATTTCTGACATAAATTGTCAAGGAAATTGTTCAATGTTTTTCAGAATTGACAGCTACGTCTCCATTTTTCTTTATTTCAAGGGAGAGAGGGAGTACTAAATAAAGAAATAAGTCTGTACCATGGACCAATACAGTAGGACTCTTCCCAGTTTGAAATCTGATCTGCTTCTCTAAAACTTGGTTTTAGGTTTGTGTTGCAGTGTATCTGGGGTCCCCTTCATTTGGTGGGATTGTATGCCCTGGGAGTTTGTTTGGTAGTATACTTTAGTACAGTTATATGTTATCATAGTGCTTAAAATGCTTGGAACCTTCAAAGCAACTGAACAGAAGTTACCAAATTCACCCTCATGGATTTCTAAAGATGCTCAGGGTGTCTCTAATCTCCTTATATGGAATGTTGACTGCGATCACTGACTCAATTTCTTGCAGAACGTTGTAGCAGTGGCTTCTTCAGGCAAAGCAGTTGAGATGGGAATGTTGAGAATTGAGTTACCTTATCCAAATGATGAGTTCCCTACTGTTTCAGCTGTAGCAAGGTCTTTAGGAAGCAAAGAGTTGAGCACATCTCCAACTGAGAGTTTGGATGTGGAGAACTTCCTTTCCCAAATCAAGCAACAGCCAGATAATGTAAACTGTTACTCTCAACCCGAAATTCCTCCCACACCGAGCTCTTGCAGCAGATGGGTTAAGCGCCTTAGGACAAGTTCCTCTGATTCTCAACCCCTCGGTACCTATCCTTGGAAAGCAAGAGAAGAATTACATGGTGAAAACATTAATAAGTTGTTTACCAGAATAATGAGTTACCGAAAGACTGGATTAGACCCCGGATTGGGCAATCATCTTGGGAAGGGAACTTTGGAAAATACAGGCATTTTACCAACAATTAGGGAAGCATCCTCCGGGGAGCCGGTGAAGGACCATCAAGATACAAACATCTTGTCACATTTTTGGATTCAGAGACTGCGTTGCAAGCAAGAGGTGGCCCCAGAGACTAGCAGACCTCCTCAAGTGATGTGCGAGCCGTTAAGTTACGACATAGCATTAGAAGAATGTAAAAAAAAGCAAAAAAAGCAGCTTCCCAGCATCGCAGCAATGGCAATGATGGGCAAGGCTGTGGTTGAGCCACCATGTGAATTCAGGAAAAAAGGCGCTTTTGTGGTTTGGAGTACTTGAGAGATGTAATCTTAGTTACAATATGATCTAGAAAGGAATAAAATTTTGACATGCCTCAAAAACATTGGGATGTAAAAGATGGCATTGGAGCAGTCTCAAAGACTGTATATTAAGAAGGATGCTCCAACGGACTATTGTCAAATGAAGCACAGTGAGTCTGGAATGTTGCTGCACTGGTATGTACTCTTGGATTTACGCCATTACTCATTCTGGTGGCCTGTTAAAGTATATCTGGATTATAAGATCTTGCTTATATGTCATTCAAGAGTTTGTGGAAATCAAGAACTCGTGACAGCAAAGTTGACATGTATTCTGCTGTGTTACTGGGATTGTCCATGACCGGTGTCAGATCAAGAAGCCCTTGTGCCTCTTCAGTGAGGTTCGTACAATTTTATACAGCGGTTGGTGTGTTAGATGGTTGTGAGGGATTTTGTTGTGAAAATGTTATGCAAGGGGTTTACACTTTCACTGCTCGTTTGTATTTTCTTCTTTCCGTGTTTTTTTATTTTTTTTTTATAATTTTTTTAGTGAAATGGAGAAACATATATGTTGTACTGTTATTAGACCAGATTGGACTGGCCGGTTGAATCGGCCTAAATGATTCCCGCAGACTAGAAACATGTTAAGGCCTAAAAATGAGTCAAAACTGGGTTAAACTAGGTCATTTGCATGTTTTATTGCTGTGCAGATTTGCCGGCAGTTTGATGGTTACCGCGCTCTCGGCACTGAGAGAAGTGGTCAGTCACCGGGTGGTGACTGAGATAGGTTTTAGTTACATTGTTGTATCAGAAGAAATATGAATGCTTTAGCAAATGACTTGGACTAATTGATAGTTGTTCATCAATGACTTCCTCCGTTTTGGGTGATCCCATCTTGAATTAATCAGACTTCAGCCTTGGACTGGGACTTTTTCTGATTTGAATTTTATGAAAATTGAGCTCCAATGAAGCTCTAGTAACCCATCTACCAGTTTTACACTACAGTTTTCAGATATTCTTTTTACCAAATTCTTACAACTCTATAAAATATCTTTAAAAAACTGATACCCAAGAACAAATCCCAATTTTAATAAATTGATTTTTTATTTTCAAAAATAAAAAATAGTTAGGAATACTGATGTCCATTGGTGGGAACTCAATAGGTCCCTCTCTATTCAAAAACTTGTGCACATATTCTCATTGTATGCTTGTATGGAGCTTGGTAGTCCATCAATTTACCTTGTAACTTCCTGGTTGAATGATTGAACTGGGTCATGCTGACTCATGGGGCTTGCCTGAACTGGGTCCGTCCAACTCTAAACTGGAGTCAGCAGTCGATAGCCTCTTGGGTCCATTTCCTCTCTCCTCTGTCGCCGTCCTCACTTCTTAAGCGCACACCCGACTATCTCCGAATGGATAAAGCCTAAAAAACAACCAGGAAGCAAATCGTCAAGCTCCCATGGAGCTCTCTCTTGGCATCTCTGCATCTCCTTGCATTGATAGAGCTCTCTTCACTTCTTCTCATTTTGTTCAGTCTCAGTACCCTCTTCGTCGTTTTACCAGAAATTCCTCTCGGGAACTTCTTTGCCAGCCTCGAAGTCAAGAACTTTTGCTGGAAAAGCACTTTTTTAACCAGTCGAAAATGAGCAATGAGGACGATGAAAGCACTTCTTGGAGTAGCTTATCGGAAGAATCAAGATTTCTCTCGTTGACCGAAAAGCCTGACAGGAACTTCACGGTGCTTGACGACTACGAGATGGAAGAGCTTGATATTGATGCTGACCCCAATCACCGAAGCGGTTAGAATTTCTTTCTTCTTCTCACAGTACTGTAATTTTCCGTCCTCTACCAGAAATTAGTCGGGAACCCATGGAAGCTCCTGTTTCGATAACATACCCCCCAGTCTCCACGTCTACTTTGTTCTTCGATGAGCTTTATTTTTGGATATGCGTAGCCGTGTATTATGAACTGTTCTGTTCACATACCGAGCCCTAAACTGCATAAAGAAGAGACTGTAAGTTGTTGTGTGACATTTGCTTAAAATAATTAGCTCATATGATTCAACAGGTAGACTACATTTTATCTCAGACTGGTAATCGAGGTAGAGATAGAACCATACCATACTGCAAAATAGACTACGAACTCTTAAGAAAGTGCAGTAGGAAGCCACTAACAACAAAAGAACTAGCAGAAGGAAAAAAAAAAAAAATTCCTTAAAGTTTTGATCAGGAATTCCCAGGGTCAGGTCGCCAGCCTCTAATGGAACATTTCTCCGTGAGTGGAAAATTGAAATGGTGATGTGCCAATCACCATTGGTACCAATGAGGCTAAATTAACATGAAGTAGATAGCTTTGCTTTCTTTTATGTCATCTACCTCTATTACGACCTTCTTATGTGACACAACTCAAGTCTCATGTTACTCAAGTATCAAATAACCTCTCAAACGTCACTTTGCATCAAAGGGAAAATTGCCTTGGGTGATGCCTAGGTAATTGGATTCCTCGATTCCGTTTCTAAATCTAGTGGGCCTCCTCTAGAACTTTACTATTTCCTTTACATCTTTGGACAATCTTCCAAAAACTCCATCATAGTGGAAAAAGAAGGCTTGGTATCTCTCTCTGTATTTGCCTTTAATGTCTCTTGATTGGTCAGGCTATGTAGCTGTACTGGGCAAACCCAATGTTGGAAAGAGCACACTGTCAAATCAAATGATAGGTCAGAAGCTGTCTATTGTCACAGATAAACCTCAAACCACTCGACATCGAATTCTTGGTATATGTTCTGGCCCTGAGTACCAGGTATAGTACTTTCCATATTTGTCACCCTCTTATTTGATTTCTCTCTCTCTTCCCATCATACACACAAACACATGTATCATACTTGCAAACATGCATACAGACAATTTCTTTTTTTATGTAATTGGTTATTCATGTGAGTAAATGTACTGGTTTCCAGATGATTCTATATGACATAGGTGTTATTGAAAAGAAAATGCACAAACCGGATTCCATGATGATGAAAAATGTGAAGAGTGCCGCCATTAATGTCACCCTTTTATTTAATTTCTCGCCCTGACCAAACCATGCTCTCACTCTTTCTCTCTCTCTCTCTCTCTCTCTCTCTCTCTCTCTCACACACACACACACACACACACATGTATGCATACAGACAATTTTTTTTTCTACGTAACTGGTTATTCATCTGGTAAATGTATCAGTTTTCAGATGATTCTATATGATGCACCTGGTGTTGTTGAAAAGAAAATGCACAAACCGGATTCCATGATGATGAAAAATGTGAAGAGTGCTGCCGTTAATGTCACCCTCTTATTTGATTTCTCTCCTGACTAAACCATGTTCTCTCTCTCTCTCTCTGTCTCTCTCTGTCTCTCTCTCTCTCTCTCACACACACACACACACACACACGCAAACACATGTATGCATACAGACAATTGTTTTCCTACATAACTGGTTATTCATCTGAGTAAATGTATTAGTTTGCAGATGATTTTATATGACACACCTGGCGTTATGGAAAAGAAAATGCACAAACTGGATTCCATGATGATGAAAAATGTGAAGAGTGCTGCCACTAATGCAGATTGTGTGTTGGTGGTGGTTGATGCTTGCAAGCTACCTCAGAAGGTGCTTTTAATTATAGAAATCAGCTTACAGAATACTATGATATTTTCTTTAGATCGATTGATTTATAATTTCTGTAGATTGATGAGGTGCTGGATGAAGGTATGGGGAGTCTCACAGACAAGCTACCAGTTCTTATTGTATTAAATAAGAAGGATCTTATCAAACCTGGAGAAATTGCAAAAAAACTTGAGGTTAGTGGCAAAAAAATGCAAAACTCCTAATCAAGGGACAAATTCTGTTAATTCAGTGTAAAGGATGCAGCATATGTGATTCCACAATAAAACTTGAGTGACATGTTAAGTTGTCTATTGATTTATTGTGAATGAATGTAAAATCATTTGTCTATTGGGAATAGTTGGTTTGATGATGTGAAAGGAAATTTTGAGCTGCAAAGGTTTCATTTCTAACTAGTTTCTTCCTATCCCTTTTTAAGTCATACTGTGTTAGTTAATATGCTTATGCATGCTTTGATAGAAGAAACTGGAGTTTAAGCATTTATGCAGATATGCTAGAAGGATTTCCCTTTTTCTTGGGAGAGGGGAACAGATATGCAAGAAGAGTTAAATTATTACGTTTCATTTAAAAAATAATGTCAGGGTTTTATGCTTTTCTCACCACATTTTCCCCAACTTGAGGATCTTTTTGTGGTATGCTCCTTGTTGCATTAGTCCATCTGTTTGGTGCTTGCCGAGATTGGTTCATGATTGAAAAGTAGAATTGTTATTGCTGCCATTAGAAATAAGACGAAATTTTGATTCACTTTCTGAAAGAAATAAGGAAATGAGTTACTGAGATTATACAGAGATTTTAGAAGTATAATTAAAGATTTTGCAAAAATTTTCAGTGGTATCAGAAGTTTACAGATGTTGATGATATTATACCCGTGAGTGCCAAGTATGGCCATGGAGTGGAGGATGTTAGGAGTTGGATAATCTCAAAACTTCCTCAAGGACCTGCTTATTACCCAAAGGTAAGTTAAAGAGTTCCCGTGTGCAGGGATGTGACATTCTGATAATGATCTCTAAAGTATTCAGAACTATGTTTCCTACTTTCCTATTGCTGCTTATTTTTCTATTTTTTCAGGACATTGCTAGTGAGCATCCAGAAAGATTCTTTGTTGGTGAAATTGTGAGAGAAAAAATTTTTATGCAGTACCGGAATGAGGTTCCATATGCTTGTCAGGTAGGTTTAGGTGATTGGTGCCAGCCATTTTGCATGCATTCCCATGCTTCGTTTCTTTTATGATAATGCCTGCACCTTGCAACAGTTTTCCTTTTTTGATGTTTTACACAGGTCAATGTAATAAATTACGTCAGTAGACCAACTGCAAAAGATTTTATTCAAGTTGAAATTGTTGTCGAAAAGAGCTCACAAAAGATCATTCTCATTGGGAAGGTGTGTTAATACTTATATGGACTTCTAAACTTTGACTTCCTTTAGAATTTCTTTATTTTTTATTAATTTTTTACGAGTTTTTATGAAGTGAAATATTGGTCAATCAAGAACTAACGTCTATAGGAGTTCAAAGATGGTAAAGACTATTTTGCATAGATGTGTCAAAAGTATGAAAGATAACTGGGAATGAACTGATTAGAGAACACTGAGGAGAGGCACTTCGAAGTGGTTTTGACAATATAGACCTTAAAGGCATTGGCACTCGTCATTGTTGGTAATGGACAAGAAAGAAATAGATGAGAGCAGAAAATCACGGTGAGGAAGGGTTTTTTTCAGTAGAACAACCTAATAATGGAGTAAGTGGAAGACCAGAATGGGGAAAGATTGCCACTAGAAACTAAAAGATTCATGTTGCCAAGCACAATGGGAGAGGATTCTCATGATGTTGATGATGGTAATAAATAGCAGTTGGTTTGAAGCATTGCATTCCATAATGAATTAAGAATTGATGTGGCTCATAATTAATTTAGAGGATGAGCATCATCTAAACCACCAACAGGAACAGTAGAAAATGCACTCTCAGGAACCTCCTACACCCTTTGGCCCATCAGACTTCCATGTGTCTGTGGGGGTGTGAGAGTGTATAGTAGTGTTTTCTTAAGAACTACCAGTAATCTGTTCTTGATGAATATGTCGCTGATCCCTACACTAATTTATGCATATGGGCAGGAAGGACGGGCTCTGAAGCTTCTGGCGACAGCTGCACGACTTGATATAGAAGATTTTCTACAAAAGAAAGTTTTTCTTGAGGTGCTTGTTTTACAATTTGTTGATTATTAAGACGTTGCTTCTTGCTCTTACTTGGATTGACCAGACTAAATGTTTTATACGAGACAGATTGACGTGAAGGTGAAAGAGAACTGGAGGGAAGATGAAGGCCTTCTGAAGCATTACGGATACGGAGGCCAAATACGAGCTCTTTAGCACCCAAGTAAGGAATGTACATGTAAATGTAAACCAGTCATTCAATTCGCACGACCAGTCAAGTCAGTACCCGCCATAGATGACAGTGTTTCAACTCATCGTAAACGTTAGGAGAGATGAAGCCGTCGAGTCGGGAGCAGACGAGTAATGATATTTTTTGTACCAAGGGTGACATCGGAATCCGGGTGTTGCAGTCAAAAAGTAATTAATTTCTCAGCGTCTCCTTGTCAGGCGCACCATAAATCCTCGTCAGAATTGCATGTGGTAACTGGAGGACTTAATCCCTTACGATCGAGCCTTTTCGGAAATAGAATCTGCTACTATCTCTGGATTCTTCTGAAAGTGAGAAGGCCATGTTCATAAGAATGGGATGGCAGGCAACCGACACTAGCGCACAGATCAGAGGCCCCTCGACTAGATGTTGCAACAAATCCCTTTAGGAGAGAGTACTTGTATCGACTGAAGTTTTTTATTTGGCCGACGATTTGCGTTCAACATGTAACATTTCGGTTCACTTTGCCAACTGACTCGTGGAGACACGATCTGCGTTCTTAATAATTTCAGTCTTCTTCAACAGGTCAATGATTTACAGTGCGTGACTCTGGGAAGGATTTGTTAGTTTAGAATTCAGTAATCGAAGGATCCTCCTGTACTACATCAGAACCAAAGTAAATTCCTGCTTCCCCTTCGAAGGAGGCGTGATTGAAGGAATAAAGAGAGATTAATTTCGCCATGAATTGCGGTAGACGGTGGAAGTGGAAGCAAAGCTGTCACCGATAAAAGGCACAGAAGCACCGGGAGACAGCCACACATGCCCAAAACCTCGAAACTTTCCAAAGGGTCGGTGATAATCAAGGATTTAAGCTGTATCCCCGATTCTCAATAAGAGTTGTTGCGTCTCAAAGAATCTCCGTTGCTTCGAGTGGCATCGGCTTTGTGCTCCAGATTCTTAGATATTGACGATTGGACTGCAATGGGGTTAGCCCCACTCTGGAAAACGATTGAGCACGGCAGTTTACAGATGGAGGACAGGAGCAGTGAGTGGAGAGCAAATGCATTGAGGAAGACGAGGCCCACCCAGGGCGCACGCACCATACGCTTCTTTATTAGACGAGACAGACCCTCACCACCTCCACATGGACTCCTTAATTTGTTAACGCTTCATTAATAGTTTATCCATTAATATGAACCAGAGCCAGATTAAATCTTATTCCTAGTCTGTTTTATCTCCTCATTTGTGTCGATTTAGATCATTTGATAACATTCGAAAGACGAAGGGGTGAAGAACCTTAGCCAGAGCCCGGGGAACCACGTGGGTGGGCCAAGAACCTCGCAAAAGAAAACAAAAGCTTTTTCTTCAATCTCCTCAACTAAAAAGTATGAAATTATAGTAGTTTGGGTGGTGAAGGAACAAGAAAGTAAAAGTGCGGGATAGGAATAGGAAAAGATCGTTCCAAATCTGTTACTACCACTCCATCATCAAGCAAAGAAAAGTATCATATTCACATGCTATGGTCACCTTTAGCTGCTTGTCTTTGTCGTCAATCAATGGCTTGTATGACCTCCAGAGGCGCTTCGGTGGAGCGTTTGCCTAACGTCGTATCTCATTCTCTTATACCACTGGACTTTCAAACCTTACAAATGTAATTTAATGCAGAACCCAGGCCAATTGTAGTGTTTTTCCACCTTCAGACCAGTGAACCAGTGAGCAGAACCCAGCTACTTTATCTGTAATTAATTGCCGTTGCAGTACCTGAGTAGCATTCAATTTAGAAAACAACCTCTGGTAGAAATCTGTACTGTAAAGTCACAGGCTTTCGTTCCAGGTTTGTGAAGAGTTTCAACTGCTTTACGGTGGGGGAAACCGTATACCCCTACTATGACTTCCTTCTCTACTCTCTACGCATCACTGTTCTTTAACAAATGCACTTCTGAGGCCTATTTTAAGCTCCCGTGAGGCCACAGAAGTAGGTGTCAGACCTCTTAGAATCCCATTTCTCTTCTCTGCTGTAAGACGGTCTCTCGGCTGTCTTCCTACTGCATTTGTTCTCTGTGTCTCTAAGCGAGAGCAGGTAGGAAAGAGGGAGATCTCAACAGAAGTTGATGAAGCAAATGGGTATTGCTTTCTTTCTCCTGTTGTTGTTTTTTCAACACCAGAACCTGCTTTTTGTTGGAGCAGATGGTGGTTTCGTGACTACTAAGGGGGTGCATTTCATTTTGAACGGTAGCCCTTTCTTTGCAAATGGCTTCAATGCCTACTGGTTGATGTCACTGGCATCAGACCCTTCTCAGAGAAGCAAAGTTTCAGTAGCTTTTCAAGAAGCCTCCACTCATGGCCTTAACGTTGCAAGAACTTGGGCTTTCAGTGATGGTGGTGGTGGAGCTTTACAGTACTCACCCGGCTCTTACAACGAAAATGTGTTCAAGGTCTGGAATACTCATTTAGTATTATTGCTTTGTTTTCTCATCTTCATTTGCTTTATATTTGGAAAAGGGAACTGATTTTTATCTTTTATGTCCCGTTTTTTGTTTGTGAAGGGCTTGGATTACGTGATATCTGAGGCAAGGAGTCATGGGATGAAGCTGATCCTGAGTTTAGTGAACAACTATGAGAACTTTGGAGGAAAGAAGCAATATGTTGACTGGGCTAGAAGTCAGGGCCAGTATTTGAGTTCCGATGATGATTTCTTCACAAATTCTGTTGTTAAGGGTTACTACAAGAATCATGTGAAGGTAAGAGTATCTGTTCTTCCGTTTCCCTTTTATGGGTCTTCTTCTGTTTTTCAGATTTTTCCAAAAACTTTATTTTTCTCATGATCTTTTGAGATTCATTTGTTTTTTTTTTTTGTATTTTTCGATGTAGCCACAATAGATGAAGGTCCTATCCTTTTAAAGAAGAACAATTTTCGTTCTTTTCTTAAAAAAATTTCGCACGAAACAATTAGAAAACGAAGAAAGCCCCCTAATCACCTTCTTCCTTTTACTCATTTATATTTAATGGGACTGATGTCATGTTTTCTCTTGTTTCCCATTGGCATTGAAGACTGTTCTTACAAGAGTTAATAGCCTGACCGGCGTTGCATACAAAGATGATCCCACAATCTTCGCTTGGGAGCTGATCAATGAGCCCAGACTTACCTCTGATTTATCCGGGAAAACAATGGAGGTAAACGATTTGTTTATTTACGGGCATTTTAGTTTTATTCTGTAGGCTAAAAATGCTGAAAGTCCTCTAAAGTCGGGAGTTGGTACCAAGTTTTCAACACATTCTGCAGAAGCTAAACGTAATTTCTTCAACCGTGGAGCTCTTCTAAAAGTGAAAAGCAATTGATAACCAAACAACTGTAAAATACGAGCTTGAATGTCCAAGAATTCGTTTCGGCAATGATGACTTTCATGAATTGTGTGCTTCAAAAAATCAATATTCCCGTAGTCGATTTCCTTGTCCATGGAGAAATTCCAGTCGTGTCAAGTCTCTGCGTGACTGTCTGCCATAAAAAAATCGCTGGCAATTGAAAGCGTATAATCCCACTCGTAACTCGCGGAGATCGGTGGCCGATCTCACATGGAGAACAGGTTTAAATGGTGGACGAAGACTCCTCACAGCTTTCTTCTGCAAAAGAAAAAAAAAGGATTTCGATAAAGTAATGCTTCATTTCCATTTCTTTGTTACTGGGTTCCGAGCCTGGCATTCTCTCGAACAGTAGCTTGATGAGAACTTCAAAACATATTGAAAGGTCCTTACCCTTTCGCGGTCAGTCAGAATCGTTATGGATTCTCGAAATCTCCCAAATCTCTATAATACATAAAATTTTTCGTCTTTAACCTCTGTACGCTGCTGTTCTGTCTTTGTCTTGTTGTGCGCATTGTGCACAGAGAGATGCCATCCACGAGCCCCTGTCTGCTAACCCCATTTCCTTCATGGAAAAGAGAGCATCGCAGAAACTTCCTTTGTTGGTTTGTTTGTTCTCATCATTCAAGGAATAAAATTAAAAACTAAAGTGGTGACGTCGATCACTGTTGGTTCGTGATAAAGATGTTAAGAGTACTATCATCTACAGGCTTGGATTGCAGAAATGGCCGCTCATGTCAAGTCCATAGACAGTAATCACTTACTGGAAGTTGGTCTGGAAGGATTTTATGGAGCGGCATCAGCAGAAAAGAAACAATACAACCCAGGTTTCGAACTCGGAACAGATTTCATTGCAAACAATCAGATCCACGGCGTCGACTTTGCTACAGTTCATGCGTATCCAGATCAATGGTAACAGCCCAAACTCGTTATCTATATCTTAGGTTTTTTTTTTTTCTTTGCATCTCGCAGGACTGGATGGAATTCAAATTGAATTTTTTATTGTTATGTTTCACGAGCAGGCTATCGAGCGCAGATGATCAAAAGCAACTCTCTTTCCTCAACACTTGGCTTGACGTCCATATTCATGACGCCCAAAACATCCTCCACAAGCCACTGCTCTTCACGGAATTCGGCAAATCCCGGAAAGACTCTGGTTACAACACCTACCAGAGGGATGACATGTTCAGCACAGTCTATTACAAGATTGTAACATCAGCGCGCAGTGGAGGTGCCGCAGCAGGTGGCCTCTTTTGGCAACTTCTAACCGAGGGAATGGACTCGTACAGAGATGGGTACGAAGTGGTGCTGAAAGAGAGCCCCTCGACTGCTAGTAAGATTTTCCAGCAGTCCCAGAAGCTACATAATCTGGCGCGGATGTATGCCAGGCTGAGAAACATACAGAAGATAAAGAGAGCAAAAGCCATTAGAAAGGCTCAGTGGGTGACCAGAAACAAGGGAAAGAACGTTGGGAACTGAGAGAATGGTTTAGCTGTGTATAACTTAAATGGGTTTTTATGTGCCATGGGGACTCATGGAATAGGACTGTGTGAAGCAGCTCTTTGAGATGGATGTTGTTCATCCAAGAGTGTCTTGTGTTTTGTCTTTCTCAGATTTAGAGCTGCTTGTTTTTACATTTGACAAAAAAATATTAGAAATTTTGTCAATCTATTTTGAAGTGAGATAAGTTCTTATAATACATTTCGATCTTAATTCTTCGCCAAATTCTTAAATAGATATAAATTCTCAATAAGACGAGTTATAATTGATAATTGGATATAAATACTGTTTATTAAGACAAAAACGGGCGTTTGTCTTCTCGTTCTTCCACAGGAGAAGAGTAATGGAGTTCATTTCAAAACTTAAGATCCTCAATTAAGAAAGGAAGACAAACAGAATGGAGAGAAGTCTAGTTATATACAAGGATTCATCAAGAATTTATTTCTACTAGACATTATGCTCTCTTCTGGCACAAAACAGGTTCCGACTGAAATACACCAGGCTCTCAGCTAGACTGCATTCTTCTGGTACTCTTTTATACAGACAATGTCCATTGCCGCATCACTCCAAAGCTGGGAGAGAGAGAGACTCTTTTGTTTTTTACTGGATAACTCTATATGACAGTCCCATCTTTTATCATTGCGTTCTTCAGTATTATGGTGATCCCTGAGCGAATACAAAATCCTTCATGTGGTCTGTTTGCTTCTTGAACACCCTGAGCAGTCAAACGTAGGAATAATAAGCCTAGTGCTTACTTCTATTAGAATTGGAAAGATTGAAAGGATTTGGGTAGCGGCACTTACATCTTTGTTTTCGATTATAACGTTCTTTCCTATCTTGGCACCCATGTCAATGATGCAATTCCTTGAGAATAACAAGACCCATTAAAGTTGAATTTGGCATTGTGGCCTGTTTTGAGTCCTTTTATTCCTGAAGAAAAAACAGATAAATTTTTTACCTGATCTTAGAGTTCTGTCCCACACCAATGGGAACCTTCCCTTCAGCCAGTAAGGATGCTATCTCTACTTCTGTTTGGTAGTAGTCAGCACCCATCATCATAGTATCCTGAAACAATTAAAAGTACTTGAAATGGTTCAAAATCATGAAACTGTTTCATTTTCATTGCAGGTAAAAAATCTTTTCTGAATCACATTATTGGGAGTTGAATTTTTGCTGAACAGAGATTACCTGTAACTCCACACCACATTCTAGACGGGAGCGAACACCCACAATAGAATGCTTAATGCTACATTCACGTAAGAAACACCCGTGCGAAATTATTGCATTTTGAATCTGAAAAATTTAGGTTGAACTCCATGAAATTCAAAGCATATTAGAAAGCAAGAAACCCATACACATAGATCAGAAGTACCAAGTACCTGGCAGTTGTCTACTTTGGTTGGAGGCAAGAATCGAGGTGATGTGAAGAAAGGTGTCTTAGGGTCATAGAACTCAAACTTAGGATGCTGCACCATAATAAACAAAAAACATAAAAGAAAAAACATTTGAGTGCACCGTGAGAAACACTTATCTGAAATTCATTTTGCATTATACTTATCATAAATCTTCAAAATAAGAATTTTTGGGAGCATAATCTTTGCTGAGTTTGACCAAATTGATTGCAAAAGTTAGTGTCTACCTCATCGGTTAGGGCCAAATTAGCATCAAAGAAGGATTTAATTGTTCCAATGTCTTCCCAGTAGTCGTTAAATAAATAAGCCTGTCATGATAACAGGAATCCACAACCTCATCAGAAGCCCCTTTCATGAAATTTATAAAGAAGAGTCCTAACAAAGCACAGAAAGGTGCTGTGGTGTTTTTCATAAATAAAGGACATCATGACAGAAGCACATCTAGAACATCAAAGACTTTAAGAATCACCTGGACATTGTGTTCTTTCACAGCTAAAGGGATTATTTCTGAACCAAAGTCATTTGATGTTGGATACCTCCATCTGGGAAAGTAAATCAATTTAGTATTTTTAAGATGGTCAAATCTGGTTTTCCCTTGAAAGATACTCGCCTTAAAAGCTGTAATAGAACATCCGTTCGAAAGACATAAACTCCCATTGATGCAATATATGGAGATCGTGCAGCTTCATTTGGAGATAATCCCAGATGAGTGGTGTCAACTTGCTGAAACAATCCAACAGTGGTTTCACATGAAAAAATAAAGTTATAAACCAAGGAAAATTAAATGTGGGAACTGAAAAAAATCTAAGGAAAATATGTCAAGTAATGTATTGGGTGCACCATGGATTTAAGCTCAGCCCCGGTTGGTTTCTCAGAGAAGTGGATGATCCTACCCGTTGCATCTATCTTCATCAACCCACAATCAGATGCTCGACTGAAATGCAACAAGTAACTCCAAATAAATTAAAGCTGATGTAAGTGAAATTTCAAACTAAATTTTGTGTTCACAAAACACACAACTGCTCATATCAAAAAGCAGAAGAAAAAAAAAGTCACTTTAGGCTATGCTAGTTAGTCATTTGTTCGTGTTACAACTAAAAAGGGTGGCCTCGCAAGAAATGCATTTATTTTAACAGAACCACATTAACATACCTGTCATCAATGGGAATGCATGACACTGTAATATCAGCACCTTTCTCAATATGTGTCTGCAAGAACATCAATGATAGAAGTTCCCAAACACATGAGAATTTTTTTTAAAAATAGATTATAGATAATGCAACCACATATCCAATTCAGGGAGATTGCCTCTTAATCTTCCAGGGAACATCGCATTAAACTAGCTCATACATATATATACCTGAATGAAGTCCATGTAATTCATTCGATAGAGATGATCACCAGATAAGATGAGTATATGTTCAATATTCTTATTTTTGGCATCCTGCATAAGTCAATGAAGGGACATCAAATGAATCCACGCTGAGGAACATAGTTTTTATTCCTTAAAGATGATGATAAAGCAAGCAGGTTGAATTCTTCACCTCAAACATCCAGATAAATTGTCTAACGGCATCCGCTGTGCCCTGGAACCATCTCATTCCTGCTTCACCGGGTGTCTGAGTGGCAGCCAGGACCTGTTCAGGGACAAAGGAATCCAGCTCGTCGAGAATTATGAGTAAAAAAAAGATTTACACGAAGATTCCTCTACTCTTGTGTGCTAATGCCTAAATCATAAAGCAAATTAGAGCGGGAGAAGAGAGAAAAAGCAAATCTTTTCTTCTGTGAATCTTACCTCCACAAAACCATCTCCAAAATTCACTCCATTTCCAAAACTGTAAGTTCGAGCTATGTGGCGATTAAGTGAAGCAGAGTTAAACTGAGTCAGGACAAATATCTTGTTTATTCCACTGTTGATGCAGTTGCTCATAGGAATATCAATAAGCTTATAGCATCCACCAATAGGAACCTACAGAAGACACAAAACCATATGGTATTCCAACATTAATGATCAGAACGAGGGGATCAATTTATAACAGAAACATAAATTTATCCAGAAATACCACATATTCAAAGTAGTCATGACCATACTCTCATCGAATCTCAGTGCTTCTTTCCTTAATTAAGGTGCTAGCTCCCACAAATTTATCCAGGAAAGTTTTTAGGTTGCAGGCAATATTTCTGCCGTAATCGTCTATCTAGAGCGAGCAGAACACTGGCTACGTATAAAAAGAATTAATCTATAGCATGAATGCTTACTGCAGGCGTGGCTCTTGTGCTGGTCAGAGGGAAAAGTTGAGTTCCGGCGCCTCCACCCAATATGATCGAAGCAACATTTTTGGGATTTGCTATTTCCCTTCCAAATGTTGGTGCCCGTAAGTTCTGAAGTAAGGAGAAGAACAGTTAAGTAAATCCATATCGGATCAAGGAATATGATACAATTAGAAAATAAAAAATAAGTAGAGAAACAATCGGCCATTTGGCTGATCACACACGACTGTTTTAACAGAAGTTTAGATCGTACACTTCAACAGTACCAGGAAGGCTTCAGAGAGCAACTGAGCTAAGAGAGGTCAGTATGATCATCGCTGTAGGGAAAACTGGAGGTGAAATTCAGAAATAGAAACAATCTTTTTTTTTTCTTTTTTCTTTTTGTGTGTGTGAAAATACTCACCAGCATCTCCTTGTTGACGTCCGTCAGAACACAAAACGTAGTACCAGCCTTTCTCCTCTTGGAAACAAAGCTCATACAACTCGAACTCTGAGCCAATTTAGTGCCGTAAATGCTGCTTTTGAAGCCTCCTCCCCCAATTCTATCGTCTCCGTTACCGATCGCTCCTTTGGTGAGTTGTGCTAGTCTGGCATTCGCCTTAAGGACCATATTGCAAGGATCCATTGCAGGTAATATGGCGGGTGCTCTTTTCTCAACAAGCCAGCCAATCTACAGACGAGACTGGAGAGAGTAACTTTACAATGAGCAGAGAGGAGGCAAATCAGCAATTACAGAACTTTTTTTTTATTTTTATTTTTTGCGGGAAACATGCCACAAGGAAGAACAAGAACCGTAGCGTAATATTCCAAAAGACAACATACGGAATCCCTGAAATCCAAAAGAGTTTTAACACGTATAACTTCTTACCTGATATAAACCGCTGAAAGCCCAAGAAAGGGAAAACTCCGCAATTTGAGAAAAAAGCAGAGTGCAGTTACAGAATTCCAAAAAGTCCCGGCAACTGAAGGGAAGAAACTAAAAGGCCCAGATCAGAGAAATCTAAAAAAACGCCATAAAATGCATGAACGGAAAGATTGATTAAAGAGGTGGAATCAGCAGGTGGTCTGCAAATGCATGGGTAGCAGCAGAGGTGGTCGGTTTATTGGCATGTGAGCCGTCACGGAAATACAGAAATTCCCTTTTAAACTTGTAATTGCGGTTTTATCAAATCTTTTACATAAATTTGAGCAATGGGTGATGTCGATCGTCCTCTACCTCTCTTGGGGAACGGGAGGAGGGGTCGGAAGCAGGGGAGAGAGTGCAGTGGAGAGCTCTGCACTCAACACTCTTTTTTAAATCAATTCGTAAAGCAGAAAGTTCCAAAATCCAAACACCTAGGTGTAGAACTTTACAATTTTTTTTTTAAACAAACGGGAAAAAACCAGTGTAGCCGTCAAATCGTCATGTTTGACAGACCCACTTGCAGAGGTGAAAGCAGCCGTGAGGAGAGTTTGATATCTTAATCGACATGATTGATTAGATTAGCAGGAAGAGAGAGAGTGGCGAGATATTTAGCAAGTGAGAGAGAGACTACGTCAGTCGACGCAACTGAGAGGCAGAGCAACGGCTCAAGCAAGAAGACGAATTACTGTGTAATAGGTGACCATGCTTATTATCCCATCCAGAGACCAACACATGCTCTCTCTGTCTGAACCCTTTGCATTTGCCAACTTGAGTTAACCGTGACATATAATTCTCAGTTGTCCGCACCGGGGTCCACGTCTTTTTTGACGGTCCAAAAGCAAGTGGTTCCATTAATGAGGAGCCAGTTGGTCGAACCGGAGACAGTCGAGGACAGAGGAGTACAAACATTTTACGTTTGTGTGCGTTGTGGTGGTGACGGAGGAGTTCTCCAGGACCGTCCACGTGGTTTTTGGTTTGTTTGTTTTGCTTTTATTAATGATTGACCCAACAATACCGGGCGTGTAGAGCTGCGACAAATATGCAAGTTGTTCTAGATAGACATGTTGAGATTCGATTTTGTCACCCACCCCTTAGATCTCCTTCCTTCGGACTACCCCTCTCAAATCTGAGTTTTACAGGGCCTGTTTATAATGAGAATGAGCAGTTAAAAACAGAAGTAACTATGTATTCCAATAAAAGTCGAGTCAAGAAGAAGATAACATCCGGCTAGACTACAAGCAGCAAATACCATCCATTACATTGACAAATCTCACCATGGGATGTCGGAAAATAATACATCCCAGACCAGTTTCCGAAAACATTAGTAACCAAATTTTCTAATTTTTTTTCCAAAGGCTGATCCAATCCAAAACACTATCTCTGCGATCCGATCAACGGCTATCTCAGTCATCCGATCATGATCAGCCGACTGAAATAACCATTTCACACTAAACGACTGAAATAGCCTCAGATAGCCTCTTTCTCTGTAAAAGTTCAATCCACAGATTTGTAAGCCACAACATACCTATATAAACTGATCAAAAAGTTTTTTAGAAAAAAAACATACAGAACCCTTGTATTGTAAACACGATTACCCTGGAAAGTAGTTTAATTCCAGTACACTCTGAGTTACAAATTCCTTTCTGGTTTGATGAACCTGTAAGCATCATCTTCAAGCTTTCTGATTTCCTTGTAATCCATCTTTACCACAGAATTATTCCTGCTGCATTTTGCAGTAATTCTTTTTTTCTCCAGGTTTATTTTTTTTCACCAGTATAATGTTATTTTATTTTTCTTCTGGACTACACAACGTTTATCCCTCGTTCAAATGGAAAAACTGAGAAAGATGTGAACGCCAAGGTTCAAGTTCAAATTTAGTCATAACTCAACCCATTAACATAATATCAAACTCGATAGTTTTCTCACTGAACAACAGTAAAAGATACCAAAAACCCATATCTCATATAGCTCTAATAAAACATGCTCATTCAACTAAAACGGGGTGCCCTGCAGAGATTGACCCGGATTTAGAAGGTGAAAATAGATTACAAGGTGTCCTGAAGAGAGAAATCTCATGTATTGGTTGCTCTCGTGTAGATCTGCTGACTTGCATGTTTAGAGACCATCCTAATTGACCCTTTTGACATCAAATCCATAATCGCCCTACGGGCAAGTGACCCATTTATCTGACATTGAAGCAGCACAATTAATTAGCACTTCAATCACCCAAATATTAATAAATAAAATGGTCCCAGTACACAAATTCAAAGTATCAGCATGCCAAGGAACAACCAAATTACACATATTTTTCAATATAGAAACAGGACTTGTATACTAAAAGGTAGAGAGTCAAATTTCCTCCTCCTACACACATAGTTACTTGGGTAGCTTAAGTTACCAAAGGTAGGGAATCAAACTTCAAATTCCACTCTTAAGAATGAAATCGTTGAAATCCGTCAAATGATCAAGGATTACACAATGGTACTAACCTGGATGTAGATAACTGATACCTACCAAGTATGATCTGTAATCGGATAACAATGCCAGACAAGAAAACTTACATGACACTCCAGTTAAATGTAGGTTGGTAAAGAGAGGACACATAACAGAGTCAGCCTTAATCAAGTAAACACCAATTCTTAGCAATTTCCTCACTCATGCTGGAGAACATAACTATAACCCCTAACACCATACTGCAACTTCAATAATTATCCACTCTTCGAAAAGCCTACAATTCCAGCATGTCCCATAAGAACTACAGAAAAGGTGGGACAAATCACACTCAAGTGACATCAATTAGAATGTATCTTCCAACCCACTCAACAGCCATCAAGTGGACCGTATCTTGCAACCCACAACTACTTTCATAAAATAATACACCCAAAAAATAAGAAGGAATTCTAACATTGCACTCAATTACTATAATCAATTAATCACAATTTAATTTTTCTGAACAAAATCAACAGTTATAAGTAATTACCCTCAATCTATCGGACAAGATGGAAGGAGTGATGAGCTTGTATTTAGGAACTTCTGATAGAAGCTTATCATATGTGGCTTGGTCAAACAGCACCACATTGTTCACCTTTTCTTTCTGCTTTCCTTTGCTCCATTTCTGAAAAGCAAACACGTGATAAATAACAACTAAAGACCCAAACACCATTGTATGTTTAAAAGCCAGAAATGGGTAAATCACAAAACATAAATGAAACTTAAATAAGAAAAAACCACATAACAGCAAAATTTAAACTTGGAAAATAAATGATTTCTAATAGGACTTAAACAGCTCACCAGTAGCCACAAAGGAGAAAAGGGAACCCAGACCAAAAGAGAAATAGAGATATTTATAAAAAAAAAAAAATGTACAAGTGTTGCTTAAAGAAAAGAGTCAAATACGAAAAGCAAGCAGCTGGTTAGAATGCAGAACACTCTGATATTTCAATGTATGTTTTCCACTAATATCTGAGATGAAAACCACTCTTCTAAAACAAATAGGTTTTATTCATTCCTTCCTCAAAACACACATAAATGCCAATTATTCCTTAAAAAAAATACTAATACTGTAATCCCTTCCCAATTGAATGACAAAAATACATATCAGCCAGCGAACACTACTAACAGTTGAAGCCCAGACATTTCCTCCCTCTCGTTTATGTAACTTCTTTAGGAAGCTTTCAATTATAAACCAACAAGGTAGCTGAGTGACAATCTTCTCCTCCTCAGAAAAACCATATTAATAATGTCGAAATAGACATCACATATTTGAGCTGTTCGTTCTGTTTAAAATTTTTGCCTTTTTTATTTTAATAGTTGATGGGCGTTTAAATTGGAGGATATGACTGTCAGGTTTAGGTTCTATTTGTATACTTGGCAGGTTTATTTGTGTTACGGTATACTTGCTTTATTAGTTTTTGGATTCACCATTTGTTATTTGGCCTGCTTGAGTAATTCTGCTTATACTAGTGAGTTTTACAGTCCCACTGGTCCAGAAGCTCAAGCTGAAGCATTCACTTTCCAGGTTACAGAGCAAGGCCTAGGACCTACAGTGGGATCAATCCCATAACATTTGACAGAGTTGGTTGTAAACCTCCAAGGGAAATTACAATTAAAAAAAAATTAAAACTTGCTCAGAGGCCAAAAATTCTCGGACTTATGATAGTCTTTCACTCTCCCAGAGCAGAAGAATATTTCCCCTCTTCCTCATTCGTTAAATACATAGTGCAAATAATGCAAAACAATTGAAATATTCATTTTCATCAGGAAAATAGCGGCTGTGGATGAGACGCCAATAGAGAAAAAAAATTCCGATCACACCTCCTATCGTATTTATGTAATAAAAGGAGGCAGAAAATGTAGGTACGGTGGAATGAAATAGAGTTGTTAGAGGCGTTTAAGCACCCAACAAAGAAAAAAAGAACTATAAAGAAAAAGCACTGCCTACCTTCTTCTTTTGCTTGCCTCCGCCGGATTTGGCTGGCTTTGATGATGGAGGAGGAGCTTTGTCTTTCTTGGGCGCCTGACAACAGAAAACGAAAAGAAAAAAGTCGCATCAAAACAGAGAAGCTAAAGGGGAAAGACCCAGCTGCGCTGAATCGGCGAAGAACACAGACATGCAAGAGCTATACGCACCATTTCGTCTAAGTTTGGAAAGCAGAGAGCGAGGGGGTCTGAAAGTGCGGATGGATATGATATAATTGCAGCAAGGACGCATAAAACCCTAACAGGGGTGAGCCCACTGTCCAATAGCGTCGTATTTTGCCTGTCTCAATTCAAAAGTGAGTGACCATACATCATCGATTTAAGATATTATTTAATTTAATAAAAAATAAATTACATTTATTAATTATTAAAAAAATATTTTTCTAATATAATTAATACCTCACATTATCGATTTAAGATATTATTTAATTTAATACAAATATTTGAACTAAAAGAGTTTTATTTCTTTTTTAACTTCTTCCTGAACTTCAAATGACCGAGGGAATCACTGTAGGTGTATGCCATGGATCGAATATCCTCCATTGTAACTCGCTTTTTTTTTTGGAGACAACTTTCCCTGCTTTCTAACAAGTATGTTTGAAGCCCTTCCACTAATATCTCTGAAATCTCTTGTTCTCACTCGCAATGATACTCCTCCAAAAACAGAAGAGCAAGCAAGCATTGATGGTTATCATATACAATAGAAACAAATGCCTGTTTAAGTACTGTATATTTGGGACATGCAGATGGTTCAAATTTCATCCAGAAGCCAGTTTTTAATTACATAGATCACAAAGACTGCACAAGAGCCAACTGCAATAGAAACCACAACGAGCCTAACCCACAAGAAGGACAAAAATGCCTCCAACACAAACCCATGCCACAAGTAAAACCAACCAGCAGAGAATATGGTTCCTATTATAGCTCCCACCACCACTTGGCTCATACTGTGAAGTTGTTGTGATACCCGAAGCCATGACTGCCAACATAGATAAAACATATGGAATTATATCAAAACCATTTATATAACATGGACCCCAAAATAAAAACAGACAACAAAGATCAAATGCAAGTACTCAATTTTTTTTCTTTTTTTTTAATACAACAGGAAATGAACTAATGAATGGTGACGTCTTCAGCAGGTTAACAATGGCTCAATTGACTGGGTGAAAACTCATTTTGACATGGATGATGGCTTGAGAACTTCTGAGCCAGCCCCCTTCAATGGAAGTTCCAACATCTCTGTCCAAGTGTTGAGAGTAAATCTTAACCCTTGAAGGAATTCCTCATACATGACAAGCTTCAGTGAGATCCGGAAGCACAAGGAATACATGCTCAGGAAAAGGTTGAAACTAGGGTCATGAACCCTGAATACTCATCTGTATACTAAGACTATTTTCATTCTTGTTTTGACGACGACGATGATGTACATGAACTAGGGTGGATGTTTTATCATTAGATACCATCTTGGGACCTTTAGAATCTGATACATATCGGCTAATAAATGATCGTGTATCATACAGTATCATCTTGTCTTAAGTTGAAAAAATCATTAAAAGATAAAACATGCAAAATGTTACGCAATTGTGGAGAGTATCAGCATCTCCAAAATCTAAAACATATCAGCTACCATCTTTAACATGAACTGAAATACACAAAAAAGTACTGGGCATATGACATTAGGTCAAAAACTTACCAGATATGCTCCACTACTTAAGACAAGAGCTCCAACAGTCAGGGTAAGAGCATTTATTCCCAGCCACTCAAACACTGTCAGATGAAGACCCAAAGAACAATCATAAGCTAACCAATTACATGGCATTTGAACAATAAGATAAGACTGTGTTTAGGCACTGCATGAATTCTCAAAAAGCTGGGCCCAAAAATCAGTCACTTTTGTCAGTGATGAGACCACTCCCACAAAGAACCAGTTTACATACAGATTTGTTGAATTTATCTGACTCCGAATTAAGACAACACAAAAAAAATCAGCTTCGACAAATTGGACTTGAGTAAAATCAGTTTTGAACAGGCTAATCTTTGAAGATTTTTTATGTTATCAACCCCACAGGGAAATACCAAGAATAAATACCTCGATTTAGAATTTTTTTATATCATTCCTATCAGTCTTAAAATATACACCTTAGTTATATAATTATTAGATCTCCCAACAAGATATGACAAAATAAAAAAGGAGGCATTACATATCCTCTGTTTGTAGGAAATGGCTGCACCATTATATATATACCAAGAGACCAGAAAAAACAGCCCAATTATTTTCCAACATCGTACTTTCTATAATCTGTAATAAAACCACTCATAATACTTTTTTAAACTAACAAGTTCTTTTACAATTATATTAATTAAAAATATATTTTTTTCTGAATGGTTAACAAACATATACCTTAGAAACGCATCCAAGTAAACTGTATGCTGTAAATACTGAAAAACCAAGTCTGTCATCCATTTAATAAGGAAAAGAGAAAATGAAATGCATTAAAACCGTATACAGTAGATACACTTTCCAGAACATTAAAAGACCAAAGATACTCCAATCATGTCAAGCAATGAACATACACTGGAAAATAATCCAACTTTGCAGAAGAGATGAATCTGCACATTTGATTGGCATCATATGACAAGATCTGCTTGCTTAAGGAAGCTTGCCAATCCCATTTTCAGGTTGTGAATTAGCTTTAAGTAGATTGTAGTGAACTCACTACGAAGCTACTTGTTTCCTAAAGTGGGATCAATGTATGCACTGGGAAATGCATCTTTCAAGCTGGAGAATCAGTTAATACAAAATCGAGAGTGTTTTCCTGTAAGTTTGGGAACATTATTCTGGCCCAGGTATAAGGTATAGTCAGTGGTAGAGTAAGTTTGTCATTATCCAGTAGGGTAATAAGATAAATGGGTAAAGAGTATGCATTTAACTCTTTTATCCTTCAGCGCTTTTCCCCAGAGTTTCAATGGTTAGTAAGATAAAAATAGGAAAACATAATAAAATTGAAAAAGTATATATGATTCTAAAAATTCCACTACGTCCACTAAAGCAAAACAATTTACCTGTGGAGAGCCACTGGCAATGATTAATTCGGATTATAACCGCATGGGTCGCAGCAAAGTGATTCTGAAAGTTAAGAGACCCATGGCCTCCCGTGATTCTGCTTGGTTCTGACATAGCACAAACCATCAGGGGTTTACAAAATCCCACAACGTGTAAACTTGTTATGTGTTATTTTTTTTCTCCCTCCATTTAAATTCAATTGATATAAGTTCAAACAATTCCTTCAACTAAGAAAAAGGTAGAACATATAACATGGAAACCTAGTGTTTCTTTCTCTTCTCTAGCTCTTGCACAGTTTTAAGATTTGGTAGAAATTTTATGAAGATATTATAAGAAGCATTAACTAGTTATCTAATTCCATGCTCTCTGAGTAGAGAGTTTGGATATTTCAAAATTGATGCCAGTGGTTTGACAAACAGGAATTCCCAAAAGACTTGGGGACAATCACTAACAACAAACAGGAAACAAGCTCACTACGAGTTTCAGTGTGTCATTTAGTACTTACATGCAAGAGCAATAAATACAACACAGAAGAAGATCGATTGGGCATGAGAAGATGGCATTCCAGGGTCAGACTTCAATCCAGGTACAGGTCGCTGTTGGTTCAGTATCCTCTTTAAAGTAATGGAGAGCCCTGCGTTTAGGACTGATCCCATTGCAGTCCATAAAACTTCAGCATCATGCTTCCAGATAAGTATAACACCAAAAATAACTGCAACAAGCCACTTGCTCTGCAATTAATAGTAGAAAAACTAGGATCAGGTAAAATATATATGTTAAGATAATATTCAAAAGTAAGGTAGTATCAGATGCTGAAAGTTTTCAGTGGTCGGGAGGTCATCAATGGAATAGATAGCTGAAACAGTTTTGAGGGCATAAACCTTGATGGAAGTTACTCAGAACCAACATGAAATACTTAATATCTATTTGTACAAGTGCAGCAGGTATAGCATATGTCTCCGCTGTTCAGTGGAAGAATAGGCTCAGAATGCAGAAATTGCCCTGTTGAATCAATTAGTTTTTCAGTTAACTTCTCGATTGAGTAAACGAAAGCTTATATCTTCTTTTAGAGCAATCTGGTAACAAATGCACGGATTCATCTTCTTTTAGAGTAAGCGAACAACAAATGAGTGGCTTACTCGATTACTGATGCGTAATGAAAACTAAAAATTCAGTTTTTCGACTTAATTCAACCGGTGAGCATAATCCAAGACCTCAGAGCAGCACGCCAAATAGAATCCAGTAGTCAAACCTTCCAAACCTCCCCCCAAAAAAATCATGTAATTCAGATCATTATCAACCTAGTCACGTACTTTCTATCACAATTTCATGCGCAACAATCGTAGAAGAGGAAGTTATGCATAATAGAAGTAAGACTCACCGATTTATTTACTACGTATTCCAGTCCACCCGGTGCAAAATCTTGTTGAAACTCCGGCAATCCATTATCCATAACAGCATCAGTATCCACAAAGGCACTATCTTCCCCACTAGTGCCGCTTCTAAAAGCAAAGACTTGACTTAATTCAGTCATGGGCTTCTGCTCCAGAAGCGTGTGTCTTGAAGACCCAGACCACTGAGAAGCAAAACAAACCGAAATCGAGTTTTGAGAGGTACGAAATATAATGGGGTTTGGCGATTTCAAGCGAGACGCAAGCGACGGAGAGAATTTGAGGTTGGGCATGTAAGAAAAAGTAGTCGCGGCGGACATGTTAGTTTGGGTAAAAGGAAAGGAATAGGAAAGAAGTTGCAGAGTGAGTATGAGAATCGTAAGGTGTAAGAGAACGAGAAGACATTGATGTAGGTAGTTGAATCGGTTTAATAGAGAAATCTGGTCCAGAAAAATCCAATAGGGCACATCAGAATTTTTGGATAGTATCTGGTCGGCAAGGATGATGACCGGAGTAAACAATTTTTCTGGTTTGATCGGAGGAGGGGTCGAAACTCCAACAAGTTGCTCACAAAAGTGGCGTACATGGGTAGTTTGAAATTTCATTTCGACATGGCTGTCTTATGGCTATTATCAGTTTGGCACTTCCGAAGCAAAGATGGGACTTGTCTTTAGTGCTCTGAGGAAACGAAGCTTTTATTCGGTCGACGGTTCGCCAAATGTCAATTATCGGCTCCTGTCAAGGGCCCTGATGATTGCTATTCGACAAGAAAGGTTCTTTTCGCACAGGGAAAGAACATCGTAGAAGCGTATTGCAAGGAGGAGGATTAAAAAAAAAAACTCTGATACTAGTCATCGTCTCATCGGAGAATACTCTGGAGTCTCTGGCCACGAGTTTACAAAAATAATAAAGAAACCCAATGTGGCTGGTTGTCGTCGTTGAAGAATACGAGCAGCAAAAGAGCTGTAACGCCACGGGCGACGCCCCCGAAGTGCCGTCTCTGTAGCTACAAAGATGACTCTTTCTCGACCAATATCAACATTCATTCAGAAGCAGTTCGCTCAACTACTTTGGGTAGAGTTGGTGGATTTTTCATTACTGAGAATCCGAAGTTCCCAAATCCCACCAAGCAATTCGCATAGTTAAAATTCAACTAATACCTGGTAGACTGGTACATTTGATTCATCTGAAAGATTTCGCAGATGCTTGCATTTGGTTTATCATGGTAATGATTTTGGATAAGAGTAATACTTAGTCAGATATCAACTGATAAACTATAGTGCTTGATTATGTATTTAGAACATGTTCATGATGTGAGAATCTGCTAAAATCACGAAACTTGAATTACAGCAGGTCATCGAATATATAATAAAGGCCGAACTTACGGAAATAAATAAAAAACACAGAGAAGCTTGAATTGAAAGGATGCTTTCAATACACCCAAGAGATTTGCGTTAACAACAGGAATTATTGGTTTAACTAAACTTTCAGATACAGTTCTTGGCCTCCAGTAACGAGGCAAAGATCAGACAAAACATACTATGTGAAGTACACGCCCATGTGAAGCATTAAATGAGTTGCAGAATGAAATGATGTGCGACGATTCTGATTGATGATATTTTTGGTGTTCAGAGTTCTTAACATTCGACATAGCAGAAGCACGCAAAACCAGGCCACTGGAAGTGGCAAGCCCCATGCACAGCTTCTTCCCAATCCTTGCACTGTTGGTCACAGTGATGGGTATTGATGCACATACCTGACCACGTTACGCTTCTCTTTTCACACAGTTTCGCCTCCGCCATTTCCAAGTCTGTGAAAGCATCCAAGCATCTGTCATGTCTTCTCCATAATTTATATATTACAGAACTTAACATTTAACACAATCCTAATCCTTCCATTTGCAACTATTTTAACCATCTCGAAAAGAAACATGCAGAAGGAAAAGGAACAGTACTCACCGTAAGGAGAAGAGAGGAGGAAGACGATTATCAGACAAACATACAGGTTTTTCATTCTTCTGCAACACAGAGTTTCGCGATTTAGGAGATTTTCAGAATAAAAATGGCGAGGTTGTTAACAGGAAGTGACTAGGAAACATCGTGGTCGGCGGTGATAAAGATTAAAATAGTGCAGGTTATAGGAAATTCTCGGAAAACTAATACGTGTTTATCAATAGTCTCACGTACATTAATTAGTACGAAGATATTGCGTTTATTAGTTGAGAAAAAGGTTTTTTAAGTTGTTAATCATTTTAAGATAAAACCTTGGACCCAATTTAACATGATATCATAGCAAAATTCTCTTAATCAATTTTTTTTGGCATTTGTACAGCCACAAAATAATATGAAAATTAGTTATAGTGTTTTTGTTTACAGAAGAAATAAAATTATCTTTATTAATAATAAAATAAAATAAAACTAAAAGGTGCTTCTTAGTTTATTTTCCCATAATTTCCTATTGGAATAATAGGAAACTCATTTTCTTATTCTTTTTAATATTTCGTAAAGAGAAGAGAAATCAAGACGAATCAAATAGAAAATTTTCTCATCCATAAAATTGCATAAATATTGGAAAATTTTGACCAATGAGAAAATTTCCCGTGATATTATTTTTCCATACTTTGTGTTTAGCAAAAATACACCCTAAAAATAATTATTAGGGGTGGTTAATCCACAATAAACTTGAAATAAAGTGAAGAATTCAATTCATTTTAAATAAATTGATTCAACTTCAACTCATCATTGGGTGTTAGTGTAGATGAATTCAAGTGCACTGAAAAATAAATGCCAGTGTTAGTGCCCCAAAATGAAAAGTATGATATAAACAAGAGAATGAACAATTTTTTATAATATATTTAAATAAAACATATACCTAAACAGATAATTAACTAAAAGTAAACATGGTTACTATACTTATAAGTGATTTAACGTATAGTATTAGAATATATTAATATCCTAATTAATGAAATATTATATTATATTATATTAATTAATGATTATTATTTATTATAAATTAATACAATAATTACGTGTGGCTAGAATAAATTATTAAAAATAAAAAATAACATAAGCGAATATAATAAATAAATAAATTATTTTTTAATAACATAAGATATATTTTAACATTAAAAACCACTAATTTAATAAAATAATAAAAAATTAATATAGTAAGTAAATATATATTTATCAATAAAAAAAATATTTTTATGTATTATTAATTAATAATATATTGTCACAAAATTTAAAACCATTGGTTTAATTAATTATAACAATAGGATAATTAAACCAAAACAATTTATCAAATATTTATTTTAATAATATTTTAGTTATGACTATTAAATCATGACACACGTGTCATCTTCCACACGGCGCGCGTCATCTTCCTCAATTGCGGGAGACTATGGCGATGGAGCCCGTTTCGACGGTACGCCGAAAGGGAGAAGAGAGGGAGGCCGAGAGAGAAGAGAAGTTGGGAGCCTCCCGTGCTCAGCGATGGGGGGGGGGGAGGAATAAAATGTGGCCGATCGCGGGGGAAGGAGCAACGCGCGCTTCAATTGTTTGATTTGTAAAACAGGTACCCATTTTTTGCCTGAGCGAATTAATTGACGTGATTCATTTAAAGTGTAATTTATTGTATACTAACCCCTTAATCCAATGAACTAAATAATGCAAGAGTAATTCATATCACTTTAAAGTAGACTAACCCCCTAAAAGAGAGAAAGATAATCGTTTTTACTTAGAAGAAGTAAACAGCATTTCCTCCACTTGTTGAGAAGCGGTGGGAAAAAATAAGCTGCCCTACACACCAAAAAGAAAGAATGTCTTTTGTGAAATTATTATTATCGGTGGGCCATTCTCAGACATAAGCTTCCGAATTTCGAGGGGAAAAGAGGGGACACGTTGGACTTCCTTAGGTGCTAAGAGATTCAAATATTGCTAGTGGGCCTTTTCTTTATAAGCTTTTCCTTAGGCCCACGTACTGGCACTTCTCTTTTGCCAACGTGGATCAATTGCTTTCTTCCAATGGTTCCAACTTCGAAGTTTCTCTTCGGACCCGAAATTTGGATCCGGCCTGGGTAATCGGACTTTGCGTCTTCTTCAAAGTTCAAACCCTAACAGAGAAGCCCACTTTACCTACCCTGACTCTCTTTTTTCTGCGTAGGCCGCCTCCTCCTTCCTTTTACATCTTCTATTGGATTTCTATTGGAATGTAAAGGCTCTGTGTCGTCAACCACAAGATAAAATAAAAAGATAAAATAAAAAGATAAAATAAAAAGATAAAATAAAGATGTATGGATCGGTTAAACAGACGTACCCGTGAAGCATTTGTAAGCAAATATGGAGTCGCCGCCTGGTTTGTATTAGGTAATCTCATGCTTTACTGATTACACTTCAATCCCTACAAAACCGACACTCAAAATGCCAGCAATTTTGTTACCCTGATTGTCAAAAACTCTCTGAGACTTTTTTCTGGTTTTCGTCTCCTGTACTTGCGATTGGAGAAGCCATCGTCCAAACTCCGGCGAAAGCCTCACCGGCTACGACACGACCGATTAAACAAACCAAAAAATAAGCTTAGGAGGAAAACGTGAAACCCGGTCCGACCCCACGCACGATTCCTCCGTCCACCCGACATTCCGTATTCCATTTGCTCCGGTTCAGCAGTTTAGAAGAAAAAAAACAGAGTTTGCTAGGTGAACCAGGTAATGAACCCCGGTCTGGTCTATTTTTTTTACCCGATTCAGTAGCGAACTGGGCGCATCTAATCGGTTTACAGCTTACACGCACGTACTACTGTACGACCTTTAGTTAACCGCTCGTGCCGGCAGATATTTTCGCTATCCTTTTCTTCGACAAAGCACGAGTTGCGAGTATAAAAGGCAGAGCTGCACTGGTTGATAGCTCCAGCTATTGGTAGGAGTGACTACTAAAGAGAGCTAAAAGATCGTCAGCACCAAAACAGAAGATAAGAGCTTAAAACCTCTCTTCTCCTCTCTGTTCTTTCCTAGTGGTTTTTTCCCTTCCCTCCGCTTTCCTCGTTTCGAAACATCAAATAGCGGGAAAGGTGAGCCATCCGAGAAGACGGAGGGATCGCCGTGATACCCTTCCAAGTCCCGATGCTAAAATCTGTCATTGGTCGAGTGATCTCCGTGAAACACGCCCTGAGATTTTCTCTCTCAATTTCCATCTCCTTTTTATCTTCTGCTCCCAGCTTTCTTGTCCTCAAAACGCTCTGTTAATTTCTACCTTAAGCGTTTGATACAAGAACCGACTGATTGGTGTCTGCTTGTCGGCACAGAGCTAGATCCGAAGAAGTATATATCTTCCTCTGATCTCCGAAGGTGTGGATTCGTGTGGAAAAAAAAAAAATCATCATTAAACACTACTAAATGGCGTCGTGAATTTCGGCTTCGCTTTCCTGACCTTTTCTTTTTCCCAAGTTGAGTAACTTAGCTTCCGAGGAAAAGTAACAGAGGAGAGGATGGATTCCTTCGAGATCGATCCAGTTAAAGCAGAGAAAACCATGGCGATGCGGCGGTACCATCGGATTCATAAACTAGCCAGCATTTTCCGCTACGTCGAGGTCTTTGTCGGGCTCGTCTTCCTGAGCTGGATCTCCTTTCGCCTTCCGATCGCTATGAAGATCTCCGGCGACCTTTTCCGCCAGGTATTGGACCTCGTCGTCAGCCCTTGGTTTGTCTTCCTCGTCGGAAACGCCATCATCATCACGCTAGTTTCTAAGTCGGGCCAGTTTTCCGTCAACAACTCCCCTGGCAGCTCCTCTTCCGCCTCCACCGATCTCTACGAGGAATTCCTGAAGAACAGCGAAAGTCGAGCCAAGGTCCGTACGGAGGAGGCGGTTGTATACCAGGACAAAGCCGTATGCGTGGAGAGTCGATTCGAGAATGCTGATACGAGCTCCCGTACCATCTCACCAAATAAGAAAAAGTCTCTCAAGTGCCGTACAGAGAGAATGGTGTTTCCAGAGACGAAGCCGGCGATCGAGTGGTCGGAAATGGACACACGCAGGGAAGATGGAAAATGCGAGGAGGCGATTGAGTCTTCTTTCGAGACGGACATGAGTAACGAAGAGTTCCGTCGAGCGGTGGAGGCGTTCATAGCGAAGCAGCAAAAGTTTCAGAGACAGGAGTCCATGGCCATTGTCTTACATGACTGTTTGTGATTTTGTAAATAAAAAGTCCAGAAAAAATGGCGAAGACAAATTCGCAGTCACTACAACGTTTCCTTCTCTTCAGTTTATTTTCTTTCTTATTTTTACAAAGTTCTTTGCGCCTCTGTTCATATCAAATAGGTTTGAAGAACAACGGACTTGCAGTTCAAGCTATTGATCGTTTTTTCACCACTCTAGGCTTTGTTACAGAGACGAAACAAGAAAAGCATGACAAGGAAAGCAGGTCGTTATTGTCTTGAGACTCGCCTGCAAAATGCAGAACCGATATTGCAAATTGTTTTTTTTTTTACCCCCTGAAGGAGGAGGAATAAGATGCTTTTCTCTTTCTTACGTACTAAAAAGATCAACTCGGGGTTAAGGGGTTTCAGATTCTGTGCATTAAGGGGTTTTGGATTATGGGTGTAGGCTGTCATGCACCCAATTGGAAATGTCAAAAAGGAAAATGAAACTGAATGACTTTCCTCTGTAAATATTTGCTTTTCTGGAAGATCCCTTATTTGCACAAACACCCTTTTCTTTATCTTTTTTCTTTTCTTTTCCATTTACAATTTGATGCCACGCCTCCTATTCCCTCACATGTGCAGTAAAGCATCTTCAGTTCTTATTTTTTTGTAAAGAACAGATCAGAATCAGATTGAGATAGCTAGTTCAAATCGTTTGGTTTCTTCTGAGATCTAATTATAACTTCCACTAAGATTGGACTATGGGGTGGTTGAGAAATCTTTTGCTTCTCTCTTGGGGTGCTAAAGAAAACACTATGTCCAGTCTGTGTTTTCTTTCTCTTCTTTCCTCCCCTTCCTTCATTTCTATACCATTTCTTTGCGGCTGAATGCTTTAAGGGCCCCAAATTGATAAGCAATGCTTTGGCATGTTCTAGTGGTGGTGCCACCATTTCTGTAACCAAACGTTATACCGTGTTTACTTGATTCATTTGTCCACTAATATATTCTAGTCTTATTCTCTCTCAATTATATTTCTTTCTCAAAGCTGGCTGATCCTGTGATGGAAGCCTGCCTCGTCTGCAGGCTTCTGTTACATGCCTCTGATTTTGTATATTTCTTTCGTAATTGTACAAAATCTCTATGGATGATGTGTTCTTACTGTACAAATCTTTTTTTTTTTTTTTCTTTTCTGGGTTTTGAGCAATCGAGAAGGATTAAATGTGGTTTTTTTTTTTCTGCTGGTGCTTTTGCATAACGAGGAGCGAATTTTGCAAGACCCACATGATTTAAGATTCGGATAATGTTGCATACAGAGGCTGTCTGCTTTCTTAACCTTATATTATTCTTCGGTATTCCTCCCTTTTACTCATGATCTGATATCGATATCGTGAGCTTCTATATTATCTATATTAAGATGCGGAAGAAGAAATCGGCTTTCTCGCTTTCGTGTCATGTCTTACGCGGAATAGCAACGGAACGAAATGAAAAGAAAGAACAGTCGAGAGGATTAGAATAATGTGCGCACTTGTCTCATATTCCTGCTCTAATATCTTTGTCCCTGTCCACTTGCTATCACGACCTCGTCAGGAGGTCCCATATGGTCCAGAAAGCTTGAGAAATACCACCCCAGTTTTCTAAACGAATTTCTACTGTTCAAGCAACTATGGAAATACTTTTTGAATTGTTGGGCCGAGACAATCCACTACATCTTGTTCGCCTCTTCTTATCGATGCAGAAACAAGTGCTTTGATATAATGAACTCGATCCGTGAACTAGAGAATGAGCATCTTATTCTCTTGGTCAGTATCATATATCAAAATATCGATATCAAAAAGAGAACCAGAAGCGTGGGGAAGAAATAGTTTCTTCTAAGGAATCTGGTTGAAATCGCTTCAAACAGATTCCAATCAACTGGTTGCAGTGTCTGGGATGAGTCAGCTACGACGAATAATAGCGAAAAAGAGCCAGAAAAGAGAGAGAGAGAGAGAGAGAGGGAGAGATAGAGGCAGGGAGGACATACATACTTTTTGAAGTTACATGGAGGCTAGAGGAAAATCGATTAAATGGAATTAGAAAAATTTTCAATGGGAAAAACAGTTAAAGGTCATTTTGTTTTCTTATGATGGGGAGAATGCCTCTTCAACTTGATTTGTTATAATCACAACTTGTAGATTTGATCAATGTTGTTCTTAGTTAAAAATTGCTCCCTGTAGTAAATTTGCTTCATTTTGAAAAACACAAGTTGATTCATCTAGTTGCAAGAAAGGTTATCTATTCAGGAACTGCCATCAGCCTTCTCTCAGCTTGAACCTCCGTATTGGTTCTTCATAATGAAGAAAAGAACGTAGGAGACAGTTCAGAGTCTGTAAGATGTTCGACGAAACAGCAAGCTGAAAGGAACCAAATTCTTATTAATGGCTCATCTGGCCATTACCTACTCTTCACCCACTAACGCGCCTAACTGTACGTGTTCACTCGCTGCAACTGGGTTTGGTCTATGGAGTATGGACAAATACGAGAAGACAAGCAATGATCAAATCGGTGTGACAGGCTTTGCCAGCAGATGGATGATGATTGTCTAATCAGAACAGGTGTGGAGTCAGTCGGGAGGGTGGGGCGCAACTATCTTTACCTCGTCAACTGCTGCAGCGATGACGCCGTACTCTGTGTTCGAAGAATGGAGTAGAGAAGTATCCACTGTTCACAATCATACTGGATGCAATTATTTTGATACATGTAACCTTCAATTAAAACAAACTTTAGCAAGTTTCGTTCTTTCAAATCTTCTTCTTTTCTCTCTGAGGACCTTATAATTGATTGACTGAAGCAGCGGTCAATCAGTCGGAATCCGCCACACTCTCACGGGGCATCCGTTTTTAAGCCTTGGAAATAGAGCTCGGTGCTCTAAGCTCGAGTCCGAATCAATCACCTTCCACCTGCACCAGAATTCCACAGAAGGACAACCGTGTCTTAGATTTCTGATCATCTCTGTGTTGAAAGCACCGAAATATTGGTTGACACCGCACCTGTAAGTTGTAACTAGTCGATGGAGAAAGACGATCATCATGGCCTTGGCGAGGTTCATCCCCAGACAGGTTCTCCCCCCTGTGCCGAACGCTAAGAAGCTGTAGGGCATGCAATCTTCCTGTAGTAAGGGGAAAGGGAAGGAACATCAAATATCAACCATCAATCGTCATTTTATTAGATCATAATGTTAAAATCGACACCACTTACATCGAACCTGGAAGGGGTGAAGTCACTGGGATTATCATAGGTTGATGAATCATAATGGACTGCTCGGGCATCGACGTTCACGATCCAACCTTTCCTTATAAGAATACCTGCAGAAAAGCCAGTTGCTCCTTTCAAATGAATCCACCATGTATATTCAGCTTATGGAAGTTCCAATAAAACCTGTTCTTTAGAAATCGTAATGCTTAATTGTTCTAACCTTCGATCTCACAATCTTTGAGTGCTACCCTTGGAAACCATGGCACCACGGACGCCATCCTCAAGGACTCCTTCACGACCTGAATTTTTGTTTACGAAATTCCCAGTTATCGAAATATGTGACCGAATCAACTATTCTCATATCTAATTTTACCTTCGAGGCGTATGTCATCTCATTTAAATTTTCAAGAGTGAGTGATGAACCAGAGACTCTTTTTGCTAGAGAAAGTTGCAGAACCTGACGAAAGAGAAAAGGCTTTTCACAATTAATTTAATTAACAACAATCATCTTCTACTGAACAAAAAATAATTCCTATCAATCTAAGATTGATTAATTTTTCTACATTTCATCAAGCGGTAATTGCTGGAGACACAATCATGGAAAATTATGAGATTCTTCTTAATCAGAAAAAAAAAAAAAACTTCTACTTACTATACTTCTCTCTCCAATTCATAGTGACGAAGGGAGTCATTTACGAGACTTATTGCTCAACCTTATAACCCATTAATTTTTCTTACCATTTTTCAATATGGAACTTTTTCTATTCAATCATGCAAGTTTTACACCGATTCATACCTGTTTTACATGACTTCCATAGCAGGTTGTTATGCTAATTCGCGTTCTTACTTAAAAGCCGAAAACAGAGATTTAGTTTTCACTTGATCTTACTCTGAGTTTGTCTTGAGCATCCTGGTTCTCGTCAAGGTATTTAATCATCCATGTTATTGCACTTGCTGTAGTAACCTGACCTGCAATTGGCATCCTCATTTAGTGATAAAAATAGGTTAAGCTATATGTCTCTTTTCTCAAATTATGGTATGGAAAGATACTTAACCTGCAATGATGAGTGTCAAAATATTATCCAGAATTTGAGTATCAGTGAGAGCGCTTTTTCTTGAGGATCCTTTATCAGTAATCAGAGATTGCAAAAAATCTTCCTGATTCCCATCTAGTAATTTTCTTCTAGAATCAATCATCTCCTTCACAGTATCCATGAATCTTCTCCTTGCCTGTTTCACCAAGTGATGCTTCTGGCATCATTATAAATACAAGAACCAATCCTGCCGCAGTAATAAATATGTGCGTGGGAAGACCAAGGAAAGGTTTACCTTGAGCCCTTTATAAAAGGTCGTCCATGGTAACTTTAAAGGGAAGGCCAACATCGCATCGGTAATCTGAGAAACATCCTTCTGCAACATTTCCAATCGATCCGGATCTTCCAAATTCATCACCATTTTACATATGGCCATGAAAGTAATCTGGGGAAGACATACAGGGAATATCAACATATCACAACGGGTTCTTTTTTTTTTAATTTAAAAGTGTTTGACAATGAAAGAGTACCTTGAGGGCGTCATTCAGGACAAGCACTGTTTGTTTGGATTCCCAGAGCAGCAGAGCGTTGAGAGTGAGCTGGTCGAATTGTTGGATGACGGAAGACATGGATTCCGTGGTAAAGAGGTCAGAGAGACGTCCTCGGATGAGACTATGGTCCGGCTGAGGAGTACAGAGCAGGCTCTTGCTTCCCACCGCCTCCGCAATGGACCTCATATACGTTTTCGTGAAATTCTGAAAATCACTGCCCAGAACCGCCTTTGCAGCTCCTCTGTTTGAAACGAAGACGTGCGTCTTCCCAAAAATATTTGTCTTGAAGCAGTTACCGTATCTGCACGGGGAGAGATGAAAACATATATAGCAGGTCCAAGGCGAGAACATTCTGTACAAGGCCCACCTTTAATTTACCATGGGAATGAATGGATCATTATCATTTAGGTTGAATCGTATCTAAACACAGTTGATAGAAAGGGTTTAGTTTACGTGGTTGCAGACATGCATGGATTACGAGTACTTCAATCGTCCATGGCAAGAGAGAAGCGACCGCTAGTTGTTTTCATACTTGAGAATGAGAATAGAAACAGTTTCCGAAGATTCTTACCGGAGACGGCGGATTCTGACGAAATCGTAGAACCCCTTGCTGCTGTTATTGGCGGCGAGGAAAGACAGAGTTTCTCCGATCAAAGGGAATCCACGGCTGCCGGGAGGTTCACCCGCCCTGGAACTCCGAACACGGGACATCATTTTCACCATGAGATGAAAGGAGTAGGCGAGTAGAAGGAGAAGGAAGAGGTGGAAGAGGAAGAGAGGCGGCATTGCTGCTACTTCTTCTGTACCGGCTTCCGGAGGTTTTGATGGCTGAGCAAGTAGGAAGCAAATGATCAGTCGTATGTATTTATATATATGTTTATGTTACATAAAAAACAAAAACAAAAGCAGGATTCAAGGAGAAACTACTGTTTGTTCTTGGTTTGGCAGACATTAACAGAACGAATGTAAAAGAAGTAGCAAACATGAAGAACGTCAGCAGATTTCCGAAATCCCAGAAGGTGAGTTAGTGCCCTTAGTGGAAGTGGATCGCCACTTGTCGATTGCTTGCCTGCTCCCCAGCCATAGGGATCCTCTCCTTGGAAGTGCGTTTCTTCATTATCAAGGCCATGACTGACATATAGAAGGGGTTATTCCATATGAAATTAAATTTGAGATGAATTATGATTGACATACCGGGGGGTTAGTCAACTGAAGTTAATCTTTTTCTTCATCTTCATTTTATGCATATAAATGAACGAATTCATATCCACTGGAAAATAATTTCCAATATTAGTGCCCCAAATGAGAAAAATACAAAAAATAAGAGAATTAGTAACTTGTAAAGTATAATTAATTAAAATATAATACTTAAACATTAACTTAGGTAAAATAAATATTATTACTACACGAATAACTAATTTAATGTATAACTAAAATATATTAATATATTAATTAATTTAATTATATATTATATTAGTTAATGATTACTATTTATTATACATTAATATAGTAATTACATGAGTCAATTAACTGTGCACATAATTAATCATAAAAAAATAACGTTAAAAATAACATAAACGAATATAATACATTTAGTTATTAATTTATTGATAATATGTGGTGTTCTTTAGCATAAAAAAGTCATGATTAAACAAGAAAAATCTATCAAATATTAACTTTAACACACTATATATTTTTACATATTATTAATTACAAATATTTTTTCATTAAATTTAAAACCATTGATTTTATTAATTATAAAAATGTGTTAATTAAACCAAGTGCTTGAGTTAACAATATTTTAATTACCACTATTAAATCACTAATACAATAGAGTAAATAAAAAGATATGATTAATAAATAAAAAATTATTATATTAATAACATAAGATGGATGTTTTACAGGGTATTAATTAATAATATATTTTGACAAAATTAAAAATAATTAATTAATCAAATGCATACTTTAATTATATTTTATTTACTAAAGACTTAAATATGAAGTTTAATACAGTAATAAAATTTAACAAAATCGAAATGGGGGAAATGGGGGAAATCGAAATGGGCGAAATCAAACGAAATCGGGGGAAATCGGAAATGGGAGCTATGGGGAAATCGAAATGGGGAAAATCGAACGAAATCAGAAGGTATTTTGGGGGAAAAGAGAATAGTGAGATAGAGAAGGGAGCGGGAGGTTAAAAGGGAGAAGAGAGAGAATAAAGGGAGGCCGAGAGAGATAAGAGAGAGGGAGACCAGAGAGCGAGTCCGAGAGAAGAGAGGGAGGCACGGAGATGAGAGAGGCGGTGCGGGAGAGAGGGCCAAATAGAGAAAAGACCGAGACGGGCCGGAGAAGAGAGGGGGCAGAGACGGAGGCTGGAGGGGAGAGGGAGTAGAGACGTAGCGTGGGGAGACGAGACAGGGGGTGCGGGAGAGAGGGAGAAATAAATAAAAATGAGAAGAGATCGAGAGGGAGGGGGCGTGGTTCTAATCCCTGAGTTTCCTTCATCCGGATGACAGGCAAAAAGGGTCGAAAACCAGATTCCATTTTTTATAACGTGGAGATGATGTTCCGCTTCATCTCCAGCATCGAGATGACATGAAGTCTGGTGCTCCATTAACGACGTAAACTAATGAACGGCGTAATGAGGCTGATCTTCATCTTACCCTTTAAGTTGACTGACTCCCCCTCTATGGGGGTTATTCCATAATTAACTTAAATTTAAGATTTCAATTCATCTTAAATGAATTGATTCAACTTCAACTTCAACTTCAACTTCAATTCATTTATAATTTAAATGAAAACATATTCAAGTGTTATTATCCCAAAATGAAAAATATGATATAAACAAGAGAGTAATTAACTTTTTATAATATACTTAAATAGAACATATACCTAAATAGATAATTAACCAAAATAAACATGGTTACTTCACTTATAAGCGATTTAATGTGTAGTATTAAAATATATTATAAAATAATTAATAAAAGACTATAATATATTAATTAATGATTATAGTTTATTATAAATTAATACAATAATTATGTGTGACTAGAATAAATTATAAAAAAATAAAAAATTTAAAAATAAGCGAATATAATAAATAATTTTTTTAATAATATAAGATATATTTAACATTAAAAGGACTAATTTAATACAGTAATAAAAAATAAATATAATAAATAAATAAATATATTAATTTATCAATAACATAATATATATTTTAACATATTATTAATTAATAATATATTGCCACAAAATTTAAAAACATTGGTTTAATTAATTATAGCAATGGGATAATTAAACCAAGATAATTTATCAAATTTTACTTCAAAAATATTTTAATTACAACTATTAAATCACTAATTTAATATAATAATTACAAAATGAATATACTGAATAAATAAAAATAATTATTTTATAAATAAAAATGTGGATAATAAAGTTATGATGCGGTTTAATTTTTCCTAACTTAGGAAAAATTAAACCAGCGTTGTCTTCCTCATGGCGCTGACAACGACGGGAGACAATGTGCGGGCTAGTAGGCAACAACGACGGAGGCGACGCTCCGATGGTACGCCGAGAGGGAGAAGAGAGGGAGGCTTTGCAACGGAGCGGTGGCACGGCTCTGCGACAGAGGCTCTGCCTCCCGTGCTTTGCAATGGCAGCTCTGCGATGGAGGCCGTGAGGGAGAAGATAGAGGAAAAAAAAATTGGGAGAGGTAGGCTAAGAAGGGAGCAAAGAGGGAAATGAGGGAGAATAAAGGGAATTTTTTTCCTTTAGAGGGGAGGGAGAAATGCATCCCGCTTGTGATTCTTGTGGATGATTCGTAAAATAGGTATGAAACCTAATTCCTCCGTTTTTTCTTGAGCACATTACTTGACGTGATTCAAATGAAGAGGAAATCATTTTGGGATGATGGCTTAATCGAATGAACTGAGTAATGCGATAGGAATTCATGTCTAATTCAATTTGGACTAACAGCCCCATAGAATTTGCCCCTCTTAAATCAAATTCGCCCAGGCCATTAAATTCCACTCTCCGTGCCTTCTGATCTCTTACGTTTGATCCGTGTATTGTTTCAAATTTGGATGGTTCCGGCATTAACAAACCAGAAAAAGTGAAAAAAAGCTCAGATCTCTAATTCGTTTTTTTTCCCCTTAATTTTGGTTTCAGCAAATCATTCATTTGCAAATGGGTAAAGTCGATCAAGCTTTCTAAAAGGTCTCTTTCCAAGTAATAAAAACATATCTTTTTAATCTTCAATTTGTATCAGATTATTCTAAAACTTTTTCTCCTCTGTGAGGTTAGGTTCTTCAAACAAGTATTTGGGAATCAAGGAAAATTAAGTAGACGGAACGAAGGCCATTTGGTACAATCAACAATCAATACAGCCCATATCTTTTCATTACATGTATTGATCCAGGTTTTAGATTAACTTTCTAAGAACCAGTAGAAGAGCAAAGGCTTTGATCTCTTGTTTCGACATCTCCTCGTCGAGCAGTTGGGCGTATATCTCAAACAGACGATCAATGATTCCTCCGCCAAAATGGTGCGTGATTAAGGTCTCTTGGATCGCCCTGACCGCGGCCGCCATAGACTTTCCGTCTTCTATGTTGTTGTCGTAATTGCCTCCCATTTCGAACTTGTCCAAACGATCAATCGCGAAAGACCCTTCCATTTGCAGTATTTCTTCGATCTCGTCGATAGATGGAGCATAGAAATGGGTTTTGTACGACTCCACTTTTTCCTCTTCGATCTCTCCCTGCGCGCAGCCAATCAATCGTAGCAAATGTGACGAAGATATATAGAGTAAATTCAAAAGTGTGAGGAAAAAACCGACCAAGCACTAGCGCACAGACCAGGGAGAGCATTCGAGCGAATGCTTCGGCTAAGAGTTCCCAGTAGATGGTGTTTCCTCTGTTGGTGTGATCTCTGCCTGGCCTTCCCAGAAACATCAACACCATCCGACCTCCTGAAATCAGTTCCTGAGATCTCGACTCCAAGAACACACGAAAATCCTTGTGAAATTGCGACGAGTACGCTTCTGTTACCGATTTTGGACTACTTTCGGAAATGTAGATTTTCCCCTTGTTTATGGATTTGCCGCTTTGATCAAACAGCTCCGGTGGGACCTGGGCTAGAAACAGTTTCGAGTTACAAATGACGAAAGAAATTGATTGAAATGGCTGCAAGAGCTTGAAAAGCTGGTCTCTGGTACTTCCCAGAGTTCTAGAAACGGTTGAAAAAGGCCATTGACAATCATGGATGATGGCTCTCAAGGTTTGAAAAGGAGACGTCCCATTTGAGTGGCTCAACTGTTGTACTTGAGAGTGGCGCATGGGATTCCCACTTAGTCTCGCTCTCTTGGCTCTGCTTTAAAGTAGTTGCAGACAATAATGGTAGCCCTGCCTCACATAAACAGAAGAACACGATCTCCCATGAATTGGTTCCCGAGAGAAGTCTTGTCTAGCTCACAAAATCTCAGTGAGACCGACCAACCCTCTCTCAACTCCCAACTCAAGTGCATGGGTCTCAATCTAACCTGATAGATGATGAGGAGTGAGGATCACACACATAGGTTGGGTAATCACTATCCAATTTAGAAATTTTTTTTCCTTGTACTCACAAATTCATGTGGATTATTAGCTCAATACTCTCTTTTGTGGCTCTACATATGATAATTTGGGTAGAAGCATACAAGTTGGGTCAAACGCCCCCGGAATGACTAGCCAAATTGGAAAGGTCTAAAGCCTATAATAACTAGCCAACTTGGAAAGGTCTAAGGCCTATAAATCCTATAATGACTAGCCAACTTGGGAAGTTTTAAGGGCTATAATGATTAGCCATGAAGTGAACTAATAAACTTAAAATATTTATATTTGTTTAGTTGGTTTAGTTAGGTGGGAGGCAAAAATAGAAAGTTGAGAAGCCAGCTCATTATTAAGTGGGGGAACTGTGCCACCCTGTACGGTGGCCCGCCTGTCCCCACCTTAATTTGTTTTTACTGAGTAAAGGGCAAAAGAGGAGACCGGCTCACTCCACCAAATCAAGTGGCACGTTGCGTGCCATCGTAAAAGTGCATGAAGCCATCGTGTCATTCGTCAAATCGTCCAAACGTATAAAGCATACACAGTGTTCCAGTGTATTTGCTCACCTGAGACAGCCAGTGCAGACTGAACGAGGAGTGGACAAAATGCAAGCTCTTGCTCGGGAAAAGCCTCCCATAGAAGGAACCCGCCACTGCTGCCACGAATACCGCCTCCGGACTACTCTGTCCTCGCTTCACTTTGCCATAAAACTCCGGCAGCGCCAGGAAGATGGAGTTGAAATCGTTGGTCGGAAGATCGTTGAGGAATAGCCTGAACTCCGGCGTCGCCCGCTGGATCTTGCGGCATTTTTCCTCCACCCCTCCGATGAGGTCGCCAAGGACGGAGAATGTGTTGGGTCCCGATGAGCAGCCCAGATCGGCCACACCCATGCTCTCGGGCGTTGTACTTAGATACAGATCGGTAATGGTGTCTATCGTTATGTGCTTCACCATCTCCAAGGCCTTCCTCTGAAATATTCAGACGACCAAAGTTAAACGGAATTGATCAACAGGAGCAAACTAATTAGTAACCGAGATACTAAAATCCAAGACCTTCTGCTCATTGTTGTCGTTCATGGGTGCAAGTTCTCGCTGATTAACTTACCTGGTTGGAGGAGTTCCTAGCGTAGCTGGTTTCCCCTATCCCCTCTTTCATGTGAAAGATTCTCTCGACCTCCATAGTTGGAAGACTGGAGTTTTGGTAGATTTGAGCTGCTAAGTTATTGCCATAGGCGTCAGAACCCATTTAAGCTTTTCTGTGCTCCAGCTACTTGTCAGAGGTTTGAGGCACTCTTTCTCAAGGTTGGTTGCTCAGAGAGAGAGAGAGAGAGAGCGAGTTCTGGTCTGGAATTTCTGGATACACACTGTACACAACACTAGAGCAGCTATGGCGACTGGTGAGATAATTCATGAACAGCTGTGCAGTTAAATACAATCTCTACAACTCCCAAGTGCTTCAATAACTGATTCATTTATGGTGTTTTTCAAAGTTAAAAAACGAATTGGTAGGTCAACAAGCATATTCTGCCCAGACTTAATTGTATTTTAACCGATTTCTCCTTCCTATAATGCTTCAGCCGAATCATTTCGTTTCGTTTGTGCCTGCTTTTGCAGTTGATGACATTGCAATCCTTTTCAGCCCCACAACGGAATTCTTTAACATTTTGTTTCCCACGTGGAAAGCTTCCACTGAAGCATGTAAAAAAGCCGAACCAGAGACCAGATTGACGACGGTGGTTCCTTGTCGGAAGACACCCATTACCACTCACTTCAGCAGGTCCCGAACTACGTTCGCCTTCCCATCTGGGTCCTCGATCTCGCCTCCGCTCGACGGTTAGGAAGTCTTCCTTGCTCTTTGACATTAGTGGTAGGGTCCTCCACAGTGCCGCCCAGCATCGCTCCATTATAACCTTCTGGAGAATGATGGCAGCGTTGCATTATTATAACTACACTGGTCACGTCAAGCCGGGGAAGATGGGATGATCAAATGGATTGGTAGAGTAGGATCTAGTAGACAAAACGGGAACGACGACATTGATCATTCTCTGCTCCCATCGCTCCCCTTTCCAGAGTAATTACGGCGGTATCTCCTTGTGACGACACTGATTAATTAATTAACTATCTGATGAAATAATACTTAACAGTCACGAGAGGCTGAAATTCTCGGTTGGATTGACCGGAACAATAGTGAGCAGAGGCACTGGTAATTAAGTCCAACGCTTGCCACTGCGAATCCACTTGTCTGGATTTGTCGACCAATTTGGTTGGCACACGGTACGTCAAGCCACTAAAGAAAGTAATCCCTCTTTCTCCACGAAACCCATTGACTGAATTAGTAGAACGGAATAATATATTCAGTTGATAGGTTCGATCACCGAAAGAGCTTCGTGAAAGGAAATATCCAGACCTAACATCTCAATAATACAGAAAGATCTTTACGGGGAACGAGAACCTCTGGAGTCTGGATAATGAAGCTCAGGCGTCTGGTCAAGCGAAGTACGACAAAACGGTCTATAAATGGATGTAGCTCCGTTCACTTTCATTCAGTGTCAAGAACCCTAAACGGTTCACTCTGTGTTTTATCGGTACCGGCAAAGGAGATTCTAACAATGACTTTTTACCAAAATACCCAATTTCAAAAATATATTTTGAGAAATGACGACGCTATAAATTTATTTTGAAAAATACCCAACTTTTACCGGTCCACTGTACATGTGTACAGTCAAATGTGACATGTAAGCTTTGACTAATTACGTGTCACCACATCATCAGGACGGTGTGAGTAAATGAAGACATCGACCTCCACATCACTATTCCAACACGTTATCTGCCAGGTAAGATGTCACGTCATAATCTATTAACCTTCTTTTTTTCCTTGTCATCTCGCGCCACGTAAACCCTCATTTATTATTTTTTTTGTTCTATCTCTCTTCCTCGATCTTTCTCCTCTTGCCCCCTCTCCTTTCGCCAGCCGTCGCTCCCTCTTCCTCGATCTTTCTCCTCTCCTCTCCTCTCGCCCATCGCCGCTCGGCCTTGGCCTGGCCTTCGAAAGCCCCCTCTCCTCTCGCCCGCCGCTGCTCCCTCTACCTCAATCTTTCTCCTCTCCTCTCCTCTCCTCTCCTCTCCTCTAGGCCGCTGCCGGTCCTCTACTGCTGCCTCTCGGCCTCGGCTGCTCCCCTGCTGCCGCCGCTCGGCCTCGGTCTCACCCTCGACGCCCCCTCTCAACTGCTCCCCCTCCACCACCACCACCTCCACCTCCACCTCCACCTCCACCTCCACCTCCACCTTCACCTCCGCCTCCGCCTCCTCCTCCAGCTCCAGCTCCAGCTCCAGCTCCTCCTTCTCCACCGCCACCTCCACCATATCATTTCCTGATTCATTTTTAGAGCTTTTTTGCATAGGTTACGAAAATGAAAACGTATTGTTTCTTTCCTGTGAATAATGATGTAATCTTGTTTCGAGGATCATATTATGAGAATTTTGAACTTGAAATGTTGCTTCCTGCAGATAAGTTTAACTAATATTTTCATATTTTTTCACTTAATAAATATTTTAAATCGATAATAAAAGGTGTTGTAAGATTTTTAATTAACTAATATATTTTTTAAATAAGGTGATAAAATTTATACAAATAAATTGTATTTTTAAACTGTAAAATAACTTTTTTGTTTAATTTTTTCAATTTATAAATATTTTAAATCAATAATAAATGGGTAAGACTTAAGAGTAAGATTTTTTCAATTTATAAATATTTTAAATCCATAATAAATGGGTAAGAGTAAGATTTTTTTCTATTTATAAATATTTTAAATTTCTAAATATTTTAAATCGATAATATGTTAGTAAAATTTTTAATTAATTAGTACACTTATTTTATTTTTAATTAATAAATATTTTTATCGATAATAAATGGTGTTAAATAAGTAAGAGTTAAATTTTTAATTATTTATTATATTTTATGATAATTTATTATTTTAGATATAAGGTAACAAAAAGTGTATTCATAAATTTTATTTTTAAAATAAAAAAAATTTATTCAAATATTTTTCATTTAATGACGTGGCATCTTACCTGGCATATGATGTGTTTGGATTAGTGACATGGCATTCGATGTGTCCATCTACTCATGCAGTGCAGATGACATGTGACACGTAACCAGTCAATGCTTATGTGTCACCTTTTGTACACATGTACAATGGACCGGTCAAAGTTGGGTATTTTTCAAAATAAGTTCATGGCATCGTCGTTTCTTGAAATATGTTTTTGAAATTGGGTATTTTGGTAAAAAGCCTTATAAATAAGCATTTGTCGGCTTGAGGAAAAGACAGGTTGGTATGATTTTCAGGCATCTTAATTATTCACCATAGTATCTGCTAATTGGTCATGATCAGACCTGTGTTTCCATTAAAGCTGAATGTGTCACTTGGGCATCGATACACAAGGACCCAGAAACAGGAATATGGGAAAGGGGAGATGATTTGATTAGTTAACGAAGCTATCAACTGTATGTTGCATTCTAATCCTAAGACCTTTGTTTGAAAATACAACATATACTAATAGTATTTATCAATTGACAATTCAGTATTATAGTTATGATAATCAAATTTGATAATATAAGAATAAACTCAAATTAACATCTTAGATGAATACACAAGTAGGGATGGCATCGAACTGAGCCGGTTCGCAAACAGTTGGAGTTCGGCTCCTTCTTGGCTCTGTTTGGCTCGATCAATCCCAAACTCCAACCAAATATGAGTTCTGGGTTGTGTTCGTTTAGTTACACGAGCTGAGCTCAACAAAGCCTCGGTTTGGTTTGCGAGCTCACAAGCCGGCTCGGTAACTTAAAACAATTTCAGCCGGTTTGCGATAGTTCAAGTTCGGCTCCTTCCTAACTCAATTTGGCTTGATCAATCCCGAACTCAAACCGAATTCGATTTCTGGTTTGTGTTCGTTTAGTTACATGAGTCGAGCTTGACCAAGCCTTGTTTTGGTTTGTGAGCTCACAAGCTAGCTCGGTAACTTAAACAATTTTGGCCGATTCGTGAATAGTTCAAGTTCGGCTCCTTCTTGGCTTGGTTTGACTCGATCAATACTCGAACGAAATTCGAGTTCTAGGTTGTGTTTATTTAGTTACACGAGCCTACTTGGCAACTTAAATAATTTCGGGCCTTTAGAGTCTTCACTCCTCTTCTTTAGGAAAATTAGAGTTGTAGAGATAGATGAAAAAATCATTGCTCTCGACTCAGTCTCTCCTCCTTTCCCGTTCACTCTCCACAACTCCACTTATCTTGTATTCTCTAACAGATTGAGAGAGTCAGAAAATTCTCAGACTCTGCATGGAGGGATGCTCAACAATGCCATCACCTTCTTCACCGCCAAACGTCGAACAATGCCCTATTTTTTCAACAACTTCTTCAATCAACTGGTTTTAGCCGACATTTGTCCTCGTCAAGGTTCGGTTTTGTGAAAGGTTCAACTTTCTTATTTTTTGTTTATTTTGTTCAACTTATGAATCTATGGTTTTATGAAAGATTCGGTTTCTATTTATTTTTGTGTACTTATGAAAAAAACTATAGCTCCGAAGTAACAACATCATAAATACTATTCACAAACTTGGTTTTTTTAATAGATATAAATGCAGATACCATATAGTCTACGATTTTGGAATTTCTGTTTTACTATCCCCTATTTTCTCTCTTTGAGTAATATTAGCAATTTAAAATTTTATTTTTATTAGATACAAGATTCAAATTCAAGTTGTGCTTTTATTGATCATCTCGTTCTTCCTGTTGTTGAGTTGGATCCAATTACTCATCCCACTTTGGTTCGTATTCTGTTCTTCGGGTTGGGAAATTTAATTTAGAAAACAAACCAATAGTCCACAACCGATGCAATGAAACCCATAAAAACTTGCTCTACTACTCTAGCTCTTCTCAGGTCAGTTTCAAATCTCCATTTTCTTTTCAATCTTCGCTTCTGTTCCGTTTGATAACTATCTACCCATTGCCATATATAGGTAGTTATTGTCATTATTTGTTCACTTGTATTTCTTATATTAATTTTATTATGTATTAAAGTACAGGTCAGGTTTAGTCATAGATCGAACAATCCATCTGTCTATAGAATGCACAATGGTCTCCATTTTCAAGGACGTTGTCAAACAGAGGTTTCAAATAATATTTTTTCGATGATCCAGTCTTCTCCCCGCGGAGGCTATTTAACACACATTACATTCTAATTTTAGGCCTAATTTAGATCCTAAAATCAAGGAAAAAATCACGGAAACAATTCATTTCCTACAATCATGCTACAAGCAAGCTAACAACTTTACAGACAACTCATTACAGCTTTGCACACACTCCCCCTCAAGTTGGTGCATAGATATTGGTCATGCCCAACTTGTCAATTATACCATGAAATGCTTTCCTTGATATTGCCTTCGTGAGCATATCAACCAGCTAACTCTCAGATTGAATAAAAGGGAATTGTATAATCTTTGTATCGAGGTTCTCCTTGATGAAATGATGATCAACTTCAACATGTTTGTGCGATCATATTGAACATGATTCATAGGTTCAACGTATTCAATCCCTAAGTCCCTTAGTATATTTCTTATCCATAACAACTCACATACACCATGAGCTATGCCTCGAAATTCAGCTTCAGCAGTTGATCTTGATATTACCTTCTATTTTTTATTTTTCCAAGTGACAAGATTCTCTTCCACAAAAGTAAAGTAACTTGATGTGGATTTTCTGGTTGTCCGATCACTTGCCCAATCAGAATTTGTATATCCTTCAATATTAGAAATACCCCTTTTTGAGAATAACAAACCTTTTCCTGGAGCACTTTTTTAAGTATCTCAAGATCAGATAGACAGCTTCCATATGTTCTTCACTTGGTGCATGCATGAACTGACTCACAACACACTACATATGTTACATCGGACCTTGTGTGTGACAGGTAGATTAATCTTCCAACTAATCGCTAATAATGCCCTTTGTCTGCTAGGGTTTGATCTGGGAGAATTCTGAGCTTATGATTCATTTCCATGGGCGTCTCTATTGATTTACAATCAAGCATTCCAGTTTCAGCTAGAAGATCCAACACATATTTTCGCTGTGAAAGGAAGATTCCATGTTTCGATCTTGAAATCTCAATTCCCAAAAAATATTTAAGTTGTCCGGGATCCTTCATTTTGAATTTAGTGGCTAAATACCCTTGTAAAACTTGCATTTCACATGGGTCATCTCTTGTCACGACCATATCATCAACTTACATAATTAAAACTGTTACTTTTCCTTCTTTGTGTTTTATAAACAAAGTATGATCTGAGTTACTTTGCTTATAGCCAAACTTCTTCATTGTAGCCGAGAATCTCCCAAACCATGCTCTAAGTGACTGTTTCAGCCCGTACAATGACTTCTTCAATTTACAGACTTCACCTTGAAGCAAAGAACCACTTTTAACTCCGGGTGGTAGCTCCATGTAGACTTCTTCTTCTAATTCTCCATTGAGAAAGACATTTTTAACATCAAATTGTTGCAGAGGCTAGTCTCAATTTGTTGGTATAGATATAAGAATACGAATTGTATTGATCTTAGCTACTGGTGTAAAAGTATCCTGATAGTATATCCCATACCTTTACATATATACCTTTGCAACTAGCCGAGTTTTATATCTTTCAATACTTCCATTCGGCTTGAGTTTCACCGTGAACACCCATCGACATCCAATTGTCTTTACTCCTTTAGATTGTGGAACAAGTTCCCAAGTGACATTCTTTTGTAGAGCTTCCATCTCTTCGTTCATCACCTTTTTCCATTTTGGATCAGCTAATGCATCCTGGACATTATTAGGAATAGAAACCCTGGATAATTGATCAACGGTAAATGCATACGATTTAGTCAACCTATGGAAGGACACATAGTTGTTGATTGAGTATTTGGTCTTGGTTTCAGGATTAGGTTCATACTATTTTTTTGTAATTCCCCTATTCAATCTTTGTGGATATCTAGGAGTTATATTTTCTGTACGAACACATGTTTCATTGGACTCATCATACACAAGATTCGTATTTACCTGAGGAGGAACATTCTGTGTTGATTCTTCAATTGATGGTGCAGACGGAGGCAACTCTGAGGGTTCTTCAGGAGAAATTAATGAATCACTCTCGGTTTCATGGTTGTGATCACAATCTTGTTGCACATCATGATGACCTGATTGCTTAAAAAATTCATTCATTGCTTCTAACTCAATAAACTCAGTACTTTCACTATTCTCTTGTTGAACATTCTCTTCACTTGAACTTTCCCCCTGAAGAGGATTCCAAGAGACTCCCCCTGAATAAAAAGGCACAGATTCATGGAAGGAGGCATCTAGAGTCACATGGAGCTTTCGGGTGTGTGGATCATAACATCGATACCCTTTTTGAAATTCAGAGTAGCCAACAAATACACATCGTTTGGTACAAGGATCAAGTTTATTTCGCAAGATTTTTGGGATATGAATATATGCGGTACACTAAAAAATCCGGGGTTCAAGGTTCGGAAGATGGGGAATTGAAATCAATGATTGTAGCTTGCGTTGAGGAGTTTAAAATTTTATTACTCGAGAAGGTGTTCGATTGATGAGGTAGGTAGCAGATTTGACAGCTTCACCCCAATAAAATCGAGGCATGTTCATGCCAAAGAGGGAGGCACGCACTACTTCCAAAAATTGTCTATTCTTCCTCTCTGCCAATCCATTTTCTTGGGGAGTATTGGTGCAAAAGGTCTGATGACGAATTCCATGATGGGTCAAAAACTTTTCGAGAGAAGAATCGATAAACTCAATACCATTGTCGGATTGCAAAACATGAATTTGCTTTTGGTGCTGAGTATGTATCATTTTGTAAAATTTCTAAAATGTTAGACACACATCATTCTTTTTTATAAGCAAGGATACCCAAGTTATTCAAGTGCATTCATCAATAAATATCACAAAGTAACGAACTCTAGAAATAGAGGGAACCTTAGCCGGACCCCAAACATCAGAATGAATAACTTCAAAAGGTTTAGAACTTTTATTCAAACTCGATAAATAAAAGATACGGTGACTCTTAGCTAGTTCACAAGTATCACAATGAAAATCCAAATCATTCAAACCTGAAAAAAGTTATGGTTGCAATTACATAAGATAAGCAAAGGAAAGATGACCCAATCTTTGGTGCCATAACTATATAGTTGCTTGAGCATTTTCTTCACTGTTAGCTTGATTTGCCTGATTGTTTTCGATCCCCCATTCTTTGTCAACTCCAAATAGTAGAGTTTTCTTCGTCTAACACCATAACCAAAAATCATCTGGGTTAGAATGTCCTCAAAGACACAAAATGAGGCCAAAAACTTACAGTACAAGTAAGAGTGAAAGTAATTTGGCTAACAGATAAAGATTTTATACAAGAGATGGAACCACAAGGACAGTATCTAATGTAAGATTATTAGACATAACAAATCCTTCCCCAGTAATAGGAGAGGTACTACTATTGGCGGTGAAAATAACAGATTGCGGAGAAGGTAGGACAAATTGTAACTGATTGGAATCCCTTGTCATGTGATCGGATGCACCTGTATCAATAATCCATGTTCTATTCTTAGAATTTATAGAGAATACTGATGCTTTACCTATAATACCTGGATGGGCAACATTTGTCGTAGGTAGCTGTTGATTTTCTTCTGTGGATGTCACCATAGCTTTCCCAACAATCTTTTTACATGGTTTATTTGAGAAATCCCATCACTCTAGATAGCCAATAATCTCGTAACAACGCTGTTGTGAATGACCTTTCTCCCCGCAGTAAGTACATACCCGATTGTTAGCTTTTCCAGAAGATTGAGTGGTTCAATTGTTTGATGATCCTTGTCGAGTTTGGTTGACCAGCATAGCCGAGGTTTCAGAGATTGGACGACAACTCCCCATTGTCTGTCTCTGTTGATATTCTCTTATGACATATGCATATGTATTCTCCAAATCAAGTTTGGGGTCTTTTCGCAAGATTTCTCCCCGAACCTGGTCAAACTCAGAGTCAAGCCCACTGAGAAAAATATGAACTCGAAGCCTGGCCATCGCAGAGTGGAGCTGGATTAGCCCTTCGACTGTCTACCATTATAGCAACCAGTTCATTATAGTATGTTGATAACTGTCTACCATTTTGTTTGGTAGAAAAAGATCTCTGGTTCAACTCACATAGATAGGTTTCGCCTGATCCATCATAAAATATTTTTGATACGGCTTCCCATATCTCCTTGGCAGTGGAGAGGTGAATAAATCGCTACATTAGCAATGGACTTATTGAGTTAATAAGCCAAATTTTCACTCTTTTATTTTCAGTAATCCATTTGCCTGTTGTGGTCCCTAGCCATGGATCTAGTAACTCGGCGAGGTAGTGATGAATCCAACATGTTAAGAGGGTTTAATCACTGTAATGAACCAAGAACAATCTTTTCTCTTTGCTGAATTCGTTTCCCTTGAAAAGAAGCTTCCTTTTCTCAGTTATAGGTGCAACAAAAGAAGCAATGGACTATTTGAGAGCCTCCTTATGAAACCCCTCTCTTATGGTTCACGTCAAGAGGTAGGGTTTCTCTACCATGCAACTAATGGTCTCTTACGTAAAAGAAACAAAATTATAATCTTTCTATTCTCGGGAAAGGTTCAAAATTACCTTTTGAATGACCTCCAACCCAGCAATCCGAATCCCTTCTCCTTGACTGAGAAAAGGTTCACGCTAACCCCTTCCCTCTTCCTGATTTCCGTGAAAGAAACAAGGAATCTCCTTCAGCTCGGAAGGTAGTGTTTAACTCCCTTTTTCCCTCCTTTCTCAATCACTTAAGATACCCACGAACTCACCAAGACAACAATGAAGATTCACGTCAAGAACCCTAGAACAGGGAGCTCGAACAAGAACCTATTTACCCTAAATTACTCTAAATTCGAACTTGCTTTATTTCTCCTTCCTTACCCCTTAAATAGGGTACTTCACGTCATGATAGTTTAGGGTTATAAATCCCCACTATAACCCTACGTCCAAGCCTTATTACATAATCAATGAAAATTGAATAATGAAAGTAAAAGTTGGTGACTCGGTGAGTCAGTGTCTCCTCCTCTGAGTGACTTGGTGTGCTATTGAGTCCATAACATCTGCCTCCCCTTGGAGAAAGAGCTTATCCTCAAGCTCGTAAGGTGGATAGACTTGTTTGAAGGTCAACCGCTCCCATGTAGCTGCATCCGGGTCTGTAGAGGTCCATTGCACGAGAATGTCCCACTGATCATCGGTCAAACGCGCCCGTAACACCGCGTAAGGTGTCAGAATGACGTGGCCATTGTCCACTGGAGGAAGGAATGGAGGGGAAGTAGCTGGCGACCCCTTGTGAGGTTTCAAGAGTGAGACGTGAAACACATCATGCAGCTTCACCGTGTCTGGCAATTACAGTTGATAGGCCACCTGCCCTACGTGTCGAACAATGGCGAAAGGCCCAAAGTACTTGGGGGAGAGCTGGCGTGTTGGCCCAATGAGGGACTACTGTTGGTAATGTCAAAGGTGTAGCCAAACATAGTCCCCTACCTCGTAAGAGACATCCTAGTGTCTCTTGTTGTATGCACTCGTCATCCGGTCTTGAGACCGTTGTAGACGGTCGGTAATAGTCTTCAACACCTGATCTCGATCCATGAGCGCCTAATCAATGGCGTCCACATGGGTGGAGCCTCTGGTATAAGAGAGAAGCTGTGGGGGATCCCTCCCATAAAGAACCTGGAAAAGAGAGGACTGCAAGGCTGAGTGGAATAAAGTGTTGTAACAGTATTCTGCCCATGGTAGCCACTGAACCTAATGTTTTGGTCGATCTCTAACAAAGCACCTGAGATACATTTTGATGGTCCAATTAACCACTTCGGTTTGGCCATTCGTCTGAGGATTATATGCGGAGGAAAATTTCAATTTAGTGCCACTTAGACAAAAAAGTTCCCTCCTGAAAGTACTTGTGAATACCGCGTCCCGATCACTGAAATAGATTTTGGGATTCCATGTAAGTGGACAATATGCTCCAGGAAAGTGTGTGCCACGCGAGCTGCCGTGTAGGGGTGAGCCATCAGAATAAAATGACCATACTTGGAGAACCTATCAATCACCACGAACAAAACCGATTTCCTGGTTGAGAGTGGAAGACCCTCCACAAAGTCCATCGAAATATCTGCCCATATCTGAGTAGGGAGGGCGAGAGGCTGTAGAAGACCCGCTGGACTCAAATGCTCGGATTAGTTTCGTTGACTCACCTGACAATCAGAGACATATGTAGCAATGGAGGTCTTCATAGCCTGCCAATAGAAATCTGCTCGAATACACAACAACGTTTTCTGTAGCCCCTCATGGGTAGAATCGTGATAAGCCGAGAGAATGGCTGGAATCAACTCGGACGTGGGCGGGAGGTAAATCCGATGTTTATAACAAATGAGTGAATCCTAAACAGACCACTTAGAATCCATCTGCTTTCTGAAATCTTTCTGTGCACCTCCTGTAGTGCTGGAAGTGTGACATGTGCATCACACACCATGTCTAGGATGAGGAAACGCGGCTGGCTAATGGCATATATGAGTTGCTGGTGTTCAAAACGCCTGGACAAGGCATCCGTCACCTTGTTTAATCGTCCCGCATGATACTCAACTGAGAAATCAAAGCCCATCAACTTACTGATCCAATGCTGCTGTGGTGAAGTAGTGAGGCACTGCTCAAGTAAGAACTTGAGACTATAATGATTAGTACGAATGAGAAAAGTACAACCCCATAAATAAGGCCTCTAGTGTTGGACTGCCTTGGCCAACCCGATCAACTCTCGTTCATAGGTAGCCAATTTCTAATAACGAGAGGCCAACTGTCAACTGAAATAAGCAATGGGGTGTGAGTTCTGTTGTAACACAGCCCCAATGCCCCCACCAGAAGCATCGCATTCCACTACAAATAAGTCATCAAAATTCGGAAGCTTTAAAACAAGTGTAGATGTAAGTGCACCTTTAAGTGCATCAAAGGCCTGTGTGGCCTCTTCGTTCCAATGGAAGGAGTTCTTCTTGAGGAGGTTTGTCAGAGGTGCGGCCAAATGTCCATAACTCCGAATAAATTTTCGGTAATAACCTGCCAAACCCAAGAATCCACGTAATGCTGAGCAAGACTGAGGCTGTGGCAACTCACTAATGACCTGAATCTTCTCGGGATCCACAGTGACCCCCTCATGGGAAATAATATGGCCAAGGTAAGCAACATGAGATGCCCCAAAGGAGCATTTGGACTTCTTCAAATACAATTGATGTGCTTTGTTATAAGTCAAGCACAATCCTCAAATGGGCTAAATGGTCCTCTCGAGACTTGCTATATATGAGTATATCATCAAAAAATACAAGTATGAATTTTCGAAGGTAAGAGCTAAATACCTCGTTCATCAACGCCTGGAAAGTGGAAGGAGCATTTGACAACCTGAAAGGCATGACCATAAATTCAAAGTGGTCGTGATGTGTTCGGAACGCCGTCTTTTCAATGTCTGCGGGATGCATGCGAATCTGATGATAACCAGACCGTAAGTCCAATTTGGTGAAGACCCATGACCCATGTAGCTCATCGAGGAGCTCCTCCACCACAAGAATTGGAAACTTATCTTTCACTGTCTGCGTGTTCAATTTTTGATAATCAACACAAAAACACCAAGTCCCATCATGTTTCTTCATGAGTAGAACAAGTGAAGAGAAAGGGGACCTGCTGCTGCGCATAAGGCCCTGTTGTAGCATTGCTTGGCACTGTCTCTCAATCTCATCTTTCTGGAGGTGAGGATACCGATACGGTCTAACAACTACCACATCAAACCCTGGTTTCAAACATATCCAGTGATCACAGTGTCTCAAGGGGGGAAGCCTTGTAGGCTCACAGAAAAAGTCAGAGAACTCATCAATAAGACTATCAATAGTGCTGTCTGAATTATCCGGGGCAGTCAGAGAATGAATGTGATGTTGTTTATCCGTTTGACTTCCTTGTAGGAGTACTTGGCTACAACGTAAAACAAAAATCATTGTCAATGCAGAGAAGTCCAACAGAATGGGTCCCAATGTTTGCAACCATTTTATTCCCAACACCATATCAAAAACAGCAAGAGGAATAACAAAAAACTCTGCATGAAACAAAGTAGTGCCAATAGAAAATTTTATTGCCTTGCTGATTCCGTAGCTAGGAACCTTCTCCCCATTGTCCACTGAGACTGTGGCTGTCGGATGTGGAAGAATCTGTAACTGTAGGTGCTGAGCCGCAGTCAAGCTAAGAAAATTGTGGGTACTCCCCGAATCCACTAGTCCCATGAGTTCCCGATCGAAGACCTGAGCTCTGACTTGAATGGTTTTGGGCGATTTTCTGCCCAGTAATGGCATGCAAGGAAATTTTCGGTGATTCATCCTCTATCATCTCCTTTGTTTGCTCTATATCATCAACGTCATCCACTTCAAGCCAAAACAACCTTTTGCACTGATGACCAGCCCGAAATGGTTCATCACAGTTGTAACACATATTTTTAGACCGCCTTCCGCCATCTCAGCACTTGTCAATTTTTTTATGTACTGAAGTGGATGACTGCTCGATCTCATATCCCCTGGTAAAGTAGTACTTGGAGTGTGTCTGGGAGGAGGGGTTGTTGACTGAACCCCCTGAGGATAATTGCGCTTGCCCTGCCTGGTGGAGGAAGTGCTCCTCTCCCCTGACCATGGTGGTCGTTTGTGCTGGACCTTTTGTTGTAGTTCCAAAGCTCGGGCTATATTCATAGCGGTGGATAAGTTAATAGGTGCATAGAGCTCCACGTCAAGCCTTAACGACTTAGTCAGGCTTGCTATAAATAGCGCAACTTGCTGATCCACTCATACCATACTGTTTGCTCGTGCTAATTTTTCCTAGAACAATTTTTGATATTGCTCCACAGAGCCAGTTTGGCGTAACAAAACCAAATCCCCCAAAGGGTTGCTGTAAGCCGGAGGACCAAAACGGAGAGAGTATAAATTCTTAAATTCATCCCAATCTACAACCGATCTATCAACCTCAACCTGCTGATACCAGAGTTGTGCTTCCCCCAGTAAGTGGAAAACAACCAACAGTACTTTATCATAAGTTGCTACTCTTTGATGGGCAAAAAATTTCTTGCATCGATACAGCCATATCACAAGGTCTTCTGACCCATTATAAGTAGGAAATTCGAGTTTAGTATACCTGTGTATAGTGCCTCCCCCTGGTTGAAGTGTCCTTGCTGGCCAAAGAAACTTGTGCACCTAGTAAACTCATCTCCCCCTCTGTTATGCGAATGGTCCCTTCCTCTTTGCTCTAGAATTGTGTTCCTTCCAATAGTCGGACCAGTCTCCATGTTATCCATCCTTCTATTCAAGGTCTCCATACCGAGATCAATTTTAGAGCACCTCTCCTCCAATCCAGCAAATTTTCTATCATTCTCTGCCTAGCCTTTAAGGATCGCTTCAAGCAATTCATTGGTGCTGATCTCTGCCGTGTTACCCTGCTCTGATACCAAGTTGTTATGGTCCCTAGTAACTCGGCCAGGTAGTGATGAATCCAACACGTTAAGAGGGTTAAATCACTGTAATGAACTAAGAACAATCTTTTCTCTTTGCTAAATTCGTTTCCCCTGAAAAGAACCTTCCTTTTCTCAGTTATAGGTGCAACAAAAGAAGCAATGAATTGTTTGAGAGCCTCCTTATGAAACCCCTCTCTTATGGTTCACGTCAAGAGGTAGGGTTTCTCTACCATGCAACTAATGGTCTCTTACGAAAAAGAAAAAGAATTATAATCTTTCTATGCTTGGCAAAGGTTCATAATTACCTCTTGAATGACCTCCAACCCAGCAATCCGAATCCCTTCTCCTTGGTTAAGAAAAGGTTCATGCAAACCCCATCCCTCTTCCTGATTTTCGTGAAAGAAACAAGGAATCTCTCTCAGCTCGGAAGGTAGTGTTTAACTCCCTTTTTCCCTCCTTCCACAATCACTCAAGATACCCACGAACTCACCAAGACAGCAAGGAAGATTCATGCCAAGAACCCTAGAACAGGGAGCTCGTACAAGAACCTATTTACCCTAAATTACTCTAAATTCGAACTTGCTTTATTTCTCCTTCCTTACCCTTTAAATGGGGTATTTCATGTCATGATAGTTTACGGTTATAAATCTCCACTATACCCCTACGTCCAAGCCTTATTACATAATCAATGAAAATTGAAACTAAAAGCAACATAAATAATGAAAGTAAAAGTAGGTGACTCAGTGAGTCATTGTCTCCTCCTCTGAGTGACTCAGTGTGCTATTGAGTCCATAACATCGCCAAGATTGGGATCTCCAGATTCTGGTTTTCTCGTTTCGTCGATGAGATATCCAACTTTATTGCAAGCACCAATTCGTATCTCCATGATCTGGGACAATAATGAGCAATTGGTCTCATCAAGGATGATTCCAGTTGGAAAGGCAGAAATGTCTTGGTGAATGATAATCTACGATGATGGTGCTGGGATATGTTTGGTTGATGAGCGCCTGTAGTGGTAGCCATCAATTTCTATCACTGGATTACCTGGAATAATCCCAATCACAACTTCGTCCAGTCTGAAAATTTTGTCTGGTCCAGTTCAATTTGGTTTGGTGTGGCCTGGTTGTTTGGTCCGGTCCGGTTTGGTCCGATCTAGTCCAGATTGACTGGGTTGACCCGCCAGTCTCGATCGGTTTGGTCAGCAGATAATAAAGGAACAGTAGTTCCTAAGTTTTAAAAAATAAAATTACATCTTCTTCTTCGGCGACGGCGACGGCGACGGTGACGGTGTGTCTATGGCTTAGGCGGCGGTTCGTCGACTTTTACGAGTCCGAGTCCCGCCGGAGTTTGGGCGGTGACTCGGTGTTTCAGCAACAGCAGAGCGTCTTTAGTTTCATGGTACGATCGTCGACAACAACGGGGTTGGTGGTGCAGTCGTCGGCTACAAGATAGATGTGCAGAGACCATCGAGCCACAACAAAAAAATAGAGTTCTGCTTTGTTTTTTCAACAACTTATCTTCTCCTTCCGATTGTCGAACTACTCTGATACTATGTCAAACAAAGGTTTCAAATAATATTTTTTTGATGATCTATTCTTCTCCCAGCGAAGGCTATTTAACATACATTACATTCTAATTTTAGGTCTAATTTTGATCTAAAAATCAGGGAAAAAATCACGGAAACAATTTGTTTCCTACAATCATGCTACAATCAAGTTAACAACTTTACAGACAACTCATTACTGCTTTGTACACAGACGTGATGGCAGTGACATATCTTTTTCTTGCTTCTTTCTTTTATTTTATTTTTGTTTTTTGATGTTTTGATCATCTTTTGATTCCTTTTTATTTTTTGTTTTTAGGTAGACATACTTGTTGTTGGTAATTGCTTTATGTTATTTATATGTCCGAAAAAATTTATTACGTTTGAAACTAAAATCAAATATATTTCTAACAATATATAATTTGCTGACCTCAACATAGTTGGGAAAATTAACATAGGTTGATAGTAACAAGATAAAAAAGGTTTAGGGGCACTAATTTGAAAACTGAGCTGTTATTTATTTATGAAAAATAAGAAAATGTCACGAGGAAGAAGAAAGGACAAAGCTTAACTATTTTTGAAGAAATGTGGTTGTCACTTTAAAGTTTTATTTTGTTATGGAGTGTTACAATGGAAGCTTCATTACCATTTGCTCTATGCTGTAACCAAAACCTCTTTAATTAGATTCTTTAAAATTTGGAATTAGGAATGGGAGAAAGAGAGAGAAGATGGTGATGCCCAATTTTATGTAGAGGTCATGCCCAATTTTAAGTAAAATTTATGCATAATTTTATATACAGTTTATTTGACATGTATTTTATGCAAAGTTTTAATGTATGTTGGAGCTCAAACCCAACTCGAACTAGATTAAAATTATTGGGCACAAGATTAATTCCAATTTTAGGCTCAAGCACGAGTTCAAAATATTTAAATCACGCCTAACTCGAACATATGCACGTTCGAGCTCGACTCAACTTGATGCCACCCCTATACACAAACATGCAAAACGACTATCTCAATCGGTCGATCATGATCGGACAGTTGAGATAACCATTGACAGATGGCTGTGATAACGCCCCGCTTTCATAAATAGATGAGTTTCAATTATCCTTTGGCAAATCCAATTAGGGTTCATCTTTTTATTGTCTCTTGCATTCACGACTGAAATTTATTTTATAAATTTTTTTATTTTTTATTTTAATGACAAAATTGAAATAATAATAATTTTGTAAATATAAAATAAGTAATATCCTTCGGGCAAAAAGTTGGGTGAAAAAAACTTGGCCAGATTTGGGTCTGAGATAAAAATACATAAAAATTGCCCAAGTAAATTTCTTCAATAATTGTAAATTTCAATCAACTCTCACCTCTTGCTACTTGCTCTTATATACCGTGCCCCTTCTCACTCAGGACATTTGTAGTCATAAAACATTGCTGCCAAGTGTATTTTTTGGAGACTTAGAGGTAGTACGTGCTAGTCGTGCGGTCCATTCATCTTAATTTAGCATCAATCTCCATGCCTAAAGGCTCTTCTTTTACTAGTTAGCTCTTCTAATTTCCATTAATGCTATGTTAGTCGTATGATTTTGATCATATATTTGATAATAATATTAAAAAAGGAAAATAAAAACACATAGGCATTTAAAACAGATACTCCAAAAAGAGAGGAAATAATGGAAATAAAAATGTTGGTGGTTACGGAGACAATTCATCCTTTATATAGGTGCAGAAGTCGAAAATAAGATTTCAATTTTTTGATGTATTGCTATTCACATTGTCTGGCTTAAATAGCCGATTTACAGATTTTAGTAATTTATACACGGAAGGATTGAGAGAGATTACAGTGATTACAGGATTTTAAGAATAAGAAAAGAGTATCTTTCTATATACGGGAAGAAATCTCAATACTCCCCCTAAAGTTGGTGCATAGATATCACTCATGCCCAACTTGTCGAGACAATTGTTAAAAGCTCGCTAAGACACTGCCTTGGTCAGCACATCGGCAAACTGATCTTGAGACCAAACATGAGGGACTTCAATGATTCTTGCTTCTAGTTTTTCCTTGATAAAGTGCCTATCAACCTCAACATGTTTAGTTCTATCGTGTTGGACTAAGTTGTAGGCAATATCACTTGTTGCCTTACTATCACAGCATAACTTCATAGGACTTGTCTGCTCAATGTGTAGTTCTTATATCAAATTCTTGATCCATAATAATTCACATATTACCTTGGATATTCCCCTGTATTCTACTTCGACTGATGATCAAGCCACCATCTCTTATTACTTACTTCTCCAAGTGACCAATTTTTCACCAACAAATGTAAAGTATCCAGATGTAGATCGTATATCCTCTATTGACCCAGCCCAATCAACATTGGTATAACCTTCAATTTTCAAGTCGCATCCCTTTTTAAATAAAATTCCTTTTCCATGAGATGATTTCAAGTAGTGCAAGATACTGTTGACAGAATTGATATGTTCTTCACTTAGAGAGTGCATAAATTGACTAACCATACTTAGTACATAAGCTAAATCTAGTTTGGTATGTGCAAGAAACATTAACCTCCCGACTAGTCTCTAATAACGTTCCTTGTTAGCAGGGATTTGATCTGAATGTATTCCCAGTTTTAGATTTTCTTCCATGGGAGTACTTACTGGACTATATGTTTTCATACTAGTTTCCTCCAACAAGTCCAAAGCATATTTTTGTTGAGATAGAAAAATTCCTTTTTCAATATTGATACTTCAATAGCAAGAAAATATTTTAAGTAGCTAAGATCTTTCATTTCAAACTCTCTCGCAAGATGACTTTGCAATGCTTTCTTTTCTTCTAGATAATTCCCAGTTACTATCATATCATCAACATACACAATAAGAGCTGTCATTGCTTCCTTGTTAGATTTCAGGAAGAGAGTATGATCTGGGTTGTTTTACATGTATCCGAATAATTTCATAAAATTGGTGAACCTTCCAAATCATACCCTTGGGGACTGCTTCAAACCATATAGGGACTTCCTCAGTTTACATAATTGTTTGAATCCTTTGGTTTGCATAACACATCTAGGAGGTAATTGTATATATACTTCTTCTTAGAGATCTCTGTGTAAAAATGCATTTTTAACATCAAACAGATATAAGGGTTAGGGTGGCATCGAGCCAAGACGAGCCTGAACCTGCCTATGTTCGCGCCGAGCTTGATTTAAATATTTTGAACTCGAGCTCGAGCCGAGCCTAGGATCGAACCTAAAATTGTTATTGAGCTCGAGCCTAATAATTTTAACCGAGTTCGAGCCGAGTTCAAGCTTCAACATTCATTTAAAACTTTGCAAAAAATACATGTCAAATAAATTGTATATAAAATTATGCATATATTTTACATAAAATTGGGAATAACCTCTACTTAAAATTGGGCATAAGGGTGGCATCGAATCCAACTGAGTCTAAACCTTGTTCAAGCCGAGCTTGATTTAAATATTTTGAACTCGAGCTCGGCCGACCCTAGTCTCGAACCTACAATTGTAATCGAAATCGAGCCTAATAATTTTAACCAAGTTCGAGCTCGAGCTCTAGCTGAGTTCAAGCTTAACCTACATTTAATACTCTATATAAAATATATGTCAAATAAATTATATATAAAATTATGTATACATTTTTTTAAAAAGAATGATAGGGGAGGTTTAGGATTGAATATCAATAATGGATTAGAACGTACCATTATTAATCTTTTTTACTCCAAATGTTGTCTAGCTTATTTTGCAATTTTTGAATCTGGCCATAAATTTACTATGGCCTCCTTAGTGCCCCTAGTTAAAAATTTATATTCTAGGAAAAACTAGAAATGTTCTTCCTATGATACATATTTCCAAAAAAACCTTTAAATAAAATCCTATTAGTATTAGTGACTTATTAGAAAATTACAAGAAATATTTAAAAAAATTCGTAGGAAAGTTAAATGGATCTCTTATTGCCTCTTCTAGGGATATAAATAAAAATTAATAATTAATCTAATATATTACTATACTTATCGATAAATTTTTAATCAAATAAAATGTCAAGCACAAAATGGCTATAAAAATTGCCTTATGCTAAAAGTATTACAGCATCAACACGCAAATACTTATTCAAAAATTTTCTATACGGTTTTCTAGCCCATCTTGGCAGGAAAATCTTACTTAGAAAATTATATGATTTTTTAATAAGAATTTTTAATTAGAAAAATGTTTACAAAAAATATGAGACACTAATAGTCCCTAGAAACTTATTTCTACTAAAATGTATTTTTAAATTCTTCAAGAGCCATGAGGAAGGAGAGTTTAAGAAAAAGTTTTTTTTTTCACTTTATGATCTCGCACGTGCGAAATCATCTTCGCGCGCGAGGGGGTTGCTGGTTCGGGGATAACAGCTGGTTCAGGGAAATTTTTTTCGGGGATAACGGCTACGACAATAGAAGCGGTGGCGACGAAAGCAAAGGCAAAGGAAGATGAGGGGGAAGAAACCGAGCGGCGGCCACAAAATCATCGTTAACGGAAAGGCAAAAAGCGGCCGACGAGGCAGCTATCGACGACGACAGAGGCGGCCACAACAGCGGGCGGAGGGGCTCAGCGATGACGTGGGGAGGAAGAATTTTCCCCCCTCGCTCTCGCTCCCGCTCCCCGGTCCCGATTCCCCCATATCCCCTGAATCCCGCACTGCTCATTAAATTACGAGCCAGCTCACTAGCTTTTGAGCCGAACCTTGATTCAGTCGAGCTCGGCTCGTTAATTTAAACGAACCGATCCTGGATCTCGAATTCGGCTCGATATTCGGGTATACCAAATCGAACCGATCCGGAATCAAGCCGAGCTCGAGCCACTCATGAGCCGACTCGGTTCGAAGCCACCCCTAATAAGGGTCATTTGAGATTCACAGCCAGAGATAGTAGAATTTGAATAAAATTGATTTTGGTCACTGGTGCAAATGTTTCCATGTAATTAATCCCGTAGGTTTGAGTATATCCTTTGGCGACAAACCTTGCTTTGAACCTTTCAATGGTGTCATCAGGTTTATATTTAATGATAAATACCCACTTGCATTTGACTGATGTCTTTCCTATAGGTAGGTCAACCACTTCCCATGTTGAATTCTTTTGGAGGGACTTCATTTCTTCATTCATAGCTTCATTCCACTTAGGATCTTTCAAGGCTTCCGACACACCATTAGGAATATATATAACACATAATTGATTAAAAAATACTTCATTTGCCTTTGACAATCTATAATAAGACACAAAATTATGCATGGGAAACTGAGATTTAGAGGTCAGAAGAGGTTCATAATTAACTCTAGGTTTTCCTCTTGTGTTTCGATGATGTAGCACTCTTAGCTGAGTTTCAGAACTTACCGAGGCTCAGACATGGACTCGGACTCAAAAAACAATTGATCCACTGGTATATTATGAAGGGTGGGGGGGGGGGGGGGGGGGGGGGGGGGGATGATGTAGGCTGAGACTCAGGTTGCATGACTTCCATTTGGTCTTGATTGTCTCCATATTGTGAATCATGTTCATTTGTATCATTTTGATGTTCACTGTTGTAATCTGAATACTTACCACTTGTAGTACCAAGTTGTCCAAATGATGATTAAGGGTCTGCAATTTAATCATGTTCTCCCCCTGAATTGAAGACTCAGGAGTAGAATGATACATGTTATCTTCATGAAATACCACATCAAGAGTGACATATAATTTGCGAGAGGGAGGATGATAACATCGACTGCCTTTCTGATGTTGACCATAATCAACAAAGACACACTTGGGAGCTCGGTGTTCCAATTTATTTCTAAATGGCTTATGATGATGACACACCCAAAAAATCTAGGTGGCAGGTTCGATACAGCAGGTGAACTTATGGTTTCATGCAGAACACTCAAGGGAGTCTGAAATTGTAACTCACTCGAGGGTATTCAGTTGGTAAGATAAGCTACAGTTGTGATGACTTCACCCCAGTAACTAGCTGACATATAAGCTTCAAACAAGGAAGCACAAACAACCTCAAGAAGGTGGCAGTTCTTTCGCTCTGAAACCCCATTTTTCTAGGGGGTGTACGAACAAGTAGTTTGATGAGTAATATTATGATCATCTAGATGTTCTTTCAAACCTTGATTAACAAATTCTCCACAATTGTAACTGCGGAGAGTTCGTATTGTAGATTGGTACTGAGTGGCTATCATTCTGTGAAATTGTTTGAAAAATGAACTAACTTCACTTTTTTATTTCATTAAGCAAATCTAAGTCATATGGGTGTGATCATCAATTAAGGAAACAAGCTACCATTTATCACTAAGAGAGGCTATATTTGTTGGGCCTCATACATTTGAGTGGATAATCATAAAGGGTGTTGGACTCCTATTCATACTTATTTGAAATGGAACACAGTGGCTTTTAGCTAATTCACATACATCACACTTAAATCTGAAAGATATAATCTAGCAAAGAGTTTTGGAAACAACTTCTTTAAATAGCCAAAGGATGAGTGACCCAACAGTTTATGCCATAACCAAATTTCAGAATATGCAAATTTATTCACGGAGAATGCTTGAGCTAACTGATGAGAACTCTTTGGCTTCAGATCAAGGTAATAGAGCTTCCCCTTTCCAGTACCATAACCAATTATCTTCCAAGTTCGAATGTCCTTAAAAACATAAAGGTTAGGCCAAAAAAGGTTAGGCCAGAGTGAGGGTGATAGAACCTTCTCCAATAATGTAAGGAGTACCATTTGTTGTAAATACGATATGCTGTTTAGATGGTTTCATAATTTAACCTGATGATTGTCAAATGTAATATGATCAGTAGCACCAGAATCAATTATCCACTCACCATTTCTACTAGGAGCGAAAGTATTAAGAACCTTATCAGATGTAGCAATTAAAACGGATGCATCCTCAGTCGTGTGAGAGGTGGAGGTTCTGCTACCGCAACGAAAGCATGATTATTTGGTTTAGAGTTCCGTTTGCGAGGCGCTTTGGTAGAATCCCACCATTCTGGATACCTAATAAATTCATAGCATCGTGACTTGTATGCCCAGTTTCACCACAGTGAGTACAAATATGCTATGGTTTTGTTATTCCAATCTCATAGCTATGATTCTGAGATCTTGATGCTCGATTTTGATCACTAGTAGGACCAGTTGGGTGACCTGTTTTAGGCTTCGCGCGAAGTGTCACCATTGCAGATGACTCAGCACGATCAACGTCACTATTTAAAGTGGTTAGGCGAATAACGTCACGACGTACGTAAGCATAGGCTTCTTCAAGATCCAATATTTGGTCCTGTCTAAGAATTTCACCTCGGGTTTGTTCGAATTTTGCATCCAATCCGTTTAAGAAAATGTGTATACACAATCTTTCAACAGATGTTCTATAGGCGATAACATCATTAGGATCTTTCATTATAATCCTGCCATGATGATCAAGTTCTTGGAAATTTTTCACAACATCACCATAATACGTTGACAGAGGGCGACCAGTCTGTTTGGTGGAGAAAACTCTCTAATTCAATGAAAAAAGTTATGATTCATCTGACTCATCGTAGAAAGCTTTGACCAGAGCTTTCCATATTTCTAGTGCGGTGTGTAACCAAATATAGCGCTTCATAATATCTGGTAACATAGAGGTTAGCAATCACCCCTTGACCTTTTGATTTTCAGCATACCACATTGTATAGGAGGCATCAGTTTCTTGTGGGAGTAGTGTTTTCCCCATAATATATTCAACCTTCTCACATCCTACAATTTGCATTTGTATGATTTGGGACCATACATCATAGTTTACTTTTGTAAGAATGATGATGGTTGTAAAACCAGAATTTTTAGATTGAATATGAATAATCGGTGTTGATTCCTTCAACATGATGAAAGAAGATCGGCGGTGATCATAATAAAATCACTCCAAAAATACTGTATGGTCTGGTATGTTTCCTGCCATTGGGTTGACCCGATTTGGGTCTTTGAATCTGGCCCGGTCCATTTTTTGTTCGTTGGGTTGACTCAGTTTTGGTCTCTGATTTCGGTCCGGTTCGAGAATTGGTCTGGTCCACTTTCTATCGGTGGGTTGACCCAGTTTGGGCCTTTGATATGTCCGGTCTGAGCTCGGATTGCATGGCAAAATAATAAAAAATCAAGACCTAAGTTAAGCGAAAGATTTTTTTTTCTCGTACCTTTGTCTTCTTTGTCGAGAAGGTGCTGCTCTTTCTTCGTTGGCAACGTTCGGGCTGGCAGTTTGCGGGAAGGCCGACCGATGGCTCGGCTGCAATCGTCGGCAATGTCCAGAAGGTCCGCCAGAGTAGGGTGATGACTCTTCATCTTCTTCGTCGAGACAGTGCGGTTCTTTCTAGACCGGCGATGTTTGGGCTAGCAGTTTGTGGGAAGGTTGAGCGATGGCTTGGCTGCAGTCATCAGCGACGTCCGAAAGGTCCACCGCAGTAGGGTGACGGCTCTTCGTCTTCTTTGTCTAGACGTTGGTGCGGCTCTTCATCGTCAACGACGTTCGGGTTGGTGCAGTTTGCCGGAAGCCCGAGCGGTGGCTCGGCTGCATTCGTCAGCGACGTTCGGAAGGTCCGCTAGAGTGGGGCAACGACGATGATGAATCGGAAGCAATACTGAACAGTGCTATTCACAACGAAATAGAGCGTTGTTGCTCTGTTTTTTTTTTTTTAGCGACTTCCGTAGACTACGAAGATGAATACGGGAGCACCAGCAAAATAGAGAGCTGTTGCTCTGTTCTTCGACTACTAGAAGGAGAAAGAAAAATTTTGCCGCTCTAACACCAAATTGAAAATAAGATTTCAATTTTTCGATGTATTGCTATTCACATTGTTTGGCTTAAATAACCAATTTACAGATTGTAATAATCTATACACGTAAGAATTGAGAGAGATTACAGTGATTACATGATTTTAAGAATAAGGAAAGAGTATCTTGCTGTATACAGGAAGAAATCTCAACAAAAAAAAATCTTTCAAATCGTGAGAAGCAACCAAATCCACACCAGGAAATTCTATCATTCTAAACATAAATTTTGCACAGTTTACATGATTTTATTAATTTTTAAAAAAATCATTCTTACACCGTTCTAAACATAAAAAATCTGCATATTTTTCATCATATTTCACTCTTGTGAACAAAAGTTTTGTACATTTTACTTGATTTTACTTAAGCTTCTAACACATTCCATATAATTTGTTCACACGGTTCCTTGTTAGAACGAGACCTGGGTTGGGTTGCCCAAGCCTGATCGACTCACCCCAAGTCCAAAACTGAACCTGAGGGCGAGTTGGAGAAAGAGGGAGGATGGGCTCGACTCAGGCGAGTGGCAAGTTGTCCCACCGGAGTTGAAAAGTATGGCTGAAACCCGTTCTTCACAACGACCGAACATCGTCTCCTTTGCTATCAGATTAGGCTTAAGTGGCTCATGTTCTTCGATTCTGATGTTTTCGCCCAAAATAAACAGAGATATAAATGCGTCTGATCTATGATATCGATGTGTTTGTAAAAGACCAGACTGTTTGAAAAGGACTTTCATTTAACTGGTACTTATTCATCGCCCTGGGTTTTTAAGAGACATCTCAGCATCATTGAATAGTAATCAAAATCATTTGTTCATATCCTGCAAAAACATTGACATATCCGACGGAATCTTAAATGCTTCTTTATTGCTAAGTAAGTTAAAAAAAGACGGGAAACACCGCGGCAACTAAAAGAGAGATGCCAGTTAGCTGGAATCTGCTTCCTGTTGCCAATTTCCGCGGCTTGTTTCTCGCACGATATTACTATAATTTCAATGCTTAATTTGATAATGAGAGGGCCACACTGAACTTTAATTGAACCGAAATGAATTGATTCAACTTTAACTAATCTTTAGGTATTAGTGTAAACGAGTTTAAGTGCAGTGAAAAACAGATTCCAGTGTTAGTGCCCCCAAATAAAAAATATGATATAAAGAATAAAATGAGTAACATTTTATAATATGCTTAAATAGAATATATATCTACATATAATTAACCAAAATAAATATGGTTACTACACTTTATAAGTGATTTAACGTGTAGTATTAGAATATATTAATATCCTAATTAATAAAAAAATTATTATATTACTTAATAATTATAGTTTATTATAAATTAAAATAAAAATTACATATGACTAGAATAAAAAATTTTAAATAAATAAAAAATTAAAAATAACATAAGTGAATATAATAAATAAATAAATAAATAAATTTGTAATAACATAAGATATAGTTTAACATCAAAACTCACTATTTTAATACAAAATAAAAAAATACATAATAAATAAATAAATAAATATATTAATTTATCAATAACATAATATATATTTTACATATTATTAATTAATAATATATTAACAAAAAATGAAAAATTAATGGTTTAATTAATTGGATAATTAAACCAATTATGATGATGGTTTAATTTTTCCTAACTTGGGAAAAATTAAACATCGTCTTCCTGTGCGTCGTCTTCCTCAGCGACGGGCCAGCGGGCAACGGCGATGGAGGCAGGCAACAACGACGGAGGTGACGCTCCGACGGTACGTCGAGAGAGAGAAAAGAGAGAGGCCGAGAGAGAAGAGAAGTCGGGAGGCCGAGAGGCTCTGCGACTGAGGTTGGCCTCCCATGCTCTGCGACGGAGGTCGAGAGGGAGAGGAGAGGGAGGCCAAGAGGAGTGAGGAAGGCCGACGGGAGGGGGGGGGGGGGGGGGGGGGGGGGGGGGGGGGCAAGAGAGGGAGGCCAAGAGGCTCGACTTCCCGTGCTCTGCGACGGAGGGGGGGAAGAAGCAATGCGCGAGGAAAGTTGATGATTCGTAAAATAAGTAGGAATCAACTTTCTCCCGTTTTTGCCTGAGTGAATGAAATGGTGTAATCTCACTTTAATTCAATTCTTTCTACACTATGCCATTTTTTTATGAACTAGGTAATGCGGGGGGAATCCACCCCCCCCCCCCCCCCCCCCCAGAAATGAAAAAGTTCTCCTCATTCGCTGTTCTCCTCTCCCTCTCCCTCGGCCTTTGTCTCCCGACGATTTTTCGCCCCATCTTCTTCCTCTCATCTTCGCTCTCTCTGCTCCCTCTCAACCTCCGTCGCAGAGCATGGGAGGCCGACCCTCTGTCGCAGAGCCTCTCGGTCTCTCTTCTCTTTTGGCCTCCCTCTTTTCTCCCTCTCGGCGTACTATCAGAGCGTCACCTCCGTCGCCGTTGCCCGCTGGCCCGCCGCTGAGGAAGACGACGTGCTCTAAGGAAGACGATGTTTAATTTTTCCTAAGTTAGGAAAAATCAAACCATCGTCATACTTGGTTTAATTATCCAATTAATTAAATTATTAGTTTTTCATTTTTTGTTAATATATTATTAATTAATAATATGTAAAATATATATGTTATTGATAAATTAATATATTTATTTGTTTATTATGTATTTTTTTTATTTGGTATTAAAATAGTGAGTTTTAATGTTAAACTATATCTTATGTTAGTACAAATAATTTATTTATTTATTATATTCACTTATATTATTTTAATTTTTTTTATTTTAAATAATTTATTCTAGTCACATGCAGTTATTGTTTTAATTTATAATAAACTATAATCATTAATTAATATAAAATAGTTTTTTATTAATTAGGATATTAATATATTCTAATACTACACGTTAAATCATTTATAAGTGTAGTAACTATATTTATTTTGGTTAATTATATGTTTAGGTATATTATAAAAGGTTACTCATTCTCTTCTTTATATCATACTTTTCATTTGGGGGCACTAACACTGGAATCTATTTCCGCCCTACTTGAACTCATCTACACTAACACCCAAACATGAGTTGAAGTTGAATCAATTCATTTCAGTTCAATTCAAATTCATTGTGGACTAACCCCCCCTTAGTTTTCAACCAGGTTTTTTTGTTAATGGAAGTTGCCTCTAATTCCAAACATATACTTAAGACATGGTTAGTTATGTTAGAAAAAACTTTAATCTTAAATCCTAATTCAGAATTTACATCATGCCAGAATATTAGGATTCGGGATAAATACCTGAATCCATTCCAAACGATCTCATATTGTTGCGGAATTTTGTGGCAATTTATATGAACGAATTCTTGGTTTTGTGATATTCCTCAACTAAATCTCCTTACGACTTTCGTCTCTCTTCCAGATGGGGAGAAGGGAAACCGTGTGTGATTTAGTATATTGTGGACCATAACCATAATGTGTCTCCTTATATAGGGTTCCCATATTCCTTAATGGGCATAACAAAATTAAATCACTTAATTTCGGCTCATTCCATTAAATAGTAAATATAATTGAATAATAAATATGTTGCCCAAATTAGAATAAGGCCCTGTTAGTGCCCAACGTTTCACTTATGCAGGGTAAAAGGAGACAAAAGTCGTTAGTGCCTAGTGTAAGTGCAGGGGGAAAGTGAATTAAGAGGGGTCGAGCTTTGAATTCACTTTCCCTCCCTCAATTACATTGGGCTCGGGCTGTCGGGAAGGAAGGCTCTGTCGAAGGAGGGCTTCAGAGAAAAAAACAATTTCTCTCTCACTCGCAACCGACCTTCGGCGATTTCAATTGCCCTCTGTGCAACCTGTCTCTGGCGCTCGACTCCCTTCCTCTCGCCGTCCCCAGCACCGACGACCTTCGGCGACATCTCCCCTCTCTGCAACCTCTCCGACTCCTCCCTCGCTCGCAACCGTCAACGATTTTAATCACCCCCTCTACGACCTCTCTTCGGCACTTGACTCTCTTCCTCTCGATGTCCCTAGCACCGACTACCGTCGGCGACTTCTCTCCCCTCTCTGCAACCTCTCCGGCTCGATTTGGAAGAAAGTAGGGTAAAAATTGCTTCTAGTAAATCGATGGTTATCTTTTTAATTGTTTTTGAGTTTCTGAGTATGAAAAGGAGATGGTTTTGTTGTTTAATCAATTCCTTTGTATGCAACTGTTAATTTCTTTGAATTTGTAAAGTATTAGTAAGTTCCAAAGTTGTTGTATATGGATGAATGCATTTGTTGGGATCTCTGTACGAAAACTAGGAATTGAAATGTAATATATGAAATAGTTATTTTTTTTTTCTGGTACTCCTTTGAGGGTTGTTGGGTTCTTGGAAAAGGTCACTTGAAGTGTAAAATTCCATAGAATCCATTTTTTTCAAAACTTCTCTCTAGTTTCATGTGTTATGACATAGTAGTTGGCATTGTCCTTAATACCCTATTAGTTGTTTGTTATGTGTTATTTTGATTGTTCCTCGACCTCTTGTCTATTTATTTGATGCTTTTTAAGTGTTTTAAGAATGAGGGCATCAACATGGGTCTTGTAAAAAATTGTGCAATGTCTATGGATCAGATGAGAGGGTCCTTATTATTTATTTAGTATGAAAAACCAACATTTGAGTCATTCCTTTACTCATTTTCAGGTGAAAGTAGTGATGATGTTGAGGATGATGTGGACACTCAAAGAAGTACTCAGAGGGAGTCTGCAGTACAATCTACAAGAGCATCATATTATCGAGATGTTTTAGCAATTCAGATGTAGCAAAATTATTGACTATTATGTTTTAATGCCACTAAATATTTTTTGTCTTATACTTTTGTACATATATAATTTTTTATATTATAAAGGTGATTGAGTTATATTTGTATTATTTTTATTTTTATTATTACAATGTTTGTGTAGTACGCTATGTAGTACGATATTTGTATAATTATTTCATATTTAGATATTAAAAATTAAAATTTGATTATAATTTTAATAATATAAAAGTAAGCATTTGTTTAATTATTATATTTAATATATTTTATTTATTAACTAATTTTAATTTTATTTTTTGAAAGTCAGATATATGCAAATATTTTATTTAATAAATAATTTATTTGTACTTTACACCACACTTTCCCTTGTACACATTAATATAAACAAATACTTTATATTGCACACACTAATACAAACAAGTACTTTATTTACGCTCTAGTTTCCCTTCCACTTTCTTCCGCCACGTACAATGTGCACCGACCCCGTAATAAACGTACAATGTGCACCGACCCCGTAATAAACGTGGATTTCCTGACAAGTTATTCTGGTATCATCTGCCTGTCTTTTTTCCGCGTTCGAGGAAGGTCAATAGGGAGTAACTCAAAAATCACATTTTTCATTTGTTTCAGACTTTTGATGCCGTTGTCACTAGGTTTTCGTTTTGAGGCTTGTGGTTGAGATGAAAGATTCCTTTTGGTGACGCCAGATGATATTTCGTCATAATTTTTATCTAGATAAAGGGGCACTTCAGTCGTGGATGAGAAGGGGCATTGCTCGGTTTTAGCCAGCTTCGGTAGTGACAAGTTCTTCCCGGTAGAAGCGAATCAACGAGCTTCACTTCTTTAAGGAATTTCATGGATGTTCGTAGAGTTCTGTGCGTGAATGGTGGGTCTGGGAACGGTAGCTACGCTACTAACTCCCAGATTCAGGTCATCTCTTCCCCCATGGACTGTTTCACCTGATATGAGTACTCAGTTTCTTTTCGATGCTCTCGGTCGACTGTGATAAAACTAGTTCTTTTTCAAATGTAAAATCTTTTCGTATGCTCTTATTGGAGATTAAATCCGTTTCCCTTATCCATCTGCAGAGCAAGATAATATCTTTAGCGAGGACCGTTCGCAAAGAGGCCATTCAGGATATCTGTAGCAGCATTACTACCCAGAGCTTGAGCGTTGCAGAGCTGGGATGTTCCTGTGGACCCACGGCACTATCCGTGATAACGGAGCTCATCGATGAGAACGATGACAAATGTCAAAGTCTGTGCCGACCTACTCCTCAAATTCAGGTTTTCTTGAACGATCTTCCGGAAAACGATTTCACCAATATTTTCAGCGCTTTACCGGGCTTCTACAAGAAGGTCAGGGAAACCAAGGGGGACAAGTTTCCCCATTGCTTTGTCTCAGTAACGCCGGGATCGTTTTACGGGAGGCTTTTTCCGAGCAAAAGTTTACAGTTCATACACTCGTCGTCTAGTCTCCATTGGCTCTCTCAGGCAAGCTTCTGCACTTCATATACTCAAAAGAGGTTCACTACAAACTTAGTAGCTAAATTATAAACAACAGGGGGAGCCATGAATGCAAAACTTTTTCCCTTGATTTTTCAATAAAACCAGTGAATGGAAGATGACACTCTGGTTTCTCCATGTAATTCTAGTGACCATCCCCGGGTAGCAAATATGAAGTGTATAAAAAGGGTCCATAGAACTCCTTGACCTGCTCAATCACTTGAGTTATAAAAAGGAAAAAGAGGTGTCCAAAAAAAACTCTTTGACCTGGTCAATCACTCCATGAAGAGTGAATGAAATCTATAGTGGAACCCGATTCTCAAATATCCTGTGAGATGATTTGTCGATAGAATATTTCATGGAAAAGGATACCAGGCAAAGAAGTTTTTTTTTTTTTTTTTATCTAATTGGTGTTTGTATTTTCCTTTTTTTTTTTCTTTTTTTTTTTTAAATGCAGGTTCCTCTGGAGCTCAAAGAACCGATAGTGCCGCCATTAAACAAGGGAAAACTCTATATCTCGAAGACGAGTCCTCCAAATGTATATCATGCTTACCTAGCACAGTTCCAGAGAGACTTCTCACAATTCTTACAGTCACGATCTGCGGAAGTAGCTCCCGGTGGCCGCATGGTATTATCCTTTGTGGGGCGGCCAACTGCAGATCCTACCACGGAAGAGGCCACCCATCAATGGGAGCTCATCGCCCAAGCTCTTCATTCCATGGCTGCAGAGGTTTCCAATGTCTTCACTTATTTATAATCAGTCTTGATTCATTATCTGTTTTGTCCAGTTGGAAAGAAGATTCACAGTAGACAAATTTTTCAGGGTCTTATAGACGGAGACGAAATAGACTCCCTGGATGTCCCCTACTATTCACCCTCAACCGAAGAATTGACGCTGGAGATTGAAAGAGAAGGCTCCTTCGTTCTCGATCATCTGGAGATCTTTCAAGTTGATTGGGACGCAACAGAAAGAGCAGCTGAGCAACAACATGGTACACGTACTCTACTAACCAGGGGAAGAAGAGTTGCAAAGACAATCAGAGCCGTCGTTGAGTCGATGCTTACTGATCATTTTGGTCACGGGGTTATGAATGAACTGTTTCAAAGATATGAAGAACTAGTAGAAGAGCACTTGCTCAGAAAGAACACACAATACAGCAACTTCGTGCTTTCCTTGTTAAGAAAGCATTGATCAAGTTAATTTTGCAGTACTGCGTGATCCTCATCACCCTGTATGCTAAGAAAAATTTCCGCGGCTCTGGTTTATTTAGTTGCAATAAAGAGCTTAGTGCATCACTTCAAGACTCAAGAATACTGGTAAATCGAGGTACCTGGAGGTGAACTCATTATCTTTCTCTGCAAGAATTTTCAGTGAGTCTTAATCTCTGCAACTTTTTTCATCTTAAGAGGCTCCAAACTCCAATGCAAAATAGAAGAACAAAAGGAAAAAGGAGTCTGAAACGCGAACCTGATTAAAGAACTTTTCGTGATCCGGGAGCAGTACTTATGCCTGAAATTAAGCAGAGCGTTTGATTCCTGAAAGCAGTCGTGCTGCCATCCACATAAACTCTGAAAATAATCTGAAAGAACTGTTATCGAGGTTAGATGACAATAAGACAAATAAACTCAAGTGTTTTTGTGAGGTTTATAATTCATTACATTGAGTAAGCTCACCGAATTGGGTTAAATGGGTGTTGAAGGTGTAGGATCTTTATATCATGAATTTCTCAATAAAAACATAAATGAAACTCATGAACACATGGCGTCAATTTCCGGCATTCGGCGTCTTCATCTCCGACGAATAGAGTGAACGGCGTTGTCTTGTCTATCGCAGAGGCTAGTCGATGACAACATTCAGGCATGTCTTTGTTAGACCAGACCCCCTCTTATAGCCACATCTCCATCAAAGGAGACCAGCAAACAGACAGGAAACAGTAAGGTTGTAACCGGCGACCACCATCAATGGAAAACTGACGACGGACGGGTCACTTAATTGACCATTCGTGAACCATTTTACATTCTCCCACTTGACCCATACGTCTACTTAATATGTATCATTGATTATTTATACATCTTAAAGAATGTTTTCCATAAATATAATATCCTTATACTCAAACAAAGAAGATTAAATTACATGAATCGTGGTGGTAAGTCTTTTAGAGCAAGTATTATCTTCCACGTATTACAATGCAACTGTCTCCTTTGAATGAGAACCTTATGTGACACATTTCTTTATGAATGAACTTGCATAATGCTCATTCGGGATCAGCTTATATTGTCATTCTCTAAACTTTATATATACAACCAAATAAGAGAAAACATAAATGAACTTAATGGAGTTTTTCATTGACAAAATTGCGATATAAAAGGGAATCTCAATTAAAAAAATTACTTAATAGAACTGAGTCCCATATGTTCAACATGTCCCTTATAAACAATGAGTGGTAGACCTTTTGTGAATGGATCAATGATCATTGATTCGGTGCTGATGTGTTCCACAACCACCTTGTTTGTTTTGACATATTCTCGAATAGCTAAAAACTTTATGTCAATATGCTTACTACGACTTTCGCTCTTATTGTTCTTGACCAAAAACACTACTGCGGAATTGTTGCAATAAATCTTTAACAGCTTGGAAATTGTGTTAACAATTTCAATCCCTGAAACAAAACTCTTCAACCATATAGCTTGTGATGACGCTTCAAAACATGCTACAAACTCTGCTTCTGTGGTAGAAGTAACCATCAAAGATTGTTTTTCACTTTTCCAAGAAATGACCCCTCCAGCTAAAAAGATGTATCCCGATGTCGACTTTCTAGAATCAAGGCATCCAACAAAATCAGAGTCTGATTATCCAATCACTTCTAGATGATCACATCGTCTGTATGTAAGCTTGTAGTCTTTAGTCCCCTGAAGGTATCGCATGACTTTTTTTGTACCTTTCCAATGGTCCAAATTGGGATTACTTTGATATTTGCCCAACATTCCCACTGCACATGCTATGTCAAGTCTTGTGCAAACCTGAGCATACATTAAACTCCCAATTGTGGAAGCATATGAAATATTTTTCGTTTGTTCTCTCTCTAAATTATTTTGAGGACTTTGTTCCAAACTTAATTTGTTACCTTTGACAATAGGTGCAACACCAGATGAGCAATTATTCATATGATATTTCTCTAGAATTTTTTTGATATAGGTTTCTTGAGACAATCCTAATATTCTACTTGCTTCAAGTGATTTAAGATTACTTCATGAGGTCAAACGATTTCTCTCAATGAAATTTGATAAGAAAGATATGGGTGAAACTGCTTATGTCATAGGCATAAAGATTGATAGAGATAAGAAAATTATTTTGCTCCCACTAATCTTAAGGTATATACATTGATCCATGATATTCTCTGTAAAACCAAATGAAGAAATAACATCACGAAATTTTAAATACCACTGACGGGAGACTTATTTTAGACCATATATAGATTTCTTAAATCTACAAACCAAGTGATCATTCCCCTTTGAAATGAAACCTTCAGGTTGTTTCATGTAAACCTCTTCTTCTAGGTCTCCATTCAAGAAAGTCATTTTCACATTCATTTGATATAACTCTATATCAAAATGAGCAATTAATGTCATGTCCGAAATGAATCATTATTTGAAACAGGAGAGAAGGTATTGTGATAATCAATTCCTTCTTGTTGAGTAAATCCTTTGGCTACAAGTCTTGGCTTATATCTTTCAATATTGCCTAAAGAGTTTCTTTTTGGTTTTAAAGACCCATTTACAGCCAATGGCCTTCCCCCCTTTAGGCAATTGAACAAGATCCCAGACTTGGTTTTTAGCTATTGAATCCAACTCTTCCTTCATGGCATCATTCCATAATGTGGATGTTTGTCCACTCATGGCCAGTGAAAACGTAATAGGATCATCTTCAGCACAAATGTCCATGTCAGACTCTTGAAGGTACACTTCATATTCTGAAGAGATTGCAGGTTTCCTAACTCTTGAAGATCTTCTTAATGGTACTTCAATATTTTCAGGTTGACAATGTTAAGTAACCGGATCTATAGGAGTATCATCATGATAAGATGGTTCTTCAACTATTGGTTGTACTTGAATAATCAAATCCTGATGATTATCATGAACAACAACCAATCTATGCGAAGATGTAGGAACAAGTTGAGAACTTGTATACTCCTCAAAAACTAAGTTTCAAGGTTGGCTACTCCTATTAATCTCATCATTCTCACGGAACCTTGCATTCTTAGATTCGACATTTTTTGTCGAACGAGATGGACAATAAAATTTGTATCCCTTAGACTTTTCTGCGTAGCCAATGAAATGTCCACTGATTGTTCTAAAGTCTAACTTTGTTTCATGTGGATTGTAAAGCTGAACTTCAATTGGACAACCCAAAACATGTACATGCCTTAAACTGGGTTTCCAACCTTTCCATAACCCAAATGACGTTTTATGAACCGCCTTGGTTGGAACCCTATTGAGTACAAAAACTACAGTTTTGAGAGCTTCACTCCACAAAGACAATGGGAGATCGGAGTTACTAATCATACTCCTCACCATGTCCATTAATGTTATATTTCTTCTTTCAGCCACACCATTTTGAGGCAGTGAGCCAGGCACTGTGTATTGTGACACAATACCTTGTTCCTCAAGAAACCTTGCAAAAGGACCAGGCAATTGTCCTTTTTCAGTGTACCTTCCATAATATTCACCACCTCTATCTGACCTCAAGATTTTGATGTGTTTGTTTAATTGTTTCTCTACTTTTGCTTTATAGACCTTAAAAACATCTAGTGTTTCACTTTTATCATCAAACAGATAGAGATACATATATCATGTATGGTCATCAATAAAGGTAATGAAGCACTTCTGACCATTGAAACATGCATCATAAGGACATAAAATATCAGTGTGTGATTTCTAAGACATCAGAAGTCCTCCTGGCATCTTTCTTGTACTTGTTGATTTGCATTCCTTTAATGCAATCCACACATGTACCAAAATCAGTAAAATCAAGAGCCTCAAGGACTTCATCATTAACAATTTTTTTAATTCTATCAATGGAGATATGACTTAATCCCTTATGCCATAACATGGAAGATTTCTCATTTATAACACTTCTCTTAATGCCAACATTAATACCATGTATAGTAGTAAGACTACAATCAAATGTAGGGTTTAAAAGAAGTTTGAACAATCCTTCTTCCAAAATGCCATGTCCAACAAGAAAATGGTCTTTATACAAATGAAGGAAATTTCCAAGGAAATTAAAACTGAATCCAAAGTGTGAAAGTCTGGAAACTGAGATAAAATTTCTAGAAAAAGATGGAACATAAAATATCCTTTCAAGGTCTAAGACAAAGCCAGTATTTAGGACAAGTCTGAAAGTTCCAACCGCCTCCACATGTGAACCATCTTGTTTCCTGAATAGATGGAGCATTCACTTGGTGTCGGTTTTCGTTGGTTCAAGAAACCCTGCATGGTGTTAGCATCATGGATTGTAGTACCGGAATCAATCCACCAAATGTTATAAGAAACATGAGTCATATTAGATTCAAAACACACTAAGGATATGAGATTACCTTTGTTTTCAAGCCAATGCTTGAACTTGGGCAATTTTTTTTTTTATGTCCTTTCTTCTTGTAGAAGAAACATTTGACACCGCCCATATATTCTTTATTAAGAGGCGATTTTCCCTTCCCTTTCTTAAAAGGTCTCTTGTCTCGAGTCATCAAATGCACACTTTTGATCCTCTCCTGATTTAACCTCCCTTCCTCTTGTACACACATGATCAAAAGTTCATTAATTGACCATTTATCCTTATGTATGTTATAAGAGTTTTTGAAGGGTGCATATGCAGACAGAAGCGAGTTAAGGATGAAGTGGACCAAAGATGACTCAGATATCTCAATCTCCTTCAATTTAAGTCTTGCGGCCATATCCTGCATTTGCATGATGTGCTCACGACACCCTTGGTGCCGGTAAATTTCATGAAACACATTTGCGTTATCAGGGTGCTCGCTAATGCCTTATCAGAAGTCTCAAATTGTTCCTGAATAGCTTAAAGATATTCCTTGGCTTTGGCATATTAAGGAATAGATCCACGAATATTCTTCCCAATATGAGATTTAATAAACATAAACTTAATCGATTGGATCTCTACCAAAGTTCAAATGATGTTTTTTCAATTTTGGTACTGGATTCCGTGGGTTTCGGAGGTTCATCTATTCTTAGTGCCAAGTCAAGATCCATGCACCCTAATAACAGGAGAAGTTTATCCTTCCACTCAATATAATTTTCTCCATTTGGGGGAACAATAAAGGAATCAAAGGTTGAGACCGACAAAGTTTGAAGAGCTGCAAAAAGTAAACAACAAGCTTACTAAACATGTAATGAAGCCAAATTTTGAATATTTACCCATGTAAATAATCTAAACAAATAAATCAGTGTGTCATTATAATCTTTCTTATGGGCTTAGATTATAACACAAATGCGATTTATGTCTCTTTATGATGGGACCCAGAATTTTTTTAAAAAAAATACTTCTTTCCCATCCTGATTAATCACGTAAGTATAATATTTACCCTATGGAGTTAAATTATTATATCTTCATGATTAATCATAATTTTTTATGTCATTAACTTTATGTGACTAAACTTAATGTCACTACACATTTGCATAATTAAAAATGTTATGGCAATTACTCAATTATTCAAATTTATACAAAAAATATGACAGAAAAATAATTGACTGAAATGAATGTCAATTAATAAACCTTATGTTTAGGTCAAAATAAAATATGCATAAAAAATTGAAGTATGCATAAAACCTAAATAAAATTTTCACAATTATTGAAATTGCATAAAAATAAATTATTGTAATTTTAATATATATTTTATGTATATCCAACAATAACACATAAAGCTAGTCGGATTTGGTGGTTACAAGCGCCAAAATTTCTTTCGAGCGAGCAGGTTTGAATCCCCGCTAGCAAAAAATTGTTTTTGAGAACTGAGTCAGCTCGGGTGACTCGCTTCAACGAGTTGGAACGGGCGAGTCGACCCACGTCAACCTGTCTGATTCGTCTTAACTAACCCAATCTTATGCAACCGGCCGATTCGACTTGTTATTTAAATGAAACTTACTTACCTAAGTTTCAATTTTTTATTTTATTTTTGCGTGCTTGAGATCGTCTTCAACCTCCAGCCACGCGCAGAGGACGCTCGGCTTCCACCGTCGACCCTCTGCCGAACGTCAGCCTCCCGTCGGACGTCGACCGCCGTCGTTCGACTGCGACACCGACCAGCAGCTCTCCACAGAGGCCTGAGAACGAACACCGAAGAGCATACGCAGAACGTCGCTCTTCACAAAATGTTGCCATATCAGAGAGGGGAGGTCTGATATCACATGTAGGATCTTTATATCATGAATTTCTCAATAAAAACATAAATGAAACTCATGAACATACCTCTTGACATGGCGTCGTGTTCGGCGTCTTCATCTCCGGCGAATAGAGTGAACGGTATTGTCTCGTCTATCGCAGAGGATTGTCGATGACAACGTTCAGGCATGCCTTAGTTAGACCAGACCCCCTCTTATAGCCTCATCTCCATCAAAGGAGACCACCAAACCAACAAAAAATCGTAAGGTTGTAACCAGTGACCACCATCAATGGAAAACCGACGACAGACGGGTCACTTAATGACGGTTTGTGAACCGTCTTACATAAGAATGTTGTTTATGCAATATTTTGGTTAATCTAATTATTGCGCAAATCGTTACGTGGAATAATCTAATCCAACATCCTTTTAAGGGAATTAAAGCTAATAAATCAACTAAATTATGCTAACCTCCCATACAAAATAGAGAGCGTATTTGATGAAATGCAAGAAATGAGAGCTTTTGAAACAGATGATTCTTATTGTTTCGTGTAAGTAACTCGTCGAAGGAGACAGCTCGATGTGGATGAGGGAGGGGATGGTGAAGTTTGACCAGGTTTGTCGCCACGAATTTCAAATTAACCAGTTTGACAAGAATGTAAGTCCAAATAAACGCTCTTTATTTGGTTCTTGTTCCATATTTGAAAAAAAATCAAGTTCTTGATACCTCGTCAGCCCTTTTTCTTTCAAATCAATGCGAAAGAGTTGCCTGTCAAACATCCTTGTATTCTCTGACTCGAAGCAATACCTTGTAATTAACTTTCTTTGACATTGAACGTGCCATTGAGAGTTTCCGGAGTCGGATGAAAAGAATGTTCTTAGTCAGCGTCCTTCTTAAGCGTGTTGATTCTGCCAAAATTCATACAGTTCACGATTCTGCGTTTCTTATCTCTGATCGTTCAAGTTTTAGACCAAGAAGTAGTGGCAATTTGGCATCTGACTTTCGATTTTGTACATTTAGAACCATGTAATCAAATCAAATGCTAACTTTGTGATGGCTTCTTTCATATTTTTTTTTAATTCCTTTTTACTGTTGATGGTAGCTGTGTGTTTTGTGGGATCTGAACCCATTTTCTCATATTTGGAAGCATAATGATGTGATTTCTAGAGAAAATGCTAATGTTAGACTATCAAGTTGTTCTTAACTAAAATGGTTAGATGGGAGTTATAAGTTTATATATTTTGGTCTGGTGGGAAAACAAAGACAGGCTAATTGAAGAAAAGAACTCTCAATATGCAGTAAAAGTTGCAAGGCCCTCTATTTTGTAACAAAAAGGCACAGAATTAGAATTTGACTCTCCTCTTTCACCCAACTGTTCAGTTTAGTAATGCAGCAAAATTGTTGAATTAGGAAGTCAATCAAATCAAATGTCAGAAAAGTTGATATTAATCTAATTATTTTGCAGGCATATTTCATCGACCTGTGATACATGAATCTCTAAGCAGACAAGAGGCCAGAATTATCAGGAACTTCTCAAATCCTCATTCTATTTTCTGTTTTGCTCTGATCTTTCAGATAGATACTGCTCTGCACAATGTGTATATAAGATTTTTCAGAAAGATACTGCTAAACTTGGAGCTTGAAGCCAATGTTGGACCATTGGGGGTTAGCTGGATATGGCATTGAATGTAATGAACCTTGAAATCGTTTAGCTTCGGTAAGGTTTGTATATTTGTTATTATTGCAAAGATAGCTTCAGAACATTCAGAATTACTTCTGGAGTCCTGAATAATAAATTGGCGACAATAAGAGGAAGGAGAAAAAGACAGGTGAGTCTTGACCATTCCAAGGAAAACGATAGGGCAACTATACAGACAGCAGAAAAGGATAGCCTTCACAACCCACATGCCTCCATTTAAAGCGCTAGCTGGAACGAGGTTAAAAGTTAACAGTTAACGAGAAAAAGCAGCAATCTTATTTAGAGTTACACCAATCCACCAAAGAGAGGAGCAGAGTACTGTAATCTATTGAACACGTCTCCCTCGATCCTTATTTCTTCTCTCCAGCAACCTGTAATTGAAAACTGCAAGGCTGATAGAAGGCACAGGGCAAGGTAGATAGCCAGTTGCCTTTCACAGAAAATTGTTAAGTGATCACATTTAGCAAGTGCAACATGTATGAAGTCCCCAGTTTGCAAAAAAATTCCAGAGTCTCACCACTGAAACGTGGTAGCTCCCCCTACTCTGTTTCAGAACAATGGAGTAATCTTAAAATGTGCAAAAGCAGGTCATAATAACTCTGATGCAAGTTACATGAACAAATACAATCTAATGAAGAATGTACATTGAGAATGTGTAGTGCACCATATCTGTATCCACGAGTTTGGGTTTCAACTGCAACTACAAAGTGTGTAAGCTAGTGCTACAACCTGGAAGTGCTAGTTTTATTAACTATTTCTGGATACCTCCCATTCAATGTCTGTGGAATTCATTGGTGATTCCTATCAAGAGCCGTCTGAGCAACATTTACTTTTTCTGACAAGTCGGCAACTCGCCTTCATTTATCTTCAACCAATCTCCCACCAGAAAACCTAACAAAAAAATTGTTCAGAGCAACAGTACAGAATAATAGAACATGGAAAACAAATTAAGAATAAAATCACCAATTATGAGAAAAGAAAAGAAGAAGGAAAGGAACTTATAAATATCAGCATTGAGTTTGTGTTTTCCTTCCACGGATGCCCATACTACAGATTCTTGCAACTATTTTGCAGTTATCTTTCTGCACCATGTCAAAGGTTCTGTGCTATATTTCTCCCTTGACATTTTTTCTGCGCTCTTTTGTTTTTCTGTTTTCTACTTTTCTTTTCTTCTATAGGGTTTTACTTCATTTCTCCTTAATTCATTCTCTCTCCTCTGACACTTGCACCAGACCCTCACGTACAGTTTTCACCTTTCATTTTGTTAGGTTTCTAAAATGTGCAGAGCAGAGCCTGTACTAAAAAAAGCCTCTGTTATTGTTTCAGAAAACTGTTGTGTCAGTGGACTTGTTATGCTCGAAATGCAAGAAGAAAGCGATGAAGCTGCTTGCAGGAATAGAGGGAATAAACTCCATAGTACTTGACTCATCCAAAAGTACTGCAACTGTGATCGGAGAGGCAGACCCGGTCCAGATCATTAAGAAGCTGAGGAAATTCAGAAAATCAGCAGAGTTTGTGACTATAGGTCCTCCCAAAGATGAGAAGAAGGATCAGATGAAAGAGATATACTCTTATTGCCCAAAAACATGCCACAAGTGCGACACATGGTATGTAGTAGGAGAAGATCACTTTAGCTACTGTCCAATTTTATAAAAAATTAACCACCAGGAATGCTTTGTAGATGGAATATTTTTTAAAAGCCCACAAGATGATGTTTTATGCTAAATAAATGAAGTTCTTTCTCTTTCATTGACAAAAGTGAAACATCAAGTTCACAACAAACTCTTCAAAGACTTCACTTACTCTCCAAGTCTGCAAGTCTAGATCAGTAATAAAGTTCTTCCCAGCAAATGCTTAGTAAAAATGCAGTATTGGGAATCTTTTGTGTCTATCAACTCAGTTTGGAGGATTGCATTTGGCTGCATATTGCAAGATTATCCATTCTTATGATGAGATACATGATAGAAGTGAATCTTGTTTCCTAGCATTCATGGCTCTTTTTTTAAAGTAGATGGCCTCTTGAGCACATGCCGTTTGAATTCTTTAATATGTGAAATTTCCTCCAAAGAAAATTTGCTTCTCCACTGAGTACCTAAATATGTAAGAAGACTCTCCTGGCCTAAAGAATATTACTGTCATTGAATTCCATCATCTGAGTTGCATAAAGAAGATCGGAAGCACGGAGAAGGGAGAGTAGACCATGCGCATTATGTAAAGAGTAATTACAGTAACACAGATTGAGGAACATCAAACCCGGGTAGTGCTGCAGTATTCTCTCAGGCATAGACTATCTAATCCATGACTACATGTTTCTCTTTCCACGCATCACAATTGAGTTAATGATCCATCAGAAGTATTTCTCCTCAGCCAACATTCACATGTGTAAACAGAAATGAAGAGGTTCATACCAACAAAATATAATATCAGGCTCAATTGTGTGAAAAATATTTCTGTTGTTGATTTAAAATTAAAACTTACTTCGTGATTTGAGCTAATAAATCACTGAGATTACATGAAATTAGTTTTTGCTGAATCAAGTAGATACATAATGATATAAATTTTTGTCAAAAATTTAACTTTGGCATTTCATAAGAATTTCACTGGACAGAAACACAGATTTGAGTCATTTCATAAGTAGAAGTACTTGTTCACAATAATATATGCCTAGTCAAGAATCTTATATGAGATATTTAAGGTCCCTACTAGGTTTTTCCATCATTTGATTCCTTGGGTCTACAGTGCTAAGGATTGATCAATAAAATAATATACTTACTGCTGCATTGGTAGCCTCACAAAGCCGACAACGTAGTACACACTTCAAACAATGCCACAAATGATTATGACACAATCAAATGGGTCTAGGTCACATCACCAAACATGGGCATAAATCTCACTATCTCATGAAAACAAGATAGTGATAAACAAAAATTTCACATAATATTTGAAAGAAAAAAGTGGGACACAATTTTGTAATGTCGCTGCAGATCAAATGAAAATTTAAAGGCAAGGAATGTCACAACCATTGCATCAAGTCCACCTATCGACAACACACTACAAGATATGAAAGATCATTCCACATTCATGGCTAAAACATAAAGTTGACAACAACATGAAGCAGTTAATGGATTCACAACAGGTTGATCCATTGAGAATCAGAGCAACATGAAGATAGATGTTATCTGTCTCCACTTGTGCAGTCTTTTGGCCTCTGAAATTTTTCAAAATCATTAGAATGTCTTAGTTGCTCCACAAATTGTTGATGTTTCCTTCTTCAACTCTATATCAACAACAAGCACAATGATGTTTTTATTTTGTCATTTAATAGCTATTGTTCTTTGTTATATTAAGTGAGCTGCAATTCATAAAAAAATCATTTATGTGAACTAGAAACTGGAGATCCTAAGTTAAGTGGGAATTAAATAGGGTGCCTATTCTGTTTGTTACACTCAAGTATATAGGGTATTGCTTGAAGAAGCCGATGGAAAATAAGCACAATGTCCACTCATTTTGAATATGATTTTAAGGACTTGCCCCTGAATGTATGATACACTAAACTGATAGACATGGCTACAGAAGCAGCCTGGTCAAGTTTGAAGCTCCTCTGTTTTCAAGTTCCTTGTTTTACCTACTTTAAGTCTTCTCCTTATTGCACAGTTCAACTGGTTACCAAAGAAACGGAGCTACTTGACCTTCAGAGAGCAACTAGGTTCAAATATTTCAAAAGGGTTCGGATGTAGCTAACAAATCTTAGCAGTGATCTAAAGAACCAAAGGGAAACCCTTTTCTCTTTTGACAAGGCATGAATTATTCTGAGGGCAAAGGGAAACCCTGAGGGGCAAACATGTACTTGAATCCAGACCTCGCCTCAAACTTTAAGAAGAGTTATTCAACTGTATCTGTAGTGCCAATCAGATTATGATGCTAGGAGAACTACAAGAACACCTCTTTTGAGGATTTTTGTATAACCTGTCCAAAAGCATACTGGTGAATTACATTGAAAGCAAAAACATAAAAGACAATCAATCCCACAGCCCAAAAAGAACGCAACGGGTTTCTTCTGGCAAAAAAATGGAGACTCCAACTTCTCGAACATCACGCGGCTGATGGGAGAGGTCCAAGAACCCATTATGCGATGAATGCGTAGTTTATATGGGTCAATCGCTCAAGGCCGCCCAAGTCCCAACAGACTACAATATTAGAGTTTTAACCGATACTGAAGTTCAAAAACCAGATACTGAGATTTCGAATTGAGATAGATGGTGGCCTTGTCAACTAGATTCAGTATACGATGAATTTGGTCAAAAGCAATTATTCCAAACAGCAAATTATTCTTCAAAAACAAAAGGTATGCCTCGTCAAAAACCGATACTGCAATGTCGAGTAAGCGCGATAAAGAAACAGGGTCGACGAAGTTCACCAGACAAGAATGTAGCCCCTCTTTCTAACTTGATAGATGTTCGATTCAGTTAAAACCAGTGAACGGCTGCGAAGACACGCGAGTTTTCACACAAAAACCCTTACCTGTTTAGCGCCAAAAGGATGCATGTGGGCACTCTGATTCTGCGAAAATATGAACGCGATTGCTCTAGCTTCGGATAAGCTTTCGCCACTAGCATTTTAATGTGAATAACTCAGTTCAGGAAGTCGGTACTCGGTCGTATCGGTCTCGGACAAGAACCGGACCATTTTGGTCTGAATTTAGCGATTCAAGTTTTGGCCAAGCTAACCGGGGTGTGAACGGGTAAAAATCTGAACCACACAGTCTTGAAGTATACGGCTTATATATATGAGGTTGGGGGTATTTTTGTATAGGGGTATTTGTGTATTTTTAAATATATCTAAGGTTTAATATAAAATACATATATAACCCTAATTGAAAAATAGTAAATTTCCCGGTCGTCGCTCCAGTGGATGTACTGTCGAACCACCGTAAAACCCTTTGTCGTCTTCATTATTCCTTAATTCTTCGTTAATAGCCGAAATAGCCGTTCGTTTCACATCAAATGGTATCAGAGCTTACCCGATTCTGAAATCATCGTTCCAGAAAAATTCTCATTGCTCATCTCGTTATTGCCTCCGACTCCGATGATGATACGGTCATGGTTTCAATTTTTTGTTTTTTCGATAGGCGTCGGTTTTGCATAGAAAGGAAATAAAATCCCTCCCCCTCGACGGCGTCCGTTGCCAAGTGTTGAAGGAGTCTCTGTTTCTGGAAACAAAGGAGATTGCACGGTGGGTGTTCCACTGCCTCTGACCCTAGACGTCGATCACCGGCCTGGAAACGACAAACCTCGTTGTCTGAGATCTGTTATCTACCAATGATGCATCACCGAAGACAACGACATCGAGGTTTGCAATGCGGTTTCTCCCATCGCTGTGAGAAATCGCAGAAAGAGGAAAGCCCGAGAAGAAAAAAACATTGGGAACCTGACATCTGATGTAGGCGCACCCATCAAGGTCTACAACACGTCCGTCGAGGTGCGCACTCGCACTTTGTTCACACCTGACGAGGTCATTTTTCTGGTGTTTTCTGTACAGACGCCAAAGGTGCACATGCAGCTCTTGAAATCTGGGCCTTTCACTCGAAAAACCCAAGTTAGGCTACCATGACTGGGGTTTCTTCTGCAAAATTTGACATGATGAAGTTTAACGGAACTGGGAATTTCGGATTATGGTAGAGGAGGGTGAAATACCTGTTAGTGCAGCAGGGCATGTTAAAGGCGTTATACGGAAAACAACTAGTAGGAATGGATGACATGGATTGGAAATAAATGGAAGTGAAGGTTGTAGCGACTATCAGGCTTTGTTTGACTGGATGAGGAATCACCGATGGAAGTTTGGTTGAAACTGGAAAGTCGGTATATGTCCAAATCGTTGACGAATAAGCTCTATCTTAAGCAGAAACTATATGGTTTTAAGATGTTAGAGGGGCTCGGATCTAAGCCAGCATATCAACGTTTTCAATCAACTTATTATTGATTTAAGATGGGTTGATGTGAAGTTTGAAGACGAAGAAAAGGCGTTGATGTTACTAAATTCCCTACCGAATTCTCCTACGTACGAAAATTTGGTTACAACTCTGATGTGGGGAAAAGAAACTCTCGAATTGGAGGATATTACAAGTGCCCTATTAAGCTTCCAACAGAGGAAGAAAGCGAGTGATGAGACTTCACAAGGTGAAGGACTTGTGGTGAAGGGTAACCAGGAACGTGGAAGAAACAAGTCTCGAAGTGGATCAAGTAACAAAAAATCTCGGTCTAAATCCAGGAAGAGGAAGGACATCGCGTGTTCTAAGTGTGGAAAAAGGGGTACATAAAACGGGAGTGTCTAGAGAAAAAAGAAAGGGAATGCAGAGAACAAAGAGGGTTCATTAAAGTTTGCAAATATATTGGAAGAAGATGACTCAGGGAGTAGTGACGGGGATATGCTTTCTGTTTTATCCAGTTCAGATCATCTCAGAGATTCTTGGATTCTGGATTCAGCATGCTCTTATCACATGGCACCCAATAAAGATCGGTTTCACACCTACAGGTTAGTAAACTCTGGTTCTATTCTGATGGGTAATGATGCTTCATGCAAAGTTGTTGGAATATGGAGTATAAAAATTAAAATGTTTGATGGTGTGGTTAGAACGTTATGTGATGTTTGACATATACCGGATTTAAGAAAGAATATGATTTTATTAGGTACTTTAGATTGTAATGGGTATAGTTACAAGTCAGCAAGTGGAATAATGAAAGCGAGTAAAGGTGTCTTAACAGTGATGAAGGGGTAGAAATTATATGGAAATATCTATACATTGCAAGGTACCATAGTTGTAGATACAGTTGCAGGTGTAGAGTATGAGTCAGACTGTGCAGTTTTGTGACATATGCGGTTAGGTCATATGGGTATGCGTGGGATGATGAAGCTTCATAAGAGAAATCTATTGAAAGATGTCAAAATATGCAAGTTTGATTTCTGCAAGTTTTGTGTTCTTGGGAAACAGAATAAGGTGCAGTTCAAGGCAGCCACACAAAAGATAGAGGGGATTCTTGACTATGTTCATTCAGATGTTTGGGGACCAGTAAGAGTAGCATCCCAAGGAGGACACATATATTTCGTGACCTTTATTGATGACTACTCCCGAAAGGTTTGGGTGTACTTTATGCAACACAAGTCAGAAACATTTGCCAAGTTCAAGTTGTGGAAAGCTGAAGTAAAAAACCAGGCAGGGAGGAAGATTAAATGCCTCAGGTCAGACAATGGTATTGAGTACATATATTCAAAGTTCAAGGAGTTGCGTGAATATCATGGGATTAAGAGACTCTTCACAGTACGCAAGACACCACAACAAAACGGTGTGGTGAAAAGGATGAACAGAACTATAGTTGAAAGAGCTCGATGTCTCAGGTTGAAAGCAGGGCTTGCAAAGAACTTCTGGGCAGTAGCAGTGAATATGGCATATTTCTTGATTAACAGATCACCTAGAACTAGGGGTGGCATCGAGCTGAGCCGAACCCGAACCTTCCTATGTTTGAGCCGAGCTTGATTTAAATATTTCGAGCTCGAGCTCAAGCCGAGCCTAGGCTCAAGCCTAAAATTGTTATCGAGCTCGAGCCTAATAAGTTTAACCGAGTTCGAGCCGAGCTCGAGCTTCAACATTCCATTAAAACTTTTCAAAAAAATACATGTCTCGAGTTCGTGCTCCAACATACATTTAAAACTTTTCAAAAAATACATGTCAAATAAATTGTATATAAAATTATGTATACATACATAAAATTGGGAATGACCTCTACTTAAAATTGGGCATAAGGGTGGCATCGAATCTAGCTGAGTCTGAACCTTGTTCAAGCCGAGCTTAATTTAAATATTTCGAACTCGAGCTCAAGCCGACCCTAGCCTCGAACCTAAAATTGTAATCGAACTCGAGCCTAATAATTTTAACCAAGTTCGATCTCGAACTCTAGACAAGTTCGATCTCGAGCTCTAAACGAGTTCGAGCTTAACCTATATTTAATAATCTATATAAAACATAAGTCAAATAAATTATATATAAAATTATGCATACATTTTAAAAAAAAATGATAGGGGAGGTTCAGGATTGAATTTCAATAATGGATTAGAACGCACAAATATTAATCTTTTTTACTCCAAATGTTGTCTAACTTATTTTGTAATTTTTTAATCTGGCCATAAATTTACTATGGCCTCCTTAGTGCCCCTAGTTGAAAATTTATATTCTAGGAAAAACTAGAAATATTTTTCCTATGATACATATTTCCAAAAAAACCTTTAAATAAAATCCTTTTAATATTAGTGACTTATTAGAAAATTACAAGAAATATTTTAAAATTTTCTTAGGAAAGTTAAATGTACCTCTTATTGCCTCTTCTAGGGAAATAAATAAAAATTAATAATCAATCTAATATATTACTATACTTATCGATAAATTTTTAATCAAATAAAATGTCAAACACAAAATTGTTATGAAAATTGCCTCATGCTAAAAGTATTACAGTATCAACTATCAAATACTGATTCAAAAATTTTCTATACGATTTTCTAGCCCATCTTGGTAGGAAAATCTTACTTAGAAAATTATATGATTTTTTAATAAGAATTTTTAATTAGAAAAATGTTTACAAAAAAAATGAGGCACTAATAGTCCTTGGAAACTTATTTCTACTAAAATGTATTTTCAATTTCTTTCAATTTTTTTTTCACTTTATGATCTCGCACGTGTGAAATCATCTTCGCGCGCAGGGGGAGGGGGGAAGAAATTGAGTGGCGGTCGACGATGAAAACAAAGGCTAAGGCAGATGAGGGGGAAGAAATTGAGTGGCGGTCGACGACGACAGAGGCGGCCACAGCAGCGGCCGGAGGGGCTTGCTTGTGATGAGGGGAGGAAGATTTTTCCCCCCTCACTCTGCTCAGGGCTCCGGTCCCGACTCTCCCCGAATCCTCCACCGCTCGTTAAATTAACGTTCCGACTCGTGAGCTTTCGAGCCTAACCTTGATTCGGTCGAGCTCGGCTCGTTAATGTACACGAGCTGATCCCAAATCTCGAACTCGGCTCGAGATTCGGGTATACCGAATCAAACCGAGCTGGAATCGAGTCGAGCTCAGGCCGCTCGCGAGCCGGTTCGGTTCGAAGCCACCCCTACCTAGAGCAACACTAGATGGGAAAGTATCAGAGGAAGTGTGGACACGCAATGAGGTAGACTACTTTGGCTTGAGAGTGTTTGGTTGTCCAACCTATGTACATGTTTCTAGTGAGGAGAGGTCGAAGCTTGAGGCGAAGTCTAGACAGTGTATGTTTCTGGGCTATCAGAAAGGGGTGAAAAGGCTTCAAGCTCTGGGATCCGAAAGCAAACAAGATGGTGATCAGTAGAGATGTAGTTTTTGATAAAAAAAAAAAAAGCCATGTTGCAACATACTCAGGAAGAAGAGATACAGGTGCCAGAAAATTGCAGCACCAATGATCATGTGGTGCAGGTGGAGTTAGAGAACCATGGTAGAGAAGTGGATACTCAGCTTGTAGAAAGTTCTAGCTCAAGTGATCAGCAACATCACAGTACAGTCACAGATAGACCCCAAACACACTATCAAGCCACCTACCACGTATGGTTTTGATGATTTGGTTTCTTATGCGTTTATTACTAGTTGCGGGGATCCTACTACTTTTCAGGAGGCAGTACAAAGCCAAGAGAAAAGTAGATGGATGGGTGCTATGGTGGAGGAGATGGAGTCTCTGTATAAAAACCAAACATGGGAGTTGGTGGAACTTCCCGAGGGGAAGAGAGCAATAGGGTGCAAATGGGTGTATAAGATGAAAGAACTAGTAGCAGAAAAGGAAGGGGAAAAATTCAAGGTTCGTCTAGTAGCAAAGGGTTACTCACAGAGGAAAGGAGTTGACTATGAAGAGGTTTTCTCCCCTGTGGTCAGACACACCTCCATCAGGGCAGTGTTGGCATTAGTAGCACATTCTGATATGCAGTTGGAGCAGATGGATGTAAAGACAATTTTCCTTCATGGTGACTTGGAGGAACAAATTTACATGGTACAACCAGAAAGGTTTAGTCACCCTGGACAGGAACATTTGGTCAATAATTTGAAAAAATCACTTTATGGGCTGAAGCAATCTCTGAGGCAGTGGTATAAGCGATTTGACTCTTGCATGATCCGGATTGGCTACAAAGGTGTGAGTATGATTTTTGTGTTTATGTGAAAAGCCTTGATGATGATTCTTTTATTTTTCTGTTACTTTATGTGGATGATATGTCGATTGTTGCAAAGAGTACGAGTGAGGTCAACAAGTTGAAGACTTTGTTGAACAGAGAATTTGACATGAAGGATTTGGGTGCGGCCTACAAGATTATTGGGATGGAGATTCGTAGGGACAAAGCTTCCAGGAGATTATGGCTATCTTAACATAGCTATGTTGAGAAAGTGTTGGACATGTTCAACATGGGTAATGCAAAACCAGTAAGTACACATTTGGCTAATTATTTCAGATTGTCTACAGTTCAGTGCCCGAAGACAGATGATGAAGTTCATGACATGTCAAATGTTCCATATGCCAGTGTAGTGGGGGTGTTTAATGTATGTTATGGTTTGTACAATACCAGATTTGGCATAAGTTGTCAACGTGGTTAACAAGTTTCTTTCAAATCCGGGTAGACAACATTGGGATGCAGTCAAGTGGATTTTTCGATACTTGAGGGGTACTACAAACTATGTCATCATGTTTAACAGACAAAAGAGTGACCCTTCAGTTGTGGGATATGTGGATGCAGACTATGCAGAGGGACTTGGATGACAGGAGGTCTACCACATGTTATGTATTTACTCTAGTGGGAGGACCTATTTGTTGGAAGTTCATGGTACAATCTATAGTTGCACTATCTACTATTGAGTAAAAGTATATGGTAGTAGTTAAGGCTGCCAAGGAGGTTTTTTGGCTTATAGGGTTGGTTAAGGAGATGGGTGTCCAGCAAGGTGGAGTTCAGTTACATTGTGACAGTCAAAGTGTCATTTATTTTGCAAAGAACCAAGTGTATCATGCGATGACCAAACACATAGATGTGAAGTTTCACAGGATCAGGGAATTGGCTTCATCAAATGGACTACTACTTGAAAAAGTTCACACTTTTGAGAATGTAGCAGACATGTTGACAAAGCCTGTTACTACAGATAAGTTCAAACATTGCTTGGACTTGATAAATGTCTCCAATTGATAGATGGGAGACGACCCCAACCTATTGTTCTAGATGGAGTCCAAGGTTATGCTTTCTTTTTCGTAAGGGGTGGATATTCGCCAAGGTGGAGATTGTTGAAGCATATGGCGTATATATGAGGTTGGGGGGTATTTTTTATAGGGGTATTTGTGTATTTTATATACAAATACGTCTAGGGTTTAGTATAAAATACATATGTAAACCTAATTGAAAAATAATGAATTTTCCGTCGTCGCTTCGGTGGATGTACGCATACTGCCGAACCACCGTAAAACCCTTTGTCATCTTCATTATTCCTTAATTCTTCGTTAATCAAGCCGAAATAGCCGTTCGTTTCACATCAGACAGATTTATTGATTAGATACTATTATTGTGCATAACTTCATACACATGGAAAAAAAAATAAGTTAATAGATATTCAATATATAACTAAGCTAAAAGAATTTGTAAAATAATATAAAATTTTAAAATATAAAAATATTTTAAGGATAATTTTCATATAATGTGTTCTTAGGGCAATTCCAGATGTTGCCTTAGAATTGGAATCTAATGGGCAATTTAGATTACCAGATCTTTGTAGAAAATTTTAAATTATTAAATTATTTATTTTTATATAAATATACTTAAAAAATAAAACACATCCTAATCTATCACACACAAGAAAAAAAAAAGGAAAAAACAAAGAAGAGAAGTGTCCTCGCCTCCCTCTTGCTAACCAAGAGAAATGAGTGCAGAGCCTCCATAAGCCCCTAGCCCCCTCCCTTTAATGATTTACTTTTCATACAAAAAGTTTGATTGAAAAACAAATTACTATATCGAAATGATAAAAAATTATAATGACATGAATATAAAAATCTGGTAATTTTTTTAAGAAAACATTAATTAAAAGACAAAATTCCCTTTTTTTGTTGTAATATTGCACAAATGGTCTAGGAGAGGCCACGTTTTGGATTAAATAGGGAATACAACTTGATTTGGGGTGCGATGGAGTAAAGGAAGAAACGCAATGCTAATATTGGCTGGGGATGGGTTTTTTTACCCATCTCGAGCTTGATCCATGGGGCTTACTAAATGGTGTATTTATATTTATAATTTTAACATGATTTTTTTTTTGTTTTACATTACTAGAGGTTAATTAAAATGATTTATTAATTAGTATTAAAACAAATAAATATAGGTTTTTTTTTATAATTTCAAACTCATTATTTTTCACCCCAACTTGGTGAACTTGACTTGGAACCTACCCATGCAAAACCTTTGGTAGGGTGTTAGGATGGAGTTGGATTTACAACCCTGTGACGAATTTTCATGGAGACAAGTTTTAGGTCAAATTCATGGGGTATTCGAATAAGTTTTCAAAACCCGACAACACTCATCACTAAATGATCTAAGTAGAAATTAGCTATTGTACAAGATGGATCTTTTCTTTTAGTTCTCGATAATGGAGTAAACATTACTAATTAATTTATGTTAAATCTAGGCCATGTGGATCATGTGATCACGTTGCATCAGATCTCTTACTTGGTTTCTATATGTTAAGAGACATCCACGTGTGTCGGGGTGGCATGACTAGTCAATAAGGAAAACTTTCAAAGAAATGGCATTAAGATTATAATTATACAAGTTGGTGTATGACTTATGTCTTTTTCTTTTTGAAGCATATAGCCCTAAGGGCATTGTAGTTATTGTAAACACCTTTCACACAACTATAAATATAGCTTCAAGGCATGGGGTAAACCATTCAAACCTCTTCCTTTTGTCTCAATGTCGTCGATACACCTCTCTCTCTTTTCCTCCTCCTTATCTTTTTTTGGTTCTTTCTCACCTCTCTTGCAAGAGCTAGAGTTCCTATCTTCCCTTGAGATCTCTTGTGTTTGAGTTGTCCCTAAAAATCAACATGGTATTAGAGCTGGTAAGATCTAAGATGGAAAAAGAGAAGAATATGGAGAATAAATGGAGGAAGAAGAAGAAGAAGAAGAAGAAGAAGAAATTAAAAAAAAAAGGAGTTTCTTGTTTTTCCTTAAGTCTTTCTTTTCCAATTCCTTCTTTTATTAGATATTTTACTTTCTTATCATATGCTTTCTACTAAAAATTATATACCTTTGGAAATATCTTTGAGTCTAGTTTCCAACTCAAAAAGAATAATTGAAATCATAATTTTCTAGAAACAGAAATCGACATCTAAAGTAGCAAAGGTCGAACAACATAAAAGTTTCGTGTAGCAGTAGAAAACCTCAACTTCCTGAAGGGTTTTTACTAACATTGCTGAGGATTTATATTGACAATTATATATCAAAATAAAGCTATGTGAGTCTAATTTCTATCCCAATAAATATTTTCTCAATTTGATATTTCTAGAGAGAGATATCTACATTGGAAGAAAAAAGAGTCATGTTGGTATCCTATTGCATGCGAAGATCCGAATTTAAATCAATTTTTTTGCTTCACTTTTTGAGTTGCTAATGTTGGATAAATTTCCTATTTTTTTTCAAAATCTAGTTAATATTTTACCAACTTGAGTATCTTTCCTTCCTTAAAAGATTCTTTTGTTTGATCTCACATTACATTAATTTCCTTAAAAGAAGTCTTTCCCATTATGAGTTTAGTTTCATTTTTTGACAAATGTCTGAAAATTTTGAATTAGATAGTATTGTTTCCTATTCTAGATTCTAAATATTAGTGTCTTAAATCTCTCTTATTGTACGCCTCCTTCTTAATTGGAAGTATGAAGAGTTGCATTATGCACTTCCTTCCATTTGAAGTATGACAACCACTATCTTTTTATTCACACTTTAACTACTTGTACTTTTTTTTTTCAATTTGTGTTTGATAAATCATTTCAGAACAATGTCTATAGACCCACTACCTAAAAGTATAGGAGTGTGCCCAACATCTATCTTGAGTCAAGTATTTTATTTTTTACCCAAGAGGCGATTTGTGTTTGAGCTACCCTTAAAAAGTGAATAGTCTCTTAGATGCGCCCTAAAGTTGTGTTATTTCTCCGTTATTGAAATTGAGCGGAGTGTGTTTCAAACAATGACTATTTTGATTAGTATATGGAGCTTGTCATATGAATAAGAGTGATTTTTCTTCTCTCACCATTATATTGTGAAAGTTGGGTTTCTTAGTAAAGAACAAAGAGATCCTCAAATTAAGGGAGAGAATAGAAGAAAAAGTACAAGAAAGTGGTAACTAATGATGAAGAATTCCACTTGTTATGGTAATCAAGTTTTGTGTGGCTAAAATATCCAAGTAAATGGGAGATAAGATGAGAACAAGATAAAGACTACAAGCAAGATGTGAACAAGAACAAGATGAGTCAAAGCAAGACAATCAATTTTTTTTTTCAAGCACACAAGTTTCTTTACCAATATTATTTCCAAGTGAAGTTTCAAATACCGGTTTGAGGGGGAGTCTTAAGAAACACTCACATGTGTAGGGGTAGTAAATAAGGATAACTTTCATAGAAATAACATAGAATTATAATTATGCAATCTAGTGCATGTTCTCTTATATCTTTTTATTTTTGAAGCATGTAGCCCTAAGGGTATTATAGTTATTGTAAACACTTTTACACAATTATAAATATAACCTCAAGGAATGGAGTAGACCATTTAAGCCTCTTTCTCTTGGCTCAAATTCGTCCATACACCTCTTTCTCTTTTCCTCTTCCTTCTTAACTCTCTTGCAAGAACTAGAGTAATCCCTGTCATAGTGAAGACAATAACTAAATGACAAAAACTAGCTTCCTGGTTGAATGGATCCGTTAACGGATCTTTTAAAGAAGCGAGCTACCCGAAGATTCTTTCAAGTAACTTGTTTAGGCCCCTTTTATTCTTATGTAAGCAAAATAAAATAAAAATAAAAATTAGGTATTAGTTGTTGGCATTTCATATTCATTTGGTTCCCTCACACTCGCTATAAACACGCTTGGGCTTCCAACCGACTGCCTGTTTCTGAAGCTAACAGTCTCCTCCTATAAATGGCCGATCGAGAGAAAATCCACCGGGTTTTCTGCATCGGAACGGCGGATACAAAGTTAGAAGAGCTTCGATTCCTCTCTAATTCCGTAAAATCTTATCTGCGTAGATTTTCCGACAGCTCCATTTCAAAGGTATTCGTTCTCATCTCCTCTTCCTTCATGCGTTGGCCTGCAATGCTCTGGATTTTTTCTTCTTCCGTCAAGCTGTCTCAACGTACATCTCTTTTCTTTTTCTGAGTTGCCGGAATTTGATGATATAGCGTGACTTACACACTCTTGAACGTTTACAGGTACGAGTGACAGTAGTCGATGTCTCCGCTAGTCAGAAGGAGGCGGTAGAGTTGGAAGATTTTGATTTCGTGTCAAGCAAAGATGTTCTTTCCCCTTACTTGGAGGAGACGGAGATGGAGACATCCTCTTCTTCTTACTTGCTTCCAGGTGACAGAGGCGAAGCAGTTGCTATAATGAGTAAGGCTCTTGGACACTTTCTTAAGAAAGTTTCTAAAGATGAATTTCTTTGCGGAGCTATTGGAATTGGAGGCAGTGGAGGAACAGCTCTAATTGCTCCGGCTCTAAGATCTCTGCCTATTGGAGTTCCTAAACTCATTGTATCCACTGTCGCTAGTGGGCGAACGGAACCTTACATTGGGACTTCCGATTTGATACTTTTTCCATCAGTTGTGGACATTTCTGGCATTAACAGTATAAGTAAGTCCCTGCTATCTAATGCTGGAGCTGCTTTTGCGGGAATGGTCATTGCAAGACTTTCAAGATCAGAGGATTCTTCTACGGCGACCGAAAAACCTACGGTTGGTCTGACCATGTTTGGAGTTACCACACCGTGTGTTAATGCTCTGATAGAGAGATTGGCTCAAGAAGGCTACGAGACGCTGGTTTTCCACGCCACAGGTGTTGGTGGCAGGGCAATGGAAGATCTTGTCCGAGGGGGTTTCATACAGGTAAACTTTCTGAGAAACTTTGTCTTCTCTTTGTAATTTAATATCTTTCTTTTTTATTTTTCTTTCTCTTTTTCATTTAGAGCAATTAAAGTGCATCTGCTATAGGTGACTCCAACTGAGGAGGCAAAGTTGCTCTAATGACTGCAAACACTTATTTTTTACATAGGGAGTTTTGGACATCACAACAACAGAAGTTGCTGATTATCTGGTTGGAGGTGTCATGGCATGTGATAGTTCACGGTTTGATGCCATGATAGAGAACAAAGTGCCCCTAGTTATCAGCGTGGGGGCTTTGGATATGGTAAATTTTGGCGCAAAAAATACAATACCTCCCAAATTTGAAGACAGAAAGATTCATATCCATAATGAGCAGGTAAAAATATCTTTCTTGCATTTTATCGTTAGTTGTCATTCAATTCTATGCACCTTCACTGGAAAGTATGTTAATCATCATGCTCATCTAATTTATCTCTTGTCCTCCTTATGAAATAGATAACTTTCTAGACTGAACCAAATATGGGCTTGGTTTATGTCACCCCTGTGAAATACAATGATGTGGTCCTGTGGACACCTTACCCTAAGTGTATGCTTTTACTAATCTACTTTTATCCAGTTTTCTCATCTACTTTCTATCATTCTTTTAGCATCATTGAGGATTTTGTAGTTATAAAGTCAAACTTGTTAAATGAGATTGCGGCACGGGAACTTTTATTTCCCTCAATGGATTGACTGGTAAAAAATTGTTGAGGATGTATATGTATGTAATGGAACTTGGATGATATGTACAACTGAGCATAAGGTTCTCGTTTCATTTTAGTACTCTGGAAGCAGCAATATATCCAGAATAGAATGCACTGGAACATGCTACTCTGGTTTCTGTGTTGTTTGTTTGAAATACACTTGCCTTATTATGAAAATCCCTAGATTGGTTTTTGTTTATTTGATGGTTTGGTTGGACTATGCTAAAATAAATAACTTAGGCCTGTTAAATTTATTTAGTTGCTCCTAACAAATCAATCTTCTGCAGGTTTCACTCATGCGAACTACTGTTCATGAAAACCTGAACTTTGCCAAGTTTATTGCTGAAAAAGTGAACAAGTCATCATCAAAAGTATGTATTTGCCTTCCAGAAAAGGGTGTTTCAGCTTTAGATGCACCAGGAAAGCCATTTTATGATCCAGAGGCTACAAGTGCCCTTATAAATGAATTAGAGAAGCTTGTAGTTGCAACTGAAGAAAGACAGGTAAAATTCGTCTACTAGAAAACATATGTATGTTCTTTTTGTATCAATATTTTGGTTCAGTTTGTCAGAAAGAAAATTTTCAGAGTGGCTGCCAGTCGTTTTTTGATTTGTTAGGTCCTCAGCATGGGCAAGCTGAGTGGCCTGCAGTGGCCTTGGCCCCTGTGACATGCAAATTTGCCTTCAAGCTCATGGACTTCCTTCTTCGGTACTAACATAAGGTGGTGGACTCGTCACCCTTGTTTTTAAAACATTGCTAGGCACAACTTGTCATGTATTCCAGTTGGGTGCCCTACTCTTTCTCTAATTAAGATGGGCTAATCACTTTACGTTATGGGATGCATATAAAGCTATATAGTGAAGAGTATTTTTCTCTGGTATTCATAGCCTCAAACATCAACAGAGTAGAACAAGCAAAAAGCTGAAGAACTTTACCACCTCCTGAAATCAACAGTTCAAAGAATAACTAAAGTAACAGCTTCTTTGAAGACTAGAAACACAAAACCAAACCAGTGTTAGCAGCATCAATTGATAAGAACGGAGAAGGAAGACCAAGGCCAGTAGGAGTCCAGAAATCAAATTAATATCTGCAATGAATTGAAAGAGATAAACTTTCTAATTCGTCAGTACAACTTGCTGATTGATGTGCTGTTATGCCATGCCTTAATAAAGGTAAATAGTCTTAATGTAGTCTATCTTGAGTTCTAGTTCCTAAAACTCTGCATTTATGTTGTGTTTAAAGAAAAACCTTGTTTTTAAAAAAAATCTCTGTCAGTATTTTTACATTTTTTAAAAATTTATTATGCTTTTCCTAACCATATTTTTTTTACAGAACAAGTCCATGCTTAACATAAAATTCAAAAATATCAACTGAACAATCATTTTTCCAGTGGATTGTAAACTAAAGAATGGATGGCTTGTAGCCTTGGCAGTCTGAGTAACCATACCAAATGGCACATGGAAAAAAATATTTCTTGATAAATGTTAATAGAACAATCATTTTTCCAGTGGATTGTACACCAAGGAATGGATGGCTTGTGGTATTGATAGTCTAACCATATAAAATGGTGCATGTTTGATAGAAGTGAGAGTTGCACACTGATCCTTATCCATTTAATATGAGTCATTCTTTATCTTTCAAACAATTCTTGTGATCAAGACTTTTGGTTTTCAGCTATTTTTGTTTTTGTAGTTTTTGTTTATTAGTAATTGTTGAATTTCTGGAAAAAAGAAATACTTCACTAACTTGTTGTAATTTGAGTATAATGAACCTTATTTATAATAGAGGTGTTGAATTTAGGACTCCATGATTAAAACCGTGAGAAAGCTGAGAGAGAGAGAAGAAAAAGAGCAAAGAGAGAGAGAGAGAGATCTCGGGTAGAGAGGAGAGAAAAGATTCTTCACGAGTTGAGAAGTGGAGAACTTGATTGAACCCTTCAACCAAGACCCCTATTTATACTATTTTCATTACATTTTTAGAGATAAGGTAGGATCTCTAATATCCCTAATTACCTCAATCATGATTATCCAAATCTACATAAATCAAGAGGAGATAAATCGATTACATTAATCAAGGAAGATTGCCAATCTTCCAACTCATGTGATAAAGATTCCAACTCGTGTAATGACTCATCATGCCACCTCACGTTATCATGCTGGGTTCCACCAGCTAGTGTGATCATGGTGGGTCCCACCTTGTAACACTCCCCTTCAAACTGGGGGTGAGAAAACATCGTAAATGCCCAGCTAGCTGCAGATGGTGGACGAGATCTTATGAGTGATTGGTTTGGTGAGAATGTCTGCAACTTGCCCTTGTGAGGAAATATGTTTGAGAGATAATATGTCGGCTTGGAATTTCTCTTGTATGAAATGGCAGTCTACTTCAATGTGATTTATTCTCTCATGGAAGACTGGATTTGAGGTGATATGTATTGCCGCTTGATTATCGCAATGTAGATCCATAGGGGCTTCTTTATAGAATCCCAGTTCAGTGAGAAGGGATCTGATCCATAGAAGCTCACTAACTGTGTATGCCAATGCCCTGTATTCTGCTTCTGCACTAGACCTTGCAACTACATTCTGCTTCTTGCTTCTCCATATAACCAAGTTCTCTCCAACCATTGTATAATATCCCGAAGTAGATTTTCTGTCATCCGGGGATCCAGCCCAGTCTGCGTCTGAGAACTCTTCTATGTTGAAGTGGGCACGGTTCTTATAGAGAAACCCTCTTCCTGGAGCTCCTTTCAAATATCGCAATATTCTTTCAAGTGCTTGCCAGTGAGTAAGTTGTGGTTTGTGCATGTATTCACTCGCCACACTTATTGCATATGATATATCCGACTTTGTTACACAGAGATAAATGAGTTTCCCCACAAGTCTTTGATATTTTCCGATATCCACATCTTCTCCAGTGTTTGCAGATAATTTTGTATTGGAGGTTTCTGCTAGTTTACACCCCATCATTCCTATCTCCCCTAGTAGATCAAAGACATACTTCATTTGAGATAGTATAATCCCATGTTTGGACTGTAGTACTTCAATACCCAAAAAGTATTTAAGTAGTTCAAGATCTTTTGTCTTGAATTCATCACATATCTTTTCCTTGGTTTCCTGAATGCCCTCGGGATCACTACCGGTTAAGACAATATTATCAACATATACGGCCAAAATCAGTTTGCCTTTAGGTGTCTTTAAGAAATACGGAGTGATCTACGAAACATCTATGAAATCCGGCCCATATGAGTGTTTGGCTAAATTTATCAAACCATGCACGAGGAGACTGTTTCAGACCATAAAGGGATTTCTTCAATCGACATACAAACTCCCCCTCACCCACAAATCCAGGTGGTTGTTGCCTATAAATTTCTTCCTTTATATCCCCATTTAAAAAAACATTTTTCACATCAAGTTGATAAACCGTCCATGACGAATTAGCAGCAAGAGATAATAAAATATATATACCGAGTTCATTTTGGCCACCGGAGAGAATGCTTCATCATAATCGATCCCATAGCACTACGTATAACTTTTAGCAACGAGGCGGGCCTTAAGGCGTGCAACTGACCCATCCGGATTCTATTTAACAGTAAAAACCCACTTACAACCGACATGTTTTTTATTTGATGGAAGAGGAACTAGAGCCCATGTTTGATTCTCATAGAGTACCTGCATTTCTTCGTCCATTGTAGCCTTCCACCCTAGATATTTCAGAGCCTCCTGATAGGACTATGGGACTGAGATGGAGGAGAGAGACGAAAGAAATTGACAACATGAAGAGGATAAACGACGGTGAGACACAAAATTGGATATGGGGTGAGAAGTAGAGGGCATAGTGTAAGTTCTGGGTTCTTTTCTTAAGGCAATGGGTCGAGTATCATATTGCGGTCCAAAAAGAATAGGAGAAGATGGACTTACCTCGATGGGATCCGCAAACTCCACAGGTGTGGTGTCAGCCAACGCTTTAGGGGGTTGAACAGTTTTCGTAGACGGGGCACAACCGGTCGAGGAGAGGTTGGTATTAATGAGAGACTTAGAGGAGCATTGTCAGAGTAGTATGAAGAGTCTTCAAAAAAAGTTACATCCTTGGACACAAGTAACCTTTGGAGAGTAGGATTGTAGCAAATATAACCCTTCTGCGTGCGAAAGTATCCTAAGAAGATACACTTGACAGATTTTGGATCAAGTTTACTATGTCGTAGGGAGGTAATATGAACAAAGCATGTACAACCGAAGACTTTCAAGGGAAGCGAAAAAGGATCACCACGTGGAAACAATAAGGAATATGGGGATTTATGACCGAGAACGGAAGAGGGTAACCTATTTATAAGAAAGTATGCAGTAAGGATGACATGCGGCCAATAAAAGTATTGGACTTTCATGTTATACAATAAGCTGCGAGCTACCTCAAGAAGGTGACAGTTCTTCCGTTCTGCTACACCATTCTGTTGGGGGGTGTAGGCACAAAATGTTTGATGGATAATGTCATTCTTTTGATAAAAATAGTCAAGATCTCTGAAAGTATATTCTTTTGCATTATCAGACCGAAGTACTTTGATTTTCTGACCAAATTGAGTGACAACCATAGCACGAAAGGATTTAAATATGGATGGCATTTCAGATCGCTCTTTAAAAAGAAATAGCCATGTGGTACGAGTAAAATCATTAATAAAGGTAATAAAGCACTTGACTCAGGAAATGTTTGAGACGTTCAAGGGTCCCCATACATCTCTATGGATCAATGAAAAAGGAGCAATACTTTTAAGTTCTGAACAAGGTGAGTATGTGGTTCTCTGGTGTTTGCTCAGTTGATAGACTTCACAATTTAAATTTGACCTATCCTTAAAGGTAGGGAAAAGAAGATGAAGAGATTGTGTGGATGGATGTTCCAACCAATTGTGCCATAGACTTGTCTCAGTTTCCTTGGTTGAGACGACATTTATTTTAGGCATGTCCAGGTAGTAGAGCCCCCCTTGTTCACGGCCTCCACCAATCACCTGCTTCGTTATAAGATCTTGAAACACACAAGAAGTGGGTGAGAAGGTAATTGAGTTATTAAAATGTTGTGTTAGCTGACTAACATGTAAAAGATTCAAGGGAAAGGTAGGAACAAAAAAAATATCTGTGAGCGGAAGTGATGGTGTAACAAAGGTGGATCCTTTCCCGAGAACTTTAGTTTGGGAGCCGTCAACTATAGTAACAAGTTTATTAGTGAGACAAGGAGAAACTGAGTAGAATATATTTCTATTACTTGTGAGATGCTTGGAGGCTCCTGAGTCAATTATCCAGGATGAAGAGGAGGAAGTTGTAGAGAGCATACCTGAAGCGGTGGTGGCAGCAGCAATTGAGGAGGAACTCGGAGGAGAGACCATCAGTGTTTTCATTTTCTGGAACAAGTCATACTCATCATCAGTAAGGGTTTTCTTTTCTGTTGATGTGGTAGACTGGTCCTCCTTTGTATCACTTACTGAGGCTTGATTAGCCTTAACCCAATCCGGTACGCCATGGATTTTAAAACACTGATCTATAGTGTGACCATATTTCCCACAATGGGTGCATTCCCTGTCGTTTGTTCTAACAAAACCATTTCTTCCACCTCTTCCTCGTCCTCCTCTATAATTTCTTCCATGGCCTCGGTCGCGGTTGGTTGATGTTCCTTTTAGCAACTTCGAGATATAGCTTAATGTTTGCTAGGCAAATGGCAGTGGCTAAGGCTTCCTTCTGTTTGTCTTGGACAGAGACATCAATGGAGGTAGGCTGAGCTAGCTTCCTTCTTGAAGAAGACCTCTAAAACGAGCCAAATATTCATGGATATTTTCTCCTTGTATAGTGTTGAACATTCTTTGGAGAATATCATATGGCATGTGTAAGTGGTCAGAACTAGAGTACAACTTAGCACATGTCTCCCAAATTTGTTTGCCGGTGTCGAGATGAATAAGATTGTTGGAGACAGGTTCTTCCATGTTGTTGATGAGCCAACTAGTTACCAAAGTATTATTTTTTAACCACTTAGCATAAGCAATATCTTCTTTATCAATGGGTGGCCCAAGTTTGGTGAGGTGACCAAGTAGATCCCTTGTTATAAGGAACCGTCGAACCGATGTGGACCAGCTGAAGAAATTTGATATCACTCGTAAGGGTATGGTAGTAATCTTGAGAATATCATTCTTGTTACCCATGTATTCTTCAACCATAAGAGGCAATTCAAGGGTAATAATGTACTCAAATTTGAAGTAGCCTAAGTAAGCTGCTTTGAGATTCAAGACCAGCCAAGGCTATCTCGAGTAGATGGGAGGAAAACCCGAGCTTATCAAGTCTTTAGGCCAGGAGGGAACCCTCTTAGGTCAGTCAACTTGCTGGCCAAAAATTTATATAATTAGTTCTCTAGTCTTCCTTGTAGAGAATAGCAAAAATCAATCAATAAGCATGAGATCAAATAAGGTAAGGTAGCAATTCCGAATTAGATATTTTTAAGATCATTCCAAAAATATATTTGACTCCAGCTTGGGATAAACCAGTATATATTCAGTTCCTCATGAATTTGGCAAGATATAATTGATTGAAAATCAAACAAAATCAGGCCTAATCAAGAAGATATTGTAAGATCTTAAAAAATAGCAATCTTTCTCCAAATAGATTGGTGTCAACTAGCCACTTCCTTTCTTATTTTGTGCTTGATTCCTTTTATGTAAAACACAATATTCGATGCTTGATTTTCCAAGAACAATTAGCCACCTCATGACTCTCAAAAAATTCTCCAAAAAATCACAAATCTGAGTAGAGTTCTTCAAATAACTCAGTTAATGGAGAAGCTTAGCATAGAAGCTAAGTAATTAGATTTCTGAAATCCAATGGATAAAAAAAAACACTCATAATAGGCTCAAGAACAATGTTCTTCATCAGGAAAATCTTGTTCCCACAAAATTATAACCTTTTATGCAGAAAATCTCAACATAAACCGATTTTCAGCCAAGAACTTGCAAACCGACAAAACTGCCTTGGTAAACTTCTTCTAATCCGAGATGCATAAATCTCAATAATTTCATAAGATGAAGATAACAATAAAATCATCTCCGAACCATCTTCTAAAGATCCGAAAACCAAGAGCATGAAGTAATAATAACAAGAATGAAAAACTTATCTCACAAGCTTCAATCTTGTTTCACAACGAGCCTTCTATGAGTAGCTTTGATCATAACTTCTTAGAGCATTCTTTTGACGTGGGGATCCTAAATTTGATGCTCTGATAGCATGTTGAATTTAGGACCCCATGATTGAAACCTTGAGCAAGATGAGAGAGGGAGAAGAAAAAGAACAAAGAGAGAGAGAGATCTCGGGTAGAGAAGAGAGAAGAGAAAAGAGAGAAAAAAAATTTGAGTTAGAGAGAGATTTTTCACGAGTTGAGAAGTGGAGAGCTTGATTGAACCCTTCAACCAAGACCCCTATTTATACTATTTTTGTTACATATTTAGAGATAAGATAGAATCTCTAATATTCCTAATTACATCAATCATGATTATCCAAATCTACATAAATCAAGGGAAGATAAATCGATTACATTAATCAAGAAAGATTGCCAAATCTTCCAACTTATGTGATAAGGATGCCAACACGTGTGATGACTCATCATGCCACCTCACGTGATCATGATGGGTCCCACCAGCTTGTGTGATCATGGTGGGTCCCACCTTGTAACAAGAGGAAATAAGTAGAATTCAATTACAATTAAACTACTCTTATCCCAGTTACACCTAAAGTGAAACACTAAAACATGAGTACTAGAACAATTGAAGAACTAAACATAAATAGAAGACTATCATAACTAAAATAGGTTTAACTGAGACTCTTCTATGAAACCTTCTCGTGTGAAACTCTTGTAAGACTTCACCATATTAATTTTGGCTCTATGAGACTTCTTACAGTGAGAGTCATGTAAGGCTCTTCCATATCTTTTTTTCAACACTCCCCATCAAGATGGAGTTTATAACTTCAGTTTGCAATGAAAAATATTTTTGGTCTACAATCTTTATTGGCTAATTTTTTTTTATAGTTGTTAAATCTTCATCATTTGTTCTCCCCCTTTCTCTAATATTTTGATCACATAAAAATTACCACAATATGTACAACAAAATACCTCTTTCTTGTACTTCTTTTACTACTTCTCCCCTTCAAGTTGGGGATAGAAAGGACATAAAGGCCCAACTTGGATAAAACACAATGTGGGAGAAAAAAATCACTCCTGGCTGTATGACAAAGCTCTATACATCAGTCAAAGTTTGAAACACACTCTACTCAACTTTAAAGGCAGAAAAATGACTCAACTTTAGGGCTTAACAAAAAGATTACTCACTTTTTAAGGGTAGCTCAAACACAAATCACCTATTGGATGAAGAATAAAAGACTTGACTCAAGCTGGTTGTTGGGTACACTTATATACTTTTTAGGTAGTGGGTCTAGACATTGATCTGAAGTGATGGAGACACAAGAAGATAAACGGAAGAAATACTAGAAGAAAACAACTTTAACCGGAAGGATGCGACTATGCAACGTTCATACTTCCAAATGAATCTAGAATATGACCTTTATTTATTTTTTATTTTTTACAAAACTAGGGGAGACTATAATGGTAGAACATATAATAAATTTGACCAAGTATAGTTTTTTTTTTTTTTTTTTTTTTTTTTGTGTGTGTGTAAAAGACTTAACTCAAGCTGGTTGTTGGGTACACTTATATACTTTTTTAGGTAGTGGCTCTAGGCATTGATCTGAAGTGATGGAGACACAAGAAGATAGACGGAAGAAATACTAGAGGAAAACAACTTTAACCGGAAGGATGCGACTATGCAACGTTCATACTTCCAAACGAATCTAGAATATGACCTTTATTTATTTATTTATTTTTTACAAAACTAAGGGAGACTATAATGGTAGAACATATAATAAATTTGACCAAGTATAGCTTTTTTTTTTTTTTTTGTGTGTGTGCATGTGTGTGTGTGTGTGGGGGGGGGGGGGGGGGGGGTGGTGACAGAGTTGACGATGTGTCAGATACACAACCAAGTAAAAAAAATGCAAAACTTGAAAACAACATTGAAGTAGGAAATTTTTGCATACCTTGAACGAGTACATCATGGAGTGATTAATTCTGACCAAAACTCTCTGATTAGAAGAGAAATTTGGCTAAAAAAATAGGATTCTATGAGAAAAGGAAACTCAATTCACGCAAATGCTTGGAGAGATAATAGGAGAGAAAATAAGAAAAAAATGAGATTTTCGGCAAAACTTACCTTTATTACTTATGATATCAATATCTCCCACAATATATATATCAGAATCATAAACGGTTTGTTTCTCAAGAAACTAGGCTCAAAGAGCTTTAATTTCATACCTAATTTGACATAAAAAGCTTCGTTCTTGAATCTGTAATGACCTTTTGATTTGCTTAGTTTTATAGCTTGACCCTTGTTGACTCCAATGTGAATATCTTCTTCTATACAGATAAGATTGATGTGAAATTTTCTCCTTTCGAAACTAGAATTTGATGCATTTCTTTTGAGAGAAAGAGTCTAATAGATTTCAGACTCTGTAATATGGTTGAACTAAGTGCTCTTTCGTCTTTGGCCAACATGACCACTGACTCTACCGATATTGATATCTCCCTCTAGAAAACTCGAATTGAGAATTAGTTTAATAGGTAAGGAAATAGACTTACAGATCTATCTTTTGACATATAATTCTCCATATAAAGTCTCATTCTTGATGACATAAAACGCCTTGAAAGTTAAAGCTTTTTGCTGTTGCTTGAACCTCATTTGCAGTTTGATCTTTGCTACTTCAAATATCGATTTCTCTTTGTAGAAAACTCTGATTGCCAAAATTCTTTTTGCATTGGAAAGTAGACTCAAAAATCTTTTCGTAAATATAATTTGAAATATGAAAAATTTAGTATGGAGATGTGAATGCCAAGAAAACAACGGGTACTGGGACAAGAAAGAAACAAAAAAGATAGAATACGAACCTAAACTACTAGAGATAATAGATAAAAAAAAATGATCACATTATCTCTATTGGTTATCCGAGTCAACTCACAAAAACCGTTTTGATACCATGTTGAATTTATGGAAAAGAGAAATACTTCACTAACTTATTGTAATTTGAGTACAATGAGCCTTTATTTATAAGAGAGGAAACAAGTAGAATCCAATTACATTAAACTACTCTTATCCTAGTTATACCCAAAGTTAAACACAAAAAAATAAGTCCTAGAATAATTTAACAACTGAACATAAATAGAAGACTAACATAACTAAAACACCTTAAACTGAGAATCTTCTCTGAGACCTCTTCGTGTGAGACTTCTTATTGTGAGAGTCATGTAAGACTTTTATATATCTGTTCCTCAACAGTAACATTATAAAAAAGAATTGCTACTTATCAAAATATAATTTTTCCCATTGCTACAATAGGTAAAGAAATTGCCACACCATATAAATGAACCAGAGTTCGTTGATGTATTGGTCAACTCATTCTTGGAGATGAACATCAAAAGAACAGGTCCTCAACATCAAACCACTGATGAAGCAAATCAAGACCACCATGTGAAAGAATTGGTAAAAAATGAAAGTTTATTGTGTGGTGGAACTCTGCATAGCAAGGCAGCTGACTTTCCTGATGCAAAACCAGGTATTAGTTTTTCTCTTTTAGAAATTTACATTTTAAAGAAAATACAGGTTTTATAATTATCGGGAGTCTGGAGCTTTCAGTCATTTTTTCTAAAAACAGCATATGAGTTGAAAAGTTATTACATGCTGCAACCAAGGTGGCTTGAACTTGTCTTGTCTTATTGATCTTTCTACTAAATTCTGCTGGTCATCCTATTAAATACTCTGTATCGACATTTTAACCATCTAGTATAGTTGAATAAATGGGAACAGTTAAGCATTGAGACCTTTCACCATTTTAAATCTCCGATCAAATAGTCTTTAATTGTGTGTAAAGCATGACTTTTACATCAAACATGAAGATCATATAACAGACAGTAAGAAATGCAATTGTTGTATGGGTTGCACTTGTTGTATAGGTAGATACGCAGTCGTTGTGTATTTCCAGGAAACTGGGTTATTGGAAGATTATGTGAAGACTTTGCATGAAAAGGCTTCTGCAAGAGTAAATGTCTCTAAGATAATTGTGTATATTACTAAAAGCAAGTTTTATATATCAAATTCTATGTCCAGTGTTAGACTCTCTTCTTTTCGTTTGCTTATCTCTTCAGATTCTTGCCTTTAGGAGAAATTTCTATCAAATGCTATATCTATGAGCTTCATAAAGATCAGAATAAGATATTGTTATTTAGCCAGGTAGAAAAGATTCTAATTGGTCATTTGCAGAAACACTGCAGAGAACATACAATATCCTACAGCGGTTAAGAGAACAAATTAGGGAGGGGATTCCTATCATTGGAGCTGGTGCAGGGACAGGTATATCTGCTAAATTTGAGGAAGCAGGGGGAGTTGATCTGATTGTTATTTACAATTCAGGGCGCTTCCGGATGGCCGGAAGGGGTTCGCTGGCTGGTTTGCTTCCTTTTGCTGATGCAAATGCAGTGGTACTTGACATGGCTAATGAAGTATTACCTGTGAGTTTGGAACTCCTATCTTTCTCATAGTTTTGTTTGATTTTGAGTGAGGTCCCACATGTTTCATTCGGGTTTAGTTTATTATAGAGGGGTCTCAGATTGTGTGCAAGGAGCACAGAATACAATATTTGTTAATCAAATTTTACTTCCATAAATTTTGTGATTTATTGTGTATCACATTTTAATTTTGTCTAGGTGGTCAAAGAAGTTCCTGTTCTTGCTGGAGTATGTGGGACTGATCCATTTCGTCGAATGAATTGCTTTCTTAGGCAGATTGAGTCAATCGGATTTTCTGGAGTCCAGAATTTTCCTACGGTAGGGCTCTTTGACGGTAACTTTCGCCAAAACCTGGAGGAGACTGGAATGGGATACAGGTAGGCATGAAAGGTGCCTTTAGCATTGTCTTCAACTCAGATAAAAGTCGTATAAAATTCAGACCTATCATGGGCTAACAGTTGTCCAAAAAAAGAAATCTGATATAAAGGTGTTAGGGGCCTTATGATTCACATGCACCGGACAAACCACAAAGGTAGTGTTGTTCAATTAGCAAATTTAGGGATCCACCTTTATATGCTTCTTAGTATCGAGGACTAGATGGCCTCTATTCATGGGTACCTCAGCTGCTTTACTGGAATTTTATATGAGAATTATTTATCATAGTAAGTCTTGTATTACACTGTTTTTCAGATATGCATTCAAGTTTATTGAGCTGTTTCTGTTTTTTATATTTCCACATTTTTATGTTAGCATGGAAGTGGAGATGATTAGAAAAGCCCATGCATTTGGTCTGTTGACGACTCCCTATGCCTTCAACAAGGAGGAAGCAATTGAGATGGCAAAAGCTGGTGCTGACATTATAGTAGCCCATATGGGGCTGACAACGGCAGGGTCCATTGGTGCGAAGACAGCCGTTACATTGGAGGACAGTGTTAACCGTGTACAAGCAATTGCAGATGCTGCTCTTCAGATCAATTCAAATATAATAGTGCTCTGTCATGGAGGTAATGGGACTTATCCGTTAGCATTTACTTTCTTATCTAATTTTTATGGGAATTTTTTTTAAGGTTTAGAAGTTAAATTGGTATTCTGTTTTTTAACTTACTCATCTTAATACCTTGACAGGGTAACATGGACTTTTAACTTGAGATAACTCGAGATTTAAATCTTCTCATCAATAATAGTGGTGGAAATGTGCTTCCTTCAAGGTTGCTTTTTACTACAATAGTAACAAAAAACATCTTTGAACGCTTTACAGGTCCAATTTCTGGTCCAAAAGAAGCAGAATACGTACTAAAAAATACCCAAGGAGTTCATGGGTTTTATGGTGCATCAAGTATGGAGAGGTTGCCTGTAGAAGAAGCTATCACTAACACAGTTAAGCAGTACAAATGCATTTCCATCAATTGAGAATGCACCATCTGTTTGTGAATAAATAGAGTGGTTTACCTGTGAGGTCTCTCCGGTCATCATGTCTGCGTATTGCCTTAAGTAGGTTAACTCCAATCTTGTTACATTGCTTCGATTTGTCTTCGTTCTTTTCTGCTTCCTGTCTATCACGCATTATTCTTGCTGCTTAAATTCAAAGAAAATTCAGATAAATTGCTATTAATAAGCAATCTGCTCTTTCAACTTCGCCTGAAATCTCCGTTAAAGCCTAGTCAGAGATATGGTAATGCCTTGGTCTCCAAGTTCAACCTCTTGACACAGTCCGCCTTTTGCAAGACCTACAAAGCTAGAACTATGGTGTCATTGTGTTCACCTGATCTTCCTTGATGTTTTCATCCTACATGATTCATTGGACTTCGAATGTGCTAGGATGAATCCCATTCATGATGCCTTGTGAAAAGAGCAGGGGCCCTGGTTTGCTTTTGCATTTGTAGCGGCAGATCTGATCTCATATTGTGTCCTGGTGAACTTACATGATTAGAAGGAAATTGACAGCGGAGGAATAACTTTCCTCTGGCTATGTTCCGTGCTGCAGTATGTTGACTTTTGAAGAATAGTTACTTTTTACCCTATAGAGGTACTCTAGTTGAAGTTGCTAGCAAAGAACAGGAAAAGGGCAGTTGACCCAATAAGACAAATGGGAACTTCGATAGTATTGCCAATTACTCACTTGTAGCCTCCGGTGAGCCTGTGCAAGAAAACGAATATTGTCACCTTTGCCGTGTTAATAATACCTAGGCATGTCCTTGGCCCTGATCCAAAAGGTAAGTATAGGGCTTTTGCCTCTCCTGCAGCAGAAGGAATTTTGTCAGTTTATGGAGAACATTCCAATATCCCAACTGTCATGAAGTCATAAAACAGTATTCAAAAGTTAATTCCCTAGTCAAAAAAGAAAAAGTGGAAAGCGGGAAAAGAGAGAAAATTTGGATTTCTTACATCGAATCTGGAGGGGTTAAATTGCATAGGATTCTTGTAGAGAGAAGGATAATAGTATATGCAAGTCGCGTCAATGTTGACATGCCACCCCATTTGGATCGTCAGTTTCTGGTAAAAATTTATCCTACACATAAGGCTATTCTGTTGGAGGAAATAGAACTGAAAACATTCTATAGCGTGTAGCCCGTAGTACAGGTATATGTCTTATCAGTAGGCTCTGCTGCTCCCATGGGGTACCACCAACTCACGGTAAGGTGGGTCTCCACCAATTGCCTCCATTCACCGTTTGTCACTTGAACATTCGTCTCCTCCATCGACCGACATGCCTCACGAGTCTGTAGACTTCAAGGAAGATGCTTAATACTAATGCATCGCTGTCCCGTGGGAATTTCAGTTTCCAGTTTCCGCCATGCGAGTCTTGTCCCTGCAGCTGCTAGGAATGTGCACAAGCAGCTTATTTTTGACTTTGACAGAGTGACTTAAACGGATCGTTTCTTCACATAATAAACTAAACTCCCATAAGAACTAATTTTCAGTGGTCAAATAATTTAGACGTTGTGGATTTAGCCTCTTGTCACTTTGTAAAGTCATCGAGTTGCTCATCCTCGTCAAGGTGTGAGCATTTATGTAGGTGCTATTTGAATATATGACCCTGTCTTCATTTCATTTTCAGCCGTTAATGCTAAAAAAATCTCAGTTCTTTTCTTAATGAGATTAATGCTCAGTTCTTTTGACAGATGACTAGGCCTATATTAGGCCGCCCCATACAAAAACTAAACCCTGTTTACTTCCTCAGTGTTCACACTTGAAATACTCCTCATGTATTCGTTTTCTTCCTTAAGATTTAATGGCCATATAAAATCCAACTCGTGGCCTTTTTGTGGACATTTTGGAGGATCACATCAAGTTGTTAACACTAGATTACGACGAGCTGATTCCTCTCAGAAGGAGAAACTGAATTTCATAATCTTTTCCGTGTTATTTTAAGCTATCCTCGGTGACCTGCGTGGATCATTCGCTTAGAAATGTGAGATTTCATTCCATGATTCTCTTGTTTTATTCATTCATGTCAACCAACAGCGATGCTTACAGAAACCGTTTATTATTATAGCTTTATCAAGACAAATCTCTGAAACTCTATCCTTTGGACCTCATTTAAGTAAGAACTGAATCAAATGAACTGAACAAAAAAAAAATAATTGTTCTGTGTTGGATCAAATATACCGACAATGAGAACAGACTTTTTTTTTTTTTTTTTCAATGAATAAAGTGATGCCCATGTTTCGAAATGAGAACACAAGCAAAAGCTGGCAATTCCTACAATTCAGCAACTTGGGCCTCCCCATCACGCAACAGCCATCCCCAAGCACCGGCTGCGATGCTCTTCACGAGCCTCGAATGTCGGTGACTTTGTCTCTCCACTCTCACCAAATCTCTCCGTTTCTCCTCCCTCGTCTCCATGGTTCCTTCCCTCGCGACCTCACTACAGTCCAAATGACAACACCAGTACCAGGCACAAAGTTTTTCATTTTTCTCACAGATTACATGCGAAGAAATTTAACAGCGTGTGGTAGGTAGGTAGAAGGCACAATCTTAAGACCAAGAGCCATACTTTCACTTCACATGTGTTAGGTATAAGACATGGTTCTTAAGGACGACCTGCTGGGACTGATCTACCACATATACAGCGAACAGGTTGTGTATGTGCTTGTTAATCATCTTGGCAGTCTTGTTATTATGTGATTAAAATTTAAAACGACTGCAGACCCTGCCAACGAAGATGACGGGAGCCAAGCGGAGGAGCAGCAGTGCATACACCAAACTTGGTGTGTATAGAATTTGTACTTAAAAAAGGCTGCTGAGAAATAGCGGAGAAGAGTTTCTGTCTTTGAGTTGGAAAAATCCTTTTCAGCATTAAATATTTTTCCCGTCGTTGACAAATTCCAATTCTATAGTCGTTAGCGTGTCCCTCAGTTTCTTCTCTTTCGCACCCACCTTTCTTTTTTCCACTGTCACGGTTTCATCACCCCATGCAGTATATATAAAAAACCAACCAGATCATCTCTCTCACTTCTAAACAAACTGGATTCGAACTCCTGAAAAGAAGAAAGCTCGAAATGGGTTCTTCTTCGTCTTCGACACCGAGGCCTCTGTCGCGGTGTATCTTCGTGATCTTCCTTTTCCTGTCCATTCTTCTCCACGCCTCCTGTAGTACTGCGAGCAGAGTGTTCCCGCCCAGGAGTACGGATTGCAGGAGCTATGCAGAACATTCGACGAGGAACATCACGCTTCATCCTCAGAAAAAGGAGACGGGTTTCGTGGCGAGAGGACGTGTGTTCAACTTCTTCCCAAAAGGGGTCCCTATCCCTCCTTCAGGACCGTCTAAGAGACATAACAGCGCCGTCGACTCGGTGTCCCCTGAAGATATAGGTTCTCCATGAAAGCCGATAATAGATATCTCGTATGCTCTTCTCCGTCGGAGATTTTGAAAGCAGCGACGACGGGGAACTCTTCGTGTGTCGGACATGAGTTAACTGTCTAGCTAGCGCAGGGTGGAAATGAATGATTCTTCTGTTTTTTCCTTCTTTATTTGCTTTATGAATGTACAGAAACATTTGTTGATTAAAACTCCATAACATGTAATAAATGAATAGAGAAAAATCAAACCCTTTTGAAGGTTTTTTTTTCTGCAACTGGATTAGAGGAACTTATAGAGGTAGGTTTTGGCTCTATTATTATTCCCAGTCAACCAACATGTCAGGATCAGCGATTCAGCTGCAGCCTGTCGTTTCCATTTTTTTCTTATTTCTTTATTTGAAACGTTCTTCTCCGATGACGCTAAGAGGTTAGACCTTTTTCTTTCGACCATCATTTTTTTATCACTGTGCTCCTAATTGAAGGCGCTTCCAAAGCTTATGAGAATCGCAGACAGTAACAGAAGTTTGAGAGAATTATGACCTGCTACGTATTCAATATCGAGTGATTGATCTCCGGTGAGTGGGATCAATCGCAGCACTTTAAGGAGGATTTAATATGATATTGGCTCGTTTATGTCATTTATAGAATTATTAGCTATAATGGGTCCCCCCCACTTGCTCATACCAATCAAACATCGACAACCAAACCAACGAATCCCACAACATTCATCTTACTACTGAAACTGAACCAGTTTTCAACTTTTTGCCTTGTTTATTACTTACTTTCTAGGGTGGCAGAGATTTTGTTAAATAATGGAGAGGATCTAAGGCTATAAAGAGCAGGGTACGGACCAAAAAGACTTAAGAGCTGCATGGAGCTTAAAATCTCGAAGCAAATTGTATGAACCCACAATTAGATATTAGAATTGAAGTATCAAATACCATATTTGATGACAGAAAATGTGTCACATTTTAAAGGCTCTAGTAGGGGTCACCCTTGGATATTCATTATATCTATATTATCTAAAAGCCAAAAGAGTAAGGTGGGTCATCCAGAGAAAAGCTTACATTGTTCTTCACGTAGTTCAATTTGTAGTGTGCATGCAAGACCTGCTAAGACATTGCATTGTCATTGATTTAGGTATGACAACTTCTTCAAGTTGAACAAAGGTGATAAACGGATGGTAACACGGATGGGTTAGATGAGAAAGGGAATATGTATGTTCAATTTACAAGTACAAAATTAAATAGTAAGAAATATTTAGTGTAGTCTCGTAAAGATATTTCTTGAAGATCGGGAAAAAAGATTGTAGTGATTGATGATCCTTTGATTCCTATTTTTGAGGATATGGAAGAAAGATAATGTAAAATTGATGACTTGGCTAATTAGTAGTATGGATGATTTTGTGAAGCACCCATTGGTTTTTTGTTCTACTAATAAGGAAATTTGGAAAATGTTACAAATAATGTATTCCTATGAAAATCGTTTATCCAAGAACTATGAAATTCATTCCAAGTAATCTATGATTCAATAAAACTAGATTGTTGCAGGAGCTCCGGATTTTTCATCTACACACTACTAATGATATTGAATTAAGGTGATAACAAGCTAGATCGGATATTCCTAGATTTTGAAAATGTTTGAGTTCAAATGTTATTTGGTGCTAATATTCTTACACTCAATAGTGCCTATGTGAGGGTTATATGTGATGAAAATAAAAATGCTAAAGCTACTAATAAGGGATATAAATGTTTTAAATCCTATTAAATGCAAGGTATTTGTTTAAGTTAATGTGACATTCTTTGAGACTACCTTTTTTGGTAGTTCCTTTGGTGTACCTTCTACGTCTGATCCTCTTCCATATCCAGTTTTCTTAATTATTGTTTTTAGTCAAGGGAAGCATGATATTATGTCTCCATCATCTACTGATGTGTAGGAGTCTACTTGGGTCGACCACTCTACTTCTTCTCATCTTCCTGTACCACTATCTTCTTCTTTTGTAGCACATTTGCGAAGTTTTTCTCCTTTTTACTAATCTTGATCTTCCCATAGCAGTACAAAAACCTTCTCAATCATCCAAGCCAAGTACCAAGTATCCTTTATCTGAGTTTGTTTCTTTTTTTCATTTGTCCCCTTCTTTTGTGTGTTTGTTTCTTCTTTGTCCTCTGTCTCTTTCTAAGACTACATAGGAAGCACTGGTTTCTAGACAATTGAAGCATTGCTTTAGTAACTCGTGGACGTGGTACGTGGTAATTATGTGAATTACCTACTAGTACTTTTGTTGTTGGTTGTCATTGGGTGTATACTATAAAGTATATTCCGGATGGATCTATAAATCAGTATAAGACTTGTTTAGTTGCTTCCAGATGTCTCTATAGATAGGTATAAGGCTCCCTTAGTGGCTAAATGCTACACCCATACATACGGTGCAGATTATACCGAGACCTATTTGCCCGTAGCCATCTTAATTCTGTAACTATTCTTATCTTAGTGGTTGTTAATCGAAATTGGCCTTTATTTCACTTTGATGCTAAAAATACTTTCTTATATGATGATATACATCAAGAGGTATACATAGAGCAATCGTCTAACTATGTTGCTTAGGGGGAGAATGGTAAGGTTTTTCAACTTTGCAAAATAATTTTTCATTTGAAATAGAGTCTAAAGGTGTGGTTTGAGAAGTTTAGCAGAGTTGTTATGCAGTTTGGTTTTTCTTGGAGTCCTAATGATGATTCTACTTTTATTTTACAGTGATAGAGCAATATTAATATTTACTGGTATGTGTGAATGATATTATTTTGTTAGGAAGTCATGTGTATGGTATTGGTGAGATAAAACAACATTTGCAAATCTATTTTCAAACAAAGGATAAGGTATTTTCTTGTTATTGAGGTAACTCATAGTCGTTTTGGAGTTCTATTATATCTCTACGAAAATACGTGACAGATCTTTAATAAAAGACTAAACTAATTGGAGCTAAATCAAAGCTTTCTTAGCAAAACTATTATATGTCTTTGTAACTCGACCAGATATATCATATGTGGTTAGTGTAGTAAATCAATTTATAGAATCTCCACTGTTTATTCATTGTGAAACAATGTATAGAATTTTGATATATTTGCAGTTTTCACCAAGAAAGGGTCATTGTAAAAACCTCAATGTCACCTTGAAATCAAAGGATATTCACATTCTGATTATGTTGGGTCTGAATTAGACAAAAGAACTATTAGTGGTTTCGTATATTCTTGGAGGCAATCTTGTGATATGGAGAGAAAAAAATTATATTAGTTAAATCAAGTGCATAAGTGGAATATAAAATTTTGACTATTAAGTCTGTGAGCTTATGTAAGTGAAATTTTTATCGCATGAATTTGGTGTCTCAATTATTGGTTATACGGAGATGAGATATAACATCAAAGTACTATCTTTATTACAAATAACCCAACTTTTCGTGAACGAACTAAACACATTGAAATAGATTGTCATTTTATTAGAAATGCAATGAGGAATGGTAAAATTTCTACTTCTTGTGCTAGGTCTTAAAAACAACTTGGAGATATTTTTACCTAAGTATATAATAAGGATTTTACATATTTATGTAACAAGTTGAGTTCATTTGATTTGTTTGCCCAACTTGAGGGCAACTGTTGAATAAGTGAAGGACAATTTGTTTTTTATTTATGTAATACGTTAATAAGCCAACTAAGTATTAATGAAATTAAGAGGAAAATAAAGTGATTAGTAATTACTTTCTTTCTCATCTCTATCTCTACAAAATAGATTCATTTTACCTTTGAATCTACTTTTCTTGTTTTATTACAAAAATGAAGCTCATAAACTCAAAATTAATGGTAATGGGTCAATGGTATCCAGAACCAGGTAGGAGGTGGGATCTTAAGAGAGCAGAAAGCAGAAACGCACCAAAGTGCTCCTTTTCTTGTTCATCTGCGGTTCCCATTTATTAAACAATGGCGTGCTGTGGGAATGTGGACTTTAGGGACGTCTCCGGGTGTGGGTTGGCCATGGTCACAAAGTAAAAGTCATGGATTACAAGGAATTGACAATCAGAAGACTCCAAAACGAAGGTCAATACACACAACTGGTGACACAAAGCCGTGCACTTCGGGGCCTTTCTGAGCTTTGAGTCGTTTTGAATTTTGGTAAGAAAGATTGAATTTTTTCTGATTTTCTACAGAGTGTAGTTAAGCATTTTGACAAGTAACTAGTCATATTCCGTGGAAAGACTGTCATTTGGGATCAGTACAAAGTCACCCTTATATTTTGTTTCTTGTTCGGAACAAAATAGCATTCATTTGGGCTGCTGAGGGAAACCAATGCCCTGGTTTGCTTTCCAATTAAGGCACTTCAATTGATGGTTGTTTGAAAGCTGAATCAGGGAGGAAATACTCCACGGCTCCTGATTGAAGTACAATGTCGCAATCGAAAGACGGAGGAGGTCGAGATCAAGCTCTTGTCTCTCAGTATCGTCTTCTCTGACCAGCCAAACGTTTCTGATACGAAAAAGAGTTATTACTTCTATTACATAGACTTGTTGGAGGAGAGTGGGGTGGTGGGTAGGAAGACGACTTTGGCAAACCAAGGGACCGAAATCATGACTGAGAATTTTCTTTTCTTTCTGCTTTTTATGATTATATGAAGTGGGTTCCTTCAGAACTTTGTTGCTCATATCTTCATTAGTCCACCCATCACTACCAAACGTAATGCTTCATCCAATACACTCGGACATTGATAATGCTTCCTTAAATAAAAGGGAATTTTACTAAAATACCGGTTTAAAACAACTTATTTATGAAAATAACGAAGATCTAAAATTATTTATAAAACTACCGAACTTTGACCGGTCCACTGTATATGTGGACAGTCAAAGGTGACACATAAGCTTTGACTGCTTACGTGTCGCTCCATCATCAGAGCGATGCTGTAGATGAATACATAGGCTGCCATGTCATTATTATTGATACATCATCTGCCACGTCATTACATGATAAAATTTTGAATAAATTTAAAAAAAATTCAAAAATCAAATACACTTTTTATTACCTTATATCAAAAAAAAAATTATTTAAAAAAATTAATAAACAATTAAAAATTAACTCTTACTTATATAACACCATTTAATATCAATTAAAATATTTATTAATTAAAAAAAATTATCGTTACACTTTTTATTTCTTCATATTTTAAAAAATAAAATAAAATAAGTAAATTAATTAGATTTAAAATATTTATAAATTAAAAAAATACAAAAAAATATTTTAGAGTTTAAAAATACAATTTATTTGTATATTTTTATCACCTTATTTACGAAATAATAATATTTACAAATTTTAAATATTTATAAATAGAAAAAATCTAACTCTTACCCATTTATTATGAATTTAAAATATTTATAAATTTAAAAAATCTTACTCTTAAGTCTTACCCATATATTATCGATTTAAAATATTTAAAATTTTTAAAAAATATACAAAAAAACTATTTTAGAGTTTAAAAATATAATTTATTTGTATATTTTTATCACCTTATTTACAAAATAATAATATTTAGAAATTTAAAATATTTATAAATAAAAATAATCTAACTCTTACCCATTTACAATGGATTTAAAATATTTATAAATAATTTTTATTTTATTTTTAAGTCTTACCCATATATTATCTATTTAAAATATTTATAAATAGAAAAAAATTTACTCTTAAGTCTTACCCATATATTATCTATTTAAAATATTTATAAATAGAAAAAAATTTGCTCTTAAGTCTTACCCATATATTATCCATTTAAAATATTTATAAATTAAAAAATATATACAAAAAAGTTGTTTTAGTGTTTAAAAATATATTTTATTTGTATAATTTTTATCACCTTATTTAAAAAATAATAAATTATTAAAAAATATATTATTTATTTAAAAATCTTACAAAACTTTACAATAATTTTAATTTGGCAAAATTTTCATTAACATAAAATCAGAAATTAAACAGTAAATCACAAAAAAATCAATACAGTAATTAAACACCTAAATTCAAATCAATATTATAATTAAATACAATAATTCGATTCAATTAACAAAAACCCTAAAAAATCACCCCCCTAGGTTTCGAGGGAAGGGGCGGCGAGAGGACGAACAAAGGGGAACAGAGAGGAAGAATGTTGGCGGCAAGAGGATGAGGGGAACGGAGAAAAAGAACGAGAGATAAAAGGCTGAGATGAAGAGAGAGTGGTTGAGAGGGGGCGTCGAGGGCGAGGCCGAGGCAGAGCAGCGGCAGCAGGGGAGCGGCCGAGGCCAAGCGGCGGCAACAGGGGCGAGGCCGAACGGCTGCAACAGGGGAGGCGGCAGCAGGGGAGCGACGAGAGGAGAGGAGAAAATCGTGGAAGAGATTAGAATTAAAAACATATGTGAGGGCTGACGTGGCGGGTGCTTACGTGGCCCAGATGACATGGCAAAAAGAAAGTAGTTTATATTGACGTGGTAGATTAAGTGGTAGATGACATGTCAAAAGTAATGACGTGGCAGCATATGTGTTCATCTACAACATCGCTATGATGATGGGGCAACACGTAAGCAGTCAAAGCTTACGTGTCGCCTTTGACTGTCCACATATATAGAGGACCGGTCAAAGTTCGGTAGTTTTGTAAATAATTTGAGATCTTTGTTATTTTCATAAATAAGTTGTTTCAAACCGGTATTTTGGTAAAATTCCCTAAATAAAACTAAGTAGCAAAAGGTTAAAACCCAGTCAAATTCCTTCCAGCAGAACAGCGTAACCTTATAGCAGAAGAATATCATCGAGCTGTTGTAATTAAGGTTCGCAGATTAAACTGATCAACGGATAAGAACCCATGAACAAATTCTTTTAACTAATTAAACCATCATCAATGGCCAAGGAGAACGGGTTAAGAAACAAATGAATCAATAAATTTGTCATTGGTGCAAACATATATCGACACTGTTCTTCTCTTTGAAATCACACACCAGAATTTTTTTTAACCAATTTTCTCCCGTAATAGAAGGATTCATCAACCTACAATTCATTAAAGTTGCGTTTGTACACCAAAACGCCCATAACTTAACGAAGGCTGGTTTTATTTGGACGGCTCGTTATAAGAAGATACGGACCTGCGATGAACTGATTCCGCGTGGGAAAATGATCCATGATATTCTGTGCAAGTTCTGTAAGGTTGTGATAAAACAGGGAATCCTTTTATTTCAAATAAATTTCTCTTTGATTTACAATATATATATCTTGGACGATCCGTGAAAGAATGAAACATATTATAACTTATCCGTAAATTTTCTCTTTGACAACTGATGCTACCATAAACCGATCTTTAACTTCTTTTGTTTGACAACGCACGCTAGCACTTCCCCTTAAGTTGGTGTATATATATCTGTCATGTCCAACTTGTCAATTGAGTTGTAGAATGTTTTGCTATAAATAACTTTTATAAATATATCTGCCATTTGATCTCCAGACTTAACAAATGGAAATCGAATTATTTTGGCTTCAGTTTGATGAAATGTGTCTATCCACCTCAACGTGTTTGGTTAGATAATTTTAGATCGAGTTATGAGAAATAACAATGGTTGCTTTATTATTACAAAACAAGTTCATTTTGGTATTAGGAGCAAATCCAATATCGGTTATAAGTCTTTTAAGCCAAATTATTTCACAAAGACCCTTGATCATTCCTCTAAACTCAGCTTAAGCACTAGACAAAGACACTACCTTTTGTTTCTTGCTTCTCCATTGACCAGATTGCCTCCTACGAAGGTAAAATAACCCATGGTGGACTTCCTATCAACAATATTCTCAGCCTAATCTGCATTTGTTTATCCATCAATATTTAAATAATGATTCTTGGAGAACATAAGCCTTTTTTTCCAAGAAAGGACTTTAGATAGTGAAGAATTCGAATTACAACTCTTATATGATCTTCACTAGGACAATGCATAAATTGATTCATTATGCTTACAACATAAGCAATATCTGGTTGTGTATGGGACAAATAGATTATCTTACTAACGAACTTTTGATATCTTTCTTTATTAGCTGGCACCTGATCATACTCTCCAAGTTTGTGATTTTGGACAATTGGAGTGTCAATCGGCTTACAATCTAGTAATCCAAGTTCTGATAGCAAATTTAGCACATATCTCCTTAAAGAAAGAAACATAACTTTTCTTGATCTTGCTAATTCAATTCCCAAAAAAATATTTGAGTCTTCCCAGATTTTTCATTTCAAACTCAGATGTCAATTACTCCTGAATTCTAGAGATCCCCAATAATAATCATATCATCTACATAGATTATTAAAGTTGTTACCTTTCCCAATCAATGTTTCTGAAATAGAGTATGATCTGAGTTATTTTGTTTGAATCCTTTTTTTTCTCATAGCCAAGCTAAACCAACCAAACCATGCATGAGGTGATTGTCTTAGCCCATATAATGCATGTTGCAACTTACATACAACCTTAGTTTATGAGGATGCAATATACCCTAGTGGGATATCCATGTGGACCTCTTCCTCAAGATTACCATGAAGAAATGCATTATTTACTTTAAACCGATGCAACAACCAATCTAGGTTTGTTGCAAGGGACATCAATACTAGAAAGGTATTCAATTTTGTCATTGGTGAGAAAGTCTCTTGATAATCAATGACATATATTTGTGTGTATCCTTTCACCACAAGTTTTGCCTTATTTCTTTCGATGGAGCTATTTGCCTTGTGCCTAATGGATAAGATCCATGTGCACCCGACTGTTTTCTTTCCTTTCGATAATGAAACCAGAATCCATGTATTACTTTTTTACAGAGCCTCCATTTCTTGATTTATGGCTTGAACCCACTTTTGAAAAGTTAAGACTTCTTGTATTCCACTGGGAATATTGCATAAGGATAATGTATGCATAAAGGTTTTAAGAGGTTCTTAAAACCTTTGGGTAGACACATAATTCACAATTAAGTATCATGAACTTCTTTTCCAAAAATATAGGGAATATTGATTTAGTGGCTTGCCATGATTGTGTCTGAAAGGTAAACTATAATAAGTAGAAGTATCCAATTTATCAAGAGGAGAAGGTGTAGTAGGAGAGCTTACCTTAGGAATATTCTCAGGAGATTGATATGGGTCTACAAGTACAAAAGAGCGAGGGGGTTCATATTCAAATCCTTGAAAAATACTAGTACCATTAATTCTTTCTTTCTCATAATTACCAGTAAATTTTCTTCACTCATCAAAGTGTCTTCAAAGCTTGGCCACTTTCACTGAATCTGCTCTTTACTTTGTATCTCCCCCTGAAGAGGAGATGTTATTATTGGTGAATGTTGGAAGATAGGCCCAAACCCACACGACCAAGGAAGGCTCACATATCCAAGTGTGTTGGAAGATGGGCCCAAACCCATAAGATATGGACCCACCGTGATCAGGCGAGCTAGTGGAACCCACCATGATCACATGAGGTGGCATTATGAGTCTTACACAAGAAAAAGTCTTACAGAGCCATAATTATTATGGAAGAAGGTTTAAAAGAGTTTCAGTTTAAAGGTGTTTTAGTCATGATAGTCTTCTATTTATATTGGGTTATTTAATTATGTTATGACTTATCTTTAAGTGTTAGAGTTTGGGTGTAATTGGAACAAATGTAGTTTAATTGTAGTTGGACTCTACTATTTTCCTCTATTATAAATAGACGCTCATGTACTCTGATTATAATCAAGTCAATGAAGTATTTAACTTTTCCATAAATTCAACATGGTATCAGAGCAAGTTTTGTGAGTTGACTTGGTCAACCCACAGAGGTAATGTAATATTTTTTTACTTATTATCTCCAGTAGTTTAGGTTCGTATTTTTTTTCGCCTCTATACCCATTATTTGCTTTACGTTTTTACCTCCATACTGAGATTTTCATATTACAAATTATATATTTACGGAAAGATATTCGAGTCTACTTTCCAAGGAAAAATTATTTTTTTCTAATTAGAGTTATCTAGAAAGAGACATCTATATTTGAATCAGCGAAAGTCAGATTACAAAAGAGGTTCGAGCAGCAGCAAAAAACTTCAACTTCCGAGCTATTGTATGCTATCAAGAACGAGACTTTATATGAAGAATTATATATCAAAAAAAATATTTGTAAGTCTATTTTCTTACCTATTCAACCAATTCTCCGTCTGAGTTTTTTATATGGAGATATTGATCTTGGAAGAGTCAATGGTCATGTTGGTAAAAGGAGAATGACTACTTAGTTCGACCAAATTACAAAGATCGAAATCTATCAAATTATATATCTCAATAGAAATATAATTTATGAAGAGAATTTATACTTGGATAAATGTTATTTAAGTCTATTTTCAGAAGGAGAAATTTTCATATCAATCTGATCTATATTTAAGGATATATTCGCATTGGAAGAATCAAAAGTCATGTTGGTATCCTGTTACATTGAAAAATCCAAATTTGAACCGAATTATTTCATGTGTCCTTATTACTCTTAAGAAGTTTCATTATTTACCGGTTATCTACTGTTATACTACTGAAAATTTGGTACATGTTATTTGGGCATTGGCCCCCATTTCCACTGCTGCTATTATTTCTCTTTGACTGAAATATTATTATGAAAGAAAGACTCCTCAGTTGCTATCTATTATCAATATCGGTTATCATGACGAATATTTGAATAAAGAACATTGTGGCCCCATCATATTATATTCCTTTGATTCCCATTATCATGTTATTGTTATTGTTATTTGGCTCAAATTGGGGTCACTGCCATTACCTCCTAGCTTGAGGGGGAGTAGTAGAAGAAGTACAAGAAATAGGTAAATTATTCCATATGGTGTGGTAATTTTTATGTGACCAAAATATTCAAGAAAGGGAGAACACAAAAGATGAAGCTTTTGCATCTAAGAAGAATTTTTTTGCAGCAAAGAAAATTAAAAATCAAGAATCCTGACTTGTAGTAATAATTGTGGTAATTAGTGGTGATACCTGACTCGGCTCGACTCGATTCTATTTCTCCGGTTGAATTATTATTTTGAGGTATTCGCAACATATTCTTTGGTCAACATATTGCATCGAATTATTTCATGGGTCCTTTTTACAAGGATTTTTATTATTTTGGTTCGTGTTATATGGGCCCAGACCTATTTTAGCTGCAGCTATTGTGTCTACTTTTGATGAGACATTATTATTAAAGAAGTGGTGGCCTCAGCATCCTATCTTCCTATTTACCCATTACTATTCGTTATTTGACAATCTTTCTCCTACCATCCTTTATTTGACTCTCATATACATCTTTAGGTCAACCTTTTGTGTGTTCCTTCGATTGGGAGTTTAAGTTCATCATGGTTGGGTGTTTTAAGTCCATTGAGACTTTATATATATATATATATATTTGTGGGTCTTTTATCACTGTCTTGTGAATGATAGACATTTATCACCCATTTCTACCTGTGAGAGTCGGTGCCCGGGTTGAGATACCGTGATGGAGGAGCTTCGTACTACATATATGTTACCCCCCTTAATTGACATTTATTACTCTTACCATTTGAGAGTCGTTGTCTTGTGAAGGGACACAGTGATGGAGAAGTTTTATTACATTTCTAAGCATTGCATATAAACCTACTACCTGCGAAAGATAAGAGTGTCACTACTTGAGAATGATAGCAGTGTGCCTACATCCAGCATGGGATATGACTGGAGTATGGAGCGATGTCATACGGCTTAAAGTGATTTTACTCTCACTTATCTTATGTCAGTTGGGCCTCATGGAAGAGAGAACCGCATGAAGGGGAGTATTGGAATATATGGAGGACTGTCATTCTATACAAGAAGATGTTATACATCATTTGCAGTAAGATGGGAGTTCATGATGTTCTCACACCCCTAGTTTGAGGGGGAATGTTGGAAGATGGGCTAAGATATGGATCCACCATGATCACACGAGCTGGTGGAATCCACCATGATCACGTGAGGTGGCATTATGAGTTTTACACAATAAGAAGTCTTACACAAGAAGAAGCCTTACAGAGCCACAATTATTATGGAAGGAGGTCCTATAGAAGAATTTTAGTTTAAAGGTGTTTTAGTCATATTACTCTTCTATTTATATTAAGTTATTTAATTATGCTAGGACTTATCTTGAAGTGTTAGAATTTGGGTCTAATTGGAACAAAGATAGTTTAATTGTAATTGGACTCTACTACTTTCCTCTATTATAAATAGAGGTTCATGTACTCTGATTATAATCAAGTTAATAGAGTATTTCTCCTTTCCATAAATTCAACAGTGAATAAAAAAATATCTCTAATTCCAAGAAGGTAACATCTATAGTGACACAGAAGCACTTAGTGACAAGGTTGTAACATCGATATCCCCTTGAGTGTGTGTCATACCCTAGAAAAATACAACGCATTGCACATGGATCAAGTTTAATGCGCTGATTTTTATGAAGACACACAAATGCCACACATCCAAAAGTTCATGGAGGAATTACCAAAATAGTACGTAAAAAAACATGGTTGGAAACAACCTATAATGGTGTTTGGCTTAACAAGTGTACTGTTATGGTCACAACATCTTCCCAGTATACATATGTGCTCCGATTAAGAGGGCTCGGGTTGTTTCAATGATATGTTTATACTTCTGTTCAGTAACTCCATTTTATTATGGCATATGGGCACAAGAAGTTTCATGTACAAAACCATGAGTTTGAAAATAAGTTTGGAATTCATGAGTGACATATTCTCCTCCATTATTGATCAGAGAATCTGAATTTTAGATGATAATTGTGACTAAACCATGCATGAAAGGATAACAAAACACAAAAAAAATCATCTTTATGTTGCAACAGGTACAACTAAGTGATTCGAGTGCAATCATCTATAAATAAAACAAACCATTTAACACCGGAAAGGGTGGACATAGGAGAAGTGAATTATGACAAAATGAATTTAATTTTTATGCAAGCTTACCAGATAAGGTACACGATGACTTTTGGCCAAAATGCTGGTATGACATTTTATAAAGTCTAATTCATGAAACTTTAAAAATAAATCTAGAAACATTTGCGCCCCCTCCAACCCCCCCCCCCCCCCCCCCCATTCCTTCACCCTATGATATCCTTGGTGAGAATATCCTAAAGAAGACAAGAAATGGATAGATTAGTACAACACAATTTAATTTTTTTGTAGCTTGACCAAGTGATATTAATTTATTTAAAAGAGATGGAACCAATAAGGTAGAAAGTGAGGGTGATAAAACAATAGTTTCAATTTTTGTAATTAGGTATATACTCCATTAGCATTTGCAATGCTAATTCGCCTTGGTTGAGTAGCCTTGATAAGAGCATTTGGATCAAACATCATGTTGTTGGTTGATCTTGAGTCAATTATCTAGCCACTATAATTACTCCTTTTAAAACTAAGTAATGCATACCCATAGTTACCTTGGTAATTAAGAGTATCTTTTGATGAGTCCATTTGTGAGATAAAAGATAACTCGGGTTTTGCATTCACTAGAGCAACAGTCTTGAGATTTCTTTTGAAGTAGCTTCACATTGTTTCCAAACCTAGAATTTGTTCCACCATTCTAGAAACCCATATAACTTAAAACAAGTTTCATGAGTATGCTTTAATTATCCACAATGAGTACACCTTCCTTTCGATTTTCCTTTTGTCTTGGAAGTGGTATTTGATTTTCCATTCTCCATAGAAGGGGATATTTGGAGGGAAGATGATTGTTGTTGTCCCATCTTGATTTCTTTAGAAACCATAACAGTGCCAACTGTGTTTTCAAGTCCTTTTATTATGACCACTAGGGGTGGCTTCTAACCGAGCCGGCTCGCGAGTGGCTCGTGTTCGGCTCGGTTCGAATCGTTATATATCGAGCTCGAGCCGAACTCGAACTCAGAAATGGGCTCGTTTAGGTTAACGAGTCAAGCTCGAGCAGAGCCAGGTTCGGCTCGTCGGCTCGCGAGCCGACTTGATAATTTAACAAGCGGCGAGATGGGGCAAATTTTCGGGAGTCTCGCACTCTCTCCCGAAAAAAAAAAATTTGTCTCTCCCCCGCCCTCGCTCTCTTCGTCTCCTCCTTCCCTTCTCTCTTCTTCCTCTGAAATTCCCTCTTTCAACCTCCATCTACCTTCTCCCTCTTGCCGCCGGTGCCACACCTAATTCTTCCCCCCGCTCATCGCCTTCTCTGCCTCTCATTGTCGTCGCCGTCGACTCCCGTAGCGTCGCCCTCACCTCGTCGTACCGCAACTAGAGCGGCTGCTCTGGACCCTCTCCCATCGTCGTCACCCCCCTACCACCGCTTGTTGCCGCCATCAAATCAGTCGGCCACTGCTCTCGCTGGAACGGCACAGAACCCCCGAATACCTGAAGTTCGGATACCTAAGTTGAGGGGGGGAGATTATTTCCCCCCCTCGACGCTCCATCCCGCACAGCGTGCGACCTCGCACGTGTGGTTTTTATAAAAAAAAAAAAAAAAACTTGCAAATCCTATTCTCAGCCTGTTTTTCCTCTGGACGATGCAATAATACGTAAAAATATAGTGTGTTAAAGTTAGCATTTGATCAAATTTTCCTGTTTATTTTTTATTTTTTATAATTAATCATGTACACAGTTAATTGGCTCATTAATTATTGTATTAATGTATAATAAACTGCAATCATTAAATAATATAATATCTAATTTAATTAATTAATATATTAATTTATTTTAATTACACATTAAATTACTTATTTGTGTTGTAATCATGTTTGTTTTACCTAATTTGGGTTTTAAATATTATGTTTTAATTAAGTATACTATTATAAGTTACTCATTTTCTTGTTTTTTATATTTTTCTTATTTTGGGGCACTAACATTGGAAACTATTTTCCAATGTATATGAACTCGTCCACACTAACACCAAGTTTGAAATTGAATTTCATGTAGTGGAATTAAATGAATTTGAAGTAGGAGATGAAGATGAACTTCAAATTTTAAGTTTGTTGACTAACCCCCCTTATAATTCTCATATCCACAGTAGCTACGGAGTTATTATTTAGTGCTGGTGGTAGAATAATAGACTCATATCGTTCTTCCTCGCTACCAAATACATTTCAAACTTTGATTTGTAGCAATGAGTGGGTTCAGACTCTTCACGGTATAAAGAAAAATCAAAAGGTGAATTTCTTTGATTAATTATTTATTACGATATTTTTTAGTATATTTTTTAGTTTTATTTATTAAATTTTTTTTTATGATTACAGCTTGAGAAGAAGGAGAGTACAGAGATAATGCTACCAGCTACATGATTTTTCATGTTTTTCTCATCATGGTAATTTTAATATTTTTAACGACATTATGTAACTAGTAGTGGAAGAGTATTTTTTTATCCAACAATAACTAATTTTATTTTATTTTTTTTGTCATAGGTGGAGATTTTGCTCAAGCAAGGACGTATATTATTTTCTAGCATGAAGAGAAATAACTATAGTTTGTAAATTTATAATGGATTTATAGTTTTTATTTGGGTGATTGTAAATTGATAGTGATATTTCATTTAATTTTGTTGTGTTTGATTATTGTATGGAATTTATTTATAATATTATGCAGTGTATGGAGTGTTTAGACTATTTTATGGAGTATTTATGAAGGTATTATGTATGTTGATTATGCCCAATTTTAAATAGAGGTCATGTCGAATTTTATACATATTATATATATATATATATATATATAGATAGAGATTATGCTTAATTTTAAGTAGAGGTTATGCCCAATCTTATACATGTATTATATATATAGGTTATGCCCAATTTTATGTAAAATGTATGCATAATTTTATATATATATTATTTGATATATTTTTTTTAAAAATTTAAATGTATGTTGAGGCTCGAGTTCGGCTCGAAGCTCGGCTCGAACTCGGTGGGCTCGAGCACGATAACAATTTTAGGCTCGAGACGAGGCTCGGCTCGAATATTTAAATCAAGTTCGGCTCGATGCCACCCCTAATGACCACTTGTCTTATATCTTCTCTTCTTACATAAGCATAGGTTTGTTCTATAGTAGGAAACGGTTGTAGTTGTAGCAAATCACTTCAAATCTTATCTGGCCGACCATCCAACCCATCAAGAAAAGTACAGGCTCCATCTTCTTGTAAGATAGAACTATATTTTGATATAATGACCTCACACTCCATCAAGTTAGGTCAACAAAAAATCAATGTAGATCATTTTAATATTTTTCACTAGACCCTCCAACTTGCTTCGTTCTAGTCACCCGTCTTTTTAAATCATATACTTGGGACATGTCAGTGCCATCATAAAAAGTTTTGGCAATAGAATCCCATATCATTTTTTTAGTTAAAAACTGAATAAAATTTCTAATCATCGATTCTCTATTTTCAAAAATTTGGGTCTATTGGTTGATGCTATGGAAAATATCCGTTAATATATCCAAAATTTTCTTTGCCAGAGATATGCATCTCAACAATTTGGGACCGTAAGGCACAATTAGTTTCGTTCAGCTTGACAATAATTTTTGGAGCAGAAAAGTCAAAGCTTGGTGGAGGAATCTGTGTTAGAGTTAAGACTTGAGCCATTCTTGTTGTCAAGTCTTCCAAGATAGAGTTTGTGCTCTTTTTTCAAGGGCAGGATATGAATTGAATAGAGTAACCTCTGAGTTCTATTCCCTTGCTGAGTAAAATAGAGGAATACTAAAAAAAATGGTAGAGGAAGTGCCACTTACTAGTAGTGAGGAGGATCAAGACTTATTGTGAAAGAAAATACCAGTTTTGCTTTTCCATTTCCAACCCAGATAAATATAGCCCGTTATCATGTCATTCCCAGTGCTTTCTGATAACGTGAACCGTAGAGAATATATCAGAGGCATAGAGGTCTTTGCCACTCACTTTTCTCATTTGGGAAGACAACCCAGTATTGGAATCAGACGAAACATGGATTGCCCGTCAAGTACATGTCGTCAGCAGGGAGAACAGTTTCAGCCAACAATAAACAAGGAGAAGGCAATCGTAGTGTAGCTGGCCCGGCTGAAGCAAGAGTAGAGAGCCATTATTTTCCCTAAAGTTCAAATAAGTTCTGGTTTGAGATGTTGAAAATATGTCAATAAGAAATGGAAGTCACCAACGAGCATCTACAGGCGACGGAGTGAATGCTGCAACAGATGATGATCTTCGTTGTGTAGATAGTGGAGAACCTGGATGAAAGAACATAGACTGGAACTAGGGTGGATTTAGGGGTATTTATGTAATTTAAAGACGTTAAAAGGGCCGTTAGAACGAAGGATGCATCTTCCCTCGCTGCTCATGTCGCTGCAGCCTGCAAAGAGATAAATCTTTTCGAATGTCCCACTTTACCCCTAACTATCGACCGTTGCTATGATACTTTGACCGTTGCCACATTTCAAATATTTTAAAATCGTTTTCACTCCTCCTTTTTCTGCTGATCGTCTATCGGGAGTGCAGCCAATGGTCAAGATCTTCTTACTCACTTCCCAACTCTTGCTTTCTGCCGGTGTGCTATTCATGCGACGGGTTAGATTTACATTTTCGACTCTTCCACGAAGGAGATCGCTTGATCCGCTTGCTTCATCGCAGGTTTTGCAGCTCTTCCAAGCTTTTAAGCGTCCACAGAAAAATTTCTTGTTTGGTTTGGCAACAGATTTCTTTCTCAGTTGATGATTTAGATCCAGCTCTCTTCCAGGTTTCTCAACTATGCCTGTCTCCACCCGGTCGCAGATTTTCAGTGGCCAAGATGAGTCGAATACAATCAGGCGAGCCAGGGCTCGACAGGGGGAGGAATCTCAACTGGGGGCTTCGCTGTTGCGGAATCCACACCAGGGGCTGAAAGAGAAAATGAAAGCTCTTACCCTCTTGTACGAGCAACAGCAACAACAGATGGCTGACATGAAAAATGCCTCTCTGCGGTTCTCCACCCATCCGAGTGTTGAACTCATAGGCTCGTCAAGGAAAAAAGATCGGGAGAAGAAACAAGAATGTGTGGTGAACGATAGAGAAAACCAGAACCTGAACCTGAATCAGATGCCAACCACGAAGCCCGCCACTTTACCTGGTGTAACAGTTAAAGCTGAAGATGCAAAAGAGAAAGAAAATTTAGGGGCTTTTGATCATATGATTTCTTTTTCTTGCCCCAAGAAGGAGACAGGTTCAAACGTTGTTCGGAAGCTCTCGATAGGAACTTTAATGCCTCCCCTTTCGGAAGTGCAGCCACGGAGACACTCTAAAACTGGAGGGGATTTGGAGGCAATCTCGGAAATTTCTCAACTGGGTAGTCGGATTCTGGTTTTCGTGAGACTTAGACCGATGGCAAAGAAAGAGAAAGAAACAGGAGCTCGGTGCTGTGTCCGTATTGTTAACAGGCGAGATATTTATCTGACGGAATTCGCTACGGAGAACGATTAGTTGAGGTTAAAGAGACTTAGAGGGCGGCATTTTGCTTTTGATGCTTCTTTTCCGGATTCAACCTCTCAACATGAAGTTTACACCGCGACGTACGTTTTCAATCTTTGGCCCTTCATTATGTTCATAATTGATCCTTCAGTTTTTTTAGGAAACAGAACATTCTTGTTTATCTCATCCTTACAGTGTTTTCGGCTTATGGCATCAGATCATATCATGTCCTCGTTAATTTCCTTCTGTACATAGGTTATTTGGTGCTTTCAGTTCGTATTTCATATGAAACAAAGCTACCAGTTTCCCCACTTTGACAAATAAATTGAAATAAAAATGAAAGCTATACTCATTTTCAATGCAGAACAGCAAATCTCGTTGAAGCAGTTCTGCAAGGGCGGAATGGTTCTGTCTTTTGCTACGGTGCAACAGGAGCTGGAAAGACTTACACAATGCTGGGAACAGTTGAGAACCCAGGAGTGATGGTGTTGGCTATTAAGGATCTCTTTGCCAAGATAAGGCAGAGGAGCTGTGACGGAAACCACGTAGTTCATCTGTCTTACCTGGAAGTCTACAATGAAACAGTTAGAGATTTGCTTTCTCCAGGAAGGCCTTTAGTTCTCAGAGAAGACAAACAGGTAAAAAAACACGTCAATTTTTCATATGGAGTTGTAATTAATTTGGTTAAACTCTTTGGTTGCAATTCATTGATCGAGTTAAAGTTGTGATATTCAAAGTTTAAATGTTTTTGTTTCTACTGCTATGTTTTTTTTTTTCCACTGGAAAATTATATATCTTACAAGATCTTGAATCCTCTAATTCCATTTCCTACTTTCTCATTTCGTTCTTTCTTTTCATCTATAAACATTCGTTTGTTCCATGTTTTGAAAACAGAAATTTTGTGAGTATTTCAGGGCATCGTAGCATCAGGTCTTACCCAATACAGAGCATATTCAACAGATGAAGTAATATTTTTCCCTTTTCTTTTGCTTTATCAATACTAGTTTAATATGATGGAGAGAAGACTTGAGAGTTGGTCTGTTTTCATAGGTAATGGCTCTTCTCCAGCAAGGAAATCAGAACAGAACAACTGAACCTACCCGTGCTAATGAGACATCTTCTCGCTCTCATGCTATCCTTCAGGTAGTTATATGAAGCTTTTTACGCAGCTATCAGAATTTTAATGTGCAATTATTTTATTCCGATGACAATAGATTATTTGTTTCAACCAATTTTCATGTTCCTGAAAATTTATCAGGTTATAGCAGAGTACCGAGTTAAGGAAGGTCCAAATGTGAGTCATAGAGTGGGGAAGCTCTCTCTTATTGATCTTGCAGGGTCAGAGAGAGCTCTTGCTACAGATCAAAGAACTCTGAGATCCCTGGAAGGTGCCAACATCAACCGCTCTCTCCTTGCTCTTAGTAGCTGCATCAACGCTCTTGTGGAGGGGAAGAAACACATCCCCTATCGCAATTCGAAGCTTACCCAGCTCCTCAAGGATTCTCTGGGAGGTTCTTATAATACTGTCATGATTGCAAATATTAGTCCAAGCAGTCTCTCTCTTGGGGAGACCCAAAACACCCTCCATTGGGCTGATCGGGCCAAGGAAATTAGAACCAAGGTTTGATCGTTCAGCCGCTTCAAACCCACGCGGACCAGAATCAAAGATGAATCTCACAACGTGTATTATTTTCTGTTGCAGGCATGTCCAGTTAATGAAGAACTAGTAACGGAATCTGAAACCGACAAGACAAAAGTGCTAATTGAATTGCAGAAGGAGAATCATGAACTGAGAACGCAGTTGGCTCTTCAGCAACAGAAGCTACTAACCATCCAAGCTAATTCATTCCCATCTCCTTCAGTTTCCTCTGTCCTATCTCCACCACTTTCGGCTCAACCGCAAGAAAAACGGAGACCCAAAACCTCACTCTTGGCTGGACATTGCTTTAGCACTCCAGACGCCAAAAAAAAAGGAGCTGAAGAAACTGTCAAAGAACTGAAGCTTGCAGTAAAGGCTCTGGAAGCAGAACTCGATAGACTGAAAAAGGATCACATGTTGGAGATTAAGCAGAAAGACGATATAATTAACGAGCTGTTGAAGAACAGTGTAAAACCATCAGATAAAGGAGAAGTAGTAAGAGTGGTGACAAGGGAAAGTGTGAGGAAACAGAAGCTTGACGAGAGGTCACGAATAGGAGGACAGAAAGCTTCAGTAGCAGGAGAACTAAAGAGCCCCAGTCACCGGTTTGTGTCACCTGTACCAGCTGCTAAGAAGCGGAGCTTTTGGGATATTACAACAGCTAATAGCCCTTCAGTTGTGAACCTCAATGGTAGGAAAACCAGAAGCCATGTTATGGATCAAGCTCCTTCCATGCTCCTTCAGGTATAGTATATCTGTCCATCCATCATGATCACCACTATATCTCATCTGTTTCAGCACATCATGTCATACAATTAGATCAAACTGTTTTTTGCACGTCATGTGGTTAATTTAAAAAGATGCCTTTGGTTCATCTTCAGCAAAGTTGATGCTACCCAGTAAAGAACCATGCTCTCTTATCACAACACGGTAAGAGTTAAAACTACCATATCAGTAAAATGGAAGAATTTATGGAAGTGGTGCATTATCTCTGAATCATCTTCGCAATTTGAATTAGCGTTTCATTTGTTTATGTGAGTGATCTGCTACTGATGCAGCTTGCCTCTCCATGTTTCTGGTTTCTGTTAATTTTGGGACCGCATTTCGTCAATTACGTGTATTCAGCCAGGGTTTGCTCGTCAGAGACATTAAATTGAAGGGGAGGAGGGAAGAATGATGTTTGGATTTCGGACTCTTCGCCATATCTCTGCTCAAGCTAGTTGGGGGAGAAACTGTTAGGTATGGGTGTAGATGTCTGTTTTATAGTATGAAAGCGCTCGAAAGGCTAAAAAGATTGTGCAAATCACTTGCGACTATTCAGATGTTTTCGATACTGGGTAGGCCAAATGTAAATGGAAGATAGAAATGGTTTTCCAAGGAAAATGCAAATGCCATTTGTTCTCTTAACTTTTGATCTATCAACTGTAAGTTTTTGCGATAAAATTTTATTTCATCTCTTGATTTCATTTCATACATTACACACACACACACATATACACAAATTGCAGTTTCTTTTTCTTTGGTCTCTCGGATCATATCCGCCTTTGATTTTATGGAGGACTTACTCCTCTGTTTTTACGGATCTGGAAAGACAACTCAATAGAGGAAGAAGTCCTCATGTGGAACATCTCACACCAATATTTCCCTTCAAGTTGGTGCGTATAGATCTCTGATACCCAACTTACCAAGTGATATAGAAGTTCTTGTTACATATTGTTTTTGTAAGTATGTTTGTCAAATAGTGTTCAGATTTAACAAACGGAAATCAAATCATGTTGGCATCAAAGTTTTTCCTTGATGAAGTGCCAATCTAATTCCACATGTTTAGCCCGATCATGTTGAATCGGATTATGCAAAATATCAATAGCCGCCTTGTTATCGCAGAATAAGTCTATCCAACAGCTTCGGCCAAAACCAATTTCAGTTAATAATCTCCGAAGTCAGAGAAGCTCACAAAGACCCTTAGCAATCCCACAAAACTTGGCTTCAACACTTGATAATGCTACCACTTGTCATTCAACATGTGTATAACCTTCAACCCTTAGGTGATGGTTTCTTGAGAACATAAGTCTTTTCCTAAGGGAGGACTTTAGGTATCGAAGAATTTGATTCACAACATTTATATGATCTTCACTCAGACAATATATGAATTAGCTTACTACTCTTACTGCATAGGCAATATCAAGTCGTGTATGGGAGAGATAAATAAGTTTCCCAACCAACATCTGGTATCATTCTTTCTCTGTTGGTACTTGGTCTGGGTATTCCCAAGCTTGTGATTGAGGTATCTATAGGCTTACACTCCAGTAGTCCAACTTCTAATAATAAATCTAGGATATATTTTCGTTGGAAAAGGAATATGCCCTTGCTTGGACCTAGCAACTTCGATTCCCAAAAAATATTTGAGTCATCTTAGATTTTTCATCTCAAATTACGTTGCCAATTGCTCTTGAAGTCTCCGAATCATCTCCTGTAATAATCATACTATCAAAGTTGTTACTTTACCTCGTTGATACTTTAAGAATATCATCTGATCTAAGTTACTGTGTTTAAAACCATATTTCCACATTGCCAAACTCAATCGCCCAAACCACACTCTAGGAGATTGCTTCATGCCATATAGAGTTTGATGGGGTTTGCACACCATCTCAGCTTCAGAATTTGCTATATATCCTGGAGGAACATCTATATAGATTTTTTCTTCAAGACTTCAATGGAGAAAACTATTGTTAACATCAATTTGGTGGAATGGCCAATCAAGATTAACTGCAAGAGATAACAAAACTCTTAACAATATTCAATTTGGCCATTGGTGAGAAAGTCTTTTGATAATATATGCCACATGTTTGTGTATATCCTTTTATTTCTAGCCTTGTCTTGTACTGTTTAACTACTCCATCAGATTTGTACTTGATGAAGAATACCCATTTACACCTCATTGTTCTTTTACCTTCAAGTAAAAGAACAACACTCAAGGTCTCATTTGTCATTAATACTTCCATTTATTCCTTCAAGGCTTGAGCCCTAGCGTTTTTTAGAGCTTCATCAAACATGGTGTGAGGAGAATTCATGTACTAACTTCTTGAGGGGTTCAGATAATTCTTTTGTAAACACATAATTGGCAATCGGATATTTTGATCTTTATTTCTTCACTTCAGGGGAATATTTGTTCGGTGGTTTGCCCCAATTGCGTTTGACAGGTATGACACATCACTAGAATTTTAAGGTGTGAGATAAGTACTTACCTCAATGATATTCTCATGGGATGGGTTGCCAACAGGAGTATCCACATCATTAGAATTTTGAGGTATGACAGGAGTACTTACCTCAATGATATTCTTAGGATATGGGTCGTTGGATATTGAGGGGAGGAGGGGTACTCCTTCATCAACTTCTAAAAATGTCTTCTCTAGATTCAATTCCACAATAGTTGTTATATCAGTGTTCTTGAACCAGTCAAATGTCAGCCAATGCAACTCTTCTTCTCGTGTCTCCTATTGAATGAAAGAATTGGATGCAACAGACAAGTAGAAAGAATCGGATTCAAGAAGCGTGACATCCATAATTACATATGTGCGCCGAATAGTTGGATCATAATAGCGGTACCCTTTTTTTATGGACCACATATCCCAAAAATAGACACCAAATGGCACACGGATCAAACTTCGAGCACTGGTTTTTTGTGGAACACACGGATAAACACAACGCAACCAAAACTTCGAGGGGGGAGCATCAACATCGTGGGTAATAAAACATAGTTTTGGTAAGGCATGTAGTGGAATCTTACACTCAAGAATTTTGGAAGGCATGTGATTAATGAGGTGGACGGTCGTAGCAACCTCATAGTCCAATGATGACTAGGCACTTGAGCCCCAAGTAAAAGAGCCCGAGCTATTTCAAGAATGTGACGATTTTTTTGCTCTGTGATGCCATTTTTACTGATGAGTTTAGGGGCATGAGCTTTCATAAATTAGTGAAATAATCACAAAACTAATGATTCAAATATTCTCCACCATTATCAAATCAAAGAATTTAAATGTTAGCAGAAAACTGAGTTTGGATCATCTTATAAAAGGATTGAAAGGGATGAAAGACCCCATCCTTGTGTTTCAACAAGTAAAGCCAAGTCTGTGTGCGATTATCAACAAATATAACAAACCATCGAACACTAGACCTAACATCTTTGGGGGAAAAAACCTACACATCAAATTGAATCAAAACAAAAGGATCATCATTCTTATTCATACTTAATGGATAATTGACCCGGTGACTTTTAGCTAGAATGCAAGTCTCATAGTTAAAATGAAAAACTGACAAACTCGAAAATAAATTAGGAAAGATATGTTTCAAATACCCAAACAAATGATGGCCTAACTGACGGTGCAACAGCCAAATTTGTTCCACTTTGAGGTCACTCGGGTGTCACATGTGATATGCACGACCTACACTGAAATCTTCCATGTAAGAGAGTCTCTCCTCTTAGTATCATGTCCAATGATCTCCTTGGTGAGAATATCCTGAATAAGATAAAATGTAGGGTAAATAAAAATAACACAATTATTGTCGTCGGTAACTTGACTCACTGATAATAACTTGTGAGAAAGATAATGCACAAATAATGTGTTAGATAATGATAGGGTTAGTGATAACATCATTGTTCTAGCCCAATTACTGAAGAAATAACTCCATTAGCATTGGCAATACTAGTCTGCTGAGGAGCTGAGTGCTGAGAAAAATCATTTGCATCAAATGTCATATGGTCCATTGCTCTAGAATCAAGTATCCACGCGCTCCAATCAGCCTCTCTAGTAGATCCGAGGAAAGCATTACCAAGAGTAGATTTTGAACTATCGATTGGAATGAGCGAAAGATGCGGCTTCCTGTAGCCACCGTAGCCTTGCATGTGCCTTCATTATTCTCAACCATATCACAATGCTTTTTAGCCTGGAGTTCATGTCACCACTCAGGGTATCCATATAGTTTGAAGCAAGTCTCATGGGTATGCTTTGCATTACCACAATGAGAGCATCTCGTTCTATCAGAAGTGGCTTGTGATTTCGAGTTGGAACCATATTTTCTATCCTGCAGAGAAATAGAACCAAAGTGTGACGAAGAATACAGTTATGTTTGAAGCTCTTGGATACCAGAACTGCTCCTGGTGTATCATCGGAGCTACCAGTCGTCATCACTGCTTAACAAACAACTTCTTTACATATGTGAGCATAGGCCTACTCCATGATCGGAAAATGTTGTATCTGGAGAACATCACTTCGGATATGATCTAAGCGATCATCGAGACCATCCAAGAATACATATGCCTGCTCTTCTTGAACTAAGGTATTATACCATTGAATATCGACTGAGCACTCCATTAGGTTTGGTCGGGGAAAATCTATTTCACGCCAAATGCCCTAGAGATTATTGTAGAATTTTTCAAAAGAACCACCAAAATGTTTGAGATGTGTCACACGTCGCTGGAGATCATACACCTGGGAGGTGTCACTGCCATCAAACTATGTAATAGCAATGGCATCCCAGACCATCTTGGATGTTGAGAATCGAATGAAGTTGCTAATGAGGGAAGAGTACATGGAATTAATCAACCATCATTTGACAATAGCGTTATTTGTGCACCATCGTTGAAAGTTAGGATCCATCTGAGGAGGTTGAGGAAATTCGCCGTCCCCAGTTTGTCTTTACTTGAGATATACATCTCGGTAACCTGGGATCAAAGTGCATAGTTAGTACCATCCAACTTGATTCCAATCGATGCAGTAATATCAATGGTCTAGGTTGGGACTGAAGCTTTGCTCAAAGTTTTAGTCATTCTCGTGATCAACTCGACCAAGATAGAAGAGGGCAGAGATTCACTAAACTGGAAGTTTGTATCGGGTATGGACGAAGAGATGAGTATGAGGGGGTCGAGTACCCACGACCAATTTTATAAAGACTAAATGCGTCACCACCATGATTGAGTCCCACTAAACTTAGGCCAACATTTCTTTGAATGGAAGCCTGGATCTTAGAGTTGAAGTCATTAGAACTGAAATTTAATTCAAAAATCAGAAACGAGAACCAGAATCCCAACCAACGAAATTCCAGATTAGATTTAAAACTGATGACTAAAGCAAGAAAAGAAATGCATTTAGCTCATTCAGAAACGGAAATCGATCTACTTAAAACTGTAAAAAGAAATTGCCCGCGGCGAGTTGCAGACATACCTGCCGCTGTTGATCAGCAACAACATGGGCCATCAAATCATTGAAAAGACTGGAAACTTCATGGTTCAGTGATTACTAATGAGGCGATTAATTATATCTAAAGTAAAGAAAGTAATCATGTCAGTTTCGAGAAAGCGCAGAGGTTCTCAATAACCTTATCTTTTTTAATCATTGGGAGTTGGAATTCCGATTTGTTCTTCCAAAGCACTTATTAGTGCCTTGGCTTAGCTATTTAATTAAACTAAACCCGTTCCATTCTTTGCTGCCAAAAGCTTAAAGTAGAACATTGGCGCCGGACACCAATACCCATACCAAAACCCATGAAGGGACTTCCTGCTTAGTTTCTTAATAAATTCACCTGCTTTCAAAAAAAAAATCGATCAGTGAATCCAATAATGACTGATCCTTGATCAAACTTCTGCTGGCGTGATTTAACTATATGGGGTCGATCAAAACCTCGTTGTTGGCGATAAAGCACCGCGATCTGATTTTCCTGTCTTGGCTGTTCTGAGCAGTCTCTGATATCCTCTCCTTCTGTTTTGCTTCTTTGACAGTAATGACGGAAAATTGGACAGAAATACATGTCCAAGGACAAAAACAGCAGAAACTTACAGGGTACTGAGACATGAGCGACTGGAGGAGGACCACTGCCCTCTGAAAGGACAATCCTACCATCACGCTTCACAACTTATTCCCCTTGTCTAAGCTTCTGGGTACTTCCGACTCAGAGGACCAGGTTTGGTCGGAAGGCTGATCGATGTTGGATTCTCTTGTGGTGGTCCCTAGAAGAACTGTTCATGGTGAACAGATTAGTAGAACACAGATCCGCCTACTTGGGTCTTGGGTTACCTAATGCAGGGGCTAACTTGTTTGACAAAATGCCAAAATGCCACAATGGGTGGCAGCCAGTGGTTGATTTGAGATTACTTCGTCTGCACAGTTTGGTTGGTCCACTCTACTGCTATGGAGAACATAGATCAACCTGCCAATGGTCTAAGAGGTAGTTGGACTCTGCTCTATACGTGCTGTCTCTTCAATGGAATCTCTGAAATTCCCTTCCCATTTTCAGACTGGAGATAGCTCGAAGAAAGTGGGAAATGGGAAACTCTTCTAAGTTTTAACTGCTAAATATAAATTTGAATAGCATTAATTTTGATTTTGCATTGATTGACGTTTCAGCAGGCTCAAGAATAACTAAAGATAGTGACAATTCCATTGCTTCTGTTTCCTTTGAAAAGGAAAACAAAGAAACTATACAAGAAAGATGTACCCCATTGCCTCAGATCTCTTTGATCTTTGCTCGACCCTTGTAACCCTGGCGCCCTACAAGACAGTACCCTGAAAAGAAAAAAACACAAAAACCCACCCAGAATACACCAAAAGATTGATTCAACCCTCCAATACCTCCTCCAAGTAGTGCGAGAATCTGTTTCTCATGCGACGACTGATGACAGAGAGAACATCAGTCAACAAGAGCAAGTTCACCAACCTCTTGTTATTTATCATGGTGCGCGCATACACTCAACCTTCTGTGTACATCCAACGAGCAATCTGCACGTTCTTTCTCATCCAGAGAAGTAACAGTAGGAGACACCATTGAGGGAAGAACCGAAGCTCTTACTTACTCATTACAGTATTAATCATAATAATATGAAGTATCAGACTCTCAGTAGGTAGATACTGAGCTCGGGACCTCCAGATCCATCAGGGTTCATCATGTAAAACGCCTCGGAATCTCTTGACCCAACCACCCGCTCGAACCGAGCTCTCATGTACATGAGTTCGCCGTCCGACCCGTCCATGCCATTTCCCGGCAGCACTCCGGCGCCCATGGAAATCGGCTCCACCGCCTTGAGAACCTTCCACTCCGCCGGCCCGCACTCGCGTCGCTTCGCGAATCCGCACTTCTTCCCGTTGCAGTAAGTCCGCCAGAGCGGCTCCTCGATTAATCTCCCCGTCGACGACTTCTTCTCCGTCGTCTTCTTGTCGCATTCCAACGCAATTCTCACCAACCCAGAAGCCATCTCTTTCACCAGTCCACACGTCGACGTAGCAAGCTCGATGAGCAAGGCCGGGCCGGACTTTGGGTCCTCCTGGAAGGCGAAGTGGACGTGCCCCCGGCGATATCCGAAGAGTGTGCCGATCATCTTGTTGCCAAGGCCGGAACCCACATGCCACCGTGTCTTTCCCGCCAGAACTGCCAAGACTGACCTGATCTTTATGGCCGGCACCATAGCAGTCTTCTTCTTGGTGGTGACACGAGGTAGCTCAGGAGCTTGGGCTGTGGTGCCGTCCTTCTCCTTTTCTGCCATGTCCTCGAAAATGGAGGAAGCGTGTATGTTGGAAATGGAAGCAGCTAGAGGCTCTTCATCTTCTTCTTTCTTTCTCCTCCATTGCAAATGCAGGTGTCTCTTGGAGGAAGAGAAGGATGAGTCATGGGGTGTTCTAGCCATGATGGTCTTCATCTGGGGAGGAAGAGGAGTGGGATGATTAAAGGATGATAGCAAAGAGATTGGAGATTCTCTCCTCTTTTGGATGTGAGCCGATTTATTCCATGCTTCTCGTACTTTTTGTCAGACCGCTGTTAGGATGGGGTACTCTCTCCTCTCAGGTATTGCAGACGAATCCTGACAAAAGGAAGTTGAGCGGTCCCACCAACCTGGAGAGAAAAAACAGAAAAGCCCTTGGACTAGCACGGAGTTTGAATTTGTTTGTTATCTGAGAGAAAAACAAGACGCAGAGATTGGGTTTGTGGATCTCTTGGGTAGGGGAGGGGGGGGGCTTTTCTGTAAGCTGTGGGGACTGAGCTCACAGTATCGACGAGGAATGAGTGGGACCCTGGAGCGAAAGGAACCTTGACTCACTCTGACTGCATTGGAATCTGTTTCAGGGCAGATCGAAATACAACAACCGTACCCAAACCTTGCTCCACTAATATGAAATTATGTTCCTTTCCTCTTTTTTTTTCTCTTTTTCCAACCAATCGTCGTTTTTTATCCTTCTTTCCTTGCTTCTTCAACAAGGGAGCAGTCGGCCTCGCGCATCTCTAATGTCAAGGTCCAAGCTTAACGAGTTCAACTCGAATCACTAACGTTTAAATGGAAAAAAATAAAAAATAAAAATTGCAACTAGTTCTCTCATGGAAGAAGGCGCAACCATGAACTGAAAGTACGCTGGACATAAAATAAGAATGGGTAACCACCAAAGCATGTCGTTGGATAACCTAACTACAATAACACACGACTTCCACATACACTGATTCAAAGGTCACCACGGCCTTAACATTGTAAATCAGACGTTGAAATTGCATTTAACGACAAACTGTGAATCTCATTAAGAATAGATCGGAAAAGCCTAATTGATAAAAAAAAAAAGCTTCTGAAGATTACGGAGACATAATGAGAGGAGTGCGCCAGCGGTTAGGTGCATGGAGGTTTAAAGCTAGCAAGATGTTGCTAAAGCCAGCGGTCATGTCACAGCAAGGCAGCCTCCCCTCTTTACTCTGAATATCAGAATACTGGGCACAAATATAATTACTTTAAGAGCACACTCCTCACGAAAACAGACTGTAAACAGAGCTTGAATGCATTAAGGCATCGGGTAAAACCCATGAGGGCCTCATTTACATACAAGAACATCAACACCAACCAATAGCTAACAAAGGTCCCATAGGCACAGAGTCACAACCCAGTTAACAACACCAGCAAGATCTTGCTAGCTTTAAAACTCCATTCACCTCCTGTAATGATGACGATGCTCATGCCTGTCCCTTCTATGTGATGATGAATCAGAGCTCGAATGATGCTTATTTTCAGGAGCCCACCTATCAAAATCCTGAGATGGATGCTTGGTGAAGTTTGAGGATGAGTATGGAGAAGAGTGAAAGGAACTACCCTGACCAATTGGACTTTCTGGGGCCAAAGGGCTCCTCCAACCTCTATCGGATGCAGACCTCCCTAAAGCTGTATCTCTTGATATTGGATTATTTCTTGAATTCTTGTAATCAGTTGAGACAACAGAATCATAAGCCCCATACTTTGGCCCATGACTGAACTCGGAAGGATCCACTCCTGGAGGACCCTCATCTCTGTAATCTCTGGACCACCTCTGTTCACAGTATGGACTTCTAGTCGCTTCTGTTGAATGATTCGACCTCGGATGCCATCGAGATCTATGGGAATCCAAAGTAGAATGGTACGGGGCCCACAACCATTCATCTGCATTCTTGGGAATTGGTGCATTCACACCTGGAAAAGTGACACTCATTTTATTCTCCTGGCGTCCCGGCTCTGCTGTTTCTAGAATTTCCCCGTCTTCACATTCATTTTTAGGTTCATCATCACCATATATGGTAATTCCAGAGGGCTCATCCTCGACCTCAGAATCTAACAAGCAAAAATAAACATGAAAGTCAAGTTAAATGAAAGCTTTTTATGGCTAAACCTCAAATGACAATCACGAGGTCACAAGCAATAAACTGTAATCACAGTACTATTTCAATTAAAGTACTCACAGCAATGGACAACAAACAAAATTCATCAACTAACCTAGATATCCAGGCGGGTAGCCAATGTCACGCATTCGGTTCAGCCAAGGCGGAGGATCAAGTTCCTGCACAACCATATAAGAAAGAGTATAACAGTAGTGCACTAAAAGTTTAGAGTAGAACATGAATTACTTTATTCATATCTCCAACAAGAAGTTCAAAAATTCAAGTCCAAAATTGGTTAAATGAGTTGGGTTTGCTTGAGAAAGACTAAAAACTCGTGTAAAACTACATATCACAACAGACTAACTTATCAGTACTTGCAGCTTTAGTGCCCACGAAGCTTTCAGGAAGAGAGATACATACATAGTACCATGTGAGTTGCCAATTTTTCTTTGCCAAGGCTTGGACTTTACTGGGCCCATCATCTAAATTTGCATAGTCAGATGCAAACCATCAATGATCTATAATGTTACAAGTAATGTTTCTCAATTTAGATTCCAACACCTCCTCCCTCAAATAGATCCATAAAGAAGCAATATAATAATGAGAAGGCAGGTTCCATTAAGAGAACTTCCGGAAGATGATACAGTACACTAGCAAAAAGTACAAGATGAAAAAGAAAAACAACAAAACAAGACCTCACACCAGGTAAGGCCAGAGACGGATTGAGGTTCCTACAGTGAGGTGCTGCTAGGCAGCCCCTTCCCTAGCTAACATATCAGCAAAGCTGTTGGTACTTCTTAGGATGTGCTGCCAAGATGCATCCGTGTCTTTACAGCAAATTACATTTTCAGTGAACAATAACCAATGCTGATGAGCATTTTTTGGGTTTTTTTAATGAAATATAACCACACTATTAGTATCAGTTCCATTGTTGGATGAAACATTCTTCCTAGATCTACTAGTTGAATGAAAAATTAGAGTGCAAATTTAACAACCAGTTATCTATCACAAAATAAATAAATGAACAATAACCAGTCCAAATGCACCATCCATCAGCAGATAACTCATATTGAGCGAATTTCCATAAATTTTATCTTTATTGAATAGTTTTAATATCAGAATAGCTGCCAGAAGTACAATTCAGTGAGTCAGGTTCACTTACTTTTTTTCCACTGTTTCTAATTCCCAATAAATTTTATTCGCACATTAGAGAAGAAGGTATGCTTGGGTTTGGTGATTCATAATCTGGATTGGGTATTCAAAATATGTGTGCTGGGACCACAAAAAAAAAGTACGACGAGAACATGAGAAGTCCAACTTCGTAAGTACAACACAGTAGCTCAACTCATCTTATTTAGTACAACTGACAATCATAAATAGTGAGTAATATAAAGACACTAACACAAAAATGGAATAGTACCCAATAAGTGAATATGCTTACCCCAATTCCTAAACACTGCCTTGTTTCAGCACTAAGGATTCCAGGCTTCAGACCATCAAATTTACCACCAGGCGAATTTTGATAGTATCTCGTCGGGAAACGAGGACCACTTGTTGGGTTTCGCTTCAAATTATGCTGTTTACGGGCATTATTGACAGCAACATTATCCCGAGGCTTGGGACATTCCTTTAATGAGTGATTGTAAGAACCACAGTTGAAACAACGAGAGGCTTCAATCACTTCAATGCCCTTACTGTACATAAGGTACGCCATAATTAAAGAAAGAATGCAAGCATTAAAACTATCAACCAGATATTACTACTCAGTAGTAGAAATATAATAAATAAATAAAACCATTATATTTGAAACCATGTAAGAGAGCTGAAATATAATAAATAAATAAAACCATTATATTTGAAACCATGTAAGAGAGAAGATAGCATGTACCTCTCAATTTGAGTAGAGCCATCACCTGAAGTCAAACCCAATCGATATCCACGGTCATACAGAGGCACGGAGTCACTATCCAGATGAACAATTTCTGTGCTTTCATCTGGCCTTGCTTGTTTATCAACCCAGAATGTCTACACGTGAAAGAAAATATTTCATCCTTGAATAGAGCCAGATATTAAAGCAAAAAGCAGGCATCAGCTAACACCAGGAAACAGAAATAAATTAGACCATGGCAAGTTTATCTTCATGATCAAGAATCAAATCTATTTTTTAATGTTGATTACAGATGCACATGCAACCTTACACCTAATGAGACTTGAACCCAAGACATCATGCTAGAAAACCCTTCATGTGATCATTGATTCGAAAACCAGGGACCCTCAGGTTGCCCCAAGATACTCTTCAGAAGCCTTGATTCGAAACCAATCCATAAATGAGACCTTTACATTTGTTAACCACTCTTGGTGAAGGAGGTATATTATTGTTCTTCAAAGTTCTACAAATTGGAGAGGCCAATTAAGCAAGAAAACAAAATCGTGCCTCTAAATGTTCAAACTCTACGAATTTGAATTATATTTTCTATAACGCTGTTAATTTGAATTCAGGATAGGAGATCAAGAAAATTTCTTCATAGCAGGTTAAAACTGCATTAATTCTAGGAACAGTGTTTCCAACTAGTGCCTTAAGTAACCACAGGATAGTTCAACAGAGCTATGCAACAAAATTTGAGCTGTGCAGGACTATTTAGAAACTACGCATAAGAAGCATGTCCCTAAATAAGTTTGTGATAGGATTATCTTATTGCAATGTTATTCTGAAACCAATGGTACAAGAATAACCAGTAAGAATGGGCATATGGCAATACAGTAGTGGATTTGAGCCGCAGGGTGAAACCAACAACTTAACAACCCTACCGACCAATTCTACCAAACAAGCACAATAAAACTGTTCATTTCAGCCCAAGAAGATCGATGGATGCCTAGAAACATCTGGTGATACAATTATCTGAACGGTACAAGACCCAGTATGTTCCAACAACATCAGCATGTTAAAAATATGTGCAGCACTGCAATAAAGACTGGCACCGTGTTGAAGAATACTATTGTGGTTAAGCAAACAAATATAGAAAAGCCATACCTGGAAGTGACAAAACTTCACATTACAGAACCAAATAACATGACATTGCTATAAGCCAATGAACAAAGACCAAATACAGATGACAAAGATTCAGGGGAAAAAAAAGAAAAAAAAGGAGAAGCTCTGCTTATTATCAGTTAGAACTGCCAAAATGCAACAATCCTTGGTGACCAATGTCTGAATATCTATTATCTCTTCATAGACTTAATATCCTGTATAAATGTTACAAATACCAAATCACAAATTTTAAGCTAAAGCCACACATATATAACAAAAGCAGTGCAACTACAACACTTTTTTTTTCCTTTAAAGATGGTGATAGATATTAAAGCCCAAAGGCAAAAGGAATACATGCCAGAGAGGTGGGCCCAAAACAATGGGAGATTAGAAAGCAACCCCCTCTTTAGCTAAAGTTTCAACCACACAATTGGCTAATCTAGCTGGGCCCTGAACAACGGGAGATTGGAAAAGATCCCCTCTTTAGCAAAAGTATAGCCATACAATTGGCTGATCTAGGAACATGTATCCAATTCCAAAAAATTAATAGCACTATCAACACTTAAAAGAAAATCAGAACCTGAAAAAGCAGTTGGAAATGCTAAGACATGTAAATCAGTAGCAAAATACGCAATAATAAATGAGAAAACGGCATCATTTCACAACTTAGATGAAGGTGGGAAACAAATGAAGATCAGAACAAAACATACCACTGTATTAGACTTCTCCAAATCAACATTAATAGCGGGAAAGTATGTCTCTTCCCCAGATTCCAAGGCATCACTGGAAGATCCCTGCAGACACATCACAAATAAACAAATGATATTGCAATTAATGTCACTGTTTTTACATAATAAAGCTATTACAGGAAAATTTATTTTTGAACAAAGTGAAAAGACCACCAGTGCTTGTCTTCTGAGAATAGATGTTAGATATATAGAAGAATTGTACTATCCAGGAATTAAAGTTTAATTAGAAGCCAATTCTAATAATAGGATATAATCTTGTCTTCAGATTATTAGTTGATAAAAGTCAGAAAGCCAGTATGTTTCCCACATCAGTTTCTAAGTAAAAGTTTACACTTAGAAAGTCAAAGTACATTAGCCTTAAGAGTGCTATTTCTTTTCTGTTTCAGAGTGCTTAAGCACTTCTTATCATTCTAAAAGTTTTACTAATTAATATCTATGAAAGAGGTTGCTAGTCATCTGAAAACTAGCCAGACCTCTCCTTTTGTTTTTTGCCTCTCAGTTTCCCCTCTTACTTTCTCTTATGTTTTCGTTTCTTGACAATAAACAAACATCCAAGGTAGCGTTCACTATATTTTTCATGATGGAATATTATTAGGATAAACTACTGACACTATAATGAGTAAAAAGCAAAAATCACAAGGTAAAACAGCAACAACCAAAAATAAATAAATAAATAAACTTTTACTCAGTAGAAGACCCACTGTGCTTGGAAAACAAACAACTGTATAAAATGTCTTTTTCAAACAGACAAACACTTTTTCTTTTTCCATTTAAATAGTAGAATCTAGAATAACTTGAGGTTGCTAGTCATCTGAAAACTAGCCAGACAGCACTCCATTTTTTTTTTGTCTCTCAGTTTATCCTCTTGCTTTCTTTTATGTTTTTGTTTCTTGACAATAAACAAATATCCAAGGAAGCGTACAATATAATTTTCATGATGGAATATTATTTGGATAAACTACTGACACTATTTGAGTAAAACGCAATACAAATCACAATGCAAAAACAACAACAACCAAAAAAAACACATCCTTTCACTCAGTAGAAGACCCACTGTGCTTGGAAAACAGAAAACTGTATAAAACGTCTTTTTCAGACCCACAAACACTTTTGCCTTTTTCATTTGAGTAATAGAATCTAGAAGAACTTGACCAACCATATAGAGTTAAAGCTGTCTTGGTTAAGGACAACTTAAATCATATGTACTGCATTTCATTTGCAGTACAACTGCAAAAGAAAACTCACAGAGAGGGTTCTCAGAAAAAAAAAGACAAACAAACAAATAATATAGAGCATGTCTCAGAGAAGCTGAGAACTTTTTCTACATCTAATAAGCATCGGATCATTGTGAAGAATGAAAAATTACAGTGGACATAGAATCATAAAGAGCATGCCACTGAGACCAATGCTGCATAAGTTCCTCAAGCTTCTTTTTACTATTTCTGCAAAACAAAAAAAACAAACAAACAAATTTAGCTATCTCCCTCAGAGTTACACTTACATGAAAAATAAAATTTTGGTAGAGTAAATTTCGTTAGTTGTATGATCAGCAGGAAGGCAGTTCCATATATAGCATGCATATTTTTAGAGATGGAAAGTTTCTGCTCACTTTGATAAGGAGCTATAAATGACGCAAACAGATGGTTGCTGGTCGAAGCTGATCGTTCGAGCTCTCTTTCTACTTGATATATCTAGCATGAGACATTAGGGAAATAGTAACTGCAAATGTTCTTTACAGGGAACAGTCAAGTCAAGATAGATTTTATAAGTTAGAGAATTGATTTTAATAAAATAACATCACCCTACATGCCAATATCTGAAAGATTTGTCCATAAACCAAAATTCAGCTAAAACCAGCAAGCACTTTCAATGCCAAAACTAGGATACGGGTTTCAACAACCTGGCTTCCGAAACTGTCATCGTCCAGAGTAGTCAAAGAACCATTTTCTACAGCTTTTATTCCCTCAATCTTCTTGACAATTTCAACCGATTCTACCATGTCAAGACTCCCTTGAAGAATTGACTTTTCTTGAGCCACATCTTTGTGCAGTTCCATTCTCTGAAAGTTAGGGTCATTCTTAGTACCGCCACGACCCTCAGGAGGTTGCCCCGAGTTCTCAATGATGGAGATGTCCTCTGAAGTATTAGGTTGAACATTAATTTCACTTGGCTCAGAGTTTAAACTAAACGGTCCATCACTTTTTTCAACCATATCCGAAGCTTCAACTGCATCAAGGTCAATGAAGTCTATAGTTCCCATCTTTATATCAAAAGAAAATCTCGAATTGAGAAACCTGTCCACATACACTCGTAAGAAGATCAGCCACTTTGAGAGCTCGCAACCAATTACCTTATAAGATACTACCACAATAGGGTAGTAATAATTGCATTGCTTTCTGATGACAAAATAAATCTCTACTGAAAAATGCTGCAAATGTTTTATGGAAACAGAAAGTAGAAGCAAAAATTTCTAGCAGATAAACAAAAATACTAAAAGCAATAACAAAAGAGCATTCAGATGTCAGAAATACTCATAAATGTGTAATCGGAAATAAGCTATCTTTGGCAAACTTACTGAAAGTTTCACACTCCTAAACTTATAGCACTGCCAGTTGATATTTAGCTGTCATCCCAAGCCTAAAATCTCGAAGAAGAAGAAGAAGAAGAAGAGTTACAAAGGCAATGAAGAAATTTGGCATGTCAAGTTTTATATTTAATGGAGGATTTGGGGTTTGTGTGGCATATTTTTTACAAAACCTGACTCCAAGTACCTCTCACACTAACAGTGCATTTTTGTTCCTTGCCAGCGCTCCAGGAGATTGACATAAAATATCAGAATTTTCTATTTCTTATTTGCAAATATAAAACTTCACAGGCTTATTGATTTTGAGAAGAAAAAAGGTGGAAAGAAGTGGAAAATATAGGAATCTAGGGTTTATTCATTACCAAGACCACGTTACGAGTCTCTTAATTCAATTACATTCACTTTTTTTGGCATTTGACCACAGGAGACTGCTTTCCCTGCCAGATCATTTGTATAATAAAATTGGTGTTTCAACGCTTTAATCATATTTCGTTTTTTTTTTTTTTAACACGGCCATTCCTAGACCAAATAGAACTACCATAAAAGGAGGCTGAGATTTTATCATAATCAGAGAAGTGAATAATGGCAGCGTCGAAGATTCATCGGGTTCAGAGAAAATAAAAGCAAAGTTTTCCACCAGGACTATAATGCAGTTTCAAAGTTTGTGGACAGTTCAATATCACATCCGAGAAGCAAAACCTAGGTATACATAGCTTTTCTGTCTCAAGGCAGACAATAAGATCTGAAATTTTATCGTTTTCAGTGATAACGAGAACCGATAACGATTAAAAGAGGAAAAAGCAAGTTTATCCAAACGATGAAGAGGAGAACAAATGACTTCGAATTGCTACTTACCGGAAGAGTGAAGTCGGCTCGTCGTAGAGCAGACAAAAGTGCTGCCCTGTTACCTCCAGTATCTCGAACGGATCTTCGTATATCGCTCCCGTCAGTATTATTATTAGTTCTTTTCGCAAGTCGGATCTGTAAACGGGAAAAACTGCCTAAATTCCCCTGTACTTTCACAATATCAATGAGATAACTTTCTTTTGCCTGCCTAAGGCTACAAATGTGAACAACCATAATTCATAGATGATCGATAAAGACAATAAAATGCTTGATTTACTCGTCTAGCAAATCAACAAATCATAATTGTTTGTTGTATCTTACATAATTATTCAAAGAGAGTGTATGCATATATTTAAAAATAAAGATGATTATTCAAGTGATGTGTCCAGTGGAGAGGATAATAATGTAGGTGAAGAAAGTTATCAATGATGAGGATCAATAAAGAAATACACAAAGAGATTATGCAACACGATCTGCAAGAGAATCATATTTTTGAGATTTATTATCAACTAAATGTGGTAAAATTATTCATTATTATACATTATTGAAAATTGAACATTTATGTTGTATTTCACAGGTACTAACTTCAGGTATTTTATATTAAATATTTAAATGTATTAGACTTATGTTATTTCATTTTTATTATTTTATCGTTTGGAAAACATATTGGACAAGCATTCTAATATAATGAGGATTTTTTTTCAAGTTTTCTTCTCACTCATGTAAATGAAATTTACATTATATTATGTTTTTAAGATAAACAATCAATATGTTAATATTAACAGTAAATATATTTATTTATGAATTGTGCTCTTTTAAAAATAACTGGTTTCTTATTTTGATATATATAAATGTTACATTGACATTAAGTTACAATCCCAACATAATGTTATTCCTAGTAATTTTATATAATAAAGTTTCATAATTTTCTATTTATATGATTTCATGATTATTAATATTATATTTAAGAGTGAGAATAAAGCATCTTATTAAGAATTTTATTATATATATATATAATTAAATAAAAAACCTTAATTTATTTTTAAATTTATTTATTAAGTTATAAAAGTTAATATATATCTTATTTAATTAATATAAAAATTAAATAAAACTATTTTAGAAAAGCTAAAAATTTCATAGAGTATTTTATTAATAAATTTATTATGATTTTTCCATAGTATTTTACATTGCACAAGCTAACACAAAAAATATTTTCTATTGTATTTTCTATTGCATCCACTAACACACCAAAAAAAAAAAAAATGTATATTCTATAGGGAAAGTAGATAACCCTAGAATTTGCTACGTTAAAAAAGTGTTGTTTTGGTTGCAAGATCTCGACTTGGCTACAAAGATTTGATTTCCAAGGTATTGCTTCGATCCTAGTTTTCTCATTCATCAACCAATGTGCATTTAGTTGTTATATAGAATAAATATTATTCAAATATAAAATTCTAGAGCTAATGACATTAATAAAGTTTTTATAGACTTTTTTAGTATAATTAATTATTTTTTAAACAATTGATATAATATTAGTTAATTAAAATGATTAATAAATATTTTATTATATTACTACTTTCTTATAACTAGAGATGTTATAAACAACAAAGAAGCTATTAGTATTGAGCTTTTTAAGTAACTATTATAATTTTAATAATATACAATAGTTAATTATTTAGGAGTATAATTAATATAGATAATAATTTATTACATTTTCAGGCAAATATGTAAAATAAATTAAAAATATTATTATAATAAAATTACTATTCTATATTTATAAAATATCTTAATGTTCAACTAATTAAATTTTTTTAAAAAAGGTACTCTAAAATTATAAGATTATAACATAACCTAAATTAAATTTTAAATTACCATACATATTAATAAATTTAATTTATTTTAATTTATAATGCATCGAAACATAATAATCAATTTTTATTTAATATTTACAGTATTATTTAATATTATATAGTTATTAAATAACTGCTATTATTTAAATAAGTTATATCTGTTATGTGAAAATAAATTATATACTAGTACTTATCAGGTTTATTATGTCACACTGCTAAATCCAAAGTAGCTAAGTATGTTTTGGTTGAAATAATGCAAAATGGAAATCTAATCAAGAATTGAAAGCAGCAATTCGAACTAAATCATAGGCTCCAAAACAAGTGCCGTTTTCTGTGTCAGTACTTGGTGCAGGTAGTTCTCCTCCTCTGCAACACACTCTTGCTCGATCCTTGTTCTGTGAGCTCTCTCAATGCTTCCTCTTCTGGCAACTGCAGTTCTTTCGATATGTCATCGACCTGATCTTTGTCTACGTAAAGAGGGTTTGAATATCCTTTGGATGTTGATGCAGAGTCAGGTGTGCCCTCCCAAGGTCTGATATTGCCTCTCACGGCCCTGCTAGAGCTCCCTACTCCAACCGCGGCTTTGGCTTTAATGACCGATGATTCATCTCCGTAAGAATAGACGTCCTCTGTTCTACTGCCACCGCTGTCATAACTGCTGCTGCTGTTGGCGCCTCTTGAACTCGTCTCATCTGAAGAACTGTCACTTAGTGTGTGGAATATTGTCAGACTTTCTTTCTTTGAGCTTTGAAACGAGTGACTCTTGAGCTTCCCATTATACATTGGCAGGAGAGACCGCGAATGAGGACTACACTCGGATCTAGCTCCATCCCTGCCCAAACTGTAGGTAGTAGACAGCTTTCTCTCAATTCCTTCTTTCTCCTTCATTATGTCGCCCAGATCATTTAAGACTTTGTTCTCCACAGCTTCCTCACTTGCTGATTGCTCCATTTCTGAGATGACCTTGTCGAATGCTTTTCTTCTCATGTGAAGATAACGCTGACAAAATATTAAAGAAAAGTTGGTTTTCTCTTAAGAATACAAACATTTGTTTACTATTGTTTGCTTGTAGTTCGATTTACTTTTTCATATTACTTACTCTCTTTTCAAAAAACTTCCCCAGATCTTGATCTTGGAGCGTTCTTTTGCCCCAGAATAGGTAACAGAATCGAACAGACCCGGCAAGCATTATTAAGATTGCTAACTGGAATAACAGGAAAAGTAGTATTGTCCTTTCATTCCCTGCAAGAAGATGAAGTGAGGGGGTGATGACACTATGCGCTGGTATGTACCTAGGGGAGGCTTTGAATCACCTGTATAGATGCTGAGATGCTTTGGTTTTGCTATAGAGCAGCTCTTTTCTAGCTTCCTCCCTGATAAATGAATATGAGTTAGAACATGACTAGAATGGTTAGATCGTTTGTTGTTTTAGCCATACTCACATGTGCTTTGACACTTGAGACCCCTGCCTGAAGGAAAGAAGAGCCAGAATGGAACGATTGAGCCATGTATCAAATGAGTGGTAGGTAAAAAGAAGAGGGAAATTCAATAAACGGTCAGTTTAAGGTATTGAAACAAGAGCAAATATAAACATTTTATGGTCTAACCATCTTTCGTCTCAAACTGGTTCAAGCTATTAGTTTTAGTAACTTGATCAGAATATCATCTTCAGAGTACTCGCTGACAACAAAGAGTAAAGGAAAAATAACAAAGAAACATCTCACTTGCTGAAGTTACAAAAGCAAGAAGAACCCTCTCGTCTAACATAAACTGGTGCAGATCGCTCTCAAACAACAAGCGTGATAATTGACCTGATAAGACCAACCATTTAAAACAGCAAATGCAAATGATGTACAAAGGATTAATGGAAAGATTTAAAGGGACTCATAGCAATTACCAAAGAATAGTCAGTCATTCGATAATTTCCGGATAACATCAACTAATTGCTGTTTAAGTGACACATTTTTGAAATTACCTGGATACTCTGCAGTCCGATAGACAGCTCCAGTAGCTGGTACCAGCTGGGTAATGACTACTTTTATAGGTTTTGTAGCAGATATGTATCTGTTTTCACCCAGTGTGTGAGTGGTTTTTGAATTCACTCTTCCCTGTGAAACATAAACTGCTCCAGAGCAGTCAAGGAGGGGACTAACTTGAATTAAATCAAGTTCAGTTGCACTCAGAAACTTTCTCAAGTATCCGGTAGGTGAGAACGAATACAGAAATCCATCCAATGAGCCTATTGATGCCCAACCTGTTTTTCCACTTTAAACCGAAGAAGTTTTAGAATATCACCAGAGATGCTACGTGCTCTAAGGGAAAACTTCCCAAAGATTACTCAGAAACTGAAAATCATCATATGATAGCTGATAAAGAGAAAAGAGAAAGTGCAGGCAAGCACCAATTAGAAGTGGGTTTATCAACAGGAAACTGAAACCAATTCAAATGGGTTCTTACCGTTGGAATCAACAGCAGGTGAGCATCCCCGTGTACTTGAAGGGCCAACATGTTGTTGCCACAAAATATTTCCTGTGGAAACATCTAGTGCCATCAGGAGAGCCCTTCTTGGGAAAACGAGGTAGAGTCGGCCATTATGTCCAGGTGTTATGCTGTAAATTTTGTCGACGCTGCTAAGATCTTGGATCCAATTGAAGTGAGGACTTTGAAGAGACAAAGAATACAACTGTCCTTCAGTATTTGAGATCTGCCATAACACCATATAGATTCAACTCCACAGACATATAAGTACCGGACGCTTCATAATCGAACATGTTGAAGAGAAAAGCCATCGTCTTTTTTTGGTTTTTTTAATCCAATTTCCGTTCCATGACTCCAAATTTCAGCATAGTTCTACAATGAGCAAAAAGAAAAATAGTAATAACAAAATGTACGAAAATTAGACCTTACATAAAGACTTCCTTCACAGAAATCAATGGCTGGTGCGGAAGTAAAATAGCAGTCTGTGATATTTTCTTTACATCCTTGACGATAACCAAACCTATCCAGCATTGGCCCCGCGCTCCAAAGCAGATGCCCATGAAGTGTATAAGCAAACAGACCGCGATACATAATACTGATGAAAAGAGAGGAACTCCAAATGCTTATTGCCATCCCAATAATTTCACCTGTTTCTCCCTTTGCAGTTTCAGGACCGAAGAAAATCTCAAGAACAGGATCAAGAGTTCTGATATTGAAAGACTTAATTTGCAGAACCCTGTTTTCTGCAACGAAGTATATCTACCAAATTCGTAGTTGGTGAGGCAGAAAATGGAAACAAAATGCTAATGGCCTTAGCTCGGTAAGTCCAGTTGAATGGAAGAATAATGTTTGACAAATTTCAGCGTGGATTACCTTCCCACTTTCATCATTTACTGGAGCTATGTCAGCATGGCAGTTATATTGGAGGGGAATAGTCCATGCAATTGTACCATTGCTTTCAAATGAGAAAAAACTCCTCTGGGAACAGGTGTAAACCCTCCCATCATTTCCTATAAGAGGTTTCGACAACTTATTTCCAGTCCTTCCATGAGATTCTTGACCTGCAAATACAGAAACGGACGTTTTCTCAACAATCCAAAACGTTGTCTCTCGCAAATAACACGACGAAACAATTGATGCTACCCAAAATTTACACAGAGAGCACGTTGTCAATTAAAATGGCAAGATCCGTATCAAATTCTTCTTGTTTAACCTTAAATGCATCGTGTAGAAAAAAAAAAAAAACAGAGTATTTCAACTATCATCTTATGAATTAACCATTAATATATGGTAGCAATTAAAAATGAGTATCAATGATCGGGAAACAGGACCCAGAGACAATTGCTAAAAAGAAAAATACCAGGGTGGTTCTCAGTTTGCATCCCACGATCGAAGTGTCGGACAAACTGAAAAGAAAAAATAAATACAGGTAAGTAGAAGTCATAAGAGTCAATATAAGAATTGAGTTATAGGAGCAAAACTAGAGAATCAATCGCTAAATAGTAGGGACCGAAACACCTCGTCCAAACTGCAGACGTTAGACGTAGCCAGCAGGATCAAAGAGAGGAAAATCTTGAGCAGATACGGTTTTTGCTCCATGTGAGTGACGAGTTCTCTCTTCCTTCTTGACCGAAGATCCTTTCTTCAGGAAAGTTGTGTTTCAAGAGTACAAAACCGTGCCGTCCGGTTCGTTACAGTAACCGCCGTGGCGGGAGTTTCTAAATATAGGTTTGAGTTCAAACACATCTCGAACTCAGTTCAAAACTCGGTTAAAATTTTTGAATTCAAGATAGATTCCAATTTTAAGCTCAAGCATCATGGATATTCCAGTTTCAAGTGGGAGTACAATTCGTTGGCATTAACATTCACGGTCCCCGTCAATGCAGTGGATGAGAGTGATTGAAGGCTTAAGAAATTTGTCGGAGGTGGCGCATGCGTCTGGCCTAATATTATAAAACTCTTCATGCACTCGAAAAGTCAATCGGCCGTTGGAATGTTCGGACGGTCTTAACAGTCTGGCTGCATCTATCCAAAATGGTTTATTCAGGGCGCCCCACGACTCATCGGTCCCGTCAACTTTCTGTTCACTTATTTGTATGTTGCCCATTCATTCTGAATCTACTGATTTGCTCATCGATTGAGTCAAATTCAAATTCACCAATTGGCTACTCTGAATCCGCACACATAAGGTGAAAAAAACCCGAACCATCGGGTCCGATTGGATCGAATCACATCGAATCGAATTTTTGCTTCACCCGACCCTAGGGTAACCTTTTATACGACAAAAAATACATGTTTTGTGTGCAAAAGGCGAAGGGAGTGGGGAAAGTCGAATCCAGACAATCTTGAGACATCTGTGGCAAATAAAGAACTCGCGACAAAGAGACGTAGGGCCCACGCACCGCCATCAACAGTAGCTTCAGAACCGATTTATGAAATACGGAGCAAACCACCGGCTCGGACTCCGGCCACGTATACATCTGCCGCGGTCAATGGCACCGTAGAAGTCCAGAAAAGTTCGCCTACCGTACAGGAGGGCCCACCAGCAGCACCTGTCGTTCCGCTTTCTCTGTCTCCTTCTGGAGGGACGTGGAAGGCCGAAGAGAAAGAAATACGAAGGGAACACCTGCGGCCACTCCTGTGAGGCCGGCCCGTCCGTGTGTGAGATAGCTCTCTGAAGAACAAAGACTTGTCTTCACAACTTTTAAATAAACAAAAGCGAACAGAAAAAAAAAGTAGATCTCTCGTCGCTCTTGATTTTCTCTCATTCCCTCTGTTCCCCCTGTTCTGAATTTTCTTTCACCCTGTCCCCGCTCCTGTAAAAATGACTGATACAACGGACGATATCGCTGAAGAGATCTCCTTCCAGTCCTTCGAAGATGACTGTCGGTTGCTTCAGAATCTGCTTAACGATATCCTCCACCGGGAGGTTGGCCATGATATCATGGAGAAGATCGAAAGGCTCCGGATACTTGCGCAGGTTACTTCTATTTTCTTCACTTTCATGCACCTTCTTGATTCTCTTTTTTCATCCGTTTACTTCACTTACACGATGATCATCTCTCACTTTTACTGAAACACATTTCATTTCGTTGTGTTTTTACTCTCTACTTTTTTTTTTTTTCTTCTCCTTTTTGCTGTGTAGAATTTCTGAACATGCGTCTATTTCCATTTCTATAGACATATGTAGTTGATTTAGCTTTCATTTGAGGTGTTTTGTGGAACTCTCTTCCATCACTTCAACTGTGTTGAGGCTGTTCTCTGTTTCCGTGGATACTCGTGATCTTTGAGCATCTGTTTCATTTACACTCAGATGACGATTTTTTATTCTCTTGCGATAGTTTGTGTTTATTTTTATATTATGTTTAGATTCCTTGTTCGGTTTCGTGATTGTCTTTTGCTGTCATTCAATAAATATATCAATTTCTTCAAGTCATCTTGATGATGGGCACCATTCGCACACGAATTCTCCATGTTAAGCTGGTTCTCTCTGGTAATCGGCTTTTTATTGTTGACTCTCTTACTCTCGACCACAAGTTTCAGGCTCTATTCTTAAGACAGAAAAACGATATGACACTTTTTGGGCTTTTATGCAACTTTTGAATTGTTATTTTAGATAAACTGAATATTTGTATGTAAGACTCACATTCTTCTCTCTGTGAAACTTATAGTATAGAACAGTGCCCGATAATCTCCATCATCTAGGGCTAGTCAAGCTAGAAGGAAAACTGATTTATCTTAAATTGATCTTGGTTTTTGGATATCTAGTTGCATCTTTCCTTCTTTGTATTCTTTTTTTTTTTTTATTCCAATGTGTATTTATATGCTGCGTTGGTTCTCTAATGTCTCTAGAGTGCCAACTCCATGCGGGCAGCTGGAATTGTGGACACAGCTGAGTTACTTGAGAAGCAGCTCGCATCAGACATATCAAAAATAACTCTTGAACAAGCCTTGACACTGGCACGTGCCTTCAGCCATTACCTCAACCTTATGGGTACTGCAGAGACCTTCCACAGGTAATTCAAGTCTTCATCCCTTTGGATATCTTGTAGAAAGGTTTTCATGTAAGGTCAATCCGGCGTTTTTTTAGGAGAGTTTTTTAATGAATATATTTTGAATGCAGAAATATAATTAGACAATATTCTTTTCCTGACATGGCAGAAATCATGTAGTGTGTCTTTTCTTTATAGTTACTGGAAGATGCCTTTTGCCATGTTTGCTTATGAATTTTTTATGGTTACTTTCAAGGTGGATTCGAATTCATTAACTTTCCATGCAGGGTTCGTAAATCTCGTGCCACTGCCCATATATCAAAGTCTTGTGATGACATATTTGAGAAACTGATACAAAGTGGAGTTCCACCACAAGACTTGTATGACGCTGTTTCTAAGCAGGTTGTGTTTAGCTTAGTTTTGTATCTATGTTTATCTGCTTATCTTCAGACAGGTAGATAAGTAAAGTTGTACTGATGTTATTTTCTTTTTTTCCCTTTTGTTATTCTGGTGTGCAGGAGGTTGAGATTGTCCTAACTGCACACCCAACACAAATAAACAGGCGTACCCTGCAGTATAAGCACATAAGAATTGCTGTACGATTATCTTTCTTTTTTTTTTAAAATTATTGATTCAGAGAGAAAAAAAGAAATAAACAGAAATCAACTGAACAGTCCATCTGCCTTTGGACAATTTTATTTTTTATTTATTATTTTTTTATGGCATGGTCCCTTTCACTGCCTCCGGACAATTTCTTCTCTTCAATATGTTTCAGCTGCATGCGAGTTTGGAAACAAAAGAGATGCTTACTATTTAACTGTTGATAGTCATTGATGTAGTTCTATTTTTAGAAGCTTCCTTCTTAATCCCTTTTCTCACTTTTATAGAAAAAAAGGTATAGTCCTATGTTTCTTTTGATAGATGGTCTGTAGATTCATTCTTGTTAATGACAAGTTTCTAATGGTCACCTTTACAGCATCTTCTTGAATTCAATGATCGTCCTGATCTAACACATGAAGATAGAGAGAAGCTGATTGAAGATCTGGTACTGCTTGGTGACAAATAATGTCTCTCACAAACTCTCTCATGCCTATGCTGTTCATGGCACCTGATGTTTATTTTGGTTTTGGTAGGTGAGAGAGATAACGGCAGTCTGGCAGACAGATGAATTAAGACGTCGTAAGCCCACTCCAGTTGATGAAGCCAGAGCTGGTAAACTAACATCAGCTAAAATCATTTTTAGTATGATGATACTTATTCTACTATTTCTGGCAATGATGATAAGAACTTCCATATCTTTTTTCAAAGGCTTGGCCCAAATATGTTGGTGTTGGCTAGATTAATCCTTTTACACTATTTGGTCTATCATCTTCTAACCACATAGAAATGGAGGTTTAGTTTCATGCCTTGAGATGGGAAAACAAAAAAATAAAATGGTTCCAAATCTGGATGCCAGTCTATCTGATGTAAGCTAAACATGTGATCAGCATAGAGTACAGCAAATAGTAATAAATATGTCCTCCCGTAGGGTTGCATATTGTGGAGCAGTCCCTCTGGAAAGCTGTGCCTCATTATTTACGTCGTGTCAGCACAGCTCTTAAAAAGGTCAGTTTTATCACATATTTGGTTTTAATTCCATATTTGTCTTTTATCTAGTTGCTATTTGAAATCCTTTATCTAGTCGCTGTTTGAAATCCTTCTACTCCTCTTTCAGCATACAGGATGTCCACTTCCATTGACTTCAACTCCTGTAAGGTTTGGCTCTTGGATGGGAGGTGACAGAGATGGGAACCCAAATGTAACTGCGAAAGTAAGGTCACGTCTCTTTCTTGTTGCATTTGGTTACAAGTGAAAAACTCTTTCATTCTCTCTCTCATTCGAAGCCTTCGTTTTTTTTCCGAAGATATGAACTGATTTTAATGACTGAGGTTCATGTTTGTTTTTCTAGGTCACGAGGGATGTATCCCTTTTGTCAAGGTGGATGGCAATTGATCTTTATACCCGAGAGGTTGACAGTCTCAGATTTGAACTTTCCATGAGTAGGTGCAGTGAATTGTTGGAGAGACTTGCACATGAAATCCTGGAGAAAGGTGTGGCCATTGAGATTTTTATTTTTTTATTTTTTATCTCATAAATGTGTTTGTCATTTAAGGTGATTTATGAATTGTCAAATTAAAATGAATTGATCAGTTTATGAAACTGGATTTCTTTTCCTTTTCTGTGCCTGAAGTAATAAAAAAGCTTGACTAGTTAGATGATAATATTTGGAATTATATCCAGGTAATCTACATATTATTCATGTGTCTCTGCAGAAAATGAGTCTGAAGACCGGCATGAGAGTTGGAGTCATATAAAGCCTTACATTCAACAAACTTCAAGTTTACCATCTCAACTTCCTGCTGGTGCAGATTTACCCTTATGCACAGGTTTGTTTCCACCAGAAGAAAGTGTATTATACTGTTAACTTACCCTCATGCACGGGTCTGATTCAACTGTTATTTATTCTTTAAACTCATGCAGTATTTAGATTTTTTTAATATTAAATGTTTGCTTCCACTACTCTTTCCTATTTTGGCAATTTTGTAGCAGTGCTGCTTTAGGCCAAGTTTGTCTGGTAATTGGGTTGATTTTATTTCTTATGTAGAATGTGAGGGTGGCGATTCAAAATATCCCATTTTACAGTTTCCTGGTTCTGATTATATGGCACTTAATCATCAGGTAAAGTGTGGAAAAAAGAGTGGTCTATGTTTTCAAGTCTTTGTATTATATTTACATTCTCTAGATGTTGATGCAGAATGCCAGGGGCTCACCAGATACCGATTTCTCATCTCAACATCCTGCTCAAAATGGTCACAAAAAACTTGGAAATGGAAATATTGCCATGGGAAGCATGTCCTTCAATGTTTTACCTCCAAGTTCTTCCCAGCCATCTGCTCCATTTTCAGCAAGTTTTAATCGATGTAGTTCGTTTACCTCCTCCCAGCTCCTTGCTAAAAGAAAATTGTTTGCGGAATCTCAAGTAGGAAAGTCTAGCTTTCACAAACTCCTAGAGCCTAGCCCGCCTGAACGGCCTGGCATTGCTCCTTACAGGGTTGTTCTTGGGAATGTACATGACAAGGTCTATCTGTCTGTTTGTCTCTCTCTCTCCCTCTCTCCCTCTCTTCCTCTCTCTTTCTGTTATAAGAATATTGAAAGTCAGGGATAAAATTTCTTGGTGTGTTGGTATTTTAATTTAAGTACAATATTTACTGTTGTTTCTGTTAATGTAGCTTCTTAAGACACGAAGGCGGCTAGAACTTCTACTTGAAGGTCTTCCTGCAGACCATGATCCTTCGGATTACTATGAAACCTCAGATCAACTTCTGGGGCCACTAATTTTGTGCTATGAATCTCTGGTACAAGGACTCTTCTTTGCTTTTTGTATGTGAAACTTACAGGATGACACTTATGATGACCATCAATTCTTGTTGGCAGCAATCATGTGGGTCAGGTTTCCTTGCTGATGGGCGACTCGCAGACCTGATCCGCAGGGTAGCAACATTTGGTATGGTACTAATGAAGCTTGATCTGCGTCAGGTGAGTTAGACTTAGGTGTCTAACTTAGTTAATTACATTTCTTTGTGCATATTTTTCAAGTTTATTTTTTCATCAGGAATCTGGAAGACATGCTGAGACACTGGATGCAATTACGGGATACTTGGATATGGGTGTGTACAGTGAGTGGGATGAAGAAACAAAACTGGACTTTCTAACCAGAGAACTTAAAAGCAAGAGGCCACTAGTTCCTCCAAGCATAGAGGTTAGTTGATCTTGTTGTTACTAGTTTGATTTTTAGTCTTTTAATTGCGTAACAGCTTTTGAAAAATATTACTTCAGATGTCTGTTTGTTGAAGCTATGTGGATGATTCTTTTGTTGAGATATTCGTCCAGAAGACGTTTTGGTTACTAAATTGATTTACAACACAGTAATGCCAATTTAATATCCTAGGCATCCAAATATGTGGCTGGTGGGAGAACCAGTTTCAAAAAGAATCCTCCTCTTTTGCTGCCTATCATGTATCTAATTAGGGTTTAGGATGTCTTCTTCTGTACCTTGACAATTTAAGGGAGGGCTTGATTGATGCATGGAATTGAAAAAAAATACAGTTGTGCACAAATTCTCATGTTTAACTGGTGTTCCTTCTAATGTCATGCACATATGTAAGGTACTCTTTTTAACTTGGCTCCCTCAGGTTTCTCCTGATGTGAAAGAGGTCTTGGACACTTTCAGAGTTGCTGCCGAGCTAGGGAGTGACTCACTTGGAGCATATGTTATCTCTATGGCCTCCAATGTATGTATTAGTTATGTGATAAGAGTGTTTCTTTTTTCTTGCTTCATTTCAAAATCTTGCAGAGGTAGGGTAATGATGTTTCATTCTTTTTGACAGGCAAGTGATGTTCTAGCGGTTGAGCTCTTACAGAAAGATGCTCGACTTTCTGTAAGTGGTGAGCTTGGTATACCATGTCCTGGTGGAACGTAAGATAATATCAACCTGTTAAACATGTGTACAACTCTTTGCTGGCTCATTCATGAATCTTGTTTCAAGGCTGATCACTTACACTTGGATCAGGTTACGCGTCGTCCCACTATTTGAAACAGTTAAAGATTTGAGAGAAGCTGGTTCTGTTATCAGAAAGTTGTTGTCCATTGATTGGTACCGGGAACACATAATAAAAAACCACAATGGCCACCAGGAGGTAATTAATTTCACTATTCAATGTCTTTTTTCACTGTTGGTATACATATCTAGAGGTTGTTGACCTTGTAAAACAATGTACAGGTAATGGTTGGTTATTCCGACTCAGGTAAAGATGCTGGTCGGTTCACTGCAGCATGGGAACTGTACAAAGCCCAAGAGGATGTTGTAGCTGCTTGTATTGAGTATGGTATTAAGGTCACACTTTTTCATGGTCGTGGAGGAAGTATTGGTCGTGGTGGTGGGCCAACATATCTTGCTATTCAATCTCAACCACCTGGTTCTGTGATGGTAATTCAGTCTAATACTGTAAAAGACTTCAGCCAGTAAAGTTCCTCTTTATTCGCTTAAGAGCCTAGGCACATGGCTGGATCTCTTTTTTCTTGTTTCTCCATTTTTTACTTTTTTGTCTTTTATTAGGGAACACTACGGTCAACAGAACAAGGAGAGATGGTCCAAGCTAAGTTTGGTCTTCCCCAAACAGCTGTGAGGCAGCTTGAAATCTATACAACAGCCGTGCTTCTTGCAACGTTGCGACCTCCACTTCCTCCAAGAGAAGAAAGATGGCGAAATCTAATGGAAGAGATTTCAAAAATAAGCTGTGATACTTACAGGAGCACAGTCTATGAGAATCCCGAGTTCCTAACCTACTTCCAGGAGGCTACACCGCAAGCTGAGCTGGGTTACCTGAACATTGGAAGCAGACCCAGCAGAAGAAAGAGCTCAACAGGGATTGGACATCTCCGGGCCATACCATGGATCTTTGCATGGACTCAAACTCGATTTGTCCTCCCTTCATGGCTGGGAGTGGGAGCAGGCCTAGAGGGTGCATGTGAAAAGGGTCATGCAGATGAATTAAGAGCCATGTATAGAGAGTGGCCTTTCTTCCAGTGCACTATAGACTTAATAGAGATGGTTCTTGGAAAGGCAGATGTACACATAACGAAGCACTATGATGAGATGTTAGTGTCATCGCCCAGGAGAGAGCTAGGTGCTGAACTAAGGAAGGAGCTCACGACCACTGAGAAGTATGTCTTGATCGTTAGTGGACATGGAAAACTTTCAGAGAATAACCGCAGTTTACGAAGGCTTATTGAGGGCCGACTGCCATTTCTCAACCCACTTAATATGTTACAAGTGGAGATATTACGGAGGTTGAGGCAAGATGAGGACAACAATAGGCTCAGAGATGCATTGCTTATTACCATTAATGGGATAGCTGCGGGCATGAGGAACACAGGTTGATATTGTTGAAAATCCAGGAGAAGTATGATTCCACCGAACGATGGGTGTCCTTTCAAATCCATGTTATCATTTTTAAGGAGGGCCAGTAAACCTTGAAGCATTGATTTCCGGATGTTTTATTTTTCCTGCGTTTTGTTGCAAGCATTGTTGTAAAAAAGAGTTTACAGGAAGATTCGGATCCTGTTTGTTTTATTTTTCCTATTTTGTTTTCTTCATGAAGGGGCAAAATGCTACAATTGTGAGATAAAGACTCATCTTTCATTGCCTGTGTTCAATGGTTCTTGAATTGGCCTGGGTTACACAGGGCCTTTATTCATCTATGCTCTATTTTTCTTGAAGACAGGGAGAAGTCAATGGCAGAATTAACAGCCTTCTTCAAGCCTTAGATTATATTTAATTAATTTCTCTACTCTCTTTTAGTAGAGGGGAGATTCCTTGGTTGTAATTAGGCAATTTCATATTGTAAGCAATGCTTTTTTTCTCATTTAATTGTATTTCTGGATTTGTTTTCTTTTTGCTTGCTGTTAGTTTTCTCTTTTTAATGTAATTTTTGCTTTTTTTGGAGTTTCTCTTATGCAATCTTATTTTTCATTATTTAAAAGCGACTTGCAAAAAATGATCTATTTTTCATTTCTTCCTTAACTAGAGAGATTTTGAAAGAAAAAACACTAAATAGAGAAGGCAGTGATACGGTGATTCTGGATTATCCTAATAATTCCTTCTAATAAGACTGTTTTAGGCGGAAGCATGCGAAGTCAAGCTGGAAAACGTAAGTCGACGCCAAGTAGATATACGGGACACAGAAAACAAGTCTGCATAACTTCCTTCTCGAGTACAGACATTCACCGTGAGGCAAATATCAGAATCCTACTCTTGTTGGATCAAACATCAATCTTATGAGGCCCTGGCAACGTTATTGCTCGTGATGCACTTCTCATAAATGATTGCTCCCGCATAAAGAAACATTTAAATCACAAAAGTGCTCCAAATCTGACTCATAACTGTTCATGACTCGAACTGGCACGACCAAATTGATCTCGTAACGCAGGGTAATCTTTCTTTACATCTCAACGGTTGAGCTTAAACTGCAAAAGATTAAAAGAAGCAACTGCCAGCATATTTACCACTATTCACTATATGTTGGGAAGTATTAAAGGTGACAGCAGAGCCTATTTTCACATCCAGCCATGGCCACCTGTGGAACTCGGTCAGGATAGTTAGAAGTTAGATTAGAGGAAGACAAGACCCATCTGACATTTTTACATTAGAACGAAAATCAAATCCATTTGGGAATTTTACATGCAGGATACAAAGTAGAGATTCAATTCCACATAGGGTGGTGCATCTTGAGCAGCTGGAGTAGACTCGGACCCCCGACCGACAAGGGACAACTCGGGATGCATTTTTTGGAGCAGCTTACTCGTCTTGACTAACCGTCTAGGCTTCTTTCTGAGTCTGACTGTTTCGGTAAGCTCACACCATTGTTCATTCTGGCACGAGCCTCAGCAAACATCCTTTGTTGCTCAGCCAATGCTTCTTCTTCAGTCATCTCGACACCACCATTCCACTTTCCACCCTTGGGAGAATCCTTTATAAAGACGACAATGTACAATGAGCTGTAAATCTAATGGAGGAAAGAAAAAGTTGAGAGATGGAGAAGAAATTAGCCATACATACCAGAGTTTCAAGCTTATGTTGTTCATATGCGGCATAAACCTCTTCGATATACTCGCCGAATCCAAGGACCTGGACATAATTATCGGCCCATCGACAAAAGGTATTACAAATAAATGACTACGCAAATATTCATGTTTACTGGTCTTGGTTTTACGTAAGCCCAGAAAAAATGCAACATGGAACGGATAATGGTACAGTTCCTAGTCACGGAAAAAAATGCACAAAGCACTGGACATGAGGCTGAGAAAATATATTCACTTGTCACTAAATAAACAACGATGAGAAAACAAGAACCATAGAAAGCTTAGTAAAGAGCCAGAGGAAGTGGCTAAGTAGAAACCTCTAAAGCCTTGAGAACATGTTCAGGTGCAATCGTTCTTTTTTCTTCTCTGCAACATACTTCATTGGACTCTGATGAAATCAGGTTAATGAACTCTGCAAAAGCACCGGAATTTCAGCTTATAGGAGAAACTCTGGAAGGTTTAGAGAAAAAAAATTATAAGATCAAAATTCATTACTTAGGATAAAATAAATGTATGTCACGTTACCACATTCTACTCACTAAGTTCTTCATTCATGGAACAGGTTTCTTATTGTAATAGACACTGGGATATTTTTTTTTAAATTTTGTAACATATCCTCTAGTATGAATTGCATATGGACCCACACACCCAGATTCGCCAACCACTTGGCGGACTACCATGCTAAAAGGGGTTCATCCCTCCATCACCTTATTGTGGAGGATGACCCCTTTCTATAAGTTGTATTTCTTCCTCTTTTTATAAATATTCACAAATTCCATAAAAAAAAAAAAAAAACAGGTTTCTTATTGTAAGTAACAGATGGGTCATCAATGTTAATAATTAATGAGTGGCAGTAGTTTCTCAAATGCCTCAACTATTTGAATCCTAAAGTCAAACCATCGGGCATCTAAATTGGTAAGCCTAAATATCTATTATTAAATTCTTAATTCATGGATGAAAAACGTTGCTAGATTAAGAAATTGATGATTGATAACAGGCTTATTAATGCAAGTCACAGTTTGGTCATCATTGGTTATTATTGCAAGTCACAGATTGGTCATAATTGTTGGTTATTATTGCAATTGGTCATTATTGTTGGTTATTATTACAAGTCACAGTTTGGTCATCATTGTTTGTTATTAAGAAGTGACAATAGTTTTTCTAGTGATTCAATCATTGAAAGCTGACAGTCAAACCATCAGGCATATAAATTGGTCAGCCTCAATGTCCAGTAAGTTGCCTCTTGAGTCATAATTGAATAGATGAAATGGGGGAGAGGGGGACCCCAGAGGAGAGAGAATGTCCAACTGATAAACACAAATGCATTATCTCATCATAATAATTCCAAAGATGCCAAGCAGGAGATAAGAACCAGAACACAGAGATGACAATAGAAGTGGATAGGTAATAAGAAAGAGAGGGTAACACCACTTGAACATGACACCAGGTAGAATCAAAGTATAATAACATATCTTTCCTAACCTATAATGAGTGGTGTTGGGATCTAGTCTTGAAAATACCAAAATTATATGGGTAATGATATGCAAGAAAAAGGTCTCACATAAACATCACAAAACATTAAACCATCAGATATTGACTTACCAACACAGCATTCAACAAGAAGATCTTGTGCATCTCTTGCAACACGAACATCTGGAGGCAGCATTTCCTTTATGATCTTGAACATTGTTGCTGGAAACAGAAGTAACAAGTTCACATCAACCACAGTAAACAGCTAAATCATCCAAGAATGCCATAGGGTCCATTAAGACTACATATATCTATATGACCCATAGAAATAACAAAAAACATGTAATGATACAATAGAGGCATCATAAAAATGTACTCCCAAAAGTTTTTAAAATTTGTGGAGTACCTCTTCTAGTCGGATGAATGGTGCGGCCCCCGCCCCCTCTCGGAGGACTTCTCAGGGCTCTCTAGGTTGGCTAGGGCCCTCTCTTACTCAGTGGCTAATTCTTGGAGGGATCATTCGTGGAGTCTCCCATTCCGCCAAGGACTAAATGATGAAGAAATTTCAGCTTTTTGCTCTCCTATCTAGACTCAGCAATACTATTATCCGGGAGCATGCAGTTGATAAACTGACTTGGAAGCCCAGCATTAATGGCTGATTCATTGTTACTTTTGCCTACTCTCATATCAGAAAGCAAGACTACAGTATGCATGAGCACAAGGCAAACCTGGCTTGGAAGCTCTCAGCACTAAGTAAAATCAAATTTTTTGTGTGGTCGGCCATCAGAGAACCGATCTTCACATCTGACAACCTTCATAGAAGAGGCTTCACCGCCCCTGATCGTTCTTGTCCCCTTTGTGGTGTGTGCGATGAGACAGTCCAATATGTTTTCTTACATTGTGGATTTTCTTAGCAAGTCTGGATAAATTTTTTTGAGAAGATTGGGCTCCAAATGGGGCTACATCAGGACTTCTTCGGCACCTATGAGATGCGCCTTCCTCAGTTGGGCAAGTTAATTTTTTCGGTATGTCTTGCGCATGTCCCATGGTGTATATGGCTTGAGCGAAATAACCAGAGATTGAACTCTAAGCACCCCAGACAATACGACTTCACATGCTGTGGGTCTTCTCTCGAGCCGGTTACATACCAGGAAGGAGTTTGTCACTCTATCGTGTGTTTCCCTTTGCGAAAACTAGAGTTTGATCGCTAATATGACAAGCCTTTGCAGGACTCTGGTTGTGGCCATCTAGGATCCTCCCCCTGGTGACTGCATCAAACTCAATTTTGATGGTAGTGCTATTGGCCGTCCTGGGCCGGCTAGTGTTTTCAGAGGTAGCAATGGAGACCCTATTCTTTCTTATGCTGGGCCGGAGGGCATTGTTGATTCAAATACTGCTACAGTAAGTGCTCTTCTATTCAGCCTTTGAATCTTCAAGGAACGTCTCCATGGCAAACTAATTATTGAAGGAGACTCAAGACATCAGTTGGTGTTCAAAAGATAGTTCCCTTCCTTGGCGCCACTGACCTATCACTAATTGTATTGCTAGCATTGTGTCATCTATTCATTGTAATTGGACTCTCATTCCTCGATCAGCTAACTCTTTGGCTAATAAATTGGCAAAATTTGGAACTTTCCAGCAATCTCTCATTTTTTGGGAAAGCTCCCCCCCTTTGTAATTTGCTCTCTTGAGCTTTTGTCATAATAAAATTCAGCATCATTTAAAAAATAAAAATAAAATTTGTGGAGTAAATTACTAGGGTTGATTCATAAAAATGAACAAACTAGTTGAGACTCACAAGGAGCATTTCACTGCCTCAACCCTATAACTACCCAAAATAACCAAGATCAAATCCCTCCCAGTATCCTTTCTCTCTTTCTCTATCTTTCTCTAAAAAAACTTGTCTAAGTTTTCTTATCTCACAAGAGAGATAAAATTCACCTCATAGCTGCACAACACAGGGTTCCGAACAGTACTTTACTACAAACACAGAGATTTTGATTCTGAAACTGTTCTAAATATCTGAAGAACCTAGTGATTATACAAACTTTTTACTTCTCATTTCCCCCTATATTGAGCTGCACTAGTTTCTTCAAACTAGTCAAACTTGCTTTTTTCAAAGATCCACTACCTGGACCAAACCAAACCATTAACATTGCATTGTGGAAATATCCTGGTTGAATAACCTTAGAAGTTCAAGTACTACTTTGTGCCAACTAAGGATTAGAAATGGAAGAACAACTTTTCTGCTCAACACAAAAAAATTGAACCCTAGAGATGGACATACCACCATCATGCCTGAATCCTATATTTTTTCCCTTTTTCTATTTTTTTATTTAAAAAAGAGTTAGAAATGATGTTTTATTGGAATTAAAATCACATTTCTGAGCTATTCTCAATCATAAAGCACAAATACCTTAAAAAAGTTACAATCCTTAATCACCCGTTCGTCCTGCTATACCAATTTACAAACTTCTCAGTGATGCTTTAATAAAATGTTCCTAGTGCCCTTGCTCAAAGTTTTAAGCTCCTCATGTTCAGTATCTACTTGGTTATTGACAGTTACTTTAGAACATGGAGAGTTGACTAATGTGGTAAAAAAACACTCCAAACAATAAAAAGCATGAACCATTGAAAAGAGATGCCTAAATAACTTTTTTTCAGACATGAACTGCCACAGAAAAAACTTAACTCCCACTAGAACACATAATCACGAGGATCATACTATCAAGGTTCATAAGATAATATCTTATTTGGAAGCAATGGGGAATGAAGTTGCTCAAAAAGAACAGATCCTGACCCTTAAGCCTTCCGCTAGTCCTCATTGGTGGCACTTATGACTGTGCAATCAAGACGGAGACAATTGAAAACAAAAACTTTGGAACATATGATACAATTTTAATCATCACGAAAGCTCTCAAAGAATTTAGATAGCATGCTTTGAGCCCATCGATAATCAAGATCTGCAATGCCATATTGACACAACCAGGCAGATAAAACCGTAACAACGTCAAGAGAAGGTTGTCATCTTAAATTGTGTTCACCCCGTGGTAAAAAGGCCTTTGGATCAATGACCTCACGGGTGAGATTTCTAGTGTGAGGTCTTGGATTTAAGTCTCGGTTGTCATCTTAAATTGTGTTCACCCCGTGGTAAAAAGGCCTTTGGATCAATGATCTCATGGGTGGGATCAATGATCAATTTTTTTTTTTTTTTTTAAAAAGGAGGTCATCCTTACATGGGATTTCAACCCATCTAAGCATTTAAAATGTCTGAAAAAACTACCCTCTAGGTGGATGATCACTTAAAAAACATTGCTGAGTTTGAAATGATGGTATTGCATGGCAAAGTTCAAAGCTCAGTCAACTCAGCGGCTGACCTCTTGCTAAAGCTGGTGTATCCAAAGTCTCCCTTTCCTTTGGGCCATCTCTTGCCCTTGAGCTAGATTTGCTTGAGATAGTATTTCACGTTGCAAACTATGTTGTACTGTAAGCTTGCTCTGCTATATCAACAAAAGCTAGGGCAATTGAAAAAGAATGATGATTACTCACCATATAGAACTTTTGGAACAGACAGGAAATTTTTCTGTTATTTATAATTACCAAACCTTTATGTAAGTAGAGAATGCGAAAAAGAAAATTACACTCTTTAAGTGTATGGCTGAGCTTTCTCTCCATCTTTTTTAAAAAGGGAACATATAATAAGCAGGACTATCAAAGAAAAACTTAGACATGAAGTAAAAACAGCCAGGTTGAAGCATTATCCACTTTATTCCTATGTGCAGCCTCATATGCCAATGCTCGAAGTATGCATACCAACACTGCAGAAGAATCTAATATATGAACAAAAATAATATAGAAGTCCTTGGCAACACGAATTTTGAGATCATATATCGCTACTTGTTAAAGCTTACACGCGCAAAGCAGCACCGTTAAGCCCTTCAGGCAATTCATTTCTCTGGGCCAGCCATCTGTAATTCTAATAGCATACAGATATAGCCGCAGACACAAAACTTATTCAATCCTATTTACTAATCAACAACCAACATTACTCTCGAAAAAAAATAAAAAAAAATCAACAGCAAACAGCCGAACCTAAAGGACAAAAAACATATCCAGGCCACAAATTGACATCCACGAAAACAATTACCAGTTTAAACATTGAGTACCTAAACCTAGATCTCCAATGATTAAAAAAAAAAACAAAGGAAATTTTTTACATCTAACGATACAGAAAAGAACATGGAACAACACTCTCACCTTTAGGTAACGAAACATCCTCTTTCGACTTCCCTACAATATCCATAGGCTCCATAGTGAGAACAAATAGTGGCTTCAAAACCTGCAACGAGGACCCAAACCGAACTAACCAAAACAAAGAATTCCGGAAGATTTAAAGATCAGATCGACTCTCTATTTAGCAAAGCACTAATCAATACGAGACTCGAAACAAGAAAAGATCAGACCGGGGAAATGTTTCAATTTACGAAAATACCCTCAACAGGGGGGGCCACGGAGGCGCCAGTTACGGGAGGGGGGCTATTCTGAAAAAACGAAAACAACGTCAAGGAGCGCAAAGCAATGCCGGAAATGAACAAAATTCTTGTTAGGAACGTGCAGAGGTGGCGTCGTCGCGATTCGCCGGCCCACCGCCTCGCGAAGACCGAGTTAAACCAGGGGAGAAGTTTTTTACGGTTACTGGATTTGAACTTCAGCTTAAAAAGGGCAAACAAGAAAAATTCTTGAACTGAATTGCAGATAAATCCATCAATTATTTTTATCACTTCAAAATTGTGCTTCTTGAAGGAGTAGGAGTATGTCCAAATCCATCTTGAGTCTCTTCTTCACCCTTTAAATCAAGTAAATTTAGGGCTACCTTAAAAAGTGAGTAGATTCTTAATAATACCCATGGAAGTCAATGGTTTTGCCTTTGACAAGTTTCTTATTTTTTTGGCAAGTGTGTCTATCCTATTTTGGTCTTTTTGTGTCATGTCTCCGTCTCTTAAGGGGGACAAGTCAAATAAGAATAAAAACCTATTTTTCAGCTAATAAACTCGAGATCTTTGTACTCAGTAATTCACGTGGGACTATTCTTTAACACTCTCTGGTATAAACCTTCTTTTGTGGCCCTACAAGTGGATAATGTCTAGGTGTAAGCCCTCTTTGTGGATAGTTTTTAGGTGGAGGCCCACAATATGAGTACCAGCTCTCATACTATGTTTAGTTGGGTCCAAGGCCTATACCAAAATGTCTAACCAACTTAGGAAACCTCTTTTCCAAGGTAATAAACTCGAGATCTTTGTACTCAATAATCCATGTGGGATTATTCATTAACAAAACTTTTTTCTAGTTGTTAGTTGGTCTTGTATCTCTTAATGTCTTGATTAGTAATAGATGGGTATACTTGGGACTTTGGTAGTCTAGTTTATATACTTCTATTTAATAGACTTCATAAATAGAATGTGTAAGAGAGCAAATTACCTAATGATTGTCTTTTTGGCTTGTGTCAATTCTCATTTTGTCTTCTTTTTGTTGCTCTTGTCCTAAAAAATTCACAATTGCAATTTACTAGAACATGTTGTAGAAATAGGTTTACAATCTATGTGACTAGAATGGCCCAATAACGTTTCAAATATTGTTTAATTATTAATATCAACAACATGCAGGATGGAGTGGTTGATTTTTCTTCACTTTACTAAATTATCCATTTTTAACAAATATTAAAAAAATAATCAATTTTCAAACTTAATATAAAAATACACAACTTTGACCGGTCAACTACATGTGGACAGTTATTTAACCACTAATATGGTGCCACATCAGCAAATCGAAAGAATCATATCACTTGACACATCATCACCTTGCTATTTCACCAAATATACGTATAACATGTCATCATGACACATTGTCAATGCGTTGCATCAACATACCTTTTCTCTCCAATTTTTCTTTCATTATTGATTTAAGTTCATTTGTATTCTAACATTTATTTATGGGTTTAAAAATTTTATTACCTTAGTTTTTTATAACAACAAAATTTTAAATTCATATTAATTAATTAAAAATTATATTCTAATTTTTTTAACAAATTTCATTATTGATTTAAGATATTTGATTTTTTAAAAATATATTAAAAAATTATTTTATTTTTTAAAAATATTTTTTGTCCGTATGTGTTTTATTACCTTCAATTTATTTTAATAAAATATAAAAAAATTATGATAATTATTTAAAAATCATATTCTAATCTATTATAAACATTTTATTATTTATTTGAGATATTTTTAAATATTTAAATATTTTAAAAAATAATTTTTATTTTTAAAAATCGATTTTTTTGGTATGTATTTTATTACCTTTAATTAATTTTAATAAAATATAATTTTATATTAATAATTAAAAATTCATATTCTAATGTATTTAACACATTTCATTACATATTTCAGATATTTTTTAGTTTTATAAATATTTTAAAAATATTATTTTATTTTTAAAAATCTTTCTTTTGCTACCTATTTTATTAACTTCTATTTATTTTATTAAATATAAAATTAATATATTTTAAAATTATGATTTTTAATTAATTAATATACTTATTTAATTTATTATTATTATTATTATAAATAGAAGGTAAAAAACGTGAACCAAAAAAAGATTTTATAAAAACTAAATATTTTTTAAATATATTATTTTTTTTTAAATGTCATATATCAACAATAAAAGGTGTTAAAAAGATTAGAATATGATTTTTAATTAATTACTAATTATATTCTTTATTTTATTAAAATAAATAGAAGATTATAAAACATGTATCGACAAATAAGATTTTTAAAGACTAAAAAGGTTCAAATATTTTTAAAATTTAAATAGATTAGAATATATTTTTTAAATATATTAGAATTTATTTTTAAGTAATTATTATACTAATATAATATTTGTTATAAAAAATGTAATAAAAAACATATCAACAAATCAGATATTTTAAAACTAAATTAAATTTTTATAAATATTGTATTAAATTAAATAATATATTAAATTCGATTATGTAAGGTATCAATTACATTAGAAAAATATTTTAAAATAATCAATAAACATAATTTTATTTTTTATTAATTTAAATTGAAGGAAATGAAATGTGTAAGATTTTTTAAACCAATAATTAATATTTTTTTTAAAATCTATTAGAAAAGAACTTAAATCAATATTGAAAGAAAAATCCGGAAAAAATGTATGTTTTGGAGTGCTGACACATTCCCTGATGACGTGTGATGATATGTTGTACACCTGTTTAGTGACATGGCGATGTGGTAAAGTGTGGTTACATGGTGTTATGCTTATGGGACATGATGATGTGGCACTATATAAACGGTTAAAGTTGACGCATCATTTTGTATGGTAGACACGTGGACCGGACAAAGTTGTGTATTTTTTATATTAAATTTTGAATATTCATATTTATTAAAAATAGGTTATTTAGTAAAATTCCCAATTAAAAAACATTAAAGATCATAAAGCGGCCTAAATTTGCCATGACGGATTTCATAGTGGAGCAGCGGCGCTGGCAGGTTCCAAGGTCAGATCAATGGGAATTTTACCAAAATACCGGTTTTAAACAATTTATTTATGAAAATAACGAAGACCACAAATTATTTACAAAACTACCGAACTTTGACCGGTCCACTGTATATGTGGACAGTCAAAGGTGACACGTAAGCTTTGACTGCTTACGTGTCGCTCCATCATCAGAGCGATGCTGTAGATGAACACATAGACTGCCACGTCATTATTATTGACACGTCATTTGCCACGTCATTACATGATAAAATTTTGAATAAATTTTAAAAAATTAAAAAATCACATACACTTTTTATTACCTTATATCTAAAATAAAAAATTATTTAAAAAATTAATAAACAATTAAAAAATTAACTCTTACTTATTTAACACCATTTAATATCAATTAAAATATTTATTAATTAAAAAAATTATCGTTATACTTTTTATTTCTTCATATTTTACAAAATAAAATAAAATAAGTAAATTAATTAGATTTAAAATATTTATAAATTAAAAAATACAAAAAAAATATTTTAGAGTTAAAAATACAATTTATTTGTATATTTTTATCACCTTATTTACAAAATAATAATATTTACAAATTTTAAATATTTATAAATTTAAAAAATCTTACTCTTAAGTCTTACCCATATATTATCGATTTAAAATATTTAAAATTTTTAAAAAAATACAAAAAAACTATTTTAGAGTTTAAAAATATAATTTATTTGTATATTTTTATCACCTTATTTATAAAATAATATTTAGAAATTTTAAATATTTATAAATAAAAATAATCTAACTCTTACCCATTTACTATGGATTTAAAATATTTATAAATAATTTTTTTTATTTTTAAGTCTTACCCGTATATTATCTATTTAAAATATTTATAAATAGAAAAAAATTTACTCTTAAATCTTACCCATATATTATCCATTTAAAATATTTATAAATTAAAAAAAATATACAAAAAAATTGTTTTAGATTTTAAAAATATAATTTATTTGTATACTTTTTATCACCTTATTTACAAAATAATAAATTATTAAAAAATATATTATTTAATTAAAAATCTTACAAAACTTTACAATAATTTTAATTTGGCAAAAATTTTATTAACATAAAATCAGAAATTAAACAGTAAATCACATAAAAATCAATACAGTAATTAAACACCTAAATTCAAATTAATATTATAATTAAATACAATAATTCTATCCAATTAACAAAAACCCTAAAAAATCACCCCAAGGTTTTGAGAGAATGGCCGGGACGAACAAAGGGGAAGGGAAAGAGCGTCGGCGGCGAGAGGAAAGGGGAAGGGAAAGAACGTCGGCGGCGAGAGGATGAACAGAGGGGAACGGAGAAAAAGAACGAATGATAAGGCTGAGACGAAGAGAGAGTGGTTGAGCGGAGGGCGTCGAGGGCGAGGCCGAGGCCGAGCGGCGGCAATAGGGGCGAGGTCGAGGCCGAGGCAGAGCAGAGGCCGCAGGCGAGCGGCCGAGGCCGAGCGGCGGCAACAGGGGAGGTGAGCGGCAGCAGGGGAGGCGGCAGAAGGCGAGCGACGAGAGGAGAGCAGCCGAGACGAGAGGCGAGGAGAAAATCGTGGAGGAGAAAATCGCTTGCGGCCGCTGCTCTGCCTCGGCCTCGTCCCCGCTGCCGCCGCTCGCCTGCGGCTGCTGCTCTGCCTCGGCCTCGACCTCGCCCCTGTTGCCGCCGCTCGGCCTCGCCCTCGCCCTCGACGCCCTCCGCTCAACCCTCTGTTCATCCTCTCGCCGCCGATGTTCTTTCCCTTCCCCTTTTTGTTAATTGAATAGAATTATTTTATTTAATTATAATATTAATTTGAATTTAGGTGTTTAATTACTGTATTGATTTTTATGGATTTACTGTTTAATTTCTGATTTTATGTTAATAAAATTTTTGCCAAATTAAAATTATTGTAAAGTTTTGTAAGATTTTTAATTAAATAATATATTTTTTAATAATTTATTATTTTGTAAATAAGGTGATAAAAAGTATACAAATAAATTATATTTTTAAAATCTAAAACAATTTTTTTTGTATATTTTTTTAATTTATAAATATTTTAAATGGATAATATATGGGTAAGATTTAAGAGTAAATTTTTTTCTATTTATAAATATTTTAAATAGATAATATATGGGTAAGACTTAAAAATAAAAAAAATATTTATAAATATTTTAAATCCATAGTAAATGGGTAAGAGTTAGATTATTTTTATTTATAAATATTTAAAATTTCTAAATATTATTTTATAAATAAGGTGATAAAAATATACAAATAAATTATATTTTTAAACTCTAAAATAGTTTTTTTGTATTTTTTTAAAAATTTTAAATATTTTAAATCGATAATATATGGGTAAGACTTAAGAGTAAGATTTTTTAAATTTATAAATATTTAAAATTTGTAAATATTATTATTTCGTAAATAAGGTGATAAAATATACAAATAAAGTATTTTTAAACTCTAAAATATTTTTTTTGTATTTTTTTAATTTATAAATATTTTAAATCTAATTAATTTACTTATTTTATTTTATTTTGTAAAATATGAAGAAATAAAAAGTATAACGATAATTTTTTTAATTAATAAATATTTTAATTGATATTAAATGGTGTTAAGTAAGTAAGAGTTAATTTTTTAATTGTTTATTAATTTTTTAAATAATTTTTTATTTTAGATATAAGGTAATAAAAAGTGTATGTGATTTTTTAATTTTTTTTAAATTTATTCAAAATTTTATCATGACGTGGCGAATGATGTGTCAATAATAATGACGTGGCAGTCTATGTGTTCATCTACTGATGATGGAGCGACACGTAAACAGTCAAAGCTTACGTGTCACCTTTGACTGTCCACATATACGGTGGACCGGTCAAAGTTCGGTAGTTTTGTAAATAATTTGTGGTCTTCGTTATTTTCATAAATAAGTTGTTTAAAACCGGTATTTTGGTAAAATTCCCCAGATCAATCTTAGCTTCCATAGAGGCGACTTCGGGTGGCTGACAATAATCCTCTCCAAGATAATGGCTGAAGGATTTCTCTACGCACTGGAGTTGTTCTGGAAGTGGCGACATCCATGCCCTTGCTGTCTGCCATACCTCAACCGTCTGGCGTGAAATATTCTTCAACCTCTGCGTGTCTTCCACCCTTATTCATCCAAAACTCTACAACTATCAGCATCATCGAGGCAGGAAACCATGAATAAAGATGACTTCCGAGTCATTTAGATTGAAATCCACTGAGAATTCAAAAGAGTTTTGAATCAGCACTGCATTGGCCTAACCCAAACTGGGCTACATCCTCCGTAAAAGAACTCGATTCTCTCCATGACCAAGACCTAACTCATACCAGCTGAGACAGGACCTGACGCGTCTTCGGATATGGAGAATGATCCCACCTCCCTGCAAAAGCAAAAGACCCTTGTTAATGGCTGGAGAAGAGTGATTCCATAGGCTTTCCCATCAATAGGGTTCTCGGTGCACGGTCAGAGCTTTTGCGCTCTTGGTTGGTTGGCCATGATTCATCTCCTAGTTTAGTTTCCTGGATATGCACGAACCCTCTCTCCACTGCTCTCTGTTGCTGTCAACTCAAGTCAGAAGGAAGACAAGCTGCACAGCTGCTTGGACCTAAATGTAAAATTTCTGTTCATTGCTAACTTTCGTGATTCCCATGCATGGAAAAAGTAATTGAATATCAAGCCGTTTGCTTTTCAGTGAAAACAACTGGGAAATCTGATAAACTAGGAAATTTGAATAGCGCAAGGCAAATGATGTGCGGCAAGGGCTGACATGACAGAAAGCGTCGTGTTCATCCAGAATGGTGGCGATGGAATGCTCTTTCTGCTTACCAGTGGAGTGATGTCAAGTCTGTGATCTTTGTACCCCGAAATAAAAGGCTTGCGAAGTCGCCAAGTGTCCCCCGAATGGAACAAACTTTTACGGTTCCAGTGTGTGCGCATTTAGGGTTCCTCGAGGTGACTCCTCTTCTCCGATCAGCCATGTGATGCTGTGCTGCCTTTTCCATGAGGGCCGCCCTCTATCCAAAAAGCCGTACCCAGAAGAAAGAAAAATAAAGGAAGACAATAATATGGTTACGTACTCCTTTAAATCTCTACGTATCTTTGGTCCCATCTCTTTTTAATTTCCATTCAAAAGCAGACATCATCTACAGAAGAAAGGTAATGCGTATAATGACGAGGCAATGTTGATCATCTTTCCCATAAAAGCAATTCGAAAGACCAGTCCAACTCCGTCGTCGATATATATCTCCGATCGACGCTGTAGATAAATCAGCGAAGTTGACAGTCCGTGCAAGGTTTCTTTTCTTCGATCACCATTCCCAAAATTCCACGAAGGCTACATCACATAGAAAGACCCAGAGTATTGAAGAAGAAGATAAAGGTACAGAAAAGCAGCATTGCTTCAGGGAAAGGAAAACCGGAAAACCAGATATGATTCTTCTCTGTTTTGGGTATGAAATCAGAGGACTGTATGTTGGTGGTCTAGGCCGCCCACACAAATATTGTGCGTGGGATCACGTCGAATCAAAGGATATTGACCGTAGGATATCGTGATATCTTTTCCCACGAAAGAGATTGCGTTATTGGGATGCTGTCGTGGATCAAAAGTGACAGTGTACACGGAGAGTCGCCGGAATTGGCGAGTTGCTTTCTGAGCAGCGGTGCAAGTTGTGCAGGAAGAGACGGAACGTACCGGAGAGTACCATCACACTAGCGAGACAAACATGAGATGGTAGTAAAGTGAATGCTAGCCATTAGTAGAACACTAGGGAAGGCGAAGAGAGAGATTTAATGCTGTGTATAATGCACAGAAGAGACGAAGCTCATGTAAGTACGGAGTAATGGAGCACAGCTCTGGTCCACCATGGCAGTACTTTCCCCTATCTATCACCCTCTCTCTTTTTCCCTCTAGCTTTACCCATTCAAACTTGACCAGTAACTTTGGGACGAAGAACGGTGGACATGGTTGTCGATAATAAAGGTGCAAGAGACAGGCTAAAAGCAAAACTAGTTTGGATTTGTTGCTCCTTTTGCCCGTCCTCTTTGTCAGTTTTAAGAAAATTTATGTCAGGTGAATTGATATTATTCATGATTTTCCTTAATTAGTATGAAACACGGTTTAAACAGTATTTTATTCGATTCAAAGATTGTTAATCACGTAATGACAGCATAGTAGGAGATTGCGGTGTGGAGAACGTCATTAAGAATCATTCCCAGCCAAATGATAATCCATGACAGATTCCTTTGCTTGACCCCACGCAATCTTCTCGCCTCGTTTCTCTCAATTCCACTGCAACTCCAAATCGCCTCCCATGGCTGAACCTCACCGTCAACGCAGTAATCACTAAGCAGTCGTCGTATTGAATTAAACCGGACTTATTATCTGTAAACTAAACAAGCTTAATTTCGGTTTAATGAAGCCTTGATCTTCCATACACTGAAGCAAGTTGAATGGATCAGAAAGAGAAGAGAACATTACGCTTTGGAATAAAAATGTACAGATGCCACCTGGTATGGATCATTAGACCAGCACAACTTTTTGAAGTATCGAACCGTGCTCACGGTGAGTTGGACTAATCTGATTTACGGAAAGATCCGACGGAGGAGACGGGCCAGATGGTTTAAAGAGAATATAATTAAGTTTGTGTGTCTGAGGTTCTGCGCTCAGCGATTGGGAACAGTAGCGTCGAAGACGGGAGAAGACGAGCTTTCACAGGATGGTGACATACGGCTTCGTCCAATCCCTCTGAGGGAACACTACGCAATCTCTCCCACCTTCTTTAAACCGATTCTCAACACGTGTAAAAAACATAAAACCCTTCAAAGGGGAGAAGGGAGCAAAGAACCGTACAGTTGGGTTTGTTATTTCAAAGCCTAAAAGACACACCCTTCCTTTTATAGTCTTCGTTTGGTATTAGATATTGAACTGAAATCTAGAATTCTGGGTGATATTTATATAATTTGGAATAAAAAAATAAATTTTATATAAGAAGATAATTACAATATGAGATAAATACAATGATATCTTATCCGATAACTGATTGAATTATTCTAATCCCTTATTGTGCCCCCTCAAAATAGGTTACAGTTAGAGAGGTAAATCTTTGCTGGTAGCAACTAAAACTATGAATTGGCAGTAAATTTGTTTCGAAGGTTCTTGGAAGCAAACGACGGGAAGAGACGTGATACTGGTAACGGTTGGGGCAGACGGAATTAGAGGAAGTGCCTCGTCCGATGAAGATATGTATTTTGAGGGTAATTGGAAGCAAAAGATAGGAAGAGCAGCGACTAGGGTGAACAAAATTAGAGAGAGCGCATCATACGGTGAAGAGATGTATTTTGAGGGTTCTTGGAAGCAAAAAGAAGGGAAGAGCAGCCGCATTGGTAGCGGTTGGGGCGGACAGAATTGGAGAGAGTTCATCGTTTGGCAAAGAGATGTGTTTTGAGGGTTATTGGAAGCAAAATGTCGGGAAGAGCAGTAGCACTGATAGCGCCTGAGGTAGACAGAATCAGAGAGAGCGCACTGTCCGTTGAAGAGATGTGTTTTGAGGATTCTTGGAAGCAAAAGGACGTGAAGAGCAGTGGTACTTGTAATGACTTTGGCGATCAGAATCAGAGAGAACGCATCGTCTTGCGAAGAGATGTAGTTCGAGGGGGGAGAGTTTGATGCAGCGTCGGTGACACGCTTCTGGAGCTGTTGGCGGCGATGGAAATGGTGGCAGGTTGTGGCTTCGATGAAGATTTCAAAGGAAGGGCAGGAAGTATTGAGATAGACAGAGATGGAGAAGAGGGAGAGAAAGGCGCGGAAGGCCAGAGTGTTAGCGACAACAATTGGAGAAGCGGAAGCTGCTACCATCTACACGGAGGGGATCAAGAGCAATAGTTGCCCAACGGAGTGCCTGCAAGGAGAGGTGCACATGTATGTGTTGGTGAGCCACACGGTAGAGCTATTGTTTTGGAGGTGCGACGATCGGAGGCCGGGCCCGGTGCGAAGGTGGGAGAGGGTGAGGCGAATGGAATCGAGAGCGCATCGGTCAAGTGGTTCAACTTGGGAGGGTGTGGCCAAGAATGAGTTAAGGGTGGATTGTCAAAGGATGGTAGATGTAAAAGATTTTCTATATTAGATATTGAACTGAACTACGCCTTTATAATTGATTAAGTGTCGTAATGTTGGTATGAGATTATAGTTCTACTCAAATTCAAGAGGCCTTCATTTAACGAGTCTGAGTTCATCAGTCGATCATTTAATTAGGCTTGAACGAGCTTTATACATAATGGGGCTTCGTTCAATCCGTATCGAATCGGAGGATTTCCAATCAGTCTAGGATTTATAGACTATTTGGGCTTTTTTTCTTTCTTGCGTATGGGTATAAGATAGAATCAGAGAGATTCACTTATAAAAGTCTGCCATAAATGTTTGATTATAATTCCGAAGACCTCAAGAGAATCATCCATTCGTGGAGAGTGTAGAGACGATGAAGTAGACAGGCTAGAGGGAGAGGAGAGTGAAAGAGCGAAAATTGCTGTTCATAGGATGAGAAAAACATTTTGTCTTCCTATGTGGCATATCGCTTTTACTCTTGAATGTTGGAGGCGACAAATAATCACACACGTAGACGTAGGAGGGCCTCCCCGTGTCTTCCTCATAGAAGTTCCCATGACCACCACCACCACCACCACCTTTTTTTTTCCCACGGCATGTGAGTCTTCCTACCATACTATATAAGCTTCACTTCACACGGCTCAACACCTCAGTTCTTTCTCTTTCTCTCTTTTTTCTCGGAGAAAAGATGATGCCACCGCAAGGAGAGAGTGAATTGACTGGCCGGATTCCCGTCACGGCACGGCCGGAGAATGTCTCCGACGTTCATGCAGACCCTGCAGAATGTCAGCTTGCCATGCAGACGGAGACTAGTTCTGTCGAGCGTCGTCGACGGACTACTCCTCCGCCACCGGAGATTCAGCTTCAGAATGGCAACGCCTTCTCCATTCTACATATCTCGTTACACCCCATGACTCTTACGGTAAGAAGAAAGAGCAGCAAATTAATATTCAAATGCGTGAAAAGCATTCGTTTTTTTCCCACCTTGATCTGCCCGCTGGTCGTGAATGGTTTTCTCCTGTTGATTGAGTATGTTCAATGTTGCAGTTTGAAGACGTGGGATACAGTATCAGCACGGTGCACAAAGAAGCCTGCGGTTGCTTGGGAGGGAGCACTACGAAACTGGACCGCGCCATACTGAACGGGATTACTGGAATGGTCAGGCCTGGGGAGATCATGGCGATGCTGGGACCCTCCGGCTGCGGAAAGACGACCCTGTTGACGGCTCTCGGCGGACGGCTTCCGGGCAAGATCACCGGCGCCGTCACCTACAACGGCCACCCCTTCTCCAGCTCAGTCAAACGCAGAACCGGCTTCGTCACCCAGGACGATGTCCTCTACCCACACCTCACCGTCGTCGAGACGCTGGCCTACGCCGCCATGCTCCGCCTGCCCAATACACTCACCCAGCTAGAGAAACTCGACCAAGCCGAGTCCGTCATCGTCGAACTCGGCTTGGCTCGGTGCCGCAACAGCATCGTCGGAGGGCCACTCTTACGGGGCCTCTCTGGCGGAGAGCGGAAGCGTGTGAGTATCGGGCAAGAAATGCTGGTGAACCCGAGCTTGCTGCTGCTAGACGAACCTACCTCCGGGCTGGACTCTACGACGGCGCAGCGGATCATCGTGACACTCCAGGGGTTTGCCAGAGCTGGCCGAACGATTATAACGACGATTCACCAACCATCCAGCCGGTTGTACAAGATGTTCGACAAGGTGGTTGTCTTATCGGAGGGAACCCCCATTTACAGCGGGGTCGCCTCCAGGGCTCTCGAATTCTTCGAATCCATTGGTTTCGCTCCCGGCGTGTCCGTCAATCCTGCAGACTTCCTGCTTGATCTCGCAAATGGTACGAGCCTCTTTGTTTCAGTAAGAACTAGTACGATATTCAAAAAAAAAAAAAAAAAAAGGCAGTCGAAGCAACGGCGCTGCCCTGAACTCATCAATGCCGCCATATTTTCCTATCCTAGGTCAAGCATGTAAAAAGTAATATTTTGGCCTTGATAATATTTAATTTTCCTTCTTCCATGGATATTATTTTCCGGGAAAGCGACTCGAGCCCCATTTTTCCTCAAAATACAAAAAGCAAGGCTTTTCAAAATCTTCAATCTCTGTTTTTTCTGTCTTTCGCTCTCTTGTGTAATGTGTCATCTCTGTTTTTACAGAAAAGAAAAAGCTATTCTCTTCCTTTTTGTTTTCCGCTTTGATACGTGTGGATTTATCACTTCTGTCTATTTTTGTTTTTGCGTGCATTTGCTTGCTTCCATCACTGTCATTACTTTCTCAATCGTGGAAGGACTGACTACTCCCATGGTGTGATGTTGGAACCCATCTGATAAGCATCCTGTCATATATTATCTTTTCTAGTGGGACGAATAGAAATCAAAATGGAAAACCCTATTTACATGAATTGTACAGTTATTCTCTGCTTTCTGTTATGTGTTCCTGTGCATATGGGGACGATCGATCGTCTTCAGGCGTCGCACCGGATGCCCGGGAAGGAGGTCGACATGTTCGACCAGATGCCAGCGATCAAAATTCTCTGAAGCAATCCCTGATGTTGTCCTTTAAGAGGAATTTGTACAATGGGTTGCAGGCAGAGATTCGTTCAAGCCGTCTGGAGACCACTTCCTCGAGAGCTCGAAAAACTTCCAGTAATGGTGAGTACCAGAAACCAGAATACTGAGAATTACAAGATGAACTGCTGTTATCTCTTTCTCTTTTATTGAGACCATCTCCTGCATTAATTTTTTATGCTCTCAATTGGAATTTGGAAGTGTTTCACTCTTTGATTGCAAGCAATCATAGCTTTCTTTTTGGTCTTTGCAAGAAATGGCAACAAATTTCTACCGCATGAAAGGAAAAACACAGAATGCTACTCTGTCTGTAGTTGATGCCAGTATAAATACTTTAGAGAAGCATGAGGGTTAGATATACTCTTCTTCCTCTTCACCAAGTGTCTAAAAGATATTTTCACATCTAATGAAGACCCTGTTGGTCTTGGATTTTAAGAGTTAGCTCTCAAGTATACAATGAAAAGATACTCCAGAGTTTGCTTGAAGAATCTCACGTTTTATTCATTATCAATCAATGGATCGTAGAACCTTTTTATTTTCCTGAAGAATTGAAACAACTACAGATACCCCTTTTCTTCTCTTACATGATTTTCCAAAATGATATTTAAAACTTCACTTATGAACAAGTGATGCAAAGAGTAGTTGCCAACAGAAAGTTACAGTACTTGACTAGTCCTAAATGGTGATAGCAGGTTCAGAGAAATACTGGGGAACATGCTGGTGGAATCAATTCAAAGTGCTGCTCTGTAGGGGATTGAAAGAGAGGAGACACGAATCCTTTTCTGGGTTAAGGATTTTTCAGGTCACCTCGGTTGCCATCCTTGCAGGTCTCCTTTGGTGGCACTCTGACCCTTCCCACATCCAAGATCAGGTATCAATCAATTCCTATTTATTGGACCATTTGTATCACTATAAGAAAACGAAATGACCAATGTTTGAATCTTTTCCTTCTTTTTTTTCTTGATTTTCTTCTTTCCTTTCATCTGATATATTCTCAAAAACAAACTAACCAGACTCTTGAACAGGTGGGTCTACTTTTCTTCTTCTCCATATTCTGGGGCTTCTTCCCTCTCTTCAACGCCATCTTCACATTCCCTCAAGAGCGTTTGATGCTAATCAAAGAGCGATCCTCCGGCATGTACTGTCTATCATCCTACTACTTTGCTCGGACGGCCGGCGATTTGCCAATGGAACTCGTGCTCCCGACCATCTTCACAGTGATCACTTACTGGATGGGAGGCCTCAAGGCAACACCCTCCAATTTCTTCCTCACTCTGTTGGTCATCCTCTACAGTGTCTTGGTGTCCCAGGGGCTTGGCCTAGCTCTAGGAGCCATTCTCATGGATGTGAAGCAAGCGACCACATTAGCTTCAGTGACAATGTTAACCTTTCTGCTGGCCGGCGGATACTACATCCAACACATACCACCTTTCATCGCTTGGATGAAGTACATCTCTTTCAGCTATTACTGCTACAAGCTTCTGCTAGGGGTGCAATACAGTGAAGACGACTACTACGAGTGTGGACCAGGAATCACTTGCCAGGTTCTGGACTATCCAGCCATCAAGCATATGGAGCTTGGCAACAAAGGCTACGATGTGGCTGTCTTGGCTCTCATGTTGGTCGGGTACAGGCTTCTGGCTTATGTAGCTTTGAGGATGGCACAGCCTAACTAGTCCCAGATTTGTACAGCGTTAGGGGAAAAGATCATCGTTGATAACACCTTCATTTTCTTTTCAAACCCAAATGATGTCACCTCGCCATTGAGGACAAGTTTGATTTGATACTCTCATCTCATTAGAGAGAATTATAAAAGAAGAAAAAGTAATCTACATCTTCTTTTCCTTTTGACGTGCTGCGTTCCAGGAGGATTGCCACTAGTGGTTGCTCCGAAGGTGACAGTGTTTTAAATAAGAGGGTTTTTGCACCCTTAACCCATTCATGCTCCATGTTTATTGCCCTTTTATTTCCTTAGTTTTAGAAAATGATATAAGTGAAAAATGAAAAATAACAATAATAACAAGGGATATATTTATGTAAAAAAATATTAGTTAAAGTTTAAATATAATATGTAATATATTTTATTTATTTATAATTTCTATGTATTTATTTATAAAAAATTAAAAATGACTAAGCCTTCCATTTTCATTGCTGACCACAAGAAAATCCTCTTAGTAATTATGAATATCACGATCGAGTTATCGATTTAGTAATGGGAATTGACTAGGCAAGCAATTGATCCTAATAGAAAGGTAAGTAGGTGGATTTAGTGCAAGTGATCCAACTAAAAAGTTGAGCAGTGGTAAACAAAATTAAACTCATAGCTAAGTAATAGTAAGACCCATTCAATCCATTAAAACCTATATCAATTGACACAAAAATTTGCACCCCAAAGAGAGGCATATTCATAAAAGGGTTATTTTAATAGTGATTTTGATCAAAATTATGAAATTTTTACCATAGTACTTCCAATTATATTCCTAGCCCAAATCATAGACCATTTTATTTAAAAGGGGGACATTTTTTTGTATTTTTTATGCATATGGGTGTAGACATCATAGCTCCATTGTATTTGGAACCTTGATCAACTATCCAAATTGCAAGTTTTGACCAATGGTGGAGCCTTAATGGTTAAGCATTTTGACAGATGATTCTGCATTTGAGTCGAAGGGACAACTTAATGTTGACACATGATCAAATATATGTCAACAAAGAATGGATGGTGTACTGACTAATGGTGCAAAGAAGAATGAACGTAACTTTTGGTCAAAATAAAAAAAAGTTTATCAAATAGTTAGGCAATAATGAAAGTCAACATTTTGATTGACAGACTAACCATGAACCAAACATCTTGACCTAGTATGACACGAGTTCTAAAACCACAATTACAGTTCAACTAATAGTTAGTTAATTAGTAAAGAAAGTTTTAAACTTTAACCGACAACCGTAGAATTCAACATAGAGTCAACCCCTAGACAACATGGTCTTCTCAAGGTCAACTTAAAAGTTAATGGTCTTGACTAATCAAGGTGGGACAACTATCAAAATCAAATCAAACAAATAGATTGTTTGTGTCTTTTGATCAAAGATTTACAGTCTAGACCATTTTGATGTAAGGTGACACATAATCCAAACATAATAGCTGACACATGGCACAACATGTAGTTTCATGTCATCTGACATGTGGCATAATCAAGAGAGAGTCTTAGTCTCACCACGGGTCATAATCCTAGGAAGAGGAAACTTGGCCTCACTATGTGTCACGATCTCATGAAGACAAGATTTGGCCTTGCAACGATCTCATGAAGAAAAGATTGGCCTTGCAACGTATCACGATCTTATGAAGACAAGATTTGGCTTTGCCACATATTGCTATTTCATGCAGTAAAGACTTAGCTTCACACATGTTGTGATATTGTGAAGAGAAAAACTTAGTTTCACCATGTGTTGCAATCTTGTGAAGAAAAGACGACCACACCACATGTCACAATCTCATGAAGAGATGATTTGGCATCGCTACATATTGCGATTCCATGAAGGCAAGACTTGACAAACAGAAAATGAGAGAGAGAAGGAGAGGTGGTTCACCCACCTTAAACCATTATAAGTAGAGAATTTCCTTTCATATGCAGAGAATATTTGTATAACCTTTGGAGGATAGAAGTAAATTGTTGGGAGAATAATCACTTTGCTAAAATCTTGTTGGAGAAATTAAGTTCAAACAATCGTCATAAAGAACCTTCATCCTACCAAAAATTCACGAAAATTGCTACAAGCAAATCGTTCAAGTCATCTCTCTACATGACTTCAAATCCGCTACTTGTACATACAAGATTCAAAAGAACTCATCCAAACATCAATGCAAAGACCACACTAAAGGTATTTAAGCCAATTCATTCTTTCATCTATAAAAGCATTCCAAACTACCTTGATAGTCGAGATCAAATTAGAGGACTTACTAGAGAATTTATTCCTACATCCACAAAAGAATTTATTCATTGTACCAAGGTCGTGCCTATCCACTATCCCACCACTTTGCACATTCAAAAGGGGTATCTTGGATTCCTACAAATCTCCTACACTCAACCAACAACTTCAGGAGAAAATTGAAGGATTATTCCATTTTATTCGAAAGAATGAGTTGTAGGTTATTATAAGAACTCTTTTCTTGTAGCGATCAAATGGTGAATCAAAAATTTATCAATTCAAATCGATTGTTTTGTCATTTTTTCTTTTCAATCTACTTTTATTATAAGTTAATTTTACAAAATGTTAATTCACATCACCAACCAAAATTAACCACAAATAATGTTTTAGTATCACCCGATGGGATCCACTCATCCTCTTTTCTCTCCTCCACAAATTTCAATCCCTCTTTGATCCAAGGCCTTCATCATTCCTTTTGTGAAGAGCACTATAGAAGGAAAAAACATCATCATCATGAGAAATGGCAACTATTGTGATTGTTTGCCTACACTAGAAGATCATAATTGAATTTGATAATGGACGGTTCCATGATTACCAAAATTATCGAAGGGCTATAGGAACATAATCATACGACAATTCGAGAGAGCTACTCCCATATCACTCGTCATGCAAAAACATTTCAAGGCAATAGCCCAAAACTTCAAAGTCATCTACAACTAGTCTCTCTCAAAAACCCATTCGTATGGAAAAAAATTAAGAGATCTATTTCAACTCACATTATGTTTTCTCTATTGATAGGTCGAAAGGAACTAACCAACAATTACTTATAAAAGGTTGGAAGCTTCGGGGTCTCTTGCGAACTGTCTCACTACATTGAGAATTGTTGTGAGTACTTCTACTTCCCAAGTAAGACTGACTATCTTTTCTATAGAAAGAAAAATTGATGGATTTGAAATTAAGAAGACACTTCATATATGAGGAACACTTGAAGGGTAAATACTTATTCAAGACATACAAGGCAAATTACTATCTATTAGGCTTCGTGTACTTGAAATGGAGGCAAGACATGTACTACTCCATGGAACTCTCATCAAAGCTTCCCAAACCTACAAGTATGAGCTAAAAAATGAAGCAAACCTTACAAAAGGCACTATTTAGTCATAAGAATCAAAGGAAAATCTCGAAAAGAAAAGTTGTCAAACTCAAAACCCTTGAGAATGAAAAACATCAAGGATCATTAAGTGTAACTCAAAATGGGTTTTCTAATGTGGATGAACAAGAAGTGATGTTTGTTAGAATGACCTCACAAACATTGGGAAAGGAAAAGTTTCTCATTCTCATTCCATTGGGAAGCATACCCCACTACTGATACAAAATGTGAAAGCTCACTTACAAGCCAAATTAGTTTCAAAGTCATTAAAGGAAACAAGTATGAAGATGAGGTTGTACAATTTGAAGAAAGAGTAAGTCCTCAAACTTTACCATTCTCCACAACACAAAGTGAATTTATGCAAATGGTGGATGGAATTAGAAATGTCAATACAAAAGTACAAAGAATCATTGAAGTAGATGCCCAACTAGTTCAAATGTGGTGAAAGTTAAAAAACCAACGTAGAAGTCAAACCTCTTTAGAAGCTCAACACAATTCATCTCGAAGGAGTGGTTCTACCAATGGACATGAGAACCAAACTTTAGAAAAATTCTCCAATAGGTCTAGAGAAAAAAATCAATGCCCATATTTGTAAAAGAAGTAGATGAATTAGTACATAGAAAATTATTTCTATAAATAAAAAGGATGATAGAAACAAGTACAAATCTTTTTACACTATATGGACGGATATAGTGGCAAATCCTTCTAATTTCGAACATCTAATATTCCATGTTATGAAAGAAAGACATTCCCATAACAACATTTGTATCACCATCAAGGCTTTGATGGGCGGGATAGCTAACATTAATGTTTTACAAATCCAACTTTTTGCAAGTATATTGAAAGGGGTAGTTTTTGAATGATTTAGCACATTGCATGAATGAACCATAACAACTTGGCTAGTGTTGGATGTGAAGTTCCTAAGATACTTCTTTTGCAAATGAAGATATTGTAACCAAGGTAGAATTGTGGTAACAAAACAAAAGCAAAATAAGTCAATAAAACTTTTAAGACTTGATAGAGGAAGCTCTTTGTCCGATGCCCATAGACACTTAAACCCGAAACTTTAGTACTATCATGTTACAATAACATGTTGTCAAAGTTAAAGTCAAAGATAGTTGCAGTCAACATGAAGAAAATGAAGGAACTTGCAAAAACTACATTACAAGCAGAACTATCCATAAAAGAAAGATAAATAGAAAAACCAACAAATAATAAAAATTTTGGTTCTAAGATCAATATAAAAAAAGAAGTCTTATATAGTTGGAGATGTCCAAACATCTTATAGCAAAAGAGAAAATTCAAAACAAGCAAAAAAATAAGAACACCAAACTCAAACTCTTGAGGAAAGTTTGAAGGAATAACACTCATTTGACATTTTTTTAGAAACTTTTTTAGTCAGCTACTCAAGCAAGAAAAATTTAAACTCCCTAAGGCCAAAAAAACTTGAAGATGTCAAAAAGTTGAACAATCCAAGATACTGGCTCGGCCACTTTGTTTATATTACATAACATAATAGTCTGCTTCATCTACATAGACTTGGTAGAAGAGATGATAATGATCCAGCTCAATCAAAAAAAAAAAGAAGCTTGTCTATCACTCTCAACAATAAACACATTGTACATATATGGTAGCATTATAGACAGGTATTCATACATGGTGGTATTTTTTTGTCACTTGCCAATGAAAAAACTCTTGAAGAGATATTATCCTCCAAAGTTAAAAAAAAATGTTTTTAATAGAACAAATCATAAGGTCTAAGCAAAGCATAAAAAAACATCCTACTCAAATAAACCATATAGGTATGAGTGAGAAACAAAAAAAAATTTAGCTTGGAAATACCATCAAGTTCTAAGCAAAAACATTACTTATGTTTGAATGAAACAATGAAAAGACTGAGAAAAAGCATAATACTACTGTTCAACCAAGCCACAAAGGTCTGAGTAGTTGAAGAAGAAAATTGTCATCAATTGAAGAAACACTTAAGGCCCAAGGGAAGTATAAAACAAATTTCACTCAACCATCAAAATATGAGTAGGATAAGTAAAATCACCTCACCCAAACTCTCAAGGTCTAAGTAAATATGATCCACTCAAGAAAACTATCAAGGTATTAGTGGGTGTTGGAAGATGGGCCCAAGCCCACACGACCAAGGAAGACCCACATATCTAAGTGTGTTGGAAGATGGGCCCAAACCCATAAAACCAAAGAAGGTCAACATATCCAAGAGTATTGGAAGATGGGCCCAAACCCATAAAACCAAGGAAGGTCCACATATTCAAGAGTATTGGTAGATGGGCCCAAACCCATAAGATATGGGACCCACCATGACCACATGACGTGACATCAGAAGTCTTACGCAATAAGAAATCTAACAAAGCCACAATTATTATGGAAGCAAGTCTCACAGACGAGTTTCAGTTTAAAGGTGTTTTAGTCATATTAGTCTTTATTTATATTGGGTTATTTAATTATGCTAGGACTTATCTTTTAAGTGTTAGAGTTTGGGGGTAATTCGGACACAAGTAGTTTTAATGTAATGGGACTCTTCTACCTTCTTCTATTATAAATAGAGGTTCATGTACTCTGATTACAAAAAAGTCAATGAAATGCTTCTCTTTTCAATAAATTTAACATGGTATCAGAGTAGGTTTTGTGAGTTGACTTGATAATGTAATCTTTTATGATTTATTATCTCTAACAGTTTAGGTTTGTGTTTCTCTTTTTTTAGCCCTTATACCTGTTATTTGATTTATGTTTTCACCTCTATACTGAGTTTTTCATATTACATATTATATATTAAAGGAAATATATTCGAGTCTAATTTCCAAGGAAAAAATATTTTTTCAATCGAAGTTATCTACTAAGATAAATCGATATTTGAAGCAGCAAAAGTCAGATTGCAAAAGAGGTTCGTGCAGCAGTCAAAAGCTTCAACTTCTAACCTATTTTATGCTATCAAGAACGAGAATTTATATGGAGAAATATATATCAAAATAAATATTTGTAAGTCTATTTTCTTACCTATTCAACCAATTCTCAATCTGAGTTTTTTATATGGAGATATTGATCTTGGAAGAGTCAATGGTCATGCTGGAAAAAGGGAAAAGAGTACTTAGTGTGGTAGAGACCGAAATCTATTAGATTATATATCTCAATAGAAGTATATTTTATGAAGATAATTTATATTTGGATGAAAGGTATTTAAGTCAAGTTTTAGAAGGAAAAAATTTCATCTCAATCTGATATATATTTAAGGATATATTCGCATTGTATGAATCAAAGGTCATATTAGTATCTTGTTGCATTAAAAAATCCGAATTTAAGCCAATTGTTTTGCGTCATTTTTGAGTTGCTGTTATTGATCAACTATATCAGGAAAATATTTCACTTGCCCCTTTTTTAGTTACTATATCTATGTTAGTTCGTTCAAGCTAGGAACTTTGTCATTACCTCGCAGCTTGAAGGGGAGAAATAGAAGAAGTACAAAAGAGAAGTATTCTATTCCATATGTTATGGTAAGTTTTATGTGACCATAATATTCAAGAAAGGGGGAGTACAAAAGATGAAGTTTTTGCATCTAAGAAGAAATTTTTTGCAATAAAGAAAATTGAAGATCAAGAATCCTGACTCGCAGTAATAATTGTGGTAATTATTGGTGATACCTGACTCGACTCGACTCGATTCTATTTCTCTGACTGGATTATTATTTTGAGGTATTCACAACATATTATTGGGTCAACATATTATTGGGTACAGATTCTCGCATCGGATTATCTCATTGTTCCTTTTATAAGGATTTTATTATTTTGGTTCGTGTTATATGGGCTCGGGCCCATTTCAGCTGTTACTATTGTGTTTCTTTGGATGAGACATTTTTATTGAAGATGTGGTTGAAGAAGTGGTGGCATCAGCAACCTATCTTCCTCTTTACCCATTACCCATTTGTTATTTGGTAGCCTCTCTCCTACCATCATTTATTTGACTCTCAAATACATCTTTGGGTCAACTTTTTGTATGTTGCTTCAGTTGGGAGTTTAAGTCCATCATGGTTGGGTGTTTTAAGTCCATTGAGATTTTTTTATGTACCCGTGGGTCTTTTATCGCCATTTTATGAAAGATAGGCATTACCCACTTATCACGTCTTTTATCATCGTCTTGTGAATGACAAACATTTATCATGTCTTCGTCTTGTGAATGACAGACATTTATCACCCATTTCTACCTATGAGAGTCGATGCCCAGGTTGTGACACCGTGATGGAGGAGCTTATTACTACATATATGTTACTCTCTTAATTGACATTTATTACTCCTACCTATAGACCCACTACCTGCGAAAGATAGGAGTGCCACTACTTGAGAATGATAGGAGTATGTCCTACATCCAGCATGGGTTATGACTGGATTATGGAGGGATGTCATATGGCTTGGAGTGATTTTACTCTCACTCATCTTATGCCAACTGGGCCTCATGGAAGAGAGCACTAGCGTGAGTGGCATTGTTGGAAGATATGGATGAATACCATTTTATACTAGAAGATCTTATACATCATTTGCAATAACTTAGGAGTTCATAATGTTCTCTCACTCCCAGCTTGAGGTGGAGTGTTGGAAGATGGGCCCAAGCCCACACGACCAAGGAAAGCCCACATATCCAAGTGTGTTGGAATATGGGCTTAAACCCATTAGATCAAAGAAGGCTCACATATCCAAGAGTGTTAGAAGATGGGCCCAAGCCCTTAAGATATGAAATCCACCATGATCACATGAAGTGACATAAGAAGTCTAACAGAGCCACAATTATTATAGAAGCAGGTCTCATAGAGGAGTTTCAATTTAAAGGTGTTTTAGTCATGTTAGTCTTCTATTTATATTGGGTTACTTAATTATGCTAGGACTTGTTAGAGTTTGGGTGTAATTGGGACAAGGGTAGTTTTAATGTAATGGGACTCTACTACCTTCCTCAATTATAAATAGAGGTTCATGTACTTTGATTACAAAAAAGTCAATGAAGTATTTCTCTTTTCCATAAATTCAATAGTGTGATAAGTAAAATTGTTTTAAGAAAGAAAGCATAAAACAAACTCTGCTCAAATAAACCGCAAAGGTCTAATAGAAAATTTCCTCGAGCATAATACAAATTCTACTCCAATAAACCCCATAGGTTTGAGTAGAATGAGAAATTAGTTTAAATCGAATATAACCACTAAGGTCTGAGCAAGACGTATAAAGCAAAACCTTCTTAAATAAAGCAAGATATGTGTTAGAAAAATCACTTTACTCCAAGTAAAATTACACTACAATTTTATTCAAATAAACCATGAAGTTCTAAGTAAATGAAGACACAATTTAGCATGAAAAAAATCAGAATCCAAATGATAACTTTGTGAATGTTTACAAGGATGTTGTTTCACTCTTCAAGTAATTAAAAATAGATTTTTTAGTTGGTTATTGACTTGTGTTTCTTAAAAACATCGAAACCGTTGTACAAATGTTGGTTGAAGCCAATTTCATGGCAACATAAGTCATGGACCTTGTGAACCAAATCTTCTCCATTGTATGAATTCCGCAATGAAAAATATTTATAAATTTTGCATTGTAGAATATTTAGCGAAATCAGGTGGCTTTTCTCAAACAAATGTCAAACTCTTCTAAGTCAATGGAACTATTGACGAGAAATATGAGAAAAGCCACCTGATAAGCATCATGGAGGTTCTCATTTATGTGAAGCTTATTCGTGTTACTAAATAGAAATATCACCTGATGGGTGGCATGACTCTCAAATAGACTCACAATCTAGGCAAAGTACAACGTAATCAAAAATGTTTTTTCGCGCTTAATTTTTGAAGAAAATACACAAAAGTTTACAATAAAGTCTTTTGAACTGAATGTTTCATCACCATAACATAAGATAATATAAACGTCTTGAAGTAACTAAACATCTTTTAGAATAACTTGTATTGCTTGTTCAAAGAAGATATTGAAGACTATAAGCATTAGTGCTATAATTACCAAGTTTTATTATACCACAAACAAAGGAATGTTTTATTTTCTTAAGACAATTGCCACCACAAGTTGTCTTCAAGAGTATTAACTTCCATCTCAACCTCAAAAAGGTAGATCTCCTTTAAAGAAGTATCAAATCCCATGATGGAAGAATATGTGACTTTGAGAAGACACAAGGAAAATGTCATATTCCTCAAAAACTTGAATGTATCACTTTTCTACCAATTCAAATCAAGTTTTTTTTTTTATGTTAAAATGTTAAAGATCCAAACTTAGTTAATTACAATTGTTTCATATTGAAAATCTTCCCACTCATTAAATTGGTTCTTAGTTGATGTAATAAAAAAATATTATTGGACATGTATTAGCATTAAACCATTCCCTTCCAACCACATGAAGAGAATAAAATAGACTCAACAGACTCAAGAGAACTTCATGAAAACTTTTTGCTTGAGCCCTAGAACTTCATACTAGCAAATATGATGAACTGTAGATCCAAGTAATAACTTCTTTGTCTTACAACTAAAGCCAAATCAACAAAAACTGAAGTAGCCTGATCAGATTAAAAAAGAGAACCGAGAATTTCAGGAGAGCAGTCGGATAGAATGGTTTCGTGGTGCAATAATTGAACCAATTGGCTGAGACACAAGCATTTAATTCCAGACACTTTTGTTCCCAATCTGTTCTGAGACATACAGACTGAACCTGCAATACCCTCTTGCGGTTTACATTCTTACAGCACTGAAAAAAGAATGTTCTTCCACTCCCATCTTCCCACGTATCTCCAATTTTAGTGCCAGACTACTGAGATCTATCCCCACTTTGCGGGAAAATAGTTCGTTCCCACGCAAGCTAAACACTGACTGCATGCATATAAGTGGGCGTAATCAAGGGATCCAACAGGTTTATACGGTGATCGAGCATCCTATTCCAATCTCCAGATGCCTGTAACATTTGATTTTGTTCCTATTCCGAACGCAGAGCACAGATGATTCTAATTCCAAGGTCATGCTATAAATATAATGGAACTGAGAAGAGAGCTCTTCAGGTCATCTACAAGGTTGCCGAGCTTTCTCTTGAGTTTGAGGGTGCTAGAAGGCGAGAAGAAGGAGAAAGATGGCAACCCTGAAAGCCGAGAAGCCTCTTGGGTTATTAGGCCAGAACCAGGCGAAGAAGGATCCTGCCAAGGCTCCGGTCTCGAAGGCTCCACCCAAGAAATCTGATCCCAAGCCGCGCGCAGCTAAGAAGAAGGTAGACGCTCTTTCATTCGTTCTAAATTCTTAATAATTTCATGGCCTGAGAAAAACCTTACTTCTGGTTGTTTCTTCGTTGAGCAGGCTACTAAACCAGGAGCAGCAAAGAACTGAAGCAGTGTAGTACTATACCGTCACCGTCCCGGATGTGTGAAGTGGCGCACTATAGAACTGACGATATGGTGTGGTTGTTTGTTTTTGGTTTTTAAGGTTGATGGTTGGGTGCTTCCAATGGGGTTCATCTGCATGTACTGGGATGCCTCTTCTTAGTCTGGCCCTGTAACAGTATTATCAAATAAAGTGATGTTTTAAAGGAATAGAGCTTGCAGAGAGCAGAGAGCAGAGAGCTCTTCTGCTCCATCATTCCGTCTTTAACTCTTCTCTCAACAGTCCCCACTACTCTTTGAGCTGTATGTTAATGTTTTTCAAATAACCTATACCCACCAGATCAGGTCCCAAATATATTTCGTCCATGTTGGAACAAATTCATTTAGGAATTCAACATATACACCTGACTTACACGTTCTGTGCGTAGAGTAAACGAGCAGAGAGCAGTCATGCCTAAAATAAACTTGAAATAAATAGACTTAAAACTTGCTGGATTTTTGAATTCTACCCCTAGTTTACGGCTTCCTATCTTAATCCAAATTCAAAATTCTAGCAAGCTTAAATAAAAATCGAACTGAACCGAACTCGAACAGTTTGCGAGCCACTTTGGCCTGGTGCCGCCTAGGGGTGGCATCGAATCGAGCCGAACCCAAACCTGCCTATGTTTGAGCCGGGCTGGATTTAAATATTTCGAACTCAAACTCAAACTGAGCCTAGGCTAAAGCTTAAAATTGTAATTGAGCTCGAGCCCAATGATTTTAACCGAGTTCGAGTTCGATCTTCCACCTATATTTAAAACTTTGCATAAAATAATTATCGAATAAATTGTATATAAAATTATCTATACAGTTTGCATAAAATTATGTAGCTAAATTATTCATAATAGCTGCATAATTATGCATAAACTTTATTCAATAATCAAACACAAAAACGTCATTGAAATATCAATATAAAATGGTTGATGTCTCCTTTGTAATTGAGAGCTTGAAACACAACGCGATTAAACTATAGTATATAGATATCTTGCAGTGCTAACTGTTGAGGATTGACGAATCGTTTGGCAAACAGTTAAAACGTCCAACAAAATAATACAATGGAAAAACAGGAAAATCAACAAAACAGTAAGAGCTAAAAACAGAAAAATCAACAGTAGGATGAGAGTCATTGCCTCTGAGAAATAAATAGGAAGAAGTTCCTAAAACAGCATGAGACGTTCATCCATAGCAGTTTTAATGCGAAATTGAAGACAAATAATGGAATACAAAAGATAAAAATGAAAAAAATAAATCATTGTTAGTTTGTTACGTTGGCGACGAAAAAAAAAATAGAAGATTAAGATTAAAAGAGAGGCAAATAGGGACATAAGAGAAACAAGGGAAGAAGACAAGTGGTTGGGCTCGGAAGGTGTTGGATGGTTACCGAACCCAATCAGTTTTCTTCCCCTTATCTGCCTTCTTGTCCATATGTAAACCCGAATAATTAAACGCCAAACACCCAGTCGATGGGACAATCCTTTTGTACCTGTTTCTCTCGTTTGTTTTCTCTTTGTGGGTTCCTACTGTCCACTTTACTCAAGGCAAGAAGAATCTTGCCTTCTGAGCTTCTCTCCAGCTCCCGCCTTTTCCCTTTTAATAAATTTCCCTTGATCGTTGATCAATATCCAATGGGACCATATTAGCCTCCATTACTGGAAATTATTTTAATTTTCAGTGTACACTGATGAAAATATTAAATGGCATAAATTCCTACCTCCCATCTCCTTTTTTACCAAATTCTCTTCCTCAAGCAAAGAACTTTCCGTTTGCAAGTTTTGTCTCTTTTCTTTCTTCTGTGTCGACTCCTCTCAGTTCTCGTTTCATCATTTTTCTCTTAATTTCTTCAAATGGGGTGCATTCATAGCAGCTGCAATGAGTCAAACGAAACGGAGATGGGGGAGAAGGGTCGAAAAACTCAAGTGGGTTGTGCAACTGATGAGAAGAAAATGTTATGGGGTTTGAGTTTGATGATTCTTCTGGGTTTGAGCTGAAGGCAAAGGAAGGAGGGCGAGAACAACCAGGCATGGCTCCTGGCAACCACTGCTCTAGCAGTTGCAGACAGCGCGGACCCAGAATCTCAAAAACTTACTTCTATTCTGTCACTTCCATCGGCAAGGAAGAAGTTTGGAGGAAGAAATCGAAGAGGAAGAAACTGGAGAAGAGTAAGAAATCGGAGACTGAGACTAAGAGAAGAAGGAGAATGAGAAATAAGAAGATGAAATTCCCCCCATTTTCGCTCAATCGCCTCCTGCTGTTTCCCTGTTCCCCCTAATTCCCGAGAGAGCAAAAGTCACTTGAAGTGTAGAAGGCCTCCCGCTCCCGCCTCCCGGGCCCTCTTTAAGTTAACGAACCGGCTCGTGAGCTTTCGAACCAAACCATGGTTCGGTCAAGCTCGGCTCATTAACTCAAATGAGACTCATCTTTCAAGATCCAGATAAATCGAATCAAACCAAGCTGAGTTTGAGCTGTTCGCGAACCGGCTCAGTTCGATTCCATCCCTACACATTATAAATCTTTCTCACCTCTGCTCATGTCATGTAAGGTGTTTTCTAGTTATTATTGACTTTCGCTAGTCTATCTTGTAGGAAGGTAAAATACCTACATGTTCCTGTCTTATTTCTTATGAAGTCAACAGGATTTTGGGTACTCCCGTCTCAAAGATGTATGATTAACATTTAACCTATGGTTGTTGGTAGGGGTGGCATCGAGTCGAGCCAAACTTGATTTAAATATTTCGAACTCGAACTCGAGCTCGAGCCTAAAATTGTTATTGACCTGGAGCCTAATAATTTTAAGTGAGTTCAAGCCGAGCTCGAGCTTCAAAATTCATTTATAACTTTTTAAAAAATAAGTCTCGAGTTCGTGCTCCAACATACATTTAAAACTTTTCAAAAAATACATGTCAAATAAATTATATATAAAATTATGCATACATTTTATATAAAATTAGGAATGACGTTTACTTAAAATTGGGCATAAGGGTGACATCGAATCCACCTGAGTTCGAACCTTGTTCAAGCCGAGTTTGATTTAAATATTTTGAACTAAAGCTCGGCCGACCCTAGCCTCAAACCTAAAATTGTAATCGAACTCAAACCTAATAATTTTAACTGAGTTCAAGTTCGAGCTCAAGTTGAGTTCGAGCTTAACCTTCATTTAATACTCTATATAAAATATATGTCAAATAAATTATATATAAAATTGTGCATATATTTAAAAAAAATAATAGGGGAGGTTGAGGATTGAATTTCAATAATGGATTAGAACGCACTAATATTATTATTTTTTTTACTCCAAATGTTGTCTAGCTTATTTTGTAATTTTTGAATCTGGCCATAAATTTACTATGGCCTCCTTAGTGCCCCTAGTTGAAATTTTATATTCTAGAAAAAACTAAAAATATTTTTCCTATGATACATATTTCCAAAAAAAACCTTTAAATAAAATCCTATTACTATTAGTGACTTATTAGAAAATTACAAGAAATATTTTTAAATTTTCTTAGGAAAGTTAAATGGACCTCTTATTTCCTCTTCTAGGGAAATAAATAAAAATTAATAATCAATCTAATATATTACTATACTTATCGATAAATTTTTAATCAAATAAAATGTCAAACACAAAATTGCTATGAAAATTGCCTCATGCTAAAAGTATTACAGCATCAACTGTCAAATACTTATTCAAAAAATTTCTATATAGGTTTCTAGCTCATCTTAGCAAGAAAATCTTACTTAGAAAATTATATAATTTTTAATAAGAATTTTCAATTAGAAAAATGTTTAAAAAAAACATGAGATACTAACAGTCCCTAGAAACTTATTTCTTCTAAAATATATTTTTAATTTCTTCAAAAGCCATGAGGAAAGAAAGTTTAAGAAAAAGTTTTTTTGTTTTTTTCTCACTTTATGATCTTGCATGCAGGGGGGAACGATGCCAAGGGAAAATTTCGTCAGGGATAACGGTTGCGACAGCAACAGAAACAAAGGCGAAGGAGATGAGGGAGAAAAAATCGAGTGGCAGCCACAGAATCGACGACAACAAAAAGGCAGAAAACAGCCGGCGAGGCAACTGTTAACGACGACAAAGGTGGCCACAACAACGGCCGAAAGGGCTCAACGGTGACAAGGGGAGGAAGAATTTTTTCCCCCTCGCTCTACTCGATACTCTAGTCCCGACTCCCCCCGAATCCTGTGCCGCTCGTCAAATTAACGAGCCGACTTGCGAGCTTTTGAGCTGAACCTTGATTTGGTTGAACTTAGGCTCATTAATTTAAACAAACCAATCCTGGATCTCGAACTCAGCTCGAGATTCGGGTATACCGAATCGAACTCAGCTGGAATCGAGCCGCTCGAGAGCTGGCTCGGTTCGAAGCCAACCTAGTTGTTGGTGCAGCGTACTGATTATCTTTATGCGAATGTTTTGCTCAACATTGGATCTTGGGAATTCAGATAATGATTTACTGAGAACACTATCAATCAAATAATGCTCATGCAAATGTTAAACCAAACTCAAATTTGAGGACAATACGTGTAATCAACGAAAAAATGCCACAGAACCAACAAAACTTGCAATAGCATCAAATATCAGTTGGTCATCCCAAGTGTTTAAAATGGGCTGACTTTGTGGGCCAACTGCAACATGAATTCAGGAACAAGGCGTCTTCTATGGGTAGCCTCTGCCTCTTTGGCAAGTGAGACTGTATCACCTGCATGAATAACTGCAACTATGTCTTCAACCAGCGCATCCCTACCACCACGCAGTGGATCCTATTTTATCCATGAGAAAGAAATTATCAGTTACCAAAGTTCCAGCGTTCCATAGTTCCAAAATTCCAATTCCATGTAAATAGGTATGATAAAAGCTCGACCCAGGGAAACAAAAAATAAAGGAACCAATTATATAAATGCTTGGTTTCAAGCAGTTAAAGTGGTTCAAAACAACCCTAAAATAATAGGGCTATATAAAGCACATGATTGGAGTCTTTTCTTTTGTTATTGCCTGTCTTCCATTTTCGTTTTTTTAATGATTCTAAGGCCTTAAGTCATATGCATACTATAAACAGTGACTTTCAGCATAAAACCTGAAGAAATAAATCTGTATGAGTTTTCCCCTCATATAGCATCAATTCAACTTTAGCACCAACTCTTCTCAGGGCATCAGCAAAAGTCTTACTGCACCAGAAATCACAAGTAGTCTGTCAGTTTATTGTTTTAACTGCTTCATCATCAAATACAATTAGACTTTGTCATAGAAAAATAAAACAAACAAAACAAAGAAGACCCTTTCAAGTGGCTAAAGTTGTATGACTTGTTAGGTAAATAAACTGTACCTGGCATCTGATGGTATTGAATAATCTGCAGTTCCATGGAAAAGCAAAATAAATGGCAAGCGAGAAACTGCATCTCTAATTCTTGGATCCAGTGCCATTATTTCAGGAGAAAATCGATGCAAGTCGTGCTCCCCCTCCATAATGCTGTTAAACACCTCAAAATTCTTACATCAGGATATGGCATGAGGAAAAAAAAAGATACAAACTCGATAATAAAAAACCGAAAAAGTGGAAAACAGAGCAGAAGACCTGAGAAAGATAGAGCGGTAAAGGCCTCGTCTATGAAAGTGATCCACCAAGTTCAGTATGTTATACCTGTGAAAGGAGCACACACAGTAAGTGTAATGTTTATTGCATTAAAACAAAGCAAAGAATAACATCCATTAACTTTAGAGAGATAACTGGGACCAGACAATGAACAAATCTATTAAATGACGAATTCCCCATTCTGGAAAACCTATTAAAATCAAAGCCCCACATTACACATGTTCTTAGTTATCCAGATCATTCGCACTCCCAAGATTACCCCAGACACCTGGGAGACTTTACACAAGACCTCACATTAAAGAAGACGTTACACGATAACTCTTATAAAAGAAAGTCCCTGACATGGTCATTGAACCAAAGGCTCAATCCCAACGAGTTTTATCGTTAATTTGTAATTGATATTGTTACTATTAATGCAAATAGAGATTCCACCCGAAAATGCATTATAAATGACATACTACTAGCATGCAGATGTGCTACACCTGTACTACAGAAACTCAAGGTCTACAGACAGTTAGCCTGCAATGACCCAAATGATCAAGTATCCACCCTAGCAGCACATCATTCCCAGGAAATTACATGTTGCAGATCATAAATTTTCACATTAGATATTCAAAATTGATAGCACAATATTAAGCAAGTAAATGTATGGGTGACAGTTTGCCCGTGAGAGGTCTAGCCAAATCCCATCCATTGATGTTGTCAACAAATTCCTAAATGCTTTTAGATTTGACACAATCAGAACAATTTTGGGGTAAGCGTTCTCTTTTTCTTCCCAAGTTACTAGATGCAAGTCATTTTAAAGGAGGAATCATTCACGTCAAATAGAAGGTAGCCAGCTAATGTAAATCCCAACCTAAAGAGGTTGAATGGATAACACCACCCTCTTTATCACAGGTATATAAATTAATATTTCTTACATGAAAAATAGAGTATTATTCTGTAATTTCCAAAATTAAACTTCTCACAGAAAGATAAATTAAGCACAAATAAATTGGGAATCAGGTAGGCATTTCATAGTTGTTGACTGGTGCCACTAGATTCAAAATATAATGACAGAAACTATGTACCCGCCAGATATACCAAAGTAAGCTTTAATCTGAGAAATGCTCCACGTAATATTCTCTCCATCTCCACTCTCTTTAAATGCCTGATCCAGAAGAGCACAAGCAGCAATATGTGCACCAGCTGATTGTCCTACCAAATAGATCCTGCAGGAACATCCAAGAAGCACAACACATAGCAATATCAAAGAGTGCAGGCTATAAACAATAGAATTCAACTTCACTTGTTTCACACTCCATTACATGCATGGACAGAGGTTCTAGTCTGTAGAAATAGTCAGCATCACCTCAAAAATGAAATAACTAGAATTTTACCTATTAGGGTCACCTCCGTACTCAGCAATGTTATTACAAACAAATGAAATTCCTGCAGACGCATCCTTCACCATGTCACTTATGGTACCTTGGGGAAAATTTCTGCATACAGATAGAGACCATGAGAATGAAGCATGGTGACATTTGACTGTAGAAAGAACTTGCATATACCACAAAATAATTTCAAAGCTTAAAAAGGCCTCTTGAAGAAACACTGCTCTCAAATCTTAATTCCGGCAATGCCATCATTGATTGGCAAACACAAAAATCATAATCCTTCATCACTGAAGTGAAAAAATGAGAATAATAGAAATTTTTACTACCATTACAAAGGCTGAAATTTCTATAGAGCATCAAAGATGTCGATCCATATGTGATTAGTTAAGAAAAGTGTCCTTTGATGACAAGGCATGATTAGACAGCAGATGGTATATTATTCAAGACCATGATAAAGCTGACCAACAGAAGCACCTGTAGTCAATGCATGCAACTATGACATCTCTTTCTGCCAATTCAAGACCCAGGAGAGCCCCCCATGCTTTGTACCTAAACCACAACATTATAAGAAAATGAGAATCAAGCAATAAAATGAATAAATTATACATATGGGGATTTTACATATCATATTATGATACAGCAGTCAAAAGTCCAAAGAGGAAAAGTCCTTCATGCAACTTTGAATTCACAAGGAAATCACAAAATTAAAAACTTACCCAATAATCCAAGCACCACCTGTTACAAAAGCCACAACTGGTTTGGGCTCATCAAGATTTGCAGGTAAATACAGATCCAATCTGAGAATCACAAATCCACAAAATATGTTAATAAGGAAACAGACAGTAAGAAAAGAAACAAAATTTTAGCTTCGACAACTTGAAAATTCAATGCAACCCAACAAAATACTGAAGAAAACATAATCAAATACACAGTTCTCATAATCAGACCTGTTCCTTGGCTGATCTCCATAGACTATACTTCTGCGAACCTGACTTGAGAAGAAGTAGTAATATCCAACTGCAAAGAACTAAAGAGATACTTATACTAGTGAAAACTAGATTCCATCTAAAAGAATAAGATGGTTGCTAACATGGTGACTTTTGCAGTAACATGGTAATAATAAAAAGATAGATTCTACATTTCAAAAAATAAAAAGATAGATTCTTGGATGGACCACAAGTATAAACAAGAGAAGAAGAAGAAGTAGAAGAATTCACCCTGCAGAAATCCTGGCATAAGTAATATAGCATAAAGACCAAGAGCAAGAAACTTTATTATCCACCGGTAGCCTACCCTGAATAGAATTATTTGATTAGAAAAAACAACAAATAATATTCAGCTTTTAGCATTCAACAGCTAACTTTGTTTGGAAGACAACATGGATATATAATTTTTCATATAAAATTTCGAGATGTTGAAGAATCTGGGTTGACAAAGGCATTAAAATGTAGCAAAGGAAAACATTTTGTAGGATTTGCCTTTCAATAAAAAACTAAAATGATCATTCATATATCCCAGAATTTATTGTGTAAGTAGAACTAAACAAAGAGAACACAATAAGTTGCATAATGACCTATCCAAGTAGGGGAAAAGGAATTATATTAGAATGTGCTCATAGAAGCAAACTCTTGCTTTCCACTTAAGAAATCGCTTACCCAAAATGATTAGAAATTATTTCCTGTGTCAAGGCTTAAATGGCACTGTAGGCTTATTATAAGTATATATTATCCACGACTATTACTCATGCACGTCTCTCGGTATCAAAGAAGCTCCAATGTTCTTCAGTCAAACAGTCAAACTCTCTCTCAGACATCTTATTCATTTGAAATAACAGTGGATCTCTTCTCCTTATTTTTCTCTTTAGAACATTAACTAAAGTTATCATTTTTAACTATTTAAGTGATATAAAACTTCTGTAACGTCCATCTTGGACAGCAATGAATTTAAACTTGAATCGAATTTGAATTCACACGCTTATCATGGTATAAGAGCCCATAAATTAAAGGCGAACAGTCACTAACGCAAATTTCACTAATTACCAACCATAAACACTGTTGGATGCACTTGCAATATAAAAAATTTTAAAATCTCTGTTGTCATTTTGGAACGAAAAATAAATTGCAATGGTTACAATGAAAACCCAATATTTGAAAGTCAAAACGATGATGGCGTTCATTATTTTATCAGTAGAGTTGCGAAATCGTAAATGATAGCTTTCTTGCACCTTTTTATCACTCAACGAGGGAGAGGAAACCGAAAGGCCAAATAAAAATCATTAAAAAAAAAACAATTGCAACAAAACAAACAGCCGAAAGCTCGTACGCTGGAAGCAGGAAAAGAAACAGAAAAAATAAAATTCAATGGTTAAAGAAAAAAACGAATTTGTAATCACAGAAATAACAAAGTAATCTGAAGTATCTGATAGAGGAAAAGAAATACTACCCGAGGTACGTTAAAAGCTTGAAGCTAAGCCGCGTCAACAAATACGTCTCCGCGGCAGCATGGCCAACATCACGGCGGAACGACTGTTGACGGGAAGGAGGAACGTAGGTAAAGGATCCAGAGCTATTACTTCTCCTCCTCCGATTCTTCTTGCTCTTTTCGGTGATCCACCCGATGAAAGGAGTAACGATGCTCTCGTCCTCAATAGACGAAGGCGAAGTAGAGGGACAAGCCTCCAGAGCCAGATCCTTCTTCTGGTAGATGTCAACGGCGACATCGTCACCGGCGGTACGCGTAGCCGTCGACATCGACGGTTCCGATGAAGAGAGATGGAGTAGGGATTCCATCACGAGAGGAAGGAGAGACGAATCTCCGACAAATTATTTGAAGCACGTAAGAAAACGAAATCGTGTGGGAGGGAAGAGGCGATGGAGGGAATAGATTATGACTTAACCGGAGAGAAAGAAGTTAGGCCACCAGATCTCTGCCACGGAATTTGTCGTTTCTCAGTATTTGCGATATTGGGCCTAGGAGCAAAGACGGTGAAAATCACTACTTAATGTGGGCCTCCAGTATTCTATTGACGCGGGAAAAGAAGGAATGGTGGAAAGCAGGCTCGAGAAAGATCTGGTATTTCTCTCTGTCTGGGCTAATTGCTAGAGAAGTAGTAAGCCCTCGTTAAAATGGAACCGTTTTAATCAGGTCTAATAGCGAGATAGACCGGCCCATTAAGAGAGTATAAGATAGATATGATGAGTCTTGATTATGTAACTCAGTCGAGAATTACGGAGTTACCGTGGCTTTCGAAATGATGAAGAGATAATCATTCAGATTTAAAGAGCTATATTTTGTTAATACTTACTAAAGACGATGATATGACTGGTTTTGTGGAGCAGTGCTCTGAGCGTTCACCGGAATCCAAATCAAGAATCATATCTCCGCACTCTCCTTAAACGGCAGTCCTCGTGTACGCGCATATATTCCTGCAGGACATACGAAACCAAAGTAAGAACCACTGAGTTATTTCAATTAGAAAATGCCCGACTGGTGCTGCTTAAACGAGAGGGATTCGAATGACTGGCATAAAATGGACAAACAGACGATATTACCGTATCAACAGGAACAGTGACACAGTAAACCGCACTAATTCTTTGCCATGATTTGTCTGCCTCGTGCCTTGATTGGCACCAGCATTCAGCAAGGAATTCCTCCAACAAGATCAGACTACATTCATGGCAACAGAGGCGAATCTCGATGACGATTGTGATGCAACCCCAGTGAGAATAGCAGAGTTCTGAGTGAGAGAATCTGTGATGTAGCATGCTTTACGAAGATGCCCCTTAGCCATCCGTTTTTGTTAATCAAAACATTGTACTTACTCTTCTAGTAATGGATCCACTTTGCCCTTCAAGGAAAGTAAATAGCTGTACCCACTTTTTCAGATCAGATAAGAATTCTCGTTCTGGAGCTTTCAGCTGTTGACGATGTAATTCCTTTCCACAAACCAAAATTGAAAAATTTTCAATCCTACGAATTATCACTCGCTTCTTTTGCAAAAAAGCATGTTGTACAAGTATCAATGGAGTGGTTAAATTAATGTCACAGATATATCAAGTGACAAAAATTACGCCACTTTCAGAACTTTTTTGTCAATAATTGGTGAAAAGGATAATCGAATGCTATTCGCATTCTTTACCGAAAATTTGAGATCTGTATCAACCGAAGTGACTGTATCTAGGTGAAGTCGTTGAAATCTTTAAGCATTTCCCGTATAACATCCACAATCTTTGGCGTTGCAGACTTCCAGTACTCTGTCTACTTGATCCGAAGCATAAATCGTGAATGTAAGCTTCGTCAGTTTGTCCGCAGAATATATCATTTTCCTTTCGTACAAATGAAGATTAACTGAATACATTGGATTCGGTTGTCAAATCGTAAAGGAAATTGACGAAAAGAACTATTCGGAAACTCATACCTGAATTCCTCCGTTCCATAACGTATGGAGATTCCTCGCACAGAATTCCTGCCCATTCATGTCTTGATTTGATGTATTAAGGAATGGAGGCCTGGATCGATTCCAAAAAACCAAGCATATACTAAGATAATCCATCTTAGCTTAAGCTATAATCTAGTACAAACAAAGGCCTTGATTTCGAAAGGGAGAACGCAGCCACTTTCCTTCACTGATTCCGGAGGATCGTGAGGTTTGAGATGAGGATAAGAAGCCGGAGGAGGAAGAAAAGTAAAAGAGAGAATGGATCCGCTCTCAGGTTATAAATTTGAAAATGTGGAGGAGAGTTCTTCACATTTTGTACAATGGAAATTAGAAAGAGGGATATTCGAAATTGATTTGGTATTTGGTTCATTCTCATTAATGAGGAATTGTGGTGAGCATTGGAAACTAGGGAATCCAAATCAAGAATCATGTGCTTGTAATCATTCTCCTGCTAATGGAAGATGAGTTGGAGGTTTTTCTTTCTGCAACTCTCTTGCTTCCTAGTAAAGGATGGGATCTACGATCAGAATTTTTTTTTTATCGGGCACGTTCGGAAAGTAGAAGAAAAAAGAAAATAAGAATTAAATTATTATTATTCCAATAAATAGTTAATAAAATAAATAAAAATTATTAAATATTTTTATGAATAATAATAATTAAAAATTTATTTTCTTTTATTTTTCATAAGGTTCCAAATAGACCCTAACCAAGTCTACTGAATTCGGAATTGACTAAAGCCCAGTCCGGTTATCAAAGTCAGATCCTAACTTGATGGAGGAGGGGACACGAAGACTGGTCCCCCCTCCCTCCAACCCAAGTGGGTTCAATGCCATGCATCCTTTTGCCATAGAATGATGCACCAGAGGAGGGGTGGGGGTGACCTTTTCTTGGAGGGGAGTAGTGACCTCTCTTTTAAACAGCAGCTCTATTTTTATTCATCATTTTTCCATTCAAATGCGTTTAAAAAGAGGCCTTCAATCGGATGTAGCACGCGAACTACAAGGATGGAGTTGAGACAAGAGTGACAAAACGGAAAAGGGAAATGGGACCGTCGGTCGGGGTGCCGATCCTGCGCTTCCCTGCACCCAGAAAAGCAATGACTTCCGACTCGGACTAGCATTTGCAGGTCTTGCCATTGGCACAGCCCTTCCCTCAGCGTTTCATCATTTGCTTTGTGCACAACGTTTTTCTATGAATATAAATGAAACCATAATCAAGGCTTAAAAGATACAAAAATGAAATCAAAAAGTCTTTTTTCTCCGGTTCTAGATCATCGTTTCCGCTCATAGATTTGTTTGTTCAACCTACAGCGGAAGCTGGTTCCTCCACCAGATATTTGAGAATTTCAATTCCGAGAAGGAGATATCATATATTTATATATTAGATAAAAACAAAAAAGAGACAAAAATAAAGGAAGCGAGTGGAGGAGACGAAGAAAAGACGAATCAGTGCGGGGAGCAGCTTCAGAGGGTGCAGAAAACATCGTATCTTTTGAGTGATTCGCATTCCACAATCCACACACTCACCTGAGAGACAGATGCGATGTCAATTTTCCGCAATTATATCCTCTGATGGAACCACGGAAAGTTGAAAACGAAAAGGGAAGAGAGAAGGAATACTGGAATAGAGGAGTGGAGGGAACCAAATTTCGAATGTGGCGGGAAACGCCATGGCCGTGGGCATTCAACGGGACAAGTTGAGCAAGGAGTAATCGGCAAAGGACAGAGAGAAGAGAATAATCTTATCTTAATGAAACTAGGAAAAAGATGAGATATCCATTATTTTGGGTTTTTATTCTTCGTAGGTGACATAAGTAGCAAGCATAATTCTCAGATGAGGACGTCGGGTGGCCTGATTTCTTCGTTTCCATTGACGCGATTCCTAGACCAACTGAAGATGCCCTGTTAGCACCCAAACAGGCACTTTGGTTTAATCCCCGCCCTCCTCTCTCCAGTTTCAACTGCCCATTTCACTTCCAAGAAACTCAGTTGCTTTCTGGTGCAGCCGCAGGTAGCCCGCCAGTCATAAAAAGCTCCCATTAGTCGGAATGTGTTTCCTTAGTGGGTGTAAATAATTAAAGCCTTTTTAAATATTATCCTCATTATGGTGCAAATCCTAATGGTCTAACGATAAAAAGCGCATTTCCTAGGCACCCCACCACTTTGCCGGTAAAAAAATAGGTTAGTTCAGTTTGTGCCGTCATTCATTAGAAAGGCGAGGGTATCATGGTCAGATCAAGACATTAATGCGGCATGGAGCCCACTCGCCGGACGGCCACGGCCGCCCTTGCGGACATTTTCCGGCGAATCGAGCCACCACGCCATTCAAGTGGAAGATGGGAAATGAGGATAATAATAATCTGCAGTGTCAATGGGCGGATATTTCAGTATGTGCTGTCGAGCATCGGTACGACTCAGCAGCAAAGCCTTCAATCACTTTCCTTTTCGCTGCTCCAATGCCCATAAATAGATTTCATGGCCTCTCCGCTGAACTCACTCCATCAGAGTATCGTACTCTTCCCCCTCGTTCTGACATTGCGAGAGCTTGCGTACCTGAAGATGGTAAAATTCTCTAAGCAGTTTGAAGGGCAGCTAGTGCCTGAGTGGAAGGAGGCGTTCGTGGATTACTGGCAGCTGAAGAAAGACCTTAAAAGGATCCCCTCGTTGAATGCTCAACATGGTGCCACGCAGCTACAAGAGAAAGAGAAGAAATCCAAGTGTTCTTTCTCCTGCAATGTTCTTTCTCCTCTTTTCAGAAAGATTTCTGCTTACGGCCATGAACGTAAAGAGCATGGAGTCATTCAGGCACTCATCTCTCCCTATCTTTCTTCATTTCATTGGTCTGATCAGTACTTTCATCTCCTGCATCAAGCAAGTGTCTAGCTTCCTTTTGTATGATTTTAGCTTTATATATGCAAGTTGAACACGAAGATCCATGATTTGTTCGTCAAGTCGCAGTTTATCTCTGTTTTCTTATAAAGTGTTCTGGTTGCAACTCCGACGAGTTTGACGGGTTTTTCTTCGTTAACTAAGTTCATTCTTTCAATTATCAGTTCAGCCGTTTTTCTGCTCTCGTTTTTTTATCATTTTGTTATTATATCAATCATATCAACGCGTGCGTTTTCCGCTCTTTTATTCCACTTTTTCACAGCCATCTTGTCGACGTGGTTTCACGTATGAATCCTCTCTCTCTCTCTCTCGCTCCCTCCCTCTCCTGCTCTCTCTCTCTGTAATCCCGGATTACCATGTTGATGCGATTTCATGCTTTTCGTGATCAGGTTCACAAGAAGCTGGCTTCCTCGGCGAGTAAAGGAGACGTTTACGAGACTGAACTGCTAGACCAATTCGCTGACACCGATGCCGCCAGGGACTTTTTTTCACGACTCGATCTCCAGCTCAACAAAGTTAATCAGTTCTACAAGAACAAAGAAAAAGAATTCATCGAGAGAGGAGAATCGTTGCAGAAACAAATGGAGATCCTCCTCGAACTCAAGGCCGCACTGAAGCAGCAGCGAGGCAAGACGGTCCCCTCTCAAGATTCCAGGGAGGATCCCTCCATCTCCTGCTCCATCACTTGTGGTATGTGATCTTTTACTTTCTTACTTCTTAATGGCATCGAAGATATGGTCTTGATGTAGGCTGAGCTGCTACACTGCTAGGAGTGGCACCTTTATCTTCTGTCACTAATTTTGAAAAAGTAGACAATGTAAAAGGCACAGATAGCTTATTATATTTTTTGTAGCTTTCTTCGACAACAGAGAGAATGTGGGCTCTGAGTGGAAGTAAATGCCTGCGAGCTTTACTTGGGTGCTAGAGTCCATTGTTGACCAATGCTGTTACGAAATAACTCAATATATTCATTTCCATTAAGCATAAATCCAGCAAAAAGTGGGCTTCCTCATCTCCAGAAGATCACAATCTGATCATCGTCGAAAGTTGCATAGCTTGCATGTCCACTGAACTTGTTGGGTAGTGATGGATTGAGATACTCCTAAATCCTAACAGTTCGCTGTTGCGTTTGTGAACAGAGGATGAAGTTGGCAAGGACACAACGGAGCAAGAGCAGCTCCAAGACGGCTGCAGTTTTGGCAAAAACGAAGCAGAGTTTTCCGAGTCACCAAGAGCTGAAGAGGAAGGGAGGTTGATGAGGATGAAGAAGAAAGAAAGCAAGCTGAGGAGTCTCTCTGGCAAGGTCATTAACTGCCAAGGGAAAAATCTGAGGATTAACATCCCTCTGACTACTCCTTCTCGAACCCTCTCGGCGATTACTTACTTGGTCTGGGAGGATTTGGTTAACCAGTCCAAGAAATGTGGCCCAGAAGGAAATAAGTTGAACATCAACAAAACGAAGCTCCACCATGCAGAGAAGATGATCAGAGGAGCTTTTGTTGAGCTCTATAAAGGGTTGGGATTTCTCAAATCGTACAGGTAACTTCACGTTTTTGTTGGCTGAAGATTAATCTGAAAGCAGAAACAGGATGACTGCATTAATATTCGTCTAATAGCAAAGATATGCGATGCAGTGGATTGAATATATATTAGATATGGAAAGATTTTCCTCATGTTGATAAAAAAAAATCATGAAAAGAATAATGCTGGCAGTTCTCAGCTGCTATGGTTATAAGATAAGAATCTTTTGCAATTTTAAATCCGTCTAAATATTCTTTCATTTGATGCTTCAGAAACTTAAACATGCTTGCTTTTGTGAAGATACTGAAGAAATTTGACAAGGTGAGGAAAGGACCTTAAAGAAATTTTACCCAAACTTGTTTCTGAGAACGAGATTAACTTTTCCTTCTTTTTGTGTTTTCAGGTCACAGGAAAGCAAGTTCTTCACATTTACCTCAAAGTAGTGGAGAGCTCATACTTCAACAGCTCCGACAAAGTAAAAATTACCCCTACCATTTTTTCAATCCAGTGTTAAAAGAGCTTTTAAAGTGATGAGCCTTATCAGAATATTGTCCTGAAACACGATTGATGTCATCAATGGCAGGGCGTAAAATTAATGGATGAAGTCGAGGAACTATTTATTAAATATTTTGCCGAGGAAAACAAAAGGAAGGCTATGAAATACCTGAGACCCACTCAAAGAAAAGAATCCCATGCAGTCACTTTTTTCATTGGTGAGCATCTTTATCTCTAGATTGAAATATGACAATGAATAAATGGATTTAAGTTGTTCATCACTAGAATCATTCCCTTCAAAAGAACACCATTAAAGCTTTTGATCGCATTTGTTATCAACTGGTCGTCCAATTCCAGCAGATCTTATATTTATTCTGTTGGCATCAAATCACTCTTCATCAAAACTTTTAATAATATGAAGAAGTTTCTTAACTCTGGCGAATCATATTAGGGTTTGGGATGGACCTAAACACGATTTTAACATTAAAAAATTCAAAACTGATACAGACTTATCAAATGATGGTTTGTTCTCCTGAATCAGGTCTTTTCACCGGATGCTTCATAGCTCTCTTTGCTGGTTATGTGATAATGGCACACATAGCTGGAATGTACACCCGCCAGTCAGATACTGTCTACATGGAAACAGTCTATCCAGTTCTCAGGCAAGTACTCGTCACTGTTCTCTCTCTTTCCCAAGTGAGAACTGAGAAGAGAGAATGCTCATCGTGTTGGAAAAGGTCTTCTAATAAAAGTGTTGCTTACACTCTCATGTTTGTGGTCTTTGCAGTATGTTTAGCCTACTGTTTCTGCATCTGTTTCTTTACGGGTGCAATATTTTCTTGTGGAGAAGAACTCTCATAAACTACAGCTTTATATTTGAATTTGCCCCCACAAGGGAGCTGAAGTATAGGGATGTCTTCTTGATATGTACTACATCTATGACTATTGTGGTGGGGGTCATGTTTGCTCATCTTACTCTCATTGCAAGGGGGCATTCTTTGATCGAAACCCACGCAATTCCAGGACTTTTACTACTGGTAAACTTCTTTCCCTGCATCTAAACTTCAGACAATCGATGCAAAGTAATAATACTCTGTTCTTCCTCCTGTCCACAGTTTTTCCTGTTGATGCTAGTCTGCCCCTTCAACATCCTGTACCGTTCCAGCCGTTATCATTTTATACGGGTTATCAGAAATATCATCTTATCACCTCTCTACAAGGTATGATTTTCTAATTAAAATAGATCACAATAGAAAAATTTGCTTCTCACCTCCTGCCCACGGTTGTAAACTGTTGGAAGATGTAATGGACTGCCATTTTATACGAAAAGATCGTATACACTATTTGCAGCAAGCTGGGTGTTCATGATATTCTTCCAACATAAACCACGCGAGCAACTTGTCAAATTTCCATCTTCTCAAAATGACTAGAACAACTTAAAATAAGATATCTGCTTGCTTACATTTTCAGGTGGTCATGGTGGACTTCTTTATGGCTGACCAACTCTGTAGTCAGGTTCAAACTCAATCTTTACTGTAACTTGAATTGAAGTAGTAGAAATATCAAGTTCAATGTTAGCTCAATACTAACTAACATGGTGTCCCATTCATCTCTGAGCAGGTGCCCATGCTAAGGAGCCTGGAGTATGTTTCCTGCTACTACATAACTGGGAGTTACAAGACTCAGGACTATGGATTTTGCATGAGAACCAAGCATTACAGAGATTTGGCTTATGCAGTTTCCTTCCTGCCCTACTACTGGAGAGCAATGCAGGTATGAAAATATTAGCCTCTTTATGTTCTTCATCATGTTGCCTGCTGTTAAAAAAATTAAGTGTGTCTTGGCTGTGCAGTGTGCCAGGAGATGGTTTGATGAAGGGGAAACAAGCCACCTAGTGAACCTTGGCAAGTATGTTTCTGCTATGCTGGCTGCAGGGGCCAAAGTGGCCTATGAGAAGGAGAAGAGTATGGGATGGCTCTCTCTTGTTGTAGTCATGTCAAGCAGTGCAACTGTGTATCAGTTATACTGGGACTTTGTTAAAGACTGGGGTTTGCTCCAACCCAACTCCAAAAATCCCTGGCTTAGAAATGAGTTGATGCTTCGTCGAAAGTTTGTTTACTTTTTATCCATGGTATATTTCTCAATTCACCTCAGTTATGCCAAATTGCCAATTCATATTCTTCTAACTTAATCTGATCAAAGTGATAAGCAACATAAATGGCTTAATGATCCGACTGCAGTCTCTGTATTTCATGGAATGGTGCGTTACTAAACAGAACTGTACATGAGATTTCTGATCTCAGGTCTAAAGGATTAACCTTTGTTCTTCCTTGCATGAGGCAAGAGGCCATGCCATTGACTCCACTGGAGCAGAATTTAAGTTAATATACCTTCATTTGCGGTTATGATCTCTTAAACAAGATGACTTAAATCAGAAGCATTGGGTATGTTTTGCAGGGTTTAAATCTTATTCTCAGGCTAGCTTGGTTACAAACGGTTCTTCACTCCAATTTTGGGAGTGTTGATTACAGAGTTACAGGATTCTTTTTGGCTGTCCTTGAAGTGATTCGACGAGGACAGTGGAATTTTTACAGGTAAATCAATGGTTTCCCATCTTCTTGACTCTAAACACACTAAAATCAACTTCTAAGCATTAGAGCTCGTAAATTGCAGTCTTCTTTCTTTCCCGTTCCTTCAAAATCATTCATTTGGACCATTTAAAATACCGCCCTCAAGCAAACTCTGTTTTATAACCCCGAGGCCGTGATAATACAACTTAGCAGAGATTCTTTTAAAAGGAAACAAGGGTTCCAATGCCAAATTTTCCTTTGTAAAAGTAGCAGAGAAGTTCTGTTTTGAGGTTCCAATCTCCTATCACTCACTATCAGACCCTGAATGGTCCAGGTTAGAGAATGAGCATCTGAACAACGCAGGCAAATTCAGAGCTGTCAAGACTGTACCACTCCCTTTCCATGAAGTGGATCAAGATTAATTCCCTCCAATGGTGGTTGGAGCTTCGGAATATGACATGGTTACTGCAAGTACTGGACAAAAGGAAGCTTACCCAGCTTGCTCACGGATTCGTGTTGGGTGTGCAATTCATGGAATTCCAAGAGACTCATCTTACATTCCAAAGTCCTGGTGAGAACCACGGAGAACAGAACCAATGCCCGCTGTATATGCAACAGAATAAAATAGTGAAAATAAAAAAATTCTTTCAGAAGAAGGACAAGGTATCCATTGCCACCTTTACATGATTCTTTGTAGCTTCAGTCGGTTTGCAGTTTTCTAATTATGATGATTACAGAGTTTAATTTTCTTTGAAACGAGTAAAGAAGAATAACAAACTGTTATTTGTTGAACTTGTTTGAAACTATTATGCTAAAAGGCTTAGGAAAGCAACCTACGGATCTTATACAAGGATTCGCCCGGTCGATACAGACAAATATTCCAACAGAACTGAAACACGATTTTTTCATTGAATTATAGTCATATATATAAAGATTTATAACAAAATCACCTAAACAAAAGGATTATTCAGAGGAGTCATATTCTTATCGAAGATTCAACTAATTTTATCTACTATAAGTGAATACGAATTTATACAAAGTCAAATTGTTGCAAAAACTTGTCTACTATATAATAACTAGTCTAGAAGGAGAGAAAAATAAAAGATAAATTTATATTTTATATATTTATTACATAATATTTAAATAATATCTTCTATATATTATTGATAATAGGTACTCATTGTTTTAGTTACTTGGTCGTAAAAATCTAGAGCATTTCCTAAAATGGACTTTCAAAGGAAAATCCAATAGATAATAAAAAATAAAATAACAAAATAAATAATTTAATTATCTTGGTTTATGTTGGAATATATGATGTCATTAGGGTGACACTGATGTAATTAGTTTAAGTTTTCTGTCTCATTTTTACTCTTATTAGGGTGAAGGGTATACTTATAATATTAGTAATTTTGATATCTAAAAATATACCTTATGGAGGAGGGTTTGGATCTAGTCCATAACTTCCAGTTTTCTCCCAATGGTGTATCTCTCATTTTTCTCCGTGACCTAAATCCATAGAGTTCTGAAAATAAATAGTTTATAAGAAATATTTTTAAAGTAAATGGGAGTTAAAAATAAAAAAATTAAAAAAATTAATACAAATTTAATAAATAAACTTCTCGTCTTCGTAATAAAATTTCGGTAATAAGAAGAGAGAAAAGGGGTGCCACCTCCTCAGCATCATAAAACAAGAAAGGAATTACTCTTTTAAAACAAGATAGGATTACATGTTTTCTAATTTCATTTTAATGCATGGGTTTTAGTAAATAATATACAAATTCACTTGTTATACAAATAATTATATAATATTAACAAATTGTACACGTTATTATATTAATTTTCACATTACTTATGCTATGATTCTTTATTTTCCAAGACAACTAAAGGTTGAGAAAATTTTGGTAAGAAAATGTAATTACCAAAATTTTAAGAGGATAAGTGTAATTTTAATATTTTTTCGCAGGGGTCAATTAATTTATGAACGAGAATGTACAAGTGGGAGAAGCGTCGCGCTCAGGAGACTCCAGTTTCACCTTTGCCGCCCTAATTGCCAGTGGCTCGACTGCTGACTTCTCCTTAAACAGGGCGGTGTGCTTCCTTCTCGGCAGGCCGACGACGGGAAACGATGGTACGGCCGTACGCAGTGAAAGGCAGGAAGCGACCGAGGAAAGAAGAGTTTGTGGACCCTGCGGGTGAAGAACGGGAAGAGGTAGGAACTGAGAACGAGATAACTCAAGAAGACGAGGACGACTTGAAGGAAGCCCAGGAAGACCTAGAGCAGTTGCCAGGAATTCCTATTCCACCCTCAAAGAAGACTCCGAATGGTGGTGTCATCTTTGTCCTCGAGAAGGCATCGCTTGAAGTTGCCAAAGTTGGAAAGGTAGGAAAAAAATTCACTTCAGTCTTATACTTTCTTTGAACTGTATGGTACTTGGAAGTTGGAAGCGGCGGGTTTGTTATTCCTTTTTTAGGGTTTTCTGTTTGGCGGACTTTATGTCTCTATTTTTATCTCTATTTTTTATTTTTGGTTCGAGTTAGACTTAATAGTTTTAGTTTATCTCTCTTGCTAAAATCAATTCGTAGTTCTGGTTCAGAGTTGAATTGTGTTGCATACTTTCAGGTACCCTGTTGTTTTTTTTTGCTTAGGTGCGGTTTGTGGGACGTTTCTATGAGGTTTCCGCAGTGGGTTCGAACTTTTCGTTTAGATAGTGCAATTATTTGAATTTGTTTGTTTCATTATGATGGGACTTGGCGATCATATTGCTTTTATCTGGAATGCTATTCTTTAATGTTCAGTGCACATATAGATTCCCAAGTACCATACCCGTGTGACTAAGAGGCCCCTCATGTGGCCACTGGACTAAAGGTTCAATTTGCTGATCAGGACTACATCTATACCACGTCGTATAAGAATTGAGTTTTGGTTTTCTATTTTTTTCTTTATATTAGCACCAGTTTTTGTGCTATTTTTAGCACAATTTGGATTTTGATTTGACGATAATTATACTGTTCTACTAGTAGAAGACGTTTCGTGTGTGGGAAAAGCTTCTCTTTTTTTTTTTCCTCGATTTTTCCGTGTATTGAAGATTAAAGGATATCTGCCGTGTGAAAATTATCTCCATAGTGAAAATTGGTTTTTGCTGTTCTACATGGTTCTTTTTCATCCTCATCCTGGAACTATTTTCACTTCTGTGTATAGCTTTTTTAAAAGCTTCCTTCTTCAATGTAGAATGTGTCTTTTCAGGCATGGATCTTTCTTGAGCTAGTCAGGTTTGATATTTCTCAGTTTAGGTTTTATGATTTTGCTTCCTGGGAGTCAGCATTTTCTTTGGTTTAGGGTTTAAACTTGCCTTCTCAATAAAACTTGGGTTCTGAGGACTTGCATCAGTTGCCTTCATGGAGTTCAAATAATTCTTATGCAGTTTTACTATTTCTGAAAAGTAGAATCTAAAGTGCCGATCATCATATCTCTGTTTTTTTTTTTTTTTTGTCACAGACATATCAGATTTTGAATTCGGATGATCATGCCAATTACCTGAGGAAACATAAACGGGATCCTGCAGAGTATAGGCCTGACATTGTTCATCAGGTATCAAGTTTCTATGACATAAAAATTTTATTCTGTTTGCCTCTTTCTTAGCTGGTAGCAGTTTTTGTACAACTTTTAAATTCGGATCTTGCAGAGGCATATAGAAATTTGGGCTACTTGATATATTAATGGCAGCAATTCTATTGTAGTAGAATCAAGCCCAGCTGTGATCCTCAATGTTGTTAAAAATTTTGATGCTTCTTCTATGTAACCATCAAAGCCTTAGTGTGTTGCCAATGGTCAAAGTTTTTTCTTTTATGTAGAATGGGCAAAGTTCTTTCTTGCATGAGCATGCTGGAAAACAATTAAAACAACTTGATAAGTTAGTACACACGATGCGGGTCGGAACTCTTGTGCTAATTGGCCTGCAAGCATTTTGACAGCAAGTTTAAACAATTAAAGCTTGGGACTGCTATTAACCATGAATATTTACTATTTATGTGGATTATTTTGCAGGCACTCCTAGCAATACTTGATAGTCCTCTTAATAAAGCTGGGAGGCTGCAAGCCCTTTATGTGAGAACAGAGAAAGGGGTGCTTTTTCAAGTAAAACCCCATGTTCGAATGCCAAGGACATTTAAGCGTTTTTCTGGGCTTATGTGTAAGTTAGTAGTTCGTGAGCAAACTCATGTGTGGGTGCACATGCCTTCTCAATTCAATTGTTTACTCAGATAGAACCTAGTTACATTTTATTTGTTATTTATCATTATTAATTTTCTTCTGGTGTTCACTGCAGTGCAACTACTACAGAAGTTAAGTGTAACTGCTTCTGGTAAGCGTGAAAAACTGTTGCAGGTGATCAAGAACCCAGTAACTAGGTATTTACCAGTGAACTCGCGGAAGATAGGTAGGATGTAATCCTCCACAAACCACCTCATATTTTAATGGCATTCTAAGAGTATTTCCTGATTGATATTGGCTGGCATTGCAGGTCTATCTCATAGTTCAGAAAAATTAGTTCAATTGCGGGATTATGTTACTGCTGTGAGTGACGATGTTGATCTGGTCTTTGTGGTATGTTTGTAGTTATTGGACTTCTTCTGGTTTTATGTTACTCAATGAATCTCCTTTAGGATTTGTGGAATTGCACATTGGCTGCTAGAGTGCCTATTTTTTAATAATGTATGCCATCATAATCTGTCTTCCAATGTATAGGTTGGCGCAATGGCTCATGGGAAAATTGATAAGGATTACACAGATGATTTTATATCAGGTGAGTCACTATTTGCAATTTATTTTATAGAAAACATTCCGTCTAAACGACAATTTCTGAGTGGGCATGTAGCCAAGAAAAAATTATGATACTTCTTATTGTAATTATTAATCCTGGCATTGGAAGGCTTAGGATTCATTTTACAAACAATGTTTAAACAAATTACGTGAAGATTAATTTTTGGAGTACAAGTTTTCATTAAAAAAATAAAGAAAAACTATGATATACGAACTAGGTTATTTGAGATTTGATCAGAAGTTATTTAGAGTTGGAATATATAAGAGATAATTGAAAAGAAATGGAATAGGGAGGAAGAGAGGGTTGTGAAGGCATACTTTCCCTGTTCTTTCACCTTATTCAACCTTGTACACTCATGGCTCTCCTTGCATTGCTCTTTACTTTTTTTCAAAAAAAAATTAATTTGCTGATAATGTTTTCAATTACCTGTTTGCAGTTTCTGGTTATCCGTTGAGTGCGGCATGTTGTATAGGAAGAATTTGCAACGCATTGGAGCAGAAATGGAAGATTTTGTAAAAGCTGATTGGCCCTATTTTACCCTGGATGAAAATTCGAGCATACTGTGTTACGTTCGACATTGTAGCATTATTGAGAGGAACCTAACCTGACCTTGTTGTGCATTATTGAGGCACCTGCTACGTAAGAGAATACCTTTATCTTTCTTCCTTAAAATGTTTATTTTATTTGGTTTTAGTTGGTCTAGATTCTATTCGCCTCATTTTCTGAGGCTAACTGGCCAGGTAGAAACCCCTTCCAAAGAATTGAAGTGCAGTATTAATCTCTGGAAAGTATTTTCTAACTGGAGAAGGATTTTAGTATTTCTTGAAAACGGTACCAATCCCTTGGTGTTATTGTTATTTGTTAATCTCCAGTTATGTAAATTTGGTTTGATTAATTTAAATTTGCCTAAATTTCATCCCTGTTCTGGAGTTCATTGATTTTATGTGGGGGGGGAAATGAAAATCCGTTTCGAATAGGACCAACTCGATTGCTGTAAACGAAAGAAACCAGGCGACTAATCGTTCGACTGAGAACATGGGGAGAAGTAACCCTTAAAATGCTTTCAGTTGCATCATTCTTCAAATTCTTCAGAACTTGTGTTCAGTACGTAAGCTAAGGATGTGCCTTCTCGCTCCATACGTAGCAGTATTCCCCTAACGAAAACAACGAATTCCCTGGAAGGCCGCAGCAGTTTAAAGAAACATAATCTGCAGAGTGGATTAAGATTCGCAAGTTCGGGAGTCAGACTCGGCCTGAATCTGGCTAGAGTCGAGGTTGAACCAGCCTGAATCTGTTCTAATTCCAAGTTCATATGCTCTGTCCTAATCCTAAGTTATCCGTCCAAGTTATGGGTAGATTCGACGAATCGGTAAAACTGTGGTCGAAAATAGAAGATGCTTTCACGTTGCTGGGCATTTTAATGTGTCTGAATTCTGAACTCATTTTTCAAGGTAGTGCAGTCTAGGCGCACTGGACCTCTCTAGGACCGGAGCATCAGGAACACAGAATAGGCTCCTAGCCTCCCGCCGTCCAGTCTGCCTTCGTTTGATTGCCGAGACACTACAGAAGGCGTTTCCAGTTTCCACGACTGCTGCCCGTCATAACATGGCCGCTGGAGCGGTGTGTTGCGGCGCAAGATCACCGTCTTGCCTTTTAGCAACAACTTCATCTTCTTCAACTGCGAGCTTTCCTTCTCCTTATTTAAATCTTCACTCAAGGACATTCTCGGGGTTAGTCTTCTATTTCCCATATCTTCCTGTATTTCACTTACGTGCTTCTCTTCGTTACGATGACCGCTCAAATTCCAGTATATAGAATTGTCAGTTTGGTCCCTTTTGTCGACTGGTTGTTGGCCAAGGTGATTACCGTCGAAGTTCTAGTTTTAGTTTTCGTGCGGCTAATGTGTTTTGTTTTATTTCAGCCTCCTGATAGCTCATTGTGCTGGTTTGTCACCAAAACGAGGTTTCCATTTGTTTGTGAACCTCGGATACGAGGATAAGAATTTTGAAGTGCTCCAGGAAGCTGAACTGTCGTCTTCTCTGGAAGATAGTGTCGACTCTGACAGTTTTATTTTCGAGGTAGATTGTTTAATCAACATCTCGTGCATCTTCTTATCCGTCTATTTAGCTTTTTTATATCTAAGAGTTATTGTGGTTTTTAGCATATTAAAGGCTGAAAACTGATTGACCACCATACATTCGCTTTCAAACACCGTTACATAATGCTAGCCTTGTAATTGTGGGTGGTGAAATGAGACGTTTTTTAACCCTTTATTTGTGGTTTGTGCTCTTGAATAATGGTGTAGTCAACCATGTGTTTGTTGTAAATCTAATGAATAGTGAAGGTTATAAATTCAAGTAAGAAAAGTTCTAGCTCTGCATGTCAAGTTGATGTTTATTCATGAGAATCAATTATTCGGAAGATATAGATAGGAGATTGCTTAAAAGAATAAGAAAAGTTCTGCATGTTACTGACCATTTGTTAACTCTAGGGAGTACAATAAAAAAAAAAAAAAAGCTAATTAGGATATACTGAAGGAATAGTATCTAGTATGAGCTTTGTATGTCTAATGTAAGTTGAATCTACAGAGGATTGAGGCTATGCTGGTTTTTCTTTTAAAGTTCTAAAATTGTTCTTTACACTTACTGTTTTTGTGTATTTTAGGAGGCTACTGTTGATATAAAGCTTCCAAGGAGGAGTCTGCTTGTGCATCTCACCTGCAATGCATGTGGTGGAAGAACAAAAAGGCTTATCAATTGACTAGCTTATGAGCGTAGAACAGTTTTTGTGCAGGTATGTTAAATTTTAATTGCTACAATGTCATCCTAATTTGTCATATAGTCATTTTAATCTGTTACTCAAGTACATCCTTGTTTTGTTTCATACTTCTTCATGAAGCTATAAATCTATTTATTTTTTGTTTGCTATTCTTGTGGACTTAAAGCATTTTAAACCATCGTTGCTGAAGTACATCTGCTACAAATGTTGAAATAACAGCTCAATCTGAGGAAAATATTGGGTAGAAACTCTTATTGAAGACTGATGTGTTCAGTTATTAACCACAGAGGACTTTCTGTATCTTGAGTATTTTATTTTGGGCAAATTGTATTTTGATCTTTACTTGCATGATTTTGGCAATATGTATTTAAGTCTGTACTTGAGTAATGAAAAGGTCCAGACACCCTGGTCAAGGTTGTACAATGTCATTGAGATAATGGCACAGCGTTCTTCAGAAATCTCTTATTACAGTGGATCCTCAAGGATATGTTCTTCCTTTTCTTGGCCTCTTGTACCTTTTGTCTTCCTTTTCTTTCCAGAAAGGTTATCATTCAAGAGGGAAGTGTTTAAATTTTATTCAAACCTGGAATTACAACTTCCAAGTGCATTAAAGAAAAACTATAGCTTGTATTGTTTATGTAGAAGATAATTTCATTGGTAGAAATGTTATTATTTTGGAACTGCACAAAATTTGTCTGTTTTAATGACTTAGATTACAACTACAATATGAGCACTTTACTATGGAATTACCTCAAAGCTTCTGTACACACCAATTCATTGAGTTGATAATCTTATCTCTTATGTATCATTTTGATTGAAGTCCCTTCATTTATTCAATCTTGAAGACATTGGAACATTTCATATTCTGTCTTTTCATATGACTCCATCTTTTCATGTTACATTGTTCTTCCAACCAGCATTCAGGCTGTCTTCAGCATCACAAATTAGTTGACAACCTCAGTCTTGTAGTTGAGTTTGATTGGAGGGAGGAAGAGGGGTCATATGAAGACATGGACCAGTTCCTCAATGATCCAGACGATGTCAGATTCTTTAGCAACTTCCTATGACTCAAAGCTACTTTCCAGTTCGTTTTGTTCAATTTACTCCATCTGTTCTTTAAGGTCAGTTATCTGGATATGAATCATGATGCCAACTGGGGGATGAGGGCCAAAGCTTTCATCTTGTATTTGAGTGAAGATCATGCACCAATTGGATTTAGTGTTTGACATGAATATGTAGAACTACCCAAAGTGGCGATTTCTTTGTGCAAATACAGCTGAAGGCCAGTTAAAAATATCATATATTCACTTTCTGAGATACATCATGGTCTGCTTGACATTTTCAAGTTCTCAGAAAACTGTCAAGTTCCCAGTTTGTCTGTGACTGCATCTCTCATTCTCCATTCAGCAAGCCTTCCAATTTCAAGGTATAACTCAGCAAATATACAAGTGAAAACTCGATGTCTAGCATCTATAAGAAAGGTGTGCTATGAAATGCACTGAGCACTAGAGCATGAACTCCAGCAGAACAAAAGCAGCTAAGCCAACACTCACTGTTGATGCCATCAGACCGCCACGGTAACTGACCACAATCTGTCCGTTCTGCATGTAACAAGAGGAACAGTTTTGGCTATATCAATGTATAAGCAAAAAAGAACAAGATTGTATGCAACAAAAGAAAAGACTGTGACCAATTCTTCTGGAGCATATGCTGATGATTAGTGTCTCTTGGATCAATCATAGATATATACTATTCTACCTCATATGTGAAATAATATAGGTAGATGCTACTTCCTGGCTATGACCCATCCAAGAGACTCACCACTTAGATCATTTACCACTAACTTCTTCTTCAGTGCACAATTTTAATTTGAAAACTATACTAATATATAAGGCACATTACCATGTCTGGTGTGGGTGCGGGAGCCATTATATCATTGGAGTCTTCGGCCTTTGGTGGAAGAGACTTGACTGGGGCTGGTGGGCTCACAACTGGTGCAGGTGCAGGCGCAGGTTCATGATGGTGATGTTTCTTCTTTTTCTTTTTGTCCTTCTTTGTGGCTGCGGGTGCAGGTGCTTTTTCTGATGGTGATGCCACTGGTGGCAAGGTTGGTGGGCTTGCCACAGGTGCTGGTGTCGGTGGCATCTGCTCAGTGGGCAAGGGTGCTAGTGGTGCTTTTACTGGTGAAGGTGAAACTTGTGGTGGGGGTGGAACAGGTGTGGTGGGTGGAGGTGATGTGGGGCTAAGTGGCACTGCTGGTGGTGGTGTAAATGATAATGGTGGAGATGATTGTGAAGGTGGTGGACTTTGGATTGCAGGAGGTGGTGTAGTTTGTGTCGGGCTTAAAGATGGCACTGATTTGGGTGGTGGTGAGGATGGCACAGGTGGGGGCAGAGGTGAAGTAGGTGATGGAGGCGATGGATTGGGTGGCGGAGTTTGGGCAGATGTAGTTGGAGTTTGCATGGGTGGGTTAACTGGACTGAAAGATTGTGGTGGTGACTGTGTTGCTGGTGGTATGGGTGTTTGCGCCAGTGGTGTTTGCTCCACTGTTGGAGTAGGAGGAGCGCCTGAGGGTGATTGAGCCATTGCTTGTGGTGGTGTTGGCAGAACTGCAGCTGGTGTTTGGGTAACTGTCACTGGGGTTGGCAATGCTGCAATAGGCGGTTGGGCCATTTCCACCGGTGGTGTAGGCAAGGGTGTCACAGGGGGTTGGGCCATTGTTAGTGGTGACGTGGGTACAGTTGCTGTGGGTGTTTGTATCATGAAAGGTGGTGGCAGATACCAAGTTGTTGAGGGTGTTTGTGGGGCCACCACCACTGGTGGTTTGGGTAAGGCTGCTTCAGGTGTTTGGGCTACTGTCACTGGTGCTGTTGATATGGTTGCTGCAGGTGTCTGGGCCACTGTCACTGGTGATGTAGGTAGGGCTGGTAGAGGTACTTGTGCCCCTGATATTGGTGTAGGCATAGCTGCTAAGGGTGTTTGGGCTACTTTTGTTGATGTTGAAGATGAGGAGGTGGGGGGTGCTTGGGCTACTGTCTCCGACTGCTTAGGCGATGGAGAGGTTGGTGGTGATGCTTGGGCAGCAACTGGTGAGCTTTGCGGTGATGGGCTAGCTGGGCTCAAGGGTAGCAAGAATGTTGGTGGCAGAGATGAGGTGGGTTTTTTGGTACTAATGGGTGTTTCGGCTTTTGCAGCTGGTGGTGTAGGAGGGCCTATCACTGGTACTTGAGGTGCTGTTGCCGGTTGTGCAATTGGGGCTGTGGTTGGTGTTTGGGTCACTGCTGCTGGTTGTGTAGATGGAGCTGTCCCTGGCACTTGCACTTCTTTTGATGCTAGTGTAGGTGAGATTGCAGAAGGTGTTTTAGCCACTGCAGTTGGTTGTGTAGTTGGTGCCATTGCAGGTGATTTTGAAAAAGCCACCAGTGATGTGGGTGGGGATTTATCAGGTGTTTGGGCCACTTCAATTGGTTGTGTAGGTGTTGCTGCCATGGGTGTTTGTGCCAGTGGTGCAGATAATGTAGGCTGTGAAGGGAATGCCAAGGGTGAAGTTTGCAGCAATGGGCTTGGACTTACAGACATTGCCGATGTTGGCAGAGGTGATGCTGCAGGAGTCGTACCCTCTTCAATTGATTCTGCAGCTGGTGATACCATTGGTGTTTGTCTCACTTCTACAGGTGGTAAAGGCGAGGTTGGTGCAGGTGATTGGTTTGCTGTTGTTGGCTGCATGGATGGCGTTGTTGTAGGTGTTTGGACCACTACCATGGGTTGCATGGGCGCAGCTGTTGTTGGTATTTGCACTGCTTCTGGAGATTGCACGAGCAGTACTGCCTCAGGTGCGTGGGATGTCGTCAGTGATGAAGTCGGAACCAAGATGGGAGCCTTTTCTACTATTGTTGGTTGTGTAGATGTTGCTGCAGTGGGTGTTTGAGCCACCAACGTCGGTTGTGTAGGAGTTGCTGTTGTTGGTGTTTGCAAGACCGTTACTTGTGGTACATTCAGGGAATCTGGAGCTTGTACCACCGCCAATGGTGTTGTAGATGGGGCTGACACTGGTGCCTGAGCATTGGCAAGACAGAATGTAGTGGCGAATAAAGCTATGATGCAGAACCAAGACCAGTAGTACCTTGTGTCCATTGTGTGTGGAATTGCGGGTACGAACTGAGATTGATCTTCTTGAGTCCTCTGCTTATAATGGGTAAACAATCAAGAAATTGTTGGGTATGGATGGAAAATTGATCTTTTCATATAGGTGGACGTCTTTTGGTTGCTCTTAAATTTCTCGTACTCTGATCCTGTCATCTAGTATGCTAATTAATTGTTGTAAAGTGTGGTGATGACAAATAAATTAGTGGTTTGCAGAAGGAATGTTGTGAGGAAGCAGAGCCCTGAGATTTAAGCAGTTAATCTCAAGAAGATCAACTTGAACGGCACTAAATTGCCAAAAGGGAACCCGAGCTAGGGGCCATTCTTTTCATCTGAACAATTGGATTGGGGTGGGGAGCCTTAGACCTGAGAACAAATACGACGGCTGCCTCAATTCAAGTTTATATTACACGAAGTGAACATTAGGCAGCGAGTCAATTTAACAAGATGGAAGGTGATGAGAAAAGCAACGACAACTAACGTCCTCCACGACTGGTGGCAGATAGTAGCAAATATTTTCCGGTACACCGTCACGGTATCTAAATTCTTCCAGTTGTTCTCTTCTCTGCTATCCCCATTGAATTACTATAACACTTTTGTACACTAATTATAAGCTGGTAATGGGCCTCCCAGGGATCCTGTCTGTCTGTGGCAGGTCGTGAGTTGTAATCACAGAGCCAGAATTCGGCTAGTATTTATCTTTCCAATAAATTAATCGTGATGGATCAGAAGTCAACAAGCTTAATAGCAGTTTAATTTTGGCCAGATGCTGAATCCATATTAAGTAGCTTGTATTAATGATAGGAACTCGTCTGCAGGAGATGATAAGAGAGTAACCCATCGTAGAAATTTGGTCAAATAGAATTCGCTTTCAGGTGACTGTTACAAACAGAACATCATACTGAAAATGTCATGGATCTTGGATAAGAATTTAGTTGGGCTGGCCAAGGGCAGACGAGAAGATGGTGGATCCTCCTTTTTTATCTTCTTCCTCCTGAGCCGGAAGAACTGTTGCATCACATCTGCACATTCTGTTGCGAGAATGCCACGTCGGATTGTCATCTTTGGGTGGAATGGATGGACTGGGGCTGCCGGATCAGTTTCACTTGGAAAGAGGCTGTTGATGAAAATAACTTGTTAAACACAGGGATACGAACTTTGACACTCAATGTTCCTCAACTGTTAAAGTTGACAATGCTTAAACAAATTGCAAGCTGTCCTTTAGCTCACATTTGAGAATGAAATCCACAGTTTTGAGATCTTAGACGGACAGAAACAGATGCAGTTCGAGTGAGAGCAATTAAGCTTCACATGATCTTTTTTCACGCTGGGCTACCTTTCAGTTTGTTTTGACTACGCAGATGAAACAACAAAGAAAATAAAATATACCTAATCCAGGTGCCATCAGCACCAAGCAGCTTGTTTGGAGCTCCCCATACCACAGTATCTATTCGAGCCTGAAGAATTGCTCCAGCACACATTGCGCATGGTTCAAGGGTCACATAAAGTGTTGTTTCCTGGAATAACAAAGAGATTTTCATGGGTCATAATCACTTTATGACTTTCGTCAAACTCATTACCTTCATGGAACTATGAAGCCTAAACTATTTGAGAATGGTATCACATTACCGTAATATAATAACCAAATGTTTTCACTATCAAGAAAGCAATTAAAATGGATGTTAGAGAGGAGGGTAGTAAAACGGGGAGCTCCACAGATGGAAGACAGAACAATTCAACAGTTAGTCAACTAACATATATTTTTTGGTAATGCAATTCTGACAACAAATAAAGTATTTAACCATCACACCCTTTCGGAATTCCACAGCCAGCATTCCATCTTCCCCATGCACGGATGTGCAAAACCTTCCTTTCTCTATCTCCTGCCTTCTCATGCACAAGCCACCCACCCACACACACCCTAAAGTAACTTCAGAAAAAGTTTGCCTGGTTATGCATTACTCTGCATTGATGTACACACCCTTCCCCTTCCCATTAGAGTTAATCTTATTTTTATTCAAAAGAAAAAAACTGACCACTAATACTGGCACTAAATTTGCAGAGTAAAATCAAGTTCTTAAACTAGTACCGAAAGGCGCCATGTCCTGAGCAGGTTGGAGGCTTCACGTATACAGATCATTTCAGCATGGGCAGTTGAATCTCTTAATTCTTCGACCCTACAGCGGATAGATAACAAGAAGTAAAATTAGGATTTTTCACTAGCAAAGGACGAAAGGATTCTAGGTAGTTAATTTACTCACAGGTTGCAACCTCGAGCAATGATCTTCCCATGTTGGACCAGCACAGCACCAACAGGGACCTCCCAAATGTCAGCAGCCTTCTTTGCTTCTATCAGTGCTTCCCTCATAAACATTTCGTCTACTCTTGTTTGTTCTTGTTCAAGCTTAAATGCTTCTTCCCATTCATCAAATCTATCTCTTGGAACTTGCTTATTTCTTTGGAGCTTCCTTTGCTTCAATTCTGAATCATTGCCCTCAGTTCCACTGGGTCCAGCTTGCTTTTGTTTGCCAGATTCAAACCTTGCCTCAATTTCACCAACTTCAGATATTTTTTCTTTTCCGGAAGAGGTTGCTAAGGACCCAGGAGGCCTTGATGAACCACCCATTGGTGGTGATGACAAGTTAATGGCTGTTGTCGATGACGTAGGAAGAGAAGTTACATTTGGTGGCCGTGATAAATCCACTGTTCGTACATGAGAAGGAACTCCTCCTCCTACCTTTGCACCTTCAGAAATTCCAAGATTCTTCTCTCCGATATTAATTGATTGTGATGATGAATTACCAGCTAATGGTAATGATGAAAAAGGTGAGACACTATGCAATGGAAATGATGGTAGTGAAGAATCACTTGTTACTACACCAGAGGGAGCACCAGTATTTCTAACTAGATCTTCAACTTTTCCAATAGGTTCGCCTCGAATCACCGAAGAATGACCTTGAAGTTCTGTACTACTCACTAAAATTGCAGCATCAGCTTTGATGTCTGTCTTTTTGTCTTGCAGGAACACTGTAGTAGATTTTTCTTTATCTGGAATTGAAGCATTAGTTGGTTGAGGTTGATCCTGAAGTTTTACTATTGGTTCTTTTGGGGTAGCTCTTCTCTCCTTTCTCACATCATTGAGATCTACCTCATTACCAGAAAACCACGATTCGCTGCTCACTGATTCATTAGATGAGCTCTTTGCACTTTGCTTTATAGAGGAAGTATGAGATTCTGCACGTGAGCTCCAACCTGTTCTGACAATGTTGCCAATGTAGCCCCACAGAGACCTGCCAGACTTCCGAACTACAGCGTTTTCTGCATTACTAGGATCAGCTGACTCTACAACTGGCGCAAGAGAAGTGTCGTCAGGTGCTGTGACTGAAGGTTCCTGTGAAGACAGGCCTGTTTCAGCCCACATTTCATCTGATGGTCCTTTTGGCCCAGGACCTCCAGAAGATGACCGCCTTGTGTCATCAAAACTTATATGCATATCCACTGACATATTTTGATCCTTTAGTATGTATTTCTCTTCTTTAGATAACATAGATGCTGTTTTGGAGGTTGACATTTCTTCTTGTACTTTATCAAAAAACTCACCAATAATTTGTTTGGAAGATTTATCCAGACGGTCAGCTGAGTCTATAGTGTTATCTTTGATAACAAGCTCAGCAGGTGTGCCAGACACTTCTTCTGTGCCTATTCTATCATTTTTATCATCCAAAGTTTCATAAAAGGCCTCTTGTGTATTGTATGAATTTGATTCCTCTCTGCTAATTGAACCTCTAAGAATCAGTTGTCGCTGAGATTTTCTCTCAAACTCATTTTGTGCACCAATTTCTTGCTTTTCTGTTTCCTTAGTGCAATAAAGCTCAGAACTTGAAATACCTTCCTGGTTCTTTGTACTAATTTCAGCAATCTTTTGAGAATTGGAAGCTCTTTCCAGATCTCTGTCATAAATTCGGGGTTCTTTTCTTGATCCGATCCTAATAGTTGCCTGCTCATCTGTCTTGTCATGTTTATCCCTCCCCTCATGAACCATGCTTGCAGATGAAGCCAGGTTTTCTTCCCGGTGGCTTGTTCTATACATCCATCTAGAATCATTTGTCCTTTCAGTACACTTGGCATGGGTTTCTGAAGCATTTTCGAGTCTATGAGACTCTTCACTTGATTCGGTAATCTCTCCTACTTGAAGCTTTTTGTCAGCCGGATGTTCTCTTGCATCTTCAAGTAGTCTGCTCTCAACCACTCTGCTTTGGTAAGGCTTCTTGAAACTAGATCTCCTGTCAATATCACTACTTTGGATCTCAGATGTCTTTTGAAGCATTTGGGTCTTCTCTTTCAATTGAATGCGGCTGTCAAATTGGTCGTCTGTTTGGATATGTTGTTTCCATACTTCCTCAACCAAATCAACAGCAGCTCTACTTTCCCTCACATCATCCTCATGACTTCTTGGCGCTTCATTAAAAATTTTAGATTCTCTCCTGGACTCTTTTTGTCCATCAACTTTTTGCTCATTCTGAAAAAATAGCTCTTTTTGTTTTTGTGCCAAATTTGTATATGAAGTAGAAGTTTCTTCCACATCCACCACTCTCATTTTGGATAGCTTCCCAGAAGTAGAAGCCTTCTGGGTCCCACTCACCCGAGACCCAGACACCTCAGTGACCCTCTGCAAATTTTTGGCTGAATCCCACTCAAAATCACTCTTCATTATATCTGGCTTCCTTAAATCTTCCTTCTGTGAAAGTTCCATCACATCCTCCTCGTACGCTTGTGAATTTATAAATCTCTCAGTTTGTGAGTTGTGTTCACGAACCTTTGAGGATTCACCAATTATGTTCTCCTTCTTAAATTTAGCACCTCTCTTCAATTTTGTGTCCTCCGCAATGTTGTGTCCATAAATTCTCTGCTCAGCAGTTGAGATCAAATCCAAACTACCTTCAGTTTCACCTTCAGACAAAGCAGAATAGTAAGATGAGCTAGATCCATCTTTCCTTCCTTCAGAAGTATCACCTTTTAAAGAACTTCCTTTTCCAGCTTGCCTGTATTTGTCAATAGAATTCACCATCCTTTCACTTTCCAACCTCCTTGAAGAACCTTTCCCAACAAATTTCTCTTCTTTTTTCAAATGTTTCCTATTTCTTTGAACACTCAAATGCTTGTCATCAACCTTTCTGGCAATCTCTTTTTCACAAGTATCTCGTTTATGAGTACTGATCTTATTCTTCTTTTCTACATAGGACTTCTCTCTAGCGTCAGTTAACAAACTAAGAATTTCATTGAAACTGTCATAATTACTAGAATCAAACTCGTCTTTCTCCCGAAGCATATAACTCAGTCTTCTTTCCCCCCACCTCTCCCGAGGCGGGCACCGGGACCTGTACATCCTCTCACAGACGCAGTGGCAATCACATGGTGCTGCCAAGCGGCAGTAACCAGGCACAGCTAAGGACAGCCTTCTGGAAACCGACCAGTGCATCAGAGTGGACTGTCTCAATCCATATAAAACCCTCGGGTTTACTGTAGTCCCGTAGACGGGAAATGCACCTAAATACGAGTAATAGCTCTCCAATCTTTCACTAGAGGCGTAATAACCAGTTGAAAAGAAGTCGCCCTTGTTCTTAAAGCTCATTCCGGAGCAGATGCAAGAATCCATGAACTTCAGTCTTCACGCTTCTGGAACTCTGCCTGTTAGTTCTCTTATTCCTTTGAATCCGGTGCTCGAATGGAAAAACCAATAAAGAGAAGAAATAGACAGAGAAAACGAGCTTACCTTGGGAGATTTAAGATGATGGGATTGAAGGAATCATCCCGGTCGAGGGGGGTTGCGGGGGGCCGGGTGTATCACAATTCTTCTGATGAATGCCGAGGGAGGAGATTCGCCCGCCGTTGTGGAGCTAGTCACTGTGCTGAGTCAGCAAGGCATCGATCTACGACTCCAATTACGAAAGGAAAGGAGATTAGAAAGTCGACTCGTTTGCTGGTGCAGAAATCCACATGGTAACTGTAACTCGACATTGCCTGGACGACTCGACTGTCGGAACTCGGATAAGCTCCTAGCTTAAGTAACTCGCTCTGTGTATATACTTTGAACCGGTCTGAACTCAAGAGGCTCGACCACTCCGCGAGGGCAATGCAACAACAAACTAGAATGGCCCTATGAGCAAGAAGGGGTCCGGCTTCATGGGGAACCCGACCGGACTCAAAAACCCGGAGATAAGTTTTAAATTTCACTCCAATATAGGCATTAGAACTTTGAGAGAACATTTCCCTACTCTTTGCTGGCCAGGAACGACTCGGAAACGTTTCGATGATTGAGTCGACCGCCACTCGCCATCGAGCTACAAGCACTTCGATCTTCATTGCCGCATCGTCTCTCACAAAAAAGAAACCTAATTAGATGCCATTGGTTTCTCACCGTATTCAGTCGTTTTTTTTTTTTCTGAGAAAGATTTCTTCTCCTCTGTTTAATCTGGTCTGCTAGAAAATTCTCGCGGATACTTTCTTCATTATCTTCTTCTTCTCCCGTTAGTTCCGAGTTTGCGTTTTGATCAAACGACGACATGGACTCCGACGAAGAAGATTTTGTCTTCTACGGGACTCCGATCGAGCGAGAGGAGGAGATGACTAGCCGCAAGAAGAAGGTAGCTGCGGAAACCGCTGGACAGATGCGGAGTCTCCCACCGTGGAAGCAAGAGGTCTGCTTCTGTTTTCCAAACGTGTTGATTTCGCTTGCGTGTTTGAATTTGGTGAATTCACGAAATCGTGATGGGCGGTTGAAATATTAGATCGTTTTCTTTCTTCTCTAGCTGATTCTTGAGAGAATGTCTATGTTGATGTCATAGTAAGTGTAGTCTGTCTATAGAAAAAGAGAGTAAATTCCTAGTAAAAAAAAAACTGATTAACGTTTTTCTGGGTTGCGGCTATAATGATTGTTTTCACTAACTCTCTCTAAATTAGCGTAACCTGCTTTATTTTGAGTTTTAACAATATTGCTTGTTCCTCTGTTTTTGCTAAATTCTAAGTTGCTTTTACTTTTAGGTTCTTGAAGCATCTATATATCATATGTGAAACTTGGTAGATAAAATGTCTGTCTCTGAACTGGGTTTGGAGTTTGAAATTTGTAATCAAAATTTTGTACCTCCTCTATGAAATACATCTATTGGCACCGAACTTCTGTATTTGGGATCACAAATGTAAATTACTTCAGTTCCTTTTGAAAAATCTCCTCCCTGTAGGACGACTTAGTGCTTGTGTGACCGGTTTCTACTTTATTGAGGAACTGTCATCTGTTTACAAACAATAAGCTTCCATGTCATGTTGTTGTCTATACAGCAGAATGACATTTATCCGAGTTTTATGATTCCTATTGTCAAATAAGGAAATATTTTAAACTTTGAGTGCGGTTTACAGTTTTCTACTAACCTATATGTTTTCTGGATGCATCTAATTCAAACCTGTCATGTGGAAACCTTTAATTATCTTAACCTTAAGGATTATTAGATGGCTGGATCTTTCTCAAAAAAAAAAAAAAATGGCTGTTTCTGTCAAGGAAACCCTTGTCTGTGTTTTTTACTACATTTTTCTCAATGCTGAGTACCATATAAACAAAATATCTTTTTTGAGTTTGATAAAAGCAAACTATCTCAAGATTGCCAAGGCTTTGATATTCTATGGATTTTTTTATTTTTTTTGGGAAAGTGAGATCGATTGCATTAGAAGGAGGTAAGGGTACAAGGAGCCTCCCAAAAAGAGGGGGAGACCCAGAGAACAAGTTAAGTTACACATTGCTAGTTAATTAACTAAAAACAAAATACTGCAGGCTAACAAAAACAGGCGCAGTACAATCCTGATCCAGAGGACAAGTAGGGTGGTGAATGGTCAGCTTGGGGAGTAAGGCACCATCTCTTGCAAGTCTGTGCACTTGACCATTAGTTGATCACGGGGTATACGACCAGGAAATGTGCAACCAAAATAGGAGACACCAGGGGGATTGGACCTTGTTTTGTGCATCTATTTCCAAGAATAACACCAAACTGAGACTTGAATCACTTACATTTATTTCAGAAGGATAATGATTGATGGCTTGGCTAATTTTATGCGTATGTGAAAAGGGATCTCAGACACTTTATATACTATCTCTTAAATAGAACGATTCATCAAAAACTGCTTAGCCAAACTTGCATTTGTCAGAGATCCTTCAAGTGCAAGAAAACAGTAATGCAACAAAAAAGTTGTTGGTTATTTCTTGTGAGGCAAATTTGACGTGGTCTTGTTTGGAGACTAGCACTGGCTTTTTTTTTTTTTATTGTGGTTCACCAGTTCAAAATAGTTTTTACAAGGTCTTATTCACATGTTCCTTTTTGGAAAGTAATTGTTTGCTTGACCGTTCTCTGTACTTTTTCTTTTCTCTTTCATACTGTTATCATGATAACTGGAAAATTGGGAGTTTCAGGTTACAGATGAGGAAGGGCGAAGACGATTCCATGGAGCCTTTACTGGAGGGTTTTCTGCAGGATTTTACAACACTGTTGGCTCAAAAGAGGGTATATATTTATTATTGTTATTATTTTTATTTCCTCATCTTGGATAATTTTTGGTTGAATGAAGGTGGGTGATTGACGGATGCCTATGAGACAAATCTGCAGGATGGACCCCACAATCTTTCACATCGTCACGTAAAAATAGAGCGGAAGTGAAGGAACAAAGTGTATATAGTTTCTTGGATGATGACGAGAAAGCTGTATGATCTGCTCTGTTGCCCACTATTCTGTTAGTAACATGTCTTTTCTGCATCTTGGTTTCCATGTTTGTTGCTGTTACCCAATCATAGTTTTGGAGACAATTGTTGGATGCATTGTTGGTATCACTTTGTTGATCATTTTTGTGTGTTGAGTCAGTAATTAATTGATGCTCACTATTCTGTTAGTAACATGTCTTTTCTGCATCTTGGTTTCCATGGTTGATGCTGTTACTGAATCATAGTTCTGGAGACAATTGTTGGACGCATTGTTAGTATCACTTTGTTGATCATTTTTGTGGTTGAATCAGTAAGTAATTGATGCTCACTATTCTGTTAGTAACATGTCTTTTCTACATCTTGGTTTCCATGTTTGTTGCTGTTACTGAATCATAATTTTGGAGACAATTGTTGGATTCATTGTTGGTATCACTTTGTTGATCATTTTTAGGGCTTGAGTCAGTAATTAATTGAATTTATCAAATACTAGAGGCTTTTCAAAGATCCCTTAAAAATGAGCAAACAAATATTTGAAAAAATAATTAGGAAATTTAAAGGAGCAAGATAGTGCCTTATTGAACTTTTTTATATTCCAGTTACTTATGTTATGTCAATATTGTAGCTCAAATTGTTCTAACCTTCTTGTCTGTAGGAATTGGGAGGCCAAAGTGTTGGAACATCTTCCTTGTTTGACACATTTGGATTTACTGCAGCAGAAGTAGCTCGGAAGCAAGCTGAGAAGGAACTTCATAAGAGGTATGATTGCTCTTAACTCCTGTAACTGTCATTTTGGTAGACTATTCCTTGTTTTTTTTCCTGAGTTTTCTGGGTTTTGCAGGCCATCAGCCATTCCTGGGCCTGTTCCTGATGAACTAATTACACCTGCTTCGATTTCCATTGGTTTGTTTCCATTATTTGCCTGTCTTCTTGTTTCTTTGAAAAAAAATTAATGTTTAATGTCTCTTTAATCTGTGGGTATACTTGAATAGGTATGAAACTGCTGCTGAAGATGGGATGGAGACATGGTCATGCAATTAAGGGTTCACAGAAGAACCAACTGTATGGTATGATTTTATTGCTGTACAATATTTGGTAAAGATGACAATTTGTTCTGCCTCCTCTAAACTTTTTTATCTCGCTCTTTGTTAAATATTGGCCACTCCATAATGGCCAATATGCTGAAAATCCTTGGTTGACAATCCCCTGAAATTGAATTGTGAGCTTAGGAGCCATCCATATTCTTGTTTTTTTTTTTCTTTTCTTTTTTCTTGTTCTGAATGTCTAATAATAGGAAATTTTGTTATTTGAGAACTTTGACAAGTAGAGCTTTTCTTCTTTTGCAAGTGATGAAAATTTCATTAAGAAGATGAGAGGAAGAATACACTAAAGCAGACAAGCTGTCTGTTAATAATACTGTTCCTACCAATTATTACTTCTTTAAAGCTATGCTGGCAAATAAATCTGACTATTAGTTCCTGAATTGAGGGATTAAATGCTGTCTTACCCTGTTTGACTTTACAACATCAGTTGATTCTTGTCAGGCCTGTCCCCCCAACCCAGCCTTTCACGTGAAGCTATACACTCCCCAGAACCTTTTGACTCATCCCCTTGTTTTCCCGCTGCAACTCCCCCCTCTCCCCTCGTCAGATCCACAACCACCCAAATCTGGGTGTCACAACGAACCTTGTTCACCAAATTCTAGCTACCTATTAGAGAAGACGAAAACAGAAACCTTCTTCACGGTGAACCCAGTAAGCCAGCTCAGTTCCAACAAGACCCTGCCTATGGGCGTATTCAATTCTCTCTGCCAAATGAGAGATCTCATGGGTTTGTTAGGGAGCTTCAATCTGAACGTCAACAATACAATGATGAGATTTGGCAACAGATGATGAACTTTACTAGAATCATTGGTGTCGTCTATAGTGGCTATTTGCATTAATTTTGCAAGAAACTAAATGCCAAAATATTAATGACATGATTGTGTGGGATTTATGGCAATGTCCTTCTCTTGAATGGTAGGCAATTAATGCGATTGGGCACTCCGGTTACTTGATAATTCTTTGGGACTCAAACTGCATTGATATATTGGATTGTTGCTCTAGTAGCTTCTCCATTGGGTTGAAAATTCGCGATCATGCCTCTGGGTGTCACTGTTGTCTTGCTGGGGTATATGGGCCCTCAAGATACCGAGAGAGGAGTCATTCTGGGACGAACTATTGGATCTCATTCAGGGTTGGGCCTTCCCTTGGCTGTTGGTCGAGGACTCAATTCAATACACTTTTGTAATGAGAAACTTGTCGGCAACCGAATTTTTTCCTCAATGAGGGGTTTTATGAACTTCATTGGCAGATGCGAACTTGAGGAGATCCCCATGTCTGGAAAAACTTTCACATGGACGAATGGTCAACAACAACCAATCCTATCCAAATTGGATCTTTATACAAACATTGATTGGTTGTGGCTCTATGAAAATGTGACCGGGATAGTTCTCAACTGTGTGGGATCTGATCATTGGCCAATCCAATTATGCCCTTCCTTTGGAAGGTGGGGTCTACCCCCATCCGATTTGAAAACACTTGGCTGATGGAGAGACTTCGATAAACTTTTGGCTGATTGATGGTAGAGCTGATTGGTTCCTCCCCCAGAAACTTAAACTTTTAAAGGCCAAGCTGAAGGCATGGTCCTTTGATAATTGCTCATCAATTTTTGCTGAGAAAGCCATACTCTTATCCTAGATTGCAGACGTGGACATGATTGAGGACCAAGTTACCTATCTCAAGCTGAATTATCCTCTAAAATTACTCTCGTGCTCAATCTTCAATCTATTTTGCACCAGGAGAGTCCAATGGAATCAAAGAGCTAGATTCAGGTGGCTGGTAGGGGGATGCCAACATAAATTTTTTTCATACCATCACTTCAACGAGGCGAAGGACTAACCGAATTACTTCATTATGCATTGATAATAAAGTAATGTCGTATAGAACCTGTATTTTTTTTATGAATAGTGCGTATATTGATAAGAAAAAAACAGGAAAAAATTACAAACCTAGCTCCGGGGGCCTGACTCCACAACAAAGTGTTCGCCTTGGCTTGGGAGTCTACCAGGTGATTAGCAGAGCGCGGAATGTGATTCCATTTACAACTTAAAGGGGAAAATAAATTACATATTTCATTGAACATATCCTAATGACGCCATGGGGGTTTGCCGTGGTTTGCACACCAATTGATGATCACTTTTGAGTCGCCTTCAATATAGAGGGGACCAGAAAGGTGGCTAGAGAAGATTTTGAGCCCGTGCAATAGACCCGAGAGCTCTGCTATGGTAGAGTCTGAGTTGTCGAGGGGGCCTGCATAAGAGAAAAGGAGGTCACCATTTTCATTGTGGATAACACCACCGAACCTTGCTGGACCCAGGCAGCCGAGAGCACTTCCATCAAAATTGAGTTTCGAGTGCCCAAGAGGAGGGGGGGCCCATATTGCCATGGATCCTCTATTACTTATGCCTTACTAAGATTCTATGCAGATCTACTTCGAGGAATGTCATAACAGGCCCAAACTTCTGCACCTTTGATTTACCAGATTATCCTCTACTGCAGCCTCTTTCTTGGAGTTACCTTTCTCCAATAAAGAGATTGAGAATGCAGTTCTGGGGTTGCTTGCGACAAAGCACCTGGTTTCGATGGTTTAAACGGTGATTTCTATAGTAGAGGATGGCCGGCAATCCAAGAAGATGTGATTGTTATGGTTCAGAGCTTCTACAACAATGGCATACCTTTTTAAAGTATAGGTGCTTCCTTTATCGCCATCGTGCCAAAGAAAGTAAACGTTGAGCATCCTGGAGACTTTTGCCCGATAAGTCTAACAATGGCATAACTTCTCAAAGTATAGGCGCTTCCTTTATCGCCCTCGTGCCAAAGAAAGTAAACGTTGAGCATCTTGGAGACTTTTGCCCGATAAGTCTCATTTCTAGCACTAACAAGATTATTGAGGTGCTTTTCTCAAGGGAAGGAACATTTTAGATTCTACTATGGTTGCTCATGAACTCCTCGACCACTTCAATTGCTTCGATGCTCCATGGACGCTGTTGGATGACTTGTTGGGTCATATGGGATTTAGTGATCGGTGGCGTTTCTGGATCAAAAGTTGTATATCCTTGGTGTCATACCCTCTCCTTATAAATGGCTGTATGTGGTTTCTTCAAGGGCACTAGAGGAATCAGACATGCGACTCCCTCTCTCCCTTGCTATTCAATATCATTGCTGAGTTCTTATCATCCTTGATCTACATGGTAAGAGACTTTGGCTGGCTTGGATCGATTAGTAATGACATGGCTTTCAATATTCCCCTTCTCCAATTTACCGATGATACGATCATATTCAGAGAAGGGATGTTCAAACACATTAAGAAGATTAAGGCTCTCCTATGCCTTTTTGAGATGGCGTCTAAGCCAAGGTCAACTGCCCGAAGACTACCCTGATGGGCTTCAACATCCACTCCAATGTGCTACGATCTATGGCCGATTTTTGGGCTGCTTGCTATCCTCTCCTCCCACCACTTACCTTGGCCTTCCCCTCTTCGAAGGCCGCTTGCAAAAGAGCTTCCGGGCCCCGATGGTAGAAAAACTTGAAATGCAGCTTGCCACTTGGCGTGGGAGATTGCTCACAAAGGCCGACAGACTTATCCTACTCAAATCATGTAATTCTGGAATTTCAAATCACTACTTGTCATTTATGTCATGCCCTGTGTTCATTTGCCAAACCATTGAAAGAATCAAAAGGAGATTTCTATGGATGGGCACTAGCTCAGATTTCAAATACCATATTATGGGATGGAATGACATGTGCCTTCCCAAATCTTGGGGCGGATTGGGAATTCGTCTCACGAAAGACATGGACTAGGCATTACTCTAGTGGATATGGAAATTCAATTCTTCATCCACAAACTTATGGAAGTGCATGGTTGCTAAGCAGCTTCATTGGGGAGATCATTGGTGGACCTCAGGTGGGAGAAGAGGTGGCCTATCGCCGATTTGGAGATCCCTTATTTCTTCTCCTCCTAATCTTTAACTCTACAATCCAATATCATGTTGGAAACGGTAAAAAAATCAGCTTTTGGAATGATCGGTGGTCTGGCAATGGACCCCTAAAGGCTACCTTCACCAATCTCTTGAAAATTAACAACTAGTAGGATATAACTGTGGCCTATGGTTGGGAAGATAGCTCATGGAACCTGCATTTTTGGCGAGGGCTTGATGATTCTGAAGCCTTAGATGCCTCTCACGTCCTAGAGGGCCTTAGATCTATGAGACTCAGAGCCAGCATGAGTGACGGGATGATTTGGTGGCCAAACAAGAGCGACACATTACTCGGTCTCCTCTACCTATAGCCTCATCAATGATTGAAACCCTAGCTCTATGGAGCATGATGCAACCATTGTTTGGCGTCTCAATGCCCTTCATAAAGTCAAAAAAATTCTCTGGAGTGCCTGCCTCAACAAAATTTTCGTGGCCGACAATCTTAGAAGACGGGATAATCATAACTTGTGCACAATCTGCCCTTTCTGTAGCTCTGAGGAAGAAGTAGTCAACCACCTTCTCCACTTTTGCTCCCTTCTCTTGGCAGGTGTGGACGTCCATTCTCAGCCGTATTAGTCTTCATCTATGTATTTATTTAGACCTCATCTCTACCAATTGGATGCTCCTCAGCCCTCTATTCCTAAGATGGGCAAATTGCTGCTTTTGGCTTGTGCTACCTTTATGCCCTAGGGTCTTTGGAAGGAAAAAATAACAGAAGATTTAATGGAAAGCTTGAATCTCCTGAGTGGATCACTTGCATCATCATTGGTCAAATTTCTTCTTGGCTCCACACAAGGAAGAATTTGCTTCCCTTTTGGGTTCCTGTCTCCGGGTCAACTGGCAAGCCTTGGCTCATATGAGTGTTTCCTCCTGGCCTACCATCATTCAGGAATGGTAACCTCCTAAGCCGAGCTTCCTCAAGCTTATCTTTGATGGAAGCTTCCTTAGTAATCCCAGCAAGGCCATCTACGGTGGAGTGTTCCGTGATTCTACGGGCACTCAGCTTGTTACCTATTCCGGCTCCTTGGGAATTGTTGACTCCACTTTCGCCGAGCTTCAGGCTCTCCTTTGTAGTCTCTTTGTTTTTGTGACCACCTCAGCCACCTGCTTCATGCTGAGGGTGACTCCAGGGTGGTGATTGGTTGGTGTGCATCCTCGTCTGCACCTCTTTGGCAGCATTGGGATGTCTTCAATGAAATTATGGATATTGTTCTCTACATTGTTTGTACTTGGTCTCACATTCCTAGATTTGCAAATTTTGTTGCTAATTCGCTTCCTCAATAGGGAACTTCCCTCCAACCCATTGTTATAAAAAGAGTGCTCCCCTAGCTACCTTGTTCTTCTTTATAATAAAACTTCACTTTTCTCAAAAAAAAAAAAAAAAAAAACATCAGTTGATTCTTCAGACAATCTGATGGTCTTCTTGGCTTTCCTTATACATTAAAGTTTACAGCTCAACAAAGGATTAATTGTTAGATCCGTAGGACAGTTATATATTGAGATCTCTATGTGTCTTGAAGTAAGATTATATTGTTTGTATTTTTTCTGAACTAAAAACAGTTAGCTTGTTACAGGGTATGTCAAAGAGGTTATTGTATGGGTTGTGTGATGTTTCTTGTTTTAGTGATTTTATAAGCAAGTAGTTCAGGAACCAAATAGTTGGAAATGTGACGGATGAAATCATATGATTCACTGAACAGCATCATTCAGGTCAGATTTTATTGATCAAGTTTTGCAAACTGTTGGTAACATGAATCTTTGGAGAGCACATCTTAAGCCTCGGTAGTTAAAACTTACATGTAATAATTGATTTGTAACTGCAAGCAGAAAAGCCCACCTGAATGGCCGCGTAACAAGAAAAAGTAACAATTTTATGTTGATAGTTCCTTCAAAGTTGTCACTTTCTAATATGATTATTGTTTATCTAAATAGAGCTAAATCATGAAACACAGCAATCCTCTTTCACATCCAATTTCAGGATATTTTCTTATTTAATGCAGAGATTAGTTTGATTCTTTTATTTATTAAAATTTCATATATCAATTTATTATTATTATTATTATTATTATTATTATTTCAAATGTACAAGACTGAAATTTTCAGTGTAGAACCTGCGATTTAATTCGATCAGCTTTTAAATGTGGGAATTATAATCAACCTCTTGTATACCTGGTGTGATTATGTGGGGTTTATCAATCTTGTATGGGACTGACTTTCAATGTTTTTGTGGCTTTTAGATGCTCGTAGAGAAGCTAGGAAAGCATTTCTAGCATTTTCTTCTGATAAGGCTAAGCCAGATGATGATGTTGATGCTGTCACATCTGATTATGAAAGTACTATGGAGGGGTTTATTTCTGATGAAAGAACTTTTTTCTCTAGGAGCACTCCTGTGAGTCACTCTTATCAGACTTAAGAATCAGTAAATTTCCATTTTTTCCATTTTTAGAAAGTATTATGGATAGGCATCTTGTTGAATATTCATGTGGAGTTAATCTCTATTGAACATGGTTGACTGCCGCAATCATCTTTTTCTTCTTCCATTTGTGTTAATTTTTTTTTTTTTGAAAAGTGTGTAAATAGATCTGTGTTAATTATGTTATTACAGTTGTTGTTATGTTTGGGTTGCAGCTTTTCATCTTGATCTTTATTGTATCTTTATGCTTTATTTTTTATTTTTTTTGTCTTTTATTGTAATTATATGCTTTGTATCCCTCAATGTTTATACCTGCTCATGTACTTCATCCTTTTATTTGAATCCCTTTAATGAATATCTTTTTCATTGTTCTAAAAAAAAATTCTTCTTCTCTAGCTTCTGTGCAGTTCTAAAAGTGTTAAAGGATTTGAAGCACTTTTGATGACATTTGAGACAACTTTGTATATTTGCTGCGAATTACTATGACAGATATATACTCCTCTGTTTTTCATTAAAAAAAAAAGATATAAGACTCCTTTGTCTAATTTTATATTTTGTTTATTGAATCTCAGAGTTCTTCCTTCTGTCTGTATAGTTTGTATTATCATTCTCTTTTTATGTCTTTATAAGAAAAAAAACTTCTTACTGTGATCTTCCATTTTTAGATTTTCGTTCTCAATCCAAAGCAGGACTTGCATGGTCTTGGTTTTGATCCATTCAAGCATGCTCCTGAGTTCAGAGGTAAAGAGTCTTTCAAGATAGTTTTGTGAGGTTTGACTTATTAATGTATATGCTGGAGTTAACAGATTCTTTTCTACTTCTTCAGAGAGGAAAAAATTTCGCATGTCAGGGGCTGAAGGTTCCAAAATTGGCAGAGCTCTTTCTGAAAGAGGGAAGCTCTTTGCCTCTAACTGTAAGATTCTCTTCTGCACTTATTCAATTATCATGATTTCTATCTTGTTGTCTTCAACTTTTGAGAATGCTTTTATCACATCAAGTTGAAACCTCAGCAGGAAAAATTGCTCCTGGTTTTGGAATTGGAGCACTTGAGGAACTTGATATTGAAGATGATGACATTTATGCTTCTGGTGAGATTTCTTCTTATTTGAAACTAATGTTCATTGAAGGGTTTTATCAGACTCTTCTCAGAATTTGTTCCTTAGATCTGAATTCCTTTTTGATGATCTTGTTTCTCCTTCGACATGTTGTCCAGGTTTTGAATTTGAAGAAATTAATGTTGAGGAAGCTGAAGAGCCTCAGAGAATAAGCAAGGATAACAGGACTCCATTGAGCAACAAAAAGCATGGAAGTCTTTCTGGTTTTAAAGTTGCAACAAATTCTGATTACCAGTTCGAGAGGTAGGTAATTCACAGCCCTAAGTTTAGCTTTGCAAAAAGCAAGACTGCTTTCCTCATGTAGTGAGTCCCAGTGCCACTGGAAGTGTGTCTACAGGAGATATTATTTAGCTCACTAAAGTTTCATTGGTTGGTCAAATCTAGTTGAAAGACTCTAAACTTTATAATTTTGTGGGAGCATATGGGAATGCTATGGTGAGATAGTCTCCTTTGTAGATTTGAAGGAATGTTGCGTGAGGATACAAATCAGTCTGTTAACATTTTGAATTTCTATCTTTTAATAATTTTAACTTATTTCTGAAAATTATTTTCCAGATACACTCCACCAGATATCCCATTTGACTTTGATCCTTATCACAAGTTTCCTTCTCCACGTGAGACTGAAATTAAGGTTGTTGATTCTCCTCCAGAAGTTCCACCTCCAGAGGATAACAAACTTCGACTTTTAATAGATGGATTTGCAAGCTTGGTATCCCGATGTGGGACATTATTTGAAGATCTATCAAGAGAGAAGAACAAAGACAACCCATTATTTTCTTTCCTGAATGGAGGAAATGGCTACAATTATTATGTAAGGAAGCTTTGGGAACTGCAACAGAAGCATCCTGATAGGCGAAAGCAGCAGGTGGACAATGCAAAGAATACAGGGAAAAAGACAGCAGAAGATCGGGGAAGGATTCTTGGGGAGAAGCCCTTAGAAAGAAGCATCAAGGATTCAGGCTCATCTGCTTCTACTGATGGTGTCCATCTACAGTATAATCTTACAGACGCCTTTACTAAACCTTCATCTTTTGTGAGTGCTCTATGTTTCTTCTATATCTTCTTGCATTTTGGAACCACTGGACAAATTTCATTTTAGAATCAAGTTGACAATAACTTGTAGATCATTCAAAAAACAAAAAGTTGTGGATTTCTGTAAATGGAAGAGAAGGCAAAGATGCCTCTTGCATTAATGTCTAGGCCTTTGCTTGAACTTGAAGTTAACCTAGCTCATGTGATTCAGGAACTTGAAGTTATCCTAGATGATGACATCTTACAAGATGTCTTGAAGAAATCTCATCTGCTAATGGTTCTAAACAGAAAGCTATTTTGAACTAACTCCAATTCCTGACACTACAGGTTGATCTTCTGGAAGCTGCAAAACCTTTCAAGAATGATCCTGCTAAGCAGGAAAGATTTGAACAATTTCTGAAGGATAAATACATAGGTGGGCTTCGTTCCACAAGCTCTGGTGGGTCTAACAATATGTCAGAAGATGATCGCGCACGAGAGAGATTGGACTTTGAGGCCGCAGCTGTGGCGATTGATAAAGGGGAGTTGAGCAAAATATCAAACATTTCTTCTACTCTGCAGCTTTACCAGAGCCAATTCACTAAAGGGCAGTTTGTATCTGGTGGAAAAGAGGTATTGGCTGCCTTTATATTAAAAGCCTGTTAAAAAAACTGTTTATTTTGCATATGATCCGTAAGATTGGTTGTGTTGGATTTGCAATATATTCTAAAATATCTTCAAACAGGTGTATAAAGCCCAGAAAGAAAAAATGGAGGCAGAAACGAAGTATCCGCGGCGAGAAGAGTATCAATGGCGGCCATACCCTCTACTCTGCAAACGCTTTGATATTATTGATCCATTTATGGGAAAGGTATACATTTATTGTATCGCTTTTTGTTCCTTCTGAATCTCATCAATGGAGCACCACTTGCAAGTTTTTTCTCCTTGTTTTCCTCATCGTCATTAAGTAGGAAATTTTTGTTGAGTGAATAACAGGAGAATTTAAAGAAGGGGCTGAATCACTTACTATGTGATCTGATCTATGAGAGGGAAGGGTAGAGATAAGGGAGGGTTGAATGATGTCACTCTTATGTGAATCTGATAAGAACCTCTTCAAGGTCTTATCTTCTTAGTTTCCAAAGAAAGAATTAAGGCTTTTCTGGGCATATATATATATATATATATATATATATATAGAGAGAGAGAGAGAGAGAGAGAGAGAGAGAGAGAGAGAGAGAGGTTTGATTGATTTTTCCTTCAACCAATACCCCTATTTATACTTTTTTCATTATATGTTTAGGGAAAATTCTCAATCACGTAGGATCCCTAATTACATCAATAAAGGGAAAATTACAAAATCAAAGGAGAGAATCTAGGAAACTTCAAATCAATTACAATCTTATCTTCTAGAGATTTTTTAACGAAGGAAAGTAAAAATTCTAAAAATCCATCAAAAGAAGTAAGGTAAGACTCCAATTTCTACCCTTGGCTTCTAACCTTATTTCCACTTTTGCCCTTGAGTCTCATTTTTCCTCTTTTGCCCCTGAGCTCCTACGTCCCCCATGCATGTGCATGGGTCCACATGTTAGCCACATTTTCTCTTGCTTCTTCTTCCTTCTTCCTTCTTCCTTGATTTTTATTTGAGGATTTTAGGGTTCCTATCAGAATCAGAAAAACAAAGGTCCTCTTAGTTACTTTCTAGATAATGGATAAATGGATTATTTCTCCATAACTGCTTTATTGCTTGCTAGATAGTGTTGTGCGTAGTGTTTATCTTTGGCATCTACAGTTTCTTAGTTTCTCTGGCTAAAGCCTATTTTTGCAACTCTGTGCATGTTTCTTGCTAGCTCGATGAAATGGTCCTTTTCTGGATTAGTCAAACAATAATTAACCAGATAGCTTTTTGATGTATTTGCAGCCATTGCCGTTGGCAAGAGGCAGGAGCAAGATGGATTCCCTAGTCTTCATGTCTGATTTTGTCAAGTCTACGGAGACTGAGGAGACTATTACTGCAAACAGAGAATTCTTGCCTGTGTCTCAATCTGAATTGCCAAGGACTCATGAGAAAATGCCCCAGATGGAAACTGAGAGTGAAGCCAATCCGAGTATTGAGAGACCAGTTGACTTGTACAAGGTATTAATTAAGTTTTTAATTCATTAATCACCCTGATTGGTTCAAGAATGCAACTTTGGAGCTCATTGGCCGTAATCTAAAAGCTTATAAAATTGCATTTCATATTGTAGGCTATTTTCTCTGATGATTCTGATGACGAAGAGGATGATCCCCCTTCATTTAATCAAGTGGGTGATACGGAGAAGAAAACAGAAGTTGCTAATACAACTCTGAACCGCTTGATAGCTGGGGATTTTCTGGAGTCTCTGGGTAAGGAACTGGGTCTGGAGGTTCCCCCAGATCCAGTACACTGTTCGAAAGAACAGAAGGACAATTTAACATCATCTCGAAAGGAAAATGTTGTTGCAGAAGATGGGGTCACTGCACCAAGAAATGACCAGGCTGGTTCAAACAATGATGCTTCCATTGGTACTTTGGAAGATCAGGATCCTGAAAGACCCAGAAAAGGGCAGGAGTCTTTTGGGGAGATATCCCTTCCTAATCAACTGTCCAATAAGAAAACAGGTAAACCTACAACAGAAGAAATGGTTGAAAGTAGAAAGAGTAGAAGCCAGAAAAAGAAACACCGACCCAGCAGCACTTCAGATAGCAGCTACTCGAGTGGTGATGATTATCAACATGGAGGCCATCTCAGGTCTAGAGAAGACACGAGGAATTCATCCAAACGGAAGAGTAGAAAACATTCAAAACACCATAAGCACAGGAGTAAAAGGTCCTCCAGCAGATCCCACTATCGTGACTCTGACAGTGATGATAGAGAAAAAAGGCAAGAAAAGAAGAAAAGAAGGGACGACGACAAGGATGACAGGCCACAGAAGAGGAAGTCGATAGACAGTTTGAAATCCAGCTCCCATAGGAGGAGGCACCATCATTAACTCAGAAATTATCCCAAAGAAGATTAGTTTGTATCTTCACCTGATAAGAGGATGGGGTCCCTATAGTACGAGTTTATTGTATAGGCATGTTGTCACAGCATTAAGGAATTCGAGTTTTATGTATTAATCGTAATTGATATATTTTGGTGCTGATATCTTGGCATTGTAAGCGGCCTAAGTGACTCTATTGCTGGCTTCTTCTTTTTTTTTTGTTTTTTTTTTGTTTTGGTGTGTGTGTTTGGGATGTCTATTTCAGGTTGTTCCATCGTTAACTGCTATCTAAGAGCTTGAGGTCACCCGCCATGTGCTGAATTTAGTTTACGGATCCAAGGACGATATGGCATTCAATGAGCCTAACCTATTTTTGGTCGTCTATCGATCAGTTACGAACATTAATATGCATGGCCTTCCTCAGGTAGTTGGCCCCTTGAATGCAGTAGCTTGCACCCTTTTAATTGAGATAAATCAATTCCGAAGAAGCCAAAGCGAGCGATTACTCGTCTTGAATCTCAGCCAACCTCAAAATCAAACTTGTTTGATGGAACGTGTTGATGCCAAGAGTTGGATAAATGTGCACACTAGTAATGACGTGCTGCGGAGGGTTTCTCCCAGTTACTGCAAGCATATTTGGGGAACTGGCAACCACAGAACAGAGATTCTTGAGCTTGTTATCCTTTCGCAAGAATTGGATGTAACATATTGAGGTCAAATTTTTGTCAAGACCTCTAATTCGGTCCTATTGATGCTGCCAAGCCACATTTTCGTTCTGCGTAGGAAGATGAGGTTCCTGCTTCCGTCACAAATCCTTTTCAATTAACCACTTCATGCAGTTAAAAAACTAGCTATCAGACATTCAGCATTGTCACGGCCACAACCAACTTAATATCAGACTGACTCTTGTCCATTATCCCAGTGTCCGACCCATTTGAATCCAATGAAGATATCTCTAATCTCTAACTACTAGTGTCTTTTATAAACTACTTGGCAATTGCTTCGCTCATAAAATACTTTTTTAATGTACTAACCATTTTAGTATCTGTTGATTATGTACCCATCTTAATCACGGCTTTAAGATGTCAATCAAGGAAGCCAATAATGCTATCAAAATATTTCTCCAATTAGGATTTTGGTCTTCACCCAAGAATTTCCACGAACGCTCAGATGTCATGTTTTCAGGGTTCGAAGCCAGAAAATGCAGTTTCATCTTTGCCGTGCCACATTAATGGATTCATGGAATGGTTTCTTTGTGTTCTTATCCAAACAGCACATGCTGAATCGAATTACGGAGAACTCGGATGGGAAGTGCTTTACGGCCACAGACCACAGTCCACAGAATTCATTTCACTAGAAGACACATAACAACCCAGGTTCGGAATCTGCTGTAGGCGCTACTGACGCTGCTACCCTTTTAAAAGAGGTTGAAACTCAGAAAAAAAGGGTGGAGGAGCTGTAAAAATGTCGGGATTGACAAAAGCTTCTACCAAACGCCCGCCATTGACGTAAGCTACAGAAGCAAGCGAGTCGTCATGAGCCATAGAGGGGTGAAACCCCTTTTGAGGGAAAAGAGACGGGTGGATGGCATTTGAGGCTGTCTGTCGAAGTGCCGGGTCTTTCCCAGAAAGAGCCAACCAAACATCTTTTCCTTGGCTTTTGAACTGAAGTCAGAACCCCCTCACCCACAAGTGTTTATTACCCGAGGACCGGCACCGATACAGAAGAAAGCCTGTCAAGCATGAACATCCATACCCATCTAGAAGACTTATTAATGGTACTTTTTCACGGACTCGAGGGAGATTGTTGGGTTCCAATTATTCAGACCCGTACCTTCCGCACATCGATCCTAGTTTGATGATTTTTCACTGTTCGCCATAACAGAAAACAAAAAAAAAGAAGAAGAAGAAGAAGAAGAAACGATGGAGACCCTCAAAGCAATTCTGACCATTTTCTCACCTGAGAACCCTGGGGTTAAACGTTGTCACTCACCTGATTGTTGAAACTACTTTCTTTAGTGGGTCATTGCCTACGTCTCTCAGTATTCTATAATCAATTAAAGGAAACAGACGAAGCATCCTCTTAGGCAGGAATCGAACTCGATCTTGATATTACAAATATATATTATATTTAATAACTGGACAAAGCTCAAGCTTAATTAGGGTGGGTTTGATCAGAAGAATGAATTAATCGATTCAAATCTAGAAGTCCCAAGTCGGGTCTGTGGAGTCTGTTTCATTGTTTTCTGAAACGACATTTTTCGAAACATAATATGGAATATTATCCATGTAGACAAACTACTCCTGCTTCTGCTTTTATAGCATTTACTTCCAGAGGGAGTAGAGCGGCAGAAACCCTAAAACAGAAAACCATAAAAGAAGAAAACGGACAGGCGAGAATGCGACGGGCTCGAAAAGAGACACGTTTTAGGTCAATCGTTATTCAAATCCGTGGCTGCGATTTCGAGGCGATCGAATTCGATCACCATGCGCGTCATCCTGTAATTTCAACGTTCTCTTCCCGGTAAATCCGCCGCCCTGTCCCACTTTTCCTGCATTCTCAATCAACTAGCTAGGGCGGATGGGCGATCTAGAAGAGGACGGAAATACCATTTCCTCGCTTCATGGATACAAGGGGAATTGTTTTCCTCTCTCCCTCCCTCTGGTCTCTTGCCACCCAGTAGCAACATTATAACGCGCTTCCACCGAAACCAAAAAGGGGAAAGAAAAAAAAATCCAAATTCCTGGAAATATCCTAATAAGCTCGAGGGAAGCCGCCACAAAGGTTCAAAGTTTTGGTCGTACACGCTCGAAAATATCCCAAATGACTTGGCTTGAGCCTCCAGACAAATTACTTGCCGTCCCCCTGTGAAGGGTGGGATCTGCTCCTTCCCTACCACCATGTGAAGTCTGTAATTTCAGATTTCCTCCCCTTTTCCCACTCTTCCTTTAATCTGACTTTTCTTGGAAAGCTTCCCTTTGTTTTGACAAGCTCAAGCCTCCCACTTTGCGAACAGTCAAAAAGACTAAATTTTTGCTGTTCATTCACGATTCCGTAATCTTTTTCTGAAGACTCGTAACGATTTGATTGCTCACATATAAAGGCAGTGCGATTAAACCTAGTTATCTCTTCAATCAACTATTACTTCCCACGAGCTTAATTCCAGGGAAAAGAAAAGGGAAGACAAGAGTTGAAATCTGTGTCAGCCATGATGACGTTAAGTCAAAGCTATTTCTTCAGCCTCTCCCGCTTCCGAATTGAACTGTTTAAGGCAATTATGGATTAAAGCAAGTCATTTGATATCGACTAATTAAGTCTCTAATGAGGTCCCTGTTCCGTCGATCGGAAGGAAACTGCAGAGAGCTTTAAATGAGAAGGGCGGGGTGTCGAAATATGAACTGGGAAGTGGGAATTCAGAACTCAGAACTGAGAAGTGAAATTTCTGCTTCTGAGGAGAAAGATGAGTTTTTTTTTTTTTTTTCTAATTTTAAAGCCGCCGACAGATTACAGCATTTATGTTCGTAAACTGTCCCTGGGAGCCAATCCCAGGCACCCATTCCTTCCATGTCAGTCCCATCCCGGGTAGTTGACCTACAACCACGTGGCGCTTTCCGGGCTAGCCTAATTTTGGCGTAATTACAGATGCGTGGTTCTGTATGATTTATTTGTCCCTAGATTAACGAGAGTATAAATGATTAGTAATTAATGAGGCGGGAAAAATGGTTGGGAGGCTGAGGCGGCCGTCTTCTTGTTTGGGTTTGAAACTTAATTAACCAGTTCGAGGTTAATTTAATTTTTCCTCGCCATTATTGAGTTTGCGTGAGAGAGAAAATCCAAGTTACTGTAGCTCATGGAGACTGCAGATTCATGGGTTTTTTAATGATTTATTGGCAAATAGTAATTAGTAAGTTGCAGTCTGGTGCGAAGAAGCTTCGAAAGAGATGATAAAAGAGATGTATCGTGAGAAACTGCGACTCGTGTTTCTTTTCTTGATCGGAATATAGTTCCTGCAGAGTTTGCGTGATCGGGCCTAGATTGACCTTCTAGAACTGTATCCTTGATAATTTAAAATTTTGTGCCATTTTTTTTTAATTTCGCGGTGATTTCGATTAATAATAGGAAAGCCGGGTTTTTTGAATCTTTCCAGGTCGAATTAGGGAGCCCCACATGCGCGTTTTCTTGCTCTTGGCTGCAAGTCAAAGACTTCTGCTGGGTCGTCGTTCAAAGATTCAACCAGATGAGGCTGTGGCAGATAGAAAAATCAGCTGGAAGGATTTTTCTCTCCATATCTTTAGTGTTTTATAGGTATTGGGAGCCTGATATCTTCAGGAACTTTTTCCTGAGAAGCGTCTATTAAGAAGATCATAAGAGGAAAGAGCCTTCCTTTCTGGTTTTTGTCAGGAAGGCGAGATTGGAGTTGGTTTGGCGGAGGGTGCTCGTTGGTTTATCAGCTAACCTTGTTAATATCTCTTCGTGGTTAGAGCTTATTCTTCTTGTTAATTCGTATTTTTCCGGACTATTTTTTTTTTTTTTTTTTTTTTTACCCGGGAGCTTTCTGGTTTTTCAGGTTAATTTATTTATTCGTTAGTTTTGCGGAGTTGGATTTTTCGGAGTCTCGGCCTTGGCGCACTCCCGGAGTTTCTGCTTTGTGAATCTTCTGTAAATCTACAACAGGCCTTGGAAATTCTCGATTAGAAAAGTAGAGACGTTCTTTGACTTGACTTGCGGAGGAGTTCAGGTTCCGTTGAGCTTTCTACTTTCAGTGAATCGGTGACATTGTCGGAGCTTTCCATCTCTGAGCTTCTTCGGTAGAATTTCTAGATTTGCTGCTCAGTTCTCAGGACTGTTCTTCTAAAAGATCCCTGGTGGGTTTTGTCGCTGTTGTCTGGTTTTGGTTGTGATAACTAAGATGACTGGTGGAAGAAGGGGAAAGCTTCTTTTCAGCAAGATCTATTCGTTTCAGTGTGGTAAAACATCATTCAAGGAAGACCATTCTCAGATTGGTGGTCCAGGTTTCTCCCGGGTAGTTTTCGGCAACGACCCAGATTGTTTTGAAGCTGGGATTCGAAATTACAGTGATAATTATGTGTCGACGACGAAGTATACTTTGGCGACATTTATACCCAAATCATTATTTGAGCAGTTCAGAAGGGTAGCTAACATCTATTTCCTTGCCGCTGGTTTGCTGGCTTTGACTCCTCTTGCCCCATATACTGCCGTCAGTGCTCTTCTTCCATTAGCAGTTGTTATTGGAGTTTCTATGGCCAAAGAAGCCGTAGAGGACTGGAGAAGGAAGAAGCAAGTAAGTTTTCTTTCTTCGGTTTGATATGTTTTTTAGTGTTAGCTGTTGCTTTTACTTTTTAATGTTATTTTACTCCGTTGCTTTCTGGGAATTCTGTCTAACTGTGGGAGTGAAGTGATTGTTAACCTAGATTTTTTGGCTTTTAACCCTGCGAAAAGGATATCCAAAAGAAATCTGTTCGACAGATTGTCTTCAGAACCACCATCTTGCATTAAATTTCTCCAGCAATGCTTTTCCAGTGTTCTTGGCAACTTGTTTGAATCACAAAGAGCTTGGGAAATTCTTGCTGCCTTCTCCTACAGTATAGGTGAAAATGTCATCTAGTTGGGTTTATAACTGAAAAAAATATCACGTCGTAGAAAAAAAACAAAAAAAATCTTGCTTACCAAAAATACACTTGGTACGGAGGTTGGCTTGTGTTTTTTCCCCGTGCTACTTTTGCTCTTAAATTTACCTTTTCTTTAATAGAATTATGTTTACTAATTAATCTAACAGGTAACCTCTTGTTTTAGCATTCTGAGTTGTATGCCATCTCAAGATTCACTTGGGGTGGTGTTGAGAGTTCATTTTAGCTTCTAATATATCATTTATCTTTTTTAGGTCAAATAGGTTTTCTGATGCCATAAAATTTTGCTTTCATCTAGATAATACGAATGGCTTATGAACTAAAGGGTTAAAAATTTTCAGGATGTTAAGGTGAACAATCGAAAGGTCAAAGTTCACAGGGGAGATGGAGCTTTTAATTATACTGAATGGAAGAACCTGAGAGTAGGAGACGTTGTGAAAGTAGAGAAGGATGAATTTTTCCCTGCCGATCTTCTCTTACTTTCATCCAGTTACGAGGATGGAGTATGCTATGTTGAGACCATGAATCTGGATGGGGAAACAAATTTGAAAATCAAACAAGCATTAGATGTGACTTCAGAACTAAGCGGAGATTCAAATTTTAAAGAGTTCAAAGCATTGGTTAAATGCGAAGACCCAAATCCAAACCTTTATTCTTTTGTTGGAAGTATGGATTATGAAGAGCAGCAGTACCCTCTTTCATTCCAACAACTTCTGCTACGTGATTCAAAACTGCGTAACACAGACTACATCTATGGGGCAGTTATCTTCACAGGTCATGATACAAAGGTTTTGCAGAATTCCACCCTTCCACCATCCAAGAGGAGCAAAATTGAGAAGAAAATGGACAAAATTGTCTATGTTATGTTTGCTGTCTTGGTTCTGCTGTCTGCTATTGGATCAATTGTTTTTGGAATTGAAACGAAAGAGGATCTTGAAGATGGTAGAATGAAAAGATGGTATCTTAAGCCTAATGACACTTCAGTTATCTATGATCCCGACAGAGCACCTATTGCTGCAATCTTACATTTTTTGACAGCTATGATGCTATATAGCTACTTCATTCCCATCTCATTGTATGTCTCTATTGAGATAGTGAAAGTCTTGCAGAGTATTTTTATTAACCAAGACATTCACATGTATTATGAAGAAGGGGACAAGCCAGCACGTGCTCGCACATCAAACTTGAATGAGGAACTTGGTCAGGTGGACACTATCCTCTCTGATAAGACAGGTACTCTAACCTGTAATTCCATGGAATTTAGCAAGTGTTCGATAGCTGGGACTGCTTATGGGCGTGGGCATACGGAGGTTGAGAGGGCAATGGCTAGAAGAAAAGGTTCACCTTTACTGCAAGAGATAGAAGAAGATGAAGAAGATGACAAACAGGAGAAAAACCTGTCAGTTAAGGGTTTTAATTTTAAGGATGAGCGTATTATGAATGGGAATTGGGTGAATGAGCCAAACTCTGGAGTTATTAAAAGGTTCTTTCGGTTATTAGCAATCTGTCATACAGCAATACCAGATGTGGATCAAGAGTCTGGAAAGGTTTCATATGAAGCTGAATCACCGGATGAGGCAGCTTTTGTTATCGCTGCCAGAGAGATTGGGTTTGAATTTTACAAGAGAACCCAAACCAGCATCTCTCTGCTCGAATTGGATCCTGTGTCTGGTAAAAAAGTTGAAAGGTGTGTACTTTTCCTTCTCCTTGCCATTTTGTTTTACTTTCTCTGTTTAAGAATCCCTGCAAATTGGAGCATCCATAACAAGCAAGGTGTTCTCTACAGATTGTATAAACTTTTAAATATCTTGGAGTTTGATAGCTCTCGAAAGAGGATGTCTGTCATTGTGAGAAGTGAAGAGGGGCATCTGTTACTACTTTGCAAAGGTGCTGATAGGTGTGTAATCTGCTAAACATTCTAATGCTTAGTAAAAGTACTAGCTGCATTTGTAACAAACTTTTTATGTCTAATGCATCTACTCCAACTTAATTGCCTATTACATGTTTCCCATGCAGTGTCATGTTTGAAAGGCTGGCAAAGAATGGAAGGGAATTTGAAAATCTTACAAGAGAGCACTTGAATGGGTACGCAGATGCAGGTCTGAGAACATTGGTACTTGGATATCGTTTACTAGATGAAGATGAATATAAGAAATTTGAGGAGGAATTTAGTGAGGCAAATAACTCAGTAAGTGCTGATCGGGAGGAAAAGATTGCAGAAGTGGCAGACAAGATTGAGAAGGACTTGATTCTCGTTGGAGCCACAGCTGTTGAGGACAAGCTGCAAAATGGGGTGGGTATAAGACTCTTGAAAACACTTTTTTAAATAACCCTGCTGGTAGTGGGCTAAATTTTGGAACTTAAACATGATTTTCTGTTTACATCTTTCAGGTTCCTGAGTGTATAGACAAGCTTGCACAAGCTGGAATAAAATTATGGGTATTGACTGGAGATAAAATGGAGACTGCGATCAACATAGGGTATGGTGTCTCTAACATTATTTACCTTATTTGGTACAATTTATATTTTGTCTATGCATAAATGGTACATGCATGCACAAACACACACATGTACACACCCATAGAGGCTTATGGGCCATCATGTGGCCACTTTCTCATGTACTATAAATCACAATGTAATCTGTTCAAGCGAGTCATCTACATTTTTACAAATTCTAAGTTGCACTTTAGTTTTGAAGGAGTTCATAGCATGACAAGGGCCATATTACTCATCTACACACGTACACACTCACACACACGAGATCCCTCATGGTTATTGCTATATTAAATTTGGATCCTTATGAGTGATTACGGAGTTCTGAATCAGTTCGACATTGCAGCTTTGCATGCAGTTTACTGAGACAAGGAATGGAGCAGATAATCATTAGCTTGGATAAACCAGAAATTAAGGAATTAGAGAAAGAAGGGGACAAGCGTGCAATAGCAAAGGTGCCAAATTTTCCTTCCATATTATATCTGTTTTCTGTTAAAATTAACTTCGAGAACCAAGTACAAATCAAGTGCCTTTCTGTATCATATAGCCATCAAGCTATTCGCTGACACTGGAAACTTTCCACATGACTAAGATATCCTTGTGCTGAGACATCAAAGGGACTCACTCATGGGTCATTTGTTGCATGATGATGTGTTGACACTCGTCTTCGAGCTATTCTAACATAAGGAGTGGTCATTAATGTCTTTCAGGCATCTAAAGCAAGCGTCCTAAACCAGATAAATGAGGGAAAGACGAAACTTACTTCGTCAAATGGTGGTTCTGAAGCATTTGCATTGATTATTGATGGAAATTCACTTACTTATGCTCTGGAAGATGACATCAACAACCTGTTCTTAGAGTTAGCTCTAGGATGCGCTTCTGTGATTTGCTGCCGTTCTTCACCCAAGCAGAAAGCCCTTGTACGTTTATTCTACTTTTCAGAGTTCAGTTCACTTGTAATCTTTTATCTCATATGCTGCTTTGTGATACAAGAATCTAAAGGAGTTTGTTGTTAAACCCAAATAGGTAACAAGACTTGTTAAAGGTACCGGTAAGACAACACTTGCAATTGGTGATGGGGCGAATGATGTTGGGATGCTTCAAGAAGCAGATATTGGAGTGGGCATCAGTGGTGTTGAAGGCATGCAGGTGAAAAACATAAAAATTAATTATTATGTAAAAAGCAAATAAATTCTGGTTCTCTACCTTCACAGTCCCCTTTTGACAATCAATATATATTTCCAGGCTGTCATGTCTAGTGACATCGCAATTGCTCAATTTCGTTTTCTGGAGCGATTACTGCTGGTTCATGGACACTGGTGTTACAGAAGGATCTCATCAATGGTAATACTCCACTGCTGGAATTTTGGTTTTAATGTGCTGCTCAGTCCTTGAAGATCTAAAAGTTGATTTGTTCCCTGTTTGGTGTTTTGCAGATATGTTATTTCTTCTATAAGAACATAACGTTTGGTTTCACTCTCTTCTTGTTCGAGGCTTATACATCTTTCTCAGGCCAAACAATTTATAATGATTGGTATATGTCATTTTATAATGTTTTCTTCACATCCCTTCCTGTGCTGGCCTTGGGTGTTTTTGATCAAGATGTTTCTGCAAGGTTTTGCCTAAAGGTAAAGTTCCCCCGAATTGCCCACAACTTTGGCTCATTAAATAGTTTTCAAGGACCGTAATGTTCATACTGAATGTTGCTCATACTCATTTTTACCTCAATGCAGTTTCCTCTTTTATATCAAGAAGGTGTCCAGAATGTACTCTTCAGTTGGGTTCGCATACTAGCCTGGATGTTTAATGGGGTCTTGAGTGCCATACTGATCTTCTTCTTTTGCACCAAAGCCCTGGAACACCAAGCCTTTCGTGACGGTGGTGAGGTTGTTGGGATGGATATTCTTGGGACTGTCATGTACACGTGTGTTGTTTGGGTCGTCAACTGCCAGATGGCTCTATCAGTCAGCTACTTCACATTGATTCAGCATATCTTCATATGGGGGGGCATAGCATTGTGGTATCTATTTCTCTTGGCTTACGGGGCCATTTCACCCACCATATCCACTAATGCCTACATGGTGTTCCTAGAAGCATGCGCTCCAGCTCCATCGTTTTGGCTCCTCACAGTCTTTGTGGTCATTTCTACTCTTATTCCCTACTACACTTATGCTGCAATTCAAATGAGGTTCTTCCCAATGTATCATGGGATGATACAGTGGCTCAGAGTAGACGGTCAGTCTGATGATCCTGAATTTTGCCACATTGTGAGGCAAAGATCTATTCGACCTACTACTGTTGGATTTACTGCCAGAATAGAAGCAAAAGTTCATCATGCAAAAGAGAGAGCACAACAGAAGTAGATGTTCCTTTGTAGCTGCTGGTTTCAATTGTATAGTTTTTGAGTTTTCTAAGGCTCCAATACCTGAGGCCACTCATGAGGACGTTCCCTGATGTTGCCGGGGGATTCTGTTGTATTATCAGTTGGTGGGCACACAAATACCCACTTGTAAATTTTGATTTTTGGCCCTCTGTGCCATTTTAATTATTTCTATACTTAAAAAGAGTACTTCCTTTACTGACAAAAATGTCTTTGTGTTTCATTGAACTGTACTGAAATTTACAATCTCAATTCTGGTGAAGCAAAGCATCTTCTTTCAGTATTTTTGCTACTGTGAAGAAACCCTTTGTGGCATTGGAACATTGCCCTCTTTGATATAAACAAAAGTGGAGGTAGAGATTGCAATGGGTCAGTTCAGGTTGGATTTTTAATTCTCTCTTCTTCTTCTTCCTTTTTTATCCTGTACGTATTTGAGTTCAATCTTTGTACAATTCCTGCTACAACCATCTTCATATGACCTAGCGTGGCTCTCAGCAAATCCAAGCTCATTCTCTCTTATTTCTCTCCATCTATAAAACCTAAAACCTTTGATGGGGAAAATTCTACTAGTTTTTTTACTAATAGAAAAAATACAAAGAGATTCATGACTCTTTTAGGCCCAAAAAGGTGCAATCCCCAATTACATTTAAGCCAATTTCTCCTCCAGAGATGTGCTTAAAATTAGATTTCTACTCTAGTGAGCCAATTAGATTCCTTATAATAAGATCTACAATTCCAAAATTTTAAGCACAGGAGCTAGTGAAAACTAGGAATGAATGATGAAATTAAGGAGAAGTTTGAAAGAAATTAAATAAAACAACACTCTTCTCTTTCCAAAACAAAAAGATTAAGGAGACAAGAAAGAACTCTTTTGAAGACCAAATGATATCAATTGAAGGTCTTGGATGCTTGAGGAATTGCTTAGGTCCTTAATTTATGGCCTAGGATTGCCACTTTTGAAACTTTAGAGAAAATCAACTTTGATAGCTTGACACCATTGATCGATCAATCCCCACCAACAACTCTATTGTTTGAATGATTGATCGATCATTTTAATTACGTTTCATTGACCAATCTCTTCTCATGGCCCTATTTTTTGAGTTGTTCAAGCTTAATGATTAATCAATAAGAGTAATATTCTTGTTAATTGATCATTTTATAAATTAGCCTTGCAATTTTCTAGAGGATTGATCTTCTCCCCCTTTTATCACTCATTAAAAAGGATTAAAGACAAGAGAAGTATATTCATAAAAGAAAGGGTATCATAGATAGTGCCTAACACAAAAGCTATGCCTAAGGTGGAGGTAAAGTGTTCAGGGCCTTCAATTCTCCTTTGAGTTACTCGAATTTCCTTCAATTCGCCCTTAATCTCTTTCAATGTCCAGTGGCTGCAAGAAAGCCGCCTCAGCCCCAGTATGGAAGCCGATGCTTTCTTTCTGGTTTGGTGAAACTAATGACATTAGATCCTGCGACACAGAAGGACGATAAATTTCTTTGGAATAAAAAAAAAAACAGAGAGAGAGATTTGGGGAGCAACTGCTGCCACTGTCATTCGTCTACATCGGTCAAAATTAGATTCTATACAGAAAATTGGGAAAGCATCTTTTAGCTATATTCCACGCACACAGACAACGAGTCCTTTCAAGCATTTAAAGAAAGACGACCAGCAGCAGCACAGCGATCGCCCATTGTTGCTAGTCAGCCGATTCACCCATCATTCAGGACCACCCCTTTCTTGACATTCACTAAAAATCTCTATACGATCACAAAACGATCCCATTTTTCCATTTACAGAGAAACATCGATCCTACAACAACCTAAAAGCAATTTAAAAAGAAAAATAAGACAAAGAAAAGTGAGATTGAGTGAAGACCCAAATTCTGATTTCTTTTTGATATGCAAATCCTGATCGTAATTAGTGTAAGGGATGGGAGCTCAATCAAGAAGGGAGAACATGAATCATCAATAATTTGCTATGATAACTGGAGCCCGAGGAATTCAGCGGCGGAATTCGCCATAATTGACGCGAATTCGGTGAAGCTAATGACCCCATCGCCGTCCGTATCGGCCTCTCGGAGCATCTCAGTGAGCTCCCTGAACGTCAACGGATGACCCATCTTTGCCATGGCTCTCGCTAGCTCCGCCGCACTAATGTACCCATTACCATCCTGATCAAACGACCGGAAGACTTCCATTAGCTGCTCCTGGTTGATAAAAAATTCCTCATTCATGTCAGACATGATGGCCTCCACCAATTCGTCAAACTCTACAGCCCCATTTCCGTTGGCGTCCATATTTGAGAGTAGAACGTGGATTTGATCACCGCTGGGCTTTAGTCCAAGAGAGCGGAGAAGCGCGGCGAGCTCGAGGTGGGTAAGGCTGCCGTCAGAATCCATATCGAAGCGGGCGAAGATGTTCTTCAGCTGCTGGAGCTGATCTGCTCGAATGGAACCCATCGAGAAGTAGAGCAGAATAGTCAAAGAACCAAATGAAGGAAGAAGAGGAAGGAAGAGCAAGAGGAAGAAGACGACGACTCGGTTCTCTCTTGTGTGTGTAGGGTGGTTAGAGACGTGGGGCGCCGCGGTGCTGGGTCTTATGGAGAAGTTCAAAAAACAGAAAGCGCGTCGATGCTTCGAGTCGGTGAATTATTTTCAGACGAGATGACGGAGATAAACGGCCATGATCACTGTTACTGTAATCTATCTGGATTCATTCATCATGCCCAGGTTTTATCATTTATCATCTTGTAAGTCATGCAGGTAGGGGTGGGCTCGCCAGCGGCTCGAGCTCTGAAATTAACAAGCCGAGCTCGACCGAAGCCACGTTCGGTTCGTTGGCTCACGAGCCTGCTCAAGGTGAGTCGAGATCGGGGGAGCGGGAGTGAGAGCGTGAGCGAGGGGGGGAAAAAAATTTCCTCCTGTCGGCTGTTGTCGCTGCCTCTACTGTCGTCGACAGCTGCTCGTCGACCGCCTCTGTGGTTGTCCGTTCGATTTTTTCCTCTCCTCGTCGTCGCCTCTGTTTTCATCGTCGTTGCTTCCGTCACTGCCACTTCAGTCGCCGCCATCGCAGCCGTCATCCCCGACAACAAGTCCTCCCCGGTGTCGTAACCCCCTTCCCTCCGCATCGTCTCGGCGGAAAACCTGAACCAGTTAGTTCAGGAGAGAAATTAGGGGAGAAATAATCTCCCCCCTCCCCCGCGCGAAGATGATTTCGCACATGCAAGATCAAAAAGTAAAAAAAAAAAAAATTCCTTAAACTCTCCTTCCTCATGGCTCTTGAAAAAATTAAAAATACATTTTATAGAAATAAGTTTCTATGATGTCTCATGTTTTTTTAAAATATTTTTTTAATTAAAAAGTCTTATTAAAAATCATATAATTTTCTAAGTAAGATTTTCCTACCAAGATGGGGTAGAAAATTGTATAAAATTTTTTTGAATAAGTATATAACAGTTGATATTGTAATACTTTTAGCATGAAACAATTTTCATTGCAATTTTGTGCTTGATATTTTATTTGATTAAAAATTTATCGATAAGCATAATAATATATTAGATTGATTATTCATTTTTATTTATATCCCTAGAAGAGGCAATAAAAGTTTTATTTAACTTTCCTAAGAAAGTTTCAAAATATTTTTTGTAATTTTCTAATAAGTCACTAATAGTAATAGGATTTTATTTAAAGGTTTTTTTGGGAATATGTATCATAGGAAAATATTTTTAGTTTTTTCTAGAATATAAATTTTCATCTAGGGGCACTAAGGAGGCCATAGTAAATTTATGGCCAGATTCAAAAATTACAAAATAAGCTAGACAACAATTGGAGTAAAAAAGATTAATATTGGTGCATTTTAATCTATTATTGAAATTCAATCTTGAACCTCCCCTATCATTATTTTTTTAAAATGTATGCATAATTTTATATATAATTTATTCGAGGCCACCCCTACGTGCGAGATCATAAACAAGGAAAAAAAAACTGTCCCTTCCTCATGGCTCTTGAAGAAATGGAAAAGATATTTTAGTAGAAATACGTTTCTAGAGACTATTAATGATTTTTTCAATAAATATTGAAAAGACATTTTTAGTATAAATATAGGGTGCCTCATGTTTTTTAAAAATATTTTTCTAATTATAAACTCTTATTAAAAAATCATATAATTTTCTAAATAAAATTTTCTTGCCAATATGGGCTAGAAAACCATATAGAAAAATTTTGAATAAGTATTTGATAGTTGATGATATAATCATTTTAGCATGAGGCAATTTTCATAGCAATTTTGTGTTTAACATTTTATTTGATTAAAAATTTATCGATAAGTATAATAATATATTAGATTAATTATTAATTATTATTTATTATTTATGTCCTTAGAAAAGGTAATAAGAGGTCCATTTCACTTTCCTAAGAAAAATTTAAAATATTTCTTGTAATTTTCTAGTAAGTCTCTAATAGTAATAGGATTTTATTTAAAGGATTTATAGTTTTTATTTGGGTGATTGTAAATTGATAGTGATATTTCATTTAATTTTGTTATGTTTGATTATTGTATGAAATTTATTCATAATGTTATGCATTGTATGGAGTGTTTAAACTATTTTATGGAGTGTATAAACAATTTCATGGAGTATTTATGGAATGTATAGACAATTTTATAGAGTGTTTATGAAATATTTATACAGGTATTATGTATATAGATTATACCCAATATTAAGTAGAGGTCATGCCGAATTTTATATAAGTACAATTTTAAGTAGAGGTCATACCCAATCTTATACATGTATTATATATATAGGTTATACCCAATTTTATGTAAAATATATGTATAATTTTATATACAATTTATTTTATATATATTTTTTAAAAAGTTTTAAATGTATGTTGAAGCTCGAGCTCGGCTCGAACTCAGTTAAAATTTTTGTTCTCAAGCTCGATAACAATTTTAGGCTCGAGACGAGGTTCAGCTCTGAAGCTCAGCACAAAATATTTAAATATTTTAGGCAGGTTAGAACTCGACATGGCTGGATGCCACCCCTACCTACAGTGAATGGATTAACCCATTTGACGATTCTTCGACTCTTTTCCTCCTAAACATTTTTCCAAACATTTTTGTCTCCTCTTTATGCTCGATGCGCTGGAGATGAATGAACTCTTCTTCTAGGAAGGTACACAGAAAGGCCAGAGGAAGGCCGGAAGCCAGACGACAAACCAGAAAATCTCAAATTTAATTAAGGAATGATATGGAGCTTCACAGAGAGATTTGTACAGGGTCGGTGCTATAATTTCTTCTGATTCTCCGGAGAACCAAATCCCAAAATATTCAAACAGACGCGTGAAGAACAGTAAACACCAGTAGCGTCCGACGTTTTAGCCGCTTGTAAGCGTGAAACTGAAGAGAAATCTAAGAGAATGATTTGATTGAACCTTGAGGCTTCCCAGTTCCCACTCTATTACGGTTCAGATCAATTTGTTTACGAAAATAGAAACTGTACAAGAGGACTTATTTGAGTGGATCTTACTGCTTGAAGCGTTCATGTGAAGTTTGTTACTGCAACGTAGATCATTGAAACGACGAAAAATTGATTTATTAGGAAAACACTAGAAACAGTAGTAAACTGTTACACAATAATTGCTGGGGGATATTTCATTTTAAAAATCGACAGAGTTTCCTTGTCTTAAAGCATGTAGCCATGTGCCTATGGATCCCAAAAAACCAACCTTGCAATTTTACAATCGCTATCAACTTAAAAAGAGGGGCAAACAGCTTGCCGAACAGCGTCAATGGCTGTTTGAGGGAGTTGGGAGGTTTGAAGGGTTTCGAGCTGCAAATGAAAAGAAAAACGGAGACAATTGCTTGGGTGCTGGAGAAAATCGAAACGAGCATACTAGTTTCACTTTCAAAGCCAATTTTTGAGAAACAAAAATTGAACAGTAAGGACGAGTCATCCGGTTTAGCCGCAATCAGAACGACTAAATTTGATCAGTGGGGAGTGTCCGGACTGTCCATCACCTTGGAGCCAACCTCTACATCACCTCGCCTATAACAGCTACATGTCCTCCGGAACATTTGCAAGCAATCGTACTTGAGATTTAGGCCGATGAGCCTCAACTTGCAGAGCCAACTGCAGTGACAGGATGAGCAGTCGTAGTTACCGTCTGTGTTCTCCAGCCGCCCAGCATAGACCCGGCCTATCACACAGGAGATGGCAGCCAAAACCATTACCACAGAAAACACAGCAAAGAACGGCCCCACTGAACCAGAGGCGTGATAATACCCATTCGAGGAAGCTTGTTGATAGACTGCTGCCTCCTGCTGCTGCTGCTGCTGCTGATCAGGTAATGGGTTTGCATCCATGTCTGCCTTGTAGCTAAAGAAAACCACATTGAAGGAAGCGGTGGTTGACAGTGTATATAGACTTAGCAATGAAGGACTTAAATGTGTAAGTATTGCATAAGAGTACGCTTACAAAGCTAAAATGAGGGGGCAATCTATTAGCCGAACCTTTAGACATATGTAAGTGGAAAACAACATGGAAAGGCAAAAAAGTAATGCAATACAAAAGGTTATTATGTTTTTTTAACTCCCATCCTACCTCAACTTGATATGGTTTGCATGTTCTATATCTAACTACAATTCTCAAAAGAAGATTCCAGCCGCAAAAGTGAATTTTGGTCACATGCAGTGGGTCCTTTTCCTAGTCAGATTTATCTGAACCACCACCTCTGGATTGCTGATATGGGGGTATTCAAAAAAGGGGCATAGCGGTGGAGGAGTGGAGTCACAGATCGACCTATCTTAGCCCACACGCTTTGATGGTAACCAGCGGTCACAGGGGCATGGTACATAAGCTTCAGTAGCTGCAAAATCAAAAAAATGAGAATCAGAACAACGACAGAAAAAGCTCTTAGGAGTCCAGTAAAAGTGGCCAAACTTTTATTTGGTCTAATATATAATTCTGTTTTGGCACTGAAACCTAGTCAGTTTGGATCTGCACATATAAATTTTCTTTAGTCCGTTTTTTCAAGAGGGTGAATATTTTCTTTAGTCCTTGAGTGATACAATTCTGTTTTGGTTCTGTAACCCAGTCAGTTCGGATCTGCACATTGTCGGAGATATGAAATGACTTAAACTGGTCAACGATTAGGACCTTTCCCCTTTTTTTTTTTTACTTGTTGTCAATAATGCAAATGAGGGATTAGGAAATACAACTAATCTACCCTTTGAGACATATAATTTTATATTCTTGAATACTGATTCACTGTATTAATCCATAAATACCATATTGAGTGAGATGACTTCAAATATGGCATCAGGGAAAAGAACCACAATACTGGAAAACATCCCAAATATGTAAATGATGAACAAGACTAGAGGACATGATACCAACCTGCCAGTACATAAATGTTTGTATTATGTTGCGTTGCCACCTGCATCCACATGGTTAAGACTATCAAATTTAAGCTCTGGTGATTGCAAAAATATTTTTGAAGTGGAGTGCTAATGAGTGATCATACTGATTAGGATGACGATTAGTGTACAAAAAAAACACAAATTTGTGAGAAACTCACGAGAAAAGTGAAAGAATCAGAAGGAATCCAAGCCCAACTTCAGCATTGGAACTCAAGATGCTGAGGGTAGTAGAGTTTGACTCCACCCATAGACAACCATCCTCCAAATATTTCCTGCATAACATAGCATGAAAAAAAAAAATTATGTAGGTTCATCTCCATATGAGGCAGAAACCAATATTAAAAGCTCATAAGATTATCCAGTCATGATTTCAAGGGTGAAAGTAAACAATGAGAAAACTAAAAATTTTATAAGTCAATTCTTCTTGATCAAAGGATACCATCTCCTTGACACAACAAATGTTAAATGCTAAATTGCTGCTCCTTGCTGCCATTATATAACTGCTCCTGTCATTTTACAAAGCATAAAACCTTTTCTGTTTTAATTTTTGAACCCCTGACAGGGACTTGCACCCGAGATCTCACCCCCCCCCCCCAGGGTCACATATGTGGCCCTCGCACCAAAGACCCAATCCATGTACTAATTAAACAGACTATTTATCCTTATCAAAAATTAAAGTCAATCACTTCTTTTGACAAAGCTTAAAAAGACAATGACCATTTCATTGTGAATATTCAAAATATATTAAGACAAACTGAATAAGGATGTTCAGGCCAAATTATGCAAATCACAAGATTATTCTCACTCCCCAAAATAAGCTATACTCAGAAGGCCCAAGACATCAATTTGAACAAGGTAAGCATACCTATACAGGGAAGAACGGCCAAAATTACGCCTCAAGAACTTTGTGACATACTCCAGAGATCGGCAGAGCACAGGTATCAATGCAACTGCATTTAATATACATTAGAATATAACATAAAGAAGCGCTTCATAGCAAGTGTGATTAGTTGGAAAACACTATGAAATCATGGAGCAAACATTGAAAGAGGTTTGAGAGCTCACACTTAATATGCACTTGGGATGCAACAAAAGTAAGGCAGTAAAGGAAGTGGATGAAATCCTTGGTTGCCATTACTGACTGCAGCCACACTTGGACGGCTTGTAAATTCCATGCCCTAGGTTTCTAAAGGAACAGAAGAATTGAAAAACTAATAAAGGCATGAATAACAAAGAAAATTCAGAATCAAGCAGAAGCTATGGGCTCCCCTAAAAACATGACAGAAAGTCAAAAGGGTCAGTGTTCCTACCCCATAGAGTGAATATAGAGAATACAATGATGAACATAAAGTGCCAAGTAATGATAAACGGTAGGCTCTGTGAGAAAGATTCCGAGGCACGAGGGGAAAGATAGCAAGAACAGCTACAATAAATACCTGTAAATAAGCCACATAAAGTTTATTTACTAGAAAAAAAGAAACCAAAAGCATAGCATGAAGAGAAAAGAAAGACTCCTCAAAAGTGAGGCGAATATGTCATTTCACAACCAACTACATATCTCTATCAATTAAAAACCGACACCTCATCCAGAGTATGACCTTAGACACAATAGAAAAGCATGCAAACCCTCATACATTAAAATGCTCATGGACCAAACAATTGAAAAAGAGCATCTTTTATTGAACTGGATTGAGGACTCTCAACTGGATAACTAAAGAAAGATATTCAACATCCTAACTGTATGCATCAATATGAAGAGATTGCAGTTAACAGCATTTTGTGTGATGGCAATTAAAGAGTTAAAAGAGATTAAACAACCAAAGAAGCTTATGACCCATTTCATTGTCATCATAACATTGCACATTGAATACTTTCAGTAGAGAACTGTGGCAGATGACCGGATATCACATTCTTCAATTTACATGACTTCTCTAAATCGTTGGAATTGACTACATTCCCTACCAAAATCAGCCCTAATGTCATTATAGAGAACAAGAACTGAAATTTTATTCTCAAAGTTTAAATAAGAGAGAATTCTAAAAAGCTTCTACAGCAGAACCAGTATATGAAACATGTTGCTGAGAGAGAAAGATAGAGAAAGAAAGAGAAAGCACATCCTTTCATACCCACAACCAAGTTGAAACAAAATGGACATATAACTTTGCAAAGATCCATGAAGCACGCCATCTAAAAGCATATATTAAACATTTTTAACGGGCCCAAACATTGTTTCTTAAAGAAGATTTTCAAGATAAGATCTAAAACAGAGCTGTTTATGTTACCCAAGCATTGACTGAAAACTGAATGGTAGGTCGGTCCCATCGGAGAGAACCTGCACCTGTATCTGGCTGTGTTGATGTTCCTGTACTAGACCCTGAAACATAAAGTTCTGTCATGACTAAAACATACACATAAATATAGTTCAAATAATGCATCTAGTATAATTCCTGTAGTAACATTTACATGTACATCTTATTAAATAAAAAAGAACATTTATGTGTTCATGAAATTTCATGCAAACTCACAAGACAAGTGGGAAGAGATAAATACTACCAGAGTCTCGTGCCCTTGTTTGTTGAGCTGCAGATGGTCTGGCTGGCTGAGATGTGCCGGTTGAAGACATTGGCTCAACCACAAGATCTGGATCCTGCTTAAAGAAAAAGGGCAGAGATCAAAGAGGATGGTTGATGAAATGCTAATGACCATCCAAACTTGACACGATGAATTTTTTTAAAATAAATATATTATTTTACTTTTGCTGAAAAACAACCACAAATCGAATCTTATGTAGTAAAAGCACAAAGTGGTCATCAAAACTGACTTTTATTTGGTTTTGTAAATAAGAAAATTAAGAACTCTTGAAAAAAAAATACCTGAGAATGAAAACAGACACAAATATCATCATCATGAAAAGAGAATCGCACAGAAAACAATTCTGCTCAAGAAAAACAGTACTTGGAACAACTATTCCCAGAAAGAACAAGAAAGCCCTCTCGGAAATATTCATAGCAGGACACTGACGGTGCAACTAGAGAAGGAAAATGAAGTAAAAGCTAGAGCAACCTACGCCAAGAAAAGGAATTCAGGTATTGAGCAAAAAGGGACGAGGGTTGGTCATTTGGCCCCAAATGCACTAGTTCCAGTTCTCTTGGCTACGCCTAAGAGCCTAAGTGAAAAGAAAGAATGAACTAAAACAGGCAATTGCAGTGAAAAAGTGATTCTCATAGTCAGGTCATGCTCGATCAGGCACAACCAGTCCAGGCAGTTAGACACATTCTAACAACAGACGTTCTCCAAACCGGAGCTCGTCCCAGACATGCATTTGCACATTCAAATCCAAAGAACATGCACCAGTTATCACAATGTCAAAGGGCGCCCTCAAATGGACATGCACCAAATCCGTAAATCCAGAAAACTAAAACGTCTCCACTTCAATTCCAACATATGAAACAAATGAACCAATGTTCAAGACGCATACCCGAGAATTATACAAAGATCAGAGAAAAACTGGTTTTACTTGGGAATTACAAAGAGAAACGATGACACGAGGAGTTCAAGAAACTGGTTCATAGGAATTATAAAGTTGAACGTAACCCCGAAAACAAAGAAACCCCACCAACAAATTCCAGGGATTGTCCCTCAGGTCCAAACCACGTTTCAAACCACAAGATGCAATACTCAATAAAAACTTACAAGATTTTAAAACGAAAAAAAAAAAAAAAAAGTGAGTAATTTATTGGTTCTCCAAGTCCTCAACGAGCGTCAATAATAAGTGCATAATTGAACGAAAACGTAGGATGGATAATATCAGATTAATTACGATGTATCGCTGGTAAAACTTGCGCTTGAAATGATCGACGACGTCGGGGCGAGAGGCCATGTGAGGAGGGATGAGAATATTGGACCAGTAATCCGCCCATCGAGGATCACTCTCGTAATCGTACGACGCAGCTGCGATCTTCTTTATGCGCTGTGGATCTTCCCCCATTTCTCCCAGCCTCGAAATAATCGAATCTCTCTTCCTCCGCGCTCCCTGAGGGGAGAAAATCAGTTGATTCGATCCCTGGGAAGAAGAAACCAGAAAGGGCACTGAAGCGGTGAAGTCAGACGTTGGTCGTCTGCGCCTTTCAGACTTCGAAAGACTGTCGCGTAGTCGTAGTTCGATAAATGTATAGGCCTAGCCCAGTCGACAAGGTGGTGGGCGGTGGACCCCACTCATTTGGACATTCTCGTCTCCCTTGCCAAAGCATAAAAATCCCGGCGAGTCTCAGCATCAAACCAACCATTTTTCTTTTTTTTTGGTTTGTAATCTTGATTCAAGAACGTTTCCAATTTCAGACAACTGTGATGTTAGAGATTCGTTATCGGTTGAAAACCTCCGATCTGCAATTTTTAGAAAAGATTTTGTTTTGAATATGGTCAATGTTAAGATTCAAGCAAGAACAACGAACAAAACAACTGTACTTGATCGATTTACGAAACATTCATTGTCATCTTCTATCGCGTAAACATTTGTGCAGCTTCGTAAAAGGATCAACAAACGAACCCAGGTGTGGAAATTCATCATCCATGCCAGCCCCACCTCGTTCCTGCTCCTTGGTACGTATCTATCTTCTTCTATGCTTTCGTACAAAGCAAAAGCGTAAACAGAGACAATGTTATGGATCAAGATTCAAGAGTGGTTGCTCGCCACACAGTTTCCTCGATCCGATCCCTGAATATACAGGTAATCATTGCATTTCCAACATTAAAACGAGTCGCAAGAGGTGCTGCTCATCCCTGTCTCATTCATTTCGGGCCAATCCAATTCGGTGGATTGGAATTGGTATATGCAGGAAATTGCTCCATTTTTTATCTTCTGGTGAAACGAAAGAAATTTTATTCGGAAGGACGCGGCTATGAATTGATCCGGTAGAATTATCAAATCATTCTTTTCTTCCCCAAAAGCTTCCGAATGCTAACCGGCCTTCTCTCGACAACTCGTCCGCTACTTTCTGAGCTTCAACCAAGGGGCAACTGTAGCTACGGACGAAGTCAAATGGGTTTATTTCAATTACTTCAATGTGAATGCCTATATGATCCCGCTCATCTCCTCTCGTCTGTTCCTTCCTCTTCTCTTTGTTATTCCTACCACGGAATTTCCTCCTCACAAGCTTCGTAGATCTTCTCACCAGTCTGTAGGGCAGTTTGATCACGACAAAGACAAGAATTTGGGCAATCAGACATTGACAGCAGCAACATATGACAACGCAATCGCCTGCAAGTGTGTTCAAGTCCTCCATTCTGATAGAACGCAGGGTAAAGGAGAAGAGCACGGAGAAACAGAAGAAGAAGAAGGTGGGATGAAAAGCCCATTCCTTCAAGAAACACGAGTCCTGCTGCCTTAGGAGAGGGGTTGAAGCAATAAGGTTAAGGGTAGAGAGACTTGGACGGCAAATTTAACTGCACGGAATCGGGAAACTTGAATGTTTTGCAGTCATGGTTCCCTCGTCGGATCTTGCGAGACGCTACTGACATCTCTGGAACTGCAAACGGGGGGTTCCATTGGATGGGAAGAAGAAACTTGGGTGTGAAGTTACTTGTAACTTGCAAGCATCAGAGAATAACTTTTTTGCTAAGATTACACTATTCTGCTTCCCCTTCTTCCTGCAAGGAAGATACAATGAAAAATGAATAATAATAATAATAATAATAATATTTAAAATATTTAGAAAATATTACTAAGTATTTTAGTAATAATACTAAAGGAATATATAGAAAATTATGTAAGCAAATTCACCATAGGAACAAGTAAAGGAATTTACACTTTACATCATAATGTTTCTCGTTACATTTCATCCGTTTGTTGCATTTGCAACTCCAACAACAGAAAAAACAAAAAAAAAAAAACAAAAAAGTAAGATTATGTACTGTTTTTGATTCTAAAAGCTGCTCAGTACTCCAAACCCGCCCTTTGAAGCAGAAAAAATTTAAGGGATAAAGACTGCACCAATAACTCTTTGAGCAACCATTTTGTATTGGGAAAATTTTACTGGAAAAAATTAAAAAATAAGAATAGTAATATTGAGTAGATGCTATCACAATTGCCTACCTATACTGGAACTGGGTTGGCTAAAATCAATACTGTAATCTTGGCTACCAAATGCCATCCTCTGAAACATTCTAATCTCAGCAGATTGCTGCACAGAGTTGAAGAGTTCACTCTGACCAGGCCTCATCCCATTGCTTAGATCTGATACGTCAGCTAAACTATCTAGAGCTCTAACAATCTGTGGATGTAAACATATGAAATATTAGTAATATCCTTTGTTTGGATGTGGCCTTGTGATGCTGTTGTTGTTAAACTGATTTACCTGTCCCATTCGAGGTCTCTTTGAAGCTGAGTGCCGGATGCATGCTGCCGCAGACTCGATCATTCGAAACATCTCACTTTCAACGTAGTTCTTCCCAAGCCTTGGATCAACTAAGTCTTCAAAGTTCCCATCGTCAAGTGCCTGGCTCAACAATGGCCGAGCCTGCATAGAATGTTTCCAAGCATTTTAGAGGATTTTCTTTGCAAACACTTGAGCTATGAATACTACCCACAAGCCTTTAGCAAAGCATAAATGGGAACATGCATATCAACAGCCAGCATGCCAGAGCAACTGGACCTACGGTCATCACCCCCACTGGTAGTAATTTAGTATAAACAACCCTGTAGCGACATTCTCGAATATGTATAATAATTAGAGGGAAACAACTCATTGCACTGACAATGATGTGGCCATGATAATTCAAGTTAATATCTACTGATGCATGGCCATGGATAGGCAGCAGGATACACGAAACAAAACAAAAGCAATTACATATGTAACTTTAAGATTTGGTGCCACATTACCTCCAAGAAGTAGAGACATCAAATAAATGAATAGATATATGAACAAAAAGATTGTCCGCAGACATGACATCTTTGAATGCAGCAAGGTTAGTCATCTTCAGCTAGAGCTTGACGAAGAAATAGGACATGCATGGAAGATTTTACTTCCCACAGTGGAAGTCAATAAGATCTTGGAGATAATCTTCTAATTATGACATAACATAAAATTATTCTCATTCCATTTCTTTTTCACTTATAAATCATAAATTCTTTAATTTTTCTCCTCATGCTAAAGATGGATTACTACCACAATATTTGTCTTCATCCAACAAAATGGAAAAGTTCCCAATTTGACCCCTTCCAGGTTTTCTAAAAATCATCTCAAAAACCAGACGATCATATATAATTTCCATGTTGTTACCTTGTGACTACGAATATTTGTGAACTCCATCTTGACCTTCTTCTTGGGTGTATACATTATCACTTAGTCTAGACTAACACTTTTAAGTTATATTATACTCCTCACTTTAAGTTATATGTATCTATATATATACATAAATTAGTCTAGAGTCTAGATTAACACATTTTGCAAAGTATCCTCCAAAAGAAAGGCCTCATGCAATCATTGTTAAGACTCAACCCGATTGGTCTTATCTATACGAAAATAATTCTTCAACATGTGTAATTATTTCTTAACTACAATTCACATGGTCTTTAAATCCTGTAATTTTTGTTTCTTTATCGAAAAATATATCCTTAATAACAAAGAATAATATCAGTTACATTCCTACCCAGTAGGTCTAGATACTTAATAGGTAGATAGTGCAAGAATCTAGAGAACCTATAAAATTTGCTTACCCATTCAACAAGACTCTCATCACCTAAAGGTTGAGACACATCAACAGGCTTGCGTCCAGTAATAAGCTCTAGTAGTACAACCCCAAAAGAATAGACATCAGATTTTTCAGTCAGCTTCCCAGTTGATGCATACTCTGGAGCCAAATATCTGGAAGCGCCATTTCATCATTAAATTTTTGTTTAGGAGAAGTGCAGCCATTGTACATTAGTCCTGCAGATATAACTTACCCAAATGTTCCCATTACACGGGTAGTTACATGTGTGAAGGAATCCAGGGCTAATCTTGCAAGCCCAAAGTCTGAAACCTGAAAATTGACAACAATGAAGTTGTTATACCAGTAGAAGCAAATTTTAGAAAAGATGTCAGTAATAACAAGGCATACCTGAGCTTCAAAGTTGTTGTCTAGAAGAATATTTGATGATTTAATATCCCTGTGAATAATCCGAGGATGGCCTAATAGAACAAAGAGATGGAAAACAAAAGTTAGAAACAGAAAGCCTGACAAATTAGCCATTACATAAAGGTAATATAAATAAAAAAATAGTTACAGTCTTCATGAAGATATGCTAATCCACGAGAAGCACCAGCTGCACTCTTTACCCTAGTCCCCCAATCCAAAACAGGCCTTCCTTCCCCTGAAAATACAATTAAACAGTTAAATTTTCAAAACCCAGATTGCAACTAACGTTGAAAAATGAAAGAGGAATGATCTTATGAGACAGCTCACATCATATGATGTTGTGATCAAAGGTGGGCCTTTCCTTTTCACCAGAGATCTGACAAATCATTCAGAAAGGCCTTACCAGGAACCAGTCTCAAAGGATAATTCCTTAAAGAGTAAAAATGGGTTTATCTCTTATTTGACAGTGCATATTACCATGAAGATGATAATGAAGTGTATCATTTGGGACAAAATCGTATACAAGCAATCTCTGATTCTCAGATATGCAGTACCCCACGAGTGAAACCAAGTGGCGATGATGTACACGACTAATAATCTCGACTTCTGCTTGAAACTCTCTCTCCCCTTGGGAGCCGCCAACTTTGAGCTGTTTCACAGCTACTTCCCTTCCATCAGGTAAGCAGCCCTTATGTACAGGACCAAATCCACCCTCACCCAAAAGATTCTGCTCAGAAAACCCATTTGTGGCCTCTGATAGCTCCGCATAAGTGAACCATGATCTTGAATTCCCTAGAGGTCCTGGCTCGGGTGGTGAATATGGATATCCACTGCCACCAGAGCCCTTCCCAATGAAAGGAGTTGAAGAAGGTGGAGTCTTCAAATAAGATGAATCTGAGGAAAAATATTATCCCAACTGAGCAACATGGTGGCCTACGATACCGTCGAAAGAGAACATAGAAACTTTTGCATGCTTATCCAAGAAAGTTAGGAAATAAAGTAAGGAATTCTGCAAAACAGCAGTTAAACTTAAACCAACAAAGGCAAGCAAAACCCAAAGAAGAAGAACCAGATAACCAAACAATGTGCCTGTTTAAAGAGAAGTACTATGGAGCTTCTTTCTTTCTCTTTCAAACAGCAGGTCGATTTTATCAAGCTTCACCAACGAAGTCTTGGCTCTATTATTTCAATATAAAATATATGTTAACTGGCAATTAGATTCCATTATTTTCCAACAAGTCAGATCAAATTCGTACCATTGATATCTGTGTCCTACATTGCTCAAGAGTAGAATTATCAAACTTCAGCACTGAAAGAGAGAAAAATGAAGAAAACTAATCTAGATATCTGCTCCCTAAGTAATGAACATTAAAACCCAACTAGACGTGACATAGATGGTTAGCCTACATACATTGATTTCGGTGACATAGTAAGAACTCTACTGCTAAATTGCAAATAGAGCAGAGTATGGCGTGCAACGGTAACAGTGATATTGTAGAAAAAACAGTTACTCTTACCTGATAAATTAGACGATCCATACGGTGAAGGATTAACATACCCACCCGCTAAGGCAGTACTGCCTCTTCTCCTTTTCCTCACAGAAAACCATACAAGCATAGCAATAAGACCAAGTACCACAATGGATGCTGTTACACTAATTGCCACCACTGCACTGCTCCCAACGCCGCCACCTCCAGCAGAGTTGCCATTTCCTGAAGGAACATCACCGTTAGGGATTGGGTTGGACGACTTAGTATTGGTAGGACTAGCTGGAGGAGTTAAACTTCCGGATGGAGTGGTGGGGGAGGATACGGGTGGACTTCCGGAAATAGATGAATTGGTTGGAGGGGGAGACAGTAGGATGCCTGGGGGGGGCGGAGACGACGGCGTTGCAGGAGTGTCCGAAGCCGGGGGAGGTGATGGTAGATCGGAAGGAGGAGGAGCAGTAGGAGGAGACGGAGAATTTTCGGGTGGTTTAGTCGATGGTGGAGGGGGGACACCAGAAGGGGGTGGTGGAGAAGCTGTAATAGGAGGAGGCGAAACCGGAGTTTCTGGTGAAGGTGGCGAAGGTGAAACCGTTGGAGGAGGCGGGGATGACACCGGTGGGGGGACTGCAGGAGGCGTATCGGCCGGGGGAGGGGAAGGGCGAGATACCGCTGGAGGAGGGGGCGAGGCCGAGACAGGTGGAGTGGAAGCCGCCGGAGGAGGGGGGGAAGCGGGAATCGGAGGTGGTGGGGACGAAACAGGAACAGAGGGCGGTGGTGGAGGCGACGAAACTGGAGATAGTGGAGGTGGGGGAGATAAAGTGACGGGTGGAGGAGCAGAGGGCGGAGTTAATCGAGGTGGAGGAGCAGCTGGAACCGAAGAATTTGAAGGTGTGGGTGGATCAGAGGTAGCATTGGGCTGTGATGACAAGGGTGGTGAAGTGGGTAAAGGAACTGGAATCAATGGAGTCGAAGTCGGAGAGGGCGATGAAGCCGCCATCCCACCAAAACTTCTTTTGGTGGAGATACAAAACGTGCACTGCTGAAATTTCAGAATTATCCGGATCGAACCCTCAAAAGTTATGAATCAAAAGGCCAAACAAACATAGAAGGCGAGCAGATTCAGTCATCAAACAGTTCATCGAGTCAAATCTCGTCAGAAAAGTCAAGACCTTCTTCACCAAAGCTCCTCGCCGCATCATTTTCTTAACTGAAACCCAACGTCCGGAGGCAATTTCCGTCCAAATTGCAGAACACTGCGTTCCTCAGCAGAGCCCACACTTCACAGGCAAAGTCTCCAAAAAATATCCCAATAATAACAAAACTCCTCCCTGAAAAAACTGAACCATTGAACATTCCCTTTTAAGAACCCAATTCAGCGAGATCTACTCTCAACACAGCCTAGAGACAGAAATCCAACTTGAGTAATCCACAAATGCAGCATTCATCAAGTAAGAAACACAGGGACCCAAGACCCAGATACCCAAACCTCTTTCAAAAATCCACTTCTCCAAATTTTTCGAACCGCTCGTCCAGAAGAAATAGAGACGACCGGCGCTCTGAGCCTCAAACGTGATCGCAACTCGCAAGCAGGAACAATTCCAATGGAAAGGGCAAGACTAAACAATCACACAATCATCAGATGACATCACAATCGCTGGATCCTGATGACCTTTTCAAGTAAGGTTATAAAAAAACAAAAGAAACCCCCTCGTGAGAGTCTTCTCCCGCGTTTGTCAGCGCTTGAACACCATTTTTTTCATTATACGAAGCTTTCACTTCCGCCCACCGCCGTGTCTTTGACCATTTTGTTTTTCTGTTCCAAATCGAGAGAGCTTTTCAAAACTCGAGACGAGGGTTACATCCCCACAAGGCATGCCAAGGATTTGATGTATCTTTGTCATGTTCGGGTGCGAGTAATTAGGGGGATTCTCTATAGGAAGGAAGTCGCTTGTCGGCAGTAAAAGTGAATTGCAACCGACAACCCTCCTGTCAGAAACACCACGCGACAAATTTCCGTAGACACCATTGCTGTCGTTAAATTCATGGTGAGTGTGCAAGAATAGAACTCTTCAATGTAATTATGTGCATCTAAATGAGTTTAATATGCACTAATGATTCCAAAATTCATCCATGTTGATGCCTACCAATATAAATTCAAGACCGAAACTTATAATACGCATTATAAACGGCATATTTTCTCAAGAAAATTGGGAAAAGATTATATTGCCGATAAAAGGAAGACGTTTACACTAAAGAAATACCAAAATGGGAAACAATGTTAAAATCCCAGCTTTCAGCAATAAAATTATAAATTTACTCGAACCATCCCCATGCTTGAATACAATTAGTTAGCCAGCCTCATATTTCTTCTGGAATTCACCTCAGCGGCCCAACTCTTTCCTATCTCCGTCTGAAATTTCCCTGCTCACCACAAAACCAAAACTTTTCATTTGGAAACCATCTGCCAGTGTTGACTTTTTATTCAGAAATATAAATGTAAGATAAACAGTTTATTTCGACAATGTAAATGGGTTGAAAGAGAGAATTAGGTAACTATACCTGCTGTAGAAAGAAAAAATTCATCCAAAACTTTCCCATGCTCTGCACAGACAAGAAAACTTGATGAAAAACCAATCTAAATGACGGGAGAGAGGGAGAGAGGGAGAGAGCATATTTGTACAATCTCAAATTTGTGCAAATCCATACATACGAAATCGCACAATTAGATGCTTACCAGCTTCGTACTCCAAAGCCTGAAGAATCATTTCAACCTGAATTCAAAATTCTCCCCATGAGAAGGTAAACAACCACAACAACACAATACAACATGCACACTGAGCCAGTAGACTCTCTTGCAAACTCCAAATAACATGTATGACCATCTTATGGGCAAGGAAAGACAAGTTCAGAAAGAACAGGCAGTTAAGTTGTGCAAGTACTTGCATCCATAACATCAGCTTATGCAATGTACAATTGGAACTTCCAGAATAACATAGTATTCTTGAGCATCTCGTATAGGTGCACGGTGTTCACCATTATGCAGCTTGTGACTGCTTACCCACTACCCATTTGCTCATCTTTGTAAAAAGAAATAGAATGTATGGTAAAATGTACCCTTTTCTATTTGAATACTTAGAATATGCACTTTAGGGCAAATATTTTTTCACTTGAACTAAAAAGCAATTGTCCCCAATAAAACCCTCCCTGGAGCAGAGAAGATAACCTCATCTTTTATGACATTCAAGCTTCTAATAGTAGTCAATCTGACCAGCAGTTTCTACTAAACTACAAGTGCGTCAGTAGTCTCTACATATGTAATCAGCAGAAAAAAGTGATAATCATAAAATTTAGTAGTTTCACTGTACTATAAACATATTATCTAATTAATGTGCAACCATAAACATTTACCGCTTTCACCCTTAAAAAAAAGGAATTTTGACCTAATAATAATTTATTTGGACAAAAATTCTACAGATGTCAAAGTGAAATTGCCACTGCCTGAAAGAAAAAGGACAATCTTGAAATAAAGTGACACCCATTCTGACATCGAATATAACTTGGAAGAAGAATACGCACTTTGTCAAAATCCTTGACCACACTGGCCTCAATGGAAGAATTATTCTCATACTCTGCCCAGAGTTCTTGTATCTCCTCAGCTACAGAAACCCAAAAATGCCAAATAAAGCCAGTTCAGATTCCATTGAACATCTGTTAATATGCAATTCTAGAAAAATAACATCATGTACTTACCCCTCAATCCCCCTCCTAAGACTTTACACATTTCACTCAAAGCAGCTTGTTCCATCCTGCTTTTTTCTTCTTTAGGAACACCATCAGCAGGAGTGATGTCACCAACAATAGCTACATAAGAAAGAAAGAGGTACCTCAAACTCCAATTCCCAACTAAGAAACTACAGGCAGTTACCCATGCAAATCAAACCTTCAACTTTTTCCTACAGAATCAATTATAGGAACTGGGGTGCATGACTAACAAGTGTTTTGCTATCAGACAGCTGGATAACCATACGCACAGGACCATGAAATAAAAAAGTAAATATCACAATCGAACCAAAGAGATGAAAATAGTTCTGACAGTACCTTCAGCTATATCATGGACAATTGCAATCTTAATGCACCTGGTTAAGAACCCACAAAGAGAGAAAGGAAAACATCAGCTAACATCACTTTAAAGAAGTCAATAAAGCAAATAAACAAAAACATGCAAAAATTAATACAAATGTGTACATAGGACACGTCCCACACGGTGGGACGGTGTTAATGCATAGAAAAATCGAAGTTAGAAGAGACTTTAAAATCTCTGACAATGAAGTCCCTGAAAGTGTGATCCCTGTGCAATTTTCTCCTTCTGGAGAAATTTTATTTGTTTAAACTGCCTAGCTTAGAACCTTCTCTAGATTTCCTTGTTCATCCTTATTATTACTTTTCCTATTCACAGGGCTTCTTGTAATTTGAAAACCAAAGGGATAAGAACTTGTTTTGAGATATTATGAAGTACAATCAACATATATATAAGACAATATGAATCACAACCAATAACAATCAACAGCCCAAGATTCTTCACCTAATAGACATTAAGAAAGGGCAAAAAAAGTGATTAGAGAACGAGAGGCATAAATAAATGCTGAAAAAACCAGAAAAGTAAAAGTTGGCAGATCAAAGTCAGCAAACCAGAACAACACCAGCAAAAGAAAATTTCTTCAATCTGGACAACATCCACATCATGCTTGACCACACCCACCCTCACTCCGGTTTGAGCACACCAAGACGTAAATGGATCTTCAATGCCATCATCATGGACCCATCACATTTGGATTGGGTAAGACCGTGATGGAAAGGCTCATGGCCAAGCTGCTACAGATGGGAATCACCAATATTGTTCTCTACTCAAAGCCGAAAGTTACGGGGTTTTACAGACCACTCGCCTTTCCCGCTGATCCTAAAGTTATTCCGATACTCTAAGAAGTAGAAAAATAAAAAATAGCTCTGCAACCATGATTTTCTACTTTGTATTCGTATAACCCTTCACGCAAAACAACAACAACGAAAAAACCAATCAACTTACCTCCTAGAGATCAGTCAAAATCGCAACCGAGTATCTGGTGAAAAGAGGAGAACAGGAGCAGGACGCAGCAGGAGAACAGGAAAAGCAGGAAGCTGAAGGAGGGAAACTGTATAGGCTAGAGAATGAGACGCACTGGAGTCGCAAGAGAGAAGGAGAATTCAAGAGAGTTCAGAATTTCACCTCTTAATATGGGACACCAATTCTCTCACTCAATGCTTCAATTTCCATGAGAGTGGGAATTTCATCTCTCCTAAATTTGAGGAGAATTTAGTGTCATACTTGCTTAAAATTACACCAACATGGGAAATTATGTTTTCTAGGATATTTGTGTCCCTGAAATCAATGTGTTGATGCACTAAGACCCTCTCAACACAAAAAGGACGATGATTCATAAGAGAAGCAGGTATTCCCACTTTCATCCGGTAGAAGTGGGCAACTTAAAAGTCACAACAAACATAGACACACTGAGAATTGGCATTTGAAGATAAAATGCAAGCAGTATAGAAGCTATTAGTTAGGATGTATAAGCCCAAGCCACATCTGAGTTACATACTCTCGGCACCACTCAAGTTCATATGCAAGTTTATTCATAATCAGAACAAAAACATAACTAGAAACACAAAAAAGAACCTAGAAAATGTATGTGACTACACATTTATTAGTCAAGAGAGCAGAACCTAATATGACTTTCTACTGTCTCAGCTTTCTGTGCTTCTTGAATCGGTGGTCCAATAGAGAGCTCAAGTCTGCTTTACTAAGAACTATCAAAACAAGTACAGCTCAAGCACATGGAGCAAGCGACAAAACCAAACGAATGAATTTTCACTCAAAATGAAAGAGAAGTGGACATCATTCAAAACCATAGGACAGTTAACTGAAAAAATGATGGTTGGTCACTTGAAAAATTGTAACATTGTGCTGAAAGCAAATGATGCAAACACCAAATGAATTATGAGTTACTTTAACCAGATTTTTGACATAAATAACACCATATTTTGAAAATAAAAGCATGATAGATCAAATATGAGCTTAATGATTCTGATCTAAAAGAGCTTATTAACGGTAACAAAAAGAAACAAGAAGCATAAACCCACCTTTCTCTGTTGACACCGGGAAGATCACTGGCAATTAAAGCCATCAACGCCATGCGATACATGTGATCTGCAATAGATTCACCCTTAATCCCATGATTGATCCACCCCTTCCTTTTTGTTGTCTGGTAAAGCAAACAAAATTTAATAAAGAACTCTTAAAAAATAGAAACTTACTATTGAGCACAATCAAGTGTACTCTTTTAAACATAACCTCTAAAGAAGACATACAAAGGATAATGACAAACACAACTTGCTGACTTGATTGTAAGGTTTGACTTGCCTGCCAAAACAAGACTAATAAAAAAATTTCATATTAAATGGGAAAGATACAATACCACCTAAAAAGTGCTTCAACACTCTATTAACCATATGTTCATATGGTCCAACATACAAAGTTTAAACATTCTATTGACCATAAGGTCACAAGGTTTTTTTATAATATATGGATAATTAGATGTGAATACCCTTTATTTGTGCATGTTTTATTTAATGAACGACTTATAAAATCAAGGTAATCTTAACCAAACCCGTGTACACTATGTTGGGTAAAATTGTCAAACATATTATAACTGAAACTCGAAAAATTATGGTGCTTACAAGTTCTAACTTGTACCTGAGGAGGGAAGACACTAGAAAAGAAATTCAGGACTTTTTAGTTAGACAGAACAACTAAGCTGGTCAGGTTTAGCCCAAATGGAATTAAGAGAGGTACAAACAGAGAGACAGAGAGAGGATAGATTATATTTTTTTATTAGAAGTGGGAGTAGATTCATCACTTGGGATTTGGTAAGGCTTTTCAATCCAGTGAGGACTGGCTCTTGTGCTAGCATCATGTTACCCAAAAAGACTACTTTTTATTTATACGAAGTGAGCATGCCAAAGGCCACCACACACTGCGAAAAGATGGAAATTTAATTTAATAAAGAGCTTCTTTCATAAGCACAATAAAATCCGCATATCAATGGAAGAGAAGAAGCTGCATTTTCTAAGAGGTCACAAAAATGAGCTAAAGTGGGATCTTGAAGACCAAATGTCTTTCTTGCTGAACAAATAATATCATCGACATATATATATATGTATAATAAGCCCAATATACATCATATCATCCTTATTCAGATCAATATCCAGACTGAAAGGAGTCTAAATCAAACTCAGACTAGAAAAGCGCTCATGCTCACTTCATTTGGATCATAAATGCCCAAGGCACATCCAACCCATTTTTCCATCAGTCAAGCTAACAATCTCTCTTACCTCTTTGTAGGACCAAGAAATCTCCCTTGCCCCAAACGTCTCATGGAAACTGCCTGCAAACTATCAACCCACAACCACCTCTTTGCCAAGCCCCCTTTGCACTAGAACTTGTTAATGTTTTCTCTCGAAGACCAAGTAAGATCTCAACTGAATCATGATGGCTTTACTTGAGTAGCCTCAACAAAGCACTGAAATCTTACTCCAGTCTCATGTTGACAAGTTATGATGTCTCAATAGCTGCAAGGAGCTTGTTGACTGATCATGAGGTCTCGAGCCTTCAAGTAGACTACTATAGGAAACTCTGAAAATGAGCCATGAGGGTTGTACAACAACATTGAGGAAATCTCATATTTCAGAGAGTTAGACTGTCACCTGGCAAGAGCATTTGAGACTTAGGATTGGAACCTTGGTGGGGATGCCAGTATGCCCATTGGGCACAGTGGACCCACTAATTACGATTCAATTTATTTTTATAATTTTTTTTTTAGTTTATCTTTCCTGATTTTTAGTTTATTTTTTTTTTTTTAGATAGTGATCTTATCTATTTTGAATTGTAAATTTTAACTTTAATTTAAGTTTATTTTTATGATTTTATTGGATTTGATCAGATAGTAATTTCAACTATTTTAATTTTAAAATTTTAATTTTAGTTATTTATTGGCCGTAACAGGATGTTGAATTCAGCTTTAATGATGAATTATTAAAATTTCCCTGTTTCAAGTCTCTCCCTCTCTCCCTCCCCTTTCTTCTTCTTCTTTCTTCTCTATTCTTTTTCTTCTAAATTATTCTTCTCAATTCTCCAATTTCTCATTCCCAATTCTTCTTTCTTTCTAATTCCGGCAATTAACCGCATATGTATATTAAAATTTGCCCCTCGTCCCGCATCAATCGTTACTCCAGTCTTATGTTGACAAATTATGATGTCTCAACAGCTGAAAGGAGCTTGCTGACGCTCATGAGGTCTCAAGCCTTCAAGTAGACTACTGTAGGAGACTGAAAATGCTGCTATGAGTTAATGGTCGGTCTTGAAGGGTATACAACAAATTTGAGGAAATCTCATAATTCGGAGACTTAGACTGTCACCTAACATGGGCATTTGAGAAGCCAAAACCCTGGCAAAAGGACTAATTTCAGCAACTATTCGCATTGTCACTTTCTTCAGATGCTTTGCTCCCTGTGATCCCATTGCAACAGAGTCATTACCAATTTCAAAGAACCAATCATTTCCTTTATCACGGAGGCACTTCATTGAGGTAACAGCCCTGATAGCTCTACCTTTATCAACTCAAAATATTGAACTGCACCTGAATGGATTCATTGATTATGCTTCCTGATCCCCCCCCCCCCCCCCCTTTTTTATAAAGGCTTCCTGCTCCCGCTTAATAGCAGTTTTTTAATTGACATCATTAATGTCTTTTGCATTTTCATAAAGTTAAGTTTGTATGGACCAATCTTCATACTCGAGATGGCAGTCGTATGGTAGTTGTTTCATACTGATGAAATTCTAGAGCTTGAAGCGAATAACAAGATAGAAAGGAGAGAAAGAAGAAAACCAGAAAAGTAAATAAGGAGATCTGGCTCCTTTTCTTGATCAAGAATCCATTAACTTATAGACGATACTATATTGAGATTATTGAGACAAGTACTCTATATAATAGATCCTAATTACATTAAAACTCTAAGTTTCCTAATATATACAGACTCCTTCATTAACTCGAACACATACTCTACACATTTGTCCACAGAAAGAAATTTAACTTTATCAGCCAATTTATCTAATTAAACTATAAGAACCATCATTCCTAGGATTCAAGTAAACCAAGAACTACACATAGATTAGGACATCCTCTAAAGAAAGAAAGAAAAGAATTGCTACATGAAAACATTATAGTTTCATGGAAAGAGATTCTTTCTTCAAGAAAACCACAGGTATATAAGGCTCTAAAATATTTAGAAGGATATTATGGATATATACGAGGGAATCAGCCTCCCTTGGTAGAAATCTGTGGGAAAAAATCATTGCAACATCAAATTGAATCCTCAACTTCTATTCTGTCACCGTTATCAGAAAAAATAATTCAAAATAAAAGAAATAAATTCTATCATGGAAGCTGGCAACAACCACTTTTGTCTTAAATTTTCGGCAAGAATTCTCAATTGACGAAAAATTACAAATTTGAACACCTAAAAATTGGAGGTCAGATGTAGTTACTGTAGCACAACTGCGACCTTTTCCTAAAGAACGAAGTAAAAAAAAAACGACATCAGGTGTCATGCCATGGAATAAGAATATTTCACATTAACCACTAACATCAGAATCAAGCTACATATAAGACTAATCATGTAATTCATCATATTTCTGTTTTCTCGGCATTTGGAAAACAATCTGTATATAAGGCAAATTATACCTATTGAAAACATATCTTTTAATGTAAAAATGTAGCTCAATCTAGAAGATATTAAACTATATGGCTTCAAAATTAGAGAAAGGTCCAGTCTATTATTATGTCAAAGTTTTTGCCATTTTCTGGTGACCAATCAAAGTTCATGCAATACCTTATTCATACAGCTGATGCCAACTATTTTTTTTTTAATTTAGAAACCAAAAATAAACGAAAGCACATAACATCATGCTAGTAATCTCTTTTCATAACCAGCAAACTTCACCTCCAACACAGGAATGGTATGACTATCCTATTCAATATAGCTTCCCATAAATAGTAATATCAAAACTTCAATAACATAGCAGATAAAGGAAGTGATACTGTGAGGCTGTCGGAACCTACTACCTGTAATTTCTCGTCTCATTCTCAAATGAATCAAGGGAAGTGATAACAAAGTAGATTCCATCGAGAATCTTTGTGAAAACTCGAGCAGCCACACACAGAGGACACAAAAGAGAAGTTCAATTATCCGCAATGTACAATTTTTACAAAGTAATTAACCTGTGCACGAGAAGGTCAAACTAACAATAAACGAACAAAAAAAAAAGTAAAACTAACAGAAGAAGACCAACGAGCCCCTTAAAGCAGGACCTTCTCCAATATCATTTTGTCATTTCCACTAAATGGTGCATCTACTGTTTCCAAAACATTATGTAGTACATTGCAATACCAAATGGCACTATTTAAAAAACCAAGAACCTAAGGTGGGTTAGTGCAATTAGAAAGTAAATCACCCAGGAAAAAATAAAGTAAATGTGAATTCTAGAGTGATTTACTTTCCTTAAAGAATGCAGTTATTTGTGTTAATGTGTCCTATAGAAAGTGTAACGGAATGCTTTTTTTTTTTGTGTGTGTGTAACCTCATGTGTTATGGAATTCATTAATAAAATGAATTTAGGATGAGATAATTCGAATAAAGACTGGATGAGAGAGGGGGGTGGAGAGTGGATTCCACTTCACATTCAATCATTAAAGAAGAAAGGAGGTGATTCACTTTCTCTTGGTGAATTGACCTCTACCCCAACATTCCATGTTGACTGACGAGATTTTGTTACTTAAGTGAGTGAAAAGTGAATTTCACTTCAACTTTCCAAGTGCACTAACATGCCCCTCTTCACTACTCTTTTGAAAAACGGCGCCAAATTAGCTCGCCCCTCCTGGATTAGTGTAAAAACAAAAACAAAACTTCCTACAACTTGATGACAACAGCACGAATGATCAACATCCAGGAGGCATTATCCAGAAATGAGATTCTTCCATCACAGCCATTCGCCTGATTAACGCAAGATGTAGATGGATTGTCCATACAAACAACGACACAAGTAACATTAAATTATACGGGGAACTAAGCGAATACCCTAAGAAAAGTTACAAACGAAAAATGCCAGCGATCACATACCTTGAGACGATGACACAACGTGAGGAAATCAATAACCGCGGCCGAAGACGAAGAAAGCGATGAGGCGGTCGACGGCCCCTCCATCGAATTCAAGGACATTTTCGATCCCACTCCCCCTCTGCCGAAAGAGCACGCAGACCCAGATGCCAAACTGTGAGACCTTACGGACATCGGAACTCTGGGGGTTTCCCCGGAGAGGACAAACTTGATATGCGCCGGAGCAGTTCGAAATTCTAGAGATCGGGAGAGATACGAAGGTGAAGGAGAAGGCAGAGAGGGCTTCGCTGCCATCGATGCGCTTACAATGTGCACAGATTACCCACTAGACTAAAGAGGAAATTGAGTAAACATAGGAAGAGGAAGACCAAATAATACGCCCTGCCAGGGGGGCACTTGGCTTTCCTACGCTTTCTTGGTTTTCCTACCTTAAAATCAGGATGTAGTTTTAATCTCTAATAAGAATTAAATTTTTATATAATCATAATTAATCGGCTGAGATAATCGTTGATCAGACGGCTGAGATAATCGTTTGATCGGACAGCTGTTTTTGTGATAGCCGTTTTTCATATTAGATCAGCCTTAGTATATTTTATATTTATCTATTTATTATAATATAATTTTAATTATATTTTAAATATTATAATAACTAATATAATTTTTAATTACTAAAAATCTTAAGAAAATAAAGATGGTCCCTCAAATAAAAATTTTAATATAATATAAATATTGTAAAATAAATAATTTAAATATATTTTAGTTGAATCTTATTGAGTATTTAATAGTGGTGTATGTACATCTTTAAAAAATAAAACTGTTAAATTATTATATTACATTCATCCAAATCTTCTTCTTTTTTAATTATTTTTTTTCTCTAATTCAAAGATACTTTGAACACAAATATTTTGAAAAGTACTTTCAATCAATTATGGTAAAATAATATAATATATATAATAAAAAATCATATAATAAGTCTTAAAAATTTAAAATTTTAAGTTGCAAATCATATAAAAATAAATAATAAAACTTTATATAAACAGACATGAAAAAAAATCGTAAAAATTAACTAAAATAATAAATCAAACAATAAAAGTTGCCCCATGCAAACCCAGATAATAGGATAAAAACACAAAATAACTTGGTTATAGTCGATAAAAAATACCAGTATGCTTTGGATCGATTGGCGATGTAGTAGGCTTCCAATCAGTTAACTTTGTTGCAAGGTTTTAAGAGGAAATTGTAAAGGAAAGAAGAAAAGAGAGAATGAATAAGAAAAATAAGGAAAAAAATGGGGCAAGCATGGATGAAAATAATTGATAATCGATGTACTTTTCGACATAATTTAAGTCTGCCAACAAAGTTTTCCTGAAAAATGTTTAAAATATTTTTTACATTGAAAATAAATATTGTCGAAGAAAATACTTTCAGTAAGAGTCATTTTTCATGGTAATTTTGTATTTGATATTTTATTTTACTAAAAATTTATTGGACAAGTATGGTAGTGTGTGAGATTGATTATTAATTTTCATTTATTTACTTGGAAAAAGTGCTATCAGGTCCATTTAATTTTCCTTTAAAATTTTTTAAAATTTTCCATGTAATTTCCTAGTAAGTCACTAAAAGGATTTTATTTGAAGGTTTATTGGAAATAATTAAAATATTTTTTAGAGAGTAAAAATCAACAATCTAAGGATAAGAGATGCTAGGAATATTAATTAATGAACTGATTATTTAATTGTTATTTATTACTTTCAGATAACTAATATTGCAAGAAATCTGGAATGTTTCGGTATATTCTCTGCTTTTCAAGCCTTATCCGATGCTTCCACGGGGCACTCCTCGTGACGGTGTACTATTCCCCCGTACAAAATCTTATCCCCCGTGTCTGCAACTCCATTCTCCCTGAAGTCCCTCCAAGACTCTGGACCTGCTTCCAATGGCAACTCTCTCCTGCCACTGGTCTCCTCCTACTGCCATTCGGCGGAGTCTTCCTGCAATATCTACCAAGTTGAACTGCTTCGGAAATAATCGACGGGCTTCTTGGATTCGCCAACTCGGATTTCGGTCATTCTCATCCAAATTGTCTCGGTTGCCTGACGACCATAGAGGGGTACTCTCCTCCATACTTGCTTCACTGGAATTTTGTTTTGGATGGAGTGTTTAGGATATTTATTACCAATCCGATTTAAGAACGCGAGTGAGATCTGCATTGGTGTGATTTTACTTAACAAGTTGAAATGCGCCTTATTTTGTTGATATTCTTGTATTTGGTTAGGTAGCTTGCAATTTGTTTTTTCTGTTTTAGTTTACTTTGGTCTATTCTCATGCTGGTTGGAGTTGGGCAACTTTTTGGTAGGTCCCGATCAAGCAGCAGAAACAACTCTGAGGAATACTCACTTTCTTTGGGTGAAAGATAAACCACAATTGTTTGTAAGAAAATTATACTTGCTTTATTCATTGCTAACGTTCCAATAAATAGAGTAAAACTTAACAAATCAGCTTCAACTCAGGAAACTAACTAGCCTAAACTCAAGGAAATGAGTTGTAACAACATTGAATGAGCAGAAGTACGTAACAACAGCAGAAAATAAAATAAAAGCCTGGTTTAGACTTGGTCTATCTCAAGCTAAATAAACTTGGGATTCTTATTAGGGATTCATTCAGATCTTCTTGGCCTATCATTACTCCTCCCCCCCCCCCAATTGGATCCTTGTCCTCAAGGTCTAGATAAGGAAACTGATTATGCAGCAATGTTGTGTACTCCCATGTAGCATCTTAAGTAGGCAATTGCTCCACTTCACCAAGCTCTCTTTAATAAATTTATCGCCTTGTGTTAATCCAGCATGTATCTAGGATTTTCTCTAGTTCTACAGAAGCTACACCTTCATCAGTAATAGGTGGGAGCTCTAAAGTAACTTGTGGAGGACCTCCAACATATTTCTGCAAGAGAGAGACATGAAAAACAGGGTGGATCTTTGTGCCTGCTGGTAATTGTAGTTGGTAAGCAACATTGCCGATCTTCTTCTCGATTAGATAAGGGCCGTAGAACTTGCTGGAAAGTTTTTGATGAAACTCGTTTGAAGGTGGTTTGTTGGTGATAAGGATGTAGCTTAAGGAGGACCATATCACCTGCTTGAAACTCCACATTTCACCTCTTTTTGTTTGCCATTTGTTTCATTCTATTAGCTGCCATGTCCAAATTCTTCTTCAAGTGCTGGAGCAATTCATCCCGGTGTAAGAGGCTTTGATCGACTTCGTTAACCCAAGATAACCCATCAAAATAAAGCGGAATGGAAGGAGGAAGCCGACTATACAAGGCTTGGAAAGGTGTCATCCCCGTTGAACGATGGTAGGTGGTGTTATACCAGAATTCTGCCCAAGGTAAATAACTATACCATTTTCGTGGCCATCGATGGATGAAACAACGGAGGTATTGTTCAACACAGCGGTTCACAACTTCTGTTTGTCCGTCGGTCTGCGGGTGGTAGGCGGAACTCAATTTCAACTTGGTTCCTAACATAGTGAGAACTCTTGCCAGAATTTGCTGATAAAGACGGGGTCGAGGTCACTAATGATTGATTTCGGCATGCCATGGAGTTTGATGAAGTGCTCTTCAAATTGTTCAGCTACAATCTTTGCAGAAAACAGATGATACAAAGCAACAAAATGAGCATACTTATTGAGTCTATCTACGATCACCAAAAGGCTATCTTTGTCGTGGGAGGATGGAAGGCCTTCAATAAAATCCAAACTGATATCATCCCACAATTGACAGGGAATGAAAAGTGGTTGAAGTAATCCCGTTGGGGCTAGAGTTTCAGTTTTGGTTCTTTGGGAAACTTCACATTGCGTAATATAGTGTTGGATGGACGGGTACATGGATGGCCAATAAAATTGTTGAGCTAGCCTTTTGAATGTCCTCAATACTCCAGATGCCTTGCCATTTTGTTGTCATGAAATTCTTTTAGCAGCTGGTTGCATATAGCTTGAACAACTACTTTCTTTTTGTAGAAACAAAGACCATTTTGCATTGAGTATGGACCAGTGGGATCCATAGTTGATTGGCAGCTCACTTGCTTCATATACGGATCATCTTGTGTTGCCCTTCTCATATCATCCCAAAGAGTAACCTGTGAGACAAACAAAGGATTAAGGAGAGGGCTATCAGGGCGGCGAGAGAGGGCATCAGCTATTGAATTTTCACGTCCTTGCTGGTAAAAAATTTCGTAGTCGTAGCCCAAAAGCTTTGCTACCCACTTTTGTTGCTCGGGAGTTGCCACACGTTGATCCAGAAAGTATTTGAGACTCCTGTGATCGGTTCGAATGAAGAATTTCCTGCCTAAAAGATAGGGTCGCCAGGTCCGAATTGCTTCCACAATCGCGAGCATTTCCTTGGCGTAGATGGACCATGCTCGTTTACTAATTCCCAAAGCAAGATTCAGAAACGCAATTGTCTGGCCCTGCTGAGTAAGGACTGCGTCGATTCCGTCACCTGAAACATTAGTTTCAACAATGAAAGAGTCATTAAAATTTGGCATGGCTAAAGTGGGGGTAGTTGTCACGGCTTGCTTGAGCAGCTTGAATGCATCCGCTGTTTCTTCAGTCCACCGAAAGCTTCCTTTTTTTAGGAGATTGGTAAGGGGCCGAGCTAAAAGTCCATAGTCCCGAACAAATTTCCGGTAGTAACCTGTCAAGCCTAAAAATTCGCGCAAGTCAGTAATATTAGCAGGTTGTGGCCAAGCTACCATGGCCTCAATTTTTTTGTTGTCTACCTTTACCCCTTGATGCGTCACAATATGGCCCAAATACTCCAGTTCCTGTTTTCCAAAATCACACTTGCTTGCTTTGATGAAAAACTGATGTTGTCTCAGGATATCTAATGTGGTTCTGACATGTTCTATATGTAATTCCCAGGTAGGACTATAAACAAGAATATCATAAAAAAAGACTAGTATGAAGTTGCGAAGATGAGGGTGGAATATTGAATTCATAATGGCTTGGAATGTGGTAGGGGTGTTGCATAAACCAAAAGGCATAACTAGATACTCAAAATGGCCATTATGGGTTCTAAAGGCAGTTTTTGGAATATCAGGAGCATGTACTCGTACCTGATGATATCCAGCTTGCAAGTCTAGTTTGGTGAAATATGCTGCCCCATACAACTCATCTAGCATATCATCTACCGTAGGTATGGGAAATCGGTCTTTGATGGTGGCTGCGTTTAGTGCTCGGTAGTCTGTGTAGAATCGCCAAGTGCCATCTTTCTTGTTCACCAACAAAACGGGAGATGAGAATGGACTGGTGCTGGGTCGAATGACTCCCATGTTGAGCATCTCTTGGACCTATTTTTCGATCTCTGCTTTTTGAAAATATTCATATCTATAGGGCCGAACATTGATGGGTTGAGTACCTTCTTTGAGGGGAATGTGATGGTCGATATCTCTTAAGGGTGGTAGTGTGGTTGGTTCCTTGAACACGTCTGCATAGTCCTTCAATGTTTGCTGCATGTTAGGACTGGTGTCTGCCCAGGTGGTCTTCACGGCAACTTGTGGGTAGACGGCAAACAACATTTGGCCTTGGCGCATCTCTTTCACAGCCGACGCCAATGATGCTGCTTGAATGGTTTGGTTAATTCCTTGTAATCTTCGTGCTCGATTATCCCAGTGGAAGTTCATGGAGCCTAGCATCTCCAACCATTGGATGCCTAACACTATATCAAGTCCTGCTAGGGCTAGAGAATAGAGGGTGAGTGAAAAAGAAATGTTTTGTAAATTCACTTGTACCTTCTCAAAGTGACCCTAGCAGATTAGTTGTTCTCCATTTGCTATGCGAACAACAAAAGATTTTGTTGGTACCACCGAAAGTCGAAGCAATCTGGCTACTTTCTCACTCAGGAAATTGTGAGTGGATCCACTGTCAATCAACACCATCACGTGTTGAGACCCGATGGTAGCTGCTACTCACATGGTTCGTGGAGATGTCCAGCCTGTTAGTGCATGTATTGAGATTTCTGGTTCGACTTGATCTCCCAGAGTGTCTTCGATCTGCAACTCTTCGTCCTCCACCTCGTATTCTTTGGTTTGGTTGCTGGTTTGGCACTCAAGAAGGAGTAATTGAGGTCCCTGGCACTTGTGTCCTGAGGTGAATCTGTCGTTGCAGTTGAAACAGAGCCCTTGTGCTCTCCGTTTCTGCATTTCATCCCAACTCAATCTCTTGGGTGTCGTTGTTGGGGTAGAACGATTCACTGGAGTGATGGTGGTAGGTCCACGGTTCGGCAGTGGAGGTTGTGTGAACTTCTTCATTCTTGCAATCTGTTAATCCCTCATTCCCTCATTCTTACTAGATTGATGGCTTCCTTCAATGTTTTGGGTTTGAACATTCGAATTCCATCGGCGATCTCGGGTTTCAATCCTCCCTTGAAAGTGCCAACGAGAGTCTTCTGTGTCCAACCGTGAACTCGATTGCCTAGCCTCTCGAACTCTTTTTGGTAATCACGAAAGGGATCCGACCTTTCAAACTCTGGATAGAGCTTCATCAAAGTCTTCACACTCTGTCGGTCCAAAACGAGCCACAATTCCTCTTCAAAGAATTCCCAGGTCACCAAGCGGCCTTCCTCCTGGTAAGCTCGACACAACCATTGCCACCATGGATTAGCTTCTCCTTCAAGGTGGAAAGATGCTAGAGTTACCTTCTAATTGCCCGTTGTGCCGTGAAATTCAAAGAATTGAGCTACTATGCTAAGCCATTCAGTCGGATCTTTTCCAGAGTATTTTGGAAATTCCAACTTCGCCATCCTGGAAGAGTAAATCTGTCTGCCGCCGTCTTTCTCCTCTCGATGCGAACAGAAAGATCCTTCTCGCCCATTGTTATTGTTGTTAGAGGCTTCTTTGTTTGAAAGGAAAGCTTCCGATAGCTTGTCAATGGTTTCCTCTAATCGTTGCATTCCATCTTGAACTCCATCGAGCCCGGCCTCCAAAGCTTCAATCCGCTCTTTGTTGGATGCCATTGTAGCGAAGCTCTGTTACCAATGATAGGTCCCGATCAAGCAGTAGAAACCACTCTGAAGAATACTCACTTTCTTTGGGTGAAAGATAAACCATAATTGTTTGTAAGAAAATTATACTTGCTTTATTTATTACTAATGTTCCAATAAATAGAGTAAAGCTTAACAGATCAACTTCAACTCAAGAAACTAACTAGCCTAAACTCAAGGAAATGAGTTGTAAGAACTTTGAATGAGCTAACAACAACAGAAAATAAAATAAAAGGCTGGTTTAGACTTGGTCTATCTCAAGCTAAAAAAACTTTGGATTCTTCTTAGGGATTCGTTATCTTCTCGGCCTATCACCTATCCGATACTTTTTTGTGCTGTCTGTAATTTTCTCCGTTTCTAGATTAAATCATCTCCAAAGCTTTGAGCTATATGAAAACTTCGGAGCTGAGTGGGATAGAGTGGAAGTGGTCTAGCGCCTGATTGGAAATGATCCTATATTGAACTGATCATAAACCATTATAAGCACTAGTTACATCCCAAAATTTCAAACTGATTCACAAGGATGCGAATTTCTACCAAGTCAGATATTCACATGTCCTTTTCACTTATTGTGGTTTGGTTGTCTTGCTAGACTATCCAACTTGTAATTCTGTGTCAGCAGTTATTTTTTATTTCTTTATATTATCTCTGTTAATTTGGACTTTCTCTGTACCTGGGATCGTGGAATGTTTTATATGCTTTACTTTTCAGCACAGCTCAGTTTGCGCTTGTTTGCCACATATTTGCATGTCTGTATAAATTATGTTGATCGGACTGTTTCTAGAAATTTACTTAGATTTTTAAACTCAATTTTTTTCGACTGTCAACTTCACAATAACGTTTTTTATTTTTATTTTTATTGTTCATCTAGTATTTTTCTTTGGAGGCTTTTATTTTTATTTGTATTTAAAGGAGATGGAAAAAACTTATTGTCAGTTATATTGTTCTTATTTTCAGAAACTGAATTTGTGTCGCGTAAAGGAACATACCGTATCTGTAGCATTGACCATTGGATTGCTGCTGAGCAGCCCCTCATTAGATTGGGTTGCAAATGCATCACCTCCAGGACCTGTTCTGCCTGATCTGTCTGTTCTGATCTCTGGTCCACCTATCAAGGATCCTGGTGCACTGTTGAGATATGCACTGCCTATTAACAATAAAGCCATCAGGGAGGTTCAGAAGCCACTGGAAGATATTACAGAGAGCCTAAAGGTCGCTGGGGTTAAGGCATTGGACTCAGTTGAGCGAGTAAGAAAACTCAACACACATTCTTGATTAAGAGTCATCATTGAGTATTATAAGTTCATGCAGCATGATAATGAATGCCACTGATTCTCTCATAACTGGTATGGGGAGTCTGCTCATATTCAATCTTCTGAAATGGGGGGATTCAGTCTGTTCCTCATTATCATCATACTGGTTGTTATACAGTTGACTCACCCAATAATCCATGGTGGGCCCTAGCATGTACCGCCAGATGCTAATACACCTATTCTACAGTAGTAACCCTTTTATCAAAGCACCTCTTCTCTTGTCCACATTTGGTACAACCTAGGGAGAGGAAGTTTGTCACATGCAGTGCCCAAACCTAACTTAATTCAATTAGTCATTATCGATAAAAGTTCACTCTTACTTAAACTCATAATGTAATACTTATTAATGTAAATAATGACTGAGCTTGATTTTGGTGAAGTTTCATTTTGGTAAAACTTCTCACTACATCTTCTATGTGGATGCTAGAATGTGAAGCAAGCATCACGAGCTCTTAACCAGGGAAAAGATTTGATTCTTTCGGATGTTGCTGAATCAAAGAAAGAAGAAGGGAAGGAACTGATTGATAAATTAGCTCTGGGGATGGAAGAACTTCGACAGATTGTGGAAGAAAGGAACAGGGATGCTGTAGCTCCAAAACAGAAGGAGTTGCTTCAATATGTTGGAAGGTGAGCAATGATAATGCATTTCGAAAATAAAATGTGAAGCTGTTCTTTATCTTCACACTTGTTAGAGTTGTTTTTCAAATTGTGCCATGTTATCTAAAAGTTATTGCATCTGCAGTGCAATTTATGTTCTTTTTATGTAGAATGACACTACTTACAGTTTTTTTTAGAATACAGGTGACACATGTATTAGTTTGTGCTTTTACTGCATGGTATAAATCAGGTCTTCTGAAATCAGTATCAGATATATTGAAATTGTGTTTGATGGTGGTAGACAAAGCATACTGTATTAGTTCATGTGAATTTTTATGGGGTTTCACCCAGTCTTTTAATGGGTTCATTTCTTATTTTGATTTTGTAGCTGCAAAGTGAGTTAGTCTTTTCCATTCGCTGATAAAAAATAGATTTGAGTAAAGCTTATGTACTGGTGGTCCTGTTAGAAGAAGCTATGCTCATATCTCATATATACCCTTGTCATTGACTGCAGCTGAGTACTTCCTGCGACATTGGATTTCTGCAGTGTTGAAGAGGATATGGTGGATGGTTTCCCATATGAAGTGCCAGAAGAATACAGAAAGGTGCCTGTTTTGAAAGGGAGAGCCACTGTGGATATGAAAGTAAAAGTTAAGGACAACCCCAATCTTGAAAATTGTGTATTTCGTATAGTTCTTGATGGTTACAATGCCCCAGTAACTGCTGGAAACTTTGTGGATTTGGTGGAGAGACACTATTATGATGGCATGGAAATCCAAAGAGGTAAATTACTCTGTGCAGTATTACAATCTTAAGATGAGAGCTTTATCCATCATATATCTGGAGTTGTCTTTTCTTTGGTGAATTTACCCCTAAAAGTTTAAGAGTTTAATGATTTTTTACTTGTGTCTCTGCAGCCGATGGCTTTGTTGTGCAAACTGGAGATCCTGAGGGACCTGTAGAAGGTTTCATTGACCCTAGTACAGAAAAGATCCGTACTATACCACTGGAAATCATGGTTGATGGAGACAAAACACCAGTCTATGGTGAAACACTGGAAGTGAGTTTCTTGCTCATTTGACCTGTTGTATTTTCTAGGTGTACCTTCTATGTTTAGCCTGGTCAGAGTTGCTTTGGCGTTTAACTTTCAAAAGCATAATCTCCAGTTGCCTTCAATAAAGTGCATCTCTGAAGTTTTTGCAGTTTTTTCCTTGTAAAAAGAATCAGCAAGTATGGGTTTTGAATTCTGAAACCTGTATATCTCTAGACTTTTCACAGTTCAAAAAAAATATCTCTATACTTATTTCTCTAGATATATTATTTTAATTAAGATTTCTGTGCATAACGAGCTTATTTATTGACAAGGCAAAGAACAGTTCATCCGAATCTAGTTTTTGGATTATTTTAGCTAATCCAAAAATTCTTTATTGTTCAAGGAACTGGGTCGGTACAAATCTCAAACTAAACTTCCTTTTAATGCATTTGGAACAATGGCCATGGCTAGGGAGGTAAGAAGTTAGTTTATGGTTTTCAAATTCGTAAATAATATGTTTATTAGCTGGTTATTTATACTTTTTTTTTTTGGCACAAATGCAGGAATTTGAGAATAATTCAGCTTCCAGCCAAGTCTTTTGGCTGTTGAAAGAAAGTGAACTGACCCCGAGCAATGCCAATATACTAGATGGCCGGTATACAGTGTTTGGATATGTGACAGAGAACGAGGATTATCTGGCAGATCTCAAAGTTGGAGATGTGATAGAGTCCATGCAAGTTGTCTCAGGCCTTGATAACCTTGTCAACCCTAGTTACAAGACGGCCGGCTGACAAGACCGTTGCTATCCCTGAAAATCCAATTTCCCTGAGGGTTCATCTGATGTTCCATGTTGGTAGCAAGTTTTTGTGTTCTAAATTAATTATCCAGGAGTTCCCAATTCCAATGTTAATGCTTCGAGGTGATGCCTGTACCTTACTGCCATTTCATACACTTCTTATGTCTGACTCTGTTTGAGCTATTCTTCCATTGTCCTAAGACCACAAAAAAAAAAAAAAAAACAATGTGTCATCAGTGAATTGTAATAGAAGAGTATAGAGAGCCATGGGTTCAACAAATGGTCTTTTCTGTCCTTTGTCCCTGGCCAAGGTAACTAGCCCCTTGAGACCTTTGCTCACCATGTTGAATAACATGAACGAGAGGAGGTCTCCCTGCCTTAGACTCCTTGAACTCTTGAAATATCTATAAACACTGCCATTGATAAGGAAGGAGGTGGAAGACATGAAACTTCATATACATCTTCTTTAGCACCAACCAAATCCCATTGTCATCAATGAGAAATTCAAAAATAGCTAACTTACCAAATCAAGGGCTTTTTTAAGGTTGATCTTAACCTGAGTTTTGGAAGCTTGTTTTTGTGAAACAAACCAACTAGTTATAGTGTGATAACAAACCAACTTGACCCCAACCCAACCCCGACCATAACTAGATCAAATTAACTTATACACCTTTTTTAAAATTATAATTGTATATTTAAAATATAAAGAGATAACTTTAATTATCAAGATTTTTATCCTTTAATTATACATTATAATAATTTGTATATAGATTGTATTTTAAAGTTTTCTGTAATATTAAATGAATGGTAGATTAGACTATGGGTTGAAGCAAGGATGGGTCAGGGACACGAAGATGGGGTTGCAGCCTGCGGGGACGAGGATTGAGTTAGGGTCAAGGCTCCAAGTCGGGCTTAGGTTTTCAAAAACTTGACCTTGACTCGTACTCATCCCTACTTGAGTTATTCTAACTCAGCCTTTTATATTCTCTTTTAAGCATTTCAATTTTCTACCAACTGGGTAAGTTTGAAGGCGAAATAACACAGTTTCATTCCACCAATTAACAAGGTTTGAAGTGAAATCTTGACTTGTAACTAGTAACACTTGAATTGAAATCAAACACATTGTCTTATGAGGCTATAAACCTATCAATCTTGTTAGGGACTTTGGTTATCAATGCAATCATTAAAATCCTCCATATAGTTTTGAGATGTAGGAAGTGGGAAGCTACTTTTCTTCTTTAAATCCTACTATATTGAAGTCTCCTAATAGGAGTCATGTGATTAATTATCTATTGAGCACCCCTTGAAGATGAGGTCAAAGATCCCATAGAAAACATGCTATGAAGGTCATAGTCACCATAAGTCACACATGTCATATATTTAATTATTTACAAATAATAATATTTTTTACTCTAGTAACTCATTTTTGTTCTTACAATTGCCATCATAAAGACAACAAATTTATTTTTTTAAATAATTTTTTTAATTAATTAGATATAAAAAAGAATATACTTAAAAAATGGTACTTTTATAATGTCTAGATACTTAATCAAATTTTCACTTTTATAATATCTAAATTATCACTCTTAAATTAGTAATTTAATATACTATTAAAAGTCATGAATATAAAAAATAAATAAATAAAGTATTTTAATAATAAAATAAGACTGATTTTTGTTAAGTCTAAATTAATACAATAATTACAAAGGAAAAAAATATTAATTTAATTAATTATAAAAATAGAATACTTAAACAAAAATGTTTACTCTAAATACTTGATCAAATTCTTCCTTTCACGATATCTTAATTATTACTCTTAAATTAGTATTTTAATATAATATTAAAAAGTATGAATATAATAAATAAATAAGATATTTTATTAATAAAATAATACGAGTATTTCCATTAAAATCTAATTGAATTAGTCTAGAGTCAATGTCGAGCGTCGAGTGAAAGTGAATTACCTGTGTAATTCACTTTCACTTTTTACTTACACAGTACAATAATGTTTTTGGAGCCGTTTTCCCTAGTAAAAGTGAATTCATTTTCACTTACACGGTGCACTAACAGACCCTAAGGTAACTTACAAGTACCATGAATTAAATTTACGAAGCATGACTCGCTCGAGTCATTCTGGCTCGTCTTCTTTCTCGAGACTGAACGAAATCTTCACGAGCAAAAGATATCCACGTAAAAAATAGAATAGGAAGTACATTATTTTAACACGAAATTGAGAAAGAAAAAGAGCATTTATCGATAAATTGGAGAAACATAGACTTGAGCAAACTATATGTATTAATAACTGTACAGTATCGTATAAATTACTCTAAAATGGAAAGAAAATCTTCCATTAATACGAAGAGATGAAAGAAATATTCTTATTATTTACTAGTTTTACACAATAAAGCTTGGCTAATAATTTATTTAAACAAATAAAATTATGGTAATTTTCATGCTTGATCTAGCAAGGCAATCTCAAGTTATAGAAATTTTTTGTTTAGAATATTGTAGAAGATTTCCAAAACGAAGGTATTTTGGCATTTTCGAATGATAAAAGAGGTTTTTGTTTCACAGACTGGTTATCTGATCAAGAAATTTTCCAAAGAAAGAGAGCTGGATTTCTCATTAAAAGAAGAAGGGGGTAGAACCGGCGTTCTACAGCGACAGGAAGGGTCCGACCAGCAGTGCAGAGAGTTGGCGTCGCATAGGAAATGCAGCCTATAATTATAAGGGCACCTGCAGTCATTTCTTCTCTCTTTTCGTCCCTCTTTCCTCTCTTTATAACATGACCGGTCTGTCTTCGTGGCGTCGGGAATAGCTCGGAAATTTTCGGCCATGGAGAAACTTCCCCTGCAGCTTAATTGGAAGAATTTATTATCAATAAAGAGCGACGAGCCTCCGGCGGAACTCGAGGTCTTACCCGGATCATCCCCGAAAGAAAATTATGAGTCTCTCCAAGATAACCAGCTCGCTGAGTCGATTCAGCGGCATCAATGTCACCTCCGTCTCTCTCACAAGTTGCCCGACAAAGGCGAAAAGCTTCGCGCCAATCTCAAGCGCTTGACTGATGAGTTAGAACGCAGAAAGTTGTCCAGACTGCAGAAGGTTATTAATCTCCAACCGCCTTGCATCCTTCTTTTAACGTTGTTTTAAGGTAGTTGATGTTTTTAACTGAGTTCCTCACTCCACTTGAGTGTTGAAATTTTCCGACCTTAAGATAGTAGGGGCAAGGTTGTGCTGCTAACGACGGCGATGATTTCAGGGTTGAATGTTGAAGCGTTCTTCCTGTTATGACATCCCGTTCTTTTGCAAGTATTCTTGGTTTGAAACATACAATTTCATCGTTGTTATCGCCAGTTTTTCCCTTTCCTGATAGCAGGCCTTTTTTTTGGGTGGTTTTCTCAAGACCGATTACTTTAATCTTTCATTGAAAGCCTTGATCTAGATTCTAAAATGCTCTCTGCTGCGGTGAAAAGAAATACTTGTAAATGAAAACGTGATTATTCGTCTTTTCTAGTGAGAAAGTGTCTTCAGGTAAAAATTACTTTTTCAGCAAATGGTGGCCGCAATAGTTACTACTCTAGACTGCACCTTGGTTAGCGACCAATTGTGGTACCATCTTAATGTCCACCTGTTCTTTTAGCTTCTTTTCTGGTTTATGATATTCATTCAACTCACTCTTAGTGCGTTCCCATGTTCATCATGTCATAAGATTTATTTGATTTAATCTGCTTTTATATTTATTAATTTTCTGTGATCCTTTTTATGATTGTAGACACAGCTCATGATTATCTTGTAAGCTGATGAACTACTCCGTGCTAAACAATTAGACAATATGAAATTTGGTGGACCAGTGCACATTACCTGAGTTTTTTTTTTTTTTTTTTTAAAAAAAATTTCTTGTAAGTTAGAGGCTTTGATATATTCATCATGTTTTCCATGGGTATGTTTTGCCCATTGATAGGATGCTGAAGGATCTGAGAAGCCAGTGTTGTCAGGAAGCTCATATTGCTCAGGTGAGATTAAAATGAAGCAATGAAATTTCTTGCAAAATTGCTTTTGTAGCATTAGTTAGTTTTTTTTTTTTTTTTTTTTTTTTTTTGAGAACACAATTGTTTGGCCTGGACAAGCATATATTTTTTTATTTTATTTATTTTTTGCCCTGAAGTGCAAAGATGGTTTTGAATTTAGAAAGTCTTATGGAGGTAAGCTGATGATAGAGTAGATGGAGGAAGAATCATGTACCTGATGCTAACATAGTTGGGATAAGCTATGGGATGTACATGACGACAATGCTGATCTGTTACCAATTGGGAGTTAAAAGATTCGATTTTTGATGAAAATCTGGTTTCTTAGGTGCAAACTTTTACCAAAACTGTTGGGTTGTTTGTTAATGGTAGTATAGCTGTCTAGAATCGGCTCCTTCTCCCACTGGCAGAGCTGAGAATATTGTAAAGGAACTTTGCATGGAGAAAAAAAAAATATGACGAAGAGACATGGAAAAATATGATGGAATTGGCACGCTTAATGGGCGTGATGTATCATGAACAGCTGAATGGGGACATTACGGCGTCGGGAGTTCAAGGCTAGGGTAGCAAATGATCTTGCTGTCTTGGAATGTCAGAGGGATTGGCTCTACCCGGAAGCGCGACACGATATCAAGTTACCTATCTCAATTTAAGCCTTCTATTGTCATATTCCAAGAAACAAAGTGTCAAGAGATGACAGATGATATTGCCAAGGAACTTTGGGCGTGCCCCTCAATCAAGTGGGCATCGGTGAATGCAATTAGCCACTCCGGAGGTATCTTTGTTGCATGGGACACGACTAAGTTTGACTCGCTTAATATCATGGAAGGTCGTTTCTCTCTGGGTATTCAGTTCAGAGATTTATCCACTAACAAAATTTGGTGTGTGGGTGGAGTTTACGGTCCAACTAGTTACAGGGACCGTAGCCTACTCTGGGAGGAGCTTAGTACGCTTCTGGAGAATTGGAATTCCCCATGGCTCCTTGTAGGGGATTTCAATGCCATCAGATACTGTCATGAGAAGAGCCCCCCGGCTACTCGCATTACAGCCTCTATGCGAGGCTTCTCAGACTTCATTGGGGGGAATGGTTTGGATGAAATTCCCTTATCCGGTAAGAATTACACATGGACAAGCAGTCAACAGCAACCCGTATTATCTAAATTGGATCGGTTCTTGGCATGTTACAACTGGCTGCAGATGTTTGGAAATGTTACCGGAAGAGTTCTGAACAAGGTAGGCTCAGATCACTGGCCTATCTTGTTGACATCAGTGTTTGAAAAATGGGGGCCATCGCCTTTCCGGTTTGAAAATTCTTGGTTAATGGAGGAAAATTTTGAGTCTCTAATTGATGGTTGGTGGGATGAGGGTCCAAGTCTTGGCAGAAGGGAGTGGGCATTCCCCCTAAAACTGCGCTTCATTAAAGGAAAAATTAAGGAGTGGGCCACTAGTCGTCATACCTCTCTGATTGCCGAGAAGGCTTCCCTCATATCTCAAATTGCGGCTCTGGACGTGGTGGAGGAACAAAGGTACTTAATTTCTGATGAATTTTCGCTTCGAGTCTCTCTCAATTTTAAGCTCAGCACTATTCTGCACCAAGAGAAAGTTCGATGGAAGCAAAGAGCCAGATTCAAATGGCTAAAAGAAGGAGATGCAAATACCAAATTTTTTCATGTTGTCGCTTCGGCAAAAAGGAGGTCCAATCGAATTACCTCATTATGCATTAATAATGAGGTAACGTCGTGTCGGATCTCAATAACTAACGAGCTGGTTAAGTTTTTTACAGAATTATACTCAGAGGAGTGTACCAGTAGGCCGAAGCTTACACACATCCGTTTTTCTCGCATCTCCCCAGCAGCGGCAGCACTAATAGAATTTCCTTTTTCTTCGGCTGAAATTGAGCGGGCGGTCCTGGGCATGGAGAGGGACAGGGCACCTGGCCCAGATGGTTTTAATGGAGACTTTTTGAAAAAGTTTTGGGCTCGTCTGAGGGAAGATATAAGTGCTATGATCCACGGCTTCTTCAGAAACGGCATCACATACCGCAGCATTGGCGCGTCATTTATCACATTGGTGCCGAAAAAAGCAAGTGTTGAAAAACCTGAGGATTTTCGCCCCATCAGTCTGGTTACGAGTGCATATAAAATCATTGCAAGATTATTAGCACATCGTTTAAAGGCAGTGCTGCCCATCGTCATTCACAGAGGTCAAGGCGCTTTCCTAAAGGGGAGAGAGATTCTGGATTCCACAATGGCTGCACACGAGCTTATGGATCATTTTAGGTGTAATCTGGGCCCTAGAATCGCCCTAAAGCTCGATCTCGAAAAAGCTTTTGATCGAGTAAATTGGATCTTGCTTGATGAAATAATGGAAAAAATGGGATTTAGTGAAAGATGGCGATTTTGGATTCGGAATTGTGTGGGTTCAGCATCATATTCCCTTCTACTCAATGGCTCGGTATGTGGATACTTTAAAGGAACCAGGGGTATTCGACAAGGGGACCCTCTTTCCCCGCTCCTATTTAACATAGTAGCAGAATTCCTGTCCTCTATGTTCTATTCAGCGGTCGACCTTGGGTGGCTACCTCCCACAAGTCCGCACCGGGCTTCAGTACGCAGATGATACTATTATTTTTGGAATCGGAGATATGCACAGTGTTAGGAGGATAAAGGCAGTATTGGGTCTTTTTGAAATAGCAACTGGGCAGAAAGTTAATTGGGGGAAAACATCTCTCATAGGATTTAATGTGGACCAGGAGAACCTTGCAGAGATGGCAAGTTCATTTGGTTGCTCTACTACTGCACTACCTGCAAAATATCTTGGTCTCCCTCTCTTTCATGGGCGAATTTCTAAGAACTTATGGAACCCGGTGGTGGAAAAAATTGAAGCTCGGTTAGCAACTTGGAAGGGGCGGCTCCTCAGCAAAGCAGGTAGATTGATACTCCTCAAGTCATGTATTGCTGGCATACCAAACTATGCGCTATCCTTTTTGCCCTGCCCGTCATCGGTATGCAAAACCATGGATAAATTGAAAAGAAGATTCCTTTGGAGAGGTTCGAGTGATTCCTTTAAATATCACCTGGTTAGATGGGATGAAGTTTGTTTGCCTAAGAAATTAGGTGGACTTGGGATTCGAAAATCAAAAGAACTGAACAAAGCCTTGCTTCTTAAGTGGATATGGAAGTTTAACACAAATTCATCAAACCTTTGGAAGGATATGGTTCGTACCAAGTTGGGTTGGAATTCTTTATGGTGGATGTCAGGGGGAAATCGAAGAAGGCTATCATCAATTTGGAAATCTCTTCATTTACTTCTTCCAGTTTTCTCCTCAGCTTGTAGATTCTTTGTGGGTAACGGCAGGTCTCTTAAATTTTGGGACGATTGGTGGACAGGACAGGAACCTTTGAGAAACTCTTTTAGCAGTCTATTTCTCATCTCCACTCAAAGGGAGATAACAGTGGCAGATGCTTTCGAGGGAGGTGTTTTGAGTCTCCATCCCAGAAGGGGTCTTTCTGATGTAGAAGCAATGGAAGCAAGCCGCTTACTGGATTCTTTGAATCATGTCAGGATGAGGCCTTCTAATACAGACAAGTTCATATGGTGGCCTGACAAAAGCTGAAAATTCTCAGTTGCATCCTCATACAGACACATTAATGGTTGGGACCCAACGCATAGTGCGCTTGATATTTATTTTGTGTAGCGTCTTTGTTGCCCTCCAAAGGTAACATGCTTCATGTGGAGTGCCTGCCAAAATAAGATCCTTACAGCGGATGTGCTTCGAAGAAGGGGTCACCCCTGAATAGACTTGCTATGTCCTCTTTGTAACATTGAAGAAGAATCCGCCAGCCATACCCTGTTATTATGCCCGTATTCTTGGAAGGTTTGGTCCTCTATCTTTTGCAATTTCGACTTGCAAATATGTATCTCTGCAGATCTGTTCAGTTTTAGCAAGTCAATCTATGGTTATCCCCTTCCTGGGCTCGGTAAAATGATGCTATCGACATGTGCCAATTTTGTGCCATGGGGGATTTGGAATGAACGGAATAGGAGGCGGTTCGAGGCTAAATTTGAATCTGAAAAAAATGTAGCGGACAAAGTGATGGGCCAAATATCCACCTGGCTCTTGACAAAAAAACCTTTTAGTTCTTTCAAGGGTACTTCTATTCGTGAAAACTGGAGCAATCTAGCAAGGATGTATTTGGGGACCAAGACTCAAGTTATGAAAGAGTGGGCCCCCCCAGAGGTTGGCTACTTAAAATTGAATTTTGATGGTTCTTCTCTCGGTAATCCGGGGATCGCAGGTTTCGGAGGTGTGATTTCAGACTCATTTGGCAATCAGTGGTTTTCTTATGCGGGTCCATTAGGCATCTCCGACTCAACGTCTGCAGAGCTTCATGGTCTTCTCAACGGGCTCCGGATTTTCAAAGATAAATGTAGTGGCCCAATTCACATTGAAGGGGATTCCAAGGTAGTCATTGGATGGGGCCGTGGCACTTCATTTCCGCCATGGAGGCATTGGGAAATTTTCCAGGAGATTTTAGAGATAACCTCACTATTTTCTTGTATTTGGTCTCACACTCCGAGATCTGCAAATTCGGCAGCAGATGTGCTTGCCAAACAGGGAGCATCTCTTCAACATCTTGTTGTTACGGATATGCTCCCTATCTCTTTGTAATTTTTTGTTTTTAATGGATTACATCTTTATCAAAAAAAAAAAATGGTAGTATAGCTGTATCTGTAACTTTAATGAATTGTTTTATTCTTCTTTGCCCTGACTTAGTGGTTGCTTGCTCTTGATATTTTTGCTTGGTTACAATGTTAACATAGCTTGATGGGCTGGAAAAGTTTTAACATTTTCTCTTAGCAACTTGTTATGAATATTGTGCAAAATAGTTATGCCTTTTCTGAAATTATATTTTTTGGTGGCCCTATAAATCATTGAAGTATTAGTATTCATGTCATTGTTTCATAGTTATTGGCTTTCCCGAAGAGGATATAAAACCCCAATACTGCATACTAACTGCCTAAGAAACCTTAGATTCTTAATTGTTTCATATAAAATTTTCTGGCAACTATCTATTCTCATTTTCAGCGTGTAATTCCACTGACTGCTGCTAGCTCACCATCCACTTTATCTTCAAATTGTTAATTTTTTCACGCAAACTCTTCTGGCATACTATGTATTCTCATTTTCAGTGTGTAATGCCTGCTACTAACACACCATCCACTTGATCTTCAACATTTTCCTTACTATTGGATACTTCCCTGCACTATAGGGGTTTTGACCTAAAGAATTATATGGGCATCTTGAGCATGAGTCTTAACATTCTTTCCATCTTATTGTCTTTCTTCCTCATTTCACTTAAATATCTAAAGGTCTCCTTGGTAGAAGCCGAAGCACCCTTGTTAGGAACAACTGTTTTTGTGTTAAGTTTCCCAATTGTTATGTCACTCAGTTTGCCAACATCACTCAATTTTTAATGTTTCGCACCTGCCCGCCACCCCCCCCCCCCCCCCCCCCCCCCCCACACACACACACACACACACACCCCTCCTCTTTTAAATTCAACAATACTTCTCCAATCCAACTTTTGGCCAATCAGTCTCACCACCAGTGCATAAAAGGTGATTGCTTCCTTGCTAATCGCCTCAGGGCGGTTCTCCCTATTGCCATTCATCATGGGCAGAGTGCTTTTATCCAAAGAAGGAACATACTTGACTAGGCCATGGCATATCACGAGCTCATTCACCACTTTAAGGTCTTAAAGCTCCCCAAATTCATCCTCAAGCCTGATTTTGAAAAAGCCCTCTACAAAGTTAACTGAAAGCTTCTTGACACCCTCCTAGGGAAGATGGGATTTGGGGAAAAATGACGCTTTTGGATCCAAAGTTGCATCTCCTTTGCAAGCTACTCTGCTCTTCTCAACGGAACGGTTTGTGGGTACTTTCAGGGAACTAGGGGAATCAGACAGGGAAACCCCCTTTCTCCCTTGCTCTTCAATGTGGTGGCAGAATTTCTATCGTCCTTGATCTATTTGGCCAAGAACTTGGGATGACTCTTCCCCACGACGGACTGCACAACCTTTGATATTCCAATCCTCCAGTTTGCAGATGATACTATTTGTTTCAAGGTTGGTACTAAGGATCAAATCAGAAATTTGCATGTTGTTTTTGGGATTGTTTGAATTGGCTTCTGGTCAGAACATCAACTGAAAAAAAATCATTCTTGTAGGCTACCACATCGATTCATCTGTGCTTTGGGGTATGGCTGACTACTTGGGATGCACCTTGGGAAATCTGCCAGTTACATATCTGGGGCTCCCACTTTTTGACTCTTGGCTTTCGGTGTCGCTCTGGTCCCCCCCTCATTGAGAAATTTGAGAAGAGACTAGCTACTTGGGAGGGGTAAGCTTCTATATACAGCAGGGCGTCTCACTCTCCTTAAGTCTTGTTTGGCAGGGCTGCCAAACTATTTGCTATCATTCATGCTTTGTCTGGCCTCTGTTTACTCCAATATTGACACCATCTATCAGCGCTTTCTCTAGAGAGGATCAAAAGACACCTTCAGATATCATTTGGTCAGTTGGAAGGATATTTGCATGCCCCGTAATAGGGGAGGATTAATCATCCGGTCTACGAAGGAAAGGAACAAAGCCCTTTGCTCAAATGGATCTGGAACTTCAACATCAAGCATAACAGCCTATGGAGAGATATGGTTAGGTTCTACTTTCAATTTTCAGGTGCCTGGTGGAGTGAGGATGGCGTCACTCGCTTCCTATCTCCGATATGGAAATCAATTTATAGGCTTCTCCCAGTATTTAGAGATACAACTTCCTTTCACACAGGCAATGGAAGGACCCTCCTCTTCTTATTTAGAGATACAACTTCCTTTCACACAGGCAATGGAAGGACCCTCCTCTTCTGATTGGATGAATGGTATGGCCCCTGCCCCCTCTCTGAGAACTTCCTGGGGCTCTCTAGGGTGGCTAGGGACCTCTCTTGCTCAGTGGCTGATTCTTGGAGGAATCATTCATGGAGTCCCTTGTTCTGTCAGGGACTAAATGATCAGGAAACTTTGCCTTTTTGCTCTCTCCTCTCCAAACTTAATAGTACTACTATCCGGGAGTATGCAGTTGATAAACTGACTTGTAAGCCCAACGTTAATGGCCGATTCACTGTTGCTTCTGCTTACTCTCATATTAGAAAGCAAGTCTACAATATGCATGAGCACAAGGCAAACCTTGCATGGAAGCTCTCAAAGGCAAGTAAAATCAAATTTTTCGTGTGGTTGGCCATCAGGGAATAGATCTTCACATCTGACAACCTTTATAGAAGAGGCTTCACCACCTCTGATCGTTCTTGACCCCTTTGTGGGGTGTGCAATGAGATAGTTCAACATGTTCTCTTACATTGTGGATTTTCTTGGCAAGTTTGGATGAAGATTTTTCAGAAGATTGGGCTCCAAATGGGCTACACCAGGACCTCTTCGGCACCTATGAGATGGTTATGGGGATTTGCCTTCCTCGGTTGGGCAAGTTAATTATCTTGGCATGTCCCATGGTGCCTATGGCTAAAGCGAAATAATCGGAGATTCAACTACGAAGCTAGCACCCCAGACAATACGGCTTCACATGCTGTGGGCCTTATCTCGATCTGGTTACATACCGGGAAGGAGTTTACTGCTCTATCGGGTGTTTCCCTTCGGGAAAACTGGAATTTGATTGCTCATATGACAGGCCCTTGCTGGACTTTGGTTATGGCCATCTGGGATCCTCCCCCTTGCAACTGCATCAAACTCAATTTTGATGGTAGTGCTATTGGCTATCCTAGGCCGGTTGGAGCAGGTGGTGTTGTCAGAGGTAGCAATGGAGACTATATTCTATCTTATGCTGGGTCGGTGGGCTTTGCTGATTCAAATATTGTTGAAGTGAGTGCTCTTCTATTCAGCCTCCGAATCTTCAAAGAACGTCTCCATGGCAAGTTGATTATTGAAGGAGACTCAAAGACTGCCATTAGTTGGTGTTCAAAATATAGCTCCCCCCCTTGGCGCCACTGGCCCATCACTGATTGTATTGTTGACATTGTGTCCTTATTCATTGTAATTGGAATTTCATTCCTAAATCAGCCACCTCTTTGGCTGATAAATTGGCACAATTTGGAACTTCCCGGCGATCTCTCATTATTTGGGAAGGCGTCCCCCATTTGTAATCTGCTCATTTGAGCTTTTGTCTTAATAAAATTCAGCACCATTTAAAAAAAAAAAAAGAAGAAATTATTCAAAGATTTGCTTAAGTGACACTTTCTTTATAATGCAAAGTACTTAGACTTAGAGAAACGGGGGAAAACTCCCTCTCTATCAAGGTTCCCCATATCATCTTTATTTTCTGCTTTTTGTCCTAAATTGCTGATACTTAGTGGTTTGCAGATGCATCGCCTGCCATTCAATTAAAGTCTGGAACACCTGAATCTGAGCCACGGTCTTCACTTACACCAAAATGCTCTCGACAAATGCAAGACAAGGTAAAATGCTATAGCAACTTCTTGCGTGTACCCAAAACGACCTTTATGTAGCATTCCAGAATGTGCATCATGGATGTGTGACTTGGTCCCACCAGCCAAATCTTCCTGGAGTGAAGAGGTCAATTTCCAATAATTTATCTTACTTCTTCTTGAAAATTATATTTTCACTCTTATCACTTAGCAACAAATGCATGATCCCTACCAATTAACCAGATAGGGCTAATCCAAACAATGAGATTTCCCTGTTGACTCCATGACCTTTCAGCTGGTGGGTTCTTATCACATGTAGATATGGTTTGCATCCAAAATATCCAAGGGCCAAGTTTAATAACTTTGTGATTCTGGATACTACTGTATTACTTTATGTATCTTTGGTACGTCCAGACTTTTTAATGCTTACTTAGCAGATAATAAACACGTTCTCTTTCATCAGTCAGATGGTAGCCTCTCTAGTGCATTTGATCAGGACCTGAATTATTTTGGTCGGACTAACCGCAAGAGTTGCAGAAGGATGGAGAAAGGGAAACCAATGCCTACTGTGTCTTCCCGGGACTTACCTTTTAGATCTCCAAGCAGTTTGTCTGACATGAAAGATAAAAGTGGACGCCCAAATGCAGATCAGAGTGGTATCTCTTATTCCAAAATTTCTTATCCTTGTAATGGGAGAAGCTCGCCTGGCCATTCTTCTAAGAAGTATGCTTTTCTTTCGTCGAGCCTTTATTTTCCTGTTCCAATGTATTGTCATGCTTGAATTTCTTAATTCATAAGTTACTTTAGGGTTTATCACAATATTAAATGTTATTCTAATGTACTTACGGTTGGTTGGGTTTGTTTTGGTTCTTTATCCAATTACTTGACAGCAGGCCATTTTGTTTTTCCTCTATACCTTTTTTGAGTAGCAAATTGAAGTTGGATTGTCAACAAATAAATTGATATTCTTTTACTTGCCCTATCAACTTCAAACTGGTTGATATCTAAATTTAGGGCATTCATTTCTGTATTTCTCTCCTATTGTAAGATATCTGGTATAAAAATAATCCACATTATTTTTCTCTTGTTAATATACTCCAAGTTCTTTGAAAAGCTGTGCATGAATGGAGTCAGTAAACTCTCTCTCTCTCTCTCTCTCTCTCTTTCTGTGTGTGTGTCTGTGAATATGGATTTGTATTTATGAGTTATATAGATGTGTATATGTGAACAAAATATTGAACCATCCAATTAATTAAATTTAGTATAACACTTCTTCTTTATATTTGTTGAGCATAAGGCTGTACTTAGCATTTGAGATACCTATCTAATATTTTATTTATTACTCTTGAATAGAAGGGATGCCCAAACTAAATCTTCACCAGCTTCAAAAGTAAGAAAGGTAAATCTGCTTTCTAATTCTTTAGTCCATGAGAGTTCTAATTATTGTTATTCTTATTGTTATATTACTTTACTTTTAGTTATTACAATTATTGAACTTCCATCAACATGAAATTCACTATCCTGTTATGCAGTGTTGATTTATATTGCTAGTTCAGAAAGCAACTGTAGGATTTTCTTCTTAATGAGACAGGTCCAGACTGTGGTTCTTTTGGATGAGGATGAGGCGCAACCCACACATCCTGTAGAAATAGAGAAGGCTGAAAAATGGTAAAGTGACAAGCTAGACCATATCTTTTGACGTATGTTTGGCTTTTATAAGTTCAATTATGCTCAATCTCCTAGTTGTCAAATTGTCAATCAGCTGTAGTTTGACATTTGTTACCTGCTTCAGGATGAAGGATGCTAAGATTTATTACCCTTCAAGGTATTCTTTTACTCTTTATCTATTGTGCAAATGCAAATATTAATGGAACAATTAAATCTCACACTTTCTCATTTAGGAATATTAAATGCAATTAGTGTGTAACATGGGCTTTTCTGCATGCAGGAGTGATCCGGAGGCTGTTGAACTTTGCTTCTCTGATATGGAATGCTTAGATCCCGAATCTTTTGTGTCATCACCTGTTATGAATTATTACATTCAGTAAGTATACTTTATCAAAAAAAAAAAAACATTCAGTAAGTATATATTTGCTTCAGATTATTAAAAATTATGCTATTTTATTGTGTTGATACAATGGGCTGAGGCTGTGGCAGGCTCGTTAGTATGTTATGGAAGCAAATGCCGTGTTATATCTCATTTGCATCTTGCATGATCATCATGTTCAGAGCCTTAAACCCACTATTTTTGGTCCAGTATTTGCTTGGCATCACACACTACAGTCAGCTATTTCACTTGCTGATTCTAGCTAGAGATGGTATTGGCCTCCAACACCTTGTTGTTGGAAAAATTCTGCTCTTACAGGCTTGCATGTTTATTTTGTCTCTTTCCTTTCTTTTATTTATTCTTGTCTTCCTTCTTCATCAATAATATTACCCTCCCAACAAATATAAGAAGCTGAATTGCTAAACATTTAGACCATAGTCCTGGTGTGACTCATACATAAAGTGGGTGGTAACTTCTGACATTTCATGTTTAATTTTTATAGAGATTTTATGTGACCTGCCAATGTGATGCAATACCCCTTTACCAGGACTTGGGACCGAGGATTAATTAACTATTGTTGTATTCCATTTTATAAATACAAAATAATTGCTTCCTCTCTACAGCTTTTGTTTAGCTTAAATATAACAACTTCTGATTTTAGTTTAAGCTTAAGTCTTAATTAACTATTGTATCTTGATGTGTAAAACTAGTAAATAATAATAATATTTCTTCCATCTCTTTGTATTAATGAAAGATTTTTTATCCATTTTAGAATTAACTAACCAATAGGGGTGGGAATGGGTCGAGTTTTGTGCAAAACTCGACCCCAACCTGACCCTGACCCTGACCCCAATCCTAAAACCAGAACAAAACTCGACCCCAACCTGACCCTGACCCTGACCCCAATCCTAAAACCAGAACCCGAAAAAAACTCAAATCGTCAAACCCGACCCTGACCCGATCACTGTCCCCACAGGCCCGTCCCTGCCCTGTTCCCATAAACCCGACCCATCCCCGACACGTCCTAACTTTGTTTTATATCCTTGCCTTGTCAGTGTGTCCAGTTCAGGTTAGGTTTTGGAAAATCCATTTCCCGACCTGAAACCTGGTGGATTTTTTTTCCCGCCCTGTCCCCAACCCACGGTGGGAAACTAGAAACCCAAACCCGAGTTTTTTGTCGTGTCGGGTTCCCCGTAAAACCTGACTCAATTGCCATCCCTACTAACCATTGGTGTTTGTCAGTTCCTTCCAATTATGAGGGGTCCCAGAAGGAACTAAAAAACATTGATCCATTATTATTGTGGATTTAGTGCAAATGGTCTCATTCACAAGTTCATTAAGGTCAGAGTTGATCATCAATTTCTTGTTGTTATGATCTTCCCTCTTTAGTGTTTGTTTGCTGCTTTGGCCTTTTGGCTCTTAATGAATTCGCCTTTTTCAAAAAAAAAAAAAAAAAACTGATGAATTAGTGGCGTGAAACTTTATATATGGAAGCAAGTTGTGCTTCAAGATAGTTTATGAATAACATTTTAACAAAATGATAGCTCATCAATGTAACTTCTGTTTTCTATGTGAAAAGTTACATTTGTGATCGTTACCATTCTAATTGTCACATTTTGGCAGATATCTTCAGAAATCAAAATCTCCAAGTGATAGGCCGGGGGGTGATTATCATTTCTTCAACACATATTTTTATAAAAAGCTTGAGGAAGCTGTATCTCACAAGGTAATATTTCTTAGACATTCAAATGAATGTTGGTTTATGTATTCGTCACTTTCAGTGAAGGAATATCCTTGTAGAGTCACATATTTTTCTTTTGACTAAGATGGCAAGAGGCATTTAAAAAAATAAGATGGTAATGTTATTGAAAGGAAAATAGAGGTAAATTACAAGAACAGGAAGGCATGGGGTCTAGAGGGAGGAGAGAGAAATCTAAAGAAAAAGATGGATAAAGAGCACAAGTTCTTGATAGGGAGAATCGCTAATGCATATAGTCCTAGGTACACCATTTGCCGGAGAGTCCACATAAAGAGCATTTTGGAGGAAATGATTCGAAGAGATCAGGCTGGGGAAGGCAGTAACTATGAGATCCAAATTTTCATCAAACAAATCTCAGCTTCCATGGTCAATAGGGACAGACTTTACCTAAAGACAGGTATTAGGTGAGAACCTTCAAAATCAGTGGCAAGGGCAATGCTTGAAAAAGATCTGTATCCTTTGGCTGTGAGAGAGAGCCTCTGCAGTAGTGGCATCAGCCATGCCATGGGGCTCATAAATTTAAAAAATTGTTCCTCCTGATAAGTCTCCATTAAACCTCCTTGGCCACTCGAACCAGTGTTACCATGAGTTCTTGCACCAAAATTACGAGGAGATTTAGGCATGTATATAATGAGATTATAAATTTATGTCAAGATATGCATCAGCAACTAAACATAATTGAACTTTCAAAAAAAAAAAAAAAAAAAAATTATGTCAAAGGAGAGGAAGAAAGAAGCTCAAAATTTTTACTTTTAGTATGTATCTAGTTTTGGAAATTCAGCAATTGGAAAGTCAAACAATGGGGAAATCAGCCAGTCGACAACTTCACTTATTCTAGGAGAGTTGCATTAGAGAGCCTAGAATAACTAGGTCTTATCTGCATAAAAAGGGGGGTTAGTGTGACTTAAATTGCTTTGGAATTGAAATTCTATTCTAGATCAGCACTGATTCTAGATTTAGCATGTCTAGAATTAGTTGTGGACAACTTTTTCAGAAGCCCCAACTTTTCTAAGCAAATCTGGAATTCCAAATCAGTTTTCCAATAACTGAAATGGAATTCCAAAAATGAAAGCAAAATAGGAAAAAATCAAGTATTTTTGTTTTTATATAAAAATAAGTTATTATTTGAAAACATTATAAAATAATTAAGTTAAATTTTATTTAAATAAATAAATTAAGCTATTTAAATATATCAGTTTTTTAAAATAAAAATCTAATTTTCTTTACCAAAATTAACTCAATCATTTAATATTTATAATCTTAATTATAATTTAAAATTTTCAATTTTTACAATTAGTTTAACTATTTCAAACTAACAATTCAATTATAACATGTTATTTATTATTAGTTATTTAAATAATAATAAAATTTAGTCATTTAATGATTTAAAATAATAATTATTTTTATTATTATTATTAGATACTCAATAAAATGATAAGATGTAACCAAACTAACAATAAAGTTATTATTTTTAATAGTGAAAGTGCAATTTTATTTTAATAATATAGCTTTAAATTACTCTAAATATGTTTTAGTTATTTACATGATTATGTAAATTTATTTAAATACATTGCTCTAAAATTAATTAATAATATTTTAAAAATAAATATAATTAATAATTAATAATGTTTTCTTTATTATTAAAAAGATGAATTAATATGATAAAATATTAAGAGAAGTGCAATACAATTGCTATAAATGATTATTATGATATTTTAAATTATGTAAAAAATAACTTCTGAACAATTTTTAATTATAATAATGCTTTATTACTATAAAAATTCAGTACTATGATAAAATATTAATACATTAAGTACAAGTTATTTATTTTGATTAAGTAATATTTATCTCAATTCTTTTGATAGATCCAATTAATTATACTATCATAATATTTATATTATTTAAAAAAGTATGTTAAAATTCCAATTGTCACACAAACTCTGAAATTCTAAATTCTAGAAGCATTTGTTCTAGAATATTAAATACCAGTGACAGAAATCCAGTATAATAATTCCAAACACACTAGCACCCCCTTATGTGCTCTGCCTTGAGAAATTTTTTTCCTTTTAACTAGATGCTAGAATTCTTTCTAAGCCTACTTAAAAATGTCTTGGTTGAATTTTATTTAGTTCAGTCCTGGGAAATTATATATTATTAAATTGCATGAATTAGTAAGTGTATGGTTGAGTTTTAATAGGAAACTCAGTTCTAAGAGGCGACTATGGTTATAGTATTGAAATTAATGATATTTCATTGTACCTTTGGCTCAGATTTTATTTTCTCCTTTTCTGTTTTTTTAATTTGTGTGCTAATTCATTGAATCAACTCTAGCTTATGGACTGTGTTACTTCTTTAGGTAACTCTAGTAAAATCTTGAATCTCAAATAGCAATCTTGAGTACACAACTTTGTATCTTTGTATAAATGACTGTCATGCGGTACTTAATCAAATAGGAGCCCGTAAAGCAGCATGGTTGAGAATGGAGAAATATGGATGGAAGTAGAAAAATCTCATCACTAAAACAAGTAAATATATTTAAAAAAATGTTAAAACCTGATACCATTACTTGTATGATAGGGCCTTAAGTGCATTGACTAACTTGTTTTGAGAGTCTAATATTGAAGTTAGGGATTTTTTTTTTTTGGTATGTATGGTGTTAGATTTGACTGTGAAACATGTAGCACAAAGACAAAGACGAACATGAGAGACCGAGAGTGAGAGCACCAGAGAACTGAGGATTTTGAAAAAGAAGGTGGCACGCCGGAGAATGAACAAGAAGGAAGGACCACTCACTGGCCAAGGGAGACAAACACGCACCTTACAGTTCCGAAAGAAGCCAAAACCTCCATCATCAATGGTGACAACAAATACTATCTGGATAAGCTTTTTCAAAAAAAAAAAAAAATACTATCTATCATCCAACTTGGAGGGAGCTTCCAATAAAAATTGTACTAAAACATCCCTAGCATCAATCTTTTTATCAAAATCAGGGCAGAAGATTTGGACGACCTGATTCACCTATTAAACAAAACAACAACAAATGGAAGGTTGGGAGGATTGATGTCCACGCAAAATGCAAACTATCAAATGGAAATATACGAAGATAGAGACAAGAAATCTGACGGATAGCTGAAATGCGCAAGACAACGATCGTCGAAGCAATGGCGATATCCAAAAATCTCAAAAGTAATAATGGATGGAGATGGCTCAAAACAAAACTACTAAATTTTGAAGAAAGATAAACCCCATAAACATAATGAACAATGGATCGATAGAAGAAGCATGTCCAGCAGCCCCTCCAACGAACCAAAATCCAACAACGAAGATATATTAGGATATGCTACGCTCGAACATAACACCAGCACCAACAAAAGCATATGCACGGAGACTGGCACTGGTGCTGAAACCGGCCTTCACCCAACCATGGCAAAAAGAATTAGAGAAATGCTTGGTTGCAAACACAACAGGAAAATATGCAGATGGGGAATACTGACAGTAGAGGACTTGCCGCACCTGGAGATTAGCAACACCTCCCAAATTTCATTATATGGGACCAGATACTTGGCTGGTATCCTTGGAAACGAATGAGCGAAAAAGACGAATATTAGCAGTAAAAGAGGAAATCAAGGACGACCCTTACTGGGACCTAAAAGAATGGGAGCCTCAGATAGCAGCAGATAGTCAAGCCATTTGGGTCTCTATCAAGGGGATTCCCGCTCATCTATGGTGCGCATGGAAATCGTTTAGGCCATCATAGTAATCATTGGTGTGGTCACAGACTTAGACGAAGAAGCAACTTCAGGCTGAAGGTTAGATTGGCTAAGAGCCCACATACTGGTCGCAGGAGCTGTCATAGGCAGGAGTGAAATCCCCATACAAGTAGGGGGATACATATATCGAGCGAGGGTTGAAGTAGATATGAATCTAGAAATGGCCAACATAGAAAATAGTCGCAATTCGAATAATCACTCAAGAAGTAGCTAGGCTGGGAAGAAAGCGAAGAAAAACTCATCCAGCAATAGTGACAAAACAACTGATAACAGTTTGTCAAGCCTGACGAACAATGCAAGGACTAACACGAACTTGACCCCCAACCAATGATAAAGCTGCAGAAGTTGAAAAAGTTGCAGTAGCTTTAAATGCAAAAGCAAATTCCAATTCAAATTTTAATCGCATGAAGGAAGCATCCAGAAAGTGGTTCCAATTTCAGAATTGATTGTGGATCCGAAAGCCGAGGTAGCATCAGTAGAGGAACTGCATACAAAGAGGGCTCCAGATCCGATCCTCGGCCCAATGGGAGTGGTGTAAATTCCATTGGAGGCAGAAGCAGCATCAGAGACTCCAACTCGCACCAAAACCCCGATGGGCCTCCCAACAGTTGATCGCTCGCGTAATATTGTGTCCCAAGTACAAGTGAATGAAAATTCTGAACTAACCCAATCTAGTCCTAAGCTGCCCGACCCAGCCATTTCCCGATGTCTCTATGTGAGGTAGGAAAGCTCATCGTCCCCGAGCGAAAAAAGAACCCCCCGTAGAAATCGAAAGTGAAACCCAACAAAAACATCAGGTGGGGTTCCTTTGAGATACACATACGACGAAAGGAAATCGAATCAATTGATAAAAGCATCGAAACTACCTTGCAAGAGCAAGATGAATAAAAGCATTGAAACTACCCTGCAAGTCAAGATGAATAAATCAACAAAGAAACGTCATGAGGAGATGATATCTGCCAATGACCATGAGGACACAAAAGAAGAAAAAGAGCAAGTATGTGCCTTCGAGGAAAAGATAGATCTCTTCCTAGAAGCTGCAATGTACGAATTCAGTGCCTCCTTAAAGATGCGCAAATAAGATATTGATGCTTGCAGGAAGAGAATCAAACAGTTGAAAGACAACAATAGAGCTAGTAATCAATGTATCTTATGTCTTGGAATGTGCGAGATCTCGACATCAACAAACAAAAGAGCAATAGTCAGGGAAACACTATAGAGAAACAAGATATCACTGACTATCATCCAAGAAACAAAAACTTAGCCAAAGTATAGGTTATGCTAGAGACATTTGGTACACAAGCCAAAGGATAGAAGCCAAAGCAGTAGGTTCTACAAGAGGCATGGCCATTTTCTGGTACCATCAGCCAGTGGAAATGATAAATGCCGAGGTAAGACAGCATATACTGCCAATTCTCTTCAAATCAGAGAAGGATGGATCTCGCTGGCTGCCTTATCTGTATATGGACCAAACTGCCATTCACTACGACAAGCAATGTGGGAAGAGATTGCCGGTATTCTAAACTTATGGCCCTTGCCATGGGTAATCCGAGGGGACTTTGATTCCATCAAATATGGTTTTGAAAAAAAGAGAGGTAATAAAAGTCATACTACAATGCGAAGGTTCTCTGATTTCATATCAGGTCACACCCTGATCACACCTTCCCTATCGGGGGCTGAATTCACCTGGTCCAATGGCAGATCCCCTCCAATAATGACTAAGCTAGACTTCTATGGAAACTCATCGGGGAAAATTCTTCCAAGACCTACCTCAGTTCGTAGCCCAATTCTTCTGAACCCCCCTTCTCCATTTAGATTTGTTTTAGAGATGGCAACTTACTGATTCAACCAAAAACTTGAACTGTTGAATGCTACACTACAGGTATGGCAACTTACTGATTCTGCCAAAAAGTCGAACTGTTGAAGCAAAAAATCAAGGCATGGAGTGTAGAAAGAAAGATAAATTTTGAGAGAAGGAAAAAGGTTGTCTCCTACACAGGATACAGGGATTTAACAGAAAAGAGGAACAAACAAACACTTACTGCGCTAGAAAATATAGAAGAATCTTACTCAAAGAAGCCTTCAAAAACACTGTCGACCAGGAACCAATATACTGGAAACAGAGAGCAAGATACAGGTGGGTGAAAGAGGGGGATAGCAATACTAAGTTCTTTCATGCAATAGTCTCAACACAAAAATGAAGAAACAGTATTGCACAAAGCTTGATGGCAATTTTTGAAAGAGGACATCATAAAGCTATAGGAAGAATTCTAAGCACATGGGATCACGGCCAAGAGTATGGGTTCATCATTCATTACTCTGATCCCCAAGAAGGAAGGAGCTTGCCACCCAACAGAATTCAGACCCATCAGTCTCATATCAAACCAATACAAAATCCTCTCAAGAGTGCTGGCAAAGAGAATGCGCCAACAGCGATAAGCAAAATCCAATCAGCCTTCCTGCAAGGAAGACAAATCCTGGATTCAGCCTTCACTATACATGAGTGCATGCATCACTTCACAAAAAAGGGTATCCAAGGTGTATTTCTTAAACTGGATTTTGACAAGGCCTTTGACAAAGTAAGTTGGTCATTCCTAGACTCCTTACTAAAAAAGGTGGTACTTCTGGTCAGATAGAGGGGCTGGATAAAAAGTTGCATATCATCTGCAAAATTCTCTATCCTCATCAATGGCATGCCAAAAGGATATTTCAGCAGTACAAGGGGATTAAGACAAGGAGACCTTTTCTCTCCTTTATTATTCAATGTTGCCAGCAAGGCATTTTGCTCAGTGATATATGCTGGACAAAGAACAAGGATGGTTCTCAGGGCTGCAGCTAAAGAAACAACAGCTAAAGATTCCAATTCTACAGTTTGCAGATGACACAGTGGTGCTATGTGAGGGGGAATTAGATCATATCTTAAACATTAAAGCAATACTGAATCTATATGAGATATGTTTGGGCCAAAGCCTCAACTAGGGAAAATCAGGTATAGGAGGCCTCAATCTCAGTGGTTTCATGCAAAATCAAATGGCTCAAATTCTAGGCTGCAAACCACTACAACCCCCCTCAAATTAGCTGGGCTTACCACTCTTCTATGGTAAAATATCCAAACATCACTGGCAGCCAATTCTAGATAGATGCCAATGAAAATTTGATACATGGAAGGGACCACTACTTTCACAAGCGGGCCGGACCAAACTAATCAAAGCCACCTTATCAGTCATCCCGATGTATTACCTGTCGTTACTATCCTACTCAGCAAGTGTGTAACTATCTTTTTATTTGATGTAATAGAAAGAGGGACTTGGCTATGAAAAAAACGGAGGGATTAGCAGCTCAACTATTTTGGTTGATGCCCTAATGTCTAAGGTTTTATGCAATGGCAACTTGTCATCTAAAGTTCAGTTTTCTTCATCAAATCTTGAAGGTTTGATCTTCACATGGTATCAGAGTCTAATCTGTTAGTCCTTTATGAGTGTTTCTATCTTTAATTTTCTGATTTTGGTCTTCATGTGAAGATATTTTCCCGAGACATGTTTTTGGGACATCTTGACAGCAGCTCGTGGGAAATTCTTAATTTGTGAACTGAATTGAAGAGGTTTTGAAGTGCCGAATAATTTATTCAAGCTGTAGAAAAGTGAGGAATCAGCTCATGATCTGCTTATTCACTGTCTTTAAGCTTCCATCTAAGGAGGGCATTCTTAGTATGTTTGGTGTCAGCATTTGCTTACTTGCAGCATTCTCTGGCTTTCGTTGATCATTTCCTTGCATTAGTAGAACTCTATGAAAGTTAGCTATGGCCACCGTTCCATCTCTGGCTCCTTGGGGTGTATATTTGAAATTGCCCAGCTCTCCATTCTGCTTTGGCAAACACACAAGAAAATGTCCCCCTGCTTACTAGCTCCTTCATCTGTGGGCACTACAAGATTGTAATTTAATTTCAGAAATCTCATGCATCCCTTTGTCATTCCTGTGGTGCATCCACAAGGTTGGTTAAGACTGAATTTTGATGGCAATTCGCTTGGTAACAATGTCCTGCAAGCATTGGAGTTGTCAACAGAAAGTGGAGGCTGAAAGGATGTCACTCCTTGCAGGAGTCAAGCTGTAATTTCAGTTTTTTTCCTCCCTAGTAAAAATAGGAGACTTAACTATAATGATGTTGTGGATGACAGTAAAATTAAATCCACTATGGTGGCTCAGTTATATTTGCTTCTGAAAAAAAAGTACTGATTTAGTATTGTTTCTTTATCTCATTTAACTGTTATAAATTTCCTTGCTAGTCACAAAAAGGAAAATCTGAGATAATTCTTTTGTTCTCTGTGGATTTCGATCAGTATTATGGCATGTTTTCCTCCAACTCTTATTATGCGACTGAAGGAGATTTTTTTTTTAGTTTTGTTTTGTTTTGTGTCCTTCTTATGCAGAGGTTGTGTTGGATTTTAGTCAACATCCATAGATCTGGTTCATTGAGATTCAACTGAACAGCTTTTTTATATGGGTGTCTTTTGTACTTATTCTCTCTTGGGAACTGAGAAATCTCCGCTGCAAATTTTCTCTTCTAAGTGTACAACCCAATCTTACAACCTATAGTTTCTAGCTCTTGTTTAATCTCTGTCCATTCTTACGTTTTACAGACAATGCCAGAAGCTACTTTGTCCTTAAACTAGCTATCAAAATCATATGTTATGTTTGACCCGAGTTGCAATTGACAAAAGAAAATATCTTTAACTTGAATGATAGTCAGAATTACTTGCAATGGTCATTTCCTTTCGAAAGTTCCTCCTTATCAAGGGTATCCGGAATGTCTCACAAAATAGCCTCTAAAGAAGGAAATCAGTGATTAGTATCAGAAGAGGATACTCCAATTGTCTACTTTGCTGAACATGTTTTCTCTCATACTTTGCCATTTGTGTGCCTCCCTGAACTTAACATATCAAGAGTATCCTTTTGGCTATACATTCACTTTTCTTACTGTATTTAGATGTTTTGTTTAATTTTTTTCTACTTTTTGTGGTCAATAAATACATATATATAATTTAACCTTTTTTTACTGAATGAGATCATTTTTGTCACTGTGTGATTTACAGCGCCGTGATAAGGACACTTTGTATGAGAAAATCAGAAGGTGGTGGAAAGGTGTTAACATTTTTGAGAAAGCATACATATTTTTGCCAGTACATGCAGAGTGAGTTTTATAAAGATTTGTTCATGACCACATAGCTTTATCTGCATTATATTTTGAAAAATATGGATTGTGTTTTCCCTCTGAAGGGGGCTTTCTATACTTTTTTATATAATTAAAATTATTTTATACCTGTTTTAAGGAAATGTTTACACATTTATAAAGAGCATATTCTTTTTATGTAAACCTTACATATGATCTCCAACAATTGTAGATTTGCTAGTTTTAATGATTTTCTTCTGGTCTGCATATTTGGTTTTAATATTTACAGTCATCATTGGAGTTTGGTCATTATTTCCTTTCCCGCTAAGGAAGAGGAGACAGGTCCAGTTATTCTGCATTTGGATTCATTGGGATACCACCCAAGCAGCGTAATTTTTGAGAACATTGAAAGGTACAGCATTTGAACTCTAATATGTTAAAATGCTTGTGATTGAGGACTCTTTTGTATTTACGTTTCTTGTTTTTAAATTTAGTTCTGCTTTTGCCCTAGCTATCTTAACAGCTTGTAGAATACTTGCTCCATCTCCATTTGAGATGCACTGACGTGGGAATAGGGCTCTGTCATACAAAAAGGAGGCTAGCATATGGTTTATACAATTATACCTGACCCATCATGTTCCAAGCAAAAAGAGAAAAGAATATGGACTGATATGAACTAATCATTTTTGTGGGACCCAAGAAAAATTCATGTTGACCTTGGTGTTAAAATGGGCTTTTATGGTGGTGTCTGCCTATTCTCTTGTTCTTGGAGCATTTTAATGTTTTATTTGTGAATCCTTACTAGGATGTAGCATGTTCTTAACATTGCATGTTTCATTTCCTAAAACTGCTTGAGAAAACCATGGAGACTACTCTCAGTAACCATTTATTTTATGTGGACATGCCCTTTTTTTTGTATTGTATTGTAATGTACTGAAGACCAAATCAAATCATAAAATAAATGTAGCAGAATGATAGAAAAAATTCTGCCCTTGATTTTGATATGTTCGGGCCATTCTGAGGACTCGATGCAGACAATATGAGAGAGAAAATATCCACCAAGACACTGGAAGATACTATTTGATTGTTTGGAATTTGTTTTGTTTCCTACAAACTATTCACCGAAGCATTCAAATAAAACAAGCAAACTTAAATTTTTCCAAAACCAAATTTATAGATGAAAACATTGTGAACTAACTTATTTGTTGTTTATAAATGATCTCCGTGTTTTTTTTTATATTGCACAGTTAGTGAATTAACTTTTCTTCTTCTTTTTTTCATTTTTCATTTTTTTTTTTGTGAAAATTTTGTCTTGAGTTTACAAGACCTTTTATATTCATTTCATGTGTGGATGCAACAGGCAGATGACCTATTGTGCAGGATCTTTTACTTAGCATTATGGATAGTCTTAGTATTGTATTTTTTATAGTCTCTTAGGGAGGCTCTTTTCTTAATCTGAGGGAAGTTTTCTCTGATCTTGTGTAGCTTTCTGAAAGAAGAATGGAAGTACCTAAATCAAGTTTGTGATCATACAAATGTTACTTTTTCAGAGAGAGTGTGGAAGAATCTTTCTCGTAGAATTGAGCGGAAAATCATCCCGGTAAAAAAAAAATTTAGCAGTGCATTCTCTGTGCTTATTGACTATTTCATGTTTCATCTTTTTAGTTCCATTTTTTTTCTTTGTTACAACTGAACTTTTCTACATAGCTTCTATAGGCCAAATCCAGTTCCATGCTGATCATTAGCACAGTAGACTAGCTTTTATACTTTTGTTTTTTAATTGTTTGAAATGGTGGCTATCTTTTCCTGCTGAGAAGAAATAATCAATTACAGAAAGAGGGCAGAGAAGAGGCTCTTAACTCTTCCCCTTCTCTGCCAGGGGAAAAGAGTTCCCCAGCACTAATGCTGGCCAGGAGATACCCTCCTTAGTTAATACATCAGATACTTTACGAGCAGCGCTAAGAGTGTCTGCGAAGATATTGCTAATAAGATATTTCATAATAAACATAAGTGAACTGGTATGGAAGGGTGGAACTTTCTTTCATCCAGCTTATCACAATCTAAGTGTCCCTTTTGATTATCACCGGGGCTAATGTTGCACATATCATTTCTTGGAGTAGAGCCCTGCTTTCAGCTTCAGCTCCACCATAAGTGTCAACGGGACCAGAGAAAGTCATAAGAGGAGAGCCCAGTTGATCCCACGTAATGCTCTTGATTCTAGCTGGATCATGCTTCCCCATAAAATTCCCATCGAATTACTGCTTGAAGGAACCATTGAGGATAAACGCACACATTATTGAGCCGAGGCTGGGGAGAGTGAGAGGCCATTAATTTTTAGTGTTTTCTGATAATGGATAAAGGGAAGGAAGCAGACCTTTGTAGGTACTGTCGTACCATTTTATGTGCAATATTTTTCTCAATGAGGCCTCCAATTGAAGAAGAGCTTCGTCTGAATGTCCTTTTGTTTCTTTCCTTCTAAAGAAACCATGGGACAACAGCTACAAAGGTTTTTCAAAGGTGCTGATTTGTTATTGGCAAATTCCAAAGGAGAATCCCGGGGAGATTGAAGCGAATCCTGAACTTTTTTCGAATTGCACCCTTACCCAAGAGTCTGAAGGGGCAATGAAGCACCAAGCGATCTACTGTTTCTTTGTTTATGACTGGGATCCTCTCGTGTAACACATCATTTGTTAAAATCTTCCTGTGGACAGCAGTCCATAAGAAATGGATTGCCTTCTCTGGACCAATTAATCACGTCCTCATGATATTACAATTGGGGCAAAGGAGGTGCTTGTAGGATTCTTCTGTCGACGAAGAGCCTGATGATCCCAGAGATCAGATAATTGAGCCACAGCCCTCCCCTTCTGCCGACCAACCAACCCTTCAGCATACCTCATCAAATATTCCGTTCATTTAGGCCTCTTCTAAATTATAGGATCCATGATTTTGAAGACCTGTGTGTCCAATATATTCTGAATTGTGATTATTCTGTTTATGGGAAGGTTTTATAATCTTGTAAGCCTGTTTCTCAGTTGTGAGTTACCCAGCCAGGTATCAGTCCAGAAATTAGTGCTGCTACCATCCCTCAGATGGAACCTTATGAACTGCTGCTTGCATTTACAGATTGCCCTCCATATGCTAGAGGCTCTATAGGGGGAGTTTCTGTGGGAAGCCAACTTTTAGGATCATATCCGTATTTTCTGTCAAGGACTTGACTCCATAATGAGGATTTGGCTGCTGCAAATCTCGAAAGCTATTTTGTTAATAAAACTAATTTTGCGTGGAACGTAGATGTTTTGATTATGTCAACTTCACAACTGCAGTGTCCAGGGCAGGTGTCTCGGTTTTCTGTGACATTGGTTGAGATGCCTTGGGTTTAATGTTACATGCTGTTTCTAAACACCCCCCCCCCCCCTGAAAATCCAAGATGTCTTACCAGCACACCCCAGGAAATGGCAGCTCTGATTCTAAGTCTTCTCAGTCTTGTTAAGGCGTTGCAATAACACCTATAGAACTTTTTTTATGTCTGCACAAGGGATAATTGTTTATTTATGTTATTCTCTTATGAGAGTTTGACATTAAACTAATACAATTTAATAAAACTACAGTCTGCCCATCGTGGAACATAATTTAACAAAACCACCTTTATTTATGTTTCTCATCTGCAGTCTTTTTTCTTTATTATTGTGGATAACTTCAGTTGCCATTTTCAAAACCAGGTGCCGCAGCAGAAAAATGATTACGACTGTGGCCTTTTTGTACTTTACTTCATGGAGCGCTTCATTGAGGAAGCCCCAGAAAGACTTCGGAGGAAAGATCTTGCTATGGTAAATGTTCAACTCCTATGGTTTCATTTCATATTCTATTTCTTAGTGACTAAAACTCCTCGTGTTCTTCAGTTTGGTAGCAGATGGTTCCTGCCGGAAGAAGCATCTGGTCTGAGAAAGAGAATTCGTAAGTTGCTTCAGGAACAATTTGAAAGAAGTAAATTAGAGAGTGATCGTAAAGAATCGAGCGACTCTCCTGTAGATAGCGAAGTGCAGTCCTGCGATTCATGAAGGGACCTACTACTAATGATCGGCATAGAGAATGTATAGTTCCCCATTGTCCATAATTACCTCGGCTTCATCCAACGTAAATCAAGGTTAGATTTAGGTCGAACTTCAAATCATATGCTGTTGACAGAAATCATTGGTGTATCTTTTAACTTTTCCATATCGCCAGAAATCGTGCTTATTTTAGGGCTCAATCTGCTGTTTCTGTCTCTTTTCTTGTTTTTCCTTGTATCCTGGATTTAATCAGGAGAAATCAAATTTGATGCTCGATGACATGTTCAGTACTAGTGCTTCGACTTACCCTTGTGGGAGAGAATCTCCAAAGCTGTATTTTTACAATGTTTTGACATTATAATATAAAATATTATGTTCTCTTCGATTTTCATCACCAAAATTATGAAACGTTGATGTTAGGACCACAAATGCCCTTCTAATCGATCTACAAAGGAGCATTTTTGTTAAAAAAAGTAATTGTGAAACAATTCTCTTTTAATTTCCCTCTTATTTCTCTTCCATTCTTGGTCTCTCTGCATCTTTGTAATGTTTCTAATTTGCTAATCCGACACCCAGGAGTAGAACTGCTTTTGCCCATCCAGATGCCTGAGGTAAATTAATTTAGTTTTAGGAAATTTTAACGGGTTTTGTTTAGATCCCGAAATCAATATTTCGTAATTTTGGTGATAAAAATTTGAAGAAAGTGTAATGTCGATCTGTTCAAATAAAAATATTCACAACTGATCCCAAACCCTAATGGGCATTGCTGCTGGATTGAGAAGGTAAAATATAAGCTAGTAACCAAGCGTCGTCACACAATTGCTGGCAAGGTTAAGTAACATCTGTAACTCCAAATTGCAAACATTGTGTTACATGGAACATGTGAGAACATCCACGAGGTAAATTACATAAAAGAACACCCACGAGGTCAAGAAGGAGGTAACAAGTCTATCATCTTGGCTTCGTTGACTTCCTCTGAATCCCATACAATCTCCATGCTATGAGCGATTTTCTTATACCAAACTGGAGCAAAATGAACAAGAGAATTCGATAACCAATTGCCATCAGGAACAGGATGAGTAGGTGCGACCACTTTGAATTTCTTTCTGGAGAAATCTCATAAGAAGAACGAAGGGCCTGTATTCCAGGAATGAACCTCACCTGCCCAACTGCAAATGAAGTTCCAATATACTCGTTTTCTAGGATACCCTGTGACATTAGCAGAGACTACAATTCAGCAGATATTTTCTAGGACGAGGGTACCATTAGCATATAAATAGTTTCATACAATTTGCTTGCATGTAGGCATGTATCTGTTTCTATTGCTGGAACAAAGAGCAATTTTCTGGATGAAATGACAGAGCGTTGACATTGAGAGACATTTCCAGTTCAATACAAACGAGAGGAGGTTGACTCAAGCTTAGCTAGGTAGCACCCAACTTTACCGATCGTTAGAAACTATTGTATTTAGAAATTGTCACCGATTTGATTAGTTCTACAACAATGTCATTATCTCAATCTTATTATTCAAATCTGATTAAAAATAAGGGATGCACATATACCATGGATGGATAAAAAAGGGAAAAAAATATGGATCTAATAAAATAAAAATATGAGTGCACATAACTTTCATCAAATTGAGTTTATATTTCCATTTATATGAAGCATTATAATTGTTGTTTCCTTTCTAGAGTAATCACACAGATTTCAAGACATCAACTAGAGTTACCTCCTTGGCAATTTCCACACAAGAACTAGAAAGATAAAGACAAGAATACAGTGGTAATATACAACAGAAGATGGAGGTCAGGGGCAATCTCTCTACCATGCTTTCTTTCTATGGAAAGGGAAAGAAAAAAGAGAAAGAAAATGAAATCCGTTCTACTAGCACAACAACCAGAACACTAGTCAGACTCAGGATGAGAGCACTGATGACCCATGCATACAGAAATCGGGTCAAGATCTATTGAGTGAAAATTAGGTTTGAGGAAATATCACATACCTGGATGCAGTAAGTATGGATAGCAACATAAGACAATGGATATTTCCAAATTGGAATAGGCAAAGCACTTCGCATTCTGAAATAGCCTGACACCAACATCATGACTATCTGTAGAACATAAAATAGTACTATATCAATGAATTTTTAACATATCATTATGCTGAAAATAAACACCAACTTCTTAACAATCAACAAGGGCAGAGGGGGAGAGAGAGAGAGCCACACAAAGAGCTGCAGATCAGGGAACTGAACCATCATAGGCTGCCCATGTATGTCTCCACTCTCTTGAGGAGCTTCTCCTCATCCTCCTCCATAATCAAGTTTACAACTGTAGCTGCAAATTGTTTTCTTCACTGCTAAACATGTAGCCCTCTGAAGAAGCCAAAAGCAGCCCTATATATCCAAGTAGAAGCCCTTAAAAACAATCACTTCGATTCTTTGATCTATTTTTCTTACAGAAGGTTTACCCTGCCCCAGGTTCTGCTCAACCAATCAAGCACAACCCAAGTTTCATCCCCACCAAACCAAAACAACTCCATTTTTTATATATGAAAGAGCCAAAATAGAGAAATTCCCTAAAAAATGAGACTCACATGTACACATAGAAGAGTCAAAATTCCCTGAAAAAGGTTGAGCCAGATGGAAGCAACAACCATCATGAGTCCTTCGATTGTTAGGAGGCACATGAACATATTTAATACAAAATACATCAGCAAGCTAAACTCACTCCTCATCCCAACCAAGAAGTAGAAAGCCAGACTTGAAGAAATGGATATTAGGAAGAGGAATGGAATGCTGGAGAGAAGGTGGCCTAGAATGAAAACTATTGCCCCAGAGTGGCAATTTGATTCCTCGTGGAAGTATATCTGCAGAACAGAGCCAAAAAGATTAAACTCGCCCAGATGAATGGATAAATAAATATTGGTTCAGAAAAATGTTTGAATGTCTAATAATACTTAGTATCATGGCATATTATCAGTTTTAACTAAGAATTTCTTTTTCCAGTCCATTTTGGCATAATTCATTTCCCATAATCTGAATTCATGAGTGCGAAAAAAGTGAAAAAAAAGATTATTTTTTCATAACATCGAAAAAAATTTCATACAAAAACTTTTGATGGATCTATTTCAAAAAAAAAAAAAAAAAACTTTTGATGGATAGCTTGTTCCAAAATATTATATTCTTTAAATTAATTAGAACATATAGTTTTTAGGAAGATAAAGGAAAAATAAATACATAATGCAAACTGTAAAACCTTGATTGACCACACAATTCCTCCTTTGCATACAGAAATGAAATATTATAACATTAAAAAGGAACAAGTTGGGCCTTCATAAATGACTTGTAACCGACCACATGAACTTTTGGCATTCCCAGAACATCTAAAGGTGCCAACATTGCCAAGTGATGCTGGCAGGTATAATTCACGCATCAAATAGTCTAGAAAAAAAAACTGAATAGCAATATGGACAAGATGAATTATCATTTCGCAAACTAAGAAAGAGTAACACAATTTTTTGAGAATCTTCAAGTAGAACTACCTTTGTGTCTACTTTCGTTTTGCACAAAAAAAAATTCTGAAAAGTAGTCCCTACATTTTGAATCATCGCTAAAATTATAATCAGCAGGTAATAAAAAAGGCTAAACATATTATTTTAAAATGATTTCTAATCCCCTGGACCACTATGCTTGTAGTCACGCACAGAAGAGGATCCACAAGTGCAATGATGATGCAAAAATGCGCCTGTTGATGAATCTAAAGAAGTTGAGAACAATGCCACAGTTGTCATTAGCTGGACCCCCTCTTGCTGTCCCCAGCCACAGCACCTCCTTCCGTGCTTCGATGAGATTCTTGACCACAAGATACCCAGGCCGCACTTCCTAAGAGAAACCAGCATGGCTGATTCCCTCATGAAGGGGATCCAACAACATGTCATTGTGGGAGACTCCATTCCTCCTCACCTCCAGAGAGATTGCACTGGATTGCTATATCTTGTCTTTGGTCTTCCCCCACCCCCTACATTCATCTTAATTCACTTATTGCCTCTTTGGGAAAAAGAAAAAAAGAAAAAAAAAAGGAGAAGAAGGATAGCCTTTTTTGGGTTTATAGAGGGGTTGATTAATGCAAAAATTGGTCATTGTTTTTTTGTTGATAGAAAAGCTGTAGAGGAGGCAGTTTTGATGCTTTTTTTTTGTTTTCACTAGCACATTTCATATTTAAGCATAGTTAATTCATTTCTGGAATCCAATAGGGTGGTTTGTATGGAATATGGACCATCTCTTTTAAATTCTTTTTAAAATAATATAAATCAAAACAAGCCCTAAATCTCCTGTTTTCATTCAACCAACTAAAGCCAGTATAGGTGCACAACCAAAATTAAAGAAAAAAATGGTTAAGAAATCAGTTTTACTACAAATGAGAATTAAATAGAATTAATATAGACCATCTAGTAAACTCCAGAAACACTGAAAATTCCCTGCTTTTCACTGTTGTACAATTACCAAGTGATGCCAATAGTACCTTAATTTCTTTTATATGTGCAGGTAGTCCAGTAATGCTTAGCAGTGATGTAAATGATACAAATACAAACACAGCTGCTACTCTGACCTGCAACATAGAACAGTAAATAAGAAAAAAAAACAAATGGTAATTCAAAATCACATCCTACATTTAGACAAGAGATAGCACTACCTTATTGCAGCAATGTGGCTGTTATGGGGGTCTAAGCATACATTCATAAACTAAAAATAAAATAAACACTAAACTGTTCTAACAAGCATAATGTGCTAGTAAAGTACTGTCACACTACCTCACCCCGCCACCTGTCGATGGGGCTGACATCGCCCAAGTTCTGAGAAGAAACCCAGCACCGCCCTTGAACTCCTTCCCACAACCCTGCTCCCCCTCGAATCTTGCGTCAAAGGAATCAACTCGCACCCGAAACGTGTGATTATCAAGGCGACCCTTTTTGAATGTAAGCCAAAGATTGCAATATTGGTTGAAACTAAATTACAATCTTTTGATAATAATGTCGCTTGTGACCTTTGGTATAATTCGGACCCTGAATGGGTAAAGGTTGACGCGATTGGGCATTCTAGTGGCATCCTTTTCATCTGGAAACCAAACTCTGTTGAAGCCACCTTCACCCAACCAGGCCTATTCTCTATTGGAATCCGTTTTCGGGACTGATCCTTGGGGACATCTTGGGCCCTAGCTAGCATCTATGGACCTACCCGCCACAACGACCGTACCTCCTTTTGGGAAGAAATTCTGCTCCTCGTCCAACTCTGGGACCTCCCCTGGCTCCTTGCTGGGGATTTCAATGTCATTCTTCAATGTTTTGAAAAATGCCCTCCCGCCATTAGAACCTCTTCCACAATGAGAGCCTTCTCGGATCTCATTAGTAGCCTCGAACCATCTGAAATCCCTCTCTATAGAGTTTGTCCTCTCCAAACTTGATAGATTCTTTGCAAGCAATGAGTGGTTCCAACTTTTTCCCAACACGTCGGGCCAAGTCCTCAATAAAATTGGTTCCGATCATTGGCCGATTCAAATCAACACACACAACCCAGCTTGGGGCCGATCTCCGTTTCGATTTGAAAACTCTTGGATCCTGGTTGAATCCTTCAACTCCGATCTTGTTGTATGGTGGCAAGAACTCTCTCATCACCCTAACCTGGGTTGGGTGCTCCCTCTAAAACTCAAAGCTCTGAAGGCGAAGATCCACACATGGGCATTCAACCACCGCGCTGCTGCTGCCTCTCGGAAAAATTCAATATGCCGCCACTTATCTGAGTTGGATCTCCTCGAAGAGCAAATGTCCCTTTCTTCTCCTGATTTACTTCTCAGAAATAAATTGAATCTTGAGTTTTCAAAATCTTCTTTGAAATGATACCATGCACTGGAAACAAAGAGCTAGATTCCGCTGGCTAGCCAAGGGGGATAGAAATATAAAAAAATTTCATGCTATTGCCTCGGCCAAGAGGAGGGCTAACCATATCCCATCTCTCTATCATGGAAACCAACTGATCACGCCTCCATATCTAACTCTCTTGTGAAGTTCTTTTCAGATCTTTATTCAAAGGAATACTTCACCGTCCATCACTATACCAACTTGAATACAAGCGTATCTCCTCTTCTGATGCGGATTATCTAGAACACCCTTTCAATACTGAAGAAATCGATCTGACCTCTCTTGGCCTTCCTAAGGACAAAGCCCCTGGTCCAGATGGTTTCAACAGTGAATTTTATCACAATTTTTGGGGAGTAGTCAAAAAGGATGTATATGCATTTGTCCATAATTTCCACCAAGTCGGTATCACTCACAAAGTTGTTGGTGCCTTTTTCATTGCACTAATTCCAAAAAAAGGCAACTCATTTGTTCCCTAAGATTTTAGACCTATCAATCTCACCACTAGTTTTTACAAAATCATAGGTCGAATTCTTGCCAACCACCTCAGATCCCTCCTTCCAAAAATCATCAACCCTTGTCAAAGTGCTTTTATTTGTAGTCAAAATATCCTTGATTCTGCCATGGCAGCCCATGAACTCCGACATTCTTTCAAAAACTCTAAGTTGTCCAGATTCGTTCTGAAACTTGACTTTGAAAAAGCCTTCGACCGAGTCAATTGGAAATTAATTGACCAGCTTTTTGACAAAATGGGTTTTGGGACCCGCTGGAAATTCTGGATGAGAACTTGTATCTCTAATGTGTCATACTTTGTCCTTGTTAACGGAAAACCTTGTGGCTATTTTAGTGCAACAAGAGCCATTCGGCAATGTGACCCTTTATCTCATTTCCTCTTCACTCTCATTGCAGAACAACTGGCACCCATGGTCCGTCTTGCAAAAAATTCCAGTTGGCTTAGCCCTATCTCGGATGACCCCAATCAAGATATTTCCCTCCTCCAGTATGCTGACGACACCCTTTTTTTTGAAGAAGGTACTATGAACAAAATATTTCATATTAAAGCCTTGCTTAACTTATTTGAACTCTTATCTGGACAAAATCTTCTATCACTAGCTTCAATATTGATCCTAATGAGTTAAACTCTATGGCTTGTTATCTAGGATACAAAATTGTTTCACGTCCCTGTACCTATCTGGGCCTCCCCCAGTCACCTACTCTACCTTCCAAAAGCTCTTGGCATCCTGTTATTGAGCGATTGGAGGGCCGTCTGGAAAATTCCTCTCTAAAGTATGTAAGCTTGTTCTTATTAAGTCTTGCCATCACGGCATCCCATCCTATTTCCTCTCACTATATCGATGCCCTGCTTCTATTCGAAAAAGAATTAAACTACTTAAAAGGAGATTCCTGTGGGGAGGACCGAACGGTGAAAGGAAATATTGTCTTGTGAAATGGGCTGAGGTATGTAAACCAAAAATCCTAGGAGATCTTGGGATCCGTGATACTGCTACCACTAATTCGGCCTTGATGCTTAAATGGATTTGGAAATTTAATTTGTATCCTGATCTGATTTGGAGGACTTTAGTTGCTACTAAGGCAAATAAATTACCTGGTTGGTGGACTGAGGGTGGGAGGCGTAATAAGTTGTCCCAGGTGTGGAAAAAAATTGTAATATTGTTACCTGTTTTCAAAAATGCTGTCAAATGTTACTCTGATACAGGATTTCTGACAAAATTTTGGTCAGACTGGTGGACAAGCACCTGCAGTATCAACATCAGCCATAGTTTGATTTCAAATTTGACAAGAAATTTGGAAGCCTCTATCTCTAACCAGCGAACTAAGTCTGGAGAATGAAACTTAAAATCTCTGGAGAGCTCTTTCGGACTCAGAGGCTCTGGTGGCATCCAACCTCATCACTAATCTATCCTCGGTAAGCCTCGGAAATGTGCCTGATACTCTTATTTGGACACCCTGCACTAAAGGTAGCTTTTCCACCTCCTCTGCTTATAATTTCCTGAACTGCCCCAACCCCCCACAAACCAATCATCTTGTTGCCATCGCATGGACTTGCTCCTCCTCGTGCTAAATTTTTTATCTGTTGCGCCTGTAGGAATAAGATCCTCACATCTGATTCCCTAATCCGACAAGGAACCCCTGTCCAGGACCCCTTATGTCCCTTCTGCCAAAATTCCCCAAAAACAGCCACCCATGTCCTTTTACATTGCAACTTTGCCCACTTTGTATGGACTAGCCTCCTCAACAAAATCGGTCTCTAGTACTGCCCCTCTCAAAATCTCTCATCTACCATCCTCTCAGTTACTAATGTTAGCATCCCAAAACTCGGGAAATTACTTATCTCTTGTTGTGTTGATCATATCATTTGGGCATTATGGAAAGAAAGAAACAACCGAAAATTCAATTTAAAATCTATCCCTAGCGATACACTTGTGGAAAAAATTGTTGGCCAAGTTTCTACATGGATCCTTCTGCGTAAGGAATTCCAAAATCTAAATGGATCCAACTTCCAAGAAAAATGGTTAGAAATTGTTGGCATGTCTTATCCACCTCGCCCCCCAATTATGGAAATTAGGACTCCTCCCCCAATAGGCCATTACAAATTGAATTTTGATGGAAGTACTTTTGGATACCCAGGCCCTATGGGTTTTGGTGGTGTTATTTGTGATTGCAACGGCACTTTTCTTTTCTCCTTCACGGGGCCAATTGGTATCTCAGATTCAACCACGGCGGAGCTCTCCGGTCTACCCAATGGGCTTCAGATCTTCAAAAATAATCTTGTGGGGCCTCTCTACATTGAAGGCGACTCCAAAATTGTCATCAAGTAGTGTGCAAAGACAGTTCTTCCACCATGGCGACACTGGGACATGTTTTATGATACATGTAATTTTTTTATTTTTTTTAAACTATAATGGGAAACACATTCCTAGGTCAACTAATCATTTGGCGGATGCTCAGGCTAAATTAGGTGTTTCATTGCAACACCTTATTGTGGAGGAAGGCCCTGTTTAGCTAGGTATACACATCTTCATTCAAAAAAAAAAAAAAAAAGTATTGTCACACTGGTAATTCCTTTATTAACACATCATGGTAGTTTCAGTTCCTTTCTATGAGAGTGATCATCCATTACTTTTTAAAAGTTAAAAAGAATTTAATCCTAACACTTCTATTTTACTTGCGAGCAAAAGCTTTCCTTGAATAGAATACACAAGATTCTAATGACCTTACATAGAAAACATTGGAACAGACATCTCCTTAAATTTTATAATCTTACTAAAGCAGGTATGTAGCAGAAATGTCCTTATATGTTTGGTTTGGTTCAAACATATCAAAGGTGAGCAATTCAGTCTGGTTATCACAACTCTTACTTAATTAGTCATGGAATTAAACTCAAAACCAACCTAATTATTGATCGTATAAACCAAAAACCTACTCATTTATAACTTGGTTGGATTCAGGTCAAATAAATGGATTAGATTATTGAGTCATGTCAAATTTTGCCACTCTTACAGCAACCTCCAAGAGGCAAGTGATATCTTGAACCTTTTCATACAAATGGCCAACCTTAGGAGAATCTTTTAGAGCATCCCATGAGGGTTCAACTTTATGAGTCTCTTTCCACAATCACAGGCAACAGAAAAGAAATCCGCAAAGAGCTGCAAGCCATAAGGAATACAGCTGACTTCAGCTTTGATTGAGTCAGCAACACTAAGAGCGATCAAGTTCACCAACAGCACAAAGACATAGTTTTCATTGTTAAATTTGGTCTAAGATCAAACTTTAAACAGGCCACTTAGGAGACCTTTAGTCCAAGCTTGTCAACCCAACAAAATAACAAGCTATTTTAGATGCTGGGCTATTCTTCAACAATCCTAAATGACCTGGAGGTAGGGGTTACCTTTAGAACTCCTGTCAAAGTTTAATTTAAGACAAAGAAAAGGGGGAGGGGACCAAGGAGTAAACTGGTTTAACTGATCTTCAACATCACATTATGTTGATTAGACATACTTTTTAAGCTAAATTTCAGCTCACTTCTCAATGATATTTGTTAAAGAATAGTCCAACATGGATTAGTAAGTACAAAGATCTTGAATTTATTAGTTGGGAAAGAGGTTTCCTAAGTTGACTAGTCATTTCGGGATAGGGCCTTGAACCCAATTTAACATGGTATCAAAACAGGTACTAATATGTGGGCCTGCACCTAAAAACTATCTACTTGTAAAACCACAAAAGAGGGCCTACACCTAAAACTATCCACTTGTAGACCACAAAAGAGGGCCTACACCTAAACTGCCTACTCCTAAATTATCCACTTGTAGAGCTACAAAAAATGGTCACACGTGAGGGGGAGTGCCAAGGAATAGTCCCACATGCATTAGTGAGTACAAATATCTTGAGTTTATTTCCTAAATTAACTAGTCATTTTGGGATAGGGCCTTGGACCCAATTTAACAATATTAATAAGATATAATAACAACCAGAGTATGCTCCTTTGCACAAAGGACTTCAACTAACCAAAGAATAACGCTAAGGTTAATTTGCAATGTTTCTCAATCAACAGACAAACAGTATAGCTACAAACTGCAGAAGCATATTCTGTACTTAGTAAAAGAACAAGGAAATGAAGTCAGAAAATTAAAAGCCATATGTTTGTGGCATAAAAGTTGCATATATAAGATGCTTTTATGGTTTCATGACTACGCTACTGTCAAAGGTTAACCAACATACCGCAACGGATGACAAAGAATGCCCAAGGTTGTAGAATATGGTGCCGATAGAGAGACTGAGAAGCATACACAGAACAAGTCGAAGCCAGAAGTAATTCCATTCCCTCGACATAATCAACAGTGATCTCCATGTTAAAACTGCAATTCTAGTTGCAGCACTAGCCTTACCCTTGCTTCTGGGAAGTGGGCCTTCCTACATGAGGTACATGGAAAAAAAAAGAAGTACAAAGACAAATGAGTAAAGAAAGCAGCTTCCACAAAATATTCCATTATCTAATATCTGTATGAGATAAGAAATAAAGTAAGAGTGATCTGCAGGTGAGTCCATTTCCAAAAAAAAAGAGCAGAGAAAATTCAGTGAATTTCCAGTAAATATGCTTCTAACAGTTTTTAATTTTTGAACAGCACGCATTCATTTAAATCCTGATATCTCTATATTGTTCCACTTTCATGGAAGAATTGGAAGCTTTACTTAATTTTTAAATGAATGGGGTAGGCATTCATTTGCATATCCCAGTAACAAAGATAGAACTTGTCCCCGCCTCCAGCGTGCCTCACCAATGGTTGTAAGAGAGATTGATCCAGAGAATATAGGAGACACCAAAGATAAAATCATTTAAGAAAGAAACTCAATAATCCAATTTTAGAATTTTTCTAATTTGGAAAGTTGAAAACCAACCCTAACTAATTCTTGCTTATTGTTAAAAAAGTCAACTGGGATCATTTTACTTTAAAAAAATTTTAATAAGCATGTCTTATGTTTTCTTTTGATTTTGGCATTTCGTCTTGGTCAACAAGTTTTTCTTAATTAGCTCTGGGAATTTGTCAAATAGAGAGTTATTTCACTCTAGAAAGACAAAGTTGACTTATCTGCTATAACTCAATACTAAGAACTATCTCGTAACATTACTTAGCAAGTATGTGGGAGAGACTTAGGCAGTTACAACCTGGTGAGGAAAAGATGATACAACTATCACTTCAGGTTCATATTGTTCAAATTTTCAGACCATCTTTAGTTTTTGTTCTCATGTTCTCTGTTTCTCTCAGCCCTTTGCTGCATTAATTCACAAGCCTAACTCCAGCATCTACACTGTGTCAACGAAGCAGGCAGGTCATTGTGACACCAAAAGACGTACAACCACACCAGACTCAGAGAGCAAAACGGGATGCAAATTCACCTTGTCAGTCAGTTTCTGTATCATAGATTCAACTGCAGCAGCATCACTAGATGATTTGTATGTAGCTTCCAGAGTGCGAATTGCTACAGCTGTGTCCATATTCACAGAGGAGAAATCACCATGGTCATCCTATTCAAGGTAAACCATCAGCTATTAGAAGCATAAAGTGCAAAACCTTTTGCAACACGTAAAAGCACTAAAAAAGAGGATTCACCCCAGCCAAAACAACTAGCTAAAACAGGTTCCAGAAATTTTGATCTACATCGCCTATCCAGTAATTGAATCAACAGAAACAACAATATTTTATGTTCCCAGAGTATGAACTTAGTTTCCTAATCCAACTCAGTAGATGGGTGTTGGACCCTTCTGAATCTAAGATGAATCAGCTGACAAGTGCTATGTCTATCCAGTTTGGCTTAAATGGGCCCCTTCAAAACAGTCTGAATTAAAAAGTAGCAACAGAATAGTAGCACAAAAGGTACCTGCCAATTTTTGCACATAGCTATTATCCTGTCAAAATCTGTATTTATGGCTCGCAAAAAGTGGTCGGAGGGACTTTGCATAATCGGACAAGGAAATCCAGCATTTGAGAAGTGCTACCACATCAAGAACCCAAGTTATTTCCCCACTTAACTGTGAACAAGTAAGATATGTACATAAATAAACAAGCAACAATATGTTGCAGACAAATGAAGGAACGTAGTCAGAAGCTCAGAGTCACACATTGCTCAAGTATTAGACAAGTAGAAACAAGATAAATGATGTAGGATCACTACAAGAAGAGATATGTTGAGCTCAGAAGAAGAACGATGTGCAGGGACAAATAAAGATCTGAAAATCCATCAAATGCCACAGCATCGATAAATCATGCCCCAGAGGATAAATGTAGGCATTTCTGCTGCCAGGTCAGGATCTTTCCTCTTAAAGGATCTCTGGGACAGCTTATCTCAGACTGAACTAATTGCAGAAATAATCTGAAAAGCCATAAATAGAACATTTTATCATTTACAAAATGAGTACATGAGCTTCATCAAAGTCAAAATTCAAACCATGTTTTGTTGAAAAATGAGAAGCACAGTTTTTCCGTGTAAAGACGACATAAATGAAGAAAACAAGCAGTCAAGACAAATTATTCACCTGGAGGCATGCTAAAGTTTCCCCAAAAAAGAGTGTATTTCCATTTGAAAGCAAGCAAATCCTGTCAAAGAGGCCAAATACTTCAGTGCTACTTTGGTACATGGTAAAGATAAGAGTACACCCAGTGCCAGCAAGTTTCTTCAAAGTCACCATCATTAAAAGTGCTGACACACTGCAACAAAAGACAGATGAATAAAAAATCAAAATTTGAATAAGGGGTGAAAGCAGTAAAAGAAAATCAGAAATTTTCTTTGGAATATTAAAAAAATGTTTTAAGCATTCAAATAGTACGGCTACAGACTCCCACCAATAGTAAACACTCAAGTAGCCTCTGTTCATGCAAAACACATGAACCACTCAATTCAACAAAAGGATTCACAGAAGATACGTGATGAACAAGGTTCACCATCAGGCATTAAGCCAGCCAAACCATGAGCTTTGGCTGATTGGAAAAGGATCTCAAGCTAGCTCAAACTGTCAGATGGCATGTTCAATCGAATAGTAGCTCAAACTGTCAGATGGCAAGGATCATTCCTCATCCATAATGAAACATTTCAAAGTCATTTTATTTGCAAGCATTCGTCCTACTACATAATTGCCACTATTCGAAGTGTCAAGACCTGTCAAGCTGGTATAGAGGTTCATCTATAAATAAGATGTGTGGCCGCATCACTAGCTCCCTTGCAATGCTAACGCGCCTCCTCTCACCACGAGGCAGACCCTTCATGTAACAATAGCCACCTATGAGTTTGTCTGCATAATCTCCCAAAGACATAGCTACAATAGCATCCTCCACCACACTCTTCTTTTCTGAGAAGAAACCAGGAAGTTGTAAAAGTGCAGAGTAATATAACATCTCTCTGACTGTAAGTGATCCAATCAGCGTATCTTCCCTCTCAACATACCCCTGTAATATCAGAAATGAACAGGACTATAAATCAAGAACAACCTTTTTCTTTTCTTGGAGATTACATAAAGCGTTTCTGGTATCTAGCAGAAAATGTATTGCTTGAAACCAGCACTTATTTCAGCACAAGTCACAATATAAATAACTAAAATCAAGATCAAATCTCAAAAAGTAGGAATATTCAGAACCAAACTGTAGAAGAGCTCCATTGTCTCTATGAGTTGACAACCAACTCACAAACCTACACAACCTGTTCGGATTCTATATCGAAATTTGCAGGAGAAAAGAAATGGGACATATTTGGGTTTTAGACCCTTCTCCCCTATTTATAACTTCAACAATATGAAAAATCACATGCATGACCCTGATCTCCCTCAAACCCTAGGACACAACATTCCTTAAAAACAAAGTAAACTAAATATAACCTAATTACACTTTCCAACAATTTATACTTACCCTACTTGAGATTCCTAGTTTAATGTTTTCTCAGAACCAAGAACATCAACACTTATATTTAGTAACATCTTGAGTGATTTCCCTCAGAACACCATAGATGCCCATTATATAAACATAGTGAGCTATTTTGAGTTGAAAGTACAAGCATAGAGTATCTGTACAACTTTAAAAGAGGAACTTAAAAAAAAACAAAAAAACAAAGAAAACAAAAGAGAAAGCAAGAAGATAAGAATGGAAAACCCTCAGCAGCTTCATGTGACTTCTTACAGCTGACAAAAGAAGTAAAAAGCATGTAATTTGTTCTTTGATGTAATCACTATGCAAATACAAATAAGAGAAACCAAGGAATGTACCCTTTTCCCAACACAAATGATGAAACAAAAAGGGGAATACAAGTGAGCACATACATATGACCCATATGGCAAGCGGACTTTTGAGCCATTCACAAATACTTCACCATACATTTTAGCAGAATCAGATAGCCTTCCTACAATAAAACACAAAATCAATGTTAGGGGTGTTATCAACCTTTAAAAAAACTCCATTACATAACAAAATCTGCTACCCCATTACAGAACAAAATTTGCCAAATAATGCACCTGAAATAGCCCTCAATAGTGTTGACTTCCCTGATTTGGCAGGGCCCATGATCACTGTGAGGGTTCCAGGCAAAGCATAACCGTTCGAACTCTTTACAACCTTATCACAACTCTTTCTCTTCCCCTTAATTGTAACAGTCAAGTCCTTCCACACCACTGAAGCCCCAGCCACTTTCCTGGTAACAAGAGCAGATTCTGGCAATAAAGGGGATGGAAGTGACCCACTGTTGAGCTTTGATAGAGACGGGGAGGCTGTAGCAGTGGCAAGATTGATGGAGTCCCCTCCTTCCTCCATGCGTACATCTATTTCACTGTCCTCCCATTCTGGTGAGTCCTCAAATGAGATGGGTCTCTGCAAATAACCTGGTTTTCGCAAGTAGAAGAAGGAACCAGATGGCACTCTACTTGTTGGACTACTTGCTGAGGAAGAGGATGATCGATAATTGTCTGAATAAGATTGTATTTCTTCCATCTCTATCCAAAGAGCAAAATTTCAGACAATCAGACACTCTATTCCATCAGACTTATGCCAAGAACAGTGCAAAATCTAGCAAAAAACAACACATAGACACAAATTGAAAAAAAAAAAAAAATTGTATACTTAATAAAACCAAATCATTGTCTTTTTTTTTTAAATAAAAATTGAATCTGAATCCACGTCTTGTTGTGATTTTAAAGACTGGACAGGTTATCTAAAACCTACAGGGCAGAGTTATGGACTAATAAAAAGGTGAATTGGCAAAATATATATATATATATATATATATATTCCAAAATGAAGATAATGGAAAATCGAAAGAACTCCTCTGCTCAGCTTCAGAAGAAGCACAAGTTCACACTTAAAGTCAAAAGCTTCTGTAGCGCAAGCAGCAAATATCAGACAAATAAGAGATCCCCGAGAGCCAGCAAAAATCTCATTTACTCGTAATCAAATGCCTCTTTGCAACTCAGAAACCCACTTTCAGAAGCTCCCTCCAAGAGAAAATCTCACAACTATACCCCTTACACCCTCCCCCCTTCTGCTCTTACAAAAGCTGAAATACAGTTCAGTAAAACAAACCTCGACAACGCACTTACAGTCACGGGTAATCACCTCACGAATAACGATGAAAAACAAATACAAAATCTCTTCAATATGAAGATAAAGCAAAATTGAAAGAACTCCTTTGATCAGCTTCAGAAGAAGCACAAGTTCACATTCAAAGTCAAAAGTTTCTGTACTCCAAGCAGCAAATATCAGACAAATAGGAAATCCCCAAAAGCCAGCAAAAATCTCATTTACTCTAAGCAAATGCCTCTTTGCAGCTCAGAAACCCACTTTCAGAAACTCCCTCCAACAGAAAATCTCACAACTATACCTTACACCCCTGCTGCTCTTACAAAAGCTGAAATCCAGTTCAGTAAAACAAACCTCGACAACGCATTTACAGTCACGGGTAATCACCTCCCTAGTAACGATCAAACAAATACAAAATCAATAGAAACTTAACATTTTTTCATAAGCCCAGGTGTCCAGCATTCTTAAAACCCTACCCATTCCAACACGGAGCTACTTTCAAGCACAGAGATCCACACTGAAGCCAACCTTTCAACCTGTCACAACTCCAAAACCCATAAAGGAAATGCAGTAGAGAAGGAAAAGAAATACATAGCAACGTTGAAGTGACACTAAAAACAGATGGATTCCTCCCGGAACCACTTTTTCTTTTTCTAAAGCCGTCAAAGAAATATCAGAAAAGCAATAAACTACACTGTGTGAAGAGCACAATTGGATCTGGGTAAGAGCGGGAAATAGGACTTTCGAGGGAAACGAGTTGGAGTAGAAGCAAAAACTGATAGCGATGCGTATTTGACGCTTTTGAGTATCGTCGGCTGCTTCGACTGTCGGAACTTGGAAGTCCTTTTTGGATTATTCAGTTTTTTCTTCGTAAAATAGAGTTACGATTGCATCGACGCGCGCCCACTTCAGAGCCACGTGATCGAACAGCACAAGCTGCGGTGATTGGGAGTTCTTGCCGCTATGGAACCCACAAGAGAAATTCTTCCAGATTGTTCTCTGCCTGCGTGGTGCTCCACAGTCCCAGTCCACTCTAATTTGAGAATTCATCTCCCGCTAATAATGTTTAAAAGTCTAAACTGAAAACTCAACCAGTGGGAACTGATTAATGAGGTTCTGAGCCAGATTGCACGACCGACTCAGAATCTTAATTGCCTGCAACCATTTTTCAACTGGATAATTGGGTATTGCGTAGGTTGATGAGAGTAATTATCATTCCAGTAGAATGGGTTGAGACAGCATTCATTAGGTTTACGCTTCAAGTTACTATCATGTCAATTGAGATCCATATATCTGAGCACTCTTACTACTTGAGAAGTTGGCTACGCTATCATTTGGGATCGGTGTATCTGACACCATTACTTAATTACATAATTAAACTCAACTACTTTTATTTGTCTCAGCTAACATTTCATATTCCCTTTGGAACTAAACTTCTACCTTATCATAAGAGTCTCGTACCCCAAATATGAATGCATAAACGGATGCCTAGTCAAACTCATTACTTAGTCCATGTTTTGTTCCTATCCTCCTACCTTACAATGAGAGCCAAACTTAAATATTATTGGGAAGAAATAATGTTGGGATCAATTTTGGAACATGAGTGTTTTTTTTTTTTCATTTTACATATCGTCGTACATAAGTTTTACATATTGGAATAAAGGGTGCAATAGACCCTATTTCCCCTTTGTTAAAGAGCAGGTATGGAAGAGTCTCACGTGACTCTTACAACAAGAAGTCTTACAAAGTTAAACTCTTATGCTAAAGTCTTATAGGAGTCTCACAGAAGAATCTCAGCTAAAGGTGTTTTAGTTATGTTAGTCTTCTATTTATGTTTAATTATTCAATTATTCTAGGACTTATCTTTTAGTGTTTAACTTTGGGTGTAACTGTGATAAGGGTGATTTAATTATAATTGAATTCTACTTGTTTTATCAATTATAAATAGAAGTTCATGTACTCAAATAACATAAAGTTAGTAAAAATTTTATCTTTTCCAAAAATTCAATATGGTATCAGAGCAAGTTTTGTGAGTTGATTTGGTTAACCCACAGCGATAATATGATCTATCATCTCTAGTAGTTTAGGTTCATATTTTATCTTTTTTTTTTGCTTATCCCATATCTATTGTTTTATTGGCTTTCACACATCCATACTAAGTTTTTCATATTGCAAACTATATATTGAAGAAAATATCTTTGAGTCTACTTTCCAACGCAAAAAATAATTTTGGCAATCAAAGTTTTCTAAAAAGAAAAATCGATATTTGAAACATTAAAGGTCAGATTGCAAGAGAGGTTCACAAAGCTTAAGCTTTTGAGTCATTTTATGCCATTAAAAACAAGAGTTTATATGGATAATTATATATCAAAAGAAATATTTGTAAGTTTATTTTCATACATATTCAAACAATTATTAATCTGAGTTTTCTAGAGAGAGATCAATATTGGAGTAGTCAATGGTCATTTTGGCAAAAGAAGAAAGAGTAATCAGTTCGGCCAACTTACAAAGTCCAAAATTTGTCAGATTCTTTATCTCAAAACAAGTATATTTAATAAAAATAAATTATAATTGGATAAAAGGTATCAAAGTCTGGTTTCGTAAGGAGAATATTTATGTCAAATTGATATATGTTTAAGAAGATATTTGTATTGGAGTCGGCAAGGGTCAAGCTACTAAATAAAGATAATTAAGAGGTCATAAAAGATTAAATAACTATTTTTTTGTCAAATTAGGTATCAAATAAAATATCTTCAAGCCTAGTTTCTTGAGCAATTAATAATTTGTTATTCTGAGCTATATTTTGGGAGATATTGATATCAGACATACCAAATGTCAATTTTGCCGAAAATCTCTTTTTTTTTCCTATTTTCTTCCCTATTATCTCTCTGGGTATTAACATGAATTGAGTTTTCTTTTCTTTTAAAATCTGAGTTTTTTAGCCAAATTAGTCTTCTAATTAGAGTGTTTTTTTTGTCATAATTCAACACTATCTTCTTTTTTGAAATTCTAATTTAAGAATATGTTGCTAATTCAATAAAGTCTATCATTTTAAAGTTTATGTTTTTATTCTGCAAAATCTGGAAAGTATTCCATATAGGAATTTATTGAGTATTTGATTAGAAACTTTCCTCATATGGATCAATTAGGAAACAAAAACTTGGAAGTTAAGTTATACAATTATCAAAGTTTTCATAATCAATGTTGCTTTCAAGTTTTGTGTTTTCGTTACTTGGTTGTATATCATCTATATCGTCAACTCATTGATTTTTTTATCACATTCATGAAATTATCTTGAGGTAATACTTGGTCAAAAAATTTAAGTTATTTTTTCTATCATTATAGTCTCCTTCTTATTATTGAGGTAGTTTTTTTCCTTCATTACATTCCCCACTTACCCCTTTTTATCGGTTACTTTTCTCCTACCATCTTTTTTACTCTTGCATACCTCTTTGAGCTAACCTCTCGTGAGTTGCTTTGGTTGATTTCTCTTTTTAAATACATATGGGTGTTTTAAGTTCATTGAGACTTTTGTATGAGTATCCTTAAGTGGGTTTTTATCGTTGTCCTTTGAGTGATCTGCGTTATCCTTTTTAGTGATTATTATCACTACTTTTGTTCAAAATCAAATGAGGTTGATTTCGACCTTTTTTTTACGTACATCACTCATTTTATTTTTCGAGAGTTTGTGTTTGATTGAGTTCTTATCCTCGAGACACCTTGATGGAGGAGATAATAAATTCAATTATGTTTTTGTTTCAAACTAGGTTTACATCGATACCTTATAGCTTGAGGGAGAGAAGTAGAAGAAGAAATACAAGAAATAACTATTTTATTTCACATGTTGTGGTAATTTTTGTGTAACCAAAATATTAAAGAAATTTGCATATATGATTTTTTTTCAGCAAAAGATGATTGAAGACCAAAAATTATTTTTATTGCAAGCTAAAGTTATAAACTCCAGCATGAGAGGGAGCGTTAAATAGTAGGTACGAAAGAGTCTCACATAACTATCACAACAGGAAGTCTTACAGAGCCATAATTTTTGTGGTGGAGTCTTACAAGAGTCTCACAATAGAGACTCAATTAAAAGTGTTTTAGTTATGTTAGTCTTTTATTTATGTTTAGCAGTTCAATTATTTTATGACTTATATTTTAATATTTAACTTTGAGTAACGGGTATAAGGTTAGTTTAATTGTAATTGGATTTTACTTGTTTACTCTATTATAAATAAAGGTTTATGTACTCAAATTATAAAAAGTTAGTGAAGTTTTTTTTTTTTCATAAATTCAACACCTTTCGTAATATAGGAGATTCACATATTGGAAAAGAGTGTTTAAGGACCCTCTACATCTCTAGTAGAAGTTTCATATATTGAGAAAAAGGGTGTATGAGTGTCTTTTCCAACCGAAAAATGGAAGAGGGATCTCCCACATCCTCCCTATTGCATGCAAGGGAGGTGAGGCATCTTCCCTTGCCTCCATAAATAGGTAACCCGACTCAAGGTCCAGAAATCCCAAGTCACAGCGAGCAAGCCAGCTCAACTCACCTGACCCAACTGTCCACTTGCAAGCATAGACTAAAAAAAAACTAAATAAAAACTAAGAAAGGTGTTAATTTCATACCCAAGGAAGCCAATAAAGGAATATTGGAAGAATGAAAAAGATCTAAGCAGGGAGCAGACAAATTTATAGGTTTACAAATGATCTAAGGATGAGGAGGTCTTCAACCAAAAAGTTCCAACATAGACAATGTAAAAAATGGCACGATATCGTTGAAAAATGAAGAGAAACATGAATAAATAGAGGTTGTTATTGGACCAAAGGAGGAAAAAAACACCAAATTCCAATGCAAAGATGAATCTAGGATGAGAGGGAAGGGGCTGATGGTAGGAAAAATGACGATTTGGGGAGATTTAGGTTTTCAGACACTTTATATAGGGGGAGTTCGAATCATAATGGGAATTGAATTACAGACCTCAGAACTAGGGGTGGCTTCGAACCGAGCCAGCTCGAGTTCGGCTCAATTCGATTCATTATCAATTGAGCTCGAGCCGAGCCCGAGCTCTGAAATCGGCTCGTTTACCTTAACGAGTCGAGCTCAACCGAAGCAAGGTTCGGTTCGTCAGCTCACGAGCCGGCACGAAGTGAGTCGGGATCGGTATCGGGTTGGGAACGGGAGCGGGAGCGAGAGCGAGAGAGAGGGGGGGGGGGGATTTTTTCCTCCCCTAGTCACTATCGAGCCCATCCCGTCGGTTGTTGTCGCCGCCTCTACCACCGTCGACAGTTGTTCGTCGGCCGCCTCTATGGCCGTCAGTTCGATTTCTTCCTCTCCTCGCCGTCACCTCTATTTTCATCGTCGCCGCTTCCATCGCCGCCATCGCAGCCGTCATCCCCGACGATAGGTCCTCCCTGGCGTCGTAACCCCCTTCCCTCCGCGTTGTCTCGGCTCTCAGCAGAAAACCTGAACCAGTAAGTTCAGGGGAGAAATAATCTCCCCCCTCCCCCGTGCGAAGATGATCTCGCACGTGTGAGATCGTAAAGTAAATAATAAAACTTTTTCCTTAAACTCTCCTTCCTCATAGCTCTTGAAAAAATAAAAAATACATTTTATAGAAATAAGTTTCTATGAACTATTAGTGTCTCATTTTTTTTTAAATTATAATTAAAAATTCTTATTAAAAATCATATATTTTTCTAAGTAAGATTTTCTTACCAAGATGGGGTAGAAAATTGTATAGAAATTTTTTTAATAAGTATTTAACAGTTGATGCTGTAATACTTTTAGCATTAAGCAATTTTCATTGCAATTTTGTTTTTGACATTTTATTTGATTAAACATTTATCGATAAGTATAATAATATATTATATTGATTATTAATTTTTATTTATTTCCCTATAAGAGGCAATAAAAGGTCCATTTAACTTTACTAAGAAAATTTTAAAATATTTCTTGAAATAAGTCTTTAATAGTAATAGGATTTTATTTAAAGGTTTTTTTGGGAATATGTATCATAGGAAAAATATTTCTAGTTTTTCCTAGAATATAAATTTTTATCTAGGGGCACTAAGGAAGCCATAGTAGATTTATGGCTAGATTACAAGCTAGACAACAATTGGAGTAAAAAATATTAATATTGGTGCATTTTAATCCATTATTGAAATTCAATCGTGAACCTCCACTATCATTATTTTTTTTTAAATGTATGCATAATTTTATATATAATTTATTCGAAGCCACCCCTATGTGCGAGATCATAAATAAGGAAAAAAAAACTCTTTGTCCCTTCGTCATGGCTCTTGAAGAAATTGAAAATATATTTTAGTAGAAATACGTTATAGAGACTATTAGTGTTTTTTTTTTCAATAAATGTTGCAAAAACATTTTTAGTAGAAATATAGGGACAATTAGTGCCTCATGTTTTTTGAAAATATTTTTCTAATTATAAATTCTTGTTAAAAAATCATATAATTTTCTAAGTAAGATTTTCTTGCCAAGATGGGCTAAAAAGCCATATAGAAAAATTTTGAATAAGTATTTGACAGTTGATAATATAATCCTTTTAGCATGAGACAATTTTCATAGCAATTTTGTATTTGACATTTTATTTGATTAAAAATTTATCGATAAGTATAATAATATATTAGATTAATTATTAATTTAAATTTATTTCCTTAGAAAAGGTAATAAGAGGTCCATTTAACTTTCCTAAGAAATATTTAAAATATTTCTTTTAATTTTATAGTAAGTCTCTAATAGTAATAAGATTTTATTTAAATGAATTATAGTTTTTATTTGGGTGATTTTAAATTGATAGTGATATTTAATTTAATTTTGTTGTGTTTGATTATTGTATGGAGTTTATTCATAATGTTATGTAGTGTATAGAGTGTTTAGACTATTTTATGGAGTGTATGGAGTGTATAAACAATTTCATGAAGTGTTTATGGAATGTATAGACATTTTTATGGAGTGTTTATGCAGGTATTATGTATATAGATTATGCCCAATTTTAAGTAGAGGTCATGCCGAATTTTATATCAGTATTATATACATAGATTATGCTTAATTTTAAGTAAAGGTCATGCCCAATCTTATACATGTATTATAAATATAGGTTATGCCCAATTTTATGTAGAGGTCAAACCCAATTTTATGTAAAATATATGCATAATTTTATATATATTTTTTGAAAAGTTTTAAATATATGTAGAAGCTCGAGCTCGGGTTGAATTCGGTTAAATTTTTTGGGCTCGAGCTCGATAACAATTTTAGGCTCGAGACGAGGTTCGGCTCGAAATATTTAAATCAAGTTCGACTCGAACATAGGCAAGTTCGGGCTCGGCTCGGCTCGATACCACCTCTACTCGGAACCACCCTGATTCTATACTTGATCACTCGATTCTCTCTTTCTAATGCGGGTTAGGTACTCGAGACAATTCTAGATCCCCAACTCAAATTTGTTACTTCAAAATATGAGTGAACCTAACTGCGGCACAAGTCGTCTGAGTCGTGGGTTGACCCTTCAGTTAAAAAACCTTGATTTCAACTTGGACTCTGAATAGTAGTTCAAAACCACACCATGTCCATAAATAAAGGGTCCTCCCCTCCCCCACAAAAAAATTGAAATAGTACATCTTGACAAAACACCCCTCTCAAGTTTTAAATTTTATTTTATACTATTGAAGTCATTCATGTTTGAAAATATTATATTTATTATACTTTAGTTTTTATTTTAGTACACAAATTATAATTAAGTCTAATAATTTTATTTTACTGTAATTTATTCTATTTATTTTTTACAGTGTATTTGAATGTTATTTGGATAGTGTTTAGTATAACTGTATTTTTATTTTCTTATGTTGTATCATATGTTATTTTTAGAATATGTTCGTTATCTATAAATTTTATAGGGATATGTAATTTATCAAATGTTTCTAAATAAATGATTCATTTTCCAATCGATGGATCAAACCTGATAAATCATAACTTTCTCTAATCATTTTTAGTTTTTAAAAAATTATAGCACAAAAACCAATGTAATGTGAATTAGTTTGTAACTCACAATATTTTTATAATTTTAAATAAAAACTAAAAACATGAGTTTATTAGAATGTCAAATATAGTTGTGGTATCCCCAAAATAACTTTTTTTTAAATAAATAATTTGCTAGAAAAAAGGTGTGAGATAATTTGAAAAAATAATTTGTTTAAAAGAAATGTGGAGTCGGGCCAAACTTGAACCAACATATGTTTGAGTTTGACTTAATCTGAATACTTGGAACTCGAGCTCAACCTCAAACCTGAAATTAGAATCAAGCTCATGCCCAAAAATTTGAACCGAGTTTGAGCTCAAGCTCGAGCCAAGGTCGAATTCCAATTTACATTTAAAACTAAACAAATAAAAACTTATAAAAAATAAATAAAGAGAATATTGTGATGAACTTCGTACTATTGAACTATAAGCTATTAAGGAGTTTAAAACTTTGCAATGAAGTATACTAATGTATAATAATTAGCTTAATAGACCTAAAAGAAATAGCAAACACCTCCATCAGTAGTGTTTATTCCATTAGAAAACAACAACATTAGATGTTGAGGGACCCAAAAGGGTTGAACTATCGATCGTCTTTGAGGTTTGATGTAAATAAGAGTAACTATCAACCAATTAAAAAGGGAATCAACGCGAACAATTAGAATAAAGGGTATTTTCATAAAAAAAATCTATGCCAACAAGTCGACTCATGAACTAACAAGCCGAGTTTGGAAATTTTCGAGTTTGACTTATTATATTTAACAATATTTCAAGTTTGAGATCGAGCTGAGGTCAAGTAAAAACAGAACCGAGTCAAGTTTTTTTCAAGCTGAGTTCGAAGGGCCAAAAGGTGAGTTAGTTTGCAGAAAATCAAGGAGAGGAGGAGTGATTTGTGAATTTTAAGAAATGGAGAATAATTTCTGCAATTTTAGTGAGGCGTCAAGTGTCACTAGGGAGTAATTACCAACTGTCCAATATAAAAAAAAAATCCAAGCAATGTTATTGAAAGCAAGCCCGGCATCTGATGATCGTTGAACACGCGAGGTTCCGTGGTAGCGTACTAGTCTTGTCCCTGATCCCACGGTAAATATAAAATTCTCACTCCTAGGTCCTCGCGTATCGCTGATTGAACCGGAGTCTACCCATGGGCTGCTCGTCCTCTCTCCCAGGTCGTATCCCTAAATTGAATCATCTGTCTTCTTTCATTTGTTATAGGATCATTCCATCGTGTGATCTCGATGCTTCGAAATTCATCATTGCAAGTAAAGATGGAATTTCCTGTAGTACAAATGGAATCGCTTTAGTGATTCGGGCGCATATGAGTTTCTCTAGGCTTTCAAATAGTTAGACGGTACTCGAGAGCTTTACGACTTATTTCCGGTTCTTTTGTCCTGAGATTTGGGTTCTACTTTGTTGGAGGCTGCACGCTTTAATTGCTGTAATTGGAGTTAAAATGATTTTTTTTTTGCTGTTTTCATCTCTACAGCCTGACATCTTACTGAACCTTGCAACATGGACGTCTTAGTTACTTGCACGTTCTGGATTTCTGTGAAGTACTCAGTTATTTCTTTGTGAATTTTCTGTTTCAAATTACTTTTAAATTAATTACTGCGAAGGTAATTATACAAGTAGGGAAAGTAATACTCAAAAGGTAAGGGTGAAATCTGTAGCTTGGATGAAGAAATTACAATGGGAGTGTGTGAATGTGTTATGGCATCCACTCTTATACTTGAGATATCTAGGAGCAATTTTGGACCTTTTTCTACTATTATGGATCATGGATGTTCCTATTCCCCCCCTCTAGTTTCTCTCTATTATGATGCTTTATAGTATATTTTGGAACACATTTTCTAGCTTTGTAGATTAACAATATTAATTGCTGAATCTCTTCACTGTTAACCACCTCGATATCTTTAACATATTGATGCTGGAAATGTTTAATAGATAGAAACTCTGGGCGTCTGGGTGCAAATTTGGAAAATTCAGCTAGCGCTGACTCAAAGAACTTGAGGGTGAAGGTATACCTGTCTTTCTTTTAAGGCCTTTGAAGGTCTTTCAGTATTTGGTTATGCCTATCTCTACAAATGTCAATAGAAAGAATCTCTGAGCTGCTGTGCAACTAAATCTGTACTTTTCTTTAGCATCTAATATCTTTTGGGTATACTCCATTATGGTCTTAAGGTTGCAGAGTAAAATCTTAAACTTCAGATTCTGCTTTATAAGAGCCAAGTGGTTCCTGTTGCAGTGGCTTTGCAATGTTAAACGCACAGATGCCTTGTTTTTTTATTGTTAAGCCTAATGGCTTTTTGTTTCTTTTATTATATTGACCAATGAAGTACAACACAACTAATCTGAATATCTTTCCCATATCGTATTCAGTAGGTAATCATCTTTGTTAAGCTATTCATTCCCTGTAGTCTAAGAGATTTTCTTGCACTTTTGTTTGAAATAGTGGATTAGAAGTTCTGTTTTTGGTTGGTGGGTTGCGACCTGTGGTAGATTTTCCTCAAAACTGCTGTGTGAATTTCCACTAATTCTAGTTCTAGATTCTGAGGTTGAAATCTGGAGAACACCATGTAAGCAAAGGAACAAACAACTTTAGTGTTAGTAAATTTTGATTTGGAGCTATCTTTGTTGCTCCTACCTGTAGTTCAAAACTTTCATGTTGGTTATTTTGAAAAATACATTTTGGTAAGTGGGGATTTGTTAAGTGCACAATCTCTGCAGGCCATAAATGGGTGTACCACCTCATTTGTTTGAGTGGTGGATGTCGATATCACCCACTTAGCTTGGTTTCATTGATGAAGCTGCCTGGTTTAAGAACAAACAGATAATGGTTGTGAGATGGTAATCCAAATCCACACCATCTATTGGTTAGGCAAACATAAGAGCTGCCTGCACTTCTTTTCCTTATTTCTGTAGTTGTATTCCGTTATCAGAATTTTTTATAGCCACCCAGTGTTATTGCCAGTGGATTTACTTCATGTACTCCCATGAGATATGTTTTATCAAGCTCTAAACATGCATATATTGTGTCATATAAATTTTTATCTTTTGTATTCTTTTAATTTTTTCTCTTGTATGACACTTTCTTGTATCCATGTACCTTTTTTTTGTTCAAATACAATTTATTTTTACCTCAGCAAACAAATAATTGGTCACTGAATGTCTTACAAAAATTTGTATTTTTTAAACCTTTTTTTTCCCTAAATCTTGGGGCTGCGAGTGCATCATAGACTTCTTATGAGCCTTCATGTTATGGAAAGAATATCCACCTATTTCCTTTTATTATTATAGTGCACTTTTTCAAATTGATTTCTCCTCCTGCTTTTGATTCAGGCGTTGTTTTCTATTTATGGGTCATGTGACTTATTTCTTTTTGTGCTTTGATTGCCATAAATCATGATACAGTTGGTGCTCTTGGGGGATTCTGGTGTTGGTAAAAGCTGTATTGTTTTGCGCTTTGTTCGTGGTCAGTTTGATCCAACATCAAAGGTGGGAATCTCATTTTGCTTATTTATGAAATATCATTTTTCTTGTTCCTCAGCCAGTATAAGTATGGATTCTCTTCACTGAATGATTAATAGATGTTTTCATATGTCCCTGATGATGAAATGGTTTTCAGGTGACTGTTGGTGCATCATTCTTATCTCAAACAATAGCTCTGCAAGATTCCACAACGGTGAAATTTGAAATATGGGATACTGCAGGCCAGGAGAGGTAGAGTTATAGAATAGTTCCATGACTTGTCTGCTTTTTAAAGCCTAGTTTTGAATATTAGCACAAGTTTTGAGTATTAGCACATTTCACAACAAGCAAAAAAGAATCCTGAATGATTTCAAATTTCATGTGGAAGGAGTAAGGTTGTTTTTTTGAATTTGTATTTTTTATCTTTGATATTCTGCATTTTTTTGGGAAGTATGAGACTTTCCAGGGCTTTATCCTTCTCTTGGCCCCACACACTTAGATTGGCAAACTGCGTTTCTGATTCTCTGGTTAGAGTTGGAGTGGGACAAAACTCTTGATGTATTTCCTTGCCGCCTGTATTTCTTTATCTTTGCTAGTAGCAAGGAGGTTTAGCCTTAGTGCCTCCCCCGCCGTCTGTTCTTTTTCCTCTCTTGGTTATAATATATTCTCACATCATTGTGTAAAATAACGTTGTTTTTTTTTAGGATAAAATTCAAACAATTATGTTTTTGTTTTTAATCAGGTATGCTGCACTGGCGCCTCTGTACTACCGTGGAGCTGCTGTTGCAGTTGTTGTGTATGACATTACAGTCCCAGTGAGACGGAGGATGAAGCCATGGTGTGGCCAAACACCAAGGTGGAAGACTGTGCAAGTCCAGTGCACAGCAATAGAAGCAATGGCCAAGGCCAAGTGCAATGGCACGGCCCAGAGGGGCGCACACATATGGCTGGCCCAGCATCAACTTCAGCAAAAGAAGACACACTTGAGCTTGCCAAACGGATGGCCAAGCAACAAGGTGCACAACAACCCCAACAGCCAGCTCAGACACAAGGCAGCACGCCAGCAGACACTTCTGGCGGGGCGAAATGGGGTTGGGCGCAACCAGGAATCCTGGCGGGGCGAAATGGGGTTGCTGGCGCCCAACCAGGACTCCAGGCAGGGCGAAATGGGGTTTCCTCAGGACGCCAGGCGCCAGGCGCCCGCGCGCGCAGGACTCCAGGCGCAGGCGCCAGGCGCCAGGCGCCCGCGGGCGAAATGGGGTTTCCGCCAGGCGCCAGGCGCCCCGCGCGAAATGGGGTTTCCTGGGCGCTAGGCGCAAGGCGCCCGCGGGCGAAATGGGGTTTCCGCCAGGCGCCAGGCGCCCCGCGCGAAATGGGGTTTCCTGGGCGCCAGGCGCCAGGCGCCCCGCGCGAAATGGGGTTTCCTGGCGACCAGGTCGCCAGGCGCCCTGGTCTGGCGGGCGCCAGCCTGACCAGGGCGCCCCCTTGACGCCAGAAACCGAATTTTTGGGATCTGACGGATTTTTGAGCGTTTTTAGAGATTTCAAAAAGCCTAGGGAGAGACTATAAATAGAGAGGCCTCTCCCATTGTAAAGGGGTCGAAAAATCCTTAGCCTTCTTTACTCTTTTGGTGTATAGAGAGAGTTTTTAGCCTTGGCCTTCAAGAGTGTTTGGCCACCCTTTGTAATCTTGTATTCTCAATACAAAGTAGGCTTTTCTCTTCTATACTTTGGTGCTTTCATTGTCCCATTTGGCTTGCAACTTCTTGTGTGAAGTATTGGTTGGAGGATCCGAGGCTCAAGGAGGCTGACTAGTTCTTCGGAAGAGCTAGGCCGCACGGGGTAGATATTCCGCTTGGCTAGACGGACCTAGCCCAAATCTTAACCACGTGACAACTGGTATCAGAGCGTACGTTGCAATCAATGGCTTCCACAAGTGGAGAAGATGCTTCAAGAGGCAAAGATCAAGTAAGTGATGTTAACTTTCGTTTTTCTACTCTTGAACATCGGTTGGACAGTGTTGAGAACCTTTGTACGAATTGGGAGGAATTCGTTCAAAAGACTATTGAGGAGCATCAGCCAACTCCGAATTGGTTGAGAGGATTTGAAGAGGACGTCCATTCGGCCATGGCTGTCATGAGGATGGAAATGGAACGATTGGGGAAGGATGTCAAAGATCTCTCGGGAGAGCTTGGGGCAAGACTCACTTTGTGCGAACGAGCCTTAGCAAATGGAGGGGCTGTTCACACACAAGCGAAGATAAAGGTGCCCGAACCGAAGTCTTTCAATGGAGGGAGAGACGCGAAGGTCATAGATAATTTTCTATGGCAAGTGGAGCAATACTTCCATGCAAGCAAGCTCACCGATGAGCAAGCTAAGGTTAGTACGGCTGCCATGTTCCTATCCGATGATGCGATTCTTTGGTGGAGAAGACGCATGGGAGATGAGCAAGAGGGAGAGGACCCCGTCCACACTTGGGAGGATTTCAAGAGGGAGTTGCGGAGGCAGTTCTTTCCGGAGGATGTCGAGTACCAAGCAAGGAAGGAACTACGTGCATTGACGCAAAAAGGTACAATTAAAGAGTATGTACAATCCTTCACTTCTCTTATGCTTTGTATCTCCAACATGACGGATGAGGACCGTCTCTTCTCCTTTCTTGCTGGCCTTCGTCCATGGGCTGAGCAAGAATTGAGAAGGAGGGAGGTAAAGACACTAGTTTCAGCGTTATCTACGGCTGAAAAGTTAACCGAATACGAGAGGAGGAATGATTCGGTTAATAAGGTGTCCAAGGAAAATAATGGTAAAACAACTTTTAAGAAGAAGGAGAAAGGGGAGAAGAAGCCATGGGTAAAGGATACCAAGGCTAGGCCGGAAGAAAAGAAGAGAGGGGACAAACAGAGGAAGAAGGTAAATTGTTTCATTTGTGAGGGAGAGCACTATGCGAGGGATTGTCCTAAAAAGAGACTCCTCAACGCTGCTCAAACAGAAATGGACAATGGAGGAATTGAGCCTAGGATGGGTTCTCTAACCCTTCTCAATGCTGCTGTCCGTTCCAAGGAGGAGAAGGCTGCTCCACTTCCGGTAAGACCCTCAAGAGAACTTCTTTTTATTTCTCTCACACTTGCTGGACACACTGTTAAGGCAATGGTGGACACGGGTGCTACCCACAACTTCCTTTCGGAGGAGGAGGCTAGGCGCCTAAGAATACGAGGAGAGAAAGATGGAAGCAAGATGAAGGCGGTAAATTCTGCTGCTCGTGAAGTCCAAGGCGTTGCCAGGAATGTACCGGTGGTGATAGGCAAGTGGGTTGGATTTCAGAACTTTACCATTGTTAGCATGGACGATTTCAAGGTAATTTTGGGAATGGAGTTCTTCAAGGTTTGTAAGGCATTTATTATGCCACATGTGGGGGTAGTGGGAATTATGGACGAGCAAAGTCCTTGTACAATTTCTGAAGTGGAGGCCAAAGATGTAACAAACAAGGATTTAATGCTATCAGCCCTCCAGCTTAAGAAAGGTCTTAAGCAGGGCTGTTCTACTTACATTGCTTCTCTTTGTGCTATGGAGCAGAATGAGGCATTGCCTACCCCTAAGGAGATACAAACCGTTTTGCATGAGTATGGAGATGTCATGCCGGAGCAACTTCCAGCAAGGTTACCACCTAGAAGAGGGGTAGACCATCGCATAGAGCTTGAGCCCGGAGCAAGGAAGCCAGCACAAGCACCATATCGTATGGCGCCCAAAGAGTTGGATGAATTACGGAGACAACTCAGCGAGCTGCTGGATTCTGGGTTCATAAAGCCAAGCAAAGCACCTTATGGGGCCCCTATACTATTTCAGACAAAGAAAGATGGAAGTATGAGACTATGCATCGACTATAGGGCGCTCAATAAGGTAACCATAAAAAACAAGTACCCTATTCCTCTTATTGCTGATCTCTTTGATCAATTGAAGGAGGCTAGAGTTTTCTCCAAGCTGGATTTGAGAAGTGGTTACTACCAAGTTCGAATTGCGGAAGGAGACGAGGGGAAGACTACTTGTGTAACGAGATATGGGGCTTACGAGTTCATGGTTATGCCCTTTGGCCTAACCAACGCACCAGCAACTTTCTGCACTCTCATGAATGAGGTATTTTCCGAGTACTTAGACAAATTTGTCGTTGTGTATTTGGACGATATTGTGGTGTATAGCAAGAGTATGGAAGAGCACAAAGAACATCTTCGAAAAGTGTTCAAGAAATTGAGACACAATCAGTTGTATGTCAAGAAGGAGAAGTGTTCCTTTGGGTTGCAAGAGGTGTCCTTTCTTGGACATTGGATAGGGGAAGGACGGATATGGATGGACAGCAAGAAGGTGGAGGCTGTGCGTGATTGGTCAATCCCTACCAAGGTGCGTGAGCTTAGAAGTTTTCTTGGCTTGGCAAACTATTATAGGAGGTTTATCAAGGGTTTCTCAGCTATAGCAGCCCCCTTGACCGATCTCCTCAAGAAGGACCAAAAATGGCAATGGACGGACTCATGTCAAGGAGCATTCCAGCGGCTGAAGGATACCATGATGGTTGAACCGGTGCTTCACCTTGCTGATTTCAGCAAGCCATTTGAGGTACATACCGATGCCTCAAATTATGCCATTGGGGGTGTGCTTGAACAAGAAGGACACCCAGTCGCTTATGAGAGTAGGAAGCTCAATGAAACTGAGCAACGGTACACTGTACAAGAAAGAGAAATGACGGCGGTAGTGCATTGTTTACGTCTTTGGAGGCACTATCTCTTAGGCTCCAAATTTATTGTAAAAACTGACAATGTTGCTTCTAGTTACTTTCTTACACAGAAAAAGCTCAGTCCAAAACAGGCCCGGTGGCAAGATTTCTTGGCCGAGTTTGATTTTGAGATGATGTACAAGGCGGGGAAGTCAAATGGTGCTGCGGACGCACTGAGCAGGAAGGTGGATACACCTATCTCTTACGAGGAAGAGACCAGCCAGAGCTTGGCGCACATGGCGCAAGAAGGACCAGCACCTTACACGCATGCGGCAAAGGAGAAGACGCATGCGGCTGAATCCCCGCATACCGCAGCAGACGGCACTTGCTTCACGCGCACCACGCGCGGTGCGGTAGCATCAATACACGAAGAGGCGCGCGACGCAAGCGTAGGCGCAGGAGATAGGCGCTTTACGCAAGGCAAGCGCGCGCGCATGGAGGACCATCTTGGCGCAAAAACAGAAAATGGAACTTTGCGACTACAAGCCTTAGCAGCAATTACACAAGTTGGTACAGAGTTGCTAGACAAGATTCGCATTGGAATCCGCCAAGATACCCAAGCTTACAGCATTGTACAAGCTGCTGCCTTGGGAGAGACGAGAAGATTCTGGCTTGACGACGGATTGCTCAAGACCAAAGGTAATCGACTTTATGTGCCTAAGTTCGATAACCTAAGGCGTGACCTCTTGAGGGAATGCCATGATACCTTGTGGGCAGGACATCCAGGTCAAAGAAGGACATTGGCCTTGTTGTCTGGCCAGTATTATTGGCCAGACATGGAGAATGATGTGGAGGAATTTGTGCGCACGTGTCTTATCTGTCAACAAGATAAGATCGAACAACGCAAGCCTAGGGGTTTGCTACAGCCCTTACCTATTCCAAAGCGGCCGTGGGAGTCTATTTCGATGGACTTCATCTCTGGATTACGTAAGAAAGATGGGCTGGCGTCTATCATGGTGGTGGTAGACAGATTTACGAAGTATGGAACATTCGTAGCAGTGCCGAGTGATTGTACGGCAGACGGAGCAGCTAGAGCATTCATGGCACATGTGGTGAAGCATTGGGGATTGCCCACAACGATCATCAGTGATCGTGACCCCAGATTCACAGGAAAATTCTGGACCGAGTTATTCAAACTAATGGGAACATCTCTAAGTTTTTCCACTAGTTTTCATCCTCAAAGTGACGGCCAAACTGAGCGGGTAAATGCTTTGTTAGAACAGTACTTACGCCACTTTGTTGCAGCAAATCAGAAAAACTGGCCAGACTTGTTAGACGTGGCCCAATTTTCATACAATTTGCAGAAATCGGAATCAACCGGGCATAGTCCTTTCGAGTTGGCGACAGGACGACAGCCTTTGGCTCCCACGGGTCTCTTTCCAGACACTTCACGGAAAAGTCCAGCAGCTCATCAGCTGGCGAAGAGGTGGAAAGAGAAAACGGAGTTGGCACGGGTCTTCTTGCATAAGGCAGCCAAAAAGATGAAGAAACATGCTGATTTGAAAAGGAGGGAGTCTTCTTTCAATATTGGTGACCAGGTCCTTCTCAAACTCAGACCTGAGCAATTTCGTCACCTTAGAAGCAGGAACAAAGGTCTTTTAAAGAAATATGAAGGACCCTTTCCTATCATTGAACGTGTGGGCAACCTCGCCTACAAATTGCAGCTGCCCAAAAGGTTTAAGTTCCACAATGTTTTTCATATATCGAACCTTAAACCCTATTTTGAAGATCCAGACCCGGACAGAGTAGTTGACCCAAGAGCTCCCATGGATATATCTACTACCTTTGACAATAGGGTAGAGTATATTATTGCAGACCGAGAGGAGCGCCAAAGGGGCAAGCCCCGGAGGACGCAATACTTGGTCAAGTGGCAAGGTCAACCGGAAAGCGAGGCAACATGGCAAGACGCTGCCGAGTTATGGCAGTTCGAAAAGGAGGTAGCCGTCTATCGCCAGGGGTTGCAGACGAGGGCGTCTGCCTTATGGCGGTGGGAGTATGAGACGGAGGATGAAGCCATGGTGTGGCCAAACACCAAGGTGGAAGACTGTGCAAGTCCAGTGCACAGCAATAGAAGCAATGGCCAAGGCCAAGTGCAATGGCACGGCCCAGAGGGGCGCACACATATGGCTGGCCCAGCATCAACTTCAGCAAAAGAAGACACACTTGAGCTTGCCAAACGGATGGCCAAGCAACAAGGTGCACAACAACCCCAACAGCCAGCTCAGACACAAGGCAGCACGCCAGCAGACACTTCTGGCGGGGCGAAATGGGGTTGGGCGCAACCAGGAATCCTGGCGGGGCGAAATGGGGTTGCTGGCGCCCAACCAGGACTCCAGGCAGGGCGAAATGGGGTTTCCTCAGGACGCCAGGCGCCAGGCGCCCGCGCGCGCAGGACTCCAGGCGCAGGCGCCAGGCGCCAGGCGCCCGCGGGCGAAATGGGGTTTCCGCCAGGCGCCAGGCGCCCCGCGCGAAATGGGGTTTCCTGGGCGCTAGGCGCAAGGCGCCCGCGGGCGAAATGGGGTTTCCGCCAGGCGCCAGGCGCCCCGCGCGAAATGGGGTTTCCTGGGCGCCAGGCGCCAGGCGCCCCGCGCGAAATGGGGTTTCCTGGCGACCAGGTCGCCAGGCGCCCTGGTCTGGCGGGCGCCAGCCTGACCAGGGCGCCCCCTTGACGCCAGAAACCGAATTTTTGGGATCTGACGGATTTTTGAGCGTTTTTAGAGATTTCAAAAAGCCTAGGGAGAGACTATAAATAGAGAGGCCTCTCCCATTGTAAAGGGGTCGAAAAATCCTTAGCCTTCTTTACTCTTTTGGTGTATAGAGAGAGTTTTTAGCCTTGGCCTTCAAGAGTGTTTGGCCACCCTTTGTAATCTTGTATTCTCAATACAAAGTAGGCTTTTCTCTTCTATACTTTGGTGCTTTCATTGTCCCATTTGGCTTGCAACTTCTTGTGTGAAGTATTGGTTGGAGGATCCGAGGCTCAAGGAGGCTGACTAGTTCTTCGGAAGAGCTAGGCCGCACGGGGTAGATATTCCGCTTGGCTAGACGGACCTAGCCCAAATCTTAACCACGTGACACCCAGAGTCATTTAACAAAGCACAGTATTGGGTTAAGGTAGCTTGTTTGCAAAGGTGTGGGATGTTAGTTCTTTGGTTTTGATCTATATTGAACTATGTGCGCACTATCTCATGTAACAGGAGCTGCAAAAGCATGGAAGCCCAGGCATTGTCATGGCTTTAGTGGGTAATAAAGCTGATCTTCATGAAAATCGAAAAGTTTCAGTTCAAGTATGTTCACATTCTCGACCATGAATTTTATAAAATACATTGGCCCCTAATTTGCTACAATAGCAGCAGTTTCGAGACAGTTATTTGACATCTAAGCATCTTGTTCCTGAAGGATGGTGTAGACTATGCTGAGAAGAATGGAATGTTCTTCATTGAGACATCTGCAATGACAGCCGATAATATAAATCAGTTATTCGAGGTTAGTATCAGACTTACTGCTGTAATTTTTCTATCAGCATGCACTAGATGGTATCTATTGACAGTGAAGACTTGGATAAGAAATATATACTGAAGAACAGGAGGTTGTTCTTTTATTTCCTTGCTGATCTTTTTTGTTGGCGGCTCCAGTAGTTACAGTTTTAAGCGTTGTCATGCCGTTATTTGGAAATATAAGTTGCACGATTTTATGTAATCCATGTTGGGTCCTGTGTTTATCTTGTCAGTCTATGTGAGTAAATTTACTTGGATAATGGTATGTTATTGCTTACATTTGCCAAGAGGTGTGACGATGGATGTAGTAGGATCAGCACAAGAGAGACGTAGAGAGGCAGCATCAAATACCTATTCCTACATTATAAGTAAAAGAGTATTGCAATATCATCTTTATTACAGTTGGAAAATTTTGTAAAACAGTCTCTTGCACACTTTAACTAGTAAATAGAAGAGGACTTGAAGCTAGTGATGTGATGCGATTCATGTCTAAAAATAAGATGCTCAAAGCAGTGCATGGGTTCCTGGGGATTGAGCCGGTTCAATGGCCACGTGTGGTTTCTTAACATGATGTCCTGGGTTCAAGTCTCACTGAAGTCAATTAGAGAAACCAGAAAAAAAGAAGTGCAAATAATGGAAGAAGTCCTATATTTAGTGCTGCATAAGCAATCTTGTGCCACACCACCTAATCTCTGCTTCGTATCACCTTATATTACAACCTTATCTGCTGGCAAAATCCTGTAACTAACTCCTCCATATTGCATTCACTTTGTAGCCATCTCTAACAAGGTATCAGGACAGTCCGAGTGACGGAAAGCTTATTCCTGATTTACAGATTTATATTGGTTACTAGGGGGATGAAAGAGTGAATGCCTTCTCGACGGAGAAGGAAAGAGAGGAAAATAGAAGAGGTGAGGCAGAGATCACTAGACAGGCTTTATGAGGGGCCTTGTCAGTTCTGAATTAGCAAATTGGTGGTTTGGATGGTCAGGTGTGTATTATGAAGCTATGATACTGTGCACAACTGGGAGATGCCAATGGTTTGTTAAATGGCAAACTTGGGATTGGGCCTTCAGCTCAATGCTCACATGAAGGAATTTCTATTGTGACGTCTAGAGTTCAAGCCTCGCAGGAACTAGGGAGTATTGGAGGTAGAATGTTTGAGTAATCGATGTTCAAGAAAAAGAAAAAAAGACTTGTTGAACTAATTGCCTACATGGCTTCACAAAGAGGAGAAGGTTGCATGGTTTTAAGTAGTTAGAACTTGGTTTTCGGAACTATAAGGTTACTCTGGGATTATGTGAACATAGTTGTTGAAAATGCTAGTTTGGTGTTGGAAATTCATTTTCCGGGAAATTCTTTTTGGAAACTAAAATGAAATATCACCTAAATCTGTGAGAAACCTTTTGTGTAACTTCAAGGAAATGTTTCTGATACATTTTTGAAACCTGTACTAAACTTTATTGGTTATTCATTTTGATTTCATAAAATATCATATATTTATGTTTCCTCAAAATGAGAGGAAAAAAATGAAAAGGTTAAAGTATTTAGTTCTAATATGTAGTTTAATTAAGTAAAATCAATTAAAACTAGTTAATTATTTTGCATGTATTCAATAAATTATAGTTAATAAAACATACAATAAAGTAGTCATAGTTAAAATAATTACTTTAATTGATTCTGTAAATCATTTGCCACATGACATATAGAAATTTCTTTTTCTATTTTTTTGTTTTTTACAATTTTTAGATTTTTAATTGTTTATTTCCTTGAATTTCACAAAAGTGTCTGAATGTTTCCTTTCTTTTAGCTTTATGTTTCTTATAATATTTTGCTGCATTTCTTTTTGTTTCCTATTTTAAGAATAATGATCTAGGCTCTAACCGTATAGTGTCTTGGTTGTACTGAGATGCAATGATAGTGGTAGGAGTTTTTGGCTTCAGAAAATGTGAAAAATGTGAAGTAAATGGTTTCCTATAATTTTCAGATTGCCTGTGAAAAAGAAAAAGAATTTCAATACGGATAAAACATACAGACTTCTTTTGTTAATTTATAGCCTGCTCAAAATTGCATTATGGCATAGAACATGACGATGAAGTTGGATTCTCTCTCTCCGCTGATGTCTGTCTTATTAATTTTACAGGAAATAGCCAAGCGTCTGCCACGATCATCTTGACCGTAAAGGTTGGAATTCAATCAATCAAATCCTATCGTGTAATGTTTTCTTTGTTATTGTCTCAGTCTATGAATTTTGTTTCACTCTGATGGTTTCTTGTAGCTTTTCAGTTGTTTGTTCCTGCCATGTATCCGTGCAAGGTGGTCTACCATCGTTTTATCCATTTGTTGTGAACAGCGTGACTGAGCTTTGTGTGGCTTACGCCACTCTGACTACGCCCTAGGATGCAAATATAATCACTTTATATGTACCCGCTTGTCTTTTTCGTGCTGCTACAATGAATAGTTTGCTCTAGGAACAGTCAGAAACTCTTTATTCTGACTTTTTTTCCGAAGCTTAGAGACCTGGAAATGTGTAAACAGGAAACTCGTAACTTGGCAAGCTCTTTGTGGTTCATAAGAAACTGGTTCTGATTCAATTGTAATATCATATCGAAAGACTAACTCGGTGCTCTCTATTTTCCTTTTCATGATAGTGAATGGAGTGGACAACTGTCAGCAAGCAGTAAGCATATCAAAGTTGCATGGTCTGAACTTCGAGCTAAAGGTTAATATTTTCGTCTCCCCACAGAACCAGCTCCTGTTTAATTTTTGTGCGTCTATCAGCACCTGAAAATTTCAATTGTGTAAATCAGTTGAAATAAAAAGTTTTCCTTTCGAGTCAGTGAAAGTGAACTATCAAATTTTAAGTTACTTCCCTCTTAGCAACTGTCCTGACCCTTTCAAAACTTCTCAAAAAGTTTACCATTGTGTGACCTCTGCATCATTAGTCTAAATAACATTTGGAATCATATACAAAGAAAGCACCATGGCATTGTCAGGAAGATAATCTTCGGTCAGAATTAATTTTTTGCCCAGGGTACAGCAGCCAAACAAGGGCAATTATTGCCACTCTAGAAAGCTATCATCTCCAATTCTGAGCCTGCATCTACTGGACTAAGGCTCGGTGGTGTACATATGCTACAACGGTTTTGATTTACTAACCTCGTAGGTCACATTACCAAACTCCAACTTACAAACGCTGGAAAGTGGAAGCTGTCTGCTTCTCTCCTGACCTAGCCTTTGCAAAGAAGTCCCCAACCCGTGATAAACTGTCTCCTCTCCTGTCCTAGAAATTGCAGGAAGTCCCCAACCTGGGATTCAATTCCATGTTTTTCCTAGACTCTAATGCTACAGGTAGGAGCTTCTCAAACCTCTCAAGAAACGAGTCCCATTCTTCTTCGTTCATGTCCTGGAAAGAAATTCCTCCATGTTCTTGCTTGCGTTTCATGACTGATTCACTCATACTCCTTGGCAATGCTGCTTTGAGCTCGTCATCGACATCCCCACTGTCACGGTCGTTGCTACTGTTCCTGGCATCGACTTGGCTCTGATCGTCTTTTTTAACAACGTGAACAAGGTTGTTGTTTTCTTCTTCATTGCCCTCATTGTCATCGTCTTCCTCGTGTAGAGGGGACAAAACTCCCTCCCGCAGACACCCGTTGATACATCTCACTGGACCACGCGTTGGTGGCGCTCTGGGAGGCTTACCCGAAGGAGGTCGTTGAGTTTGGAGTAGTCCGGAAAGGTCCGGGGAAGGGCTGCAGAAATCACACTCCTCGAAATCGATCTCGAATTGGCAGTCATCCAGGCCAGTAGTATCGTCTTCTCCTTGAAATTCACTACCCATGGTGGCTTTGACCTCTGCGCAGAGGGTCTCCAACACGCTCGGCTCCTCCTTCATGCCGCCGAACTCTCGCGTCATCATGTCTCCGATGTCTGCGAGGCATAGGCTCGCCGCAGCAGCCCGTTGCAAGAAAATGGTGCTGAGAACAAGAGCCCGGATGGACGACTCCTTCAACAAGGGCAATTCAGTTCGGAGAAGCTCGGCGTCTCTTGTAGGATCGAGAGCACTTATATATTCGCATTCAGCTTCAGTAAAAGGAACAGAGGCTTGCGGCCAGTGGAGCCACTCGAAGTAAGGGTCTTCGATGAACTCTGGTAAACACAGCCCATGGTCGATGGGGACTAGCTCAGCCGGTCCACCTACGGCGGAACCATCATTCAAGTAGCTGCCGAAACCAGTCGAATGGCTCTGTTTCCTCACTAGGATGTTTCCGGTGTGTCTATCGATGTTCAGGATCCTAACGTCAAGAATTCCGATCCGGTGTACGGAAGCGACTGAAAAGCAGGAGGACCCCAGGTCCCCCGCATCGTAATCATGGGGGACAAACCGCTGAATTGAAGCCACCATTGGTGGCGTCGCCGGTGCCTTTGAACGATTCGAACGAAATGCGGCTTCAGAAATATTGACAAGAGCAGTGGGGGGTACCCCGGCGAAGCCACCATGGTCGAGGAGATGAGCAGCGACCTCACGGACCGCTGTCTCACCATCCTGTCCGGGGCGACTCAGCCCTTGAGGCCCTAAGATGAGGCGAGCCAAGCCCTTGGAGATGCCTGGTTCATCATCTATTGGCTTCACCACTGCAATCTTGGTTCCGTTGTCGCTGCGCAGGTAGTAGGCGGCACCGAGACCTCCCGGCGTGGGGAGCAGGTCTCCCCCCGATTCCATTGCTAAAGTTGCCTCGAGAATGAGTGCAGGGATACCTTGAGCCCCTCTACCAGCCAGGACCTCGATACGGGCATGGCCGGCGTCCTCACTGTCCTGGTGCTCATCCACCCGGCCCACACTGTTGAGGCAAGGAGTGGAGAAGCTGCGTTTGATGGTGGTAGCAGAGATGGCTGCAGTCTTTATGGAGCGGACGAGGTTGGCTCTGTCAAGTTCGAGAGCCACGGGGTCAGGGAAATGGCTGAATGATCGGAGCTTGCAGATGCGTGTCCTTGCCAGCGGCTTGAGTCCATGGGGATGATCGATGGTGACCGCCATTTGCAGTGTTGTAATCGTGATCCTCTAACCGAGATGAGGAAGTGCAAGCATGCAACATGCTTAGGTTACTCTTCTTTCGTCTTCTCTGTTGCACTCGTCGTCCGCGACCTGCTTCCAAGCTCTACACGCCATTTTCATCTCTGCAACAACGAACTCCCACAATAAGCATGGTAGCATTCCTTCCTTACGTTATCACTGGGTCTCTCATGCTCGGCCTATAACCATATTTCAGAAGAAATGCCATAGTTACCGGTGCTTTTGGGATCAACCAAGATATTTCTAAGCTCTAATTTTCAATTATGCTGTTGAAGTTACTCTACTTTTCTGGTGGCTTCAGTCATAAAAAACAGTCTACTCCTCTCTCCGATAAACCGCTTCTCAGAAACCTATAAAAAAAAATTGAATCAGACGATTAAAGTGAATAGAAAAACATTCCAGTACAACCATTAATCAAAGAAAAAATGGTTTTTTTTGTTCATCTCATAGGTACGAACAGACTCTAGGAAGATCCAGTGAGCACCGACCTCTTATCCCTCACGCTTCCGCTTCAAGATCTTTGAAAGCTGCAAAACCCAAACAAAAGGAAATAAGAGAAAAGAGAACAAAAAATCTGAGAAACTTTTGCCCATCAAAAGTGCTATTGCTTACAGATGGTACAAACCGCAACATTGGACAGAGGAGCGAGAGAGTGAGAGACCATTTGAAGACGCAACCCTGAACACAGGAGTTCGTCTTCAGGCAAGGAACTAGAGAGGAGGTGAAAGGAGTTTGTCAGATGTTTATCATCGCAAACAACGATCAATATGAGAAAGAAAGGTAAGGATCCAGAAAAGAAAAAAAGGAAGAAGATAAAAGACTCACCTGGAACCGGAAGAACCGACCGATCTTGGAACCGGAGAGCGATCGGCTCTGTTAGCCTTTCCACTTTGTTTTCTTTTCTGCTCTACCCATTCTCTGTTTTCTTTTCTCTCCCCATTTTTATTGCTTGTTCTAAATAACGAATAGCGGCATTTTGCTATTTATGGGAGCCTAAATTAAGCTTGAGGTCCTCTTTAGTTGGATTAAGCAGTTTGACTGAACTCTTAAAGGGTTCTATTTCTTCTTCTTTCTTCCTTTTCTTCACATGTTTAAGCTATTTTTCAAGTCCGGAGATGATGAAGGACCAAACAAAAGAAAATAGGTTGTTCCGCAAGTCTCGCCTACCACCAAAACGAGGGGTTTTTCTTTTTTCTTTTCCGACTATAACTGGTTTTATAAAAAAATAATTAGAACCCATTTGAAGGAGAATATTAAGATTGTATGTATAAGCGAATGAGGATGCCAAATGCTGATTCTAAGATTTTCCTTGAATGATAATCATTTGTTGGATATTCATCCTCCAATTATTGCTTGCTTGGTGATTGATTTTGAAGGAGTTTCGAGGCTTCCTTGGTAGAATAAGAGAGATTTTCCTTTGCCACATAAACTTCAATTTGGGAGAGAATTGAGGTAAAATATTGAGCTTCACTGGTTTTTTTTATAACAAATATGGAGAAAGATGGATACTGTAATCGGTTAATGCTATGCCTCCACATTCAATCCAGCTGCTTGTGCATTCCAGAGTTGGATTAATCAGATTCAGAAATGAGGGAACTCAATATAGCTGCTTTTGGATTTAGAGGAGCCACAACTAGGTAAAGATAGGATCCAGAAAACCCTAGATACAATTGGAACATTTAGTATTCAGATAAACCTTATTCTGCCCTTCCTTACAAACATACTTAAGTCAAAACTCAATGAAATTGGCCGTATGAGACTGTGAAGTAACCAAAATACCATTCATCCAGACACCCTAAAAAAAAATCATAAATCTCAATTATTGAAATCTTCATATTATAATTAGAATATAGAAGCTCATCTTACGAAGTAGTTGAAAAGCCAGTCAAATCCCTACAGCAGGCTAGTCAATCAAAATACACAGAGAAGAAAAAACCTTTACACAAGAGTGTAGCAACCAGGAATACAAATGATGTGCCAAGCTCCCTATCTACTGGTAGCCATCCGATTTCTATAACTGGAAAGCTTCATCCTCTAGTTACAAATGGTGATTACAATGAGCTCATTTTCCATGTCTGGGCCCAACTAAAAATTTCTGTAAGAAGAATCTTTTTGTTACGGGCCCCGATGTCTCCTGAAGCACAAACATCCCTGCTGCTGGTCCAAAGGTATCATCCCTCCGCCCTTGGATGTGTCTATCACCTCTATCATGGCTACCACTTCATCCATCTCAGGCCTCTTATCTGGGTTTGCATCCCAGCATCTCTTCATCACATTGGCCAAGGAACTTGGACAACAGCGAGGGATCTCAGGTCTCAAATTCTGCCATTCCAGGACTATTCGTAATTTTTTACAGCTCAAAACTACAAACAGAAAAGGATTTTGAGGGCTAAAGAATTCACAGCTTACTTGTCGGACAACTGCAGAGGTCACCTCCGAGAAGCTCAGATCAGGATATGGCATGTCACAGCAATAAATCTCCCACAAGCAGATACCGAAGCTGTACACATCACATTTTCTGTTATATGGGTTGCCATTGAGCACCTATAATAATTTATACCAGTCAGTATGAGCAACGGCATAGAAGAGAATTTCCATCGAGTCAAAACTGTTGCAACCAGAGAGAAAAGAAAACTGTAAAAAGTATAAAGAATAATACTCTACTCTGGAAGAATGATGGATACAACAACAAGTACCTCAGGTGCCATGTAACCAAGTGTTCCCGTCTCACCAGTCATGTCATTAGGATTTTGAGCCTCAACACGAGCAACCCCAAAATCTGCAATTTTTACAGTTCGAGTCTTATCCAGAAGCATGTTCTCTGTCTTCACATCTCTGTGAACTATCTTTTTTGAGTGTAGATAACTCAATCTACAAATACAGAAGATCTTTACAAAAATGGTTTCTTGCTAAACAAATATTTTTTATAATGATAAATAGACAATCACAACTAAATCACAGCTAGTGGAGGATCTTTACCCTCGAGCAAGATCCAGCGCCAACTGTACTACTACTTTAAAAGCAAGCTTCCTTCTTCGATTTTTTATGAGGTAAGACTTAAGTGCCCCCCCAGGAAGATACTCCACAACAACACAACAAACATTACTTGGCATGCCAATTTGGCCATTTTCTGTTTGTATATTTAACTCGGATGAGCCCATAGTTGCACCTATAAACTGCATAAGAGTCTTATGAGGTTACTTATGTTGAAATATATTAAACAAAAATAAAAATAACAAGAAAATATTACATTAAGTAGGAACATTGGAGAGAAAATAATATATGCAACAAGAGGCATTTCACCACTCCTATGCGATGGTGCACACAGAAGTGTATAATGAAACCAAGTTTTCTTAATGCTTATTGTTGTAAATTTTATCACAGTAGAACACTGATCTGTTTCAGGACACCAGTCAAGAACCAGTGACCAAAAAGATTAGCAGAATTTGATTCAGCATCTAGAGGACTAACTACCCAAGTAAACAAGGAATGCCTGGTTAACATAATTTCATGGTACGCAATAATATTTTGATACATAAAAGCATCCAAGATGTCCCATCAATTGTGACAAAATCACTCTGACATGACCTTAGGATCAAAGTACATTACTACAAGAACTGACAAGTCTGTCCAAAAAACTTAAGAAGAGAAGAGAGAGTAACAAAGAAAACTTCTGCTGTCCATAAGAACTAATGTTACCTTAGTAACATTAGGATGATCAAGCTTATGCCAGACCGCAACTTCTTGTGTGAAAGCTGCACGGAGTGAAGCATTTTCCGCTTCTGTTCTATGTCCCTCCTCCCCCCAGTCAAGCAGTTTTACTGTATATACAACATAAAGACAAAGATGTACTGTTACTAAAACCTAAGTTGAACGTTTTTTTTCTTCATTTAAAATCAAAGAAATCAAACATAGAGCAGCTCTAAAAAACCAAATTCTTCATAGTGAACCACACGGAACTGATCAAGAAACAGCAAGAGGTACATTTCATCTTCTTGAATATTTACCTACAAGGAGTAAGATAGACCGAGGGTAGATTTTGGGACATTACCAAGAACTACCTGAAAAAGAAGAACTATATATACACCGACATAGGGGTACCAGTCTTGGTACTAGCATGCTTCTTCAAGCAGCGTGCTTTATTAATGATACCAGTGCAAGATTCCTGAATGACCACAATCCCAGGAAAAAAAGTATGCTTAAACTATTCAAGTAGCATCCGGAAACATATCCCAGAAATGAAACACGACTATTGTTCCATCGCGGATGGATCATAGCCAAAGGACACAACCATATGATAAGTGACCTGCAATGGGCAATTAAGATAAAAAGAACAGCCCCATAGTTGTAACGTAAAACGTACACAAAAAATGCGTATTTCCTCTTAACAAGCAAGGTGAGTCTGCAGGCCACCCCTGTTGGCACTCTTCAATAGGAGGGGTTGGTCCAAGATGATTAAAAAGAACAAGCGATAAAACAAAGTTGTTCCTATGTCAGTTAGACTGTGGGTGGTGGGGTGAGGGGCATGAGACTAGAGCAATGTCCTGTATGGACAGTTGACAATACTAAGACTCAATCTAATACAAAAGCCAAATCATCTGTTTAATTTATGAAAACACCGGTCATCCATGGTGCCTAGTTCCATTTTGTATTTGTGTTTTTGCAGGAACTTCATAGTTCAGTAAATAATGTACTCTCCTCTAATCCATCCTATTACTTTTTTTTTTTTTTTATCTCCAACTGCCAGGAAATCACAAGACTGACATTACTGGAAAGGTCTGAACCAACAAAAAGTTGGAATCACATGAACACTCAGGAAAAGATACCAAAAACAGCAAGTCATAGTGACTACTGTGAAAGTCACGGATTATCTGAAACAGTGAAGTCGGTGAGAAGAGACATAGAACCATGGGAGCTTATCAATATGGAAAAATGTGGCCTGCTTGAAACAAGACCATTTCCCAAAACAAAATGGTAATCGTACTAGCTAATCAAACCCAAGACAAAGACTAAAAGACAGGATCACACCAAGATGAAGGGTTCTTCTTCAACAAAACAAAATTTACTTGTATACCTCGGTGCTCAAACTAAATAATGCAAGTATGAAAAAGAAAAACTACCGGTTGCCTAAAACCAAGACCAACAGAGAACATCTAAAATCTAAAATTTGTAATGGCTAGAAAAAAAATACACAGAGATGAAGATGGGTTAAACCCAATTCCATACTCGTACAAGAGGGAAAAAGAAACGAAGCCCTAAATATAAAGAAGACGTAGATGAGAAGATCTAGGTCTCAGAGAACAGATACCACCATCATCATAATCAAAGCCTTGTCCAACTACGTTGGTATCAGGATTCAGGAAACTCACTCAGAAAAGGAAAATCGAAAAACCAAACGGAACATAGACAACATTTGAGAGAGGTTGTTCATACCCAGGTCGAGGAAAGCTAGCGGAAAAAAAATAAAAAAAATGCAGATACTGAGAACCGAAAATGTAAACTCCTACTAAAAGAAATGAACGGCGGAAAGCCGCAAAGCAGGGAACTGAGAAAAAGACCAAGGAAACTCTAATGCCTCTCGGGCACCCCAAATGATTTCAACAGTTAAAAGTCTCGGGGGAAAGATGAAAAAATAGATCCAAAAGGCCTGAAGGACTCCAACAATGCATCCAAAACCGGATGATCAGATCACAAACAAAGAGAATTTCTAAGACAGAAAAGAAAACAGCAACACCAGTAATAACAATCCAAAGTCCGGAGCTTTTACCGAGCTTTTACCTGCAACATCCTGTCCGTCATAAATTCCTCGATGAACAGTTCCGAAGGTGCCCCGAGCAATTACGCTCTTTATAATAAGCTTGGAGGGATCGATTTCCCACTCTTGCCTGGCGGCCCTCTCCTCTTGTTTCTTCTCCACGGTCCTTGCCCGAGTGAGGTGCCTCTCGAGCTCATCGAGGCTTTTCAGGTCGATCTGATCCGCCCTCACGAACCCATCACTAGTCTCTTTCATTTCCGCTTCTGTTCCGCTCTTCCTTCCCCTGTTTTCAACGCTTCCGGAGGAGATAGAGGAAGAGGTCGGATTAGAATTAATGGGTGTTTTGCCGCCTTCTGTTTCTTGGGGGAGTTTGTTTTGCTCTCTTTCCTCAGTTTCCCTCTCCACTCTCCCTCTATGACTACTATTATCATCCATGTGGGCACATGGATTGCCTGATCCCGGCGTGTGTTTCTGACCCACCTCGGTCTCCTCTCTCTCCCCGTCTTTTTGAAAAATCTCTCGCAACTCTGCTTCTCCCCTCGTCCAGTCCCTTCTCTCTATTATACAACTCTTTTCAGTTTTATACCGTTTCTCAAATTTTGCCCTTTCCAAATTTTAATCTAAAAAGAAAGAAAGAGGAAAGCAGGAAAAAAAATACTATCATGTTTTTGCTTGATTTCTACTGGTTATTTGCTTTAGTACTCAAATCTTAAAGTTCATAAATAAGAACTTTCTCTTAATTGTTCTTTTCCCTTCGCTGTTTTCTCTTCTCAATCCGTTTTAACCGCTGCTCTCCCTACTTTGACCTTTTTTATGTTTACAGTTCTCCCCCTTGTCGATGCTTCTCTGCTACTTCTTATCTATTTTTTCAACTCGTATCCCTTCTGTTTTGTGATATTTTCCAGATCTTTCTTATCTTAATCCAATACCCACTTGTTGATTCACGATCAAGTGTACCTTTCCGCAACCAATCTCTTATAAAAACGGTCTTTCCTTGTTGATTATGGTGATTCTGAAACCTGGAATTTGGAAAAGTTCAAAAGGGTTCACGATTTCACTACTGACTTGGCGAGAGACTTTGATTTATGTTTAGTATAGCAGTGCCACAACACTTTCACTGGCACCGTGTTAGATTTCGATTAGGAAAAAAAAAAAAAAGAACACCAATCAAAGAGTTTCCGTCTTTCAGTGAATGAGAAGCACAGAACTTTTTGGATTTCTGAAAGGTATTAAAAATATAGAATTTACTTAGATCTCGGCTCCTGCTGTAACTGTCGGTGGTTGGTGGCTGTCGTAGGGGGGGAAAATCTGAAACATATAAAAACTGAACAAATAGAAGAAAAAAAAATTGCCCATTTAGAAGTGCAGTCTTAAATTTATTTTTAGAGATCTTGTTAGCTGCATTCATGGCGTCACCCATGTTTTGTCACCAAACTTCCAACTATCAAATTATCAAGGTTAATCTTCATCTATAACCAAAAAAAAAAAAAAAAAGATTAAGCAAACGAAGGCCAAGACTCTTTTCTTCTCACTGTTTCCGCTGGAACATTTCACAGATCGTCATTATCATCTCTCAGAATCGTGCTCATTTCAGTATTTGACTAAACGATCCATCCTGCATTCACAAGGGAACTGACAAACTGTTTTTGTCCCTAGGGAACAGTTCTTTCAAGACCAGTATTTAATGGGTAAACTCTCGAGTCATAATTGGGAACCAAACTATCCAATAATGGGCATGCACTCTTTAGACTGGTCAAAGAAGACCTTATTTCTGGTTCTCTGTCAAGTTTGAAGGTCAGTGAACTGAATTTCTTCATCCCTGTCTTTTCTTTTTCTGGGTATAGTTTGATCAATCCCATTTTCCATCTTAATGGATTATATTTGTTTGAAAATTGATAAAAAAAATGAGAGAAGCAAAGCATGAAGCATCTCCCTCCAAGCATTCGAGCCTTCTTTGCTTTGAATGAGATTAGAGGGGATTAGTAGAGGCTGAAAATGAAAGAGGAGGATGGGAAGAAAAGAAATTGAAATGAAGAAGATATGATCACATATGGAAGGAACTATTTATATGGGCTAAGGTGCATCAAAAGTCATGACAAAGACTAAAGAGATGTAGTGTGTTTGACTTCGATTATCCGACATCCACTTTAGAGGCACTAGTTTTTAGCATGTCCATCTCTAATTCGTCCATGATCATGTTTCTTATTTCAAGGTAGAGACACACATCATTTCCCCAATAAAATCTAATTACCCAAGTAGGCCACTACAATCATCATTATCATTTTATCGAAGTTCTTTTTTTTTGAATTAATCCCAGATGGGTTAGGTGAAACTCAATCCGTATTTATCAATCATTTTTTTTAAAATTTTTGTGAGTAATTATGGTAAGAAGAGTGATTCAGAGGAGTCGGAGGACTCCTGTTCTTATGGACGACTCAACTGATTAATTAATGAATATTTACAGTAAAATTTTTTATATTTTAATAGCAGGGTCAAAAGTGATTAGTCCCTTGTTTAGAATCAAAGGACTAATCAATAAAGTTCAGAATCAAGAGAGGTTACAGGTTGTAATGCTCTACACCATTAATCAGTGCGCATGCTACTCGGGGAGAATGATCCAGGGAAGGTCTGTATGAGCATTATCAAAGGTACGCATCATGATCGAATGACTTGGTTGATCAGTTCAACAAGACTGAGGAAGACATTCATATCAACTTGGAACTGAGCTCATTCTTTCATATCGACAATGGTTCAGGAAGTAGATCAGTGTAATCCCTCTCTCTCTCTCTCTACCCTTTTTTCCGCCGATTTTTTGTAATTTGTTTCTCATTTGTTTTCTCGTTTCTGTGCTATCTTAATGCTTGTTCATTGAGCAGTTCCAGAAGGAGCTTTAAAAGAAAAAACAGGTCATGGACGCATCAAAATCTGGTCTGGGTTGAGACGAATCACCAAGGCCACTGATCAGTTGTTGCTAGAAACTGGAGATACAGCAAAGGAACTAATAAAAACAGGAATTAATCCAGATTTAGTATCCGAATACAATTTGATACTGCGTCTTGTATCTTCAAACACGAAGAATACGCTCCATTTTCATGCATGATTCATGGTCTTCCTCTATTTAATCTGTTGCTGCTCCTCCTCCTTGCTTAATCTGTTACCGAGGCTTGATACCCATGAAATTAAGCTTCAAATCACTGTTGTTGTCTCAAAAGAAGCTCAATAAACACAAAACTGGGTATTCAGTAAATTGCCGTTGAAAAATGAAACAAAACTAGGAAAAAACAAAAACAAAAACATCGCTTTTGAGGCATTTTCAGGATGCGAAAAACAAAAATATTGTTTTGGCAAAAAGAGCTTGAGATCGATTTGTTGCAGAAAGTCTCTTCATTTTAAATAAGACAGGATTATTTTGGTCTTCACAGTCGGATTTAGCAGAACCGACGATAAAAACCCCATTACATGTCTTCATTCCATGCGATTGACAGTTGTTGTTGGTAGCTGAACCTCCTGTTTCTCGTCTTCGTTTTCGTCCCAATTTGTTGTCTTGTAATAACAACCATACAGTATTAATTGGATCGCTCCCAAAATCACACCTGAGCCGTTGGGAATCTGTAGAAGAAAACACGGTTTTTAAGCTTCGACAAAGCTTTAATGGAGGCGATGCAATTACATTTCTACAGCGAACTTACCACAAGGAAGGGATCAAAATAAATAAGACCGTAAATGGTCCAACATATGCCATTCAAAAAATTAGTCAGAGAGAGATAGAATGGCATATACTTCACGCTCTTCGTCTTTATTACTGTTTTCTGTAAACAAAAAACAAGTTAATCAGGTCCAACAGGTGGTCAAATCGTTACCTGAAAATTAAAAAAAAAAAAGAAACGGAGAGGATTACCATGATTGTCAAGGGTGAAGCATACATTGCACAGTTGAAAATCAAGCATAGAATTCCAACTATGCTTGATCTCTGTTTATGGGTATGAGCGACGGTTAGAACGATGATGACGACCACAGCTATGAAGACTATTTCAATCAGTAATATCACAATCATTCTCCACTGCATCAAATCGAAGAAAAACAATGCATGGTGAGGGATTACTTACAGAGAATGTTACAGAGAATGTTAGAAATGGAAGCTAACAGTGCATGCAGTGGATGGTGAAGCTTACCCTTTGTTTTTTGTTAGCGAAAGTGAAGTAAATAGTGAGGAACACGGCCTCTAAAACGAATCCGATACCATTGGTGGTGACGACGAGGATGCTGTTAGGGTGGACGATGGGGAGGCCGTAGAATATCCATAAAGCGCAGTTCAAAATAGTGGCCAAGTAAGGATCCGCTTTGAACTTCTCCGTGTCTTTCTTCTTATATATTTGATAAAACGTCGGCCTGCGAAGAAGAATAAAAAAAAATCATTCATTCATTCATTGATCGGTAAAAGGGATTTACTGAAACAAAAGCAGATTATAAGGCGAAAGTGACTTACGAAGGGGAGAGAAAGAGACCGAAGGATATCACATTTCCTGCAAAATAAACACAAAATAGTAAGTTAATCACCTGTTTCCCATTATCGCTCCTCTGAAACATGCAAGATAAAAAAAAAAAGATTCAAAAGATCTAATGCAGGTAGCTCTTGGATGAAGGTACCTATTATGCCAACGACGTTTCTTATCGCACCGGAGTTCACCATCTTGAAGATCCGTCGAAGAAGAAGTTAAACAGGAGAGAAGAGGAGGTGTACCGAAGAGGAAGTGATGGATCAATGAGGAAGACGAGAGGAAGGTGAAGCTTATATATAGAAGGTGAAGAGGGAGGAAAAGATGAAAGGGTAGAGATAACAAACTGGGGTTTGAAATCCGGTGTCCAGAGGATCTGGCGTTCGTAAGTGACGTAAATTTAAATTTGATATTATCCGAGAGAGGGAGAATTGTCGAAGTCTGCGTGACATTAATGGAGAGTGCCGGTTGATGCGACACGTCACCGGCGTGGTGCGTGAAGCCGGGCACGTCACCGGCGTGGGTTTTGGATAGAAACGAACCGGCACAGACTCCCGTTTTTCTCTCTGAAGTCTGAATTTCTCGCTGAAATTTTCAATCTTCGTCTTCCATCTTTGCCGGATCTCTCTCACCTGAACCATGACCCGGTTCTGCCCTTAATTCTTGCCCGCATCAACACCTTGATTCCTATATTAACGAGTCGGGTCGCGGACTCCATGCTCCGGCTTCTAACCCGTCCCCTTGACCCTGTCCCTCCCTATTTGGTCGGGTCTTCTTCTTTCAACTTGCTAACTCGGATTCAACTTGGTAGTGCAATTCTAGGTATTCAACTTCCCAATCAATTCCCAGGTTTACTTTTTCCCCTTTGGTTATTTTTATTTTTTATTTATAAATAATCGGATTTTAAGGCCAAAATCCTTCTTTGACCCAACCATACATAGTTTTTTTTCATCTAAAGGCAACTATTAAAGAATTTATCTATGGTGCAACTATTAAAGAATTTATCTATGGTGTTTGTGCCTATATAAAGTCTTGATCAGGTACAAAATAGTTATAATATGAAAAATACAAAAATAAAATCTTGATTGTTTGATCTTCATCACGGTGGAGGCGAAAGGTCGCACTCCCCGCTCCTCGCTTTTTTCCTCTCTTCTCATTTCTTGCCTAACCCATAGATCGCCCCGTTCGCATTTGCATATGTCGTTGCCTCACCTCACCATCGATGTCACCATAGCGCCGTCACCGTTGCCTAAGCCTCAGAGCTTTACATTAGGTTCTTGCATTTTGCAAACACATTCATGGATAGAATGCGGACGACCCAAAGGAATGAAAGTATGAATTCTATTAAAAAAAAATCATCAATTGAATTCATTCACAATTATGAAACAATAATAAGGAAACAAAGGTAGTAGGTTAAGAAGGCCGATTATGATACATCATATACCAAGCTTTGAATGATTACCCAATTCTATGTTGAGAAGCAAATAGCAAAGGTATATACAATGTCTCGAAAAGTTTCGTATGATTAACATCAACAACTTACATGTTGTCCTTGTATGAAGTTTGAGTTGGAAGATATCCCTTGTAGGTACATTCTTAGCATTTTAAAAAATGAATATATTGATCAACTTCCTGAACATTACATCATGATAATAGTAGTTGTGAATTTCGAGGTGATGTAATACCCTTAACACCAAATAGAAGCAGTGAGTTGGGACTTATTTGGGCTGATTGCTTACATATAATAAATTGTTCTAATAAATTGTTCTAATGAAACATATGCTTTCACAAAAGAAAAAGTAGTTGCCCTTCACCAATAGTTATTTGAGTTTCAATTACCTGAACAAGTGGAAAATGAATTCGAAAAATGAATTTGGGAACTAGAAAAGTAATCTATCATCTTAAGATTTTGAAATTTTTTACTTACTATAAGCCAGATTTTGCAGCAGCAATTATGCGCTTACACCCGTCAAAATATAATTTGCTTTTCAGTTTGATTACTTCGCCAATTAACGTGTAGGCCTGTAAAGAATATTATTGTAAAACGTGAATCTTACGAAAACTGAGAAGGAGCCCCGATTCGCAGTAATTGCAGTAGAGTGAATGTTTTAGCCTTTCCTTCGCCTCTTCTTCTCTGGTGTCTCGTGAACTTGAGCTTTGATCCCGTAAGTCTTGAGTTGGAAATTCTCAAACGCATTGGAAACAGCCTCTACCTGTAACGCCCAAAGCGTTAAGATTTCTAACCGAAAGCATGGTTGAGGATTTATGAAAAGAATGAGTTCTTTTTTGGAATCTCAATTTGCTGACCAGCTCAGGTTTTCGAGTATACACCCTAACTATTCGATCCTCGTAAAATGCAGGCAGCAGGTGACTAATGCGGTCATGGGATATGGTGAAGTTTTCCTCGCTCTCATAGTCCTGCACAATCCAGTCCGCTAATAATCAGGTGCAGAAAGTGTAGATACATCACTAGCAGCCAATATTTAAATGTTTAAAAAAAGATGCAAGTTTCCAAAGCTTCTCCCTGTTTTCAAACAACAGATAGAGGCAAAAAGTGTGTTCATGCCATTACATTGAACTGGATGTTTGCCTCAGATACATAAACAGATCAAAGAATGCAGCTTATTTGTGTCAGTATCAAGTGTTCAAGGTAGAGGCAGAAATTGTTCTTGCAATTACGTTGAACTAGATGTTTGTCTCACATATATAACAGGGATAACTGATTTGCATCATATTTACCTCCGTACTATTCAGCTAAAGGACTCCCAGTGTATCAGATTCTCACTTTGAAAATTGTAAGACATCATGTAGCACAAGTTTTTAGTACTTTATTTACCACATGCAATACCCAAACCCTTGATAAAAAACAAAAATATATAGAACCACAACTTTAAATTTGCCAATCTGAAATAAACATTATATAAAACAATAAAGTGGAAAGAAAAGCAAGTTCAGTACCTTGAAAAATTTGATTCTGGAAGACGCCGGACATGCAAAACAGCAAATGCAAGAACAAAAGAGAACATCAATGACAAGCATGTCAATGTTTTAAACTTTTTTTTTTTTTTTGAAATGGCGAATGTTATTAATCAGAGAGAAATAATACAAGCTTAGAGAGGTCCCTCAACAAATGGCAAGAAGACCCTTTGTTACAAGAGAAACTCGGGAGGTAACATCATTGCCAAAAGAATCGGCCTCCATGAGATGTTGTTTTAAACATTATCTTTGAAAGATGAATACTGACATAATTTTATCAATTACCTCTCAAGAGGATTATCCTTCCCACGAGTCAAATCAATCTTGACATTGCTCACAATAACATCTTCCTCCTTGAGATTCACTCTGGCAGTTTTCTAAAAACAGGTAAAGTTTCTTTGTAAGAAATGTGGCCCAATACAAATTAGAGACAGGAAACCACTGAGGTGTTGATGTATTAAGAACCTGAGAGCAAACAATATCTTTGGGAGTGATAGCTTTAAAGTGCTCCAGTTTGTCTTTTGGAACTGCATACTCATTACAGAACTGCCACAAGAAAACATTTAAATTTGAACAGATCCCGTGCACACTTGTGTGGTATCTTTATCTACATTTCCTCCAACCAAAGTTGATACCACATATGTCCAGATTACAAGAAGAATAAAATTCCAAAATAAAATAAAATCTACAAACACTTATCAGTTTGAGTGATCAGAACTTCTATTAGAACCTTTAGAAATTTGAAACCATTTGATATCATATGGGATAAAAAGATGGGCATATAGGTTCTAAGAAGCCATTTTTTTATTTGAATGTTGATTACACAAACATATTAGACCAAAAACCCCAGTGGGTCTTGAACCCAAATTCTCTTGCTAGAAACCCCCCATGTGGCCATTAAGCCAAAGGCTCATCTCAGGCAACCTGTCATCATTTTTCAAGTGTGGAAACTTGATTTCATGACAACTTCATTATAGTCCAATCAGACACCGATTTTTGCTATGGTTGCAGAAGCTTAAATTTATAAAAAGAATTTAACAAACATAGATGACCGTCTATATGAAGGACACGGTACAGGTTTGAAATAATCTTTTTAACAGTATCGTGCACCCATGGTTCATGGTGAAAACCTGATCACTTTTTTAGTAAAAATCATGGAAATATTTACCATAAAGCCTCTCTTCACAGATTAAATGTTACATGAATAAAAAAAGCAAATAATTTGGATTTAACCTCTTAGGCATCATTGGTGTATATTCTAAATTAATATCTCTGATGAAGATGAATCAACAAACTTTACAGGTTATTCTGAGAGTCTGGCAGGACCTGGTATAAATCCCTTCGACGAATACGAAGAATTAAATCCCTGGCTTCCCTCAGGTCCTCATCCGGAGCTGTTTCAATAGTTTTGAGAATGGAGTCATCTAACTGCAATAAGAGATAAACATCTGAATTTTATCTTCCGAACAGCAAAGCCTCAATTCACTTGGTCAAAGCTTTCATAAACCTTCCAGTATTCAGCTGGGTCAAACACTTGTGCAGAAATGCCAAGATAATCATTTGCTTTGAGAAGTGCATCCACAAACATGAGATCTATCGCCTGAAATCAATACCTCCTATTAGAACATTTACAGTTTAAATTATGAAAGAAAATTGAAAAATGATATTTGATATGTAATAATGTAGAGTTCTCCAATGAAAGATAACCACGAACACGTGTTTATACCTTTACTTTTGCATGTGTATATACGGTTCTATAAAGATCTGCCCGAGTAACAAATAACTTATTGATATTCAGATCTGATCAAATAAGAGAAAAGAGTTTTTAAGTGTACACGCACACACACATAAGTAAAAGGTAATTGACTAAAAGAAACTCAAGATTTTATAACACTAACATTCCTTAGCACGATAGCAGATCTCATCACCCATAACCCGCATGCTTTCAAGCAACCTGCAAGTGGTGGATTGACACTCAGAGGATTAAGAATCAATAACTCTGGGTTGTTTTCTCATATTCAATGTCCAATGTGATGCTTATGAGCTTTGGACCTCTACAGCCTACGTAAATTAAAAAGGCAAGCACGAACATTACATCAAGCAAATCTTCTTGGCCATACCTGTCAAATTCAAAATTGTATCCAAGGCCACAAGCTCGGCAATCACGAACAATGTAATCAAATCTGTAAAATTTTACTTTGAAAATCAGTGTCTATTATTTTGACATACACATACATGCATACAAACATATAAACATAAACATATCCCTGAGGGAGGCAGAGAACATAGGTGATTGATGCATCCTACCTGTATGTCATATGCTAAGCAGAACTGGCATTGAAATGGCATGATATGGGCAATGAATGCAGATGCAATGAGTAGATGATATTCTTGAGTCATTCAAGAGCAAATAGTGATTATATCAGGTCGGCATAAACTGATGTCTTCCATTAATAAACAATCTGCTCTCCATTATTGCACACCACTTTCTATATGTAAGCCACAAATTACATACTTAATTGGACATTCTTATTAAGCTTCAGTAATAAATATGATACCTGTAGCTGATGCATTTTAGGAACTTGCACAAACTCTGCATTTTGATGACATAATTTACAAAGGCATCCCAAAAGAAAAGGACATGATCGGCCATCCAATACAGGTCAGTCAAATATAATTATACAATTTTATATACATAATATAATCTATACATTCAAATGAAAAGAGAATTAACCTCCAAGTCTTTGTCTATATGCACAGAGAGGAGAGAGAGAGAGAGAGCACGAATAGAAAAGAAAGCATGTTAATTAAGATCTAGTAGTATCAACCTATTTTTATCCACCCACTGATCAGATTATGCAAGAGAAGATTATACCAAATATTATGTTTATCCAGTAGTAATAGCCTTTGAATCCATGTCCTGATTAAAATGAGTGGTTGTACTGTGATTGCCCTGGATTTAAGGTTTCCGCCTAATACATGGAGCTGAATTTTGGTTTGGAGGTAATATTCATGCTCCTCTTATAATGTAGCAAATTGGTTAACAATGCAATTGCAGTAATAATGATACAACATTCTATTTAACATCTTATTCCTCAATTCATGTACGCTAAAGATAAATCAGTTGAGGTCTCATGAGATCCTGCTTCAAAGTAATGTCTGTGTTTCAGTGTCAGTGAGTGGATAGCACCATGAGTAACCTAAACTGGATAGTCACTTACTTGTCAACATCTATTCCATTTCGACCATTGGCAACAATGTCATACAAGAAACGCTTCTCAATTGCACCCTAATCCAGTGGAGCCATGAAGCCAAAAAGATCAGAGTGAAACATAAGTTAAAATATCAGAAGATATTGAAATGTGTCAATACAGGATAAGCAAGCATGGGGCTCCCTCATATTAAAACTTGATAATCCGAATATAGGAAAGGCAAATATGGAAGGGAGATGAATTTTAACTCGGTAGAAATGACCAGGCAACTTACTTTGAGGATTGTGGTGTCTGAGCTGGCAAGGATCATTTCCTGAAGAAAAGAAAAGTATAATTCCTTATTGTGATGAAATCTATCATGCCCATTCTTATGTGTACCTGGGGTGTGTCATTTAACATAATGAAGAACAACTAAGGCCTAAGAAGATGAAAACGATATACGTTTTAACTTGAAACTGCTACGAGAAGGGAAAAAAGATTGACCAATACTTTTATGTCAAGTTGCTGGATTAAAAAAATCTAAGCGGTATTGCATGAACCAGTTTCACAGAACCATCCTCTGCTAGTTTAGTCAGAGCACTTTCAATACTCTGAACAGTCATCTTGTCTGTGGAAGTTGTTATGAACTTTTTGTATGCCATTAAGAATGAAATGCTGATGTGCATCACTCAGTTCAAGATGAAAGTTGTCCTTCCTCACGGAACCATAATAGGAACAAAATTAAGGTAACCATGAACTATAAGTTATATCATAAGGACATTATGATTGGAGCCCTCAAGCTATGACAAGTATTCATTCCAAGGAAAGACGGCTCTAAAACTTTGTTCCAAGAAAATCCTTGAGTCATTTGGTACACACCCATTAATCTCTGACACAATTAATGGAAGAGAACTTTTGCACCAGCAAGCTCTATATGATGCTGAGTTCCAGAGAGAGAAAAAGAAGTTGTAGCGCTCAGTATTTTTACTTCATCAGCTTCAGCATTTGCTTTTCCCTTGTCTCCCAACTGAGAACTGGAAAACTTCACTCTATTATGACCAAGATGACCATACAATCAACCTCTGAAGAAAGTTATTCTAATGACAAGGTAAGAACAAATAATCTGGAATCCAGCACCATAAAGTAATTAAAATTATTACCATCCAAAATGTTTGGTAAAATATAAGCATACAACACATATATTTTCATTTTCTCAAAGAAATGTAGCTTTCAAATCATAGAGCAATACTCTGCAAAAATAAAGCTTCAAAATATCCTATCAAGGATGGCAAAACACAAAAACAAAATGTGAATGGCAAGGAAATAATTTAACATGGTATCAGAACAGGTACTCATATGTGGGCCTATACCTAAGAACTATCTACGTGTAGAGCCACAAAAAAGAGGGCCTACACCTAAACTATCCACTTATAGAGCCACAAAAGAGGGCATACACCTAAACTGCCTACTCCTAAAATATCCACTTGTAGAGCCACAAAAGAGGGACTACACGTGAGGGGGAGTGTTAAGGAATAGTCCCACATGGATTAGTGAGTACAAAAATCATGAGTTTATTAGTTGGGAAAGAGGTTTCCTAAGTTGGCTAGTCATTTTGGGATAGGGTTTTGGACCCAATTTAACACGTCTTACATGCATCGACTTTAGGTAGTAACCATACATGTACCTACAATACAGTAACTACTATTAGACGCAAGTACTCAACAATGTCATGAGAATTATAGGAATTTCCAGAAAATACATTATGGAACTTGTAAGTAGAGAAATATTTTGAGAATAACAACTTACTTTTACTTTCTTGAGACTGTCTGGATCCATGTCAATGTTGTGCTCATCAACCATGTAATCGACCATCTTCACAGACATCTGCTCATGACACCTGGGCCAAGGCCATAGATCATCAAATTAAAGAAACACGAAATTAACATGTTTACAATTGCAGACAACAACTCATCAGTTGAAGTCTTTAGGACTAAAGGGGTTCTTTTCCCATGCTTAGTTCATGTTTCCTGACTGTGGATTAACCTATGGCTCAATCATCAAATAGGGAGCTTACTAGTGTGAAGTCTTGGTTCAGGTCTCACTAGGGGTTTCATGCATAACAGGCATGTGTGTATAATATCCAGGCTAAACTGAGCATGTTGCATGTCAAAGAGAATCACCTTGCCAAATGCCAAACTTGCTTTCCTAAACAAACTTAAGAGATGAGAATTACCATTCAGATCCATTCAAAACTTGAGGAAGAAACTCGCGCTCAAAGAGGTGGCTGAAAGGCCCATGGCCCACATCATGTAATAATCCTAAAGATTCATTAGAACTAATTTAATAACATTTTGGTCGATATGTTCTTTTTTGAAAAATGGTAATAGCTTTTATTCAAATTAGAGAATAGTACACATGATACAAGGGCGAAGAGCTCCCCTGCTTACAAAGGGGAAAATTTACCTGCAAGTTTTACTGTTTGTATATCAAAATGATCAATTTCAAGTTCAGACCCCTGCAGACAAAGGGCATCCATCAGAAAAGATTTCAAGATCGTTGTAGTTTTTGATAGCAACATTTAGACCATCTCAAAACTGAGCTGACTTGGTAAGTCTGAAGCTTGTGAACAGCTTGACTGGCAAGCCAATACACCCCCAGAGAATGCTCAAAACGAGAATGAACAGCTCCTGGATAAACCATGTGTGAAAGACCTGAAAGATGATAGATTTTTTATCATAAAAATTTCAGCAGCTTCTACACAATGCAAGAAGAACAGCGAAAATAAAAAATTATTTAATGGAAAAACACAGATTCATTTCTGATAAATTTTACAGAAATCATCTCAATCCAACCCCTCAATGAAAAACCATAATATATGTGATCGCATTGAGAAGAGCGAACATGTGGCACTTGGTCCTTGGGTGGTCCGAGGCTCTAAAGCATAAGGGCAGCAGATGGCTTATTGTATAAAGAGGCATCTGCGAAGGACAATGCCTAAAGAAAAAAATCTCCTGAATGGGCAAGGACCATTAAAAGACAAAGATGTCAAGCAGTTTGGTAGCTTTTCTGATTTGTTTTTTTCTTTTAACCGCTTGCCTGCCCCACTCCTGGAAAACTTCAAATGTCACCGTCTCACTAACCCAAAAATCAAAATACAGTTTAATCAAGCTTCCCAAGCTGGTAGACCTTCTTGGCTAGGTATTGAGAAATTCAGGACAAATGTTAGGCGTTAGTTTCATAAAAAGTGACTTAAGATAGCATTTACACACTTCTTCTTCTTCTTCAAAAAAAAGATAGCATTTTATCACATTGACTTATATTTCCAAAATGTACACTCTTTGAGTTTAATCAACTCAAAGATAATGAAAGAAACCATGAAGCTCTACAGATCCAATATGACTTTGGGTATCTCACTCTCCTGGACAGAGATCTTCACATATTCTCCTTTATCAAAACTTCGTATGTCCCTAAAACCTTGTAAAATGCCATTTGTTTTCTGTTCTCATGCCACAAATAAGCAAGAGAATTTTTAAAAAATAAATATGAGACATAGGGAAAAACCATTTCAGACAAGGAAGGCCAATGACTTAGAGCTCAACTCCTCAAACCTACTAAATCTTTTCCTAGTACTTGATCAATCAAAAGTAGACAATGCTCACCAAGTTGCTTCAGATCACGTAACCTGCAGTATGTAGTAAACTATCTTAGACAATTTAGCTGAACAGGATATAGCAGATAGAAATGATTATCTTTTTCATTCTTCTGAAAGTGGAAATGAGTATTTGATGTCACGAAATTTGCAGCAAAACTCCTCACCTTTGGAATTGCTCCGTGTCTATGAATTTCAAACATACCTGCAACCGTCCAGAAAAGAGTGATCAAATTCAGTTGTGAAACCTTCTGCGCATCCACTAACTATACCAGGAGCAATAGTTGACGAGCATAGGACAGTTTAGTGTAGTTTAATTGCAATTTTAACCATTAATAGCCTGCTATCTTTCTACTGCCTAACATTCATCTCTGTCTGTAACCAAATTGTTTAAAATCAATCAAACAACACCGTAATCGACACAATATGGGAACGCATGTCTGGTTTCCAAAAGCAACTTATAGCTAAGCCTGTCTCAAGCTTAAGCAAATCAATCTTCATGTGTTAGACACGAAAAACATTTATAGTTTAGGTTCTTTACAAGCATCTCAAGTCCGTGAAAACAACAGTAGCAAGTACGGAAGACGCATCTGTCCACTCTTCAAAGCTGCCAATTCCATCAGCCAAATACCAGATTTCTCTTACTCTCAGTAACTGTCAAATGAAAACAATTCCTCTTCTGCTGAATTGATGTTATGATGTTAAACTCTCTGACTACGCCAAATCAGTAAAACATAAACAACAACCAGAACTAGCATCGAACTCAACCAACACAGAGAAGATACAGTTTCCGATAATGAAGTAAACAGCAGTCAAGGATTGAGTTCCGGATAAAATTGAAAAAAGAACAAAACAAAAAGATGAGCGATGAACGAGTCTAAAGGAAGTTGAACAAGAAATGAATCCACATACTGGATCGAGATAGATATTCCCGTGGACGTTGTCGTGAACATGCTTCAACAACCTTCGATCTTGCGAGAGGAGAAGATCAAACGGCCTGTGCAAGTTGTCGAGTCCGCCCATCTGGCCTCTTCCAGTATCGGATTTCGAAGTGAAGCGTCGAACTCAATAAGGCGCAGCAAGAAGCGTAGGTGGAAAAAGTAAGGGAGTGGCGACGGAAAAGCGGGAACGCTTCCGAAACTTGCGTTACATGTTTATTAACCTTTTTCTTTATTAGTTTGGTGTAAAGATGCGAATGGACACAGAGGCCGAGGGAGGTTCAGGAAGATGAAATAAGAAACACAAGCCGACATTCCGGATGGTCGCCAATTATGAGCCTCCAGGAGGTTTTCGCTCCTCAGTCCTCACTCGTCCGGGCTCAATCAACCGTCCACATAGTTTTGGACAAATTACAAGCAGTGGAGTACGATTCATATGCTTTTCTTTTTTTCATGATGATTCTTATAGATTAGGAACTAAAAGGAATGTTGGACTTTTAATGGCAAATTTCCAGGTAGGTGAGGCACTTGTCCTGTGTTTCGATGACTGAAAGCCGAAAGAAAAAACAGAGAAAGATAAAAGAAAATAAAAGAGTTTTTTTTTATTTGGATGCTCATGTAGAACGAGAGAGAAAATATAAAATAGATATAGTTTTTCTTGTTTAGATACATGTGAAAAATAAAAAATAAATAAAAATTAGTAATATTTTTTAAAAAATTATAATTAAATTTTTCTCTGAATTTCTATTTCTTTCTTTTTTTCCCTTAAATTACATCATTTTGTGAGAAAAATTTTATTAACTAAGAGAGAGTGATTTTTTTTTTGTCGAAGCAGGCACATGTTGGGTTAAATAACAAAATATGTCAGAGATAGGTGGTTCTGGTCCACCCCTGGTCCACCTTGGTTAGGTATTTGGTATTTTGTACTTAACAGACCAGTCTGTTAAGTTTGTATTAGCTAGGCGTTTGACATGGTATTAGAGTTAAGCACTATGTTCCACATTCAAATCCTGGCGGAAACGGTAGGGAACGGGAACGATGGGTATTAGAGCTAGGTGGTTCCGGTCCACCCATGATGGATTAAGTTCTGTGCTTTCCGCACCTAACAAATCGGTCTGTTGAGTTGTATTGGCTAGGCATTTGGCATGGTATCAGAGTTGGGCACTACGTTCCGCGTCCGAATCTCGACAGAAGCGGTAGGGAATGGGAACGGTAGGTGTCAAAGTTAGGTAGTTCTGGTCCACTTGGGTTAGGTTCCGTTCACCCTTTGTGGTTAGGTACTTGACTTTCCGTACTTAATAGAGTGGGTTTTAGGCATTTAACAAACTCAACCTAAATTTACCCGGTTTTTATGAAAATAAAGTTTTTACTAGGACATGCACGGAGTAAAAAAATTTGGTAAGGATGGGTTTCCTATCCCCATCTTAGAACGTCAATTTGTATCCTATATTTTAGAAATTAATATATAAAAGTTTGTAACTTATTGTCTCGTATATCCGTGTGCATACAATTTTGCGGGAACCTGACCTGATCCGACCCGAAGACCACATTTCTCACTATGGGGGAATAACATGCCTCGCGTGTAACTTAACACGCTTCTTTATCCAAAATCCAACCAAACAGCGCGTGTAGAGACTCTGCACTCTGAGGCCACGGAGAGCTGTTCCGCCGTCTCCTACCCCCGCCAAAAACACCCTCAATTCCGGCGCCGTATCTCTCTCTCGATGGCTTTGATGAGAGGGACGACGTTTTCGCTTCCGCGGTTCGGATCTTATTTCAACCATCGGTCTCCTCCGTCTCGTCTTTTGTTAAGGGCCTCGCTCGTGGATTCTGTAATCAGTAATGTGTCTCATTTGTCTCCGTATTATTATAACAATTATCACGATAAAATCTTTCATTTTCGTATGTATATCGTCTGCATTTTCTTTGGTCAATTAGGTAGCTATCTATGCGCCTGATATAGATCATCATAATTGTTAAGGATACTGGCTCTACCTGTTCATTGGCATTGCGAGAACTGGCAGCGATTGCGACACTATTAATTTTACTATTATTATGATCATGCATATGCATGTATTATAGCGCGAGGTTCTTGCCTTTTTTCCTAGGAAGAGAAGATAACAGCAGGAAGTATGCGTCGAAAGTGTTGTTGAAGGAGATGGAATATCCGGAGCTTGAAGTAGGATTTTTTCTCTTATTATTTTCCAATTGTTGATTTAAGTTATTACGCGTCTGCATATTTATTAGCCTTCTCGTGACTTGTATTGATTCGAATCTGCGTTTATTTTTTTATTTATAGTTTTTCGTTTTAGATGGTGTTATTTTAGATCTCATTGCTCTTTCAACTCCATTTCAAGGAGGACACTTTGTTATTACTTGTATATTTTTTGTTGTTATTGTGATTGTTTAAGTAGTTTTATTTTTATCTTGGTTGCTTTTTTTAGAGTCTTCCACTAGATATGTGGTATCAATTTTTGTGGGTTCTAAATTGTGGAAGTTCATGTTTGTGAGCAGAAATGGGTTCAGTCGCACGGCTATAGGCCAGGGCAAGCTCTAATGCTTTGGAAGCACTTATATGGTGACAAAATTTGGGCTCATTCTAGCGAAGAATTGTCAGGTTTTTCTCTTAATGTTTACTTTCTATTTTCATTGTTCTTCACTTAGTTCTCTCTGTATTGTTGCGATTCCACCATAACTTTACAACTTTGATGATTACCAAGATCAGTACTCTCTCTCTCTCTCTCTTTATAGGCATGTGATTTCCACTAGCCAGCTGCATGTCTATGAGTTTCAATGTGTGTCTGAAACCATTTTGCAGTCCTTGGTTAGAGAACTCATTGTGCAGGTAAGCAAGAAAGGGGCATAAAACCTAAGGCCATTTGGTCTAGTAGTATCCTGTTTACATTAGGTGCGTCAGGTCGCGACTTCGAATGGCGCCACCCCCCTCTCAAAAAAAAAAAAAAAAGGGGCATAAACATGCCCTGGGTTCCTTATTCTTCTTCTATGAGTACTTCTGGAACCCAAAATCAACAGAAAGACCTATGACTGTAAACTTCTAAGTAAATTACTTCCAGGCTGTTAAGAATCGTTTTCCATTTGTTAAAATACATTCACAGATGACAGATCCCTTGCCGTATTCGTTAAAACTCATCATATTGACCTTTTAGCTGATTAAGTAAATCAGTGAACCAATACTTGATATACTCATTCAATTCCTTTTAATTGGTTGTAGCTTTGAACAAAGATTTCAGAAAGTTGTTAAGTGAAGTTGCTGAGTTGAAGGCATTATCCGTGAAGGATGTTTTGACATCATCTGATGGAACTCGGAAGGTACATAAAAAATCTTCATATATATATATATATATATATATTTCTGTTGGATTGCCTAAAATGTTTTTTATTGTCTAGTTCTGTAAATAATTTGAAAATGTAGATTGACTTCCAGAGAACACTCATTGATGGATACACCACACAGATGCTTGCAGATTCTATTTACTTTGGATGATGGGTTGTTGATAGAAACAGTTGTGATTCCCTGCGGTAGGGGTAGGACTACGGTTTGTGTCTCAAGTCAAGTGGGCTGTGCCATGAACTGTCAATTCTGCTACACTGGGAGGTATGTTGATGCAGAGGATTTTGGAGTATTTCATTTGTAAACCTTGTTGGGTGCATTTCACGAACACTCTTGAAGCTCAAATGTTTCACTTTTTTAATTTGGCTTGGATATGTTGTACTTTGTAGGATGGGTCTAAAGAAAAACTTGACAACAGCTGAAATTGTAGAGCAAGCTGTGTATGCAAGGCGTCTGTTCTCCAGTGAATTTGGTTCTATCACAAATGTTGTATTTATGGTAAGTTTGTTCGTATCCACACTCATAATCTCATGAACCGGGTAACTCTTGTTTGGCCTTACCTCACATATATCTCTTTCGTTAGGATTACTTTAATTATCTGTTATATCATTCACAAGATTGCAGTCAACATGATTTTGAAATTGTACAGCCTATTATTGGCCAGTGAATGTCTAACTTGTGTTTGTAATGAGGTTCCGTCAGATGTTCCTGATTGAAGAGTTATGGTGATTTCATGATATTGTGTTTCAAGTAGTTGGCTACCCAAGCTGTGTAAGTTAATACATGTTTCTGATGAATAAATGAAGTCAACATAAAGAAAAATGTGCATAAAGCGGTACTTGTATGGCTATGTCTGATAAAAATTTATATCAGAATATTACTTTTTCCTCCATTGTTAAAGATTTATATGAGAATATTACTTTTTCCTGTGTTTTTAATTTTGTCCTTTTGGATGGTTATAGGAGTTCTTTTGAAAACTCTGCACCTTTTAAGTACTCCAGTTCAATTGTATGTAACTTTTAAATATTTCAGTGCAAACAGGCAATGGTATTTCCTAGAGCAAATTTCAACTCTCATTACTGTCAAATGATGAAATGTTCATTTGAGGCTTGAAGTTTTGTGCATCAGGCATCATTGTGACTTGTAGCTCATAAAAAATTTCTTGAAGGTTTTATTTTTATTTTTATTTTTGAATGTTGAACCCCCTACTTTGGTCAGACTTGAACCAAGACTTTACATTAGAAACCCCTCATATGGTAATTGACTAAGGGCCAATCTACAAAGTTTCATCTTTCTTAACTTTGTTATTTGATTTTTCAGTTATATTAAATTATTTCCTTAAATTTCATATTTTTAAAAAGTTTATGTTCTTTATTAAATGTCTTTTTGCAGCAGAAGAAACATATCTCTTTCTATATTAAGAAACAAAACCTAAAGCAAATAACAATTCGAATTTGTAGGGTATGGGTGAACCACTGCAAAATATTGACAATGTGATTAAAGCTGCAGCTATTATGGTTGATGAGCAAGGCCTTCACTTCAGTCCTCGTAAAGTTACAATTTCAACTAGTGGTCTTGTGCCTCAGTTGAAACGCTTCCTTCGCGAGTCCTGCTGTGCACTAGCTGTCAGTCTAAATGCTACTACAGATGAGGTATCGAATCTCATGTTTGACTGAAAACTACTTTCGAAGGATGGCTCTGAAGTTTTTCTCCAAATATATTATGATTTGCAGGTCAGAAATTGGATTATGCCAATCAACCGCAAGTATAATCTACTGCTACTTCTTGCAACCCTCAGAGAGGAGCTCCAGTTTAAACATAAATATAAAGTACTGTTTGAATATGTAATGCTTGACGGAATTAATGACAGGTCAGGAAGGCTTCATTGCTTTTCACCATTTTTTTTATTTATTATTTGATACATAGAATGAGAAGAATGGTTTTAAGTATGCCACTGACTTGAATTCTTCAAACACGACGACTTTTTGGCATTCTTAGAAGCATTAGGTGACATATGTACTTGTACTCATTCATAGGAAATCAGTTCCTGAAGCGTTGCTCTGACGATAGCTCCAGTGAATATTTAACTTGCATCTTGTTTTCTCTTTTATTTAAAATCACTGAAAGGTTGAGCTGAGTAGAGCGTTCTGTTCTGGGGTTTGGCCAACGCAAATAACTGACATTTCTCCATTCAATTTTTTATTGGTCATCTCTATTAATATCCTATAAAAGCAGAACTATCCTTTTATAATGCCATGCTCTATGTTTGAGTGATGCTTTCATCCCTCAGTAAGAGTGATGATAAAAATATTCGGAAAAATATTTTATTGATGCTCCTCCTTCAGATGGCCAGGAGTAACTTGTTCTCCAAATGTCTAGAGAGATGTTTGAAATATCTGGGCTCTAGTCTCAGCGAACTTCCTTTATGGCTGAGTTAAGAAACTCAAAAAGATTCATTACTGAAAATAACTGTGTTTCAGCATGTCCCTCATTGATTTTTAGATTTTTTTGGTTATGTATCAGAATAAAAAACAATTATTTTTCATGATCATTGATTATTTTAGTCCATGTGAAATGACCTCCACTTCTGCATTGTTCTTCTAATCTTATTATTCTATTGCATAATTACAGCATCGAGGATGCAAAGCGGTTAATCGAACTCGTCCAAGGTATTCCATGCAAAGTTAATCTCATCTCTTTCAATCCTCATCCTGGGTCACAGTTCAGGCCCACTTCTGAAGAGAAGATGATTGAGTTTCACAATGTGCTAGCTCAAGCTGGATTAGTTGTGTTCTTACGATTTAGTAAGGGGGATGATCAAATGGCTGCATGTGGTCAGCTTGGGATGCCGGGCGACATCCAAGCTCCTCTGCTTCGGCCCCCTCCTCGATTTCATATGTTTGCATGATTGGGCTCAGGTAAGACTATGTACTCATTTATGATTAGCTCTTGTAAACTCTAATTACTCGTTGGCTGGGAGATTTTGGATGACCTAAATTTTTAATGGATAATTTCGGTTCTTCTATGTAGATTGGGTAAAGTGGTCGTGTTCTGTGCTCGGACTCTGGAGAGAAATTTTCAGTAATGTTGGGAAAACGAATCAAAGAAATGGAAAAACGAGATAGTGAAGTGAGCCGGTACACTCACCATCGGTTTCTCCTGTTTTGGTGATCTATTTTCTTTTTTGTTTTCCGGAAGCAATTCGGACTTTACGGGCTCTATTTCGTGTCAGATTGGGGGTGCTTCTGGCCTGAAATGGAACTTTGTATCAAGCAACTGTGTCATGGATAAATCTTATGATGTTCAGGATAAATCAGAAGTTGAAAAAAGAGCTAGTAAAAGTGAAAAATATGACACGAGAAACTGAGTTGCCGGTAATAGATTAATGTCAAAATTGACAATTGCGAATGTGGCTCTACCACAGAATCTTATGGTGAGTTCAAGATTTTGCATTGATTATATTAATATTAATATAATATTAAAAGGGTTATACCATTGATCGTATATGAGGTTTGAGGTAAATAAAAATAATTATCAACCAATTAAAAATACGAATTTGTGACAGAAATCTGAGGACAATAGGCAAGTAACGGAAATAAAAAAGGTTTCAGTTAATATCTTGGAGCTATCTCCTCGCCGTGGCCGCGTATGTTTGAGGCCACTATTAACTGAAACGGAACTCTCAGCTTCGGCCATGGTTGTTGTGGCATCTCCTTCCCCTTCGATGCCCACCCCCCATTTTACTTCCCAAAGAACGCTCTCCATCATCTCTTTCAAATCCTCGCTTTCTCCTTCAAAATTTTGTCATTTTTACCGATTTACGCACCAAAACATTCCCAAATTAACTAGTAGGAATGGAGTTGTTTTTATCAGGGCGTACATGGAAAATTCCAATTCTATGACTAGCATTGCCGGCAGGGTTATTGGTTCTCTCCCCGTGGTCGGGCTTCTGGTCAGGATTTTCAGTGACGAAGGTGGTGTAGGAAGCGATGTTATTGACTTTGCCGAGTTCCGCCGGCGTGTGGGGAAGAAGTGCAGCATCACGGATTCGAGGGCTTTTTATGAGTTCCAAGATCGGCGTGGCCGGGTGGGGTTCCTTTAGTTTTGAATGTGAAATTTTGTCGAATTTGTTGAAGCTCCAGTTTAGAATCTTAATTGTTTTCGACCTATAAGTTGAGATAAGCTATATCTTTTTTGTGTTTTTTACTGGTTAGCTTGATTATTTCGATGCCATGTTTACCATTTTCCTTTTTTTTTTCCGAGAACTCGTGATGCATATGAAATTATGAATACTATTTAGATCTTTGGGGGGGTTTTGAATATGATTTGATTCTTAGTAGTTCGAGTAAAGAGAATTCCCCTTACTCCCTAAGCTTTGAATTTTGTAACTTATCAGCCTTTTTTTTCAAAAAGAAAACTGAGCATACTACTCTTTGTTGGCATTTTTGTTAGTGGCAAACTGGAGTTAATATTAACCTCTAATCCCCTATATGCAAATTATTTCTCCCTGTATTTTTTTACTGAGTGTACATCTTTCTAGAATTCAAATTTTGTTGTGGACTATAAAAAAATTGATTGTGGCATAAATAATAAATCTTTCTTACTGTCAGTGTTTAACTTAAATTAAGTATTATTGGGTAGGCAGGAGATCCTTTGTATGTCCTCCTCTGCTGTTGGCTAGCTGCCGTTGGTGCAGGACTTGTAAGATCTGAGGAAATTCTTGAAGGAGTAGCTCGGCTTCGCATTTCCAATGATATTGAGTTTGAAGAGCAAAATTTCATGGCTATCATGAGTGCTACAAAAGAGGTTGGTGCTAACTGCTAACTACACTACAACAATCTTGTTCGCAAATAATTTTGTTGTGTGGTGGTAAGTTTTGCTCCCACTAGAGCAAAGAGCGAACTTGCATTGCCATGGCAGTCAGCTTTCCTGTAAAAATAGTGCAATCCCTTCTTGATAAGAATATTTCTTTGTACAGAGGCGTGTTAAGGTGAAGGCTTCAATTCTGGAAATTCCAATGGAAGTTCGAGCTGAGAAAGCCCTTGAAGCTATATATGTCTGTTGCTTTGGCAAGGATCCTTTAGAAGAAGAAGACATGAGATTGCTTCAAACTATACTCAGTGCAGTATTTCCTTCTGTGGGGCAAAGAGAGGTGGATAGAATTGTTAGCACCAAGGCAAAACTAGTAGTAGCTGAGGGAGAGGGACAAAATTATCCAGAACCTAAGCCTTTACCCAAAGAAGCTGCACAACTACAAATGAAAGACCTCCAGTTTCTGAAACAAAACAGAGAAACTTGAGTTTCCTTTCTGTTACTGTAACTGTACTCTTATCATCTCCTTAGATGAAAGTTTATTGGAATGTCATTGTTTACTTGTACTAAAGTTTTGAGAGCAATGCAAAATCTGTTAATATAAATTGAAACTTGAGGCATGTTGCTCAATGTTTTGGAATATATATTGATGTAGATCACTGATCAGGTCTCAGATTTTCTTTCAAATGTTTGCATATCGTTTTACTCGAATTTCTATAGTGGTTCAGAATTATGTCGGATTTGAGTGCTCGTGTTGGAACTTGGTTCAGATTTTCTTTCAAATGTTTGCATATTGTTTTACTCGAATTTCTATAGTGGTTCAGAATTATGTCGGATTTGAGTGCTCGTGTTGGAACTTGGTTGAGAATCTCTTCGAATTGGTGGTGTGGCTCCTTTTGGCCTCAAATTTTCCAGTTGTTTACTTCAAGAGGAGAAACAATCGAGTAGAATAAAGAATGTCCAATGGTATCATAGAATGGCTACCAAGATGGTGCTTGAGGATGCCGCCATGCTCAGCTGTTACATGTAGGCAAAAGAGATGACCCTAAAAAACTGGAGCACACAACAAACCACCAATATTTAACATATTTAATCTATATGCAGGTTTACAATCCCTACCAAACCCCCTCTACCCACCATGCTCACGGATTCTTCACTTTGATCCTTAACTTTCTGGCTACATGAGCCGCTCTAGGATGTGGAGGCCTCTTACTAGGGTCATTCTGCTCCACCTCTACCCAGTTTATTATCTTCAGAATTAGAGACTGCGGGCAGCAGATAGACATCTTTCGAGGGTCTCCAGTTGTTGATCCTTTCTTCTTCTTCAGACCCATCTCAAGGGTTTCTTCTAGAAACTCCATAAACCAATTGCCTGCCACAACTTCAACTTCCTTGGCCAATTTGATCGCGTTGCTAAAGGTACTGGTACTGGAGGAAGTTTTCTTGTTCTCATTAGATACTCTTTGATTTTCAATCTGCCTCTGTTTATCAAGAGCAACAGAAAGTGAGTTAGACACAGCTGACCTCCGCTTTGATGTGTTTAGGCCACAATGGGTACTTTGCTTCATTGAATTTTGTTCTATTTCGTGTAAGATGGACGAGTCATTTTCAGTATCGTCCTTGGGTGATTGACATGTTATACTGCTAGCTGCTTGAATCGTTTCCATGTCTGTTACTGCTTGGACAGCTTCTTGGTGGAAACCCAGAAATTGATCGAAGCAGGATGCCGGATCTTCTAGGTTTGCACATTTGCTCAACTGGGTAAACATCCTGTAGCAAGTACCCAAATCATTCATTCAACAAAGACACTCATAAAAGAAAAAAGGGGCAATTTTTAATGGACTTTGTCTAAATCCATACTTGAGGAGTCTAACTAAAGTCTCCGAAGCAGTGGCTTCTCTAAGGGCTTGAACAGCAATCTTCTGAGTAGCTTCTCTCTGCTGCAGGATTTCCTGTCGAGTATTGCGGCATATTACAGTTAGAAAAATTGAATTTGCATCTGATGGGTTGAAAACGTGATCCATAACGCTGGAGGATTACCTTTCCTATTATGCTTAGCTTTCCGGGAAATGCCTTGACCTTAACGGAGCCAGTCTTAACAGGTATAGCCTCAGTTGCGCTGCTTTTTGAAGTGGTTTTATCAGACTGAGACTTTAATCCCTGGGTGACATTGGATATTGACGTGTTTGATGCATCCTTGGAGAGATTGAAAGAAACTCCTACTCTTGCATTCCTTAATCTCGGTGGTGGTGTCGTGCTCTTCTTTTCCTTCAAGAAAAATGAACGCAAAATTCTAGTTAAGATGCCTAGTATGGATGGTTGCTTTGTTTGCCTTGACTGCAGAAGCTGGATTTTCGACAATCCAAAAAAGTTCCGGAAGAAAAAAATTCAAACAAAGAGACACAATGTACCTACAGATGTATTCATGGGAGTACTTGGGACCCGCTGATCTCGTTCACAGACGCTCTTGCTCCTTGGAATCTTGGAGGCAGACGAAGGAGCGATACAGCTTTTCCTGACAGAAATTGGGCTCTCTCCTCTCAGGTCCGCCATCGTTGGTAGCAGCCCGTTCATCGAGCACCTAGAATCTACTCCAGATGAGTTGGCTCCCTTCCCGAGTCTCCCTCTGATCAATGGCGAATTCTGAATATTTCCTATCCGCATGGAACTGCTCCTCTCCTTGATTGGCGTACTCTGCTCAAAGTCTAATGGGATCGCCTTGACAGCCATCGAAGAGGAAACTGCTTCAACAGCATTCAGGTCGGTGCCCCAAGAACCTCTTCTATGGAATAGGAGTTTCGAATTGTCCACTTTCTCCCCATTGTTCTTAAACCGAGTTATCGGCTCCGGGGTCCCAACCAGTGGGTGTCGACCAGGGAGCGGCTTTGCGCCTTGAAGAACAGGAACTGGCGATCCAGGTTGAAGTCTATCGACATAAATGAACTGACCGAGCTGAATTTTGTTGGCTAGAACGAGGTCGTCTTGTTCGAAGGGAAGACTCGCATAAAGGGAATGTGAGGAATCGGAGATTTTGATGTAGAATCCATGTTTCGGCCATAGATCCTTCTCATCGAGGTCCACAGGTACTATGTCAGTCACTTGCAGGAGAGCACTTCGGTGCTCCCCCCTCGGTTTAATCCCTGTATTCATCCCATCGATGAGCTTCAAAAGTATTCCCGGAGCTAGAGCTGTCATGGTCTTCGTAATGGAGCCAATGTGACTGGGGTGATCAAAATCCTTTATAAAGATGAAGAACGGCCAAGATTGTAAATGAAGTTCCAGCGACGGTTTTTCACCAGAAAACCTGCAAACAATTCAGAATTCGACGGATGAGGATATCAAAATACTACAAGAGGAGGGAAGGGATTCGATCCTCAGTTAGGAGTCACCAAAAAAATGCCAGAGAAAAAACGAACAAACCCAAGAAAAAAAAAAAAAAAAACTCGAATATGAAATTAATTCGAGAGCGTCAAAACAAAGAAACCATTCATGCCGAAAGCTCACCCGAAACTCGATTGCAGCTTCAAGAGCAAACACAAACGAGTGCAGATGCGTTCAAATTCTTTGAAGAAACAGGTGACAGTTGCTGCAGTCTTGCAGAGCTCGAGCAGCCTAGTCCAGAAAGGCTCGGCAGCAGCGTCCTTCTCAACGGTAACCATAACGCTCAGATAGAGGATTTTAAAATTTGGATCCTAGGAACGTTGGAGCAACGGTCATGTTTCCGTCGGTTAGAAATCGAGGGACGAAATTACCCTTAACTATTTTGTGTAATGACATTAAAAAATAATATCGGAACACAGCAAGCGGAGGTATATTTGTCTTTCTAAAATAATAATTAAATGCGTAAATGATTAGGTTTGTAAGGACAAAAATTGAAGCCCCTTTCCACCTCCCGTCTTTACTAGTAGGAACAGGACTTAATCCCTCTCCTTATAATTATCAAAACAATAGGGGAGGGGCGATCGAATCTACTCCTTGTTCATGAGGAAAATGAACTGATGCCTAGGGGTAGCATCAAGCCGAGTCGAGCCCAAACTTGCCTATGTTCGAGCCGAGTTTCGAGCCGAATCTCGTCTTGAGCCTAAAATTGTTATCGAGTTCGAGTCCAAAAATTTTAACCGAGTTCGAGCCGAGCTCGAACCTTAATATACATTTAAAATTTTTTAAAAAATATATATCAAATAAATTGTATATAAAATTATGTATACATTTTATATAAAATTGGGCATGACCTCTACATGAAATTAGGCATAACCTATATATATATATATATATATATATATATAAATACATGTATAATATTGGGCATAACCTCTTTTTAAAATTGAGCATAATCTATGTATATAATACTTGTATAAAATTCAGCATGACCTCTACTTAAAATTGGGCATAATCAATATACATAATGCCTGCATAAAAACTCCATGAAATTGCTTATAAACTCCATACAATAATCAAACACAACAAAATTAAGTGAAATATCACTATCAATTTACAATCACCCAAATAAAAACTATAAATCCATTATAAATTTACAAACTATAGTTGTTTCTCTTAATGCTAGAAAATAATATACGTCCATGCATGAGTAAAATCTCCACCTATGAAAAAAACAAAAAAATAAAATTAGTTATTGTCAGATTAAAAAAATACTCTTCCTCTACTAGTTACTTAATGTCGTTAAAAATATTAAAATTACCATGATGAGAGAAACATGAAAAATCATGTAGCTGGTAGCATTATCTCTACACTCTTCTTCTCATGCTGTAAACATAAAACAAAATTTTAATAAATAAAACTAAAAAATATACTAAAAAATATCATAATAAATAATTAATCAAAGAAATTCACCTTTTGATTTTTCTTTACACCGTGAAGAACTCGAACCCAATCACTCCCACAAATCAAAGCTTGAACTGTATTTGGTGCTAAGGAAGAACGATATGAGTCTATTACTCTACCACCAGCACTAAATGTAGACTCTAAAGCTACTGTGGATATGAGAATTACAAGGATGTCTGCCGCCATCTTAGATAATACCCAAAATTTCATATGATTCACTTTCCACCATTTTAAAATATCAAAATCATATTGTGAAGTTCCCTCACAACTATATACACCTTCTTCAAGATAAATTTTCAATTCTAACCTTGGTGAATTAACTACATCCTTTTGTTTCACATAATTCATTAACTTTGACCAACCTAAACTTGATGAAGGCCTATGACTTGTGGAAACACCCATAAAGCTAGTACTTGAAACAATCTCTTCATTTCTAATATCCACATTATATAAGGATACATATTCATCGTAGATCTCATATAAGGTGCATCAAACTAAATTTATATTCATTGTAGCTTCCTCCTTAGAATAGATCACTAGAAAACACATTTCCATCAACTTTAATTTGACCATTGGATCCAAAACTAAAACAACAACCATCAATAAATTGCATTCACTCTAGTACTTCTCAAATTTCTCTTTCATTCTACTAACCATGGTCCTAATAAAAATATTTTCATTTGTAGAATGAAAATCCAGAACTTCTCTGACCCTAAATACCTCACTAAGGTACAAATTAGAAGTAGGGTAGTCACTCCCATAAATTATATAAGTAACTGCATTAAAAACTTTTAAAATCTCATACGCCATGTCAACCTTTTCCCATTCATCAAAACTTGGCAAACAATCATAAGTTGGTTCTCCAACTTTAAATCTAGAGAATGCATCTTTAAGTTTTAATGCAGAAGACAACATGTCATAAGTGGAGTTCCAACGAGTTGGACAATTCATAACCAACCTCTTTTCACCAAGTTCTAATTGTTGTACAATTTCAGAAAAAGTGCAAAGTCTAGCCTCAGACAGATTTATGAATTTGACACTTTCACGCACATTATCAATGATATCCTTAATCTGAACAAGACCATCTTGGACTAATAAGTTCAAAATATGAGCACAACAACGCACATGAAATAACTTTCTACCACACACCAAAATTTTTTTCCTTGAAAAATCTTGTTTCAAAACTCTCATACAAACATCATTATATGTAGTATTATCAACTGAAATACTAAAAACTTTATTTTCGATCTCCTACTCTTTCAAACACTTGTAAATAGCATCTGCTATATCAACGCCACGACGAGGAGGAACATGCACACAACTCAAGACTCGTTTTTGTAGCTTCCAATTATTGTCAATAAAATGCCCAGTAATAACCATGTATTCAATCTTTTGATTTTGGAACTTCGAAAGATCCGTGGTAAGATTAATCTTGTTAATCTCTTTTAACAAAATTTTCAATTTCTTTTTCTTTGCATCATACACCTCCATACACTCCTTCTTAATGGTCTTACAGGATATTTTCTCGTAATGCATATTTTCCATCTTCATTACAAAATTAAATCCCTCCTCTTCTACTATCATGAATGCTCATGCATAAAAATCCAATGAGCAATGAGTACTCTCATTTTAGCTTGATCACATTTTCCTCCAAAATCCATAAAAGGAAGTCTAGATGGACTCTGATCAACATTAGACCCCGCTCCCACTGGTTGAAAGTTTAAGGTTTTTTGTTTTCTCATTGCCACTTTTCTACTAGTGCAACCTTTCAAATGTCAACTCATATGTGTGGTCACTCCACTACTAATAGCACTCAAATTGATTTTACAATGAACACACTGAACCTTTTTTGTACCATTAAGCGATACTTCTTTGAATTCCAACCACACATGAGACTTTTCTTGCCTTTTTGAAGTATGGGTAGAGTCACCTTCATGCTCATTTATGGTAATTTCATTTGGGCCCACTTCTATGACAGAGGGTAGTGACTCTGGTGGAGTTGAGTCACTATTTATGGTCACACTAGAACTAGTGTTAATTATTGATGTCAATTGAGGAGGTATTGACATTCTTACTTCTACAAAAAAACAAAATTACAAATTAAAAACATAAAGAAAAGAAAGTTATCCAAACAACAAAGATCCTACATATAATTTAAGATACTTGTCTATTCTTAAAGGAAGGAAGGTGACGTTGTGACAATCGGGAACGACCCTTGTCTTTCAATGCAACAGGGTCTCTTTGAGCCTATAGCCCTGCACCCAATAGTTTCCAGTCCAATATCCAATCTTTTTTTTATATATAAATTTTAAAAATTCTAAGAGAAGGAAATAAGCACACCAACATTCTCTTCTAATACTCTGATGAAATTCAACCTCAATACCAAGAAATTAATGATAAAAAAAAATCAACACTAACAGAAACAGAAAGTGTGTTCGCTGTTCAGGGATATCTCCAAAAGCCTTTCCAAGAATGAAGGAGCATTGCTGAAACGAAATGAGAGTAAGAAATTTTGTAGGGTTAGGTCGGCGAAGAAAAAAAAAACAGAACATTAATTAAAAATCTTACCTCCCGTCGGACCATCGCTTTCTTCTCGTCAGCGAGGAAGAACTTCGGATGAAGAAATCGAAGAGGAAGGATAAAAATTGATTGCAAAAAAGAGAGATAATTTACATCCATCTGTATCTAACGTATCAGTTCAACGAAATATTGGGTCTAAAAATAAAAATTTTGTACTGTATTCGGAAATGTTCTGATCTAATATGTATGATGAATACATGCTTACTAGACTTGTTACTAGTCTAACATAACAAAATTGGGTTGAGTTCCATATGCAAAAAAAAAGTTTTGTTTTGGTGAACAACAATTTAATTATTATGGTTGTTTTATGGACCACAATATTATATTTAGGAATAGGAAGAGTTCCATAGGAATAAGAAAAAGACACATAAAGAAATAACAGGCTCTGATCACACCAGATAGTTTTTTTTTTTTTACAATTTTGCAGTTTGGACAAGATTTTTGTCTACACAATTGCTTCAAAGAGCAAGTTATCGTAATTTTAATTTGAAAAAAAAAACAGAACCGAATCACAATAGAAGCTGCAGAAAAAGGTAAAGACTAATCATTGCATTTTGGTTAAAAAAAGTCCACTACCAGATAAAATATAATTAATATGGACACAATCTATATGAATAGAGATCAATATAAGTAGTGAGCTAGCAAAAGTAGATGTGCACTGTACATTGAAAATGTTGATAATCCACATATTGTCACTAGAAGAAGGGCTTTGAGACTTTGTCCACAGGAAAATCGTATAGGATACCAAATGTAGGACAACATATGAATGACGATAGTACAGAATGCAATGCCAAGCAAAGGATGAATGATCCTTTTCAGCTTAAACAGATTCTTAAGAGAGAACATAAGTTTTATGCATTTAAAACCAATACCATTGATAGCAATATAGGTGGAAATTGGAAGGTCAAAGTTTGGGCCTGTGAGTAATAAGAAAATAATCAACTACATGGTCTGCTAAATTCTCTTCAAGCTTAAAAAAAAATCACATGATAGAAAACGGATACGAGATAAACTTATTGATTGAGGAAAAAAGGAAAAAAATGATTAAAATGATGTATTTAACTTTATTTGGAACATATACAACGAACCCCAGAGTCCTGTCAACCAAAGGCTAACTAGACTTACAAAAGACAACAATGAAAAAAAAATCAACACCGAAATCGTAGAGGAAGAAAACGTACAAAAGATAAAAATTCAAAACAAAACTCAACACCGAATCCACAGAGGAAGAAAACGTACAAAAGATAAAAATGAAAAAAAAAATCAATACTTACAGAAATAGAGAGTGTTCGCCATTCAGGGATATCTCCAAAACCTTTCCAAGAATGAAGGATTACTGCTGAAACGAAGCGAGAGTTAGAGAATTTGCGATGCAAAAAAAATAAAACATTAAATAAAAATCTTACCTCCCGTCGAACCGTAGCTTTCGTTCGTCGGCAAGGAAGAACTTTGGATGAAGAAATCGAAGAGGAAGAAGATAGAAGAGGAAGAAATCACAAAGGAAGACGAAAAAATCGAAGTCTTTGACAGAGATTGAGGAATCGGAGAGGGAGAGGGAGAACGAGGGATTTGAAGACCAAAATCTCCCGTTTTCCATGAATACCCGCCGACGGACAGTGATTTCCGTGAGAAAATTATGTTGAAACGGTATGGAAATGGCAGAGAAGTATGGGTTTCCCAGGCGGTAGGATGGAAGGGAAGAGATGGGACTCTCTTTCCCAAAAAAATTCCTAACTCCCTGCGATTCCCGAATCGTTGTTCGTTAAATTAACGAGCTAGTTCGTGTTAAGTTCCTAGCCAATACTACCCAAAAGACCGGCCTGTTAGGAGCGGAAGACATAGGTACTCAACCCAGTCCCATAACCAGGATGTCCCATAACATCACACCCCCCTTCGTGAGCCGACGACCACGGCGACGCAATGACACAGACCCGACCCGGGTTTTTATCCTACGGCCTACCTATATTTTAATCCAGCCTTTGCGCACGACGCAGCGACACTGACCCAACCTGGGTTTATATCCTACGGCCTACCAGTATTTAAATCCAGCCTCTGCACCGTTGCCGGGAATCGAACTCGCTATCGAGGGTCGGCTCCGATACCAAATGTTAACCACCTAGCCAATACTACCCAAAAGATCGGCCTGTTAGGAGCGGAAGACATAGGTACTTAACCCAGGCCCATAACCAGGATGTCCCATAACAGTTCGCTAGCTGACGAGCAGAACCTGGCTTTGCTCGAGCTCGGCTCGTTAATCTAAATGAACCTATTTCTGACCTCGAGCTCGATATATAATGAATCGAACCGAGCTGAACTCGAGCGGCTCGCGAGCCGGCTTAGTTCGAAACCACCCCTACTAATGCCCTGTTAGTGCCTAGCGTAAGTGAAATGTATTTCACTTACGCTGGGTAAAATATGCCAAAAGTTGTTAGTGCGCAACGTAAGTGCAGGGAGAAAGTAAAATACAAATGTATTTAACTTTCCCCCATTTTAGGCATAATGGGAGGGCAAGTGAATTCAGAGGGGTCGAGCTCTGAATTAACTTTCCGTCTCTCAATTACATCGGGCTCGAGGATGTCGGGAAGGAAGGCTCTGTTGAACGAGGGTTTCGAAGAAAAAAAAATTCTCTTTCGCTCGCTCGTGACCGACCTTCGGCGATTTCAATCGCCCTCTGTGCGACATGTGTCTAGCACTCGACTCCCTTCCTCTCGCCGTCCCCAGCACCGACGACCTTCGGCGACTTCTCTCCCCTTTTTGCAACCTCTCCAGCTCCTCTCTCACTCGCGACCATCAGCGATTTCAGTTGCCCCCTCTGCGACCTCTCCCCGACGCTTGATTCTTTTTCGATCGCTGTCCCTTGCACCAATGACTTCTCTCCCCTCTCTGCAACCTCCGTTATTCGTTCCACTCGCTGACGAGGAAGACGAGCTACATTAACTCAATGCAACGCATGCCATAATTACTATTATTAATTTTTCCTTTTAAATAACCATCGTTATTATTTATGTTATGTTTTATTTTTTTATAATCTCGTTTTTCTATATTTTATTTTATATTCATATTTTGGACTTTTTCATTATGCAATATTTAGTATTTAATTACTTCGCAATTTTATTTTTTAATTATAAAGTATAATTAAAACTAATAATTTATTTTTATTTTCTTTCATTCCTTTTAAAATAATTTTAGCTTTGTTTAATGTTTGGGTAAAGTGGAATTTCTAAACACTCAACCTAACCTCGAGCCATATTTTTAAGGACTCAACTTTACCCCGAACCCTTAATTTTAAACCCCAACTTCTAATTTGACAAAAAAAAAAGGACTTAGATCCACCCTGTTTCCCCTCCCTAATTTGACAAATATTTTGTGTGTTGTATTTTTGTATATACAGTTATAATTTTTTATATTAAATAAGTGATTGAGTTATATTTGTATTATTTTTATTTTTATTATTACGATATTTTTGTAGTACGTTGTATAGTAGTATAATGTTTGTATAATTATTCATATTTAGATATTAAAAAATTACAATTTTAATAATATAAAAGTAAACATTTATTTAATTGTTATATTTAATATATTTTATTTATTAACTAATATTAATTTCATTTTCTAAAAGTTAGATATATCAAAATATTTTATTTAATAAATAATTTATCTGCACTTTACACCACACTTTCCATTGTGCACACTAATACAAACAAATAACTTACAGTGCACTTTTCATTGCACACACTAACACAAACAAGTACTTTACTTTCTCTCTCACTTTCCCTAGGGAAAGTACTTCACTTTCCCCCTGAACTTACATTGTGCACTAACCCCCCCAACTGACCAAACTAAGTTAGCCAATTTATCAGTTAATCAGATAATACTGGCTAGGTTAGCCAAATTTTTGCCTTCGTTGGTTTTTCTTTTGATGTCATGCCACTAGATTGAGTAAGAAAAAACTCCTCGTCCTTTAGAGTGCGACCTAACTTACTTTGGGTGAAAAGTAAGCTAATCACCCTATTTTTTAAGAGGAAACTAAACTAAAATGAAGATAAATGAGTCTTTCACATAAATGATCACCCTATCTTTTAAGAGGAAACTAAACTAAAATGAAGATAAATGAGTCTTTCACATAAATGGGGAGCTCTAAGCACAAATTTGAAGATGATACAAGTGATTTACACGGCCCTGGTATCCCTTATTCAAACTCTCCCAAATGGAAAATTGCCACCTAAGCAAGGTAAATATGAAATTTATTCAAATTCACAAGGCATTATCTCACATGCTTAAAATTCATAACAAAACCCTATCCAAATATGTCTGGCTAGGCCGCCAACTTCAAATTTTGAATTTTGAACCGTTTAGCCAACTAGTCCACAACGATAACTTGTTGTAGGCTGTTGTCCATGCCTATGGGTCAACTTGGGCCGCACGACTGTGTATCACTCTTGCCACAATGATGCAGACGTCCTTGTCGCATTCTTTCCTTGATGGCTGAGAAGAAAAACATACCAAACAGATCTGCTCCCTCGATCGTTTGGCAAAAAGTAAGTTAATTGGGCTCTTCCCAAACTTGCTCGTAAATGTGTAAGTGACACAAGGGTCTATGTCCTGTTGCAAATGCCTCCTCCGTCGCATACTCGTTTGACACGTACACGAATATGCCAAAGTCGAAAAACTGGTCCATTAGCTCCTCTTTGAGTTGCCTAATGCGCCTTCGCATCAAAGTGGATTCATGCCAAAGTTGATGTTTTGACACTTTGATCGCCCCCGATCATGTTTACAATCTCCCTCCACAAGGGGCAAGGTCTTTGGCATCTTTCGGCATGAAATCCTTCTTTAGGACTTTCTCTTCAATCATACCTACCAAAGAAACAAAAAGATTGGACTCTCCACCTTTAAGACCCCTCTTAAGTTGGAGGGCTGAAAGTATAGCCATTTTCCTCTTTATATAGTCCCCTACACCATAAACTACACAAGGTCCTTCCTTGTCTATAATCCCTATCATTCCCATATAGGATATTACAAAGGCCTAGCTTTTATAAAGAAAATCCACCCCAAAGATTACATAAAGATAGTCCAAAGGAGCTATAACAAAATTTAAAAATCAAAACCACTTTCCAATAACGACGTGAACATGCTTGGCCACCCCAAGCACAACTTTGGCTTCGAAATTGACAACCTTTATTCAACTGTTCACAAATTTCCACCTAAAGCGTAATCGTCTTACTTCCTCCTTCAAGATGAATTTGTAAGTTGCTCCCAAATCAGCAAGAGTTTTCACCTTGCCATCATTTAGCAACGTATTACGAAAAATCAATTTAGGTCTTATTGATTTCTCGATCATTGCTTAGATTGAGTTGAGCAACATCAACGAACCAATTCGATGTTCTTCAACATGTTGATCATCACCTGATTACTCGACCCCATCATCTACTTTGATAGCATTTAGTAGTATCTTTTTACTTGGACAATCCTTTACAAAGTGATGTCCTTCACATAGAAAACAAGTAATTCTTTGGTTTTTAGGATTACCTTTCTTTCGTGTATTTCTTCTTCATTTCTCCATTTTTGTGGTTCCCTTCATATTTCTTGGAAGTCCATCTCGAAGAATATTTCTTCTTATGGTTCTCATTACTTCGATTTCTATCCATGGATGTGGTGACATTATCATTGAATTTTCTCTTAAAATTTGTTAACTTCTTTGTGATGGCTAAAACGGTTGCAAACATCTTCACCTCCCGATGCCTCAACTCTTATTCAGCCCAAGGATGAAATCCGACAAGAAAAGAAAACAACCAATCCTCATCAATCATATTAGAAATGTTTAACAGTAAATAAGTAAATGATTGAATATACTCACAAATCGTTTGTTTTTGCTTCAATGTACGTAATTCTTTTCGAGTTAGGTAATCGACATCTTCGGGAAATAAATGGCACTTCAACTCGCGCTTGAAATCCTCCCAAGTGTCAATCGAGTTTTCACTATTTTGACCATTACCAAACCTCCTTCTCCACCACAAGATAACATCATCAATGAGACACATAGATGCGATGCGGTACTAACCTTTCCTTCCTCATCTGTGAGATTTGAAGCTTTGAAATACTGTTCAACTTGCCATAAAAATTCTTGATCTGCTTTAGATCTAGTACGACCCCATGTGGTTTGAGCACAAGAACCTTGATCTCTTCATGTGCGTAGGAACCCTTTCCCCATTCAAAATGGCTCGTTTAAGTATCGTCATTTTGTCTATATATCTTCCAACTTTGCTCGCATCTCGATGAGATCGTTGTGAGTATCCACCTTTAGAACTGCAACGATGACATGCCTTCCAAATAAGGTGTTATCCCACATACCTAAAATCCCTAAAAAAAATTATGTAAATCCGTCAGGACAAGCCCCCAACTTCAAATTTTGAATTTTGAACTCATCGGCCAGCCAGTAGCCACAACCTATTGCAAGCTATTGTGTGTGCCCATGGGCCAGCTTCGGGCGCGCCTGTGTATGATCTTGAGTGAGCCAGATTGGGGACTGGTTTTAGTTGAATCTAATTCAACCAGTCGGTCCACTCCGAGTTTTATAACACATCAACAATGAAAATCGTAAACTTATATGCCTGAGTCTATCTTTCAATACGTCTCAGATATTTAAAGGTGTTAATGTAATATATCACTTTTTGAATATTTAATAAAACTTTGGTTCAAGATTTTATATATGTTTTAATATATATGTTGAGCTTTAAAGATTTAATATGATATAAAAAACACTCACACCATATTAGGGGGGGGATTAGTCCACGAAGAACTTGAATTGAATTGAACATAGGGGGGGGTTAGTCCCACAAATAGATACATGAAGATCAAGTTCATGTCCAACATGAAGATCATGTCAGTCATGTACATGAAGATCATCTTTGCACTTGGTGTGAGTGTTGACGACTTCATGTGCACTGGAAAACAGTTTCCAGTGTTAGTGCCCCAACATGAGAAAAATATAAAAAACAAGAGAATCTCTAAACCTTTACAGTACACTTAATTACAACATAATCTTTAAACCCCAAATTAGGTAAAACAACCATTATTACTACACGAATAAATTATTTAATGTATAATTACATATATTATATATATATTTATTAATTGAATTAGATATTTTATTATGCATTAATATGGTAATTACATGAGCCAATGAAATATGCACATGATTAATTACAAATAATAAATAAATAACGTTATAAATAAAAAAATGAAAGTATTACGTGGAGTTATTAATAACATATGATATACTTTAACCTAAAAATGAATAATTTAAGAGAAAAAATTAATCTAATCATTAATTTATCACACTATATATTTTATGTATTATTATTATTAATTAATAATATATTATCACAAATATTTATTTTAAAAATATTTTAATTATGACTATTAAATCACTATTTTTAATATAGTAATTATAAAATAAATGTATTAAATAAATAAAAATAATTATTTTATAAATAAATTTTATATATTAATGATTTTGATGATGATAGTTTTAAACTATCGTCGTCTTCTTCAGGGGCGAAAAATTATCATCGTCTTCCTCAGGGGTGAGCCAGCGGGCAACGACGACGGCGACGAACCAGTGGGCAACGGCGACGGCGGCGGGCAACGCCGATAGAGGCGGCTCTCCGACGGTACGCAGAGAGGGAGAAGAGAGGGAGGCCGAGAAGCCCAAATGTCAAAATCGAAGAAAACCGAAACTGAAACAAGGAAAATCGCAAGAAATTGGAAGGTCTTTTGGGGGAAACAATAATAGCGTGAGGGAGAAGGGAGTGAGATGCCGAAAGGGAGAAGAGAGGGAGAAGAGACAGAGAGATAAAGAGAGAGGGAGAAGCGAGCGGGAGGTTCAAAGGGAGAGCGAGTCCGTGAAGGAGAAGGACCCCGGGAAGATGTTTGCAGCAAGAGATGGAGGCAGTGGAGAGGGACGGCGGAGACGAGAGAGGGAGCAGAGAGGTCGGGCTTCAGGGAGACGGGAACGAGAGCGAGGTGCGGGAACGAAATGAGTGAGACGGTCTGAGCCACAAAGAGCCCACGCGAGAGTCATGTAGATGATTCTCAAAATCGCTTTCCGCCCTTTACTCTTGAGATATGAACTCTTGAGTCATGTATGTTCATGTACATGACATGAATTTCGGCGCTCCCTAACGACATCAGGACATGAACTGTGTAATGCGCATGAAGATCATGTCCTGAGTCATGTGCACTAACCCCCCCTTAAATCAATTGATTCAACTTCAACTCATCTTTGGGTGTTAGTGTAGACGAGTTCAAGAACACTAGAAAACAAATTCCAGTGTTAGCGCCCCCAAATGAAAAGAATGATATAAAGAAGAGAATGAGTAACCTTTTATAATATACTTAAATATAATATATACTTAAACAAATAATTAACCAAAATAAACATGGTTATTACACTTATAAGTGATTTAACGTGGAGTATTAGAATATATTAATATCCTAATTAATGAAAAACTATATTATATTACTTAATGATTATAGTTTATTATAAATTAAAAAAATAATTACATGTGACTAGAAAAAACTATTTAAAATAAATAAAAAAGTTAAAAATAACATAAGTGAATATAATAAATAAATAAATTTTTTTTTTAATAACATAAGATGTATTTTAACATTAAAACTCACTATTTTAATAACAATAAAAATATATAATAAAAAAATAAATATATTAATTTATCAATAACATAATATATATTTTACATATTATTAATTAATAATATATTAACAAAAAATGAAAAATTAATGGTTTAATTAATTGGATAGTTAAACCAATTATAACGATGGTTTAATTTTTCCAAACTTAGGAAAAATTAAACATCGTCTTCCATAGGGTGCGTCGTCTTCCTCAGCGGTGGGTCAACGAAGGCGACGCTCCGACAGTACACCGAGAGGGAGAAAAGAGAGAGGTCGAGAGAGAAGAGAAGTCGGGAGGCTGAGAGGGAGAGGCTCGGCCTCCCGTGCTCTGCGATGGAGGTCGAGAGGGAGAGGAGAGGGAGGCCGAGAGGGAGGAAGGCCGACGGGGGTGGGGGAAGGAGGAGAAAAAAAAACTTTGCTGAAAATCGTGGGGGGAGAAGGGAAGGAGCAACGCATGTCGCGCGTTTGATTCGTAAAATATGTATGAATTTGTTTTCCTCGATTTTTACCTGAGCGAATGAAGTGGTGTAATTTCACTTCAATGTAATTCATTCTACACTAACGCCATTATTTAATGAACTAAATAATGCATTCCAGTTCATTATGGACTAAATGGATACTTCGCCTTCAACCTGAACCATCCTCTTTCTAAACCCTAAATCCTATGTGGAAGCACCATTTGAAATGAAAACGAGTCTACTCTTCCGTCGTTAGAGGCAACCTTGTTGGTTTTCGTAGTTAGAAGAAGATGACGGTGAATATTAACCTTGTTGGCAGTGATAATCCCCTTTCAAGAAGTTGGGCAACGACGACAAAGATTCAACAAGTCTTTAAAAAATCCCTCAGTCAAGTTAAATTAATTTAACCGAAAAGGGGGCTGATCCAGAACTGGTGAACGGCACGGCACGGCACAATTTTTTTATTTTTTTTACATAAACTTCCTGCTTATTCTAAGATGGAACTTTACACTTTTCTCAACTAAATAATCGTTTCCAGGTTTGATTACATGGTTTGTAGCCGTTGCACAGTTTCGCTTTCTATCTTCATAACCAAGGAGAAGAGCATATGATCAGTAAATGGAGTGAAAGGGGATGGGGCGATGTCATTTCTCATCTGTATGTTGGTCGAACATAATTCTACCAGTGGTTTTGAATTAGATTCTTTCCTTATCTGAGTTGTTTCAGCAAAAGGGTTCCTTGAAAAGATCATTCTCAATATCGAATTTCATGACTTTGAAAATATATATTTCGTTTCTCCTGTTGGTGCGAAGAACTTAACAAAAATTCCCACCCTTTTTATGGATGGATATTATCATATTTTCTTTTCCTGTGAAAAGAAAAAAAAATCCTCTTTCTCTCTGATCTCCACGTATTCTTTAAACGTCTGCTTCGGCGCATCTTCAGTGAACCAATTCTTTCAATCTCTGGTAAACTCTTGCACTCTCAAACCCAACTCTAGAGCTCGTGACCTGCTAGAATCATAAGAAAAAATCAAACTCCAAAGAACTGAGAGCAGAAAGTAAGAAAGGAAGAAGAAAGATTTGAAGGCTGAACACACCCACCTGTGAGTGGATTATGTGGAAGATCTTGTCACCCACAACGGAGAAATTGGCATTCACCACTTCAACGCCTTCCTCTTCCAGAACACTGATAACATCACAGAACATGAATTTCTTGTACAGCCCACTGATCAAAACAACCTCCAAACTGGAGCCCAATTCCTTGACTTCGACCATAGGCAGCCATAGGCCTATCGTCATCCCGTCGCTGAAGCCTTGGTTTATCCCTTCCACTCTCACCGCCAAATCCCTCTTTGATTTCAACTCCTGGATTTTCTCTTGCAGGTTCTTTATGTAAAATGCCGCTTGCTCCAGCTGGTCTTGCTGAGACAAGGCCTCCTGAAACAACAATAGGTAACTCATTTCGGTAAAATTGCAAGAGAAGTTCTGTCCAAGACGGTCGAAGCCAAAGGTAGAATTGAAATTCAAACGAACTAATACCCTCTTTTTCAAAAGCAAATAAGAGAAGAAAAACGAGTCGACTTCTCTGTATTGTTAAACATCATTATATCGCAATCCAGAAAACGGGAAGAGCGAATTCTGATACGATTAAATACTAAGCGAAAACCCACACACTAAAAAAATAAAAATAAAAATAAAAAGTGTAAATAATCTCAATCACGAGAGAAAATTTTATGCACCTTCGGTTGGTGATTTGAAAGGAGAGAAGCCAACTTGAAGCAGAGGCTTTTCATGTGCATTCTCCTGTTTCTCTCCACTGTCTTGCGTTCAAGCTTAGACGAAGCATGAGAGCGCTTCATCTTCACCCTGCCAAGTACTTGAACCAAGCAAGGGAGAGGCCAAAAGTAGTAGAGAGATGGAGTTGTTCTCCGACAGAGCGGAGGGTATTTATAAAGGGGAGGATGTAGAAGGGCAAGAGGGAGAAACAGAGGAAGGAGAGATAAGGGGGTAAGGGCCCTATGGCCTACATCGACCTTTGGTTGCTTTGAGACGTGGAGGGTGCGACGGAGAACTCATAAAAGGCTGCGGCCGGCTGACTTTAGTCAACGGCGCGGTTCCACCGACCACGATTTCAGACGGGTTTTCATTGTAGGGCATCACCTAATCTTCAAGTCATAAAGCCGAGCCGAACCTAACCCTTGTCTCGAGCCTGAAATTATTATTGAGCTCGAGCCCAACGAGTTTGAGCCGAGCTTCGAGTCGAGCTCAAGCCTCAACATACATTTAAAACTTTTTAAAAAATAAATATCGAATAAAATGTATATAAAATTATATATACATTTTACATAAAATTGTGCATGACCTCTACATAAAATTAGGCATAACCTATATATATAATACGTATATAAGATTGGGCATAACCTCTACTTAAAATTGAGCATAATCTATATATGTAATACTTGTATAAAATTTGGCATGACCTCTACTTAAAATTGAGCATAATCTATATATGTAATACTTGTATAAAATTTGGCATGACCTCTACTTAAAATTGGGCATAATTAATATACATAATACCTGCATAAACAATCCATAAACACTTCATAAAATTATCTATACATTCCATAAACACTCCATGAAATTGTTTATACACTCTATAAAATAGTCTAAACACTCCATACACTGCATAACATTATAAATAAACTCCATACAATAATCAAACACAACAAAATTAAATGAAATATCACTATCAATTTACAATCACCAAAATAAAAACTATAAATCCTTTAAATAAAATCCTATTACTATTAGAGACTTACTAGAAAATTACAAGAAATATTTTAAATTTTTCTTAGGAAAGTTAAATGGACCTCTTATTGCCTTTTCTAAGGAAATAAATAAAAATTAATAATTAATCTAATATATTATTATACTTATCGATAAATTTTTAATCACATAAAATGTCAAACACAAAATTGCTATGAAAATTGCCTCATGCTCAAAGTATTATATCATCAACTGTCAAATACTTATTCAAAATTTTTCTATATGGTTTTATAACCCATCTTGGCAAGAAAATCTTACTTAGAAAATTATATGATTTTTTAAAAAGAATTTATAATTAGAAAAATATTTTGAAAAAACATGAGGCACTAATGGTCCCTATATTTCTACTAAAAATATTTTTTCAACATTTATCGGAAAAACCTCTAATAGTCTCTAGAAACGTATTTCAACTAAAATATCTTTTCAATTTATTTATGAGCTATGAGGAAGGGACAAAGAGTTTTATTTTTCCTTGTTTATGATCTCGCCCGTAGGGGTGGCTTTGAATAAATTATATATAAAATTATGCATACATTTTTAAAAAATATAATGATAGGGGAGGTTCAGGATTGAATTTCAATAATGGATTAAAATGCACCAATATTAATCTTTTTTACTCTAATTGTTGTCTGGCTTGTTTTGTAATTACATGAAAATTTATATTCTAAGAAAAACTAAAAATATTTTTCCTATGATACATATTCCCAAAAAAACCTTTAAATAAAATCTTATTACTATTAGTGACTTATTAGAAAATTACAAGAAATATTTTAAAATTTTCTTAGGAAAGTTAAATGGACTTTTTATTGTCACTTCTAGGGAGATAAATAAAAATTAATAATCAATCTAATATATTATTATACTTATCGATAAATTTTTAATTAAATAAAGTATCAAACACAAAATTACAATGAAAACTGCTTCATGCTAAAAGTATTACAGCATCAACTGTTAAATATTTATTCAAAAATTTTCTATACAGGTTTCTACCCCATCTTGGTACGAAAATCTTACTTAGAAAATTATATGATTTTTAATAAAAAATTTCAATTAGAAAAATGTTTTAAAAAAATGAGACACTAATATTTTATAGAAACTTATTTTTATAAAATTTATTTTAAATTTTTTCAAGAGGAAAAAGTTTTTTTTACTTTCTTCGCACGGGGAGGGGGGAGATTATTTCTCCCCTAATTTCTCCCCTGAAGTTAGGTTCTGGTTTTTCGTCGAGACTACCCGGAGGGAAGGGGGTTACGGTGTCGGGGAGGACTTGTCGTCGGGGATGACGGCTACGACGGAGGCAGCGGTGACAGAAGCGGTGGCGACGAAAACAGAGGCGATGGCGAGGAGAGGAAGAAATCGAACGAACGACCACAGAGGCAGCCGACGAGCAACTGCGATGGCGGTAGAGACGACAGGCGAACAGCTACAACGATGGTAGAGGCGGCGACAACAGCCGACGGGAGGGGCTCGGCCGTGACTAGGGGAGGAAAAAATTCCCCCCCCCCCCCTCCCCACTCTTGATCCCGCTCCCAATCCCGATACCGATTCCGACTCACCTCGAACTGCCTAGTGAGCCAACGAACTAAACCTGGCTTTGATCGAACTTGGCTCGTTAAGGTAAATGAGCCAAACTCGATAACAAATCAAAACAAACTGGTACCAAGCCGAACTCGAGCACCTAGTGAATCGACTCGGTTCAAAGCCACCCCGAGGTGGAGCTCGACTACCAATAAAACGAGGGAACGGTGGAGCGTCGCCCTCTAGTTTTTGCTACCCGAGAAAAGTGAAACTACCGGATCTTTAAAACACCACGACGAAAGAAACGAGTTCTTGTGACGGGCCATGGCATTAAAGAGATTGGCGAGGTTCCATGATCCGTCTGACTCGGAATTTAAGCGGGACAAATTTCAGTAAAGCACGAAAACGTCCCATCATTTCTGACGTGCGCCATTACGTGCTCGGTGAAAATGTGGTCGGTACCCATAAATGGGCGGCCTCGCAGTTCGCAATTCAATGAACTATCAGCAGATCGAACACTTTCTTTTCCTGTGATTGATGATGGACAGAAGAGACTGGCCAAGATTTGACGTTTGGTTTCTGGTCAGTGGTCGCTCATGGCGAAAATCGATTTCTGCGGGAAGATGCAAAGGATTATACCCATGTCCTTATCATTTATCGATATTCCACAGTCGGATCTTATTTAAATTAAAACCGATGTTATAGAATCGACTGATGTACTTTGTAGATAAAGATCTGTCTCTACTGTTAACTGTATGATTTTGAAGAAATTACGCTGAGAAAAGCCCCGAAGACGCGAGGAATGAGTGGCTTTTTTTCTTTTCTTTTTTCAAGGCTGTTTGGTTCGTTATCAGCAGTGTAGTCGGAATAAAGAAAAGATAGGGAAACCACCTTCACTTTCATGATGATCGTTCGCTTTTTCGTATCGTCAAAAAAGCTTATCATCACTACCAACAAAACGAATAAAGGCGGGCTCATCCTGATCCTCCCTTCGTACACGTCTTCAGAGGTTTCGCAGAAACCAGGAGCCAACCTACTTTCTGGATTGCATGTATGTTTTAGGAAGGAGGGTAGTTGGATTGAAGAGCAGGAAAAGAGCAAAATTTTCTGTTTTTAGCATGAACACACTGCGACTTTCCACCATTTCTGCGATACTCTTTTCTTCTCGTTTCATATAGCATCTTCCCCCACAGCGTAGAGAAAATAAGTGCGTTTGCGTCACTCGAGTGATTGCTGTGCTTGATTAAGTCACGATCCAACCTTATTTTCGAGCTGTTGCGGAGAAAGCAGGAAGATTCTCAAATTTCATTCAATCAAAGTAAGAAATAAAAGAGGATGAAATCACAGATGGAAAAGGACGATTACGCAACGGTAACTTCATCAGCAACGGACGTCATTTCTACGACGTAGGTGACTTCTTTAAAATCTTACGTCATTCCTCTTTTGCTCTCTCGATTTCTAGATCAATCTTTCTCTCTCTGCAACTTCTGTTTAATTTAAAAGGATTATAAAAAATCGTAGAAAAAGGGTTTACGTGAAGCGTGGTTCGAGAGTGACCCTCGAGTTTTGCCTTTAAATTATGACCGCCGATTTCATCTTCGCGAAGAGTTTCGAGTTGCCCTCGCATGAAATAGACCCTGAAAGGTTCTTCTTTGCCGGAAATAAATAGTCGGGACCTGACGGTCAACGGTCCTGTGATCGTAGTCGCCACTTCAAACCTGAGACCATCTAGTCTTCTAAGAATGGAAGAGAGGAAGGAAATTTCTTGCTCTGCTTCCACTGGAACTGTGGGACTCTGGCTTTCATGTCTGGTAAAAAATGATTTCTGCGCCGAAGAGTTTCAAAAGAGGCGATCGAGCGTCTCGTCTCCTGCATGTTGCACGACTCTTTATGGGCCCTAACGTCGGCTTCGTATAAGAAAGTCTCTTCCTTCGGCGGTCTCCGGCCTGCATTTCTCTGGTCGTCCTCATGCTTTCAGGTGAAATCTGCTCTACAGATAAGGCTCTTAATTTAGTTTTGGGTTTTCGATAACCTGCCTTATCCCCGTGAAATCTACAGATAAGATTTGGGTAAAAGGCTTATCCCAGAATGATTAGCCATTTAAGAAATATTTTTTCTAGCTAATAAACTCAAGATTTTTGTATCCACTTATCCACATGGGATTATTTTTTAATAATTTTAATAAATATTAGTAAACATATAATAATAATTTATAATTTTATTCATTTGAATAAAACACAAGGTTATTTTAGTATTTTAATATTTTATTTATTTAATTAATTAATAATGGTTAAATTCTTTAAGGGTTTAATGTTATGGTTTAGGGTGAGCTCGATTTTCGGCTTTTTTTCCATAAAATCCGGGGTACACTTACGAACCTTTTTGGTGTTCTTAGGCATTATTGATGTGGGCCAAATAGAATGGACTCACATCACTCTCCAGGCAGGTCTTTTAGACCAGATGGTTTCGCCCATAAAAAAGTGGCCAAAATAGAAGCTTCTCACGTCAGGAGAAAGTGATGTATATAGTCTTTGAAGTTGGGGTCGTGGCACAGGTCTAGAATGGGTTCAGGTGACTATTTGCCGGTTGAACTTGACTGAAATACATGTAACATGTGCCTCATTTGTTATTTAAGAACTTAGTTTTTTTTTTTTTGGGACTTATTGATGATGTGGGATTTTTTTTTTTTCTTTCCCACCTTTAACCATATGTCTCAGCTAATTTTCAACTCTTCCAAAAGTAGCATAAATTAATGCCAGAAGACCTTCAAATTGTGGCAGCAGAATCACAAGGGCTTCTTCCTTGATGGTGAACAGCTTAACCACACCCACTACTGGGTATTGGATTGCTACCTAAAAAGCTGCTTCTCTCTGACTGTCCAATCTGATTCACCCCTAAAAGACAAACTTCAGTCTTGGGAGCTAAATCAACTGATTCTGTGCAAAAAACCGGTTCCTAGTCCCAACCCCCATATTGTACCACCCTCTTAGAAACTCAGTCAATTTGCTCTGTTCACGATCAACCCAACGAGTTCCATAACCATGGTTCAAATATGTCATGAGATCTTGAAGCACAGCATTATTCAGAAAATACTAATCTGAAAGCATTCCTATTCTTCAACTTGATGAGAAACCTTATAAGTAACTCAACTGTGTAAGTTTACAAAAGACTAACTTGATTTTCTTTCGAGTAAACAAGGCTCTTTGATGGTGAAATGTTTTAAATAATCACAAATTGAAAATTGCTCTGAAAGACGGATGGTATTTTGAATATGAATATGACATATTAACGCTTCTTTACGTGTTGCTGTTCTCCACCCCTGGATCAACCTCACTGGTCCTGTTAAAGCGTACTTGCCAATCCTATCATTAAGGAAACGGAAGTAAGGTGAAGCAAGTTAGCAAATGTAGTACTTCATTGCAAACTTCTCTGATTTCTTAGTTGCTTGTAGAGAATTTGCAGGTAAACTTAAAACCAAAAAAGTAGAACGACTTACACCTTCTAGTTCATCTCACTTGGTTATAGCAGGGAAAGGCAAAAAGAACAAAACACCTATAAAGATGATTTCTCATAGCAAGAAGGAACAAATAAAACTAATTTTTTTTTTAAATGGCATATAAAACCTACAAGTAAGAAGGGGTAAAAGAATAAGATGCACACAATAGAAAAGGTTCACAATAACGTACGAAGAAGTTGGCTAAAATCAAACGGATTGTTGCCATTATTTAATTATGACAAATGAAACAAGACACCTGAAGGATTGTGATAGATTGGACATTTTGGTTAAGCAAACCCACCAACAAGAGATCGGTTGGAAGAAATAAAACTAGTGAGTGAAACCCACAGAAAGCTTGGAGAATATAGGTTTGCAGACTGAATTGATCTTCATATTGGTGAAAGTAAATGCATGGTCCAGAGTAGGATAACCACAACTCAAAACCTACACAAACTTTTCCATGTGCATGAGATCAGAATTTTAACTATATCTTGATATACACAGCTATGTCAGTAAGGTTTTCCTACAGCAGATGTACTGAATGCTTTCTAGGGAAATGAAAGAAATTCAAACTTATGTTTGTTCCACCAAGTATTCCCATAACATCAAATGCACCACACCCATCAAACACTTCCGTAAAATGAAGAACCGTAATATTATTCTTGTCATTGTGTAAATTTTATGTAGTAAAGGACATTGTTTTTTTGATAAGGAGAAAAGAAAGTAGAAGCAGAGAATAATTGAAGAGGATATATCAATAGCACTCTATCAAGCATATACCATTATCCAGCATGAAAGTACTGATAACTTAAAAGAGTTTTTAGAAGAGTTTTTCAGTGGAGATGTTCTCTCTTGAATCCAAAGAGGACACTGAGTCAAAATAACTCAGAATCAATAAACAGTGTAAGGCAAGAGCAGGTCAAGACTGCACCTGCTAAATCTGGAAGGTGAATACAGAAAAACTGAAAGAAATGTGAAAACATGAAAGTTATAGTTTATTGAAGTAGCAATGGCTAAGAACTATTAATTCCTGTTTAACGTATCTCAAATGAGGATAACAATTTAAAGGAAAATACCTTCTGCAAGCCACCCCCAGTTCTGAGCTTCGAGAGAAAGCATAGAAGTAAACAAAGCAGAAGCAGTAACACTATGCAATGGCATCAATGACTGGGCGGAGCCTAACTCCCAAGGAAACCTAGCAAACAGGGGCCTGATTTTAGACATTTGATTGTAAAGAATAACATACTGTGTGTTTATAACTAAATTTCACAGTCAGTTATAATAGAAAAGAAATACACGATGCAAATTTAACAGGGTTATGTGCATAGGTTTTATACCAATATGTAGCAACCAATAAAGACAACCATGTTTTTCATAGAAACAGAAATACACAATATATTGACAGGAAGTACAAAACACAACAGAAGTTATGAAACCATCTTGCAGAAATACAGTAACATGTAAAAATCAGATCAATAATTATGCAAGCTGGTGGAAACAGCAAAAGAGCAGACAGGATAGCTGGGAACAGCAACATGGCAACAGTGAAAGACCAATAAGTCCAACAACATAAAGAAATAATAACACTTGTTTTTCAGTTCATATCCAAGGGGAAAATACATCAACTAAAACATATGAGAGTTAAGAGTTGCCGGCCAAAGTATTCAGCTACCCTTATTCAACACAAATTAACTCCATGGTTTTGGGGAAAAAAAGAACAAAGAATAACACACACCCACCCACCCACCCACACACACACACCCACACACCCACCCACCCACACACACACACCCACACACCCACCCACACCCACACACCCACACCCACACACACACACACACCCACACACACACACACACACCCACACCCACACCCACACACACCCACACACCCACACCCACACCCACACACCCACACACACCCACACACACCCACACACACCCACCCACACCCACACACACACCCACACACACCCACACCCACCCACACACCCACACCCACACACACACCCACACACACACACCCACCCACACACACCCACACCCACCCACACACAACCCCCCCCCCCCCCCCCCCCCCCCACACACCCACACACACCCACACACACCCACACCCACACCCACACACACACCCACACACACCCACACACACCCACACACCCACACACATACTCACACACACACACACACACACACACACACACACACCCACACCCACACCCACACACACGCACGCATGCGCACGCACGCACGCACGCACGCACTGCATCCCAAACCCCAGTCACCCCAGTCACCCCAGTGAGACTTGAAGCCAATATCACAAACTAGAAACCAAAGGCAAAAATATTGCACACAGAAATAGAAATGTAAACACACAAAGCAATATTGCACACTGGACAAAATTTAATTTCAGATCCTTAACGACCGGATTCAACCAAGTAAGATAAATACAGAAAGTAGCAAACCAAACAAAGTCAACTTGTTTAGATAATAATAGACATAAAAACCATCTTTCAGGCATATAGTTCAGTTCACCGAAACAGCCAGACAAGCTCCATATGGTATGAGTCTACCTAATCTAAAAGCAGATGGGGGCATCATATAGAAAGATACCCATCCAAGAAAAAGAAAAAAATAAAAGCCCCGACTTGGGAATTCAGGCACAACATGCTCACAACAGAAAACGAGAAGAGCCAAAAACTTCGAACTTCCAAGAGTTGATCCGTATCAAGAAACTAGGGTCTAATCCATAGCACGAACGTAATAAACAACAATAGAGAGCCAAACATCCAGAACTTTTATGAAATGTAAACACGAAAACTAAAAAAAAACACATTAAAACCCATAAGTTTAGACTTCTTACCTAGAGACTAAAGTACGTCTATGTCGGGAAAAACGACCAGAGACGGGCGCTGGAGACGCTGACCCCATATATTCAGCTGCTACCATAGAGAATGATTTAAATCTTCTCACAAATGTAGCAGAAAGAGAGACAGAGAGACGTCCTCTTGCGCAATTAGCAGCCATTTTCTGCGAGCGAACGCGGCCTATACTTTTCTGCGTTCAGCAGCCTTGACACGCACCTTATCAGGGAGAGAGATTTCAGCTCAATCCCTGGCTGGCCGAGCTGCAGATGGACTTTCGAATGCCCGAAGACACTGACCCAAATTTTGAACGCGGATAGCACGTACCAACATCCAAAACCCGATAAAAGCCAAAACCCTAAACCCTTGTCCCCTTGGGCGTATGGGTGAGAACGAGTTGGGTCAAAGGAAGAAACCGACCCGATTCGACCCGGTTTGTATAGGAAAGGGGTTTTCCCCTCTTGTTGCATGGCAGGGGGTATTTCACTAATATGGTGTATTTTAAAAATGTTTTGTCAATTAAAATATTTATTTTATTATTAAAGTCGATTTAAATGATATATTAGAGAATTTTGCTGTGATAATCTCTTTCTAATCTAACCCTATCATGGTTTTTAATGTTGTGGACAGGGTCAAACCCGTTTCCAGCCTGACCCCGGCTTTCTAGTCTGATTTCTCTGGTTCTACTTCTGCGTAAAAGTGGAGCTCTCGATTTGGCTCTGTTGCACTCTCTTTCTCTCGCTCTCTTCTCGGTCTCTCTTGCATTCCTTCCCTGTTTCCATTTCTCTCTCCCCTTTGCCCTCTCGTTGTGTTACGGAGTCGATAGCAGACCGAATCATACAGAGGCGACGTAGCTTTAAGGCCATTTTTGTAAAAACAATCATTCTCCTCTAAAGAACCTAGGGTCGGCGTTCCCCCTGAGGAACCCAAGGTGCAAGCTTCCCTTCGACGAGCTTGGTCTTCTCCAATCGATTTCCATTGCGTTCCTCCCTATCTCTTCCCCATTCCGTTTTCAATCCCAATTCGTCATCATAGGTAGACCAGAAGGTCACGACGTCCTGGTTCTGCTCCAGAGTTGCAAGAAGACCTCTCCCACCGTCGTATAACTCGGTCCATGGTCAGAGACCACAACACGTTGGCTCTCTGTTTGATCTCTCTATGCTTCCATTTTTCTTTCGCTCTGTCACTCTCTTTCCCTCCCTCTCCCCCTCTCTCCCCAATCTCTCTACCTCTCTCTCGCTCTCTGTGTTTGACCTTTAATAGAAGGTAATCCTCAGCCCTCTACCCAAAGTTCAGAGAGTCCTTGTCTCCCCTGTTGGTCTTCAACAAGTTTGGACTCGTCATCTGTTAGGTGTAAGCTCACTTTGAGAAAGAACAGGTACTGTCAAACATCATTTGTTCATTCTTCTTAGATAGACCACTTTCGCCACTTCTTCTCACATTTGTTTGAACAAATTTTTCTTTTTTCTTTTTTTATTGTTGATGCATCTTATTTGAAGAAAGCAGCATAATCAAGTAATATTAATATTTTTGTCTTTTTTCATGTAGAGCTTAGCACATTGTTTTGCATTAAAAAACGGTAAAAACTATATTAATATTCTACCACTAAGTGAGATGATGGAAACTGGTTACAGCTAACCGGTAAGACCATTCAAAAGTGAGGTTCCTAGGCAAGTCTTTGATGTTGTCGCTAGTTCATTACAATTATTCGTTTATGCAGAAAGTAAACCACAGTATGAAACAAAAGCAGCGCTATATGCATAGCAGAACCTGAGTGGTGCTACTATCAATGATTGGAGTATTCAGACACACACTTTTTTCTATTTCTGTAGTTGTATTAGGTTTTCTTAGGATTATTATAGCATTCAATAATTGTGAGACAATATGTTAAGTGAGATGTCTCGTTTGTTCTACCTTATCACATTGTAATGAAATCCGAGGGGGACTAAAAGATATGATGAGAACAATTTATAGATTGTTCAGCGAGGCAGCTAGCTGATCTAATGATTTCTGCCAGAGGAATGAGAAGAAGAGGCTGGATGGTTTTCCTGATTCTTTATTTATTTATTCTCTAGTTAATTTGAATGTATATGGAAACAAGTTGTGTATAAGTGTACAGAAGTATATCAATGATGGTATCACTGATGGGCCAAGCAATTAGGATATTTTTATTTTGTTCTTTTCCAACAGTTTCTTATATCATTGGTCCTTTTTTTTTGTTCAAATGCTTTTTATTTTCTCCTTGCAAAAAATAACAATGTGCAATGAATGTTATCTTACAAACACGTGTATTTTATAGACCTTTTTTTATTTATCTTGGTACTGGCACTTGCTGTGAGTTGCTTTACACACTTGTTTCCTATCATCATAGATTTCATATGAACCTTAATTTTATGGACCATTATCCACCCACTTCCTTTTTATTATTATAATGTACTTCTCTAATTGATTCTTCCGCATGCTTATGATTTAGCCATTTTTTTCTATGAGAGAGAGAGAGAGTAGTTTCTTTATTAGTTTATTTATAGTCAATAATTTTCCTAATCAGCATTTGTCATGCTGATTAGCCTCTTTGTGGGTCCACAGTTTGTGATTGCATCCTTTCCATTAATTCTAGACAGCCAATCATATGCAGGACCTGCCATATCAACGATTTTTTATCGTAACAATCGGGAGTCTTCAGAGACAGCCCATTCTTTACAGCCACTGTACGCATCCTTCCTGGCAGAGTCGAGATGGGTCGTGGCAAAAGACGATTTCCTGATAGGAGATCCAAGGAAGAGGAAGCTGAGGAACAAACCCTCCCCAGAAGTATCAGATGTTGAAGACGGTTCAGGTGATTTATTGACAACCGTCACCTGAAATTTCTCTAAATAGGTACTTTCTCCCTAATGTTTTCTAACCCTTATTTGAATAATTATGTTTAGATAAAAGAAAGACAATGTTGGAAGATATGGACCAGGGGTCGAAACAGAAGGCCAAAGAGCACATGCAACAGCTGCAAAGACTCCAAGAGAAAGTAATACTCTTTGCCTATATTTCATTAATTATGAAATGTTAATTCCTCATTGAGATGCACCTTTTCTTATTTTGACTGGAATTCCTTTGAGCATGTATATGAATGGAGAAATTGAAGCCTGTGGGACATGTGGCAATTAGTCTACATCCTTTTAATTTCTACTTTTCATATCAAATGCTCTGGAATTTTACTTACTCTTAAGCAATCACATTTGTCTTACTGAAATTTTGCTTAATCTTGACTTTTATTGTACTTTACTGAAATTTTCTTGTAGACTAGAGAGCTAAGCAGGTGTGCTGCTATGCTTGGGTACATCTAAATGTTTCACTAGCTGTAAGTCTTTCTACTTTGTTTTATTTCTGCAGGACCCAGAGTTCTATGAGTTCTTGAAAGAACAAGACAAGGAGCTGTTAGATTTCAACGATGAAGACATCCCTGTAGGTGTTTTGTTTAAAGCTTGGAGAGTATTTATCATGGTCGTCCACCAACTTTTATGTCAACTAATGCCCATATGTGTTTGTCTCAATGTGGCTTAAGGATGATTCTGAGGCTGAACTCGATGAGATGAAGTCTGAAGATATGGCAGAGGATGTCGAGAAAGCATCAACAAATATAATTACCACTGCCATGGTTGATTCATGGTGCAATTCAATTCAACAAAATCGAAGTGTGGGAGCTGTTCGCTCTCTAATGCGAGCTTTTAGGACAGCGTGCCACTATGGTGATGATGGTGAAAAGACAAAATTCAATGTCATATCTAGTAGTGTATTTAATAAGATAATGTTGTTTGTTCTAAATGAAATGGATGGAGTTCTACGTGATTTGTTAAAACTCCCTAGCAGTGGAGGTAAAAAGGAGACCGTTATTGATTTGATGACCACCAAAGCATGGAAGAACTACGGGAGTTTAGTGAAGTCATATCTTGGGAATTCCCTCCATGTATTGAACCAAATGACAGACAATCAGATGATTTCATTTACTCTACGGCGTCTCAGATATTCAGTCATATTTTTGGCAGCATTTCAAAATCTTTTACGGAAGTATATAAAGGTTAGCCACTTTTGCTTTTGGTTTTCTCTTCTGCATTACCCCAACAAGAATAAAAAGTAAATTTTTTTATTTACTTATTGATGGCCAGCAACGTGTGCTACAGTGGCATAATTATGATGAATCTAAAAATACCAGAATTACCTGGATTAGTTTAGACTTTTTCCAATTCCATGGGATTGATGAAACAAGAATAGGTTTAACCTGTTCATAGATATTGTCTATCAGTTTTCTACATGAGTAGCTTGCATATTATCTAACCAGTAATTAAGAAGTCCAACTGGTACTGCAACACTTCATGATTCAATTAAACTTGCTATCTAACACAATTCAGGCATCTTGTGGATAGCCTTCAAATGGATTCTTGAAAGTTACCCACAAAAGAGATCCTATCTTGAGCTTTTAATATCCTTCACAAACAGCTGCAACTTAGTATCATATTGAAATTTCTCATTGCAGACCTGCCAGGGATCTTCCTTTGCTGTCTTCTTTCTTGTATTTCATACATACACATTCCAAGTTACCCCATCTGCGAGACAAACAAAGACCTTGCATTAGGAAACCTTGTAATGTGGCTATGACATGGGCTCAATCCACCTGGAGCAGCCTCCCTTTTGGTTACTAGTTCTACATCAATGCACACATTTCTTCGATGCATTTATGTATGTTAACTTTTAGCAATAATTTCTTCTGGCTCTTTTCATCTGAATTTTTACTTTGTTCCTATAGGTTGCTCTTCATTTCTGGGGAACAGGAGGTGGTGCGCTTCCCGTTGTTTCTTTTCTATTTATAAGGGACTTGTGTATCAGACTTGGTTCTGATTGTCTAGATGCTTGCTTGAAAGGAGTATACAAGTCTTATATATTGAATTGCCAGTTTGTGAATGCGTCAAAGTTGCAACATATTCAGTTCCTTGCAAACTGTGTCTCTGAACTGTATGGTGTAGACCATGCTTATGCGTATCAACATGCCTTTGTCTTCATTCGACAGCTGGGCATGATCTTAAGAGATGCTCTTACAGTAAAGACCAAGGTATATGGATATGTTTTATAAGACTTTTACCCATTTAAATTTGTATTTTACTAGTTCAGTTCTATGCCTCATTTTATTGGGAACATCAAAGTCACTATGTTTCACTATATTCCATCCGTATTTCAGTCTAATTCATGTAATCTCTTTTGCTGTTATTGTTGAAAAGTTTACTTCTATTTCAGTTTTTCCTTTTTAATTGTGACCCATGTCATTGAGAACATGGGAAACATGTTGTATGTAAGTAGATTTTTACTTGTAATTCTACTTGTAAGTTCTCAAGCTCAAACATTTGGTAGATTTTTATGACCTAACTTTTTTTCTGCTTAAACTTTTGGTAGATTTTTATGACCTAACTTTTTTTCTGCTTAAACTTTTGATAGATTTTCTATTATGATCCATGTTGCACATTGGTGTCTGTTGCTTTTCACTTCTATTACCAGCTATGCATATTTTTATGCAAACCCTTGCCATTGCAACTGTTCATCAAGTACCAGGAAGATCTCACATTTGTAGGTCTCATACAGAAGGCTTCTGTAGGTGACATTCTTTTAGAGAGCCGCATATCAAGTCAATGGGATCTGAATTATTTGTAGGGGATGAAGGTGCAAATGAGTTGCCTCATTTTGCTGCTGACTTGTATTAGTCAATGTTTATCAGCCCCTCTTTTTTATTTAGAACTGTGGAGAACTATTCTGAATGCCCCTTTATGTTAGAAAAGGAAAACAACAATTGTTATTTCTCAAGGTGGATGGTGATTTCGTAAATAAAGAATCAGTTCATGTAACAGTACGATTCTTTCGTGAGGCAAAAGAGCTGCATGAAGAGCTGGATTTCCCTACAGCTCATTTTCCCCTAACATGTCTGTACAATTTCTTTCTTCCTTATTTCTTTAGGCTGAAAACTCTAATAATTACATAAGATAATACTCTTTGCTTTCGTTAATAAATTCACCAAATCTCATTTCAAAAAAAAAAAAAAAATCATTTCAAAATAAATAAATTAACCAATCTAAAGGAACAGAAGCATAAGCCCTCAAGAAGTATTTTTCTGTAATTTCCCAAAATGTTTATTACAATTACAGTAATTTCTAACTGGTTCTTGGTTGATAGGCTAACCAAACAGTCATTGGACACACTTTTGTGCATATTATTGACTACTTTCCTTTGGTTTTTGTAGGAATCTTTTAGGAAGGTTTATGAATGGAAGTTTATGAATTGCCTTGAACTTTGGACTGCAGTGCTATGTGCCTATAGTTCTGAAGCTGATTTTAAACCTCTTGCTTATCCACTTACTCAAATAATATCTGGAGTGGCCCGATTGGTGCCAACCGCAAAGTACTTCCCACTTAGGTTACGGTGTGCAAGAATGCTCAATAGGATTGCTGCTGCTACTGGTACTTTCATACCTGTTTCTATGCTCCTTCTTGATATGTTGGAGATGAAAGAATTAAACAGACCCCCTACCGGTGGTGTTGGCAAAGCAGTTGACTTGCGTACGACACTGAAGGTGAAGAATTCTTTTTCAGTTTAAAAGCACTGGTTGTTTGTGGACATAATGTAGTGGATGTCCAACTAATATTGCCTCACATAAGGTCCCTTGTACTAAATTAACATGATATCATTTTGAGACCATTAGTTAGTGGGTTGCAAGACAACATATAGAAATTTTGAAATGCATTACTATATTACATGTTAAAATTGTAGGGATCCTTCCGAGCTTAAATGTTAGGTATGGTTTTCATTTACAAAGGTACATAGTTTTAAAATAACCGAGGGTGAGAAGAGAAGAAAATAAAGAGAAAGTCAAGTCCTATTGACCAAAAGTTTTATCTCTATATGAGCCAACTGTTTACTTTGTTAATGTCTGATTTATGTCATATTTGTAATGCAGGTAAGTAAACCAACCCTCAAGACACGTGGCTTCCAGGAGGCATGTGTATTTTCTGTTGTTGAAGAACTTACCGAACACTTAGCTCAGTGGAGCTACTCTGTAGCCTTCTTTGAGCTATCTTTTATTCCACTAGTTAGATTACGAAATTTTTGCAAATCTACCAAGGTTGAGAGATTCGGTAAATTAATAAAGGCACTTGTCCGTCAGGTATTTCTCTATGCTTTTCATTGTTCTTTTCTTCAGGACCTCTCTTCTCAGGATATCCTTAATTTTATCAGCTTTTTACATACAGATTGAGGCGTCTTTAGAGTTTGCAAACACAAGGCGTATGACTATAAAGTTTTTGCCAAATGATCCTGCCTTAGCATCGTTTCTTGAGGTTTGGATGATTGCTTCCATTAGTTTCCCTTTTTTATGTGTATTTTGAGGGGATTCATACTTTTAAAAGTGTAAAATTTTAAAACAGCCCTTGATTGATAAGCTATAAATCAATGTTTAGCAAATGTAAATGAACTTCTTTGCATTAGTACCATGTCCATTGATGATTCTAGTATTTGATTGGCTACTCCTTCCCACTGTCTTCAAAGTGTAATCCGTTTTTTCAGTAAAAACAGATGACTACCATTTCAAAAAGAATTGATGCTTCTAGTAGAACCATAAATATATCTAGTTGAAATTAGTTGTCACACAATCTATGTATATCCTCGCAGATAATATAATGATTTTCCATGTATGATGAGTCAGTGAACATTTCATTATAGGTTGAAAAAGAGGCAAAAGACAGCCCTCTGTCTCAATATGTTGCAACTCTACATGCAGAAGGACAACGGAGGAATGACTCAATGGCTGAATCCAGGTCTGACTCACTCATTTTATTACACTTATTCAACTTATTCCTTGTGAAAATATTTGTTGTGTTAAAAAAAGAAACTAATTTGTTGTGCATTTTTCTTTTCAGCATTGTTGTTGGCAAGGACTCCGCTATATTTACTAAAAAGATATCAGGAATCAACGAAGAAAATGTTGTGGAAAACACTGATGAGGGGGTTGCTATTTTCAATTCTTCATGGTTGCCTGGAAGCAAGCCAAAGTAAGATTTTTGTTTTCTTCTTTATGTATTAGTATTTATATTTATTTCAAATATTTCAAGGTAACTGTCATTTTGATGGGTTAGGTGAAGAGGTGTTATAGTTATAGAACCTTTTTCTGCTCTCATATTTGAGAATTCTTTGGCAAGGTGGTGCTCATAAACTAAGGTTGGAATCTAAATTAAACATTGCAAGTAAGAAGAACAGGAAACCTAAGAAGTCTCTTTTATATGCCATGAATGTGAGTTTTTAATATGAAAGATATAAGTGTTTTCCACTAGAAAAAAAAATTCTTCGAACCATCTATCGTTTACAACTACGAAGTGGAAATGGTTGATTATCTTCAATCGTGTTTTCTTAGGTTCATGATGGCACTCAGTAACAGTTTTGATATTTGAATATTTTGGAATACAGGAGCAGTGATGGAAAGAAGACAAAGCATTCAAAGAAGTCAAAGCCTGACATAACCGCAGATGAAGATTTTGTGGAGGACTTAGTCCTGAGTTCAGATGATGAAGGAGAAGAAGAGCAGAGTCTCAATTCTGTGTCTGCTATGCAAGGGAAAGTGGTAAAACATACGACTGCCAAACAAGGAGACAATGGTAAGAAGCGGACACCACCAAGAAGAAGACATGCCTCTGCAAAGAAACCCAAGAAGATGGGCAAATGATTCGTGTCCATGTTAATCACCGCTAATGTCTTACTACAGATCACATCGAGTCTAGTGTGGCTGTGCCGCAGAGGCTTAATTATCATGTTGTGCATGCATGGGAAGCACTTAAAAGAGGAAGAGGCTCCTCAAGTGCACCTGCAAGTGTAGATTAGTTTGTCTGGAAGTAAACACGGTTCTTGTAATCTGTGAAGGGCCATAATTTTGTCTTCGTAGTTGTGCTTTTTACTTTGAACTGATGGGGAGCAGAAATTTTGAGTATGTTAAAACGTTTCAATATTGAAGGCATTGCTAGTGGATTAACCTTCTTTCGAGTATGATTTTATTGGTGTCAGATCTGCTGTTAGAGAGGTGGGTAGTCCAAGCACCCATGGGTTTCATTAGAACTGCTTATGTTTCAGGGAACACTGCTTCAGACAAGCAGTTTGAAAAACCAGGCACTCCGCCGTTCTTCCAGGCCGGTCACGACACCGTTGATATGGCTTCAAAACCTGGTAACCTAAGAAGGGGTAATTAGACTACTGTAACTTAAGAATTCAAAGATTAAGAGGAACATTCTTCAACTTTGGCAATTCTAACATTTCTGTCCAATCAATTATCGTTCTAAACATAAAATGAACAATCTGACTAAGACTGGATCTCTTGACTTGATTGATCATATTACTGTGTGATAAACCAAAGATAGGGGAGTTAGTTATAGAACTCATGTGATGAAGCCAATTTGTTATTGTTAACTCATGTGATGAAATCAACTTGTTATTGTTAGCTTATTGTTACTAATTTGTTATAAGTGTCTTTCTTCTAAAACTTCTATTAGCTGCATTTTAGTTATACCAATTGTTATCACTGTTGGTTTTCTTCTATTGTAATCACATTTTGATAAACTATATAAATTCATTTTTCTTACTCTTGTTTCTCTAAGAAAGAGAGCAAAGATTACAACTTCACAAATTCTATCTTGGTATCAGAGCTTTTGAGCAAAGGTGTGGGAATTCTCTCCATTTTTTTTTCTCTTGATCCAATCATGGCTTCCACTCAATCTTCTTCGTCCTCTGGCTCAATTGGATCTGGACAAAGCTCAATAATGGTGACCATTCCTTCTTATCAGATGCTCAATCACACTTTGTCAGTGAAACTTGATCGAACAAATTACATCTTGTAGAGATATCAGATTGATAATGTTGTTTTTGTTAATGGTTTTGAGGATTTCATAAATGGAACCTCTATCTGTCCAGAGAAAGAATTGAGTTCAGGAGAGATCAATCCAACTTTTGTTGCTTAGAGGAGAGAAGATCAAACAATCCTCAGCTGGATCAATTTGTCACTCACACCAGATATCATGGCACATATCATAGACCATAATTTCTCTCACTCTGTCTGGAATGCCTTAGAGACTCATCTTCTTCAAGAGCCAGAATAATGCAACTAAGGCTAGAGTTACAATCAACGAAAAAAGGCTCACTATCTATGATAGACTGCATAGTGAAAATCAAAGTAACTGCAGATAAACTTGCAACTATTGGAGAACCTGTCTCAAAACAAGATCAGGTTATGAATCTCCTTGGAGGTCTTGGATCTGACTACAATGTTATTGTTACTGCAATCACCATTAGATATGATAAGATCTCTCTTGAAGTTGTACACAATATGCTACTAGCTTTTGAACATCGTCTTGAGCAACTAAGCTCGATTGAACAAATCTCAACTATATCTGCCAATTATGCCTCATTCCTCTAATAACAGAGGTGGTGGAAGAAAATTTAATGGAGGTCGTGGACAAGGCTATACTCCAAATACCAGCAACTACCACTACAAAGGACGTGGTTGTGGGGGTAGATATAGACAAAATGGAAGGCAAAACTCCAGCTCCACTGAGAAGCCTCAATGCCAATTATGTGATAAATTTGGCCACACAGTTCAGGTTTGTTACCACAAATTTGATATCTCCTTTCAAACACCCAGGACACTTCTACTCCTTCAAATGTTGGTAATCAAAACACTACACCTGCTATGGTTGCCTCTTCTAACAATCTTGTAGATGACAATTGGTATCTTGATTCTGGAGCAAGTCATCATTTGACTCAGAACATGGGAAATTTAGCCAATGCTACGCCATACACTGGGACAAATAAGGTCACAATTGTTAATGTTAATCATCCATCCATTTCGAATACTGGTTTCAAAAGATTAGTCTGTAACACACACTCTTTCCAACTCAAAAAGGTGTTTCATGTTCCTTTTATCTCAGCAAACTTGATTAGTGTGGCTAAGTTTTGCTCAGATAACAATGCTTTAATTGGGTTTCAATCTAATAGTTTCTTTGTGAATGATCTACATACTCAAAAAGGTGTTTCATGTTCCTTTTATCTTAGCAAACTCGATTAGTGTGGCTAAGTTTTGCTAAGATAACAATGCCTTAATTGAGTTTCAATCTAATAGTTTCTTTGTGCATGATCTACATATGAAGAAGGTGTTTGCTCAAGGAAAACTTGAGAATGGTCTTTACAAATTTCCAGTGTTCAACAACAAGAATACGGCTTATGTTGGTATTACTAATACTACCACATTTCATTCTAATAATTCTGGTATTGTTGATAATAAAGTAGAGTTATGGCATCATAGACTAGGCCATGCTACCTTTGACATTATAACCAGAATTATGAATCATTGTAATGTTTCTTGTGGAAAATATAAAGCTACTGTTCGTTCTTCTTGTTAGCTTGCCAAAGTCATAGATTACCAACTCATCTCTCTATTTCTCGTGCATCTAAACCATTGGAACTTGTTCATACATACATTTGGGGACCTGCTTCAGTCAAGTCTACTTCTGGTGCAAAATACTTCATCCTGTTTGTAGATAACTATTCATAGTACACGTGGTTTTATCCTTTGCAAACAAAAGACTAAGCTCTTCCTACCTTTAAGCAGTTCAAACTTCAAGTGGAGAATCAATTTGATGTAAAAATCAAGTGTTTACAATCTGATAATTGTGGCGAATTCAGATCTTTCATGTCTTTTCTCATACTATCTGGTATACTCCATCAATTTTCTTGTCCTTACAACTCATATCAAAATGGTAGAGTCGAGCGGAAACACATGCACGTTGTTGAGACTGGTTGGCCTTGTTTGCACATGCTTCCTTGCCAATGAGATTCTGGCAGTATGCTTTTCAAACAACTACTTTTCTCATCAATAGAATGCCAAGCAAAGTTCTCAAGTATGACTCTCCCCACTTCACTCTTTTTAAAAGAATTCCAGATTATAAGTTTCTTAGAGTGTTTGGCTGCCTTTGCTATCCTTTTATTCGAGCATACAACAACCATAAATTGCAATACAAATCTATAAAGTGTCATTTTCTTGGCTATAGCTTCAATCACAAAGGATTTTTGTGTCTTGATTATCTGACTAGAAGAGTGTATGTGACACCACATGTGGTCTTTGATGAAACACAATTTCCTTTCGCCTAGCCTAAACCTTCTTCACCATCCAATGATATTATAGCAGAATGTTTCACTCTAGCCATTATAATTTCCTCTACTTCTTCTAATCCTTGTTCAAATGGCAGTAATGATTCTATAGCATCTCAATCTCTTTCCCTGAGTGAACTTTCTTACTCTATTACTCCTATGGATACACCAACAACTTCTCTTGTCTCTAGTTCTTTACCTGAGTCAATACACGAAACTCAACCACCTACTCCTCCTCCTGCTCCATGAATGACAACAAGGTTGATGTGTGGTATAACCAAGAAAAAAAACCATTCTTGATCTCTCTGCCATAAAATTTTCTGAACCATCCACTCTCAAACTAGCCTTCAAAGATCTAAACTAAACTAAAGCTATGGAAATGGAGATTGCTACTCTTCATCGAAACAATACTTGGGATCTTGTTGAACAACCACCTGATGTCAATGTGATAGGCTGTAAGTGGGTGTATAAATTGAAACACAAGCCAGATTGGAGTATAGAGAGGTATAAAGTCAGGCTTGTGGCAAAAGGTTATAATCAAACTCATGGTCTGGACTATTTTGAGACTTTTAGTCCAATAGTTAATGTTGCAACTATTCGCATCATACTTAACTGTTGCTCTCAGTTTCAAGTGGGAAATTCGATAGCTTGATGTTCACAATGTTTTCCTAAATGATGAGTTAGAAGAGCAAGTCTATATGTCTCAACCTCCTAGATACTTAGACACTTAATTTCCTAACAAAGTGTTTGGATTGAAGAAGGCTTTATATGACTTGAAACAAGCACCACGAGCTTGGTTTCAAAGACTCAGTTATATTCTTGTACAATGGGGATTCAACAATTCTAGGACTGATAGTTCTATGTTTCTACATTTTGGTAAGGCCACTACTTTGATAGTACTTGTATATGTTGATGATATCATAATAATACACAGCTCCTCAACACATATTTCTTCTCTCATAGCTAAACTTGATTATGTTTTTGCCTTAAGAGACTTGGGTCAACTCTCATACTTCCTCAATATAGAGGAGTCTTACAATGAAGGCTCTATGCATTTGAGCCAAACCAAATACATTTCAGATCTGCTTCATAGAACTGAAATGTTTGATACAAAACCAGCAAAAACACCTGGTGCTGTTGGGCGGAACTTGTATATTTGATGGTGATCCTATGGCAGAGGTTACTCAATATAAGAGTGTAGTAGGGGCACTTCAGTATGTTATCTTGACAAGACCTGATATAGCCTTTGCTGTCAATAAGGCATGCCAATTTATGCAACAACCAACCACAACTCATTGGTTCTCAGTCAAAAGAATACTTTGATACCTAAGAGGAACAATACAAGATGGGCTCCTGCTAAGTCCTCAAGTAACTTGATAATAGAAAGATTCACAGATGCAGATAGGGGTACTCAACATGACAATAGGCGAAGCTCAAGTGGGTATCTGGTTTATCTAGGGGATAACTTAATCTCTTGGTCCTCTACCAAACAAAAAATAGTGTCTCGCAGCAGTGCATAATCTGAGTATCAAAAACTTGCTTTAGCTACTGCTGAGATTGTTTGGATGCAAGATTGACTGCAAGAGCAATGTGTACCAATACCTGAAATACCTCTGCTCTGGTATGATAATATCAATGCTTACCATATGGCAAAGAACCCAGTGTTTCATGCCAGAACAAAACACATAGAAATAAACCTTCATTTCATACGAGATCAAGTCATAAGAGGAAAAATACAATTACATTTTGTTCCTCCTGAAGAGCAGCCAACAGATCTATTGACTAGGCATCTCACAAGTTCAAGGTTCTTGTCCCTCAAATCACAGCTTCGTATAACTCCATGACATTTTCACGTGAGGGGGGATGATAAGCCAAAGACAGAGGAGTCAGTTATAAAACTCATGTGATGTTTGTTATAATTGTCTTCTACTAGACCTTCTATTAGATGCATTTCAGACTGTTATTACAGTTGGTTTTCTTATATTGTAATCTATTCATTTTTCTGACTCTTATTTCTCTATGAAAGAGAGCAGATATTACATTTTCACAAATTCTATACACCTTGGACGCGCAATTATATCAGTCCAGAACGAAAGCCATATATGGCAGGTAGCCGTCACGCGGGATGTCGTCAGGTCCAGCAAATGAAGGACGTTTGCAAGAGTTTAACCACTCTTTACTCTTCATGTTCTCACTGTCTAAAGCAATGTGTAACAGTGAGAAGAAGAGGAGCAAAAGCTGCAAAGTTGTACAAGAAGCACCACGCGCAGGTCGTTCAGTCCAGTTCCGATTATTCTGTCGGCACCGGTCTGTCAGACTCACCACCAACCTTTTGTCCTCTGGCTTCTTCCATACTCTGTCTTTCTATCTTAATGTTCATCGTCTATTAAGACAAAACTGGGGAAAAAGACGGCCTCTTCTCTTCTGAACAGTATCGAAGCTTCTCCATCTCGGTTCTTACAGCTTCAACTTTGTTCGTCACTGGGTTTTATTCAGCTTCATCAAATAAGAACTCTTAATTCCCAGCAACTGGGTAAGATCGTAAGATCGATTCAAACCAAGTTTCCTTTTCTTCTACTCTGTCTTTATAACGTGGCGGATTTCTTTTGATAATTGAATTATTGTGCACTGTCCCACAGCCATGTGGTGGTCTCATTTCATCTCCAAAAACCAGCAATAATTACAAGCCATGTGCACTTTGTGGCCTACAATGCACCTGCTACTTTATCCCACCACTCTCATTTTGCACATTTCTCGTTCTCTTTCTTTTCACTACAAGCAGAAACGACGATACCACTTTGCATTTCTTCCCAGTTGCTGAATAGCATTGGCATTTGCACTCTTTGATGAGCTTACAACTATTACCAGTGAATGATCAGAATCCACAACTTTCGATCCAAATTTAAAGATTTATCGCTGGATTTAGTATGATCCTCTGTCTGTTTTCTGACGTTAAAATGGAGAAGAAGGTTCTTTTCGTTGCGGATTCGGAGCCAGCAAACACTCGGGGGATCATTCAAGTGGTGCACTCTTGACTGTCGCATGTCATAAAATCAAACACCCTGCAGTGGCCCAATATTCAATGGAATCGTCAAGTTTTTCCTTTGACTGTAGCTCTGATTAATACTGAGGCTATCATCTCCCTCGGATTCTGGTAGCGACAATACATCATTCCGAAGAACCCACAGTAATAATAACCCTTCATGGAAGCTCTGTTCTATTCCTACCAATAAACCTGTGTTCTTATTACGTCTTTTCAATCGTCACTTTTCATCATCTGGCGTCATGTGATGGAAATAGGGCTCTCTGCTCTCTTGGATGCTATTCTTCTTGACAAATGAATTCTGTTTTCTGAGTAATAAAAACTACATTTTGATGCATGGGGAACTAAGCTCGAATAGTGCAGAAACGGGATTAGATAGTGCCCGACTGTCATGACATTGCCGCCATTAATTCGTTATCTACCGTCCTTCTCAGCTTCTCTCACTGTCATCAACATTCCGGAATTTCGGTTACACACATGCGCGCACATTGCAGCTCTGCGGCTGTCTTCGTTCCCATCCACCACTTGAACGTTTTTCCAGTTCTGGGACACAGTAATCTCTCATAAAAGTTACCAGACTGTCGGTTTTACTAGGAAGAACAGACTTCTTTATTTCAAGCCAATTTCATCGAACAGAAACTGCGCAATGTAATCAATGCATCTCGAAGAAGCCATGCCACCTTACAGTTGTTGGAATTGACCCATTGGAGTGGAGCTACTGTGCTGGAATCGACTCTAGAAACTGATGGCATAGTCGAGCTATGCAGATAAACATCTCAACTTCTCTCTCTGTCTACTAGGTTCTGTTGCATGGACATGTCAGGCTTCCCTTGCACAGAGTGGAAATCTCTCAACTGTACCCAGCTCTTACATTTGACTCATAGCACGGCTTCTCCCAACTACTCGAAACGAAGTAATACGCTACGAGACGACAACCCAGTCCCTCTCTAATTACTCTTCTCTCTTCGTCTCCGTTCACGGGCCGCCGACACCAGGGTTTCCTGATCGGCTGACCCCCTCCCGCAGTACTAGAGACTTGGTGTGAACACTTGAGCTAGAAACTTTCCTTGATTTTGGATCGTATTCCATTAAAGAAATTTTGTTCTTCCAGATTCTATCAATCAACCCCCAGCAAGTGCATTTATTAAGCTGACTGTTATTAGAACCGTTGCTCTAAAAGATCGACCTTGTAGAGAAGGAGCAATGTGAATATTAAAGACATGGGCCAAATTCCAACACTCCCCCGCACATGCGACGCCCACAACACGGGCACCCCCATCAGCGGGGGACCAAATTTGTCAACACAGATATTGGGGGCAGCGGGATTCGAATACATGACCAACCTGGCTCTGATACCATATTAGAACCATTACTCTAAAAGACCGACCTTGTAGAGAAGGAGCAACGTGAATATTAAAGACAGGGGCCAAATTCCAACAACTGTATTACCACTCGGATCACAGAAAGGAGTTTTGACTGTTCGATCGTTCCATTTTAATCAAAGTAGGCTTTTCTCTCTAAGACATTAAATCAATCTGGACAGCCAAAATTAATGCTCTTAACAACAAGAACACGAGACTCCTCAAAATGCTATTTCCAGTAATGCCCACTTCCTCCAGACCTTGTCGCTCGTATAATTGATGAGAGTAAGAGATTAAAGAGTTTAACAAAGCAGGTATGTTGGAGTTTATCCTAAAGCGACTCTCAGAGATGGAATTGTGGCGAGAAAAAAGCCAAAGTTAAGGATTAGAATTCTATAAATCGTGGAAGTTTATAGGATCGATTTTTCATTTTTAAATAGATGAGACAATGAGAGTCTTAGCTTTACACACGAACAAAATTACTACATTTACATCTTCTGCTCCAAAGTGAGAGAGAAAGAATACCACAACATCACCCCCTACTTCCAAGAACACACTCCCACGTTCTTCCGATTAATGATCTGCGACCACCCTGTAAGCCTAAAGCTTCATATTCCTTCTCTCTATTCTTTGTTCGCGTCCGATATTCCAAAATTAAAGTGCACATAAATATGAGAAAAAATATCACATTAATTAAGAATGTCACTGAAATAACATTGTTCATACAATGAAAAATTTACATAATGGAACCAAGTCTCATATTCACAACATGATCCTTGAATTTAAACGGTGGCATGCCCTTAGTCAAAAGATCTGCGATTATTAAGTAAATGCTGACGTGCTCAATGACCACTTTCTTTTCTTTAACACGCTCTCTTATGGCCAAATACTTTATGTCGATGTGTTTACTTCGAATTCCACTTTTGTTGTTCTTGGCCATAAAAATAGCAGTTGAATTATCACAATATATTTTTAATGGCCTAGAGATAGAATCCACAATTCTAAGCCCAAAAATAAAACTCTTAAGCCATACACCATGTGAAGTAGCCTCAAAACAGGAAACTAACTCGGCTTCCATAATTGACGTGGCGGTCAAAGTTTGTTTGGCACTCCTCCATGATATTGCTCCACTGGCCGTCAAGAAAATGTATCCTGATGTTGATTTACGGGAATAAATACAGCTAACAAAGTCAGAATCTGAATAACCAATAACTTCTAGATTGTCGGTCTGTCTATACATCAGCATGTAGTCTTTGGTTCCTTGAAGGTACCTCATTACTTTCTTTGCAGCTCTCCAGTGGTCTAATCTGGGATTACTCTAATGTCGCCCCAATATTCCAACAACAAATGTAATATCAGATCTTGTGCAGACTTGAACATACATTAGGCTTCCAACAGTAGAAGCAAATGGAATATTCTTCATTTGTTCCCTTTCAAGGCCGTTCTTTGGGCATTGGTTCAAATTGAACCTATCACCCTTCACAACGGGAGCTACACTTGGTGAACAACCCTTCATCTGAAATCTCTATAACACTGTATTAACACAGGTTTCTTGAGACAGACCTAAGATACCTCAAAATTTGTTTCTATGAATCTTAATGCCAATGACATAAGATGCCTCACCCATATCCTTCATATTGAAATTGTTTCACCTCATGTAGAAAACCCTTATCATTGGTTGCTAGAAAAATGTCATCCACATATAAAACAAGAAAACAGATTTTACTCCCACTGACCTTCTGGTGTATACATTGATCCATAATGTTTTCTACAAACCCGAATGAATAAATTACATTATGGAATTTCAAATACCATTGGCGGGACGCTTGTTTTAATCCATATATTGATTTTTTTAGCTTGCAAACTAATTGGCCACCATCACTAGAGAGGAATCCTTCAGGTTGTTTCATGTAAACTCCCTCCTCAAGATCTCCATTGAGAAATGACATTTTTACATCCATATGTTGCAACTCTAAGTCAAAATGGGCTACTAATGCCAAAATTATGTGCAAGGAATCTTTCTTAGATACAGGAGAAAAAAATTTCTTGTAATCGATTCCTTCTTTCTAAGCGAATCCTTTAGCAACGAGTCTTGCCTTGTATCGCTCAATGTTGCCTAATGAGTCTTTCTTTGTTTTAAAGACTCATTTACATCCAATGGTTTTAAATCCACTAGGCAACTCAACAAGATTCCAGACTCCGTTACTCTTCATAGATTTCATCTCTTCCTTCATGGTATTGTACCATATTTCTGATTCTTTGCAACTCATGATTCTGAAAAATTCATGAGATTATTTGTGGTTCCAATGTCAGATTCTTGCAGATACACAATATAATCATCAAGAATTGCTGATTTCCTGAGTCTAGTAAATCTTCTTAATGTTGAACCATCATTTTCCTAAGAAGTATGTGGTTCAACTAGTTGTTCAAAAGTGCTTGGCAACTCTTGAAGTACCTGATCTACTGGAACGTCGTCAATATTTTGTGAAACTTCAATGATTAGTTGTTCAACACCAGTTTGTACTTGAGGGGTGCTGTGAACAATAACCAATCTATCACTTAACGTTGAAGGTTGAGATTCTGAATGATCCTTCTCAAAAACTATGTTCCGAGTTGGATTCCTTTCACTGATCAAGTCATTTTCAAGAAATTTTGCATTTCTTGATTCCACAATCCTAGTGTTTTGAGAAGGACAATAAAATCAGTAACCTTTAGACATTTCAGCATATCCAATGAAATACCCACTAATGGTCTTTGGTCCAACTTCTTCTCTTGTGGATTATAAATTCTCACTTCAGACGGGCATCCCCAAACGAGCATATGTCGCAAACTCGGTTTCCAACCATTTCATAATTCAAATGACGTTTTTGGAACAACCTTGGTTAGAACTCGGTTTAATATATACACTGTCGTCTTAAGTGCTTCAGGCCAGAAGGATCTAGGAAGATTGGAGTTGCTAAGCATACACCGCACCATGCCTAATAATGTTCGGTTTCTTCTTTCTGCTACACCATTTTGGTCCGGAGAACCAGGCATGGTACATTGGGCAACAATCACATGTTCTTGAAGAAACTTTGCAAATGGCCGAGGTGCTTGTATATTCTCTGTGTATCTACCATAGTATTCTCCACCTCTATCTGATCTCACGATCGTAATTTGTTTACCGCATTGTGTCTCTACTTCAGCCTTAAAGATTTTAAAGGCATCTAATCCTTCATTCTTGTTATAAAGCATGTAAAGATACATGTATCGTGAGGAATCATCTATAAAAGAGATGAAGTATTTCTGACCATGTGAGTCCATGTTTGGACTACATATATCAGTATGTATGATCTCTAATATGGTTGAACTCCTATTAGCACCTTTCTTTGACTTGTTAATCTGCTTTCCCTTAATGCAATCTACACAAGTCTCAAAATCAGTAAAATCCAGAGTATTAAGTACCATTTCATTCACTAATCTTTTAATTCTATCTATGGATATATGACCTAATCTCCAACGCCATAATGTAGAGGAATCCTCATTAATAACACCTATTTTATTACCAGTGTGAACATGCATTGAACCGTAAGTGGCATTGTTTTGTAAATTAATGATATAAAGACCAACAAACAATGTACCATTCCCAACACAATCAGACTTATAATATAAACTGAAAGAAGAGTCTGAAAAGTTAAAAGAATATTCCTAAGGTACAAGCCTTGAAACTGAAATCAAGTTTTTGGAGAAACTTGGAACATAAAACGTCTTTTCTAATTTTAAAACAAAGCCACTACTTAAATTTAAATAGCAAGTTCTTATAGCTTCCACATGTGAGCTCATCTGGTCTTTTGAGAAAATGTTATGCTCACTTCTCACTGGTTTCCTTAGGTTTTGCAAACCCTTCAAGGAATTCTAGATGTGGATTGTTGATCCAGAATCAATCCACCATGTGTAATTATTAACATTAACCATATTAGATTCATAACAAACAAATGATGTTAGTGTACCTTTGTCAGCAAACCATTTCTGAAACTTCGCACATTCCTTCTTCATGTGTCCCTTCTTTTTACAGAAGAAACACTTGAAATTTTTCTTAATACCAGCTTGGGGGGGTATTTTACCCTTCCCTTTTTGTTTGGCTTGATACTTACCTTTTCCATGTGTTGCCAGCATGACAGTTTCTCCTTGTTCTATCACCAGTCTCTCTTCCTCTTGAACACACATGGTCAAACGTTCATTAACTGACCATTTATCTTTATGTGTGTTGTACGAGATTTTGAAGGGTCCATATTGGTGCGGAAGGGAATTCAGAATGTAATGTACCACGAAAGATTCTAACATATCAACCTCGAGATTTTTTAATTGAGCCGCAATATCCCTCATTTCCATGATGTGCTCACGCACACCTCGCATACTGGTGTGCTTTAGGGATGAGAACTTCATGATTAGGGTGCTTGCTAATGCCTTATCTGAAGTGACAAATTGTGCATCAATGGCTTTCAGCAAGTCTTTGACATTTTTATACTGCTCAACAGAACCACGAATACCAGCAGCAATTTTAGTCTTAATGAACATTACACCGAGGCAATTAGATCGCTCCCATCGTTCATAAAGTGTAATTTCAGTTGCAGTGCTAGTATCAGTAATTACTGGTGGTTAGTCTTTCCTAACAACATATTCTATGTCCATCCACCTTAAATGAAAAAGTGTTCTCTTTTTTCAGACCTTATAGTTATCTCCCATAAGATCAGGGATATCACACCGAATATTAGAGAAATGTGCAGGTTGTACAACTGCATAAAATTAAAAATTACATGCTTATGTTAAAGCTAAGGCTTGAATAAAATATCATGCTTTACCAATGTAAATCATGCTTAAAAATTAAATCAATTGACATAAAAAACATTGCCTGTGGGCTAAATATTTTTTAATTCAAGCAGATTCAATATTCTTTATGAGTAAACTTGATGATAAAACTATCAAATTATTTATGAATTCATAATTCCTGTGGGTAAATTATGAATAATTTGATATTTTATCCTAATTAATATAAACTCAAATATAATAAAAATTCCTTTGGGATAAAATTTATTATAAGAAGTATAATTAAGTACAATTAATATCTACTGTTTCTTTATGATAAAACTATTATATTATTTATGAATTCATTATTCCTGTGGGTAAATTATGAATAACTTGATATTTTATCCTAACTAATAAACTCAAATATAATAAAAATTCTTGTGGGAATTTTTTTATTATATCAAGTAAAATTAGTTACAATTAATGTCTACTATTCTTTATGTGATCCTAATCATAATATATAATTTTTATTAAGTTAAAGATGTTGTGGATACTCTCTAATTAACAAAAATTATATGGATCACTAGACATTAAATCTCATAAATGTATGAGAATAACATGAATTGCATAATTTTAACTTACACTAACATGTTATCATTATGCATAAAATATTCTCATAAGATATGCATACTTAAAAACTATCATATCATGCATAACTTTAATTTCATGCATTTAAATATATGCCAAAAAATGTATAAAAACTGTAACATGAAATAAATATAAAAATTCCAATATCCATAACAGCCGATGGCTAGTGGCCTAATGGTCACTGGCGCAGATGATTTTACCAATGCGCGGGTTCGAATCCCGCTGGTGAAAAATCAAATATAAGTACGGAGTCGGCTCGGTCTAGGAACGGCGAGCCAACTCAACTCGTCCGAGTCGACCCATGCCTTTTTTTTCCACCGAGTCACCCCGACCTGAGTCGCAGTTGCTGAGTTGGAACGGCGAGTCCCAGAAGACTCATCCTGAGTTAATTTGACAGTATTTAAAAAAATACCTTATGAATTTAATTTCATATTTGAGCGCTGGAGGTCTTCAACCTCCAGCCGTCTGCAGAGACAAAGGTTTGTCGGCATTCCTTAAAATCGTCGACGCCGAAAAACCTGTTGAAAATATCGCCGGCGTCGGATTCGACGTGATACAGCGACGCCAGAGAGCCGCGAACTGTTGCCACAGTGAGCTCACAGAGAACGTACAACGACAGGCTCCATCAACGTTCTGTAAGTTGTCGTTGCCAGCAAACCGTGTGGAATGGTCGTCAGCGCCGACGTCATGCTCCGACGCTGATTGTGGCCGATGCCAGAACACACACTCTCTCATGCAGAGACCACATAATTTTTTTTTAAAAATAGAGACCGAAAACAGAACTTTTAAACTTAAGCTCAAATGGAACCGATACGAAGGATCAAAGGTCTGCTCTGATACCAACTGTAAGCCTAAACATGACTTGCTAATGACATGAAATTTATCATATAAATATAAACGGAAGCAAATATCATACCTCCTTCCATACGCTTCAAATTCATTCTCTCTGTTCTCTGTTCTCTGTTCGGCGCTTCGGATCTCTAAACACTCTCGGCGATGGCTCAAATTGAAGAGGCTTGAGAGACGAGATGGGGGACCAAACTAAATCCAAGAAAAACGTAATTGTGCCAACCTCCCATCAAAGTATTAATGGCATCGTGTTACCGAGGGAGTTGCAAGCAGTTTGAGACCATACTTAATGAGAAATTGTTTCTCATGATAAAATGGTTAACACACCCAGCTCATGTCATTTTAGAAAATCCAGTTCAATCTTCGCCGCCCCGCCGCTGAGGGCCATGAAAGCAACATGACCCCGGCCCCATGCCGATGTGTCTATGTGGCATATGGCCACACCGTTATTGATCTTCTGCTTCTTCTAAACGTCCAAGATGTCGGCTTCGTAGATGCGAACCTAGGGCACCGAACCAAATTCGAGAACAGACTCAGGTGACGTGAGACGCTCTTCGTCACTTTCCCGCCATTTAGTCCCACCATCCATCCCATCTCCACCCTCCCTTCTGATCCGCCAAAGCTCTCCTGCACCTACACCACGAAGTCGTCCATGTACTTCGTCGATAGTCACCCAGAACAAATACATTTTGATTTATTCTATATTGTATATTGAGTCTTCCATAAAAAATATGAATCCTCTCAATATCCTTTTCTTTAGGTGATTTCAAAATTGTATTATAAAAATTTGTTGGTATCAAAGCATATTTATCTTCCCATTAATTCTTCTCTTCTTCTACTGCTGAAGACTCTAAAATTGCTCATCAACAACACTTGCAACAGCGTCGACCACGATTCCTCCTCCTGCCGCTACTGCACCGCGAAGGTCTTAAAGAAAAAAAACAAGCACTTTTCCGCCAGGGCCTTAGGTAGATTAATCCACATCTCTCCTTTCATTCTTTATCGTTGCTGCCTTCCCTAACACGCTTCTGCATTTTGCCTCCAATGCCTCATAGGCTCCTGCAACAGCCTCCACCGTCTCTTCTTCCTCCTCCCTCTACATTTGTAGGCATACTCGAGTTATCTTCTCTGATTAATCGGGAGGTTTGAAGAGGGAGCCCACAGGGTAAGAGAGTTGCACATGTGAATTTTGCATGTGTAGAAAAAAAAAAGGTTTAAAAAAAAGCGCTTGTGCTTGAAGACTTCATGTTAACTATTTTCAGTTCCAACTCTATGCCTATTTAACTTATGTTGACTCAGCCAAGTCTAGATCAATCAACGAGCTCTAACGCTCTTCCCATGTCTCGGGTATAGCGTTAATTGCCTCCTCATTTTAAGGTTGTTTGAGTTTTTTTTTCCTTTTTCCAAAACAATCATTATGACTACTATAAACAAAACTCCAAATGCTTTGGTGCACTCAACACCAACGAATTCCATCTTACCACCATCAATATTTCTGCATAACTTCTCTCAAACTCACCTCTACCAACTATCTCTCATGGAAGCTTCAGTTTCAAATATTCTTCATTGGTTATGATCTCCTTGGGTACATTGATGGTTCTAAACCTTGTCCACCGAAGACACTCACTGCTAACTACTCTACAACACCAAATCTAGATTACAACGTTTGGGTTCGACAAGATCAACTGATCCTTAATGCCCTTATCAGTTGTCTGTCTCCTACAATTATCTCATTCATTGCTCGAGCCACCACGTTACTAGAAGCATGGACTATTCTTACTAATACATACGCCAAATTATCTTGTGGACGCATCAAACAAGTCTACACAACTTTTTGAAATTATTTTCTCTGATGTATGGATTTCACCTATTTTGTCCGAAGATGGTTTCAAATACTATATAATTTTCGTTGATCACTTTACCAAATACATATAGTTTTACCTACTAAAATGAAAATCTAAAGTTCAAGAATTTATTAAGGGTTACAAAGCCATCGAAGAAAATTATTTTAAACGCAAAATTATCACACTCTAGTCAGATCATGGGGTGAATATATGAGCCTCAAAGATTACCTTTCTCTAAATGACATTTCTTATTTAACCACTCCACCTCATACACCTGAACATAATGACTACTCAGGAAGATGGATCATCATATTGTTGAAATTGGTCGCACCTTACTTTCTCATGCTTCTCTTCCAATTATCTTTTGGTCCCATGACATGATTGTCTATTTAATTAACAAGTTGCCAACAAAAGTTTCCGTAATTTTTAAAAGTAGCTTTCATAGCGTTGGAGTTCATGGCGTAGGATTTGAAGACATTGTCGCCAATGTTAGCATGTTCGCGGTATGTTTTGAAGGACTCTATAGTGGCGTTGCCTCCGTCACTGTAGTTGTTGAGTGTGTTCTCGGGGACCTTGTTGTTGAACCCATAAGAAGTGAACGTGTCGTTGGTGCTATTCCCTGATTCACCGTACCCAATGAAAGTGGACCCTATCACGTTATTGTTGTTACCATAGTTGGTGAAACTACAGTCAATGTTGTTGCCATTTTTGCCGTAACTTTTGAAAGATTGTTCGCCCGTATTGGTATCATTGGAGTAGAAAGCGAAGTTTCTAGAATGACCAACAACATCACCGATGTAGGAAACTGACATAGATTAATGAAAATAACATTTTTTAGATCAAATATTGATCCTTTATTGCCTTGTGTGAATGATATGCCGCCATAATAGAAGCCTGCAGACCAGGCTTCCATCAACGGAACCAAAGGATCTCTAAGTGTCAGAAATAGTTTTTTTTGTTACCAAATTTATGTATAAATACACCTTGTAACCTTGTTAATAATCGTGGAGAATAAAGAGTTTTTCATTAAAAACTTATATGGTATGAGTCGTCGTCAATCCCCAGTGTATCTAATAGCCATTTTTTTGGGCGAGAAGTTTCCCCTCTACGAATCGTTGCTCTACTTTCGCTGCTCCCCAACGCTACACATCGGCTCTTGACCACGATTCTAGCATAGTCATTGCCCCTCATATTTCGTCCTGACGGAACGGCCCCTAGCGTTCCACCTTTCTCCGCCGTTGCATCCTTGTTGCATCCCGTAGCACTACCTCACCTGAGACACCACCGACGTTCCCTGATTTTAATTGCCGTCTTTTTTTTTCCTTAGAGCCCGAGGGCTAATTTCTCCATGAGCCTCCTTCGTCCAACCCAAGCAAGGGAACCCGGGTTAGCATCGGCCCGTAGTTCAATCTTGTGCCTGGTCTGGTTCGCAATGGTTTAAATAAAAATCATGTCAAACCTCAATGGTTGTTGAATCATTTATCATCTTCTCCCATTTCATACTCTAATCCACATAATCATCATTAAACTCTCCACCACAAACTACTTGTGGAAAAACCAATTTCTTCCTCTTCTGAAAAATCAAAATCTCATCAACTATGTGGATGAAACCCTCGTGCCACCTCCTCAATTTGCCACCATGAATTCTACCACCTTACTGTTGAATATCTGGCATTGTGAGCAATGGATCAACGCATTTTTAGCCTCCTCCTTTCCTCCCTCACCAAGGAGACAATGGTCGAAGCCGTTGACCTCTCCATTGCATGCGAGGTCTGACTCGAGTTGGAAAATGCCTTCAGTCATCAATCAAATGCTCGAGAAATCCGTCTCAAAGACTATCTCCAATAGCTAAAGTGTGGCAATCAATCCGATGTTGCTTACACCCGCGTTTTCGAGGATATCTACGATCAACTTCATGCGATTGGCAGATATGTCGACAACACCAACAAAATCCATTAGTTACTCCTTAGACTCGGCACCGAATTTTCCACCTTCTTCGTCATAAAAATGGCCCTCACGCCTCTCCCTCGTTCCTCTGACCTTGTGTCTAGAGCCGAGAGTTTTAAGCTCTTCTAGAAATCTCTTGAGAGTTCTATTTCTCCCGTTGCTGCTTTCACTGTTGCCTCCCATTGTTCAGACTGGTTGACTCTCCGCGGCTCTGATCGAGGTTGTACTGATTTTGGTCTATGGCGTCACCCTCCTCACTGCTAGATATGTTGTCTTAATAGTCACTATGCTAATCGCTGCAACCAACCTTATGCCTGTAGTGAGTCTCATGCCCTCTTGCTAAAGCTTTCATTGGATCGTGCACTCTCAATGGATTTACACCCTCTGACTGGTTTTTGGACATTGGGGCTTCTCCTGATATGTCCAATAACCCATCCGTCCACGGGTAAGGACTCTGTAATTGTGGGGAATGGTGCCTCCTTATTTATCTCACACATTGGTATTATCTCTCCTACCCCCAATATTCAGTTGTTAGATGTTTTAGTTGTTCCTCATCTCACCAAAAATCTTCTTTTAATTAGTAAATTAGCGTCTGATTTTCCTTTATCTGTTACATTTACTAATAATCTTTTCACTGTACAGAATCATCTCACAGGAATGGTGGTGGTAACCTATAAGAGATATGGAGGCTTATATGTGCTGGAGTTTGGCTACCTTACCCTTCTTTTTGTCATTAAGAATAAATTTTTACATGTTTCCTATGATTTATGGCATGCTCACCTTAAACATATAAATCATTCTGTTATTTCTTCTTTACATAAATAATGACATATCTATCTTACTTCTTTATTGCCCTCTTAATCATTATGTAATTCATGTCAATTTGAGAAAAATCATCATATGCCTTATCCACATCATGAACATAGGTCGTCTAATGTGTTAGATCTTACTCATTATGACATATGAGGTCCTTCACCTGTCAAATCCCATTTAGGATTTGCATATTATGTTATTTTCGTTGATGATTTTTTCCGGTTTACTTAACTTTATACTTTGAAATTTAAATGTAATTTTTATGATATTTTTACCTAATTTTAAAAACTTGTGAAAAATCAATGTTTGGTTATAATCATGGTGAATACACTTTATAAATCTAAAACATATTTATCAGCTTCGTTGACGTCTTGATATTTTAACTCTTGTTGCCATCTGTTTGTAAATCTCACTCACAAATTACAATACTGTAAGAAGAGACATCGTTTTCTTAGCCTCAAATTAATGTTTCTACGTGCTTAGTAATCTGTACGTTGATTTCATGAACAGCCTGTAAAAACACCACAGAAACTACCATTAATGGCGGTTTGGGTTCCGCACAGATCACCGTCGGTCCACATTTTTTATCAACGTCCCTTCTCCACGAGATAGTTATCCATTAAATTAGTGGTAAGCAATGTTATAAACACTGGTCATTGGTTCGATTCAGCACAGGCTAATTAGGTTTGATCACAAGAAGTTTTTTCTTCCCCCAATCACTATTTCATTTTGCGTATGGGAAGGCCAGGGGGAGAGCGGCTACTGTTCTTACTGCCATTGACAGCCGGAAGATCAGTAGCTCCTCCCCGGTTGTCTTGTCAAATGAGCAGCGAGATTATTCAATTTTAGCACTGAATTCATTAGTATTAAATACAAAAAATTTAAAATATGGGTGGGAAGGATTAGTATGGGTCCATGAAATCAAAAAAGGTTGTCTCATCACATTGTGCCGTACATGCCCTGTCCGTAGCCGAACATCGCCCTTTGGCTCTTTCCGGGGTCTCTGTCAGGCTTCCTTCCTGAGATTTAGAAGTCTCTGCACCCACGCATGGCTTCTTCTCCCAACCACTCAAAAAGTCGAAACGACACGACAACCCAATCCCTCTTCACTCCGAATTTTAATTGAATCGAGATTGTAATCCGTTTCGGAAATCTACTTACACAGAAGCTTGAATGCCTTCCATTAATCATGGTGGGCTTCCCAATTTACGAATTACTACATGAAGAAACTGCTTCTATACTGTAAAAGATTAAGAAGAAATGACAAATACAGAGTTTATTGAAGATGAACGCAGCCATTCAAATCCAATCGATAGTGTTCTGGAGGAGAGAGAAATAGAAGGAGACATAAACACGTCTTAACTACCATAATCTCACACGGGACGACCACCCATTCGATACTTACTCGTAGCATAGCTTCAAACAGAAAACTAAGGCTGCTCCGATCAATGATCTGCGGCCACCCAAGTCATGTCATTTTGGAAAATCCAGTGACAGACTTCAATCTGCCCCGGCCTGCCGCCAAGGGCCGTGAAAGCACCATGACCGCGGCCCCACGACGATGTGTCTATGTGACAGATGGCCAGGCCGTGATTGATCTTCTGCTTCTTCTCAACGTCCAAGATGTCGGCTTCGTAGACGCGAACCTTGGGCACCGAGTGGCAGAAATACACCAAATACGGGAACAGACTCTGGTGACACGAGACGCTCTTCGTCACTTTGCCGCCGTTTATTCCTACCACCCGTCCGATCTCCACCTTCCCTTTTGATCCGCCCAAGCACTCCGTGCTCTTCACCGTCACATCTTTTCCCAGCACCTGTACCGCGAAATCCACCATGTCCTCCGCCGATGTCACGCACCGCTTCGTCTCCCCCCGGCTCGGCTCCCGCTCGCACTCCTTCAACGTCTTTCCCACGATGTTCGCCAGCGTCGAGTTCTCGTCGGAGTTGAAGTCCTTTAGAAGTTCTCCCATCTGCGCTGACGAAAACGGGAGCTTCTTCGCGAGCGATCGCGGCAGGAATGACCGCGGCGGCATCTTGTCGGTGATGTCCGGCATCTTCATCACTGTTCCTTGCTTCAAATTCGACTCCCTGAAGAACTTTCCTTCTTCCACCACCCACTTGTTCGTCGTAATGCCTCTACGGGTTTTAGATGAAGTGATCGTCTTGTATTCAGCGAATGAAATGGTGTTCTTCTTCTCGTAGTCTTTGAACGTGGTGTTTGCGTTGCTGTACGTCTTGAATCCGATCGTCTGGTTGTTCGCTCCCTTGCCGTAATGCTTGAACGCGTCGGATCCGGGGTTCGCCGAGTTTCCGTAATTTGTGAAAGTAGCTTTTGCGTAATTGGAGCTTTTGGCGTAAGACAAGAAGGAATCGTCGCCGACGTTGGATTGGTCGCGGTAGCTGTTGAAGGACTCCGAGCCAAAATTCCCTCTGTCGCCGTAGCTTTTGAAGGTGTTCGTAGGCACGTTGCCGTTCTTGCCATAGGAAGTGAACGTGTCATTGGCGGCAACCGCTGATTCACCGTACCCGGAGAAAGTGGACCCCAAGACGTTAGAGTCCTTTGCATAGCTGGTGAAACTGGTGGGTATGCCGGTGCTTTTTCTTCCGTAACTGGAAAAAGATTGGTCGCCGGCGTTGGTCTCGTCGGAGTAGGAGCTGAAGCTTCGAGTACCGGTTCCGTCCTGGTCGTAGGCGTTAAATCCAAGATTGGGGACGTTGCCATTCCGCCCATAATTGGTGAACTCGCCGGAGTTGCCGAGCCCAGAGACGGAATAGCTGGAGAATTGCTCGGAGAGGACGTTGACATCGGGGCCGTAATTTACAAAAGTGTCCTTGTGTCCGAGAGATTCGCGACTGTACCGCTTGAAGGAGTCAGCAACGACGTTCTCCCCGTCGGAGTAGTTCTTGAAGGAGTTCCCATCACCGAGGGCCCGGGTGCCATAATTGGTGAAATTCTGATTAACGTAGTTGGCGAAGTTGGAATACCCGTTATGTTTGGCTAGACTAGGAGACGTCTGAGGAAAGCAGAAGAGGTTGGCCCATGCGCAGAAGGATGGGAGTTGGGTGGACAACGCATTTTGATCCGCAAAGCTCTGGAGAATAGCAGAGTTGTGGGGTGTGAGAGGGGAGAGCTTCGAAAGGAGAAATGCCGGTTTGGGGAGTCTGTTGGGGATCTTCTGTGTCCAGTACCGCAGAAACGAAGCCTTGGGAGTGAAGGGGTTATCGGCGGTGGTGGCTACTGCAATGGCTGACACCTGCAAAACCAGACAAACGAAATCAGGAGACTCATAAAGAGCGGAATCAAAAACTCTTTAAGAAAGAAAACTCAGAACCCACTACTGAGAGAAGTAGATGGAGAAGAAAGGGAAGCTGCATTTTCGCTCTGGAGAGAGGCACAGTTGAGGGAGTGGAAAAGAAAGGGTAATAAATAGACGAGGGGAAGCTCTTCCCTCTCACCACCGGTCGGACCCTTTGTTTATTTTAGTGCAGAATTTTTTGGAGCGTTAAGCAGTTGACGCCAAAGGAGAGCCAATTATTCCTAACGAAATGTCAGAAACTCTCATAACGTTACGATATTCAGGAGCTTCGAGAAATTATAGGCTACGCCGGACGTCCTGCTCTCCTAGTTTCACCCTTTTTCCCACTTTTTTATCATAATTGCGCTTTCAACGTTCAACCCACTCAGATCTTTTCTCTCTCTCTCATGGTGGGAAATCATCTTAAATTTCAATTCCTTCTTTGAAACTGAGCACTGGCACTGATCAGCGAGTGATTTCTCGGTGCTGGAACAGATGACCGTGTGAGCTGAAGCCTGATGGAAAGACGAGATTGGAAACTGAAATTGCAACCGCTGAGCGCCTGTACTGTAATCGCACTCACTGGAATAATGGAAGTAGAAACGAAAATCGTTCCTCTTTTGCTTTTGAAATAAATGATTACGGAGCCCCTCGAAGTGGGATGCTTAAAAAACGCCTTTTCTTTTCATGTTCTCGGGGAATCTCTTCCGAGCACTTTGAAGGATCACTGCTGCCACTGTTCGACCGACACCAGGAAGCAGAAGAGGAGGGACCGGCACAGATTAAACAAGGATGAAGAGCATTTTTTTAGATTAAACTCCTGTCGAATCAATCTATATTGTCTTGTACATCTCAACCATCACTGCTTGTTTGATTACTTGACCGTTTTTACTCTAGAGAAGCAGTCGAGGTAATTGAGCCGGAGACTGCTTACAGAGAGTCATTTTCTGTAGCTCGAGAAGATCTTCTTTGGGGTTTCGACTTCTCTTTCAATCATCAACTTCTCAAGGACGACTCAGCTCACCACAATCTCTCAGTTTCCAATTGTTTACAAGGACAGGCGTCTCTGTTCTTGGATCACTACCAGACCTTTGAGCTCTAAACACCATTAATCTCGCACTCAAATCTGTCCAAAAGAAGCACTTCTCTTTCTCTCGTTGTTCAGTTAGAGATTTGTTTTCACTTTTCAGTCATTGGATAAAGATATCAACTGTTTCACAAAAACTGAAACGACACATACTTTTTTAAACGTCTCCGTTCAGAAAAATGGAAAATAGAGTTCGTCACCACAAAAGCCGATTCTTTACCCTCTATCTTCAGATTCCATGGCGCTGGACTTGCCGTCCTTAAACTGATTCTTTGAAAGAGGGTCCGGATAACACAGACCAAGCACACAGAGAAGAGATAAAAACAAGGAATCGAAGAAGATCTGATTTTTCTGTCTTTCTATTTCCAAGAAAACGGAGATTGATGACATCGATAGGGTGATCAATGCAATATATCCTATTTGTTTGAGTCTGTAAACGGGTTACATTTCAATCTCGCAGCACAATTCCCGTTGGAATTGGAAAATCTGACAAAAAAATGCTCCCTTTATCTGATTATTTTTTAGCTTAGTTTATGACAGAAGTCGATTGACCCTTAACTCATAGGATTATGGCAGGGTAGTTTATACACTCTGAAGTATAAACTCCGGTAATCGCCACTGCCGACAGTTCCCACTATCCCATCTCAACCGGCCTAAACTTTCAAACTTTCAGACTTTGACTGCGACCTCCACTTTCACGAAACGCCTTGGCATCGGTGATTTGGTATCCAAAGTCAGACAGGAGACGGGAACCCTGTCTGCGCATTCGAAGATGGAAGTATTTTCGGCATCAATCGCTGCGGCTTCTTCGCTGTGTATACAGGAGATCGACTTGCAGCCCTTCGAACGAATACGGATGCCTGAGATTCTCTATATCCATTGAAACAACCTAAGAAGTGTACGTAAAAATGGGGAGAGGCTTCTTACAAATTTAAAACATCATCCAATTTTTTTTTTTTTTTGCAATCTGTAAGCATGAACTCTGATCTGTGGGTGAAAAGAAAATATTTTTCGTTTTTTAGGCAGAAGCAGCGAGCGAGAGAAAAGAAGAAAATGATAGAAATTAAATAAGAAAGACTTGGTGATCCAGATTCCAGATTGGTGGTGAAATTGAAGGAAGCCATTTTACAGCAACTTCTTTCGGCTTCAACAAATCTTTTCCTTCCATTTTTTCCTTTCTGCTCATCGATCTACGACCACCCAAGTCATGTCATTTTGAAAAATCCAGTGACAGACTTCAATCTTCCCCGGCCCGCCGCCCAGGGCCATGAAAGCACCATGACCCTGGCCCCATGCCGATGTGTCTATATGACAGATGGCCAGGCCGTGATTGATCTTCTGCTTTGTCTCGAAGTCCATGATGTCGGCTTCGTAGACGCGAACCTTGGGCACCGAATGGCAGAAATACACCAAATACGGGAACAGACTCTGGTGACATGAGACGCTCTTCGTCACTTTCCCGCCGTTTATTCCCACCACCCGTCCGATCTCCACCCTCCCTTTTGATCCGCCCAAGCTCTCCGTGCTCTTCACCGTCACATCGTTTCCCAGCACCTGCACCGCGAAATCGATCATGTCCTCCGCCGATGTCACGCACCGCTTCGTTTCCCCCAGGCTTGGCTCCCGCTCGCACTCCCTCAGCGTCTTTCCCACGATGTTCGCCAGCGTCGAATTCTCGTTGGAGTTGAAGTCCTTCAGAAGTACTCCCATCTGCGCTGACGAAAACGGGAGCTTCTTCGCGAGCGATCGCGGCAGGAATGACCGCGGCGGCATCTTGTCGGCGATGTCCGGCATCTTCATCACCGTTCCGTGCTTCAAATTCGACTCCCGGAAGAACTTTCCTTCTTCCACCACCCACTTGTTTGTCGTAATGCCTTCACCGGTTTTAGACAAAGAGCTCTTTTCGTTCTTGTATACGGCGAAGGAAACGGTGTTCTTCTTCTCGTAGTCCTTAAACGTGGTGTTTTCTCCGCTGTATGCCTTGAATCCGATCGACTGTTCCGTCGCTCCCTTGCCGTACTGCTTGAACGTGTCAGATCCGGGGTTTGCAGAGTTTCCGTAATTTTTAAAAGTAGTTTTCGCAGCGTTGGAGTTCTTGGCGTAAGATTTGAAGACATTGTCGCCAACGTTGGCTTGGTCGCGGTATGTTTTGAAGGATTCCACGGCGGCGTTGCCTCCGTCACCGTAGACGTTGAATGTGTTCTCGGGGACATTGCCGTTGAACCCATAAGAAGTGAATGTGTCGTTGGCGCTATTCCCCGATTCACCGTACCCAGTGAAAGTTGACCCTATCACGTTACTGTTGTTACCGTAGCTGGTGAAACTGGAGTCGATGCTGTTGCCATTTTTGCCGTAACTTCTGAAAGATTGGTCGCCGGCGTTGGTATCATCGGAGTAGGAAGCGAAATTTCTAGACTGGCCAGCAGCATTGTTGTCGTAGGAGCCGAACTTGAGATCGGGCACGTTGACATTCCGACCGTAGCTGGTGAAATCGCCGGAGCCTCCGAGACCCTTCGTAGAATAGCTGGAGAATTCGTTGGAGAGGACGTTAACGTCCTGTCCGTAGTTTTTAAAGCTCTCCTTGTGTCCGAGCGAGTCGCGACTGTATCGCTTGAATGAGTCGGCAACGACGTTTTCACCGTCGGAGTAGTTCTTGAATGAGTCCGTGCCACCGAGTCGGCCGGTGCCGTAGTTGGTGAAATTCTGATCAACGTACTTGACGAAGTCAGAGTCCCCGTCATGCTTGGCTAGATTAGGAGACGACTGGGGAAAGCAGAAGAGGTTGGCCCAGGCGCAGAAGGAAGGGAGGTGGTCGGAGAGAGCGTTTTGGTCAACATACGCTTGGAGAATAGCAGATTTTTCGGGGGGGAGAGGAGAGAGCTTCGAGAGAAGAAATGCGGGTTTTGGTAGTTTGTTGGGGATCTTCTGTGCCCAGTATCGAAGAAGCGAGGCCTTGGGAGTGAAGGGATTGGTCCCGACGGCCTCGGAAGCAAATGACACCTGCAAAAACAGACAGAAAATCGGTACAGAAATGACGCAAGAAAGACAAAGAAGATTCAAGAAATGGCAACTTCTAACTCACTGTACAGAGACAGACGAAGCAGAGAAGGAGAAGCAATGGATGCTTCATTTTTCCTCCGGGTCAGTGAAAATTGAAACAGAGGAACCAGCAGAGGAGAGCATCAGGATGTTTAGCTTTGCAGATAGGAGGAGCATAAATAGGGGAAGCGAAAGCGAGCCACAGTTGTGTTTGTGTTTCTTTTCTTTTCTTTTCTCCCTCGTTGCTTTACGCTTTTTCTTTCTGTCCTTTGTTTATCTAATCTTCTTCTTTTCCCACTGTACGATGCCATTTTTGTTCAGTTTTTGCCCCCAAATCGACCATTTATGTCTATTTCTTCATCGTCACTAATCAAAATAATATAATCAATAATTTGAAAGAAAAATAGTTGTAACAGACAAAACAGATCAGTGATGCAAGTTGAGGGAGAGAAGAAGCCTAGACAGCATTGTTCATGCGATCTTGAGAGTGTATTGGAGAACCCTGGAAAATTAAATGCTCCACTCAATGTTGCACAGAGTGGTTGTGCTCCATTTTCTGGTCACTGTGACAATCCCACCTGGTCAATTCTTACTCTGTTATAATCCCATTGAAGAGCTCGAAGAGGGATACTATCACTATGTATGGCAGGTTCATCCTGTTAAAGAAGACCCTTTAATTTCTCGCTCTCTGGGGAATCTTTCCTGAGAAGATTACAGCGACGACTGAGAGGCCGACACAGAGAAGAAGAAGAAGAAAAGAGTAGACTGACACAGGCATGCATTTCAAAAAGCATAAAGTGACATTTTCAAATAATAAATTCTACTGCCTTGTGAAACTCAATTGCTGCTGCTTTGTTTCCTAGTCCTGTAACCCTCGTGGCCTTTATTTACAGCGAGAAAAACCATTTTTGCACTTGAATTTTCTTGTTAAAATCATCATAAAGAAATATTTTCAGTGAACGGAAAGCTTAGAAGCACGCGTTTTACTGTACAGAGATATCGTGCATCAGGTTCCCCCGTTTTTCTTTGTTTCTTCTGGTTAAAACGCGTCTAGTATTTGTCTGTTTACCCTCTCTTCTCTCTGTTTTCCATTAATATAAGTCTCGTTTTTCCCTCTCCTGACAGGTTCAACTGTCCAACGCTCCAAGCCATTTTTTTTTATGCAAACACGTTTCATCTTTCTGTGCCCGAAGAAGAAGCCTTGGCTTGCTTTCAAGATGTCCTCAATCTACAATGAAGTTGAAACCGCAGTTCATTACCAGAGTCTTTTGGTTATTTACTCTCCATTGTTCAGGCTTGTTGACGTCGGAATCAAATGGAACTCGAGTTGCTCTCCCTGTTCAAATTCAATGGAGGGTTGGAGTTGCCCGGAAGCCATTGTTGTCCTGGAAGGGAAGCATTTAAAGGGAAATAGAATTCATCAAAAAGGCTAACAAGCAAACTGAAATCCACGACGGACAATTGACATTTTAAGAATCTGCTTCTAGCTAAAACCCAGAAAGAACAAACGTAGGCTATTCGTGTGTTATTTTTCTCAACTTCCAGTCAACAGAAATTTATGAAAGATCTAACTAACAAGCTTCTAGTTCCAGTACTGGTTCGACCAGTGACTCTTTTTTTTTTTCTAGGGGAGAGTTTCCGTCCACACATGACAGTCACCATTGATTCGCAGATAATACAAGATATCAATTAATTAAGAAAGGCATAATTGAATCCAGGTTGGTCGAGAAGCTAGAACTAAGAAAAACCCATATTTCTGTTGGGTTCAGTAACCAGTGCTTGTCAGTAGCAGAAGCTCCGCCATTATAGAGCAGGTCATCGTCTAGATTCACGTGGTGAAAGAGATACATGCGTCGTGATGCTTTATTTTATCAGAGAAAGAGAGACAAGGGTCAAGAAATACAGAGAATAATCTCTTATAATAAGCGAGAAGGATAAAATGTAGATTAATTAGAAGGAGCTGAATCCTTGTATTTTTATCGATCTTCTCTACACTGCTCACTTTGAACTGGACTCAGATACATCAAAGAGAAGGAAATGATAGATCCGGAGTAGGTGAGTGGACCCTAGAATCGTGTTGGAAACAGCTCATCCCTGACCAGTTCAGATTGATCCCTTCATCAGTTGCTCAATCTTTTGAAGAGGGCCTGTCCTACACTGTAAACAAATTGATTCTGGAGCTGGAAAACAGGTCTATCATTTATGTTTCTGTAGTCCTACATTAAATTACTCGATTGTTTTGCAGATCCTCCTATATTCAACTAAAATTTCTATCTGGACATGCCCTAGATTTATCGATATCTATTAAGAATCCGATTTAAATCTAATAAGCGTATAGATTTATAAATTTGTACATAAGTATGATTCTTGATAATAAAAAAAATTGAATAAACAATTCTTGAACTTTGATAAATTGCTTTCTATAAGAAGAGACTTGCATGGATAAAGCCACCCACAAATTTCAGCAACCAAATTGAAAAAAAGAAAAAATACAGACACATCAAAGGAGAGAGAGGGCAGCCACTAAAAAGCAAGAAATATGGGTAAAATGAAAACTGCATTGGATAATATCATATCTGATGAACCAAAGCAACCATCTGGTAGATACCAATATTTAAAATTCCATAAGCATCTGATACAGCAAATAAATTACTCAAGCACGAGTTCTAACAGGTAGACTTGCAGTTTCTTTAATCCGGCACGAAAGCAATCATCATTAGCAAAGTGAGACTTCGGACCGATCGGAATTTTGTCCACATGACCATTGAGCTTTGCAAGGTACGATCGGCCTCCTACTCTCGGTAGCTTCTCATGACTGTAACCTGTTTCACTAGCTGACCAGGAAAAAAACAGAAATATCACTTGCAAACCTCAAAAAACCAATTTTGCTTTTTGTGCACTAGTAGTAATAGAGGGAGGTCATTCGTTCACTGGTTACTCTTCCACGACATTCACCAGCTCATATTCCACCAGTGACAAGTTATTTTCTTCCTTTACAGTGAAATCAGCAGGGTCTGTAACTTCAACACGGCCCCACTTGTCCACAGCAAGCCTCATGGATCCCTTGAACATATCAATCTTCGCATTCCGCAGAATCACACTAGTGTCGGGCTTCATCTTGTCCACTGCACACAGCACACACAACAAGTACTGCTTTATATGGCCACCCGTTTGAAATGAGATCAGTATAAAAAAACAGTATAAAAAAACTCAGAAGCATAAGCAAAATGCCTATTATATGCAGGGGTACATGGTGTAGTGTGTAAAATATAGCTTAGCCAGATAAAAAAACCACTTCAAGTATCCCAAAATTATAAGGAAAATAAAAAAGCATAAAAAACAAAAGGTGGGCCATAAAGATGAGAAATCATGTCCGCAAGGCCATCCAATTCCATTCATAAGATTCAGTGCTTACTGAAGGAGAAAGATAACTGCAAACTATCAACAAAACTAAAAAAGTACCATAAAGTCAATTTAAAGAATTAGTTTAAAGAGCATATAAATTATCAAAAAAAACAAGAGGAATGACTTCAGAAGTTCACACGCTTCACTAAAAGGTTAAGCCAAGATTATCAGACAACTTCACTTTCTGGTTCAACCAATGGATAAACACCAGACATTTGGACCCAACTGAGAAGCCCTAGGCTCTGGCATAAAACAAAGCCAACAACTTTCTCTAAAATTTGAAATAACCAGGCAAAAGAGTCTTTTTCCTGTTACTGACCATCAAATGACTGTTACCTCTCTTTGGGTTTCAACAAATGGATAACCACCAGCCATTTGGACCTTACCTGGAAAGCCGTAGCCTTCAGCATAAGAGAGAGCCAACAAGCTTTCTAAGATCTGAATTAACTCGGTCAAGGGTCTTTTTTCCTACCATCAACAATCCAATGGTTAAACACCCTTAAATGGGATGGAGTTGTAGGATTATGAGATGATCTGATCTGAAGCCATGTTCAGTCACTTGCTGAGCCGAATTTATTACTCCAAGTAGACCAAAATAACAAATTTGGCCCAGATTAAAGTTTGCAACTGAAAGAGGCTGGTCTCAATCAAATCTTTAGCACAACAATATAGCAACTCCAGCACAAAAATAAACCAACAAACTCAGATAAATATAGTGTGCAGCATTCAGGATCAGAATGGATATTATAAAGGTGCTGGTATTTTTTCTTTAAAATGCAAAAAAAGGTGTAGAAACTTCAACAACCATTTTTTTGAGAAAGGGTACTTTAACAAAAGTTTGACACTCCAAGATGAACATTAAGAGGAAGACTTCCCACTTCATAATTTAACGTTTCTTCAACATAACAACAGCAGGGGTATGATCCAGAAAATGAGGGCCAGGAATGCAATGCTGCCAGAAAGGATGAATCAACTTGAGTGAAAAACAAAGCAGACCATTTAACACAACCCTTCTTCGTTTGATCTCTCCTTTCTGATAATTATGTTGCTTGGGAGTGTCTTCAATTAATATCTTTCTGTCATCTTTAAAAAAAAGGAAAAAACAAAGATCCTTTTCTCTCTTTTTCTTGAGTGTAATTTTGATGCTTAAGGGATACAGATCAGAACAAGCAGCTATGATCCAATAGCTGCAAGCAGCAGAAGCATAGATCCTGCCTATTTTAAGGAAAATGAAGATGCTCAGAATGAACATGGTGCACATTATTACTAACTGCACCAGCATAATAGAGCTCTAGAGACAAGAAGCTCTCAAGAACATTTTGATAGACATGTTTTTTTTGAAAAAAAATAGAGTACATCTTTGCCTTCGACATCATTTTTTTGTTGGCTAAAAATTTAAGGATCTCACGGCACTCATCCTATTCCATGCATGCAATGAGTAGTTCATGCAGACATTTCAGTTAAAGATTATTTTTCTTCAGCTGTAGTGACTTCCAAAGTCACAGTCCAGAAGAGAAATGTGGTGAAGTGCAAGGCCAGAACAATATCAGCACCAAGAAGGGGTTCAATTATTGGGCTTCGACTGATAAAGAAAACAAGTGCAACAACCTCTTTTGATTCTTTATGTTGAACATGACGTATTGAGAACGGAGAAGGATCAGTGGTATTGAGTATAGAGAAAGACACATATAATAGAATACTGGAACCAGTTTCACAAGTTTAGGTAAGTAGAGACGATTCTCAGGAACTTCTAAACAGAAGCATGTCAGCTCACTTTTGAGTAAGAACTTAGAACAATAAAGCATTCAGGATAGTTTTCAACAAATGGTCACTGATTTTGTCAAAAAAAAAAAAAAAAAATTCAACCATCCCAACTCAGGGCCGTGAAAACTCAGCCAAAGATTAGGCTGAACAAGGGAAGAATATACTGAAGACTGTTGACCATTCTACCTTTTTAAGAACAACAGAGTTCACCATACTGAATCACACAAAAATCACAACAAAGATGAAGTGAACCACATTGGCCACAAATACATCATATAGGCACTCAACCTACACCTCATTTAATAACATACTATGACGGAGTTCATTCACTTAAAGCTGTTCTAAGGCTTTTCATAGGGTGTTCAAATAAGTTGGAATACAACTACATGTCACAACTGCAAAGCCTGAATGAAATCTGTTTAGATCACATAGCTCAAATGTCCAATGATCATTCGTCCAATTAGTTTGATGAAACCCCAACCAAGGGCCCATTTAGAGGTATTAACGCAGACAGTGAAAGAAACCTTATTGGATTATGTGGGTAGGAGAACCCTCACATTGAACTAAACAAAAATAGATGATAAAAAAAGCTGAGGGAATGATACTAAAATCAGCTTTACCTACAACTTCATATGTCTTATTCCTCAATCAGTAGCTTAATTAAGGCTGCAAGGTAGATTGGATAATAGGAAAAGTGTTTGCCGAAATTGCATACAATTAAATATCTATAAATCAATACCTGTAAGATCAATAAAGAGAAAATACAGTCAAGGAACAAGGAAGTCTTTTCTTAAATTCCCTTCTGACAAAAAAATCTTGTTTTGGTTCCAAATATCTTTTCTAAAAAAATCTAGGCATCAGTAAGCTGGAATATCCATGGGATATGCACAACTTTCCTGCATAGACCAAAGAAAATGGTCTGACACTTTTGTGATAACAGGACATCTTTGATCCAATTATCTAATTGCACCAAATGCATATTGAGCCTACAAGCAAACCTACGATGTGCAAAATGAGTGTAGATATGCAAGATCTCATTAAGGCAGGGTTTGTTGTACCTCTATCAGCATAACAAACTAGAAATTGCCTATGCAAATCAGAATTTTAGATATTATTTTTCCTCTTAACTGTATTTGGTCTCATGTTCCTAGATCAGCTAATTCATCTTAGCTTTTTTCCAGCAAAACAAGGGATCTCTTTCCAATCTCTTGTGGTAATGGGAGATCAACTTGCCAAGCCCTTGTCGTTAGATTATTGGCTTTTGCCGTGAATAAAATTCACCTTTCTAAAAAAAATAAGTCATATCTTCACTACACCGGTGTAAGCTAAACTGCAAAGGACTCCACAGGAAATACAGTTGAAAAGCATAGATAGTAGAACATAATATATGACAAACAAAACAAACACAGGAATCATACGATAAATAACAATTCCATCTCAAGAAATTATGCCTTACATTTTTTACAAAAAAAAAAGCCAAATGGAATCCATCATTTGAGGCAAACAGTTGTTGATTGACACATACTCATCCATTTCCCACTAGTATTGTTAGAACGTTCTAACAAATGTTAAACAGTAATTCATACCATAAAATATTATTGATACATTATGATAATAAATTTAGTCAGAATAATCACGTCTAAAAGAGAACATAATTTTGGAAAAATATTTTTATGAAAGCTGCAGTACAATGTCCATATGATCTTATTTTTTAATTCAAATGTGGTAAGAATGTGTCTTGTAGGTACAACAACAAACAACAAATGACCCAAAAGAAATACCATAGCATATCTCCATATGAAATAATTGCATTTTTATTCCACTGAATTTTTTTTTATATTTTCAATATAAATACATCCATGTTTATTGCAAATCAAGAAAACTAAGAAGTCATAACAACAGGCGGTTGTAAATATCTAAAAATAAACAACTGCGGTCCTCCCTAAAGAAAAACTAAACCCCAAGTGTGATATCAATGCTAAGCTATGCACATTAACTTCATCTTAAAGATGTAAGTGCATAAGCAGTAGCTCCGGTGAAAATGTTTTCCCAAATGAACAGAGCAAATCATGACAAGAGAACTCCAATGGCATAAGAACAGCAATCATTCAACATGAATGACTCCACTGAAGAATAAATATGACATAAATATACTCAACTAGTCTCATGCCACAAAACCCATATCTCAATTCAAACATAATAATTTTGCACAGAAACAAGAAAGCATAACTAAATCATGGTGCCTAATCTGGATAGATAAGGTAAGGTAAACTGTTCAAACATTATAAAAAGTGGCCTCCATTTATATATGAAAATACCATAAAGTAACAACTTTTTGTTGAGATGGTTTATTCATCAGATAATGTAAAACCTAAGGCCAGAGAACAACAACACATGTCACAATTCAAATAGTTCAAGTTAGATTACTAAATAACCATTGAATGAGACTACCAAAAAATGGGTTATCCATATTGGTAAAGCCATTATTTGGTGACTAGAGCTGTGCATTTTAGCAATTCTGTCCCAAAAGTGCCCAACATCCTAATCCACCCACTACACCTACACCTGTTAAGTAGATACATATAAAGCAGTTTGGCACTTTTCAGACTATGCATCACATCACAAAGAAATAAGAATTATACCTTGATCATTTCTGGCTGTAAAGACAATCATCCCAGTTTCATCTCCAACCAGACACTCAGCAATACGCATTTGACGAACTTGGGGCCCATCAGGGCGGCCCTTCTGCAAAACCATTTTCGAACTTACCACCTTCACAATTAGGGTGTGGCCGCTAGTTCCAGGTCGGAGTTGATCCACCTTAGTAAATACAGGTTTCCTCATTCCAGGCTTAGCCTCAGCCATTTCTAACCAAACCTGTTCATTTAATAACAAAAAAAATAATTATTTATTTTTAAAATGAAAAAAGAATAAAATGTCAAATAATATTCTGATGAAATAACTAAGCCAGAGTTAGAAGAAGAATCAAAAACAAAATCATAACCGTAGGCTATAGAACAAAATTTAGAATCATAAATAAAATAATGTAACAATGCATAAATAAATGTTTTCTAAAAAAAATACAGTGATATTTAACTTTAAATCAGGAAATCATGACAGATGGATCCAAATTACGATTACTGTGGGATTACGAGGTTCAAAACCTAACAAAGAAGACAAAATACATCATTTATTAGAGAACATAATCACTGGTACACACAGTGACTGGATGCAGCTCGCACAGAGAAAAATAGAGCACAAACTCTAGCAGTCTGGCATGCTAAAAAATTTCTATAATCATCAAAGCATAAACAGGGATCCTAAGATGAATTGAGTAAGAGATCAGAGGTGGCAATGAGAAAACTAGGGTAAGTAAAGTCTTTACCTTGGTGAAGATGCAGGTATAACTACAACAGAGATTCTTTAAGAATAAGCCAACGTCTCTTTTGGGTTTAATGAGCAAATAAGCATTAGACTTTTCAATCTAACTGGGAAGTCATAGGGTCCAGCATAAAATAAAGCCAAAAAATGTTTCTATGATTTTAAACAACCAGGGCAAGATCCTCTTTTCCCAAAATTGACAGGCCATTGGTTGTCAAAGGCAATCTCTTTTTTGAGTTCAACCCACTTAATAAGCGCCAAAAATTTGGATCTAACTAGGAAGCCATAGCCTCCAGCATCAGATAAAGCGAACAAGCTTTTCTAGGATTTGAAGAAACCAGGGCAAGACCCTCTTTCCTGCAATTGACGGGCCATTGGTTGTCAAGGGGCAATCTCTCTTTTGGGTCCAACCAGTTAATAAGCACCTGACTCTTGGACCTAATTGTGAAGCCATAGCCTACAGATAAATAAAGCCAACAAGCTTTTCAAGGATTTGAAGAAACCGGCAAAAGACCCTCTCTTCCTGCCACAAGCCCATCCAATGGTTAATCGATGTACTAAGAGATTATCCTACACTAAGCTATAGGATTATATGATGTCGAACCCATGCTTCTTTGACCTGCTGAAGCGAACTTATGACTACAAATAGACCAGAATAATAAAATCATGAGGCTGGTCGGGCCCAGATTAATGATTTCACAGAAGTCTCAATCAACATCTCTGACAGAAATATACAGCTAACTTCAGCGAACGCATAAAGCAACACTCTCCATATTATCATCCAGTTTCAGCAAACAAAGCCAACCAGCTGAATGGTAAAACTGAGTTCCAGATAATAGAAACAAAAAATGAACTCAATATGCGCAGTACTTCTATGTATTAGAAAGCAAAAAATAATTTTCCACAAACAGTAATAACAGAGAGAAAATCAATAGCAAATATAGACAGAGTAGATCGCCCAGGATGGGAATCAATAGGCACCTCAACAATTATTCCATGCTCCAGTGATGGAAACAAACATTGATAAGAACGCTTGCTACATTAATTTTTAACATTTCCTAGAAAACAACAACACCGGAGGCATGACCCAGCCAATTAGGGCGGGGACTGGATCACCGGTAGAAGGGATTCGAAGGTCCTCAGATGGACCGAGTGAGAGATCAGAAACTGCGATGAGAAAACTAGAGTTCACGAAGACTTTACCTTGTCGAAGACGCAACGAGAGAAAAAAAAAACACAGGAATTCAGATTGAGAGATCTGCTTCTGTTGCCTATGAGACGGCGACCATGGACTTGGCATTTTGAAGGACGAAGGGAGTGGTGCGAAGACGTTCGATCTGAGGCATTTTTCTTTCGTCAATCAGAACGGTACACCTGGATAATATTGGTGCATTGGGCAGTAGAGAGTGGGCGACTCGACTCGTCATATCTGCGACGTGAACAGCAAGTCGCCGCATCTACCCTTCAACTATAATGTGGGTCCGGCATATGGGACCCTGCTCTGCCAATTCACGAATCAGCAATCAGAACACATAGAGCTAGTAGCGAGTCAAAAGGGAATGACTCGGGGAGTCTTTGGATGTTCTCGATATACATTAAATGTACTAAAATTAATTTTTTCGAAATAAAAAAGAGGAAAATAAAATTCAACTAATAGTAAACAAATAGTACTTAATCGTTGGTAATCTCTGGGGTGTTTAGTGGTGACATTCTTGGGGATGAGAGTGATGAACATGGTTCCCAAGTTCTTGAAGGTGATCCCTTGATGATGGAAGGAGTTAACTATGTTGGTGATGTCTCTTTTGAGGGTTGACTAACAGAGTTTAAAGAAGTCACAGTTGAAACCATTGGGCTGCGGAGCACGATCGGTAGGTAGGCAGACCAAGGGTGGCTCATTCAATTTTCTTTGTCGAGAAGGGGAGCTCGAGAAGGTTAGCAATTGTATTTGAGATGGTTGGTAGCTGGATGTTGTCGAGCTTTGGACAGTGGGAGCATTCGTCACTGAGCGATAGAGGTCACCTCATTGTTGAGACTTATGAAGTGATACGGTTGATTTTTCTTCTGAATGAGGTTGTCGCATGAAAAAACTTGTTATTGCCATCTCCTTCTAGGAGCCCTTTGTTTCCGGTGGATTCACTCACAGTGAGATAAAGAGATGGAGCGAGTTTGAAGAACGAATCTAACCTCGAATTCAGAGAGAGGGTTGATGACCATTGTCTTCAAATTTGTTATTTTGGATCGTAGGTCAGATTTTTCCGCAATGGTAGCAAGAGGCTTGCTCAAGGCTCACATTTGGAGATGAGGCTTAATATGCTCGAGTATATAGGGAAGAGCCCAGGCATTGTTCCAAAAGCCATGTGTTCTCAAACCTGAACGACTTAGGTCCCCACTGGCCAAGTTTGGTGTCAAGAAGAATCGGGCAATGATTGAGGATTTTACCCATAGAATTTGGGTAGAGCTGAAGCCATTGTCCATTAGCCAAGAAACGATCTAGCTTGGAGAGTATGGGTTTGCGTTGTTGGCAATTAGACCAGGTAAAATTCTTCCCCAGATAAGGGGATGTCTTCCAGGTCGCATGCACCAATGAAATCGACAATTAGGTAGGCAAGTGAAAGAGTGAGAATTTCTGAATTTGGAAGGGATTCAAGGTGATGGGAAAGGTAACAGGGAGTGCGTATTTAAGGAAGGGTGATAAAAGTGTGGATATGACTGAGAATTGGTTGTATTCAGAGTGGGAGACAAGACAAAAGTGTTCTAACAAGGTTGTTCAGAGGGGTTATCCATGGGGGATTGAGGCAAACATAACAAACTATTTGGATGGGGGACGTGGTCGTGTCTTGAATAAGACAAAAAGGTTGTTGTGATGTGACCCGTGTCATGCACAGGTTGACTTATATAGGGGAATTGTAGGTAGGGGTCACAAACTGTATCAGGGGCATTTGTGTAGGGAGGCAAGTGATAGAGATAAAGATAAGGATAAGAGAAGTTGAGATTGTCTCAACTTGTACTTCTAAACCCATGTAAACTTTATTAGTGATAATACTTATTATGTAAAACCTTATCCATTTGTAACCTATAAATACTTGTATTGATAAATGTAAAGTATCATAAAATATTTTATTATTCGTATTCAATATGGTATCAGAGTTTAGATCTCTCTGATTTCTCCTCCCTGGCATCGCTACAAAACCAGAGTCGTGCATCTCTTTGTTCCTTCCTCTCTACTATCACCGAACTCCTTGGTGTCACTATAAAACCAAAGTCGTGCATCTCTTTGTTCCTTCCTCTCTGCCATCACCAAAATCCGACGGAACCTCCAACAATCGTCGATGACGGCACCCGAGCCACCATCGCCGACAATCCTGAGAGCAGCACTCTTACTGGTCATATGCTTTCTCCACTACTATTTATCTCATCAACTGTTTACCTACACCCACACTTAGTCTTCTTTCACTATATTCCAAACTTTTTGGCAACCCTCTTAACTACTCTAAACTCCACAATTTTGGTTGTTTCTGTTATCCATGGCTCCATCCATACACCTCCCTCAAACTCACTCTACGTTCTTCTCCTTATGTTTTTCTAGGGTACTCTACCATTTAAAGTGCCTATTTATGTCTTGACTCCAATACCTTTCGTCTTTATGTGTCGCATCATGTTAAATTCGTTGAGTCACTTTCATCTCATTTTGACCGACCCACGTCTGACATACTCTCCCATTGGTGTTCATCTGTGTCCTTTCTCCAGATTATGATACATCATCTACAACTTTGATCCCTACGCCATTTACAAGCCCCGTTCACCACCTCACCCCACTCCACACCACACTCCCACATCGGTCGACATCATCCATACCTGCTTACTCCCCTCCCCGTGTTATTGTCACCAAATCCAAGAATAACATGTACATGCCCATCCAAAAACTGAACCTCACAACCCAGGTTCCTGCATCTGCCAACCGTGAACCCACAACCGTAAGTCAAGCTATCACCGATCCCAAATGGCGTCAGGCTATGTTTGATGAGTATGATGTTCTTGTTCGAAACGAAATATGGGAACTTGTTCCATCAGATCCTTCGTAGAATCTGGTTGGTTGCAAATAGATTTTTTATGGTTGCAGCATTGACGGGTACAAGGCTCATTTAGTTGCCAAAGGGTGTCACTAGCGCCTTGGAGTTGATTATCATGGAAACTTTAGTCTTGTTGTCAAACATACCACTATGTGTATTGTTCTTAGCCTTGCAGTAAGTTGTGGTTAGTCGCTTCGACAACTTGATGTTAACAATGTTTTTCTCAAATGTACTCTATCTAAAGATGTTTTTATGACCCAACCACCGGGCTTCATCGATCGTAATAATCCCAATTATGTTTGCAAACTTCACAAGGCCCTCTACGGTCTCAAGCAAGAACCCTGTGCTTGGCATCATGAGTTGTGTCAGTTTCTCATTACCTCGAGTTTCACCAACTCTCATGCAGACTCTTCTCTATTTTATCTCTCACACATGTTCAGTTGTGTTGTATATATTGGTCTATGTTAATGACATTATTATTACAAGAAAAAATTATCAAGTTACCACCTACTTGCTTAGAGATTCTCACTCAAGGCTCCTTGGTTTATTTTTTTGGTATTGAAGTTGTTCCTTATTCTTAAGGCCTACTTCTGTCTCAACGCCGGTATATCTCCGATCTCCTTGCTCGCACACGCATGACCAATACAAAACTTGTAGCTACATTGCTTGCCACATCATCTACACTCACAATTAGGGGTACAAGCGAAAGTCACACATGTGCAAGGGAGGGGGGGTTAGCAAGCGGCGGCGACAACTTGTCATCGGGGATGAAGGCGGCGGCAGCGACGGAAACAGAGGCGAAGAAATCGGAGAAAGAAATCAAACCGACGACGACAGAGGCGGTCGGCGGGCAGCTGTCGATGACGATAGCAGCAAACGGGAGGGGCTCGATGGTGATGAGGGGAGGAAGAATCCCCCCCCCCCTTCGTCCCGGTCCCAAATCTCGAGCCCATTCACGAGTCGGCGCGCAAGCTCAGCTCGTTAACACAAACAAGCCTTATTTGGATCTCAAACTTAATTCGAGATCCAAATAAATAGAGTCGAACCGAGCCAAGCTCGAGCCGCTCGAGAACCGGCTCGGTTCGATGCCACCCTACTCACAGTTCAGTCTGGTACGACACTCTCCGATGCATCTAAATATCGGATTGTTGTTAGGAGTCTACAATATTTGTCTCTTACTCGCCCTGACATTACTTATGTGGTAAATAAGTTATCTCAGTTTATGCATTGCCCTATTAATGATCACTGGGATGTAGTCAAGCAATTGCTACGCTATCTTTGTGGGACTCTGGATCATGGTATTGTCTTACATTGACAATCTTCTTTGTCTCTTCATGCATTCTCTAATGCTGATTGGGCAGGTAAAAATGATGATTTCACTTCAACTGGCGCCTATATTGTTTACCTAGGTCGCAATCCTATCTCTTGGAGTTCTAAGAAGCAACGGAATGTGGCTCGATCTTCTACCGAAGTGGAATATCGATCTGTTACAACCACTGCATCTGAGATCCGTTGGATTTGCTCTCTTCTTACTGACCTTGGTGTTTTTCTTCCACGACAATCGATCATTTATTGTGAGAATATCGGTGCTATAATTCTATGTTCCAATTCAGTCTTTCACTCGTGCATTAAACATGTAGCTTTGGATTACTACTTCATTTGAGAACACGTTCAGAGTGGTGCTCTTCAGATGACTCATGTCTCCTCTGTTGATCAATTAGCAGATGCTCTCACCAAACCGCTTCCCCGAACACACTTTTCTTCTTGAAGACCAAGATTGAACTCTCCTCTCGGAACTCCAGATTGTGGGGGCATAATAGAGGTAAAGATAAGTATGAGAGAAGTTGAGATTGTCTTAACTTGCAACTCTAAACCCATGTAAACTCTCTTAGTGATAATGTTTATCATGTAAAACATTATCTCTTTGTAAAGTATCTAAAAATATTTCATTATTCATATTCAATAGCAAGTTATCCAAAATGGGGTCCGCATCATTAATGGCAGGTCTACAATTGTGGGCTAGGGCCGTCATAGGTGCAAAGAGTTTGAAATTTGAATTTGGCTTGTATCTGCATGAACCATCGATAATTCGATGATCATGCAAGTTATCCAACAGGTCAAGAGTATCCCCAGATCGAGGATTTGGTGATGTCAAGTCCGGAGAGAGATCCAAAGGCCAAGGCAATTTGGGTGAAAGTGTGGGTATGCCAAAGTTTGGCAGGGATGCCCAAGATGTTACTCCATTGCCTAGGGGAATTATCTGGTTTTTAAGGAGTCCAGCCTAAGAGTATGGTGATGTCGGGTCAATGGTCAGTGGGGAGAGTAAGGGCGACCATTTTATCAGAGTGTTTGAGGAAATGAAATATCCATTCTCCTGGTCGGAGGAAAGAGTAGGATGGAGATGAATGGAGGTGCAATATTTCGCAGAACCAGGGGGCGATGGATTGTGGGCAAGGTGGTTGGTTGTAGGTGGTGATGATAAGAGACAAAGAAAGTAGTTTTTCGCGTTCCATCTTGAGGGAAAAGGGGATAAATATCCAAGGTGGTGGCAGTAGGCACTGCTGTTGAATTTCTTGTTGGGAGAAGTTAGGTGGTTGAGTGGGTGGGATATTCTGTAGTGTTGTTGTGTTAGAGTGGAGAGGGGGAAATCGGAGGATGGGCGTTGCGGAGGTTGGTATGGCCGGAACTGGTGGTGGTGTGGAGTCTTTTGCTGCTTAGACGTAATGTCTTCCATGTTCCAGTTGGCAAGCAGAGGATTACTAGGGGGTTTGCAGTATCATGTTCTGGAGCCTTACCCTCTTAGGCGTGATCAAATACGTGTGTGATAATGGCGAAGGAACAGAAATTGGTACTGTTTTTATTGTATTCAATTCATTTGATTTTGCACATCTCCTTCCCGGCCACATTCACGCAAGTCAGGGTGAAAGCAGACTACTTGAATCTGTTCTTCGCAAGAGTGTTTTAAAATTTAAATAAAAGAAAATGAGAACGTGTGTTAAAAATAAGAAAACCACTCTACAGTAGCATGAAGTTGAATCACTTGACATGCAACTGTAAATCATTTAACAGGCTAAAATGGATAAAATCAAAACGCGCAAATGCACAATTGCAGCCTGTAATTAACAAAACAGGAGTTCAGAATTCAGAGCCCTTGACTCATGAAACGGAAACTCTTGTTAAGACACTTTAAATCCTTACAGCCGCCCGTTGATAGTCACATGACCCACCTTATTGAAGCGGCTTATTTTAGTTTATAATATAAACCCACACGCAAGCTTATGAAAGGTAAGACAGAATTTAAAGGTATTGGCTGGCCAATTTCCCTTCCTTGACGATGTAATGTTGAGGAGGGAAATCTTCTCCCTTGAAGTATTTGTCCAACATGTCTTTGACTCCCGCGGCATAGCGCAACTGCACAGCATATCATTATATAACCCATCAAGAGTCTAGTCTGTAATCGCCTCAAAAACAGACCAAGAGAGAAAGTTAACTAGCCTGAGCGTCAATGGTTGTGCCAGATATATGAGGCGTCATTGCATGGTTTGGCATGTATCTCCATATATGGTCTTTGGGAGCTGGTTGAGGAGACCACACATCCCCACTGTAACCTGCAAATTTTGGAAAAGATATAAAGGGCGTTGGATCTGTTGAAGAAATTTTTCTACAGCCTACGAAACAGGATGTCGAGTGAACTCATTTATCCCCTTGTGAATATGTCCAATTTTGGTACCAAACCCACCCCCATATAAAAGACAGGAAGATGCCAATGGTGAAGTACTAAAATACGGGAAGTTTTCCAAGTTCAAATTTGTTAGTGTAGACCAATAAGGTTAATCCCCGGTGAGAGAATGGAAGGAGCCCATTTAAGGAACGATGGGTCTTATCTATCTTCTCTATTTGATCCTGAGTGGGACCTATTCACGTGGAAGCCAGTAAGTCCCACTAGGAGACCAATCACGTGGGAGCAAAATGGGTCCAACTGTACCACAAATAACCTATAAATGCCCAATCCAAACGATAAGAAGCAACAAATGAGGGATGTGAGTGACCTGCCATGTATCTCACATTCAATTACCTGCAATGTGCCCACTTGAACAAGCATCGGCAACAGCCTGGGTATCCATGATGGCTCCTCGAGCATTATTCACAATAAGAACTCCCTTCTTCAGCTTTGCAATCCTTGCGCTGTCAAACATCCCTCTGCCAAAAAATAATAATAATTTTATGTAGATAAGCTATATATAGAATTTGTAGAATCACAAATAATAATTCCTTACCTGGTTTTCTCGGTGAGAGGCATGTTAATAACAATAATGTCACACTTAGGAAGCATTTTATCGACATCCTCTTCAAACTTTGCACCTAACTGGTTCTCCAATTCTGGGTCCATCTTGATCCGATCATGATAGAGGAGATTACAGTTGAAGGGCTTCAACCGTTGCAATAGAAGTTTGCCAATGCGCCCTGCACCAACTGTTCCCACTGTTTTTCCCTCCAGATCATAAGCTCTGTGAGCAATAGCTGCCACATTCCAATCTCCAGAAATCACTTGCTGATATCCAGGTACGAAATTGCGAACAAGGATGAGAATCCTCATCAGCTCATCTTCAGCAACTGAAACCACGTTGCTTCCAGTAACCTCAGCAACAGTTAATCCAGCCTCAGCTGCAGCTTTTAAGTCAATATGGTCCGAACCAATTCCTGCAGTGAGAAGCAGTTGCAAGTTTTTGGCTTTCTTGATTCGTTCTGCTGTTACATAGGCTGGATGGAAAGGCGTGCTTATGAGCACATGCAGATCAGGAATATGCTTTTCCAGCTCTGTATTGGAAAATTAACGTATCCTATGTGAGTTAAAATACAAACAGTTTTCAATAATTAAAACACAAAGTAACAAGTTGGAGCAAGCGGTGAATAAGGATAATGAGCGTTTAGCTTTCTTCTCACATCTAATGAAATTGAATCTATCACTTAATTGATAACTTACTAATATAACTAGCAAACAGTAAGTAAATTGGAGGTATTGTAGTCTATTCTCATGAGTGCTGACAAACTATCGGGCAACAAACTATCATGCTAATAATGCATTTGATTCAAGATGTTTAAATTGTGAAAAGAGTACATATCAACAATGATTAAACGTACTAACCACAAGTAGGTCCTTCCTTGTCATCAGTAACAATGTATTGATGGCCCTGTGATTCTAGCCAGTCGCGTATGCCCAAAGCTCCCTCTGCACATCCAACGAAATTGGGATTCATTGAAGCATATTCGTTGGCTTTGTAGAACACTCCCACAATCTTCTTACTCCCCGGTGAGGCCTGCGTTTGTGAACGAGACATTTAATTACCAAACCTAACATTGCATTAGGTTTAAAAGGGAATATTAACTATGAAGAAGAAATGACCCAGTTTTGGACATTGCTACTGCTAATACCGCATTTTACTGTTAGATCCAAGTATAAAATATGTGTCATAGCTGCTCCGTCAACTGTTCCAATCTAAACGATGTTCGTAGATCTATTAGTGGTCAAACTAGTAAATAGTTAAGGAAAAAAGTCATGTAGTTCGGACCACCAATGCATTAGCCACAAATAATCCTACATGCTAAGCTTAATTGAGCGCTTAAAATGGCTACCAGAACTAAAATGGCTCCAGACTCAGTAATTCGTGCTACAATCACCGCATCCGAATAGGTTACGTTGTTTGCAGTGCTTATCTCCCCAATATACACAGAAAAGCTCGATCTACAAACAAAACCTCAACCAGAAATTAATAATAAAGTATGTCCAAAATGTAAAGATCTGCTTCTTCCACTCCCTAGCATTCAACTTTGCTACAAAGCAGACGATCGGGGCTGCTTAAGAGTAAGTAAAGTCGATAAACTAAATAGTAGAAATGACAGACAAATTTAAAAAGAAATACTAAAACAAATAAGAGAGGTACATGAAGTTGTCTGGTGAAAATCGAAGGACCCGAGACGGAAGAAGCAGGGAGGAGCGATTTGATAGCGGTGGTAGCAACTTTCTTCATCGCCATATTGGTTTCGAAATTGGAGCGCTTCCGCCGGGATAACCGATGGAGACCAAAAGAGAAGGGAAGTTGAACAGTCCAGAGAGTGCCGACAGCGAGGTCTGCATAAGCAAATATCAAACCATATTTATAGGCAAAAGACGCGCCGAGTGGTAGGCGTAGAGGAATTGGATTAGCGTTACTTTCCGAGTCTGATCCACTAGAGCGTGACGTAGACCATATCGACGTGTCCTGTCCAAGTTCGCTGTCACTGCTGGCCCCTTGGGATTCACGTGACTACATTCCACCAGATGATTTGCACGCACAGCCGCCGCAATTATTTCCCGTAATGACTCCCGAGTAGGCACTGGTTCAACTTTAACAGATGACCGATTCAAGTGATCCAATCCGGGGTATGAGTTTTACATTTTACGGCGTAGGTTTAAGACGGAAAAATACTCCGTCAGAACCGTTTGCGACACGTAGATTTTATACATTTAATATCTTTTACAAAAATAAAAAAATAATAATAATAATATAATCTTATAAATTTATTTCAAAGATAAAATAAAAATTTAAATTTAAATGCATTTTATACTCATAAATCTCCAATAGATAAAATAAATGGAATAATATTATAGAATATTTATGATATATAGAGATTCGTTTGCGTTACAGGTAAATCAAGGAAAAAAAAAACTCGCTATTGGGCCTAAGAAGGCAGAAAGAGGACTTGAGATGAAATGAGGGAAGTCATTACGGAAAGGAACTTACTTTGTAGAAGTTCGTCTACAACCAACTAGACCTGTACGAGGCCATACAAAAGGGCAATTACAAGAACTGTCAGAAAATACATGTTTTGCACAACTAAGTACTTACACAGTTTACACAGAAATATTCTTGACTACCAAAAATAGGCTGCTACTTTGTAAAGAACAGGCCCTTTTTCTTTCCTTTCCTCTTCTCCACAGCCTGAAAAAGAAAAAAAAAAACAAGGAAAAAGGAGGAGACCTTTTAATACTTCTATAATAAAAACTGAAAATAGAAAAAACGATCCAATCTGAGTTGTACCCTCATAATAAATAGTCTCAATGTAAGCACAATGGTGTCTCTTAACCTGTCAAAATGGAAAGGCAAAAAATATGAGGAGACCTTTTAATACTTCTAAGTCGCTTTGACATCTGAGGAACAGCATATTTCCATTAAGATAGAGTAGGTTAGGAAGAAATATCGGTACTTACGAGCTACTTTCTGCTGTCCTTAAAAGATATTCTACTCCACTAGAACTAAGGACAGAAAATTCAGTTGCATATCCAAAAGGGATAGTAACCTGCAAATATAAAGATCAGATGCTATGTGCTGGGTTTTTTTTTATTTTCCTCTGAAAATGGAAATGATTTTATATGCTTGCTATTTATAGCCAGGACCCAAGTGTCCCAAAACCATACAGAAGCAAAATAGCATAATACATACCGACATAGTTGGCAAGAACTTCTCTGCCACAACAACACCACGAGGTCCGTTACATTTGATACTGTAACCTTCCCTCTTAATAGCCAAAATGGCTGGCTCCCATATATCCAGGCATCCAGCCTGCACATCATAAACAAGAAGTTGACAATCAAGATACACATATAGAAAACAATGAATCATTGCAAAACATGTTCAGCGATACCCATACCGACAATGACACTTCATATGATGCATGTCCAGCAAAGTGTGTTTTCTCAATTTGTCCTTGAATCTCGGAATCTGCAATCAACATGAAGTAATACTAAGAGAAAATTTGAAGGCTCTCACTAATTTGCAGTTTTAATGTAAGATTTCCTGGCAAGAAATGACAACAGAAGAACTTGACACATGTAAGTCATTAGAACTACTTGCAACTGCTGCTTATGCCTCACAACACTTTTATAACTTAAAAAGTTAAATCATGAATAAGTGGCAATGCTACATGGCATATGTATGTATCACTTTTTTGGAGTAAGATACAGTTTCATACAATGATACTTGAATAGTGTAATAAGGATCCCAAATAAAGATTCAGCTTTTAACTGTTGGAGTTGTTTGAGAGAAGTAACTTGTGCCATTTTCCCGGTATTGTAGATTATATAACGAAGAGATTCTTAACCTAATGCACACGGATTACTAATGTAACTGAATTAAACAAACAATTCTTTCATGCAACCTGTAGTATAATTGAATGCTATAAAAGCAAACAAATAATGCAGCCATCTGATCAGAAATTTTCAATAAATCGATATCAAAGAGACGGAAGTTTTAGGAACCCCAGGATCCTTAAAGCGTGACTAACAAACCCTTGGTCATACCTAATTAGAGCCTATAAATACTATTAAAAGGAAAGAATGATGAAGGTACACAAGTATTAGACACATAAGCAGTGCTCAGTTGTCATGTTGTGAGTAGAACTAAATAAATTATGACCAACTTCTATACATATAAGTTGCAAAGCATGAGGAAACGAAAGTAACTCAAACTACTCATTGGAAGGCATTGGAATCTCCACGTATTGTATAAATTCTTTTAAGAAATTGCCAGAGGTATTGTATGTCGAGATTTTATTTTATTTTGAATAAAACTTTTTTTGTACTGTCCAAACATATTTAATCATTTGCATAAATAATAAAGTTTCTCATCCCTTGACAGAAAATAAACCAAATGTTAATTATCCAAGTAATTCAACCTACAATAAAAAATAAAACAATCTATCTATTATGTTTCTATTTTCTTTACTAAGAGTTTATGCCGTGCTAACAGAAAAGTAACTGTCAAACACAAAAGAATTTAGTCTTTTCATATGGAACTGCAAAAAGCTTAACGCAGATAGAACAACAAGGGTGCTGCAATTGCATTTGCTTTTTCCTAAAAAAGGATAAAACAGCTTACCACAAGTTATCTTCCTTTGATCATTCGCAAAGACCTTAACAAGTTCCCCCTGCATTACATGCTAACATATTATTTTAATTATTTAAAAGAAAATACTAAGTACACCACAATCAAGCAAAACATAGTCCTACAAAGTATCTGAAAAAAGCACTCCTACAAAGAGAATGTGACGGGGGACGATTACGTCATTTTGATTTAGTGATTCCGATGGTGAAATTGGGAAAGAAAGGGAGAGAAACAAAGAAGGAGAAAAGGAATTGAGAAAAAGAGGAAAGGAGAGGAATAGAGAGGAAGGAGAGGAAGGAGAGGAAGAACGGGAAGGGAGGAAACAGCAAAAAGAGAATTTTCTATTTCATCATCGTCAATCTCCCGTACAGTTACCATCTAATAATAATAAGAGAAATTCAAATTCAAATTTCAAAAAAGAGAAAGTCAATAATTGATAAACCTCGTAAAATCAGGGAAGATAAAAATAAGTTAAAATAAAATAAAAATAATAAAAATACAGAATCACCAAACCACAATGTGGTGGGCTCTATGCCTCCGAGTATGGTGATTGGCGGCATACTAGTGTCCCCTCTGACTCTCCTGGGGTAGTGAATCTTTACCTTGTCAAGTGTAACTCCTGGTGGCTCTAATAGTACTCGAACAAATCCGAGTCCAACTACTACAATGTCTTGCGACAAATCCAAGTGTTGTCCGAGTTTGGATGCCTCGCGCAATGTACTAACAAACATTGAACTTCACCACTCTTGGTAAAAACCACTTGTTCATCTAAAATAGCATCAATATGGTCTTTTTGTACAGGTGAGAGGGGAAGAGGGGAGGAGTCAAAGGGACTGCAGAAGTGGGAATAGGCGTTGTATTCGATGATGAGGTAAAGTCAAGAGTCAAACAAAAAGGATCATAAAAAATGGAAGAATGACCCATGTATGCTATGAAGTCTTCAGAGCTAATTTCAAAGTTAGGTGGCACATCGACAACATAAGCATTAGATCCTATTCTTTTCAACACCTTAAATGATCTTGTACTACGAGCTTGCAACTTTCGAGCATACCCTGACGGTTTCACCGAGTTGTTGTATGCAAAATGAGCAACTGGAAGAATTAAATCCCATGCCCGATGATGCTCACCAACAAGGCAATCAAAGTAGGTTTCCTAAGCTCTAGTTTACGACTTCAGTCTGAGCATCAGTCTATGGATTGTAGGCAGTAGAAAATTTTAATCGTGTACCCACAAATTTTTTCAGATGTAGCTCATAAAGCGAACATCCCTTTCAAAAACTATGGTCTGAGGAAGACTGTATAGTTTGACGATCTCATCAAAGAATAGTCGAGCGATTTTGGGTGCATCGAAAGTTTTAGCGCCAGGTGATAAAATGAGTCATCTTGGAAAAACAATCTACCACGATAAAATGAACCATTTTTTCGAAAGGTACGTGGAAGACCTAAGACAAAGTCGATACTGAAGTCTTGCCAAGGGCATGTAGGGACTGGTAGGGGTGCATATAACCTAGTGTTTTGTTTCTTATGTTTACCCAATTGATATGTCCTACACTGTCCAACCAATTTTGCAACCTCCCTTTTTAAGCTCAGTCAATAAAATCAACATTCCACCTCCTCAATTGTTTTATTTTGCCCAAACTATCCCCTGAGTCCTCCTGCATGGAGTTCCCAAATCAAAAAGTGTCGCATGGACATACAGGGAACACATAGCTTATCTGCTTGAAATAAATAGTCATCCTGAAGATAGAAGTCATCGATGAGGCGCCTCTATCCCTCTCGCATCTCAAAACACATGTTACCAAAGCCAAGGCAAGAGGCATAGTCATCTATGAGCTTCTTAAAACTAGTAACTTGCACACTCACAACAGACAACAAACTAACCCTACGACTGAGGGCATCTGCCACTTTATTCACAATTCCGGACTGGTGCTTCAAGACAAAAGAGTATGCCGATAGGTACTCGCCCATCGCGCATGCCCAGAATTAAGTTTCTTTTGAGAATTGAGATATCGAAGGGCCTTGTGATCGGAGAACATGACAAATTCTTGCGGAAGGAGATAGTGACGCAAATAAAGTAAAGCTTGTACAACCGCATAGAATTCTTTATCATAAGTCGAGTACTCTTATTTGGCATCGTTATGTTTTTCACTAAAAAACGCGATCAGATGTTGCTCTTGACTTAGTACTCCACCTATGCCTATACCTGATGCACCGCATTTGAATTTGAAACCTTAGACAAGTCATGTAATCGCATAACAAGTGCCTTCATATTTTTTTAATTTCTTGGAAAGAGTGAGAGGCAGCTTTTGACCACGAGAACTCTCCTTTCTTCATACAATCAGTGATGGGCGCCATAACCAAACTGAATCTCTTGATAGTCTTCCCATTAAACACAAAGAAACAAATGTTAGAGCGCCCATAAATGGTGACATCCTGATCATAAAGCCACGGTCTACCCAAAATAATATGGCCCACGTCTATGGTGATCACATCACACCAAATATTTTCCTTTTACTCAAGGAATTAAATGGGGACCAGACACCGGCCTTCGAGTGAGATGGAAGTGTCATCGACCCATGAAACTCGATAAGGTCAGGGGTGTGGAACAGTCTCAAGGCCTAAGTGGGTAATAGTGCAAGATGATACGGCATTGATGCAACTGCCGCTATCAATGATGACTTTACAACCCTCGTCTCCACACTTAATGTAAGTATGAATATAGTAGTCTGACGCCAATCATCAGACTTCTTGGGCTGAGTCAACGCACATTGGACAACATTCATTATGGGGATGGGAGTTATAGAGTGGCCGAATTGTCCTCATATGTCTCATCTAACATATCAAAGTTGGCAAGGTCAGGTTCTTACTCCACATTCTCCTAATCATACTGTGGCGACTTCTGATCCTCAATGAAAGGGCCCGAGTACTACAATTGGACACAATGTGGTCAAATCCTTGGCATTTGTGACACTGAATTCTAGAATTGAATTTTGACATGTCTTTCCACTATTCCTGATATATGGGGTTCCGAAGTGCGATTCACTCTTGAAGGGGGTGCCCCTAATATTGACTTTCGTGGGACTTGAGGATAAACAATAGAAGACCTAAAAGGCATCGAACGAGTGTCAAACCGATGTGTTGGCGGAAACTTGGAGGCCAACTCGTAATTATGTGTGGCATAGGCCTCTTCCATCGTTGTGACAATTCGAAGCAAGATTTCATGCCTAAGGTCATCATTGAGGCTTCACTCAAAAGTTATCACTTCATCCTCGATGACGGAACAACGCATTTGAAACTCATCAAATTGTGTGATGTATCCGGCGACTAACTTATTCTCTTTCCTAAGATTGTGCCATTGTTCTAAAAGAGTGCTTCAACAGGAGGGGGGAAAGTATTTAATTTGTAATTTGAGTTTCATTTCCTCCCAATGAGTAATAGGAGGTTCATGCCCTCTGGTGATTTCCTTCCCAATGTCAGCTAATTTCATTTTGGCAAACGTAACCTTCCTATCCTCAATAGTTCATACCACTCGAAAAATTGGCCCATCTCACAAACCTACATGGAAAATACCCATGGGTCCAAACGACCATCAAATACAGGGGCCTCGACCTTTATGTGTTTCATAATTTTTTCTTTCAGCCCCTCATGGCACGGGGCGTAAGATGCATTATCCTTAGGCAGCCAAATCATCTTGTTTGGGATGTGGTTTCTGATTTTGACAGTATCAAGATCAGCTAATAGGTGGCAGACTTCAGAAGTTTCTTCCTTATTGAGACCACGGCAGAAATGGAGATTCCAAGAACTGGTATCCAAGCAGTAACAATAGTAATGTCTTGACACGTGGTGATCTATAACAAGGTACTGTATTGATCCTTTATTGGCCCTGATCTGCAACACCAATCATTCCAAAACTGGATTTTACAACCATCCCACAAAGTAGCACACAGCCGCCTCAAATATAGGAAGGAGGGAAAACAAAGATCACCAAAGGGAGGATAAACAAACAATGACGCCTTCCACCTCAAGTCCACCAGTCACCATCCCATTAAAGCTTTGAGGCAACCATGGGCCTCCACAAGCTACATGTACAAGTGTTGAATATCCAAATCCACTTAAGCAGGAAGGCTCTGTTCATGTCCTTAGTAAGGAAAATGCCTAGTCCACCAAGAGATTTAGGCAAGCAAACCTCCTTCCAACTAACAAGGTGATACTTGAATGCGTTTCACAAACCCCTCCAAAGGAAACGCCTCCGAAAGGTTTCAATGCGATCACGGATTAATGTTGGGCACGACAAGAAGGATAAGTAGTAGTTTGGGAGCCCCACAATGCACAAATTTCGAAGGGTAAGGCTTCTAGCATTAGAGAGGAGCTTCCCCCTCCAAGTAGCTAGATGCTACTCAAGTCTTTCCACCCTTGGAGTCCACAAATTCTTTTGAGGACTGCGATCAAATAGAGGAAGGCCGAGGTAGGCGGTGGGGGGGAGACCAGTGAACAGCCAAGATAGTCAGCCATAGTGCGGAGTTCCTCGAGGTCAACGTGATAGCCCAAGCAAGGTGGTCTTGTGCCGATTGATCCACAGCTAGCCTGATGGGAATATCTGATTCCACTTCAGCTGAATCCATGGGCTAGTCATATTTCGGGATCGCCTTACCGGCCCTCTCATCATTGAAGGTGATTCTCAGGTGGTCATTAGTTGGTGCTCCTCCTTCGTGTCCCCGCCATTGGCCGGTCTTCCACCACATCTCCGACTTAGTTTCCAAACTCCATTGTAATTGGATCCATGTACCTCGCTCAGCTAATTCTCTAGTTGACGCTCTTGCAAAGAAAGGAACCTCCCTCCAATCCCTTGTTGTAAAGGGAGGTCTCCTTTAATTGCTGTTGTAGCTCTGGTTCTCTAGTAATAAAATTACTCACTTCTCTCAAAAAAAAAAACACAGAATCGAACTCCATTACCACTTCTAAATGGAAACAGATTCCATTACCGAAAACCAGTTTTAAGTAAACAATAACCCTTCCACAAAACTAGAATTGTGGACTGAAACGGAATAGAGGACAGCCAGGAACCCTCAGCCTAACTATATTTAACTAAAAGAAGCTACCACCAAAGTGTATTCCGCTCAGTTACAAAATGCCACAATCACTTTTCTGGCAAAGTTTTATTTATCATACTTATAGACCTTAAACCCAAACCACCACTAGCTTTTGGCAAATAAAGTCCATCCCAGTTAACCAAATGATACCCAAACCTATCTGACGCACCTTCCAAAAGAAACTGACACATAATAGACTCAAAGCTACAGACCACAGACAAGGGATGAAGTAAAGATATAGTTTGGAAAGCCTACTAAGATAGCCTTCTCCAAAGTAGTCCTTCCAGCAAACCTCAACTATTTACCTCTCCAGGTATCAAGCTTTTTTTCAATTCTTACCACAACAGCATCCAAAGGTCAATTGTAAGCCTTCCTAGAAAGAAAGGAAGACCGAGTATAAATTGTGCAGAGTAGACACTTTACAACCTAAAGCACCACCTAGAGAAAGCTGCAATTCCTTAGAAAGGTTCACTCCTAAAAGGGCTGATTTCGACCAATTCACTTCCTGCCCCAAAATTATTCATAGATGGACAAAAGGGCCTTAACAGTAAGCAATTGATCAAAGTTAACATCACAAAAACATAATGTGTCATCTGCAAATTGCACTAAAAGAGAACAGAATTGCCAAAGAGATTGCGAAAGAGCTTTAGCCAATTATAGGCTTGAGCTGCTTGAAAGATTACAGCAAGTGTCTCTCCTACAATGTTGAATAACGTTGATGATAATAGACAACCTTGTAGTATCACTCATGTCTCTTTAGGAAACCTTATGCCTCCCCATTGACCAATACAGAAAGGAAGCTGAGGATAGAGCTATAAACCCAAACCTCCATTTAGGTCAAAACCTCATTCATTATTCATTCTTTTTAATAAAATTTCACCAGTTCAAAAAAAAAAACCTCCTTTGTGCTCTTCTCATAAAATGTGAGACTTTTTTCTCCCCATGTTAGGATTAAATTATGCTTTCCCAACTCCTTTTGCTTCCGCGTGCAGAACTCCCACACAGTTTCCCCTCCCTAGATTGGGTAAATAAGAAGGGAAGTATGCACATAAATTGATCAGTGTTATAAATCTATCTCCTCATCATAATGTTAATGATTGCCAATGTCCTCCTCCTACCTCAGGCATTATAAAACTCACTTTTGGTGGAAGTTCTGATGGATATCCTAAGCCTGAGACTAGCAGTGGAGTTTTTTAGAAACGTAGAGCATGCCCATTTGCTCATATTTTTTTAATTTGCTTGGAATTGCAGATTAGAAAGAAACCAAGCTTAGAGCTTTCCTTACTGGCCCGAGTATCTTTAAGGAGAGATATTCAGGTCATCTTATTATTCTGAATCAGCCCCCTAATTTGTATTTTTTTTTTTTTTGGTTCACTTTTAGTAAAATCATCCATTATTTGAAAATAATGCCAATCCCTCAGAAATTGAAAGACACGAACCCCATTTAATATTTCATCTACTGACTAGGTAGTCACAACTAGCCAAAAACGCTTACAGATTTTCATGATGCCAAAATTCAAATTTTACAAGGCAATTTTACAAGTGTCATCCCAATATTTGCCTAGACTGGCCACCCTAAGTACTCTTGACAAGATCAACAAAGACTATGCATGCTCCCTCCAGCGCACCCTATTTCTTGTAGGTCCTTCTTTGAAAAGGCAAAGATTGTGAAGTTTATCTCTCTCAGAGTCACATAACCCGGCCTGGACTAGAAGATAGAATTGGTTCAACTGAACCCAGTGCCTAGTCTAGGTCATATATGTATAAAACCGGAGAATGATAAAAACCCTGCTGACCCAAACAGGATTGATGGTTCAACTGGAGAACTGGCTGACCCGGCAGATCATGCGAGTCACTATCACACATGGAAAAATCCCCCTCACACAGCAAATGAAGAGGAAGGGCAGTCTCTCTTGGCAATGATGGGGAATGCAGACCTCCCCTGCCTATGGCAGAAAAAGGTGGAGGGCAATGCCATTCTCCTTGAAATGACGGAGGAGGAACCCACCTCGTAGAAGCTTGACAAAGGAAGGGGCCGGAGCCCACCCTTCCCCCCTGAAGATCAGGAGAGAAACTCCCTCACTCTTCTCTATTCTTTTATTTTTTAGAACTAAATGATTTCATTCTGTGTCAATCAATAGTCATACCCAGTTGACCTGGGTTCAACTGGATCCGGTCACCTCTCCAGGTCTGTTTGGATAACATTGGTCTATTCTTTCATTTCACATTTATTCGAGTGCTTGAAACCCTAATCACTCCATTACGATCTTTATCCAGCAAAACATTAGAGTACCTTCCTTTTCCTGTTATCAAGGGGTTGAACTTCAATTGCAAGATATGAGTCTACATCATCAGCTGTCACCAGGTAGTTGGGTTGTTTTGCTCCTGCAGCCAATAAGATGTTCAGTAATCAGATTCGGAGAAAGATGCAAAAAAGTGAACAAACGATGAAGATTAGAATTAGTTGTAGAAGGATTACCAACTATATAATGGACTGACCCATCCTCCAAATATCTCACCCACTGATTGTGAAAACATTAAGTGAGCAACAATTAGCTAGAAGGTAAAACAAACCAAAATGATCTACTTTTCATATTAAAGCTACACAAGGCGTCTACCAACCCAAGGATTAGCACAAAACATTTGAAGAAACATATACCTCAAAATTGCAACTCATAGTTCCATTAATAGAGTAACCACAGGCTTGTAGCTCTTGTCCAGGAAATGCTTCTCCAGCAATTTGGAGGCCCTCTATGGCCGGAAGTGGATCATCATCTGCAGCTGTGACACGCAGGGTCCTCAATGACCATTACAAACAAATGAAACTAAACAGCACTACCAAGTTGAAATAATTACCTTCAGAAAATGAGGAACTAGGCTCCTCCAAGACTGGAGGAAGATAAGGAGAATATGATGAACCTGGATCTTCTTGTGTAGGTGTCATATAAGAACTGTTACCAGCAGCCCAATGGACAGAAGATGATTCTCTCTTGGTGGGGATCCCGGGTATATCAGCATCATCCACCTCATTCCTACCAAGAGATAGAGGTCTATTAGAGTGCTCATCATTAAGATGTCTTGTATCACCTTGAGGGGTAAACCGAGCTGGAGCATCTTGCACAGCTGGACTCCTAAGAGTAGTGCGTGAAAAGAGTTAAAATGAACTCCCCAAGAAAACTTCTTTAAAGGAAAAAGTAAACTAGAAAGAACAAGATATTAACTGACAAAATTAATTAATAAAAGGTTAATAGTTGTTATGGTTAAACAAGGTGACTATAACTAGAATGAGAAAGATCTACTTATGTCTCCTATGATCCATCAACAAAAGTTGTCGAATAGATTTGTTAAGAGCCTCAATAAAAGGTGACAAATAGATTTGTTAAGATCCTTCAACAAAAATTGACAAATGGATTTGTTGTGGGTGCTTCATGCGTAGGTTCAAGCAACTATTGAACAGACTGAAGACTCCTATGGAGCTAAAGCTGATAAACATCTTCGAATAAAAACAGAAAAGGCCTAATGAAACTAGTGAATGTCTTCAGGTTACCTTCCCTAGAGGCCAATAACCATGTGAAGTTTATTGCAATGCAATGCCTACCAAGTAAAAGAACGGCATGCTCTTGAAAAAACAAATGAATTTGTCTATGCATTTTCTCATTTCCTTCAACGATGACAATCTGAAAATGAAGCATCTTCAAACCCAAGAATGAATTTTTTTCTCAACTACAGGTAAGTAAAACCAGATAAATATTTTGACAGATTTTATGATAAAAACCTATAGAAAGAAGAAGGAAAATAAATTAAATCCTAAGAATTTTAGGAGCAAACAAAGAGTGGAAAGAAGTTTTCGGAGAAGAACAAAGGCTGTTCAATCGAAACATGTCAAAAGAGTATTGCTGCAATTTCTAATTCACGTGGAAAAAATTAGCGTGGAGACTCAGTGTGCTTTGTCATAATTTTGCTCTTTTTATTGAAAAAAAAAAAAGCAAACCCTAATTATATTATGACTGATCTACAGAATCTATCAAATATAAAAGGCACACTGTTTTTAATTCTAAAATAGAAGATTTAAAGTTATTATGTTCAAGTTGTATTTAGTTTCTAGTCAATTATAATCTTTAGACTTAGCAGGAGGCATTTCATGTGCCTAGTATGAGGTGCCCGGAAGAGTTATTAATATGCACTATGGAAGATTCCTACTTACACTTTTATACAGAAGTTTCTGCAGCTTCTCAAGTTATGGAATAAATTTCATGATTCTACTCATCTGGCTAATGTGGCGTGAGGTTTCTGTCTCCTTCTCTTTCAACCTTTTCTCCAATTTTCATATTTTAAGGTTAGTTTCCTGCACTCTTTTCAACAAATGTACAATTTTTTCTGCTGCAGACAGAATGAACTATAACTATTTATAGCCTGCTCACACACATGCAACCAACAACAGAGACCTAAACCCTTGAAACTTCGATGAGGAAAAGCTTCTAAGGAAAGAGTGAAGATACAATAAATAGAACATATATATTGCAGTACAACCAAAGACTCACATGTTTATTATGAATTGCCCTCAAAAAGCAGTCAACCTGATGAGGCTCACCTGCTAGCAGGGGGAGAAAACCTTCCGAGATTATCATGCTCCAAATCTTTCATTATAACACCAGCAGAAGCAGGGAGATTACTATGGTGCCCAAATGTGTCCCATTCAGCAGTTCTTGTTGTCTGAGCATTTAAAGGAGACGATGATGGTGTTTGTGAATGAGAATATGTTTGCTGAGGTACAATCTCCAAGCCATTTTTATTCTGACACCACAAAGATACGAATTCAAACACTTACATTCTCCAATAGTAAAGGTATCTTTTGAAAAATAAAGAACATATAGAGGACATTGTCATACTGTACTGGTCAAAGCTACTCCAAAGGAGTTAGTAGGTGATTGTGGAGTAAAACTAGTGCTGTTGTTCAATGCATCAGATCGCCATGGGGCTAACTGATACTGTGACTCCTTCAACTTTGCCTGTAGATCGAAAATGAAAACAGATTAAAAGAAAATTTCAAGACGGTATTTTTTCTTCTAATTCCTTATACAGACACTCAAAAATGTGTAAGGCTTGGACCAAGTAACGCCTATTAAGAAAAAACAGGTATAAGGGTGGGCATTGGGTCAGGTTTGGTGGGGAACCCAACCCAACCCAAAATATGCGGGGACGGGGTTAGATTTCCACCCCGTGGGGCAGGGATGGGGATGGAAATAAAACCCCATTGGGTTTCAGGTCAGAGACAGGTTTCCCTGAACCCGACCCACGGGATATATACCTATAATGCCCCCCTTTCATATTAAAATGACATTTGGTTTAATAAACAAAAAAAAGTAATTGTTTAACTTTAGTCGGGGTATTTAAGGGGAAAAAATATTTCAAAACACTTTTCTCGTGGACATTTATACCCTCTTATTTAAAAATAAAGACCCAAACGTTTTTTCCTCCATATGAAGAATAAAAAAGTTGAATTTAGGGCATTTAAGGAGAAAAAAATAGGCTTTGAAACCTTTTTTTATATTTTTTTATAATTTTACAGGTTAATAATTTTTTTATGGACCTTTATTTATGGGCTGGATCGGGGATGGGTTGGGGATGAGTCACGGATGGATCGGGGATGCGAGAACAGGGCAGGTATGGGATTTTTTCGAGGACAGGGATCAGGTTCGGGTTCAGGTCCTTAGCCGCCAAACTAAAGGCTCAGTGGCACACCTACTCAATTCCACCATTAACTAGGTGTACCACTGAGCCTTTAATTTGGTGGCTAAGGACAGCTGTTGCAGCAGGCTTACTTTGTGTAGCTAGCTAGCTGGTAACAAGGATGCAGCACCTTCTACAGATGGTCGTAACAGAGATAAGACTATTGAGGTAGATGTATAGAACATTATGCAGGACGATCAGAGATTAACATATTTGTGAACTGGGCATCACACAAGTAGACAACAAAATTAGAGAGCCAATGGAGATGGTTTGATGAAGGTTAACATGGATGGAAACAGTGAGGAAAAACTTGAAAAAGGTCGAAGAGAAATCCACGATCATACCCATGCCCCAGCATCCAAACAACACTGCAGTCATCAAGACTAACCTAATGATTAACTAAGCATTTGATAGAGCAAAATGGAGGATTGGTAAAATGTTTATCTCTAGATGCGCGGGTCATATTCCTTAGCGCTTTGGAAGGAGAGAAACAACAGGAAATTCCAGTTCAAATCCTCCCCAATCTTTGTGCTTGCTGAACACATTGTTGGCCAGGTCTCCACCAGGCTCCTTTGGCAGAAAGAATTCCTCCACCTTAGCAACTCTAATTTCCGTCAGAACTGGCACTTGATTGCAGCTATGGTAGGACCCTCTCGTCCTCCAAATATGATTGTGTGGTCCCATCCCCCTTGGTCACCTCAAACTGAACTTTTATGGCAGTGCCTTTGGTTGTCCTGGGCCCACTAGTTTTGGTGGAGTAATTCACAACGAAAACGGCAGCCTTCTCTCCTTTACGGGTCCTTTGGGTATATCAAAGTCCACCTCCGCTGAACTTATCGGGCTGCTTCAGGGCCTCACGATCTTCAAGGACCAATTCTCAGGTCCTCTTATCATTGAAGGGGATTCCAAAGTTGTCATTGATTGGTGCGGCAAATTTAAACCCCCCTGGCAGCACTGGGATGTCCTCCTAGGACAGTAGCATCTTCTCCTCCCTCAATTGTACTTGGGTGCATACTCCCAAATCCGCCAATTACCTTGCGGACTTCCATGCTAAACGGGCAGGATCCTCTCTCCAAACCCTTATTGTGGATGGTAGCCCCACCCTATAGGTTGTACTTCTCCTCTTTTTCCTTTTTATAAAATTCATGCATTCCATAAAAAATAAGAAGAATGGAGGACAATCCAAATAGTGAACCCTAATTATTTTCTTCAAGAAAACTCAATATAGTTGGACGTAGGGTTTGATGATGGTGACAAAGATGATGAAGCTTGTGCTCAACGCCAAAATTTAGGTCTTGTTCTCAGAAAGAGAGTAACCCCAACCATCTTATCCCAACAAACAAATTTCACATATTTGTCTGACTCTTCAAGGGTATCAATAGATTTACTCATACGATTTATTTTGTACATGTTAAAAAACTAGTTCACCTTACCCTCACTTTCATATCTTGATGTACTCTAGTTCCCTAAGTTGAATTATGTCTATAATCCAAGTTTCATGTATATAGGACATGTAGAATGGGAGATATAAGAAGATTAGTGTTTCACTTAAGTGAGGGCCATTATTGTAATTTTATGAAATCCAATAAATAGGTTGAGGGTTATGCACGACCCCCAACACAGCTCACTTTTCTGAGCTTTCTCCTCCAACTTTTCTCTTTCCTCATTCTCTCTCCATCTCTCTCCTTACTTTTTTCAATCCATGGTCAAAAACTTGTCCAAAATTAGGAAAACCTATCAAAGGCAAAGGATCCAGATATCCAGGAGAAGCAAAGGAATTTAATAATTTTTATGTTCAGCTGACCATGGTAGCCAATTAACACACCTCAGTTATAATAAGCTTTTCTTGTAGATGTTTGAACAAAACCTGCAAGAAAAAATTGATAGGTAAAGTAGAACATCTTAACAGAAATATAATTCAATATTCAAATAATTACATCATGCAAAAGATCAAAACTAAACCATTTTTCAAACCATGCAAAAGCTAGTAATATTAAACAGTTGGTATAAAAGACAATAAAATAATAATATTACCAAGAATAATGATAATTAAATGCACTATGAACAACTTCGTTCATGTCCTCCGAAAGCATGAAAACATTCGACTAAATTGTCTATATTTATCGAATTAGAAATCAAAAAGAACTTTCTTAAAACTTAATTTGCTAAAATATAAACATGCCCATAGTTGTCAATAAAAATTTCAAGAGTAAGAAAAGCAGAAATTTTCTTCAGAAACTCCAGCTTTCCACTCAAGCTGAATGGAGGAACTAATAGAAGCAGATGGAGTTTGATTGCTGCCCTCTCAGCTGCCAGGAAGAGCCCAGTGCAAGAATGGATGCCTACCAATCGTGGGATAAATTAATTAAATTTTGATGGATGCTCATTGGGCAACCCAAGCCTAGCTGGTTTTGGAAGTGTCTGTAGGTTGACTGGCAGTGACAATTTTTCTTCTTTTGCTGGCCTCATTGGCATTACATACTCAACCACTGTAGAGCTGGAGGTGCTAAGGCATGGCTTTAGGATCTTCAAGGAAAAATTTGGAGGCTCGCTCCATGTGGAAGAAGCTCATTTTTTTCTTCTTTTGCTGGCCTCATTGGCATTGCTGACTCAACCACTGTAGAGTTGGAGGTGCTAAGGCATGGCCTTAGGATCTTCAAGGAAACATTTGGAGGCTCACTCCATGAGGAAGAAAACTCTCAAGTGTTATAAGCTGCTGTCTGTAGAAGCATGACCCCTTGTTGCATCACGGGTTCATTTTTTATGAAATCCTAAATTTAGCTACTGATCTTTTTTGTAATTGGAGTCAAGTTCCAAGCACAGCCAATGGCACAGCCGACTCTCTTGCAAAGGAGGGGGTTTCCCTTCAAGCCCTTGTTGTTAAGGGTCCCCCTTACTAAATTTTTTGTGTTGTTTATATCAGGCTTGCAATAAAAAATGCCTTTTTCAACCACAAAAAAAAGATATATTATGAAATACCAACAGGGAAGTTAGAGACAGGGTAAAAAGATTCAACGAACCATGAGCACTTACAATAGAGCAAATGCTGTAAAACTCAAAAATTACTTTGTAATCAAACAATGGCAAACCTTGAGGTTGTTAACAATTGACTGAGCATCGGCCACAGGAGATTGAAAACCATACTCTTGCAGAAGAGGCAACAAAGATGAAATAAAGGTAGTTCTTTCTTGTTGTGCAGCCTGAAGAACCAAAAGGTGTGCCACAAGGATTTATTTCTCATCTCTCAAAACAAATTAGTTGAATGAAAATTTAAAGAAAAAATTGATTACTAAAATATTTTTCTATCAAGGAAAGAAAAAAAAGAGTATCTTAATCTTTTAAAACTAAAGAAAAGAACATCTTTTATTAATTGTTTCCGATTCACCACCTCTTATCTCATTAAGATAACTCAAATATGAATAAATAGAAGTAGATGATATAATAGGAAAGATTAACTTGATTTTGTTTGCAAGATTTTATTAACAAAATACAACAAGAAGAGGAGAGAAAACCTCAAGCCCTAGGGAGGAAGAGAATACCCAACAAAAATACAATTCCTGAATACACAAGACTTTGCTAGACTATCAGCCAATGATTAGCTAATCGTAAATACAGTGCCAAGAGACATGAACATGAGAAATCTCATCATAACAAAACTTATTCAACATGCTGGAGGAGAAGACCCCAGTAGCCAGGATATAACAACAGATGAGTCGCCTTCCACTAATAAGAATTAAGAATGTTCTTAAAAAAATTGTTTTAAAAATAATACAAGAAAAGACAAGAAAACTCTTAAAAGTCATCTTCAAAAAGCATGCATTTTGTATGCAATAACTGTTGCCTAATTACACAAGAAAATCAAATCAAAGTCAGATTTGGAGAGTTTTGTTCATACTTTTAAATACCATTTAGGCATATAGTCATTAAAAAGAAGAAAAAAAAGTCTAAGCATATAGTTTTGAACTTCTGAAATACACTGACATCACTTTAAAGTGTTGCTAAAAGCTTGTTCTGAGAAAATTCTTAACTTGTCTAAGATAAATAATTTTTTTGTACGTCATAAGCACAGCAAAGCAAAAGTAATCCTGCTTCATAATCAGATTGCCTTCTTTAGCCTCAATGCCAGAAAGAAATCATGAAAAAACAAACAAAAAAATAAATAGAGGGCTTATACTAACCGCCTATGCTGTTTTACATAAAAATTATCTGTCACTATGACATGGAAATCTGAGATGAGAGATAATTTATGTTAAAATTTAACTTTCTAAGCTCTCATTGTCCTCAAAAGAAATATTATTAATTATTGAAGTATGGATGAAAAGGCAATTTTTATCAGTAAAGTAACAATCAGAAGAGTTATCGTACCTGGAGTGCATAGGTGAGACGTATGTTTTCCTCAATTATATCTTGTCTATATGATAAAGCCTTTGAAGCAGCATCAACCAGATCTTGCTGCTGCTGATCAAACGCCTGTTTGAAACACATACATCAAACTTTGAGCATAACTTATTGCTTATTTACTCGTTAAAATGTGCATCTTAGCAATTTTACTTACCAAGCGCATATGTGCGATGCGTTTTTCTAGAACATACTTCTCGTTACGTATTTGAGCTTCCTAATCAAGAATCACAGCACCAAACTAGTTTAAATTAGAAATGAAAAATAGAAAAAAAGAAGTCAAACCCACTCATTCAATCAAAACAATTGTCTCCCTGCCTTCATAGAATAGTCAGCCAGATGTTTTCTAAGTTGCACTATCTCCTCTTCATGTTCTCTAACCTTGAATTCCTAAATTATCACAGCAGCAATATGTCATGCAAAGCAAATGGCAAATTACAGGGCAAGCCAATGATAAAACTATGACACCAATAATACTTTTTTTCATAACAATGAGAGAAAGGATTCCATTTAGATGACACCAATAACATCATACCTGCTTCAGCAGACTGCTTGGGTTTATGGGCATCAAACCTTGCCCAGATAAACTAAACTTAGGATCATATTCTCCTACATTTGGATGCCTACAGCAAAATCAACACACATATAACATTTTTTCCCTCTGATGAAACTGCTGCAGAAAATGTTCACTGTTTTTTCTCAGATCTATATGAGGGGAAAAAAATGCTCACCCACTGGGAGAAAAGGATCTTGAAGATGGCGCTGAAAACTGAGAGAAGCCAAGATTATCTACACCCACCTTCCCACCAGAATGGACTTCCAAAGTCCCATTTACCTTATTATTGACAGAGTATTGCTGGCTTTCATAGTATGGTTGTGAAGCAGGGTCCTCATTTTTGCGGACAACAAGTGTACCTTGAGGGTCTGGAGTAACATTGTTTGTCCATCTGAACCTATTCCCATTCTCAGTAGGAGAAACGGGTAGATGTGCCTTATCAGTTCCCTTCTCATGTTCATTTGCAAGACCATCTGCAGATAGTTGCAGGGATGTTGAAGGATCTGATTTCTGCCAGAAAACAAATGGAGACATTCCAATGTAACTGCAATAGACTTCCTTGGCATTGAACAACAAACTAATCTTTCAATTCCAGTTTCAGTCTACCATGAGAAGTGATTTCTTTTTTCATCTCTCTGCTAGACAAAAACAGAAAACCAACAAACTAGTCTTTCATATTTCAGTGTCACTCTTTCTTTTTTAAACATTTCGGTTTCTCTCTTCAGTTAGAAATGATTTTTTTTCATCCCTCAGCCAGGTACAACAGAATTCACTTCTAAGCCTCCAGAATTTACTGTGGTATGTCCTGTGTAAGGGGGGAACCATAAATGCACTAACATGAACTTGAGCTTTTGGTCTTGTTTCCTTTTCCCTGTTAAAAGGCTTTCTGTACTAAATTTTGTTTTTGTACAGGTTGTGTACCACTGATCTCATTTTTTTGCAGTTAATTTCCAAATATAGACTTTAATTTGGCCTAATTTCAAGTACATCCACAAGTTTATCATATTTACAAATATGGCCCAATTATTGAAATATAGGGTGTGTTTGTGTCAATAAAAAATCATAGGAAAAAAGTGCAAATGGAAACTCTTCCATTTCATTACCAAAAGTTTCTGCTTTGTGCCAGTTTTAGGTGATTGGAAAATTTTAATCCCAATCCGTCTTGTCCCACAAAAAGCAAGAAGGGTAAAAAAAATGAGTCTGTACTGCTATAATAGGAAAGAATGGGGAAAACAAATGGAGAAGGCACAGACACAAGAAAACCAGTCAAAGAGAAATTATTTTCCCATATAAAAATTTTCAACTACAAGATTGGTCAAAAGGGAAAATGATTTTCGTGTCATTTTGTTTTCTTATGATGAAAAAAATGGTCCCACAATGGACAAACATTGTCATGCCATTAAAATGTCTTGACATAATAAACTAAGTGTAGCAAACATGCAAATGATAATTTTGCCCCACTATTGGAAGTTTTTTTTATGCCCTTAATTTAGAATTTTTAATTTAATATAAAGAGTAAGGGATACGGGGATCCTCTTTCTGCTCCAAAATTAAATATTGCATGATGACAATTTTGCTCCTTTTTTTTTTGAAAGTGGACAATTTTGCTCCTTTGCTAAAAAGGTTTAATTCAATATAAAGCATACATAAGGTCAGGGGCCACTTCTTCCTCATGGAGAGGAAAATAGACCCCCACATCTTCTTCCTCTTTCTCACAGCAAACAGGAGAATGGACATGTCTCCCACCCCCTCCCTTGAGACACAACATGCAGGAGAGGAGGCTCCCCTTTACCGTTTTGCACAAACTGATAGAAAGGCACAAGGGGCCTTCATAGTTCCCCTTTCCGCTTGTATAAGGAAGAGAGGGGATACAGAGAGAAGAGAAGGCAGCTCTCTCTCTACACGTATAGATATGCAAGCAGAAAGAGGGAAGGAGCAGGCTCCTCTCCCCTCCTCGCTATTCATGACCAAGAGTAGGGAAGGAAGCTCCCCTCCACACATACTGAGAATGGCATGAGGGAGTCCCTCCTCAACCTTTTCACTATTTGTGAGGCGAGAGAGGGACAGGAGGCCCTCTCTCTCACTCCTTTGGATGAACAGAGAAGAGGAAGGAGAGGTACAACTCCAACCAAGAGAGAAAGAAAGCAAAGAGAAGATAGAGACGGTCCCTTCCCCTCCTCTCTCCTTAATGGAGAGATGGGATGGAGTTAGGGCCCTGGTACGTCCCAAAATTTGTTTATGATTTTTAAATTAAATAAATAAATATAGATGATAAAAAAATTAAAATTAATTAAATTTGAAAAAAACGATAGCACCTTAAAATAAGAGACTCAATTAAGCTTTCAGACACTAAGTTGGATTGGCCCACACCTGAAAATACATAAAATTTGCAGCCATATTTGGAATTAGACCAAAACTAGGGAATTATGCTTATTTTCAGATATTCACAATTAGAGGTCAAATTTTGAGAATTTAGTTTGCCAACGGCCTACCTTTCCAAACCACAACACTCGAAAGTTTTCTTTACCTTCCCAAGAAAGGCACTTTCTATTTTAATTAGCATTTTGACAAAGGGAACTTGGATATGCATTTAAAAAGCTTTTTTTTTTTTTTTTTTGAAGAGAAACACATTGAATTAATCCACAGGCACAAGGAACACAATGGGGACTGGGAAGGGCAGGCTTACAATGAGGGATTGGAGGGTGACCCCCTCTTTAGCCAAAGAATCGGCATCTAGAAAAGCTTTCAACAACCAAAAGGGTTATTTTTTTGCTTGTTGAAGAAATGAGAAAGACCAGCCAACATTTGGAAGAGGTCAAGCAGCATTTCATTGGAAATACAAAGTTCCCTCACCATTTTTAAACAGAATGTCATATGTCACAAGTTGCTTCAATCTAACCATCTCCTAGTCAACCAATAGGCACTGAAAAATAAATATGGCCTTCACCAGAAGAATACACCAAAACTGACACATGATTCCTGGTACTTCAATAGTCTCCCTTTTCCTTTTTGTTGTTCATAATAGGTATGTGTGATGGTGGGTGGTGATGATCTTCATTGAAAAGGACAATGATAAAAAGTATTAGAGAATAATGCTCATTATCAGGTGTTTATGGTTTCTTCAAAGTGTCGAGATAGAAGATACAAGTGAATGAGAAAAAAGGATGATTTGCTCTCTCTCGCATGCCACACAAAATATGCAAACGCTGGAGTTAATCATAACCAGTTAGATAACAGCATAGCTGCAGAATGCAAGAGTAACTAAATCACTTACATATCTTTCCAGTTCCTCGCCTTTTCTCTGAAGCTCAGTTCTTAAATGATTATTTTCTTCCAACTGTAATTTAAAATTTTAAAGAAAATCATGAGCTCCACTCTACAAGCATATAAAATGTAAAATATGTAGGGAAACACAATTGTCTATTGCATGGTGAAATATCAGATAAGCCATTTTATCAGGTTAAATATCTTCTGAAGCAGTTCACATCAAGAAAATGAGATTGAAGAAGTATAGACTTTATATCTAACCCATCAGTAGCACAAATAAATTTGACCTGTAGCTTGGATTACACAAGCATTCATGACTTTAGATATATGATCGTGTTATTTCTGTTTATATTATAGGAAGGTATGTATGAATTGGTTGTTCTTCAGACAATAGCACAAGCAGGCAAGAAACCGAGCTGCTGGCCATCATCAGTCTTGTAGAGCACAAAGACACTGCACTGGAAAACCCGAGCCAACACCAAATGTAAAACAGTAAAGGTGTGGCTCCTAAAAAACTATGTTCATCACAGCTTTAAGTGGGTGCAGTCTACCTTTGTTGGCAGAGAGAGATTTTCCCAAGCACAAAAAAACAGAATAACTGACTAACCCATATTCCAAACATAACGGGGAGCTACAATTGAATCCAGCAAGTGATATCACTTTCACTGTATAGAATTCACAAACAAGGCCATGCATCATTCATATTTCACGGATTTTTATGAAACTTTCCTTAACGGGACAATCAGACAAAAGGTATCTTGATAGCGCGTCTTATCCGTCATACCAAGTCGTTCTCCTAACTAATTTAAATTTGTTTCAGTGAAAAAAAACTACGAAAGAAATAGGCTTAAAGTAAAATATAAATATGACGAGAAACTTGTTCAGAGGGTATCCTCCGACAAGAGTCGATAACCCTAACCTGTTGTTTAATTGTATTCTCAGCAGCTTCGACAGCCTTCATAACCTGAAGCAAACTCTCTTTAGAAGAAGGATCATTTATTCCCAGTCCCGATAACCGTTGGACCAGATTTCCCGTGCCGCTATCCGCAGACGAATTCCACTGAGATCGAGTGTGTTGCATGTACGAAATTTCATGTCTACCGTTTCCATCGTAAGCTCCCATAACTAAAATCAACTAAAAAAAATCTCCTCCAAATTTCAGGATTCGAACTTCATTGCTGCGAAGAGTTCCAAAAGAAACGGACAAGAATGAGAAAAGAGTAGTGTTTGGATATTTCATACAATTGGGTATACAGAGGAAGCTTGAATAACCAAAAACCCCTGGAATTGCGATGTAAACGGAAAGGAAATTCAGGCAAGGTCCAATAGAGCAGCAACAGGCAGTGTGTGTGTGTGTGTGTGTGTGTGTGTGTGATCAGAGGTTGCTCGAACGAAACTCCCTGAGAGGTGCGCTTTCTTGGTTTTTTTTTTCCATTTTGTGCGAAGAAGACTGGTATATGAATGACCTCTAACTTTAGAAAAATTACTGTTGCAAGCTACTGCAGACTCAGTCAAATCGACATCGCAGAGCAAATGCCACGAAGACCGTTGATCTTGTGGGGGCAGCGCTGATCAAAGTCATTAGAGTACTGTCGCGACGCGTGGCAAATCCAAAGTGAACCTCTGCTGCCTTGGACCCCATGAAGACTGAGAACGAGACCAACGTCGAGGAAGCTTCCCGGACACCGAGCTTGGCCTCGCATTTCACCGTCCTAGCGTCAACCTTACGGCGATGGAAAAAGAAACGAATGCTACCTTGCTCGCATTTGGGCGACTTCTGTGGATGCAAAGCATCGCAGCCGCCGGATACACGCGTTTATTGCGATAGATGGACGACGCAGACAATTAATCAAGGCGGCTCCGATTATCTTGCCGAAACGCGATTTTTTTTTGCAGCACCGCCGGCGGCTAAGACCGAGAGAGATGATAAAGCAATCTCATGATACGGCATTATCATTGAAGAGTCGCGATGATTCTCTATTATAACACTTCCCCTGCAAGTCTTGCTTTCCTCCGAGAAAGATACCTTACGTGCTCTTTTTTTCTAAGTTATCGATTAATATTATGAAAACTCATTTGCATAAATACACTTTGCAACTAGAAAGATGACATAATAACAAAAACAATTATATATTTTACTACTCTTTTTTTTGGTTTAGACCTCGATGTTCTCTATATTTGTGAGTGATAAATTTGAGTCGAAGGCTTTATCCTAAAATGACTAGCCACTTCGGAAACTTTTTCTCTCAGCTAATAAATGTAAGATCATGATACTCACTAATGTATATGGGATTATCCTGTTAACAATAGGAATATTTAAGATAATTTGTCTTTTAACCATATTGGACTTAAAAAGTTCTCTATTTATGTAGAAACATAAATGGCGCAAAGGCTAGATGTTGGGTCATTAGAGATACAATTACCTGAGTAGTTAGAGATAAAATTCAGGATAGTTCTTTACTAATCGTAGGGATCCTAACCAGACTTTTCTCTCCAATAAAAATAATAAAACAAGGTATTACGATTGATAATTGAGTGAAACAAGATACCACAACCCAATATCGGGATTCAACTGGATTGTGGGAAATCAATGTGGGGTTATTGATTCTTTTAAATCAAGAGTTTGAACACACGACAAGTCAAAAGAAGCTTGCAATAAATAAAATAAACAAATTTAACCCCGTAATTGAGCAATCCCCCTCCAAATCTAGGGTCAACCCAATAAATCACTTTTTTCCATAATGTGACATTCCTATGAACCAACATCCACTAATGTCAAATAGATTTGGTTTAACTACTTAGCCATTATGTGACAAAATCTCATTCTTGACTTTCTATGATTGTTGTAGATATGCAATACCCTAAGGTGCATTTGACTTTCTCCTTTGGAGTACCACATATCCATATTCTTTGCCTAAACACCCTCATGAGATTTCTCTCCCTTTATATATATATATATATATATATATATATATATATATATATTTATTTATTTATTTATTTTATTTATTTATGGCAAAGGGTACATCTAACCTAACCCAATCTCTCTGAGTCAATTTCATATTCACTATCCCTTCCAATGGGTGGGTAATTAGTAATGACCATGAACTAACATATTTGAGTATGCACAATCTCCTTAGGAATGCCTACAAGAAATATAAGAGATAGCAAAACACCAATCAAAATAGGAGATAACAACATCTTGCTCACTTGGTCTTTCTACATTGTTTAAAGATAAAATTAAACCCAAACGACCAAAGAAAGCCCACATATGTAAGATTATTATAAGATGGGCCACATGACCAAGGAAGACCCATAAGATAGGCCTAAACCCATAAGAAGTAGGACCCACAATGATTACCAATAGCTGGCATCCTTATCACATTAGTTGGAAGATCGAGAAGGACTCCCAAAAGTATATTTATCTTAAGGTCACGACCAAGAAGAGTTTTAGTTTAAGTTATATTTGTCTTTTATTAATATTGAGTTACCTAATTATGTTAGGACTTACCTTAAGTGTTAGAGTTTGGGTGTAATTGGGACAATGGTAGTTTTATTGTAATTGGACTCTACTACTTTCCTCTATTATAAATAGAGGTTTATGTATTCTAATTACAACAAGTTATTGATGTCAATAAAGTATTTCACTTTTTCATAAATTCAACATACATCAACACTAGACTCTAATAAAAGTGCCTCTATTCAATCTAACACAAATTAATAAAGAAGGATATACCTTCACCAGACCAACCACCTAAGATCATAAAAAAGAGTTGCCTTTTTTATTTTAAGATAAACTCAAGATGCAAAAAAAGCTTATAAGAAATGCCATAAAGCTTCAATGATTCTCCTGCAAGGTGATGATTGGGTATGGTCCTTAACTCTCTCATTCAATTTGCCAACCGGTTAGAGGACTCGAACAAAGAAGATATTTTTAGAGAAAGTACATACAAAGCGGCTATTGTGCCATCTAGAACATTAGAAAAGATACATCAAATCAAAATCTCAAATCAAATTAAAGTATTTGCAAACAAAAGCATCATTGGAATATGTGAAAAAAATAAAAAATTAACAATTTGATTCTTGTTAAGGTTTATAAGAATTTTCAGTAAAGATACATCAAATCAAAATCTCAAATCAAATTAAAGTATTTGCAAACAAAAGCATCATTGGAATATGTGAAAAAAATAAAAAATTAACAATTTGATTCTTGTCAAGGTTTATAAGAATTTTCCACAACAAACTGTTATAGTATTTAAATATTTAGCATCTTACCTCTAGTAGGACAAAAACTAAATAATAGATGATGCTGTGAAGTAGGACAAAAACTAAACAATTGATGATGTTGTGAAACTATAAAAGAATGCAGATTGACATAGAATAGGGTTGAATAGAATCAAATTGGAAAAGATTAGCTTACCTTTGGTCTGTTCATGGCTTCCGTCGGCAACACTTAAATCAGCAACCAAAATCGGTTGAGCAATGAAAACATTAACGATACTAAAGAAGAACATGGCAAAAACATGTATGAAATACATTGAAATATGGAAATCCCTTTAAGAATAGGGTAGTTTGTAGCAAAAGACTCTTATTATGTGGTTATTGGCGAGTGGTTACTGGTTAGGGAAAAGCGGAGTCCAAAAAGGTGGACGAGTCATGCACAACTATTGACTACCCTATTATCTCGAAGAACGACCTTCTGAATCCCCAATATCTTGAATCCTTGATTCACGCTGAGGTTTAAGTAAACGAGTCGGCTCGTGAGCTTGTGAGTAGAACCACTGTTCATTTGAATTTCGCTCGTTTACTTAAACGAGCGTGAACCCGATCTCAAATTTGATTCAAAATCAAGAAAGTTTGAACCAAATCAAGTTAGGACCAAGACGAGGTCGAACTATTCACAAACCAATGCAGTTTGTTGCCACCCCTAACCATAAGTTTCTTAGTGGGCAGGTATTGTTGTTGCCACAAGGCTCTTTGTGAGCAAGTATTGTTGCTGCATTAGTCTCAGTGTGAGCAAGTGTTGTTGTTGTTGTAAGTTTCTGTGTAAACAAGTGTTGTTGTTCTCGATTTTGTGCTAGAGTTTCCTAACCATAAATCCTTGAGTGTTGAAGGCGGCTGTTGTAATTGAACTTGTCCGGTTCTGATTTATAGATATCATTTGGCTTTTCATAGTATATCATTTAACTCCAGGACAAGAGATCCATGAGAGTGGAATAGCAATCTGAAATAAATCACGATAAATCTTGGTGTTGTGGATGTGATTGTGCTAGATTATTTTAAAGTTCATAAATTTGTATAAACCTATTCACCTGATTAGGTTTACTTGAATTAATCTTTATTCAAGTTAAAATAATAAAAAAATTCATATGACTTGTAATTACATTACATGAACACTATAAACTAACTCTTTCATTGGGTTATTGACTTTCTAATTTACAAAAGGCTAACTTATCCCTCTCCACCTTGCCATTCAACACTTGGAAGGGATGCATTTTACTATACTTTATTGTGTTTATACTACCCTATTTGTAACATATAGGAGGGACATACCAAGTGCATATCCACTTGCTATGAGATGACCTTGATTACTATCTATATATATATATATATTTAAATAAAAAACAAAATTCTAAAAAATTGGTTGGAAGTGGGCATGATTATCATAAATATAATAGACCATAGACCTGACATCCATCAAGCAAAAACGTCGTTAAATAAGGGTGTAATGGTCCCCCCCGGACAGCGAAGCTGTGTACCGTGGCTGCGTTCGGGGGTCTCACTACCGAAACTAGATCCATTAGAGTGTTTCGTGTACTACGTCAGTTCGTCTTGTCGGTTATCTGCTTTTCACTTACGGCTTTCACTTCTCGATCGATGCATTCATCGCCTGAAATCGAGTCAAAGGTGCTCGTGTTGAGCTTTCATTCTTCTACGATCAGTGGCTGAATCCGTCAACCATTTGTTGCGAGTTTAGAACATGTTTCTTCTTCGAGTGAATTTAGGGTTTTAGATGAAGGAACTATATCATGGCAATCAGAGGCGTTGATTTTAAGTGGTAAGTCCAATTTCTCTTTTACTGTCTTTATGTTCTGACAGTCGTTGCATAGTTTAAGTACGCGATTTATAGAACATGCTGCTTTAATTTACCTTTTGTTTTTTCTTTCTAATTTGGTAATATCTGTTTTCCTTGCAGGTATGATGGTTTTTTTCTGTCTATGCTCGCGACGAGTGTGTATCCTTGCACTGTTTTTCATTTTTTTATTTCTTTTGTCACATTCTTTCTTTTTTCTGCTAATCTTCTCTTGTAGCGAGAACATGATCGATTTTCTGATGACTCAATTATGTCAACAATGTATGTCGAGATTCCTAGCGTGTGTTAACATTCTAGCTAAAAATGTACAAAATTAAGCTAGGGAACTGTATTTTACGCAATGAAGTTCGGACAGACAGAAATTCAAACCCTTCATTAAATAATTACTTGATTTGCAGTTAAATCATTCGGTTGAAGTATACTTTTTCAATCTATTGATTCCTCCTTACATTTTAGGACCTGTCCTCCACTCTTCTTTTCATCTGTTCTAGCTTTATAAATTTTTTATTTTTGCTAGGTGAGAGGGTGAGACATATTAAACAAGTGCAAGGTGTAAAACAGCGGAATGTACAAGACACAACATATTAGGCTATACAAGAGAGACATAATAGTACCTCTTACAATAAAACATTTTAAGCCATAGGATACTGATTTATCCATTACATTTACAACATTTACCACCAAAAAGGAGTTCAAAAGCATAAATTTGGAAGTTGCAGACGCGTGAAGAGTATAAGTGGCTCCTACGCCACTGTTGAAGTTGAAAGTTGACTCAATGAAATCCTATTAGTTTGAAACTTTGAAGATGACAATTGAATTACAACTTCTCTTTAATGGAATTAGGCTAGGTGAGCTGCCCCCTACTGTTAAACTGAGTCCAGGCCATCCCCTCATGGAGGAATAATAGATTTGTAACAATGAGTCTTGAGAGACAGGAAGAAGATTGAAAACGATTGGCATGTAAACATGTAGGCCCCACATAAAGGTGGACATGGCTAGAGGATCACTGGTCATATGTTTAGAGGTTCAAATCCAGTAACACCTGTTTGGAGTTTTAAGTTGGTTATATTGCTGCAACACTCAGATGTTGACTTGATTGAATGGATTGGTTGTCTGCGATGGTTGGATTGACAAAGGCTCCCTAGAAATACCGATCAATCCTTTAGCCAGAGCCCCCCTTAGAAATTGAACTTTGTTTGTCATCGGTGTTAAAGTTGGTTTAAGGTTCATTTTAAAATGAATAGCCAAAGTCAAGAGGTCTTTTCTGAATTAATAACAATAAGATATTTCTTGACTTTAACCTACGGGGGAGATTATTCTCACTAACCAATTCCACTAACAACCGGAAGATCTCTAAACTTTTTAGTTTTTGCTTCTGGGCTACCAATTCATAGAAGGTGTTTGTTTGATAACCTCCTTGTTGATTCTTATCTGCAGCGCATCTTGACATCTGATGATAGAACCATTAAAGGGCGGCCTATTTTATCAAAAAAAAAAAAGGAAGGCCCATTGTGATAGAAAACCATAGCCACTCTGCACGTGGCAACGGTGCATGCTTCACTTTATGCAAAAGATGAACAATTGTTCCCATCAATAGATAACATAAATCATATGGCTACATTGTCACACTAGTTCGTCTTAAAAAACAAACCGGTAGTCAAATGCCCATAGTTAACTCAAAACTCCTTGAAGAATGCACCAAATCTGATATCCCCATAACAGCTAGCCTCTTGTTCTAGAACAAGACTAAAGGCCTCATGATGACTTCATGGTGAGCGTGGAGGGGAGATGCATGTGCATCCCTCTTCAATGCTTGGGTTTTGCCTTCACTCCCCTTAAGATTCTAAGGTGGAGAAAACATCATGGACATATGCTTTATTACATTCCTAGGCTGTACAATGTGGTTCATCATGTAATGGGGTGCAGGGAGAGAGGAATTTCATTGAGGTTGCTGCAGATATTTTTCTTTTTATTTTATTTTTTGAATTTTTGGTGAATTATTGTGAAAGGTGGAAGCAGATTGACAGATTGACAGATTCAGGGATGGGTGCTCATCAGAAGGGAATGATGAAGCTATGAAAAATGTCTGGTTTGCTACGTTTACATGACCTCAATGGCAATCATCCTATGTTTGAGGTTGAACACCCTTATCATAAAGTAGTGCTTCAATGTTGGGTGTAGGAAAATCAACAGCCTCCAAAAAGAAGTGGTTCTCTTTATTAGCAAGAGACTGTTAGATACCTACCCAACATGTTAAAAGTACTAGAGTTGATGAAATGCAGAAATATAAGCTTTTTAATTTATCAAATTCTACACTAGCCCGGCCTGATGCCTGTACCATAGGTTGGGTTACAAAGATTTATTTCTCGTATAGAACAGGTGCATATATTCTATTGATGCAGAGGTGGGAGACAATTTGCTAGGGCCCTTGATCTGTGTGTGGAAAACGCTATTGATTTGCCTGAATCAACACAGTTGACACAGCATTTGGGTGCTATGGCAGTGCCATCTGACCAAAATTGAAGCATGTAACATTGTATTGGAGTTCTTACCATGTGATTGATGATCGTTCAGTCATGTCATCTATATGCTCCATTTTGCATTTTGTATGTCTATGGTTTTATTTTCTTTTTTATTGTCATTGTAAAAGGGTATGAACTTCTTTATATTTTCCTGTTGGGTTTGTTTTCCTAGGATTCACTTAACCAATCCTATATTGTTCCTATGTGGAACAACATATCAAATCTTCTCAGGGATCTATGGATTTGTTGTTGAAATTGCACTATTTCCCTTTAAGACAGTATGTTTGGACTTGGTCTAACACTAAGGAACAACCCATATGGCCCAACTTTTTATGTTTATTGAAATGGACCTGGCCTTACTTTAATGATGAACAGATGTTGCTTAAGTGTTATCATGAGAAATTTCAAGCTTGTAACATTTTATTTATGAATTTCCAAAGAAAATTACTCTCTTGTAAACTAAAAGTGGAATTTGCTTGTTTTAGTATAGGATAAACCTTCTTGTCAAACAAAAAAAAGGGATTTTACTGTTTGACTGTCTCTGTGTTGGAGGTAGGCTATGTATGTAAAGTTTATGTGACCTATATGTGTGCAGACCTGAAGGATGAAATAGGATAAAGAATTAGGATCTGATTGATAAGATGAGTTCCAATGCTGAAGGACTATTATGCTTGAAAAGATTTAATACATTAGATCTTGGGGACTGAACTAGGTGCTTTCCTTTGTTTCAGTTTATACGTAAACTTTACAAGTTAGGATTCATTTAGTGAGCCTACGGTATGAATTTTGCCGGTCCCCTAAACTTCTTGAATAGCTTGTTGAACTTTTGAAGCTAACTTTGTGTCCATGTAGTCTTTGACAAGTTTACCATCAGAATAATTGTTGCAATCAACTGGAAGCATTATCATCTTTGTACATATCCTCTGCACATATGGATTGTAGTGAGTTTCCTGAACCCTATATACATCTTGGTGGTTTCAATAGATGAAACTAATTGTCACTCAGCATGATGCTTCTGTTTTGCAACAGGTTGATTATACAGCTGTCTTTGTTTTTCGTCTGCTAATGTTTGTAGACAATGGACTTGCTGCTGGACTGGGCTTGTAAGGTTCCTTTTGGTTTTCCTGTGTATTTTTTTCATTTTTTAAACTTCTCCTAAATAATATACTTGGTGAGATAGAACTATATTCGTAATTGGTTCATCATGTGCCCGGGAAGCTAACAAGTCCACTTACCAAGTTGCCAGATTAAGTCATCTCCTTCCAATTTAGTTATTATCACAGATTTTCCTTGTCTCTAATTGGCTGCCTGTTGTTGGGCTCCTCTGGATTTTTGCTGGCCCTTCCGTTTGGGGTCTGTGGTTCTGGTAATTGGGTTTTCTCTTGTTGCTGTTCGGCTTTCCTTTTAATAAAATTTGCACCGTTTTTTTAAAAGAACTGTATTCATTGGACCTTATGAAGATTCGAATTTACTATTTCTGCCTAATGGTACACTGGAGTGGCTGGATCTCTTTCTTGTTAATGTTCGGTCAGTTGTTTAAAACATTTGTTATGAGCTATATTTTGAAACATGATCAAGGCATCAAGCTGGCAGGGTGATGGGCTTGGATCAAACTGGTTCAATAGTTGAGGCCCACTATTTCAACCGGCAATTTCATCATAAAAAGCTGTTAGAGAAATAGAATTGTGGTTCTCTTCTTTCTCGCTTCCTCTCTGGGGCCAACAATTGTTCTCCTCACCTTCCTGGTCCAACAGTTCATGTTCGAACTAATTGCTTCAACTGGATTTTTGTTCCTTGAGTCTGAGTTATTCAGCTGTTACGTACCCAGTTGTGCAATGGGTTGTGTCAACCTAGGTTCAACTGGATGGAACTACTGTTTGGAAGGTTGAAACTGAGTGTTCTCCATAGGGTAGGTCAGATATTTCATGGGTTTCATATAGAACTGTAGCGTTACTCTGCTATTCACCCTTGATGGTTGTTAGCCTATTTTTCTTTTTATCAATGGTTATATGCATATTTTTTTTGCAGAGTTTCTTTTAATGTTGTGAAATATGCAATAAACAAAAGATAAGTACAAAAACAGCAAAAAAAATAATAATCTATTAGTAGGAATCAAATTCACAGCAAGCTGTTGCAAATTTCTGACTTCCTTAGCTGGCTGATGCTATTCAGTTTTGCTAAGTAGGATTTGCTCCCATGAGCATTGTTTTTCAGTAATGAGATCGGTAATTTGAAGAAATATCTGGTCGAACCTCCAAGTTGGCTTGGTCTTTCACATCTACAGAATTTCAGTTAATGTACAAAAGATGAACTTGTCACAAGTGAGAATGTTGTGGTAGATGTATTATAAGAGTAGGATAGGCAAATTTTGAATTGATATATAAGTGATTATTTAAGATTGGCACTGATAGCTGAGAGGATAGGAAAGAGTTGTTTGAGATTGTTCTTGCATGTTTTCTGCGGGAAGAAGGGTTTTGCCAATATTGATTGATGAACTGAGAACAGCAAATTAATAGAAGGTTCAATATAAATGAACGAAAGTAATGAAGAAAGGTTTGAAGAAATTTGACCAACCAAATGGAGTAGCAAGTTATAGAGCAAAATGGAATGGGGGGGGGGGGGGGGGGGGGGATTCATGTAGCCTACCCATACTCGGTAGGAGCAAGGCTGTGATGATGCTGATATGTGTTGGGGTTTGTGGATGATTGAGAAAATAAGATTTCTTTGCTACCGCCATTGCTGCTACTGCTGCTTGAGTGTCGTAGTCATCACAAGCATGCTCTGCAGCAGGATTCCTTCCCCTTATTTGGCACACTTCTGGAGCAATCTGGTCTAAACCTTGCTTGCATTTTTTTTTCCAAAAAACGAGTAGCATGTCTTTTGGTTGGACCAGGTCATAATGTTAAGTTGTGAGTAGCTGGAGCATGTCTTGGCATGCTAGTGGGAAGCCAGGTTTGCAACATGGCTTATTCCAACTTCCAATTATAGGAATTGTGGGTGATGAGTATAACAAATTTAGGGTTTGTTAAATTTTGTAGGAAGAAAAAGATGGGAGGCATTATAGTTTGCAGACCCTTCTTCCCTATTTATAACTTTACCATTATAAAAAATTATATCCATATCCCTGCAACCCTTAATCCCTAAGAATTCAGTTTCTAAGTAGAAAATATTTGCCTAGAAAATAAGTAAAACCTAATTATAACTTCTAATACTCCCCCTCAAGGTGGACTATATAGCTTCAATTTCTTACAAATTTGTCTCAGTCCCACAAGCATAAAAAGAAAACACAAAAAGTTATTTTTCAACACAGAATTGGTCTTGAAGAAACTCAGGACTATGTGGCTTCTATGGTCTTCAACCTTCAATATCTTTGCTGCAAATTTTTCATATTCCATTCTCCACTTACTTGGATGTTCCTAACTACAATTTGTGGAATTCTTCATTGTTGGTCACCAAATTTTTTTTTCATGGTAGGCTTATACCAAATACCTCATTCTCGTATTTCTTTTTCTACTTTTACCTCTCAAGCTGAAGATTAAAAGGACACAAAGACCCAACTTGGATGCAACAAATTTGGGAGAAGAAAAAACACTTTAGCCAAACGACAAAACTCCGTACACTAGTAAAAAAAGGTCAAAGCCTAGAAAGAACTCCACTCAATTTCAAAGGCGGAAGAGAAATCCAATTTCAGGACATGAAAAAGAGTACTCATTTTTTAAGGGTAGATTAGAAAAAAATCACCACTTGGGTGAAAAATAAAAAGACTTCGACTCAAGTTGGAATTTGGGCATACTCTTGATCTTTGCAGCTAGTGGGTCTATAGGCATTGCTCCAAAGTGATAAAAATAATGACCAATTGAAGAAATATCAAAGAAACTCAAAGATATATAAAAAAAGTAGTAGCACTCATACTTCAGACAGGAGGAGGTGCATAATGCAACACTCATACTTCCAAAACCTACTATTTAAATTTAGAAACTTTAGACAAAAGGAAGTGCATTATGCAACGTCTATGCCAAAAAAAATAGACTAATTTAGCATTCGGCATGGATAGAGCAGTAGTTGATGTTCTTTAAAAGGGGGATTGAAGTAGGGAAAATCTCACATTGAGAAATCTTAAGATAAGTGATTGAGTTATAAGGTTGAGCAATAGGCCTCGTAAGTGCCTAGTCATTTTGGGATGGATCCTAACTCAACCCAACAGTGGTATCAGAGCAGGTTGTGTGCGTGGACTGAGGCCTAGTTTTTTTGTGGCTTCCATGATATAAGAGCCATGTTTTGTGTGTTTTGAACACGTCGCAAACCTGTTATATGTAAGCCTAGGTGTGAGGGGGAGTATTGAGTGGGAAAAAGTCCCACATTGAGAAGTGTTAAGAAAAATGATTGTGTTATAAAGTTGAGCAATAAACCTCCCGAGTGGCTAGTCATTTTGGGATGGAACTCGACTCAACCCCACAGACGATGTATCCACAACATACAAACAACTAGGCTCTATAAGGTGTTTTTTCTCACTTCACATTCCCCCTCGTTAAGGAATGTTAATTGCTTCTCTATTGGCGTGCTAAGTTTTCCTGTTGGAGAGGCACGAAGGTTGTTTGTGTGTGAGGTCTTCATTTTCACTAATCTTGTTAAAGAGGTATGCAAAAACAAATAAAACAACAACATATGCCAACTTGTTGGGACTAGAGAAAATTTGAAATAGTTTCCAAAAAATAGACTACCACGCTTGGACATTGCTGTAAGTATCAAAATGGGAAGCTTTCTTGAAATAGATTCCAAATTTGATTAGAAAACTTCGAAAAAAAGAAAATCTTGCAAAAAGGAGTCATGTTGGTAGAGTCTTGCACTAGAGTTTGAAAACAAATAGGAGACTTGGCAAAGATAAAAATAACAACTCAAAAAAAAAAAAGGAAAAAAATGGGGCTTAAAATTCAGATTTCCGCATGTAATAGGCATCTACTTGACCTTTCCTTCTTCCAATGTTGATATCTCTCACTAGAAAAATCGGATTGAGAAACGGTTTTTGGGTTAGAAATATACTTATAGATCTTTTTTTTTTTTTGAAACGGTGATAATTTTATTTCAAAATAAATTAGAAAAAAACATCAAAGGGAGGTCTACCCTTACAACCAGAGATTGAAGGGAGGGACCCAATTTAGCACAAGAGTCAGTAGCCGAATTGGTTGATTTAAGTATATGAGACTAAGTGTAGGAAATAGAGGAGACAATATCCATAATATCAAGAAATGTTGCCAATGGCACCATGGAGGGAAGGAGGCGGTGGAGCACCATCCAATGACCACCTTCGAGTTCCCTTTGTTGGAAGATGGGCCCAAGCCCACATGGCCAAGGAAGGCCCACAAGTTCATGTGTGTGGAAGATGGGCTCAAGCCCACAAGACCAAGGAAGGCCCACACATCCAATAGATGTGGAAGATGGGCTCAAGGCCCATAGACTAAGGAGAAGGCCCATAGACCCATACAATGATGGCATGGTGGTAAATAAAGAGTCATCTCATAGAGATGACATTGATGTAATTAGGTTAAAGTTTTAGGGGTATTATTGTAATATTTTAGAATCACTACTCTATAAATTGAGCTTCAGGGGAAGGGTTAGGGCATCAAGTTCATAACTTCTTCTTCCTCTTGTTTTCTCCCAATGGATCTCTAAAATCCATGGAGTCTTGGAAATCAACACCCTTCCACAATAAGCAGACTGTTGAAATGATTTTGAAAAATGCAGAGGCTGTGGAGAAGTCTCGAGAGTTCTGTCGTAGTCGAGTCTACAATGCTAAGAGGACCAAAGTAAAAGATAATAGCTGAACCTCCGGGATTGGAGATCACCCCACCAAGGCCCACCATCCCAGGATTCCCTAAGAGCACTGCCATCAAAGTTGAGCTTGAAGTGACTGGCAAGGGGAGGCATTCAAACGGCCACCTGGTGGGGGGTAGAAGGAACGAACATCTGAGCACTTACCTTCTAGTTGGTGCGGAGAGGGGTACATGAAAGACAAGTAAATTCTGTCCGAGTGTGGATCCAGGTGGAGATGAGGCCCGTAATAGTACAAATAATCTCAATAGCAGAGCAGAATACACAATCAAAAGGCCGGGAGTTCCTCTCCTTCTAGAGGCACCAAGGGATATAAGCAACACAAGTTGATAAAAGGAGTTTGCCTAAGCTGGGCAGGCGAGCCCCGGAGGGGTAGCGGCACATGGTGCTCAGGCCGTGAGGGGTGAAAAACTAGAGGCCCATACTGTCAATCAGAGAAGTCCAAATTTGCCTGGCAAAAATGCAGTGCAGGAGGAAGTGGCTAGTAGTCTCATTCTCTAGCCTACATAAAGGGCAAAGTGGATTAGAAGAGGTATTGCCACACTGGATCAGATTGTCAGCAGTGAGGATTCTATTGCGGGAGACGCTCTAGAGGAAGAATCTCACCTTGGGAGGAGCCAAGAGACGTCAAGAAATGGCAGCCGGGTGAGGGGCGGGGGTCCTGGTCCAGCCCATAAGGAGACAATAAGCCGAGGAAACAGAAAAAACGATCGCTGTCATCAAGAAGCCAGATCATCCGGTCGGCCACCCGAGCACGAAGCTTAATACTGCCAAGCCTGTCAATCAAGTTGCAAGTGGCAATGGCCTCCTTGTCGGTGAGGCCGCCTCTCAGACGAAGATCCCAAGAGCTGTTTCCCCAAGCGTTGGCAACAGAGAGATCACGACAGGTGGTGAGCTGGAGAAGCAGGGGGAAGGATGAGGCAATAGGGCCGTCACTCGACCACTAGGTAGTCCAAAAACATAGGCTGGATCCATCACCAACTAAGTAGCGGATGGCAGTGCAGAAGGAGGAGGGGAGACTCATAGATCTTTCTTTTCACATATAATTCTCTATTTGAGGTCTTATTCTTGATGGCACAAATCATCCCGCAAATTGGAGCTTTTTGAGGTCGTTCCAAACCTTCCTGATATCTGACCTTTGCTGCTTCAGATGTTGATTTCTCTTTATAGGAAACTTTTATTGCCAAAATTCAATTTGAGTTGGAAACTAGACTCAAAGATTTTTCCAGCAATATATTATTTGAATAATGAAAATGTGGTATAATAGTGCGAATTTTAAAAAAAATGGGTATGGGGAATAGGAACTCAAGGGATAAAAAATTTCTTTTTCTTCATTTTTTTTTCTTCTCCACCTTTTGCTTTTCCATCTCAGAACCTTACCCGCTCTAATATCACTGTTGAAATGAACCCGATTCCATCACAAATTGACTAACTACTTAGTAGGCCTATTACTCTTACAACCCAATCATTTTTCTTAACACCTCTCAATGTGGGATTTTTTTGCCTTTTAACATTCTCCCTCACGTCTAGACTTATACATAAAGTGTCCGCGATTTGTCCACAACATACAAACAACGTGGCTTTTACCTCATGAGCCCACACAACACAAATAACCTAAGAAGCACACACTGAGCCTCAACCCATATACACAAGCTGCTTTTATACCATGCTGAATTTGTAGGCTTTACAAACCCTTTTTCCTATTTATGACTTAAACAATATAAAAAATTACATCCCTGTCCCTGCGGTCCATCAACGCTAGAAATTCAGTTACTAAGTAGAAAACACTTTCTTAGACAAATATAAAATCTAATTATACCTTTTAACAGGGTTCATCCTAACTAGATCACCATGGTTATAAATATGGAGGGGCAAATGGGAAAAATCTTGAAACTGAATAGAAAGGTGAGAGAGTCTTGATCTAGATTAAAATGTTTAAACATGCATGGTTTCAGATTCATGTACCTGTGAGTCTGTGCAAATTTGGTTTGGAACAGCTGAAGTATGACCAACTTATTGTTTTTATATCTGTCAGGCATTGAGTTACTAAGAAAGAATTGTCTCAGTATCTCACTCCTAAATCAGACAGAATTGTCATTTTTTGAATTATAAAAAGACAAAATTGTTTCCAGTATCAATGAATAGTATCGCAGATTATGTAACTAATTAGAGTAATTATCAGCAAGCTTCTTTTATAGAATATCTGATAATTTTCTTGTAATGTTATTGCTAAAATTGTCTGGAATCAGGCATTTGTCTAACTCGTTCTGTTACTTGTGTTCTGATAGGCACCTCTTACTTGTCAAGGCTAAACAATGTTGTTTTGTTTTGAAATTGTACATGATTATAGGGATTTAGGGTGGCAGCAGCGATATGCTCGTTTCTATGGTAGAATTGTGGTTCTGTCAGCCCTTTCTTTACTCCTGTATCCTTTTTTATGGGCTTGGACTGTGATTGGTACACTGTGGTTCACGAGTGCTAGAGGCTGTGTAAGTTTCGGTTTTAATTTTCATAAGTTATCCTTATTTTTTTTGACATCCTCATTAACAAACTTTGAATGGTCATATTTAAAATTGTTGCAGCTGCTTATCTTTATATAATTGAATTCTTGTAGTTGCCCAAGGAAGGTCAAAAATGGGGTTTCCTTATATGGTTGCTTTTCAGTTATTGTGGACTTGTCGGAATTGCTTGCATCTCTATGGGAAAGGTATCTATCACTTTTTTAAAAGACCAAATAAAATTTGACAGTATGTTAATTCAATAAAGCTCCTATATCATGGCGTGATTGTGTCATAGAATCTTTTAAGCTTCTCTCAATGTTTAATATCTTCAAGTAAGTATTCACATTATTGAAATAATTTTTTGTCTATAATTGATGAAAGGTGATTTTATTACTAGTACCAAAAAGGAGGAGCTAACTCCTAACAACAAGAGATTGCAAGGAAGCTCCCTACTTGGCTAAAACATCAGCCACATAATTTGTTGATCTCAGAATGAGAGACCAAAAAAGTCTAATAAATTGACAATTTCCATAATTTCAAAAAAGGTGTCCCAATGGTGCCACGGAGGTGGCGAGGAGTTTTCACACCAGCCGATCACCACCTTTGAGTCTCCCTCAATGAGAATGGGCCTAGAGCAATGGTCACGAAAAACATGGAGCCCATTAAGGGGTGGTGGATTGTTGGAAAACAGAAGAACAATTAATCTACAACATAAATGGACAATTGGGGGTAACAAGGAGATTATTGAATTTTATCGGCTAGTGGTTTGCATCACATGCTATTGCCAAAATTTCCAATCACAAGATTCTCAACTTGTGAATTTTATCGGCAACTAGCATCTCAAGACTCATATGGCTTGAATGGCCCTGAGTTGGATGAAGAAAGAGATCTGTCTTACCTTTTTGTGCCAGAAGTCAGCAGTAACATATAGAGTGAGACTATTAAAAAAAGAAAAGAAGAAAAAGGCCTTCTAGAGGGAGGATGCCACATATTTTGAAGAGGTAGGTATTTCCATTGTGATTTATATTAGGTGTTTTTAAGTTTTAGAGTCTGCATGAGTCATGGTGCTTTTGGTATCTTTAATGGTTGTCATGCTTTTTCTTTTTCTGAAAAGACACATTGTAGTTGTTACAGACCTCAGTCTAAGCTAGAATCAGTTTGTTGAGCTTGTAGAGATGCTTTGGTAATGGAGGCGTGTTGGCGTGAATTAGGGTTGAGGACGGAATTTGGTGACAATCACAAAAGAGTGGAACAGCAGAAAACAATTTTGTGGGGTGCCAAGCTGCCTCCACCTTGGTCATCTTTGAGCTTTTATTTCTTGCTAGGACTCTACAACTCAGTGAGGTCTACTGACAAGTGGATGCCCCTTACAGTTAATCTCTAACTCAATTAAATAGCTAATGCCTAAACTACCCCTGCATCCTGACCTGCATGCTCATCTCCTCTACTATTCACCCAAATCCTAAAAAATAGAATTACTTATAATATTACTACTAAAATAAAATAAAATGGTATTGGTAGCTAACATAAGTCATGTTTTAAAAATCTCACTTGACATGCATACTAGCTTTTTGAGTGATCATATTTACCTAACAAACCAAAATTAGTTGTTGAAGTCTAGATCTGGTGTTCCCTTTATTTTTTTTCTTTTGGAAGGTAAATTCTCTATATCTTCAGTCCTATATTTGCTGTTTGAGGTTTATAAGGGTAAATTATTTAGTCCTTAGCCTTATCTTGCCTATGTTATGACAATGATACTTAGCATTGTTTAGTCTACACAGAGTTTCAAACACCTGGCATCATTCATAAGCCTATTTCAGCATGATCAAGACCCTAAAACCTTTATGTTGGATTTCAAAAAAACCTTTATGTTGGATAAGGCCATTATATTAATCTGTATCATGTTTCATATTTTGCTTTGAATGAGGACATGCTTTGTATGCTGCTCTTTTTTTTTAATACTATTTTTTTAATGTCTTATTCCACACCCTTATAATCTGTTTTCTGTTTGTATATCTATAGATAATAATGCCTGTCTGTGCTTTACTGCACTTTTCAGTTCCCTGAGTTTTCTTCCCTCTTGTTTCATTTTCGAGATGTTATTTACTGGGGTCCTCAAACAGTCCATATATTCTGCCATAGATTTGAAAGGCTGTTGTGTCTTTTCTTCTGTAGTGGCGGGTTCGGAGGAATGCACTCCTACAACGTGCCCAACAGGGGATTCCTATTTCAGAGTATGGGGTGAGCTCTACCTTTCCATGTCTTGGGTTCTTATCTGTTGTTAGAGTGATTTACTTTTTATCCAACATGAAAATTTCTGTTCATAATAAGTCGAGGTTTTTGATAGTGAGCAGGATTTCTAATAAGATTAATGTGAAAGGGAATCTGCAAAAATAGATTTAAGTTCTTAGTCATTACTTGCATGACTAACTTTAGTAATTTCTAAAGGTGCCTGCATTCTTCTTATCAATTGATGCTTGATGTTGGGTATGTACAGTTTCAGTAAATTCCTTTTTCAGTACTTAAAAGAAGTTTTTTATGAGGCAAAGGGTAAGTCCATGGGCATAAAGCAGCTATGGTTCATAATGACCATTTCTATGACCAAGACTGAGGGTTGAAGTCATGTACATGAAACGGAGCTATGATTCATGATGACTCATTCTTTGAGCATTCTACTTAATAGTCTCTATGTGCTTTGAGCCTTTGGTTCAATAGCCACATGGGGGTTTGGGTTCTTTAAGTTCCCGTCTTATGGGTGTGTTTGGTACTTGTGTGTGTGAATGCGAATATTCATGAAGAGCACTTGACATTTGCCAACATTATTATGTGTAATCACAACTATTATATCAATGTAAGTTGTTGTGCTTTTGTTGCTTCCTGAATATTGGCTGTCATTGCCTGATGATCAGTGTGTCTCAAAAGTGTGGATTATTGCTATTACTTGTTTTTTATGATGTTTGTTATTTTAATTTGTAAGGATGTGGTACCATCTTCTGAGAAATTTCATTTTGGTTTACTACTAGCTGGAGAAGTTCTCTCTCTTCCCTCCCCCCCCCCCCCCCCCCCCCCCTCTCTTTCTTATGTGTTATGTATGTTTATTTTATCTTCCTTGTTGGGGAAGAAGGTCACCCTTAGATTTTGGACTATTACTTCTATTTATTAAAATTACTTTTGACAGTGTGAAGCTTACATATAGTAGTAGGATTCATGAACACTTGTGCAAAGCGGCTTCTCTTCACATACCTTACTGTTGGCTATGCCATAGTGAACTACATTTGTTGATTTGATTTAACATTGTGTTGGCTTGTGAGTAATTGGAGGTCCTCAACTGTTCCATGACATATGATTTGATAGTGAACCTATGTGGACCAAAGACAATCTTATGGAGCCACACTCCTAATTGGCTAGGAGTAATCTTCCCAAGAACAGCTTGTTGCGGGAAGGTCTCTTCTGTATAATAAGAGTTCCATATGGTTCTATTTGGTTTCTTCTTGCTAGCTTATCTTCTCTCTCTTTTCCTCTGCATGAGCTGCTCCATTTGTTGCTTCTTGTCCTACCCTCTTTGCAATGGATTTTTATTTCAAATGGTGAGAAGTTTATCTTTCAAGACAAATGGTGAGAGTTTTATTGAGAGAGAAGAGCTATAGAGAGCCTCCTGTGAGATAAAAGACTTCTTAATGAAATCTTGTTCTCATTGTGAAAAGCATTTAAAACAGAAGCGAGTTTCATGACAGGGTTGCCAAACGAAGAAACTCTGTTTTGATCTAAGAATGGTCCTCTCATTCTTCGTTAGCCTAGTCGATCTTCTTTAATTTGTATGCAATCCTCGCAGGTGGATAAAGAGACGGGCCTTAGTCTGCTAGATACTAGTTAGAACCAAATGAACTCTAACATCAGTTTTGCATCTCTTTCTGCAAAAGTTGACAAAGTTGAATTACACTGAAAAGACAAAGTTGATGTTGAACTTGACTTTCTAAAAGTGGCAATGGATGAAAGTCATGGTTGATGTCATTGTAAAGGTTTTGGCTCTGCTGATCAAGTGGTTCTTAAGAATGAGATTTTGTTGTTTGACTTGTAGAGAGATTTTGTTACCTGGGTTGATTGAGCCTTGATTAGGCATTCAAGTGGCCAATGCTGGCATTCTGCCTTGGTCCTCTCAACCCTTCAGAAATGTAGTTAACCTCATTTTCTATGTACTGCAGAACCTAGACCTGCAGCATTTATTAATTGATGTATGAGATGGATATCCAGATATGTGTAAGGCTTGTAAAAGCAATATACGACACTTAACAGTGTAATTTAGAAGTTCTCTAAAAAGACAGGAGAGTGAGTGACGTTCCTTTCCCTTGCAGGTTTTGGTTGACATGGTTCGGGTACCTGTTTGGGCATTTGAAGCTGCTGGCCAGGAGATGAGAGGAATTGGGCAAGACACTGCGTATCATCCTGGTCTCTACCTTACTACAACTCAGGTAAATTGTCATTGAGGGCTATGTACAATTCTTTGTGTATCCCTCTATATTATGATCATGCCTAGGGATTCTAATGCTGTACATGGTTTACAAGCTGTAAGCTTCACGGTATGTGATGCATCTTAGACCTTTATCATAATTAAAATTATTTGCCCTGCCTCTTCAAGCTGGTTATTCTGCTCTTATGTTGTTGAGATCTTTGATGTCTATCAATGAAAAGGTAAGTTTTCTTATAAAAGGCTTTCAGAAAGCATGATTAGTTTCTTTATCTGCTAAGTTGATTCTGTGTTGATCCTAATTGGATGGGTAAGTTTTGTACTCTTAATAAAACCAGTATGTCCTTCGATTTTGTGGTATTGGATTTCTATCTAAATTATTTTTCTGTGGTGTTGATGCTAAAGTCTATCCCTGTTGAGTGTGATATTTGTTTATTCATGTACCTATGGTTGAAGTGTACTTTTTATCATTCAATATTTTCAACCGTTTTTATCATTTTCTCTGACTGAAATCTATTGTGCTGGCTCCAACTCTTGTCTGAATACAAAGAGACATGTTAATTACTGATTTATCTTGTTCTTCTGTTCATCTCTACTGCTTGAATCATTCCCGTCAACACGGAGATTTAATTTTTTTTCATCTTTGCTGTACAGAGGGAAGCAGTGGAAGCACTTATTCAGGAACTTCCAAAGTTCAGCTTGAAGTCTGTTCCAACTGATTGCAGTGAATGCCCAATCTGCCTTGAGGAGTTTCGTGTAGGGAATGAGGTAAGTAGAACCAGGCATTAGCTGTTTATTCTTTTCTTCGATAATGTGTCAGTTGTTTATTTTTGAGTGTCATTTAATACGTAGTGGTGAATATTACTACTTGATGATGCTCCTGCACTTAAGAGACTTGAAATCTTGAGATTGTAATAGTACCTCCCAGTATGGTTCACAGCATACATAATGAAAGTGAGAATTGCTCATTTTGATGACGTCTTCTACCATTGAGCCATTGGCTAAGATGATGATATCCTTGTAGTATTTAGGTTCCATCTTTTTTTTTTTTTAAAGCGAAGTTTGATGAACAGTACCATTGAGTTGATGACCCAGTGCGGTATCTTGATTAAATTTGTTTCAGGATTCTAGTCAATGGAATTTATGTCTAAAATGTTACATTCCTGACCCGTTGAATACGATCTCATTCATAATCGTATGGGAGTACTTGTTGAAAGAGAACATTCCTAGCTAGAAGGAAATTTAATTTCTCATTTGTGGGTGATCTTTTTATTATTTGTGGTGTCAGGTCCGGGGCCTTCCTTGTGCTCACAATTTCCATGTGGAATGCATAGATGAGTGGCTTCGGCTGAATGTCAAGTGTCCCCGTTGCCGTTGCTCCGTCTTTCCTAACCTGGATCTGAGTGCTCTTTCCAATCTAAGAGAAGATTCAGGGCGAGCGTCTGACAGTGTTGTCACAACTACTCGCTACATGCGACAGACACAGCCTTCTGGGCATAGCTATCTGTTGCGGATGCAGGGATTTCTTCGTACTATTCAAACGGAGAATGGTGTTGTTGAGAATGAGGCAGATTTAGGGCTGGAAGCACAAGAGAATAGGGGTGCGCGAATTGTAGTAACAGAGGGTCCTGCAAGCATGGCAGCACCAGGAATGATGACGTGTGTCGTTATTGATCAATCCTCTCAGCCGGATCAGAATGGGCATAATCATCAAAGGTAACAGATGATTCAGCTGTAATAGTCGGAGCATTGGAACCAAAGAGGAAAGGAATCTAAAATCTCCTGTTGTTAGCATTTGTATAATTTAATTTTTTTTTTTTGTTATCTAACTAAAACTTAGGACGGCCTTCTCTTTTGAAAATTTGATAAAAGTATACAAAGTGTTTGATCGAGAATCGGTCCCTTTCATAAGCTGAAATTGAAGGACATCGTGTCAACTGTATTAGTTAGTTGGGTTGGTCCCACATTATTTAAATTTATTTATAATACCTTGATGATTTCAGAATTGGTCCAGCCATGGGTACCAAAATTTTCCAACATTTGTGAAAAAAATTCATTTGATTTTTACCCAACTTATTTAAGCTAATAGCATTTTAATGATGATATTTAAAAGAATTAAATGTTTAAATGTCAAAGATTATATTTACGAGTCATCCTGAGTCATCGAGACCGAATCGGCAAAGACCGGTTCGGGTTTGACAGCTTACACTTAGGCAGTACAGTCGTCTTTGTGCTTTCCAGGTGTCCATGAAGGCTTAGTAGAAGCAAAGCAACGCCACAAAAGAATCTTGCCTGAGGTGGGCCTTGACACGAAAGTTAGTAGCTTTTTACTCCTACACGCACAACCAGACACCTTCGATTCCAATCTTCACTCCAAAGCGCAAGTGTTCTGTATACATGTGTAGGCCCGTAAAATAGATGCCTCGGCTTCTTTATACTGCCATTGACTCAACCCACCAACTCTTGCTAACACCGCCGGCCTGACATGGATGCCATTCGCCGATCGGCTCGGGAGCAAAATAGGTCCCCGCCGCCGGTGGACAACCCTCCGTCGAATCATATGGAGGAGTCCCCAAGGGTATCTCCTGAAAATCCTCTCTCTCCGGCGATCCGGAAAATAACTGTTCAGGAAGTTCTTGCTTTACCTCAGCCGCCACAGGCGTCCAACCGCACGGTGAGGGACGAGCTGGGCCTTTCTACGCTCTCTGCTCCTGCTGTGGTGAACCGGGCCAACAGAGAGGATCTGCCGGCCGCGACGAAAGTGGAGGCACCGTCTGGCGACCGGAGATCGAAGGTTGTATTGGGGATTCTGCGTCGATCGAGGAGAGATGCAATGTTGAAGAGGGCGGAGCTAGGGTTTAGAATCTGTGGCCTTCTTTTCTGTTTGATCTCCTTCTCGGTGATGGCCGCGGATAAGACTCGGGGATGGGCTGGAGATTCTTTCGAAAGATACAAGGAATACAGGTATTCAAGACACCTACTTAACTCTTTTTGTTTTTTGTTTTTATTTTTTATTTTTTATTTCGGCTCGGAAGTGGATTGTCATATTTCATTTGCTTCTGGTTTCGATAAAAAGTCCAAGCGTGGAATTTTGGACTCAAGAGAAAAAGAGAGAACAGATAATCGTTACTAATAATCGCTCCTATGCTGATACTGTTAGGGATTATGCTGATAATCCCATATACTTTTTTATTTTAAAATTTTATAGGAAATTTCTCATCATTTGCTCTGAACTTTTAGTTCTGATTCATGATTTTGTTTGATTCATTTCTTTCTATTTGTTGTGCTGTGGATAATTCGCAGTTGCAGAGATGTTCGAATGTTATGTATTTACCCTTCTGCCTGTTTTCTTACTATTAGAGATTGAGAACATGTGATTCGGTTCGTCACTTTTTACTTTCCAGTATTATCTTATGCTTTCGCTTGTTCTTTAACTAAAGTCTTCATTTGCATTCGTGAAACTTTTCCCTTTCTTTTCATTTATGTTTTAGTAGTTTATTACATCTTCTTTATTCGGTGAACAATTTGTGAATGGGCAGGTACTGCATATCGCTGACCGTAATTGGTTTCGTGTACTCCGGCTTCCAAGCTTACGCACTCGTTCACCATTTGGTCACCGGGAAGTACCTGATCCAGCATCCCTTCCGTCGATACTTGGATTTCTCGTTGGATCAGGCAAGTATCTTTCTAATTTCGAATTTTCAGTAAAGAAAAAGCAGGGGGAGAGGGGTCCATCATTAGAGCTGACTGGTGGAATCCACTGCCAGGAAGTTTGTGTTTGTTCCTGCTGCTTGTCCTGTATTCCTTATCAGGTGCTTGGATAAAAAGGATCATAAGAGTTAGTGTTATTTTATTACGATAATCATTGAAGATCCTTCCGAACGAAGAATTTCCAAATGGGTATGATTTGCAAAGTTTTACTAACCAGCAGAGCAGCAAATCATCCAATTCCTGGATACCGATGGATTGATCTTTTTGTTTTCTTCGTTTCGCAAAAGTTCGATCATTGATGGTTTCGACCATTATGAATAGTGTTTGATGTTTCCTGTGAATGATTGCAGCTACTGGCGTATCTGCTGATATCAGCTTCGTCGTCAGCTGCAACTCGGACTGACGAGTGGGTCTCGAACTGGGGTGAGGATGAATTCACGAAGATGGCCAGTGCTTCCATCGGGATGTCGTTTATGGCTTTCGTATCCTTTGCTCTGAGTTCGCTAATATCAGGCTATAATCTCTGTAACGGAAGTGTATAATACAGAATTCAAGACTTCGTAAGCCAACGTTTGGTTTGTTGTACAATGAGGTTAGACAAATGGGCTTAGTTTAGTAGGTAATATAAACCCCAAGTCTAAGTTGACAGGAGCCTTTTCTAGAAGGAAAATGTTTAAAGAATAGTCTGATATGGATTAACGAGTACAAAGATCTTGAATTTATAAATTTGTTAGTTATTTTAGGATAATTTTTTTACTTAATTTTATATGTGGGAGAGTGTTTCCGCGTCCCTTTTTTTAATTAAAGTTATTTTAAAAAAGTTAAACTAATTATAATTATATTATTTATTTTTATTATATTATAATAATAATATTTATCATAAGTAATTATTAAAAACAGTACTAATTATGAAGCTTAGCTTGCATAAGAAAGCTTAATTAGGTAAAGTTAAGTACGCTTCTTCTGGAACGTTCGCTCTTGAGTCCTAGCCAAAAATCCGAAAAGGGTGGCCACCCACGTGTCACCACTTCACAGGGTGCTGCGACACTGCCTGCCTGGTGAAGCCTATTTACACAGCGCCTGGACCCTGGCGAGCAGAATGCAGATAAGCAGTCATAGGGGACAATGGAAGCCATTCTCAGCACCGCCATTTCTGCGCAATTCAACCCTTTGCATCGGTCGGTCGCCTCCAGGAGACCCTCTTTAGGTTCCTCATTTCTCTCCCTAACACCCCTTCACCAGCATTCTAGCGACAGCTTGGCTTCTTTGGGCAATCAGCTCTCTGTTCGTACCTTCAGGATCTCTGCAAGTTCCCGTGCAGCCTCGGCTTCAGACACTAAGGCCAGTCCCACTATTCCTTCCGTGATGAAATCTTGGACCTACGGCGAGTACGGCGGCGTTGATGTGTTGAAATTCGATGACAATGTTTCGGTGCCTGAAGTTAAAGAGGATCAGGTTTTGATTAAGGTTGTTGCGGCAGCACTTAATCCAGTTGATGCGAAGAGGAGGCAGGGGAAGTTCAAGGCCACCGATTCACCTTTACCCGTACGTTGTCTTCCTCTTTCTCCCCCTTGGATTTATTTTTAATCTTTATTCTTTAATCCCGTTGATCTTTGTTGGCATTTTGGTTACTCAACTAACTATGATCAACTGTTTATGGTGGTGAGCAATCGTCTGGCTGCGACATACTCTACTTCTCCAACAATCTGAATTGTTTTACTTCAGTCATTCAAGAACATTCGGTTGTCTGTTCAAGAGCAAAGGAATTGTAAAACTAGTTTCTTTTCTGTGGATTTCTTTCTTAATTTGGGTTTTCTGTAGACCGTTCCAGGCTACGATGTGTCCGGAGTAGTTGTAAAGGTGGGAGGCCAAGTGAAATCCCTGAAGGAAGGTGATGAAGTATACGGGGACGTAAATGAGAAGGCCTTGGAAAACCCAAAGCAATTTGGATCCCTTGGTGAGTATACTGCGGTTGAGGAGAGACTTCTGGCTCTTAAGCCAAAGAATCTTGATTTTGTACAGGCTGCTAGCCTTCCCCTTGCCATTGAGACCGCCTATGAAGGTCTCGAAAGAGCTGGATTTTCTGCCGGTAAATCACTTCTTGTTCTGGGTGGGGCTGGTGGTGTAGGATCTCTAGTAATCCAGGTAAATTTTCACGCACCGAACCCACATTTTTGTTGTATTTAGTTTCAGACTTTCAGTTGTGCTCTTTTCCACATTGGAAGAGAAAATAGTGCAGAGTTTGGTAGAGTTCATCGGTTCTCGTTTCAAATAGTTAGTATATTGACAGCTCCTGGCTTCATTTTGGTCAGCTTGCAAAGCAGGTGTTTGGTTCATCCAGAGTTGCAGCTACGGCCAGTACTGGAAAATTGGAGCTTTTGAGGAGCTTGGGAGCAGATTTGGCCATTGACTACACCAAGGAGAATTTTGAAGATCTACCAGAGAAATTTGATGTTGTATATGACGCAGTCGGTAAGCTCGCCTCTCGAAATAAGATTAACATCATCGAGTTGTCTATCTTCAAGAAAAACGTAAAGAGCAGAAACGTTTTTTTTTAAAAGAGAAACGGTGCCTCCATCAGATAAATTCAATTAATTATATGGGTCAATTTCTAATGTTTTAGCACCAGAGAAAGAAAGAACTTGAAGCTGATTCAGTAGTTAATAAAACTATGCAGGACAGGGCGAGCGAGCAGCAAAAGCCGTGAAGGAAGGCGGTAGCGTGGTGGTTCTGACCGGGGCGGTCACTCCCCCAGGCTTCCGGTTCGTGGTCACTTCCGACGGGTCTGTTCTAGCTAAGCTGAATCCTTACATAGAGAGTGGAAAGGTGAAGCCGATTCTGGATCCGACTGGCCCTTTCCCTTTTCAACAGGTACCGGAAGCTTTCTCTTATCTTGAGAAGGGGCGAGCAACAGGAAAGGTTGTCATCCATCCTATTCCATGAAGTGCGAGAGACCATTAATTTCTGGGGAAGCTTCCACAAATTACACGAACTTCTCTTTGAAAAATGTAGAATAGCTTGTACAGCTGCAGAGCTTTCTACTCGAAAAGAATGAGTAAAATAGTTGAAATTATATAAATGGATTCCCCACCTCGAATGTACTCTTCAAAATCTCTCTTCTGCACTGTCTAATAGAGGAATTGGCTGTGGATTTTTAAACTTTCCTGGGCTTCTCAGAAGGGTAATGTCCCTGAGAATTCTGGACCTTTTCCCTGTTTAATTACTTGCTTTAGTGTTTGTTGGAGTAGAGAATTTTATAAATGTGGAAGTGAACCTTTGTTCAGTCCTGTAGAGGAAAGCCCTGCGCTTTAATCAAGAACAATGGGGAACCATGAAGGGTAGTATCTCTCACGTGGATTAAAAACACTATTCTTAAACCATTCAGGAAGAAAGAATTCACAAGGAAGAAATTAGACCGAGACAAGCGACGAACCTCCGAATATTCTTCTTGTTTCATTCTTTAGTTCTGAAATTTCCGTATGAATCCCCCTCTCCTTCTCCTTTCCAAGCTGTCAGCAGCTTCCCTGTCCGGCGCGAGTGTTTTTCTTCGAATGGCGGAACAGCCGTCGCTGTGATATTCTCTCCTCGCAGCAGGCCTAGATCCGATACGCTCTCCGGAACGCCAGGCGGCTGCAAGTGATCTTCGTCATGGGGTTTGAAAAGATTTGATAAAAACTATCACACATAAAAGGTGGTGGGGGTGTTGACCATGAATTTATAATCTTTACAATGCTATATATAAAATATTATAATTAATCTGAAACGGAAATTATACAAAGAATTAGCCTGTAATCAGGGTTAATTATCTTCAATGGAATATACAAAAATGGAGCCTTGAATTAAGGTGACATATCTTCAACAACTTTGAATCAAGGCGATGTATCTTTAACAGTATCTTCAACATCCCCCCGCAAGCTGAGCGTCGGATTGGAATGAACATGAAGCTTGGATCGAAAAAATTCAAAAAGAGGTCGAGGAACACTTTTGGTGAAGATGTCAGCCAGACAACAAGTTCCTGAAAAAAATGGTAATCTAATTCAACATGTTTGACCTGCTTGTGGGAAACAGGATTGGAGATTAAGAAGATAGAACTTTTGTTGTCGCATAAGAGCATGGGTGGCTGTGGAACTGGGACCTTGAGATCATGCAGAAGATGCGTAAACCAAAGAAGTTCAGCAGCAGTCATAGTTAGGGCGCGATACTCAGATTCATAATTAGAGCGGGAGACAGTAGGTTACTTCTTTGCACTCCAAAAAACGAGATTGTTACCAAGATAAATGGAGTAACCTGATGTGGAACGACAAGTATCGGGCAGCCAGACTAGTTAGCATCCGAATAAGCGACTAGCGCACTGGGAACATTGGATGGACGAAAAATAAGGCCAAAATGGAGAGTGCCCTTAACATAACGGAGAGTACGCTTAACAACAAGAAAATGATCTTTAGTAGGGGTGTGCAAAAATTGACTGACAGAATTAACAACATTAGCAATATCTGGGCGCGAAATGGTCAAATACTGAAGGGCGCCAACCAGAGACCGATAGAGAGTAGGATCAGAGAAAGGAGAACCATCAGCAGACAAATGTTGGGAAATAACCATGGGAGTGTGAACATGTTTGTTGTTGAGCAACTGAGCGCGAGTGAGAATATCCAGAGCAACATATTTTAACTGACTGATAAATAGACCATTAGAAGTGGGCGAAGCTTCGAGACCAAGAAAGTAACTGAGGAAGCCCAAATCCTTGGTAGAAAACTCAGAATGAAGCTTATGAGTAAAGTTGTCAAGCAGATATGGATTGTTGCTAGTAACAATAATGTCATCAACATAAAAAAGCAAATATTTAGCTAGAGTGTTGATGAAAGACAAGGGGAGAGTGTCGGTGCGGCTACAAGAAAACCCAAGTGTGAGAAGAAAGGAGCTGAAACGCTGAAACCAGGCACGAGGTGCTTGCTTGAGGCCATAGAGAGCTTTCTTTAACAGACAAACATGAGTGAGAAAGCGAGGATCAATATACCCAGGATGTTGTTCCATATAAACATGTTCAATAAGGTTGCCATTGAGGAAGACATTCTTGACATCAAGTTACCGAAGAGGCCATTTATTGGTAACAACAAGAGAAAGCACAACACGGACAATGGTAGCTTTGACAACCGGACTGAAAGTGTTAGTGTAATCGAGACTAGGTACCTGAGTATAACCTTTGGCAATAAGGCGAGCATTGAGACGCTCTATAGAACCATCTGGCAAATATTTAGTGCGAAATACCCCTTTAGAGCCCACTATGTTGGTGTTGATAGGACGAGGAACCAAAATCCAAGTGCCATTTTGTTGCAAAGTTTTGAACTTCTTCATCCATGGCAACAAGCCAAGCAGGATTCTTAGCAGCAGATTTGAATCCTTTGGGTTCGGTGGAAGTAAGAAGAGTCGGAATAAGTCCAGAAGAACCCAAGACACTGAGATGCGCTGGATGACGAGGCTTGAAAATACCAGCTTTAGTTTGGGTAATCATAGGATGAGAGCCCAAGGGAGAAGGCGGATGAGCAGCGGTCTCAATAAAAGGCGGACTAGAGGCCGAGGGTGGCAAAGAAGCACCTGCAAGAGGATTATCAACCTGCACAAACTCATCCAAAGGGTCAGAACAAATATTACACGGGGAGGAGTTGGATCGAGGAATGTGCGGGGAATGTGGAGGAGGGGAAGGGGTATGTGGCTCAATATGATGAAGACGTGGTTCCAAGAAATTGGATATGTGAAGAGAAGAGAGTGGTTGGGTTTGGGAGCTAGGGATTGTAGGAAAGTGAGTTTCATCAAATTGAGCATGCCGGGTGATATATAGCAGAGAGGTGAGAGGATCAAGATAACGAAACCCTTTGTGAGAGGGACTATAACCTAAGAAAATGCAAAGAACACTGCGGGGAGAAAGTTTGTGAGGCATATAATCACGCAAGCAATGATAAACATGACAACCGAAAGGATGAAAATTTTTATAATTCGGAGAGTAGCCGTATAAAAGGTCAAAAGGTGACTTACCTCCAAGAAATGGAGTGGGCAACCAGTTGATGATATAAGCTGCAATGCTGAAAGCGTCAACCCATAAGTGAGAAGGAAGATGAGAGTGGAAAAGAAGTGCTAAGCCAGTCTCAGTTAGATGACGATGTTTTCTTTCAGCCCGACCGTTTTGAGCAGGAGTATATGGGCAAGAGAGTTGATGATGAATGCTAGAAAAATGTAGATGGGCTTTGAAGCAATTACTAGTAAATTCGGCACCACCATCACTTTTGGAAAATCTTGATACGAGTGGAATGTTGGGTTTCAATTTTTTTTTTTGAAATTGAAGAAAAATATCAAATAAATCAGATTTAAATTTCAGAGGATAAAACCAGGTGAATCGGGAATAATCATCAATAAAAATGACATAGTAGAGAAAACCCGAAGTTAATTTGGCTGGGGAAGGACCCCAAAGATCTCAATGAATGAGATCTAACACATGAGACGACCTGCGTTCATTTTGAGAATAAGGCAAACGATGATTTTTAGCAAGTTGGCAGGTACTACATAGTTTGGGAGAAGGCAATAAAGACGTAAGAGAAAAATGTCATTTTTTATTTAAAAATGAAATAACAGAGTGATTCACATGACCAAGATGAGCATGCCATAAATCATATGAAGCACGCAGAGATTTATTTCGCAGAATAGAAAGAAAAGTAGAGTTGCCGCACTCCAGCACATAATACCCTCCATCTCTTTTACCGGTTGCCACCACTTTTCCTGTTTGACGATTCTGCATAGTGAAAAAAGTATTATTAAATGTAACAGAGAGGGGAAAATTAGAAGTTAATTTACTAATTGAAAGAAGATTTTTCGTGAGATGAGGAGCAACCAAGACATCTAATAAGTGAATATTTGGAGCAGGAGAAAAGGTACCAGTGTGGGTAATGGGTAGAGATGCACCGTTTCCTACGATCATAAAGTCCTTACCCATGTAATTTTTGGACTGATCCAAGGTAGATGGATCGGTGGTCATATGGGTTGAAGTCCCAGTGTCCAAAAACCAGTCAGCAACCTCGAATCCAGAGAGAGAACAAGATGTGTTGAAGGCTTCAACACGATTAGCCAAGGAGTCAGTCTGAGTATACCGCTGATTGTAACGATTAGCATAATGGCCCTCCATGCGAAAAATTTGGCAGCGGGGTGGACGGCGACCCTGACCAGAGTGGGTGCGTCCTCAGTTGGAAGAGTTGCGACCGTGGGAATGAGTACGACCTCGGTGGTTACCACGGGAAGCAGAGGAAGTTCCATGGGTATTGGTACGACTGCGATTAGTGGCTGTGAACGCCGCAGTGGTGGTAGGAGGCTCAAGGGACCGCTGGAACAACTCAAAACTTTCTGCTTTAGAAACTAAATCTGAAAAACAGGGGAGAGTGGTAAGAGCCATCTGAACGGTAGAAAAACTGGAAAACTCAGCGTCGAGGCCACGAAGGAACCAATGCACTTTGTCAATGTCCTTGACAGGTCTACCAATGGCATGGAGCTGGTCACAAAGGGCTTTAAAAGTACGAGCGTACTCAGCAATTGGTTTGGTGCCGCGTTTCATCAGTCGCAAATCATCCTTGAGTCGTAGTTCACGGGCTTTCGAATGATGGCTGAAGGTATTCTCCAATGCGACCCAGACATCACGAGCAGTGGAGACGCCAACAACGACAGCCATGGCTTCCTCGGTGAGAGAGAAGAGCAATAAACTGAGAAGCCGTTGATCGGCTGATTTCCATACAAGAAATGTGGGGTTGAGTATGGTAGAGGTGGCTGGTTCAAATCGAGGTGGCGGGATAAGAGTACCATCGACGTAAGCTAACAGTTCTTGACTCTCAACGGGAGGAAGAAATTGGCTTTTCTAGAGAAGATAATTAGAGGGAGAAAGCTTGATGGTGATCATGTGGATTAGAGTGTTAAAAGGAAGAAGATGAGAAGAAGATTCGGAAGCCAAGGGAGACGCAAAGCGTTTTTTTTTTTTTTTGGAACTTTGACTTTGATTTTGATCAAAGAGATAAACTAAAAAAAGTTGGGCTTCAGTCCGAAGGCGAAAAGGGTCCTGAAGGGACGATAGCTGACTCACCAGGAGGCGCAGCGACATCTTCTGTAAAGACCGAATCGAGAAGCAGCAAAGCCGAAAATAAACCGGTGGAGGAGAAACTGGCAAACGGCGATCGGACAGCGATCGATGGCAGATTGCAACGGCAAGCAGCGACGAGTGAAGGACGAACGACGATAGAGATAATGTCTTCGGTTGTAGGTTCGCGTCGGACGACAGAGAGCAGACGACGAACAACGACGGGATGCACTGCCACCGGTTCCGCCAAGAAAGCGAAGTTGTCGTCTTCCTTCAACGGCGACGATGACAGAGGCGATGAACAATGACGCCGCGGAAAAAATAAAGGGGTAGTGAAGCTCGGCAGAGAAAGAAAAAAATTTAGAATCGCTCGACAGAGACAGGGTAGAACGCTTGCTCTGATATCATGAGAAGATTTGATAAAAACCATCACACCTCGAAGGTGGTGTTGATGATGAATTTATAATCTTATACAGAATATTACAATCAATCTGACACGAAAATTATACAAAGAATTAGCCTGTAATCAGGGCTAATTATCCTCAACGGAATATACAAAAATGGATCTTTGAATCAAGGCGACATATGTTCAACAGCCTTGAATCAAGGCGACGTATCTTTAACAGTATCTTCAACAGGGTTTAGTGGCCACGACAAGAGTTAGTTCAACAACATGGCCTGCCGTGTCCTGGCGGAGGAAGACGGGGCCGCTTGTCTTCTGGGCGTGTACTGCACCGGTGGGTCCAAGCAGGACGACGATGGTCTCGCGACTAATTATCGAGGCGGCGGGAGGCATGGTGACATTAGTTGACACGCCGGAATTGCCCACCAAGAGGCTGACCCCGGCTCAAACGGAAAGCGTCTTAGGTCGGCTCGCTGGTTGCGACAACAGCGTGGTACCGGAGTGCCTGGTGGTTGTGCTCGGGTGCTCGTACATGCGCTATTCCGGGAGGCAAGTCTTGATGAAAAAGGTCATGGAGATCAGAGCAGTGCTGCGCGCAAAAAGGTGCTTCTTGTGGCGCAACGCAACCATGAATCTTCTTGGGCAAAACAACAGTATCACAGTGACCAAAGACTGAACGCATTCAAAACATAAAATTTTGTTCAAAATTGAAACATTTAACCTTCTTCAATATGTTTTGTATTTCGGTGTTAATACTATTTACATTGTGACGTTCAGTTGTTCTTCAGGCTTGCCTTTTGTGCTGCTATTAACGCACAAGAAGGCATTGAAAAAGGCAAAGGAAAAAGACGACCTGAGGGCGAAGACGGACTGCATTTACTTCATAGAGAACTACACTCCAGGCAATGCAACGACGAATGGCAACCATTCCATCTGATTTGTGCTTGCGGAGACACCCATCGTCTTCGTTATCCACAGACCGCGGATTTCAGTAGCTGAATTAGATTTGTGGGAAATGCAGCCTTGGGTTGCCTTTTTGTAACGAAAAAAAAAATCTATTTTAGTCCAGATTTGTTGCAGAACGCCACCTTTTTAAACCAGTGTAAATGTAATGCCTCCCACATAGTTTAAGATTATTCTGGTGGTGTAACTTTAAGGTCTAGTTGGAACCCTTACCAAAGAAAAAAAAAAGAAAAAAAAATAAGAATTTGATCATTATTATCCCTAAAAATAGTGAGTGAAAATGAGATAATGATCAAATTCTCCTTTTTTAAATGAGTGTAAATGTAATGCAGACGTTTTAAGTATGGTTTTCTGGTCTAGCTGTGTAACTTTTAAGGGTCTGGTTGGAACCCTTAGGAAAGAAAAGAAAGAAAATGAGAATTTAACCATTATTATCCCTAAATAGTTAGTGAAAATGAAATAATGATCAAATTCTCCTTTTTAAATGAGTGTAAATGTAATGCAAACGTTTTAAGTATGGTTTTCTGGTTTCTCCCCTCCCACATAGTTTAAGATTATTTTGGCGGTGTAACTTTAAGGGTCTGGTTGGAACCACTAGGAAAGAAAAATAAATAAAAAAATGAGAGTTTGACCATTACTATCCTTAAAAATAGTTTGTGAAAATAAGATAATAATCAAATTATCTTTTTTCACTAACTATTTTTGGGAATAATAATGGTTAAATTCTTATTTTATTTTCTTTTCCATAGGATTCCAAACAGACCCTAATCATCAGACTGATTTCGTTTCCGATACGAAATCCTAGCTCTTCAATATCCAATACGTGTTTAATCACCCATATGGGATATTGATGAAGATAATTTTAGATGAGGTGAAAGTTTACTCTGTCCTTCTACTTAGATACTTTATTAGAAGTTGGGTTCAAGGTCTATCCTTGAATGACTAGATAAATTAGGCTTTCCTTTCAATAGTGAATAGAAGCCTCCATCATCCCATGTCCTATAACAAGTAAGAGACCCCTCTTTCATCATCCCATGTCCTATAACCAATAAAAAAACCCTCTTTCTAAAATGAAGGGGAGGGTCCCTATTTCTCCTACCTCTTGCAGTTCTCTCTTGCATTGGTGAGAGAGGCAAGAAGGAATGGAAGTAGGCCTCCCTCCCCTCTCCTTTGTTCTTACTCTTGGCACACTTGTTTTTTTTTTATTTTTCTTCGTTACTTATAACTATAGTTGAAATTAGGTCAAGTGACTTCATGTTTGAAAATTAAATCTATATAATCATGATGTTTTGACCCATCTAGTACCCTATCTCAGAACTATCTAGTTTACATTGGTGCATTCAACCAAAAAATCTTTCTTTGGTATTTCTTATCAGCTAATTACTAGATCTTTTAATTTTTTTCTATTTTTACAAGTTAAATTTCACAATTTTGAATTAGTAAACATGACAACTGCTGCAAGATTTTCTATGAGTCTCCCTTGCAAATATCTCTTCTACTATTTTACCTTGTAATGTCACATAGGTAAATTGGTAAGATGGCCAGTTTTGATCTAATTGGGTTAGACCAGGTTTCACCATAAGTTGGACTAAAGTGGGATGATACCATTAGACTTATAATATATTTTTATTTCGTTAATCTTTAACACAATCCAATAGATTGGTAAATTGGCATGAAGATTTCTCACAAGTGTTTGGTCTCCACTTTGAATTCTTCCACCAACAATTTTTTTTTTCAAGTCTCTTATATTGTTTATCGAATCGAACCTGATTCAATATGTCTAATTTATGGTAGGACTCGACTAATCGGCCGGGTCATCTGATTTTGAGGTAAATCCAATTTTTATCTAAATAAGAAGAGTTAAGTCAAGAATTCTTGTAATTTTATCCCAAAATAAAACTACTAAATAGAAAATTTATCATGCAACTCAAGATACTTTGAGATGTGGGACTTTTTAATACACATACACATATGGAAGTAAGGTACATCAAGCCGTTTAAGTGCATTTATTTCATAATAAGGTGACCAGAGTACATTGTCTAATCAGTAGACTAAGACACACAGAGACATATTCATAGTAGTATATAGTCTGAAATTCACTGCATGAGAGCCCATGTCTGCAAATCTACTCTCTTATTTGATCATTTTCTATACTTGTATGCATCAAATAAGTACTAAAGCCTTCGGACCTCCAAAATGTTGGTTAAGTGACAGAACAGGAGGAGCCTAATTGTCCAGGCCTTGCCTAGAGTCCAAACACCAACAGTAGTAATCCGATCTGGAGATGTCGAGTAGCTGCTCAGGTGACATCCTCTCCAGGTCCTTCTGCCTCGAGTTCGCATAAAGGGATTTGTTTTGTGCTTCGACCCAGTAAGGATGATCCTCAACCGGATGAACTTGATTGCGCATTCTCACGTAAAGTCTCATTGCGGCCACACAGTCCTCGTAAGGGTCTTGGATTCCGGTCTGAATATCGTAGCTGTCAATGAAAGTTTTGAATCTGTTCAGCCAAGTATCTTGGAGAGTATTCATGAACACAGTCTTGAATCAGTTGGGTTTGAAGGGCTACTTACCCGAGGTAAGCTTGGGTGAGGTACTTGAGGGAGTTGCTTAGCTTGCTTGTCTTCATCAATGGTGGATATTTGGCCGTGTCCCTGAACAAGCATGTCAGTACAAAATAGATAAAGAGTCATAGCTTGCTTCTGTTTCTCTGGTCCCGTTATATATTAATTTCCTTCGATGAATCATGAGAAAAGAAGGAACTGACTATCTTCATTGAGGATCTTACCTGATTAAGAGAGAGGGATATTCAATTCCTAAACAGGCGAGGTCATGATCCAGACCATGACCCACGAGGATCCATGCTTTCCCACCCTTCGTACGAATTTTCCAGAGCGCTTCTCCGTTGCACAAGAAGTCCTGAATCTTCCTCTGAACTTGCTTCAGCGGCATTGCATCCCTGAGGTGTTCTGCTCTTATGCCCGTCGATTCATACCTTGCATGTGTTTGGAGAAATGAAGCTGATTATTTATTGAACTCTCGGTATTCCGAATTGTTTCTGAGTGTTGCTCTACGCTTACCGATAGTTTGTGATTGGAATCTGAGGTTTGATATAGGTTTGAAAGACGGTCTTTTCGTCTTCGTCAATGAGGCAGACCCTCGCACAGAGATCAAGGGTTCCGTCGCTCCCGCCGCCAACCATCTTGCACGCTAGTGCAACCACTGGTTTTCTAGTGTTGTACATCTCGTTCTCATTGGAGGCGGTTATGCTGAGCTTAGACATTTGAGATGCCAGTCCCTGCACAGTCCGGTTCAGGCTCAGCATCTCACTAACAGTTGTTCACGATTGAAGTACATAGAAGAGTATGAGGAAGAACTCACAGCTGCTGCACGCGGGAGTTGGCATGATCCTCGATGAACCCTAAGAGCATATGCGCTTTCGAGAATGCTCAAGCAGAGGTTGCAGCCTCGTGTGCTGAATATCTTCGCGCACTCGACCTTCGGTAACGGACCTGTCGGGGTACAGAATTAACCTCTGGTAAGGCCAAAAGAGAAAAAAAAAAGAAAACAAGATCATAGGCTTTGAACTGCGAAGCAAGAGTGTCGTTTTACCTATCAGATGCTCCCTGAGTGATTCAAATGATCTGCAGTGCTTCTTGCATATGCCACACATTGGTTCGTGGACAGAGTGGTAAGAGGTCTTCATGTGCTCTACCAGATGCTCCAGTTTGTTGTACTGCCTGAAGCATGCGGCGCATTTGTTCCTGGAGAAGAAACTCATTAGCCAATTTGCACGAAAATTCACAGAATTTTTCCAGTAAAACTCATCAGCTCAATATGTTCCAGTAAAACTATCTTCTCCTATCCCAGAATGGGATGGTCACAGGAGTTTTTAACTCTTATCTTCTATTTCTCTTGCAGCTTCAGATAAGCATCAGACTGTTTACGTTTCTGCTTTTGTTCAGTTCACTTTTAACTCTTATCCTGATTGAGGAGAATAAGAAGGAGAAAAAGAACATATACAGTCTTCTGATGCATGGAAGACGGAGAGGATCGAAATCTTTCAAACTAGAAAAGATGGAAGCATGGAAGACGGAGTGGATCGCAATCATGCTGATTTACCTCAGAGACTCCGATGACTCACCCCTCCCCTCCATTTGCTGACTGGTATTACTTTGGAAGAAGAGAGATCGATGTGGGAAATGTGGTGAAGAAGGAAGAGACTCTGAGGTGATTTATATGCGTAGGAGGAAGAAAGATTCCTCTGCGAGGCACCACCTTCTGATGATTTGGTCGCATCTCCATGCCAGAATGGCGTCACTTGTGTTGACTATTGTTGATATCACTGGAAGAGGATTAGGCCACAGTCGCTAATTCCGTATGATTATTGTGTCTAATTACACGATGATATTAACCACGGAAGCATGGAGAATTCCTCTCCGTTCTTCTCCTTCTTCGGAAAGACAGAAGGAAAGAAAATTTTAGAACAACCAGAAGTATTACTCTGATACTATATTGGATTTAAGAATGTAGAATAATATTTTCTGTAATTATCAAGTCCTGCATAAATCCAGAATTAAAAATAAATTAATATTTAACAATGTGAAACATGAGTTTGTCCTCGAGATTTACAAAGCATATTCAAGCTTCAAATCGTACCAATCCATCCCCAGTAAGAACCTGTCCTGGGAAACTCATCCTTCTCTCAGCCTCTCTATTTCCGGAGAAAGATTGGTCAGTCCGATTTGACTTTGAAGAAGAAAGGAAAAAAGTCAACAGTATTATCATCTTTTGACCGACCATGGTCCCATGATTTTCGGTCATCTTTAGAGATACCCAGTCTTAAAGTAGTGGGCCTTGTGGCTGCTTACGACAAACTCTACAGTTTGATTCTTTATGGTCTCATCGCTTTAGAAATCGAATGTCAAACAGAGACACATGGACACCTAAGTTCCGGTTTTATATTCATCAGGGCTTTCCGCAGTAGGCGATATCGGGATATTCTGAGCGCTCCCCTTTCAGTACGCAGGAATCGTCTTCAACCTTCAGCTCATCATTCACAGAGCACCCACTTGCTTTACCAGCAATTCATGCAATCGCAGCAACTCATAGTATCACCTACTATGTTTCCGATTCTTGTTTTGGCAAAGTTGACAAATAACCCGAGGCGGGCACTAGTTTCCAAAACGTAAAGGGAGGAGTCTGTTCAACGATTTTGATGCTGCTAATGTCTGGTTGTAGGGGTCAGTGGAGAGAAGCATCTGCCGATAAAGAAAGGAAAAAAAATGCTTAGAAAAGTTCAGTATGTGCATATTCCTATTCTTGAAATTGGACATAAAACTTGAAATTCAAAAAGAAGGTCAATACAGGAATCTCAACGAAGAACTCAAATGAAAGTTCTGATTCTCCATACATATAGTGGAAGTTCTGTCACTCCATACATATAGTGGAAGTTCTGATTCTCCTATGGTCATGAGAAAACGCCCGCAGGCAGAACATGCACCAAATATTATCCTTACGATGATTATATACCCTGGACGTCAAGGCTAGTCGCCTTTCTTCTCCACTTGCATGTCTTTTTCAGATGACCCCAATCTTCGATCGTTTGGAGAACCAGAAAAGAACATGAGGGGCCGATGATTTGCTTGTTACAGTTCGAAGGAAGAGATACAAATCTTATCCTGATAAGTGTCCTCAAAGTAAACCGCCGAGGTATAAAGAGTATGAGTTGGCTTACTTTTGAACCTCCCAGAAGAAGGATAAATGCGTATCTTCAGAGTGGAAGGAGACAAGACGGGTCTCTTTCTTATAACTGTTGCTGGGTTAAGCCAACTGCCACTGATATATTGTCCGAAACCCTTAAATCTAATACAACCATAATCTAGCTATTACAAATGGAATTAAACAGATTCTATGAGCTCTCAATGCAAACCGAAACTTGTTGATTTACCGATAATTATCTGTGACTGCAAGGTGAAAGCAAGTATACAGTATTCCTTCTCTCCCAATGGTTTCTGGAGGCCAACATCGTGGGTGTTGCCTGCCAAACTGGTTTGGGAACTTGGGACTCTTGATTTTAAGTTAAAAACCAAAGTTGTGGAAGTTTTTTTTAACTAATAATCATCTTAAGTTTACAAACCTAAACCAATGTAAGATTATTGTCACCAAAGCAGAAAACATAATTTTGGTTTCGACAGAAGCAGTTTATGTGAAAATAGAGAATGAAAGCAAATGGAACAAACTTTTTAAACTGAGAAAAATATAGTTAAACTCGTGGGCTTCCATGGCTTTCTGGTGGCTTTGCTGTGTCACCCCGTAAGTCCCAAGTTCGAATCTATAACACCAGCGGCCGAACCAGTGTTCTTCGTAGGCTAAGCAATGGATCAGTCTTAGTTCGATGCTTCTCTTCTTCGCTGTGTCTGTTAAGCTAACTCTCCTGCAACATTTCAAGATAGACGAGGAACTAAGTCACCTTTTCAAGTTAATATAAGAACCAAAATTACCTTAAGAGTTTTTTCATTTGATTTGATTTTAAGAACGCTTTCAGTTAGATTTTGGATATAAATGCTGGGTAATTAACTAATGGGTCTGGAGATCAGGCGGAGAACTTGCATTTTCCCTAATTTATGCCCGAAATCAAGGCCGAAGCCGTTACAAAGTGAGAGTGAGAATAAAGGAACCCAACTTCTCTGTCTATTATTGTAGGGCTTTTCACCAAATTACTTATTTTAAAAAACTTATTTTGATAAATGACATCACTTTGAACTTATTTTGAAAAATACCCAACTTTAACCGGTCCACTGTACATGTGTATAGTCAAAGGTGACACGTAAACTTTGACTTATTATGTGTTACCACGTCATCAGTACTGCGTGAGTAGATAGACATAGACTGCCACATCACCATTCTAACACATCATCTGCCAGGTAAGATGCCACATCATCTCACGCCACGTAAGCCCTCGTTGCTTCTTATTGTTTTCGTTATCTCTCCCCGCACGATCTTTCTCCTCTCCTCTCCTCTCCTCTCACCCTCTCACCCTCTTGCCGTGCCAGCTGCCGCCGCTCCCCACTGGTCCCTTGCTGCAGCCGCTCGGCCTAGCCCTCGATGCCCCCCTCTCAAAAGCCGTCTCTTCCTCTCAACCTAGACTTCGTCTCAGCCACATCTCTCACTCTTCTTCTCCGTTCCCCACTATTCATCCTCTTGCCGCCCCTTTCTCAAAACTAAAGCCTACCATTTCATCTCCTCATCTCCCCCTCTCTCAAAACCGAAACCTATAATTTCCTCTTAGCACCCTCTCTTAATACCCTATCATTTCACTCTCTCGCCGCTCCTTCTTTCAAAACCAAAACCCTACTCACCCTCCAAACCCAAATTTGAATTTCAAAAGCCGATTTAGCAAGGTGATTTTTTAGGGCTTTTGTTAATTAAATCTAATTACTGTATTTAATTACAATGTTGATTTGAATTTAGGTGTTTAATTACTGTATTGATTTTTTTTTTGTGATTAAATTTTTAATTTATGATTTTATGTTAATGAATTTTCTGTCAATTGCAGATAAATTAAAATTATTGTAAAGTTTAATTGAAACTTGATTGAATTTCCCTCTCCGTATTTATTAATTTTCTGTATTTTAGTTTACGGATTCCTATGCCATTGAATGTTGTATTTTCTGAAGTTGCAAATTTAATTTTAGTTTAATTTTTTTATTGATTAAATTGCAGTTTACTCTATTGAGATAAGATTTGTAGGATTTTTGGTTGCTAGTTGTTGTTAAATAAATTTGAAGTGTCATGGAATGATTATGCCATGTGGTGAGGAGATTTGGGCGTTATAAATATCCACCACATGTTTTTTTTTTTTTTTTTTTTTTTTTGTTTTCTTGTGTTTGCCCTAGTTACTAGGATGGGTAAGTTTGATTAAGAGTAGGTTGAGTAATGGAGAGTTGGTTGAGTCCAGCTCAAACTATGCCGAGTCACCTGCACCGGCATCCATTAGCCAATGAAATCTGACCCCCATCACTGACGAGGGGTGGTTCGTAATGACAACGAAGTCATATGGAGCTTTACCAAGAGTGTTCGGTGAATTTTGACGTAGGTGTGTTTTTGCATTGTTAGGACTAGTCATCTGCTATAGAATGAGTTCGATTAATTTTTAAATGTTGTAGAATTAAATAATTTTGAAGTGCTATTGAATGATTTTACCATGTGGTGAGGAGATTAGGTGTTATAAATAATCACCACATGGTATTTTTTTTTGTGTATGTTTTATTGAGTTTCTAGGGATGGGTAGAGAATCTGATTAAGAGTAGGTTGGGTAATGGAGGGTGGGTTGTGTCCAGTTCAAACTAGGCTGAGTCGCCTGTAGGGGCATCCATTAGCCAACAAAACCCTACTCCCATCACAGACGAGGTACAGTTCGTAGTGACTGTGAAGTCATATGGGGCTCTACTAGGGGTGTTCGGTGAATTTAGAATTAGGTGTGTTTTTGCATTGTTAGGACTAGTCATCTACTATAGAATTAGGTTGATTGATTTTTAAATGTTGTAGAATGTTGTTGAATAATTTTGAAGTGCTAAGGAATGATTTTGCCATATGGTGAGGAGACTTGGGTGTTATAAATAACCACCACATAGTATTTTTTTTTGTCTATGTTTTATTGAGTTTCCATGTGTCCCTAGGGATGGGTCGAGAGTGTGATTAAGCGTAGGTTGGGTAACGGAGGGTGGGTTATGTCCAGTTCAAACTAGGCTAAGTCATCTGCAGGGGCATCCATTAGCCAATAAAACCCGACCCCCATTACTGATGAGGTACGATTCTTAGTGACTGCGAAGTCATATGAGGCTCTACCAGGGGTGTTCGATGAATTTGGACTTAGGTGTGTTTTTGCATTGTTAGGACACACCATGATCTTTCTTTTGCTGCCTAGTACTTTTTTTACATTACATGGATCACATTTCTTTTCGTGGTTTTGGGTTGAAAGTAGTTTTTCTTACAATATATGAAAGTTCTATAGCTTAGCCAGATATCTATTGCTTTGTCTCTCAACTTGCTATAGTTTCATTTTCTTTCTTCAGAAAGGCTCTAGCCATGATCGACGATTATATGTATGGAGTTTTGAGGAGTTATTTGATTTGTCAAACTTAGATATCACTTCCACTTCACGATTTTATTTTTATATCACTACAATTGATCTTTACAACGAACAAGTTTGATCACTTATATCTGTCTCTTTGCCAATATCGTTTCCTCTATATTTTTTGTTTCATTTCAACATATAAAATACTTAGTTGAATGCATTAAGGTTTGTTTTTCCTCCTTTCATGTAAGTTCAATATTTGATCTTCCCATCTAGAAATAATCAATCAAAAGCTTGGATGGGTCCACCAGATTTGTTTGTGGAACTTGTCTAGCAGGTAAGAGTTTGGGCAATAGACCTTTCCGATCAATTGAAAAATGACTCACTTGACCTCCTAGATCGACAAAAAACAAGGGCAACCCTTGGGTCATCAACTCAAGCGAAAACTGGATGTGGATAATGATATGGGGATGGACTATGATGGGCGTTTAGTAATTCGTGAGGATGTTAGACCTAAGCGGCGAGAAAGCACTAATTCAGGTAATGATACAAGAACTAGAAGCCAAAACAGTAATTATAGTTATTTGACTTCAAAGTCCTTGTCAGAAGGAAGGAAGAGGTAGAAAACATGAATTTTTATATTCTTTGACATTTTGATGTCAAATCATTTATTAATATATGACTTCCTTTTACATCCATCCTTGCTTATTATTGTAAATATAAGGTAATAAAATGTGTACTGAAAATTTTGATTTTTAAACTCTAAAATTTTTTTTTCAATTAATAAAATATTTTTTTAAATTAATAAATATTTTAAATCGATAGTAAAAAGTATTAAATAGGTAAGAGTAATATTTTTAATTAATTAATATCTAATTTTATATTCTATTATTTTAAATATAAGGTAACAAAATGTGTATCGATAAATTTGATTTTTAAACTCTAAAAGTAAAATTTTTAAATAATGTTTTTAATTAAAAAATATTTTAAATTGATAATAAAATGTGTTAAATAAGTAAGAGTAAGATTTTTTAATTAATTAGTATATTTATTTTATTTTAATTATTTTAAATATAAGGTAATTAAAAGTGTATCTATAAATTTGAAAAAAATGTATTGATAAATTTGATTTTTAAACTCAAAACTAAAATTTTCAAAAAAATTTAATTAAAAAATATTTTAAATCGATAATAAAAGGTGTTAAATAGCTAAGAGTAAGATTTTTTAATAACTTATTATTTTAAATATAAGGTAATAAAAAGTGTACCGATACATTTATTTTTTAAACTCTGAAATAAAAATTTCATATTTTTTCTGTTAATAAATATTTTAAATCAATAATAAAAGGTGTAGTAAGATTTTAAATTAGTTAATATTTTTTAATAATTTATTATTTTATAAATAAGATGATAAAAATTGTACAAATAAATTATATTTTTAAACTCTAAAATAACTTTTTTGTATAATTTTTTAATTTATAAATATTTTAAATCGATAATAAATGGGTAAGAGTAGGATTTTTCTATTTATAAATATTTTAAATTTATAAATATTTTAAATCGATAATATGTTAGTAAGATTTTTAATTAAGTATTACACTTTCTTTATTTTTTATTTTTCAAAATATCAAGTAATAAAAAGTGTAACGATAAATTTTATTTTTAAACTCTAATACAGAATTTATATATATTTTAATTTAATAAATATTTTAATCAATAATAAATGGTGTTAAATAGTAAGAGTTAATTTTTGAAATGATTTATTATAATAAATATAAAGTAATAAAAAGTGTATTCATAAATTTGATTTTCAAAATAAAAAAAATATTAAATTTTTTATCATTTAATGACATGGCATCTTACTTGGCAGATGACGTGGTAGTCGATGTGTCTATCTACTCACGCAGTGCTGTGTCTATCTACTCACACAGTGCTAATGACAATACACATATATAGTGAAATGGTCAACATTGGGCATTTTTAAAAATAAGGTCAAAGTGAAGTCATTTATCGAAATACATTTTTAAAAATGGGTAGTTTGGTAATTTTTTTATTATTATATTTAAATAATTTCCTTGAAGCTATGGAATTTTGTTCTTTTCATGAAAAGAGTTGACTGGTCTTCGATTATATATATTACAGGAAATTTATCATGTTGGGCAAGCGTTTTCTTTTTAACAATGGCTACCTTGCCCTCAATCCTGAGCAAATTCGATCCTATAAGTCCATGATCTGAGACCGTGTAACGAACTCGGAACCCATTTCGTAGCCGTTCATGCAAATCAAGTGCCTAAATTCGTTGGAGTGGAAGAGGCCATGCATCGAGTGACCCTCCAATTCCAGCAGATTCTGCTCCGGCGTGGCCTGCGTGGAGCAGCTGCCTCCATGACTGCAACATTTCATTACTTTCCTGGTCTCCCTCCTTTGAAGGCAGCACCAGATGATCCTTTCTGCTGCAGTTCATAAGGTGACCGCAACCAACGAAGAAAAAAATAATAATAATAAAAAAAATGAAGAAAGGACTCCAGATATGGGCACAAAATACAATTCGTTTTTAGAATCGAACTGACGATTGCAATCAGGAAGTAAAAACAACTAAAAGAACTAGAAACCTTCAATGATGGCAGCCATCATTGCCTCCTGGACTGGCTCCTCGACGACGAACAAGGAGAGATGGAGCGGGGGATGATGGCAGAGGAGAGATGGAGATGGGACCATTTCTTCAATCCGAAAGACGAATCACTCTCAGCATGTCCAAACTAAAGAAGGGTCTGCATATTTTGCTGAAACGACGAACCATCAAAGTTCGTCAGGTGCTCCGGGTGGAAGAAACTCCAGAACCGAAAAACTCCTCTTCCTCTTTCTACCCCCGCCATGTCTCGTATTCTTCTTCCCTGTTCCTCAAGCTGAATTAAGTGACTACATTGTAAAAGCTGAGTTCAGAAACTCAACAGCAAGCCACGTCTACCAAGGGAAAAAAATCGGACAAATCTCTGCTGCAGGGCTCTAGAAGCGCCGCAAAACAAAGAATGGAGGGAAGTATAAGCTCTGTGGATTATACAAATAGAGCAAATCCTCTCTCACTGTAAGCATGATCTGATACAAAAACCAGAGGTACGAGAGCTTGGAGGTAGGGGACGAAAGCATGTCCTGAGGACAGAGTCAGGACGGGAAGTAGTGGTTGCCGTTGGTCTTCTAAGCCACTGGGGTGATTATAGAAATGTTACATTTTGAGACATTACGGAGGTTGGGCCCACGGCAACCTCCCTCTCCAATCATTACCCTCTCATGTGACAATCCAACCATCATCCACATTCTACCTCCCAAAGCACGGATACTAGAAGACAAATTTTCGGCCATCCGCGTTTCGTCTCTTCGCCCGTCGGAAAAGATGAAGCCCTCACCGATTATAGTAACGCGTCCGTATACGGAAGAAACATACGGGTGTCCGACATGCCCACGGAAACCTCATGTGTCTGGTGGCTCCCACTTCTCTCTTATTGCCCCTGTTTTGGCTTAAACTTGAAAGCGGCACAAAAGATACCTTTGACTTTAAATTACTTACCTGCCCCTCTACCCCTTCCGTGTCGGTCGCCGATCATTCCACCCCATGAAATGACGCAGTTGCCCCTCTTTTTTAATTAGTTACGTATATGGTCCAATAAAGCCCTCCACCGTCAATTACCAGAAAAAGGAGACATGGAGTCAAAGGCAATAAAACTCTGGGAAGAAGGATACTTTGGTCATTTTAACACAAATGAGAGTATATAGGGTCGCTTTCCGTAACGCCGTCAAAGTGGTGTTTTTGAAGTTTCAATGTACTGTGAAGGGTAAAGTGGTTCATTTGGAAGAGTTTCCATCTACGATGTCCCCGTTTGTCTCCTGATACGTGGATACTCTCGCGTTTGCTTTGCCTCCGAAACTGTCGTTGCACCTCTCTCGTCTTCGTCTCTCTTGGTAATACAGAAACCTAGAAAATTTGCCTTCATGATTTCTCGGAAGCAATACTGGAACTGGATTCTGTGCAGGGTTTCTGAGGGTTAACTTCACCGCCAGTAGCTTGCGTCTGAGCTCCAGTTCGAGAACCACTGGTCTTCTTTTCTGTTTGGTTTACGCTGAATCTCTTGGTGGATCTGTCGATTTTTATTTGAAGCAAATTCCCAAAAACAATACCTGATTTTGAGGCTTGCAGCTTTTTACATAAATGAATGTGAGAATTTTTAGCTTTTAATGGAAAAGCAGACATTCCGAAAAAATAAAGGAGCTTTCGGTATTTTTGACTCGAGAAACGTTCTCTCTCTCTCTCTCTCTCTTGAGTTTTCAGCAAAAGCTGTTGGTTCTCCCTCTATCTTAAGTTTCAGCTGAAACACGAAGGGAGTTTTTGTGCTCAAGCAAATTTCTGAAAGACGAGGGTGGCTCGAGTTTCTCACTGCAGGCTTTGGAGACGGTTGACTGAACGTCGCTGTCATTCGATATGCTGTCTTCTTTTCTTTTCTTAATATTAGGAGTAAAATGAAGAGAAGCTTCCATCAAGGAATTCAAGCTTGAGAGTCATCTTTTCGTTCTGAAACAGTGGCGATTGGTTTTACGGGAATTCTAGTTGAAAGCTAAAATAGTGTTTCGGAGGTTCTCACTTCAGCTTGCCGGAACGGTTTTTGGTGTCAAGAAGTCTGATTTCTTTATGCTCTGTTTGTTTTCTGAATAAAGGACATAGGATCTCGGTGACGTACAGTTCAGCCTCTGAATCTTTATTCTTTAGCAGTATATTTCGACACTTCTTCTCTTCTTTCTCGTTAGGCTATAATATTGACTAGGAAGTGGGCTGGTTTTGGAGTGATGGTATTCCTAAATGAAGCATTAGAGGCGGAAAGCTAGATCTGGAGTTTCTTTGTTGTTGTGGCGTCATGGTAGCGGAATTCCTTCCGAACTCCTGGTTTTAGCTATGAGATTGGAAAAATGGGGAGCTCTACGGGAATTTTTTGATCCCTCATAAGGAAAGTTTTTGTCCGTTTACGTGCTTGTTTAAACCTTTTGAAATTGTATTTTGGCCATACAAAATGTAGGCGAAAAAAGTTCCCAAAATTGGTTGTGATAAACTGGACTGGAGGAGTTTTTATAGCTTTGAGTCTTAGAACCTCCAATTTGGTAGACCCCAAAATATTTTGGTGTTTCTGAAGCCAAAGGTTTATCCGTATTTGATGTTTTTCTCGAGTAAAGGATTAGATTCATGAAGGCATTCCATTGCTTTAAGCAGATTGTGCACCCCAGACGTAGAGGAAGGGGACTTTCTCTCGGAGAATATAATCGAGCAATCTCATGGTCCAAGTACTTAATTTCTTCTGGTGGAGAGATCAAAGGGGAAGGAGAGGAAGAATGGAGTGCTGATATGTCTCAGCTTTTGATAGGGCGGAAGTTTGCATCTGGTCGGCATAGCAGGATTTACAGGGGGATTTACAAGCAGATAGATGTAGCAATTAAGCTGATTAGTCAGCCCGAAGAGGACGAGGACTTGGCTGCTGCACTGGAGAGACAGTTTACTTCAGAGGTTGCTTTTCTCTTCCGCCTAAAGCATCCAAATATAATAACTGTGAGTTCTGTTTCCTGGTCATACTTTACCTTTCGCGAGAATGTGGCTTACTTCTTTCCAATATTTTCTGCACTTTCCTGTGTTGTTTTTTACCTGGGACACGGTTGGCCTTGGAATGCAATTGATCACAAGGATGTAGTAGTATTTCAGTAATCAGGTCTGAGAAACTCTTTATAGAATTTGATGCAGCACTTAAAATTTTCATCTTTTATGGTTTCTAAATGGAATGAAAACAAACGGAAGACCTAGAAGAAGGCTCATAGGAGCATTATTCCAGTCATCCAACACGCAATTGTTCATGTGAACATTGGTCTTTGAGTGGACAAATTGTTTCTTCTTCTTGAGAGGTTGAACACATAGATGCTATGTCATTTCATTTGCATAAAAAGCATACTGTGTTTCCTCTTTCCATTTGACCTTATCAATGTGTTACGCCTTTCAACATTCGTTAGATGATGTACCTTCCTTGTTCAACATAATATTTACGTATCTTGGGAGAGAGGGTACCACTAAAATTGAATGAAATAACCTTCCATATTATGCATGAGTCTGCTCATGCTTACTTCTTAAAGGCTAAAAGCATGTACATCTGGCATACTACCAGATAAAGAAACATGTACTTCATGAAAGCTGTCAATCAGACTACCTGCATAGCATTGCTTTCTCACAGCACCTAATGTCACCCAAAACTTGGCAGTAGTGTTCTTCTTTCTTAAAGTTTTCTTTAAAAATGTAATGTAATGCTGAAATGCAAAGCTGCCTTTGTCTTGCAGTTTGTTGCAGCTTGCAAGAAGCCTCCAGTCTTCTGTATCATTACGGAGTATTTGGCTGGAGGTTCTTTAAGACAATATCTTCACAAGCAAGAACCTTACTCACTTCCACACAAACTGGTCGTGAGATTGGCCCTTGATATTGCACGAGGAATGCACTATCTTCATTCTCAGGGAATACTTCATAGGGATCTGAAGTCAGAAAATCTACTAGTTGGGGAAGATATGTGTGTAAAAGTGGCAGATTTTGGAATATCATGCTTGGAATCTCAATGTGGGAGCGGCAAGGGATTCACAGGGACATATCGCTGGATGGCACCAGAAATGATCAAGGAGAAGCATCACACTAGGAAAGTTGATGTATATAGTTTTGGTATAGTACTTTGGGAGCTTCTGACTGCGTTGACGCCATTTCAGGACATGACTCCAGAACAGGCTGCATTTGCAGTCTCTCAGAAGGTAAATAGTGCTGGTTTTGGCTTTTGAAAGAGTTTTGAGTTTGTGCTATATCGGCTTAAGTTCATAGCTGACATGTTAGACTTCCACATGTGTACGGCTGATTTTTTATGGTTACCAAAAACAGTGTGATTGTCTATATTTAACAGTGTTAAATTTCAAAATCTGGCATTATTAGGATAGTCCTATCGCCCCTTTTTATGTTTTGTTCTTTCCAGTACCTTTTAGTTGTTGAAACAGATGATCCTTGTCCTTAATAGTTAAGGAAGTACTAGGATTTTTCCTCCTTCCAGGACATCATCAGAGCGACCATTTTCTTCTGCAAGTTTATGAGGGTTAGAGATATTTTCTGCATTTTGTGCTCTGACTTTAAATTTTCATGCAACTATTTGTCCGACTGAAAGTAATGTAATAATTCATTGGCTAGTGGACTTGATTTTAACAGTTAACAGTATTTTCTGGTTTCTCAATTTTTTCTTTTTGAATGCTGATTACACATGCACATTATACTCCTTTCCTTGGGTGAGACTTGAAATCAAGATCACATACTAAAAGTCTCCCATTGTAGCCCAAAGGCCACTACTTTCCCTTACACAGGAGTGGGCTGTTCTGGTGTACATGTTTTATATTCTTTAATTGTCTGCATCAAAATGTGATACTTGTTTTATACGAAAGACACTTTTCATATGTAATAGCCTTTCCATCAGAAAAAGAAATGAGATTTTTATGATAGTTAAAAGTTTCCTGTGATTGAAAGCCATTAAACTGTTGACTAATTGTTCACAAATAAATTGCTTCTTATATTTGCACAAGCTCTGTTATTCTGTTGCATTTCCCCCCCTTTTTTGGTTGTGGTTATCTCATATACAATGTTTTTGTTGATGCAGAACGCTAGACCACCATTGCCCGCCACTTGCCCCCTTGCATTCAGCCATCTAATTAATAAATGTTGGTCCACTAACCCAGATAAGAGGCCTCAATTTGAGGAAATTGTTTCAATTCTTGAAAGCTATACTGAATCACTTGAGGAGGATCCCATGTTTTTCTCATCCTATAGGCCTGCTCAGGACCAGGCGATTGGCAATTGTTTTCTGAATTTCACTGCTTCTCTTAGGTCTGCAACATTAAAGCCTAATGCTCTTTCTCTGAAATCCAGTGCTACATAAACTGTACCAAATATTAGGTGTATATACATTGTCAAAAAGTTCGTCAAAGTTTCTATTTGCTATGTCTTCATCGAAGTGATTCAATGTGGGATTGAAAAAGTTCACTCCCTGTCTTGAAAATTGGTAGTCAAGTTCACCTTAGGAAGAGAATTTGCTATTGTTCTTTCTTCTCCATCCGAAGTCTCTCCTCTGTTTCTGAATTTTTCATCAACTCCTGTTTTCTCATGGTAACAAGAAAGATTGCAGTGAAGGGTAGCAAAATTGTGATCCTCTGCCATCTGAAAGTATTGTCTTATAGAGAAAGAAGGCTTAAGGTGGGGAGGGAACCTTAGGCACTCACCTTTGCTGTTAAATTACCATGAGGCTGTCGGTCACCGAAGAATGATGCAGTTGCAAATGAATACCACGCAGCTTGGCATGAATGAGGGTCTGTTAGGAAGCAGATTAGAACAGGAAAGACAGCATGGGGTCAGCCAGGTAAGGAGGGTGGTGGTGGTTGGTTCATCAAATCATCTATGGTCGTCGGTCGGTGAAGATAAATCAAAAGCATCGGCGGGGGGTAGGGGTAGGTATGCTCCTCCTTGTTGAGGACATGTTTTCAGTACTTCTCAGCAGCACAATCACATGGACTGTGACTACTACCCGGACCAAGCCAACTTCTCAGTCAATATGCTTCTCAATAAGCCAAAATTAACTGATTATCAAAGCTAGGTTGGAGTTTGAATCCCTCTTATGTATTTCTTTCTTGTCTCCTCCATGTAGGTTCATCTGTTCATTTGTATCGGGCATGGATAAGATAGGATGTGCCAACGCAGATAGAGAACCTCACATTGGAAAATGAATTGGAACTATACAGGTTTATAAGGCTCTTAGGTTTACTAAATCATGGGCATTGTGAACTAGAGAGCAACCGTGCTTCCAACATGGTACTTCTGGAACTATAAGAAGAAGCACTTTGATACGCATCGGATAGTCAGTTGTGCAGAAAACTGTCCACCCGAATTGGTTCATGAAGTTAGAGTGTAAATAACTAAATCTACGGTCGTGGATGCCACGTTTGGAAGTTGTTAAGTTTTTATCTTCTCCGGTTATTATCCCAAAGTGATTACTTAAGTTAAGAATTCTCTTCTCAAACTAATAAACCCATGATCTTTGTATTAACTAATCCATGTGGAGTTATTTTTTTAACACTCCCTTCAAGTACATATAAACAATTTACGTGGAGGCCCACGTATAAGCATTACCTCTGATATATGTGAATTTGGGTGTAAGGTCCATCCTAAAAAGACTAGCGAAATTAGGAAGTCTCTTTTCCAACTAATAAATCCAAAATATTAGTACTCACCAATCTGTATGGGACTATTTTTCAACAATGATTATACGTTGTTTTCACACTATTGGTTTTTTTAATAGGTTTAAAATGGTGACAACTTGTCCTATTAGGAATGTAATTGGCATTATCGGTAGTGATATTTCTTTTTCTTGTTCTCCCATAATTCTCATGCATTAATTTCATATTTATTAGCTCATATTTTTTTACTCATTTTATTTGAGATGTTGAACTAAACCATACCTTTGTATTGATTAAGGATCGTATTTATATAATTTAGAATAGAGAGGATAAATACAATCATGGAAATCTTATCTCCTAATCCGAAGGGATAAGGATAAATATAAAGGGAAGATAATCCTTATCATGCCCCCTCAAGATTGGCCATGGTTAGAGAGGCCAATCTTGTTTGTACTAACTGAAACTATGAATGTGGCGTTGACTTTTTAAGGAGATCATACCTAATATGGACAGATTTGAACAAGAGGGAGATACTTGAATTTGGGGAGAGATTTGCAGTGAGGGTTTTCGGTGGACATGGTTTGGACCCATCAATGTATCAAGAAGGTCATATACCATAAATGATGAATTTGAGCCAAGAAGAAGAGACTTGAATTTGGGGGAGAGATGAGGGTTTTCAGAGGATAGGGCTTGGAGCCATCAATGTACCCAAGGAGAGGGCTAGGGACGCGATGGGAGCAGTCGTAAAGGGCTTCACCATCGGCTAGACGGGATTTGAGTCAAACTAGGGACGCGGTGGGAGAGGGCTAGGCGGACGGAGTTAGAAAGCGGGAGATAAAAGGTGCGGAAAGCCGAAGTGTTAGCGGCAACAATCGGAGAAGCGAAAGCTTCAGCCGTCTACGTGGAGGGGATTGAGTGCGGTAGTTGTGGAGGCTAAGATGCGGCAACGGGTGATGGCACTATGAAGTTTTTGTGATGGCGACGATGGCGTGGAGTAGCGATGGAAGACACGAAGTGCGACCAATGGTTCAACTTGAATTGTTAGAGGGCAGTGTAGAGAGGGAGTTACAGGTAGAGAGGCAAAGGAAGCAGAATATTTTTTTGAGGATGGCAAATGCAAGATATGAGACACTGAACTGAAAGAGTGATATTTATACAATTTAGAATAGAGATAAATACAATCATGTAGATCTTTTAATCCAAAGGGATAAGGATAAATACAAAGGGAAGATAATCCCTTATAACATCATAGGAAATGTCATTTCTTCTAGTCTATTTCTCTCTTCCACATAAGTTATATTATTCATGATTTTTCAGTCATATTATTTACTTTTTTTTATTCTAAAGAAGTTACTGAATTAGTTCGGGATTTTGGAGGCTAACATTTTGCAAAATTTGGAAGAAAAATGACACTTAAAGCAATTCAAGCTGATCCTCACCTACCCACGGGTTTGAGCTGGCTCTTTGGATCTTCTAACTTCTCCCCATCATCAACCCTAACAGCTTCCTTGTCCTAACCACCAATGGGATGGGTTTTGTCATAGAGGCCATCTTCCTCATAGTCTATTTCACATATAGAAACAAGAAGCAGAGGGCAAAACTCAACCCATTAGATCTTCCACATCATCAATTGAATCTTATGCTTACACTTTTTTCCTCAAATGATGCTATCGTTAATGCTTGCTTTGTACAATTGAAGGTGATCTTGGTTTTGCTCATTGAAGCTGTTGAAGATCCTGTGCCAGATCCTGTGCCTGCCTGAATCACATCATTGAAGATTATGTACCATAATCTCAACTGATTGAGATTACCTGCCCTGTCAATTACAGGAGCTAATCAAGCTTCATTCTTTCCTGTATTGTAAAAATAAATCAATATAAATCTCTCAAATTAGGCTGTAACAGTTTGTATCAATTATAAATGTGAAATCTACTCACCCTGTCAGTGTGGTGAATGTTTTATTGAAAATTCTCATGGTATCAGAGCTATACCTGGATTAACATCCCGTGATCCCAAATGGCTTTTGATCTCACTTCCGATCCTCTTCTCTTCAACACCTTGATTCACATGGTCACTATCAAACTTTCGTCTTCCAATTATCTTCTATGGAAGAGTCAGTTTCTTCCTCTTCTCGACCGCCAAGGCCTACTGGGTCATGTGGATGGTACTCTTTTGCCACCACCTCTTTTCGACCCTCCAACCTCTCAGACTCCCAGCCCCAAACACAAGGCGTGGACATCAACCGACCAACGTCTCCTCAATTTGCTTCTCTCCTCTCTATCCAAAGAAGCTATGGTCGAAACCGTCGGCCTCTTCACATCTCGTGCGGTATGGCTTGCCCTGGAGAACACCTTCAGCCATCATTCCAAAGCTCGTGAAATTCATCTGAAGGATGATCTGCAATTGATGAAAAAGGGAAATTGCTAGGTGACTGTATACGCTCGTGCATTCAAGGCACTGTTTGACCAACTCCATGCCATCGGTCGTCCTGTTGATGACACCGACAAGGCTCATTGATTCCTCAGAGGTCTCGACCAGGAGTTCTCCGGCTTCTCCTCCGCCCAAATGGCCCAAAATCCCCTCCCATGTTTTTTCGAAATTGTGTCCAGCACCGAAAGCTTCAAAATTTTCCTTAAATCCCTAGAGCCTTCGACGACGGCGAGCTCCACCACTGCCTTTACTGCAAATCGAGCCCCTTCTCAGCGCTCCGATGGATCTTCTCGCCAGAAACGTGGTTGCGACAACAACCATGGCGGCCATTCTAGTCACGGCCAGAGCACCTTCTCCAACCACGGTCACGGCCAGGGCCAGAGTGGCAATTCCGGCCACGGCCAAGGCCGTTCAACCTCCAGCCACGGTCGTTGACCACCACGATGCCAAATTTGCCGAATGGAGGGTCACTATGCCGATCGATGTCGGCAACGCTACGCTCGACACGATTCTTCAGCACACCTCACTGAAGCCTTCAATTCGGCTTGCTCTATGTCCAAAAATGAACCTTCGGTCTGGTTCGTAGACACATGGACCTTGGCCCACATTACCCCGACCCACTCCTCCCTGGATCAATTTGTCAGCTACATGGGTAAGCATCGTGTAATTGTAGGGAATGGTGCGTCTCTACCTATTATTCATAGCGGTCACCTCTCTCCTTCACCATATCTTAAATTGTTAGATGCTTTGGTTGTTCCCCATCTTACTAAAAATATTTTGTCTATTAGTAAATTAACGAATGATTTTCCTTTATCCGTTACATTTACTAATGATTTTTTCATTGTTCAGAATCACCAAACAGGAAAGGTGGTGGTAACCGGTAATCGTGATGGCGGCCTATATGTGCTAGAGCGTGGAAATTTTGCCTTTATTTTCGTTCTCAAAAATAAATCTCTTCATGCTTCATATGATTTATGGCATGCTCGTTTAGGACATGTTCATCATTGGGTTCTTTATTTATTAAGTAAAAAAGGCCAGCTTTTTCTTACTTCCTTATTGCCATCTCCGAAATTATGTGATACATGTCAACTTTCTAAAAGTCATCATTTACCTTATTTTCGCAATGAAAAAAGGTCATCTCATGTGTTAAATTTAATTTATTGCGATATATGGGGTCCTTCACCCGTAACATCAAATTTGGGGTCAGTTTACTATGTTTTGTTTATTGATGATCATTCTCGCTTAACTTGGCTTTATCCATTAAAATTGAAATCTGACTTCTATGATACCTTTCTTCAATGTCAAAAATTTGTTGAAAACCAACATTCTATTCGTATAAAAAATTTCAAAGTGATGGTGGTGCCGAATTTACGAGTACTTGTTTTAAACACCACCTCCGTACTTCTGGAATTCATCATCAACTATTGTGTCCATACATCCCTGCACAAAACGGTCGTGCCAAATGAAAACACCGTCATGTAACTGAAACTGGTTTAGCTCTGCTTATCCATTCCCACATTTCTCCTCGCTTCTGGGTTGACGCCTTTAGCAATGCCGCCTACGTCATCAACCGCTTGCCCACACCACTTTTCGGAGGTTAACTTCCCTTTTGAAATTTTTTATGGTCTTTCTCCAAATTATGAAAATTTTCATCATTTTGGTTGTCTTGTTTATCCATGTTTACGTGATTATATGCCTAATAAATTATCTCCGTGTAGTCTTCCTTGTCTCTTTCTGGGATATATTTCCTCGTACAAAGGTTTTCGTTGTCTTGATCCCATCACCTCTAGGATATACATCACTTGACTTGCTAAGTTTGATGAAACTTATTTCCCATCCTTAGCTTCTTCCCAAGCTCAACCACTATCCTCTCTCCAAATTTCCAATTTTCTTGAACCCAGTTCCTCTCCTTTTGTCATGCCCCCATCTCTTCCGGCTTCCCAATCCCGGCATATTACTCAATCCGACTTTCGTTCGTGTGCTATTTGTACTAATCCCATGAATGAGTTTTTGCATGCCACTAATTTTCCCACAGGACAGCCTCTGCTGTCCGTTGATCCTACTCCCCTTGGTTCCACTGCTCCGCTTCCTACTGCTCTTGTTGCTGCTATTCCATTGGGATCCCATCCCATGGTCACACGCGCCAAAGCTGGTATTTTGAAACCCCGTCGCTCGACCGATATTGCTTTCTTTGGATCTTCTGCTCATCTATTTTCACTTCTGACATCCACTGAACCTAAATGGTTCAAATCTGCTGCCAAGAATCCTGCTAGGCTTGCTGCTATGGATGAAGAAGTTCGAGCTCTACAACATAATCGTACCTGGATTTTGGTCCCTCAACCTGCTCACACCAATATTGTGGGTTCTAAATGGGTATTTCAGACTAAATATTTTCCTGATGGTTCTATTGAATGTCTCAAAGCCCGTCTCGTGGCCAAGGGTTTCACACAAGTTGCAGGTCTTGACTACACCGATACTTTTAGCCCTGTCATCAATGCTACCACTGTTCGTGTTGTGCTATCACTTGTTGTTACCCATCGATGGCCTATCTGTCAACTGGAAGTCAAGAATGTCTTCCTCAATGGTGATCTTACTGAACAAGTATATATGGAACAACCTCCGGGCTATATCGATCCTCACTTCCCTCATCATGTTTGCAAGCTTCAGAAAACTCTCTATGGCCTCAAGCAAGCACCCCGTGCTTGGTTTCAGCGATTCAGCTCCTTAGTCATTCAGCTTGGTTTCTACTGCAGTCGTGCCAGCACTTTACTCTGTCTTCCACTGGCACTTTGACATCATTTATTTGTTTCTCTATGTTGATGATATTATTATTATGGGCAACAACTCCTCTCTTCTTAATAGCTTTACTTGCAAGCTTCATTCTGAGTTTGCTACTAAGGATTTGGGGTCTCTCGGTTACTTCCTTGGTCTTGAAGCTACACCACCACTGATGGTTTATTTCTCAGCCAGTAGAAATATGCGCGTGACATTCTTGTTCGGGCTCAATTACTTGACACCAAGCCTATTCACACTCCTCTGGTTGTTTCTCAGCATCTATCGTCTAATGGTTAGCCTTTTTCGGACCCTACACTTTACTGCTCTCTTGTTGGTGCTCTTCAGTATCTGACCATCACGCGCTCCGCTATTGCGCATGCTATCAACTCCGTCAGTTAGTTTCTACAGTTGCCCACTGTTGACCACTTTCTTGATGTCAAGAGCATTCTTCGGTATGTCAAGGGTACTCTCCATTTTAGCCTCTCCTTCTGTCCATCTGCTACTCCTAGGGCTTTAGTTGTTAATTCTGATGCTGACTGGGCCGGTTGTCCTGACACTCGTCGTTCTACCTCTGGTTACTCTATTTACATTGGAGACAACTTAATTTCCTAGAGTGCCAAAAAACAACCTACTGTTTGTTGTTCCAGCTGTGAATCTGAATATCATGCTCTTGCCCTCACTGTCGCTGAACTTATTTGGCTCACGCATCTTCTTCGTGATCTCAAAGTTTCTCTTCCCCAGTAGCCTCTTCTGTTATGTGACAATAAAAGTGTCATCTTTTTGAGTTCCAATCTGGTTGTTCACAAGCGGGCCAAGCATGTTGAGTTAGACATCCACTTTCTTCGTGAACTTGTGGTTGTTGGAAAACTTCACACTCAGTATGTGCCCTCTCACTTACAGGTTGCCAATATCTTCACAAAAAGTGTATCTCAGACTCTCTTTCAATTTTTTCGATTCAAGCTACACGTCTGTCCTAATCCGACGCTTAGCTTGTTGGAGGCTGTTAAAGATCCTGTGCCAAATCCTGTGCCTGAATCACAACATTGAAGATTTTGTGCCATAATCTCAGCTGATTGAGATTACCTGCCCTGTTTAAGGGCTTCCTTACAGAGACACTAGACCGTCAATTATAGGAGCTAATCAAGCTTCATTCTTTCATGTATTGTAAAAATCAAATCAATGTAAATCTCTCAAATTAGGCTGTAACAGTTTGTATCAATTATAAATATGAAATCTACTCACCCCGTCAGTGTGGTGAATGTTTTATTGAAAATTCTCAGAAGCTACGTTAACGGCACTAGTAGTCAGCCTCGTGCTAAGTTTGGCTCATACTCACAAACAAAGAATACGCATGGTTGGAATCTTATGTTTAATTTTCAACTATGCGATGTATGCTTCGCCTTTCACAAATTTTCTAGAATGAATCTTATGAAAAATTTCTCAAGTAATCTGGTCTTTTTTTTCGCAGAGAACTGTTATAAGGAGAAAGAGTGTGAAGTAAATGTCATTCTTTCTCTCTTTGATTAATTGTGTGAACGCATTTGCTGGACTATGTATGGGTGAAACGTGATGTGAAATCTTACCAGGTCCAACTGAAATAGAAAATATTAGTATTAGATTTACATGACTTTAAATTTTAACATAAACATTAAGATAAGATAAACTTGTAATTGAATTTTCGTGTAGTGTCTATGGTTATCGGTGAAAACAAAATGTTGAGGGAAAGAGGAAGCACAATTTGCATAGTAGTGTAATCCCAGCTTCATCCCAATGGTATTTATTGAAAGCTGCGTTCTGTCTCTTCTCAGACAATTTCTCCTTCTTCTGCTTCCTTCCGCTTAGATTTTCGAAGCCATCCTCTTGAGTATCTCTTTCTCCTGTCCTGCAACTTTTGGTTAGACTTTTTCTTCACTTTGTTGTTTTCTTTTTACTTCAATAGGTTTAAAATGGTGATCGCTCATGCTATTAGGAATATAATCGACATTATCGGTATTAATCTTTCTTCTTCTTCTCCCCTATTTCTCATCTATTGATTTCGTTTTTATTAACTCATATTTTTGGACTTGATTTATAGGAAACGTCATTGCCTTCGGTCTCTTTCTTTCTCCTACGTAAGTTATTCTCCATGATTCGTCAACCTTAATTTTATTCTAAACAAGTTACTGAATTATTTTGAGGAATTTTCTGGCCAACATTTTACAAAATTTGGAAAAAAAGGACATTGAGCAGTTTAAAGCTGATCCTTACCTAGCCACGATTTTAAACTGTGCTCTTTGGATCTTCTACTATCTCCCCATTATCAACACCAACAACTTCCTCGTCCTCACTTCGAGCGGGATAGGTTTTGTCATAGAAGCCATCTTCCTCCTAATCTATTTCACTTATGGAAACAAGAAGTAGAGGGTAAAACTCAACCCATTACCTCTCCCAGATCATCGATTGAATCTTATAATTTGATGCAATCGTTACTTCTTGCTTTGTACAGTTGAAGAAGATCTTGGTTTTTATCATCGAAGCGGCGTTTATGGCGCTCGTAATCGGCCTTGTGCTAAGCTTGGCTCATACTCACAAACTAAGAATACGCATAGTTGAAATCTTATGTTTGATTTTCAATTGTGCGATGTATGCTTCACCTTTGACGATAACGGTAATCTTTCTAATTGACGATCATTTGGTTTATTTTCCAGAATGAATCTTCTAAAAATTTTCTTTTGTTCGTAGAGAACTGTAATAAAGATGAAGAGTGTGAAATACATGTCGTTCTATCTCTCTCTGATGGATTTTTTTTACGACATTTGTTGGACTTCGTATGGATTAATCGAGTTTAATCTCTTTCTGGTGGTACGTATTCAACTTACAGAATTGCGGAAAAAAGAGTTGAGATTTAGTAGACTCAGTTTTGTTCTCCATTGATTTGTAAATTCCAAATGGTTTTGGCGTCGTTCTGGGTGCTGTCCAGTTGATATTGTATGATTGCTACTACAAGTCCACGAATTGGGACGATGATGAGGAAGATAAGAAGGCTGAGTTGCAACTACCTGCATCTGCTGTTCGTACTGAATCAAACCTTTAGTCGATTATGTCTTCTTTAGTGTTTCTGGTTAATTAGTGTTTTGGTTTGCATTTGTTCTTGTGGTAATTGATGAGGAAGATATAAGTCATCTTGTAAGCGTTTTCTAATTCATTTCTAGATCCAAACGGTATGGTAACTATCACATTTTTTATTCTCATAGAATGAAACCTGTACTTTGTTGCGTCTCACAAACAATTTGATACATGGTATTGAGTATTAATCTTTTGTTATTGTATATTTTATATGAATAATGATGGATGTAACACTGATATATGTGAATTATGTATCAACTTTTCCGACCTCATTTGGCTAATTATATTGGTGCTTTATCTCTTGCAACTAGAGTCATCTTAACCAGTTTGGTACACATGGAGATAGTAAAACAAAAATAAAAGAAAATTAGTAATATTTTCAAATTTTGATGACTAAATTTTTATTTTTTCCCCCAAATTCTATCATTTTGTAAGAGAAAATTTATTAATTAAGAGAGTGATTTTATCTTTTATTTTCTTTTCACTCAATAATGTTTTATACTAAACAACAAAAAATACAGTATTAACAGAATAGGGCATGTTTCTACCGATAAAAAAATAAGAAAAAAATTTTAGGGGAAAAATTTATGTTTGACCCATATTTTTTAGTATTTATACTATTTTTGGAGATAGTAAAATTTTCCTCTTGATTTATCTGTTTGGCACATGCTCAAGCAAGAAGGTATCCTTGGGGATGAATTAATTTCCTTGAACTTAGGTCTGACGATCCTGTTCTGTGGAAAGACGGTTCAACTTGAATTGTTAGAGGGCACTGCAGAGAGGTAGTTAGGTGGAGAGGCAAAGGAAGAGGAATGTTTTTTGGAGGATGGCAGATGCAAGCATATGAGATGCTGAACTGAACCACACCTTTGTATTGATTAAGAGTGATATTTATACAATTTTGAATAGAGATAAATACAATCATGGAGATCTTATTTCCTAATCCGAAGGGATAAGAATAAATACAAAGGGAAGACAATCTGTTGTGGTCCTGGGTTAAGTACCTATGTCTTCCGCTACTAACAATCCGGTATTTTGGGTAGTATTGGCTAGGTGGTTAACATTTGGTATCAGAGAAGGGGCTACGTCACGAGTTTGATTCCCATCAGGCGCAGGTGATCCATCGCCCGGATTCAGGACCTTAAGGGAGTATGGGATCCCGATCTGAACCTCGTCGCTATGTGATGCAGCCGTGGTCGTCAGCTCGTGACGGTGGGTGTGATGTTGTGGTCCTAGGTTAAGTACCTATGTCTTCCGCTCCTAACAGGTCAGTCTTTTGGGTAGTATTGGCTAAGTGTTTAACATAATCCCTTATCACTTTATAGGAAATGTCATTTCTTCTAGTCTATTTCTCTCTTCTACATAAGTTATATTATTCATGATTTTTCAGTCATATTATTATTTACTTTTTTTATTCTAATGAAGTTACTGAATTAGTTCGGGAATTGGAGGCTAACATTTTGCAAAATTTGGAAGAAAAAGGACACTTAAAGCAACTCAAGCTAATCCTCACCTAGCCACGGTTTTAAGTTGGCTCTTTGGATCTTCGAACTTCTCCCCATCATCAACCTAGCAACTTCCTTGTCCTAACCTCCAATGGGATGGGTTTTGTCAGAGACGCCATCTTCCTGATAGTCTATTTCACATATAGAAACAAGAAGCAGAGGGCAAAGCTCAACCCATTAGATCTTCCACATCATCAATTGAATCTTATGCTTACTCTTTTTTCCTCAAATGATGCTATCGTTAATGCTTGCTTTGTATAGTTGAAGATGATCTTGGTTTTGCTCATTGAAGCTACGTTCATGACACTAGTAGTCAGCCTTGTACTAAGCTTGGCTCATACTCACAAACTAAGAATACGCATGGTTGGAATCTTATGTTTAATTTTTAATTGTGGATGTATGCTTCACCTAAGAATGAATCTTATGAAAAATTTTCTCAAGTAATTTGATCTTTTTTTTTTTTGGAAAGAACTGTTATAAGGAGAAAGAGTGTAAAGTAAATGTTGTTCTTTCTCTCTCTTACCAATTGTCTAAATGCATTTGCTGGACTTTGTATGGTTTAATCGAGTTCGATCTCTTGCTGGGGATACATAATCAACTTACCCAAGTGCGGAAAAAAGAGTTGAGATTTAGTAAACCCAGTTTTGTTCTCAACTGAATTTAGATCCCAAATGGTTTTGGCATCGTCTTGGGTGCCATCCAGTTGATATAAAATTGCAGTGTCAATGGTCCACAAATTGGGACGATGATGAGGAAGATAAGAAAGTTGAGTTCGTACTTCATCAAACCTAAACATTAAGATAAGATAAACTTGTAATTGAATTTCCGTGTAGATTAAAAACTGAATTTTAACCAATTACGCCTAGATTAAACTTTTGCTTTATCTAATAATTCAGAAAAAAAAAATTCTCAGTTAGATAATCCCTTTTTTACTTTGACCATGGTTGATGATAAACTTGCAATGTCGATGGTTATCAGTGAAGATAAAAAAAATGAAAATGTCGAGGGAAAGATAAGAGGCACAGGAGATAAAAGCACAAATTGCATGATTTTTAAGCGTAATCTCAACTTCATCCCAATCGTGCTGCCTTCTTTCTCTTCTCAAATAGTTTTTTCTTTCAGTCTGATTTCTTCTGCATTCTTCCGCTCAAATTTGTAAGTTTCCATCTCTCCACTGCTTTCTTCCATCTCAGATTTGTTATGTTATCTCTTTTACACTTTTTTTTCTTTTTCTTTCAACAAATTTAAAAGGGTGTCCGCTCATGCTATTAGGAATATAATCGGCATTATCCACGTGCCTACACTTGAGGGGGGGGGGGGGGGGGGGGGGGGCGTGTAAAAGGATAGTCTCACATACATTAGTGAGTATAAGGATCTTGTATTTATTAAATGGGGAAAAGGTATCCTAAGTAGCTAGTCTTTTTGGGATAGGGCCTTCGACCCAAACTTAACAAGTACCATTATTGTCAAAGGTGAAGCGTACATCGCACAATTGAAAATCAAACATAAGATTCCAACTATGTGTATTCTTAGTTTGTGAGTATGAGCCAAGCTTAGCACGAGGCTGATTACGAGTGCCATGAACGCATATTCGATGAGCAAAACCAAGATCATCTTCAACTGTACAAAACAAGCAGTAATGATAGTATCAAATTATAAGATTCAATCGATGATCAGGGAGAGGTAATGGGTTGAGTTTTACCCTCTGCTTCTTGTTTCAATAAGTGAAATAGATTATGAGAAAGATGGCTTCTATGACAAAACCTATCCCGTTCGTGGTGAGGATGAGGAAGCTGTTGGTGTTGATAATGGGGAGACTGTAGAAGATCCAAAGAGCACAACTTAAAACCGTGGCTAGGTAAGGATCAACTTTGAACTGCTTAGTGTCCTTTTTCTTCCAATTTTTGTAAAATGTTGGCCTGAAAATTCCTCAAAATAATTTAGTAACTTGTTTAGAATAAAATGAAGGTTGACGAATCATGGAGAATTAAACTTACGTAGGAGAAAGAAAGAGACCGAAAGATGTTAACAAAATGACTAGCCACTTAGGAAAGTTACTGCCTTCTTTCTCTTCTCAGAAAGTTTTTTCTTTCAGTCTGATTTCTTCTGCTTTCTTCCGCTCAGATTTGTAAATTTCCATCTCTCCACTCTCTCTCCACTGCTTTCTTCCATCTCAGATTTGTTATGTTATCTCTTTTACACTGTTTTTTCTTTTTCTTTCAACAGGTTTAAAATGGTTACCACTCATGCTATTAGGAATATAATCGACATTATTGGTACTAATCTTTCTTCTTCCTTCTCTCCCCTAATTCTCATCCATTGATTTCTTATTTATTAACTCATATTTTTGGACTCGATTTATAGAAAACGTAATTTCCTTTTTTAGGCTTGCTCTGATACCATGTTAAATTTGGGTAGAGGCCCCTCACGTGGTGGCACGTGGATAGTTTTGGGTGGATGCTCACATATGAGAACCTTGCTCTCATACCATGTTAAATTTGGGTCGAAGGTCCTATCCCAAAATGACTAGCCACTTAGGATACCTTTTCTCCATCTAATAAATACAGGATCCTTATACTCACTAATGTATGTGGGACTATCCTTTTATAGTACTCTTTCTAATTGACGATGATTCGGTTTATTTTCCAGAATGAATCTTTTGAAAATTTTCTTTGTTCACAGAGAACTGTAATAAGGACGAAGAGTGTGAAGTACATGTCGTTCTATCTCTCTCTGACGGATTTTGAAACGACATTTGTTGGACTTTGTATGGATTAATCGAGTTTGATCTCTTTCTGGAGGTACGTATTCAACTTACAAAATTGCGGAAAAAAGAGTTGAGATTTAGTAAACTCAGTTTTGCTCTCCATTGATTTGTAGATTCCAAATGGTTCTGGCATCGTTCTGGGTGTTATCCAGATGATATTATATGGTTGCTACTACAAGTCCATGAATTGGAACAATAATGAGGAAGATAAGAAGGCTGAGTTGCAACTACCCTCATCTGTTGTTCGTATTGAATCAAACCTTTAGTCCTTTAATCGTTATGGTAAATTAGTGTTTTGGTTGGCATTTGTTCTTGTGGTATTTGATGAGGAAGATAAGCCATCTTGTAAGGGTTTTCTAATTCACTCCTAGATCCAAACGGTCAGACCTCATTTGGCTACTTATATTGGTGCTTCATCTCTTGCAACTAGAGTCATCTTAACCAGTTTGGAACACACATGTAAAATGAAAATAAAAGAAAAATAGTCATATTTTAAAATTTTGATTATTAAAAAATATTTTTCTCTCCTAAATTCTATCATTTATTAAGAGAAAAATTATTACTTAAGAGAGTGATTTTCTCTTTTATTTTATTTTCTTTCACTAATGTTTTCTACCAAACAACAAAAAATACAGTATTAGGGCATGGGTGTCACAATTGTCAATCCAATTTTCAATTGTTTCATTATTAAAGAGTGTGTGGAAAATTTTATAAAATTTAACTTGGAAGAGGAAAAAAGGAGTAATTTGATATTAACATAAAAGGGCATGTTTCTACCGATAAAAAATAATAATAAAAATTTCTTAGGGGAAATTTTTTTGTTTGACCCATATTTTTTAGTATTTATACTATTTTTGGAGATAGTAAAAATTTCCTCTTGATTTATCTGGTTTTTAAGATCTTTTAAATAATATAGGAAAATGAGTTTCAACTATGGAAAAAATAAATCAGTACCTCTTACTTCAATCCCTTTTATTTTTATTAAAAATATTTTATTTCTAGTGAAAACATAAACATTGTAATTAATTTTTTTACTTTCCTTAGGGTGGTGGCTAGGAGTGGGCACCAAGCCAAAACAACTTGCAAACTGATTGAACTCGACTCATTTCAGTTTTTACTAGCTCGGCTCGTGGTCAAACTTGAAATATGACTCTTAAGTATAACCAAATTTGAGATTTTCTAAGCTCGTGAACCGACTCGTTAGCATAGATTTTTTTTCGAAAATATCCGTATACTCGGCTGCCAATCCATCCTAAAGCCCATTGGACACACCAGCCAAAACCCACTTTTTTTGTTACCCCAAAAATAAAAACATTAGAATGCGATCCTGTTTATTATTTAAAGAAGAATAACTGGGCCACTTCATTGCAATGGAGTCCATCAGCTATTGGGGTCTGAATTGGGCCTAGAGGCGTCTCTGTGTCTGCTCCCGTCTCCTCGTATACGTCTCTCAGGCACCCTTTGCACACTGGGCCTCGGCTTCGTGTAAGGCCCCAAACCAGATCTGCAACACGCACAAAACCTCCGTCTTCCTTTTCCAAAACCAGATCCGGGACAAAGTTCTTCCCTCTACTCCTCTTCCGCTGTTCTCATTCCCTCATTCCAACGGCGGGGATCGGTGCCAAGCCGAAAATTTTGATACTAACCAGTTCTCTGTCATCGGAGCGCGATTCTCACTTGCGGATCCAATCATTCTGGTCCCAGATCCAGGTTCTGAGATTCAAGGTATTTTGTGATCACTCAATTGAGCTGTTGATTGCTCCTCCTATGGTTCCTTTGATGCTACCACTTACCCCTTCTGTGATCTCTTTAGGCTTTTAGGAAATTCTGCGATTTGATCCGCGGCAGTGAAGATGCTGACGAAATTCGAGACCAAGAGTAATAGAGTTAAAGGACTGAGTTTTCACACTAAGAGACCATGGATCCTGGCCAGTCTCCACAGCGGCGTGATCCAGCTCTGGGATTATCGGATGGGGACCTTAATTGATCGATTCGATGAGCACGATGGCCCTGTTCGCGGTGTCCATTTTCACAAAACTCAGCCGCTCTTTGTATCCGGCGGTAAAGAATCGCACTCCCATTTCTTTCTGCTGAATTTTTCTGATGTTCTGATGCTGGTGGGGTAACTTTTGATCACTACGTTTGAAGGTATTTTTACTGTTGATCTGTGTCAAAATTTAGGTCTAGTCAGGCGTGAAATAGTTTCTGCAGATTTTTCTGCTATTTTTTTAAGTGTTTGTAGTTTGGAAGCGAGAAAAACATGTTACTTATCCATGTCAAACTTTACGTCCAATAGTTTCCTTTTGCATCTGTCCTTCTAGTAGAATCTAGATCAGTGTCTATTCCCTTTTTGTTGCCAGCATAACTTCGTGAGATGGTTCTGACTCATATTCAATTTAATGCATAACCGTTTACTTTATATTACTTTAAAGGCTACTTGAAGTCCCTGTTTAGATTCCTCCCTTTGGGCAATGCCTTGTTCGGGATAGGGGGGGAGTGGATGGCTCATTTGGGACGACAATATGCAAGATCTAGATTCAAAATTTTGGCATTGTTAATTCGCTTCAAATTTCATGCTTCTACACTCTTTGTATAACTTAAAACGTCCCTACGACTTTTGGCTCTTGAAATTGCTCATTTCATACTTATTTTAATACATTTTTATCAGAAAGTACCAACTTTATTGCGTTTTGTGTAACTGGAAGCTGATATTTACTTTTTATCATGGTTGAGAAAGTTTCTCTGTGAATGAGCTATGAAATTGATCTTGCAGTTTGATCCGGTTTCATGGTACTTGAGGGATACGTTTTGCATAATCCATTTGAGACTGTTATGCAAGTGTGAGGAAGTAATGTTGGTTCGCCCAGACGGGAGAGGGTCTGCTTTGTGAATAGTTACAGATGGGAACTGAACTGGAAAAGTTGCATTCCACTGATTTTGCTACATGATCCTTCTATGAATGCAAATTAAAAAAATACACATGAATCATTTAATACTCTATGAGACATGCACACTTCTGGAGAAATTCTGACAGAATATGCATAAAGTTAAACTAAACACTAATTTACATAAGTGGTCTAATTTATGAACATTATAGGCTAGGAACTGACTGAACATTTTGTATGTTGAAATTTTATTTCCGCTATTAATATTTGATTTTGCAGGAGATGATTACAAGATCAAGGTCTGGAATTATAAGATGCACCGTTGTCTATTTACACTTCTTGGACACTTGGATTACATTCGTACAGTCCAATTTCATCACGAGTACCCTTGGATTGTTAGTGCAAGTGATGATCAAACAATCAGAATATGGAACTGGCAATCACGCACTTGCATATCCGTTTTAACTGGTCACAATCACTATGTCATGTGTGCTTCTTTTCATCCGAAGGAGGATCTTGTTGTATCTGCTTCACTGGATCAGACTGTTCGAGTTTGGGATATAGGAGCTCTTAGGAAGAAGACTGTATCTCCTGCAGATGACATTCTGCGTTTAAGTCAGATGAATTCAGATTTATTTGGAGGAGTCGATGCTGTAGTGAAATATGTGTTGGAAGGTCATGATCGTGGAGTCAACTGGGCTGCATTTCATCCTAATTTACCTCTTATTGTGTCTGGTGCAGATGATCGTCAAGTGAAGCTGTGGCGAATGAATGGTAGTACTTGTTTTTTTTTTTTTCATTCTCTAAAACCACACCCAAGAGTATTTAGATTTTTTTTTTTTTTGGATAAAAATGGTATGGTTATTCATTTGGTTTTAGTTATATACCAACAAAAGCTACGATTAAGCAACTGTAACATTTCGCTCTCTCTTTTTTTTTTTCTTTTTTTTCTGTTCACTAAAATAAAGAGGTTCAGAAAGGACCACAAAAGCAACACATAGTGTTAACGGCTGGGTTTCAAAATATTATCTTATTTCATTTTAATCATATATGGTTATTTTTAATTCTATTGCAAAGAATAATTGTTGTAAAATCTGAAAAATCATGTTCCTATTTTTTTTAAAAGAAACAGCATCTAGGAAAATCAAAATTCTTTGGATGCACCAAGATTTATGTATTTACTTTTAGTACTTTTTTTCCTAGTAACACTTCTGGTTGAGGTAGATGGAAGATGATATCTTGCAGAGGTGCTTATTACTTTCCTTTTGTTTTCAGATACAAAGGCTTGGGAAGTGGATACATTGAGAGGACACATGAATAATGTTTCTTGTGTAATGTTCCATGCAAGACAGGACATTATTGTATCCAACTCAGAGGATAAAAGCATCCGTGTGTGGGATGTCACAAAACGAACAGGTGTTCAGACATTTCGGAGGGAGCATGATAGGTTCTGGATTCTCGCTGCCCATCCTGAGATGAATCTTCTGGCTGCTGGTCATGATAGTGGGATGATTGTCTTCAAGTTGGAAAGAGAAAGGCCTGCATTTTCTGTCAGTGGAGATTCATTATACTATGTCAAAGATCGATTTCTTCGATTTTTTGAGTTCTCATCTCAAAAAGACAACCAAGTTATCCCAATAAGACGACCTGGGTCGACCAGCTTGAACCAGGGGCCGAGAACACTATCTTACAGCCCCACTGAGAATGCTGTTTTGATCTGTTCAGATGTGGATGGTGGATCCTATGAACTATATATTGTACCACGAGATAGTGCAGGCAGAGGAGATAATATGCAAGAGGCTAAGAGAGGACTTGGGGGTTCTGCAGTTTTTGTGGCACGCAACAGGTTTGCAGTGCTTGACAAGAGTAGCAACCAAGTGTTGGTGAAGAATATAAAGAATGAAATTGTCAAGAAAAGCACTCTTCCTTTTGCAGCAGATGCTATTTTCTATGCTGGCACTGGCAATTTGCTTTGTAGGGCTGAGGACAGGGTGATCATCTTTGATCTTCAGCAGAGAACTATTCTTGGAGATCTTCAGACACCATTTGTCAAGTATGTTGTTTGGTCCAATGACATGGAATGTGTAGCCTTATTAAGCAAACATGCCATCATAATTGCAAGTAAGAGGCTTGTCCATCGTTGTACTCTGCACGAGACTATTCGGGTAAAGAGTGGTGCATGGGCTGATGATGGTGTATTCATTTATACCACATTAAACCACATCAAGTATTACCTTCCAAATGGTGACAGTGGAATAATCAGGACTCTTGATGTTCCAATTTACATTACAAAGGTTTCAGGAAACACTATTTATTGTTTGGATCGCGATGGACGGAACCGTGTGATAGTAATTGATGCAACAGAATATGTCTTCAAGCTTGCTTTGATGAAGAAGAGACATGACCGTGTTATGAATATGATTAGAAACTCCCAGCTCTGTGGCCAGGCTATGATTGCCTATCTTCAGCAAAAAGGTTTTCCAGAAGTGGCCCTTCATTTTGTTAGAGATGAGAGAACTCGCTTCAACTTAGCACTAGAAAGTGGTAATATTCAAATAGCTGTAGCCTCAGCAAAGGAAATTGATGAGAAAGATCACTGGTACAGGTTGGGTGTTGAGGCCCTTCGGCAGGGTAATGCTAGCATTGTTGAATATGCTTACCAGAGGACAAAGAATTTTGACAGGCTTTCATTTCTTTACCTTGTCACAGGTAACATAGAGAAGCTCTCCAAAATGCTGAAAATAGCTGAGATTAAGAATGATGTGATGGGTCAGTTCCATAATGCCCTATATCTTGGTGATGTTCGTGAGAGGGTGAAGATTTTGGAGAATGTGGGTCACTTGCCACTCGCTTATGTTACTGCTGCTGTCCATGGGCTGAGTGAGGATGCTGAAAGAATTGCAACTGAATTGGGGGACAATGTTCCATCTCTTCCTGAAGGAAAGGTTCCTTCACTTCTTGTGCCACCTCCACCTATTCTGTGTGGTGGAGATTGGCCCTTATTAAGGGTTATGAGAGGTATGTTTGAAGGTGGTCTTGACAATGTTGGCAGGTCTGCACCTGAGGAAGACGAAGAGGGTGCAGTGCCTGACTGGGGTGATGACCTGGACCTTGTTGGTGTGGATGGCCTGCAAAATGGAGATGCTAGTATGGTAGTTGACGATGGGGAGATCGATGAAGAAGGTGATGAAGAAGGGGGATGGGATCTTGAAGATCTTGAGCTACCACCTGAAGTTGATACCCCCAAAACCGCTCTTGTATCCCGGTCCACGGTTTTTATTGCCCCCACCCAAGGTATGCCTGTTAGCCAGATCTGGGTTCAGAAGTCATCTCTTGCCAGTGAACATGCAGCAGCAGGCAATTTTGATACTGCAATGCGTTTATTGAGTCGTCAACTGGGCATAAAGAACTTTGCTCCATTGAAGTCTGTCTTCTTGGATCTTCACACTGGGAGTCATACATATCTGCGTGCTTTCACTTCCGCACCCGTGATCCCCTTGGCTATTGAGAAAGGATGGACTGAAAATTCGAGTCCTAATGTGCGGAACCCACCTGCACTTGTTTACAATTTTTCACAGTTAGATGACAAGCTCAGAGGTGCCTACAAGCTCACCACAGAGGGTAAGTTTGGTGAAGCTCTGAAGCTTTTCCTTACCGTTTTGCACCACATTCCTGTAGTTGTTGTTGAGTCAAGGAGAGAAGTGGATGAAGTTAAGGAGTTGATCACAATTGCGAAAGAATATGTTTTGGGCTTAAAAATGGAGCTTAAAAGAAAGGAACTTAAAGATGACCCGATCCGTCAGCAGGAGTTGGCAGCTTACTTCACTCACTGCAACCTCCAGAGGATTCATCTGAGGCTTGTGCTTGTCAGTGCCATGAGCGTTTGCTTTAAGGGTGGGAACTACAACACCGCAGCCAGTTTTGCACGTAGGCTTTTGGAGACAGACCCGACTAATGAAGCCCAGGTTAAGCGGGCTCGACAAGTCCTGCAGGCTTGTACAGAGAGAAATATGAAGGATGCTAATCAGCTGAATTATGACTTCAGAAACCCGTTTGTAGTTTGTGGGTCTACTTTTGTACCAATATACAGGGGGCAGAAGGACGTGGCATGCCCTTATTGTGGGTCTAGGTTTGTGCCATCAATTGAAGGACAAATCTGCTCGGTTTGTGATCTTGCTGTAGTTGGAGCAGATGCCTCAGGTCTGCTCTGTTCACCTTCCCAAATGAGATAAAAAGAAAAACTAGAAAGAATTCTAGATGACTTTCTTACTGGATTGGTTCAAACCACCGAATGAGTAAAAGCTGTCTGGACGATTCGGAGCTTTTTGCTCCTGATTGTGGAATTGTCAATCCAAAAGAAGGTAGGAAATATTTTGGGTTGGTTGTTATCTCATATCATCCATCATCTTATAGTGATTGTCATTTTCTGGTGATGTTTATTGTAATAAACTTCTTTTCTCACAGAGAATTTTTGGTTGCCTGTTCCTGTTTGTGCTAGTTTCTGTCATTAGCATATTTAAGAGGACGTTTTTTATTGATTCATTATTAACGAAAAGGACTAAAGTGTATGAATTTGTGGACGAGGATAATGTGGCTTTGTAGTGGAATATAAGAGGACGTTTTTTATTGATTCTCCTTAAAGTTAGTGAATTCACAGTCACTCGTCCAATCACTCTCTTTCTGCTCATTGTACATTCTCACTCTTGCATTTGGATATTATAAAATTAAGTATTTTGTTTTATTTAATACATTTAATCACATTAAAAAATTAATTTAATTTTAATTATTTATTAATTTAAATAAGTTAAATTTTATCTTAATTTATTAAAAGAATAGTTAAATAAAATTATTTTATAAAGACTAAATCAATCAGAGTATTTTTATATAATATAATATCCTCTTTTTTATTTATATAAATTCATGATTTTAATATTTTATTTTATTTTTAATTTAAGAGTAAGAATTTAGATATTACAAAAGTAAAAATTTGATTAAGTATCAAGTATTTGTTTAATTATTTTTTATATTTAATTAAATAATTATTTAAATTTTATTTATTACTTTTATACAAGTTAAATTTTATTTTAGCTTATTAAAAATATCTAAAATAAAATTTAAATATATTAAAGTATTATTATATAATAAAACACCCTTTATATATAAATTCCTTATTTTTAATATTATATTTAATGACTATTTTAAGAGTGAGAATTTAGAAATTTTAAAATTAATAATTTGATTAAAATTTGGATATTATAAAAGTAACGCATAATTTATTTTATCATTTTATTTTTATATTTATTTATTTAATTAATCTTAATTTAATTTAATTGTGTATTAATTTAAAACAAGTTAAAATATATTTTTGTTTAGTTAAATAAAACTATCTTATAAAATTAAATATATAAAAGTAATTTTATATAATAAAATACTCTTTTTATTTACATAAATTTATGATTTTTAATATTATATTTAATTAATATTTTAAGAGTGAGAATTTAGATATTAAAAATTATCAATTTGATTAAGTATTTGGATATTATAAAAGAAATTTTCGTTAAATTATTTTATTTTTATATATTAAATTAATTAAATAAAATTAAATCTACCTTAAATTATTAATAAAAAAATTATTGTAATTTCTCTCATTTCGTTTGTGTTTGATTTGTATCTCTTGAATCCCGGCGATTACCTTTCCTGCCACCGAGGCGATAACACAGGGAGTTTTTAGCGGAGATGTCCAGAAAAGGAGAACTGGTTCTTGTGGATACTTTCGGGCATCCACCAGACCCGCCCGACGATGAGAAGTTTAGAGTTGTGACTTCTGGATTCAGAAAAGAGGGAATGAAAGGCATCTCCTCTCGCACAATGCGTTTGGCTGTCAATTCTCTGTCGGCTGGTATGAGCAATTTGAGCATTTTCTCCTCCGTCCCTCTCCTCTCTAAGGTCGCCTTTCCTTTTCCCTGTCATGCTTCGAATGGACGATCTGCTTCAGCTTTCTTATTGCCGAAACTTTCTCGATAGCAGATTGGAATCCTAGGTTATAAATGGATTCTCAGAATTTTGTCGTTTCTTATGATAAAATTAATATTATTTCCCTTCCCATGTGAAGGGAGGGAAAGCCGCAGGATAATCATGTCACTGTTTATTACTGAAGCGGGAAAAAAGGTTAAAATGTTTGTTTTTATGGTGGTGAGAGCTTTTCTCTTCCGCGCTTGTCTGCCAAATGGAGGTTGGTAATGTTCGTATTCATGTCCCAGGTCTTATCCAAATCATCAGAAGGTTATATCTGTCCTTTTAGAAAATACAAGCACAGCTCCTGTGACTTTCTGCCGGAAACTGAACTTTCCATCATTGTCGGTCCGATGTCGGAGCTTTCTGCGTTCGTTGATTTTTTAGATCGGGCGGCGCGTACATCGGCTGGATTACTGGATCAGGGACGGAAGACAGTTGGCAGTGTCTGACTGGAATAAGCTTCGGGCAACCGCGTTTATTCGCAACTACCGAGGGTAGATCCGGCATTTCTTTTGCTGAAGACAAATGCGTGCGAGCGGCGGTTGCAGGCGGTGGTGGAGAAGTCGCCGTCTCTCGCTTCGACATTCCACCTCTGCATCGCCATTCATTATTTAATAGCTTTGAATTATTATTGTTTTGCCCTCGGGGTTTAGTTATTTGCCTCCTTTGTCATTCTCCTGCTTCTCGTATATAGCACCTCTCTCTCTCTGTCTCGTTGCTCTCTCCGTGGATAACCAGAAATTTTCCAAAACCCTAAAATGGAGATCTACTTTTGAGGTATGCACTCGGATTATCGAATTAATCTTCTTCAAGCAATATGATGCTGTGTTCTTTCGACCATTTTCTCTTGTTCTTTTTTTTTTTTTTTTTTTGTTGTAATCTTCCGGTTGTTGTAGCAGTTGGATAAGTTCGCTAAGAAACTGTAAGCACCGTGGTTAGTTTTCTAAGTGTATTGGTGTTGTTTTGAAGTTTTTATTCTCTGTCTGAGAACGGCATTGGCTGTCCAGTTTTTGACAAGATCTGACTGGTTATATTTGGGAAAATTGCTCGAGTTTCGTGCTTTATCTTGTTGCCTGATTCTCTGGATTGGAACTGTTTCTCTGTTGGCGGTTCCTAAGTGGCATTGGGTGGCATAATGAGTAGATTGGATTTTTCAGACCATGATATTATCTTAAGAGATGAGAAATGTTTTCTTTATGCTTTCTGTTCTTTTACCAATCCGTCAGTAAATATTGTGCGAGATGTAGGAGTTTCACTACCTCCATAATTTATTCAAGTCTTTGAAATCTGATTCACCTGTTGAGAAAGGTAAATTTTCTGTGGTTGAAGCTGCATCAACAGTTATGGTTATGACTGCGGTAACTTGCATTGTTGTGTACCCATGTTATACTTTTCGTTGAGATCCCACTCAGTTTAGTCGGTAAGAGATGAATTGTCATTATAATGAAGCTTTTCTCTTTTATGCGATGTTAATGCTCTTTCAATTGGTGAAGGTTTTTTCTTGTATGCATGTTAATGCATTTTAAATTGGTGACTTTTTTTCTGAATTCCTTGTGATGTCAAATATATTAGTAATGACAAACTTGTCTCATTGTGGAGGTTATTATTGTGTAATCTAGATCTGAAAATGGAGGTAAATCAAGTGATTGTCTCATTGGTTGTTGATGTGATCTGCAATGAAACCTTGGAGTTGCTGTAGTGGCGATTGGTCTTGTCTAGAAAGAAACTAGCGTACTCAATCTTTATCACATTGCTGAGGTTTCATTGAAATAGTTCATTATTAAAAATTCAATATGTTGTTTCTATTATCCTCTGACTGAAGGTGTTTTTTATTGTCCTTGCAATGGCATGCAAATTATGCTTCTATAAATTTTATTGACAGTTGAAGAGTTGTTGGCAATTACTCTGTAAAATGCCTGGAATTTTCATGGACAGTAAAAATGAAGATGGGGCTGTAAATGGAGTGAGCCCCACACTCAAAGAAAATTCTTCTGTAAATAAGTTGACAAAGAGTACTCTTAGTCCTCACAGCCCTCGAAGCGAGGCTATTAATCCTCCTGAAGAAGCTTGTGTGGATACCTCAATTGAACGGTTGTATGATAACGTCTGTGAAATGCAAAGCTCTGCTGATGGGTCCCCATCAAGGCCAAGTTTTGGATCTGAGGGTGATGAATCAAGGATTGATTCTGAGTTATGCCATCTTGTTGGTGGAGATATGAGGGTGTTAGAGATAATGGAAGAGGAGTCAGAGAAAGAGGAGCCCGTTGAAAAGAATGCAACTTCTAAAGAGGAAAATGGCTCTCCAAGTGCAACGTCAGAGAAGACCCACTCTTCTGGTCATAAGTCAGTTTCTTCTGGACACTCAAGAAAACCATCTCAGCTGCAGTTGGATGCTGAGCCGTCAGTAAAATCTGGTATAAAGAGTAAAGGGTCCAATATAAAGCCTCCTACAGAGGTAAAGACTGAAAAAAACGTAAGAAAATTGAGTTTTAGTGCTGCTTCCAACAAAAAAGAAAAGAATTTTACCTTAGGAGCATCAAAATTACACAATGGAACTGTAGATCCAGCTGAAGTAGCACTCGACAACCCTGAACTTGGACCTTTCCTACTCAAGCATGCAAGAGATTTGATCTCCTCGGGAGATAATCCCCAGAAGGCTCTGAATTTTGCTCTTCGAGCAGCAAAATCTTTTGAAATATGTGCTGATGGGAAACCAAGCTTAGAGCTGGTATTGTGTTTGCATGTGGTAGCAGCAATATACTGCAGCTTGGGACAGTACAGTCAGGCTATCCCCTATCTTGAGCACTCAATTGAAATTCCCAACTTGCAAGAAGGTCAGGAGCATGCTCTTGCTAAATTTGCTGGCCATATGCAATTGGGTGATACTCATGCAATGATCGGCCAACTTGAAAATTCCATACAGTGTTACAAGATGGGCCTGGAAATCCAGAAGCAAGTATTGGGAGAAAAGGATCCAAGGGTGGGGGAGACTTGCCGTTATGTAGCTGAGGCCCACGTCCAAGCACTTCGGTTTGATGAGGCCCAGAATTTGTGCCAGACGGCTCTTGATATCCATAAAGATAATGGTACACCTGCCTCTCTTGAAGAGGCTGCAGATAGGAGGCTAATGGGTCTGATCTGTGATACAAAAGGAGATCATGAGGCTGCTCTTGAGCATCTTGTTCTTACCAGCATGGCCATGGTCTCCCATGGCAAGGAAGCAGAGGTGGCTTCAGTGGACTGTAGCATTGGGGACACCTATCTAGCTTTGGCTCGATACGATGAGGCTGAGTTTGCCTATCAGAAAGCCCTTACTGCTTTCAAGTCCACCAAAGGAGAAAACCATCCGACTGTGGCTTCAATCTTTGTCCGTTTAGCAGATTTATATAACAAGACCGGTAAAATAAGGGAGTCAAAATCTTACTGTGAGAATGCTCTCTGCATTTACAGTAAGCCTTCCCCTGGGATCCCTGGTGAGGAGATTGGAAGTGGTCTAACTGATGTTTCTGCCATCTATGAGTCTATGAATGAGCCTGAACAGGCACTCAAGTTGCTTGAAAAGGCTTTAAAAATATACAACAATGCCCCAGGCCAGCAAAGCACAATTGCTGGGATTGAAGCGCAGATGGGAGTAGTGTATTACATGATCGGGAAGTATTCAGATTCCTATTTGTCCTTTAAGAATGCTATTGAAAAGCTTCGCACTAGTGGAAAGAAGAAATCTGCTTTCTTTGGCATTGCCCTTAACCAAATGGGGTTAGTATGTGTACAGAGATATTCAATAAATGAGGCTGCAGATCTTTTCGAAGAAGCCAGGAGCATTTTGGAACAAGAATATGGACCGTATCACCCAGAGACACTAGGAATTTATAGCAATCTAGCTGGTACTTATGATGCAATGGGAAGGTAAACTAATTATTTAGTTTCTCATTTGTGCTTTAGGTTTTCTTGTTGCATGCATGTTTTCATCTGACCTCTTTTTTTGCCGCTTATGTTCTAAAGAATCACTTTTTTTATTCTATTTCTAGAAACGAGTGTAACTTTTATACGAGGAAAGTGAAGTAAAAAATGATGGGTCTTCACTGAACTAATGCCTAGAAAAAGAATGGTTGAGAATGCACACAGGGCTTTGTTAGATGCATGGACCTGTTAAGAGGACAATATGCAACTTCCAAAGATCATTTTCTTTGATATAGTTGTTGTTTGATGCGTGCAACTTTTGATACAGATTGGATGATGCGATTGAGATATTGGAATATGTGGTTGGGATAAGGGAGGAGAAGCTGGGAACAGCGAACCCGGAGGTAGACGATGAGAAGAGGAGGTTGGCAGAGTTACTTAAAGAAGCAGGTAGAGCCAGTAGCCGAAAAGCCAAATCACTTGAAACGCTTCTTGACACCACTTCGACCAATACTAATCTCATCGGTGAACAAGCTGCTATTAAGGTATAAAGATGATCCATGGAGCCATATAATATGTATATATTCATTTTTTAAAGGAAGAAATGGTTGGAGTGGATATCACGTAGGGTGGAGCATTTGTTTGAAATCTGATTATTGTATTTTGCTTTCCATTCTTAAAGGGATTAATGAAATTCCTCAGCCAGATTGTCGATCTTTTATTGCTTAATTCATAGAGAGAGAGAGAGAGAGAGAGAGAGAGTTATAGGAAGTCTTCGTAAGAATCGTCGTTATAGAGAAGCAAAAAATCAGTTAAGCCTACGACAATTGGCACGAATCTCTCCTTGGCTGCCCGTCAGTGGGTTCAAATTCCCCATCTTCACCATGGCGTTCGCAAAATCCGTGGAGAAATCATTGGCGTTGTTGCTGTACAAGGTGACGATGGAGTCAGTAGACCCGCCATTGAACAACACCTGATCAGAGTGAAGCAGACCTCTTCTATTGGTCAAAGCCTGAAAATAGTTGTTCCCGAAACGGTTAGGGCTCTGAGGATCCAAGGGAGCCAGGTTATCGTCGCCATTTCCTACGGCACGAGGACAATTCGCCTGTAGAGAAGTTGCAAAGGCAGGGTCGATGTTGGTTTCGTTGTAAATCCGGTTCCGGAAATTGAGACACCTAGCTTGACCCACTGTGTGGGCGCCCGACAAGGCGACCATCTCCCTTGCACTGAATCCCTTTCTACTGAACTTCGGGATGATCACGTCGAGGTCATCGTCTCGTCCGGGGAGGTCGCTGTTCGCTGCATCTCTGCTTGCGGTCCTCGCATCCCTCCTCCCTAATGGCACCGAATAAGATTGTCCTCCGAGCTGCCGTCAATGATAATTTAGATATTAATTATCAGCATGAGGAACCAGACTTTCTGGGGTGAATGCTTCTTACGAAGTTATATTTACGTTTACTTACTTCAACGACAGAATCACGCGCTGCAATGGCTAGAATATCTGCACAAGACACCACACTTCGCCCGCATCCTCGGTCGACTTGGGTTTTGATGCTATCGATCGCATCAAATCCACGAATGCCTCTGTTAGCGAAGGCAGTCTGCTCTCCAACAAACGAACCCGCGTCATCTAACAGGACACTTCCATCACAACCCTGCAGAAAACACAATGAACACAGACGCTATATTATACAGTTGGTTTAGATCGAATAGTGAAGATACAGCATGACAACAACCCATAAGATTACTTACGTTGACGAAGCAATCATGGAAGAAGAGACGAATGATGGACGCACCCATGCGAGCCTCGCGGTTGATGGCTGACTGAACGGCGGCCTTCACACTGTCGAAGACTGAGGGACACGTACTACCGTAGAAAGACACTGAGAGCTGAGCGGAGGCCGGAGAGAGGATGGTGAGTAGCAATATGATAACTAATCCTAAAGTGATGTTCGAACCAGAAATAGTGACCATGGTTGATAATCGAAAACGAAAACCCACTGGATAGTAACTACTTCTCTGCTCTTCTTGGGTTCTCGACTTGGGAAAGATTGTGACTAGGGAGCCCTTTATATAGCGTGATCAGTGAACGAAGCTCGCGGGGAAGAAGACTTCAAAATTGAAAGAGCGCGTAATCACGTATAGAAAAGTATGAGCAAAAGAAGAGACGTTTGACAAAATGATCACAGCATTCAATGAGATCCAGACTGTGTTTTTTGTTGCTATACGGAACAAGTATGTTTCAGATCTCAGAGAATCGAGCTCCGGCCCTGTTTCATCTGGAAAAATTGAACATTGTCACAGCATGAAAGGATATTTTAATTCTTGCAGAGCTGAAAGAGTCTTGATTTTCTAGACTGTGACCGAGCAGTGAGCGCTAACCGGATGATGATTTGGTCGCGAAGCCCGCAGCCTCCAATCAAGAATTTTTCTTTCCAACATCCGAACATGAAAACTTCTTACTGGCGAGAGCGCAAGTGTTCGGCGATGTCATTCTTATCTCCGCCGCCATCAATAATGGATTCAACACGAAGGCGGCCCGGTCAATCAGTTGTCTTCTTCCACGTACACTGTACTCCATGCACAACATGAGGGACGTAATTAACTGAAGCTCCATCCTATAGTGGATAATAAGTAAATGCGAAGTAAAACAAGGAAATTTGAAGATTTTGATCCAATTCATAGGAAATTAAGTCAGTTTATATGATGCAAAAGCAGTTATTTGTTTAGTTTTACAGAAAGGAGTTGGAAAACCAAGCCACTGCTATTTTCGCCAATTTGTCTCGTTAGCAGGCTTCTCATTTTGTAAGGAGTTGATGACTGGTGAGGGAAGCAAGCACCGGCCGACAAGACTTTTGCCTTTCTCAAGCGCTATATGACTCCATTTTTTTATCGATTAATTAGTCTTTTTTTCTGGATTTTGTTTTTTCCCCAACCAATTACGAACTAGGTTCGTGTTTGCAAAACGCAGTGGGGGAAGAAGATTCTGAGTCACTTCTACTACATTTCAATGTCAACACTATTTCATCCTAACCAATATCCATCTTCAAATTTCTTAAGACATCCGTCCTATGTCAACAGATTTGTGAAATGACATTTACTGTAATTAAATTTTTTATATATACACTTGGTAACATTGGATCATTGCTCCTTTGAGCCTACTGTCGATGATCGTTACATCCACATCGGTTTCTTACACAAAGGCGGGTTAGTCAACTTGAATTAGGAGATGAAGTTTAACCATATTATTCAGTTCATCCCCTGACGTAGTTAGTGGTGCACCAATGCCCGGTTCATGTTGATGAATCTATAGATAATACCCACAGTTTAATTTTTGGATTTTAGATTCCGTAGTATTTTACGAATCATCTAGATGAAGCGAGCAGGACGTGTAGTCGCTGGAGGCCGAATTTTTTTTTCTCTCTCCTACTCGCTTCTCCCTCTCGGTCTGTCCCGACATCTCCGTCGCAACACGATGTTGTACCTTCCGGCCTCCTAATGCCCAATATCGTCTCCGTCGCAGCCCTTGCAGCGTCCCCCCCAGGGCCGCCTTCGTCGCAATGCCATGAGGAAGAAGACGCCAATTTAATTTTTCCTAAGTTAGGAAAAATTAAACCACTGGTTCTGCCCGAGTCTTGGACCAGACCCACCCAAGTTCAGCTGAGTTAATCCGGGTCAACTCAATTTAAAAAAAAAATCTATATTATTGTGAAAATATGTTATTAATACTACATAAAAAATTCATCTTGTGTTATTACTAAAATAATATTGGTTTAATTAACCCATTTTTATAATTAATAAAACCAATGGTTTTAAATTTAACAAAAAATATTATTAATTAACAATACATAAAAATATGTAGTGTGTTAAAGTTAGCATTCAATCAATTCTTTTTGTTTAATCATTCCTTTTTATGTTAAAGTATATTATATATTATTAATAAATTAATAACTTAATTTATTATATTCGTTTATGTTATTTTTAACTTTATTTTTAATTTATTAATCATGTGCATAGTTTATTGGCTCACGTAATTACCGTATTAATGTATAATAAATTTCAATCATTAAATAATATAATATCTAATTTAATTAATTATTATATTTATATATTTTAATTATACATGTTTGTTTTACCTAATTTTGGGTTTAGGTATTATGTTTTATATAAGTATATTATTACAAGTTACTCATTCTCTTATTTTTTATATTTTTCTTGTTTTGGGACATTAACATTAGAAACTGTTTTCCAGTGCACATGAACTCGTCCACACTAATACCAAATTTGAAGTTGAAGTTTATGTAGATGATTGAAATGAATTTGAAGTTCAAGTTCAGATTTGAAGTTTGTTGACTAACCCCCCCAAAATTAAGACTCTTCTTAGGTATCTTAGTCCTTGCAGATTAGGAACTTGTTGACAATGTTGTGTACCCTCTAATGCATAATGTTGACGAGGTTAGATTTGACTTTTGATTTTAACCATGTCAATTTATGGGCTACCCTTGTCCGTATCATATGGAAACCTAATAATAAAGGATTTTAATATCCCTAAAAAAAGAAAAAAAAACATTTTATTATTATTATTCCCAAAAATAGTTAATAAAAATAAGATAATGATCAATTTTTTATTTTTATTAACTATTTTTAGAAATAATAATGGTCAAATTCTCTTTTTCTTTTATTTTTCGTGGAGTTCCAAATAGACTCTTAATCAGGTACAGGAGAGTTTGCAAAAATTTGGAATCTCTTACATTTTGTTCCTAGATTTGCAACTACTTGTGTATTACTTAGTAATAATCAATGCCTTCAATCCATATTGATTGATCATGTTCTTGATGATTAATCCAAGTACACTGAGTTGGATAAAGTGAATTTTTTATGTTCTTTATGATCTCTTGCATAGTTGCATTCTTCATGTTCTTAGGATATTTTTCTTTTTTTAAATTTATAAAAATACATTTAATTTTTGTATACAGTATTTTATAAATATCTAAAAACACTTACCAGAAAACTTCAAAAAGAAAAAGAAAATAAGAGAGCCTGCTGTTCATCTGTCTCAGTCTTTCAGGGGGAGTGAAGCAGAATTGTCTCTTTGTTTTTTGTTCAATTTCGAGGAGAATAGACAATAAAATTGCTCCCCTTTCCCAAATTCATTTTGGTTGTACGATAACCAATTCCAGATGAATTCCTGGTACAGTAACACCCCAAAGAGGACAAAACTCTTTGTTTTTACATGGTTTTCGGAGGGGTTACTTGTGGGCTATTTTGCAGACGATGTGATCAAATAAGTGATGCATCAGTGAGAAATGGTTGTAACAAGTTGAGTTTACACGTTTTAATAATGATAAAATCCAATCTTCTTAAAGGAAAACCCCAGAAAGCTTCCTTTTATTCCTGTCTTGTTCTTGGTAGGATTATAATCCATAGTTCCTTGTTGTTTAAACTCTAAAATAGGTGTCCACTTTGTCTTATTTTCTAAAACTTATTCTCATTCTTAGCATAAGCATGATTATTGGTCTCAAGAAGGTATAAAGAGTTATTCTCAAGTAATTACGTTAGAGCAGAAATGATGTATATGATGATTAAGAATTTCATTTGTAGTCCATGTAACGTACCTCTATGACCGTATCTGGGCAACCTTCAAGACAAATGACCCTTGAGACCCTCATCAGTTGAAGACACTACAAGCTCGTAGCCTCCTTGAAACAAAGAAGACATAACCTGTAATTCTTTTTCTCTGCATACATGTTGTATGTGCACATAATCAACCAACCAAAAGCAAATGAGGAAATCAACGTAACACAAGTCCTTAGAACTGACAAAAAGAATGAATTTTATATCAGCTAAGAGAAATAATTGTATGGCTTATTCCTTTTTGTATCTTCAAACAAACGGATCTCATCCTCTTTTTGAATTTGAACTAGCATTTTAACTGGTATGCCGAATCAATTATAATATAGTTCAGTCGAAGAAGGGCCAACGGGAGTGACCTCCTTTCAACAGTGAAGATGCCTATGGACTTGCTGGGAACTCCATGTCACCTTCATGGGCGAACAGGGGAATATTACCGTGGGCTGCCTTTTGCTTTCTTCCAGATGCGGAAAGTCTACTGTGAAATGAAGCCCCCGGCTCTCCTGTCTTGCAAGAGCACTGCTCAAAACCAATTTTGCACAACAAATTAAGTTCCTTAACTCACAAGCCTCCAGCCCCACCATGCTAGGCTCCCACCCTCGTCGAAACAAATAATCCTCCCACTTTGCCTCCAACTGTCCAATTCTCCACTCTGCCGTCTTTAATCTGCTTGTGGACCTCACAATACCTACAAATTCCCACATAATAGATTGCAATTGTTTCCGTGTTTCTCTTGTCATCCCAACAATATCCTCCAACAGATCACTTTCAAGCAATAAGGGCAGACTAGGCCGGGACCATGTCTTTGAAATGCCAAGATCAATCTTGGATTGAGCCAAATGGTCTATAGATGGCTGAACTGCCCGTTGGGCAAAAACAAGTGCCTCAAGTAGTGAGTTACTTGCAAGTCTGTTGGCTCCATGCAAACCAGTACATGCAACCTCACCAGCCACATAGAGGCCCTTTATATTTGTCTCTCCATTAAGCCCAGCACGAACCCCACCACACATGTAATGAGCAGCAGGTACCACAGGTACGGGAGCACACGTTATGTCTAGTCCATATTTTAGGCACTCTGCAGCAATATTTGGGAAGTGAGAAAGGATCTCATCCCTTGGTTTATGACTGATGTCCAGCAGCACATATTTTTCTTTCCGCAATTTTAGCTGGTCATCTATACTTCTGGCAACAACATCTCTTGGAGCAAGTTCTGCTCTATCATCATAGTGTGGCATAAATCTCTCCATGGCCTGGTTGTAGAGGATGCCACCATCTCCTCTTACTGCTTCTGTGATTAAAAAAGCATTTTCACGAGTCTTTTTAGGTTTTATAGGAAGGCCTTCATCAGCTAAGGCAGTGGGGTGGAACTGCACAAACCTGAAAAGCCAAAAATTAGCAAACACTTACTTAGATCTTCTTCATAGATTTGTAAAAATTCTATCTCCCACTAGAGAAATCTTTGTTTCAATAACACTTCATGCAAGATAAACAGCAGGTATATGACTTGATTTCTGAAATAACATGAAGAATATTAAATTCAGACAGAATTTGAGTGGCTCCGAACCCAATGGATTTCATACACCAACAAAAGTGATAATTGGAGTATCGAATCAGCAAATCAGGAAAGCTCAGTTCCTAACATCTGGCAGGCTTGTCTTTGTCAAAGTACACTTACTCCATATTGGAGATAACAGCATTGGCCCGATGCGCCATCGCAATACCATCACCAGTGGACACCTGTTAAATAACAAGGAATCAGTAGAGTAGCTCAGGTTTTTTTCGATGAGTAGGTTGAGGATCATGGCTACAAAAATTTTGGCCACTTAATTGGAAACAACTCCACCAATCTCACAAAAAACTAGATCCAATTCTTCAGCTGCTTCAAAGAGGGGAGACTTGGAAGTTGCATAGTGGCACATGAAGCCAGTATCAAGGATAGTTTGTTGCCAATTTCTAACTCAAAAGTATACATGAATGGTTTTTCAACTGTATCTTAATCCTAACAAATTAAGCTCATACTTTGTTAGTCATTGCTAGGAAATTCAGAGAACAAGCGTTTTCCCTCATCATCATTCAAAAAAGTTGTGCAGCAGCAGCTATGATAAACAAGTAAATTCTTAACTGATTATAACATATTGTCTTTATTGGTCATTGCTTAAAAATTTAAAGAACGAGCCTTTTCCCTTATCGTCATTCCAGAAGGTCAGGCAGAAGTTCAGATAAAACCAAGTGAGTTCTTATGAGTATAATATATTGTCCATTTTGATTGAAAAAGTTGCTAAAGCCTCTGGACATAGTGGAAGAATTCGCTGCTGCTAACAAAAAAGCTAAGAAAGAAGAGACCAATATAAAAAAGGTTTAAGGACCCATCTTAGATTAGAACAGATAATTTCTCGCCCAACTGGAAAGTGCCAATAAGCACTTTGAAGACAAAAGTACTTCACATGTTTTTCTCTCTCAGATGCCAAAAAGGCTAACTTATTCAGTTGTTCTTGAGGAGCTGCCTAAGTCCGTGGCATAAGCAAAGAAGCAAGAAAGCCATATTTAGTACTATCTTGGTTTCAAAACCCAAGTTTTGTGATTGGAAACTTGTTCAAACATCAGCAAGCTTAGAGACGCCGTAGTCTATTAATTTTTAGAAAGACAATATGACAACTAGAACAGGATATATCAATTGTTAACTTTTTTTACAAAATGCAACAATAACATCAAAAGGAAGAAAGTGAGATACAGTACCGGTGGATTTGTCGTCATAGGGTAGATATGTCCAGCCCCTCCTGATGCAAGTAATGTCACTTTTGATACAAACCGAACCACCTGGAGATTACATGCATCCAGATAAGTTTCTTAATTAAGGAAAATTTGCAACTATAAAAATGAAACACTGCTGAAAGGGCTAAAGACGGAAAATTTTCAAAAAGACACCATATATGACCTGTTGAGTCTCGGTATTTAGAGTGTCCACACCATGACAATGAGTTTCTGAACCATCCTGAACAAAAATAAAAAATAAACAAAGTTCACAGCTTAGAAATAAGACTCTAGTGACAGGATTTAAAAAAAAAAGTAAATCTAAGCATCAAAATAAACAACATATTTTTAAAAAAATAAAAAAATAAATCAACAACATGTAAAAATACCTCTGTCGTGAGCAAGTCTATTGCAAAATGGTGCTCAAACATAAAAATTTGAGGGTCATCATCAACAGCCTTAAGTAATGCTCTCTCTATCTCCCTTCCGGTCATATCTGCTGCATGAACAATTCTATTGTGGGAGTGCCCCCCTTCCTTGGCTAGATGCAAGTTTCCATCATCTCCTTGATCAAAGGACGCACCCATTGCTATGAGCTCTCTAACTCTATCTGGACCTTCAGAGCACACAATCTTTGGGAAACAAATTGAGTTTATTCTTCCAGGATACAATGCATAGACAATCAGAAAATTTACATCAATAAGCTCCTTAGGGTTAGAGATGAAAAAATAGAGTTGACATAGAAAAATCTGCACCATTGATGCTTACCTTGACAGTTTCTTCATCACATAAATAAGCTCCTGCAACAATGGTATCCCTCATGTGATTCTCAACCGAGTCTAAAGGGCACAAGACAGCACTAACGCCCCCTTGTGCATAGTTGGTATTACTCTCATGAGGCTCAGCTTTAGTAATTACTGCAACAGATCCATGCCTGGAAACTTCTAGAGCATAGCGAAGACCAGCAACACCGCTGCCAATAATTATAAAATCAAAATATTTTGTGGCACTGTTATCCTCCAAACAGGACTGAGTAACATTTCTAACAAGACTAGACTTGTTTCCAAATAAGGATATGTAAGAGTTGTGTTCCTCAACTTGCAAGAAACTGGATACTCCACATCCCCTGGAGAAGAAGTCAAAAAAGAATACCATTGAATTGATATTAGATTCCAAGGCTGATACATGATTAAAAACATATAAACATTATACAAATAGAAAATGGAGGTTACTTTGCATGTGTGATTCTAAATTGACTTTGGGACAGTCTTACATAGACTGCAAAATCTGGGCAAGGATATAAGAAATTTCAAGTTTTCCAATATTTCAAAGCAATAAAGTGTTGGTAGTATGAGTAAGCCTATATCCAACAATTGCTAGTTATTATACAGTTTGAATATTTCCTTGGATTTAGTTTAACAGGCAGAGAAAGAAACAATTTTTACTACAGAGTAAAACAATTATAGTTGACATTACTATTTCTGTGTACCAGCATGATTGATGGATTATAGTTTGATGGATACCTTGAAAGGTCTGTCCGCATGAATCTCTTAAGGGTTACAGGAGAGACCCATGAAATTTGTCTATGGCATTTCCCAGTACTGAAGGAAAGGCCAAAATGCAAGTTACCACTACCCGTGACCACACTGGTTGCCATTATTTTATGCTGCAGCCAAAGTCATAAATATAAGAAAGGTAAAAAAGAACGTCCAGAGAATAGCAGAATTTGTGTATAGGCTCAAAGAAAACAGTTTCTTATCAAATATAAAGATTCTGTGATATATCATGGAATTGAACAAAATAAACTGGATAGGAGGAAAACCATGGGTGAATTGGGATTGGAGATGCCCTCTAGTAGTGAGACTGATGAAACCATTTCAACTTGAGTTCATTTTCATACAGTTAATCAGTGTTTATCAGAGAAATGTCATTATCATATTTTGAAAGTGTGTTCCTTTCTTCGGTAATTACTTCGAATCGATATTATAAATGGAATGGGATGAAATGAGAAAGATAGCAACAGGCTTATAGTTAAAGATTACCAAATATATAGAACAAACTTTATTACAAAGCATTTACTCGCAAAAGTGTATAAAGAGACTAACAGAATTACAAAAAAGATATAGATGAATTTGCTATAAAACAGAGAATGGGTAAGAAACTTACTAACAAAGCTGCTTAGATGTGAACTGGCTTTAGATGACTCAATCAGTGATCTCCTTATTTTTCAATGCCACCTCTACTTACACTTACACTTCAAAAAGAAGAAAAATAATGAGTTAGTAAAGAAATAAGTTAAGCAAGACGTACAGACAGAGGAGACTCCAAATATTAAGCAAAAATCAAAACCATGACCTAGAGAAAGAACAAATACAGCAGATACGATAAATAAGTTAGAATTAAAAAAAGGACCTTAAAACAATTAGAATATATCTACTTGAGTGCAAACTTCCTCCAATCCGACAACAGGAAAACAGACAATCACGAGTCTCCCATCACACGAAGAATTATACACAATTGTCCGCAAGACAATGAGCAACAGAAAAATAAAGTACAAACATTAAAGAAAGTCGCAGAAAACGCGCTGCAACATTTTTCTGTTTTTCTCTTATTAGAAAAAGTCACGCACGAGTTGAATCGCTATATTTTCGACAATAACAACAGAATGAATCTGACCAGGTAATGAATAAAAGGAATAAAAAAACACGGAAGATGAATAAATAAATAAATTAAGAAAGCCTGGAACATACATATCAAAAGAAAAGCAAAGATATCGATTCCATCGAGGCGACACCACAGAGACGTGATCAGTGCAAGATTTGCGTCTGAGGAGATTCTATGAATTGCTTTAATCGGGAAAAAACGCTATTCTTCCGAGGCGCCGCATCTAACCTTCTCTCGGCGGCTCTCTTCTCAGTTACAACCTCGAAAAAATGAAAAACGAACAGAGGAAGAAGGTTCTTCTTTCGAAGTTCATGTACGCGCCCCGTGCGTTTCATTTTGTTCGTTCACTGTTATCTCATTGTCGTCACTCGTCTGGTCGTGTAAATACCATGAGAGCTCTTTCCGTTAAAAGCGAGTGCAGAGAGCAATATTTAAAATAAACTTTATAAAAATAAAAATAAAAAATGCGGACAGTCATAGAGCAGTGTAAGAGCCATGTCTTAAGTTGAGTTAGGTTACGGGTCAAACTCGAATGACTCGTCCGGATTACAGTCGACTCACTAGTTAAGTTGCCAAGTTGGAACACTATGACCATACTAATAATATAATAAAAAGGTTACATTCTCTTAAAAAAAAAAACATTTTTAAAAAAGGGGATAAGGCCTGACGGAGCTTCTCTTACGCCTCTCACCAAAAGGGGGTTCTGAGGTCAACTTTGGCAAGCCAAAAGAATCAGTTGTCAGAAGTTCGCAAAGCCCAAAAAGAGAAAAACGAAAAAAGTGTTGAAACGCTGGAAACGGCAAGCAATCGCGATCACTGGATGAGGCAAAAGTTCGTATTTTAGTCTTTGTAGGATGGTCCAGAGTGACAGGAGAGTCGGGCCTTCCCGTCCGGACGTTCGGAGCAGTAGCGATTCGGGGAATGCGGCATGTCCTCTTTTTGTATTCTTCCGCGCCTCTAGCCGTTTCATTTGAGCTACAGCTGCAGACGCAGTTTGAAAGAAAACGGTAGCCTGAAGTCCTCGCAAATTTTTGGTCCGAAAGGAAGCCGCTGTAGATCCCGCGTTCCCTGCGCCCGTTTCTCGCATAACACGGAATCGATGATTCTATTTCGTCCCATAACGCGGCACACACCTGGAGTAGGATTCCACTTGCTTTCCCGATCCTGCGCTCCAGTCCGGAGATGTCGATCCTGCCCGGCTCCTCCGGTTCTATTCGTGGGCGCGCGGTTTTGCTCATACGACCTATAAGCCTTGCATTGCGCTTGTGTGGAGAGGGATTAGCGGAATGATGCAGGAAAGAGAGTTGAAATTTCCAATGGGGTGAAGAATCTGCCTCAAAATAAAAAGGAAGAGAAAAGAAAATAAAAGAAAATAAGTCGTTTTTTTCTCTTGTATAAAATGAAAATAAAAAATAGTAAAATTTTAAAATTATAACGATTAAAAATTTCTTTTATTTTTTCTCCAAATTCCATCATTATATAATAAAATTTACTAACTAAGAGAGAAAATGATTCTCAATGATTTTTTCTCTATTTTATTTTCTCTCAATGATTCTCTGCTGCAATAAAAATAATTTTTTTGTTATTTTCTTTTATTTTTTGTGAGTTCCAAACACGCCCTTACATCTTATTTTAATTTTACTATTATTATTTATAATAAAATGTATTTATTTATTTTTAGCATAATATTATGACACAAACGAAAAAAAACCGATCAAAGGAAGTTTTTCAATAGGAAAATTTTCTAATGAGAAAATTGCTCAAGGGCAAAAAATTTGTTTGTGGTGGCACAAACGGTTTCTAACCAATTTTCATTAAAAAAAAAGTCTCTTTCAAGTTTTGACCAATTTTTCTTATTACCTGCATCTGTTATTTATTTATTTTTTAATAAATTAAAAACAATTTCTTTTTCTGGACAACGAAAAATTAGATAAACATTATCCCCTAAATTTTACATAGCAACATAATTTTTTTTTGCAATCAAATAATATTTTTAGTTTGGTTCCTATTTGTCACAGTCCCAAAAGGCACCAACACACATCTATAGGACAAAAAGTAGAAGATAGAGAAATTAGACTTAAGTGGTTGAAAAGATTATCATACAATCATCAAATAACAATGGCTCCAACCCATGTACAAGCTTATGTGTAATCCAATAATTCTCTTGTTGGGCAAACTGAGGGGGAAGGGGACCCCTTTTTACGAGAGGGAGGCACCTACTGTGTCAGACAAGTTAGGATCGCTCAATAGAATTTTACACGGTGACTCGGTATGACCTGACTCGCCGCATTTGACTCGGGATTAGGATCCGCCGATTCGGATGCCGCTGCCCAGTCGCGAAACCACGGTGAGAATGGCATATTCTAAGAGGGGTGAACCGATCAATATTTGAAGCGAACCGCCGAACCCAAGAGAGGTGAACCGCCTTATTCGTCCTCATTGGACCCGTGGCAATACCCATACGGACCGGGCATCAGGGGTGCGGCCCTCCATCCACCGCGCGAAATCGAGACCGGAAAACCAGCCTCCTCCGTTAAAGGCTAACAGCTGCTTACGACGCGTGGATGGCAGAACTTGCACATACTGGAGCTGCGGGAACTTGTTAGAGGTGGAGGTGGGAATTGTGATCGCAGAGTAGAGTTGAAGAGGCAAGAAGAGAACGTTTTTCATCATCTCTGTGGGGGAGAGCCGAGAGGAAGAAAATGGGCAATTTTTTAGGTACTGAGAAGGAAGAGCCACCGCCGCCGGTCGTTTTGGTCCCGCCGTTATTCGATTTCCCGCCTCTAGCGGCAAGAACAAGGTTAGCCTGTCCAGACTCTTCTTGTGTTGTTTTTTTTTTTTTTCTAGTTCGTTTGTAAATTCTATCTGTGGCAACGAAGGGTGCTCTTTTCGTCTCTAGATTAGTGGTCAAATGCTTCCCTTTTGATACGCGGGAGGACAACAACGCAATGCACGATTATATGTTTTGTCTAATTACTGTAATGTGCATTTATGTTTTTTTTAAAAGACATTTATGGTTAGAAAGTATGTCCTGGTTCTGAATTGAGATGACAGTGCTGCTCATGCTTTTTCATAGCATTATGTCTTTGTGTATTCGTGTTGTATGTGGATAATTACGATATTAATTCGTGGTTTAGGCAAATTTATGATACTTCTAAAAAAAAATTAATGCAGGATGTTGGAACCATCATACGACTTATTATTTGGCAAGCTTGCCCTCCGATGTCTCTTTGAGGATTACTTTGAACAAGCTGGACAGTTTAGCACAAAGCTTATGCTAAAACCAATTGATGATCCCCATGTGGATTTGGTCGCTACTGTATCCCCCTATAAAACTTTATTCTTCTATTTCCTTTTGTTATTTTAGAGAGCTGATGAATTACTTTAATGCCTTTTTGGATTGCACTATTTTGGTAGCAGTCAAAGAAAACTTCCTCTTCCTTAATGCCCTTTAGGTGTCAGGTCCACTTGATCGTAAAAGCCAAGAGAAAATTGTTGGAAACGCATTGTTCCGTTGGCAAAGGTAAACCAAAGTTATTTGTGTATACGAAGACATTTTCTTTAATGACTTAGATTATCAAATATTTTTTCGTTTCAGAAATTTGGATGACCCACATACCTTCATGGACCTCTTTGTCTCAAACTCTGATCCGTAAGTACTATTATGTTAGTCAGAGTTATACTTCTCATGCTTTATTTTTGGATTTGGTCTAATAATTAGTCTTATCTCTTGTTCCTCAGTGCTTTACGTTTGCGGTCATGTGCTTACTACCCTCAGTATGGAGTGGGAGCATTTTCCAGTTTCCCCTTGATGCTCAGGAAGAGGTATTTTCCTTTTTAATCTTTTTATTTGTTCTAAATTTTCTGAAATAGGTTGATTTATTTGTCTCCAAGAGCTAATTATTGCAGTTTTCATGTTGTATATAATGAACTTTTTTTGGCATTGGTCTTCTTATCCTTTTTTTTATTCATTATCGTTTTTTGCTATTATGCCTTCAGGTAGTGCAGCAGTAGATAGCATTGGGAAAGGAAAATGCACTTTAGAACTGTTAAAACAAAAAACAGAAAGCATTTCACGCAATATTACTTTTTTTACTATTGCCACAATAAATGATCTGCATCAAAGAAAAGTAAAACAGAAGAGAGAAAATTTTCTAACTGAGTGCATAGTAAGATTTGTTGTCCAGGGCTTGGAGAGGTTTTCTGTAGCTTCATCATACATAATATTTACAAGGAAATAATTTTAAAAAAATTATTACAAGGAAATATATGTTTAAAATATTTAAAAGGAAACCTACTTGTAAAGTTGGGTCCAAGGCCCATCCCAAAATGACCAGCCAACTTAGGAAGCCTATTAATAAATTGAAGATCTTTGTACTCACAAATCCATGTGGGTCTATTCCTTAACACTCTTCCTCACGTGTAGGCCCTTTTTGTGGCTCTACAAGTGGATAATTTAGGTTTAGACCCTCTTTCGTGGCTCTACAAGTGGATAATTTAGGTTTAGGTGGCTCTACAAGTAGATAATTTTAGGTGTAGGCCTTCTTTTGTGGCTCTACAAGTGGGTAGTTTAGGTGTAGGCTCTCTTTTGTGGCTTTACAAGTGGGTAGATTAGGTGTAGGCTCTCTTTTGTGGCTCTACAAGTAGGTAGTTTAGGTGTAGGCTCTCTTTTGTGGCTCTACAAGTGGATTGTTTAGGTGTAGGCCCACATATGAGTACCTGCTCTGATACCATGTGAAGTTGGGTCCAAAACCCATCCCAAAATGACTAGCCAACTTAGGAAACCTTTTTCGCAACTAATAAACTCAAGATCTTTGTACTCACTAATCTATGTGGGACTATTCCTTAAGACTACTAAAATTGGACTTTGACTTGTCTGAGAACTGTACTTAAAATAGAAATACGTCCCATAAAAAAATAAGTCAAAATCAGCCAAACTTTTTTCAAAATGTTATTTAAAAGAAGAATAAATAAATAAAAACTGAGATCGAATTTGTCCTTTTGCCTGTCTTTTACATCCTTCTCTCATTAATGTATTTCTCATATTCCCCCCTCCCCCCCCCCCCCAAAAAAAAAAAAAAATCTCCGAAGGAGATGACACTTTTTGAAATAGCGAGTTCCTAAAATAAATTGGTCACATTAGGCAACTTCAATGATCACAACTACTACCTGCCCTGTTATTTTCTGCTATGCTTGCAGATCTTCTAAGCTGTTTTCATGAGAACGAGTCTTTTCAATTGTTCTTTCTTTTCCTCTGCTAGATTGTTTTCTTCTAGAATTGTCATCTATAGCTCCATTGTTCACCCTAGGCTGGGAGAGTTTTTCTTTGAGTTAGCGCTTCTACGTCATTATTATCCCACGATACAATTATAAGTGTTTCACATTGAATACATCTTAAGTTTGTGTGTGAAAAGGGTGCGTCACTATGTATGCATATTATTGGTCTCTTGTACCGTTTCACAATGCCTGAGTTTTTGAATCACAATTTACCTAGTCCACCTATGGGAATTCTTTCTGGAGTTAAAACAACCTAAACCAAATCTTCCCCTTCAAACATACATGTTTCTTGTACTTATCTGCTCAAGCTTTTTTTAACTTCTTAGAAAAGGTTTTCGTCTTGTGAACCATGTAGTAATCAGTGATTTAATTTTTTTCTAACTGATGGTATTTTTTCTAACTGATGGTATTTTGGCCCTTGAGGATTATAAACCTACTTAATTTGATATGGACTAAGTTGGAGACTTTACTTCTTTCTTTCGTTTTTTTTATTTCCTCTTGTTATGGTATAATTCAGGAGGAGGCAGTAGTAAATAGTATGAGCCATGGATTTCAATTGTTCAGACCTGAGCAACTTGCCAACTTTTTTTTTTTTGTTAACAACTTTAGTTTGGTATGTTAAGGGGAAAAAAACTACTTCAGTTTGGCCAGCACTTTTGAGGATGATAAGCTCGTGTAAATTTCAATTAGTGTTCAATTTGGCCCACAAATATTTTCAAAAGTGTCACATGAACTATCAATTTTTGTCAGAAATTATAGATGTTTGGATCCTATGCACATGAACGACTTTTTCATGACAAACAACTGACTTTTCTTGCATGGTTTAAATTGATACCAAAAAGGAAGTTAATTATGATTAGGGAAGATTTTTCTATCTGAGCTGTCTTGTTAGAAGGCATTGATCCTGTACGTAGAATAAGTGAAATTTGTCCTAAGGCAAGCATGTACAGAAGCCATAGCTAAAATTTGGTTCAGGGGCTCTTCCAGCACAGTAATAACACTTGATTGCTTCACATTGTCCCTAAACTTTCCTTGGCAATCTCACTCACCCTTAGATTCCTTTTGACCTGTATTTTGGAGTTCAAAACTTATTCAGTTCCTATCTTTTGCTGCTGGAATGAAATGTGAATTTACAATGAGATGGGTCTGTGACGTTGTTATTTTTCTTTTGTTTCATGTGTAGAACTTTCTAGTGTCTTTACTCATCTTGAAGTTGAAGCATCTATAATTTATTGATTACTCAAAAGTGAAAGAGTTTATTTCCGAATGCTGCTGTCCATTCATTTATTTCAGTTTCAGAACTTTTTCTAGGTGATCACTCGTCTCCATCTTGAAGCATCTGTTATTTATTCAACAGTCAAAAGTGAAATAACTTGTCTGGGAATTATACAGCATCATCACATTTCTATTTGTTTTACATGATCATCTCATTGCTTTTCTTTCAAATGTTTACAGGGTGCAGATACTGTTGTTTATTCTAAGATTCTTGCTTATGCAGGATACATTCAGAGGATTATGGTTTCATGGGATTGAGATATGGGTCAGAAAAGTTATCAATTGGAACAACGATGGTGCCACTCCCCTGTATACCACTAATTGTTATAACTTTTTTATTTTTGTTGTTGTTTTGGATTGACCCTTAGGTGCAATGGCCTCATGGGGGTTTTGTGCCAGCTGATACGCAGAAGTGGAAGATTTAATAGATTGCCTGCTGTGCTTTACCCAATCTGTTTGTCACTTGTTTTTAGGAAATGCATGTTTACAGCATGCTGTCATGAACGAATTTGAGATCACTAAAAAAATTCTTTCGATCTATATGTAGTGGCTGCTGAGTTCCCAAGGAGTGCATGGGTAGTGGCAAAATTTGGCATGCTAAATGTAGGAATGCAGTACAAGCCACATGTGTACAACAAACAAGGTGGTGTGTTCCTTCATGATTTGTGAACTCATTTTATGAAAAGCTTTTCCAAATTTGAAATGTTCTTATTTATTTAGCTTTAGCTTTCATGTGCATTCAATGACTTTCATGGATCAGACATGGATAGATTTCAAACTCCTAAGAGCTATTCTAAAAGAAATTTTTGATAAGACAAAGGAGAAGAATTCTAGCTTTTGAGGTCTATCAGTTGTTTAGGCTCTACGTTGATTACTTAAAGTAAGGAGGGCAGTTAGTTTGGATTTTGAAAATGAGGTGGATTTTAAAGTTCATAGATTAATAAGGATTTCTAAAGTTCTATGGATTTTTATGAAATTTAAAAAAAAAAATTGGTTAGTGAAATTCAACTAAATCCAAAATTTTGAAAGTTAGGTGTTAATAAGATATGATGCACTTATAAATGAGTGGTGGTCCCATGAAATCTATCATGCTACTATTATTAAAATGATAAAAATGTAATAAATCATTTCACTTAGAATATTAATGAATAAAAAATAATTTACTAGATTAAAGTCCATAAATTATTTAATAAAAAGGAATAAAGTACTTGATAGTTTAAATTATGGATGATATAATGATGAACTTGAAGTTATGAGTTTGTTCAATAATTAAGAATAAAATTCATAATTATTCATTTAATAAAATATAATTTTAATTCATTGTTAAAACAATAAATATGTTAGTAAAATAATAAATAATTAGTTAATGCATAATTAATAACAAAGCCAATCTGGAGTATTATTTTTTTTTTTGTTGATTTTTATGGTGTGAATGAGGTATCAACTACAAGGATGGCTCAAAGGGAAATCTTTTGTGGTTCTACTTTCTTTTTTTTTATGAAAAAAGATTTATATTATCCTTAAGAATCTAATCCACGAACTTGAAGAAAAAACATTGAGGGCCTCCTCCTTCCCATCCCCCTTCAAATTTTATTTTTATTTTTTATGAAGGTCCTGTACAGGAGCTTTTATAGTAAGACTTTTCGGGAGGTCTAACTTTTTTCTGCTTGGTTTTTGTGGTAATATTTTCTATTTCTAAGATCCAGAAGTTTAAGTGTTTCATAATCATGTAAATCCTAAATACGCACTATCTTGAATATAATGGAGTGATTGTTTGTCATATAAATTTCATGATTTTCTAAAAGGTTAAGAAGTTTTGGTGTGGGTGTCCAATTATGCATGCATATATAAGAAGGAACCTTAGTCATAAAATGTATCTTTGATCATGATCTTTTTGTGTTTGTTGTTTTAATGCCTAAGTGTACTCATTTTTATGGTTTTAAAGGGAATACTCCTACTTACTAACTTTCTGCACCTATAAATAAACCATCTCTCTTCTTTCACCATTTTTTTTCCTTTTTATTTTCAGTTGAAGCTGATGTTGCATCAAGATTCAAAGACTTAAAGAATTATAGCTGGGCCATTGGCTATGGTTCTGGTACATCTAGTCCGCTTACCCCATCATTTAATTTTGGACTTGAACTTGCTAATACTTCAAAGGTCTGCTCTCTCTCTCTCTCTCTCTCTCTGCATATTTATGTAGTTCTTGGCCTCACTATGTTGACATGGATACTAGGTCAAATATATGAAAGTTAATTTTGTTCTTTAAAGAAAAGCTTGATACATATTTTGTTTTGAGAGTATGATTGTAGAGAAATGGAATCCATGCAACTATTAGGTTTAGTCTCATAATTTCACATTTTCTTTTAAACTCACATCTACCTTGAGTTTATAGGTTTGAAACAACTCTAATTATCTGATATTTGATTCCAAATAAATTGACTAGTTCCAAGAGCACTTTTATCTGCTGACAGTATCTCCTGTGCATAACTATGTTCTGCTTATTTCTGGTATTTTTATAAAAAAAAAGAAGACAATATATTACTGATTATTATGTAGTGTCAAATTAGTTTCTTGTTTCAGAAACAATTACATGCTTTATTGACGAGGTGATATGTATGCACTACCTGTGGACTATGACATTGTTTTTTATGGAGCCTTGGCTCTTTCAAGCTACAACAATAAAGTCAAACTAAAAAAGGGAAATTTATAGTGGTTTTGTTACCATACTATTTACATAATATTGAGTGGGAAAAATTCCCATATTGAAAAATGAGAAGAAAAGTTAATGGGTTATGAGGTTGAACAATAGGTTTCCTAAATGGCTAATCATTTTGGGGTGGAACTGGACTCAACCATAAAACCAACATGGTATCAAAGTAAGTTGTGTGTGTGAGCTAAGGCCTAGTTTGTGCTACCCAGGTTATCTACATGTTGTGGGCTCCAAAATGTAGGAGCATGCGTGTTGTGGATTCCATGAAGGAGTTAGTGTGCCCCATTAGAGGGTTTGCACCCACGTCTCAGGCCAAGGGGAGTGTTGAGTGGAAAAAAGTTTCCACATTGAAAAATGAAAAGAAAAGTTAATAGACTATAAAATTGAGCAATAGATTTCCTAAGTGGCTATTCATTTTGGCATGGAACTGATCTCAACCCAAAATCCAACACAACCTATATTTTATGGAGGAAATGTTATACTTTTCTTTATTGGGGGGCAGGAGTAGATGATTGCATCATCTGATTTGACCTCCTTTTCCTTCTTCTTCTCCTATTTCCTTCCTATCTCACAACTTCTTCTTATGTGCAAACTGAAAGGAAGCTGTCGGAGGGGACTACATTGGGGCAGGGGCGGCGGCAGAAGAAAACCAGAAGAAAGATCAATTGGTTTGTTGAGAAACACAATATATTGGTTTAAATCAAGGAATTACAAGTTGAATGTTTTCTCTAGAGTTGGGTAATCTAGATTTCATCAACAGCTAAAAAAAATTGAAATCTGAATTCAAGTTTGATGAGTAAACTTGAAGGACAAAAGTTAGGAGTTTCATAGATAGTAAGAAAATAGAAAAAAGGGTGGGTGTGGTGGTGGGGGGGGGGGGGGGGGGGGGGGGGGGGGAATGATAATTTTATCCAAGAAATAACAAAAACCAAAAAATTATTCAAAATTATTCATTGCAAACGACTTTCTAGTTGGAGATTTTAGCTACAATAGCAAGTTGCCATTTGAGTGATGCTGATCATAAAATCAGTTGGTTAAAACTTCTAATTTCAGCATGCTTGAAATAGGAAAGTGCAACTTAGTCTCTAATTTAGGACTTTTTATTCTTGAAACTTGGAAATTTGGACCTTTTTTATTGATTTTTTTTCTTTTTTCTTCTTCCATAAACATGAGGGGTTTGGGGTGATCTCTTATCCTTAGATATTCCTGAGCTAGATCTTCCACATTGTTATGTACTGCATCAGTCTCCCCTTACTGAAAAGAAACTAGTCCTCAGTTCTCACTCTCATGGTCCTTTAGTGACATCTGATAATGTGACTTGTTTGGCAAAGTAGAATTAAGTATCAACTCGATTGTATGTTAAATATCTCGTGTCGGGGCTAAAACAGGTGGTAAATCTGAGGGAAATTCATCTTGGAACTCATTGAGAACTCCTTGGGCACATTCGGGAATAACTGAAATCTCCTCTGGTGTAGAGTGATGTTCAATAGAGCCTTGGTCATGTTTGGGAATTACTGATATCCCCTTTGGTTAGAGTAGTATTCAACAGAGTGAGAGAAAAAACTACGTTGTTGGTCTTCAATTCTTGCTCATAAAACAACTTACTAAGATGTGAGCCCTTCATGGGTGATGGGTGGCTTGGATCAACTGGTGGAGGTGTTACTAATTCCAAGGATTTATGTCCAACTTGATAACTTCCAACTCCATAAAGCTTTGAAAATTGTTGAAGAATTAAGTCAAACTACTGACCATCTTTGCCCAGAACTCCTCTTGAGATTTTTGGAACTCTTCACGTATAAGTGTGTTTTGATTTGCCTCCATATTTTCAGTGTAGAAATGAGATCAACAACTTTCTTGACTTGTATGAAGGATGCCTTGAATTTGACCCAAAATAGATCCATATGATACTAGTTCAAGCAACATGGTGGTTTAAATTCAAAGGCTAACAAGTTTAATGCAACACACAAAAAATAGCTACAATCTGAATTTAAGTTTGATGGCTAAAACTTGAAGGGCAAAAACTAGGGTTTCTCCAGCTATTAAGAAAAATAACAAACAAAACAAAAAATACAAAGGATAACTTTATCCAAGAGATAAAAAAATTCATAACTTTGTTTATCCAAGAGAAAGCAAAAACCATAACTTTGTTCAATAGCTAAAGACTTTCTAATTGGAGCTTGTAACCAAAATAGCAAGTTGCTATTTGAGTAATGCTTCATAAAATCAGCAAGCTGCTTGTCTAATAAAACTTCTAACTTTAGCAAGCTTGAAATAGGAAAGAGCAATTTAGAGAAAAACTCTCATTTAAGACTTTCTAATCTTGACTTGTCCTAAAATAGGAAATTCAGGCCTTTTTAATTGAATCTTTTTCTTTTTTTCCTTAATTATGAGTGACTTTGGGGTAATCTCTTGTCCTTAGATATTCGTCAGCAAAATATTCCACATTTTAATGTTCTGCATCAGCTAAGCCATTTTTAGTCAGTAGAACATCTTGCCATTCAAAGAAAAGGATACAAAAATAAGAAATCAGTGGAATGCATGTCTGTCCATGGACAAGCTTCCTTTTTCTGTTGAAGCTGTGATTGGTTGGGATGCATAGTCTCCTTCCATATCAACTATTGAGATAACATCCAATTTTAATGGCCATGTATGATAAAGCTTTCAATACTTGGCCAAGGTTCATGAACATATTGAGAATACTGAGACATCTTAGCAAATGATTGCACCTACGAAGCATTAAAAGTTCCATACTGTTACATGTTAGAAATTTTCTGTTGAGATTCTTGGTCATGTAGTGATTTCTCCTGTGCAAATTTCTCAATTTTGCAGCTGATTGCATCATTTTATCAGCATGTGGTGGTTCAAAGAAGGGTATGTTTCTCAGTCTTCTTTTTAGTATATTTCTGGCTTATACTTGGCTCCTTCTTCCATTGCACTATTCTATTATTTTCTCCAAAAGTATACGAAAGTGTTGAGGTTAAAGGTTGTGGTCTTTTTCTTCTAGGTACTTTTGTGTTAGGGAAACTGGACATATGAATTGAAAATAGATGGAAGGCATTACATGGAAACCTTGTTACAATGGTTCAAGTGATGGAAGGATCCATCCAGTGAGACGGGTCAAGGCTATTATGAAACTAAATGCTAGTTAGAGTTGCAGATTATTGTGCAAATAGTGGATTGGGCCTTTGGCTCAATCGATACATGGGATGGTTTCTATTTTGAGGTCTTGGATTCAAGTCTCACTTGTGGGGTATAGTCATAGTGTTCATTTGTAATCAACATTCAAAAAAAAAAAAAAAGTTCCAGAAGGAAAAAAACATTGACTATGAATGAGCTAGAGAGGTTTTTGACTTGTAGCTGAACAAGAAAATGATGCTACAAAGACAGGAATTAGTCAGGTTGATTTCATAAAAATAATCACTGCTATTATCATTCATACTGTTTACTTTTTCCATTACGCGTCTATGCATGTAATTGTGGATTGGGCCTCTTGGCTCAACTTCCACATGGGGGCATTCTAGTGTGCAGCCTTGGGCTCAAATCTCGTGTATGGGTGTGTTGTGTGCGTGTGTAATCAACATTTTGAACAAGGACCTATGCATATAATTAAACATTACACTCGCTCTTTGCATCTCATTATGTTAGAGCCATTTTATCCTTTGGGAGCATTGCCAATCACTTGGTTGCCCTAGGCCTTCTTTCTCTCTCTTCATTTTTTTATCAATCTTCTCTAATTTTTCTAGTAAAATTAACCATTAGAAGCATAAAAGAATAGTTGGGTTCTTTTTCCTCAAGTATTTCTGAATTCTCTTTTCATATCTGTTGGTTTAGGCTCTTTTGAGTTTCAGTCTGATAGGCATGAGAAATGGGCATCTCCAGGCCCCTGTACATGAAAAATTAGAATCTGATGAAACGCATGCTTTGATTGAAATTGATAGGTGAAAAACCCACTTGAAGGGGATGATATAGTTGGAATTACAAACTACATTGATGTTGGCTTTGAGTTGGAGACAAGGTATGTTGGTTAAAAAAGAAGTCCTTAATTAAACCTTTACCATTAACAGAGGTAGCTGAGTTATATTATATGTTTGCCTGAAGGGCTGATGGATCTGAATTGTCAAAAAGCACTGAAGACTCCACCTTTAGGGTAGGCGCATCATGGCAAACGAATAAAAACTTCTTGGTGAAGGTAAACCAACTTGTGCTTACTTTTCTACCCTCAACTGAGGAAGCAGTTCTTGGCGTTTAAATAATTATTCTGTTGTATTTTCAGGGAAAGTTGGGTCCTCGTGGATCTTCTATAGCTTTAGCTTTCAAGTCATGGTGGAAGCCTTCTTTGTCATTTAGCATAACAGGTATCCCTTGCTGGTGGGAAGTTCCATGGTCCCTTCGTCTACTTAGTGGCTATTAGTTATAAGAGTTATCTGTGGGTCATTGGTCCATTCTTTCTCATCCATATAATTGGTAATCATTCTTCGCAGTTTGGTGCAAATCAAAGAATGATATTTCTATGATTTATAAGAGTTTGGAATGAGGACAAATGCTTCAGCGGTTAAGCTGAGTGTGTCTCAAGTGATTAATCTACTTTAGTGAATTCTGGATTTTACATCACTTGTGATTCTTGAATTGCAGCTGTCAGAGATCGTGTGTCTGGGAAGACAGCCTTGGGAGTAAATTTTGGAATTGAGGATCTTAGAGAAGCCAGGTTTGGTTCCATCCATCACCTCCAATTTACTTTTGGCTAGTCTAATGTGCAAGTATTATTGGTTTCATCTTGAACTACTCCAGATGAAAAGAGTTTGCAAAATAAGATTTCTTCTGCTCATCCCATTTCCTGTCAATTGCAGTTATCAAAGGGCTGATCCAAATTACATAATGTTGACACCCAACAAGGAACATCTGGCTGAATCCATCATAAAGCACATTGGGGTTAGACCAATGTTCAAATCAGATATTGATTCTGGGAATTTTGACAACCTGCCCAGGGACTTGAAGCCCATGGGTAAAATTTTGTAGTTCTTTCTTTTCCTCCAAAGAAGTGGGCAGCATCATTTCTATTTGCTACTAAATCCTGATGTACTGAAACATCATTTTTTAGGATCTCTCTACTTCCAAGATCCTCTAACCTGATACCTGATGTTGTAAATCATCGGGTCTGAGGATTTGTTGACCACTACTGTCTCTTTTATATTGATGAGATTATTTGTTTCATCGGTTTATTCACTTTTATTTGCAATAAAAGTATATACTGTGTAACATTTTTTGCTAGATTTTGAATATTTTTTTAGTTGTGTTTGGTCTCATGTGCATAGCTGCTAGTGATCAAGCAAACTCTCCTGACAGTTCATTATGACTGTTACTTCCTCTTAATCCTTGTATCACCTTTTTATTTAATTAAAATTTCTATCATTAAAAAAACTTAAAGAATGAAAATAAAAAAATTAAATTTCTCAAAGAAAAAGAACAAAACAAATCTTGACATGTTATCCGAGTAGCATGTTTTCCTCAAGATGATACAAAACATAGTTTGCGATTTTTAATAGAGATGGGATTTGGCTACTCTTGTTGCTTGCAAGCTGAATGTCATATAGGCCCTGTTAGTGTGTTTTTTTTTTTTTTAAGGAAATGATGGAAAAGCATTTGTAGTAGAAATAAATTTTTATGGACTATTAGTGTCTCATGTTTCCCGAAAACACTTTTTTATTTGAAAATTCTTATCAAGAAAATCATATAATGTTTTAGGTAATATTTTTTAGCCAAGATTGGTAAAAAAATTACAAGGAAAATTTTTGAATAAATATTTGATAATTAATACTATAATACTTCTAGCACAAGGCAATTTTTTTATGAGGATTTTGTATTTAATAATTTATTTTACTAAAAAATTATCAGATAAGTATACTAATGTATGAGATTCATTCTTAATTTTTATTTATTTTTTAGGAAAATGCACTAATAGGTTCATTTAATTTTTCTTGGAAATTTTTAAAAATTTCCATGTAATTTCTTAGCAAGGCACTAATAGGATTTTATCTAAAGGTTTATTGGAAATATATATCCTAGTAAAAATATTTTTAGTTTTCTTAGAAGATAAATTTTCAACCAAGGGTATTAAAAGGACCATAAAAATTTCAATTTCATCAAGGGTGTGTAATAGGAAAGTGTAAGAAAAAAATATCATCAAAATTTTAATTATTTTTTAACCTTTTTTGTCATTTTTGGGGAAACTAAAAATTATCCTCTTGATATTTCTAGATTCCTCGTACATTTAAAAAATGTTAAAAAGGTTTAGAAAATAAGTTTTTTTATTACTCCAATAAGAAACTATGAGGAGATTAGACAAAAAAAGTGTTTTTTTATCACTTACCCTCTTATTTTTTATTTTTTATAAAAATTTTATTTTTAAAATAAATATAAAATTTATAATTAATTTTTCCGTTGTTTCCTATGATTAAAAAAAAATCAATAAAATGATTTTTTTTCTAATAGAAAAAGTTTCTAACAACAGCCCTTAAAAGACAAAAGAGATTACATGTAATGTAATGTAAGGCTTATTTTTTATAAGAGTTTTTGAGAGCCATATTCATTAATGAAACTACAAGTTGGGAGAAATGGAGTAGGTTTGAAAGGGGGCCAACTCCCAACAAAGCCTGAGATGGGTTTGAGGTAACGATGTGAGTAGATTTAAGCCTGTCCAATGAGGTGACCAATGGAGCCTCTTCCCTTCCTAAATAAAAAAAATGGAAAGAAAGAGGCTTTCAATCTGCCTTGCTGATCTCTGAAACTTTTAACCGTGTCTTGAGGACCATAATTTGAATGACATCTTCCTTTCTTCCGTTTCAGGTTATTTAATTGATTGTTTGCTCTGCTGCTTCAACTTTTAAATAAAATCTTCTTTGTGCAATCAACTTTATTAGTTAAGAAACTGGTCCAATTAGCCTTTTCAGTTGGAAGGGATCAGATCAAAAGACGAAATCACAAAAAAAACACCACATTGTAGTTACAACAGAGCACAGAAAGAAGCTTTTGAAATTTATTTAGATTACTGAAGGAGAAAACAAGCCATGGAATTAATTCCCTTCCATGTAAGAAAAACAGAGAAACCATGCTCCTTTTTACGATCTTATTACCATTAGATATGATAAATATACAGGAACGTCTAACTTACATGGCCGACCAAAACTCACTCCACTTTAAGAGGGGAAGAATGTCCGTAATCAAGTCTCCACGCCTCAAAGCTCCCAGTGACAAAATCGTAGTAACCACCTTGTATAGCTAATGTTTTCTTGATCAGTCCCTCTCTAACAAATGGGTACGTCAGTAGGTTACTTAGCGAAACATTTACTGCTTCCTGTACACAAATTCAACAATAAACCATCAACCATATTAAATAATTAAGATTTAACAAAGAGAGAGCACACATGGAAATGGTTTGTATTTCAATTTATTTCTAATTGACCAAAGGCCGAACACATTGGTCCCCCCTACCTTTTCACATACTGTGCACTGGTCGGGGAAGGCCAGGTGGCTGGACTCCACTTTCACCTTGCTTTTAGCAGGGAGACAAATCCTCACCCAGTCCTCAATGAAATCACTGCAAATTATACGATTAGGTTACACACACAGCTTGAAAGATGACAACAAAACTCATGAAAATGACAACTAGTTTTAGTGACTCAGAAAATGCTACCACGTCCCAAAACTCATGAAGATGCAAAGGCCAAACGAGGCACGTGGCTCTGCTTTCGCTTGGAAGAGGACAGGTTTCGTAGACTTTCGGTAGTTTCAGCGCGTCGCATGTGAATTCCAAGTCCCCTCCAACTAAAACCGTAATTTGGTGGGTACTATTGACTTCAAATGCGACTAGGCGTAACCACTCATACGCGTCCAAAAGAAAGGATGAAAAGCTTGACGTCCCGATAAAATAGAGGGAAGAAAAGAGGTGGTGCTTACGTGCTTGTGGACCCATCGTCAGGGATAGACATGAGTCCCTTTATCCCACCGCAACAGCTGTGCCCAATCACTAGAATATTCTCCACCTGCCGAACATGCTCTTAATTAACAAACTAACAAACTGATGATACTATTTAAGCTGTATATCCAAAGCTACTGTAGAGAAAATTCCAGTGGGTCCTCGAACTTTTGTACAAGGCTAGATCAAACTGCGATTCCATTTCCATCCGATGGGAGGTGGAACCATGTGATCTGGTGCAACCGTAGGATGAAAATATATGCGTTACCTTGAGATGGAGGACAGCATATTCAATGGCAGCGCCAACTCCAGGATATCTAGACTGCAATTACCAAAAATAAAACATGGTCTTTTAGTGCGACTTTCAGACATTGCATTCAAAAAGAGATTCCATCAATATAACAAGTATCTGAATACCTGGTCGTAAGCCGGGACCATGTTAGCAATGTTTCGGACCACGAAAGCCTCTCCTGGTTGGAAGCCAAGGATATGAGAGGGACACACACGTGAATCGGAGCAGGCAAACACCATGAACTGAAATAATTTTACACACACGAGGTCAATAAGAAAAAGGGAAGATGTTGCTGGAATGCAATGATACAGTAAACTATTAGTGGAGATTTGACTAGGCCCTGTTTGCAAAGGATACAATCGGTTCAAACTGGTGCTTTAGTGTGTGTACAATTTTCTAGGTAGACCTTTTCATTTCTTTTAGAGAACAGCATTATCTTACTAATAATCCAAAGCACCATTGCGATAGAAGGGAAACGCAAGATTAATTATTAAGACACAGGAATTGATGCACGGAGAAGGCACTAATCCAAAAGTAAATGACGGATCACCAGATCAGGATTACACAAATATTATTGAATATATTATAGGCGAACCCTAAAGGCACGTCACCGGTGTTTCCTTTTTGTCATAAAAGTAAAAAAAAAAAGTGGAAAGAGCCCGAACAAGCTGGACTCTGGATTCGCGAGAAGGCTTCTATATTCTCATGGAACGAAAGCCAAAAGCGTAGGAGGAACACAACAACCAAGCAGTTTCAAAAGTTTACATTTATTCATATTTTATCTACCAAATGATACTCAGCAAATTCCGAAGGCCGGAGGTAGTCGAAGGAAAAAGTCAAACAGAATATATATATATATATATATATATATATATATATATTAACTGGAATACGACTATACGACTATGGCCTGGATCACAAGTACATGAAGACAACCAAGTCGTAGTACACTACAAAATTAAAACGTTTCCCCGCACGATTAGGATCAAACTCAGAGCAAATAAATCAATTTTGTTGAATAATTTTGACCTAAATCTTCGGTTGAAAAGGGCATGTATTGCTCTCACACAGAAGAAGGCAAGTAATGGAGTAACTATAACATACCTTTGGGCTCTGTCCTTTCGAAAGTTCACCAAAGAGGGAAGGGTTCGTCCTGAAAAATGCAACACAGATAACAGGTAGGTCAGATCTACTGAAATCCAATGGAGACTTCTTTATTTTTTCCGCTAAGCACTTTCTAGTCCGTTTTAATGGATTTACGACTTATGACTTGTTTAAGGCATCAGATATCCATAATCTATATAATCACAGGTGACTCTGTATGCGCCTTAACAAACGCGCGAAGGTCCAGATGGTGGAGAAGTTTCAAGTTTCAACATCATTACGACGACTCAGAAAGAAGTGCTGACTGGTGCAGCACAAAATGAATCAATACAGATAAGCGGAACGAATCAAGTATCATTGCAATAATTGAGATGAACGGTTAAAACTTACAGGTATTTCTCCCTTTTGAAACTCTCAAATCCTACTTTCACTCTCTCTATCGGATTAAATGGCTTGGTGTCGGCCACTTGCATTTTCAAGTCGCTTGTTAGCTGTTCGATTTTCTGGGCAGCGACGGCTTCCAATCCTTCCTTCTCGCTGCAATTTGAACAGACGAAGAATATAGTGAACATAAATAGACGAAATAAATGAATAAATAAAAGTAACAAAAAAAAAAAAAACTTGAAAGAGATCGACTTACCTGAGGAGGTTCTTCAGCGCTTCAATAACTTGTTCATACTCTTTGGCCATTTCTTCTTTCTGCAGTTTTCGCAGTGAACAGTCATCAAAGAAATCGATAATTATCCATACTAGAATTAACTGAAACATTATGATTTGGAAATCTACGACTATGGAAAATTGAAACTCGAAAACGGACATGTTCTAAAGACAAGTAGACTGTTCCAGTATCATTTGTAATTTTCGTAGTAAAAGGATATTCCGTAACCAGGTTGCCTCCACTCTTTTTTTTTTTTTTTTTTTAAGATTCAAAAGATTAATGAAGAAATGATCCACTTTGTTCGAAGAAGAAGAAATGACCACCAGCAAAGAAACCAAAGTAAAGAAAAACTAGCGATAAAAATCATAGGAACCGAGCAGATATTGAACTGAAAGAGCAGGATCAAATACGCCAGAAAATCTAAAACTCTAATAAGTCGCAGAGTCCTCGTTCACCCGCCAGTCAAACCAAACAACTTCTACAATTTTGCAAAGCAATCCAAGAGATCTGCGAAACTTCCTAGTACTGATCCGTATCGAGCAGTCCAGACCTCAGATGACAACAAGCAGTCGGGACGACAACCGGATAAAAGAAGAAAGGACGAAGGAATTGCAGAAACTTCTGAAGATTCGTCCATTCGAAGGTGGAGAGAAGGAATTTCTCGAAAGAAAGTTCACATTCTGAACAAACCTTTTTCCCTCGAAGTTATCGCCTGGACGGGATGGACTGCGTGAGATGGACCGTGTGAACCAGACTCGTTCACTGACAGCAGCGGGCGCGTTTCCACAGGCACAAACAGGAACGGAGGGGGAGACCTTATTTATGGGCCTATTTTTTAATTATTTTTCTTTCTTTAATTGAATTTTGTGGTCTGTACTCTTTAAATCACGCGTCAACTGGTTAACCATAGTTAACTAACCAACCAAAGGTTTTTCTATTTCTGGCCATATATAATCATTACAAAAATTCCCATGAACAAATCCAGACACTGAAGCCACAAGTTGATCCCCGTTAAACCCGGAGACGGTTTGTCTCTAAATGCGAACATTTCATGGAGGCGTAAAGACGTCCTTAAACAGAGGAGGGCCCACAGTGATTAAAAGGGTGGTCCCGGAAAAACAGCGTCGACATTTTAGCCCAATTCCTACATTCAAAAAGCAACGTTGCTTTTGCAAAAGATTTGCAGTCGGAAAGAAAGAGATGAGATATAGAGAAAGACGGCGGTACCGGAGCGGAGGGGGATAGGAGTGGGGCGGGCGCGGCAAAGACAGGGGCTTTCCTGATGAGACGCGGAGGGTTGTTGGAGGAAGAAGAGCCGAATCGGGAGAAAATACAAGGAGTGAGTCTAGTATTGGCCTTTTGTACGGGCAGTTTGATGGATGGAGATAGGGAGGTAAGGTTCGACATTGTGCAACTAGCCGTGTTCCTGCCCCCGCTTATACACCTACCCAGCGGATAACGAAAACGATCGCCGGATCATTCTCAGCTTCAACCATGGAGATGAGGGTTGAACGATGAAGACGCAGCAAAATCTCTTGTCAGTTCTGGTATGGTTTGTTTTTGTTTTTGCCCCCTATTCTACATGCCTTTTGCTTGCCCTCGATGTAACCAAGTTTTCTGTACATATTCAACTCGTCCTTGCCTTACGGCTGGCAATCCCAGATGCTCTGATAAGACAGGTATTACAGTCGCTTCGAGCTTTTCTTTTGTGTAAAATGCTATAGCCTCATGACGGAGGGGGTTATGGTGGCTGCCACTGACCCATGATCGTTCGATGGAGAAGGTGTCTGGGACTGGGTAACTTCCCTTCATACGTTTGAGTTTCTGGCAGACATCCTCGGCTGCGAATTTGATATCCTCTCGGCATGCCGCATTGGCAATGGGATCCACTTCGTCCCTCCTATTCATATGGAGACCCATTTTTTATCAACGTCAAAATATTGAATAACAAAGCAAGCATATAAGCGCCTGTAGCTCAGTGGATAGAGCGTCTGTTTCCTAAGCAGAAAGTCGTAGGTTCGACCCCTACCTGGCGCGCGAAACGAGATCTCGTTTTTTACGTTGTGAATGGTTCTATTTTGTTAATATTTTACTTATTTCGTGAAAAGAATAAAAAGTAATAACAATTAAGTAAAACAAAGGTTCCTCGCGCGGAGCAGCCTAGCACTTCGGTGGATGAAACACAAATAATCCTCCTATTTGGATTGGGAGGAGAGTCCCCTCCGTCAGACTGAGCACCGTTTCTCCGTTTGGGATATTTCAGCACTTCGATCTGAGCACAACCGTCTGACATCATCGATTTCATCATCCTCAAGAGTAATAACTGTATGCTCGCTCTCTCTTTTTCTCTCCTTCCGATTGTGCTTTTCCTTCTTCTTTATGTCATCTTCAGGCAGCTCCTCTGATCGTAATTCATCTGTTTATTTTATATTAATTTTATTTTTTTCGATTTACTAGTTCACTGCGTCTGTTTATGTGTTTTTGAAGGGAGAAAATCAGTACTAACATAGAAACCGAGCATGGGAAGTCAATCGACAACTACTCCTAGTCTAGCTGATAATCATTCCAACAAGGATGATGGTATGTATCTTCTTGTTAAATTGGCTGTCAATAGTTTATTTTTTAATTCGATGTATATCTCTCGACTTGAAAGTTCTTTTTTTTCTTTTCTCCGGAACTTTATGTATACATTCTTAATGCAATATGGTAAAAGAATTATCTTTATGTTTTATCCTCTAAGTGTTAATTGTTGCTTATGTTCATCTAATCGACTTGAAATAGGACGAGAGACGGTTGACAAGGATATGAAGACAAACATTTAACATATGTTGGTCTTTGAGGATGACCTGTCAGGCACTAGTTGAATTTTTGTAGTGTGATGTTGATTAACTTGGTGAAACGCCGTTGATGTTGTATTAAGCAACTATGGCTATGTTACTGATGCTCAATCGTGTACTTCTATGAACTCAATCAAGTGTAAAATCCATATATTCCTCTTTCCGTTGCTAGTAAATTAGGTTTTTTAATTGATTGTAATAGTGCTAACTAATAGTAAAATGTGTTGATGCAATATGAGGTGCTGTTTATAGTAGGATCATGAATATTGATTAATTGTGCAGTCATAATTCACCCTGATGTCTAAAGACATGAACCTCTGTTCTTTGCTTATTATCACTAATGCTATTTTTAATACTACTAATGCTCTTAGTGTTATTTAAAAAAATTTATTTTCTTAATTTCATGAATTTCTCTTCTTAAATATCCTTGTGTAGCTAAGCCTATTCAGGCTTAAATGAATGAAAACCTGGCGGCCATTACTTTCTTTTTTAGAAATCTGGGCATGGAACACTGAAGAGAATCATTTTTCGTCAGTAGCATGCTCTAGGACATGGAATTGTGATTTTTTAATTTCTTATAAAAGCATCTTTAATATGACTTTTGTTGAGGCTGCATGTGTGCAAGGGTTTTGTGTGTTTTAATTAGGAGTGCATATTGAACTACATATTTTGAATCTAGAGCACATACTCGGCAGCTTTCTTGCTTCTTGCACTTCCTAATTTAAACATGGATTCTTTTGATGTTGCACATGCCCAGGTTTGAACTAGAGTGATTTTTTCATGCTAATATGTAGTAATAACACAGAGGCATCATTTTTTAAAAATTTTTGTCTTTTTGAATGCTTGAGAAATTATACTCGTTTGGGCATGAGGCAAATTTTCATTATAGTGAGTAGTAGGAATGCATATTGAACTTATTTGTGCATTCAGGGTCTCCTGAATCTGTAAAGCCAATGGGTGAAAATGAGCAAGTCATAAACATGGAGGGTACACAAGAAGCTAGCCCAAAATCTGCTTTTGTGAACACAGAACCAATGAGGGAGGAGCAAGTGCAAAACGCAGTGAAGTTTCTATCACATCCAAAAGTAAGGGGTTCACCTGTCATCTACAGGCGTTCTTTCCTCGAAAGGAAAGGCCTTACAAAGGAAGAAATAGATGAAGCTTTTCGCCGTGTGCCGGTGAGGAAACATCCTCGTCTATCTGTTAAACTTCCAACGTACTCTTGATAAGATATTTATATTTAGTCTCCGCTTTGATGTCTAATTACATAAATATTTTTTATATAAATTACAGGACCCACCACCAAATGCGACCACATCAACTCAAGGTACATCGCATCAAGAAATCCATAATCAAATGTACTTTTATGGTTTGTTTCAAGTTTTTCGCTTGTTGGTCACCATAGACAGACAGTATTGAGAATTCTGTAGGAACGGAATTTTCTTCTTTAATGAGTAATTCATGAAGAAGAGGAAAACGCATTATGTTTTTATTGTGAATCTTTCATATTTATGAATTTATGTCTTCTTTTTTCCAACAGATGGCCAGTTGAAACCATCTCTGAGCACACAACCACAAGTTTCATCTCAAACTCCTCTGCCTGTGGCTGTCCCTCCTGGTGCTACTTCTATGATGCCTGTTGTAAAACAGTCCAGGTTTCAGTGGTCCCACGCTTTCTTCGCTGTAGGTATTCTTGCTGCTTCAGGTTGTGGAACTGCAGTCCTCTTGAAGGTATTTAAAGATTTATTTTCTTTTTAGTTGCTTTTTACCTTTTTTGACACATGATTATTCTTATCAACAGTTTGAGAGCTGTGACAGTGAATTTCTGTCAATGATTGACCTTTTTTTAGTTTCTTGAGTTCCTAAACGTGTCCATCATGTCTGCTTCCCATAAGAGTGGGGAAGTGTGTCAAATTTCTGGATCACATCTCTCTAGATACTAAAAGATGGGAAGTGAAAGTTCTTGAGTCCATGCCTTCTAGCTGAACTTTGATGTATATCTTATAGTATATTTCTGTGTAGAATGTGATTGTTCCCAGATTTAAGGCTTGGATTCGTAATGTTGTGTTGGAAGAGAATCATTTTGAGAAGAAAGAAGCTTCAGGACCCACTTTGGCTGAAGAAGCTGCAGCAGCTGCAAAAGCAGCAGCTGTTGCAGCTGCTGATGTGGCCAAAGCAAGTCAAGATATGTTAAATTCGAAAAATGAAGGTCAGTCCATTCTTGTCATTCCAGTATTCTGTAAATGATTCTGTAAGAGATACTGTGATATTCAAGCGTAATGACATTTCCTTTATTTTTTTTCATTGAAGAGAGAAAGTTTTTCGAATCCTGCATGGCTTTGCTAGATGTGCAAATGAAGGAAATGAAGTCTATGGGTAATGCCATTCGTAAATTAGAGGCAGCAAGAGAAGTTAACCAGCCAGATGTTAGGCAGCCTGCTGAGGAAATTGTTCAGTCTTCAATGATGAATGGCAAGCTCACTAGATTGATGCTATGATAGTACTTTTATTCTGTTATTTTGATAAATTTATCTTGAAGCTGCTTGGTTGATTGTCCATGATGTGCAGGGTCAAATAGTGATTCATTGAGATCTCTCATTTCCCAGGTAGATCTTTTTCCTCTTTTAGATATCTGGGATCTAAATTGTACCTCAGTATGTGTTGAAGTAGCATGATCTTCAAATTTTAACTTTTTGCCGCATCAGTTATGAGTCAAATTACAATTCTAGTAATTTCAATGTCCACTTTTCTTTATTTTACATGCACGAAAAGTATAAATATGTGGCAAGCCTGGGTGTGACATACCAGTTCATTGTAAGTTGCACAAGAATGCACCTAGTTCTTCTACTTAGGAGCAAAAGATTTGAAAGTAAAATTAGTTTCATATGGACTTAGATGTATTCATCTCAGTTGCAGTGTTTATTTGGCAATAAAACACATGCATACGGTCTGTAAAGCTTCACATGGACATCATTCTGGATTCTATTATATCAAAAGAAAATGCTACCTCTGCTTGTTAGATGTGTGTTTGAAATATGCTCATTATGTTGCTGATGGGAGGGGAACTATTTCCTTCTGCTGATCCCCTCTTTTTGCTATCTTGCTTTTACATTTCCAATACATCATGAGTATGATATCTAAATGCAGTCAATAGAAATGGAGTCTTTATACAGGAAGGAAAGCTGGTATATTGCTCTGCAGTTTTTGTTTCGTGTAAAAAGTAACATGACCCAAGTTTTTAGTAAATCCTAGGAAAAAGAGAAGATATGGCTTAAATTATGTGGATCATTAGCTTCCTATAAAAGCTGCAGACAGGCCCTGGTTTTTTGAATCATTTATCACTAAGAGTCCTCTTGGGTACTGCATCCTACCCAAAAGGAATGAATGCAAACAAGTCCTCTTTTACATGGCTTACGTTGCAGATGCTCTCTCTTTCTCTCTCTATACACATATATGTGTATGTATGGATGCATGATGTGTGTGTGTGAATTAAACTCCTCTTTTCTTTGATGAGGTGGTTTACAAGTCGTGATAAAAAGGTCCTTTGATATTTCTACCCGTAAATGGGTAATAATATTTTCTGCTTACAAAAGTAGGCCCAAAAAGGTTCATTTAATCTATCTTATGATATTGCATTTGCCATTGAATAGGGACCTACTAGCAAGGAGTCGTAATTGCTGCCATATTCCAGAGCTTTATCCTAACTATGTTGGTGTCAGCTACATAAATCTTCCTCCTCGAAGCTGCTCTATCATTTGCAGTGAGAAGTTTAGTTGATTAGGTTACGTAATACAACGAGAAGATTCCTGGAACAGGGTATATCTACAAATTTTGCTAAAGAAAAGAAGAGCCGATGTGTGCAATTGATATAAAGTGCACAAACGCCAATGGAGGAAACTTATTTTATATGCATGAGTCTGTTATGCTTCTTGCAGCCCTAAAATGAGATCTGATTTGGATTTCCAAATATAAGATTGTAACTTATAGTTGAATACTCATCCTTTCTGACATATGATATCAGCCTCCTTGGCATTGTTAGTCATGATATGTTGGTTAGGCTCATGTGGAACATCTTAAAGCTGAAGTGATGGATATTTAATATATTTAATGGAACCATTTGAATCATCACCTTTGGATTTGAAAGCTCTCAAGTAATGCAACTGTTTTTTCTATATTCATACGAATGCAGCATTTATTTGGTGTAAATAATTGTAATCCACATGTGGTATCTATTTGACTTGCTGCAAGTCATGGTTGTTATTTACTCTATGATAACTTAGATTGTTTCTGATGCATGAAACATACCTTTTGTGCTTCTCTTGCTTTAGAGTGGTGCTTTTCTGTGGTCTTCTTGTTGTATAGCTGCTCCCCCTGTTGAAGATTATACTTTTATTCTATCTCCCTTCTCTTTCTACTCGCACATTTGTACATTGATAATCCTTTGGATTTCTCACTAGTAATATTTTTATCAGCAATCAAAGGTTAATGGCAGAGCTAATGAGGAATCATTCTCAGGTAGTCATTTTGGATTGTAGCAAGGCACAATGTGAAGTATATTTTCTCTCCTGTTCCTTTCTTTAATATCTTATTATTTCTCACCAGAGAGGCCTTCATCAGTACCTGCATCAACGAATCCTGCTGTGGGCCAATATCCCAAGTCTTATATGGAGGTAGTTTTTATGACCTTGGCCATTTTTAAATGATCGATATTGTTAGTGGCTCTTGTCCAAACTGTTATGTTAGTGATGAGTCACTTCCTCATAGAATCCTCCTAACGAACTCCATCTGTTTTTTTTCAGATTATGGCCATGATACAAAGGGGAGAAAAGCCTCCGGGAATCAGGGTATCCTTGTTCTACCTTTTTCTGCATTGAAGTTGGTAGTATACTACATTTGTATTTGATACATTCTAATGTTTTCTTCCTTTTGATATCACATTTAGGAGATTGATGACAGACCTCCTAACCCTAATCAGCCCCCATCAAATCCTCACATGGCACCTAGAGCCAAGGTATGTTCGTCTTAGAAGGTCCAGTTGAATTTTGGAAAAAAATGTCCATTTTGAAAAAAAAGATAACCTAATAAATGACTGGAGGTGTGACATAATTGGTCACCCTAATACCCTGAAAGCTAGGGTTGGCAAATTGATATTGGAACTCTGTAGCAGGTAAACTTGATGTGTGGGCTAGTCCATCTTGAGGATCTGTTCTTCTTAGGATTATATTTGTTCATAATGTTTAGGTAGAACCAATCTAACAAATGGTTTTAAAGCAATGTCCAAGTCCAATAATTTATTTCTATCTCAAAAATTGATGGGCAATGGTTGCTATGAAAATTGAAACCTTCGTCATATGTCTACGACCAAACCCTTTCCGTGAATATACACTACGTATTGGATGCTATAGTAGTGATCATGAGAAAGACCTTGCGATGTGATGGTAACATCTTATCTCCTCGATAATAACATTAGGTATGTTAAAACTGTAGTTTGTCTAATCCTTGTCATCTACTTCAATTGAAACAGCCATGGGAGTCAGCTCAGATGCAGCAAAACCTTACCTATGGACCTCAGCCTGAAACAAAAGTTGAAGCATCAGATTTTGTGCCTCAAGTTAATGGGATTTCTACACACTTGAATGGGAAATCTTCAGCTCCGTCAGGTGATACTCCCGAGCCTTGGTGGCGGCGTAAATCTGTCACGATCTCTGAAATACAACCTGCTACTGGGGAAGAGCGCCCGATCCGTCGTGCATGGGTGCCTCCCCAACCTCCAAGTGTTGTCATCCCAGAAGCTGCGGCAGCTATACGAAAGCCAAAATCAGCAATCCAAAGGGAGCAATCCAACGACGAGAAATCAATGGTCAACGGAGGCAGTGTGACAGATGAAACATCAAGCTCTACAAAAGCTATGGTTATTCCAGAAAATGGGTCTGCTGTGGAACAGCCCCAACCAACAGTCCAAACGTCGGGATCAGGTTATGAGCAATTGGTGCCAAATGGGGTGGGTGAAAAGGAGAAATTGACGATGGGTTCCTACAGTGCAGCCGATGACATGCCAAGTATGGTCAAAACATCTGATATAGAAGTGGCAATGGAGAAACCAGAAAGGCATTTGGATTTGAAAGCTGTTGAGAAACAGCAAAGCAATGAGGCTCTTGAAGCCATGTGATTTTATTACAGTGGACTCTGAAGTTTTTTCTTGGTTTCTGGATGACAATGGGAAAGGATTACATGTGCATAAGAACAAAATATACGTACATACAGATATAATACAAAGTAGTAAACAATTTAATAGAGAAAATTGTAGGCATCGACTACGAATTAGTTTATATGTATTTTTTATTACGTATAGAGGTAAAAGAATACTATTTTTAGGGCTCGGGGAACGGTCACACGTGAAAGAGGCTTTGAGATCAGCTGCTTGGGACCACCTTAGTCAGAGCCACATAACTGCCTCTCGCTACAGCTCGGTACTTGCTCCTAGCATGACCTGCCTTTCCTACTTTCGAATCCCCATGCATAAAGACCAAATTAAAAGAAATCTAATTCGAATACCGAAAATAGAAAAAAACAAAACAAAATAAAAGATCTTTCCGTCCATGTCAAGATACGATTACAAGGAACTAAAATCTCATTGATGAATGAATGATCAAGCGATCTGTTGTTTGTTACTGTCCAGATTCTCTAGAGCGAAAATTTTGAATTCCTTCCTCCATGGCAGTTCTTCCCCGGTCTCCTCAATTCAGAGATTTCCATGGATCTTGTTCTGCTTCTTCGTCCATTTTCGCGGTATCTGCTCGGACGACTCCATTGCTGCAGCAATTCAGGGGTTCAAGTTTGGGTTCATTCGATGGATTCCCCCGACTTGGGCTTAGACTTACCAAAAAAGGTCGCCATCTTACCGGCCATGGAATTAAGAGGGTTTATGCATTGTCCAGTCCCGAGGCCGGTTGGTTGACGAAGATGAATCTCAATCAGTATATGGTGACTCTTGACAAACCGCTGGGAATTCGCTTTGCACTTTCCGTGGATGGGAATATCTTCGTACATGCTCTCAAGAGGGGAGTAAGTGAGAAACTTTTATCTTTCAACTGTTTGAACTGCATTATCTCTAATTTGTTCGTCTGTTTGGTTTTCTGTTAGCTATCTGTTGTAGTTAAGTTGAATTATTCCTCGCGATCTTTTTCTCTGGTCTCTGAAGATCCATATTCTTTCAACATTAATTTATTGGGAATAATAGCGTATGTGCAACTTTCTTCTGTACTTCTCCTGCTGATAAACTGATTCAGAAAGTTACATTCGCATCAGTATTACCGGGGTCATTCAGTGTGTTTCACCACATACACGCCAGTTGAAAAACCGACAATTGCAGCCGTATCCTCTTTCTAGTGAAAAAGATTTCTAAACGACTTGCTTAGCAAGTCTACTCTGCCAATGACAACATTCTAGTTACTGTTTATCTGCTTGGATAAGTGAGATGTCGTTATGAGCACCCTACAGACTTCAAGTGCATCTCTTCCATTTCTTCCAAGCTCAGCATTTGGAAAGACTTCATAGCACGATTGTGATGTAAGTATGAAATACTAGTGTAAGAGTGACAGCCACCTAAGACCTCCTGGGAAGGAGCCATAAAAAAAGTATGAATTGTCTTCCTTACTATTAAGAAGTTTCTGATACATGGCACATGCATAATTTCCTCATATAATGAGAAACTGTCTGGGAAATTTTCTTGTTGAATTTGGGTTGTGTATAGGCTGCTTATTTAGTAAGGACATTCTGATAATGAGGATTTTGAGTTTAAGGTCTCTTGATTGGAAGTTGAATTATGCTCATGTGACCGTGGATGGATCCAATTGCTAAATCCTATGGAAATTTGCAGATAAGTCCTTGGTGTAGCAGCCTCTTATAGTAGATTCTACATAGTGATTTTCTACTTACGTAGGATGCCTGAAGCAGTTGCGGAGCCAGAAACTCTTATAGGGGGGACAGGTTATACTAAGGCATGGGAGAGGGGTATTACATAGTAGGGCATGGCTCCTCTCAGTATTAACCTTTACTGGAAGCTCTGATCCTATTGCTTATTCCTCTTGAACATTTTAAATCAATGAAATTAGCTATACATATATGCCACACTATTATGGTGAGGATGACATGCTGTCATTGTTTAATATCTCTCTGATGAAATTTTCAACTGTCTGAGCTTCTGAGTGTGAACTTCTGCATTTTCTCATGCATCAAGCTTCTTTTGTAGGGCAATGCAGAAAAGTCGAGAATAATTATGGTGGGAGATAGATTAAAAAAGGCTAGTATGTCAGGCGGTGGATTTATTGACATTGAAGACTTCGGCGATACACAGTATGAGACTTATCTTCACTAGTGGGTAACTTGTAGCATGGTAGGAATTTAATTCCATGCACTTCTATTCTTCTCTTTCTACTAAAATCCTTTAGTAAGTAAGAGGAGACATCATTGTTCTAGGGCCGAACCTCCTAATTTTCCAACAAAATAATTTTTTTCACCTTTTATAATGACTGTTTTTTGTTGGATGCCACCTTTACTGTAATGTCTAGTATAGCTGAATTTGGCCATTTTGGACTTCATCCAATTTTTTCCTTGTTATAACAATGACGTCTAAACTCTCTGATGTTGGAATTTACCCAACAAAAACCACTTTAAATCAAGCTTTTTGCAGTTCAAGGACTAGTTAAGTTCCTTGAGTCAATATTTACTTGAAGCAAAATGGAACTAGGTAAATCAGAAAAAAACTGTCTCCGATTTAGCTGAACTGGAAAAACCCGAGAGTATTATGCAGTACGTAAATAACCTGTTGCATTGACTGAAAAGCAGAATCTGCAGTAAATATATTTAAATAAATATAAATAAATAAGTAGGCAGAGGTCTCTCTGAAGCACACAAAGAAGATAGAATCAATATTTTTTGGAAGCAAAAGTGAAGGTAAATCAGAAGGCCTCTTTCTTGTATTAAGTTGCTTGGACCATCAGTTGGAAAAATCCGAGAATATTATGCAGTACACAAATAAGTTGTTGTATTAACTAAAATGCAGAAGCTGCAAAAATATTTAAACTGATGTAAATAAATGAATAAGCAGAGGTCTCTCTGAAGCACACAGAGGAGAAGAAACTGTATGTTGTCATCAAAAGAAAGTTACTTGACTTAGTAACGTCTGTTAGCAAGTAAGATACTCTTTACCAATTTAGTTGCAGCCAACAGCTGCTCTTTCGTGGGTATGAATTTTAAGTATGATTGGCAGATAATTCTCTGCTATTTACAAATGAATATTGTCATCCAACATTTTCAGGATGCTGCTGAAGGAGAAAACAGGTTCCTTTAGCCTAGTCCTTGAGAGGCCTGTCACCCCTTTCCCTATCCAGCACTTACCTCTTACAGGGGATTATGATAATTTATTCAATAGAGGCAGGGTTCCTTTGGCCACTTGGAATGCTACTTTACTGGCATCAAATATGCAACCATCTTCTGAGACCAGTGGAAAGTCCGGGTTCATTATGTTTTCTCCAAGATTCTTAAGACCACGAGGGTGGAGCTTTTTAAATAAGTCAAATGGGGAGAAAGACTCTCAAACACAAAATTTTGGGGATTCTCTGACTAAACCATTGAGTCCACTTATTGGCACTTTCTCTGAAGAAGATTCTGAAGAAGCAAATTGGACTTTCGGGAGTTTTTCCATAGAAGAGTATATCAAAGCCCTGGATCGATCTAAAGGCGAGCTTTATTATAACCATGCCCTTGGATTGCGTTACAGTAAGGTAAATACTATCTATATTATCTAAAAGTGCCTTGTAGGAGTGATCATAATAATTTTTGTTATCCCTTATTTTATTGACTTCCCTACCTCTTTCATTTTTCTGATAGATCACTGAGCAAATTTATGTGGGGTCTTGTATTCAAAAAGATGCAGACGTGCAGACTTTGTCAGAGAATTTGGTATGTGCTTGTATTTCTACATCATATTCTATATGATAATCCTTCAGTAATATGGACATGTTTGAATCGCTTTGATAGTGAATGCTAGTTGAACTTCTATGCTGACATAACATGTTAAAGAGAGATAATCTCATTAGATATCTTTAGGCATGCCACCCAAGAATGTGCAGCATTTGCAGCAGTATGTCTCTCTTGATGTAAACATGAAGGCAGCTATGTTTTTTTGTATAAATTTGTAAGATTGGAGTTTGAGAAGGAGAAAATTGAGAGGAAAGAAAGAAGGGAAAGCATCAAGAGGCTGTGTTGAGTGGAGGGCTCAGAATTTGAGCCTCCTCTTTTAATTACTTCACTTAAGTAATGATGACACAAAATGACAACATTGCTCCTCATTACAATATCCCTCATAACTCTCTAAATACAACTCAGAGTTAAATGAAAATTGAAACATAGACTTATAATATGAAGCCTAACTTACTTCAACCCTTATGAGAAACTTGCACTCATAGGAAATGACCATACTACGGCTATATGTGTATTCTAACATCTTCCTATCTGTAGTGGATGGTGGATAGAAATGTGGGCAGGTACACAGAAAAGCATGTAGGACCTGCAAAATGGTCATTAGTATGGAGCTTAGGGTGGAAGGCTAAACATGAAATAAGAGGGTGGCTCTCAACTTACTCCACAACTGCAATTTACAATTTTTTGTACAAACTTGTGGCTGATTGTCACCATTTCTATTGTTGTGTTTTTTTAATAATGATTAGGTTATTGTCCTATTCAAAAAACTCAATGCCATTACTAGTACTGTCTCTCATTATTTAATGTGATTTTTTCAGAAACTTTTCTTGTGACAAAATTAACAGTTCAGCTATCTCTGCCTCAGGGGATCACTGCAATTCTCAATTTCCAGAGTGAAACTGAGCGTGCAAATTGGGGAATTAACTCTGAATCTATTAATGAGGCATGTCGCCAGTATAATATTCTTATGGTCAACTATTCTGTCAGGTAATTATTATATGCTTCACCATAACACCGGAATGCTAGGTCCTAAGCTAGGAATGAACCTGTATGACTGCTGGATCTGTTTATCTCTCTTATCTTTATTATCTTCATGGGAAAAAAAAAAAATTCACTATGGATTTCCAGCTATAGATGCCTTCAAAAACGTGAAAATTATCAAAGATGATGAAAGCAGGTCTCAATAGAACTTTCAATTCTCCTACAAGTAAAAGGGATTAGAATTTAAAACAGATTATTAAGACTCAAGTTCTGCCCATGAGTTCAACTAATGTTTTCGCATTTAGCACTGTCTCATGCAAAGTTTGATGCTAGTGAAGCACAAGCTTGTTTTCCCTAAGATATCTGGAGTTTCTGTGAGGCAGTGCTTTTTCTCAACTATAATTTACAGAGTACCTTGAGCAGAAGGGCCTACTTACGTTTGTGTCCTTTAGAACTAAGGGGACCATGACCTTCATCGAGTGGTATACTTCAGGTGAATCTTAATGGAACTGGGTAGTGGACCACTGTAATATCATGAAGGTTGCTTGATGTGGTTAGACAACTGATCAAGTGAGTTACAGCTGACTGTACTACTTTGGAGTCTGGTTATATCACATGTGAAGGGATCTTTGCTTGACAGATTTTGAACTTGGTGTTCATTGAGATAGCATAAATGGTGGGTAAGTTGTATCATCTACAGAGGAGCAAAGATCGTGTCATCTTATTTCCTTTTCTATTTTCTTTAAGTATAAGGTGCAGAGGTAGAAATATATGTGATAACTCCTACTAATACATTTAAGAAATCGTATGTTTTCTTTCAATTAAATCCGACTTGGTGACTGCACCACATTGGTATATGGTTTGGATCAGTCAATGTAGAATGCTAAGTTACTCACAAGATAGGATGTGATACTCTGAATTTTTTTGTCACAAGATCATCCTTCTTATTAGTTATTTTTGCCTCTGTCATCAGCTTATCCATTTTTTATTTTTTATTTTGGCTTTTTAAATGTTGACAAAGTCGAACTGTTTTACTGCTCCTAGTTTCCTTCTTAATTAATTTTAGGTTTTCTTGGTAAATTGTTATTCTACTTCTAATGTTCACAATGTCTTTGCAGGGAAGTGGATTCTATTGATTTGAGGAAGAAGCTTCCTTTCTCTGTGGGGCTTTTGTTGAGGATGCTTAGAAAGAATCTCAGAGTCTTTGTAACTTGTACAACTGGGTTTGATAGATCCCCAGCTTGTGTTATTGCCTATTTACACTGGATCCAAGATACAGCTCTTCATGCGGCTTACAATTTTGTCACTGGTCTGCATCCTTGCCGGCCTGACAGGTTTCAACGAAAACTTAAGGCCCTCTTACAGTCCTTACCTAAATCTCTAGCTATATACAGATGATTATACTATGTGTCTAAGATGTATGGATATTGGCTTTCATTGGGACTTGAAGGTCTGGTAAACTTGGAAAGTGGCAACATGGATCGTCAGCTATTTGGATAATCAAAAGTTTCTTAAAAGCACCATTATAAACTAATAACTGACCTAGTTTTTGCATTAAAAAATCATTTTAACTTGAATTTCTTCCTTGATTTGAAAATGACAGTTCAAATATAAAATCCTCTCCTTGGTGACCTCGAACTGTTCTAAGAGTTATCTACTTCTAATTTTAGTATTTTCTTGCGGCCAGCAATTGTCTTTTGTGTAAAAAGGATAAAAAATTTCCATTTGTTTTTCTTTAATACAGGCCAGCAATTGTGTGGGCAACATGGGACCTTATTGCTATGGTAGAAAATGGAAGGCACAATGGCCCTCCAACTCATGCTGTGAACTTTGTGTGGAGCCATGGGTGCAGAGAGGCAAGTTGAAATACTTCTTATTGTTGTAGATAGATTCATTGCAGTACCTAATTTTGAAAGGTCTCATTTAATAAGACTTCATTTGTTAGACTTCTTATTGTTGTAGATAGTTGTTAATTGCAGTACCTAGTTTTTAAAGGTCCAATTTAATAAGCCTTCATGTTGTAGGACTTCTTATTGTTGTAGATAGTTGTTAATTGCAGTACCTAGTTTTTAAAGGTCGAATTTAATGAGACTTCATTTGTAAGCTAGTTTCAGGAGTACTTTCTGATTCCATTCTCTTATTATAATCTTTTGTCTTCATATATGGTATTTGTTCTAGGGCGAGGAGGTGCAATTGATCGGAGACTTCACAGGAAATTGGAAGGATACAATTAAGGCTGTTCATAAGGGTGGGCCCAGACATGAAGTCGAACTTAGACTTCCTCAAGGAAAGTATGTTACATTCCTCCTATCTGGTACATACAAGAAGTTTAAATTGAGAACATGTAACTTAGGTCGCATGGGTGAATTTTTCTACCTCCAATTTTGGTAACTTAAGTCTTCAGTCTTCAGTTTGGTTATAAAACATAAAACACCAGCAAAAAACTTGATTCTACTATATTTTTGAAAAAATATCTGAAGAACGAAGGGCAATCATAACACAGTTAAAGTGAGCTATTTTGATGATTTTATTGTTCTTTTTCGTATATGAAACCAAACATAGTTTAGGTAATTCACATATTATATGCAGAGGAATGTTGTCTTCTAATATGACTTAAAAGATTAAGTGATCACAATCAGTTTAGCTCCTTATGTGATATTTTGAACGGCGAAGGTTGTGTGCAACCTTTGCGAAGTTTGAGTTGGAGAACATGAAGTAAAAAGATGGATATGGTCACCTGGCATCTGTACGCTTTGTTGGATGAAATCTCATGGGGGCAATTCCTTGGGCTTGTTTCTGTGAGCTGGTTGAGTGCTTCTGTGGACATTCCTTTTCTGCTCTAGCGACGCTACTGTATCTACTATGAAATTCTTGCAGAAATTCTGTCTTATTAAGACTACAAAGTGGGGTATCTCTATCGCTAATGTGGTTCACTATTTTGCAGGTACTATTACAAATTTATAGTTGGAGGTCAGTGGAGGCACTCAACATCATTACCAGCTGAAACTGATGAACGGGGTAATACTAATAACGTCATTAGAGTGGGAGACATTGCCCGCATTAGATCTTCAGTCCCTACGCATCAACAGATAAAGGTAAAGATTTTCTTTATTGGTGGCCACTGTATCCCTTACGACACTCCAAGAAAGAATCCCGCCAACTATCCTTCTATCTTCTTCTCCGTTCGGTGTTTACTGCTTTCAGTTTTTCTTCAAACATGTGATGGCTGTCCAATTTCGCATGAAAACTGGATTTAATAGGAAAAAGTTTTTAATGATTTTATTGCCTGTGGAACGTTGACTGCAGGATCCAACAGTTGTAAAGGTAATTGAAAGGCAGTTAACAGAAGATGAACGGTTTATGTTGGCTTTTGCTGCTCGGCGTGTGGCTTTCTCTATTTGCCCCATCAGATTCGTCCCCAAGTAAACTACCTTTGGATTTTATCCTGTGCTTTATTTACGCCTCTTTATGTAACTTGTGTCTTCTGTATACAGTTGTAAAACGTGCTTATTGGTCAAACTGTGGCCGGAGCTTCTATCATACCGATCATACTAGAGAGAGTGGTGTAAAAACTTTAAGCTTATAGCCTTTGGGGCTGGAGCTTCTATCATCACGGGTCAAAAACTTGAACTTGACCTCGATCTCTGACTTAGAAATCCGAACCAAAAAAAACAGGTCTGGTTTGAAATGGGTTCAGGAAAACTGTTTCAGACACGAAATCGGAAAACTGATGCAGAAGCATGATCATATAAAACCCCTTCATTAACAACTATGGAAGCATTACATATGCCTCGTCTGTTTACTTGATACACGAATATGATAAGTTGCTTAGAATGGTGGGCATACCTTGGAGGAAAGTGGAAAAGAGTGTCCAATGGGACACGGCTCACGCAGCAACAGAGTACGGGCTCAAGCTATCTGAGGACTGCACATTTGCAGCATAATCCCGGGCCCATAAATCATAGTGTATGATCTCCTCAAGGGATGGGTTGATCACCAATTCTTGCATATGCTTGTTGCAGGTAAGCTCCACTACTTTGAAAATATCCAAGTAGCTTATCCTGAAGCAGAAAACGCAAACTGTTACTGACCAAGAACATTGTTTTGCATAGGAAGCCTCTACAGCTGAAAATCTACGAGAGCTAGCAGATTAACAAGAACGCAACGACTGAAGTATTAACTAAGAGTGCAACTTGAGTTTCAAATAAAACAATAAAAAAGCAGAAGACTAAATGGTAACTCACTTCTCATCAATGAACATTTCCACTGCCTTTTCGTTGGCAGCACTGAGGACTCCGGTCATGGTACCTCCAGCACGCCCAGCAGCATATGCGAGTTTCATGGATGGGTATTTCACATTATCAGGGGCTTTAAACGTCAATGAACCCTGCCTGCATTGCACATCTTTGAGTATGATGCCAAAGAGAGTCGCGAACAAATAAAAAGATACTAGGTTGTCTAAGTAAACGATATTTTTGGTAGCTTGGAAGCTATTCTTCACTCAAAACTTACTTTGGAGCAAAACACATGTAGTGAAGCACTTTGGCATAACAAAACAAAGAACTAAGCAAACTTAATATGGCCATTTTAATATGTCAACTAGCAGTAGGAACATTGCTTCAGCATGATATGGTTCTAAAAAGATGTCCCTGTGAAAGGTTAATTCCATGCAGGAAGCATTTTATTGGCTTATAGAAGACTAAAAATTTGAGTTACTTGAGACAAATAGAATAGAAGTTAAAAATATCTTTACTTGCAAAGATCAAGTCGAGGCCAGGTTACTTCGGAACAATAAATTCTTTCCGGCCAAGATAATGTATAAAGGATGGGCAATCGCATATCAGGCCATCCAAGTTGGGCAAGCACTGAGGAATCCTGAAAAATTATGAGTAAACGAGGAAACAAAACATAAATCAGGATACCAAACATCAGATTTAGATTAAAACAAACTACCCAAAGGAAGAACAAGTTAAAAGTTTTAAATTATTGTCAAAAGACAAAGAAAATGTTCGAACACATTGTAAGAAGGCAGTGAAATAAAACATTTCAAAACCTGTGTTTCAACTAATGAATGTATGATAGACTGCGGATGAATCACAATCTCTATATCATCATATTCTGCCCCAAACAAGTAGTGGGCTTCAATAACTTCCAGACCCTGTTAAGCAAACCAGAAATTCAATAATGTTTAAAGAGATGAAGGAACTCAGAAGTCGAAAAAGTAAGAGATGAGAAGAGAGCATCATGCCTTGTTAAAGAGTGTAGCAGAGTCTACAGTGATCTTTTTTCCCATATTCCAGTTTGGATGTTTCAGAGCATCAGCTACTTTGACTTCTTTCAATTTTTCAACAGGCCAATCCCTATGATATTACCACAAACAGCTCCAGGAAACAGATAATTCTTCCAAATTTAATTTTTTTACCCCCTTTTAGCAGCAAAATTTTATCCAAAATTCGGAAAAGCACATTAGAAAGAATCAACAGTGAGAATTACTTCCAAACAGTAAGTTGGAGTCTTGGATGGAATAACAGGCAAGCAATGAGGAAATGATTATTTCCAAACTTCATCAAATGTTGTTATATGATGAGCTTTGATAAGATATCAGAAACCTGAACTCACAGATTGCCATCTGCTCGTTTAGTAGAAGGGCAGTCAGCCTCTGGGATATATAATAGATAATGCACCAGAACTTTATTAAGCAAATTACAACTTTTTTACCTGAAGGCACCTCCAGAAGCAGTCAAAATAATGCGTCGAAGTGCTCCTTCTGGTAAGCCTTGGATACACTGAACAACAAACACTCAATTTTATTTAGAGAACACTTTTGATATCTCGCAATCAATAGCCACAGAGGGTATTGTCATAAACAGCAATAATAACAATGAAGTGAACCATCTTTCTTTATGATATTCACATCATTCTCAATAAAAAATTAATTAATAAATAAGTGAACCATCAGGCTTCGATGATATAGAATCTATAATAAACTGAAGCCAAATGTAGTACCTGGAATATGGCCGAATGTTCTGAATCAGCAGGGAGTATCTTTACTTTATGCTTATGAGCAAGAGGAAGCACAAAGGGGCCTCCTGCGATTAAGGTTTCTTTGTTGGCCAAAGCAATATCTTTTCCTGCCTCAATTGCAGCAACAGTAGGCTAGAATTACAAAAAATAGAAATCATCAAACAAGACAGGAATAACTTTTCCCAGTGCTCTACTATTCCAAAGGTAAAGGCATAAAACCTGTTTATCAATATCAAAAACAATTAACAGAAAAATAAAAAAACGCTTTTGTAAAACAAGTAAAAAATGACAGAATAATTTGTCTGTGCACTTGACACTCTTTTACAAGAGGCTCCTCTCATACACCACTTAAATAGTTATATATGCGGGCACTGAAACATTAAATTTCCACTTCCGTAATTACATACTTTTCCATAGAATAACTCATTGTATAAGACCAAGTCAAAGAAAGTAACTACAAATTGTAGCTTATTTCAAAGAAATAACAGCACACGAAGCAAACCACAGTTTCATTAGTTAGTGCTCCAATTGACATCCAGTTATCTAGATCAACATTGTGAGAAAATTTATGTTCCACAACAAGCAGTACATGACGCCTGCTAGATATATATGAGCTTCTCTTCTCACAGAAATAATAGGAATATTATTAGAAGCCCTTTGGCCCCAAAAATGCAAATTAACATAATTTACTGAATACAGGTGCATCAGCAAGTAAGATTAGAAAATTTTCTGAGAGTTTTCCTGGATCAGCTTGAAGAAGTAGCATAAGAGTAGATTTTCAATGCATTTATTTGGTCTGAAGTCGTTTCAAGGAAAGCACATCAAGAAATCAATGATGTCTTTACCTTCAATCCTGCACACCCAACTATTCCTGTGACAACAGTAACAGCATCTGGATGACGAGCAACCTGAAAATTTTCAAAAACAATTGTGAAAACATGAAATAACTGACATATAATGCCCACAGAACTGTAAGTGGAAACAACAGACCTCTATTACTCCCTCTTCTCCAGGGATTATCTCAGGTTTGTGCTCAGTATTAGCCAGAGCTTCCTTCAGGTCATCTATTAATGACTCATTTCTAACAGCAACCAGTTGTGGTTTGAATGTTTTCACCTAATCAACACAGTAAAGTAGTTGAGCATTCACACTATCACTGAAAAAGTTCTTGCAAAAACTTCAACTTTTCAATCTTATTCTATTTAGGGGAAACCCAATCACCTGATCTGCAAGGAGAGTCACATTAGAACCTGCTGCTAGTGCAACTACTCTGAAATTATCTGGGTTCTCAGCTACAATGTCCAAAGTCTGAAATAACCAAATTACAAAGGCTTCTAAGTAAGCACAGTTCACACACAGAGAAGAAACACAAATACAATTGAGAAAAGGAATGACAAAATATTGCCCTGCAAGCATAAAAGAGGCATATGGAAGATCTTCTCCCTCCTTGCCCCAAAAGACAAAAAGGAAGGCGTTGATTTTCAGGACTCCATGAATTCAGTTCATGGAGAAAAAAGGAAAGAAACCCATTGGAAGAAAACAGGAGGAAAAAGGGTTATGGAATTGATGATCCCTAGCCTTCCCCCTGAAGTTCTATTTATAGATTTATGAAACTATAATATTACAATAATACCCCTGAACTTAGGGTTTAGGGTTTTAACCCTAGACCTTTAACTTAATTACATCAATGCCATATCTATGAGATGACCCTTTATTTACTATCCTGCCATCTTGTATGACTTTTTCGTTTTGATTCTATGGAGGATTTCCTCATTTAAAAGAAATCTCAGACAGCTCACGCCAACACTCCCCCTCAAGTTGGTGCATACAGATATCGGATGCCCAACTTGCTAAGTGAGTGAGTTGTATAAGTTCTTGCTGCATACTACGCTTGGTTTGAGACAAAATATGCCATATATCCACTCTTCTTGAGCGCTCCATCAGGTGCGATTAGCGGAAGTCTATTTGTGCAATCCGATTTGGATGTTCAGTTTAGTCCGGTTCGGTAATTTGGTTCGATCAAGTTTGGTCCAAGTCAAATCTGGTCTCGTCGTCTTCTTCTTCGAGAGCACTTCTGAACCGTGCTCTCACGGCGAACCAGAGATTAATTTGAGACAGTCTTCGGTGACGGGTGATGACAGAGCATATTTGGTTTTGTGGTGACAACAAAGCGTCTTCTGTCACGACGACTACAGAGCAGACCTGCTCTGTTTTTCTCCTAGCCGCTAAGACATTGCTCCATAGTCCAGCCTTCACTCATGCTGGATGTAGCTCCTTGATCTATGGGCCTTGAGCCCGTCTTCTATATCTCTTGGATGCATGGGTCTTCCTTGGTTTATGGGTTTGGGCCCTGTCTTCCAACACTCCGCATGAACTCCCAGCTTGCTGATGTATAAAATTTTTTTTTGCATAATATGCCTTCATCTTCCAACACTCCCCCTCATGTTGGTGCTCTCGTTCATGAGGCCCAGTGAGTCGTGCCGAAATCTTGGGCACATTTATCGAGGCAGAAAATAAGTGGCCCAAGTCAGTTTGACTCGGTCTAATGGTGTTGAAACAGTGGTCGGCTGGGAACTGGTTCATTGCTCGCTAGTCCGAGTTGACTCGGGCAAGTCCGAATTGGCAGAACAGGATACGCTGATTTAATTCAAGTTTCCTAACTTAGGAAACTTGAAAAGGACAACAGTGCCTTTCTTCCCCGACCAAAGAGCGGAAAACCAGAGAACCATATCTTCGTGAGGAAATTTTCCGAATAAAAACCAGAGAGATCTTGAAGGCGAAACGAAAACGGAAATGCTAAAAAATAAGAGACATCACCGGTAATTAAGGAGAACGTCGACGACGGCAACTTTCCGAAAAACAGCAACTCATAGCTCTTCATCGGGAAGCTCGACGGCGCCAACAGAGTGTATAATTCTCATAGAGCCAGCGAAGGAGTCTCCGCTCTGATACCATGTTGATTTTCAGGACTCCATGAATTCAACTCATGGAGAAAAAAGGAAAGAAACCCATTGGGAGAAAACAGGAGGAAGAAGGGTTATGGAATTGATGATCCCTAACCCTCCCCCTGAAGCTCTATTTATAGATTTATGAAACTACAATATTACAATAATACCCCTAAACTTAGGGTTTAGGGTTTAAGGTTTTAACCCTAGACCTTTAACTTAATTAAATCAATGTCATCTCTATGAGATGACCCTTTATTTACCATCCTACCATCTTGTATGACTTTTTCGTTTTGATTCTACGGAGGATTTCCTCATTTGAAAGAAAGCTCAGACAATTCACGCCAACAGAAGGGAATAAATATACAAGTAAATGAACAAATAAATAAGAGTTTAGTGGTTAATCATATCCATAGACGTAACTCAAAGCTGATCTATGGACCATAACCAATACGGTACAAAGTTTAGTAGCCCCCAAAATGATTTTTCTCCAAGAAGTTTTCTTTTTATTTGTGAGCATGTCGATTCTACAAACAGGATGAGCATTCAAAACTCCATAGCTCAGTTAAGCTTGTGTCCACTTAAGACCAGACAATATGCTCACGCATAAGTCACAACTGCCCAACCCAAAGAGACAATAATGAAGAAGTTCTAAAAAAATGACTACAGTACTAAATCTACTGCATTATACAGAGGTTTGTTGGTCTATCAGATGGTATCCAGGACAGGAGCTTCCTTGAAATGTTTCCAAGAATAACGAGAGAAGAAACTGGGATACCATCTTTTCACGCTTCTGGAGATTCTATACCTGAGTTCCAATGGAACCAGTAGATCCGATAATAGAAATAGGCTTGGGGCCATTCCACACCTTCCTGCCTGGTTCAGGAACAGCTCTTCCAGGCCAAGCAGGAGGAGGGGTCTGCACCGAACAACGAGCTCTCCTCACAAGAGCTGTTCCATTCTCCTTCTTCAAGCCAATTCCACCTATCAAGTAAGAGAAAGCACGTCAAATTCTCTCCAATCAACAAACATAACTGCGACAGGATTATCAAGCAGACAGTGGCACTAAGCAATTTACATAACCTAAACAAGAAAGAAGAGTAAAGGTCGAAACAAAAGAATGAGGAAATTATTGTCCAATTATATAGACGCGCCACAACTACTACATAGGAAAGTGTAAACCAAGCAAACTTAAAGCATCTATCCTTCTCCATCAAGTAAACTATCGACTAAAGATCAAGGGAAAACAAACGAAATTTGCATTTTCAACTATTCATCCTAATGTAGGTAATTCGATGGAAAACTCACGAAGTCAAACTGTCCGAGAAAATCACTCATCTATAGGCACCAACAAATAAATAGTCGAATCAATTTATAGAAAAGGAAAAGGCACAAACGTGAAAAGAAGGTTTCGGATCCTTATGAAAAAGCACTAGTTGTAAGGAAAAGTAGAAAACCATTAAAAAGGAAGTAAAAAGATGAGTCCGCCTCCGAATTTTTCTCCACCAGAACTCATGTAAGAAGAATAGCAAATTAAGCTTCTGAAGTTCCAGACTCCAGTGGTAATATATCAGCTAAGCTTCCTCATTAGTTGAAATCGCCGACTAAAACTGAGAAAAAAAAAATCAAGCATGAGGCAAAACCGAACTATAAGAGCAACAGAAGCTGTTGCAAAGAAAAGAGTACAAAGAGAGCTAACCGAGAGACCATAAAAAAACATGACCATCCAAAAAAAACATCGACTTTACCGAAAGTCGTCGATCTGACGAAAAACAAGAAAGAGGAATATCTTCACGAATGAGAAAAACAACAGGAATTCAACCTTTAAGCTTCTGTAGGCTTCCTCTGCCGGAATCCATAAATGAAACGCCGCCGATTTCCGCAGGCAAGTGCAGCTTGAGAGCCATGTCGTCTTCTTCCTCCTCACGGTGACAAAAAACTGCCGAAATAATTGATCAGAAAAGAGGAATGGAGTTAATAAGTAGGCAACGGCAACGACAAATGCCCGCGAGATAAGACGAGAAACGGAATCGGCAGTTTTATGGACGCAATAGAAGCTGTTTATACCATCCCAAGCCGGTCTTTATAATTAAAAATTACAACGAATTAACGTCTTAGTTAATAATTATTTACTTCATTAAAACTAACAGTGTCTGTTTAGTGGCGAACTGATTACGGTTTAGTGATCCACGTGCTTCCCACTTTTCAAAAAACACTACTAATATTTATACAGTTTACAATATTAAACCATAAGCTTTACACGAAGAGATAATTACAACATGTAATAAATATAAACATGATCTTATCAGATAACCAAATGGAAGATTATGTTAGTTCTTGTCATGCCCCCTCAAGATAGGCTACGGTTAGAAAGACCGGCAATTGAAACTGTGACCGTGGCAATGACTTTGTAATGAGTATAAAGCAATATGAGCAATAAAAAGTAGTCCAGATTAAACTTGATCACTGATGAAGTGATAATCGATTGCTACATGTTTCATTATGGAGTGAAACATGGAACATGGAATTGGAGCTTAACTGAGTGGCTCCATTATCGTCACAATAGACTATAGGAAAAGATTGTAAAGTCACACCAACTTCAGTAAGTAAAGAGCACACACACCGAAGTTCAGTAGCCGTTAGTAGCAACTGATCAATATTCGACCTCAGTAAAAGAACAAACAACAGTGTGTTGTTTTTCTAAACACGTAGAAATAAGATAACGCCCAAGATAAATAAAATAGGCACTAGTGAAACAGTAATCATCTTTATTGCCAACCCAATAGATATTTGAAAACCCATGTAAAGATATGGGAGACTTACAGTGTAGAAGAAGCCTTTTGTCTAGTGTGCCACATCAATACCTTAAAATTTTGTTTCACAAGTACCCAGTGCTCGTCTATCGGTTCATGCATAAAATGAGACATCTTATTGACGGCAAAGGAAATATCAAGCCAAGTGAGAGAGAGATATTGTAGGTTCCCAACCACTTCACGAGACTGAGATGCCATAGACAGTGGAGAGCCTGAGGTCATGGTAAGTGATGAAGAGGTAGTCAACAATGGAGTAAGAATAGGTTTAGCATCTTCCATATGAGTCATTTTGAGCAAGTCTTGGATGTATCCGCGTAGAGAAACTAATATGTCATTGATACGGAAAGTAACCTCTACTACAGGGAAGTAGAGAGAGAGCCAAGATATTTCAAAAAGAAATGATGGATGAGGTAATCAACAAATTGAGAAAAATGGTCATTACTATTACCAGTAATAATAATGTCATCGACACACACCAGTAGAAACATGACATGTTTACCAGTATTGAGAGTACATAGGGAAGTATCAAAGTGAGAATTCTTGAAACTTGAATCTACAAGAAATTGATGTAGTTCATGATACCAAACTCATGGAGCTTGTTTGAGACTATGGATAGCTTTATGATGTTTGCAGGTGTAGGTTGGATGTTCTGACTCAACAAAGCCTGATGGTTGTGTCATACAAATATTTTCTGAGAGTCGGCCTCGAATAAAGACATTATTGATATAGAGTTGACGAATGGACAAACCATTGTTGATTGCAATACTAAGTACAAGTCTCACGGTGGTAGGCTTAACAACCAGGCTAAAAGTCTCATGGTAATCCAGACATGGTCATTGATGAAATTCTTTGGCCACATGACGTGCCTTGAATTTGTCAATAGATCTATCAGAGTACCTTTTTTATTCAAAAGATCCACTTACAACCAACAAGATTAGTGATACCATCAGGAGGAACTAGTTCCCATGTCCCATTACGAGTAAGAACATCATATTCTTTAGACATAGTTCAACGCCAATAATGATATTTGAGGGCATGGGTCATGGAAGTAGGTTCAAGGGCAGTTTTGGATAGTAGGTCAGTGTGAAGGTTGAGTTTTTGAATTGGTTTGTAGATGTTGTTTTTGGCCCAAGTGGTCATGCGATGTTGGGTGGTAGATTGTGTTTCGATGGATTGATGGGTAACATTTGGTGATGGTTGGATGGGTCGTGGTTGCTACACAGTTTCAGTTTGATGTGTTGGTGTAGTAGAGGTTTGTGGATGATCTTCATAATGAAGTATGAGTGGAGGGCGCCCTTGAGGTGGAGTGTGAGATGTCGGTTGTGGTGACGAAGTTGATGAAATAGTGAGTACAGGCGAAATCCAAGTATCTATAGTGGTGGAGGTGGGACAAGGAAGATGACTATTAAGTGATTTGTACAGGAATAATGATTCTACAAACTGGACATGACAAAAACAAATATTTTTTATGTAGATGGTTCAAAACACAAGTACTTTGAGATAACGAGTATCCAAGAGATACGCATGGTTTAGACCTTTGGTCAAGTTTGTAAGATATATATGGACGAAACCAATGATAACATAACATAAACAACCAAAAAATTTAAGTCTAGCATAATTTGGCCTTTTCTGGAAAAGTAGTTTATGGGGAGTCGATAGATTGAGTGTGGTGGTTGGCATCATGTTTATTAAATAGACAACAGTGGAAAAGGTATGAGACCAAAAGGTAATTGGAAGGGAGGCATGAGAGAGTAGGGTGAGACTAGTTATAACAATGTGACTGTGTTGTCTTTCTAAGTAACCATTGTGTTCAGGGTTATGGGGTGGAGTGGTTAGGTGAGATATGTCATTTAGGGGGGTCAGTCCAAAATGAAGTGCACATGAATTACTCCTACATTACTCCGTTCATTAGACTAGGTTGTTAGTGTAGAATGATTTCCACTTCATTTGAATCACGTCAGGTAATTCAATCAGGCAAAAATGGGGAAAATCAGATTCATACCTATTTTGCGAGTCATCTTAATGAATCGCGTGTCCATTTCTCCCTCTCCCCCCCCCCCCCTCCCCCAAAGGAAAAAAATTCCCTCATTTCCCTTCTGCTCTCCCTCTCCCGAAGATTTTTTTTGCCTCCTCTCGTCTTCGCACTCCCTTCTCATCGTCTTCGCATCTCCTCTCCCCTCTCCCTTCTTCTCTTCTACACATCTCCTCTCCTTGTCTCTCTCGGCCTCCCTCTTCCTTCCCCCTTTCTCGTCTCCCTCTCTCTTTTCCCTCTCGGCCTCCCTCTCTTTTGACTCTTAGCCTCCCTCTCCCTTCTCGCTCTCGCTCCTTTTTCCTTCCCCTCGATTTCTTTCGATTTAACCTATTTCGGTTTCGATTTTTGACATTTAGGCGTCAATTTCTTTGATTGGGCTTCAATTTCCCCATTCGGCGATGGTTTTCCCCTAATTTTAGAAGGTAAGCCGAAACCCTAATTTTTTTTCAATTGATTTAGTGTTGTATTTGATTTAATTTGGATGCGTAATCTGTTTTGATTGTAGCCTAATTGTGGGATTTAGGGTTCAATTTCATCTTGATAGGGTTTAATTTTGGGATTATAGTTAGGGTTTGGGCCTTTTAGGGTTTTTAAGGTCTAGGGTTTAGCCTTTAGGTCTAGAATTAGGGTTTAGGGTTTTTTCAACAAAATTTAGGTTTCTCAATTTGTTGGGTGATAGGGTTTTTTGGGCTTAGGGTTTACGGTTTAGGGTTTATTTTATTTTTTTAGTTTACTTGATTAGGGTTTAGGGTTCATTTTAATTTTTTAGGGTTCTCGATTAGGGTTTAGGGTTTAAGGTTTAGGGTGTTTAGTCTAGTTCAAACAAGGTTGAGTTGCTTACACGGGCATCCATTAGCCAACGAAACCAGACCCCCATCACTGATGATGTACAGTTCGTAGTGACTGCGAAGTCATATGGGCCTCTACCAGGGGTGTTCGTTGAATTTGGACTTGATGAGTGTGTTTTGCATTATTCTAGTCATCTGCAATGGAATTAGTTTGAATAATTTTGAAATATTTTAGAATGTCGTTGAATATGTTTGAAGTGATATAGAATGATCTTGTCGTGTGGTGAGGAGATTTGGGTGTTATAAATATCCACCACATGGTGTTTTGTTTTTTGTTGTTTGTGTTTTCATGTGTCCCTAGTTACTACGACAGGTAATGGTTGTTTGATAAAAAAAAATTTCATGAGGACCGTCTCAAATATAGATTATAAATGGCTGGAAGAAGACAACAAACTCCTCGATCATATGACATTTGGAGACAACCTATCAACAAACATGCGGAGGCGGCGTGCATTAAAATCCACTAGAGCCACACAATTTCGAGATGCCATAGCGACTAGCATGTGGAGTGATTATTGATGGTTGTACTTTATTGTTTGTGAATATGTATATTGTCGTTCGTATGTACTAGACTAGTAAGTTGATGATTTTAAATGCACGAACTCGTTGTTATATTCCAAGGCATAAACGTTTGCTTTTATACTGTAAATTGTGGATTATTACGAGTAACTTGGTTCATTTTGAAGCATGTTTTTTCTAAATTTTTAATTTTATATATATATATATATATATATATATATATATATATATATATATATATATATAAATTAATTTATTCAATTTTATTAATAAAATAATTATATATATTAAATTATAAATTTGAGATTGGTACTTAAAATATTTAAATATATTATTTTGGGTTAATTATCTCATTTTTATAATTATTTAAACTAATCATTTTTTATTTTATAAAAATATATTATTAATTACGTTAAAAAATTCATATTCTGTTATTAATAAAATATTTTTTTATTTATTCAGTTCGATTAAATAATTTATTCGTTAACTATATTTGCTTTAGTTTTTTTTAATTTTAAAAAAAATTATAATTTATTCTTGTCACACGTAATTAGTATATTAATTTATAATAAACTGTAATCATTAATAGGTTTAATTATTCCATTGCTATAATAAATTAAACCAATGGTTTTACATTTTGTGTCAATATATTATTAATTAATAATACGTAAAAATATATATTATGTTATTGATAAATTAATATATTTATTTATTTCTTATATATATTTTTTATTACTGTATTAAATTAGTGATTTTTAATGTTAAAATATATCTTATGTTATTAAAAAATAATTTATTTATTTATAGTATTCGCTTATGTTATTTTTTATTTTTTACTAATTTTTAATAATTTATTCTCGTCACACGTAATTAGTATATTAATTTATAATAAACTGTAATCATTAATTGGTTTAATTATCCAGTTGATTTAATTAATTAAACCGATGGTTTTATATTTTGTGTCAATATATTATTAATTAACAATATATAAAAATATATATTATTTTATTGATAAATTAATATATTTATTTATTTATTATATTTAATTTTTTATTACTATATTAGATTAGTGAGTTTTAATGTTAAAATGTATCTTATGTTATTAAAAAATAATTTATTTATTTATTATATTCGCTTATGTTATTTTTTACTTTTTTTATTAATTTTTAATAATTTATTCTAGTCACAGGTAATTATTGTATTAATTTATAATAAACTGTAATCATTAAGTAATATAATACAGTTTTTCATTAATTAGGATATTAATATATTTTAATACTACACATTAAATCACTTATAAGTGTAGTAACCATGTTTATTTTGGTTAATTATTTGTTTAGGTGTATGTTCCATTTAAGTATATTATAAAAGTTACTTATTCTCTTGTTTATATCTTACTTTTCATTTGGAGACACTAACACTAGAATCTGTTTTCCAGTACACTTGAACTCGTCTACACTAAACACCCTAGGATGAGTTGAAGTTGAATCAATTCATTTAAGATGAATTGAATTCTTCACTTCATTTTAAGTTCATTGTAGACTAACCCCCCCTTAAAGAGAGGTAATATTTGATGCCCATATATTCGCCCCCATTGTCTGAATAGAGTGTGATACTTTTTCTTTTGAAGTAATTTTCTACAATGGCTTTGTAACGGTGAAAAACTTCATAAACTTCAAATTTTCTTTTGAGTGGGTAAAACCTTATGTATTTGGTAAAGTGATCAACGAAAATGACATAGTATTTGAAACCATCGTGTGACAAAACAGGAGAAGTCCAGACATCATAAAAGATAATTTCTAAGTAGTTGTGTTGAGATAAGAGATGAAGTAGAGAAAGGCAGCTTATGACTTTTATTGCTAAGACATGGAGTAAATGAAAAATCGCTTGGCATAGGAATGGAGAAATTTAAATGTTAACTAGAAAGAATGTGTTTCAAAATGGGAAGAGCAGGATGAACTAATCAACGATGCCAATTATATGATGTGGTTTTGACTTGAGATAATGCAAGGATTGGAGATGACTTGGATTTACTAGTTGGCCACTATTGAACAGGATCTTTGGGACTCGGGAACTGAGTTAAGAGCACCCAGAAATGATTCATCGAATTGTACTCCCACGAAATCGCCTGAAGGCCAAAGGGGACTTCCCTGAGTTAACCTCAAGTTTTTTAACCCATGTCTAATCGATTCTAATCTAGTGTTTATGAGTTATTACTCGAGCCTGAACAAACTGATCTCTTCAAAAACTGAGTCAGCTCGTGCAACTCGCCATTTCTCTCTTATATGAGACAATTACGAGGTATTGAGCAGGAAGTTTTTTACAAAATGGGCTTTCATGTTCAAATGGGTTTTCTCGTCCAGTACATGAAGCCCACTTAATGATATCTGGATCGTGCTGAGTTTTTCTAAGTGAGATTAATATAATAATTATTATTTTAAAAATAATTAGTAAATATGAGATAAGAAACATGATAATAATTCATGCACCATTCCAAATTGGGGCTTCGTGACCAATCTCCCAAGTGCAACCTGCTCTCAATTAAATTGCCCCCATCACTTTCATAACTGGAAATACCGAATTCAGCAATGAACCGTACCTATTTCTTTCACTTTGGATGTACTCAGCCATTGATTCTGTTCTTACTTGCAGATATCTGTTTACTTCCTTTTGGTCTTCTCTTCCTTCCGATCATTCCCAACAACCCATCGATTTCAACACTTGAGAAGCGTCAAAAGATCATCCAATGATGCATTTGTGTAGAGCCCTAATCCAGACTGGATGTGATTAGGCAGTTGCAGAGATCGTCCAGTTCGGTCGATTCGTATTATATAGGCCCGACATGGAGCAAATGAATAACCCATTACCCATTAACTGAGAATAATTGAAGTAGAATCTCTATCTCGATATTCAGGTTAACATCAATCCCATCTCTATCTCGATATTCAGGTTAACGTCAATCCATTAACAGCTCCACTCCAGTTGCCTGACCATTATTAATTCCCAGGATCCCAATTCGGTGACGGGTCCTGAACTGTTCCGTTCACGATTTATGAAGTAATAACGGCTGACGGCGAGGTGGACGGTGGTGGTCGCCGGCGTTACTGTCACGGATCAACCCTTTCTTTTTCTCCTTCTGTTGATTAGGAGAAAAGGAGATCGTTCCCTGTCACCTCTTCTTGTGGAAAAGAATTGGCCGCCTGTACAATGGCCCACATCGATTTTGTTTGGTGCCCGAGAGATTTCTTCGTCTGCCGGTACCTGTCCTTTCTCTCTGTCTCTGAAAAAGTGGAAAGACGGCAGACTCTGAAGTCCGGGCCCTCTTCATGTAAGATTTCCAACATTTGAGACCTCTGTTTATCGGTTTTGGGATTCGGAAAAGGAAAACGAGGACCCCAACTGCTCCATTTCTGAGCGTCTCATTTGCAAGAATTAAGGACTGAGTTCCACAAGGACCCAGGAATCAGTAAAAAGTGTTACCGGACTGTCAGTGACGCAGAGAGATATCTGTTATTCGAATTAACCAGGTATTGAAAATTGAATATATTCAGACTCGGAAGAGCCGATAGAGGAGGGAAATCGGATAAGAAAATCAATAGCAGGAGGGGGGAAAAGAAGATTTGCTGGGCAGCTTTAATCAGAATAAAGAGGAACCAGGGAATGAGGCTGCTTTTCGGCACCTGCAGCCCGGACAAATCCCATTGCCGACCGGTAATCGATGCCGAAAGCGAAAGAAAGCTGAAAGCCCATACTAGGCTTTACGCATTTCCCAACGACATCCCTAACCTCTCCAGTCGACTGGTTCCTTTTTTCTGCTTTTGAGTAATACAGCCATGATCACACAATCGTTCCCATTTCTTTCCGAGGAGGTCTCTGAAACTTTGATTTCAATGTGGGGGACGGCTCGTTCCTCGCGTACTGCAATCGGCCGAACATGACATGTGGAGAAACGGAGTCCCCGTCTATTAAAAAAATTCTGTCTCCCACTTCCACTTGTCACTAATCTCCGTTTGAAACTGAAAGATGGTAGGGAACAGGGAGAGGCGGACAGGAACAAGCGAAGAACAGCTTACGTTTCTCTGTTTTTTTTTTTTTTTTCAACTTTCCATACAAATTCGTAGAGTGATGGTTCTTCAGAATCCAGATTAAGAGGCAGATGCAATTACTTTCAATACGACGGAAAATACTATTAAATTAGTTTAAAAGGTTCCCTAATGTTTTCATCATTAGATTCTTGAACTGTGTCTGTGTCCGAGTGAAATTGGAAAAGCAGCCAAGCTGGTTCGCGCTCTGAGGTGCTCTCACCGCTCAGTCAAATCAAAACTGTTCTATTTTTTTTTTTTTTTCTCTTGGTTTCGTAGATTCCTTAATAGCCTTTTTCCCTTTCCCAACAAAGGGAATACAAGCAAATTCTGAGAAACTTGAGTTTCCCCATTAACTCTGATTTTCTGCATTATTAATTGCAGGAGATCAAGAACAAAACTGTTTTTTGGTGGTCCAGATGAGAGAAAACTGAATGGACACCTATTAGCCAGAAAACACACAGAGCTGTGCTTGGGATTAACAGAATACAATCATGTACAAGACGACACAAGATTAATGTTAAATTAATTAAAAACATGGCCTTATTTTCTTCTGAAGAAAAGGTGGTGGGTACCTTTCTCTTAGGAATAAAGCGGAAAGCAAAGTTCCTTCGCGCTATCGGCGGCTCTTTCTGCTCATTCAAATCGAAGTGTTTTTTTTCTTGGTTTTTGACTGGTTGCATAGATTCTTGAAGAGCCTTCTCCCCTTCCTGGAAGAAGAGAACGATTCCATTCCGCAGATTGGGCATTCAGATTTTACAGAAAAGGGAGCAAATTCTGAGAAACTTCTTTAACCCATTTCTGTGATTAGGAGGCCGATATGGCACCGGGGGCAGATGGAGCAAGTATCGTTTTCGTTAGGTAAGAATACAACAAGAACAGACTGAACCCAGTTTTCTATTAGTAATCAATCTAATTTGATTAGTTGGCTCAGAGCGTTTGTAGCTCACCAAACGGACAAAAGTTTTGTATTCTAGGAGAGACTCTTGACTTGGACAATCAGCTTCATGGCTTCGAATTTTCCTATGCAGACTAGGATAATGCTGCTACGCATTTGAACTCTTTACAGCTTTAAAATAAGCAGCAGAGGTGCAGAAGGAAGGATTTGTTAAAACGGATACGCGGAAGATCCAGTTCCTGTTCTTTTTCCCTTTTCCGTCCGCAATTTCTTTAATAAGACAAAAGCAATTAGATTGACGGAAAAGGCAAAAGCACTGAAACTTCAAGTTTCCAGTTTCCACCCATCTTATCCCACTATGAACGAATGGGAAGAGAGAGGAAGACGAGAAGGACGATGGACATTTCCAAATTAATGAGTTCCAGGTCATCGCTATGTGGACGGCAATGCGAAGCTGCTTCATGCTGGCGTACCCACGCATCAATTGGAAGGAAGATGACAGGCGATTTGAACTTTTTGAAGTTCTTTGATCGATTTATATGCTACAAGACATACAAGTTTAAAAAAAACTTTAAATAATACAGGAAGAAAAGAAGTTTTAAACAAGCCGGAAATATCTACAAATGAAAGAAAGCTGCTTCTACAGGTATGGACTATGCAGATTAACCATAAATTAGCTATCAAGTTTTGATTTTGGACCGAATTACACAGTTTGGGGAAAACAACATGGAAGAAGAAAAGCAAAACATCCCTTGATGAAGGAATTTAAAAGGGATGGAGGGTCCTACTCAACCCATTCACATTCGCGAAAAAGCCCACAATGTCCTGCCTGTACGGCAGAAACGATCGCCGTCGATCTCCCTCCTTGATCGCACGGTTTCTAACATAATGCAACTCGTGCGCCGACACCATCGGCCCGGCCTTGTCAGAGGATTTCGCCTTCCTTGCCTCACCGGCGGCTACCTTTTTCCCCTTCACCGCTTCTACCCTCCCATCTTTCCCGGCTGCCGACGGCGACAAGAAGAGAAAGGTCTCTTTCCCGTCGCTGCTGCTGCGATGAAGTAAATCTCTGAACCTCCACCGTTTAGACGATCCGGTAGAGTTGCTCTTCTTGCAGCGATCGGGCGACGACGGAACAGACCGGGGAGTCCAGACGCAGTATGACCCTGCAGGAAGCGCTTCCAATTCGCCGGCCTCGGACGAAGACGTCGCCGGTTCTCGGTCATCTATAAAGAGCTTGCGGAGAGGAACGCGGACGGCAGCGGTTGGCGGCTCGGAGCTCTCGCCCTTGCCGTCGGTCGAATCCTCGAACCAGACATCACGGTTGAACAGAGGAAACATAGGGCGAATTTGACCATTAGCGAAGATCTCGTCGGCGGAGATCGGCGACGCATCCGGATCCCGAACAACAAAGGTAAACTCGAAGTCATCAGAACCTGAGTCATTCTCATGGTCTTCGCCATCTTCTTCGGGCGTCTCCGCTTTGGATTCTTCCTCCACTGCAGCGTCGGTTTTTTTATGGCAAGACGAAGACGAAGAAGAAGTAGTAGAAGAAGGAGCAGCTTGATCCGCGGAGATTACACCAAACTCATCCGATTCCTCCTCAGCAGCGAGCTCGTTGATTACCCTAGCTGCAATCTCCTCAAATCTATTAGCCGAGTAAGAATTGAAGCTCGGAGAGCTCGATAAATGAGAAAACCGTTCACGCCTGTCGGCCATCTTCAGCAAAACTTCCCGCTTTACTCTTCAATGGCTTCTGTGAGAGATAGAAAGATGGGCTTGGATTTCGGTTTCCAGAACTCCGCTTTCGTCTTATTTATCCGTGAGAGAAAGCTGGGGTCGAAGCCAGGATTCCTAGCTCAAAGGTTAATGGGATTCGTTTTACCCCACCGCGTTAATAAAGGAGGCGCGACGATCACGCGTGACGCGAAAAATCTTAGAACTCGACGCCTTGACGGCTCTTATTCCACGACACCCAAGGTTCCACACGCTCGCGGACCGTTTCTAGAAGGTCCTCACTGTTCGCTAACGCTGAGCCCCTTCTCCCTCACACGAGTCGCTAAACTCGAACCACTTTAGCACTTTTACGGTTTACGCCCCTCCCCTGCCCCCACTCAAGCTGACAAAGGATTTTTACCTACTAGACGTGACACGTAGGAGGGCATTGTCGTCCTAACAAAAGCCTGTTGATACCGTTATACACTTATCACCTCCACGTCCGACACGTATTATCCAATTTCTGCTTTCTCTCGGTTACGGTTGTTGAGCTCTTACACCGACCTTACGTGTATGCGAGAGGACGGGTGGCCCTCCACGTGTAAACACATGCACGGCTTGCGACCAGAATTGATCTGCTCCGTCCAAGTGTGGGGTTCTTAAGTACCCATGGTTTTTTGAAATTTATGCGCCGGATTAACGAATATTAAACTATTATTAATTATCTGAAAGTTGGGTGGACAGGATCTCGCCCGTTCGTTTCGGCTGATTTCTATCACGTGCGTAAACGTGAGTGGGACCCAATGGAGTGACCAGGTGAAACGCGTGACGTGGTTTTAAGTACGTGCGAACAAACGGGCTCGTGGCTCTGAGATAATTAAGGAGAGATTGACATTCTAGAAGGACAACCATGTTTTGTACAGAAGCGTAGGGAGGAAGGAAAGGCCTTGAGCCGTTGACGCATTAATTTTTCGAATAAGAAGCTTCTCTGGAGCAGATAACGTTACCCAAAGTGGGGTCCGTCGAAGTCCGAGTCCGAGTCCGAGTCCGAGTCCGAGAAGCTAAACCGTTGACGTGGTTAAGTGCGCGGTCGTTGGAGTAGATGTGTGGGTGGCTTGAATGCCAAGGGTTGAAAGGTCAGAAAAAATCTGTCAGGGTTAGGAGAGGAGAAAAAAGGGTAAGCCTGAGGAGCACGCGAGAATTGAGTCCATTCAACTGCACCAAGACTTGAATGATGAGGCTAGAGAAGAAGAAAAATGGTTCGTGATTAGCCTTTATAGTGTCGACCACTTGTTCAGTTAATGAGCACACAGTAATTAATATATAATATGGACTCAAACCTAATTTAGAGATCAACAAGCCTAATTTAGAGATTTTATGAACTAGGGATAGGAGAGTGATAATTATATAATTTAATTTAATGAGAAGTTATCTCTCCGACCTCTTATCTACAAGCTTGGGTGGTTGGTTGATTTGGACATACTACTTTAAACGCTAGCAAACAAGTGATTCTGATAGTGATAAAGGTGTCAATTTTATCCATTTATCTATTTTTTTTAATTTATCTATCGTTCATCAAATTAATAAAATTGAAGCAAATCCTTACTCGATTATGTAATTAGGTAATTTTATCAAATTGCCTGTATATTTGAGATAAAACATGATTCAGGTATTTTTTTTAATGATTTTTGTAATATTCTTTTAAGGATTTTATTTTTATATTAAAATGACTTTGTTTTTAGGCCTATATGTTTTTGATAATGCGATTTTTAATATTTTATAGTTTTATAAAAAATTAAGTTATTTTTATTTACCTGTTCTATTACTGAATGGTAAATAGGTAAATAAGTGATATATAATGACAGCGGCTAGCCAATACACCTAACAAACCGATCTGTTAGGTGCAAAACGCTACTTGCCTACAAGAGTGGACAAAACCACTCTGACACCCACTCCGCCCATCGTCACGTGACATGCCCAGCTCTGATACCATGACAGCGGCTAGCCAATACAACCAACAGACCGATCTGTTAGGTGCGAAAAGTTACCGCCTACAAGAGTAGACGGAACCACTTTGATATATAAAATATCTTATTCTTTTGAGATTGAGCTTGGAACCCCTGAATAGCGGTGTCAATTTTGTATGTTTATTTAATTTTATGTTTATTACTTATTAAATAGAATAAAAATATTAAAAAATATTATTGATATTATTGATCAGGTATTCAAGCAATTTGACCCATTTATTAAATAGATAACAAAATGGGTAAGAGTTATTACATACCTGATTAATCAATGCTTTATTATATATAAGAATATTTTAGTTAAATTTTATTTAATGGCTATTTGAGATAAAATATTATTATTTGAATATATTTTATAATGATTTTATAATATTATTTTAATACATTAGAATGACATTGCTCATAGGTACATGTATATAATTATATATTTTTATATTTTTAAAATAAAAATAATAAATTTACACAATTGTCCACCTCTTTTACAAGGTGAAAGGATGGGGAATGTAAATTTGTGAAAAGAAAAAAAAGAAAATCATTTCTGATGAATCATGAACTGTGCCTCGTGACTTGGATCATAAAGAAAGATTTGTGTGATTCTGTGTAGGAGAAATCGATATATAACCAGGCATGAATATGTTTTGAAGGCAATACCTCCAAGATAATTATTTTAGTTCATGATTTTGTCTTGGGCAAAAGGGTTATAATTACAGGCAATAATCAAAGGGCTATGGAGAAAGCTTTACAAATAAGCGTCAAAGAGAATTCGATGCCATGAATGAGTTCACAAAGAATTGATGAGAAAGAAGTTAGCTCATGCGGAAACCACTCTGTTCCAGTTTTCTTCATTCTTCCGAAACCGTCCTTCTTTTCTCTCTCCCTCTCTGGGTGGTTTGCTCATGCAGAGACCGACCGTAGTCCATAAGTCTTCCATGACTTCACTGGAAGAAGATACAGCCGAGATTAGAATAATGGGATTTTATAGAACAAGGCAGTGGACGAAACAGATTTGACGTTCTAGAAAAGTATAAAATAAAAAAGGATAAAAACAATATCGTCTGCAATACGAAAAGCTGGAGGTTGACGAAGGATAACGCGGGGTTTGTTTTTTGGTTAAATGCTGGAACTGTCGAATTGGATGGAAGGCTTCTTCGTGCGTCCTTCGACTATTCTTGTTTTTCAGATTTCTCCAGAAGCGAAACCGTGAAATTAAAAGAGAGTCCGAAGTTTGAATGGAGGAAGGTGGCGACGACGCGGGTGCTTACGGCAGCTAAGGAGCTGCCCCTGGCGTAATCTTTTGCAGGATAAGATTGGTAACTCTGATTCAGATTCAACGCGGCTCATTTGAAACTCGGGTCTTGAATGCCTAAATCAAAGTAAGCCTTTAGAATCAAAAGTCGCACTTCGGACAAGTTCATAGTCAGCCTTGAGAATCAAAATCTTAAGCAACCCTTTTGGCAAATCATCCCAAATTTCTAGATCGGTAGGATAAAAACTTTTTTTCCGTTTTTTGCCTCTCATAGCCTCTTGGTTCACGGCAACTACTTCTAATTGAAAGATTATCGGGGTTTTGAGTCATTAAATGATCTCAATTTGATAAATTTCTTCAATACTGTTTGTGTCTCCCTTTACCTTGCTTGCATCATTACCGATTTTACATTCATCACCCAAATTTCATGTAATTGAGTTATTTATTCTTCAATTCCTAGTTTTGATTGTTGAAATAGATTATTATGCATTGGAAATTGATTGGGATTACTATTGCATGGCCCTAATTGGTTTAAATGTGGGGCCCACTTGACTATAAACGCATAAAATTATGGGGAAAAAGGTTCTCATATGATTGGTTGACACATTGTTGCACTAAATTGTGGTAGTTTGTGGTGTATAATGACTTAACTTAACATGAAAATTGTTGTCCAAAGGACCAATGAGGGCTCTGATGCAAAATTCTCTCAATTCATTCAAATAACTACGATATGATTTAAATAGAATGTATTACGTGTCACGATCAGTTTTGATATATTTGAGGGCCAGAATTATGGTCAAACACATAATAGACGATCCCCCTATACTTGTTAGGATTGGGTGGCTAAAAACAATTTAGTGATGACTTGGTTAGTCAACAGTACAGAGTCACGATTTAGTGACCAGATTTTGAGTTTTAGTACTTAAACAGAATCTTAGGGCATGCTTTGAGAAATTTAGTATTGTACTAATACAATTTGGGTTCCATCTGAGCCATTGTGACCGTTCTATGTTCATACTTAAGAGGACAATTGGTGTAGTTGCTTTGGTGGTCTATGTAGATTATATTATACTCTTTGGTGATGATCTTAAAGGCATTACCGAAGTTAAAAAGTACTTGACCGCATATTTCCAAACAAAATATTTGGGTCCCCCTCAAGTTCTTCCTTGGCATTGAAATTGCCTACAACAAACAAAGTATTATTCTTTCCCATAAGAAATATATATTAGATATACTGCGGGAGTATGATTTGTTAGGTGCTACACCCATAGATACACTCCCATAGAAATTAACCATAATCTTATGACACATAGGGTCTTGCTCTCAAAGACGAAACTTAATATTGTCATTTGATAGGTAAATTAATTTATGTTACAGGTACTAGGTCGGATATTTCATTTGTTGTGAGCCACTTCATGAAAAATCCGCATAAAACTCATTTAAAAGTTACTCAACGGATTTTAAAGTATTTGAAAAGTACACCTAAAAAAAGTTTATTGTATACTCAAAACAGACAGATTTAAGATGTTTCATGGCCGTTTCAGCTTCATACGTATTTACAACGTGGTGAGCAAAGCAATTCGCCAATGGAAACATGAAAGATTTCAATTTTCAAATGACCAGCCAGAAAGGGGTGACTTGCGGTGGCTCTTTTCTACTGGTTCATCAGGAGTAGGCCCAACTTCCCAATGGCAAATTACAGACTAATCCGCCATATAGGGTGAAGGAGGTATTGTGCTTTCAACCTTAATAATTTATTTCTATAAGGATCCTCAATAAGCAAATTATCAGATTCCCACATGCGTGAAATAAAATCAAAAACTCTTTCCACTGGTAGGTCCTATTGAGAACAAATTATTGGAGGCCTGGGCAATTTGGAACTGAATCCAGAACTGCAACTCTGATATTTTCATGGGAGAAAAGCAGGGCAACATCATAAGCCAACACCGCTCAAACCGTTGTTGTTTCATCACTCAAATGTTCGGCTAAAAATCAAATCCAGACAGGCTACTGCAATAGCATACAGAGTAGTATATATTATAAGCTTGGTAGTATGACATAAATACACGAATCTTCGTCTAATAAAAACGAAAACGACTAGAAAACATATACACACCTGCCGTATTCACTATTTCAGCTTAAAGTATACTTCGGTTGCCCAATTCCGGACAACTCAGGGCCGGCTCTACACCCAACTGGAGTCTCCTGTATTCCTTCAGCAAGTTTCATCTGAACTACTTCGTGGTGCATCGGGAAAAATTTAATCTGTATGGCCTTGAAAGAGATATACAGTAGAAGTGCAGAGACCACTACGAAAAGGACGGCTAGCCAGTACATAGGGCTTGAAGCACAGGTCTCCACAAATACCATGTAAGCTGAAGTTGATATTCTTGGTGGGACCAACCCATATATGACTAAGAAGATATACCAAAAGATTATGCTACCCCAAATGAAGAAGTGCTGGATCCAGGTAAAATAGCTGATGAAGAGTGCCATTTGGCAATTGACAGTCCAGACAACACAAGTGTACATAGTTACACCAAGAATCTCATAACCTGCAACTCGACCATCTTTCCTGAAGGCTTGGTGAAGGATTGAGCTGGTGGCAAGGAAGTAGATGATTATAGCACTGATAATTCCATTGAGCATCCAACCTAGGATACGAAACCAACTGAAGAGGAGGTCCCGTGCCCCTTCTTGATGCAACAAAGGGTACTGAAAAAGAAAGTGAAAATCAGCTCGATGAAATTCAACAACATTATGACACCATTGCAAGTTAGTGGCTTTCCAGGCTTTTGGAAGATCACTTGTGCATATGTAGTAAACAAACAAACTCAGTCACCACTGAGTAGTCAACAAAGACCAATCAATTAGTTTCTGTTTATTTTTTCACTGGAAGGATTCAAATTTGACTTTTGGTGATTCCCAGAAAATTGTAATAGATAAAAAATCACAAGCAAGCCATAAACAGTGAAAAGCCAATTGTACCCAGTAAATCCCCACTAGACTGATCTTGGTTGTTTTTTATTTAATCATGTGTGATGAGTCAAATATGAAATGTATAATTTTCCCTTGTTTAATCAACTTCCATTTTCCTCACTTTGACCTTCTTCTACTGCTAAACAACTGCAAACCTGAGGTGAACAGTGCCCTGATAAGTGTCCCATGAATTTCGAGAAAGCAACAATATGGCATTACTAAGTATGGTAATGGACGAGCTGATCACTAGAAAAAAGTCAATACATGCTCAGGTAACTCTATTCACTCTGATCACAAGTCAATTGTTTCTTTACACTCAAACTTCTCTTGTTAGAACCTGTCATTACACACAATACTAATTGATGCTACTGTCACATAGGACTCAATTTTGAATCTTGCAAGTTGAATTGGGAAATTTAGGAGTGACTGTGACCCAATTTAACCCAATGTCCAGCAAAAGGAAACCCTCAAAATCGACCTTTTTTACTGAAATTCCTGGAAGCAAAGTTCTGGAAATTGAACACATAGGGCTTGAGGGAGAGACGAAAAGACAGCTTTCATCCCCCCAAATAAAGAAATGCAGACACAATAGGGAGGGAAGGAAAAGAAGCAGAGGTGATTGTCAAAGAGGTGAGTGGTCAAACAGCAATAGCCAGTAAGGTTGTCTGAATTATTAAAAGCCGTAGATTTCTGCTTCTTAAGAACCAACCTGGCCCTTAGATCTGGTTCCACCCCACCCCCCAATTTAGTTCCCACAACTTTAATCACAAACAGCACAAGGAATCCATATTTTCAAGCAACATTAATCTCAAACAGCACAAGGAATCCATATTTGCAAGCTCAATGAGAAAGGACCAAGAGTAGATGTGATTATTCTCCCAGCAGTAGATGAATTTGGTGAGAAACTTCTATCCTCTCTTTAGTTTGAAGAAATACTTTTAAATTAACTGAAGCCGTTATGTCTAGCAACAAGTACTGGCATTTTTACAATAATGAGGTCATAGGAAGTAAAGGCAAACACCATTAATTCTGGTAAAAGAGTCCTCTAAAATTCCCCAGGACACTCAAAATTCTTAAGAACCCGACCTAGATTTCACAGGGCCAAATTGGGTCCTGAGTTCGTGTTATGATTCCATGATGTAGTGTGCATCTGAGACAAAATCAATCACAACCAGAGTAACACAAAATATGATACTGAATAGTGCAGACCATATACCTGAAGACAAACCCGTGCTGGAACATCTTGATCAAAAACACCAAGAGCTATCACAGGAAGCGAAGTGAAGAAAACATTATAAGAAGACATATACCAATCATTATAAGCAGGCATGCCAGAAAATGATGCATGAGCTTCGAAGCAAAAGAGGGTAAACCCAAATGCCAGGTTCTTGTAGAAGAAGTAGCAAATCTGCATAAGCACAAAATAACTTCATAACCACCATGAAAGCAATTTAACCACGATAAGTTTACTTGTTAAGAACCCAGCATGAACCCAGTATGTTCATCCAACTTCTTAACTTATTTGTAAGTTTTAAATCATCAGCAGTCTTCTTCAGTTCTAAGCAGTTTGAGAACATCCAAGTACTTGCCCCGTAAGTGATAGCCACATTGAACAAATAGACAAGTACAACTACAGATGCATTACTGCCAAAGTGTCAATAACAGGAAAAGGAAAAGGAGGTAACTAAAGAAGTTCAATAAACAGACTCCCTTACCAATGGACTACTTCATAGTTCTTCAAGATATCTTATTTATTTCATTAAAAGAAGCTCAATAAACAAGCACTCTTTCCAGACTATTTGATAGTTCCTGAAGATACTTTATATCTTTCATTTACGTGAGTGGTAATTTAATTTTTCATCATCAACATAACAAATGAATGCCCAAAAAATGAAATAGGAGTTTCACGAGACCGTTAATATGTACCATCATTGCAATTCTTCTATAACACCAGTGCCCATGTACAAGCAACAACCGTTCCAAAAACCGAAACTGAGCAATTGCAAAATCACTGGACATGACAGCCTGCAGCAAAAAACTGTTTTATATGAATATAACAACAACATAAAAAGATGAATCACAATGAAATGACAAGGATTCAACATCAGGTCAAATAAGGATTCAACAATAAGGTCAAATGTTCAGGTGAAATCAGTAAAAAGGAAATGCATGACTAAAGAGACCTGACACAGGATTTTCAGGAGGTACTCATCTCATGTTCTCTCCCAAACACCACTATAGTCTATACTTCATATTGGTGGTTTGATACTAATATATCACAATAGGACGAGATTACACCTTTCAAAAATGGAAAATATATCTAGTGATATGCTACATCCTCCACTCATACTCTTCAAACATTCTACAAATCTTTCATCAATGACCACCAAAATAAACAACGTGCTCAGTACAGATGACTCATTTAGGGTTGCTACTCATTCAAACAACCATAGGAAGCTAATAACTGTCGAATTAGTTCACACAACTTTGATCTGTCTTCATGGTGGATTTTGATTGGCCAACTGTCCATTCTCTTTACAAAAATCAGATTATTTTGAAACCAATCGACAATGACTGGCATGGAAGAGAAAGCAGAAGTGAACATTCACAAAATTAGATATGGAAGTACTAGAGAACAGCTCAAGAGTAGTATTTATAAGTTGAGAAAATCATAGTCATTGACATAGTAAGAGCATGTCCAGTGGAGATCCTATAGTACACCAGTTAAAAGGGTTTATCATGGACAGTTAAGAACCAGAAAGAAAAAGAAATAAACGGAATAACTGGTACATATGTAGAAAGGCCAGCCAACAAATGGAGCTGGCAAATGAAAGACCACTTAGCAGAATAAGGATTCATGTGGTCAATCACTATCAGGAAATATCTCTGATTGAAATGACTCTGAATCAACAAGGATGTAGCACCAATCACGACTAAAATCAGATTCCTCAAAAGAAATAAATTATTCTCATGAATAAGATACATGTTCTTATCAATATTGAGGAGCAGTAGCTGAAGTGACAATGGCCTCCATCGGACATCTCACCCTAACCAGCAGGAATTTTAGAAGCCATTAAAGAGTTTGAATGGGTAATATATAACACTAAGAAGGTGAAAAAAAACTGTACGGCCTTAATGGGGGATCATGGATTAAAAACTCAAAACTCGTAGGGATTTACTAATTACTAACTCTGAATGCTACATAAACAGCAAATCCAACAATATCTTAGTTAGAAAATACATCCAGGGGTATTTTGGTCATTTTACCAATACAGTGGTTAATTTTCTTTATGTAATCTTATTCTGCATGTTAAACGATATCAGTGGTTAAGTTTTCATGTACATAGGATGTGTAGTTAGGGAGATATAAGGAGATGTAAGATTAAGGTTTATTAAGTGTATAGGGGTATTTTTGTAATTTGTAACTCAAAACACTTATTAAGAAGTCTGAGATTTTGTGCACAGTTCCAAACAAAGAATCTCAGGCTCTTCAGAAAGTTCTTCTTTTCCTTTTTCCTTTTTCTCTCAATTTTCTCCTCTTCCTTCACCCAAATCTTGTATGGTATTAGAGCAATAGATCGTTGTTGAGAGCATTCTACTGCAGATTTTTGATATTTTTTAAGAGGACAACCTGCTGGAAGGAGAAAAACTACAAGGTTTTATGTTGGTTCATCAAAGTTAAGTTTTTTTTCCTTCTCTGCCATAACCTTAATCTTACTGGTGTTTATGAATCATTGAAGGATTTTCTACACTTTGATTGCCCTAATTTGGTTTTTTGAGATCTACGTCACCCAACCCAGTGTTGGATGCCTGCATCATCACCCAATTGATGACGTCAGTCCTAATTGCTACTACTTTTACATGATCTTGGTAAAAATAGCTGTGAATCGCTAGTTATTGGATTGATGACGTGTGCATATCCTATTTCTATGCCCTAACACTAATTTTGTGAGTGGGGCCGACATTGGTGATAAATTTGGACATCATCTGGAAGCTTAAATTGGTTATTTTGTGATTATATATCAGTATTATGGCTGAGACAGGAGAAGTTCATAGCCAGGGCTAGAAAAAATTTTGGGTTTGAAGGAAAGGATACCATCATGATTACTTCGAAAAAATTGACAAGGTCTAATTATCTTAATTGGGCCAAGTCAATCAAATTAAGGGTAGAAAGAAGTTGAAGTTTATCCGAGATGATCCCCTTGTGCCTCCAGATGATGATTGGGAGGCAGAGGACAGTCAGGTTATGACCTGGATTGTTAATAGTATTAATTCTACTCTTAGAAATCAGGTGATGAATTGTGAGACAACAAAGGCTATGTGGCTGTTTCTAGAATCTTTATGTGCATAGGAGAGTAATCTCTCTCGAGTTTATGAGCTTTATACAGATTTTTTTGGGTTGAAAAGAGGAAATTGTACTGTTACAGAATATTACAGTGCATTCCTTGGCATATGGCAAGAGATCAATATATATCATCTGTTTACTACAGATGACAATGAGTTGAGCAAACAACAAAATCCACTGCTTGTTGCAAAAAATTTGGATGGTTTAGGTATTGAATTTGATGCTATTAAAGCCCAAGTGTTAGCTTCAGATGAAATTCCTACTCTTTCTACCACTTTTAATCGGATTATGTGGGCTGAGAATACTATTGATCCTGGAATAGGTAAAGGAGGTAAGATAATAGAAGTCATTGCTTTTAATGCTTCTAATACTACATCAACTCCTACAAATTCCTCTAAAAGTAGAGGTAGAGGCCGAGGTAGAGAGGGCCCAGGCAAAGGTAGAGAACGTGGTGATGGTAAGTCAAAAAGGAAGTGCGCTCATTGTGGCAAAAATAATCATTATTTTGACAGATGATAGGTTAAGTTTGAGAAGCTTGCATGGGCTAATTCTACTACTCCTAATAGTGGAAGTGGGAATTTAGATTCTCATATGTAAATTACTCTGAGTGCTCCAAATGAGATGCAACAATTGATACAACAACAACAGCAGATTGCTTAGCGCATGGTCCAGATCTCTATTGCCTCGACCTCAGCATCTGTAGCTCATGCTTCCATCCCAGTCCATTGTTCTACCAGTGTTGACTCAAATATGGTAGTTTATCATGTTCATTCATCACCATCCTTGGTTCTTGATTCAAGAGCCTCCAGACACATGTCAGGTATGTTGTCATTGTTTTCCAATTTAAAAGAGTCTCTATGTGTCAAACATGTTAATCTTGCAAATGGCTCTACCTCTTCTTTTTTTTTTTGAAAAAGATGTATTAATAAAACGAGAGAAACTACAAAATTTGGGGGAGCAGGTCCCTTACAACCAATGATTGTAGGGTAGCTCCCTGCCTGGCAAGCGCATCTGCTGCCGAATTAGCGGATCTCAGAATGTGAGTCCGAATACAAGAAACAATTGAGGTAATTTCTAAAATTTCCCTAAAGGTATTCCAATGCCGCCACGGGGGAGGAGATGCACTCTCACACCATCCTATAACCACTTTTGAGTCACCTTCGATATGAAGAGGCCCGCTGCATTTGTCTCTGAAGATGCGGAGACTAGAGAGGAGGTTATGTAACTCTGCAGACGTAGAGTCGGATATGCCTAGAGGGCCGGCATAAGAGAAAAGCTAATTGTTGGAATGATCTGAAATAACTCCTCCGAAACCAGAAATCCCAGGGTCACCAAGAGACGAGCCATAAAAAAACAGATGGCTCTACCTCTCCTATTCAAGTAGTAGGCAATATTACTCCTGCTTCCTTTTTGTCTCCTCAGTCAGCATTTTTTGTTCCCAAGTTTCCTCAAAATTTGTTGTCGGTTAGTCAGCTAACCAAGTCAATGAGTTATTCTCTCACATTTTATCCTACTCATTGTGTTTTTAGGATCTCGCGATGAGGAAAACGATTGGTTCCGCTCGTGAGAGAGATCGGCTATACTACCTGGAGAACCATCAGCAGAATAGTCTTCAGGTGTTACATACCGCAAATTCTCCTCTACAGTGGCACTTGCGGCTAGGTCATCCGTCTGTAGCAAAACTAACTTGTATTTGCAGACTTTCCTTCGATTTATTCTTTTCAGTGTGAGTTGTGTCAATTGGGCAAGCATCATAGAAGTTCGTTTACAGTCTCGTCTCATAGAACTAGCCATTTATTTGACATTGTACACTTAGACATCTAGGGTCCTAGTCCTGTGACTAGTCTGTTTGGTCATTGGTATTTTATTTTCTTTATCGATGATTTTTGTAAGTGTATTTGGATTTACCTTCTTAAGGAAAAATTTGAGGCCTTTGATGTATTCAAATTTTTCTTCAATAAAATAAAAAATCAGTTTGCTGTTTCGCTTCATATCTTGCATACTGATAATGGCCTCAAGTTCATGAGCCATAAATTTCAAGTCTTTTGTCAAGAACAGGGAATTATTTATCAGACATTTGTGTTTTTACCCCTCAGCAAAATGGAGTAGTTGAACGTAAGAATCACCATTTACTGGAGGTAGCTAGGACTGATGATACATATGCATGTGCCCAAGTCTTATTGGGGTGATATTTCTTACAGTATGTTTCAAATCAGCGAGTCAAAATAATTTGCAGTTTTATAGAGCTGGATTAATTTTACTATTTTCCAAGGGTAAGAACAAAACCTTATAAGATTGATGAAGACAAAGATTTTAATTAGCTAATGAAATAGCTATTATATTATACTGCTCCAAAATTTTCTAAACTTCTATCCATGTTTCGAAAAAAAAGGTATCCAATGGCAAGAATTGTACAACTAAACTTCATGGGTCTTAAAATGCAAATGCTTATCTACATTCTATTGACCACTCTATTTCTCTATTTATGGGATGATGACATTAAACCTGCATTCCCTCAGCACCACTGATGCCAACTCCAACATCAGCCTCTTGAAGCATCCCCACATCATTTGCTCCATCACCAATTGCTAGTGTTGTCCGTCCAGTATTAGTCTTGACCATCCTTGTAACCTGCATAACTTTACATTTCTATCAAACTTTTTTTTATGTCAAGCTGTCCACAAGAATCAATATAAGGAGTAAGGGAGAGGGTGATTACAAATAAACCACTCACCAACGCCTTTTGCTTAGGTGAAGAACGGCAGCAAATAACGGATGCACAATCAATTGCAAGCCCTAGAAACTGTTTCTCCAGACTTTCTGTGAGAGCATACTCCAAAGATTTACCATCAATAATCAGTGCACACACAAGAGAAGTTTCTTTTGCAGCATGAACCTCAAATTGTCCTTCATGTATTTGCATTTTTACACTTTCATGTGAAACCTAATAGAACAAATAATTTCAAGAGGCAAATACTAACAGAAAGTAGTTCTTAAACAGCAAAATTGATTCATAAAGAACATTTTGAATGTTTAGTACCTTTGCCAGTGCTTCCTTGTTTCCTTGCTTCTCCAAGACAGCAATTTCAGGGATATCCAGTGTGATTACAATCTGCTTCATACCTTGCCTCAGCAAGCTACATGCATAGCTGTCAGAACCCAGCAAGTTAAAATGCTAACACAGTACCACAACTCAAGATTTAGTGTCTGTCAATACTATTCCAAAAATAAAAATTCGGGTACAGGGAAGCTAAGCAAGCTGACCCAATATTAATTGCAGTTTCCATTTTATCGCCTGTCAAAACCCATATATTTATCCCAGCTTGTGCCAGCTTTTCAATGCACTCAGGAACCTTGAAAACAATTCAGAAATTCATCATATGAACATGATTAGATAGAGGATATCCAGCTAAACAACAGGCGTATTTTGACAATCAGATAATACTACGAAGCAAGGGACTCCAGTACCAGATTTTAATTGTCTGATTACCTTTTAAGTGAATAACCTGCTTGCTCTAAAGGAAGATGAAAAACAATTAGAATATAAAATTTGCAACTCACCCCTTTCTGAAGTTTGTCCTCTACTGCAGTAGCACCGAGAAGGATCAAATTCTTTTCTATTTTACCAGCAGCTGCATCCACCTTTGCATCTCGATCGGCACTTACAGAATTTTTTGCCTCCAAGAATTCTTTCTGCCATTTTTGATACTCCTCTTCAGCAATCTCTCTGTATGCAACTACCAAGGTTCGGAGGCCTGCTTCGGCGTACTGTTTGACATGATCAATTGTCTGATCAACAAACTCATGGCCATCTTCAGCAAGCCTTTCCAACATTGCGCTGGATCCGTGGAAAGAATATATAAGAACTTCAATTTTGGCATACTTTTTTGCTTAACACGTATTACAAATTTTAGTAAAAATAAGATCACTAGCAAATATTATCAGAGTGCAGGAATACATGTTGTCTAAGGGTTCAAAGTCTTGAGGCCTCAAGTCAAGGTATAAAATTTAATGTTATTCTTCTAAACTCAGCAGGTCAAATGACCAGCATCATTTTCATCCATATTCCTTTCAAAGACACTGATGGCTTCATATGGTCCAGTACATTGGACATGGAGAGAGAGAGAGAGAGAGAGAGAGAGAGAGAAAGAGAGAAACCAGTTCAACCTTTAAAAGAATATACTGAAAACTTTTAAGGTCTTCAACATTTTGGAAACATGACACATAAAAAGTTGCCACCACATAGAAAAGGGATATACGAGCCTCCATAATATCATTAGCTAAAGTTTAGCAATCCCTTTAATTTTCTTTATCTTCAAGGTACATCACCTACCTTAAGGAACAAAAAAGGATTTAGGAAAAGAAGTAGCAAATCCAAGTTTATTTTGGTTCTAATAGAACCACTTTATGGCCCGACTTTCCATCTTCAAAGAAGCAAAACTATCTCAAAGAGTCGCCTGGAAAAAGTATGTCCTACTTCAAGAGGAATAACCCAAATATCAATAGAACTGGAGAAAAGGTCTCAGTATCAAAAGCTTTTCTAGCAGATTTTACATTGACATGTCTAGGCCCCCTTTCTAAAGCAAAACTTGTATGGGAGCTTCCCGTGAAGACAATCACGCCAAACAACCTGACACAAGACGTGGAAAACATATGTATTCGGCCTGTAGAGAACACACACACAGACCACATAGAACACAAACACGGGCTAGGTTAGCTCTAATACCATATAATAAGCATACATTACAGTATAATGCAGAATAAATAGTGGTTGGGTCAAGAGGAAACGAGATTAGGGCATTATGTCAAGTGATGAAGCTTAATACCTTGCATTAGGTCAAGAGTTGAAGCCTAATACCATGCAATGTGTGCCTGAATTTATGTGGGTTGAATCTCTAGAAATTGAATTCAGGTTTTTTGTTGACAAGCCCGAGGTAAGAATTTCTGGCAATCAAGTTGTCATTTTTTTGCTAACAACCCAATCTCTATGAGAAATTAAACACATTGAAGTTGATTCAATTTATTAGCAGTGTTGCGATGAGTGTAATTTCTACCCCCTATAATCAACTTGATGATATATTTACAAAAGTGTCGAGTAAGAAAGAGTTATATCTATAACCAACTGAGATTGTTTGACATATATGTCCAAACTTGAGTGGGAGAGAGCTCAGCAATATCAAGTAATGACATACATGTAATTTGGGTGTTAAGGGCATGGAATTTCAACATGGACTAGAGAACCGATGCAGGCAACTGAAAACCAGGGTTGGACCGCCCAAGTTGAGTCAGACATCCGATGCGGATCAGGTCAACAGCTGGACTTGATAACGCTGAGAGCAAATCGAGGGGGACATGCCCATAATGAAACAGAGAGTCCAAGCCCCCAAACCAAGCTGTGATCTCCTGAATCGCAGTTGAGCAGGCTGATTTACGGGTCGACTCACCAGGTCGGAAAACCATTGTTAAGAGTGGTTGAGTGTTTGGAGAGTTTATATTGTGGGCAATTTAGACACATAACTTACTGTAATGCCTAACATAAGCCTAACACCAGAGGCATGTTTATTCAGGCTGTAATTATCGCTTAAGTAATGAATATAAGAGGGGGAAGGGTCACTCCAATGCCCAAATGTCCTTTCTTCTTGACACCAACTGTTGGTACCTGTTTCTCTATCTATTCTGCATCCTATCTAAACTTAATTTACAATCTGATTCTCAGGCAAGAAGCAATTTTCTGCCAAATATTGTTAAAGAACTTCATTTGACAGCCCAGTTCAGGCTTAATCTCACATCTAATATTGAACAAATCTATTACCCCTTGGTTCTGACCTTTATTTTTAGTAAAATCACAAACAGTACTCAAAAGGTTCTCTGGTTAAAGGCAAAACTAAAGGTCTTCCATTCAGTAATTCTTTGAAAAGGGTTATCCATAAGTGTCTTCATTTTCATTCACAAAGAAAGAGAGAGAAAGAGTGAGAGAGACTGGCACCTGTCTGCACCCTTGCACAAGAGCAACAGCTGGCCCTCCTCATTCTGCACTATGACAGACATTCTCTTACGTGAACTAGAAAACTCCAAAACATGAAGAAGCTTGTAGAACCTGAAATTCGGATGGGGTCATGGACAGCATATACAAGGGAACTGGGAGAATATCATAGAAACCCCAGAGTGAAAGTCACGATGAGAGGTCCTGAAAGCTCACCGATCAACTTTCTTTCCTGTCCTTGGGTCCAACTCATGCAATGAAATACTAGTTTGGGTTCTTTCGTAGAATTCAAAACCAAGCATTTTTGCTGCTATGACAAAAGCTGCTTCATCTGGGGACTCTGCTTCATAAGAGATATAATTTGATTCCTCATCCACGTCAGGAATCACAGTATGGCAAAGAGCAAGGACACGAAAGAATTTCTGTATGAAATCAGCATGAGGTTCATGTACCCACTGTCCATTCATTATCCTACCATCACTAAAGTTGAAACCTTTTACCAGTAGTCTTTGCCCGTCAGACTTACTTATGCCATCCTCTGGATTTAGAGTTGAACCCCCTGCTTTCCTAGCCATTGCCCTCTCCACTTCTGTTATCCCACGGCCATATGCAGTTCCAGCAATCGAACATTTCAAGAATTCCATTGAGTTACATGTTAATGTACCAGTTTTATCAGAAAGTATGGTATCAACCTGGCCAAGTTCTTCATTCAGGTTGGAAGTGCGGGCCCGAGCTGGTTTGTCTGCTTCCTCATAGTACATGTCAACATCTTGATTAATGAAAATACTCTGCAGTACCTTTACAATTTCTATGGATATATATAAGGATATAGGGATCAGATACCCATACAACATAAGGCCCGTCAGAAAATGGAAAAAACCAGCCCAAGCTGCTTTTTTAGGATCAAAGAATATCGTGGAATCATTTGGCCTAAGATACCATCTCCGCAACTTCCCCTTGTGTATATCCTCCCGGGTTTTGATTCCAAATACCACAGATCCCACAGAAGAAATAGTAATCAGGATACTGAAAAGTACATAGATTATTTTATCCATTTTCTTCTCTACTTTACTTCTCTTAGATGGAGGGTCTGTAGCATTTTGCATCACCTTTGTATCATGACCAGCGAAAATCACCACCCCATATATGTAATGTGTGTTCCGTAACTTTGAATCTCTGAGAAGTACCTGTTGCATTGAAAGAGGATACTGCCCATCCTCATAGTAAAAGGTTCCAATGAAGGAATATAAATTCTCATTTGGGTCCTCACACTTGATCAACGCCTTAAAGTTTTTGAAAGAGTTTTCATCACGCAACGATGATGTCACCTCCAAGCTCTGTTTAAGCTTTAAGTTTGTTTCACCATCAAGGTTCATAGTCTCAACATAACAAATCCCATCATCATAACTTGATGAAAGCAGAAGAAGATCCGCAGGAAAAAACTCATCCTTCTCCACTTTTACAAGATCTCCAACCCTAATATTCTTCCATTTGGTTCTGTGGAAAGCATGATCACTGCCGTAAACTTGCACTCTCCGATTGTTTACCTCAATATCCTGAAAATTTGAGAATTCTCCAATGTTATCATTCACTCTAAAACCCCGATTCGAGATGCAGGTGTCATTAACATATATGGATTTTTAGAGAAGTATCATACAAATGCTCAATTATTTTCTACACAGGCATGAACATTTAAGGAATACACATCAGAACTGGAGTTGAGCAAGTAAACTAAGTGGCAATTTTCAAAGATTGACAGATATTGACAGAAGGACGGTCAAAAAAAGATGGATAAGACACTTCATACTATGTCCTTCTTCTTTGAGACAGCATAGATTGATTGATTGAGAAATACACAGCCATGATTTCAAGCTCCCTTTTCTCACGTTTCAAGCACACATTGCGCTTCCTTCCCTAACATGTCTATAAATCTACCTAGTTTGCACAAAAAGGAATCACTAAAATAATAGTATAGTTTCCCCAACAAATCAATTACTAATTGTTTCAGTATTGTGTTTGCATTCCCCTCAGACCCTTTAACAACAAGAACACTAAATCAAATGCACATAAAGTGACAAGATAGTAGCCAAATAAAATGAAGATCACCATATGAGCCCATCAAACAATTTTAACAATAACCCGGGGATAAAAAAGTAAGAATATAAAAAATAGTCACCTGTTTTTTCCGGCTCCAGTCTTCCACTGCTTCCTTGGCCATAGTGGCTCCAATCACAATTAACAAAGGAACAAGGAGACTAACAGCAGTATAAGGTGCCAGCGGACTAAATGAAACAAAAGCCACCACGAGAAAATAAATATTCGCAACCCTCCTAAACTGCTCAAACAAAGACTTAGGAATGAAATTTACAACTGTATATTTCGTGGTCGAAACATAGTTTCCTGTGTAGTTCAGCAAGGCTGATTGAGGGTTATCAGGTTCATTACAGTGTACGACCCTAGAGTACCCACTCTGACCAATCTGAGAGTGACCATCCTGAAACGAAGATCGGAGGCAAGAGAATGAGTAGATTTTGCTGAGACGAATCCGTCTTCTCCTTCCTCTAGGCATTTCTTGCGCGGTAAATAATGTGATTTATATCTTAACTACATTGAAAAGTAAAGATGATCTCAGAATTGCTCTATTTGCAAATTGCAATTGCTGCTTCTCATAAGTCCTTGGGAAAGTCGTCGTATCACAAAAAATGCCACGGTATGTGAGTTTACCTGCTCCCTCCATCATGCTTCAGCTACCTTGTAATCGCACCAATAATTTATGTCATGCCGTACAAGATGTAGAATTCCCTTCAGTAGAGATCAGAATAATAAATTTCAGTTCTCTACACAAAATCTTACGCGAAATAACAAAGAGCTTCACAATTAGCGTTATCTCCATCATACAACGAACTAAAAAGAATACCACCCGCTAAAAACCGAGTTCAAAACCTATTTAAACTTAATATTTTTATTATTACATATTTAAAATAATTTCGACAGGAAAAAAAAAAAAAAGAGGAAAAACTAGATCACATTTTATGAGTTTGAGGCAAATATTCCAGGACATGACGATAAAGTAATTCTTGTTCGAAGTTGATTTGGGTAGCTGATTTTTCCCAGAAGTTAACAGAAGCGGTTGATGAAAGGCCGACAAAGATATCTCAACCAACTCGGAAAACTTTCAGCAAATTAACTCCATAACCGGTGATGCCTTAAATAAAGCGTCAAAGAAACAAACTAGAAATCACATTTTCGCAATAATGCCAGTTAGGGATGGGGTAGAACTTAAAGAAACTCTTCAACCTTTATGGCTCTGAGAAGAAAGCAAAGAACTCAATAAAGCATTTGCTGAAGAGAGGAAGCCAAGTAGAACACATCCCTATTTTCCGGTAAGTTCAAAAAGTTAAAGTCGCCTGACAGCGAATTCGCCAGGACTTCAAAGTATACAAGTTTCAGTAGATCACAAAGCAAATAAACATTATCCTAAGACGAGAAATCAAAACCTTAGTAAGCGAAACGAGCCTAGGAACCGTCACAGGAAGCTTCCTTCGCTCCCGTCACTAGAAAACGGAAACAGCATTCTTGAAACCGAGTCCACGTCAGAGACACTGTGCAATTCTCTTCAATTTTGTCGCGAGCAAAACACATCCTCGGAGCAGTCCCAAAAACGGCAGATTCTTTCTCTGCAGCGAAGTCAGACTACATTCGGGTGCGAAGGACGAAGCGACGGAAAGTAGCAGAGAGAAAGGGAGTAGGCGGCTTCACTTCGTTTGCGCTTTGCGGAATTTATAATCGAAATGATGTCGCGACGGAGGCCGTAGACAGGACCGAGAAAGCGCCATGAAGACGTGGAATCTCTTCTTAGTATCCTCCGTTACCTCGGGGCTCCGCTAGAAACCAGCATTCGTGGGCCGCTGCAGCACCCGGTTGTTGCGTGTATCACGCTGGTTGGAACAAAAATCTGTTGTGTCGCAGTCGCACACGCGCACAAACGCAGGCCCCCGTGTTCATCTGCGACGATTGCTCAGCCCATTTTATTCATCGCTCGCTGGAATTACCTTTCCCAACCAAAGGTAAGCTGCGGGAACGTGCATCACACTCCAGTTCAGGGCAACGTCAATTTCAAGACGACCTTGACATTCGTTAGACGCGTGGCGGAACGAAATTCGAAACTCTCTATCGTCTCTCTACCGACATAGAATCCACTGTGTTCAGAACTTGACCGCGTAATAGATAATAGCTGGAAGATTTGTCTCCTATTTAACACTTTGAAGCGACTCAAAATCGATGCTTCCTAAAGAGGGCAATCCTTGTTTGTACTACGATTATGTAGTCTTTAACAATAAAGACTAGTAATTGTAAAGACTTTGTGGAAACATACGGTTTCAGGGTATCATGAAGCTTAGAATCACCAACAAAAAACAGGAGAATATTAGAGGAGAGGGGAGAGGTGTTTGAACACAAACAAACTCTTGAGTTGGGGGGTTAGGGCTCTCTCATTCCTTGATGACAGCCCACTTCCATTGCCTTCCTTCCACTAGAAGAAAGGGAATGAAAGGAGATACCCTTTATAGCCATCATCCCAAAGGGCTCTCCCCACCTATTCTCATCACATTTGACAAGATGGGAGGAGACTACACCTTTTATAGGTTTAATTTCTTAAGTTAGTTTTTTAAGAAGTGATCAAATCCATAATTACTATTTAGCTATTAACACAACATTAATAGTTTCAAATCTTATAAAAAATAATTATGAATGAAACTCAATGGGACTTTAAAAAATCTTCTCATGGCTAACAAAGTGATTGGTTAAGTCCATTGATTTCCTAAACCAAGAGGTCTAGGAAATCCCAAACTCAACTCTATGTATGTAAACACTTTTTTTACACTAGACCTAAGTGATAGAGCTCAATGTTCTAAATCCTTTTTTTTTCATGGCTTTTTCATTTTATTTATTGATATGAGAAGTATTTGATGGTAGAAAGTTGAAGGTTGGGAAGGAAGGGAAGGATAATCGACCCATTTCTCGGGGGATCAGTCACTTACGGCTTGTGCTTGAGGGAAATGATTTTTTCACTAAATTCAAAGAAAATGCAACTCTTTAGATTTTATCAAACCCTATGATGCTACTTCGTCTATTCTCCCTTGACTTAACTTATACTCTCTTTCTCCTATCTCGTGTTTTCTTTACCGCCATAGTGAATGCCAAATAACTAGCAAGGAAGTATTTTACTTTCAAAGTTCAATACTAAAAAAGCGAGATGTTATGGCCACTACATTGTTTTGTATTGCCAATGAATCAAGTATTCATCAACCCATCATTTTTTATGTATTTTTTGCTAGTTGATGATTGTAAAAGGTAAGGGATCTAGAGATCTAGAAGAATCAATTTTTAGCAATATTTGGTAGAATTGTTATCCAAATCTCAACCCTCAACTTAACTTGGGTAATGTGAAATACAGGATGAATGGTTGAACTAATTGGAAGATCCAATTTGTAGGCCATTGTTCAAATCCTATCTAAAATTTGTTACTACCCATAATACCTTAGAGACAACTTAGAAAAAGTGATTCATCATAGTGTACCTCATATGTACAGTTATGGCTTCATATAGACCATAACTATCTTAATAAAGTCCCCGTTGATATCTAGTTTATCTTAAGCAACCTCTAGTCTTGGTAGGCACTTTGGAGATGATTAGTGAAGTCTTTCAAAAGTTCACCTTGTTATAGGAGGATGATCCCCCACAAAACACCTTGAATCAGGAGATGAACTTCAACCGCAATACTTAGTTCATCTCCTGACATTGTTAGTGGTGCACCAGCACTTGATTCATGTTGATGAACCAAATGAATCCGAAGATGATGCCCAAGGTTTAATTTTTGGATTCATGATTCCATAGTTTTTTGGAAATCATTCGAATGAAGCACCAGGTTGCATTGTCGTGGGAGGTCAAAAAAAAAAATTTCTCTCCCGCTCTCTTCTCTCTTAGTCTCTTCTTCCTCTCGCATTTTTTCTCCCTCTCGGCCTCCCCCTCTCTCTCTCTCTCTCTCTCTCTCTCTCTCTCTCTCTCTCTCTCTCTCTCTCTATTGTAGCACCTCTAACGTAGCGTCGTCTCCGTCGCATCACCCCCTCCATTGCAGCCCTCGCAGTGCCCCCTTTCTCGGTTGTCGCAGGGCCGCCTCTGTCATTGCGTCATGAGGAATAACACGCACTGCTGACAATTTAATTTTTCCTAAGTTAGGAAAAATTAAACCAGCACTAGTTCTGCCTAAGTTTCGGAGCGAACCCGCCCAAGTTCAGCCAAGATAATCCGGGTCAACCCGGTAAAAAAAAAGGGATATTGCAAGCATTTGATCAATAATATTTTTATTTATTCATTATATTTATTTTGTAATTAATTTATTATATTAGTGATTTAATAATAGTAATTAAAATATTATTAAATTAAGCATTTGATCAATTATTTTGGTTTTGTTCACCCATTTTTATAATTAATAAAACCAATGGTTATAAATTTAACAAAAGAATATTATTAATTAATAATACGTAAAAATATATAGTGTGTTAAAGTTAGCATTTGATCATTTGATCAATTACTTTTGTTTAATCATTCCTTTTAATGTTAAAGTATATCTTATGTTATTAATTTATTATATTCGTTTTTGTTATTTTTAACTTTATTTTTATTTTTTTATAATTAATCTCGTGCAAAGTTAATTGGCTCATGTAATTACTGTATTAATGTATAATAAACTGCAATCATTAAATAATATAATATATAATTTAATTAATTAGTATATTGATATATCTTAATTATACATTAAATTACTTATTAGTGTAGTAATCGTGTTTTTTTTACTTAATTTGGGGTTTAGGTATTATGTTTTAATTAAATACATTATTACAAGTTACTCATTCTCTTGTTTTTTTATATTTTTCTCATTTGGGGCACTAACATTGGAAACTGCTTTCCAGTGCACATGAATTCGTCCATACTAACACCAAATTTGAAGTTGAAGTTTGTGTAGATGATTCAAATGATTTAAAGTTGAATTTGAAGTTGAGGCTCATGTGCCAAGTTTGTTGACTAATCTCCCCCTTTGTGTATGATAAGTGAAATTCATCTTCAAATGGAACCCTTAGAGTTTAAAAATTTTGTTATCAAATCTAGGTCCCAATTTGAAACAATCGATCATGATATGCGATGTAACTGGACTACTCGATCCATAAACACCTCAACTACTATTCTATCCATATATGGATGCTCTGTTTGGTAGAAGTGCACATGTTTAGATACGTGATTCACAACTACGACCGTACAACTGTGAAAAGTTGGTAATCCATCGATAACAATTTGTGGAGATGTCCATCCATATCAGTAATGATTGATGCAACCCTTCAAGTGATGTCATTTCATACTTTTGTCATTGACACTCTAGACATTCAGCTACAAACTTCTTACCATAAATTTGAAGTCTTACTAGTAGAAATTCTACATTAGATGGACATAAGTGTAGAGGTACCTAATATGACCAATTAAAAATGTGAGTACCAGCAGGGTCATACATTTGCAATGCATCAGTAAAAAGGACTTCAATGTGGTGATCTCGATTACGAGATAGTGGTAGTCCTTTCGAATCTTACAAGATGTCCTTCAAGATGTCCTTGAAGCTTCATAAAGACTACATAGTAAGTCACCCTAGTTGTTGCTTTTGTATTGTCAATATTTGTATCACTTTGGAATAAGATGGGTGCAAATAGTCCAATTCTTACTAATTTTTTACTATACTTGCTAAACTAATGACATGTATCGACTATGTATTTATTCCTTACAATTTGTAGTAGTGCCCATCACTTTGAGCAGATGCCAATGTTTACTCTCAAAGTTACAATGCATGTCACCAAAATTGTGACAATCAATACACCACAAACACCACATTGGTTCCTTGGAGTGGTAAGAGGTCCATAATGCTTGAAACTAATATATTCAAGAAAGAAACCCATGAGTGTGTTGTCAAGAGTAGTCATCTTACTGCCATCAACTAATGCAACATCTATGTTTGCTCCGTTCATTCCCTACCATTGGTAATTGACGTGTCAATTGTGTGTTAATGAAGTTGTGTCTACACTTACTATTTGAAAAAAATACAATTGGTTGTTATTCGATATTACTACTATCTTGTATGGTTTATGGTGTTTATTCTCCCATCACCACGTGTATGGAGATACAAAAAAGTTGTGCTTCAATTTTTTTAATGTTTCTAGTGGTGGTAGTACCTTCTTATCGTGATGCTCTAGTTATCTCCTCTCAACCCTTTAGTGTCAGATCTATGGAAATTCAATTTGGACTCATGCAGTCATATCAAGCACAACAAAATATTTTTCCATGTCGTGTTTGCTCTAGAGTCTCTATCACCCTAAAAAAACTCGAACGTCTAAATGATTTGAGTTTCTCTAGTTTTTATTTTCTTGCATTATCACCAAATGAATTGCTTTTATTTATTTATTAAATTTTGTCAACTAACTCTCAGTTTAACATTATAAAGAAGATTATGAATTTAAGATAGCTATTATGATTTTTTAATGCGACTTTTTAGTGTGAAAAATACTAAATATAATACAATAATATTTTTATAATATTAAAAAACACATATAATGGTGCATAGCTTAAATTGAAGAATATTATGTTGTATTTTTTGAGATATGGAACTAAATAATAATAATAGAGTCTTGAATAATGTAGTGAGATGCAACAAGTTATAAGTGTATGTCACATGCGACAAGCATAAAAAATGATCGATCAATTCAATTGGGTTAAATTAAAATCATATTATTTTTTTTTATCTTATTTTGAAAAAAGTTGGATCTAGCATAAAATTCATGGTATGACCCAACTAGTTTAGTTGGTTTGGGTCAAACCACTTCAATAGAGTTCAATTTGATAACCCATGAATGAAATTTTTATTTTTATTTTTTATTTTTATCAAATAAATGATTCATAGTGGGAATCAAATATTTTACATGAAAAACTTTTTACTAGCTTAGGTCCAACCATGGTTGAACTTGGTCTTATTGGTTATATAAAAACTAACCATCCTTCCGATTTGATGACTAATTTGATTTTTAATAACATTGGTGCCACCAATAACAATTTAACTCCAGTCTATATATTATTTATAGTAAAAAAATGGAAGGGCTAAAATTTTATCATCATAGATAAATTTTATAAAATTTTACAACATTTTAAGGTAAATGTTTGAAAGCACCACTGATTATTTGTACCGTAATAGAAAAACAAAAAAAATGATAGAAAAATATTCAATAATCATTTATATTTAAAAATTATATAAACTTTTTTCTTTCACTATAGTGCTTATAATTTTATTTGTTTTCATTTGTTTATAAGTGATCAATAAAAACTAGGATAAAAAAATTAAATAATAATTTCCCTTTAATTTTTAAAATCATAAAATATACAAATTATTACATTTTAATGAATTTCTACTCAATGCTAAACATCACCATCTTTATTATTTTATTGCCCACTACGGGGTGGGTGGAACATTGACAATGTGACAATGTGACACGGTGAGTCATCAAAAGTATTTAATTACAGTGATTAATGTAATTATATTAATTGCAAGATTTAACATAATTATAAAATAGGAAAATTCTCTAGATTTAATTGATCATATGATCTAACTTATTCTATTGAGTTGGAATTTATTATTTTAAAGGAAAAATAATATAGACCTTAATTTTAAATTTCGTCAATAATATTAAATTAGATGATTTAAATTTAATTTATTATTAATTTAAATTTTATTTATGTTAATATTTATTTTAGATTTTGTATCTTAATTAATATTTAAGAATTAAATGGATGTAATGGCCAACCTCTTTTTTATTTATTCTGAAAATATAATAAAATAAAATAAATGACAAGTGAAATTTATCATCAATTGATAACTAATATATAAAATTTATGAAATGCACCACAAATGTATGACAAAATTACCCCTTGAGTCGTTTCGTCCAAATTTTTTCTGACAAAAATACCCCCAGTAACTTAGTATTATTAAACAACTAGCATGTATTATATTATCACATTAAAACCCCTCACCACATTAACTATTATATTATATATAATTTAATAGTGAGAATTTAGATATTGAAAAATAATAAATCGATTAACTATTTTATGTTTATATGATTAATTAATTAATTAATATCAATATTAAGATTTTAATTATTTATTAATTTATCACAATTTAAATTCTATCCTTTAGTTTATTAATATAAAATTTAAATCTATCATAATATTTCATTAATAAAATTTATCTTTGCACTTTACTCCGCATTTTCCATTGTGCACACTAACATGAAAAAAATACTTTACACTGTATTTTCCATTGCGAACACTAACACAATGAAGTAATTTACATTCATTTTGACTTTCACTAAGTAATCCACTTTCGGTTTCCACTACACTTTCAAAGTGGCACTAACCCCCTTAATAAACTTCTTAGACATCTAATTAGACCCTACTAAAGCCTAATAAACTTATAGGTCCTTATTTGAACAATTGGTTTTATTAATGGATTGATTTGGACTAGAGTGCACCTTTGTTGATAGTTCTACCAATAACAATATCAAATGTTGTCACATTTTTGTTTGGTGACTCTCTTAGTCCTCCACATTTCTACAAACTTTGGTGGTTCAAATTAAGTTTTTAAATTTCTACGACTTATCATCGATATCATCAAATAAGAAACAAAAGGGTGGGTGTATCTCATGCTAGTATTTTATATTGAGTAATAGATATCGAAATTTGACCTATCCAATACACTTCATATTAGTTTAATATTTGCCTGATTTATAGGTGACGTATATTCGCTTGATTTACAAGTGACGTGTTAGCTAATGCACCGGATAAGTATCAAAATTTGAGGTCCCTGATACTCCCACCTTTGAGCGAAACTATAATATTGCAAGAATAATTCAAAATTTTGTATTTTTATCAAAATTCGACATCAGTAATGTAAAACTTTTATGTAAAATCTAGAGATTGGAATCATTAAAATCCAATAGATATAGTGATATATTGTCCATGACTATTAAGTGTATGTTAAAAAACTAAGTAGTGAAAATTATTAACTTAAAATAATAATTACATAAATATGATATCATTTGGCGAGTTAGCTCATGATATAGCAAAGTGACTCAGTTCTGCCGGATGGATTGAATCACTCCTTCTATCTTGAACAATTTTTCTTAAATTGTCCAATGCCTAGTCTTTGGATCATTTGACTCAGATTTCTAGGAGGCTCAATCAGTTGGTGAGTTTGAGTCAAAATTGATAACCTTGATTTGAATTCTTCATCTTTAAGCAATTTGAGTGATAATTAACGAAAAGGTGAATTCGACCCTTGATCCTAAAAAATTCAATGTGATAATAGTAGAAGGTCAACAACACGTGCATTCGTCCGATCGTTTCCTTTCAGAAATCGGCAACGCTGGTCATGCCACATGCGTGGGCATCGACGAGATCGACGGCCAGATTTCAATCTGGCGGCGGCGAAGCAGATCGAAAAAGCGGCATTTGCGCGAACGGGTAAAGAAATGGGAGTCGCATGCTTGTTCGGCTGACAAGCAGCTTTGGCAGTGGGGACGAAATAGCAAATGGAGTGTCTTAGAGGTAACAAAATCTGCTTTCGCCGTAAAATCTATCGATAAATTCAGAGCGTCGCCTCTCACCGTAAACAACGCCACGAATCGCTAGTGTGTGACGGGTATCCGCCAGACACACTTCAGACGCCCTAGGCGCTGTACTTTTCTGACCGGGTGACTGGCAGTGAGAGCATCTCACTCTGGCATCTCTGACCGACATCTCTCACATTAACAGCTGCGAGGTTGCAGTTTACTCTTTCTTAGGAGCCTCTGTTACGCTTGTTTTGTACCAACAATGAAACTGAAAACTTACAAAGACCAACCTTGGGGCTGGACCCCATGACCAAATTGCGAAGCAGCAACCTTCCTCATATCCTCCTCCACTGTTTCACGTCTTCCTTCTGCAACTGAATCTCCCCTAGAGAAAAGAGAGCGAGAAAAGAGAGTAAAAGAAAACATCCACCTTTTTTTTTCCTTTTCTTCTCTCTCTTACTTCCATTGATCAACTCTGATCGTCGAAAGAGACAGTTAAAAGCAATAAGAGCTCTAAACTACGCACCTTGGTGGCGGACGGGACGAAGAAGTTTACACCTCGTTCGTGAATATCTAGTAGATCCCTTCCCCAGCTGCGTTTCCTGTAAACGAGAACGGAGTAAATGCAATTCTCATTTTCTGCTGATAATCTGTTATTTAAACCCTAGATTTGTGCGTCCAGATCAGGTGTGTTTGGTTTCTGTCATATTTGTTTAGCTGTATTTTATGTTTATGTTATGAATTATGTGATTAAGCCAAAGACTTTTGAATTGTGTTAATGTACGTGCTTTCGGTTTCAACTGTTCAATTTTTGCTGGATCAAATGTTTGAAATAGAGCATTGTACTTTCTCATTTTACTTTAATTTTCGTTGTTTTGTCTCTTGAATAGTATTCTAATATATCCTTAGTGTTGTCGTTGCTTCTGGATGAAAAATACGAATTTTGAAGCTGCAAATACCCTTTGTCTCAGAATTTATTGTTTCTATATGTCAATTATTGTCTTTGATTGGTGCTGGTGGAAGGAAAGCATGTTGCAAATGTGCACTTGTGTTATTGGCATTAAGGCTTAATAGATGTCTTGATATGGATCGTATGAGTTCTCCATGAATCTACTCTATTTGATGTCCTTCTCATCCCGTGGGAATATCAGTGATGTGGCATGGAAGACGAGACATAATTATTGCAAAAAAAAGTCAGAATCTGCACACTTAGAGTGGGTTCAAAACTTAATTATAGTAATAACATGATACTTTACACAGAGTCAATCTCTTCTGCCCAGCGCAAAATTGCCTACTTGGCATAAATGCTGTATTTTTAATGAACTTAGGAAGAAAACGGGATTGCTATCATTGTTTAACAAAAAAATTATGGAATGTTAATTGCAAGAGAAGTTATCCCCTTGTGAAAACCATAGAAACCCCGGTTTAGGAAATTAACACCTAAATTAGCTTTACAACTGGTTAAACTCTTATTTTGGTACCCTATCCCCAAATTGATGAAAGATCTGGTGCCTATATCTTCTGTATATTATCTTTTCTGTTAGAAGCTTCCTCAGATATTTGCTGCTTAAATATTTTCAGATTTGGTATGGCATTTAAAATCTCACTTTTTGACAGAAGTGCAAGATTTTGAGAGTTGCTAAACCTCTCTTGGTAATGGAGGTTAACCACTGATATTTTAATTTTTTTAGCTATATGCCAAAGGAATGCACCATTATGAAATTCATGCTGCACTCATCAGAGTTACTAGATTCCAAGATTAAGTTTGAATTCGTGGATCATGGTTAAATTTGAATGTGCTTTTTGATGGACTTTGGAGCATATATACTTAAATTATATGACAATAAAGCTAGCAAAAAATGGTTGTGAGCATTGCAATGAAAATTTGCTTACACGAGAAATTGTTGCCCTAATGAACATCGTGAGCAATCAAGCAACAATATCTGTCAATTATGAACCCGTAGGTGAACTTAACTAAATAGGCCCAACAGCCCGACGCCTGTGGAATATTATTCCCGTCAGACTTATACTTAATTAAAATAATTAAGCTTTGGACAATTTTGCCCACCGTTTGTCTACAGTTTTAAGATAGGTTGCCAATTGTATTCTTGTAAACAACCAAAAATTGCAATTTCTTCTTTAAGTCATGGACCATATTTTAAGGCATAAAGGCTAATGTTTAGTGACTATTATTGTCTTTTGGTTTCCATGGTCTTTACTCGAGGTGATACAATCTATTGGTAAGAAAAAAATTGTTTCACGATGTATAGTAAGTTCTATACATGATGAGATTTGTGTACTAGATCATTTGAGTGAACTTAAAATAATTTTCTGTGTTTGTTTTCCCATGGAAAATATATGTGGTGCATACCTCCTTTATCCTTTTCTGGATTTGCATGATAGTGTTTGCCACATGACAGCTCTCAAGCTCTCCCTTGTGCTTGTATATCTTTGCATGAAAACTTGGTGTCTACTATGGAAAACCTGATGTCCTTGTAATTTGCTCGGATCATCTGACAAAATGCTTCTGAGAGCTCGAATGTTCTTGTGATGTCTACTATGCCAAGGGATTTAACATTTTTGGAATAAAGTCTTTGATGTGATGTCCTTTGGAATCCTCTGGTGTTTTAATCCCTTGGCATAGGATCAACAGATTTTATAACACATGGGCTGTCAAATACATGTTAATCTTACTCAGAGAATGATGGTAAATAAACACAATATGTCTACCTTGCCTTGGAGTGATGTAGGGATATTTAAGGAACATTATGCTGACAGGTAAATGTTTATATGGTGGATTATGGGATGACTGTTTGTTCAAACTAATTTTCTACATTTTTAACGTTAAAGTTGGTGCAGTTCTATTCAAACTGAGTAACTTAGTTCAGGAGGCCTTTTTTCCAATTAAGAAGCATATGAGCTAATATGAGAATTGTCAAAATCAAGATTTGGGCGAAGGAAGAGGAGAAAATTGAGAGGAAATGGAGAAAGGAGAAGAAGAACTTTCTGAATAGCCTGAAAGGCTTCGTTGGGAACTGTGCACGAATTCCCAGACTTCTTAAATAAGTGTTTTGAGTTGCAAATTACAAAAATGACCCTATACACTTAATTAACCTTAATCTCCTTATATCTCCCTATCTACACATCCTATGTACATGAAAATTTAACCACTGATATAATTTAACATGCAGAATAAGATTATATAAAGAAAATTAACCTCCGAAGTGGTAAAATGACTTAAATACCCATGGATGTATTTTTAACAATGAATATTTTCTCATATACAACAATTCTGAATTTAGACAATTAGCCTGAGATGTGGAGGATGTACAACTATAGATTAGGGGACACTTTACCCTTAACACTTTCTTTCACATCTAGGCCTTAATAGTCAACCTGGCTTAAGTTGTGGGAAACATACACATTTGGCCCATAGAGAACATGCACAAGGTTACATAGAATACAAAAACACGGGCTTGTGTGTCTCTAATACCATCTTAATGTTGGGTCAGTTTCTCCCAAAATGACCAGTTGAGGTGAGGATGTGTGGTTCCCAACTCATATTTACATGACTTTTTCAAGTCCAAACCAATTTGAGACTAGTCTCTCATGCACAACAATTCTCACTTCAAACAACTGGTCTAATATGTGGAGCACATATGACTTTAGACTAGGGGACTTCTTACCCTTCAACATCTACAATATATATACTATTTACCTTGGAGGAACTATGTAGGGATTTAGGGACTGTACTTGGTTCCTAACTGCTATACATGACCATAGAGTTTCCAGATACATGCCACATAAAATTTGGTGCTTCACTGTTCTTTTCTTGTTATCATCAAAACTCTGTCATCACCAGAGTTAAAAAAAATTATGTTCTTACACAATTAGCAGTATTTGTCACTCTATCTAGTTGCAAATCCTATTTCTTCATTGGAGTGAGATAATGATTGATTAGGCATTAATTTGGAATACTTAAGAACTTTTTATAATGAAATCCTGTAATAGTTAATAGTTTGTCATTTAATTTTTCTAACCGAGTCATTTAAAAATAACATTACTCTGCAGCTGTTGGAAGTGTATTTCAGTTTGTGTTGCTAGCTGTTATTTATTTTAAAAAATGATTCAAAACTGATGGTGCAGACAGCTGGATGAATTTATTCAGCCTTGCCTTTACTGTCTCATTATTTTTTTGAGAAACTACTGTCTCATTATAATATGTAGTTTTGGCCGCTTCTCGTTTCCTCTCCTCTTTCTTTTTCTCAATCGTTGCCAAATTATTGCTAATGAGGAGGCCACAATTCTCTTTCCCTTGTAGTTACTTTATATGGATTTGAATCAGTTAACACATTTTCATAGGAACTCTACTTTACTTGCGCTCTAAGCACCACTCGTCATGTTTGCAGATATATTACATATTCGGCACCTTCATTGCTGGTTGCAAAATATTTTCTGTCTTATTAATATCCTGACCAAGTTGTTGGAGTTAGAAAGTATCTAATTGTGATTTTTCCAATCTGTTTGGAGATGGCTTGTGGGTGTTGCATGGAAGCTTGAGATGCTGTGAAACTGGACCATTTTTCATAACATACTTTATGAAAATACTAGTCCGGTAAATCAAATACATGATTACTCACATTGGTTTTGTTCCACCTAAAGACTGTTAAGAACATGATCATCTTCAGGGGCTTTCTTGGGTTAGGCTTTGTGTGAGACATTATGTTGCTGGGAGAAAACTATTATCAAGTTGGAAGGATCTCAGTTTGATCTCAACAGCCAGTTTCATATAACTCATTTATGCATTATTTAACTTCTTGTTGTACGAAGGGCACTAAGTATGTGCTATAGGGCAGAACCATGGAACGTTTATCAGATCAGAAATTTCCTGTCAATGCAAAAGAATACAAATTATATGAGGAGGTTGGTGAAGGTGTCAGTGCCACTGTTTACAGGGCCCTCTGCATTCCGCTTAATGAGACAGTTGCCATCAAGGTTTTGGATCTAGAAAGGTGCAATAATGATCTGGTATGTATTATATTTCTGTTTGATGCTCATGGTATGTGACTGATGTGTTATAATAATGTTCTCTATTCTGAGATAGAGAAAATTACTGCATATTGAGAGGTGGTATAACATAAATAAAAACTACTAATTTTGCATCTTAGAGAGAGAGAGGGAGAGAGAGAGAGAGAGTCCTTAAAAAAGGTCCTGAAAAATTGCATACCTGGCAGTTGGTAGGTGGTTGAAGCTTTTTGCTCTTTGAAAGGTGTAAGGACACCAATGTAGTCCTTGTTGATGAGGTTTGTACAAAAAAGTTTCATGCCAAACGGTAGGCTAATAACCTCCTGTTGTTTTAAGTTTTCAATTTTTTGTCATTGACATAAAAATTATAGAATAATAAATTTAAAGTTGTCATTTCATCTACTTTAAAATACCTACTAAAATGCAAAGGGTGCAACGAGTATTCCTCAGGTTATTTCATAAATTTGGCAATATCTGTGTTTTGATGTTTGTGATAAAGATTTGCATGGTCTAGAAATGCCTTATTTTTCATTTTCATTTTCTACTCATTTTTGCAGGATGGGATCCGTCGTGAAGTGCAGACTATGACCTTGATCAATCATCCGAATCTTTTACGAGCACATTGCTCATTTACTGCAGATCAAAGCCTTTGGGTTGTGATGCCTTATATGGCAGGAGGGTCTTGCCTTCATATAATGAAGTCTTCTCATCCAGAAGGTTTTGAAGAGCCTGTTATTGCGACCCTCTTGCGTGAGGTTCTTAAGGCTCTTGTGAATCTCCATAGTCATGGCCACATTCATAGAGATGTTAAGGTATAACTGTTCTTTAATTTAGGTATTCCTGGAATTCTTACAAAGTCAGCAAATTGAGCATCTTATCACTACAAAATAAAAATAGGGTTGCATTTTTCTCACCATTCAAACCAAACATACTTTATATGTTTATAGTTAATTTTTGTTCTGTTAACCATCCTATGCAGGCTGGAAATATTTTAGTTGATTCCAATGGCTCTGTAAAGGTAGCAGATTTTGGAGTTTCGGCATGCATGTTTGATACTGGGGACAGACAGCGTACAAGAAATACGTTTGTTGGGACCCCTTGCTGGTACTCTTCTTGGCCTATTTGGAATCTTGCCTTTGCAAGTGCAGCTCTCTTTATACCCTGTCATAATTGGATCTCACTTTTTCTTTATTTTGTCTCATTTCACAGGATGGCTCCTGAAGTAATGCAACAATTACATGGATATGACTTTAAGTGAGTAGTTGTGAAAACAATATTTTTAAAGATCTTTCAATAATCTCTTACAAGTTTCCTTGCATTGTTAATTTTTAATCATAAAGAAAGACAGCCAACTAAGAAGCTCAAGTTTAGATGGGAGTGCCTTTTCAGAAAAAAAAAGAGTTTAGATTGGATTGTTCCAGCACAAGTTTGTATCTAGGATGTGGATCACTTAGCAGTCAAAGTGGGATTTATTCTCAACCATAACTTTTTGTTTACTGCTGACAGGGCTGATATTTGGTCTTTTGGGATAACAGCTTTAGAACTTGCTCATGGTCATGCTCCATTTTCTAAGTATCCACCTATGAAGGTATACCTCCTCCATTTGCTTATGAGTATATCTACTGAATTTTTATTTAGTTGTTTTTCTATGTTTACAATGCAGGTTTTGCTCATGACACTACAAAATGCACCTCCTGGTCTTGATTATGAACGTGACAGAAGATTCTCTAAGGTTTTAGCTCATGGCATTCTTGATTAATTTACATTGTACTGAACCAAGTGCTTTAGAATATTGTTTTGAATATCTACTCTCTTTATAGTCTTTTAAAGAGATGGTAGCTGCATGCCTTGTAAAAGATCCAAAGAAGCGGCCTTCTTCTGAAAAACTTTTGAAGCACCATTTTTTTAAGCAAGCTCGTTCATATGAGTATGTAGCTCGATCCATTCTTGAAGGCCTTGCTCCACTTGGTGAACGGTTTCGGGCTCTGAAGGTCACTTTACTCTCATACCTTTTTCTTAAGTCCTCTATTTGCTGTTAATTCTGTTTGGCAGAAATTTCATCTGTTTACTGAGATCTTTTTTATTTTCAGGTGAAAGAGTCTGACTTTCTTGTACAGAATAAAGCTATGTATGGAGATAAAGAGCACCTTTCACAGGTAAAAATATACCCCTGGACAGCTGGCATAAATGAGAATATTAGTTTACTCTATTTAAAAAAAAGAATATAAGTTTACTCAGCATGCATTAAGGCTGCATTTGGTCCCCCACTTCTATAGAAGGATTTCTTGGGAAGGCCTTCGTCAAAGAGTCTTCTCCATAATTAGCAGAGGAAGAGTTGTTTGGCTACAACTACTTTAAAAGAGTGCATTACATTAGACAAATTCATGTATTAGGTTTGATTATGATTATATAAGGCATTACTTACCTAAGGCCGTTTGGTCTAGTGGTATTCTGTTTACATTAGGTGCATCAGGTCGGGAGTTCGAATTGCGCCACGCCCCTCTCAAAAAAAATATAAGGCATTACTTATAGCTATAATTCATGTATTAGGAAGGTATTTCTCTCCAACACTTTGTTGTGGAGTCGGGCCCCCAAAGCTAGGTTTGTAATTTCCTCCCCCTTATTTATCAATAACAGCACTTTAAAAAAAAACTTATAGCTATAATAAAATATCCTAATATTTACCTTAATTTTTTATAATAAAATTAATATAATAGAATAAAGCATAATTTTTAAAGATAAATTACTATAAGAACCTTATTTGTACCTTAAGTTTTATAAGAAAATAAATATTGTATATTGTATAGCCAATTTAAAGTAAAGATTATGAGCCCTACAATTTGTCGGGTTAGTGGGTCCTACATCACATATGAAGAAGATATCGGATAACCTAGTTTTTGTGTATAATATATTAGGTGGGTCCATCATAAGATAAAAACGAATTTTCTAATATATCACCCATTTTTATGAGGTATACGTGTGAAATTTTGTTATATTACAAGGTCTAAATTTGTTACTGAATATTTATTATCTCCTAATTCAAAAGAAAAAAACCTGCTTTTTGAATAAGCTTCATTTTGTATCTTTACCGAAGAAGTGATCTTCTCCTCTTGGGAAGATGAGCTCTTTTGAAGAGGAAGCTAACCGAAAATCTTTTGAATACTAGAAGTTTAAGTGAAAGAGCTGCCTTTGGTTTCAAAAAGACCTGCCAAACGCTACCTAAACTACACAGGATAATAATGGCCTTAGGCTTGAATTTATCTGTGGAGTTCGGACTGCTCCACATGAGGGCTTTCTGGCCAAATAGTTTAGTGAACATGTACGTGTTTACACTACCCTGTTAGTGACTAAAATCATGTTTTGAAACAAATAGACACTTGTGCTTACAGGAACAAGTTTGGCTGATCAAAGGATGGCCTTATTGGTAGGGATTTCTTGTCTTGTGAGGCTTTTGTTAATATCTAGGTGCCTTTGACTCTATCCTCCCCTATAGTTAGTCTCCCTAAAAGTGTTTCTTTAGTTGGTCATTTAATAGTGTAAAAAAAAGAAAAAAGCTTGAGATGTGAAACAGAGCAAAGAAGAAAGAGAATATCACAACAGTAGTTTTTGTCAAAAGAGAAGAAGAAAGAATAGGGCAAGAGTTGTCTCCTCTCTCTTTATTACATTCACTTAATGAAAAATACAAGGACAAGTGTAGTGACTGTTTACTCAATTTGAACAAACATAAGTCAGGAGCCTTTTAACATTTAGAACTGAAGAAAGTAAAGATTGAAGAGAAAATAGACAGAGAATGAGGAGAGAGAGAGAGAGAGAGAGAGACCCCCTCTCTATTTAATAAGTGAATTAACACAATTACAAAAATGCTGATTGCTGCCATGGTCGGGCCTTCTCGCCCCCCAACTATGGCAATGTGGTCCCCTCTACCTCTTGTGATGGTAACTTTGATGGCAGTGCTTTTGGCTACCGTGGGCTCGCCGGATTTGGCGGAGTAACCCACGATGAGAATGGCAGCCTCCTCTTCTCCTTCGCCAGTCCTTTGGGTATCTTCGATTCCACAACTGCTGAGCTTGTTGGGCTGCTCTAGGGCCTCAAGATCTTCTGAGACCGACTCTCCAACCCACTTTTCATTGAAGGTGACTCCAAAGTTGTCATTGACTGGTGTACTGAGTTGAAGCTCCCCCTCCCCCTTGGCGGCACTGGTGGGCTTTCTTTGAAATTTGTAACATCTCTTCTTACCTGAATTGTATATAGACCCACACCCCTAGATCTGCCAACCACTTGACGGATTCTCATGCTAAACAGGGAAACTCCGTCCAAGGCCTTATTGTGGAGGGTGGCCTCTTTCTAATGGTTGTATTTTCCTTCCTCTATTTATAATATTCACACATTCCATTAAAAAAACAATTACTAAAAAAGCCCTTTTTCTTACTAACCATTTAACTCCTTGTATCTCCAATTCTACATATCCAAATTACATGAAATTAAACTATAGACATAACAAAACATGTAGAGTAAGATGACATGGAAATCTGTAATATATTAAAAAAAATGACCAAAATACTCTGGAGTAGATTTTCTAACATATATGAAATCAAGCTGGAGCATATATGTCCATAAGGCACAACTTGTTGCAGAATGTCACAAATTCACATTTTCCCAAAGCCTTAGTGAATACATCTCCAAGTTGATCTCCAAAACGAACATATGAGGTGATGATTTCCTTTTTCCACTTCTATGTGTTTCGTCCCCTTATAAAACCTTGGATTTCTGGCAATAAATATTGCTACTTGATTATCACAATACATAGTCATGGGCTCGTCCTGACAAAATCCCAACTCTTGTGTCACAGACCTTACCCACATCAACTCACTGGTAGCGTGCACTATTGCTCTATACTCTTGTTTTGAAGAGCAGGTATGAAAGAGTCTTACATGACTCTCACAACAAGAAGTCTTACAGAGCCAAAGTTATTATGGTAAAGTCTTACCGGAGTCTCACAAGAGGTCTCATAGAAGAGTCTCAGATTGCAAGAAATCGATATTTGAAGGTTGGCAAAAAGGTCTTAGACTGCAATCAGAATTTTCTACTAAGAGAAATCAATATTTGAAGTTTGAGTCAACTCATAGAACCCGCTTAGATACCATGTTGAATTTCTGGAAAAGAGAAAAACTTTTTTGACTTTATGTAATTTAAGTACAATGAGCCTCTATTTATAATGGAGGAAACAAGTAGAATCTAATTAAAATTAAACTATCCTTATCCTAGTTACACCCAAAGTTAAGTCCGAGAATAATTGAACAACTGAACATAAATAGAAGACTAACATAAATAAAACACTTATAACCGAGACTCTTTTGTGAGACCTCCTTCGAGACCTCTCTTAGACTCCACTATATTAATTCTGGCTCTGTGATACTTCTTGTTGTGAAAGTCATGTAACTCTTCTTTACCTGCTATTCAACAATCTACATTTTCAACACCCTCAGTCACCTAACCATCTAGCCACACTATCCATCTCCAGCCTTCCACATGTATGGAGTTCAACCTTCACCAGTCAACTCCCTCCACACCACTTCTAGCCATCCTAGCCTAGCTAGGAGTCCCAAGTAACTCCTTTCCCTTCTCCAATACAAGTTTTACTTTTCCTCCTAGCCATCTTAGCTGCAGGTTACCCATTTAATTCATGCACTTAACTCTTCCTTTACCAATGCCGCCACCGGGACTCTATTCTCTCCTCTCACATGACTCCTACCTTCCTTAGGAGTCTATCTCTCACTCTAGAATCCCACTTCCACTCAACCTCTTCCAACACGAGTCCCTCGGTTTTCTTAGCAACCTTCCAATAAAACTTCTCCCAATCCTAATCCTTATCTAACTCCTCTATATGCTTGAGCCTCCCATTACTCATGTCCACTATTGCCTATTCTCTCTACCCTCTCTTGGCTTACTTGATTCCCTATCTAAACTCTAGCTTAATTTTCCTCTTGTTCTAATCCTAAAGTGGCTGGGTTTCTTTTAGCCTCTTATTTGTTTTTCTCCTCTCTTTAATTTTCATCATTTTCAAAATAAAAATAAAAATCAATCTCTTGCTTCTTCCCCTCTATTTGTTTGCTGTGAAATGCAAGATTTGTACAATCTCTACTAGAAGTCTAGAAGAGGGCAAGATACTGACAATTAAATCCTCAAGTTGTGTGATGGTGATGAAGTGGCACTTTTTCATTTTCTTTGCTCCTTCACTTCTCTGATTTGGTGTGCTATCTTGCGCATTTTTAGTTTCATTTTTTTTTCTCTGGCCTTCTTGAGTAATCATTAGCTGCTCCACTTCTTGAAATTAGTCATTATCTGAGATAGACTGTCTTATGGTTCTCTGTCAGCATCTGTAAGAAAGAAAATAGAGCACCTTATAGGGGGGAAGAGCCACAAAATTTGTGGTGTTATTGGGTCTGCTATATAAAATTCTCTATCCACTAAAATTTCAATGTTCAATGATCTCCATGATCTGTTTACCTATGACAACTGGATATCAGTGATTTCCGTAAGGTTGTTTTTTGTTTTTTGTTTTGTTTTGAAACGGTGATGATTTTATTACGAAGAAAAACAAAATAATACATCAAGGGAGGTATTTCCTTAAGGATGTTGGGATTGAAACGTCCCTTGCTCAAGTTGGATGGCTGAAAGTCAATGTTGATGGTAGCTCTAGAATGAAATTTAGATTCAGCTAGGGGTTTTTGTCATCTAGAGCTCTGATGGAAATGTTCAAATATCTTTGCACCCTTAGGTCATCATAAGGCAATAGAGGCAGAAACTAGGACTCTTTTTGGGGTGTTTATTGATTTTTAGATGAGATTGAGGCCTCACATACATCCTTTACTGTTTCTTCGGTCCATGTTCTGAGAAGCACTGATGGTATAGTTGGTTTCTTGGTTAGGATGGATGCTTTAGGCAAATATCTTGTTGTGGCTAGAGCCCTACCTCTGTTTTTTTTTTTTTTTTTTCTTAGTTTATTTTTATTTTTATGAAAGTGCGTATATTGATAAACAAAAGAGAGGGGGGGGGGGATACAAACCTGGCTTTGGGGGCCTGACTCCACAACAAAGTGTTGAAGAGACACACCCGCCTTAGCCTGAGAATCTGCTAAGTGATTAGCAGAGCGTGGATTGTGGTTCCATATACAGTTTAAACCAGAAATTAAGGTACAAATTTCATTGAACATATCCCAATGACTAAAATCTCTTTTCGAAAATATTCTTAGCTGCAGAATTGTTGGGCAAGTTAGTTTTTGGATTCGTATGAGAAAGAATTTAAAAACCTCAAAGGAATCAACATACGAGAAAATTGGAATCTTGTTGCAAAAATGTCTCACCCCCCCCTGCCTTCCGATTATGGAAACTTGGTCGCTTCCCCCGGTTGGTTATTTTAAGCTGAATTTTGATGGAAGTGCATTGGGTTGTCTGGGGCCTGTTGGATATGGAGGGGTTATTCATGACGATAAAGGAAATCTTCTCTTCTCTTTTTCCGGGCCAATCAGGATATCAGATTCAACTACAGCCGAGCTGTCTGGTTTGTTTAATGGCCTAAAACTGTTTCATCAGAGGATGGCAGGACCTTTATATGTCGAAGGCGATTCTCAAGTTGTCATCAGTTGGTGTAAGAAGACTTGCGAACCTCCCTGGCGTCACTGGGATCTTTTTGATGATATATGTTCTTTAAATTCTCAATTACAATGTATGTGGAATCATATTCCTAGATTTGCTAATCACTTAGCGGATAGTCAGGTTAAATTAGGTGTTTCTCTCCAACATCTTGTTGTGGAGGAAGATCCTGTTTAGTAAGGTTTGTATTTTATCTTTCTCTCAGTAATATATTCACACCTCTTCTCAAAAAAAAATAAAAAAATATCCCAATGACGCTAACCATGGTTTAGCATTTTCTTTCTCTTTTGCATTACTTCTTTTCATTTTCTTATATTCGAGCTGCTTTATGGTTTGACTCCATGCTCTTTCTCATAACTAAGAAAAAAGAAGAAGAAAGAATCTGATAACTACCTTGAGCCAGTTACGCTCAAGGACATTAAGCAGCTGTCGTTAGTTGACTTATGGGTAATAAAGCCCCAATCTGTCTGTCCCCCAAGAGAAAAAATTTTGGACTCTGATCCGTGGAATCACAAATATGCTTGCTGTTTCCTTGGCTAGGAGTGGAATCTCCTAATGACATCTAGTTATGGGGAACTTCTGTCCTTTGGAGTAGCTTTTGGTTTTCTATATCTTTGGATATTCTTGCTATTCTTTGTTATTCTAAACTGCTTGTTTTTAGACCATAGTACCTTCTTATTTTTATTGAATCTGTTTCCTCCTTTTATTCTTGTTCATATATATGTATATGTAGAGGCTGTGGTCAAGAATGCGAGGAAAGTTCTCTCTTAAGATCTTAAATTTCTTTGAATTGCCAAGGCTGTCAAGAAACTTAATGTCGTCCTTGAACTCTCCATTGATCACCTTAGAATCACCTTCAAATTGAAGCTGGATGGGAAGCTTTACTTTGAATGTTTTTATCCCTTGAAGGAGAGATGTAAGCTCCTCCTCCCTTGAATGGGTAATTACAAATAGGTAGAGAGTAATATAGAATTGGATTAGCCTTATGATCTCTGAAAAAAGCCTCTGCATTACTTTGTTTTTTTTTTTTAGGAAGGTAAGTTTCTAAATCTTGCAGGGAAGTGTCCACTCTAGTTAAAGCTACATTCACAGGCATTCCAAATTGTTACTTATCATTCGTTCCATGTACAGTGAGTATCTCCTCTAAAATAGAGGCAATCATTCAGAATTTTTTGTGGAAAGGTGCATCAGATCTATTCAGATTTACCTAGTATATTGGAGAGAGATATGCTTGACAAAGGAAAAAAGGAAGTTTGACTTATGATTAGGGCCCGCCTTGCAAAATGGCTTTGGTGCTTTAGGAAGGATAGGATTTCTTTGTGGAAATTTATTACTTACATAGAGTATCATTATCCTCAGGATTATTGGGTTCCTCCAATCTGGTCCCACATTTTGCCTCCAGTTTATGGAAGGCTATTAGCTGTTAAAAAGCTTTGTACACTTGAGGTCTCAGATTTCTTATTAGCCGTAATTATGTCAAGTTTTGGGTGGATGAATAGATTTGTGGTTCTCCATTGCCGTCTTTGTTTCCGTCTCTTTTCAATGTGGTGTTTATACAAATATGTCAATTTTTGATTCCTATGTCCAGGGTAATTGGGATTTAAATTTTAGAAGAGGACTTAGAGATAATGAAATGGATGAAGTAGCATCTTCTTCCTTTGTTGGAAAAGCTTTGTATGTTGAGCTCTGGTGAAGGTTAGTTGATTTGAAATTTTTAAGTCCAGGTGATCTTTCTTCATTTTATTGAAAATTTGTTCCTTCTAATGTCACTTCTCGTCTTGCTTTTGTTCTTGTGTGGTCTAATCCCTAATCGCCAAAGATAAAATATTTTCTCTGCTGTGTATCTAAAAGTAAAATTAACTAGTGATCAACTTTTGCATAGGAGTCAAATTGTTCAAAATGTTAGTTGTAAGTTTTGCATTGTGGCTAATGAGTCTGAAGACGTATTTTTCTTCATTTCCTTCTTTGTTTTTAAAGCTGCTGCAAAAGTTGGTTATGAATGCTGCTTCCCCACATTCTTTATAGGCCACATCCTGGAAATGTTTTGTGGCGGATTTGCCATTACAGCTACTATCTAGGCCTTGTAGGAAGAGTGTTATGGAAGAACTTTTAATCTAAGATCCTCCTCCTTTGGTGATTCTGCTATTTTTATTTTTTTTAGAATAATGAGAATTGTATAGCAAGGAGAAGAGGGGAATATAAAACAACCCGGCCACTTAATTGAAGGCCACCAGAAAGATACAAAAAAAAAAAAAAAAAAGTAAAAGGAAGCCGTAATACAAAAAAGTCTGCCAGTGTCAAGTGGCCAAACATGATTCTACGAAGTATTCTCTATACTCACTTATGGGTTAGTGAGTATCCATCTTTTTATGCTCGAAAAAAAGTATCCATCTTTTTAGCGTATCGAAAATGTGATTCTATGAAGGTGTTGGAGGGACATGGCTGCTCAACCTTTTTCTTGGGTACGTTTCTATGGCTTAAGGGAGTCCACACCCCTTTTTTTGGATGAGAGACGAGAGCAACAGCGAGCGTGATTAAAGGGCGATCTTCATCCCAGATCGGAATCCCCCCCCTCCCCCCGACCGCGGCGACCATTACCGACACCAAACCCACCACTCACGTGGACGAGGTTTGACGACCCATCCGGTTGACCGTTCTCGACGAGCACCAAATTGCACTGTTGATGATGTCCAACAACCCGCCCGAGGTCTGATTTTGCCTCATCGGCGCAATGCTGATGACCAAGCGAGGACTTATGGGCCTGGCTTTCTACGTGATGCTCCGAGGACTGAAGAAGATGATGCCAACACTGACTGGACCACCATTCGCCAGTGAAAGAATTGCGAACAAAGTTCCCGTGGCTCTGCGACGCTCTCCATGACCCCCTTCCACTTCGCATTTGGACCTTCCACTCTTACTATTGCTCGTGTGGCTCTCCGAGCCACTCCCTGCATTCGGGTGATAGTAAAGACTGGACCTCACTGTGCCTTCATCACCATTCCGATCAATGTTTGTGCCTCCTTCATCTCATAGTTCACAGAAGTCATCGAAGCTGATCAAGACTCCCTGCTGAGATCCAAAGAGTTCTGGACTAGGCCTTAGAGATTTAGCTTTCTCACTGTTTCTCAAAAAAGCTCTACCAACTGTCGCATTACTCAGTTCCGTGACCGAACCACCATGGCTCGCATCACCACCCCGGAGGCTACAAACTCTTCTTTTGGCTGGATCCATTTCACCCTATGTCTTTGACACTTCCTCCCATCCCTGTCGTCGCCAGCTAACCTCCAACCTCCCACCTCCGACTACTCTCCGCTTCTGCCAAATCCGACGGCCTCAGAGCACACCCCCACTACCCCCCATTTCATCCCGCCTCCCATTCCACCCCACCCCTCCCGCAAAATCTGAATCACCAATTCCAGTTGGTCTCTGAGCGAGATTACCCAACCATTTCAATTCTCGTGCACCTACTTCGCCCTGGCCTCAAAAAATTGGAATGTGCAGCCCTATTTGTTCGAATGCTCCACCTGCTGAAGGCCTGGCTGTCTCTGATTGGTTTTCCCGGCAACTGTGGCTCTATTGCAGGCCTAAATCCTCTTACCTCTGCCCTGGTGAGTGGATTGTTTCTTTCTGATCACTCGGAGATAGATGGATAGCAGCTTGGCTCGCTGCCTCTGGTCCTGTCTCCTCTGTCCAGGAATGGAACCCATCTCTGCATCGACGCTATCTCGACCAATGGGTTCAAATTGTGGGCCTTTCACTTGAACTGTGGGATGAGAATATTTTCAAGCTTATCGCCGACCAATTCGGCACCCTCATCCGACTCGATGAATGTACTACTGATTGACGGCGATTTGACCGGGCTCGCCTATTTGTCAATCCCAGAAGCATTCAATCCGGGAAGTCCTTCCTACGAATTGACACGGGCCAACCCTCCTTTTTGGCTCTGCGTCACTTTTGGAGACCTCGTCGGCGATGATGCTGCTGTTGCCTGCATCAACAACAGTGGTGATACCCAAACCTGGCTCATTAATTGCCTTGACTCGGCCAACCCGGTGAGTCACCCAGCCTCCATGCCGGTCCCCTCAAACTCCTCGCCTCCCCCTGCCACCTTTCCACCCCCTGACAACCTTCTGCCCATCTGTCTGAGGCTAGCCCCCTACCCTTCATTTCAAATTCAAACCCTGACCTACCTCTTCAAAATTTTCTCTGCCACCTTGACCCCTCAGTCCCCCACCTGGCTCCGCTGTCCCTTCAGAGTCGCCCCCCCCCCCCCCCATTGCCCTTGCCACCTAGCTCCTTCTCCCACTTCGAAACCCCCCCAACTGGAGAACCTGCCACCTCACCAAATTTTGTCCCTCCCCTTAATTTTTCTCATTACCTCCCCTAGCTGCTTCCATCCAGCTTGACCCTCCCGCCCTTATTTGACCAATTCCACGACTCCCCCTTGTCTCAACAAGAACCACGAACATCCCTCCTACCCCACGGCCCAAACACTACCTTTTCAATCTCAGCCAGAAGCCTCCATAGCCACACCGCATTAGCCGACACTTAACCCAGATGGATCCTTACTCCCCATCAACGAACCAATCCCCCCCTAGGCCCAACCCCCCTCACTTAATCACTTTGATAGCGAGTCTACCTCATCAGTTACCAGTCGGCTTAAAAATCCTCCGAATGGTGGTTCTTGCCCTGCTGCCCCTCTACTATTTGCTGGCCACCTCTGCTGGCCACATACAAGCTCTGACACCGCACTGCGTACAGAGCCATTTCTCCTAGAGAATCCAGCAGCATGCTTCTCCTCCCAGCCGATCCGGTTCTAGAAGATTTTTGCTTTCCCCTGCCGGACGACAAAACTCAACAATTTTTCCAGGCTCTACAATCCGTACATGGCAAATTCGATGAGGAAACTTGGAGTTGCATGATGGAACTTGCGAAGAAAATGGGAATGACTTATCAGGGCTATCTACTGGGAGACAAGTCCACTTCAAGAGTTAATCACAAAGGAAGAAAATGATTGTAACTTCATGGAATGTTTGCAACATTGGCTATCCTAGGATGCGCACCACTATGCACAATCTCCTCACTAAGAGCCGCCCATCGATTGTAATCTTACAAGAATCTAAATGTCAAAACCCTTCTAATTCCACTTTTCATGACTTATGGGGCTGTAGAAATTTGGAGTGGCTAGCTATTAATGCTATTGGATTATCTGGGGGACTTCTCTTCCTTTGGAACTCATATGTGGTTGAAGTCTTGAATCACGTTATTGGTTCCTTTTCTATTGGAGTCAAAGTAAAGGATAGATACACTAGTTTTATTTGGGGCCTTGCTGGAATTTGTGGGCCCACTCTTTACTGGAGGTGCCACTCCTTTTGGGAGGAACTCACTGATCTTCTCTCTCGTTGGCCCGTCCCTTGGCTCCTTGCTAGGAATTTTAATGCAATTTGCTTCTGCAGCGACAAGTCTCCTCTTGCAACCAGAATTTCTTTTACTATGCGTCACTTTGATGACTTCATTGGAAGCTTTGAATTGGAGAAGATTTGTCATTCCGACAAGACATTCACCTAGTCTAATGGGCAAAGACCACCCATCCTTTCCAAGTTGGATCGCTTCTTCACCATTGGTGATTGGCTCAGGCTCCATGAGAATGTTTGTGGTTCTATTTTAAACCGACTAGGCTTGGATCATTGGCCCATACAGATTGATACCAAACTCGACAAATGGGACCCTGCCCCCTTTTGTTTTGACAACTCTTGGCTGATGGATAAGCACTTTGCTGATTATATTACCTCGTGGTGGGGGGTTATTAGGGACTCTAATCATGATGGTTGGTCCTTCCCTTGCAAGTTGAAACGTCTTAAAGATAACCTCAAGTCTTGGTCCTCGGAATGTCGCCTCTTTGCCACTTTTGATAAGTCCTCGCTTCAGTCACAGATTGCTAGTCTTATCTGATTGAAGAGCAAACGTGCCTTACTTATACTGAATTCTCTAATCGTATCTATCTCCAAATTAATCTTCAATCTATTCTCACATTGAACGAGTGCAATGAAAGCAGCGGGCCCGTTTTAAGTGGCAGGCCGAGGGTGACGCCAACACAATGTTCTTTCATGCTATCTTCTCGGCCCATTGAAGGACTAATCGAGTCACTTTTTTGTCTATTGACTACGAAGTTACCTCGGATAGGGCCTCTATTATTGATGCTCTTCTTAGTTTTTTCATAGACTTTTACAGGGAAGACTGCCACCACCGCCCCCGATTGTCTCACCTTTGCTTCACCTTGATCTCTCCTATCTTGGTGGCCTTTATTGAGCTACCTTTCTCGGACCTTGAAGTTAAGGACGCTATTATGGGTCTCCCTCGAGATAGGGCCTCAGGCCCTGACAGATATAATGGCCTATGACCTACCTTGAGGACGGACATTATCTCCATGCTTCGCAGCTTCTATGATAGTGGTATCATTTTTAAGAGTATTGGTGCCTCCCTTATTGCTTTGGTGCCCAAGAAAGCCAATGTTGAGCATCCCCGCGATTTTAGGCCGATTAGTCTCGTCTCTAGCCCTTACAAGATCATTGCTCACCTTCTTAAGGTTGTTCTTCCCACCATCATCCACTGCGGTCAAAGTGCTTTTATCTGCGGCTAAGACATTCTCGATTCCGCCATGGTCACTAACGAGATTATTGATCACTTTGTCAAATTCGCCCTCTCCTCAAGCTTGACCTTGAAAAGGCTTTTACTGTGTGAGTTGGTCCCTCCTAGATGATAATTTACAGTGCATGGGCTTTTGTGACAGATGGAGATTTTTTATTCGTAGCTGCATCTCTTTAACATCATACTCTCTACTTCTCAATTGCACTGTGTGTGGCTTCTTCCATGGTTCCCATGACATCCGGCAAGGAGACCGCCTCTCCTTGCTGCTCTTCAATATCAATGCAGAGTACCTGTCCTCTATGTTTTATTCTGCATGTAGCCTTGGGTGGCTTAATGCAGTGTCGGACCATAGTTGCTTTGATATTCCTCTACTATAGTTTACTAATGACACTATTTGTTTTGGTATTGGCATGCTCGATCAAATACACAATATTAAAACCCTCCTTGGCCTATTTGAGATCACTTCTGGTCAAAAGATTAACTATAGGAAGACGACTATTATGGGTTTCCATATTGACCCCCCTCTCCTCTAGCTTATGGCAGACATTCTGGGTTGCTCGATCACGTCTCTCCCATCCTCCTACCTCGGCCTCCCTCTTATTGATTGCAGACCACGGATGGGACTCTGGGTCTTGGTTATTGAAAGGCTTGAACAACTGCTATCTACTTAGAAGGGTAGGCTTCTCTCTAAAGCTGGCAGGTTGACTCTCCTCAACTCTTGTCTGGCTGGTATGCCCAACTATTTTCTCTCGTTTCTACCTTGCCCTGCCTCTGTTTGCCGGTGCATTGACATGATCAAGAGACGATTTTTGTGGCGTGGTACCAATAATAATTTTCACCACTACCTTGTCAATTGGGAAAACGTTTGTATGCCGAAGTCCTTGGGCGGTCTGAGGATATGACAAATCAAGGAGATGGGATCTGCCCTCCTACTTAAGTGGTTTTGGAAACTCAAATCCAACTCGGCGACCTTTTGGAAACCTATGGTGACCTCCAAACTCTGAAATCTAGCTATCACCGATGGGGGTAGTTGTCATTTCTCCCCCATTTGGAAAGCCATGCTTCATCTTCTCCCAATCTTCCGTGTTGCCTTCCGTTACTTTGTTGGCGATGGATTCAGCCTTTGCTTTTGGACTGATTGGTGGTTAGGTGACGGTCCTCTTACTTCCTCCTCCCTCCGCATCTCCAGCTTACCACTTCTTGTGATCTCTCTGTCACCGATGCTTGGGGAAATGGCTCCTGGGACTTTTGTTTGAGACGCGACCTCACGGATGTGGAGGCAATTACCATTTGTGACTTGGTGGTGTTAAGCTTCATACTCATGTGGCTGATTGGATGATTTGGCTTCCTGATGACAACGTATGTTTATCGATTTCCTCTGCCTATAGACTCTTCATGGGTTGGACTAGGCCCCCTGTCCCTCACTCGGTTGCCATTGCTTGGCATCTCATGGCTCCTCCTCAAGTGAGATTCTTCCTTTAGAGTGCCTGCTGCAATAGAATCCTCAATTGTTGACAATCTCATTTGGTGCGGCAATACCTCTCTTGATCCCCTTGGACCTTTTTGTGGTTTAGAGGTTGAGACCACTTGTCACATCTTTCTGCACTACACCTTTGCCTGTCAGATTTGAAATTCTCTACTCGGCAGTATGGGTCTCCAGTTTTGCATCCCTCTCGACTTGAGCACCATGTGTCGTTACCCTTCATGGGGTCCATCTACCCAGCCTGGGTAAGCTCCTCTTATCTATCTGTGTTGCTCACATCCCTTGGTGCCTTTGGAAGGAGAGGAACTCTCGACATTTTGATTGTGTCTCCCGCTCAACTGCTAAAGTCACTTGTACTGCTATGGGCATCATCTCCACTTTTAATCTCCTTCAATGTGGAGAGGGCCTCTATAGTGATCGTGAAAGATGTAGTGCCCATTAAGGAGGCCACAAAGCTTAGCAGTTGTTGAATATGAAATACCTAACGGGCCCGCAAAGGAGATCAACTGATTACCAGAGGGATCATTAATAACTTCACCAGAGCCAGTAATTCTGAGATTAATGAGAGGACCATCAAAATTAAGCTTGGGGAACCCAGGCTGAGGTGGGGACCATTCCATAAGAATGGGGGGTCTTGAGCGAGTGTGTAACTAAGCCAGTTAGTGCCAATTATCCCTAATAGGGGAACCCAAAAAAGGGGAGAAGGCCTTCTTGGTCAGCAGCCAAAAGGAAATGTGCTTTGAAATATTGTCAGCAACTCTCTCTGGGCATTCAAACTTGGCATTGAAGCGTCTACGATTTCGCTCATTCCAAAGACCCTAAGGAATGAAAGCAGCACAAGCAGAAAGAATTAACTTCCCCATCCTGCGAAAAGCAAAACCAAGAAGCATCCTATTGGCAGGAATCAGATCCGTAGGTAGACGACATTGTAAACCAATGCGGCGAAGCATGGAGGTCCACACGAGCCACAAGAAAGGGCACTGTAGAAGGAGATGGCTTATCGATTCATCCACCGAGTTACATAGCGGGCAAAGGCGATTAATCGAGGGGTGACCTCTCCATCTAAGAATATCCGCCGTAAGGATCTTATTGAGGTGGACACTCCACATGAAGAATTTGATCTTGGGAGGGGTGCAAAGGTGCCAAGTGAAGGTAACATCGTGCTCAACCCTGTGGGAGTGCCACCCTCTGATGAAGCAGTAAGTAGAGGACATGGCGAAGACACCGCTCTTATCTGGCCACCAAATTAACTTGTCTTGCACATGAGAATGTAACCGAATTGATTGGATTGAGTCCAGCAGCCGACTAGCATCTAAGGCCTTGGCATCTAAAAGCCCGCGTTGGGGATGGAGATTCGATCCATCTCCAAAAACATCAACAACCGAAACCTCTCTCTGCAAAGATGGATGAAATAGCCCGCCCAAAGAGCTCTAAAGGGGCTCATCCCCAGCCCACCAATCTCCCCAGAATTTATTGACTGCCCGTTACTCACATAAAATCTGATGGCCAAGGAGAAAGTCTGAAGGAGAAGATAAAGGGATCTCCAAATCGGTGAGCACCTTCATTCAGTTCCGAGACTTCTTTGCTTCATTCAGTTTGAAGCATGAATTCAATAATGGATGATATGGCACAAATTGGTGTTTTTACGCTTTTGTTGTTGGAGACACCTATCCTCTAGGTTTACTGACTTACTTTTCTTTTTTTCTATGATTTTTTTCCCGCTATCTAATTTATTTTTGTTTTTTTGTTGTATATTCTTCTCTCCTTACTATTATTCTTACCATTTTTGTGTTTAAAGTAAAGGGTGTTTCTAGAGTTGGGAGGGTTTATAGGGGGAGAGCAGCCTCTGATTTCTAATTCCTTTTAGTCAAATACTAGGGTAGTCATTGAACTTGTTGAAGAGACTTAGCCAAGGAAAGACTTGAGAAATTGCTTTCCCGGTGGTTCCCTTGAAAGAACAGGCATTCTTCGAAAATTATCTGATTTCTTTCTTTCGACATACAGCAAAGAATCACAGCCATAGTGACTTGCTTCATAATCTTGCCAGCCTTTGAAGGGGCAGAAACAACATTGTGAGTTGTAGCTATGAAAGTAGCTGGATAGCATGATGTAGTGCTAAACTTTTGAATACTAGAATCTCACATATTGAGATAGGTAGGGAAGTGGAGGAGATGGTCAACAGTTTCATTATGTTGTTGCTAATTGTGCAAAGGAAGTTTGAAACTAAAACACACTGCATAACATGTCTGGCAAGCTGGTCAGGTTCCTACCCTCTTTGTAGAACCAGCAGAAGTAAAGAGGCCTATGGGGGCCCTTTAGCTTTCTAGCTAACAATTCTAAAGCAATAGGCAGCTTACCTGTCTCCTTGCAGACTTTAACTTATATGCAAAATTTTTAACCAGCAGAAGTAAAGAGGCCTATGGGGGCCCTTTAGCTTTCTAGCTAACAATTCTAAAGCAGTAGGCAGCTTACCTGTCTCCTTGCAGACTTTAACTTATATGCAAAATAATCTGTAATTTAAAGGGCTAGTTCTTAGCTAGCTCTTCAATTCCGAGTTGGGATGTTTTCTGCTTTCTGAAAGATTGTTGGGCCGGAGATGTTCCTCTTACTAAGGCATTTCCTGACCTTTTCTTGACTGGGAGAGATTTAGATCTCACTTAAAGCTCTCGTGGAGGATTTACTGCTGCCTCTTATTATGATTCCATATCTATATACTCGGTCAGAATTAAAGAGAATATGCACCCCCTGCCCCCCACCCCTTGTTTTATACATCTGAATATCATGGATGAATTCCTTTTGGGAGATCTCTGATTGATTTTGATCTTCACTGCTATTTTTTTGCGGTCCTGTTTTACATTCTTTTGACTAGGTTTAAGATTTAGATATATCTTTTAATTATTCCGTATCTTCTCTTCTCTTGTTATAATATCTCACGTTTCTAAAAAAATAATATATCTTTTAGCGAGTCACCATTCCAAAAAAAAAAAAAAAAAGTGAGCCAGCTTTCTAAATGCAATTTCTTTTGGCCTGGCAGCAAGAGTATATACGAGGAATAAGCGCATGGAACTTTAATCTGGAGGACTTGAAAGCTCAAGCTGCTCTTGTAAGGAGGTCCTTTTCCTATTAGTTGTCAAAGAATTGAATACTCCTTGCTCATTTTTATTTGTTCTGCTACGATTCTAAAGAACACAGTTCGACTCTGTTGACATTTTATTCTCTATAGATTCAGGATGATGATGGAATGCTCAATCAAGAAGCAGATATAAGTAATAATTCAAAGAAAGGTGATGTCGGGGGCATTGCACCAAAGGTGCAGTCCCCTGATATGCTCAATGAAGCTAAAGCTGTGGCACCTGGGGTATCTCTTTGTCTTTTTTTATCCTATCTGTCATATGCTGCTATTCTTTTCTCACTATAAGTGAAGTTCATTCTTCTTGTTATTTTCAGGAGGGACTTTCTGATCTTCACAATGAAGAAGGTTCACTTGCTTCTTCATTTCCTTCACAACCTCTTCAGGCACTCAAGTGAGATTCAGTTCCAAGTTCTTGGATATTCCTGCTGATTAATAAAGTTTTTGACTATCATGGAGTTAAAACTCTTAATCCCTTCAATATTTGATGTTTTATGTCATGTTAGTTACTTTTTGAAAATAAACACCAGTTGAATATTGACTGTACATTTATGCATTTTTTTATGCCAAAGGATAGTGTCTGGGTCGCAGGTGATGCAGAAATATGGAATTCAAAATGCAAAAAAGGAATATGGAATGAGTTCACCAAATTTAGCTGCATTTCAATCATAATTTACCATGATCTCTATTGTAACCGCTTCAATTTTCATATTTTTATCTCCCTTTCTTTCATTCTCTTTATTCCTTGTGACACCGATTTCAGCTCATTTTACCTTTGAAAACGTGAAGGATAAAATGGAATGAATGGCAAAGTTATAAACATATGAAGATGTTGGCATTTTTGTAAATGTTGCAAGTTCTCAAACTAAGAAAGTAACTGGTTGCTGCTACTCTTTGTCTCCTTGGTCGATGATCTACACCTTAATCCAAGATTTCTGAAATCATTTTAGGACATTTAACCTGAATGTTTTACACATCTATCCAGAATATCTGCAATCATATAGGGCATCCCAATCCAAATGAGTCCAGAATCTTAAATATTCGAAGTTAATTATGTTTAACAAAATCATTAGTGGTTTGGACATTACATATCATAAGATACATGTTCAAAATGCTCTAGTTAGAAGGGAATTGAAAAATTAACTACTTTTAATACTTGAAAATTTAATGTGTTATTCTTCTTTTGACTGGTTGAGAGAATGAATTTGGCAAAAGCTCTACTTTTCAGAAACTAAATAAAGATAAAGCTCATATCCAAAAACTTGCTTTTCCTTGGACTGTTTGTTAGATATAAGTAATATCAGTTTTTTTTTTTTTTTTGTTTTTGTTTTGAGAAAGTTGATATTTTATTGAAGTAGACACACAAATCAGAAACAGATTAGGGGAGCACTCCTTTTACAACAAGGGATTGGAGGGAGGTTCCCTATTAAGCATGCAAGACAGATATTAGTTGTTAAAGAATAGTCCCACATGGATTAGTGAGTAAGATCTTGAGTTTATTAGTTAGGAAAGAGGTTTCCTAAGTTGGCTAGTCATTTTGGGATAAGCCTTAGACCCAATTTAACATGGGATCAGAGCAGGTACTCATATGTGGGCCTACACCTAAACTATCCTCTTGTAGAGCCACAAAAGAGGGCCTACACCTAAAATTATCTACTTGTAGAGCCACAAAAGATGGCCTAGATGGCCTACACCTAAATTATCCACTTGTGGAGTCACAAAAGAAGGCCTACTTGTGAGGTGGAGTGTTAAGGAATAGTCCTACATAGATTAGTGAGTACAAAGATCTTGAGTTTATTACTTGGGAAAGAGGTTTCTTAAGTTGGCTAGTCATTTTGGGATAGGCTTTGGACCCAATTTAACATAAGGAATATCAGTTACTCGTAGAGGATGGTCCTCATACATATTTTGAGACCTAAAAGTGTTGTGCTTGCATTCTTCTGGGGTTCTCCATTCAAGTGATTGAAGCATTGTGCCAAGTGGGCCTTGCTATACTGTAATATGTGCTAAATAATGTCGGCCATTCCACTTTTCGACATTGAGGGATGATATTTGATCTGAAATCATCAGATTTATCTGAAGGTTGCACTCATTCGAAGGAGGATGTCTTAGAGAACCACCCATCTAGGGCTGAAACATGGAATATCGGTCTGGTTTAGCAGATTGGACACTCATCCATATGGTCCATATGCACTTAACTGGGTGGATATTTTTGCTCTAGGCCACCTTAACATTTTTTTGCAATTGCAACAATCCTGAGGGGATCATCCAGTAATATTTATTGTTTTGCAACAATTTAACACTTGATGCAGAGGTTACTTTGATGTATGTGAAGATGATGATCTCAACGCAAACAGCCCTACCTGGAAGAATGATACCCAGTCAAATTCCAGAGAAGGATTTCAACTGGAGTCATCGTCACAAGCTAACCTTCCTGAAACTAAATATCAGATCAATAATAATGGGGATCTTACGGAAAGGAGTAGCTCTTTACCCAGTAATGTTGTTGCCGTACCTGGACAACTGCAGAAATTTTTGAGTGGATCCCTTGTACCAGAGCAAGTCATTCCCTCTTCTAGAACTGGGAATGGTGAAAGGTAAAAGCTCTTCACTTTCTAGATATTAAGAAATTTTGGTTCTTGTAGATTTCGTGTCAATTTTTTTTTTTTAGCTAGACCATTCTTCTGACGTTGGATTGAATGTTGTTTTCCAGTTGAGTTTGATGTCCTGTTTTTCAAGAAAAAGGTTTATATTATGTTTTATTTCTTGTTTTTAGCTGAAGTAAAATTTGTTGTCTCTAGCATTTGCTACTGTTTATTCTTTTTTTTGAGGATGTGAAGTTAGCTGCCTTTCATTTCTAGTATCTTTCTGCCTCAAAATTGATTTGAAGTCCTATGGTTAACATCTCGTCATGCTTAAACTGTATCTGAACAACTTTCATCACATGTGGAAATATCATGGAAGTCTATTAAATGTGAGACAAATATTCAACTGTCTATGGGCATAAGATGAGAAGTAGTAGTTTTTTGAGGAAACTGCTAAACCAAACAATATATTTTGTTATACATCTATGATAAAGGTGGGAAAACATTAAAGCATATTTGCTCAACGTAATCTCTGATGAACATTTTGTGGAAGACTTTCCTGGATTTTTGTTGTTCTTGAGTAATATATCCTTATTACTGGACAGAACTACTTTGCCATGTACTTCACTTTTACATGCCATGGCTTTTGTTGATTGTTAATCTTGAATAATTTTGAAGGGATCATACACAACAAAAGTATCAAAATGATCGAAATTATAGTGGTCCTCTACCTTGCCACCATAAGAAGGACATCAATAGCCATTCATCTGGTATGTATTATGCATTGTTCTCTTCTCTGGTCGGCCAAGAGAGTACCTTCTTTTCAATTTTTCTGCTTTTATCTTTTCTATTGTCTGACCATATTACTTAAGGAGGTTTTGCATCTTTGCAGCTGCCATGCATTCACTGGATGAGACATTGGATGGGGCAGCTGTGCAGCGGAAAGGGCGTTTCAAGATCACTTCTGATGTGGTACATCCATTCTGCTGAAAAATTGTCTCTTCTGAAGGAATAGGCTTGGGGGTTTGAGGGTTTACTGTGTTTCAAATTGCATTATTTCGACTGAATTTCTATGGATGGAAAATGGTTTTCTAGAATAATATTAGTAAAATACATAATTCCTTATTGTGATTTCCAGAACTGTCGTTTATATATGCACATAATAGAATTTCAGATTTGCTGTAATAGCTTACAAAATAGTAATTACAGGGCTTACATGACACAGCTAGGGAAAGGTATTCTATGTGATAAAAGGGAATTTCAGATTAGTTGTAATAGCTTACAAAATAGTCATTACAGAGCTTACTTAAAACAACAAGGAAAAGGTACTCTTATGTGCTACAGGGTATTTCTATCATTTGACATGACACGTACAAAAGATGTATGGGAATTATTATAGGTGCTTTCTTATCATGCCTTCATTTTCTTTTTCTTTTTTTATTGAAAGTGATATGCCTTCAATTTTGTCTCATGGATTCTAATATTTTTGGTGCAATTACTTCTTGTTTAGACAGTACTCCAAAAATCAATTGTATGCTTTTCAATATGAAGATTTGTTACTGCTAAATTTTGAATCTTGAACAACTAATGTAGTGGAAGCTCTTATAGTTTTTTTCATTTGAAAGTACCCTTCTATTTGCATTCTGGGCTGATTCTTTTTGTGTACATCTTGTATGCTTTATGGTATTTTATTCGCATCTAATTTACTGGCTGCCTTCAATTTGTTTCATTCTCTTACTCGGTTATTTTTGCAATGGCTTTTGTGAAATTTTTTTATTGGATATGCTATTCAGGTTGCTCCTCAAAACTGCTTGCCTAATGCTTCTTGTGGACCTTCATCTAGTTCAACAATCACTGTCTCAGTTCTTCCATCTCTTCAATATATTTTGCAACAAAATAACATACAAAGGGTAGAATAATACACCTCTCTGTCTGTTTCTCTACATTTCTGTATGTAGTCATTTATGCATCTGAAATATTACCACTTGCACTTTATGAATGCTGACAGGAACAAATTGTTAAATTGATTAAATGTGTGGAGCAACCATCTGGTTAGAGCCAACCCTGTCTTTTCATCTTTGCATCTTTACCACGTTCTATGTGCCAAATATATTTTCACTATCTAATTTGTCTTACTTGATACAGGCTATCCAGATTCAATTGATTCTGGGGAAAATGGCCTATCGCAGGTACGGAGTTTAACTGTGTAATTATGCATATATGGTGCTAACTTGGGTACTTTGGTCTGTGAGTCTGCATATAAAATTTAGAGTTCCAAAATTTTTTTGGGGTCTATTTCCGTATATGGTCGTAGTGTGTATACTTTGTTAATCACTCGAGGCTGACGAAATTTTTAGTTTCTTAACTACAGAAGAATAGGCAATTCTTTGATGATGGCCATTGAGACGATACTAAATAGGCCAATATACTTACCTGCTTCTGGATGACTCGTTTAGGTTCAACGTTGTGTTTTTTAAGAGTGATTTTCATTTTGTTTCCTTAAATATACAGCTTTCCCCAGCTTCTTCAAGTAGGGAGAGAGAACTACAATCACAGGTGATTCAGCTCCAACAAAGGTACGCTGGCCTTAAATTCTGATGCATTATTTTCTGTTTGTTGACTAGTTAGACTAAATCATATATTAACTTTACAGTATTGGGAACCTCATTGAAGAGTTGCAGACAGTGAAGATAAAAAATGCTCAGGTAACAAATTTTACTATATTTTTCTCTTTAGCTTAAGGTTATAAGTGACAATGTTAATTTTAGAAATTGAAAAAGTAAATAATTGTTTTTCACCTTTGGATGGTAAAAACATCCACCCACATTGGTGTTGAATTATCCGACTTAGTTGGCTGCGTCGAGATTGATATGACAATGATTTTTGCAATTACTTTCTGTTTTTGTCTTCCATTTTCTAATTTCATTTTTGTTGTTTTAGACATAAGTAGTTACAACAATTTCAGAGATCTGATTCCTGCTTCTCCTTGTTACCTTGCAGCTTGAACGGAAGTTGAATGCAGAAAAAGAACAAAGGCAAAAATAGAACAAAGGACGATAACAGTTTTCTGCCATCAATTCATTGGAAAGCTCGAGACTTCACCCCCCGTCCTGTTTCCCGGAATAGTTGCATGTAATTTTCGGTGTAACAATTATGAAAAATAGGCATGTGCCAATTTTGAGATTGATTGTATCCGACCCTGCTTTAAGATGCTTCCTGTAATTAAATGGGCTAAATGATTTGTTTATATAACATAATATATGTTTATTCATTTGTTTATAGTTTCTGGTACAGGGCTTTTATTGATGTGGAAAAGACTTGCCTTGTATTTGAATCTTACACAAGGGCCATCTTTCTGATGCAAGGCTAGTATAAACATTTTTTTAAAAATCATGGATGCTGGGGTTTAAAGCAGTGTGGAACGAAGGCCGACTCCACTGTACTCACAAATTAAAAGCAGCTTTTCTGTAGAGGGGACCCTAATTCATAGGAAGCTATTAGGGCGCTTTTGTGCTCTTCTGCTTCTCCAGGCTCCCAACTGGGGAACACTTGCACCACCTAAGGTCCTGCTCCGGTCTCGTTACCCGTCCAAGGGCCATCAACCGCCCACCTCACTTTTCAAGCAAACCTTGCGAACAGAGCGAGCTTTACTTTCATGGACAAAAAACGGTCAAGACTTCCGGGACTTGGAAGGCTTCAACTTTTTGGGACTTCTAACCTTCTGCCCTCTCCAGCAAGATTTGTTTCATTGCACTTGACTATGTCAAATCTGCTCTCCTTCCACAAAAGAAAAGAGTGAAAAAATAAATAAATTCACCGGCTGTGTGTCGATGCCGCCTCGTCAAAAGTGACAATTTCATTTTCTGGGACGAACCAAACGTCAACAAAATTCCATCAGCGAGTTCCCATCTTCGTCTTCAACCATTTAAAAAAATACAGGCAACCCTGTGCAATTTCAATCGTACTTAATTCTTGGTCAACGCTACGCGTCGAACAACTTAAACGCATTTCTTTGTCCAACTCCCATCCAAATTTCAAAAGACACGGAACTACATAACAAGAACTCAAAAACTTCACGGAAGCGAAACTACGGGAGATCTTTTTTTTTTTTTTCTACCGTGTAACATATTTCCAAGTGTTCATTCTTTACATTAAGGGGGCAACCCGTTTTCACCAGAAGCCCACTCTCTACAGCTAAGCAGCAGCTCACCTAAAATCAAGAAGACCTAATTTTTTCTAGACATACTTCATAGTTCCTCAGAACAACAGTCAGTGGCCTTCGCTTGCTCTCGCTTCAACGTCTCACTCGACCATTATCTCACCCCCGGATTAGAATTTCTTGATGGGATTCTGCAAACAAGAAAGTAAGGCCCCCGCATTAAAAGAAAATTCAGGAACGACATAATGGAACAGAGCGATTGGTCTGACTGTTTAGTAGACAGACATTCAAATGATACAACTGCTTTTTCTTTCTAAAGCGTTGGTCGAAGAAAGAAATACAGATGCACCAAATAACACGCTCATGATAGCTTTATCCCCACGGTGTAGGAGTTAGCTACAACGACTACTTTAGAACTTTGCTTCCTTTATTTCTAAAGCAATAAAGCAAAAAGAAACCTATTGAGCATCAAAAAGGATTCACTTCCTTTCCCCCCTAATTTATGGAAAGATTGTACGTGACCAAGAGGAAATAAACAAAACATAAAACATGTACATCCATTGCCCCACCCAAAAAAAGACCAAAAAAACATGAGAATGGTGTAATTTTCTGTCATTTATTTCTATAAACTTTCAACTTGATTGTATCTTCAAGAACTAATTTTAGCCTCCCATATTGGTTACATAGCAACAGGAAGACACACCTTTGAACGGAAGGATTTGATGACTGATGCCAACAACTTGTCTCCTGCTATTAGTCTGACCCGTTTTATCATATGCTCCCGAGTAATCTTCTTTGCCTGCATTTTGTTCATTATAAATATTTATGAAGCTTAAAAAAAAAAATGAAAAGATCCTGCTGAGTAAAAGATCTTGAATTGAGACATTAATACCTGGTAATCATTGAAATACAGCTTGATCAAATTGATTTCATTAGGAGGTAAGAACTCTGAAAGCAAGCCAATTAGCTTTGGAAATGGCATCCATGCTGAAGTTGGTTTCTTCACAGTTTGCTTCAGGCATTGTAAACCTAGAATATAAAGAAAGTTTGATCCCCATGAGTTCAACTCAGGAAAGAAAACAACTAGTCTAGTGTACTAAAAAAAAGACTCACTAATCTATAAGAAAAGAAACAGCTACAGTGTAAGTTTGATTACCTCTGAAGCTGATGACAAACTCGGGCAAAATATGAGTGTTCATGTGTGTGCTCCATATTATATATCTCTTAGGAGTAGACAAATTATCGACACCGGAATCAAATTCTTCAGAACTTGGATGAAACTGTTTTGATCCACAGCCAACTTCCTCCACATCCCCCAAAATGACACGGCATAGCAGCACATGTCTTAGCCCACTTTCATCAACAACTGAGGATATGATGCTGACAATATGACAAACCAGATTTTTAAGTCAACAAAACAACAGATCCTCACAAAAGAAATAAGGAACATTAATAGAACTATATAACCAAGCACCAGACAAATACTTTCAGCATACCCGTCTTGAGAAGAACTTGCAGGAGAAAGATAAACACCAGAACCGAATAAGGCTCCATTTTCAGGTCTCTCACACAGACCAAATCCATGATTAAGTATCCCACGAATTTCATCCTTAGAAGCACCATACCAAGCACACTTCATATTAATCTTGCCGCCACGTTTCTTTGCTGTAACATCTGAATAAATCCGGAAAGATTGCAACCGAGCTTTTGCAGATGAAGCAGAGAAAGTGTTCCTGTGTATGGCTACAACGGTTGTATTTTTTGCTAGAGAACCCATACCTGATAAGAAGAACCGTTGGAGGGAATTGTGGTGTTTATCGTCGTCATCAAGTGTCATCATCTTGTCTCCAAAGAAACCAGATTTCATAGGTCGGGAATCAGAAACATTGCTTTCGGAATCAGAAGCTGACGTTTCCATTTCATTGTTACGCTGAGGAAATGATACCTCCTGTTCACCGGTGCTACCGGATGCTGAAGCCTCAATATCAACATGCTCGCTAGACGTACCCGGGCCAGAAATGTTAGATTCAGAGTTCCTACGGAAGAAGAATTGAGATGAAGAATACCTTTCACCAGTTAATCCCACACCAACATCCATCCTTCACTAAATACTCCACAGACCGCAAGAAAAGAAATCCAAAATGATCTTGTAATCAGGGAGGACCGCAGAAGCCCAAAAAGCTAAAAATGTTCGCTTTACAGGGTTTCAGAATATCGAACCCGAGAAATCAGTACCAATTTATCTTGTCAGGCAAGAAAAATCAATGTCGGTATTTACTAAAGGCACCTATGTCGAAGGTCAAGACCGAAGAAATCTGTAGTTGATAGATAATCTTGATATCAGAATCAATTGTGAAAAAAATTCACCTCCGCATTGCTCCACCAATACCGAACCTCATATCTACAAGTTCAACACAGAGACAAAGAAATTCCCTCAGCAAATCAAGGCCGCAGAACAGAAAAAAAAAAAAAAAAAAACACGATGAAATCAAGAATTCATACTAAAACCAACAAAGAAGAAACGAGAATCAATAGGAACCTCACAAGAAATAAGCAATTCTAAATATTACAAAGAAACACACCTGAAAATCAATAAACGGATCCCAATCTCGAATTCTGTTGTATCTCACGAAGGCACCAGGAGGATAAGCCTCAGGAAAAACCTCCACAAGAAGAATCAGGATCAAAACGCAGAAAAAGAAAGGGTCAACAGACTCTTTCGGCCAACGTTCAGCACCCCAACATGTAAGAACGCACAACCAGGACCCGATTCTGGTTCGCAAATAGCAAATATACACACAGGCAACAACGATGGATGACTGGAAGGAGGTAAAATAGCTTTTCGGTTATAAAACAGAGAGACAAGAACCGCCTCTCTCTCTCCCTCTCCGAGTTCCTTTTATTTATTGGCGGTGTGGCGGCAACAGCCAACAGTACTTACGCCGCCGTTTCCACGGCCCACCCAAGGAAGGTTACGTTTCGACCTTTCGGGAGTTTACGCAGTTTTGAACGATTCGATGTTACCAAAATGCCCTCCTTGGTGGCCTCCTTTGACGACGGAGTCGGTTAAACGGGAACTTGGTTGCCACGATATCAATTAATGTAACAGGACACGTTTGAACGTGTGCGCGTGTGCGGTGTCTTCGTACAGGTATTTGACTATTTCAATTACAATTAATAAATCAGAATTTTAGTTCCGTTTCGGAGGTCGGCAACGGCGACGGCGACTCAAAAGTCTGAAACAAATCCACTGTTTAACGTGAGATCACTGGCATGTGGGGATCCGAGATCGACGCAGTGGAGCTTCAAAATAAGGCATTTGTTGGTCCTGATCCTGCTCCACGACCGACTTCTCAGTGGCGGCTGCAAAATCGAAGATTGGAGCTGACGCCCGAGGCAAGTGATTCTTTCGTCAGTAGTAATCTGCTGATGCGATCTTTTTGGTTCTAGAAGAACAAGTGGAGTGGTCGCGAAAAAAGCTAGTAGGATTTCTTTCACATCTGATCTTTTAATGACGAGATATGAAGGATCAACAACCAGAAACGATCAATAATTCGATTCTGCTCATCTCCAGATCATCGGAATCGTTGCAATTACTTTCTCTTCCCTTTCTCTGCATTCAATTATTGAGCAACGGGTCACATTCGACTGTCCATTTTCAGCTCCTTCTCTGACTTTTTCTGCCTTGATTTCTGATTAGGGCAAGCATGAAAAAGGTCCAGCAATAGCTGCGATTTTTAGATGATCAATGAAAAATGGAGGAATCCTCTTTCTAAATTAGGGCAAAACACGTTGAAGTAGCTAGAATCAATTTTAGTTTCACAAGTATCTCCACTAGTCGATTTGTGTTCAGAGAGTAATATTATTCCCTGGTACTCGTTTTACTCGTTTTCCATCATGCAGATCTCCAGTTCTAATGGCGTCCGAATGCGAATCTCTCCTTTCACAAAAGCTTCGTCTCCACCACACATATCGACTTCAAAGTGAATGAATCAGGTAGCCTTTACTAGCCATAGTTTAATTAAAAGAAAAGGAAAAGATAGAATAAATGTTGTGCTGAAAGTTCCGAATCTTGAACCAATTTGGATGAATCAAATTCCTTAAAGGGAACTGCGGCAGCAGAAATTCATACGTGACTGTTTCACCAAATATGCTGCCGCCGGTAAAAGCGATCAAACGGAGGAAAGCAGCTGGTATGCAAGAAAACTCTTACTGTGTGTATTCTTTTTCTTTTTTATTCCACATTACAGGATAATTCATTTCTTTTGCAGAAGCTTACGAAGGAGGAAGAAGCAAAGAGGTTAACGAGATAGATCAGTGTCGCAGTCTAGATTTTTCGAGGACGGATTTCACTAGTGAAAGGTATGAGAAGAACTTCGTCCCACGGACCCCCTAGTCTGGTAGCATGCACCTGTTCTACAGGGATAACCAAAAAAAAAAAAAAAATCCTAAAATCCCATATGATGTATTTTGTGTATTGATATCGTATTTAAGCCGGCGTTTTGAATAAACTAAATATTACAAATATCTCACTCTAAAAAATTAGATACATTTTACCCAATATATAATATCTACGACTTTTTTCGGAGAATTTGTTTTTGTTGAAATTCAGGGGGTGTCGATTTTATCTGATTATTTGATTTTTCTTCTACCGTTTATTAAATTGAATGGATATGAAAGAAAAATCTTTTACGTGTATATAATCAAATATTTTTATTTATTTACCTGTTTAATAGTATCGTAATTTTTTATATACCTATGTGTTTTTATTGTCTTTATATATTATAAATATGCTGTAGTATTTTTTAAATTTTAAAGAATTATATCTAATTTTCATTTGATTACCCATTTACCCAATCGTGGCAAATAAATGACATGGGGTGAGTTGGATTTGGTTTGACCTCAGTCACTTTTAAAGAGGTGCACCCAAAGATTTAAATAATAGGCTTGAACTTGGATTTGTAGGTTTTGGATTGATTTAGCTTTTAGGCTTTAACTGAAACTAACAATTTAGGGTTTACTATAAAACTTTTTATCTCCAATGGTATCTCCAAATGTTGGTAAAAATAAAAAATAAAAAATCTAAATATGAACACTAATCATAAATATATGAGATAAAAATGAATGTAAAATGAAAAGAAATGAAGTTTAAGTTTTTTCTTATCTTAAAACTTTTTCCAGTTGTGAATTACAAACCAATTGATAGTTTTTTTCTCAATCTTATTCGAATCAGTTGCGAGCCTGCAATTCAGCTTCTTTGAGGCATATCTTCAAACACTGAAAAATAACACAGAAGAACAAATAAGAAAAGCTCTGCATTGAATCGAAGCAATTGCAAACAAATAAAGCCTAAAACAGAAAAAAAAAATTAGATCCAGGATCCCAAATTGAATCGAACTCGCAAACAGGTAGAGAGGCCAGCACCACAACAAACTCCAGGTTTTTCTTTTTAATCGCATCGTCCCAAAGCTAGTTCTGATGAAGATGGAGACGTGGAATCAAAAAGGACAAATGCCACCCGAACTGCCAAACACGAACACGGAAGCTCACCTGCTCTGCTCACGTCCTGCCTCACCTCGTTTTCTTTTTTTATTTTTATAAGCAAGACCTGTTGGGTTGCCATGTTCGATCGATCAGCCTCCATTTTAATTGCCGAATACGGCGGCTCGATCCTCTCCTTCTCCTGAATTTTATCAAAATTTAAGTAATTTTAAGAAAATTTATATTTTTCTATTTTTTTATTTTTTATAGAATTCACTCCAATAATTTTGTTTTCTATTTAGCCCTCATTAAGAAATAAATTTTAATTTTTTTGATAATTTTAAAATATTAAAAACCCTTATTTACATCTCATAACGCTGATTTACTTGCACATAAATTGTAATAATCCAAATAATTTATTTTAAACCTTTAAAGAGATTTACACAATTAATGACTCATTAAGAAAGCGAAGCTAATTATGTTTTAGAGTTCTCCAGATCTTCATTTATGTGGGTCGATTGTGAATTAAGAAATGATTGATCTATTAAATGAAACGTGTAGGGCTAGGATTGAGATAGAAGGGAATTAGGTTAATGATGAGCACGTCGAGGGTTACAGCCTAGGTTTAATTTAGTTTAATTGGAAATTTTGAGGCGGAGGAAAGAGCAGAACTGGCCCACAATGCGTAAACATTCTTCCATTTCTCCCGGGTGTCACGCGAGGCTACCGAACTTCAACGACGCAATCATTCAAATTCCAACGACTAACGGTTGCTAACGAGCTTCGGAGTAAGGAGTTCTAAATTGCGCCGATCGTGTAGAGGCCCAACTTTTTCTTTTGGCCGAATACGCCCGTACAGCCTTTATTAACCATTCATCATTCATCTCCGCCACCGCACCTGTGCATTTTATATCATCTCTGCTACACGAGAACATTGTCGTTTGAACGGTGAGGCGAGGTTTTAGCCTCTGGGTCAGCTTTTTTGGAGGAAAAAAGCAGCAGCAGCAGCAGCAGCGGCAATGGCCGCTACAATTAGAAATGAGAAAATTGGACGACCTGTGGGGTTAATGAAGGAAGCCAGAGGGATCTGATGGTTTTCCTCCGAGGTGAAAGACCTTTTGAGTTCAACATTGAAACAGTTTGACGCTTCGTTGCTTTTCTAATTTTGGGCTGTCGCATTTAAAAGTGAATTAGTCCAATTCGCATGATTTCTTTTCCGGAATCCTGTCCAGCTTGACGGACGGAAACCATTCGTGAAATGCAGCTTGATTTTATGGCATTTAAAAGTAAATGCTATAAAGACAGGTAAGCCAATTGTTTTCTGCTTCGATGAATGGTTGGATTTCTCGGATTTTCTTTCCTTCCTGTTTGGTTCGGGCTTGATGATACTGGTGAGGGAGAATTAATCGTGTATCCATCCAATGCACACTGGTGATGTTTGTCAGAGGCAGTCTAGTTATTCCTTTTCTGATGCGGATAGAATTCATTCTTTGGAGGCGCAATCGGGGTTCACCAATGTTCCTGACAGAAAATTAAGGACGCCAAGGAGGGAAGGGTTTCTTATTGTGTTGGGGCCATTGCTTATTCTGATAAGAGATTTGGCAGGCTGCCACATTTTGGAGTTTGAGGGTCTGTCATCTAAGAAGTGGACTTAGATCTGGGAGGTTTTGGCTTTACATAATTTGAAGGAAGAGATCCTGCTCCGTTGTTTTAGTTCTGAGTGTAGAACCACAGCAACATTGTGTTTAGAATAGAAGAGATTCAGGTGCTCTCTACCTGGAAGCGACAATTTTTTATTTCATAACACAGCATACTCTGCTTCAGTCTCTGTTTCTCGTCTCCTCTTGTGATTGGATTTATGTTTTGACTTCTCTGTATCCTTGTTTAGATAGCAGAGGATTCCAATCTTCTGTGACCAGGGTTGGTTTCTGTTTGTGGAACTGTGGTTAGAACATCCCATATCCGCATAGGACAACAAACTGGTGAAAAGATGGAAAAGAATAATTAATTTTAGAGGATAGCAGAAACAAGAGGCAAGAAAACGATCATGGATCTTTTTACTTTAGCACCATCACCCGCTTCTGCTTCTGCAAAACCAGATATTACTTCAAACAAAACCACTCTAAACGAAAGCCCCCCACCTCCAGCACAAGAAAATCTGGAACCAACTGGGTCCCCTCCCGCTCCACCAACATCATCACCCCCACCAGATTCAAGCACACCAGATTCTCCTAATTCTGAATCTCCACCACCAGAAGGTTCTTCTTTGCCGCCTCCAGTTGTTTCAAACACTACATCTCCCCCTCCACCAGCCAATTCTCCACCATCTTTGCTAGTGCCACCACAAACCTCTCATGTTTCTCCTCCTCCTCCCCATACTCCTAGCAAAAAACAACCTCCTCCCCCATCAACTGACTTGCCTCCATCTAAAAATTCAAGTTCCTCGTCTCTTGCTCCTATTCCTTCACAAACTCCTCATGCTCCAACTGCTATACAAACTCCTCCTCAACCGACCCCAGGGTCCCAAGATCCATCACCTCTGCCACCACCACCTTCTACTACACAACCAAATACTCCAGCCATTCAATCTCCTCCGTTGCCTGATTCGCCACCAGCACATCCACCTCCTCATGGCAGCCCTAACTCTGGGGTTACACATGCTCCATCGAATCCCACTACATCTACTCCACATACTCCAAATCGTGTTCCACCAGTTGATGATCATCCAAGACGCTCTGATTCCAGATCATCTCATTCCACACCCTCACCTGATTCATCTGATTCAGCTAATGCTGGAAAGGCTATAGTGGGATTTGTTGTAGCAGGAGCCTTGCTAGTAGTTCTTGCTGTCATCATCTTTGCAGTAAAAAGGCACAAGAAGAAAAAATATTCCGGTGATTTCTTGAATCACTACAAACCTACTCCAATTAACTATTCAGGTAAAACAGAAATCTTGGAACTGGCCTTTGTAGCAGATGTAAATGCCTGCTGCACTTATTTCATTCACTAGTCTATATCTCATTTCTGTCATTTTTCTTCTTTGTTTTAGATTCATATTACAATACACCACTTCCCCCCAGAGGAGGTTCTGCAAGACCAGACTCTTACTATGGTCCACCTCATTCAATTATTAGTAATGGGTATGGAAGCCAGATAGCAGCACATGGATATAATCCTGGTGGAGGAGATCCCAGTACACTTGGGAGTTCAAGATCATCCTTCACTTATGAAGAGCTGATGAATGTAACAAATGGATTTTCACGAGAGAATGTGATAGGTGAAGGTGGGTTTGGATGTGTATACAAGGGTAAGTTGCAGGATGGGAAAGAAGTGGCTGTGAAACAGCTGAAGGCAGGCAGTGGACAAGGAGAGCAGGAATTTATGGCAGAAGTTGAAATAATTAGTCGTGTGCACCATCGGCATTTGGTCTCTTTGGTGGGATACTGCATAGCTGAGCATCATAGACTTCTTGTATATGAATTCGTTCCTAATGGTACTCTGGAGCAACATTTGCATGGTATGATGAGTACAAATATTATTTTATCCATATTTTGATAGAATTGGTATTTAGCTGATTTACTACATGAGAACTTAGACACGGAGTTGGTGGGTCAGGCAGAGGACAGCTTGTGATGGAATGGTCAAAGCGGATGAAAATTGCTATTGGTTCTGCTAAAGGATTGGCGTATCTGCATGAAGACTGTATGTAGTTTTTCAAATACATCCTCCGTCACTCTCTCCATCATTAAGTATGAAACTGTGATATGTCTTGACCACATTTTCTGCTTGCATTCCAAATCTTCTTCCAGGTCATCCTCGCATTATCCATCGAGATATCAAGTCTGCAAACATTCTTGTGGATAACTATTTTGAAGCACAGGCATGGACACATTCCTTTAATCGTATTCATGAAATGACCAGCTATGTTTTTTCAAATGTCAAATCAGTGCTTTCATGTAAAACCAACTATTTTTGCTCTAGGTTGCTGATTTTGGGCTTGCTAAATTGACCAATGATGCTTGCACACATGTGTCAACTCGTGTTATGGGGACATTCGGGTATGTTATCACTTACTCTATTTAACATTCGATCCGTTTGCAGTTGTTCTTTCCCTGCCATCCCTTGTATTATCTTCATGAACTCTGATTATTACCTGAACATTACTTATTTGGGATAAGGCTCTGATAATGATGAATGAATGAGACATGATGATCCACTGTTTTTCCTTGTGAACTTGGAAAATATGCTTTGTACATTAAACATGTTTTGATGTTCAGGTACATGGCACCAGAATATGCATCAAGTGGCAAGTTGACAGACAGATCTGATGTCTACTCATTTGGAGTTGTGCTTCTTGAGCTTGTCACTGCACGTAAACCAGTGGATGCCTCCCAACCTTTGGGGGAAGAAAGCTTAGTTGAATGGGTAGGTCAAGCAGGGAAAATTGTCTCTTCATTTTTAAGAAGAAGCTCATCCTATCTTCAAATCCACTGTTTGTAAGAAACTCAGGGCTACTGGAATTACGACATACAGGCCTGAGCGTAAATGCATTCGTTTCCCTGCCTGAATGTTACTATATCCAGTTTTACTCTAGATTGGAAACCATTCTACTAAGAACCTAATAAACAAAGAACCATATAAACATTGTTTACATGTGTAAATAATATGCCTGGCTTCTTGATGTCTACTTGTTGGTTACTTGTGTCTTTAGCAGTTATCTACAGCAGATTAGAATAGAATAAAACTGATTTAGCAAGTTATCCAGAAGCAACTCATCTGAGAACAAGCATGATCATTGTTGCAAAAATTGCTTGTCATATCCCAGATATTTGCTCAAATAGTCATTTCGTTTTGGTTTCAATGCCCACAAAGACTTTACGAGATCCCCATTAGTCATCTCTAGGGTTTGGAGCTGCTTAAGTCTTCCACATTATATACTTCAGGCTGTCTAATAGGCCAATTTCCCTTCGATATCTCACCATTAACATTATCATGGCTTTTGCAGGCTCGGCCCCTCCTCATTGAAGCACTTGCAACCGGGAATTTTCAAGCACTAGTTGACCCAAGGCTTGGAAACAATTACGACCACAATGAGATGACCAGAATGGTAGAGGCAGCAGCTGCATGTGTTCGTCATTCATCCCAGAAACGGCCTCGGATGATGCAGGTGATAAATACACACATCACCTAAAGATGGAATTCTTGTAGTGTCGTTCACGAAGGAACTAAGAAATCTAGGAATAACTTATAAGAACAGAGACCCATTTTCTGGCTGTTTTGATATAGAAATATCATATATTTATCTTCTTCCACTGTTTGCCACTCAGGTGGTGAGAGCATTGGACAGCGAAAGAGAAACGTCGTATGATCTCACAAACGGTGTACAAGTCGGCCAGAGCACAGTCTTCCAGTCCAGCCAGTACCCCAACTCGGAACTCCAGAGATTCCAGCGAATGGCTTTTAGCAGTGGAGAAAGTTCCGAATTCTGTAATTCAGGAGAGTACGAACGGAGTAGCATCTCACACAGTGGGGAGTGTCATTCCAGAGAGACAGGGCGCAGACAAGGCCCCTCATGGAAGTCCGATGAACCGTCTTCAGGAGAGTACCAAAGCAGCGCTGACTCGGAGACTCCATGCATGAACCCGGTACAAAATGAACGAGGCAAGGGGAACAATTACAGGTGACTTGCGAGACAAATCTGACCTTCATTTCCTCACTTTGAACAGAAGTAGATAACTGCTGCAGAAAACGCGTAATATTGGCAACCAAGAATTGTTTGATAGCAGAACAGAAGATGACAGTGCCTTTGATGGATGGTAGAAACATTTTTCCTGGGATGGATTAATCTCATACAAATATGAGTAGAGTATGTATTAAATAATTTGTAAGATCATTCGGTGGACTGACCTGATTTTGGTTTCTATACACCTGCAAGCAAAAGCCTCCTTAGAGTTATCCTCCAGATCCTTTATTTTTCGTACTAGAAAACCCCATGAGACTACTCAGTCACAGCCAAAGTCTCTTACTCTGACAAAAATTTCAAAAATTATGTGCTGAGAAGGGTAACTGCATCTCCCTCTCAGCATCAGTTATAGGAATTGATTCTAGCATCTACAAATTAGATTCATATTCCAAGACTTGCTAAAGTGAGAGTGTGGAAAATGGAGTTGCAAATTACAATGAGAGAAATCTCAAATTTCAATACAATGTTATGTTTTAGTATTCTCAAATTTCAATACAATGTGAAAAATGACTTGAGAGAAACTGAAATGTCCACAAACTTGTTTCATTCTATTTAACTTGTAAAAATTGGGGATAACGAGAGCAAGAATGATGGATTCGAGGTTGCACCTAACTCCATAATTAACTCTTTTCTAGCCTCTAATTTTTTGTGGGGCAAATTATAATTTTCGTAGTCATATTATAATTTACCGATGCCCAAGTCACAGGGATCGTTAAATTTTTTGATCAGGACAGGGGCAATTGCCATGGCTACAGGCTATAATCTTCATTAGTAGAAAGAAGATGATGATGTCTATGAGGATGGGGGCGATTAGCGGAAAGCTACTTCTTTCTTGTTGACGTGCACCTTCCAATCTGGAGCATTTCCAGTCCATGAGAGAAGAGAATGGTGGTTGAATCCTCCACGAGTCTGTGTCAGTACCTGTACAATGGGTGCAGAAGAGAGAATCCGATTACTGACGCTGTGACATGTGGATTCATGTGGACCAAACCCATGGCTTCTTTCTCTCTGTGACATAATGGGCTCCGTGGTAGTTGCCGTTTTCTCCCTAGGAAATTGATGCTCTGGGTTAAGCAGCGGTTGAGCTGAAGGTCCCTTCTGCATGAGCTCCATAAATTTTGCAGTGATCAATGCAGAGTTGATCTTCTCTGCAATCTTTTCCTTTTTCTTTTATCCTCTTCCGTGCCATCTTTGAGTTGAAGCCTGTAACCGGCGGAATCGCCGATACTGATGCAGCCCCTATAAATTCATCCGCTCCACGCGTCCCTGCATCTCTCACGTTCGTTGTGTGGTACTCTTCGAGCTCGGAGACGATGGGGGTTGTACGGACGGCGGAGCGTCGGAAGGCAGAGTTGGAGGAGTTTCATCGGGAGATAGTGAGAACCATAGCTCTTACTAAGGGAAGGAAATGGAAGGAAGAAGACCCCGATAACTGCGTCAGAGAAGAACCAACTGAAGAGAAGAACAAACTGGTCTGTGTCACGAGTGGGATTTCGCCTTTGGGCTTCGCCATCGTCAATCGTCTTCTGAGTCGAGGATATTCAGTTCGAATCGCCCTTGATAACCAAGGTACGTATGTACTTTCTTTCATTTGTCGAACTCGAGGGCAATTTTTTTTGCGATTTCTCTTTCTTTTCCAAATACCAACTTTTGATCACAGAACCACAACTTCTCAAGAGAGAGAGAGAGAGGGAGGACATCGCAGGAAGTCTGAAATGGCTTAACATATTTTATAATTCCGCGCAGAGGATCTGGAGAGGCTGAGGGAAATGGAAGCTGGTGAAAAGTGCAAGAGGATTTCGGTGGTGATGGCCCAATTCACAAATTTGGAGAGCCTGTGCGAAGCATTCAGTGGCTGCAGCTGCATATTTCACACTTCCTCCTTCGTCGACCCTGCCGGTCTCTCTGGTTACTCGGTAAAGCTAATAACAGTATTTGCTTCCATTTGACTAACCAGGAAGGGTAGTTGAACTCAATGGGTCTGCCATGGCTAGGAACAACACTGCAAACTGAAACTTTTCTGTCTAATTTGTCTTCTTGAGCAGAAACACATGGCTGACCTGGAATGCAATGCTGCGGAGAAAGTGATCGAGGCCTGCGCAAGAATCGAATCGGTCAGGAGATGCGTCTTTACATCCTCTCTTCTTGCCTGCGTCTGGCAAGCCAATGACAATCACCCAGATCGCCCCCGTCTCTTAGATGAAAGCTGCTGGAGCGATGAAACCCTTTGTAGAGACAAGAAGGTACGCAAAAACAGTGAAATAAATTGGATCGACGAAAATAACAAGGATTTGAGGCCTCATTTCGATTCTCGATTAACGAGATCGTAATCGTTCATTACATTGTTGTTTATGGGAATCAGCTGTGGCTTGCTCTTGGAAAGACCATGGCGGAGAGAACAGCTTGGAGAGTCGCAAACGAAGCAGATTTGAAACTGGCCACCATTTGCCCTGCCCTTGTCACCTGTCCCGAGTTCTCCCGCAGAAATTTCACTGCGACTCTCGCCTATCTCAAAGGTACCCTCCTCGTTTGAAGAAATCCATGAATTTCTTCCTCATTCAATCGTTCCGCGTATCCATGACCTTCTCATCAGATAAGACTCCAGGGTAGATTTTCGTAGGGGCATTTCATCAAACAGCTGCATGATTCGATCTTTAGAAAAGACAGCATCGAGACAATAGGCAACAGTGCACGCAGCCGATGCTTACATTGTTTCCTTCCGTTCTCCTTTTTCAACAGGGGCGAAAGAGATGTACCGGAAAAGATTGCTGGCGACGGTGAGTGTCGATGAAGTAGCAGAAGCGCACGTACGTGTGTACGAAGCTCAGGGAGCATGCGGAAGGTTCATCTGCTACGAACGTGTGATCGATCGAGACGAAGAAGCAGCCCAATTGGCATCGCAGATGGGAACGGCGGAAAGCGTCGGCACCCAAATGTCCGCGGAGTCTCCGCCACCCTTCGAGCTCTGCAATTCTAAACTTTGTAGGTTGATGTGCCCTTTGTGAAGCTGCAATGGGCCCATGAGAGAACATTTTGTAATAATTTACGAGTGATCTTTTGAATGAGACCAATTAAGTAACAAGTTACATTCGTCCAATGAGACGAGTAAATCTCATTGTTTACTCATTAATTCGTCTGACATCGATCTCATTCTTCCCTTCTCTACTTTTCTCTTCTCTTCTCTTCTCTCTATATCTTTCTCCTTATTTCCCTAATTTTTAGCCCCATTCTCTCTCTCTCTCTCTCTCTCTCTCTCTCCCAACATTCCATACTAAGTAAACCTATGCACAACTTATATTTCATTCTTTACACTACTTTTGTCATCTTATATGAGAGGTTCTTATTAGAATGAATTTTCTTGATCATTTTTCAATTCATCCCTAACCCAATATACCTCAAATCTATAGTAATGGGTAGCATTATTACTAATGTCTAATACAATTTGGTAGTGAGTTGCATACTCCTTTTGTTTAAAATCTATCCCACCAATAAACCTCTCCCTGGCATCTCTTTATTGGTGTTAGTTGTTGTAACACACTCATCCTTCGTTGTAGAAGAGCAATACATTTTGGAGTTTGGATAGCCAAAAAATAACTCCTCTACAAAGTAATCAAGTACGTTGCTGTGTAAAACCTTCTAGGTTTTGAGCCTCCCAAAACACAAACACAACCTATATTACTCTTTGAGGTACTTAAAAGGATCTACTTAACTATAACTTAATATTATTTGCCTGGATTTACAAGAAATCTACTACTAGCACCAACTACAAAGGCAATATTTGGTCTAGCACAACATGAAGACGTGTGTGACAACAAAGGGAGAGGCACCCTTGGCAAGATAAGTCTTCTTCTTTTAGTTTTTTTTTTCTTGCCTTTCTTGATTAATTATGGGTCACCATTTTTCCATACATGACCTTCTTTTTTGGCATGATTTAACATGCTTAGGACTGGTCAGTCATTACCTTAAGTCCTTGTTCTTCTTGAAACTTGTACCCACAATTTTTACAAGAAAAGTTCCTTCCCAATATTTGTACTCATGGATGCAGGTTATTGCTAATTATGCAAGTTCTTTCCCAATATTTGTACTCATGGATGCAGGTTATTGCTAATTATGCAAGTTCTTTTTTAAACACCAGATTTTGAATTCGGAAGTCCCTCTGGTTGCGTTTTTTTTATTGCCTCCTTGATCGCCCAAGCATGGCATCAAGCTTGGGAGAATAGCAGCAGTCCAGTCGTCCTTTTTTCCTATGTTTCTAAGCTTGGAAACTCTGATTAGAACCTAGAAATCTTAGCCAAACAGGACTTTTTCTCCACGATTTTCTTTTTTGAGTTTCTCACTAACTTCTAAACTTAGAATTCTGGGTTAGTCTCCTATTAAGGCAATAACTTTAGATATGAGAAAGTTTCCGGTCATCGTGGAGTCCTCTCAACCAAAATTTGAAATTCTTTAAGGCCTTTGAACTCCTCTTTAGTTTGCCGTTCTCCTTTGTGTTCTTCATTGCATACGCTAAGATTTTATACCCAAGCACAAACAACTAAGATTTCCTAATCCCCCATGATATTTTTAATGATCTCACAAAGCCAAGATCTTCCATCAATGTAGAAAATTTTAGCTACAAAATGGGTGAAAGAAGATACACTGGTGATCCATTAGCTCTTAAACAACATGAAGGAATCTGTAGCAAACAAGGTTATAGTTTTTAGAAACTGCTAAAATCATATAGGATACATGTGCTAAACTTTATTTTTGTTCTACTAAAATCAAGAACCTATAAAAAAATTGTGTAAACCCAAAAACAGTCTCACTAAAACATTTAAATAAAACCTAGTAATAACCACAAAAAACTAATTCAAATGACGTAAATCAACCAAGAAATAGGAATCAGATACTTTCATAGTACACAATTCAACCTGAAAAACCCTCTGTTGTAGAGAGAAAAACTATGGGGCGTCATTGAGTAAAACTTCTATTATATGGGATTTACAACATTACTTCTTCTCAAGTTGTACCCAACTTTGAATATTACAAAGACAATGAGAAAAATAATCATCCATTTACAAGGAATGAGGTTAATCAAACTTGAAATTGAAACTTGTTTGCAGATAACAAGCGAGATGATCATAACAAAAACATTTCAAAGGTTGGAGATCACCCGCATTCATATATTTCTACAATAATGATGAAGAGAAGGCTTTGAGACACAAAGGAGGTTCTAATCTCTTGCAAATTTGAAATCTAGAAGAGTTAATACCAATCTCATTCCCTGTCTCCTTGCCTCTTAGGGTGATTGCCCTTCAATGTTTTTTATTTTTCCTTCCCTCTCAATTGAGAGAAAATGTGAGATAATGACAAGTGTATAAGCAATATCGTGGAGATGAAATTTTGGGATTACTGTGCGGTTAAGATGAGCTGTAATGGAAGGTGAAATGAAACTAAAATGCAGTCAGTTGCCAAGAAGCATTTATGATTGCCTTAAAAAATTCTTCAATTTTGTAGGTTGATTGAGTCGATGAATTTTAGGTGTACTGGGGCAGAGAATACCAAGAAGAGAAGAAGCAAGGAAAGCCCATTTCCTCGAGATGAGAGTCTCAAACATTGAAGAACAACGACATGTGAGATGTTAGCAGCACTGCTTGCAGTCATCTCCATGGAATCAAAGTAGGCTCTGGCAGTTTTTATTCTTCTCCTTCTTGATAATTCCACGGCCTGTGTAAGTCGTGCTGATTTTTCATATTCAAAAGCAGAATTCCTGCAAAGGCGTTGCCAGAAAAACCTCTTTGGGCTAATTATCCAAAAATTCCTACGGCGTGTTCCTCCTTCTTTTCCCTTTCCCTTTTATGCTCAACGCCCTTCACTCTTCATTGTTTCTCAAAGTAAACTCATTCGACTCCACGATATCTTTCAGGAATTGGAGAGATGAGCACGCTAATTCCAGTGACTCCACTAAACACGTATCGGCTGTCAAACGCCTAGCCAATATAACCCAAAAGACCAATTTGTTAAGTGCGAAAAACCAAGTACCTAACCCATCAGTGGACTAAGGGTGGACATAACCTAACCTAGGTGGACCGGAACCACCTAACTTTGACACCCACCGTTCCCGTTCCCGTTCCCTACCGCTTCCGTCGGGATTCGAACGTTGAACATGGTGCCCAGCTCTGATACCATGTCAAACGCATAACCAATACAACCTAAAAGACCAGTCTGTGTAGAAAGCCAGTACCTAACCCAGGTTGACAAGGGGTAGACGAAACCTAACCCAAGTGGACCGGAACCACCTAGTTCTAACACCCACCATTCCTGTTCCCTATCACTTCCGCTGGGATTCGAACACGGAACGTGGTGCCCAACTCTGATACCATGTCAATGTATATTTCTGAGGACGAACTAGACCCTTGGAACTCTAGTCTTCACAGAGACGAAATGCGTCAGACAAACGACACAGCCTAACAGGGAGCTCACAGCTCTTACGGTGGTGGACGGAACCACCACTATCTCACGGGACTGATGGAACACTCCAGACGACCAGACGAGAGAGAACGTTGAGTTCTCTGGTTTCTCGGCGAAGACAACGAGCACCAGAGACAAAAAATAATTCCTCCCGTTTGGCAAAGTCCCAAGCTACCTCCATTGATAGGCTTCATTCATGGTATTGTAGTTCTGTTCTTCGGGAGCTTATTTGGTCTTCAATTGTGTTGAACAACTGTTAACATATAAAATGGTTTGCAGATAGAAGACGATCTAGACCTGGCGAGATTGCTCTCTTTGAGAGCTGAGGCCAAAGAGAATACCTGAACCATGTCCCAACTAGTTGTGAGATGCCACAAAGATATACTGCTCCGATATAGGAATTCTAAATTCTGTTGTCAAGGTTCAATTGTTCAATATTGTCTTGAAGATCACATGCCCATCCGACCCACTGCAACAACATTAATATCCTCCTCCATTGCATGCATGTGTTCTTTTCCACGTGGCTAGTTGAAGCCAAATGCAGTGACGGGGGGACAGATTACACAACGGAGCGTAAAAAAGCAAAAATCTTTACTTCAAGAATTGAAAACCAATTTTGCCATAGGTGAAATACAAAAGAGATGCTTTCTGAAATTTCAAAACAGTATCCTAAAGCATCAGAGATCTGCTAACAACCCAACATTCACAACTCAATGTCCTCTCTGATTCATGAGGAAACCTACGAATGTGCTGAGAGTTTCGGCTCTATAACTCTATAGGCGAATGTGACCGCTGAGAAGTAAGAACAGATCATTTACAATCTCTAAAACTACCGTCATTCTTATATCAGTATTGCTTATTATTCGCAATATTCAGATCATATTAGACATGATTTACCAAACAAGCTGCAGATTTTGTCGAGTAAAGAGCGGCCATATCTAAGCAAAACATTACCAAAAGTCACAGCGCGGTACGAAACAAGAGAAATCTTGATAGACAAAAAAATGCAGAAAAACAGAAAGAAAAAGAAAAGGATAAATAGGAGGTACAATCTAAACGGTTGAATAAGAGGGTAAGAGCTATTCAAGTATTGAATGAAACGGTTGCAATAGGAGGGAGGGAAAAAAGAGAAATTGCAATTTAAAAAAAACTTCAAAAATACAGGAAGAAAACAATCTAAACTGGTAAGAATGGCTCAGATAGTTGCTTTCTTTGCTCAAGGAAGAGCTCTACAAAGAACCCTTCTCATACAAGAGGTGTCAGAAAAAAAAACGCACTATATCATCTTCGCCCTAACGAGGTTTAACAGAGTAAAACATAAAAATACCAAGAGGAGGAAGACGAGAGGGGATTGGGGAGACTTCGCCTGCGGTAGCTATCGGTATCTAACGTGCCTGCCCTGGCGACTCCAATTAGGGTTTTCTTTAAGCAGGACTCCCTGTTAAAAAAACTGAATGGGCTCGCCGGCGAAGAACTTGATCGCTCAAGTCCACCACTCCAGGACAATAGCTTGGACGAAACAAACTATAAAGAATCCCATTCTGGGCTCCTCTGAGCCTTCACTTCCTTTCAGCCTCTTGCTTTGTTCTTTCACTCCACCCGTTCCCTGTGAGTAACTTCGTCCACCCTATTCAACCAGTAAAATGCTGTTTCACTCCTCAAATTATGCCCTCATCTATTATTTCTCTCAGCAGGATTGTTCTTTCCTTGCTAAAGGTGCTAAAGGACGAAGTACACTAAGAAAGCAATCATAACCAAGACACAAAATGACTCTATATAGCTTTTTCCTTCCAATGAAAACAGACTATTTTCTATCAATGTGATGTTTTAAGAAATCTAAATTTCAAATAGCTACGAGTTTTGAATAATGCACTCAGATTCACGTGGGGGGTAGTGCCTCCCTCTCAATTGCATCTTCTCGAGTTGCTTCCATCTCGACATAAATTAAACGGTACAGAAATACGAAAAACAAGCAGATGCACGGGCGTGCGACAGCAAGAGCAGAGTCCTAGCTGCTGGTAACATGGATAAGTTATAATAAATTAGATCGAGTCAGACTTCCTTTAAGGAGAATCTGGTTGTCTCACATGGATAAGTTATAATAAATTAGACCGAGTCAGACTTCCTTCAAGGAGAATCTGGTTCTCTCTCTCTTTGACTAGTATGATCTCTTAAATAAGATTTTATACCAAACTCTGCACAACAAAAGAAAGAGTTTTACCTTCACCAGTTTGGTCCCCTTGACCAGTTTGATTTTGTGCCACGGATCACATCCACATGGGCATGATCCTACTTCTGTTTCTTTAGACAGGAGACTGAACGGTTTATTCCCTCTAATGTGCCATACCAGACATGAAGAGGACTCGAGTGGGGGCACTGGACCGTGGTGTCCCTAACAAATTCACAACTGGCCTTGCTTTTGTGATTTATGTAGCATGGCAAGAAGAGATAATACAGTTTAGCAGTACAGTGGGTCCCTAGTTTTCTGCTTGTCTTTACGGGTTGTTTGGAACTCCGAAAAGATAAAAAAAGAAAATAAGAATTTGTCCATTATTATTTTTAATAATACTTAATAAAAATGAGATAATTATCAAATTTTATTTTTCACTAACTATTTTTTGGAAATAATAATCATCAAAATATCATTTCTTTTCTTTTCTATGGGTTCCAAATAGAACCTACAAGTCACTAACACTGAAGTAAAAGGTTCACCTACCATCTCCATTGTGTTGCACTCTCTTATAATTGTTCTTCACTGAGCCAGTCAGTGTTGATGAAGCTCATAAATTGAAGCAATTGATTTTTGTGAGAGGTAGGTATAGAGTTACTATCTAGCAATTCTATGTCTTGGTCAAAGTTTTGTCTTTTGTATTATAGTTATTTCATGAAGGTTTGTTGTGTTCATCAAAAGCTTCATAAAGCTCATTCATGGCATTATGCAATCCTTTATGCCCAGCTTTAAAAGGTCCGGCAATTGAATATATGTTTGCTGCCAGTGAGTTAGTGATAAATAGTACAGAAATGTATAACTGATCTGAGGAGGAAAAAGGAAAAGCAGAAAACAGATACTTATCACTAAAGCTTTTGGTGAAAATACTGTCAGTACACCGAAAGTAATTTTCACTTTACCTTAGGCAAGCAGAATGAAGGACATTGGTTTGGCCCTTGACTTTACCATGTGAAGCCGAATATTCAATAGGTTCCTGCCTATCTTCACTTTTATGTTTTCAGAGACCGTTCATAGATAACTTGGGATTTGTCCCATACTGAGGATTTTCTGTCGCTTCTCTTTTGCCTGAAGATTGCAGATCTTCAGTAGATAACAGTCTAACTACAGTGAATTTTAATTCAAATTTTACCAGGTGCTAGCAGGGTAGGGAACGATTGTTTCAATTCAAAATAGGCAAGTATCTGTTCATTTCTGATGTTTGTTTCTACAGAAAGATATTGATGCTGATGTTCATCTACAAATGTCCAACACAATCAATGAGAAATAAACTACTTTAAAATAAGAAAAATATAATAATATTCTATCAGAGCTTGAAATGTCATCCGAGTAAGAAATTTCAGGAAAGAGAAATAGCTCGTCCTTTTCTGCTCTTAACATGAGAAGCATGAAAATTGAGGCATTTTGGCCAATTTATAGCTGAGAAATCTATTTTGTTTTCAATATTGGTGTCACTGCTAACCGGTAATACATTACCATCTCTCTCGAACGTGACAGAAAATAAACAGGAACAGCGGACCACTGTATTAATTTCTCGAAAGCAATCTAGATGCAAAAGAAAAAGATGAAACGAAGAAACAGACTTTCTAGGGTTTGATATCGAACCTCTTGAATGCGGCATTATGAGCTCACGTGGATGTGACAGACAGCACGTGAGAGCCAAGGTCTGCGGCAAATTTCTTCGAAGAGAAAAAGAGGGAAAATCTGGCTTGGAAACGGGAAACGGGAAACGGAAGAGGCACCTATCCGTATTCACTGTCATCGGGAACCATGAAAGCTCCCACGGCGGACTTCTCTGCTGTATATTTTAATGTCTCCGCCCCAGATGCCGCCATCCAGAGCTTCAGAGCCATCTGACGGGATAAAGAGGGGGAAAAACTTACAAAATATCGCAGAGATCATAGAAAGCGAAAACCTATTGTTTCGTTCAAAAACAGAAATGCTGAGAGTGGAGAGCTCACCTAGGAGAATCCGAATATCAGATTCGTTTTGGGAATCTCCTTTTCTACCTGCTGCAGAGTCTCACCGTCCTCCTCCTTTGACGCTCGGCGTTTATTTCTCTCCGGTTTGTGCTCCAATGCTTCAGATCAGACTGAATTGCGCTACAGAGTGACTTTATTCCGACAAATATCGTGGTATCGCCGATCGATCTGTCTTCGAGGTGCGTCCACTGTGCATTCGATTTCTTCTTCTTCTCTCGATTCGAGCTTTTGAGTTTCACTCTCATCATGCATGACTGCTCATGGAATGAACTGTAGCCCCTCCCGAGAGCCGCTATTCTTTTTTTTTGGCTTCAACTACACGCATAACTCATAAGCATGACTGTTTGAAATGAATCATCCACTGGATCTTCGATAACAGTCACGTCTCCCGCCTTCTCTCATTCTCGTTCACACTCCGCCCAGAAAACCATCACCGCTACCGAGTCAGTGCCTGCAACACAGGATCCATCTTTCAGAATCTCCTTCACTGGTCAAGATCATGACAATATGCAGGCAAAAGCAAAGTTTCTCCCGCGCTTCTCACGCAATTCTTTGTTCCTGAATCTCAAAGCCTTAGTCATTCTTCCGTTCTCTGAGGGCATTTGTATAAAATTACAACACAATCATGCAAGCTGTCCGTGGTGGCTAGTGAGTAGTGATTCAATCATTCATCAGGGTTCACTACAGTCACGCGGCCCTTTACCAGGTGGGCCCAGGACGAGATCTGAGCCATTCAAAGTGTAGTGAAATGGGTAATGTGCGGCTGAAGTTTTTTCCTTTTCCGCAACTGCCGGTCCAGATAGTCTGGTAAGATGGTCCCCACCGCTTCCCCAGAGCCATACATGCATGTGTCGCATTTATGGCCATAGCTCAGGGTCCAACTGGCCGTGCACTGGGCACCAGTGCGCCATAAGACTATAGTTCTCTTTCCAGGAAAAAGTCATGCGGGTTCGCTCAAATTACCATTTTACCAATTTTGCGTAACGGGAGGGAGACTTGAATTAAAGCGTCTCTGATCCTGCCAGATTAATAAAACGAGGGTTCTTACAGTAATTTCCTAATTCATGAGTCCAGGGAAAATGTGGTAAATGCATGGATATGGCTTCATTTTTTCATTTTTCTTCTCTACGTGAGTAAAAGCCATAACTAAGACTCGTCTTCCCGTTCGATTCTCCCAGGTGTACCGACTGGTGGATCGAACGGACGCCGACCCAGTTTCTGGATTTCGCGCATGGGCTCCGCTTCTGAGGCTTCAAAGAACGTAGCGACGAGGAGGCAACGTTTCTCGACGGACGAGGCCGTGGACGCCGTGGATTGTTCCGGCAAATCTTGCCGTTCTTGCTCGGGGAATCTTCTCGCCGACTGCGTCGCGGTTTGCTGTTGCCCCTGCGCCGTTGTGAACTTGCTTGTTTTTGCTTTTGTTAAGGTGCCTTGGGCTGCCGGGAAAAGATGCATCGGAGTGCTGAAGAGGAAGAGACGAGTGGAGGGGTGGAAGAGTAAGAGAAAGATTAGAGGGATAGAGAGGGAAGAGAGTACGCGATCGAGCAAGAAGGTGGAGAGGAAGGCAGACTTGCAGTTTCCGTTAGGGTTTTCCAAACCTGAAACGGACATGGAGGATGACGAATGGCAGGTGGAGAATTTCTCTGCGGGCCGTGAAGCTGAAAGAGTATGGATGGAGTTGTATCAGATAGGTCATTTGGGTTTTGGCCGGGTTTCTTTCACAGGAACTCCAAGAAGGAGCATTTAGGGGAGAAAGAGTTGGCCTCTTCTCCGGTGATGATTCTTAGATCATTAAGTTTTCATTACTCTTTTGAGACGATACAGAAGATCTTTTCAATTAACGTCTTTTCCCCAATAAAGTTTGGAAAGGACCAGATTCCGTATTACAAATTAATTGGTATTTTTTGAAACAGTTGGCTTTATAATTTTTACCTGCAAACGAGCAGTCCTCGTCGTCTCTGTAATTTCTTCTGGGTAGAAGCAGCAGATTTCTGAAGCATAGCACGAGACCAAGTAAAGAGGAGTAAGAAGAGAAACGGAGCGTTGCCGTTAGGGCGGGGCAGGTTATTGTAGGTTTCAAGTACTGTAACGACTAACGATTGACTTTCTTGGAAAATAGCCCAGAGCAGAGATCTTCGTTTTTTTCTTGTAATTACAGGTAATCTCAGTTACTGCTCATTAAGCCTTGCAAGTATGACATCAATGTTCTTATTGCAGATTGTTTTCTTTCATCGTGGGGCTCTTAATCCATGAAGATGGATACATGGTACATAGACATTTTTATAAATGTGTAAATTTGAATTAAAAATTATTATTATTTTAAAAAATAGTTAATAAAAATAAATAATGATTAATTTTTTATTTTTACAAACTTTTATTTTGGAATAATTATAATTAAATTCTTATTTTCTTTTCTTTTCCGTGGGTTCCCAACAGACCTAGGAGATTTTACCCATCTACTCTTACAAATATTTCATGCAGCACTATTTTATCATTTATTTTTAATTAATTTTATAAAATTTTTATTATAATTTTAAATATTAGAAATTTAATTATACTTAATATATTAGGAATTTAAATAATTATTTAAAATTAGATAAATTTCAAATTAAAATTTATAATTAGTAGATTATATTATGTCATATTCATGCGTTCATTTACATAAAGTAAAAAATATTTTTCTAACTTAAATAAAACAATATATTTTTATATTTAAATAATTATTTAGTATTAAAATTATAGTTTAAACGAGAGCAAATTTTACTTTTCTTATTTCATTTCAGGTATTGGAGAATCGAATTGGACTATCACGCATCGGCTGTGAGTCTAGGGTTTACCGAGGGTTTATGGTCAGATTCTAAAACAGATCTCCACTCTTGTGAGTCACAGAGTGGAAGGAAAAGATGGTATGGGATCTCGTATTCCGATTTATCTATTTTTTTTTTTTTTTATGCTGATTTGAGCTATCATGGAATTTCGTTATGGCCCATTTCAGGCGTCAGAAAAGAAGTTATCGAATCCCATGAGCGAGATCAAAGTTCAGAAGCGTGTCCTCAACATCTCTGTAGGAGAGAGCGGTGATCGACTCACTAGAGCTGCCACGGTATTATGTTCATTGCCCTTTCTCGTATTCCGATTTATCTATTTTTTTATTTTTTTTTGTATGCTGATTTGCGCTATCATGGAATTTCGTTATGGCCCATTTCAGGCGTCAGAAAAGAAGTTATCGAATCCCATGAGCGAGATCAAAGTTCAGAAGCGTGTCCTCAACATCTCTGTAGGAGAGAGCGGTGATCGACTCACTAGAGCTGCCACGGTATTATGTTCATTGCCCTTTCTCGTATTCCGATTTATCTATTTTTTTATTTTTTTTTGTATGCTGATTTGCGCTATCATGGAATTTCGTTATGGCCCATTTCAGGCGTCAGAAAAGAAGTTATCGAATCCCATGAGCGAGATCAAAGTTCAGAAGCGTGTCCTCAACATCTCTGTAGGAGAGAGCGGTGATCGACTCACTAGAGCTGCCACGGTATTATGTTCATTGCCCTTTCTTGTTCTCACTTACTGGCGCACTTGCTTGTATTCTACTTATTCTACTTTAAGTTTGCGGGACGTAGTTTTATTGAACGATGCGGATGGCTCTACTGCAGATTCAGTGCTTTATTATCAATAGTAAAAAGTTTACACATTTTAAAAAGTTTACACATTTTAAAAAGTTTATTTTGAAATTTTGTGGCTTTTTCTCCATGAAACATATTTGTGGTTAATCGGAAGCCACTTTACATGAGTTGTCAAGAATCAAGATGATTGCCTGTAATATCATTGATGGGCATAGCAATGATATGTATCATCTATCAATGGTTACATCTTTAATTTTGATAAATTATGATACTTGATGTGGAGGTACACTGTCCACTCGCAATTCCTTATATGAGTTTGTTTATTTGTTGCTTTTGGTCCTTTTAAAAACAATTATTTAACAGAAAATATGATCAAACTGGATTGGTTGTGTTTTACCTCGTCTAAGCTACCTGATATGTACTGTTTCGTCTGATTTGTATCGTATTTTCAGGATGTTTCTAGAGAGCTAGTGCTTGCTTTTTAAGTTATAAAATTCATGGTTTCTAGAAGAATCTGACTTTTAACCATCTTTTTGTTTTTAAAGAAAAATGACTTTTCTTTGCTGAAAAGTATGTAGTGAATCTTTGTATCTCTTTAATGTTAATGGAAATTGCATTTGAGATATCCAGAGTTGAGCATTGAGTGCATGGAAAACCTTCTGCATAAAAAATTGTCATGCACAAGTCACTTACATCCTTTTACCTTTTTAATGTTAGCCATAAGTCTTGCTCAATGCATGATGGAAATGTGATACACTATCTCTGTGAGATGCTTTGCAAAATTTTTTTCTCATTTGCCTCTTAGTTTCCACTTCATCACGTCAGCCTTGAAACAAGATGTTTTTTGGATTACTTTTTTTTTTTTTTTCGGTTGTCAGTGAGATAGATTCTCCAAGGCAATATCGTGCATGTAGTTTGATTTTGTGAGAATTAGTATCTGCAACAATAGAAGAACCAAAGGAGTGCATGAAGTATGATAGTTCAGCAAATGCACAACGGAAAAATAATTTTTCTTGCCTATTTGAATATCTATTGATGTGTCTTTTGGAAAATAAATCTATAGAAGTGATTCATTTTTTAGCCTACTGCAGTGGAACATGTTCATCTAGCATAAATGGTGAACTCTCCAAGCTGTTTGGTTAGTAGAAAAGAGTTTGGTATGGTAGATCAAATGTATTACATGTGGCTTACATGTATCTTTCCTCTCTTGATGAAATCTCTCATCATTTAAAAAAAAAAGTTATCAGATCCAAATGTTTATTATTTGTGAGCAACAAACTCTTTTCCACTTTGACCGGAAAACTGGGAGTCTGATATTTTCCTGAAACTTTTCTCTTTTACTACTTCTTTTTTGATGTATCTGTGGAGCTTGATATCTGGTTTTCAGTACCAATTCATCACCTGAGTAGGAGTTTATGTTCTTTATGATGGCTGGCCCTCAGGCAGTTGGTTGCAATTTTGCTTGATATTTTTACTAGTTCACAATTTGGAGGTGTGCCTTCTGCTTTCGATGTCGCAGTAATCTTGGGTTGCCAGTCTTTTCAGCCATTTACCTCAGTCTAATGTAGGCCTATGTAACATTGCAGAATACGTAGTTATTGCTTAGACCCTTCGTTTATGAGATGGTTGCATTCGTTTCTATCAAACACTTTGTTATGTTAACAATTGTTGGCAGTTCTGATGCTCTATGTTGGCTTTATTTCGTTAACCTTTTATTTTCCTCTCTTTTTGTCTAGTTGCTTTCACTATTTTTATGCACTATTTTTATGCCTTGTTCTGAAGAAGAGGGTAATCACTGATGTCGGACTGCTGGGCTCTTAATATTTCATCTTCTTCAAATTTCCTTTGACAAGAATTTTGGGTAGGATATAAACACTTGGGTTTCCACCTCTTTTAGACAATATTTTCAAAGGAACTTTTAATCTTTCATCTACATAATGTGTTGCTACTGTGGCTTGCTTGCCTTTGGATTTTTTTTTTTTTTTTTGGATAAATGGTGCTTTAATTGTCTCTGTGTTTGTATTTTTATCGATTCTCTGCTGTTTACTGCAATCCCAAATGTTTAGTGTTGAAAGAGTTTCTATCTGTTCAGTCTGTAATGTCATCGAAATAAATTTGCAGGTTTTGGAATAAATGAGTGGGCAGACTCCAGAGTACTCCAAGGGTAAGCTGGACCAGTACATTTATATTGGTATTTATTTATTTTGGTTGATGGTCCTTAATGCAATGCAAATCTCTTTTACAGCAAGGTATACCGATCGATCATTTGGAATTAGGCGTAATGAGAAGATAGCTTGTTATGTCACAGTCAGAGGTGACAAGGATTTTCAGCTTCTAGAGAGCGGCTTGAAGGTTAAGGAATACGAGTTACTGAGAAGGAACTTCAGTGATACGGGATGCTTTGGATTTGGCATTCAAGAACATATTGACCTTGGAATCAAGTGAGCTAGCAATTTTTCTGCCGTTGCCCTTTTTCCTTTGTGCTGATTCACAATTTAATGCTTTTATGGTAAAAGGAGGTCTTGAACCGGTATGATCCTCAACGGGTATTTATGGCATGGACTTCTACGTAGTTTTGGAGCGCCCTGGATATTGGGTTTGGAATCCAGCATAGGGTGACTAAGGAGGACGCCATGAAGTGGTTCCAAGTCTAGTACGAGGGCGTCATTCTCAACAAATCGCAAGCTTTGACAGCTTCATAACTGTCTAAACATATATTGATAAAGGGTTCTCTCAGCTCTTCTATTAGTACTTTAATCCAGTCTTGAGTCATGGATTTTCTCGACGAGTCGTTTTCTTGTTGAGGGATCAATCTCCCAAAATCGATGTGAAGAGAGACTAAAAAGATTGGTAAGAGTTATCTCCATTATAAAATTAAAATAACTTCTAATATGCACATCTAATGGGGACTCTGGAAGGCAGCGGTCATAGAGATGTCTATTCTCTCTCCGAGAACGGTGCCCACATCATTATGCCTTTGGTGTCGGTCTGAAGGCTCTGGCTATCACAAAATGAAACTAAACCCCCGCGAGGGTAGGGTAGCATTCGGGTGGTTGTTATCCCTTCCCTCGCTTGCGCACGTTAGCTGAACTCCCCGCGAGATAAAAGGGCGCGCAGAACGTTTGAGTGTCTGTTGAATCAGTCCTCCCTCTCAATCTCCATTGCAGCTGCTGGAAGCAAGCAGAGAGCGTGCACAGTGACAGACATGGCGTCTCCGAAAAATGAGTCGTCGTCATCGTCTTCCGCTCTTCCTACTCGGATTATGATCGCAGTGAACCAGTCGAGTCTCAAAGGATACCCCTTCGCTTCGATTAGCAGCCGCGGCGCATTTGAATGGACCTTGTCGAAGATCGTCCGTGATAACGGTGCTGGCTTCAGGATTTTCCTCCTCCACGTTCAAGTACCCGACGAAGACGGTATTACTTCTTCTCCCTCTTTCTTTTCTTTAGCGTTTCGCGTTTCTTCTTCCTATGAAATTTGCCTTGTGTACATATCTAGGTTCGTGTAAGTCTGTTAGGGTTCTTTTGCTGACTCTGCTAAACAATTTTGAGTTGACTGCTGCGATTTAGAATCTTTATGGTATTTTTCGTTTGTTAGGTTCGTTTTTCATGTGAAATCAGGCAGAACTCTTATCGGAGTTCCTATTTTTCTTTCACTGCATCGAACAACTGAATTTGAAGACTCTCTTGGTGAAACCTTCTGAATTGGCTTCTTAACTCGTAGCTATAGTAAATGTTTGACTTAGTAAAGGCGAAGTTCCCTTGTATCACATGGATACATGTATTTGTTTTGTTTCTCAACTGAGTTCTCTTGCTGTGAGTTGATCTTGAAGTTGTTTCATTCAGAATATTTATGCCTTTATGCTATCTAGAGTCTGTTTTAAATTTTCGTGATAATATTTATGAAAATATTTAGGTGGGAGGGGGGGATGTGCAAATAAAAGCTTGATTACAATGTCTCCTCTTTCTTTGCTATTGTGGCGTTGATGGTTCTTTTGGATAATCATCATGAGGTGAGGTGAAGAAAGCATTGACTCTTTCATGTGAACGGATGCGACACTTTCATGGAACAAGCCATTTTGTGTTGATATCTTATACAATCTCAGTCTTCAAGAAAATAAAATAAAATCATATGCCATCTCATTGTCCAATGTTTTGGCCTTTGAACCCCTCAGATCTTAATCTTCGATCTGGCATATATTATACTGTTTACATTGCGATGCTTCTAAAAGTTGTAGGAAGTGCTAAAATATACTTTTATTTGATTTAGGGAGTGCAGAAAATTTTGGTTTACCTTTCATTTAAGTGTGGAGAGGCTTTCTTAGGGGAGTAAACCAGAAGCTGGAATTAATTGCTGATTATAATTACTTTTTTTCTTGCTGATGTCAGGGTTTGATGACATGGACAGCATATATGCTTCCCCTTCAGACTTCAAAGATATGCAACGGAGAGATAGGATTAGAGGACTCCACCTGCTGGAGTACTTTGTTGAGCGTTGCCATGAAATTGGGGTACGGAACTTTTTGTCCTTCATTTGTATTTTCGCTTCTTATCATCTTTGATAAGATATTTCTTACTTGAGATATGTGATTGCTGGTAGGTTGGCTGTGAAGCATGGGTCAAGAAAGGTGATCCAAAGGATGTTATCTTGCACGAAGTTAAGAGAGTTCATCCTGATTTCCTGGTTGTTGGAAACCGTGGGCTTGGACCTTTTCAGAAGTATGTATGAAGTTTGCCTCTCATTGGCTTCTTATCCTCCCATTGTCCTTTCCTTTTTTGTTTTCTTTCATCAATTAATGAAGACACCTTAATAGAACCTAAACTATCCTCTTTGCAAACTTTAGCTGCATAATTAAGAACCATGTTGAGATAATGTATCTGTTTATTATTTTTGCTGCAAGTCATACTAAGTTCATTCTAGAAAACAATGTAGTGATGAAAATTTATAAAAGAAGATTTCTGTTTCAGATTTCTTTTCCTTCTCAAGTTCATGTTGAGCATATAGGCCTCCTTTCTTCAATAAATTTTTGCTTTCAAAAGCAGCAAAAAAAAGAAAAAAAGAATGGTGGTTGCATGAACTCTGCTTAGCCCATGATGTGAAGTCTTCGTTTAGAATGAAAGTAGACAAGTTGTGTCCAATGTCAGAAAGAGTAGTTGAGAAAATGCACCTGTTAGGTTTGACTGGCTGTGTTCTCCAGGAATGAAAAAAATGGCATTAAAACAACCTAGAAATTGTTAAATAATTGAATTGTTCTGTGGACGTTTCTTATTAGAGGAGACCACTTTTAATTGATAAGATATCCTCCTTACTCTTTCTTCTAGGGAAAATAGAAACACAATTAACAGTCTGATTGCCGTCCACTCTGTATGGAACATCTGATTGCCAGTATATTGGCAAGGGAGGGTGACATTGGAAAGTTTAGTCTCTAATATATTTATGTATGTGTTTTCTACAATGATGAAATAGATAAGAGGTTTTAAATGGAAACTGAAATAGTAAATCTGTGGCTGGAACGGTGCATAATAACTAGAGGAAAGTCGTATGCTATGTCAGAAATATGTCTCTATTTGGGCCCTTTTTGGCCTTGCTTTAATTCAATAAAATCCTAAACACATTCACTTCTGATAATATTGTCTTTTTGAATTTTGGACTTGCAAATAATGGTTGCATTCCTTTGTAGAGATTTATAGACCACCCAAAAATGTCTATGGGAACCACACTTAGATGAGTACATGCATGTGTTGTGGAAGTTGTAATTGATCAACACCTTCTGGTTTGCATCATGCCATGATATCACATGGATTCTTCTTGAATGAAAAACTCATTAGCTGTTTCTGATAGAAAGTAACATTGAAATTTGTTACTGTAACCAAATATGCATCCTTTATATTCATAAGCTTGGAGAAGGGGGAATCTTCCGCATCATAAGAATTATTCAAATTATGGCTCATGTCTCTAAGTCAAACTGTTGTTTCCTTCAGAAGAAAAATACAAATTTTCAAAAAGAAAAAAAGAAAAAAAATCTACACTGTACTACATCTCGCATGTAATCTCTGCACATGAAAACACTGATTGATGTTCTACCTCGACAAAGTTGTGCGCCTTTGTTCAATGGTCACATGGGAGACTCTAGCGTGAGCTCTGGGGTTCAAGTGTTCCCAGGGGAAAGGAGTGTACTTTGTCTTTATAATAAAAAAAGGGGGTTTTAATAGTTGATAAGTTGAAACATATAAATAATGTCTGCATGCAAAGATCCGTAAAAAATCATATGCAGTTTTGGCATTCAAAATAATGTATGCAGTGCAGATATAGGTCAAAAATAACAGATTTTATGAGGTTTAGACACTCTCAGTCCCATTTATTGGTCTAAGTGCATATGCATGCACTGCAGGAAGAACACATTTTTTCCAGTTTCATGACTTGAACATTTTGACAACAGAAAACAATGTGCAGCCCTTTAGCCTTGTTACCTTATGGAGGTTTGCTCCCATAAAATTCTCTAAACACTTGATATGATTTGGTTGCATACATGTATTTTTAGACTCAAACCCAAGATCTTATACCATATGCCCACCCCTGTGACTATTGCATAAGTGCTACGAGTCCTTTCGAGAGAAATTTGTACAAATATATATATATATATATATATTTTTCCTTATCAAGTGGCAACAAGATCAATGTTATACTTATTTTCATTGACCAGCAAATCCAAGACTTTAAAATGAAAATTTTGTGAAAAATAACTTTTGGAACTGACCTGTGGTTTTGTACATCAATTTTACAGGGTGTTTGTGGGGACTGTGAGTGAATTCTGTGTGAAGCATGCAGAATGCCCTGTGATCACTATCCAACGGAAAGCAGAAGAGACCCCACATGACCCAGTCGATGATTGAGAGCCTGCTGTATTCTTTGGCTTCGTCATTCACCCCACCTAGTCACTATATCAACTACCACTGTAAGGGTCGAAATGAAAACATTCAGTGAAAGAAAAAGACGTATTGATGTTTGAACTGGCTTGTGCATGATATGATAGCTTGTGATATTTTGTGCTATGCTGTTTACTTGACTGCATTTCATGTTTCAATCGGTTTGCTTTCAGCATTTATATCTTCATTTTCAACTGGTTTGGCTTGTCTAAACTCCCCATTTTCAGCAACATCCGCATTCGTTTCACCATTTCCTGTTGGTTTGGCTGCATATCTTGTGTTGAACCCGTTTTCTGGGTCTCCCTTGCGTTGAAATGGGTGGCTATCTCTTGATTTTGTGCGCCAGATGCGATCTCTACAGATGCGAGCAATGAGACAGGCAATAATCAAAAAAACTGTTATAATGGCCAGTACTATAAAAACAGGCCCAAATGAACCCTTTGTATGGGAGGAAGGCTGTGTGGAGACTGAATGTGGGTAGACCACCACCGGCTGGGGAATGGAAGACATCTCTGTCGATCTCTGCCCTCGTGTTGTGGTAGACCTCCGTCCAGACAGCTACTATAAGTTGTATACTTCGAGTGAGAAGGAGGTCTAGCTATTCCGCGTGAGCGGCTCAAGAAACGGCGATTACTTGTTTTGGGAGAAAGGTTGTCTGAGGACCTAAAGTGAGAGAGACTTCTTTGATAAAGATAAAAGGGTGATGGATGGAATAAAAGCATTGCTTTTTCTCCAACCCCTAGGAGTTGTTCGAATTTTATTCCCGCAAAAGGATCCTTGCCGGAATTTCGGCCCAAGGTATTTATTTACATGACACATTTCCCTTTGTCTACGAGATTTAGAAAGGAATCTAAAGTAAGAGAAGAAGATGCGAATGTAAAGATGGTGTTGAGTCCAGTTTTTAGGCTTGTAGTGGAAGACAAGAAGAAACGCAAAAAATAAAAGAGTAAGCCATTTTTTGTCCCCATTTCACCTGACCAAGAACTCGTCCAGAAAGCTGGAATATAGGAGATAGGTGCTATCTAGCTAAAAGAGACGTGTGTCATCTGAATGGGATACCTTGCACTTTTTTTTTTTTTTTATACATAATTGCACCTAATTTAATTAGCATATAAGAGATGTTAGTTTATGTCTACTCTGTATATTAGTTATATTAATACAACCATTTTTACACGCCCCAAATAATTAATTATTTTTTTATTTATGATCGTCTTCTTTTCTTTTCTACAGAGATTTGTTATGAAACCCGGATAGGACTGGTCGGTTGAGTTGGGTTCAACCGGACATAGCTCTCTGTTCAGGTTATAGGTTTTGAAAGACTCAAAAAACTTAAAATCAAACTTGCCTGCCTGACCTAGGTTGCAAGCTGGGGCGAGTTGCTCCCTGACTTGTCGCCTCCCCCTTCTCTTTGCTCAAAAACCGTAAACCTCCCGGTCTTTTTGCACTTGAGGCGGCCGCCTCATTTCTCTGTCATTTGCGGCGTCTTTTTCCCCCTATTATACCGATTATTATATTTATAATCGGTAAAAAAATTAAATAATAACTCGTCGAAAAATATATTAAGTGATGGATTTTAAAAATAATAATTATCAGTAATCAATTATTTTTAGTGTTTTAAAAACCCTTAAAATGATTAGTAATTACGTGAATAATTAATAATTTAATGTCAATAAGTAAAATGTAATGACTTATAAAATTATTAAGTAAAATATTAATTTAATTAATGGGGCTTATTATTTATTAAGTTATAAATTATTTGAAATTTATTTTAAAACATATTATTTATATTATACGACTGAGCCAGGTGAGGTTGTTTCTAGGATTAAGGCTGGACTGACTCGAATTCCAATCCCAATTCCATCTACACTAGATTTAAGTATCACAAACTATTAAGATATTTCTGATTATATATAATATTATATACCATACTAAATATTTTTAATTGTTTTTTTAAATTATTTGAAATTTTTTCTTTTTGAGTCGCCCTGTTGAAGGTCGAGGGAGACTCGGTCAGCGACACGGGATCAGCCGTCGGGGAGTCAGATCCCGATTCCCCGTAATTTTACTGATTGGAGAGGGCACTGCTCATCCACGTGTTCTCCCTTTATTTGATCTAAGGAGCTCCGAACTCTTCTTGCAGAGAGCAGCGGAATCTACGTGTCTCTCGGTTATTTGCTGGTTCAGCAGAGGCGAACTCTGAGGGCGAATTGGCAACAGAATTGAGCGAGTTTTCTGAATCCAGACAAAATATAGTAGCAGAAAACTGTCAGGACCGACAACCGCCACCCCATCTTACCTTCCTCCGTCGTTTCCTCTCAAAATCAAGCATTTTCTCCTGGTTAAAAACCCCGAAATGCGAATTCCAGCGGAGGGGACAGAGAAATATGGCCCGGGTTTCCGTTTTCCTCTTTTGTCTCAGTCTGGTAGTCTTCTTCTCCCCTACAACAGGTAGTCTACTTTCTTCTTGTTCTCGCCCTATCTCTGCTTCTTTCCACCCGCGCCAGAAGTCAGCTTTCTGGCCCCACTTTGCTAGCATATATTTTCAGCAGCTGATCCACAACTGAGCTTTTGTTTGTTGAACAGTAACAGCTGACAGCGTGGGAGTCTGCTATGGCCGAGTGGCGGACAACCTCCCGCCTCCGGGCATAGTCGTGAGGCTCCTCAAGGACAACGGCATTTCGAAGGTGCGGCTCTTCAACAATGCTCCATCCGTACTGAAGGCGTTCGCCGGCACCGGAATCAAACTCATGATCGGCGTTCCCAACGAGGAGCTCTCCATCCTCAACACAAAGGAGGCCGCATTGGAGTGGCTCAATAACAATGTTTTTGCGTACGTGCCCCCTGACCAGGTCCTCTCTCTCGCTGTCGGGAACGAGATCCTCCTCAAGCAGCCCTACTACGCCCCTTACCTTCTCCCCGCCATGACCAACCTCCACGAGGCACTTCAGAGTCTCACCCTCGGCGGAAGAATCAAGATCTCGACCCCCCACGCGGCTTCCGTCCTCTCCACCTCCTATCCTCCATCAGCCAGCACATTTGACCCCGAGATCATGGCCACCATGCGCCAGCTGCTGAAATTCTTGGACGACACGGAAGCACCCTTCATGGTCAATCTGTACCCATTCTTCAGCTATGTGGCAAACCCGGCTAACGTGCCACTGGAGTTCGCGGTGTTTGGAGTGGCAACACCGGTGCATGACGGAGAGTTGACTTACGAGAACCAGTTCGACGCGTCGGTGGACGGGTTCGTGGCAGCTCTGGAAAAGGAAGGATTCGGGAACATCCCGGTGGCGGTGACGGAGACGGGGTGGCCGACAGCCGGAGGGGCCGGTGCAGGGAAGGCAGAGGCTGAGGCCTACAATGGGTGCATAGTAAGGAGGGTACAGAACGGAGTGGGAACCCCGAGGAGGCCAAACGTCGGAGTGGAGGTGTTTTTGTTCGATCTCTACGACGAGAACCAGAAAGATGGGAGCGAATACGAGAGGCATTTCGGAATTTTCGGAGTTGACGGCAAAAGGGCCTACAGTATCCGTTTTGGTTATGCTTGAATGATATGATTAATTCGGCAAAAAACAAGTACTTAAAAGAGTTGTCATGGAATAGAAATGGAGATCAAAATTACCCAGATCGAGAAATCTGCAACCAGATCAGTCATTTGCCTTTTCATTTTAAACAGTCTCATGATATCACCTGTGCTACGATTTTCCTTGTCAATCCCAGCAAATAACCGAGTTACAACAAAACAACGCAGCCAACTCGGAGAATTATAGTTGTGAAACCAAAACGTCTGGCATAACTGATGAAAAGAAAACGGAACTTGAAATAGAGAAAATTGATCACCTATAAATCCCTCAAAATCTGGTCTTCATACCAAAAATTGGAAAGACTAAGATGGTCGATATCTTCAACAAAGCAACTTAAAAATCTACTCATATAGTTCACATAACGAAGAAAACATAAATATAAACGAATTTTATCTTAAGATCTTGGCTTCTCTTTCTTCTCCTTGAAGAGTGCCAGCAAAGACACACCGGATACCTTCACCACTTTGAACCTAACTCCGGGAATATCTCCCACGGCATGACCTTTCCGACCAAATCCAGCAATCAATACCTCGTCCTGTGTCAATCATATTATTAGAAGAAAATCAATAGTGAACTAGGAAGTTTTTGGAATGGTCAAGGATTTTGTATTGGAACTCACATTCTCCTCAATGTAATTCAAACAACCATCATTGGGAACGAAGGCTGCGATTTTCTTTCCATTCTTGATCAATTGAACTCTAGCACACTTACGAATGGCAGAGTTGGGCTGCTTGGCTTCAATACCACTGCAACAGAAATGTGTCTAAAAAATCAATTCATGTATCAATCAAAACATTTTTTGGGATACAAGGAAAAAGAAACATACATCTTTTCAAGAACAATGCCTTTGGCATGGGAAGAACCAGCAAATGGCTTCTTCCACTCGTTACCAAGATGACTTTTCTTGTATGCTTTGTCAGCCCACTTCTGCCTCCTACGGTGGGTTTTGAGCTTGCGCCCAGCTCCCATACCACGAGTCTTCCTGTTATTCAAAGAAAAAAAATTAACACCTAAAAAATATACAACAGTATAGTAGTAAACAATCAGCCTCCAGCAAAAAAGATTTCATATAATAATAGTATAGTAGGTAAGGCCTTCAACAAAAGAAAGATAATCAATCGGCCTTCAACAAAAGAAAGATAATCGGCCTTCAAAAATAAAAGATAATCGGCCTTCAACAGTGTAGTAGTAGACGTGTTATAATAGCTGCTTATAGAAAGGTTCAAAACTGTAAAGCCTAACCTTTCAATTTAAAATGGCACAAATGACAAAATCAGCCTGTATTACTAGGAACCCCGAAGTCAAAACAGAGGCACGAGTGCTCTTTAAAAGACTAAAGCACAAAAGAGAAAAAGAATTTCAAATGTTCTTTGGTTAGAAAGATGAAAGTGAAAGCCACACAGGTGAAAACCTTATGATGTTATGAGAATACATCAATATTGGACTTCAATAGACCAAACCAAGGAATTGATCACAGAGACCTCCACCCACATAGAAAACATCTAACACTCTACTCTACCATCTTCCTAAACAAAAAATAATGGATACATCCACCCAGAGTCTAATCCCCTGGCCCAGTACTCTAAACAGGAATACAAAATATTAGGAGCCTACAATAAGAAAAGCGCCTAAACAGTTCACAAGGAACACCACTTCCTTAATTCACATGCACAGAAAACGGGGAACAAACCCTCAACTCCCTCTTCCCCAATCCACTAATATCACATAAAACTTCGGAAAGAAAGAATAAATGTCTTGGCAGACCTAAATATAAAAATTATATACGTTGAATAATATGATAAATGCCAAATTATATGAATATTTACGAAGTGTTTTATCCACAAACGCAGTGTATAAACAAGGCCGCGCGAATTTAACGTCCCAAAAAATACTTTATTCACCTCATTATCCGTTGAAATCGTAAACGATGATACTAAAAAATAAGCAGCCGCATTCATTCTGTACAAATCTAAGACATAAACACACGGCTAAATAAAAGAAGCACACAAACAAATCAACGAGCTTCAACCCCGAAGTAAAATACATCAGAAAACTAGCAATAGCGAGAACAACAAACGACCAGAATCTAAAAATACATATGAAAAACAGATTATACACCTAAAAGGGAAAACTTGTTAATACATAATTAGGGAAGTGAAGAAAGGGATAAAAGATGCGCAAGTAAGAAAACTAGAGTCCACACCATTCATTATCCTATACGCAGAAACTAACGCAGCAGCCACCAACATGACAACACGAAAGCAAGAAAGAACAAAAAGAGTGGAAACTTTACCCCATTTTCTGTCGAAATAGCTCACAGAAATCCTCTCAAGGAGTAGCAGTAAAGGCCGGCGCTGAGAGACTAGGCTTTGAGACCACTGGAGGGTTCCAATCGCGAAACCCTAAAGGTCTTATATAGTTACGTTTTCTGAAATCTTTGTCGTTAATGACATCAATAACCTAACAGCGGGGAAGCAGGATAGGATTTCCAACCCAGGATCGGGACCAGCCCGAGTTCTTGGGTCAAATCGTTTAAACCCGGGAAAGCTATGAAGGTAGGCCAACCAACTCGGTTCACCTGGATGATATCATTGGGTAGAGTTGCCGGTAGGGGTAGCACCGAGCCGAACGAACGCGCAAACCATTCCAGCTCGACTAGAAAAAGCTGGCTCAATTTGAAATAAAGCCTTCTAAGCATACCAAATCAAGCTCAAGATCTTCTATGCCAGACTTGTTGGCCCATGAGTTGTTATTATAGATCACTAAAATACCCCCTTTTCTAAATTACTTTTGTCACGTACATATTTAGTTAGTTGATGAATACTTTTATTTCTCTCAAATTTCAAAGGCAATCTGTCATTTAACCTTTTTAGGCTCCTCAACATCCCATGTTGTTATAAAATAGCCTATAGACGGAAAAGTTTGCTCTTTCAATGAACCTTTAAACTCTATAATAATAACCTGTAATTCAATGATACTAAATTCATCACTAAAATTTTCCTATTGATTTTGTAATCTTAAATATATATTAAACTCAAACCCAATTTGAACTTGAATTTAAACACATTTAAAATTTCCCGTCTCAAGCTTGAATTCAATTTAAGGCTCAACACTGAGTGCTCTAAATCTTCCCTAAATTCAAACTAGCACAAGTTTGAACTTAACTGGACCATTGTCATTACTGGTTGCCACAACCCCTACCATCCCTACGAGATTTTGCCTTTGCACACAGGAGCCACCTAATTGGACCACATTAGTTGAATTTTTTAATTTTTTGTTGCTTCTTCAATCGGCGTTTTTTGTAAAAACAATATAAAAAAATTTGATCCTTTTAGACAAGCCCATTATCATAATAAAAATTTGATAATGCCAGAATTAGGCTTGCACTAGTTATCATCCTTTAGCGTCGAACCACAAGGCTTATATATCATATTTGATAGTTTTTTTTGCCTCGTGCTCTTGGATCCACTAAGCAGTTGGGATAGAATTTGTCTACATATCCATTCCATTTATCAAATAACATGAAAGTAATATTAAGAAATCGTAATTGATTTTCTATTAAGGTAAGAATTTTTATTGTAACCTAAGAGTGACAACTAATATAGCAGCAAAATTTTGCTGGTCTGCATGCCCGTGACTACCTAATACACGTTACAAGCACATCAATATTTTGCTGGTCTATTTTCGTGCATTTGCCCCACACTCCGCGTGTGGTTTCCAATGAAGCATCCATGACATCGATGTAAACTCTCGGCTATCTACAGATTATTCTGAGAAAAAAAAAGGCAGCCAGGCGAGCTCAGGGCGGGCGTGCGCGATGCAGGAAAAACCCCTGAGGCCATGCTCGTGCGTGCGTCCCTAGTGTTAAGTACTTCCGCCTGTACAGATTTAGGTGCCAATGCTGCTTTCTTCGGATTAACTTGCTCACATCCAGGGTCCCCACCCGGGATACATTTGAGATAACCGCTCGGTGTCCACAGCATTTTGTATTAGTCGTTGGACCTAGGAGTAGAAGTATACACGTTAAAACAAAAAAACAGAAGAACAAAGTACTATTCAAAGAAATTAAGAAGAAGACAATTTCCAGTTTAAAACAGACTGTCGAATACACTCCTGCTACTTCTATTGCCTTCTTGTTCAATTAACTGTAGAGGTAAAGGATTCTCTCCATGTATTCGGAGATCGGTACATACCTGGCCTTCTACACTTCTCATTTCACCTTCTTCATACCCATCTAACTTTTGTTTGACACGCATAAGTGCACGAGCTGCGTCTTTGTTCCCTTCATATATATCCTGTGAGTCCTCCAAACTTGAGATATTATCAGCTGTTTCCTGCAACAAAATCAAGCAGAAACTGTGGCAGTGAGTGGGAAAGTGTAACTATTCAGTTTGCTTCTGCATTTGGAGATTGCCCATGGTCAAAATAGGAGCAATTAATGTCTGACTTGAAATAATTAAGATTTTATTAAGCCACGAGCCAAAAAGAGCTAAGGAGAGAGCTCACAACGAAGTGATTGCAGGCCCAAAATCTTTTAGACAATTTAAATATTTAAAATTTTGATTTAAAGACTTAAGCTAATTGCACGAACCATCACTCTTCTTATCTTTAATGACCATCCAATAAACAATTGATAGATGCTTTGTCACAACCATGACTTCATTGCAACTAAACTCCACCACAAAAATGTAATGGAAGTATAAGATAAATGAAACAGTATTAAATGTTAGCAAGATAGGGAGATAAAAAAAAAAAAACTAGTGATAACACCAATAATGTTTTATGTACACAGATGGCAAATGCGAGAATTTGTTACATGCACAGACTGGCACATGCCTTTTGCTTTTTTTATTTATTTTTCTAAACCACATGCCTTCATTGTTTTGTAAAGTAACCACAACCCCTCTTTATTACTAAAACATATTTTTGAAAAGATAATGTAAGGGTATTTGTATCAGTTTAAATTAAGTGTTTATGTGCTTCAGTGGTCTAAGATTGTTTTGGTAGTCCTAGTTACGTCAGAAACAAGAGGAGATTTAGAGCTAGAATCAAGTAGAAAGAGTTGTCCATGTAGTATTTGATTGAGTAATAAAACAGGTCAGGGGGGTCGATCTCTGCACCCCCCTAACAACACTGCCTGACAATTGCAGCAACTTCCCTCTCTCTTACTCTTTATGCTTCATAAATTTGGGATTCACCAACATATGGATGCAGATAATCTCCACAGAGAAATAAGATTCAAATTAAAAGGTGGGTCCCTGAAGTACCTTCTGTCGCTGCAAAGCCTTCAGAGGTGAGAGAGCCCACTTATAAAGGGGATCATGTATGAAGACCTGCAAGGGAGTTCCAAATCAGTTAGTAGCATAATAATCATGCTAGTAAAAGCACAAGATCAAACTTGCTATATTACTCTTACTTCAATAATTGTGAGTAATGCCTCCTTATTTGCCCTCATCACATATAAGGTCTTCTCACAACATTTCCGATAAACACCTTCTACTCCAGTAACTCCCATACCATCTACGATGTCTCTTGTCAGTCTAAAAGGGACCTGGCCATTATATTCACCAAAACAAATCTTAAGTGGAAATATGCAATGCCGAATAAAATAAAACAAAATATAAAAAATTTGTAATAGATAAACACAGAGCAATAAAATTTGAAGGCTGATGCAAACCCGTTCTGGTGTCTTGAGCATTAAGCCTTGATCAAAGGCCACACCAAGATCTATGTGAACAACTTCTGCTGATGCTTGATCAATAAGAATATTATTTGAATGTCGATCTCCAAGACCAACAATATAGCCAACCTATTTTTTTAAAAAAAAATAGTGGATTATTTAGATTTGCAGAAAGGAACCTCTAACGAAAAATTGGAGCATAAAATAATTGAAAAGCCAGTATTTTGTGAATCAATTTCGTCCACCTGTGCAACTTGTGAAGGCAAAGGCACAGGCATGAAAACAAAAAAAATCTAACTGGAGTTTTTTTTAGAACTATATGTATCTTCTTTGCTCACTTCAGCATGCAAAAATTTGACCTCATGAAGCTCTTTGAAGTAAAACCTGTCTGTAACCATTTATGACCCTTTGTCTTGTACACACGAGTGGACTTGCCAAATATTGCAATAGGGGCACTTCAACCAATGGGTATGTGTGCCGAAGTACCTTATGGAGAGGTACTTTCAGAAAAGCCTGGTACACTAGAAAACCTAAAATATCACTATGCTAATTTCCCTTGCAATTGCCAATGACAGCAGCAAAGAGTGAAAGTTATGTGGGAATGGTTCAATCACTTACCATGGCAAAGAAGGTGCTTTTGATGAACAGAAAGATGTGTTTCATGTAGTACAGTAACTATCTTATGTGTGCAGTTGCCACATTAGAAGGCAAAAAAACCATAAAAAATTCCAGTAAGCTAAATTGACAATATTTAGCACGTAAATATGAGAAACACATGGCTAGGTTGTGTTCCCATGAAAGAATACCAGTGAGGACTGCAAAACTGTGTAGTCCCACAGTGATGTTCACACAAAGTGAAAGAATCAGTTGAAAAACACTGGGCCAGGGCTTGGACAGCAGATCAGTCCCATATGATTCAATTAATGTGGTTAACTTCATCATCAAGTTAGACCATAATGTTAAGCAATATGAAACACACAAAATAATCAAAGTCCTGGATAACAAATGACTGAGAATGATTTGTCAGGACCAACCATTGAACTGGCTGCCACACTTCGAGTGTAGGACAGCCTGTTCTCAAACCAATCTGCAGGCTGCAAATACCTCTCCAAGAAGAAGTAGTGCATAACAGGCCTGTTGATAATATAAACAAAACATAGAATCAGTTCAATAGAAAAAGGTTCAAATTGAGGAAATAAGCAGGTAAAGAAAGAATAAAAACCTAAAATTCTCACAGACTTCCTGAAATGCCTCCCTTTTGTCCTTTCCCTATGGAAACAAGGAAAATAGCCTCTCAGTTAATAAGCATCTTCTGCAAATGGTTGCATTAAATGGGTAAAAATACACTCACATTTGTCATGTATTCACGACATTGGCTAAATGGCCAATCCCCTATTCTGTATCGTCCATGTGCCCCTCCATCCTTCTTGCTGATGGAGTATAAATAATTTTGAGCATTACAATGATATGAGCATCCATAGTTGAATATAAGACTCACCTCACAGCATGAAGAGATGGTCACTTACCTTCCCAAAAGATATTCACCAAGAGGGATAGTTCGATCAACCCATTCAAGTACACCAGCACTAGGGGTAAAAGGAACAACCTGTTTCATCAACACATAACATAAAAAAGTTGGATAGACTAAATGTGCTAGGGTAATGTGGGAACTGATATTCTATGTGATAGAAAATATTGCAAAAAAAAATTGGAAAGTTTTTCTCTAACAGCAAGGTATAGATGAATCTTGCAATAAGAGTGAAAAAACTGTTGACATTTGAGCAAAAAACAAAAAGAGTAAACTAATGCAAAAAATGCCCTTCAAAATACAAAATAATGAATCAGCTATAATTAAAATACCTTGTAAGTACGTATAGCTAATCTCCTTTTCCATGTATCACAATTATTCCGTAGAAAGGTATTTACCAGACCAAAAAACTGTTCCATAACCTGCACAGCTCTACTCAAGGTCACAAATTTGATAAACTGACTGAATTTCTTTCAATAGCATTCTTTAACACAATATTATTTCCAACAAACTTCTTAACAATATGATAGTATCCAATCACTCAAAAATAATTGCATCTATCCAGAGTTGCAAGCAAATGTATAGGAACTGAACCCCATGACGACTGTAGTAACTTCTTCAGACAAAGAAGAATTGGCTATGTAAAGAGAAACAGAGAAGAAGAATTGTTGATTAATTGGCTCCGTACAGAGAAATAGAGAAGAAGAAGAAGAAGAATTGAGAACGAGAAGAGGGAGAATTGAGAAGGGGAATAAGAAGAAGACCTGAGAAAGAGAGGAAGAAAGAAGAAATTGGAGAGGAGAAGAAGAAGAAAGGGACAAGAAGAAGGAGAAGAAAGAGAACAGAGAGAAGAAGAAGAAAGGGAGAGAAGAGATAATAGGAAGAAAATTTTATTAATCCATCTTCAAAGCTGCATCCAACGTGCATTTACAGCCTATTAATAACTAAAATTGAAATTTAAAACTGAAACAGATAAGATCAATATTTGATCAAATCCAGTAAAATCAGGAAAGATAAGCTAAAAAAAAAAAAAAAAAGATTATAAAAATAAATAATCTCAACTATAATGTAGTGGGTCCACTGGAGCCTGACGGTCATGCTGTGGTCCCCGCCATTTAGCCATTTATATCTGAACCTAACCAGCAGGCCTCTTCCTCCAAATGGCGGAGGAACTCAGGTTGGCCGTGATTTATAAAGCATTGGACACCCTTTCTTCATAGATACAGGAAGCAAAATAGTACTTTAAATTTTGAGAAAACTACATACAGCATCTTGTCGTAGGTCATCATTTCCTGATTTAGCAAGTTGGCGATAGGTACAGCCATCTGAACCAATGCATTCCACAACTTTTGGAGCATTTATACCATTCATTACACTGCAATCAAACAATAATTGGATAATTATTAGCAAATGAAGCAGGATAAGGGCATTTTTTTGTTTCCATCTTTTGTATTGGATGTTAGCTTCTACTTACAGGACAGAATCTGCTATGCCTTTGAAGTGTGGAAAAGATCCCTCTGGATACTGGCAGCTTTGGTCAACTTGAATGGTAGCTGTCACAACAGGTACCTTAAAGAGAAAAAATGTAAAACAGAAATTGAAATTTTCTACTCATTCGTTCTGCTTCCAACAAGCAATAATACAAAAACTAAAGATGAACCAAGTAGCTGAAAACAAAAAAATTGAAAAATAATTTAAAAACACAATAGTCAAAAACAGCAAAGCCCTTACCTCTCTTTGTACTACAGTCAATTTGTCTTCCTATTTCACAGCTAGTTGACTCATCTATTCTCATTTTCTTGACAAAGTGAATCAAGTAGATTGTCTGTCAATGTATTTGACTTCCTACTTATTAAGGAAGAATCCCACATAGATTAGTGAGTACAAAGATCTTGAGTTTATTAGTTGTTAAAGAGGTTCCCTAAGTTGGCTAGTCATTTTGGGATAGGCCTTGGAATCAACTTAACATGGTATCAGAGCAGGTACTCGTATGTGGGCCTGCACCTAAACTATCTACTTGTAGAGCCACAAAAGAGGGCCTACACTTAAACTATCCACTTGTAGAGCCACAAAAGAGGGCCTATAGCTAAACTGCCTACTCCTAAATTATCCACTTATAGAGCCACAAAAGAGGGTCTACATGTGAGGGGGAGTGTTAAGGAATAATCCCACATAGATTAGTGAGTACAAAGATCTTGAGTTTATTAGTTGGTAAAGAGGTTTCCTAAATTGGCTAGTCATTTTGGGATGGGCCTTGGACCCAACTTAACACTACTTTATATCTTGCAAATGAATTTTTCAATTCTAAAAGTATATGATTATGTCTAGTAAAATGGTTTAAAACAGTCCACGAGCATAATTTGAGAAATTTAGTAAAGTGGTGATGTCATTTGGGTTCATCAGATGTCATTATGATCACTCCTTGTTTATTTTACATAGGCAGTAGTATGGTGTTGTTATTTTAGTAATGTATGTAGAGGATATTGTATTCACTGGAGATGATGTTGAAGGTATTGAGGACGTTAAGAAACATCTCGAACGGTGCTTTCAGACAAGGGACCTTACAATGCTTAAATACTTTTTAGAGATAGAAGTGGTCAAAAGAAAGAGTATGATTCTATCTCAGAGGAAGTATATAATTGATATTTTGAGTGAACATGGATTATTGGGTGAAAAACCTGTAGACACACATATGAAAATGAACTTAAACTTGAACTTGAACTTGAACTTGCATGAATAAGATAGTCCACCACTTAGAAATAGAACTATATATTGGAGACTAGTCCACCACTTAGAGATAGAACTATGTATTGGAGACTGGTTGGCCAATTGATTTATGCAATTGTAACTAGACTAGATATATCATTCGCTATTGGAATTACGAGTTAGTTATGATAACTTTCAGGAAGATGCACCTTGAGGCAACATAAAGAATTCTGCAGTACTTGAAAAGGGCTTCTGGTAAAGGGTAACATTATGAACCACATCTATACTTAACATTAAGGGCTTTTCAAATATAGATTATGTACGATCAAAGTTAGACAACAAGTCTACTACAGGGTATTGTGAGTTTGTGGGAGGTAACCTTGTAAGTTGGAAGAGTATAAAGAAAAATGTGGGTGCCATATCAAGTTATGAAGCTGAATATTGGGCTATGGCACAACTTTAAGTGAGTTTATGTGGGTGAAATTTGCATTGTAAGAATTTGGTCTAGGGAGAGTGGTGCAAATAAATTTTATGTGATAATTAAGCAATAGTTTTCATTGCTAGCAATCTAGTATTCTATGTTAGGACAAACATGTAGAAGTGGATTGCCATTTTACTTGTGATACAATGTTAAGTGAAAAAGTGATTACTCCATATGTAAGGATCACTTATCTGATTGAAGAAGTGTTCACCGAGGCCCTTGGAATGCGTGACTTCATCAGTTTTTGTTCTAAGCTGGGTTGGTGGATATTATGCCCAAGCTTGGGGGGCAGTGTTAGAGTTTAGGGGTATTTTGGTAATTGTACTAGCCTATTATTATGTGTTGATGTTCTAGTTAGAAAAAAAATTAATTTAGGAAGTTCAATGGTGTAATTTTTATCATTTTTCATTGCTGTTTTGTGGCTGTAATTGCTGTCAGTGTCATAAGGGCAGTATGTTCCTCTTCTTTGTAATTCACTTAAGTTGTCTAATAAGAGAACTAGGGGTCCACCATACTCCTAAATAAGACTGAGATTCACGCAGTTTCTTTCTCCCATCTTCTCCACTTCCTTCTCTGTTTCTTCTCTCTTCAATACATCACTTTCTTTTAATTTTCAGAATTAGATATGCATACTAATCTTTAGCAAGAAATTACCAAGTGCATTGATGAGTAACATTGCCTTTTCATAAATCTACTAGCTGGACAAATAAAAGAACCCAACTTTAGGCAGCATTATCAATTTGCTAATCTTATCAGTAAACTTTGACCCAGTTACTGCAATATATATGTTGGGCCCCTATACAAGCAGATTTTTAGAGAAAAAATAGTTATAGTTAACATGTTCTCTATTCACGACTATAGAGGCAAACACAATTTTAGTCTAGGCCAAGTTTCCATGCTTACAAGTTATTCTTTTTTCTTTTCTTTCATTTCAGGTGAAAGAAACTTATGAATTGGAGAAAGTACAAAAAAATTATTCCCAAGGATGAGAGAAATCTAAGTTATCAGATATGGCACTTACAAGTTCAAGCTGTTGAATGGACCGAATTTCTCGTGGCAATGCAATTCGCTTGTTTGTGTCCTGTTTAATATGCATAAAACTATTAATGAAGGCAAATTTATCTTGTCGTAAAAGTTCAAACAGGTAACAAGGGATGACCTGAGATACAAAGCATAAGAAATGTTAAACCTTCTTAACTTCTGCAAAGATGGATACTGACCTCCCTTCTTGTCTCTAGTTCTGCAAGTTTAATGTAAATCTCCACTAGTTGTTTCATCTGAAAAGTTAGAAAATAGTAAAATAGATTGCATTATAATCGTATAGACCAAATCTTTTCAAGTTTCACGCAGAAAGAATAATATATAACAAGATGGCTAAATGAGATACCTGTCTTATTCTAGCTCCGTGGTGTGAAGACAACTCATTTAAGAGATTATCTGCTGCAAGCTTCTTGTCCATGTCAACCACAAAAGAATTTCTACTTTGTTGCTTGTCTTTAATACGATCACCATTTGCCAGAGCCAGCAGCTGACATAACAAATTGACATGTAAGGCCACTATCAGGTATTCCTCAGTGCCAGTGTAAAATGAAAAGGTTAAGACCAACCACAAATTAAACTGGAATAGAGAACAGCAACAAGATAAGCCAAATTTGGCACTGTTTTCAGTACCTGAAATATAGTGTGATATGGATGGTCAATGGCCATTTTCTTCACAAGTGAAACCACAGCAAACTGCAGACACAGAAACAACTTTGCTTAAACAGTTTTTCTATGATTCTCTAAGTAAAAGACATTAATAACAGTTTAAACCTGGAAGTTCTCTGGTCCTATCCCCTCTTTTGAGCTACCCATTCTTGAAGCTATTTGATATACCAGTGGTATGAACTTGTAAGATTGGACCTGAAAGCTACATTGTCAATTAACTATTTCCTTGTCATACAAAAACAGGACTAAGCTGTTACAGTCCGCATGCAGTCAAGAATAGTTATCAAATACAAAAAATCTTGAACAATTACTCATTCTTTTTCCCCATTTAATAGTAGCCTCTTACTTTGAAAATTATATAGTAAAAAAAAATAAGTTTTCTTATAAATCACCTCTCTGACGGCACTGAGCATGCTGTTAATTACATTTTCCATATTCGAGAGACTGAACCACAACGAGACTAAGCGAAATACCTGAACAACAATAAGTAGCATGCTGAAGCTTTGTTATAGTGGTTATGCTTCAGAATTGAAATATTTAATAACTGCATTAAAGAGTATCATGCAACGCAGTCCTGAAACAACATACTGGTGGAAAGTTCATATAAGCAAAAAAATAGTGGAAAAATATTGGGCAGCAATAAAAAAAATACATCACATCTTCACTATCAAGTAGTGGTAGAAAAACACTGTTGAACTTTGACATAAACCGGGCCTTCAAACAATGTTCCTCTGAATAGATTCTTTCAATCATCCATTAACTGGCTGAAAGTAATTATCCCATGCCCACGTATTGAGACAAGGATAAAAGAGATTAAAGAACAACAGCACATACCCCTTGTAAGTCGTACTTGTCTCCTATGACTAAACAACGTTGATAACCTTCCAAAGAAAGGTTCAGGAAGTTGTCTCTGTCATTCTGCAGTTGAAACATGCATATATTTATCAAGCCACTAATTAGAACTATTAACTAGTAGAATAACAATCATTTCAAAAATAAAATAAAAATAGTGGAATAACTAGCTCAAATGCTTGCAAAGCCATTTGCCTCTTCTCTATGTTTTTTTGTCCAATTGAACTGCTAGTTTGGAAACAAAGCTATTTAACTTTGGACACATTTATGAAGAACAAAACAAGGAACCTGCCGTTTCAGTCATAGGAGTTCTTGTGAATGGGAGCTAACATTTGAGTATATTCAGTCCAAGTTGGAGTACAAAGATAGAAGGATCTATTTTCTGTGTTATAATGGGTTAACTGAATTTATTTTATGTGAATCTGTTAGAAAATATGTCCAGGGGTATTTTGGTCATTTCACTACTTCAGCAGAGTTATTTTTATATGGAATCTTGTTCTACACATTGAATTATGTCTATGGTTTAATTCATGTACATAGGATACATAGATAGGGAGATATAAGGAGAAGAATCACTATTGTGTAGGTATGGGTATATTTGTAATTTCCTCAAACCTATCTGTTAAATAGAGCTGGGGGTCATGCACGACCCCCAATGAACTTTCTTTTGGAGTTCTCTCCAACTCTCTCTTCTCCTTCTCTTCTTGTTCTCACTTTTCTCTTCTTCCAACCCCTAAACCCTTAATGTTTACAGAAACCGTTTTAAGTTTATGAGCTTTATTGGAGCTATTTTCAGGTTAAGCTTTGCCATCCAGAAATTAAACTGGCACTTCCCCCAAATGTTCTGTGGAAGCCGTGTTTTGGTGTCTTTGGAAGAAAAGCAGTAGAAAAAAATGGCAGTCCAAGTGCACAAATAATTCACCTTCGACTCTTTCTATCAGTAAATTTTCAAAATGTTAACATCTCTCCCAAGTGGACTGATTAGGGGAAACTGGAGGATGGTAGCTGCTTCTGAGGACGAAGAAGAAAAAGAAAGATGATAGAGGTAATTCTGGATGTGAGGAAGTGAAATCATCAGCAGCGGGGACAGTAAGCAGCTTGTAAATGTACATTCTTTGGGCATTAAGATACTACAGACAGGAGATAATGGTAGATTCTCCAGATATAGGAAAGATCTTTAACTTCTCTCGATACTTCCTGGTAGCACAACACTACATTTGCAAACCACTGAGAAGTCACTTTGGTGTGAGCAGGAGTTTTCTGTGAACAACTCACTGAGGGAGCCTCTCCTATTGCAGTTGTGTTTCTGAAAAAGAAACATGTTATTAGAGCCAATATTTGCTGAGAACTATACCTTCAACCTGTCAGCCTCTTCCTTGTCCATTGCAAGCTGCTTTTGGAGCTCCACTATTTTCGCTGAGTAGTCAGTTTTTTCATTCTAATGCACATAAATGCAAGTCAAATGACAACTTGAGGTAAACTCAAAAAGTATGAAAGATGATTGATTCAACACACAAGCCTACCTTTGATGAACTCTTTATTCGTCGAAACAGGGCTTCTAACTCTTTAGTCTGAACATGTGGAATTAGTAAGTACTAGTAGATGCAACAAATCACATCATGCGATTGGCTTCAAGGAGTTACCTTGTGTCTCCTTAGTCGCAAGGCAGCTTGCCACTCACCAGAGGCTAGTCTTTCCTCATTACTCCGAAATAGTGCATCAGCATAGTGAGCAAGATGGAAATATGATTGGCATCGTCTTGCTATATTCTTCTTGTCTGCACTCGTGTTTTGCTCAGAAAGTTCAACTGCACGTTTCAGGTACTTCTCTAAAATAATCTTCGAGCTGCACAGTCAACAGGGTAAACAAAAAGCAATTTGGGGTTATAATAATATATTAGCAATATCTCTAACAATTTAGAACACATAATGCTAGCTAGATAACTATACTAACTTGCTGGATCGAGTTTCTGCCAACCACTTCCCAACCATGCGGCGAGCATTTGAAGCTTGATCTTTCAATTCATAGTTGTCTAAGATGTAATTTGCAAGATTGATCGCCATGTCATGTTGTCCTTGGGCCCACAACAGTTTAGCTTCTTCTAGCTGTCAGGGGATTTTTTTGGAGAATGATGAGAAATTGATACAGAAGTGAAGTACTTGAAACAGGTAGAAGAGGCCAAACAAATTGAAAAATTGAACAATATGTCATAATTATTCTCAAGGATCTAGACTTCCATGACAGGGTGAAGAAGAGAAGTTTCAGATCTCACATAAGAGTTAGATAAATGCTTGAAAAGAGAACAGTACTATCCTTAAGAGGGAGCTTACACAGGTGCATTGACAAAACCACAAAAGAGGGAGTTGGAAGACTTGGGTCAGCTAGTCATGACGTTGGCTTCAAACTTGAATATGTAGCTCAGATAAATGATTTTTTTGATGAAGTAAGAAGGGGTACAACACGAGGACTTCCCAGGAGGTCACCCATCCTAGTACTACTTTCGCCCAAACGCGCTTAACTTCGGAGTTCTGATGGGATACGGTGCATTAGTGCAGGTATGATCGCACCCCTAGCTCAGGTAAATGATTCTACCAAGCTATCTATGGAGGAGACCTCTCCCACCCAAGTGAAATCGATTCTCATGCAAGCTACCATCAAAATTCAGCTAAAGTTCATCTTTCCAGGGAGAAGGAACCACATTCAACAATGGTCCCAAATCATGGGGGCAATGAAAGATGACAAGTTGTGAGTATGATAGTTATGCAAAACACTGCAAGGACAATAATGAAGCCTACATTGTCAAGAAAAAATACTGACATGTAGCCTTCAAAGTTACTCAATCTCCTCCCCTTTTTCCCAACTCCACTCATTTTCTCTTTAATTTGCATTAGAATTTGGTAAGTCTATTGTAGTGTGATCTGTCTCATAGTACTATAATGCATTAGCGCCGCATGCTGTTAAGCTAAAAGTGGTAGGAAGTGGAAACCCAGAATCATCTAAAGGGACAAGAACAAGCAGCATAGATCAAGAAGTAAAGAAAAATGACATAAAAAATGAGTATATAAAGATGAGGTTCTGTTTTTGTTAAAGTTGTTTCAGTTGAGGGTATTTTGCTCATTTTATATATGCGTATTTTCCCTCTAAGACTAGGAAAGTATTTGTCTAGTTATGGTGGATGTTAGGTTCAATTTTCAGGTTAATATGATTTAAATTCTCAGATATACACCTCGACATACGTCCCATACCAAATACCTCGACTTGAGGTCCCCCAAAATCCCATTAACCCACTACCACTTTCTCGGTTGACCAGGCACTCGAGTCAAACAACCAACTTCCACCTAACCGATAGTGTATCACTAATCAATGTCAGGCCCCACCGCCCTGCCCCCTTGAAAACAACCAGCAAACCGAGCCCTCCTATGCAATTTCAAACCTCCGTCTTCCCTCACTCCTTACCACCCCAGAAATGTCTACATCCTCCTCCCCTTTAGACGCCGGTTCTTCAACCCAGCAACCCACTCTTAATCTTCCATCCAACTTCTTGTACCCAGAATTGGACACCGAATCAAGTGCTCATACCCCCGTCCTCCGTAATGTTAGGAATTAGACGCCCTAATTCCAACCTAACAAAAGCAATAATAATAAATGCAGAAGAAGGAAAAAACAATCACGAGAACAAAGAAGATTTATACAGGTTCACCTCAAGGTGAAACTACGTTCTGCCTTTCGCCGCGGCAATTCCACTATAATAATGAAATAGTTTACAAGAGAAATCGCTTCTCTAACCTCTTCGGCTGCAATAGATGATGCTGCTCCTATGATAATATTTCGGGTGATAAAACCCTAACAACGGCGCCCTCAAATATAAAGAGAAAATTAGGACAACAGGATTACAAGCGTGAAATCCCCAAACTAACCTTAATGAAACAATAGTCAATATATCGTGGACCGCGTACCGACTGAGCGTAGGGCGTTGATTAGGCTTCACAACTTAACACATAATCCTCATCGAGCAAGAACCTCTACTCCAAAGAGTAATCCCTACCAACCGAGGGTAATCAATTATCAACGCAGGAATAGAACTCCTGCACGGCCTGAGGAACCATCAAATCAAAGAGAACCCAGCGTCCTACCAACTGTTTACTTGACAATTTCGGCAACCGAAAGGCGGACCTTCTTATCAAATGATGATTTCATTGCTGCCCTTTAATCTGAAAGACACAAGTACGACGAAGATACCTAGAATGAGATGATGAGATTAGTAGAGATTATGAGCCATTTTCCAAGGTCCCCTCCCTCCCTGGAGTCAACCGCAACCCCGGAGTCAATAAACGATTTGGTCAATGATCATTTTGTCTTGGAATTCTCATGGAATTGACTCTGGTTGGAAGAGATCTTGTATCCAAGACTTCTTCCTATAAAGCATCTATTGTCTTCCTCCAAGAAACCAAAGTTTCTTGTATGACTGACCAAATTGTTCTTGAACTCTGGAGTAACCTTCACGTTAAATAGACTGCAATTAATGCAATAGGCTCTGTTGGGGGCATTCTTGCCAAGTGGAACCGAAATTTTGTGGAAATAATGGATGAGCACATGGGAACGCATTCGATCAACCTTCACATTAGAGACCGAGTCATTGGTAACTCTTGGGCCATTATAGGGGTTATCAGCTGGTGTTCCTCACTCTCTACCCCGCCTTGGCGATATTGAGATGTATTTTATGAAAACATGGATTTATTACCCCACATTACCTGTATTTGGTTCCAAATTCCAAGGTTTGCTAATTCTATTGTTGATTTGCTTGTTGAGTAGGGAGCCTCTTCCAATCCCTTGTTGTAAAGGGTGCGCTCCCCTAACTTGCTTGCTTGTTGTTGGTGCTTTTGTTTTAATAAAGTTCACTCTAAAACAAAAATAGATTATGTTTTATTTGTTCCTAAGTTTTTAGTTAATTTGTTGTTTATAAGTCATCTTACAATAGGCTTACAATGTTATGTAACTTTCTTTACGACTCATTGTATTTTTCGGTAGTTTTAGACAAAGAGGATTATTGGCTCTAGTTGTGAAAGTGGAGACCCCTACTACTTGGAAGGTTCTATCCATCAGTAACCCTCAGTCTTTCAGACAGTAGAATCTTCTTTCTAGTGGCACGTAAGGCTAGGACATCCATATCTAGTGAAGCTCCAACAACTATTTTTAGAGTTACCCTCGTCATTTTAGTGTGATTTGTGTCAGCTTAGGAAGCACCGTAGAACGTCTTTTCCTTCTCATTTGTAGTGCATAGTTTATTTGAGATTGTTCACTCAAATGACTCCAAATATCAAGTTCCCAGTCTATTTGGTTAGTAGCAAGTCCACTTGGGTGTATCTCCTTCAAAAGAAATTTGAAGTCTTTGATGTATTCATCAAGTTTTTTAATAAAATAAAAATTCAATTTGGTACTTGACTTCGTGTCTTGCATATTGATAATGGGCTGGAGTTCATGAACACTAAGTTTGCTTATTTTGTTCTACTTATGGAATTCTTCACCATTCATAATGTGTGTATACACTTCAGCAAAATGGTGTGGTCGAATGAAAAAATTGCCACTTCAAGTTGTTTGCACAATGATGATTCAAATGAAGGTTTCTCAACATCATGGGGGTGATGCAATTTTCACAACTTGTTTCTTGATTAATAGAATACCCTCTGCATTTGGTGGACAAATTCCATTACGAGTCCTCAAGCCCGACAATGGAGTTGTTTCCTCTCAACCCATGAGTATTTGGATTTGTGTTATGTTCAGGTTCTTGGTACTTCTATTGATAAATTATCTCCCAAGGCTGTTAAATGTTTTTTTTGGGTATTCGTGCTCTAAAAAAATGTGTTATTATTGTCCATCTACCAGGAAAATGTATGTCTCCACTGGAGTTACCTTTTGTTTTTTAGAATGTTCCATTTTTTTCTTAGTCAATTGAGTCTAATTCACTTCCTATGGGTATTGAGGTTGTTGCTCCACTTTTTGAGGAGGATGTTTATAGTGTTGTACTAGTTCCTGAAGTTGTTCCGGGATACCACTACAGTATCTCTTCTTCCACCTGTGCCAACACTCGTTTACTGCTCCTGAGGTAAATAATTTGAATCTTCCAGTTTCTCTTCACGAGTAATCATGCTTGTATCCAAAAAGGTATTGATCATCTTATTCCATATATTGTTTGATACTTTTGCATTGTCTTGTCCACTTGCTCTATTCTTTCTTGAATGCAAGAAGTGTTAGTGTCCCCTTGTTGGAAACATGTCATGGATGCTGAGAGGGAAACCTTGACTAACAAAGGAACATGGACTTTGTGTGAGCCACCACTAGATGCAACAATAGTGGGATGCCAATGGGTGTACATAATAGAATATAGGGTTGATGATTCCATTGAGAGGTATAAGGCCCAACTTGTGGCAAAAGGTTACACACAAACTTACGAGGTAGATGTCTTCGAGACCTCCTCCTGTTGCCTGCTTATCATTTGTTCAGATTTTGATATCTATTATAGTTAATTAGGGCTGGCCGTTATACCAACTAGATATCAAAAATGTTTTTTTTTGTGTGAAGTTAGGTCCAAGGCCCATCCCAAAATGACTAGTCAACTTAGGAAGTTTTTTTCCCAATTAATAAACTCAAAATCTTTGTACTCACTAATACATGTGGGACTATTACTTAACACTCCCCCTCACGTGTAGGCCCTCTTTTGTGGCTCTATAAGTGGATAATTTAGGAGTAGGTCCTCTTTTTGTGGCTCTAAAAATGGATAATTTAGGTGTAAGCCCTCTTTTTGTGGCTCTACAAGTGGGTAATTTAGGTGTAGGCCCTCTTTTGTGGCGCTACAAGTGGATAATTTAGGTATAGACCCTCTTTTATGACTCTACAAGTGGATAATTTAGGTGTAGGCTCCCTTTTGTGGCTCTACAAGTGGATAATTTAGGTGGAGACCCATATATGAGTATCAGCTTTGATATCATATGAAGTTGGGTCCAAGGCCCATACCAAAATGACTAGTCAACTTAGGAAGCCTTTTTTCCAACTAATAAACTCAAGATCTTTGTACTCAATAATCCATGTGGGACTATTCCTTAAAATGACATCAAAGCAGTAACACAAGTCTTGGGCAAGTTTCTTTGGATCTTCTCTCCATTTTTAGCAATCTCCTTGAAGGTTTTTCCCAGATTTCTGGATTGGTAGGGTAAAAATTTCATTTTCCCCTTTTTATGCCTATCTTAGCCTATTGGCTAATGATTATTGCTTCTATTTGATTGATTGTTGGGATTTAGAAGTGTTTGATAATCCCAATTGAAGAAATTTTTTCAAATCTACCTGCATCATCAACCCAATGCTTGCATCATCCTCCTGATTTCTTGCAATTGGGTCATTTCTCATCGATTCATGGTCTCAATTGCTGGAAGTTATCACTATTGGTTCTAAATTGAGTGAATTGAGTGCTAAATTGCCCTAATTGAATTCAATGTGGGACCCACTTGATTGTGCAAGCATAGAAATTTGGAGAAAGTGTTTCCATTTGGTTAATTAATGCTCTAGTGTACTGAATTGTGATGTTTGGTGATATTTAATGGTTGATTCCAGCACATGGGTTGCTATCGAGAGGACTACTGAGAGCTCGATGTAAAATTCTCTGTCTATTCAGATAACTACGATCCAATTGAAAGGATTGAATTATGTATGTTGGAAGATGGGCCCAAGCTCACACGACCAAGGAAGGCCCACACATCCAAGTGTGTTAGAAGATGGGCCCAAGCCCTTAAGACCAAGGAATGCCCATACATCCAAGAGATGTAGAAGATGGGCTCGAGGCCCACATAGTGATGGCATGATGGTAAATAAAGAGTCATCTTATAGAGATGACATTGATGTAATTAGGTTAAGTTCTAGGGGCATAATTGTAATATTGTTGGTTCATTAATCTATAAATTGAGCTTAAAGGAAGGGTTAGGAAATCAAGTCTATAACCTCATTTTCCTCCCTTTTCTCCCCAACTTGCCTTTTTTTCTTTCTCCATGGTGTAATCCAAGGAGTCCTGAGAATCAACATGGTATCAGAGCATTGATTTTCAGGACTCGTAGTTATGATTTTTTAAAAATTCCAAACTCGTTTTTGCTCAATGTTAGTTGCTTGTATCAGTGGTGATGCTGCTGATTGCATAGTACCATAGGTGTTGATAACAAGGGAGAAATTATCTTCGGAGAAGAAGCTGCTCTCTCAGCAACATTGGCAGTTGTTTTTCTTCTTCTCTTGATCATGATCTTTGGAGAAGAAGGTGCTCTTCCATTATCTGTCAGCAGTATCTGTGTCTGATCTCTGAATCTTGTACCCCTGTTTAGCAATTGCTGAATCTATCTCTACTCCATTGCTTGGCAATTGATCACTTCCAGCAGATCTTCCATCAATTGGTACACTGATTGTTGACTTCTGATATCTCTGCCAAACTTATCGGAAGGAAGTTGTTGTCATCTTTTGTCAATGTCGGTTGATCATTGGAGATTGGCTTCTTTGCTCGGTTGGACCTTGACTGGCAAAGAATGGTTGGTTTGATCCAGCCTGGAAATGAGTTTCACTATCACCTTGTCAATTGGGATGAAGTGTGTAAGCCAAAATCTTTGGGAGGGCTCGGGATCAGGCACACCAAGGAAATGGGACATGCTCTTTTGCTCAAGTGGTTTTGGAAGGTCAACTCTTCCTTGGTGGCTTCGTGAAAGCCAATGGCTGCCTTCAAGCTTTGATGTCTTGGTGATAGATGGACCATTGGCGGCAACTGTCGTCATCTCTCCCCCATCTGGAAGATCATGTTTCATTTGTTCTCCTTTTTCTGCACTGCCATTTGGTTCTTTGTTGGAGATGGCTCTAGTCTACGTTTCTGGACAGATTGGTGGTCGGGTGATGGCTCTCTTGCCTCATCTTACCCATCACTACTTCAGCTTACCACTAGCCGCGACTTATCTGTTTCTGACGCTTGGCGGAATGGCTCATGGAATCCCTACCTTAGACGCGGCCTTACTGATGAGGAAGCCAGTTCTATTTGTGGCTTGATTGATAGTCTCGATAGTATTATGGTTCGCCCTCAGATGGCTGATTGGATGATTTGGCTCCCTGATGACAGCGGGCGATTCTCGGTCTCCTCGGCCTAACGTCATCTTATGAGATAGACCCGGCTTCCTGTCCCACATCCGGCTGCTCTTCCCTAGCGCCTCTCAGCCCCGCCCAAGGTGAAGTTTTTCCTTTGGAGTACCTGCTATAATAATAAGATCCTTATTGCAGACAACTTTATTAGGTGTGGCAACACCACTCCCGATCTTCTCTGCCCCTTCTGCGGGACGGTGGCTAAAACTGTGAATCACCTCCTCCTCCACTGTGACTTTGCGTGGAAGGTCTGGACCTACATGATTGACAACATGGGACTCAACTTCTGCATCCCGCTTGACCTGAGCACCATGTGTTGTTTTTCTTTTGGAACCCAACTGCCCAACCTAGGCAAACTTTTGTTGGCTGCCTGCATTGCTTTCGTTCCTTGGTGCCTCTGTAAGGAAAGGAACTCCAGACGGTTTGACTGTACTTTTCGCTCTACTGCTAAGGTTTCCTTCACTGCCATTGGGCTCACATCTACTTGGATCCGCTCCCAAAAAGAGTTTGCCTACCTCTCTTGTGCCCCGGTCCGCACCAATTGGAAGATTATCGCTCAGATGTCTGTCCCCACTACCCCCCGCCAAGTTGCTGTTGGGGAACCTCCTCCCACTGGATATTATAAGTTAAACTTTGATGGTAGCCCATTTGGGAACCCGGGGTTGGCTGGGTTTGGTGTGGTGATTTTTGATCCAGGAGACACTGCCATCCTCTCTTACTTTGGCCCTCTCGGAATTGCTGACTTGACCACTGCTGAACTATCTGGTCTCTTTCACGGCTTGCGATTTTGAAAAAATTACTTCAGTGGTCCCCTTTCCTGGGGGGACTCCAAGATTGTCATTGAATGGTGCTCCACCTCATATTTCCCCCCATGGCGTCATTGGCAGATTTTTCTTGATATTTTGGACATTGTATCCACCATTTCTAATTGGTCTCATGTACTTAGATCAGCCAATTCGGCTACTAATTTGTGCGCTAAATTATACCCCTCCCCCTTCAATCTCTTGTTGTTAGGGGAGGAGGATAATGTGTGGTTGTTGGAGGTAATTTCATGAGTTGGAAGGGCAAGAAGCAGATTATTGTTGTCCGTTCAAGTGCAGAGGTAAAGTATAAGACAATAGCACATACAATTAGCAAACTCTTGTGGGTTAAATCTGTGTTACAAGAATTGGACTTCCTTTCTAAAGATGCTATGACAATGTATTGTGACAGTCAAGCTACCATCTTCATTGCAAGTAATCCTGTATTTCTTGAAAGGGCTAAACATGTTGAGGCCGATTTCCACTTTATTAGAGATGGTAAGATGAGTAAAGCCATAGTTACTCTCTATGTCAAATCTGTAGATCAACTTGGTAATGTATTCACCAAAGCTTTGGGTTCAACTTTAAGGTTAATAAGCTTTATATTCAAGGAGATGGAAGCAGTTTAGCCTAGAGGGGCATTTCTGACATTGTACATTTTTTTACTTAAGTGACATATTTAATAAAAGAGGTTGAATTTTGACCTCGTGGAGTGTGGCACACACTGCAGCGTTTCTAAATCCTCTTCTTTCTCTTCTTTCTTCTCTTTCTTCTCTATTTTATCTATTTCTCTTATTTTTACAGTTTTCATTTTTGCCACATCTGATGAGTCCTGTTCAAGCAGTTAGTTGTGAGTGAAGTTGGTCATAAGCCTCCACCCTAGTATAAGGCTGAAATTGAGCAGACACTAAAAGAATTCATAACCTTGAAAATATTCTGATTTCTTATGATAACAGATCATATGGTCTATTTCTCATATAAACAACAAATATGTGGAGTTTCAAAATTTACCCTTCCAAGGGAACAGATATATGAGTCAACTTGCTGTGTTTCGGTCCCTGTAGGGAGAAGCTTAAGCTCTTGTAAAACTGCAGCAGCTAGAGAAAATCTAGAACCCTGAAAGCCATTAACGGATACATCAGACAACAAGAAAATATGGTGCAAAGCTGGAACTGCCAACTTACAAAAAATCAAATACTACAAAATACTCAAAACTAAGAGTATCCTTAGAAGCCTTAGCAGATTGTTAAAAATGAAAACTGTAATCATTTGGCTCAAGCTTACACCCAAATTTGATAAGGACAAAGATAATCAAGACCCCAGATGTTTTTTTGAATGTTGATTACTCACTCACTACACTCCATATCCCTAATGACTTGAACCTAAACCTTCTACCAGAAACCCTCCCATGTGGCCTTTGAGCCAAAGGCCCAATCCACTCTATGCCAAGGATTGTGTTATAGTAAAAGGATTCTGTTAAGAGTAAAAAGAAAAATTTGTCATGTCTTGTCCTTCAACAGGCCCTCTCATATAGCCTAATACGTCCACATTTTTATCCGTATTACCTTTTTCTCTTGTTAGAGACATTGGCCCTCTTTGTTGCTTTTTTTGTTTTGTTTTTGTTTTTCTTTAATAAAACTTCATAGCATTCAAAGAAAAGGTACTATTTTTAGTTTAGACAGCTTGTCACAAGAAAATTTTAACCTGAGATGAGTTGGCTCGTGAGATGGTTGTGGATAGCTTATGTAAGTTCTGTAGAGGAGCGAACGAGACCTCTTCTCATGTTCTTCATCATATTGGTATGAAGCTTTGTATTAGAGAAATTTGGCATTATGACTTGCTTTCCTTCCTCAGTAGCCAACTTCATTGTTCAGCACTATTCAGGTCCATTTTCTAAGGGCAGGGAACTTTAAAAAATGCAAATTTTCGCGGTCCTTTGGCATCTTTGGAAGGAACATCAAGGACAGTGGTAGTAGTTCAGTTGGAGGGATTACTGAGAAAGTTGTTCATTCTATTAAATTGGGTAGCCTATCCCAAAATGACTAGTCAACTTAGGAAACCTCTTTCCCAACTAATAAACTCAAGATCTTTGTACTCACTAATCCATGTGGGACTATTCCTTAACACTCCCCCTCACATGTAGACCATCTTTTGTGGCTCTACAAGTAGATAATTTAGGAGTAGGCAGTTTAGGTGTAGGCCCTCTTTTGTGGCTCTACAAGTGGATAGTTTTAGGTGTAGGCCCTCTTTTGTGGTTCTACAAGTAGATAGTTTTTAGGTGCAAGCCCACATATGAGTACCTGCTTTGATACCATATTAAATTGGATCCAAGGCTCTATCCCAAAATGACTAGTCAATTTAGGAAACCTCTTTCCCAACTAATAAACTCAAGATCTTTGTATTCACTAATCCATGTGGGACTATTCCTTAACACATTCAATCATATCTTGGGTACATGTGTTTCACCTATTTCCTTCTTACCCAAGCTCAATGTTGCAGAGAAATTGGACTAATTTTGTTCATTTCAATGTTCATTCATGTGAGTCGGCTCACCATGCAGATATATATTTTAAATTAAATTTCGATGTGAGTTTGATAGTTAATCCAGGTTGTTCAGGTATTGGTGGTGTCTGGCATGACCATAATGGTAATGTGAACTTTTCTTATTAAGGCCCTATTGGCAGGTTAGACGCCTTAGAAGATGAAATTTCTTCTCTTCTGCTGGGAGTTGTCAAATTTATGCCCAAAGGTTTACTAGCCCACTCATTGTTTTTTTTTTTTTAATGAAATGGTGATGAATTTATTTCAAAACTGAGAAAGAAAATACATCAAGGGAGGCCTCCCCTTACAACAAGAGATTGAAGGGAGGGAACCAAATTTAGCACAAGAGTCTGCAACCGAATTGGCTAAGTACATGAGACCAGAGCAGGGAATAAAGGAAAGGTCCATAATACCAAGAAAAACTTGCCAATGATGCCATGGAGGGAAAAAGGGGGAGGAGCACCATCCAATGACCACTTTTGAGTCCTCTTCCACAATGAGCTGGTTGCTGAAGTGATTCTGAAAAATGCAGAGGCTGTGGAGAAGGCCCAAGAGTTACGCCGTGTTTGAGGGGCACATGAAAAGTATGCAAATTCCTTTTTGGTGCGAATCCAAGTGGAAATGAGGCAGGTAGCAGTACAAATGAACTCAACAGCAGTGTGAGAGAATCAAAACGCCGAGAGTTCCTCTCCTTCCAAAGGCACCAAAGGATGTGAGCAACACAGGCGGATAAAAGGAACTTACCCAGGCTAGGAAGACGGACCCTAGAGGGGTAGCAACACATGGTGCTCAGGTCATGAGGGATGCAAAACTGGAGACCCATATTGTCGAGCAGAGAAGTCCAAATCTGCCAGGTGGAGGTGCAATGCAAAAGGAGGTAGCAAGTGGTCTCAACCTCCAGCCCGTAGAAAGGGCAAAGGGGATCAGGAGAGGTATTGTCGTGTCAAATGAGATTGTCAGTAGTGAGGATTCTATTGTGGCAAGCACCCTAGAGGAAGAATCTTACCCTAGGAGGAGCCATTAGATGCCAAGCAATGGCAGCCGGGTGAGAGATGGGGGGCCTGGTCCAGCCCATAAGAAGACTATAGGCAGAGGAAACTGAGCGACACCCGCTGTCACCAGGAAGTCAAATCATCCAGTTAGTCACCTGAGTGTGAAGCTTAATACCGCCAAGTCTGTCAATCGAGCCATAAATGGTAATGGGCTCCACATCAGTGAGGCCGCATCTCAAACGAAGATCCCAAGAACTGGTTTACCAAGCATCGGCGACAAAGAGATCACAACAAATGGTAAGTTGGAGAAGCGGGGGGAAAGATGTGGCATGAGGACCATCGTTCGACCACCAATCGGTCCAAAACCAAAGGTTGGATCCATTACCAACAAAGTAGCGAATGACAATGCAGAAAATAGGGAAAAGATGAAATATAGCCTTCCAAATGGGGGAGAGATGATGATTGCTGCCATCGGTAATCCATCTATCGCCAAGACATCGAAGCTTGGAGGCCATCATCGATTTCCAAGAGCCCGCCGAGGTGGAGTTAAGTTTCCAGAACTACTTAAGCAAAAGGGCAGATCCCATCTCCTTGGTACATATGATCCCAAGACCACCAAAGGACATCGGCATACAAACATCTTCCCAGCTGACGAGGTGGTAGCGAAAATCATTTCTGGTACCACGTCACAAAAATCATCTCTTGATCATGTCAATGCGCTGACAGACAGAGGCAGAAACGAGAGAAAATAGTAGGGTATACCAGCTAGACAAGAGAAGCAGAGTGACAAATTTGAAGAAGGAGAAAAAGGTCGGAGAATTAGGGTTGTGGAAGATCTCCAAACCCTCCCCCTTAACCTTTATTTATAGATGTTAAAAGTACATAAATTACAAATATACCCTTCACCCAAATTACATCATATATTTCAAATTGGGAAGTAATGGCAATGATCCCAGTTTGAAACAAATAAAATAGATGTAATAATGATCTCCTCCATCACGGTGTCTCCAGGATAAGTACGAAACCGGACACCACACTTGCCCTCTCGTTATTGCGGACTCCACGATGACTGAGTTCCATGGCCTCCTTAATGGACTCCGAGTCTTTCGTGATCACTACGTTGGCCCCATTCACATCGAGGGAGATTCTAAGATGGTGATTGGTTGGTGTGAGCGATCCTCAATGCCTCTGTGGCGTCATAGGGACACTTTTTTTTAAATTATGAAAATTGTCAGCCTCTTTGATTGTTTTTGGTTTCATATCCTGAGATCAACTAATTCTATGGCCAATGTTTTGGCCAAGCAGGGATCCTTCTTGCAATCACTTGTTGTTAGGGGATAGTTCTCCTGTTTTGTTTCTTTTGGTTCTCTCTCTTAATAAAATCGCCTTTCATAAAAAACAGTATGAAATCGGATACAAACTCTCAAAAGGTAGAAATGAGTGATAAAGCATAAGTTGAAACCAACCTCAAAGGATTTCAAACAACAATAGCGATAATAATCACTAAAGTGTGTAATGCCTGTCATTCACAAGACGAAAATAAAAAACCCAAGGGTACCAATAAAAAGTCTCAAAGGACTTAAAAAATACCCATATATATAAAAGGAAACATTCAAGAAAGAAAGGTTTACTTCTTTGCCACTCCATACCTCTTCTGGTATTTTGCCATCCAATGGTGTTGAGGGACCTCTGTTGATCAAATAGGCAGTAGTGTTAATAGCCTCATACCAGAACATCTTTGGCAATCCCGCATGTAATCTCATGCTCCTAGCATGCTCATTCAAAGTTCTGTTCATCCTCTCAGCCACACCATTCTGTTGAGGTTTTCCAGGAATGGTTTTCTTCATCTTGACTTCATTATTAGCACATTACCACTTCTAATCATCCTCAATGTATTCTCCCCCATTAGGCACTTCACCTTCAAATTTGTCTCATTCTCAACCATTGCTCTCCATCTCTTGAAGGTATCAAAGACATCGAATTTCTTTTTCTGGAAATAGACCCATACCTTTCTGCTTGCATCATCAATAAATGTCACATAGTAGTTAGAACCACTAAGGGAAGTGTTGGAAGATAGGGCTCAAGCCCACATGATCAAGGAAGGTCTATAAAATGGGCCTAAGCCCATAAGACCCACCATGATTACCACGAGTTGGTTGTCAAAGCTATGTGGTTCCGGTCCACCTGGGTTAGGTTCCGTCCACCCCTGGTCCACTGATGGGTTAGGTACTTGGCTTTCCGCACTTAACAAACTGGTCTTTTGGGTTGTATTGGCTAGGTGTTTGACATGGTATCAAAGCTGGGCACCACTTTCCACGTTTGAATCCCAGCGGAAGCGGTAGGGAACGGGAATGGGAACGGTGGGTGTCAGATCTATGTGGTTCTGGTCCACCTGGGTTAGGTTCCGTCCACCCTTGGTCCACTGATGGGTTAGGTATTTGGCTTTCCGTACTTAACAGACCGGTCTTTGGGTTGTATTGGCTAGGCGTTTGACACTGGCATCTTTATCACATAAGTTGGAAGACCAAGGACTCACAAAGACATCTTTATCTTATGGTCACATCTTAGAAGAGTTCTAGTTTGAGTTATGTTTGTCTTTTATCAATATTGAGTTATTTAATTATGCTAGGACTTGTCTATAAGTGTTAGAGTTTGGGTGTAATTGGGACAAAGGTAGTTTTTATTGTAATTGGACTCTACTACCTTCCTCTATTATAAATAGAGGTTCGTGTACTCTGATTATGATAAGTTAATTAAGTCAATGAAGTATTTCTCTTTTCCATAAATTCAACATGGTATCAGAGCAGGTTCTGTGAGTTGACCTGGTCAACCCACAGAGGTAATGTGATCCTTTTCTCTAAACCTTAAACCCTAAGTCTAGGTTCGCAGTTATTTTTTTCAGTCCCTACACTTGTAGATTGCTTTGCGTTTTTCGCCTCTATATTGAGTTTTTCATATTGCAAATTATATATTGACGGAAAGATATTTGAGTCTAATGTCCAAGGAATAACGATTTTTTCCAATCGGAGTTATCTACAGAGAGATATCGATATTTGATTGAGCGAAGGTCAAATTGCAAAAGAGGTTCGAGTAACAGCAGAAAACTTAAACTTTCGAGGTATTTTATGCTATCAAAAACTAGACTTTATAAGGATAAATATATATAAAAAGAAAGATCTGTAAGTCAATTCTTTTACCTATTCAACAAAATTTTTATCTAAGTTATCTACAATGAGAAATCGATATTTGAAGCAGCAAAGGTCAGATTGTAAAAGAGATTCGACCAATAGCAGAAAGCTTCAATTTCCTGGGTATTTTATGCTATTAAGAAAGAGACTTTATATGGAGAATTATATATCAAAGAAAGATATGTAAGTTTGTTTTCTTACCTATTCAACAAATTCTTGGTATAATTTTTTTATAAGGAGATATTGATCTTGGAAGAGTCAATGGTCATGCTGGAAAAAAAGGAGAAACAATACTTAGTTCGGCCAGATGATAGAGACCGAAATATTTCAGATTATTTATCTTTTGATAATTATATTTTATGCAGAGAAGTTATACTTAGATGAAAGGTATTTAAGTCTAGTTTCAGAAGGAGAAAATTTTATGTCAATCTAATCTATATTTAAAGATATATTCGCATTGGAAGAATCAAAGGTCATGCTGGTATTTTGTTGTATAGAAAAATCCGAATTTAAGCCGATTGTTTTGCGTCATTTAGGCTTATTTCTACATCTATGATATTTGGTTCAAGCTGGGATCACTACCATTACCTCCTAACTTGAGGGGGAGAAGTACAAGAAAAAGGTATTTTATTCCATATTTTGTGGATAAATTTTATGTGACCAAAATATTCAAGAAATGGAGAGCACAAATGAAGCTTGTGCATCAAAGAAAGTTTTATCCATATGTTGTGGATAAGTTTTACATTGGATTATTTCATGGGTTCTTTTACAAAGTTTATTATTTGGTTCGTGTTATGTGTTGGAAGATTGTTGTGTTATATTCAACTGCAACAATTATGTCTCTTTGGGGACATTATTATTGAAGAAGAGGTGGCTTCATACCATTATTTATTTGTCCCCGTCAAAAATATAAAAAATTTCAAAGGTTGGGATTCCATGATGGAGAAACTTAATACCACGTCAAAAATATAAAAAATGTCAATGGTTGGGATTCCATGATGGAGGAACTTAGGGCCTGTTAGTGCGCTCAATAAGTGAAGTGTATTTCACTTACGCTGGGGAGAGTGGGCCAAAACCCGTTAGTGCGCTCAGTAAGTGACGAGGGAAAGTGAAATACAGTTGTATTTGGCTTTCCCCCGTTTCAGGCTTAAAACGATGGTAAGTGAAATCCGAGGGTTCGAGCTCGGATTTAACTTACCATCGCTCAAATACATCTCGCTGTCGGGGAGGAGCGTCTGTTGAACAAGGGTTTAGGAGAAAAAAAATTTCTCCCTCGCTCGCTTGTCTTCGGCGATTTCAATCGCCCTGGGACCTTATCTTCGGCGCTCCTCTCACCGTCCCCAGCTCCGACGACCTTCGGCGAGAGCTCTCCCCTCTCTTTGTAACCTCTCCGACTCCTTCCTTGCTCGCGATCATCGGTGATTTCAATCGCCCCCTCTGGGACCTCTCCCCGGCGCTTGATTCTCTTCCTCTCGTCGTCCCCAACACCGACGACCCTCGCCGAACCAGTCTCCCCTCTCTGCAACCACTCCGGCTCGATTTGAGGTATTTATGAAGTTATTTGCATTTGTTTTTTTTTCTTTTTTTTCTTTTCTTTTGTTTATCTTGAAGTATTGGAGTTTTCTCTCAGACATCTCGCATAAGAAATATTTCATGTTGGTTAACAATTTCATGCTCTGCATTAAGAAAAATTTCATGTTTGAGCGTCAGAGGAAGATCATATAATTAATAATATGATTCCCCACAGGAGTTGAGAGGCAAGAAAAAAACATGGGGCTAGAGGAGGGGCACTTTGCTCCTTTTTCTCATTGTTCGAGTTCAAGCATTTTTTTCAGTTCCTATTTTGGACAGAAAAGGAGAGGGAGTAGATGTTGATGCAAAGCCACGTGACAATAAACGAAGTTATCAACTGGATTTTTGGATTTATTCATAAATTAGATCCCCATTAGAATAAATTCAATCCTCGGGCCATAGTGTGTATCTTCCTAAGGTCCCCATTGGACAAGACTTTTTTTTTAAACACATATTGCTTGCTGACTCCTGTTAAAATTGATTCAGAAAAAATAAATTGATAAGTGCACAAACCAGTCTATCTAGTCAATTAGTTCCACTAGGAAAGTAGAAATTTGTTGACCTTGGCAACTAGTGTGAGTTCATATCACCAATTATATTAAAAAGAAAAAATTGGCTTATTAAGGACATATGGCTCCAACAACTATGTTGTGTGAATCGGTGATGCTCTTCTGGTAAGTTTCTTATCCTTTTATGTATGAAGGCTTTAACTATGATATGTGAAGTTTTTGGTTCTTTCTTAAGCTCTATGTTTCATTGTCTACTTGTTATGAGTTTTAGATGGCTGGAAGGAGGAAAGGTAAAGACATTATGGATATCACTACAAAGAGGTCATACGACACACGGATGTCTGACGAAGACTGTAAAATGCTTGATTTGCTCATTGAGCAAGTCAATTTGGGTAAAAAATTACCCAATGGAGTTTGGAAACACGAAGTTTTCAACGATTGTGTCAGGATGTTCAATATGGACGCAACGAACCAAAAAACAGTAGACCAATTGAAAAACCGCGTGAGGACTTGGAAAAGAATGTATACGGTTGTGAGTACATGCCTAAACACTAACGGCTTTGGGTGGGATCCAACAATCCAAAAAGTCATTGCTAGTAAGACAGTGTGGCAAGACTATATAAAGGTTTGTAAATGTAACATAGAATGTTATGTTTCTTGCTTTATTAATCATGTTTTTTAGTATTTTAAATGATAAATTTTCATGTAGACGCATAGAGAAGCCGAAAAGTATAGGTGGGAAGGTTGTCCGCTCTATGAAAAATTGGCTATTGTGGTTGGAAACACTATGGCCATGGGGAAAGCGAGTCACACAAGCGTGGAGTCAGATGATAACCTTTCAACTTTTGTAGAAGGGACAATGATTGATGACATTGATGAAGATGATGCAATCAGGGAGATCCCAACACCCAACATTATAGAGTCTCCAAGTGATGCTCCTCCGAAAAGCAAAACACCAAGCAATGATGGGGATAGAATTTTTTCTACTCGGCGTAGGAAGAGATCCGAACCATTAGCTGAAATCTAATGAATTTCTGGTCAATTATGAATGTGTATTATTGAATGTGTTTGAACCATGTTTTCATAATTCAATGTCTAGTATTGCAGGTACCCATGGATAATCTACCAGAAAGGGAGAAAATATGTATTTGTATTGCAGCTTATACAGTTATACTTGTCCTTGTCCATTCATACTTAAACGATTGTAATAGGCAAATACAACGTTCTTATCACATGGGTGGTCCACGATATTTAAAGAAAGCATTAGAAAGATCGCCTATTAAATTTCGAAAAGTGTATATGATGAATCAAACTATTTTTCTCAAGTTGGCTGAAATCTTGAAAAGTAGAAGATTTTTATCTGATACAAGGACAATATCTGTGGAAGAACAGTTTGCATATTTTTGTATCATTATTGGTCAACAACAATCTTACAATGTCACCTCAGAGATGTTTGAAAGATCAAATTGGACAATTAGTAAGTATTTTAACAAGGTGTTAAAAGCTATTATCAGACTACAATCTGATTACATCAAGCGACCTTCAAAACGTACTCATTCAAAGATCTTGAACAGTGATATCTATTATCCATATTTTAAGGTAAACATAAAGTCGTTTGATGAATAATTTTCAGTTACTATAAAAATATATATTTGTATTAATGATTTTTTTATTAGGATTGCATTGGTGTCATCGATGGTACTCATATTAAAGCACATATCCCATTTGATCAACAAGCAAGATTCTGGAACAGGAAGGTTTTTCTCTCACAAAACGTAATGGCAGCATGTACATTTGACATGCAATTCACATATATACTTGCTGGATGGGAGGGATCAGCATCCGATTCACGTGTATTGAAGTCAGCATTAACCAGACGAGATAAACTTTATGTTCCTGAAGGTAAATATCGCTTCTCTCTATATAGTCTATTTATATTTATATTTTTTTTAGATTATAATAGATATATATTTTATTGTAGGCAAATATTATTTGGTAGATACTGGATATGCAAATCTTCCTGGGTTCTTGGCTCCCTATCGAGGTACTCGTTATCACTTGCAAGAGGTTGGGAATAATATTCCTACGGATGAAAGAGAATTATTTAATCGAAGACACTCATCTTAACGGAACACTATCGAGCGTACATTTGGGGCTTTAAAAGTTTATTTCAAGATATTAAAAGATGCTCCTCCTTTTGATTTTGATGTCCAGGTTAAGATTGTGATTGCCTGTTGTGTATTGCATAATTATATACACATGGAAGATCACATGGATTTATTTGAAGATGAAGAAGATGATTCAAGTGATGATTCTGGTGGAGAATATTGTGAAGATAACAATGAAAGTAATAGTAGTGATGATGTTGAGGATGATGTGGATACTCAAAGAAGTACTCAGAAGGAGTCTGCAATACAATCTGAAAGAGCATCATATTATCGAGATGTTTTAGCAATTCAGATGTGGCAAAATTATTGACTATTATGTAGTACTTTTGTATGAACAAATTATTTCATTGTGCTGTACTTTTGTATGAATAAATATATTTCTTTTATATTAAAAAGATGATTGAGTTATATTTGTATTATTTTTATTTTTATTATTACGATATTTGTGTAGTACGCTATGTAGTACGATATTTGTATAATTATTTTATATTTAGATATTACAAAATTAAAATTTGATTACAGTTTTAATAATATAAAAGTAAGCATTTTTTTAATTATTATATTTAATATATTATAGTCAGATATAATATTAATATTAATTTACTAATATTAATTTATTTTTTTTATAGTCAAATATATCAAAATATTTTATTTAATAAATAAACTATATTCACTTTACACCACACTTTCCATTGTACACACTAACACAAACAAGTACTTTATACTGCACTTTCCATTGCGCACACTAACACAAACAAGTACTTTACACTGCACTTTCCATTGCGTACACTAACACAAACAAGTACTTTACATTCCATCTCACTTTCCCTAGGGAAAGTACTTTTCATTGTATTTCATGTCCCTCTTAACTTACATTATGCACTAACCCCTACCCCTTCAAAAATATAAAAAATGTCAACAGATGGAATTCCATGACGGAGGAACATACTACGAATCCAAAATCTTCATCTATCCCCAAAGCCCATGCATAGTAGAATATCATCCAGAAGGGAACAACTCACACGATCGAAGGCCTTTGCGAGGTCAAGCTTGAGGACAAAAAAAGGGAGGCCCAAATTGACAAAGTGATCAACAATCTCGTGAGTGGCCATGGTCGAGTCGAGGATGTCTCGGCCTTGGATAAAAGCACTAACCGCTGTGATGATGGTAGGAAGAACAACCATAAGATGGCAAGCCATGACGCGAGCAATGATCTTGTACGGGCTAGAGATGACTTTTTTATTTTATGGAATGTGCGAATATAATATAAAAAAGGAAAAAACGACAACTGATAGATAGAGAGGGGCCATCCTTCACAACGAGGCTTTGGAGGGATGATCCCAGTTTTGCATAGTAGTCCGCCAAGTGGTTGGCGGATCTGGGGGTGTGTGTCCATATACAATTCTAGTAAGAGGATATATTGCAAATTTCAAAAAAAGAATCCCAATACGTTTGTAAGTGATAACACAATCATAGAAGCTGTGGACCATGGAGATAACATTTGTCTTCAAGGTAGGCCAACAAGTTCTATAGAATTCACCATTATATCCTTTGGGGCCTTATCTTGCGGGAGGCCCAAAACAACATCCTCAACTTCAAGATCCAAAAAAGGTAACTCAATTAAGGCTGCTAAGGCAAGAGAGATCGAGGCGAAGCGAAGGCTAGAAAGACGAGGGCAGTGGTGGCAGTCTTCTCTGTAAAGATTTAAAAAAACTAAGAAGAGCATCAATAATTGAGGCCCTATCCGAAGTAACTTCATTGTCGATAGACAGAGAAGTGACTCAGTCCTCTGGCGAACCGAGGCGATAGCCTGAAAGAATTGTGTTGGCGTCGCTCTCGGCCAGCCACCTAAAACGGGCTCGTTGCTTCCATAGCACTCGTTCAATTTGAGTAATAGATTGAAGACTACTTTGAAGAGAGGTGCAATTAGAGAATTTAGTATAAGGCACCTTTGCTCCTCGATCAGGTCAAGGCAAGCAAATGAGTGAGGACTTAGGAGAAGTGGCAGGGACGTGACATTTCGAGGACCAAGATTTGAGTTTGTCTTTAAGACGCTTCAGCTTGCGAGGGAAGGACCTGCCATCATAATTGGGATCCCCAATAGTCCCCCCACCACAGGGTAATATAATCAGCAAAGTTCTTAGCCATCAGCTAAGTGTTGTCAAACCTAAAGGGGGCAGGGCCCCATTTGTCAATTTTGGTATCAATCTGGATGAGCCGATAATCTGAGCCAACACGGCTTAAAACAGAACCACATGCATTCTCATAGAGCCTGAGCCAATCACCAGTGGCGAAGAAGCGATCCAGCTTGGAAAGGATGGGAGATAGTTGCCCATTTGACCACGTGAAGGTCTTACCGGAAAGACAAGTTTCCACCAGTTCAAAGGTACCAATAAAATCAGCAAAGTGAAGCATAGTAGAAGAAATTCTTGTTGCAGGGGGAGACTTATCACAGCATAAACGGATTGCATTAAAATCCCCAATAAGGAGCCAAGGGATGGGCCAATGAGATATGCGATCAGTGAGTTCTTCCCAAAAGGAGCGGCGCTCCCGGTATCAAGTGGGCCCGTAAATTCCAGTGTGGCCCCAAATAAAACCAATGCATCTTTCCCGTAATTTGATTCCAATAGAGAATGAACCAATAACGAGATCCAATACCTCAACAACAAGATGAATTCCAAAGGAGGAGAAGACCTCCGAAAAAACTGATAGCGTTAATAGTTAGCCACTCTAGATTGCTACAATCCCATAAATCAAGAACAAAGGAATTAGAAGGGCTTTGACATTAAGATTCTTGCAAGATTACAATTGATGGGCGGCTCCTAGAAAGAAGATTGCGCATAGTGGCACGCATCCTAGGAGATCCAATCTTGCGGACATTCTATAAGGTTACAATCATTTTCTTCCTTTTCAATTAACTCCTGAAGTGGGTTTTTTTCACGGTAAGTAGCCCTTGTAAGTCACTCCCATTCTCGGCTCCATGTTTCCACATCAAATTTGCCATGCTCAGATTGTAGAGCCAGGAAGAATTGTTGGTTTCTGTCATCCAGAAAAGGGAAGCAGAAATTGCCCAAGACCGGATCAGTTGGTGGGTGGGCGAGCTGCTGGATTCGCCAGGAGAGAGGGCTCTGGATGTGATACAACGTCGGTGCTGGTATGTGGCCAGCGGAGGCAGCGAGCAAGTAACAGGGCAGGAGCTACCGGACAGGGGGTTTCTAGGTTGACTGGTGACAGACGAGGTTGATTGGTGACAGACTAGTCCACTCATTGTTGAAGGCAATTCTACTACCACAGTTACCTGATGTGCAGGTTTCTCTGCACCATCTGGCGGCTAAGGTATTATTTTGATGAAATTATTCAACTTGTAAAGGATTTGATATTCGTTGGTGTTAAGTTGGGTCCAAGGTTCATCCCAAAATGACTAGCCAACTTAGGAAACCTCTTTCCTAACTAATAAACTCAAGATCCTTGTACTCAGTAATCTACGTGGGACTGTTCCTTAACACTCCCCCTCACGTGTAGACCCTCTTTTGTGGATCTACAAGTGGATAATTTAGGAGTAGATAGTTTAGATGTAGGCTCTCTTTTGTGGCTCTACAAGTGGATAGTTTAGGTGTGGGTCCTCTTTTGTGGCTCTACATGTAGATAGTTTTTTTAGGTGCAGGCCCGCATATGAATATTTGCTTTGATACCATGTTAAGTTGGGTCCAAGGCCCATCCCAAAATGATTAGCCAACTTAGAAAACCTCTTTCCCAACTAATAAACTCAAGATCTTTGTACTCAATAATCCATGTGAGACTATTCCTTAATAGTTGGGTTCAATGTTGTAAGATCAGTGAATGATATTGTTGATAATCTCCAAAGGTTGTGGTTTCTCTTTCTGTTATTTTTATTGGTGATTTTTATCCTCTAGGGATTTGGGCACTTGCTCTCCCTTTTCCCTGATTAATCATCAAATTGTTGCCCTTTAAAAAAAAATGTAATGCATTGGTCTATTCCCAGTTTTCTTGAATAACTTTTCTTAAAATAAGAAAAGAAAATGGCACTAGTGAAATCACCTTACGAAGAGCAGAAGCAGATTTCAAAAGGTGTTGCACAGTGCAGTCCTTGCAGCTCAAAATTTGAAGTAGGACTCGTCTAAATGCAATGAATGGCTCCAATAAATTGAAATGTAATTGTGTCTGCTTCAATATGAAGCTCCAATCCGCATTCAGCCGTTCCAACTGCATGAAGCAACCAAAAGTATGAGCAGAAAGCAACAATTTCTCTTTATTATGTATAGACATGAATCACATATAAATTAAACAGAACCTAGTGAATCTTTCCAACATTCAAAAGAAAGTCTCTCCCAAAATAAAAAGAGTGAAGTACGTCAGACCTGGGGCATGTTTGGGATGGCTGGCTCAAACTTTTGAAAACCAGGAACCAGTTTCAAATCCTGATAAGAATTTGATTTCCAGCGCAAATCCCACGCAATTCCAAGATGGTCCAAAATCTGCATCCCCACAAAAGTCAAAACCATGAATAGCTTTTTTAATAAAAGTGATAATATATTAAAGACGAACCAACAAAACCAACAAAACTAAAGCAGCAAAACCATGAATAGTTGAACAGCATTCACATACAATAAACATCAAGAAGCATATGCTTTACCTGAAGTCTAACTATTGATGAATGAATAGTTTCTGTACTCTCCTTGCTTGCAAGAGAAAGAGACAAAACAAGATCCTAATCCCAAAAAGAAAAGCCAAAGCAAGTCAGGAAATATATCAAAACTATACCAATAAGAAAATCATTTTTTTTTTCTGGAATAGATTTCAAAAAGAAAATCTTGAAAGAAAGAAAAAGGAATGTATCTTATAAACCTGTTTTGAATCCATAAGCTTTGCATGAAATTCATTTGAGTCTCCTTCTTGCAAAGCCCTCAAGCAGCTTTAAATTGGGGGAATAGAAAAAAGCACATGCAAATGCAAGGAAAAAGTTTAATCCTTCAACGTAAATGATACTCAAGCATTCAGCATATGATAAGAAACGACTCAATTAATACAGCAAAGAATGCATTAAAAAAAGTAGAATCTTATTGACAGAAAATGTCTTGCATAACCAGAGAAAAACTAATAGAATCCAAATAACATCAATTGCAAGCAGTAGTTTTTTTTTTTTTAAATGTCTTCTAATGAAGAAGAGCATGTCTGAAGTGGCAAATCACGAAGCCACATCTAGTGCATCCAAAAATGCTACAAAACTCCCAAATTTTTTTTGTTGGAATAATAAATTCCCAACAAATCATTGTTTCTTTTGAATTTTTTGAATTTAGTCGACAAAAAGAAATAAATACAAGAGGGAAAGTGGTGATAGATACAAAGAAGCTACAAAGCAACAATTGAGTTGGAACCATTCAATCGTGCCGACAGCCCGACAGCATTTGATGTTGGTGGTGGGTCAATTTAACACAAATTGCATCCACTTGCAAGTGAGACTAAAAAAATCCAACATTTAGGAGACAATCACAGAACCATGAGTTGAATCAGGTCTTTTTTTGAAATAGTGATTATTTTATTTCAAGCAAAAAGAAAATACACAAGGGAAGCCTCCCCTTACAACAAGAGATTGAAGGGAGGGACCCACTTAGGCACGAAAATCTGTAGCCGAATTGGCTGATCGGAGAACATGGGACCAGGTACAAGGGAAAGAGGGTACAAGATCCATAATGTTGAGATAAATCTGCCAATGACGCCAGGGCAGGGAAGTGGAGGAGGAGTACCATCCGACGACAACCCAAGAATCCCCTTCCACAATGAGTGGAGGGACCAACCATCATAATTGGGGTCCAAAATAGCCCCCCACCATAACCTTATCCATCAGCCAAGTATTGTCAAACTTAAAGGGAGCATGACCCCATTTGTCAAGTTTGGTATCAATCTGAATGGGCCAATGATCAGAGCCAGTACGACTTAAAACAGAACCACGTGTTCTCATAGATCCTGAGCCAATCATCAGTGGCAAAGAAGCGATCTAGCTTGGAAAGGATGGGAGGCCGTTGCCCGTTTGACCAAGTGAAGATCTTACCGGAGAGGTAGATTTCCTCCAACACGAAACTGCCCATAAAATCAGCAAAGTGCTTCATGGTAGTAGAGATTCTGGTAACAAGAGGAAACTTTTTGCTATAGAAAATAATCGCATTAAAGTCAAAAGTCCCCAGCGAGTAGCCATGGGATGGGCCAATGAGGTAGGAGGTCAATGAGCTCTTCCCAAAAAGAGCGGCATTCCTGGTAGCGGGTGGGCCTGTAAATAGTGTCGGGGGTCTTATAGGTGACAGGGGGCCTGCTGGCAGGTCAGGTGGCCCATTAGGTTGGCAGTGTTGCGCCGGGCTAAGGATCGGAGTGGGGTTTCATCACTGTTGTTGGCGCTAGTGGAAGTGATAGAGTCGCCCACGAGGCCTCCAAATGAATCGCCAAGTCAAAAAAAGGATTGGCTGGCGTCGATCTGTAGGAAGGTTGCCTCAAGGGTTGATAAAGAGCCGGGCATGGTCGAGCCTTCAACGATAGGCAATGTACTTGTCCAGTCTAATGAGGGTGCCGAAGTGGCTGGCAATGAGACTAAAGGTATTGTCTTCCCATAGCTCAAGTGGAAGACTCGTAATTTGGATCCACTAACTGAGACATTGTCGGTGCGAGGCAGGGTTCCAGTTCCGAACTAAGGAAATGGGAGCCTAGCCACCATTCGGCAATCACCGAGTGAGCAGAAAGTGATTATCCACTTGTCTGGGCATAGGTAGGACGACAACGAGCAGTAGTCCAATCGTAGCTGACAGGAGACCTAGTGTCACGCGGTCAGATTTGGGCTAAGTCCGTCTAGCCCAACGGAATATCTACCCCATGCGGCCTACCTCTTCCAAAGAACTAGTCAGCCTCCTTGAGCCTCGGATCTTCCCACCGATACTTCACACAAGAAGTTGCAAGCCAAAAGGGACAACGAAAAGACCAAGATATAGAAGAGAAAAACCTACTTTGTATTGAGAATACAAGATTACAAAGGGTGGCCAAACACTCTTGAAGGCCAAGGCTAAAAACTCTCTCTATACACTCAAAGAGCAAAGAATGCTAAGAATCCGAAATTCCTCCTCTTTACAATGGGAGAGGCCCCTCCTATTTATAGCCTCCTCCCCTGGGCTTTAGAAGGCTCAGAATCCGTCCTGGCACTTTGAAATCTCTAAAAACGCCCAGAAATTCGCCAGATCCTGAAAATTCGGTTTCTGGTCAGGCGAGCGCCTGAGGAAACCCCATTTCGCGTGCGGGCGCCTGGTGGCCTTGTGTCTGGGCTGGCTGCTGGGGTTGTTGCGTACCTTGCTGCTTTCCCATCCGTTTGGCAAGCGTAAGTACGACTTCTTCCACTATAGTTGATTCCGGGCCGGCCATATGTGTGCGCCCCTCTAGGCTGTGCCATTGCACTTGGCCTTAGCCATCGTTGCTATTGTTGTGCACTGGACTTGCACAGTCTTCGGCCTTGGTGTTTGGCCACACCATGGCTTCATCCACCGTCTCATACTCCCACCGCCATAAGGCAGACGCCCTCGTCTGCATCCCCTGGCAATAGTGGGCCACCTCCTTCTCGGATTGCTACAACTCGGCAGTGTCTTGCCATGTTGTCTTGCTTTTTGGTTGACCCTGCCACTTTGCCAAGTATTACGTCCTCCGGGGCTCTCCCCTTTGGCGCTCCTCTCGGTCTTTATGTGCTCCATTTGGCCGTCAGGCTGAGGATGAATACTAGTGGAAAATTATTGAGTAATTCCCAATAGTTTAATTAACTCGGTCCAAAATTTTCTTGTGAATCTGGGGTTACGATCACTGATGATCGTTGTGGACACACCCCAGTACTTCACCACTTGTGCCATGAAAGCTCGAGCAACCTCCTCTACTGTACAATCACTTGGCACTGTTACAAATGTTCCGTGCTACGTAACCTGGTCCACCACTACCATGATAGACTCAAGCCCTTCTTTCTTGCGCAAACCAGAAAGGAAGTCCATTGAAATAGACTCCCACGGCCGTTTTGGAATGGGCAAAGGCTGTAACAAGCCTCCGGGCTTTCTTTGTTTCATCATATCTTGTTGATAGATAAAACATGTGTACACAAACTCCTCCACATCGCTCTGTCTAGCCAATAGTACTGGCCAAAGAGCAAGGCCAATGTCCGTCTTTGGCCTGGATGTCCTCCCCACAAGGAATCATGGCATTCCCTCAAGCGGTCATGTTGTAGGTAATCGTACTTAGGCACATAAAGTCGATTACCTTTGGTCTTGAGCAATCTGTCGTCAAGCCATAGTCTTCTCCTCTCACCCAAGGTTGCAGCTTGCACAATGCTGAAGGTCTGGGCGTCTTGGTGAAGTCTAGTGCGAATTCGGTCTAGCAACGAAGTACTAACATGTGTAATTGTTGCTAAGACTCGTAATCGCCAAGTCGCATTTTCCGTTTCTGCGACAAGATGGTCTTGCATGTGCGCAGGCACGCCTTGCATAAAGCGCACGTCTCCTGCGCCTATGTGTGCATCGTATGCCACATCAGGTTCTGTTGCTACCGCACCGCGCGTGAAACAAGTGTCGACGCATGTGTTGCGCGTATATCCATCTCGCGCAGCCGCTACCGCATCGAGCATGATGCGCGTGAAGGGTCTGCCGCTTGCCGCATCATCCGTTGAGGTTACTGACTGCTGTTCACATAGCGCCACACGCACTTCTGCCTCTGCTGCACGCACAAATTCCATTTCTGAGCGTGTTCCAACAATGCAATCTGGTGCTATGCACTGTATATGCGCCAATACCCTTGTGCCCTTTTCTCCATCAAAAGGCATAGCAGAATCCGTTTTCCTGCTTAAGGTATCTCCAATAGCATAGGCTTTCCCCAACTTGTACCTCATCTCAAAGTCAAACTCGGCCAAGAAAACTTGCCACCGAGCTTGCTTTGGGCTGAGCTTGCTAGCATTGAAGTATCCGTCGTCGAGCCAGAATGTTCTCGTCTCACCTAGTCTGAAATAATCTGGCTGTCAGTAGGTGAGGTGCTCAAAGTGACCAAGGCTACGCATTGCAATCGGTCAAGGCCAGAACGAAGCAAGTGCGAGGGGACCGAGATTGTCAACGGTGGCGGTGAAGAGGCTGGAGTAGGCGGGGTGAGGTAGGGGACAACAAAGAGCAATTTTGGAGTCGTCGGGTTGGGTAGTAGTGGGGGATAGTTAGATGCAAAGAGTGGGGGGCTAGGTCCTAGCTGACAGCGGCTAGTCAACACACCCAAAAGACCGATCTATTAGGTGCGGAAAACTACCGCCTACAAGAGTGGATGGAACCACTCTGACACCCACCCCGCCCATTCTTGACCGCCTCTCATGGGATTCAAACACGGGACGTGGCGTGCCCAGCTTTGATACTATGACAGTGGCTAGCCAATACACCCAAAAGACCGATCTGTTAGGTGCGGAAAGCTACCGCCTACAAGAGTGGACGGAACCACTCTGACACTAGCTAGCGATGAAGGCAGGAGGAAATGTTGAGGGATTGGGTGAACTGGCTCCAACCAAATGCGGCATTGGTAGCCTCTGGGATAGCAATGCGAGCCATGGTGCTTCAGTCTTTGTACTGGACGACGTGTCATTTGGCGATTCATCTCCGATAGACGGTGAGGAAACTGAAATGCTAGGGTCCAGACTAGGAACTCCCTAGTTCGTAGGCGAGAGTCATGGTCTACAGTCGTGGCCTCTGTGAACAGAGGGATGAAGGAGGGGCAGGTGGCCACTAGGATGGTGATGAAGGCCAAGCGAGCCCCAATCCTTGTTGTCACCCGAATGCAAGAAGTGTTGCAGAGAGTCACTCATGCGATTGACAACAAGGTTGAGGGATAAGTAAAGTGAAATGGGGTAGTGGGTGGTGTCACAAAGCCTCGGGGATTTTGGTGTCAATGCTTCCGGTGATGAACGGCGGTCCAATCGGTGTCACTGTCATCGTCTTCAGTTCTCAAAACGTCGCGCGGGATGCCATGCCTGGAAGTCCTCCCTGCATCTTTAGCAATGCAGCAGAGAGGTGAGATCGAAATGCAGCCCCAAGTGAAGCCAGTATATCGTCACCTTATGGGTTCGACATAGCTTCTTGCCCCTCACAAGGCTACATTTGCTTGGAGGCCTTTGGCTCCTCCAAAGGTGAAAATTTTCCTTTGGAGTGCCTGTCGCAACAGGATTCTCACTGCTGACAATCTTATCTGACGTGGAAACACTACTTTTGACCCTCTATGTTCCCCTTGTGGGGTAGAAGCCGAGACCATCAGTCACCTTCTCTTCCACTGTGCTTTAGCCTAGAAGGTCTGGACCTCTATGATTGATAGTATGGGCCTCAGTTTTTGCATCCCCTCTGACTTGAGCACGATGTGCCGTTTCTCATATGGCACCCATCTCCCTAACCTCGATAAGCTTTTGTTAGTTGCTTGTGTTGCTTACGTTCCATGGTGCCTTTGGATTGAAAAGAATTCCAGACGGTTTAATCATGCCTCACGCCCCGCCATATTGATATTTGGAAGTCCCCCCCATGGGATATTACAAGCTCAACTTTGACAGTAACGCTTTTGGGAACCCGGGTTTGGCTGGCTTTGGGGGGGGGGGGGGGGGGGGGGGGGCAGGAACTACTATTATGTCATACTCTGGTCCTCTCGCGTTGCGATCTCAACTATTGTTGAGCTCTCTGGCATCCTCCATGGGCTTCACATCTACCAGGATCGCTTCAGAGGTCCACACATCGTGGAGGGTGACTCTAAAGTCGTCATTAGCTGGTGTTCCACCGCCTCCTTCCCCCCGTGGTGTCACTGATAATTTTTTCTTGATATTATGGATATTGTTCCCACTACGTCTTGTACTTAGTCCCAGTTATTAGATCAACCAACTCAGCTGCTAATTTATGTGTCAAATTGGGTCCCTCTCTTAATCTCTTGTTGTTAGGGGAGGCCTCCCTTGATGTTCTTTTGTTTTCTGTAAAGAACTATTGTGTATGGTCATTCAAAGGGGGGAAACAAAGCTCTCCAGTGGATGAAAAGCCTTGATCGTTAGGGGCTACGTCCACCATGGTAGGGGGTGCATTGCTAAATTTCCCTCTATAAGGGATGCTAGGCATGTTGCGACGCCAGTGCTAATAGGTGGCCAAAGAAGCTGGCGAGTGGGCTGGGCTCACCTGCCAGGAAGTGTCTAGTATGGCTGGTGATCAAAGAAGTGGACTCGCAATCAAAGTCCTTCTACAGATAGTTGGGAACAAGGGGGGGGGGGGGGGGGGGGGGGGGGGGTTGCCGGCTGCGAAGGGTGGAAACTCTAGGTTCTGGTTGGGATAGGAGGGAGTTGCGTTGGTAAGTAGAAGTGGAAAGGGTAGGCGGGGGCAATTGAGAGGGATAATGAGGGAAATTAATAAAAAATGAGCTGACGGGACTCCATGGGGGGAGTGCTCTAGCTAGGAGAAAAACGAGCCAGGTGGCAGGAGCAGTGGGAGCAATGAGTTCAGAACGGCAAGGCTGCAGAGGTGGTTCTGAATTTGAATTCAAATTGAATGGATGGCAGCTGCACAGGGTGGCAGGCGAGTGGCAAGCATCACAATGGTTGTCTAGGGGGACTCGTCGCCCGAACGGTTTCCGGCGAGAGAGGCAACATCTTCAGCATCGCCGATGAGCTCACCGAACGAAATGTGAATCCATAAGAAAGCTTGTCCGACATCCAGCCGCAAAAAGGATTTCCTAGAGTGTTTACGGTGTGGTTTAATGAACAATCGAGTTTGCGATAGCTTGTTGTGCAATTATCGATTCTGATAAGAGAGCCAAAACAGTCGGCGATAAGCCAAAAAACTCCCACGTCCCATAGTTCTAGTGGAAGGTCAGCAACCAAAAGCCACTAACCGAAGCCGTAGTTGCATGAGGATGAGGACCAATCACGAACAGGGGAGACAAATGTTGAGGGGGGAAATTGAGTAGCCATCCATTGATCCTCGAGCGATTGGAAGGATACCAACCAATTGTCGGGACTCAGAAATGGCAGGTAATTGAGTCTCAAATGTTGAAAAAACCAGTTGGAAATACCCACACTATCAGTGTCTAGGATGTTTGAAGAGACAAAAGCAGCACAGACTAGCCGTTTGAGTCTAGAGCTAAGCAAATGCGGAGGGATTGAGATGGTTGGCTGGTTCCAAGGAGAAGCAGGTTCAAATTGTTTCCGTAGAGGGGATGAGCTGATGGGGGACATCAGTAGGAAGTTCAGGGTGTTGGCTTTTCGGGCTGGATGGAAATGAAGGAAACCAGCCGAAGTGGATGTTTGTGGCCTTTGGAATAGTGACACGCGCCCTGGTGATGTGGTCTCGATACTGCATAATGTCACAAACTCGGTATTGTTCTGGCACATGACAAGAAAACAGAAGCACCAAGGTCCAGATCAAAGTTCCTTGAACCTTGGCGAAGATTCCCGATCAAGCTTAGTAGCCTCCATGAACTGCGCGATGAAAGACTCGCACGCCGCCATCGGGATGGTGATGAAGGCTCTCTGCGATCCAGTTTTCATCGTCACCCAGATACAAGAGGTAGCTCGAAGAAGCACACAAGTAATCGATAGGGTGGTAGGGATGAAGCTGAATTAGAAGGGGGTGAAGAGAGATGTCGTGGCGTCGCCTGGTTGTCTTCGTCGAATCGCTCTTCTGCAGATCGTAGTCCATTTTTGAGGAAACATCTTCTTCCCCTTTGACGGTCCTCAGAATGTCATTCAAAATGCCCTGCCAGAATCTTCCTCCCGTGTAGTCGTAGCAACATCAATGGCCTGAGTTGAATCAGGTCTTACTTGCTTAGTTGAAGCAAGCATGGAACCAAATAGCTCAATATTCTACAACTATCATTCAAAGCAGCTCACTTGTACCATAGTGTAAATAAGACATTGGGACCATTATTTTATTAGCTATTATTTTATGAACTTGAATGTAAATGTGTGGAGACAAATTATATGATTCTTATGTAAGTTGAGGGAGGAAATGTCCTCACACCTGTAAATAGAGATCAGTTGCTGGCATGCTGTAAGAAGAGACATTCCTAAGATATACGGTTACACAAAGGAAGTTTCTCTCTTTCCTAAAAATTTTCCATTTGTGACCAAATCAAACACTTCTTAATTGCAGCAACCTCAACAACTCACCAAAGGAAAGCTCCTCAACTCTTTTTCTTTAAGAAAACAATGTTAAAATTTCATTGAAGAAAAAGAAGAAATACAAAAGAAACAAAAATTCCACCAAACTTGATCGTATCCATGTAAGAGTATTTTGGTCATTTCACCAATCTGGCATACACCTCGTGAGATAGCAATAGGCAAGGAGTCCTGTTAGAAGTATAAGTTTCAAGTTTGATAAGATTCTTAGTATTCAGTAATTTATGCGGTTTTAAGTTAATGAGGGGTATTCTTGTAACTTACCTAAAGTTTTTCACTTAAGAGATATTTAATAGAACAGGGCTCGAGTTTTTGCCCTATCGAGTGCAGCTTCACATACTCTTTTCTTCTCCTTGTTTCTCTATTTTCTTCTTTTTCTCTCTTTTTCTCTTAAAGCTCACACTTTTACAAAACAAATGCAAGGTCAAGCAACCCAATGAGCAAGAAAATAAAAAGAAAAGGGAAAACTAGATCAAGAGGAACAGCATTCTCATCTACAATCCATTGTAATGGCACTCCCACTCACTCCAAAGAATCTGTAATACTATTAGAGCTACAAGGCTTATGACACCATTTAATCTGAACAAAACCACGAAAATTGCAAATGCCATTGTACAAACGCCAATGGGAATGTCTACAAACAATTCCACAAAGAATGAGGATGTCTACAAACTCAGTTCACTTGGGCCTGTTTCGGGTTTTTCCCATTTTCCAGCATACCTAGTTGATGCAATTTTAAAATTCTTTCATATTAAAACTAAACCTAACGGGCAGCCTATATTCTTTATAAAAATAGCTGTGGATAATGGAATACTATGAAGTTTCTAGTGTGATCCTTAGGCAGGGTTAGTCCTATGAGATGCCATCAATAAGAACAAGTTCATTCTTCACCAAAAAAAAAAAAAAAAAAAACTTGGCGAGTAATATCTACTCATGCCAAAAACTTGCAGAAATCATTTGTATAAAATACCTGTGCAAGTTTTCATGAAAGTGAACACTATTAACATGCCGGTTCACATGTGGAGAATCTGTTTCTGCATAAAGTGAAGAGAAATCCCAGTTTCCTGTTCTCCAAGCTGCTTCGTACTACAAAAGTAATACAGTGTTTCACACTAGAGCAATATATAACAAGCTTAAAGCATTTACTTCTTCACCAATTTCTAATCTCTACATGCCCATTTCTAGATCCAAAAAGAAGAATTAAAACTAAATTTATGTAGAGAATACAAAAGCTGCCTAATAAAACTTGCAGATAAAAATTCCTGCATGTTTCATTCTATACCTACGGATCATAGATGAACAAATTTTTTAACTCAAACCTGCAATTCAGTGAACTCAGATTCATGCAGATACTGGCCTTTCTGTGCAGCTAATCCTTGGCAATATACATCCAAAATATGAGTGCATCCAATCTGTTGTAAAGATCTCATCAGTCCTTTGTAAGAATTCCAGTTGCCTATCCCCTTTTTGTCTTTAGGGGAAACCAGTCCTTGTGCTCCTTGAGATTGGATATTAAACAAATTGTCTGATCGACCATACAATCGTTCTTTTCTTCTTACTAGCAAGTCATAAGACTCAAGAGCTTTATTCCAGTTCCCCTCATGCTCATAGGTAATAACTTGAGATTCCAACTGTTGGACAATATTATTTGTAAGCCAATCAAGAAAAAGAAGCAGTCGAGGAGCCAATACCAAAGCCGATTTACTCAAGATCTTTTTTCTGATAAATTTCCTAATAGAAAGTTGCTATTTGGAAAGTTAAAACCACAAAAATATGTAAAAAAGATCGACTACAATATTAAATTGAATGACCTTGTGTGACTGGACAATTCCATATAAGCTGTCAGGTTCATTGATTTGCGTGACTGCCACAATCAGTAGTTCAACATGGGGAGGAACCTGGCAAGAGCAAAAAATATGGCACACCATTGTGCAAATTATGCTTAGAAGAATCCTCTCTAAACTTTTTTTTGTTTTTAAATGATGACAGTTTTATTTCAAAGAAAGGGAAGATACATCAAGGGAGGCCTCCCTAACAACAAGAGGGGGGAGGAGGGGGAGGACATGAGACCAAGTATAAGAAATGGTGGAAGCAATGTCCAAAATATCAAGAAAAATCTACCAGTGACACCATGGGGGGAAAGATGAGGTGGCACACCATCCGATGACAATCGCATGATGTGCTCAAATCTAAATCGCAAGACAAAAGCATTACATGCATGAAATATGTTTTGGTACTAACCAATTCAATATGAGTAAAATTAGGATGCCCTAATGTGAGGCCACCAAAATGTTCTTCACACCAGTGCTCCACGTACAGCATGGCTGTGAAGTAGGATCCACAGCGCTGCAAGTACATAAATCCAATATAAAAGGTCATGCCAAGACGAACACAAGGGAATTTCAGAGAATTGAATACTATACGATGTTTGTAAACTAATAAAAAATAAATAAAATGCATACACAAATAAACACATGAGAACTGATAATAAATCTGAGTGTGTAAGTCACTAGCCCAGATTGATACTCACAATGGCTGCCTCAGCTACAAGAAGGTAATCGATGGGAAGCCAATACACCTGGTGATGAAATAATTTGTCAGTAAATAACCAGTAACTAACAACACACAATTGAAATAAGCTACCAACAAATATTAATGTGTGGATGAAGCATTCAATATTTATGAGAATTTACCTTCAATCCTGATGTCATAACTTTATTTGCTGGAACTGATGTATCTTTTGATCTCCCAGAAATGTAACGGGACCTTGCGTTACCACTAGAAATTCGAGTAGTCTGTTAATCCAAGCAATCATATTTTCAGCCCAAGGAAATCCTTCAATAGTGAGATGGTCATTTAACTTTAGAATACAAAAAGAGAGAGTAAGATCAAGCAGCCTGCCTATTGCCAAACCCCAAATTTTTTTCGTAGCACTCTCCTCTCATATTTTCTTGATGTTTTTTAGAAAACGCAAAATTCATTAAAAAGCCAAAAAGCTAAACAAGAATGTCAAAGAGGAGGGGCCCTTACAATAAGAGATTGGAGGAAAATCCCCTCTCTAGCTAGAGAATCAACAGAGCTATTCCATGATCTAGGTACATAAAATACAGACAACATCTTTAGAGAGGTCTTGAATTTTAAAAAAGCAAACCCTATCACCGAGGCTTGCTGCCAATGCACCAATTGATGAAATTTCTGCAGTATCCTTCAACATGGAGCCTTCCTAAAAATTCCTCTCTAAAGATTCTCAATCCATGTGTTAGAGCTTGAAGTTTTGCCATTGTGGAATCCGAAATGCGATGTAGTTCAGTATAAGAAGCAATGACAGCATCATTCGAATTCCAAAAAATTCCACCAAAACCAGATGGCCCAGGATTTCCGCGAAAATATCAATCAAAATTGTTCTTGATAAACTCATTTTCTGGTGCTGTCCACTCCCCTTGAATCGTGTGCTTAGGACAAGAGCAACCTGAGACCAACTGCTTCTGATTACCCCACCCTGAATTTCCTCAAACATTTCTAAAGAGCACAGCTACAGAATCAGAAGGGAGAGGGTCTTCTAAGTGACAACCTTCCAAGGTGAGGACTGACTGCTAAAGCACCTTTGATTTCTTTCTGGTCAAATTATCTCCCATGCAACAAAGACTAGACATGCCTTGAGTATGACTGAACCCATAAATGGAAAAGGATTCCTGGAGCAAATAGATACAAAGCTACAAAATGTGTGGAGGGACTCGACCACTGTAGAACTCTTGGGCCTCTCCACGGCCTTCACATCTTTCAGAATCATTTCAGTGGTCTGCTCATTGTGAAAGGGACTCCTAGGTGGTCATTGGTTAGTGCTCCACCTCATTCCCTCCATGGCATCATTGGCAGCTATTTCTTGATATTACAGACCTTGTTTCCTCTCTTTCCTGCACTTGAGTCTCTTGTTGTAAGGGGAGGTCTCCCTTCTTGTATTTTCTTGCTCTCTTTTGAAATAAAATCATCATCATTTCAAAAAAATAGAGAGGGAAATTAAAAAGGCCGATAAAGAAGCTCCAAATTCTCCATCAGAATGTGTAATGAAGAAGTGATCAATTTTTTCCTAAACCTGGCAAAAAAGTAAGCATAAATTACTTGGCAGAGATGAGCCCTCTTCATGAGATTGTCCCTAGTTAGGATCTTTCCATGAAGAGCAATCCATACAAACACTAGACTTTGGGTGGGCTGGAGAGGAACCAGGCAGTGGTGATAGGGCAGGTAGAGTAAGGTCGCACGATTAACTTCTTGTAGCAAGATGCAACCGAGAAGGTATTATGCCAAATAGGCACAAGAGCGATGAACCTTGATCACTCTTAAAGTACGCTTCATTACTTTGATTAAATTGCATATTTCAAGAGCGAGAAGTCTAGTTGATTTTCCGGATGCTGCCATTTATCATAATGGAGAGAGAAGAGCACCTCGATTTCTTCCCAAGCTATATAGCCGAGGGAAGATATTCTTAAGAGGAGCATCCTTAATCCAAAAGTTAGAAAAAAATTGGGTTTTCTTCCCCCTTTTTTTTGTTTTTTTTAAATGAGGGTTTTCTTCCGTTGCCAGTCGAGAAATGGATATGGGGTGGAAAGATGTATGTATGAAATACTTACCTTCACACTGTTGCAAGTCTACTCAATCGGCCATCACCTAACCACCAACTTGCGTTTGGTTCGCCATCTTGTGAACAACAAATGGAACCCATGGGAGAGAAGGGTGCACGATCATCCTCCAACACCATTCGGTGAGAAGAGCATTATTTGAGTCCCTATTCTACTAATTCTCCATCCACATCCTTTGTTGATTTCTAAAAAAGAATACAAAAACACAAGAGATCTCAAGGTAAGGAGAGAATAAAAGAATTCTAGCTCTTGGGAGGGAGGAGAGGAGAAACCAAGGGAGAGAAGGAAGAAGAAAAGAGGGAGAGGAGTATGGACGAATTTGAGCCAAGAGGAAAAGGCTTGGATACTCTACCCCATGCCTTGAGGCTATATTTATAGTTGTGTGAAGGTGTTCACAATGACTACAATGCCCATAGGGCCACATACTTTAAAAGGAAAAAGACATAAGAGAACATACACCAACTTGCATAATTACAATTCTAAGTCATCTCTATGGAAGTTATCCTTATTTACTAGCCATGCCAACCCTACACGTGGGTGTCTCTTAACACTCCCCCTCAAAGGAAGATAGTGGAACTTCAATCTGAGCAGGATCAGTACGATGATGAAACATGTCAAAACATGATGAACTTAGCTCGGCTTTTGGGAGTGGTTTACCATGGCCAGATTCTAGGAGGGAACGATGATTCAGGAGTCCAACGGAAGAATCATAAATGATTTTGATTTCTTGGAATGTTCGGGGAGTAGATTCTTCTCGGAAGCGAGCAATCATGTGTCACCTCCTATCCCAATTCAAGTCTTCTATCATTGTGCTTCAGGAAACAAAGTGCCAGGCCTCAGATGACAGACTCGCCCAAGATCTCTAGAGCTGCCCCACTTTACAGTGGGCGGCTGTAAATGCGATTGGCTACTATGGAGGAATCATGGTGTTGTGGGATGCCTCTCTATTTGATGCGGTTGGCACCCACCATGGGAGTTACTCAGTGGGGATTCATTTTTCGTGATCACAGTTCCGGCTCCCAATGGTGCCTCACTAGAGTATATGGCCCAAATCGTTATAATAAGAGAATGAGTTTTTGGGAGGAGCTCTATGATCCCCAACTCCGGTGGCCTTTGCCTTGGATTTTTGCTGGGGATTTCAATGTAATCTGGTTCTGTGATGAAAAGCAACTGCCGACTATCCGCATCTTATCCGTATGAGAAGATTTTAGGATTTCATCAGCAGTAGGGAGTTGGAGGAGATCCTCTTTTTCAGGAAGACCTTCACATTGTCCAACAGACAACAACGTCCAATTCTCTCTAAGTTGGACCGTTTCCTCGTCGACTCACATTAGCTTCATCTCCCATAAGGAAATCGAAAAAGTAGCTTCATTTTGGTCGTCTGCCCCCGCACTACTTCGTCTTCTTGAGGTCCCCTTCTCCCAGAAAGAAATCGAAAAAGCAGTTATGGGTATGGCTTGCGATAGCCCCGGGCCCTAATGGATTTAATGGCGATTTCTACTGGCGGGCTTGGCCAACCATAAAGGGGCATATTTATGCGATGGTAGATTTTTTTAGCAAGGCATCTCCTTTCAGAGCATAGGTGCCTCTTTCATGTATCTAGTCCCCAAGAAGAAAAATGTCGAGACTCCAAGTGACTTTCGGCCAATCAGCCTAGTTTCGACCACATACAAGATCATTGCCAGACTCCTCGTGCATCGACTAAAGACGGTTCTCCCTTTAGTAATCAACCATGGTCAGAGTGCATTCCTGAAGGGCAGAAACACATTGAACTCCACTATAGTTTGTCGACCATTTTTCCCACTCAAAGAAGTTGATATTCGCACTGAAGTTGGACCTAGAGAAAGCTTTTGACCGTGTAATTCGAACACTTTTGGAAGATCTCGTGTGCCACATGAGTTTTGGGGATCAATGGAGATTCTGGATCACAAGTTGTTAGTCATCGCCTTCTTATTTTCTCATCCTTAATGGAACGGCCTGTGGTTGCTTTAAGAGCTTGAGGGGGCTAAGGCAAGGCGACCCTTTTACCCACTTTTATGCAACATAGTGGCAAAATTTCTCTCAGCTATGCTCTACTCAGCAAAAGAACGTGGGTGCCTAGCCCCAACCAACACCTCTATGGATTTTATTCCTATCCTCCAATATGTTGACGACACATTGATATTCGGAGTCGGAACAATGGCCAGCATTAGAAGAATTAAGGCCGTTCTTGGGCTTTATGAGTTATGCTCGGGATAGAAGGTTAAATGGGGGAAGACCTCCTTGATTGGCTCTAATATTAACCTGAGCTCCCTCTCGGAAATGGCTAATGTCCTCGGTTGTTCAGTTTCATCCACCCCTTGTACTTACCTCGGTCTTCCCCTGTTCTCGAGACGCATATGCAAAGATCTCTGGACTCCGGTAATTGAAAAGATTGATATGTGTCTTGCCACCTAGAAGGGGCGTTTGCTTAGCAAGGTAGGAAGGCTCACCCTTCTCAAATCAAGCGTTGCTGATATTCCAAATTATTATTTATCTTTTCTGCCTTGCCCTACCCTGTTTGCCGATTGCTGAATAAGATGAAGAAGTGTTTTCTTTGGAGAGGAACTAGCTCAAATTTTTAAGTATCATTTGGTCAGCTGGGAGGATGTCTGCCTTCCAAAGTCTCACGGAGGTCTCAAGATCCGCCTAACCAGAGACATGAACCGTACCCTAAAATGGATTTGGAGATTCAACTCGGCCATTCCAAACCTCTGGAAAGATATGGTGCATGTGAAACTCGGCATCTCCTCGATATGGTGGACCGAGGGGGGACATAGAAGGCGTTTATCTTCTATCTGAAGATCTCTCTATCTCCTTCTCCCGATTTTCTCCTCGGCGATCCACTATTATGTGGGAAGATTGGTGGGTAGGCGATGTGCTTCTACAGAACTCTTTTCTGACCCTCTTCAAGATCTCCATACAGAGGAGGATTTCAGTTGTTGAAGCCGCCTGTGAAGGGCTGGAACATTCATCCTCGTCGAGGCCTATCAAATCTGCAAGCTCTGAAGGCCACTCGCCTTTTGGAAGCCATTCAGCCGACCACTATTCAGGCTAACAGACCGGATAAGTTAATTTGGAGGCCTGATAAGAGTAGTTCTTTGTTATGGTCCTGGGTTAAGTACCTATTCCTTCCGCTCCTAACAAGCCGATCTTTTGGGTAGTATTGGCTAGGTACTTAACATTTGGTATCAGAGCTAGCGCTGCGTCCCGACTTCGAATCCCGGCGCCCCCAAGGCGGATGCGGGTGGTCACGCGCCTGGACTGACCCGGGTTCGACATGGCTCTGGTTGCTCTGTTGTGGTAGCCTCCGCGGTCGTCGGCTCGGGGAAGGGCGGGGTACTGTTATGGTCCTGGATTAAGTACCTATTCCTTCCGCTCCTAACAGGCCGGTCTTTTGGGTAGTATTGGCTAGGTGCTTAACATTCTTTTTCAATATCCTTCGCATACCACGCATTTTTGTTAGGGGATAGCTCCCCCATTTTTGTTTCACTTGGCTCTCTCTCTTAATAAAATCGTCTTTCATAAAATAAAAAAAGGATACCAAAATAACCTTTGATTCTTCCAATATGGATATCTCTCTCTAGAAAGATCAGATTGAGAAAAGGTTTATTGGGATAGAAAGTAGAGCCACGTAGCTTTCTTTTGAGATAAATTCTCAATATAAATCCTCAATAGTGTTGGTACAAAAACGTTCAGAAAATTGAGGTTTTCTACTACTACACGAAACTTTTCTGTTGCTTGACTTTTGTTGCTTCAAATGTCGATATCTCTTTCTAGAAAAATCTAATTTCAACGATTCTTTTTGAGTTGGAAACTAGACTCAAAGATCTTTCCAATTGTATACAATTTTCTATAGGAAAGATACAGTAAAAGAGTAAAAAATCTTGTTAAGTTGGATCCAAGGCCCTTCCCAAAATGACTAAGCCAAATTAGGAAACCTCTTTCCTAGGTAATAAACTCAAGATCTTTGTACTCACTAATCCATGTGTGACTATTCCTTAACACTCCCCCTCATTTGTAGGCCCCCTTTTGTGGCTCTACAAGTGGATAATTTAGGTATAGGCCTTCTTTTGTGGCTCTACAAGTAGATAATTTTAGGTATAGGTCCTCTTTTTGTGGCTCTACAAGTAGATAATTTAAGTGTAGGCCCACATATGAGTACCCGCTCTAATACCATGTGAAGTTGGGTCCAAGGCCCAACCCAAAATGACTAGCCAACTTAGGAAACATATTTTCCAGCTAATTAACTCAAGATTTTTGTACTCACTAGTCCATGTGGGACTATTCCTTAACAAATCTAATGAAAAACGGGAATTGGGAAAGAAAGACTTAAGAAAAAATGAGAAACTCGTATTTTTTCTTTTTCTTTCTTCTTCTTCTTCCCTTTCTTCTCCATCTTCTTCTTCATTTTCATCTCAGATCTTTGCCCGCTCTGATACCATGTTGATTTCTAGGAAATATACATAAACACAAGAGATCTCAAGGGAAGGAGAAAAGAGAGGAATTCTACTTCTTGGGAGAGAGGAGAGAAAAAACCAAGGAAGAGAAGGAAGAGGAGAAGAGAGAGGTGAATGGACGAATTTAAGCCATGAGGAAGAGGTTTGAATGCTCTACCCCATGTCTTGAGGCTATATTTATAGTTGTGTGAAGGTGTTTACAATGATTATAATGCCCTTAGGGTTACATGCTTCAAAAGGAAAAAGACATAAGAGGACATACACCAGCTTGCATAATTACAACTCTATGTCATCTCTATGAATGTTCTCCTTATTTACTAGCCATGTCATCCCTACACATGTGGGTGTCTCTTAACATCCTACATAGGCCTATAGACCTCACCTGACTCATTTAACTAGATGGTGTTTAAAATCATCAAAACCTTCCACAAGAAATTTCTCATCAACTTCTCAATATAACTACTCACTCCAGCTAGGCAGCAAAAGGAAGGAGAAAGAGTAATGTTAGAATCCCACAAAGCTGGATTGAATGGGTTCTTCTTTGTGATTTTGATCACAATTATTGATAATTGTTCGTTTTTTCTGTCATTTTCCTTCATAAACTTTTAATTTTAAAAGGAAGGCTCACAAACACTTGTAAATAACTAAGCAGGCTATATTGCCTAAATAAGATGGTAGTAAAGGTGCTGTAAATAGAATAATAGCATAGCTAGATCGGCAGTAATCCAGGTAAAAAAGTAAAAGATATTATGCCATAAACAACTTCACATAAGCACAAGTGAGAGGGTTACTGAAAGAATGGTAAACTATCATCCAAACTAAAGCAAAATTACATGTAGTATAAAAAATCTGTTTAGAGACCAACAGTAAGAAGATGAAACAGTTACATAGTTTCTTCCTAGCAATTCATAATACTAAACAGGAAGCATCACATATGATTACCTTAATGTTTTTGTTTCTGGATTAAATAATTCATCACTTTCTCAAAAAAAAAAAAAAAAAATGATTACCTTAATGCTTCCACGTTTGGATGGTGTTGATGTCGTTTCTCTTTTTGTGACATGAGACACTCGAAGTACATTAAGTGCACCCAATATAAGCTGGATTGATTTGATCAACTGATTGGATTCTGTAAAAATGTTCCCTTGAACCTGAAATGACCAAAGATACCTTCTTCAGTTTTGCAAGTTCAAGAAGGTTAAAAGTTTAGCACCATTTAAAAAAAAAAAGAAAAAAGAAAAGAAAAGAAGGTTTAAAGTAAAAGTTAGTTTATCTGCTTCAAGAACATGTAAACTTCTAGCACAAAGACCAAAAATTCGATACGACTAAACTATCATTATGTTTCTGTCAGACAAAATCAATTCTTTTGAGGAAGAAAACAAGTAAAAACTTGTGTACAAAGAAAAAGGCCAGAGAGAATTTACACAAGGGTCCAACCTGGGAGGATATTAACTGGTACAGTTCTGAACTTAAATCCTTCCTTCCTGCTAGATTTACAAGTATAACTGGAAACAGTAGCTCAGCCACTTCAGCCTTCAGCAACACTACTTCTTGACACAATCTGCACAAGTCATTCAGTAACCTAATCAACTTGAAAATGACCAAAAAAACATAATTCCTATCAAATTTACAAGAAAATAAGAACCAATACCTTAAAATCATATCATTAGTATGACATATGAGTTTGTGTGTGAGTGAGCAAACCCATTTCTCATAAGTTTTTCCATTCGTCCTCCAAATGGATGCATCCTCCAATGAAAATGACTCAGCTATAAGTAAACGACAGAAAAAATGGACATAACCATTAGTACGTTAATCAAAAAGGCTATTGAAAAAAAATATGCATCTATCTATGTATCTATCAATCTACCTACCTACCTACCAACCTATCTAGATATCTATCTATATTTATATGAAATGCAAACAATTTACTGATGAGCAAAAGAAGGGTATAAATATGTGACAGAAGCAACTACATCTCTGTTAATATAAGAACTCTCATTGTTTGGGAAGGTTTCCCCTCTTGTAATCTGCTCGTTTGAGCTCTCTTAATAAAATTCAACATCATTTCAAAAAAAAAAAAATGAGAAATTGTAATTTTTATTATTCAAAAGAATAAATTCAACATGTTTCTGTTTCATATTTTATTCCGACAACTGGTAGAAGGAGATATAGAACAGCTTAATACAAGAACAAATAAGAAGAAACCAAAGAGCAAACCAATAGCTTTATTTTTAGCATCCAACAGTAGCTTCTCCACCAGCTCCAAGTTAACAGCTTTTGAATGGACCTGCAACAAATAAAAAAATTGCAATAATAAGTTGTATTTTAAGGCTATTCAAAAACTATTTTCATCAAAATTTACAATATTACCTCAAGAAGGCCCCTCTCAAAAGAATTAAATGACAGCAAAGCGCCTCTACCCCTTTCAGTAGATAGAATTCCCTGATTACAACCAATAATTAAGAAGGTTATGGTAAGTGCAAAATGATATTTAAGGAACTACAAGTCCACGAGTTGTAATATTATAAAAACATTTTACAGCATAGGCAGTTCATTTTCTTCATGTATTTGAATATACCTAGTCTGGTTTTACTCAAAAGCAATCCAAGACTGCAGTTTATATCATAAGCTGAAAACTCCAATACGTGAACTGACTGTTACTTAAAATAAAGACATTTACTGAGACGCAATGCAAGACTGCAATTTATCTTACAAGCTGAAAACTCCACAATATAGAACTGACTTGAACTCAAAATAAAGATATTCAACGGACTTACACATAGTACTCCTGAAGTCACACTGACAATCATCACAGAATCATCCATTAGATATTTCTTTAACAGTTTTATAAGTCTAACCAATAGTTCATCTGACACTCCAACATCAGCCTCATAGCTAAGCAGTGGAAGAGGAGACGTCTGGTTGGAATCCTCAGGCAAATGGAAAACAACTCGATGTGGGTCTGCAATGCCAACCTTTGCAAGAAAAGAAAAGAAAAGAAAAGAGTAAGAAAAATATTTGCACTAAATATTGAACAGAGTAAAGAAAATGTAGGAAGTCAGTTAAAGCCTCCTCAAAAGTACCATAGAAATGAAGTCTGCCACCAATTCCCTAATGCCCCTAGTATCATCTGATCCATTCATGCCAACTAACATCCAGACAGCAGAAACAATTTCTGGTTCACAACACCAGGTTTCAAATTCTTCCGTATTCTTCTTGACTTGAATAATATTCCCTCTTAGTAACTTCTTATGCAATGCTCGGAGACTGCTAGAAAAAGCATCCAATTAAAGAAACGTTATGGTAACAAAGAACCCAAATATGTTGGAACACAAGCAGAAAAGAAACATCTTAATCACCTCCAGATAAGTAACCTGTGAGGAAGGTTGTGAGCCCTTTGAACAAACTGGAATTGGAAGTTAAAATAAGGCCAATTTTCAAAAAAGGAAATAGAGAAACTTCAAATTTCCAAGTGACTAGAAAAACATATTTGCCTTGAGAAAGTGCTCTTTTGGAGAATACTTGTGACCAACTTCCTCATAAAATGTCCGTATCCTTTGAAAGCAATCAAGTTCAGGGAATGGTTCCAGCTCCTGGAAATGTTACCCAGAACAGGATGAAGTTATACACTTTTGATGATTGAATGACCAGTTCAATAAGAAATTAATATAAAAACATGTAAAAATACTTTATGTGCATACTTTCACACAGTCATGAAGACATACGTCTGCATCCACTGTTAGTTGGTGAAGCAAGTCCATGACTCTAGAAGAAACAGCACAGGGTACATCTCCATAGTCTTTCAATGGAAGACAACTAGCGACCAACTTCGAAACTAAAGACTGCATCATGAAACTACAGAGAATTAGAAAACATACAATATGAAAAGGAAAAAGAAAAAGAAAAGGACAGACAATAATAGGGTGAGAAAATATTATGTTTAAGAAACACCTGAAGCTGTTGACCAAGCACACTCGCAACATCAATATTCCGATTATCTTTAAAAACCTCAAGCAAAGTCGATAAGATAAGGCAGCATTGATCTTGTAACACTTTAGTTCCAATAAGTTGTCCAACTAAGTTGAATAGATAACTGCAACAAACTAAAACTATGACAACAGATAGATAAACAGGGCAGAAAAAGAGATGAAAGACATGCAAAAGATGGTAAGGACTATTAGTTTTTCAAAATCAATGACAACCTTCAAAGCAGTACCTTCTTCCATTTTATTTGGCCCCACAAGATATGCAAGGAATTAAGAAACAGGATTACCACTAAGACTTTAGGTTAACATGCAAAAGGTATAACATACTAAATTCTAGACTATTTAGGAATCGGTTATGATGTCTTCAGATTCACCAGCTGCAGAATACAGAATCTATTGTCAAGTCCTGAAAACTCATGCATGTATATACAATCAGTGGACTGTCGATCATAGTTTGTTGCATGTGAAAATGTTCTACATTGAAAAATGTTAAGAAAAGTTAATGGGTTACAAGGTTGAGCAACAGACCTCCTAAGTTGCCAGTCATTTTGGGATGGAACAAAGCTCAACCCACTATGGTATCAGAGTAAGATATATGTGTGAACCAAGGCCTACTTTATGCACCCTAGATTATTTGCGTGCTGTGAGCTCCATGAGAAAAGAGTTTGTGTGTTGTGGGCTCCATGAAGTAAGAGTCTAAGCTATGGGCTCTGTTGGGAGTTTCTGCCTACATCTCCGGCCTGTTATATATAAGCTTCGATGTTAGGAGTATTGGGTGGGAGATATCCTACATTGAGAAATTTAAATGGATTATAAGTTTAAGCAATAAGCCTCCTAAATGGCTAGTCACTTTTGTGATGGAACCAGGCTAATCCGACATAGGGCAATCTCACTAACCCTCCAGTCAAGGATTTGACATACTAGTAGTCTAGCTAGTTCTGAAGCAGCAGAATTTGTATGCAATGATGAGTTACTGATCTTTTCTTTTCATTGAAAAACAACATAGTGCAATGTCTTTCTTTTCTTTTCCCAGATTTTGAGGATTCCCTTTTTATTGATAGAAAAAGTTAGTTGTTCTTGATGTCTCTTCTGTTGTTTCCTCAACTCCAGCTTGAAACCCTTCCAGAACAACCACAAACATTAAGCACAAAGATAGAGATGCACCCAAATGCCAAAACTGGGAGTTGGCCACTGCTAGAAAAAATAACGTAAGTGTTAACCCTCAACAAACAAGAAAGAGACGTTAATTTTTTTCTATCATTTAGGACCCTTGTCACCAATCCACATTATTTTTCTAAACAAGAAAAGGACTAAAAGTACACTATTTATAACAATTATTATACCATGATGTGCTGGGAATGGCTGCCCTTTGTCCAATTAAAATAATGAGTGCCTCAACTGCAGACAACCGATGACACATGTGCCTAGGATGAACTGCTGATGTAATTTGATGATGTATTTCTATCAAAAACTGCATAAAGAGATTGAATAATAATCTTTGAGATACACAAAAACTATGAGAACACCTAACAAAGAAAAGGAACTAAAGTCGTAAATCAGTATAAACTGAGGGAAAAAATTCACCCGAAATACTCTATCAGGGCGAAAAATCTGGATTTTATCTACAACACCATTGCATGTAGCATGCTCATCACTGCAGTCAACAAAAACAAAAGGCTTCTATTAGGATTACTGAATAGACTCATCAGTACTTGGATAGCAACTGCCCTTCTTTCATCTCTTGTATCTTTGTAATTCTTTTATCTTGCTTTGATACTTTTCAGTAATAAATTTTACTCCTCTTCCAGAAAATAACTAACAAAAAGGCTAAACTCAAGGTATCGTACATCTCCAAGAATCCATCAACAACGGTCCGTATTGCAAGAACAATTGTTTTGACAGAAAAGAAAGGCATTGAAGGGTCTGAAGCAGAAGATGTGAGTGACAAAAGGCAACTGACAATAGATACCTGAAAACAAAATAAAATGCCAATACATTAACTTGTATGGAAATTTAAACTAAATTTACTTATAGACAACTTAACAAGATCTGACTTGTTTCTGAAGTAAGAGGACACATGTGCAAGTAAGTTTTGAATCACTCCTCCCCTTGGCGCCACTGGCTTATTACAGATTGTATTGCCGACACTGTGTCTGGAATCTCATTCCTAGATCAGCCAACTCATTGGCTGATGAATTGGCTAAATTCGAAACCTCCCGGTAATCTCTCATTGTTTCAAACCTAGATCGAGGATCTGCTCATGGAAATCTTCCCAAGAAAGATGGCTTAAACCTAATTTTGATCAAGCTCCAAAGGGAATCCAAGTCCAGCAAGAGGAGGAGGCATACTATGTGATTGTTCAGGTAAAGTTTTACAGGTATACTCCTCATTTGGGGGGGGGGGGGCGGCGCGGGGCGCGGTGTAACTCTATTTAAGCAGAACTTCAGTGTTTCCTTTATGGCTGGAGGATCTATAAGCAGAAATTAGTTCTCCTCTTGTCATTGAGGATGATTCTTTGGTACTGATTGGTAGTCATTGTATGATGACGTTATTGATCTAAAGATTGTTTGCAGTTGGTCTGGACTCATGAAATTCATAGTGGGAATGATTTAACAGATTCTTTGGTCAGAATGAACCTTCTCAAACCCATCTTGTTGAGAGCAGTTCCTACACTTTAGATACTGGTTGATTCATTGATGTTGTCATAGAGATCGGTTTAGGCTGTTATTTATTTACGGTAGTTTCTTTTTTATTTCTTATAATTTTTTCACTCTACCGTATAGTTTGTTTTTTGTTTCTTGTAATTTTTGTTCATTAGTATTATGGAATAGTCCCATATGGATTAGTGAGTACAAAGATCTTAAGTTTATTAGTTGGGAAAGATGTTTCCTAAGGTGGCTAGTCATTTTGGGATGGGCCTTGGACCCAACTTAACATGGTATCGGAGCAGGTACTCATATGTGGGCCTACACCTAAACTATCTACTTGTAGACCCACAAAAGAGGGCCTACACCTAAACTATCCACTTGTAGACCCACAAAAGAGGGCCTACACCCAAACTATCCACTTGTAGAGACACAAAAGGGGGCTTACACCTAAACTGCCTACTCCTAAATTATCTACTTATAGAGCCACAAAAAGAGGGTCTACACGTGAGGGGAAGTGTTATGGAATAGGCCCACATGGATTAGTTAGTACAAAGATCTTGAGTTTATTAGTTGGGAAAGATGTTTCCTAAGGTGGCTAGTCATTTTAGGATGGGCCTTGGACCCAACTTAACAAATTAGCATGTTGTTAGCAGGCAGATGTGCTATTCGTTTGGCCTCTGTGTCTAGGGGCCCTCTTGTTTCTTGTATTTCACCTTTCTTATTAACAATATTCTCATTCTCTTATCATTTCAAAAACAAAAAAAAACAAAAAAAAAAAAAAAAAAATATATATATATATATATATATATATATATATATATATATATATTCTCATTCTCTTTATCTTCAAAAAGAAAAGTTCCTCTAACCATCAAAGTCCAATATCTTTAGATTTCTCACAAAACGATAAGCTATAACAAACCATATTTTGTTTTATGAGAATGTCCCGTTCATGCTCAGAAATTTCTGCCATTTGCAGAATTGTGCTACGGAGCACAACTGATCCAGTGTCCTTGTTTGACTCATTACTACAATGCAAAGCCACGCAGATTGCAAAGATTGGCACAAAATGGTTTTTCAGAATAGCGGTCAAAGTTTGAGAAGTAACCTGTTCAAATAAAAATACAGTTAGAATTCTTGTATAAACAAGCAGCAAAAATATTACGCAAGATGAATTGATTCAACATCTTCCAAGATACCAAAAACCAGGAATACCCTAGCAAAGTAACAGCAACATCCTGATAATAAAACTTTCATGTTCATATCTAAAAGAGATCTTGTGTAATTTCACAAGGTGAGTAAATTTGATGCATAGTTTTTCTGAATGTTTACCATCGTCCCATAAAAAAAAGCCAGCAGTTCAACGGTTTATTAGGTTGAGAAGTGAACATAAATTTCACATCAACAAAGCTTATCAAGGAGAAGCAAAAGCAACCACAGCATATGAAAGACAAAAAATATCGAAGGGGATTAAAAAGTTGATGCATTCAACCGTAGAAATCAACTTGAGATCACTGATCTTCCCATTTAAGATTAGTGAGGGAAGAAGCCAAGGGCAGCAATATTCAAAGAAGGATCTTGGTTCTGAATCAGTCAAAAAAAGATCACGTATCTGCAAAAAAATAAGTTTCTGAGTCAAAATCAACCTTGCAGAAAGGTCAAGCACTAGCATACAGTATAACCAAGAGAGAAGAGAGGAGCTACAAGACCAAATGACAACATTTACACTGGGGAAAAACACAGTTAACCCATTACAAACGTACAAAAAGTACTAGATGTATAAGATTATGTCACAGAACTTATGAAATTTTTAAGTGGCAATGAATAATGAAAATTGGATTTGTCACCTCAACCAATGAAACTAGGCTCACATCGCAAGCTACCCAATAAGAAAAAATTGACCCCATAAGTTCCTTCAAGTACTGCAAAAAGTCCGGAATAGCCCATAGAATTAAGAGAAATTATACTTCATTCTTATGAAAAGATAAAAAATGCATCAACCACGATTATTCAAACACCACTTTTGCCATTCAATAATCTATTAATACAAAAAAAAACTGGGGGAATAGAGGCTATTCAAAACACCTTTGTTCGACTGGCATAATGTAGTCGCTTTGCAAGATTATCAAAAGCAGCATATACAAGCTCCCTGAGGAAAAGAGACACTTGGTGAGGAAATAAACAAAAAGGATGAGAATTATGGAATATGTACTCGAATATACCTTAAAGCAGGACTAATAGCAGCTACAGAGCACATCGTGAAAATAGCCTGACATTTAACAGAAAATACCACAAAGTGTTAACCAGCTATTCTATTTAAAGAAACAAGTTTGTGAAATGGTATTAGTTGAGAAAATATCATGGATTTATTAGATGAGAAAAAAACTTCTTAACTTGGCTAGTCATTTGAGGATGGGCCTAAGACCCAACTTCTAACATGGTATCAAAGCAAGTACTCAGGTATAAGCTTCCACCCCAGATTTTTCAAGTGTAGTAGGAACCAAAAAAGGGGGCTCACATGTGAGGGGGAGTGTTGGAAAAAATTATCCCACATGGAAAAATGAGTAAAAAGATCTTGAGTTTATTAATTGGGAAAGAGGGTTCTTAACTTGGCTAGTCATTTTAGGATGGGCCTTGGGCCTAACTGTTACCATATTTTGGAATTTATATTAATGTTCATTATTTAGATATTTACATTTATATACGTTAATAAGTTATGGGCTAGATTGTAATTAAGCCCATGGGCTTTCTTGTTTAACCTAAACCTAATCCTATGTTTAAATAGAGAAGAGAAAGAAAAGGAAAGGGAACTCTCCCATTTTTCACTCTCTCTCGTTCTTGGCTGTTCCGTCAGCCTTCGTTGGTGATCGTTGCTACTCTCTCCAACAACTTATTTGACATGGTATCAGAGCTAGCGTCTTGTTCTCCTAGAATCTTCCTTCCTCTGCCGTGAGTGATAGTCTTATGTTCTGCCGTGGACGACTGTTTTCCGCCGAGAGTCCTTTGGCGATGTGGAGAAGAAAGTGTTCCCCAACAGTTCCCGTTACACTGCTTGGTTGCCTGCCACAGGACGACTCTGCGGTCCCGAGTTGTTTAGCGCCGTTGCCAGGGAAGAAGGAGAAGTTTTCTGTTCGGCGCGAAGAAGACGACGGCATCCCGAGTTGTTTAGCACCGTGGTCAGGGAAGAAGGAGACGTTTTTCGAGTCGTTTTGGCGCTGTTGCCGGGGATGAAGGAGTTTCTGATCGGCAAACGACGGCACTGTTGGAAAATTAGATTTTCCTAAGTTAGAAAAATCTAATCGGGCGCCAGCCCGCACCTGTTCAACCCAAACCTACCAGCCCAACCCGGACCAGCCAAGTTAATCAAGCAACCCGAGCTTCAAAACAAGAATTCCAAAAAAAAAAAAAAAAATTTGGTTGGAGTTCTAAGTTGGCATTTTCTGCAAAGGGGGTTTCAATTTCTTTTCAGAAAGTTTGGTACCTCAAGGATTGCGTTTCAGCAAGGTTTGCCCTCGGATTGTTGTGTCCCTGTGTGGCTTGCTGTATTTCATCATGTCATCTGACAAGTTAGATGTTTTACCTATTCGTTTCACGGGTAAGAACTACTCTACATAGGCATTTCAATTCCGTTTATTTGTTATGGGAAAAGAGCTATGGATATAGATGAAAGTGATCAGGCACCTCAAGAGGCCACAGCTTTGTCAAAGTGGATAACCATGGATGCTTAGGTAATGACCTGGATACTTGGCTCTGTTGAGCCACAATTTGTTCTTAATTTGCAGCCCTACAGAAATGCAGCTGATATGTGGAATTACCTCCACAAGATTTACAACCAAAATAGCACGGCTCGACGGTTTCAATTTGAGTATGAGATGATTAATTTCACATAGGGCAGCCTATCCATTGAAGAATACTATTCTGGGTTTCTAAAGCTTTGGGCGAATTATGCCGAGATTGTTTATGAGAATGTTCGAGTTGTAGCTCTCTCTGTTGTTCAAGCCATGCATGAGACAAGCAAGAAAGATCAATTCTTGATGAAGCTCCGTTAAGAGTTTGACGTTACCCGTTCCAATCTAATGAATCGTCATCATGTACCGCCTTTGGATACTTGTTTGAGTGAGCTTCTAAGGGAGGAACAGCGTATTGCCACTCAAGCCGGCATGGAACATCGGGCTAATACTGATGCCCCTATTTCTGTGGCATATGCCACACAACGGAGAAATCAGGGTAGGGATATGAAGTCTGTCCGGCGCTTCAACTGTAAAGAATTTGGTCATTTTGCTCGGGATTGCACTTAAAAGTTTTGTCGGTACTGCAAGCAAACGGGTCATCTCCTCGCCGCTTGTCCTATTCGCACAACAAGGAAGAAGGGAACTGCTTATCATGCCTCCACAGGTGCTTCTAGTTCTATTGTATTGCCTCCTACCGTGCCGGTTACTCCAAATACTGTTTCTACATTCTCCACAACTCCGAGTACACTCACTCCTGAAATGGTACAACAAATGATCATTTCTGCCCTTTCTACTTTTGGGCTCTCAAGTAAGAATAAAGTTTCTACTCGGCCATGGTATGTTGACTCCGAAGCTTCTAACCATATGACCAATACTGCTATTTCTCTTTGCAATGTCAGAAAGTGTGATGGAAATCTGAAAATTAACACTGCTAAGGGCAGCTCTCTACCTATCAGTGTTGTTGGTGATCTTTCTCCAACCTTAGTTGATGTTTTTGTGTCCCTTGATCTCTCCACAAATCTTATTTCTCTTGGTCAGTTGGTTGATGATAATTGTAATATTTTGTTCTCTCGATCTAGTTGTGTTGTGCGGGATCAAGCGTCAGGGAAGATGATCGCGAAGGGGCCTAGAGTGGGACGACTCTTTCCCATTCAAGTTTTTCTCTCTACGAGTATTCCTCGTGCTCCTTTACTTTCCTTTGCATGTAATGTAGTTAGTTCTGGAACCAAGATGTGGCATAGACGTCTCAACCACCCAAACTATGATATACTTTGTACCGTGTTTAATTCTGGTTTATTAACAAGTACAACATGTTCTTCTCTTGATCTTTCATTTGATTTTTCATCATGCAAACTTGGCAAAAGTAAAGTTCTCCCTTTTCTTCATCATGGATCTCATGCCACACACTGTTTTGATATTATTCATAGTAATGTTTGGGGAATTGCTCACGTTGTTTCCCATGCGCATTATAAGTACTTTATTACTTTTATCGATGACTTTAGCCATTGTACTTGGGTCTACTTCCGACAGGCCAAGTCTTTAAAGTTTTTGTCGTATTTAAACGCTTTCTTGCGCTTCTTGAGACTCGATCCTCTATCAGCATCAAGGTATTGCGCTCTGACTCTGGTGGTGAATACATGTCTAATGAGTTTCAGGATTTTCTTCAAAGCAAAGGTATCATCTCTCAACGTTCATGTCCTTCGACACCGCAGCAAAATGGAGTTGCGGAGAGAAAAAATCTCCATTTTCTTGATGTGGTACGAACTCTTTTACTTGATTCATTTGTTCCTCCTCGTTTTGGTGTGAAGCGCTATCCACTTCGGTTCATTTAATCAACCGCTTGCCTTCTCCTATGTTACATCATGTTTTTCCATTTTTTTAAGTTATTTTGTCATTTTCCTTCATATGTGGATCTTTGAAAATTCGGTTGTGTTTGTTTTGTGCATCTACCTCCTCATGAATGACATAAACTTACAGCCCAATCCGTTAAGTATGCTTTTCTTGGTTATGCTATATCGCAAAAAGGTTATATTTGCTATGATCCCCATGCTCATCGTATACGTGTTTCTCAGAATGTGATTTTCTTTGAAAATTAATATTTTTGTCCCTCTCATGTTGCGCTACCATCTACATCTTTATCTATTCTGCCTAGCTTTTATGAGCCCAGTCCCACTTCATCTGTGCCCCCTCATGATCCTGACCTGGCGCCTGCTCCTGATCCTCCTCTTGCTCCTGCTTCCATCATTCTTTGTCGGTCTACTTGCACTTCTTGCCCCCCTGATAGGTATGCTTTCTCCTCCACTATCTCTCTTGTAGCTACTTTATCATCAATTTCGATTACCTCTTGCTACAAACAGGCTATGGCACATGAGTGTTGGAAAAAGGCAATGCAAACAGAACTTCAAGCTCTTGAGGAGAATCACACTTGGGATGTTGTTACTTGCCCCCCTATTATTAAGCCTCTTGGGAGTAAATGGGTTTTTTCTTTAAAGTTTCGATTGGATGGATCTTTGGATCGGTACAAAGCTCGCCTCGTAGCTCTGGGAAACACACAAGAATATGGGATTGATTATGAGGATACATTTGCTCCAGTTGCCAAGATGACCACGGTGTGCACTGTTTTAGCTATTGCTGCTTCACAGTCCTGGCATCTGCATCAGATGGATGTGAAGAATGCATTTCTGCATGGTGATTTACAAGAAGATATCTACATGAAGCTTCCCTCTGGTATGACTACTTCTTCTCCTCAGGATGTCTACAAGCTACGTCGTCCTCTGTATGGGCTTAAGCAAGCTCCCCGGGCTTGGTAGAAGAAGTTTCGCAGTACACTTCTTCTCCACCGCTTTACACAAAGCCAGTATGACTCTTCTCTATTCTTTCACAAGTCAGCATCGGGCATAGTCCTTCTCTTGGTCTATGTGGATGATATTATCCTTACTTGCACTGACTCTGGCCTGATTACTAAGCTTCAACGACTTCTGCATTCGACCTTCCATATGAAAGATCTAGGACAGCTCACGTACTTCTTAGGACCGGAAGTACATCGGGCCAAAGGTATTTTCCTAAATCAGCACAAGTATACCCAAGATATTATTACCTTAGCTGGTTTGGCGGACACTTTTTTTGTTGCTACTCCTATGGAGGTCAATATGAAATACCGGAAAGATGAAGGGGACCTTCTTGATGATCCTACTCTCTATCGGCGTTTAGTTGGAAGTCTCATCTACTTGACCACGACTCGCCCGGATATCTCCTATGCTGTTCATAAGGTCGGTCAATTTATGTCTTCTCCTCATCATCTTCATCTTGCTGCAGTCTGATGCATTATTCGTTATCTTCGAGGTTCTCCTACTCGTGGGTTATTCTTTCCTACCGGCTCATCTCTTCAACTTGTTGCATACAGTGATGCTGATTGGGCTGGGTGCCCTGATACACGTCGCTCTACTACAGGTTGGTGTATGTTTCTAGGGGATGCCTTGATTTCTTGGAAATGTAAAAAACCAGATCGTGTGTCCAAGTCATCTACTGAGGCAGAGTATCGAGCCATGTCTACTGTGTGTTCTGAAATTATATGGCTCCGCAGTCTCCTTGCAGGACTTGAGTTTCCTCAGACCACCTCGAACCTCTTCATGTGGATAACACTAGTGCTATTCAGATTGCTACCAATCCTGTTTTCCAAGAACGCACCAAGCACATTGAGGTTGATTGTCATTCTATCCGCAACACCTTGGAGCGTCGAGTGATATCTCTTCCTCACATCTCTTTGGATCTCCAAGTGGCTGATGTCTTCACCAAAGCCATGACTCAACACCGCCATAATTTTCTGATTGGCAAATTGTTGCTGGTTGACTTACCCGCATCAATTTGAGGGGGGATGTTACAATATTTTGGAATTTATATTAATGTTCGTTGTTTAGATGTTTACATGTATATAGGTTAATAAGTTATATGGGTTAGATTGTAATTAAGCCCATGGGCTGTCTTGTTTAACCTAAACCTAATCCTATGTTTAAATAGAGAAGATAGAGAAAAGGAAAGGGAACTCTCCCGTTTTTCAGACTCTATCTCGTTCTTGGCTATTCCGTCAACCTTTGTTGGTGATCGTTGTTGCTCTCTCTAGCAACTTATTTGACACCAACCAGCCTTCCACCCATGTGAGTAGGAGCAAAAAAAAAAAAAAAAATGGCTCACATAGAAGGAAGTGTTGAAAAGAATTGTCCAACATGGGAAATTAATAGAAAGAGCTTGGGCCAATTGGTTGGAAATGAGGTTCTTAACTTGGCTAGTCATTTAGGGATGGACCTTGGACCCAACTTCTAACATGGTATTAGAGCAGGTACTCATGCATGGTCTTCCACCCCCAATTGTCCAAGTGTAGTAGGAGCAAGAAAAAGAAAAAAAAAAAGCCTCACATGTGAGGGGATGTTGGAAAGAATTGTCCCATTCGGAAAAAATTAGTGCAAAGCTCAAGGATTTATTAGCTAGGGAAGAGGGTTCCTAATTGCCAAGTCATTTTGTTATGAGTCCTTTTTTTAGGAAAAGCAACTGTATTAAGAGCCAGAAGCAAAAAACAAGAAAATGATTAAGCTTTGTTCAACCTTACAACCCACTAGTTTTCCTCATTGAGACTTTTTCCTCACTTCTAGATTGAACCCAAATTTAAATGGGCCTTCAACCCAAATTTTACATGGTATTAGAGTACCTGCTCATATGTAGGATTCCCCCCAAACTATCCATGTGTAGGAGCCACATAGAGGGCATACACATGAGGGAGAGTGTTAAAAAATAGTGCCATATAAATAAGTTAATAATATGATCTTGGGTTTATCAGTTGGGAAAGAAGCTTCCATACTAGGCAATTTATTTTGCGATGGACCTTGGACACTTCTAACAGGAAGGAAACCCCCTTTCTTTAGCTAATGAATCAACCAATTAGCTGACTCAGGTACATGATACCAAGAAAAAACTACATCAGAAGATAAATCATGAACTTCCTAAAAGCAAGAACAATAGTGCCAAGGAGGGGATTTCTTGCCTAAGCAACAATTGATGGCGTAGTTGGAATCATCTTCAACATGCAGTCTCCCATGAAAATGGTCACGGAAAATTGGCAGCACATGTCATATTCTATGCAACTTAGCAGAGGTAGGTACAGTCAGATATACCAATAGGACCAACAAAAGAGGCCAACACCTTAACAAGATCATACATATAGTTGTATCAAAGGGTACATTCACAACAAAAAATAGAGGTCTTGGGCCTGTAACAAATGGTATGTTCACAACAAAAAATAGATGTCTTGGGCCTCATAAAAGAAGGCCTCTTCCTCGGTTGTGATAGCCAATGCCTTTGCTCAAATAGCCGCTCTCGACTCTGAGGAGGAATCTAGAGGTCACTCTTCTCTAGAAGTCTCTCAGAGGTATGCCCTTCAAGGGCAATTGCAGTCCTTTGGCCACAGCGAGTTAGTGTACTAGAAGCAACATGCAAGATTCAAATGGCTCTCCGATGGGGATGCTAATACTAAATTCTTCCATGCAATCGCTGCTGCACGAAGAAGGGCCAACCGTATTGCCATGCTCAACATCAACGGTGAGACCACCTCGGACCGAACCCTTATTTCTGACTCATTGGTGAATTTTTTTGCAGATTTATACTCTGATCACCAGCCAGTCCGCCCCTTCTTCCAGAGGGTAAACCTCCAGGTTATTCCATCAACTACAGCTAGCCTCATCGAGCTCCCCTTCTCTAGTTGGGAAATTGAAATTGCAGCACTTGGTCATCCACTGGATCACGCTCCGGGCCCAGATGGATTCAACGAGGAATTTTATAGCCGTTGCTGGCCCTTCATAAGAGACGACATTTCCAGCATGGCCTGCTCCTTTTATCAGTGTAGCATCAGATATAGGAGTATTGGACCTCCTTCACCGCCCACATCCCTAAAAAAGATGGGGCAAAGCTCCCATCCGACTTCCGGCCAATTAGTCTCACCACCAGTGCATATAAGGTGATTGCGCGCCTCCTTGCTAGTTGACTCAGGGCAGTCCTCCCTATTGCCATTCACCATGGCTAGAGTGTTTTTATTAAGGGAAGAAACATTCTTGATTCGGCCATGGCATGTCATGAACTTAGTCATCATTTCAAGGTCCTCAAGCTCCCCAAATTCATCCTCAAGCTTGACTTCGAAAAGGCATTTAACAAAGTTAACTGGAAGTTTCTGGACACCCTCCTGGAGAAGATGGGATTCAGGGAAAAATGGTCTGCAAGCTACTCCGTCCTTCTCAACGGAACAGTTTGTGGGTATTTTAAGGGAACTAGGGGAATTAGACAAGGAGACCCCCTCTCCCCCTTGCTCTTCAATGTGGTACCAGAATATCTATCCTCATTGATCTACTCGGCCAAGAATATGGGATAGCTCCTCCCCCCGATAGATTGCACAGCCTTTGATATTTCGATTCTCCAGTTTGCGAATCATACTATTTGCTTAGGGGTTGGTACTATGAATCAGATAAAAAAACTACGTGTTGTTCTGGGATTAACATAAACTGGGGAAAAACCACTCTTCTTGGCTACCACATTGATCCAGCTGGGTTTCGGGATATGGCGGACTACTTGGGATGCTATGTGGGAAATATGCTAGCTATATATCTTGGGCTCCCACTTTTTGATTCTCGGCCTTTGGCGTCACTATGGTCCCCCCTCATTGAGAAATTTGAAAAGAAGCTAGCCACTTGGTGGGATAAACTCTTATCTACAGCATGGCGTCTCACTCTCCTCAAGTCTTGTCTGGCTGGGCTGCCAAATTATATGTTATCATTCATGCACTATCCAGCCTCTGTTTGCTCCAAAATTGATGCCTTCCGTTGGCGATTTCTCTGGAGAGGTTCGGAAGACACCTTCAGATACCATTTGGTTAGTTGGAAGAATATTTGCATCCTCATTATAGGGAAGGATTGGGCATCCGACCTACAAGAGAGATGAACAAAGCTCTTATGCTCAAACGGATTTGGAATTTCAACAACAAGCATAACGGTTTATGGAGGAATATGGTGAAATTCTACCTTCAATTTTCGAGTGCCTGGTGGAGAGAGGGTGGCATCACTCGCCTCCTATCCCCGATATGGAAATCAATTTTCAAGCTTCTTCCAATATTCAGAGATGCTACCTTGTTTCACACAAGCAATGGAAGAACCCTTCTTTTCTAGTTGGATGAATGGTGTGGCCCCCGATCCCTCTCGTAGAACTTCCCGGGGCTGCAGAGGATGGCTAGCGACCTCTCTTGCTCTGTGGCTGATTCATGGAGTGATCAGTTGTAGAGTCTCCCGTTCCGCTGGGGATTAAATGATGAGGGATTGTTGGCTTTTTGCTCTCTCCTTACCAGACTCAGCAGTAGTACTATCCGGGAGCATTCAATTGATAAGTTGATTTGGAAGCCCGGTAATAATGGCTGATTCACTGTTACTTCTGCTTACTCTCATATCAGAAAGGAAGATTACAGTATTCATGAGCACAAGGCGAATCTGGCTTGGAAACTCTTAGCGCCAAGCAAAATCAAATTTTTTTTGTGGTCGGCCATCAAATAACAGATTCTTACTTCGGACAACCTTCATAGAAGAAGCTTCACCGCCCCCGATCTTTCTTGTCCTCTTTGCAGTGAGTGTGAAGCGATAGTCCAGCATGTCTTCTTACACTGTGGATTTTCGTGGCGAGTTTGGATGAAGATTTTTCAGAAAATTGGGCTCCAAGTGGGGTTACATCAGGACTTTTTTGGCACCTTTGAGATGGTTGGAGGGATTCAACTTCCTCAGTTGAGCAAGTTAATACTTTCGGCCTGTCTTGCACATGTTCCATGGTGCATTTGGCTTGAGCAAAACCGAAGATTCAACTCCAAAGCTAGCACCCCAAACAACACGGCTTCTCATGTTGTTGGCTTTATCTCGAGCTGGCTTCATACAAGGAAGGATTTTGCCACTCTACTGGAGGTTTCCCTTTGGAAAAATAGGAGCCCATATGTCTTGCCCCTGTAGAACTCCGAGTATGGCCATCCGGGATCCTCCTCCTTGCGACTGCATTAAGCTAAATTTTGATGGTAGTGTTATTGGATGTCCTGGGCTGATTGGAGCAGGCGATGTGTTCAGAGGTCACAATGGTGAGGGGTTAAATCACTTACAAATCTAAATTATTTGTAGGTTACTTAAGTTTCACATAATTTTAGGATTAAGCAAATTAATTTTTTTGTAAACTGCAATTTAAAATAATTTAGCTCAAAAAAATTCTATGTATTTTTTTTCAAATCTATATGTACAAGTCTATTGAGATTTTAAAAATTCTATGACTTAAGGTCCAATTTCACCAGCTCCCCCAAACATTTTTATCAACAATCTTCCAGAGGTTTCAGCTCCTGTTCCTAGTCTTTCTTTTCTTTAAATAAGCTTGAACAAAGACTATATTCTCACTCTCAAAAATATTTGAGATGGCTAAAGCATGTACCTGCAACTCCACTTCCTCACTGACAAGGGCAACATGCACGAGTGTGACAACAGCAGTTTCCAAAAACGGAACAGACTGAGCACCAGCAGCTACAACCTCTGTGGCCATTACAGGGTTTTCTTTTAAAGCCAGAACAATCTTGACACCAAAGTTGCGACTGACAAAAAAAAAAGCAGATGCCCAAATAAAAAATATTAAAAAAGAACTTTGAAAAAGAGAAGATACTTTAGAAAAGATAAAGACAAGTAACCAAGATGCAGGAGGGCGACTGCACTGGTTTTCCAGTATCTAGTCAGCCTCCTTCAATAGAAGACAGAACAAAAAAAACTAATATGCACACAGAAATAGAAACAACAAGAATTTTATAGATGATGTCATTTGACTTTTTATAGCTTTAACATAGAGGTTGAATTAAAATAGAAAACATACTACCTACCAAAATAGTAACTTGAATTCAAGACCTCATGCCAAATATTAAATAAAAGTATCTAAGATATTTTGTCTTGGACACTGTAATTCTTCTTTATCTCTAACACTCCCTCCTCAAGCTAGATAATGCATAACATAGAGGTTACTTAGCATAAGAGAACTAGTTCCAAAGTTTTGGTGAAATTGTCCCCAAGTTAGAGTGGAAATGACCCATTGAAGTTGTACTAACAGTAACCAGAAAGCCCAAAACAAAATAGATTGAACCAATAAACTCAATAAACTATTTGATGAAAATCCAAACATAAAAGAAAATTTTATGTTCCAGAGGATACAAGAAGTTATGGGAGTAGCATACAAAGGACAACTGGAGTCCAAGAAGAAAAAGGAGTCGCCAAACCCAAAGGATAGAAGAAATGATTATCACTTTTTGGAATGCTAGAGGAGTCAGATGAAAGAAGGGAGCCACCATTCACAATCTCTTAGCAGCCAGCAAGTCAACCACTCTTATTCTTCAAAAAACAAAAATTTAAAGCATGCAGGATCGGATAGTAAAGACCTACGGAATTGCTCACATCTGGAGTGAAGAGTAGTAATCCAGAAGTAACCCATCTATTGTAATCCTCCAAGAATCTAAATGTCAGAATCCTTCCAATTCCATTATGCATGACCTCTGGCTTTGTAAAAATTCAGAATGGCTTGCTATCTATTGGGTTTTCTGGTGGCCTCTTTCTTCTTTGTAACTCCTCTGCAGTTGAAGTCTTAGATCACGTGACTGGCTCCTTCTCTATTGGAATTAAGTTGCGTGACAGATACACTGGATTCACTTGGGGGCTTGCTGGCATTTATGGCTCTAACAGATACCAGGATCGTCGCTCCTTTTGGGATGAGGTTTCTGGCCTTTTGCCTCTCTGGCCCATTCCTTGGCTCCTTGCTGGGAATTTAAATGCAACCCGCTTTTGCAATTAGAAGTTTCCCCTTACCTCCCAGACTACCTCAACCATGAGGCAATTTGCTGACTTTATCAGCGGTTTTGAGCAGGAAGAAATCAGCCTCTCTAGCAAGATGTTTACTTGGTCCAATGATCAGAGATCTCCCATCCTGTCCAAGCTTGATTGGTTCCTTGCAGTTGGTGACTGGCTCAGACTCTACGGCAACACATGCGGATCGCTTTTGAGTCGTGCTGGCTCTAACCACTGGCCTGTTCAGATTGATACCAAACTTGATAAATGGGGGCCTGCCCCTTTCAGGTTTGATTATTCTTAGTTGTTGGATAAGTACTTCGCCGGCAACATCGCCTCATGGTGGGAAACCTTTGGGGACCCTAACGATGATGGCCAATCTCTCTCCCGCTAGTTAAAGCATCTCAAAGTGAAGCTCAAATCATGGTCCTCGAAGCGTCGCCTTCCTGCCTCCTCTCAAAAATCATCTCTCCAATCTCAGATTGCTGCCCTTGATATGGTTGAGGAACAAAGATGTCTTACTTATGCTGAGTTTTCTACCCACATCTCTCTTCAAAGCAATTTTCAATCTATTCTGCACTCTGAAAGGGTTCAATGGAAGCAAAAGGCCCGCTTAAAGTGGTTGGCCGAGGGTGATACTGACACAAAGTTCTTCCATGCTATGGTCTCGACCTGCAGGAGGACTAAGCGGGTCACCTCCATGTCTATTGACAACAAGGTTACCTTAGATAGGACCTCCATTATTGATGTTTTTTTCTCAATTTTTTTGCAAATCTTTACAAGGAGGAGTACCACCACAAGCCCAGACTTTCCAGCCTTCGGTTACTTTGGGATGTCCAGTTGCGACTGCTCCCACGTACTATCTGGGATTTCCTCTTACTGACAGCAAACCCCGGATGGGACTATGAGCTCCGGTGATCGAGCGGCTTGAGCGACGCCTCTCCACTTGGAAGGGTAGGATGCTATCCAAGGCGTAACTTGATCCTCATAAACTCATGCCCTGTGGGTATTCCTAACTACTTCCTCTCTTTCCTAGCTTGCCCCGCCTCTATTAACCGGCGAATCGACATGATCAAGAAACGTTTTCTGTGGTGTGGCACTGCAAATGAATTTCACTATAACCTTGTCAATTGGGATGACGTGTATAGACCAAAGTCTTTGGGTGGGCTCGGGATTAGACGCACCAAGGAAATGGGGCATGCTCTATTGCTCAAGTGGTTTTGGAAGCTCAACTCTTCCTCGGGGGCTTCGTGGAAGCCAATGGTTGCCTTCAAGCTTTGGTGTCTTGTAGATAGATGGCTCACTAGCGGCAATTGTCGTCATCCCTCCCTCATCTGGAAGGCCATGTTCCATTTATTCTCCACTTTCCGCACTGCCATTCGCTTATTTGTTGGGGATGTCTCCAATCTGCGTTTCTGGACGGATTGGTGGACGGGGATGGCTTTCTTGCCTCGTCTTACCCACCACTACTTCAGCTCACCACCAGTCGTGACTTATCTGTCTCTGACGCTTGGTAGAATGGCTCATGGAATCTTTGCCTTAGACACAGTCTTACTGATGAGGAAGCCATTTCTTTTTGTTGCCAGATTGATAGTCTTGGTAGTGTTATGGTTCGCCCTCAGACGGTTGACCGGATGATTTGGCTCCCTGATGACAGCAGGTGATTCTCAACCTCCTCGACCTACCGTCTTATGGGTTGGACCTGGCTACTTTTGCTTGGCGCCTCTCAGCCCCACCCAAGGTTAAGTTTTTTTCTTTAAAGTGTCTGCCGAAACAAGATCTTCATTGCAGACAACCTTATTAGGCGTGGCAACACCACTTCCAATCCTCTTTGCCCCTTCTGCGGGACAACGGCTGAAACTGTGAGTCACCTTCTCCTCCACTGCGGCTTCACCTGGAAGGTCTGGACTTACATGATTGACAGCATGGGGCTCAACTTCTACATCCCACTTGACCTGAGCACCATGTGTCGTTTCTCTTCTAGGACCCACCTACCCAGCCTGGACAAGCTTCTGCGGCCTGCCTACATTGCTTTCATCCCTTGGTGCCTTTGGAAGAAAAGGAACTTCAGACAGTTTCACTGTGCTTTTTGCTCTACTGTTGAGGTTTCCTATACCGCCACAAGGCTCATCTCTACCTGGATCCGCACCCAAAAAGAATTTGCATGCCTCTCTCGTTCCCTGATCCACTCCAATTGGAAGATTATTGCTCAGATGTCTGTCTCCTTTGCCCCCCACCAAGTTGTTGTTTGGGAGCCTCCTCTCACTGGATATTATAAGCTAAACTTTGATGGTAGTGCCTTTGGGAACCCAGGTTTAGCTCGTTTTGGCAAGGTGATTTTTTATCCAGACGGCATTGCTATACTCTCTTACTCATGCCTCTCTCGTTCCCTGATCCACTCCAATTGGAAGATTATTGCTCAGATGTCTGTCTCCTTTACCCCCCACCGAGTTGTTGTTTGGGAGCCTCCTCTCACTGGATATTATAAGCTAAACTTTGATGGTAGTGCCTTTGGGAACCCAGGTTTAGCTCGTTTTGGCAGGGTGATTTTTTATCCGGACGGCATTGCTATACTCTCTTACTCTAGCCCTCTCGGAATTGCTAACTCAACCACTGCTGAGCTCTTTGGTCTCCTTCAGTGCTTGCGTATTTTCAGGACAAATTTAGTGGTCCCCTTATCGGGAAGGGAGACTCCAAGGTCATCATCGAATGGTGATCCACCTCATCCATCCCCCCATGACGTCACTGGTGATTTTTCTTGATATTTTGGACATTGTTTCCACCATTTCTTGTACTTGGTCTCATGTACTTAAATTAGCCAATTTGGCTACCGATTTGTGTGCAAAACTACCCCCCCCCCCCCCCCTCTCTCTCTCTTCAATCTCTTGTTGTTAGGGGAGGTCCCCCTTTATGTATCTTCTCTTTCTTTGAAATAAAATCAACATTTAAAAAAAAATATGCATTTTTAAACCATTGTGGACCTGTTCTCTTGTTTGTAGATCACATGGGAGTATGTTCCTCAATCTGACAACTATGTGGCTGACTCTCAAGCTAAGGGGGCTATCTTTAATCAACATCCTGTTGTTTCTTTGGGCTCTCCCTCTTAAATTTGTAACTTTCCATTTTTTTTGTATTTTCTCCTTGTTCCTCTTGCTTGGGGCTTTGTTCCCCTAGCTTCTTGAAATGGTCTTTTCTTCTTTTAATAAACTCTCTCATTACTAAAGAAAAGGACAAAATGAAAGTTCAAGGGATCCAGAGGTATCAGGAAGGGAGACCCCCTTTCCCCCTTGCTCTTCAATGTGGTAGCAAAATATCTATCCTCCTTGATTTATTCGGAGGGGCAAACTTTTATCTACTACGAGGAGACTCACTCTCCTCAAGTCTTGTTTGGCAGGAGTGCCAAACTATTTGCAATCTTTCATGCATTGTCCGGCCTCCGTTTGCTACAGGATTGATGCCATCCGTCGGCGTTTTCTATGGAGAGATTTTGAGGACACATTTAGATATCATTTGGTGAGTGGGAAGGATATTTGCATGCAACTGGAGTGGTTTAGGCATCCGGCCTACGAAGGAGATGAATAATGCCCTTATGCTCAAATGTATTTACAACTTCAACGTCAAGCATAACAACCTATGGAGAGATATGGTCAAATTCTACCTTTAGTTTTCGGCTGCCTTGTGGATGGAAGGTGGCATCACGCGCCTCTTATCCCCGATCTAGAAATCAATTCAAAAGCTCCTCCCAGTTTTCAAATATGCAAATTCTTTTCACACAGGCAATGATAGGACCCTCCTTTTTTGGTCGGATGAATGGTGCGGCCCCGCCCCCTCTCAAAGGACTTCTTGGGGCTTTTTAGGGTGGTGATGGACCTCTCTTGCTCAGTGGCCGATTCTTGGAGAGACAGTTCATGGAGTCTTATGTTTCGTCAGAGATTAAATGATGAGGAAACTTCGAATTTTTGCTCTCTCCTCTCCAGACTCAGCAGCATTACTATCCATGAGCATGTAGTTGATAAGCTGACATGGAAGCCCAGTATTAATGGCCAATTCACAATTGCATCCGCCTACTCTCAAATTAGAAAGAAAGATTACAGCATGGATGAGCACAAGGTAAACTTGGCATTGAAGCTCTCAGCGCCAAGTAAAATCAATTTTTTTGTGTAGACGGCCATCAAGGAACATATCCTCACCTCTGACAATCTCCACAATAGAGGCCACACAGCCCCCGATCGTACGTGTCCCCTTTGTAGTGAGACAGTCCGGCATGTTCTCTTACGTTGTGATTTCTCTTGGCAAGTCTAGATAAAGATTCTTTAGAAGATTGAGCTCCAACTGGGGCTGTATCAGGACCTCTTTGGCACCTTTGAGATGATTATGGGGATCTGCCTTCCTCGGTTGAGCAAGTTAATTCTTTTGGCATGCCTCGCGCATGTCCCTTGGTGCCTATGGCTAGAGCGAAACAACCGGAGATTCAATTCCAAGGCTAGCACCCCAGAAAATACGGCTTTTCATGCAATGGGCCTTATCTCGAGCTAGTTACATACCAAAAAGGATCTTGCCTCTCTACCGGGTGTCTCCCTTCGGGAAAATTAGGATTTGATCGCGCATATGGCAGGCCACTGCAGAACTCCGATTATGGGCACCTGGGATCCTCCCCCTTGCGACTACATCAAACTCAATTTTGATGGCAGTGTGTTAGGCTCTCCTGAGCCGACTAGAGCAGGTGGTGTTTTCAGAGATAGTAGTGGAGACCATTTTCTATCCTATGATGGGCCGGTGGGCATTGCTGATTCAAATACTGCTAAAGTGAGTGCTCTTATATTCGGACTCCAAATTTTCAAAGAGCGTCTCTATGGCAAGCTGCTTATTAAAGGAGACTCAAAGACTGTCATCAACTGGTGTTCAAAAGATAACTCCCCCCCCCCCCCCCCCCCATGGCGTCACTAACCTATCACTGATTGTATTATTGATATTGTGTCATCCATTCATTGTAGTTGGAACCTAGTTCCTAGATCAACCAATTCTTTGGCTGATAAATTGGCAAAATTCGGAACCTCCCAACAATCTCTCATTGTTCGGGAAGGCTCCCACCCCCCCCCCCCCCCTCCCTCCCTCCCTTCCTTGTAATAAGCTCGTTTGAGCTTTCTCTTTATAAAATTCAGCATTATTTCAACAACAAAAAAAAAAAAAAAAAAAAGGAAATCCGGGATTGAAGGAAACATTTTTTGTATATGGAAGACAGAACCCAAACAAAGATAATTGTATGAACTGAAGAGCACAACAAAGGAAGACAGATTCGAATGTTTTTTTTTTAAATGCAGAGAGAGACTCGAATGTAATTATTTATACACGACTTACTTGAAATAAAATAGAATATAGTTATTCAAAATAAAACAAAAAAACAACTGTTTTGTATTACAAAATAATTAAGAAAAGGAGGGCCTAAAAAATACTTATAGATTAGTTTAACTTTAACAAATATTCTCTTACAGTATTTTTCAAGCAGAAAGTTGGAAAAGGAGCAGACAAACAGAAAGAATAAGAGAAAAGAAGAACAAGAACGAGAAGCCCAAGGGAAAGAAAAGAAAAAAGAAAAAGAAAGAACGAAGAAAAATTGGGAGAGACTAGTCAGGAACTATTTCTGGAGTGCACTACTACTAATTCCTCCCCTCCTCTACAACCCTCCCTGCACTCTTTGACTCCATTCTTTTTCCAACTACAACTGACAATCACAGGTACTTAAAATAGACCTCACAACCAGATCTCATGATACCATGAGTAGTAAAAGTATAAGAGAACTAGAGAACAATGAGGAGAAGAGATGGCAAAATAGATACACGAGATGCTTAAAGAAGGCTCATACAACTGCATTTTCAGTGACCGGTCAACCTCCCTAATGGACTATTCAACAGTAAAAAAACTGCTATCTAACCCATCAATTTCGAAGAACTGTTAAAGGTAATTCGACCCAAATGGGAAAAATAACTGAAGAAATAAAGAATAATCACTAATTCGAGAAGAAAACCACCTGCATGTTGGATTTGAAGCAATCAGACCTTTTAAGCCAAAATGAACCAATTTTTAGTAAAATCCGGCTGCCCCTTTTTTTTAAAAACTGATTAGCTTTATAAATCAAGAAACACAAAACAATTCAGGCTACCCTAACTTGGCACCTTCCGTTGATGTTTCAATAAAGAGAAATCATCTTCGCCATTCACCTTGAACCCACACTTCTCCCCAAAATAAATAACAGACAAAATCAAATAAAGAAAGAAAGGAAGTAATTATTTGTTACCAAAGGTGGTTCCAAACATGAAACATAGAAACTCAGAAACAGAGGACAGATCGTACTCCCGAAGTCAACATACTTTCTTCTAAAATAAGACTAATTCAAAAAGTTAATGCACAGTAGGACTTCAATTTGAGACCGATTTAAAAAAAAAAAAAAACTACCATGACCGAGTTCAAGACCACTTTCCAAACACAAAATAAAGACTTCTAACTGGACTATACTTATTGGACTGAGTTATTCCATATCACTAGCATAGGTTATAATTAAAACATAAAAGTTTAATCACTGCAAACAATCACAATGCAAACCCTATAAGTTAAGTTATCATTCCTTCCAAAATAAATGATGATGCGCAAATTTTCAGATGCTCACCAAATATCTTTGAATAAGTCCTCATGACCATCCAATGTCTGGAAAAGCACACCAATTCTTCTTGCTAAGAAAAGCCTAACTCGATGATCAGTGTCTTGAAACATCTCAAGCAGTCTTTCATACATAGTCTGTTAGAGAAAACATAACAAACAATCAAATAAACTCCACAAAACAAAGTAACCCATACAACCAATTGATAGAAACAAAACCATGTAGCAAACTGGAAATCTAGTCAGGGCAACATTCTTCCAGATGAAGGTTGTGCTGCCTCAAAACAAGGTAAAACTAAAAGTATGAAGTTGAAAATAAATTTTAAAAAACATAAAGATGATTAAATTGGATGAAATCGGATTAACTTGGACCTGTATTTTCTAAACAAAATCGGAATTAAATACCATGTGCCCCAAAATTTATCTTCAATGACCTTTCCATCACAAACACTCATCTCCCAAAACTTGGAAAAATGTTAATCTCCAGCTGTGTGGGCCAGATTGTGGAACTAGCCAAGGTGATGGGCACTGTCTTCACGGAGCCTATCCCGGGAGACGACCACCCATCTAAGAAGTCAAAGAAAAAAAGGAATGATCAATGATTGTTCTCTCCTGGAATGTTCGTGGAATTGGGTTGATGCGGCACCGGGCATCCATTGGAAGTCTCCTTGCCTCGACTAAAGTTAACAATGTTGTGCTTCAAGAGACAAAGGCGGCTTCTCTCCACCTTGGCTTTATTCGTGAGTTGTGGCCCCTTAAAGAGCCCAATTGGGGCTTTTGTGGATGTTGTTGGCTCAGTGGGTGGCATTCTCCTTGTGTGGGACACTAGTACTATAGAGGTGTTGGACAGATGCAGCGACACCTACTACTCCCTAGTAGTCAAGCTCAGGGAATATTTGATGTCTTGTGGGAGTCTATGGGCCAACCAAGAACAACGAGAGACTCCTGGGATAACCTTCTTCTAATTTGCCAGAATTGGCATGTTCCCTTGTTACTGGAGAGGGACTTCAATGTTACTCGCTTCTGCCATGAGAAGTCTCCGCCTTCTCGAAGGATTACTACCTCCATGAGGCTCTTTGCAGACCTCATAGATTGCAAGGGCCTGGATGAGATTGCTCTATCCGGAAAGACCTTCACATGATCAAAGCTCGATCGGTTTTTAGCCAATGAGGACAGGCTTCGACTCTACAACAATGCTGGCAGTAAAGTTCTCGGTCAGGTAGTATCAGATCATTGGTCAATCATGGTGGATATGCACTTTGGCAGTTGGGGCCCCGTCGTTCAGATTCAACAATGCATGGATGGCAGATCCTTCATTTGACTCTTCTATCCAGTCTTTCTGGCAAAGGATTGTCGTTGTTGGCCCGAACAGCTGGTCCCTCTTGGTGAAGCTCAAGATGTTGAAACCCCTGTTGCGCTCCTAGGCCTCCGAGAGAAAGTCCTCCCTCTCAATTGTGAGAGTCTCCGTCCTTGCACAAATTGCTTCCTTAGGCTCAGAGGAGGAATTTAGAAGTCATTCATCATCTGAAGCGGCTCAAAGATATGCCCTCCAAGGGCAGCTGCAAACCTTCGTCCACAGGGATCTCATGCACTGGAAGCAGCGTGTTCACATTAAGTGGCTCTCAGAGGGGGATGCAAATACCAAATTCTTCTATGTTGTCGCTTCAACTCAGAAAAGAGCCAACCGCATTACTTTGCTCAGTGTCAATGGTGAGACCACCTCAGAATGACCTCTTATCTCTGACTCATTGGAGAGATTTTTGCAAATGTGTACTCTGAATGCCAAACGGTTCGACCTTTTTTCAGAGGGTCAATATTCCGGTTATCCCGTCAACAGCCGCCAACCTCATTGGGCTCCCCTTCTCCAGTCGTGAAATTGAGAAACAACTTTGGGCCTCCCTTTGGACAGTGCTCCAGGCCCTGATGGTTTTAATGACAAATTCTACAGTCACTGTTGGCCCCTCATTAGTGAAGACATTGCTCACATGGTCCACTCATTCTATCATCGTGGCATTACATTCAGGGGTATCAGAATTTCCTTCATTGCCCTTATCCCAAAAAAAAGGAGGCAGAGCTCCCTTTAGATTTCCGGCCTATCAGTCTCACCACCAGTACATACAAGGTGATAGCTCGTCTCCTCGCTAACCGCTTCTGTGCAGTTCCTCTGGTGGCTATTCATGCGGGACTAAGTGCCTTCCTCAAAGGAAGGAATATTTCGACAGATTCATACTCAAATTAGATTGAATGGAAAGCTTTCAACAAAGTTAATTGGAAGCTTTTGGATACTCTCCTGGAGAAGATGGGATTTGATGAAAAGTGGTGGTTCTGGATTCAAAGTTGCATTTCCTCTAATAGTTACTCAGTTCTTCTTAAAGGGACCTAAATGTGGCTATTTTAGGGGATCCTGGGGCATCAGACAAGGAGACCCCTTATCCCATTTGTTCTTCAATGTGGTGGCAAAATACCTCTCTTCCCTGATTTACTCGGCCAAGGATTTGGGATGGCTACTCCCCACGACTGATTGCATGGTCTTCGATATCATGATCCTCCAGTTTGTAGATGACACCATTTGCTTTGGTGTAGGCACTATGGATCAGATTAAAAGGTTGCGAGCAGTCCTTGGCTTATTCGAGTTGGTTTCTGGGCAGAATATCAATTGGAAGAAAACCACCCTTCTTGGATATCACATTGACACCACAGTACTCCGTGGTATGGAAGATTACTTGGGGTGTGCGTTAGAGAACATGCCAGCTACATATTTGAGTCTCCCCCTGTTTGACGCTCGACCTTTAGCAGCGCTTTGGTCCCTCCTTATTGAGAAGATCGAAAAGAAATTGGCCGTTTGGAGGGGCACACTTCTATCCTCAGCAGGTCGAGTCACCCTTCTTAAGTCATGCTTGGCGGGGCTGCCAAACTACCTCTTGTCATTCATGCAGTGTCCGGCTTCAGTTTGCTCCAAGATTGATGTCATTCGTCGACGCTTTCTCTAGAAAGGCATCAAAAACACCTTCAAATACCATCTGGTTAGTTGGAAGGAGGGTTGCTTACCTCATAATCAGGGAGGTTTAGGCATCCGGAATGCGAAGGATATGAACAGAGCCTTCCTACTCAAATGGATCAGGAACTTTAATGTCAAGCACAACAGCTTATGGAGAGATATGGTTAATTTCTACTTACAATTTTTCGGGCATTGGTGGAAAGAGGGTGGAGCCACCCGTAACTTATCCCTGATTTGGAAATCAATACACAAGTTGCTCCCTGCATTCAGGGTTGCGAACTCTTTCTACACTACTGGAAATGGGAGGACTTTCCTCTTTTGGTCAGATGAGTTGTGCAGCCCCCACTCCCTCTGAGAGGACTTCCCGGGCTTTTCAGGGTGGCTAGGGACCTTACCTGCAAGTTTGCAGATTCATGGAGCAATCAATCTTGGAGTCTTCCATTCCGCTGGGGGCTGAATGATGAGGAAGCCATAGAGTTTTGCTCTCTTCTCTCTCATCTCAGTAGTATCATTATCCGAGAGCATGCGCTTGATAAGCTGATATGGAAGCCTAGCATTAATGGTATTTTTCACATCATAGATGATGATCCCAGCATGCTTGAGTATATGGCAAATCTAGCCTGGAAGCTGCACCTAGCAAGATCAAGTTTTTTATATGGACAGTCATTAGAAAGCAGATCCTCACTTCTGACAACCTCCAAAAGATAGGTTTCACTGCTCCTGACCGCACCTGCCCTCTCTATGGTGTATGTGAGGAGTCCGTCCAGCATGTTCTTCTTCATTGTGGGTTTTCTTGGCAAGTCTGAATAATGATTTTTCAGAAGATTGGTATTCAAGTGGGGCTTCATCAGGACCTTTTTCGCACTTGTCAAATGGTGATGGAACTCGTTTGCCTAGATTGGGCAAGTTGTTTCTGTCGGCATACCTTGCTCATATCTTGTGGTGCCTATGGCTAGAGCGCAACAACAGGAAATTCGATGCCAAATCCAGCACCCCAAATAGCACCGCCTCTTATGCAATGGGCTTGACCACTAGCTGGTTGCACACTAGGAAGGAATTTGCCTCTCTGTGAGGTATATCCCTTCGAGGAAATTGGAGTCTGTTGGCTCATATGGCGGGTTCCCATAAGATGTTGGGCATGGCTGTTAGGAACCTCCCCCTAGCGACTGCATCAAGTTCAACTTCGATGGCAATGCATTAGGTTGTCCCTGGCCGGCGGGTGCAGGAGGTGTCTTCAAAGACAGTTGTTGTGAAATTATTTTCTCATATGCAGGACAGGTCGGTATTGCCGACTCCAACACTGCTAAAATGAATGCCCTCCTCTATGGACTTCAAATTTTTCAGGACCGTCTTCACGAAAAGCTGCTTACATAAGGGGACTCCAAAGTCGTCATCAGTATTTCTGTCATCTTGAAATTGAAGAGTTTTTTCATGAGATGTACTTTATTATTTGTGGAATGCTTCTCTTACACATCTAACAGAATCTTCATCACCCCCGTTGTGGTTTTCTCCATCACCACATTGTAAGCGACGTTCTTCGACAGCGTTAACCAAACTACTCCCAACACCGGTCTATCAAGGAGATTTCATCCATCATCTTTCATACCTTCTAGTTTCATATAGTAGTGAGTGCAGCTTTTTACTTTACAGATAATCTTCGATCTGCATCCTCCAGAACGAAAAATTCATACCATCAAACTTGTTGATTCCAAGTGTCGATCCTTCTCCGCCAGCCATTGTTCTTAATCACGAACCAAAGCTCTGATACCACTAGCTAGGAATTAGGCGCCTTAATTCCAAACTAATGAGAGCAATAATAATAAACGTAGAAGAAAGAAAAAGCAAGCACGAGAATAAACAAGACTTAATACAGGTTCTCCTCATGGTAAGACTACATCCTGTCTTTCGCCGCTGCAGTAATCCACTATGAAGATGAAATAGTTTACAAGAGACATCGCACACTCTCACAAGTATTTTCCTCTAACCTCTCTCAGGCCGCAACTCAAGATCCTTCTCCGTGACGATAAAACCCCATAGCAGCGCCCTCAGATATAAAGGAAAAATTAGGCCAACCGCAATACAAGAGTGTCGACTCAACGTAAGGCGTTGATTAGGCTCCACAACTTAACACTCTGGGGATCTCTGACTCTACTACAGTAGAACTCAACGGATTGCTTCAAGGGCTCAACGTTTTCCAAGACCATCTCAATGGGCCCCTCATCATTGCAAGGGATTCTACGGTTGTCATCGATTGGTGAAAAAAAGGAATTCGCCCTCCCTAGAGACAATGGGACATTTATTTCGAAATTTGTAACAAAATTTCTTATCTAAACTATACATGGACACACACCCCAAGATCTGCCAATCATTTGGCAGACTTACACACTAAACGGGGATCTTCCCTCCAACACTTTGTTGTGGAGGTCAGCCCACCCCAATAGGTTGTATTTCTCTCACAGATTTATTGAACATTCACACACTTTCCTTCAAAAAAAAAAAAAAATGGAACTGCATATAAAAAGATTGATTTCCAGTCCAACTGAATCTAAAGACCTAAAATCAGGTCCAAGTAGGAGTAGACCCTACTTTCAGAAAAGAACTTAAAGAGGAAAAGTAGTAGTCCCCCTTATCTAATTCATTGCATTGTTAATAATGAATACATTAAGAGAAAGTACATATCACACCACTTTTCATGCATCTGTATATAATAACGCTTTTGAAAATGATGAAAATTCATTAGACTATATATAACAAGATTGACATAATAGAGCAGTAGAAAACAATAACTAAGAGAATACCACGCTAAAGCAAGGATCAAGTGAGACATAACAACAAATGCAGTCAATTAGCTGTACACGTGCACGCCAGTCAAGCACACTGATCTCAGGAACTTTGTTGATGAACTCTCCAAGAGTTGATAAGGTCTGGAATCACAAAATTCAAAACCAAATTAATCAAAACATATATTTTTTTTCTTTGGATGCTGCAACAAACAACTTCATATTAAATAAAAAAATACAAATCCCCTTATAGAGTGGAAATGAAGTCCATATTCATCAAAACAGAATGTGGGCCAAGAACAAAGTGTTGAGCCTTTCTCTAGCAAAAGAATCTGTTAAATGATTCGTCCCTTGGAAATATGCATCCATGTAATCTCATTGTGTGCCACTATCTTTTTTTTTTACTGTATTTGAAATGAGCGAGAGTGCGCCCACCAAGTGCAACTACAAGCTGAGCGTAACCGAGCATGAAGGGGTGGCCCCATGGCCGACCCCACCCTGTCAGCCACCACATCACCAACAACCCCGCCGTCATCAACTCCAACGCCAGCCACCGTCGCTCCAACCACGTGCTCCGAGCGACTACCAGAAACAGGAAGGTTGTCACTTCTAGTAGCGGCCAAATCTCCGGTCGACGATCGAAAACCTCAGACATCCCAATCGGCGAGCACCAGAAGTCCCCAACGGGAGAAAACAATTCAGTTTGGACCACTATTTCCCGGCGAAGGCAACAGCAGCTCTTTTTCTGCTTCTCCTATGCAAAAAAATAAAGTGACTGTCGAGAGAATCAACCACATCTCCGGTTCGGTCGTCCGCATCAATTCGACAAGCAAATCTAAGTTGTCCCTCGTATGTGTGCCGCTAGTGGCCATCTCGGCCTTCATTCACCAGTCTGTGCGCATCACCAGTGTGGACAAGGATGATTCTTGTGATTCATCTTCTTCTTCACCATGACCACATTTCGTGGCTGCCAGGAATGCCGGATTACCTAGTGTTGGGATAGCTCTATATTGGCCCAACTCCTCATCCCAGAACGCACGAACAGCAGATTCGGATGGAGCAAGCTGATGAAGGCCTTACGGAGCAACTCTTCGTTCCCGCCTCCAGTGAGCAAGCCGCACCTTTCCTAGCTCATATGACTAGTCCCAGAAAGGTGCCTTCTATGCAAGAATGGGAGCCTCCTCCTAGCGACTACATCAAGTTAAATTTTGACGGGAGTGCTTTGGGCTGCTCAGGGTCGGCAGGTGCGGGTGGAATCTTCAAAAACCACAAAGGAGAGACTGTTCTTCCCAATGCGGGGCCGGTTGGTATGGCTGACTCCAACACCGCTGAAGTGACTGCACTTCTCCATGGGTTAAAATTTTTCAAGGACCGTCTTCATGGAAAGTTGTTTATTGAAGAGGATTTCAGAGTTGTTATTAGTTGATGCTCCAGCACGGCCTCCCCTTTGGGCGTCATTGGCACACCATTTCTTCTATATCGGACAATGTATTTACAATTTCATGTGCATGAAATCATATTCCTAGATCAGCCAATTCCTCAGCTGACAGATTAGCTAAATTTGGAATATCCCTTCAATCTCTCATTGTTTGGGATGGTTCCTCCTCTTATGTAATTTGGCTCTTTTGAGCCGTTTAATATAACTCAGCACTATTTCAAAAAACAATGCATGCCACTATCTCCACAATCTCATAAAAATGCTGATGAAGTCTCAATGGTGGAAGCATAACCAAATTCAATGACAAATTAAATTTGTTGATCAAATTGGCAAAATCTAAGGGAGTAAGATTGCCTTTGAAATCAATTTGAAGAGAAGAAAAGTGCAGAGCAAAAAAGATAGTTGGAGAGGAAGAAGGTGATCATGAGCTACTGGAGAGATAGGGATCTAACATCTACTATGTTTCCTTATTGCAATCAAAAGTCCCATCTTAAAAAAAAAAAAAAAAAAGAACATGGGATGAAGATGTTCAAAGATGGGTTCCATGGCTCTTTGATTGTGGAAGGTGACTCTTTTGCTGTCATCACTTGGTGTTCCGACAAGAAACTCCCCCTTGGCGTTCTTGAAAAATCTTCTTTGAAATCCTGGATCTTAGTGCTCTCATTGTATCTTTGGCCCCATGTAAGTAGGTCTGCCAATTCTTTGGCGGACTCTCTCACTAAAGAGGGGATCACCCTCCAATCCCTTGTTGTAAGGAAACCCTCCTCTGAGCTATTGTTTGCTGCTGTTTGTTGATAAATGCCGCTCTTTTTCAAAAAAAAAATAATAATAAATAAAGAAATAACATTAAAAAGACACCTGATCGAACCCTTTTCCCCCGAAGAACTGCTCAACCCTGTCATCATTTCCATCAGAGCCAGATGATACTAAAGTGTTCAACAAATTGCAGATGGATGTTAACACAGTAAGGCAACTGCATTTTGGACTCGTGCTCATTTCAGTCAGGTTACTGATGGCATTGACCTGTAAATATGGCTAGCAATCAATACAAACACAAAAACATCACATACCCTAGGCTTTAACTGCTTTACAATATCTTTCAGGAGCAACCAAGCAAATTCATACATTTCAAATCATACATAAATCTCAAAAAGAAATAGTCTCACAAACCTGACCCAGAAATACATATAAATATGAATACTTTTGAACATTAACAATTAAACCGTGAATCAGAAACAAATAGGCATTATCGGATGCCAAAACTAAACAAATATGCATAGTTAGATCCCAAAAATAAACAAATATGCATCACTAGATCCCAAAAAATCAAACAGGCATCATAGATCCCAAAATAAACAATTACGCAGCATGAGATCCCAAAGCTTAAATTTAATAAAAGGACAAAATGCATAATAGTAATTTTAAATTTTAAACCAAGGTGAAAAAGAGGAGAAACATGAAAAAAGAACAAGAAAACAATGAATAAACTTATTGAACAGGAATTTCAATGACCAGCCAACTTTTTTTTATAACCACTTTATTGACAAAGTTTGAGTACAAAAAAGAGTATTAAATGAATTTCAAACAAAGTCTGCTTCAGCACTTACAATCATTCACTTAGACTTTCTAAACACAAGACTCTATCTCATAAACTGACACATACAAAGTAAAATGAGTAGAAGACCACTTTCAAACATAAAATAGAATCTTATTATTGAGTGCCTTCCGCAATCTATCCAATTATTCAAAATATTAATAGTAATAATAAAAATATATTTATTGTAATAAAAAAATATATAGTAATAATAACAATAAATATATGTTTGGAATGTGCAATATATTTATACATTAAGAAGAAGAAGAGGTAGATGGAGGAGAAGAAAACAGGACTTTTTTTAAAGAAGAGGAGCTTTATTTTATTTTATTTTTTTGAAATGATGCTAATTTTTATTAAGACAAAAGCTCAAAAGAGCAAATTACAAAGGAAGAGAAGATAAGCTTATTGAAATGCACAAAGCGAAAGTTTCTATAAATAAGGACTATAAATACAGCACATAGAAGTACAACAAAATACATGGCATTACTGTTTTCTATAAATACAGCACATAGAAGTAGAACAAAAGGAGCTTAAAAGTTCCACTAGTTATCCTCTTTTACCAAACACAAGAAAAACAAAAAGATATGAAAAAAATTTAAATGAAATAACTATAATATTTTTTAGGAAAATAAATGAATATAATGATAGTAGAGTGTACAAAAGAAAATTTAGTCAATCATAGTGCACTTATAATTGTTTAGAATAGTGTGACAAAGAAAATTTTGTACACTCACAATGCCATTACTGTTGATTACAGTAAATGTACAAAATAAAGTCATATGACTATGTCTATCTTACATAAAATTAGAAGTTGTTGTAAATGACTTTGTCTATCTACACAATATTAAAAGTTATAGTAAAGCCTTTTTGTGTGAAAGGATGATAAAAACATTTAATATTCAAAGCAATAACTGATTCTGGTAATCTACAACCTTGCTATATTGTTGGGAAATTTATATTTATCTAATTAGATGATTTATATCAATAAATTCACAATTAGAATACAAGTATATAGTGTAACGGATAAGAATTCTGTCATCCAATTATAAGAGTTCTTCATTAATTTAGAATGCCATTAAAACACGCACACACACAATCATATTTTGTCCAATATATGTAAACATAAAGTGTTTTATTCGCTGCTTCTAGCTTCTGACTTTTTTGCCGCTTGCATATCATTTCAACAAATTTTTTAGGCTTCATAAATTTTTAAAACAAATTGTTAGAAAAACAGTTGAAAGTAGTTTTGTCTTTTTACATTAGATGTGATCTCTTGAGTAGGTTTTATATTGTTCTATATGTTTAGCTCTATCTCTAGTTCAAGTTTCATGTAATTTGGATTTTTATAAAGGGAGATATAAGGAGTTAAGTGAATTTAAGTTCATAAGGGCAAAGCTGTAATTTTCGCTTTTAAGTTATTAAAGAGGATGGGGGTCGAGCTCAAACCCCAATGAGAGTCTTTCAAGAACTCTCTCTTCTCTCATCTTTCTCCTTCTCCCTCTCAATTCCTCTCTCTATACTCTTGAATTTTATACTTTCTTTTTTTTTAAATGATGCTGAATTTTATTAAAACAAAAACGCAAACGAGCAGATAACAAGCGGGGGAAGCCTTCCCAAACAATGAGAGATTGCTGAAGAGGTTCCGAATTTAGCCAATTTATCAGCCAAGGGCAAAGCTGAGAATTTTATACTGATCACAAATCATACATACAATTTCCTTTTACATGTCTTTGTCATTTCTAAAGTTGCAAGCAGGATCTTACCAAGTCCCCGAGCCTTCCAGAAGAGGAGCAAGTAAAACATTCACAAAGCTTTTGAAAAATAGACTCATGTACCTGATTAAATGAATGTCATTAGTAACATTCAAACCAACAAACTGCATACATATGCCTATATCTATATATATAGAGAAAGGGATAGTTTTCACAAGCACGATAGAATTCAAACCAACAAGCTGCACATGTCAAGTGTTCTCAGAAAATACCTTCAAATCATGTTCTTTGACCATAAGGTCAAACAATGTATTCCATGTAATGTTAGGTAAAACCAAGACAAAACTAGATATTGCGGACACAAAATCCTGCTTCAACTGCACGAGCGACACAGAATTCCCTGAAATGCCTTGCCTGCTAGCCACAGTGCCAGTATCTTTCACATCAACACCCATGTCCAAGTCAACATCAACAATCCTTACTTCCACATCATTCACAAAAGAGGAATCTTGTGGGCTAGGTCGAACAGGTGGAAATAGTTCCTCAGACTCAAAAATATATGCACACGTTGAAACTTCATCAAACAGTTTAGATAGAGCCAGCAAAAGCCTATTAAATATAGGGGTAAAGCTTCCAGAAAATTTATCACGAATCATGCTGTTGTTTGGCCAAGTTTTGAAAAGTAGAGAGCAGGTAAAGCTTCTAATAGATACAAGAGATGGAACAATTGAATCAAGAATGCCAGGAGGACCAAGATGACCATGACGTAGCAGGTGATTTTGATTCTCTTCCAACAGAAAAACAGACTGTTCGAGCAACTGTAGCAAATGCTGAAGTATATTTTCAAGGAGCTTTGATTGTTCATCTCTTATCCTGAAAAGAAGCAATTTAATTATGGATATAAGCACATAAAAGAGAGCCAAAAGAGTAAATTTTACTGAAAGCAACAGGAGTTACAACTGCATCATCCCCTAGAAATACTCCATTTTCCTGTAGTCTTTATTTGGCAAAAGTAAGATTAGAACAAAAGATGTGTGTACCTTGTTATAGCCAAGTTGTATATACAATTGGACAGGAGAGTGCAAAGGGGGAAAATATCTGTCAACGGCATTGTCTGAACATTCCAGGATGAAGTCAAAACAGCTACAAAATGCTCTTCCAATTCGCATATTAGTGGATTCATTAGCTGCCACGGAAGGCGCAAATTATGATGGCATACATTCTGAGGCACCTAAACACATAGGAGTACTCACCAATTAAAAAGGACCATTTAAAATAAAAAAAGTAATCTTCATTAAGGCAAAGCAACAACACAAGACGGAGGAGAATTTTTAACAACAAGAGGCTGCAGGTTAACCCCCACCTCTGCCTCCCCTCTTCATTGTTCTCTTTTCTTTGATTAATGAATCGCCATTAACAAAAAAAAAAATCCTCAGCCAAATAATCAGCTGCACGATTAGCTTAATGAGGACTTTGAAGCCAATGCAAAGCACAAGTACAAGCTAGTCTTGAATAATATCAGAGTAAAACAATGTCTAACAATTAGAAACCAGCAAAACAAAAATCTAGTACACCTCAGCATTTGGTCTTGGCTCAACTTCTGCTAAGACTTCCACCAAGCATTCAAAAAGTTCGTGTGAAAGCCCTTGATTCTTTCTCATAGCCTACAAGGAAACTTTAAGTTCAGTAATCAATTCAATACAGGCCAAGAACAACAGAAAGTACAAAAGAGAAACTCCTACTATGAAATGACTGAAATAACATGGATAAATATTTTACCATAAGTTTATCCTCGATTTCAGGAACACAAAAGTAAGGAAGCAACATGGAGAAACTCATTGAACTGTGTGGAATGGAAGCACAGCCAGCACAGAGAGAGAAAATAGCTGCTGGCAACAAAATCAACATCCGATCATCTAAGAAGGAAGAATTCTGTAGAACAAAACATTTTAGTCAATAGTGCTTTATCTCCAGACAAACTATTGTTTTAACTCTAAAGGTCCAAATAACTGGAGATAATAAATAGAAAAGCATTTCAAATGTGAGAGAATATACATATTAATGCACCTCAAAAGGAAAAAATGAAGAATCTTCATTGTCCTTATCATAATTTACATCATGCATAAGTGAAATGCATTACATTTTATTAGTGGAATTGCAACACAAAGCATTTGCAGTTGAATATAAAAGATAGTTGATAACAAATGGTTAGTAGTGAATGGTTGCAAATGCATCACTTGACCACTGGAAGAATCCTCAACCTTTTCTGCTCTGATCATTGGCCTATATTGATCGAAAACAGGACGTAAATTGGGCCCCTAGCCTTTTCACTTTGAAAATGCTTGGGCCAAGAACCACTCTTTCCTTGAGTTGGTCGCCTCGGTCTGGCATTGCATGCGACCTTCAGGGATGCCTGGATGGGCCTTGCCGCAGAAGCTCAAGCTCCTCAAACAACATATTCTAACCTGGGCAGCTTCTCATCACACAGGTGTCAAGTCTACGAAGGTGAACATTCTTGCTTAGCTCTCGGATCTGGATGGTTTGGAGGAAACCCGTGTCCAGACATCTGATATTCCATGCCCGCAACGTCCTTTAATTCCAGCTCCAAGACTTCTCCTACTCAGATCTCACTCGATGGAAACAGGGAGTGCAGTTCAAATAGCGTGGCGAAAGCAACAAAAACACTCGCTTCTTCCACTTGGTGGCGTCGTTCTAACTGGGTCTCCTCGATGTTAGTCGACGGGGAGATTACCAATGACAAGGACACCATTGCTAACACTTTTTTTAGCTTCTTTGCAGATCTCTACCATGAAGAGCGATGCCCCCGACTGAGTCTCCAGCGTATCACTTTCTCCACCCTTCCTACGGGCCTAGCGTCTCTTTTGGAAAGAACAATCTCTCCAAAGGATATTGAGTTAGCTACCTTGGACCTCGTCTCACACCGTGCCCCTGGACCTGGCGAATTTTTCAAGCTATGCTGGTCAACTATCAAAGATGATGTATCTGAGATGTTTCGCTCCTTCTTCTCTCAGGGTCTATCCTATAGAAGCATCGGAGCCTCCTTCATTGCTCTAATTCCCAAGAAGCAATCTTCCAAGCATCCGAGGGATCACTAACCGATCAGCCTTACATCCAATTCTCACAAAATCATTACGCGGATTCTATCCAACAGTCTCAAAGTGGTTATGACGGTGTTGATCCACCCTTGCCAATCATCCTTCATCAAGGGAAGAAATATTCTTGACTCAGCCATGGCCTCTCATGAGTTGATGGATCACCTTAACCGATCGGGAAGGTCCTGTTGTGCCCTGAAAGTTGATTTAGAAAAAGCTTTTGATAGAGTATGTTGCTCTCTTATTGGGGATCTCTTGCGCAAAATGGGGTTTCGGCCGAAATGGCTGGATTGGATTCACAGCTATATCTCATCTGCTAGCTACTCAATTCTGCTCAATGGCACCATGCTGGGATACTTCAAGGGGTCTAGAGGCATTCGGCAGGGGGATCCGCTCTCTTCCTTACTCTTCAACTTGGTGGTGGAGTACCTCTCTCGTTTAGGAGTACCTCTTTGGTGGCGGAATATTCTTCATCCTTGCCAAAAGCGCCACTTTTGACCAAATCCCATTCAGCATAGTAGACTGTCAAGGAGATTCCAATTTACTCTATCAAAGGTTTTCTCGAAATCCAGTTTGAGGGCAAAGTGAGTGAGATTCAAGGGTTTGAAGTAGTGTAGAATCTCATGACTGGACATAGTCGAGTCAAGGATGTTTCGACCTTTAATGAACGCATTTTGCCCACGATGGATGACTAAAGAGAGCACAGCCTTAAGTCGATTGGCAAAAATGCGAGCTATGCGATGGTTATGGGGATATGACTTCCTCAGCTAGGCAAGATAATTCTCTTGGCATGCCTTGTGCATGTCCCATGGTGCATATGGCTCGAGCGAAACAACCTGAGATTCAACTCCAAGGCTAGCACCCCAAATAATATAGCTTCTCAGGCAGTGGGCCTTATCTCAAGTTGGCTACATTCTAGGAAGGAGTTTGCTTCTCTATCGGGCATCTCCCTTCGGGAAAATAGAGGTTTGATCGCGCACATGGCGGGCCTCTGTAGGAATCCAGTTATGGCCACCTGGGATCCTCTTACGACTGCATCAAACTCAATTTTGATGGCAATGCTTTAGGTTGTCCTGGGCCAGCTGGAGCAAGTGGTGCTTTCAGAGACAATAGTGGAGACCCTATTCTATCCTATACAGCGCCGGTGAGTATTGTTGATTCAAATACTGCTGAAGTGAGTGCTCTTCTATTCAGCCTCCAAATCTTTAAAGAGCGGCTTCATGGCAAGCTGATTATCGAAGGCGACTCAAAGACTATCATCAGTTAGTGTTCAAAAGATAGCTCCCCTCCTTGGCGCCACTGGCCAATCACTGATTGTATTGTTGACATTGTGTCATCCATTCATTGTAATTGGAACCACGTTCCTAGATCAGTCAATTCTTTGGCTGATAAATTGGCAAAATTCGGAACCCAGCAATCTCTCATTGTTTGGGAAGGATTCCCCTCTTGTAATCTACTCATTTGAGCTCTCATAATAAAATTCAGCATCATTTCAACAACAAAAAAAAAGCGAGCTATGATTTTGTAGGTAATGGTTGTTAGGCTGATAGGTCGGAAATCCGAGGCCTGATCCACATTGATCTTCTTGTGGTATGAGGGCTATGAAGGAAGCCCCAATGCTTCGGTAAGTTATGCCTCGGTGGTAGAAGTCATGGACCACAGCAATGACGTTTTCACAAATGGTGGGCCAGCATTGACTAAATTCTCCATTCTAGCCGTTAGGGCTGGGGGCGGTCAAGGGGGAGGCCGAGTGTGGCTTTTTCAATTCTTGAGCAGAATTTTTCGAAATGAGCCTCTGCGTGCCCGAGCGGAAGTGCGAACCCAAACTCTCGTGACCCTTCACCGGTCACCATCCCCACAGTCGGCGACCGGAACCCACGATGTCGGACTTCTGACAAGGCCGCAATCACCTTCTTCAACACTGATCGACGGCATTACGACGTCTCGTCGAGCAGACATGGAAGAACTACAACCTCCGGTCTCGGAAGAAATCACTCCAATCGCTTGGATTTCTCAAAGCTTCCCTACGATGAGGCTCCTGAACCTCCAACAAAAGGTTTCGACGCCAGGTGGAAGACGATCTCCCAGCAAAAGATGAGAAATCATCCTTTCCGCTTCATCTACAGAAAGAATAGAGTTACAGTGGAGAAAGTAACCCAAAACTCCGGCCAGGTGATTCGCATCTCCTCTACCATCAGTTTGAAAATGTCCTTCATTTGCATTCTGGTGGAAGTCATCTCAAACTTCGTTCTTCAGTTCCAAAGAGTCACGAACAAAGCCAATCGAACCCGTGAATTTTGGACACGGGATTTGATCTTCTTCATAATGGTGAGCTCCTACCGGGGAAGAACAGAATGTCGTGTCGTACATCGACGTGGCTCTACAGTGCTCGCCAGAATATATATTCCCTAGGCTACTAACTTGGGATTCGACTGGAAGGAGTTCGCAGAAGCCCTCTAGAACTTCTCTCCGGCAAGGAGAGCACCCAGGCTAATGTTCTGAATTGAGGGATGAGAGGGACAATTATCAATGTATAGACCTGCAAAAAAGGAAAGTTAAGAGTTAGTTATGGAAGCCTGGTCCGAGGTGGCTTCACCATCAACACAAAAGGGAGGTGATTCTATTGGCTCAACGTCTAGCAGAGGCAACAGCATGAAAGAACTTCGTATTGGTGTCACCCTCCGAAAGCCATTTAAAGCGAGCATGTTACTTCCAATGAATAAGCTCATTCTGGGCATAAGTTTGGAGTTGGTGGTGGAGAGCAAAGCGTTGGTTGACTTCATTTGGGGAGAGACCCCTGGCTTCTTCAACTCGTCTAATATGGCGAGCTGGTTGTGGAAGGAGCCTTGGTTGTCGAGGTGCTAAAAGCGGCTCCCCAGGGTCCACGACTTGAGGTGATGCTTTAGCTTAAGTTTTTGGGGGAGGGACTAGCCTCACGGACCGAGGATGCTGAAGTCATTCCAACCATTGGTGAAGGCTAAATCGAAGCTATTGTCATTCAGCAAAGAGTTGTTGAACTGAAAGGGGAAGGGCCCCCATCTCCCAAAATGAGTGTCCACCAAAATTGGCGAATGATTGGACATTGTGTGGCCAAGAAGCTTTCTCATCACATTCCCATAAAGGTGGAGCCATTCATCATTGGCGAGGAATTGGTCAAGCTTTGAGAGGATGGGTGGCTAGCGACTGTTACTCCAAGTGAAAGTGTTTCCGAAGAGCACAATCTCCTCGAATGCACAGCAACCAATGGAAGTCGGCAAAGAGTCTCATGGATGTCAAAATCCTGCAGGCTGGCAGAGTTTTTTTCATGACAGAAGCGGGTGGCATTAAAGTCACCATTAATGAGAAAGGGGAGGTGCCAATGTTGGCACGCCATGAGCAGTTCATCCCAAAAAGATTAGCGCTCGGGTATCAAGTTGGACCGTAGACACCAATCAGGCACCAGACGCTTCTAGTAGTTCGATTTGGCACCGATGGTGAAGGCACCCAGAGTGCTAGCAATGACTTGAATGCACTTAGTATCCCAAATAAGAATCATGCCACCAGCTTGACCAGAAACATCTAATTTCAGCCATCTGAAGTCTCGGGTTCGCCAAAGGTCCTTAACCGTGCTGCAATTTAACGAAGAAGTCTTGGTTTCCTGAATAATGGCAACATTAGCGTGGGAGGAAAAGAGGAGAGAATGGATAGTGGCACGACGTCTTGCAAAGCCAATTCCTTGTGTATTCCGGGAGACGATGATCATTAGTCCTTGTTCTGGACTTCGGAAGGACATTGATCACCAGGAAGGGGGCCCAAAGTATACAACGCCCATAATTTTGGCCAATTCCATCATTTGATCCCTAGTTTCGAGGTCGAATTTGTGTTTTTTGACTATAGTGCTTCAACAAAGCGCTGGGATCGTTCTCCATGTTCTAGGAATATGTAGCTGCCAATTTCTGGGATACTTGTTTTGAGCATTGGGTTCGCCCTACAAGAGTTGTCTAGGCTGGGTTCGATTCCGCCTTTGATAAGTGGCAATAAGAGGAGGAGAGAGGTTATGGGGTCTTGGGGAGAATGGTTCCGAATTTCCGAACTGGATTCAGAATCGGAAGGATACTAGATGATGGTGGGTTGTTGGGGAGGGTAAGGAGATTGGAGTGTCCATAATAGGCAAAAAGGTTATTGGGTGTTTTCGTGGGAGGGATTGGCAATTATAAGGGAGGGAAACGAGCTGGGGGAGAGACAAGTGACAAGAAGGAAGGCTGCAAAGGAAAGTGAGACCGATGTTAAATTTGGGATGGAATCAATACAGGGCGTGTTGGTAGACATGTCTTGATAAGGTAATTGATTGTGGGGTTGACCAAGCCAATAGTCGTTTTCAGGGGGTAAGGGGGTGTTTGGGTTTCGATGGGGGTTCAGGTTGCTGCTGGAGAGAATATGATAAGGGTTGGTTTACATTTTCAGAGTGTCATGCGGAGTAACAACATTGACTGGGTTGCAAGGTAAGATAGGTGGTTGTTGAAGTAAATGTGAATTTGAATTTGGTTGGTTTGGCGAGTTACGAGGATCTGGCTCACTCGTTGAGTGGTGGTCTGAGTGATCCGATGAACTCAGTGAGTCGGTGATTGGGTGAGCTAGTTGATGCATTGTCTCACCGGAGAGGTGGAGTGGCACCATATAATATTGGAAGTTAGCCAAGTCTTCGAAGGAGACTCTAAGTCAGTATTTGGCATTGTCGATTGTGAGGCATAGAAACTGATGACCCAAGAAGATCTAATGCGGGTTGATGAGGATGCGAGCTTCGTCCAACCGGTGCCAGTGCACGGTTTTGTGATTAAGGGAGATGAGCATACCAAAAACGGCGGCAATGCCTACAAAGACTCTTGCTTACCAGAGTTTGATAGGTAGTCTGCAAACGGATAGTCATTGCCCTAAGGAGCTCAAAGGGGCTAAAGGAAGCCATTCGCAAATGCCAGTAATGCAAAAGTTGGGGTCAAGTGAAAGAGTAGAGGTTTTGTCTGTGGTTGAGCAGAGGTGGACGAGACATCGGCAAGGTTCAAGGCAAGACATGTGGGGAGTGTAGTTGGGTTGGAATTGGGAGGTGAATCAGCTGGTTATTGTAAGTTTGTTGGTCAGAGGAGTGATGGTGACAACGATGGATCATCCCAAAGCTGATCAGCCATCAATGAGATAATTGGAAGGGAGGGACATAGTGTTGTTGAAAGGTTCGTGTTCGGCTGGTTGGATCGGAGGATTGGGGTGTACAACTGGGTGGTTTGGTGGGGTTGGTTGTTGGCAAGTTATGAGAGGTGCTGGAGGTATGCGAGTTAATGGAAGTGGCAGACTTTGAATGTGGGTTGGTAGGGGTAGGAATGGAGGCAAGGTAGGGGATGGATTTTCTGGTGCGAGATCGGTCTGAGAAGGGGGTTGGGTGGGTGAAATCGTAGTAGGCATTCATGGAAAGTCTTCCAACCGAAATTAGTATTTGTCAATTCAAGGATGTAAATGCGGGCCATAATGAGATTGTCATGGTGTTGAATGACTTTACACTCTTTCAATCCATAGAATATGGCAACCTAGATGAAGAAGGTGAAGTTTCCAGTCCATAACTCCAGTGTTTAGTTGTATAAATCGGGCCCGAAATCACCTTTTCAAACTGACAGCAAAAGGTGTTGATCGCAACAGTAGGAATGCATATTAAGGATCGTTTTGCGCCAGATGTGGACCACAGCTCCAGAAGGGTGGTTGAGTTTCTCCAGTACGACTGTCATTTTTCTGAAGGCAAAGCGGAAGCTTGTAGGCCTGAGTGGTCGTTGTCTTCAGGATATCGTGGTCCAATTTCCACGCACGGCATCGTCGCCTTCATCCAGTCGTAGGGCTTCAGCTGAAATGGCTCCATTCCTCGCCGACAGGATGTTGTTTCGTCTGCTATTAGTTGAAGCAAAAGATCGGTGTTCTTCTGTAGGTGTGAGAATGTCCCGCCTGGAAAGGATGGTCAAGCAATCATCTGGAGGGGGAGAGACGCCACCGGCATTGGTCGCAGTGGAAGGGGCGACCGGAGCAGACGGAGTCTTCTATTCCAATTTGGACCCTCTGAATATCTAATCCAGTTTCGATCATTAAGTGACAGATTGCTAGCAATTAAACTACCAGCCAGACGTGAATACAGCTTAGCTAATATCAGAGACCGGGAACCCACTTCATCCAGAAACACCTACGCACAATAGCTTCTCATTCAAGGACTACCACCTGAGCTTTAGGACAAACATGAATATATTGTCAACGTTTTTGGCAAACTGATTCAACTAGAAGATGGCACTACCAGGAAAACCAAAATTGATCTTGCAAGGATTCCCATCTCCCCAAACAAACATTGGACTGGTCACACATTCTTGAAGATCATCATAGAAAGCACATTTTTCTGGATCAAAATCGAGTTTGACAACCTTGGTGATTCGAATTGGACAGCCATCGAGTACCGGATGCAAGGAAGACACAACCCCACTCGGCCACTCGTAGGTGACTCGCCCTACCAGCCCCACTCTCACCTTAACCCACTCATCAATGCTACCATCAATGACTCTGACAAACCCCCACCCTTGTCACTCTTCAACTGTATCCTTTCTCAATTTCCTAGACTCAAACACATGTCACTTGAAACACCCTCTCCTGCTACTCCTGACTCTGGTCAAGCGCAGCTGACAACACAGTCTCCCAAGCCCAGACTCCGCCAACATGCCACTAACGTGTCGCCCAGCAATAACCCATCCCCACCCACACCTGGCTGTTGAAAAGCTTTCCCTCAACACTTGGCACCCACAGACCATTCCTCATGCAAAGACTGAGCTACCCCATCTGATTGAATTATCTCCTTACATATGTCTCGAGCTTCCTCTCATCACCAACATCACTGACCCTCTCCCCTGAAATGGGCATTCCCCCCTCATCTCCTACTCGCCCAGCCTCCCACTGACTGGCAATCATTCTGACATCGAGTCTTCAGCCTCTGTCACCAACCACCCAAATCATCCCCTTTTGGGATCTATGATGCATGTTTGCAAATTTTTATTGGCCTCACATAATGCATAATGTTGAAACTTTTGTGGCTTATTTTGATATTTGCCGACATGCTAAGTATGAAACAACATCTCCAATGGGTCTCTTGCAGCAGTTACTGAGGGGCTTAACTCTTTCGCAAGGCTATTTGGTTATTTGGGTGGTTGTGGACTGGTTGTCAATATATGCACTTCTTGCCATTGAAACACCCGTATTCAGCCAAGCAACTACCCAAGTTACTTCTTAAAGAGAGTCCATTTACATGGCGTCCCTCACACGATTGTGTTTTATCAGGACCCCTTTTTGTCAGTCAATTCTGGACAGAATTGTTCACTATGTTGTAGATGGAACTCCTTAAAAACTTATCATCCACAAACAGATGGTCAGACAAAGGTGGTGAACTGCTGCCTAGATAACTATTTGTGTTGTTTTACAGGGGCCACACCATCTAGCCCGCATAGTTTTCTACACTAGGCAGAATGGGTGTAGAATACTACCTCCTTCCATTCTTCTATGGGCAAGACTCCTTTCCAAGAGGTTTATGATTGAGCCCCTCCTACAATTTCAGGGTATATGCATGGCAACGCAAATATTCAACAGTTAGAACACTCTTTACTAGCCTGAGATGACATCCTGCGCACTCTAAAGCACAACATAGCTATGGCCCAAAATCACATGTAGTAGAAGGCCAACAAGCATCACTCTGAGAGAGTGTTCCAAGTGGGCAGACTTGTGCACTTGAAACTCCTATGGCTTTACAGCGAGTGACGAAAGTGAAATTAGGAGGATAAAAGATGAATTTTTTTATTGCATCCAATTATACTAAGCAGGATGTGAATCTCAAAATCAATTGCAGAACATTCGATCAGTAATACACAAATAAATCTACATAACAAAATTAACATAAAAAAATAATATCAGAATGGTTTTAAGAAAACAACAATCACCAAAAAGCTTTTAAGTAGCCAAACCTTCAAGCTCAATGATCTCAAAACTGCCTTTACAAGATGTTGCCTCAAGTATAGAATGTCTCTTATGTCACCCTAAACATATAACATTAAAAACAAGAAAAGGGAAGTTCTTTAAGTAACACATAAAAGAGATCATTCAAATCATGAACTTCTAACAACATCAATGAGAACGTCATATAGAGGCAAGCAGAGAAAGAGAAAAAGTTAAAGCAATGGTAGATAATAATTTTGAAAAAAAAAAATTCATTATGCCAAAAAAAAAAATCTGTGTGAAACAAGAGCAATCTTGAAAGAGAAAAATGAATGAATTAAAAAAAGAAAATTCAGATCTAAGGTTAAGTACCAAACAATCAAGCAAGATAGAACTTTATAAAGGAAAATAAAAAGTAATAAAATAAGGAAAAAACGGAAAGAAGAGATAAAAAACTCTGAATCATGCAGTCCCGTCATAAACTCACAGGTCCTGACGAACCAATTTGGACTGATATCCCCAGAGATCAGTTTACTGCAGCCTCTCTATAATCTCATCCTTTCAGAAATCAGTAACAATGCTCCAAACTAGGCCTCTTTTGCTCAGAAATGTTGAGCGCTGCTAAAATTATGCACTTTATACGATGTAAGCTCGTGAGAAGATCTCACATGTTGGTTAAAATTAAATTTCGATGGCAGCTCCAGTGGTATTCTGGGTCCTGCAGGTGGAGAGAGCATATTCCAAGACTCTTTGGCCAGGTTGCTATGGTATTTTTTGCACCTTTTGAAAGTTATGATTCAACAAAGGCTGAGCTATGGGCTCTTTTCTGGAGCAAAGATATTCTGGCAGTCCTATGATTCTCCTTTGATTGTTGAAGGGGACTAAGGTAGTTGTGGGCTGGTAATCTTCAGCTATAGCTACTCCTTGGCGGTTTTGAACTCTCTACATTGAAGTCTTTGCTCTTATTGATGGACTTCAACGCTCGTGATCTCATATTCTTCAGGGTGGGAATGGTATGGCTGATTCACTAACTCGTACGGGTTCGGTTTGTCCAGAATTGTGCAGAGTGCAAGGTGAACCCAGTGCCAGAAATCTCTATCCCCAGGATCCAGCCATTGGGCTCTATATTTTCCCAAAGGCAGGCGAGCGAGCACAAACGTACATTTTTTTATTTTTTGAAATGATGTTGATTTTTATTAAGACAAAAACTCAAGAGCAATTTACGAAGGAGGGAAACCTTCCCAAACAATGAAAGATTGTTGGGAAGTTCCGAATCTTGCCAATTTATTAGTCAAAGAGTAGGCTGATCTAGGAGCTCAAACGTACATTGAAGCTCTCCAATCTGAAAAACATAAATTTTACGAGGAAACTTGTGCTCAAATGATGGAGCTGGCTAAGATTATGACCGTTGTCTATTCAGGAACTCTTTCTGTAGATCAACCGCCCCTGGAAGTCCTAAAGAAAGGAGGAAAATGATCATTGTCTCATGAAATGTGCGGGGAATTGGCTCCAGCCGGCGGCAGACAATTATTAGGAGCCTTATCTCTTCCTCGAAGGCTAGCCTTGTGGTTCTCCGGGAGACCAAGGCCTCTTCTCTATTTTTTTGTTTTTTTGAGTAAAAAGGTGTGTATTTATTGCAAAGAGAAAAGGGAAAGAGTACAATACCTGGCTAAAAAGAACCTTCCTCCACAACAAGATGTTGGAGGGAAACGCCTAACTTAGCCTGAATATCCTCTAGGTGATTAGCGGATCTAGGAATGTATTTCTAATTACGTTGCAATTGAGAAATTAAATTACAGATATCCTCAAACAAGTCCCAGTGCCGCCAAGAAGGTTTAGAAGACTTCTTGCATCAGTTGATGATGACTTGTGAGTCTCCTTCAACGCAAAGAGGACCCACTAGTCGTTGCTTGAAAAGTTTTAAACCATTATACAGCCCAGAAAGCTCAGTAGTAGTTGAGTCAGATACTCCAATCGGCCAAGCAAAGGAAAGAAGAAGATTCTCATTCTCGTCATGGATGACCCCTCCAAATCCGGCAGGCCCAGGGCAGCCAAAAGCGCTTCTATCAAAATTTAATTTGAAATGTCCCATTGGGCGTGGGGACCAAGATGGGTAAGACATTTCCACCATAAGTCGCCAATTCCTCACAAATTTGATCCTTCTAAAATTTGAAATTCTTTCCGCATGAGCATCCAGGAGGAAACTTGTCCCACAATTCTATTAATCAAGATATTTCTTGGAAGAGAGCTTCTATTAAATTTTCAGCTATTTCTCTCTTTCCATAAGGCCCAGACGATATGACCAACGTAGCATGAGATAAGTAATTTTTCGAGCTTAGGAAGATGAACGCTAGTAACAGTGAGGATTGTGGATGAGAGATCTTGAGAAGGACAATAATGCATGAGTATCCAAGAGGAAACAAAGGCCTCTTCTCTTGCTCATACAACTGTTCAGGACATCTGGACATCCCGTGATTTGAATGTATCCAGCTCCACGACATTGGCTTCTCTAGTGGTATTCTTCTTATATGGGACATTCGGGTTATTGAGGCTTCTGACTTTGCTCGGGGAACTTTCTCCATTAGTGCCAAGGTCCTTGACAGAGGTATGGGTAGCAGATGGTGTGTAGTCGGAGTTTATGGTCCAACCCAATATCACGATCGTCAGCTCTTTTGGGAAGATATTGGTAGTATCTGCGAGCATTGGCAGCTCCCTCTCCTTCTTGTGGGAGATTTTAATCTCACTCAGTACTGTCATGAGAAGACCCCCACCAGTAGACTCTCTACCTCTATGAGGCAGTTTGCTGACTTCATCGGTGCTTATGATCTTGATGAAATTGCTCTTACTGGGAAGTCTTTCACATGGTCTAATGGTCGCCAACAACCAATTTTATCTAAATTGGATCGCTTCCTAGAAAATGAAGATTGGTTGCGACTATACGACAATGCTATTGGTAGAGTTCGTGGGCACACTCTCTCTGATCACTGGCCCATCATGCTCGACATTGATTTTGGTCGTTGGGGCCCTCCTCATTCCACTTTGTCAACTTTTGGCTCAGTGACAATAGCTTCCCACTATGGTTTTTGATGGTTGGAGTGGCTTTGAGGTTCTTGGGCCTTGTGGTTGGCATCTCCCTCATAAGCTTAAGGCTCTCAAGCAACACCTCAAATCCTGGTGTTTGGGACAACGATCTCAGCAGTTTGATGAAAAAAGCTCGCTCCTCAACTAGCTTGTTGCCCTCAATGTTACTAAGGAATCTCAGAGTAAATCATTGGCTATCCCCTTCCCGGTCTCGGCAAATTGATAATCTCAGCCTGCGCTAGTTTCGTTCCATGGGGGTTGTGGAATGAACGGAATAGAAGGAGGTTCGATGCTAAAAGTGAATCTGAGGCAAGAGTAGCTGAAAGAGTGACAGGGCAAATATCCACCTGGCTTCTGACTAAAAAGCATTTTTGCTCTTTCAAGGGCACCTCCATTCGAGATAACTGGAGCAATCTAGCAAGGATGCACATTGGGACCAAGGTTCAAGTAATTAAGGAGTGAAATCCCCAGAGGTTGGTTACTTAAAATTGAATTTTGATGGCTCTTCTCTTGGCAATCCGGGGATCGCTGGTTTTGGGGGTGTGATTTCAGACTCATCTAGAAATCAGTGATTCTCTTTTGCTGGTCCGATAGGCATCTCAGACTCTACGTCGACAGAGTTACATGGCCTTCTTAATGGGCTTCAAGTGTTCAGAGACAACTGCAGTGGGCCTATTGACATTGAAGGGGACTCCAAGTTAGTGATTGGTTGGTGCCAGCGTAATTCCCCTCCGCCATGGAGGCATTGGGACATATTTTAGGAGATTTTAGATATTGCATCATCATTTTCTTGTATTTAGTCTCACATTCCGAGATCTGCAAATTTGGCAACTGATGTGCTTGCCAAGCAAGGAGCTTCCCTGCAATCTCTTGTTGGAAGGGATTTGCTCCCTCATCCTTTGTAAATATTCTCTTGTTAATATAAATACATCTTTCTCAAAAAAATAAGGAATCTCAGAGTCTCACTTTCAGTGAGTTACCCCATAGCTCTTCCGTTCAAAACCAGCTTCAAGCTTTTGTTCATAATGAGCTCATCCGGTGGAAGCAATTAGCTCGTTTTCAATGGCTCTCAGAGGGGGACACAAACACCAAGTTCTTCCATGCCAAGCGTCGGGCTAATCAGATTACCTTACTATGTGTCAAAGGCAAGGTAACTTCCCATCGGTCCTCCATTACTAACTCTTTGGTGAGCTTTGTTTGAGGGTCTCTACACTGAAACTTGCCAATCGAGGCCCCTTATTCAGAATGTCCACCTTAAGAGAGTTCCTGAAGCAGCTGCCGGCCTGATTGAGCTCCTTTTCTCTATGCGTGAAATTGAAAAGGCTACCCTTGGCCTTCCTTGTGACAAGGTTCCCGGTCCTAATGGTTATAATGGAGAGTTTTACCGTCATTGATGGCCTACCATTAAAGAAGATGTTTGTTTGTTTTTTTAAATGATGCTGAATTTTATTAAATCAAACCATTATAGAAGATGTCATTGTCATAGTTCATGACTTCTACCGCAAAGGGGTTACTTACCATAGCATTGGGGCCTCATTCATTGCCGTCTTTCCCAAAAAGTCAAAATGTTGAACAGCCCCCGGACTTCCGCCTATAAGTCTCACCACAAACACCTACAAGATTCTCGCCAGACTTCTCGCCAACAGGCTTAAAGTTGTCCTGCCCCCGGTCATCCACCATGGGCAAAGTGTTTTTATCAAGGGCCGGAATATCCTCAACTCTACCATGTCGAGACATGAACTTCTGCACTATTTCAAGACGATGAAGCTCCCTTGATTTGTCCTCAAGCTGGATTTTGAAAAGGCTTTCGATAGGGTCAATTGGCGGCTCCTTGATCACCTTCTCACCAGAATGGATTTTGCCAAAGATGGCGTTTTTGGATCAACAGTACTGTTTGCAGTCACTACAAGGGGTCTCCCGGTATCCGGCAAGACGACCCATTGTCCCTGCTGCTATTCAATGTCATTGTTGAGTATCTCTCTTCCTTGGTCTATTCAGCCAAGGAGAAGGGGTGGCTGATACCTACAGCTGATCTTGCGGAGTTCGACATCGCTATCCTTCAGTTTATTGATGATATGATATGCTTTGGTGTGGGTACAATGGACCAAATCAGAAAACTTCGGGCCCTTTTGGAATTATTTGAGGTTTCCTTAGGTCAATTCATAACCTAGAGGAAAACTACTCTCTTCAGTTATCACATCGACCCCGAGACTTTGGGGCATATGGCAGAATTCTTGGGCTGTTTTCTGAGCACTACTCCATCGACCTACCTCCGCCTACCACTCCTCGACAATAGACCGAATGCCAACCTATGGTATCCTCTGATTGAAAAGTTTGAGCGCCAATTGGCTACATGGCATGGTAAGTTGCTCTCCACTACGGGAAGGCTCACTCTCATGAAATCTTATCTAGCGGGCATCCCAAATTATTATCTCTCCTTTGAGCAGTGCCCGTTCTTTGTTTGCAAAAGAATTGACTACATCAGGAAGCACTTCTTATGGCGAGGATTCGAGGACTCCTTCCGCTATCATCTAGTCAACTAGAACGAGGTTTGCTTGCCTCGAATACTTGGCGGGCTTGGTGTCCACCTCACAAAAGAAATGAACCAAGCTCTCTCCTCTTCAAGTAGATTTGGAACTTTAATACTCAGAGACCCTCTTGTTGGAGAGTCATGGTGGCTTACAAGTTATAGTGCCCTCGTCCTTGGCGGTTTGAGGGGGGGAGACAGAGACACCTATCCCCCATATGGAAATCTCTCTTTCCCCTACTCCCTCTCATGAAGAGTGACACCACTTACTGTGTAGGTAATAGGCAAAGACTCCTCTTCTGGTATGATGCATGGTGCGGGAACAAACCCCTTATGGAGGGCTTCGATTCTCTCTTTGCCATCACTTCTCGGCAAAACGCCATCATTGCGGATGTTTGGCACAACCAATCTTGGGACTTCCACTTCAGGAAGGGACTCCGAGACAATGAGACCAACAACCTATGTGCACTTCTTGATAATCTTGCCCCTATTGTGGTTTGGGAAAGCATTCCAGACAAGATTGTTTGGATGCCGAACAAGAGCGGCCTCTCTTCAGTGGCCACTGCATACTCTCACATCAGAGGTTGGACGCCCAACCCTCTTGAGCACGATGTTGCTATTGCATGGAAGCTTTCAGCACCAAGCAAAATCAAATTTTGCATATAGACAACTATCAAAGGGAAGAGTCTTATCACCAACAATTTATTCAGAGGGGTTTTCACACCCAAATGTGATTTGCCCTCTCTGTGATGTGTGCAACGAATCAGTCAAGCATGTCCTCCTCCATTGTAGTTACTCTTGGAAACTCTGGATGGGTGTCTTCCAAAAGATAAATCTTCAGCTTGCCCTCCCGCATGACCTTATTGGAACCATTTGGATGGTTAGAAACACCCCTCTCCCCAAGCTTGGAAAGATCCTCATATCTGCTTGTTTTGCCTTGGTGCATCTGGTTAGAGCGCAATAATTGGCATTTTAACCGCAAGTCCAGCAGCATCGAGCGCTCTATTGAGTTGGTAGTGGGTCATATTGCCAGCTAGCTTCACTCTCATCAAGAATTCTCACCCACATGGTGGGCCCGTCCAAGGCTATTGGCATGGTCAAGTGGTCCCCCCCCCCCCCTCCCTCCCTCCCTCCCTCCCTCCCCTCTGGGCAGCATCAAATCAAACTTTGATGGTAGTACCTTGTGTTGCTCAGGCCTGGCGGGATTTGGAGGCGTATTCCGCAATTCATCAGGTGAGGTCATTTTATCTTATGCGGGTCCTCTGGGTCTTGCTGACTCTACCACAGCTGAAGTTTCGGCCCTCCTCCACGGCCTGAATATTTTCGAGGAGCAACTATCCGAACATCTTCTCATTGAAAGAAACTCTAGTGTCGTTATTAGCTGGGGGTCGGGATCGGCTTCTTCCCCTTGGCGTCACTAGCCTATCCTGAATTCCATTTTTGATGTTGTAAATGTTGTTTCATGTTCCTGGAACCATGTAATCCATTCTGCAAATTCTTTTTGCCGATAAGTTAGCTAAAGTTGGGACCTCCCTCCATTCTCTCACTGTAAGGGGCAATCATGCCCAAGAAAACTCAATGGATCATATCATTAGAGCATTGTCCCTTCACTTTCTCAGTATGTTAAAATCAGCAAGCAAGCATCCCATACAGCTCTTATCTCCAAGTTTTACAAACCTACCCAGGGCTGGTCAAATCCTCTGGAAAGCTGTCACCACTGCAGTCATGGTGACTATGGGAAGAAAAAAATAGAAGAACATATGAGGTCAGAAAGTTCTATTGGCAGTGTGATTAAAATCATCTTGCACAATGTCTTAACATGGGCACTTCATCACCCAATAGCATTGGAAGCTCATGTCCACCATCTCAACTGCAACACCAACAAGAATTACCCCATGGTCCCTTTTGGAAGTAGTTGGCTCAAATTAAACTTAGACAAAAGCTCTGTAGTCAACCTAAGACCAGCTGGTATTGGCAGGTTATTTGGGATCACATTGGTAAAATGTTACTGAAATTCTCTGGCCCCCTACGCATATCAAAGCATGCCTCCATGGAATTCCGAGTTACTTTCTCTATCTATTCCACTGCCTTGCAGTAATTAAAAATCGGGTAGAAAGTCTCAAAAAAGATTTTTGTGGGGTGTTCCCAATGGAGAGAAAATATCACTTAGTTCAATGGGATGATGTATGTCAACCCTTACATCTTGGCAGTCTCGGAATCCGTGATATCGCAACTATCAACTCTGCTTACCTTCTTAAATGGATTTGGAGATTCAACTCATCTCCATATTTGATTTGGAGGGCGTTTGTTGCTGCCAAAGGAAACAAATCGAACGGTTGGTGGAGACTGAAGGGAGCAATCGGTACCCCATGTCGCCTGTTTGGAGGAAAATCTCGTTATTGCTCCCTGCTTTCAACAAGGCAGTCAAATGCCACCCGGGTAATGAAAGTACCACAAAATTCTGGATGGATTTATGGCTAGGGGACAAAATCCTTGACATCAGTTTTGGTCCTATCTCCTTATGGCCAGAGAAAAAAATGTTTCTATTTCGGACTTATGGTCTGAACATAGCAGTTGGACTCTTAACCTTTGGAAAGCCCTCACAGACTCAGAAGCTCTTTTGGCCTAAAACCTTCTCTCTTGCCTATCCAAAGTAAAAATCCATGAGCACATGTCGTCTAGACCTCATGCCCAAAAGGAACATTTCCTACAATTCTTGCCTACAACTTTCTTCGCAGCCCCAACCCTCCCAACCGCATCACCCTACTATGATTGCCCGATCCATGCTTGCCCCGTCTCGCACGAAATTCTTTATCTGGTGTGCTTGCAAAGATAAGATACTCACATCCTATTCCCTTATCAGACGGGATACCCCGTACAAGACCCTTCCTACCCGTTTTGTCAAACTAATCTAGAAATTGTCACCCATGTCCTCCTTCATTGCCAATTTGCACAAACAGTTTGATCCAACCTCCTAAACAAAATCGGAATTAATTATTGTGTGCCTCAAAATTTACCTTCAATGATCCTCTCCATCATAAACACTCGTCTCCCAAAACCGGGCCACCACAAGCTGAACTTTGATGGTAGTACCATTGGCTGCCCAGGTCCAGCTGGATTCAGAGGAGTTATTCATGATGATAAAAACCATCTTCTCTAAACTTTTGCAAGGCCTTTGGGGATCTCTGATTCTATTACTGTAGAACTCAATGGATTACTTCAAGGACTCATAGTCTTCCAATACCATCTCATTGGGCCCCTCATCATTGAAAGGGAGTCGAAGGTTGTCATCAATTGGTGCGCAAAAAGAATTCACCCTCCCTGGAGACATTGGGACATTTATTTAGAAATTTGTAACATAATTTGTCGTCTAAATTGTACATGGACTCACTCCCCTAGATCTGCCAATCATTTGGCAGACTTACATGCTACACGGGGATCTTACCTCCAACACCTTATTGTGGAGGTCAGCCCACCCCAATAGGTTGTATTTTTTCTCTCTGATTTATTGAATATTCACACACATTCCTTAAAAAAAATATGCAACTTCACTAAAGCAAGATCTCAAGCCTACTTGTAGAGCTTGATTAACAACTCTTCAGCTCCCAATGGTAATTGAAGAAGACTCAGCCAATGTCCTTAGCAGGATGAAAAGAAATTTCTCCCCCTCCTAAGGGTGGTTGAAATTGAGCTCTATTGATGAGCTCAAGAGGAAATCCACCAAACCTTGGTGAAGGTGGGGGTGTCATTAGGAACTGTTCTGCCAAATCCTCAAGGTATACTCCAACAATGCTTCTGAGATTCAACTGAGGTGGAGCTCCAGGCCCTTTCGTGTGGAGTGAAGGTTTTCTGTAGTACATTTTCAGGTCCTTTGGTGATTGAGGGTGATTCTTCTTACTTCCATTCTGAAAAATCCCCACCCTAGAAGGCCATGCATGTTTTTTATGAAATTGTGCATTGGAGATGGCAATATGTGGGTTCATTCCCTTCATAGTGCTAATTATGTGGTTGATTCATTGGCTCATCATCGTGAGGATCTCCCACTTCTACTTGTTTCTTTTTTTTTAAAAGATGCTGAATTTTATTATGACAAAAGCTCAAGACAGCAACTACAAATGGGGGAAGCTTTCCCAAACAATGAGAGATTGTTGGGAAGTTCTGAATGTAGCCAATTTATTAGCCAAAGAGTTGGCTGATCTAGGAATGAGAGTTCAATTACAATGAATAGAAGACACGACACAATGTCAGCAATACAATCGGTGATAGGCCAGTGATGCCAAAGGGGGAGCTATCTTTTGAACACAAATTGATGACAGTCTTTGAGTCTCCTTCAGTAATTAGTTTGTCATGGAGACGTTCCTTGAAGATTTGGAGGCCGAATAGAAGAGCATTTACTTCAGCAGTATTTGATTCAGTCATGCCCACCGGCCCAGCATAAGAAAGAATAGGGTCTCCATCGTTGCCTCTGAAAACACCACCTGCTTCAGCTGGCCCAAGATAGCCAATAGCACTACCATCAAAATTGAGTTTGATGTAGTCGCAAGGGGGGGGGAAGGGATCCCTGATGGCCATAACTGGAGTCCAACAAGGGCCCGTCATATGAGTGATCAACCTCCAATTTTCACGAAAGGAAACACCCGATAGAGCGGTAAACTCCTTTCTAATATGTAACCAGCTCGAGATAAGGCCCACAGCAAGTGAAGCCGTATTGTACACTTTGCCTTTCGATGTTGATTGACTTTGTCATTTTCTTTCTTTTTGTATTATTGTGAAGAAGCTGGGTTTTCCGTTTTGTACCTTGTAAATTCTCTCTTAAATAATTATTGCCATTCTCAAAAATAAAATAAAAATACAGATATATGTGATTGACTGAATATCCAATCACAGGACACTAAAGGCTGCAACTAATATCTCTAACACACTAACTAAATAGGTGTCTCAAGGCATTCTCTGTTGGTGGGGACTCTTCCCCAGTTGTATCCAAAGCTTGAGTAAAATCCTCTCCCTCAAATCTGTGACTGGCTTCTTACTTGAAGTAATATAGACGAAGAACATAACTATTTAAAATAATAATAAAAAATTCAACTATGAGAATTTCTAAAAATACAAGGAATGAGGGAATAAAAGAAAAATCAAAACCAAGATATACATTGTGGTCTGACAAAAATGAAATTTTTTTTTTTAAATGATGCTGAATTTTATTAAGAGAGCTCAAACGAGCAGATTACACAAGGGTCATTGAAATTGTGGACGCATGCAATATTCAAAAAGCAACAGAAGCCCTGCCGACTAAGATTGTGGACACATGCATTCTTGCAAAATCCACTCTCTCAACAATAAGAATTAAATCTATTTTATAAGGGTATGAGGATCAGCGAAATGAAACAACTTGAAGGACATATTTATTTAGCAACAGAAAAAAAATGAATCATATTCTTTTAGGCAGTTCAAATTATGTTGAGAAGGAGAAAGAAAAATCCACCAAAATTAATGGCTAAGATACCTGACAACCCACCCTGGAGAAATAGCAAGCAATGAAGAACAAAACAGACCTGAAGCATGTTTAAATCGTTAGAAAACTGTAAATTCTAAGTAATGAAGACCTAAACTACATCATCATTGAAACATTCATTTCCATGAAATTGAAGTTGGATTACATGAGTAGCCCTTCTCCATTCTTCCTTTTTCCTTATTACTAACTTCTCCTCTCCAGTTTAATAAGGAGCCATAATAAGAATACATACACTGAAGGGTTATTTGTAAATATTCGGAGATCCCACACATCTTGTGGTACAATAGGTACATTTACTAAGTCCTGCATAAAAGGAAAAACCACAAAAAATTACAAGTTTTATATTAAGCACAGGAAAAAGCATAGAGAAGTGCTAAAAGATGAAAAAGGTTGTGACCACATTACATTTAAAATGATGTTCCCCAGGAGCACCAACGCAGCATCAGCCTGTGATGCATAACACATGTAAGCATCACAGTAGAACTGCACTCTGACAAAATGTATGAAGCCCACAAAATAAAAGAAAAAAGAGGGGCATAGAGCACCAAACTCTTCTCATTTACGTTCCCATAAAAAAGAAACCACTCTTCTTACATAGGGTAATACTTAATGGGTGCTAAGGTTCCAAATGAAAAGACACCAAATTCTTTGAGACATGAACCCCGTAAGCTGGTCAAAACAAATTTAACACTCATTGTAGTTTTTTTTTCAAATAGAGCATATACATGAACATGAACACTAGATCAAGAAGTCAATTTCCTCTATAAGGAACTAGGAATTAGGATGAAACAGGATCAAGAATAATTGGGATGGCCAATGGTGGATCCAGGAGTCCACTAGTCCAGAAACCATGGGATGCAGCAAGAGGAGAATAGATCTCAAAGAGAAAGAATACAAGCCATGCACTGTATCTGATGGAATATAAGGTTTTGCAGACCCTACCAGTGTAGCCACATTGGTGAATACAGGCAGCCAATGCATCAAGCAACTCCATATAGTATACCAACCACCTTCAGACTGCAAATATGACCAAACAAATAAGCATGTTTACTTCCAATGATTGATAAGACCAACCATGCTTTGGTAAGACCAAACATGCCCAGAAGATTTTATAATAACTTCAAGTAAATTTTCTGAGCTAGAAGTTGAAAACTAATAACTCCAAATTTTCAGTAAATCAAAAGGAACATGAAGAGAGAAACTTTGAGGAATATCTGCTGATCCTTAATGATCCTTTGATTAGCAAAGCAAAAAAAAACACAAATGACTAATCTTGCCACCTAAGTTTATTTATATGTTAGCAGAAAAAAAGGTGACATAAATTGTTTAGAAATAAAGAATAATTCATGGTGTAGAAAAAAGGTATATGGATCTTCAACAATGACAACCTCACTAGATGCAACGGCCAAGCACTGGGAATCATCGCCTTTTGAAGTGTAGAGCAGCAGCACAAGGGAAAGCTCATGGAGACTCCTTCAGGATTGTTGTCAATATGAATATGTTAATCATTTAACAGAATAGTCTCATTAAAATGTACCAGCATTTCAAAATAAATATATTATATTTTCGTATCAAACAAGCCATATCATCGACCAATACCCAAACCTTCGTTAAATCAGACCAGATGAGAACATTATACACCTACACATTGACAACCCTATGGTAGATGTCTGCATTTTTTTTTATTATAAGTGAGAATTTTATAAAGACAAGAAGCGAGAAAGATACAACCTATGGTAGATGTCTGCATTAAGTGTCTTCTGTGCCCACTGGACAAGCTTACCGTCCATTTCTTTGACAAAATGTAATCCTCAACTTTTTTCCAAATAAAAGGTAGAAAATAAAGCCCTAAAAAAATTCATTTTCCTAGAGAACCTTCACTATTTAAAAGCCACTTTAGAGGAGAGAAGAATACATACATAATAATTAGTTGTATGGATAGAGAAAACCGCCACCATGGTGTTTCTTAATTTTTTGAAGAAACTGAGGACCGGTGTATACATTTGAACATAGCATAGTGCCATGCTCTTAGTAGTACTAACTTAATTGCAAACACATTGGCTATAAAATGGGGTTGACCAACAAAATCTCATTGTGTGAAATTCCTTAGATGTGTTGGTAAGCAAGCACATGCAATGCAAGGACACAACCACTCTAACCTAGAAACAATAAAATACACTCAAACAAAATCAAGGAGAAATACACAATAAATACCAAAGACAACCATCCAAATTTAAGGAATGCAAAATAACATTGGCAGGCATGCCACAATTTAGTCACCAGAAGAGCATACCGCAGCACCCAAATCAGACCATCATATGCGTGCAGTTTGTTTCCATCATTGAGAATCCTGCACAGGCAACCCAGCCAGGATTAAACCATCCATACATATAGATGCATATATATTTTCCATTCATAGCATGAAATGTCATGAAAGCTAACATTAGTAGTTTTGACCATGACTGGTTGCAGGACACATAAGCCCATAAGATTCACAGTCTTACATCAGTGATAGATTGTCCACATGCATGGGTGAAACCATAAAGATATAGTCTACCTGTAGCAGATAAATATACAACTGAACAAAGTTGAATACCTCTCAAAATTTTCACATATCCCCTCAAAGCAGTCAATGAGAATAATATCACTCACTCGGGAATGATAATTCTGGATAAGAAAACAAAAGGCACCATACCTATTTCACAGAACGAAATAAGAGTATAAGACAGAGTGCACATAAAAAACTAACACAAAATAGTAACTTGCATTTGTTTCCTCTGTACATAAAGTGCAAGCTACAACTTTTTTTGTTTTGAACATAAAATACAGTAGAAATTTGAATCCTCTCATCCAAAAAAAGTTTCAGACATAAATGCACAGTTCAAATAAACATTTTTTTAAATGGCCAAGTTTATCATCACCAGTTGCTTTTCCAAGTAACCCTCAGTAACTAATTGAGGCAAGAAGCATGCATGTAATAGAGCATTCCCATCAAAGATACAATAATGTCACCAAGTCACATATTGATATTATACTTTCTGCATGTGTTTTTTTTTTTTTTGAATAATGATGTATAAACTATTAAATAGAGGGAGAAGAGTACAAACCTAACTAAGTGGACCTTCCTCCACAACAAGGTGTTTGAGTGAAACGCCCAACTTAGTTGAGTGTCTACCAAATGATTGGCAAACCTAGGGGTGTGTTTCCAAATACAGTTTAGAAAAGAAATTAAATTACATATATCAAAATACATATCCCAATGTCGCCAGGGAGGAAGGGTTGACTTTGCACACCAGTTTATGACATTTTTAGAATCGCCTTCGATAAGGAGGGGACCCGCAAGAGGGCTTTGGAAGATCTAAAGCCCATTGAGCAGTCCAGAGAGTTCTGCAGTGGTGGAGTCGGAGATTCCAAGCGGCCGAGCAAAGGAGACAAGGAGACAGCTTTTTTCATCATGGCTAACTCCGCCATAACCCGCAGGACCAGGACAACCAAAAGTGCTACCATCAAAGTTTAGTTTGTAGTGGCCCGCCGGTGGGGAAACCCAAATTGCATAATCGGGGGACAGGAAGGCTGCATTAAACCAGCTACCAACTGCAAGTTCCCTCTAAGATTGGAGCCGCTAAGGCTACTAAACTCCTTCCGAGTCAAGAGCCAAGTTGTTACATGGCCAGCAATATTATCTATCAATATTTCTATAGGGGTAGATTTTTTTTTTTTGAAATGAGATGTGTAAGCTGAATTAAAAGAAAAGAGAGATTACAATACCTTTCTAAACAGTGCCTCCTTCCACAACAAGGTGTTGGGATAGGGGTAGATTTAAAATTAAATTTTTGGCTATTTCTTTCCTTCCATAAGGCCCAAAGGATATAACCAACGCAGCATGAGATTAGCAACTTCCCAAGCTTCAGTAGTCTAGCACTAGTAATTGAGACAATAATGGATGGCATATTTTGTGAGGAGTACTATAGACCGATTTTATTTAGGAGACTAGTCCAGACAATATGGGCAAAATAGCAAAGTAAGGGGACATGGGTGGCAGTTTCTGGAGAATTTTGGCAAAAGTGACAAGAGGGTTTATGGACAGGGGTTCCGTGTTAAATTAAGAAATTTGCATGTGTCGTAAGCTATTCTAAAAAAGGAACTGAAGATCTACAAAATTAATTGCAGCTGGTCTCACAAAGGAATGTATTTGCCTTTTAATGTGGTTTTTTGTATTTTTTTATTTTTTGCCTTTAATATAGTATCATTATATCCAAAAAAAAATGTATCTAGGCCCCTCTTCCTTTACGGCCCTTCCAGAGGAAGATGGTGCTAAAAGTTTTTATTTCATAATAATGCTAATAGAGATAGTAACAAACTAAAGACAGCACCTTAGATTCCATTAAAAAAATAATTTTAAGAAGAAACAGATAATCCAAATGTTCAGCTCACCATAACCATTTGCCTTTAGCAAGAGCCTCCTTAAGACGAGCACAAGTTTTCTCTCTCTTCAACCGTTTATCCGTTGGTGGTGCCTTATATGTGTTGCCACAAGCCTGATACATGAAATTATGTTCAATTTATGACATTTATCACATCATGGGCTTCATGGAAAAATTTATCGGTTTGATGCAAACCAGATAAATAACAGAAGCTGCAAGATCCATCAAACCATGTTGTATGCTTGCCAAATTACCACCTTTATCATCCCTGAACATATTTCTATGTTATATATACAAACAAACAGGAGATCACAGGTAGCTAAGAACACTTCAAATGATAAGTTATAGAAACTCTCACCAGAGTGTACCAACAGTAGAATTACTGCATTGGTCCAGTTCCTTACCAACAACATCAAGAAGTTGCTCCAGCAAAGGAGCTACATCAGCCGTGCTCCTCCTCAACTTCAATTGTATTTTGGCATAAAGTATAAGACTAGTCTGACAAGAGAGAGAAAAGGAAAAGGGACAAAAATATAAATGTTGATGATAAGGTTCCCTGTCTCTGTGTGTGTGTGTGTGTGCATATATAGTTATGGACCTAATCTATCTAACCTTGTGCACCTAATTTTTAACTTGAATTGAATACTTAAAAATTGATTTATTCTCATTCTACATTTATTTATTATCTCATATATTCATATTGATGTTCTTTTTTTTTTTTATAAAGATGTATTGTATTAACAAGCGAAAATTTACAAAGGAAGAGGGAGCAAATCCCTAACAACAAGATGTTGGAGTGATGCTCCCTGCCTACTCTTTCATAACTTGAACCTTGGTCCCAAAATGCATCCTTGCCAGGTTACTCCAGCTATCCCGAATGGAGGTGCCCTTGAAAGAGCAGAAAGGCTTCTTCGTCAGAAGCCAGGTGGAAATTTGACCCATCACTCTTTCCACTACTCTTGCCTCAGTTTCAAATTTAGCATTGAACCACCTTCTATAACATTCGTTCCAAAGCCCCCACGACACAAAACTAGCACAGGCTGAGAGCATCATTTTACCGAGCCCAAGAAGGGGATAGCCGATGATCGACTTGCTAAAACTTATCAGATCCGCAGATATACAGAATTGCAACCCCAACTTGCATAAGACAGAGGTCCACACATTCCAAGAGAACTGGCACAATAGCAGAGTATGGCTGGTGGATACGGCTTCAATGTTGCAAAAAGGACATAGTGGATCTATAGAAGGGTGACCCCTTCTTCGAAGCACATCCGCCGTAAGGATCTTACTTTGGCAAGCACTCCACATGAAGAATTTAATGTTTGGAGGGGCACAGAGACGACAAACGAAGTAGATATCATGCTCACTTTGTGTTGAGTCCCAACCATTAATATGTCTGTATGCAGATGAAACTGAGAATTTACCGCTTTTGTCAAGCCACCAAATGATCTTGTCTGCATTAGAAGGCCTCATTCTGACATGATTCAAAGAATCTAATAAACAGCTTGCTTCCATAGCCTCCGTATCAGAAAGACCCCTTCGAGGATGAAGGCTCAAACCACCCCCCTCAAAAGCATCGGCTACTGATATCTCCCTTTGTGTGGAAAGAAGGAAGAAATTTCTAAAGGAGTTTCTCAAAGGTTCCTGCCCTGTACACCAATCGTCCCAGAATTTAAGAGACCTTCCGCTGCCAACAAAAAATCTACAAGCTGAGGAGAAATCCTGAAGAAGCAAATAAAGAGATCTTCATATTGAGGATAACCCTCTCCGATTTCCCCCGAACATCCACCATGAAGAGTTCCAACCCAACTTGGTACGAACCATATCCTTCCAAAGGTTTGAAGAATTTGTGTTGAACTTCCATATCCACTTAAGGAGCAAAGCTTTGTTCATTTCTTTTGATTTTCGAATCCCTAGTCCACCCAATCTCTTAGGCAGACATACTTCTTCCTATCTAACCAGGTGGTATTTAAAGGAGTCACTTGATCCTCTCCAGAGGAATCTTCTTTTCATTTTATCCATGGCTTTGCATACCGAAGAAGGGCAAGGCATAAATGATAAAGCATAGTTTGGGATGCCAACAATACATGACTTAGGATCAGTCTGCCTGCCTTGCTGAGGAGTCACCCCTTCCAAGTTGCTAACCGAGACTCAATTTTTTCAACCATCGGGTTCCATAACTTTGTGAAATACGCCCATGGAAGAGAGGGAGGCCAAGATACTTTGCTGGAAGAGTAGTTGTAGAGCAACCAAATAAATTTGCTATATCTGCAAGATTCACATGGTCCACATTAAATCCTATGAGAGAGGTTTTCCCCCAATTAACTTTCTGCCGAGATACTGTTCATATTGATGTTCATTTGAGATGTTTTCCTTTTTATCAATTTTTAATGATAAAATGGAGATTAATATTTTTTATAAAGCGTAAATTCAAATTGGACCCCTCTTAAACACTGCATTTCCAAATACAGCCAGTTAGATACCACATTTTCAAACATGGCCTCGTAATTTGTATTTAATGAAAAATTATGGTAGCACTTATTGGGCAATTAATTTTTAATAGACAATTAAGGTAACAATGTTAATGGTTTTTAACAGGAAGACTAAAATTATAAAAAATCCCTTTTTAAAAAGCTATTTATTAAAATTAAAATTAATTAAAGGCCCACTCAACTCCCTATCTTCCTCATAGTGAGGAAGAAAGGAAGAACGTGGCTGCCCTCTCCTTTTTTTTTTTTTTAAATGATGCTCAATTTTATTATGAGAGCTCAAACGAGCAGATTACAAGAGGGGAAGCTTCCCAAACAATGAGAGATTGCTGGGAGGTTCCAAATTTAGCCAATTTATCAGCCAAAGAATTGATTGATCTAGGAACGAGGTTCCAATTACAATGAATGGATGACACAATGTCAACAATACAATCAGTGATTGGCCAGTGGCGCCAAGGAGGGGGGCTATCTTTTGAACACCAGCTGATAGCAGTCTTTGAATCGCCTTCGATAATCAACTTGCCATGAAGCCGCTCTTTAAAGATTTGGATCCCGAATAGAAGAGCACTCACTTAAGCAGTATTTGAATCAGCAATACCCACCAGCCATACATAGGATAGAATAGGGTCTCCATTGCTGTCACTGAAAACACCACCAGCTCCAGCCGGCCTAGGTCAGCCTAAAGCACTACTATCAAAATTGAGTTTGGTGCAATCTTAAGGGGGAGGATCCCAGGTGGCCATAACCGGATTCCTACAGGGGCCTGCTATGTGCTTGATCAAGCCCCAATTTTCTCGAAGGGAGACGCCCGATAAAGAAGCAAACTCCTTCCTAGAATGTAGCCAACTCGAGATAAGGCTCACTGCCTGAGAAGCTATATTATCCAGGTTGCTAGCCTTGGAGTTGAATCTCCGGCTGCCCTCTCCTTGAAGTACCCAAAGAGGGGAAGGGTCACACTCCCTTCCCCTCCTACGGAGCAATTGGGGGAGAAGCCCGAGCACAGACAGGCAAGATGGTCAGAAAAGTAAAGTTGTTACAAAGAGAGATTACGGATAAAGCACAGATAGATGACGAAGATGACCTGACCCCCATAAGTAGGCCTAAATTTGTATTTTTAATTTTCAAAATTAATAATCAATTACTATCTTACCCTTAACTTTAATGGATTCTCTGGGCTAAATTTTTAAATAGTATATCCAACTGGCTGCATTTGGAACTATCCTTTTTTATATATAACGAAAAATGACATTCTTTTACATAAAGTAACTTCTCTAAGAAAGAAAAAGTTGGGTGCAGCCAAAGTTTATATAGACATACATACATATATGTATGTGTATAAATAGACATACATACATATATGTATGTGTATAAATATATATGCGTACATATATGTATGTGTATAAATATATATGCGTACATATATGTATGTGTATAAATATATATACGTACATATATGTATGTGTATATATACACATACATATATATATATAGAGAGAGAGAGAGAAAGAGATGAAAGATGGATAAAGTGGAGGTATACCTTGAATATGCGATCATGAGTGATTAGCCAAAAACGAAACACTAACTCTTGCAAAGCATTATGAATTTCCACAACCTGACAGCCTAGATTAGGACCTTCTTGTAATAAGAATGTATTAACACATTCAATGAGCTTACGTGTAATCTTCCCTTCATCCCTAGCAAAGGCACAAACAAGAAAAAAGTGAAAGAGGAGAAAATTGTAGGAACCACTAATAACAGCAATGAAGTATGACATTAATCTAAACTATAGCAAAATAAGCAGCTATATGATTAGTTGATCTTAAAATATGACTCCATGAAATAAAAACACGCATTTATAAAGAAAGCCTCAAAGGGATAGAATTTACAAGAAGAAAGAAATAAACAATATATAGTCAAAGAAAGAAAAGACAAAATTTAACATTGTAAAACACTACTGAAGTCAACATAGAATGAATCCATGAGAGGAAGATACCACCAACAACAAGGTGTTGAGGATCAGCCCCCTCCCTCACAAGGGAGTATGCAAGGAAATGGTTTCTTAAAGAATGTCCATCCACGTGATAGTAGCCCCACCAAGAGGTTCATATCCCATGAAAGTATTGGATGAGTCACAAATGTGGTTGTCATCACTAGATTGGTCACACTCAACCATCAAAGACCCCCCCCCCCCCCCCCCCCCAAAAAAAAAAAAAGAGGGAGAACTACAATACAATTAAGACCTTCAATCAATGGCCTCAACTCCGCCTTTACAGAACCTAATTGCCCAAATGTGGCAGAGCAAACAAGGATAATAAGACCATCACAACTGCAGAAAACACCTCCATCACCTGCAAGTCCTGGGTCTCCTCTTGAGCTTCAATCAAAATTAATTTAATTCACCTCATTGAAACTGAGCAAAATGTATCACAAAGCAAGCGGCAATTGTTCTCCAATTGTCTCAAGTATTAGCTCCAGGTACAAGGTTCAGCTCAAAAAACTTTTTTTTTTATATTCATGTGATGGCTCCTACCCACGACTGATTGCACAACCTTTGATATTGTGATTCTCCAGTTTGCAAATGATACTATTTGCTTCAGGGTTGGTACTATGGATCAAATCAGAAAATTGTGTGCCGTGCTGGGATTATTTGAATTAGCTTCCGGTCAAAGCATAAACTGGGGAAAAAACACTCTTCTTGGCTATCACATTGATCCAGCTGGGCTTCGGAATATGGCGGACTATCTGGGATGCTCTGTGGGAAATATGTCAGCTACGTATCTCGGGCTCCCACTTTTTTATTCTCGGCCTTCGGCATCACTATGGTCCCCCCTCATTAAGAAATTTGAAAAGAGGCTAGCCACTTGGAAGGGTAAACTCTTATCAACAGCGGGGCGTCTCACTCTCCTCAAGTCTTGTCTGGTGGGGCTTCCAAATTATCTATTATCATTCATGCACTGTCCGGCCTCCGTTTGCTCCAAAATTGATGCCATCCGTCCACGATTTCTGTAGAGGGGTTCAGAAGATACCTTCAGATACCATCTGGCTAGTTGGAAGGATATTTGCATACCTCATAATAGGGGAGGATTGGGTATCCGGCCTACAAAAGAAATGAACAAAGCTCTTATGCTCAAATGGATTTGGACTTTGTTCATTTCAACAACAAGCACAACAGTTTATGGAAGAATATGGTGAAATTCTTCCTTCAGTTTTCGGGTGCATGGTGGAGAGAGGGTGGCGCTGCTCACATCCTATCCCCGATATGGAAGTCAGTTTTCAAGCTCCTTCCAGTATTCAGAGATGCTACCGCATTTCACACAGGCAACGGAAGGACCCTTCTCTCTCAGAGGACTTTTTGGGGCTGCATAAGGTGGCAAGCAGCCTCACTTGCTCTGTGGTTGATTCATGGAGTGATCACTCGTGGAATCTTCCGTTTCATCGGGGATTAAATTATGAGGAATCGTTGGATTTTTGCTCTCCTTACTAAACTCCGCAGTACTATTATTCGGGAGCACTCAATTGATAACCTGATTTGGAAGCCCAGTAATAATGGCCGATTTACTATCACTTTGGCTTACTCTCGTATCAGAAAGCAAGACTATAGTCCTCATGAGCACGAGGCAAATCTGGCTTGGAAACTCTCAACACCTAGCAAAATCAAATTCTTCATGTGGTCAGCCATCAGAGAACATATTCTTCCTTCAGACAACCTTCATAGAAGAGGCTTCACTGCCCCCAATCTTTCTTGTCCCCTTTGCAATGAGTGTGAAGAGACGATCCAACATGTCCTCTTAAACTGTGGATTTTCGTGGCAAGTTTGGATGAAGATCTTTCTGAAAATCAGGCTCCAACTGGGGCTGCATAAGGACCTCTTTGGCACCTTTGAGATGGTTTGAGGGATTCTCCTTACTCAGTTGGGCAAGTTAATTCTTTCGGCCTGTCTTGCGCATGTTCCATGGTGCATTTGGCTCGAGCGGAACAACCGAAGATTCAACTCCAAAGCTAGCACCCCAGACAACACGGCTTCTCATGTCGTCGGCCTCATCTCGAGCTGGCTTCATACAAAGAAGGATTTTGCCACTTTATCAGGGGTTTCCCTTCAGGAAAATTGGAATTTGATCGCTCACATGTCTGGCCCTAGCAGAGCTCCTAGAATGGCTATCTGGGATCCTCCCCCTTGCGACTGCATAAAGCTGAATTTTGATGGTAGTGTTATTGGATGTTCTGGTCCAGCAAGAGTAGGTGGCATATTCGGAGGTCACAATGGAGACCCCATTCTTTCTTATGTTGGTCCGGTGGGCATTGCCGATTCTAATACTGCTAAAGTTAGTGCTCTATTGTTCGGCCTCCAAATCTTCAGGGATCGTCTCCATGGCAAGTTAATCATAGAAGGCGACTCAAAGACGATTATTAGTTGGTGTTCCAAAGACAGCCTCCCCCCTTGGCGCCACTGGCCCATAACTGATAGTATTGCTGACATTGTATCTTCTTTGCATTGTAATTGGAATCTCATTCCTAGATCAACCAACTCTTTGGCTGATAAATTGGCAAAATTTGGAACTTCCCAACAATCTCTCATTGTATGAGAAGGATTCCCTCCTTTGTAATATGCTCTTTTGAGCTTTTGTCTTAATAAAAATCAGCATCATTTCAAAAAAAAAAAAAAAACTTTTTTTTAAACGATGTATATATTAACAAAAAGAATTACAAAGAAACTGGGAGCAAATCCCTAACAACAAGAGATTGAAAGGTTGCTCCTGACTTGGCAAGCACATCTGCCATCGAGTTAGCAGATCTCAGAATGTGAGACCAAAAGAGAATACAAGGAATAACTTTTTCAACGACACTTCTAACAAAATGGAATTTGTTGTTGAAAGTGCAATTATTCCTTTCCTCCCAACTAGCAAGAGAATCTGCACCAATGAAAAAACACTGCAAAATTTTACCAGGTTTGGCTAGAGGCCTATTGATCCATGAAAGAAGAAACTAGAGAACATGTCTGGAAAACAGGAGTTCAACCCAAACTTTAAGAGGACAGCCCTTCAAACTTTAAAAATAAGGGGTACTGGATGAAAATGTGGTTCACTGATCGATAACTGGAATTATAAGCATAGAGAACTTGCTATCGAGTTGCATACCATGGATAATTAGTTCATCAAAAGTTTAAATATTACTTTTAATTGCACAAAGGGCAAATTGAGGGGGTTGGGTACACCAAGCCAGAGAGAAGGCGAGAAGCTTGGGCCATGGAGAAGCGAGGATGACATAGAAGGAAGAGATGGCTAAATCCCCTCAAGAGAGGCCATTCCAAATAAGGAGGAAGGAAGAGATGGCTAAATCCCCTCAAAAGAGTCCATTCCAAATAAGGAGATCCTCACCCATCCTTTACGGAGATAAAACTACAGTCCATAGCTCCCTCATCAGAAAGGTTGTGAGCAAAGTTGAGGTTCAAAGGGTAAATGGAATCACAATGGGACATAGAATCAAGGTACATAACATTATGTAAATCCTAAGCAATGCATCAACAAGGGAACAGTCATGAATCCAAGTATCAGTCCAGAACCTGGTGTAGTCCCAGAACAAATGTGAACCCCCGGCCCTTAGATGAATCTTTGTCACAATTTGCAAATTGATTTCCAAATGCTTGATGCACGAGAGTGGATGGTTTTAGTAGAAAGCCAATCCTCATAGTTTAATCTTACTTACAGACGATTACCACTTAAAGGCCAGAATTTTCAGCTCAGAAACACCACAGCCCTTTAGCTAGTAAAGTCCAATTCTTTGATCAGATTTTCATGTACCTTAATCACCAGAACATTTTCAAAGACACAGCTCATCCCATTTAACTAGAGTATAATTCGAATTTGTTATCAGCCCCTTTCCAAAGGGAACATTTTTCATGACCTCGGTTTTATTGGCAACAGAAACGGGGCAAGGAAGAGAGCAAGCAACCAAGTATGCTAGCAATGGTGCATTTCATCAATGTAACTCTTCCAGCAAAAGAGATAAGCTTCCTTTCTAAGTTGAGAGTTATCTTCCATATCTCATGAATGTGGTTTCAAAAGGAAGCAAATGGTCTCCCAATAAAGAGTGGCCAACCAAGGTAGAATGAAGGTCAAGAAGCCACTGTCCAACCAAGGGTTGAGACAACTCTTGAAAGGTCCTTAAAGGGCACATGAATCACATAAATGAACAATTTAACCCAACTGACTTTTTGCCCCAATTTTATTTCATAAATGGAAAAGAGGGCCTTGATGTCAATTATCTGGTTAATGGTGTCATCATAGAAGCAGATAATATCATTTGAAATTTTAAGATGGGGAGCTTAGACAGTAGAGCTTAAATTGGGGTGAGCCACAAGCCAGTTTAGCAGGGGTGAAAAGGGTAATGAGGGTTTCCCCAACAACTTTATAGAGAAGGAATAAAACGGTCACCCAACCAGTGGACTATGGAGAAACCATCTTTTTTTATGGAGAAACCATCTCACTATACGCAATTTGAAAATAGAACATTGTGCTGCCACATTTCATAGTGCCAATAGTTTCATATGTTCCAGACCTTTTAGATTATGCCTTGCTACAATTTGTTTGTGACATATTACAAAAGAATTACTCGCCTGTCAGAAAAATACAGACGAGGCCACAAGCAGAGCTATTACATGGAGTTACTAGTAAGTCATCAAAGGAGAAAGGAAAAAAAAGTGTGTGATGATAATTTCTCATGTGATCCCATTCAGAAAAACTTTGTCTCAACACCTAAAATGCTCAATAACTGTATCATTTGTTTCAAATATCACATCAATGCTTACAGGATCTTTTGAAACAACAACTATTTTTTCTTTTTCTTTTTTCTTTCAAATGTTGATTACAGGTGCACACTCACCCTTTCCCCCCAGTGAGACTTGAACCTGAGATTCACCTCCCCAACCATTGAGCGAAAGGCCCAATCCACTTTGACAAAACAACTGTGTTTCAATAATATTTTGCATTGGTAATTAACTTAGCCCTTCAAGTATCTTTTCCTAGAACTAACTGTATAGCAATAACAACAAGGATCAAAATGAAAACCACCACGCAACAAGAGAAAAGTAATATTTAAGTTAAGAGGACTTTTCAACCTGAGAGACAAATTTTAACTTTTATAAAAATAATACCAATAATCAATATAAAGATAAAAATTGGTTTACCTTACATTGGAGAAAATTCCAATGAATTTCTTAACAACATCATTCCTGATATTATCAGGAAAATCACCAGGTGGATTTTCCAGGAGGGAATGAAGAGTAAGCATGCAGCGGAATGTCTCCTCTTTGGTGTTGGAATGTGTGCTACGAATCTCACACATGGTTGTTTCTATCTTACTCATATATAAAAGTACTAGGCCTGTTTGTAAAATAAACTCCAGCATCATCATCACTATGAGAACCAGTCCATGATAGAGTCATCAAATGCTGCTTTAAAATGAACAGAACTTAGAAAAGTAACCATAACTTACTGCAATAAACCCGTTTCCTTATGTGAAAACTGTACTCTTTAACAGTCATGAGGTGCCTCAAAATGATGCCATATTCAGACTGGAAGCTAGGTACATCCCTTATAACATCCCATATGTGATTAAAGAGTGCCTTTATAACAGATAAAAGAAGCAGGGTTTGGCCTAAATCACAGAAAGAAGTTTAGTTAGGTCGATAACAGAACATCTGAACATTCAACAGACTATTTCAAAGATCCCCTTCATAAAGCATAAATGATGGTCATATGCAATAAAAGTGATATAATTCACTGGACGTCACCATTTCATGCATTGCTTTATGGTTTTCAATTGCACTACTCAGAAACTCAATAAGAAACACATTGAACAAATCAACTATAAGGACCTTGTCTCCTACTATGTTATCATTCTTTAGTCCATATGATAACAGAAATATTCTTTTTTCTTGAGAAAAAAGGAATAGAAAGCATAATTTTATTACAGGAAACATGTATACTAAATTTTAGCGACAAAAAACACCTCAAGTTTACTAGACTTCTTTTTCCCTATTTGAACTTCATGAAACTAAACATCCCGATGAATAAATGTGATGCAAACCAGAAACTTTGACATCTTCCACACGCTGAACGACAGTCCTTAGAGTTTTTGCAAAGATAAGCTTCGGCAACCGTCTTTTGCTTGCAGATATCTCCAGTGATATGCATTTTGTCAGCAACGTCAGAATAAACGGCCACGTCTCGGCTGCAACAAAAAAAGTGTTAAGTGCTACCTAAAAAAATATAAAATCGCAAAAAGTTAATAGCGAAAGTGTCTTCCAAAATGACGAAAGAGTCTGCAAATTGTAACTAAACTGTCTCTTACTCACCATGAGGAATCTCATTCTGTTTAAGACTTGCAGTATTTTTACTGAGCAAACTACAAAACGCGACAGATCTTTCTCCTTGTATCAAACAATTCAGCAATTTAACGCCGTCCTATTATACATTCCAAATGAACAAATAGATCAAAGTTCAAAATAGCCAGTGGTGATTCCAACGACAAGTTCAAAAGTCTTAGAGAAGCTTACTTCCCGATTTTTTACTTTCTCTGAAGAAATTTTGGCAATGACTTCTTCAATATCTTCTTCAATATCTTTCGCTGACATGATCCTGCTATTTCACTTCCTAGCCTTTCAAGCACCAAATTCAAGAGACCTACGTTCATTCGGTCCGAAAAACATCAACGAACGTAAGCACTCCGCGACAAGTACGACGCCGTAGAATCTAGGTTTTCGGACAAAGGCGCGAGTGCGGAAGAATGTAGTGCCGCTGCAGGGAGACTGATGAGTGAAGTAAAGAGGGTTTTGTTTTTGCAACCGAAACTCCTGGTCTGTTCCGAATGGTTTTGCGGGAAAGTCCCCGAAGTGTGCTTTTTGGTGTGGCAGAATACGCCTGTGACCCGTCTCAGGTGTTTTATCGTCCGGGCCGTTAGTTACCTTTTACTAAATACCCATACTATCGCAAATTCTAAACTAAACAATTAGTTTTATCAGAATAAAGTATTCTGTTAGAGAGAGATGACAATCTATGACCACACTATTAAGGAAAGTGTCAGTTTGCCCTCTCATCACTTTAAATCATTTTTTCAATCTCTAAAAAATAAGTATGTTCACTAAAATAATTGTAACATAATTAAATTATTACTTAAGGAATTAGGAAACACATAAACGAATAGTAAATTACAATTTTTGCCATAACTAATAAAAATTAAATTTTATCATTTGAGCTAATAAATAGCACAAATATTAATTTATTATAAAATATTATACTTATAACACGCCAAAGATTAAGAATATTATAATGAAGAGGCAATATTTGGAGGGTGGACTAATATTAAAAAGTATACATTTCAATGGATCAGAAAAACAATTTTGTTAGAGTAAAATAAATAATTTTTTATTGTTATTAAAAATTATTATTAAAATATTTAAGATTTATGGAATTAAAAATTAATTTTAAATCAATAATAATTTTAGAGTTAGAGTATTTAAAATTCTTTCAAATTTTTTTCAGAAGCCTTGAGGTTTCCAATAATTTTGGAATTTCACTTAAGTCTCTACTTATTCTGAAGCTTTAACTTCTTCATAATTTCAATTATAGAAAGGGAAGAAAAATAAAAAAATAAAATGCAGCCACATTTTAATAATATTTAAATTAAATTTAAAATAGTTAACTTTAAAATATTTTTCACTCTATTCGTTTATTTTGACATAATCTAATAACTTTAAAATGTAGATTACTTAATAATAATAAAATTAAATAAATATAAGTAACAATAAATTTTTATTATTATAAAAATATTCAATTATAAGTAACATTCAAAATATAATAATATTTTTTTATGTATTATACTAGAAATTTAGTTTCATTTAGACTAACTATTTAATATTTTAATTTTAATATAAATTTTTAAATTTAGTGAATTTCAGATATATTAGTTTGTTGATGAGGTTAAATTTTATTCTACTATATTTAAATTATCATAATTATTTAAATTAATTAAAAATAATAGATAATATTTAATTTACATAAATATTTCACATAAGCTATTAAATATGATATAAAATTTTCTTTCAATTTTTTTAGTATAACAACTTCTTATTAAATCTAATTATATTAACTTTTATATTATATTGGATTTTTAATATAATAAAAATACTATTATATTAGCTATAAAAATTATTTAAGTTTATTAACTAATTTATATCGATAAATTTAATTAAATATATTAATACTATGTTTATTATTTAGAAACATATATAACAATTTTGGTGATGTCAAATTTTGAGACTCAACTTTCACATACACACACAAAATATAGGTAATGGAAATTTGATAACTAATAATATTAACGATTTAAATTATGAAAGTAATAAAAATACTTACCTTTGATGACAACTGTCTATTTGTTGGAGTGTCAACTGGTAGATTTTGATATTTTATAGCATTATACATGGTTAACTACATCTAGTAGAAAAAATAGTTACCATGTTTTTCTATACTCATTTTCATACATATATGAACAAAATGTGACCGACCATGTTGTATTATTGTAATAGGATGAACAACTCATGCAATTGTGTCAATCAAATGAAATTTATATTTAGGAGGATAAAACCTATTACATTATGGGGTTTAATGGCTTGGGCCAAGTTGTAGCGGAGAAGAGAAAGGAATAAGAAGTGAAGAAAGTAAAAGGAGAAAACTAAAAGAAGGAGAAGGGTAGAGAGAAGATGATAATCTAGGGCAACTTGAGAGAGAAAGAGCTCCTCCTTGAGAATAGGACGAGTCTTCTCATAATCCTTTATTTATAATGAGTTTGAAATATTATAAAAAAGACTAAAATATCCTTATATCCATATACGGTAAGAGGCTAAAAGTAAACAAAAGTTACAAGTTATGTCATACATGTTTTACATAAGAATGGTTCATTTTCTGTAACACGTCCCTCAAATTGATGTATAAACTTCAAATATGTCGAGCTTGGAGTAAGTAGAGGTAAGAGGACTTTCTACTATTGCTTTGATAAATATAGCTACTAGTTATTTTATAGAATGTAATGCATGGATATGACACTAGCTTGTTTATCTCAAACAAGGTGGCAATCAATCTCAAAGTATTTTATTCATTTATGAAAGTTCAAAATTAGTTGCAATACGTTTGATTGTTTAGTTGTCACAATGAAGTTGCATGGGCTATTTTATAGGAAATTTGAGTTCAAATAACAAAAATTGAAGTCATAACAATTCACGCATTGCATGAGCGTTGACATGATATTCTGCTTCAACAACTTTGCCATCACACCTTTTTTTTGGCTTCGCCAAGTAACCAAAATTTTCCCACAATTGTGTATTAGCCAAAGACAATTTTTTTGCCATCAAGTAAACCTACCCAATCTGAATTTTCAAAACTTTCAATATTAATATGTTCACGATATTTATATAGTAGTCCTTGTCTTGAACTTTTTTAGAGTATAAAAAAACTCTTTCCAATGCCAACCAGTGGGGATGTTATGGTTGATGCATGAATTATTTGATAACATTGACAACAAATGAAATATCAGGTATTGTTACAGTGAGATAAATAAATTTGTCAACTAAACACTAAAATTTGCCCACATCTACATTACGAAAAAATTCAATACATAATTTAATATTCGGGTCTATAGAAGTATCAATTGGCTCAGACCCCAAGTATATAGCAGTTTCTTCCATGATATATAAAATATACTTCTTTTGTGATATAATTATATCATGATGAGATTGAAGAGCTTCTATCCCAAGGACGTATTACAACAATTGAAGTTCTTTTATTTAGAACTCCTTATTCAAATTTTGATTCATTTATTAAATTTCCTTATTTCACTGCTTGTTATGTAATATTATCTATATAAATAGGCGTAAGAATTATGCTCTAATTAATTTTTTTGGTGATAATAGAAAGATCATTTTCACACCTATTAAACCCAAACCAAATGACTTGTTTGCTAAATTTGAGAAACCAAACATGTGTTGATAGACTTCTTTGCTAAATTTGAGAAACCCAAACCCATAGATAGACTTGTTAAGTTGACATACCTTACCCCTCTCAATCACAAATCCTGGTGCTTAAAACATATAGACATCTTGATGTAAACCACCATTTAAAAAACATTATTGACATCTAATTGATAAATGAACCACTTGAAGTTTGCAATACGAGAAATAGAAACTTGAAGCAAATTCAGTTTAGTCATTGGAGAATATGCATCCTACTAATCAAATACCATAAGATTGAGTTTAGCATTTAGCAACTAACCTTGCTTTATGACAATAATACTATCATCAACATACTTCAATGTAAAAGCCCATCTAAAACTAACGGGTTTTTAAGAAGGAGATATGTCAACTCTAAAAGTGTTGTAGTTATATATGGTTGTCATACCTTGTTCCAAGACATCTTTCCATCTACGAGAAAGCCTCTCATTAAGTTTAAGGAATTGGAATAAATGATATGGTTGTCTAGAAAGAGAAACTACTTTGAGAATAACCTGTGAATGGAGCGAAAATTGTAATAGGATGTGGGGTAGAGAGCAATTTTTAACACAAATTTGTGTCGATTTACAAATAGAAATAGGTCAATCATCATAAGGTAGTCCGAAAAACTAAGTGAAAGTGGTGAATTACTTATCCTAGGATCATCACTTGACTATGTAGGTGATTGATCATCTATGGGATAGGAGACTTCTAGAGTTGAATATGAAATTTGCGCATCAAGTGATTGTGAAATATGTTACTCCATTGGAATCAATGGTCTCGACATCCCTACATGAGAGTTAAACCGTAAAGGAGGTTTACTAGAATAAAAGTGTTTATCCTCGAAGAATTTAACATTATCTGAAATAAAAGTTCTATAAAGAGGGGGAGCACAACATACATAGCTTTGTTTTTTTTGTTTTTGAGTATTCAAGAAAAATGCATTACATGACTCTTGGACCAACATTATTTTGGACAAAAGATAGACTATGAACAAAACAAACATACCAAAATACACAAGAAGATAATAGCAAAGGAGTGGAATTTGAAAATAACTTTGAAAAAGGTCTTTCACGTGAAGAACATTGGAGGCATTTATAAAGAAACAAACAGTGGTTACAACATGAGCTATGAAATTGTGGCACATTCATAGATAACATGCGTGAGAGTAACCTCTAAGAATAATGTATTTTTTTTATTTATAGTGCTTTTATGTTACGTAAAGATTTGAAATGAAAAGAGAGGTATCATTTGGCATTATCGGAATGGAAAACTTATGCCATTTTTTGAAATTGTGCATCAATCACTGTACAAAAATAATTAAATATAAAAAATACTTCAGATCTATCTTTTACTAAATAAAGCTAAGTTACATGAGTATGATCATTCATAAAGGTAACAAAAAAAAATTGATTGAGTGATGTTTGGACGTATACCATCCCCTCATATATTGATTGAACTAAAGAGAATGAACTTTTAAGTTAGTTTATTAATTACGGGTGAGAAAAAAATTATGTGGTGTTCCCCAATTCACAAAACTCACAAGACAAATTAGTAAGAGACTTTAAAGATAGAACTAGTACTCACAAGACACACAGAGAGGGTTGACTTAGCCAATTACGCTACTACATTGTTTGTTAATTTGATAAAGTCACAACTGATATAATTTGAGTATATATCCAAGAAGTAAAGACCTTCTCTCTCATGGCTTCCACCAATCACCGATTTTGTCCAGATGCCCTAAAAAACACAAATGAGATGGGAAAAAGTCATAATTTTTTTTTATTAATTGGCTGACGACATGAAGCTCAGTGGAAGTTGAGGAACAAATAAAATATTAGAGAGAGATAAAGAATACGATATAGTAGATATACCAATGTCTTATACTTTAGTTTGGAATACACCAACAATAGAAATAAATCAATTCATAATACAAGGAGACAATGAAGATAAGTTCCTATGAGATGTTTATAGGCTTAAAAAAATCATCTAAGATGAAGGGTTAGAAAATGAAACAAAAGAAAACATACACATAGTGGCACCAATGGTCGTGGGAGCACTATGTGATTAGGTCATCGGCCTCGTACTTTTTTGAAAAAAGATCATAGCCCTCCTTGCTTTATTATTTGGTAGTTCTAGTGGCTTAGTTTGTTCTGAAAAAATGAGATGTTTCGTGTAGCTTTCAACATTTATTTGCTATATAGCCTCAATAAGTACATTTATCTAAATGTTGATTATCCAGCACACAAAGCTCTACCACGGTTACCTCGACCTCCTCATCCTTTGCCTCTTCTAATACTGCTACTCCCCTTCCATTGGAAGAACATGATATAACGCTCAAATTGTTTAGCATGTGATTCTGGTACTTTGTTGAAATACTAAGTATGGTAGCACAAATATCGTTAAAATAAGGTTTAGTTTTAGATCTAATAACCTGTGATTTTGCAACATCAATGTAAGGTTTCAAATTGGCAAAACAAATGACTGAAACAAAAATATTTCTCTTTATTTTTCTTGAATGACAGTGTCTGTAGAATAGCGATGAGGAAGTTTTCATTCTCGTAGAAATACCCTGAACCGAACAAATTACTCATTGAGGTAGTCACCTTGCGTGGTCATGTACATCTTCTAGAAAACATCATAAAACTTTTTGAAATAATAATGAGCAGAATATAATTTAGCACAAGTTTTATAAACATCTTTAGTTGTGTCTAGATAAATAATGTTATTTGCAGTGGCCTCTTCCATGCTATTGATTAATCAACTTATTACTAGTATATCCTTCTTTAACCACATTAGGTGAGAGTTGTCTTTGTCATTGGTGGATGTGGGTGGCCTAGTTAGTTATCCAACAAGATCTCTACAAATAAAAAATAATTGTTAGACTAAGACAGAAAGGATAATTAGAGAGACCCTTAAGAGGAATAGTAGTAATTTTCAATAAATCATGCTTATTGAGTACAAAAATGGAACTCAATTATTTGTGAGAATTTTCTATCATGATTGTATTAGAAACTTTAAGCATTTGAAGTTCAATGATTTGCAAGAGACTTATGAATATTTAAAGAAGAACAAAAATGAGTTTTGTAGCAGCCAAGGACATGAATCAACTCACATGAACACAAGGGGTGTGAGTCACATGGTTTTGCATGAAAGGTGGAAAAAAAAACGTGGATGATGTTGGTTTTTCTATGCATGGCAAGTGTTCAATTTGAAAAATCGCATGAAAAATATATGTGAAAATCATAAAATTCTTCACAAGGTTTTAAGAGAGCTTAAATGTAAAACATGGCCCTAAATTTGGGGTTTCAAGCAACATAAACTCAAATTTCTAAAAAAAATCAACAAGGATGAATTCACCCAGGTAAGGAATTGATTGGATTTATTCTTGGGATCAAAGACACTCAAAAATAAAACTTGAAATGAAGGCAATACAATGGAATAAAACCAAGTTGGATTTTGACCTCTCTACTCCTTGTTCTAGTATGAAAAACAATGCATGACAAGGGCAAGACAAATAACTTGAATATCAGACTCAGAGATTGATTTTTTTCTAAGAAAATAAAAAAATATTGTTGAACTTATCTAGCTAAGGTTTGTAAAAAAAATTATAGCTTATTAGCTTCTCTGCTATCACATCCTTTCTTCTTCCTAATTATAGACGAAAATATTTTCATAGAGTAGATTATTTGAAACTCTAAAACCCTTGTTCAGATATCATGTTAGATTCAAGGTTTGGTGACTCAGGGTGTTGTAGAGGAGAAGAGATGGAAAGAAGAAGAAGAGAAGTAAGAGGAGGAAACTAGATGAAGGAGAACAAGACTACTAGTGAGAAGAGAAGAGTCTATAGCAACTTGAGAGAGAAATAATTCCCTCTTGAGGATGGGAGGAACCTTCTCTCAATTCTTTATTTATAATGAGTTTGAGATATTATATAGGGACTAAGATACCCTTATAATAAGGGGTTGAAAGAAAACATAAATTAGAAGATATGTCATGCATGTCTACATAAGAACATTTTCATCTTCTTCAACAAAATCCCATTGCACATGTTTGACTATTTGTTTTTCTTGTACACCAATGCTCACATAGTTGATTGAAATTATAATTAATTTTCTCACATATTTCAATGGCATAGGCGCATAAATATCGATATGAAAGAGGATAAATTTATATGTCATTTTTCGCATATCAGTCTAATAAAAAATTCATTGTGACACATACACATCATTCACACTATTGTGATATAAACTTTTTCTCTACATTTACATTATTTCTCCTCTTTAAACATCAACAAAAGGAGTACAAATAGATCTATTTTTTATCGCGTTGTTTTTTGCATTTTTACAAAAAAAAATTGTTCAAATTTACAAAAAGTTCTTGTCAATATTGTTTGCATAAAAAAAAAAAATTTCATTTTTAGGATACTATTGAAACTTTTAAGATACAATTATAGTTATCACATAAATCAAACATTATCATCATATGTCAGTGATCAAAACTCAAGACACAAATCCCCCTCTGTTAATAACTCCTTAACCACTCACATTGTTGTCTAATCAATTGCATTGAATAATCAAATTCCATAACAAATACTTTTCATGCACAAGATAACATGAGACCAATAAAACTATCATTTTTAACAACTTCTTGAATTTAGCAATTTTATGATGCAAACAAAATTAATGAAAACATTTTAGGAAGAAAATTATTTTGGACATCAAACCTTTTTTGGCCATATAAAATCATAGTAAGACTCTCATTCTTTGAACAACCAAATGATATAGACAAGTTAAAAAATTATTCCCAACTAGATTAATTTTTAATTAAGATATTATAGAAGCAAGAAGAAATAAATCATTGTTCCCATGAAGAGCAACAACAATCAACAAACACCTAAAGTACTTCACATATAAATGTCTTATCAAAACAAATAAAAGGTCTACAATAGTTAAACCCTTCAATAGATGGTCCAAGTGTCCAAAGTACACATTTAAATCTCATTTCTCGACTAATTTAATCACAATACAAAAAGTTTTCATTACCTAGATTTGACTCTTTTATTGCATTCAAAAACTTTGTAAACAAATTATATGAGTCTACCCAATTACCAAGAATAGTTTTTAAAGCTATACATTTAGTTTGCCATGCATTCTCATGTATAATATGAATATAATAGTATCCTTCATAATCTGTTTAATATCATCATGAATTAAGGTCACAAATGGCCTAATAACATTACAAATAAAAGATGATGTGTATTACAGATGATCATAACAAGTAATAAGATTAACGCATATATGACTCTCCAAGGGCATCCATCATGAACTCATTTGACTTTATGATCATTAATATTAGATTTCAATGTATTATATTCTACATATCTTTAGTTAAATATTTCCAAAAATAAGCTTGCAATTGAGATTTATCCTCAAATACTTAAATCACACTTACAAGATCTAAACTTAGATCCAAATTTTCACTTATTTCAAGAATAGTATTCACTCTCTTAATGTCACCCTCCCAAACGTTTTCATGTAAATCTAGGCACCCAAATGCATTTTAGGTACATTATTAAAAAAATCAACTTCTAATATCTTAATGATATCCCTCAAGGTCGATGGCAATTGGCATACTTCTATTAACATCACTACCATTAATCTCTAATCAATATTATCATATTGAAGTTTTCACTACCGTCCTCACTAAAACCCTTTAAAAATTTACATAAAACATAAATACTCATAGACATACAATTTACAATTCAAACATCAAATAATGTAGTTGTGTATATATATTACCATGGTGAAAATGATCTACTCTTAGATAATACCGATGCTATAGGCAACGGGTTAGAAAACTTCACTCATGCTATTGTGTATTAAACCTATATTTGATAGTGATTGTTATTTAAAAACACTTTTTGTATAAAAATTATTACAATCGATATCGTGAATATAAATATAAATACTTACCCCTCTAAATCACCAAATCTATTTGACAATTTTAATAGATGAGATATTATACCATATCCAAAGTCTGGATGCCTCTTACACTCCCTTCCATGAGCTTTGTCTTAAAACTATTCTTTTCAAGTTAATCTCTACAATCATAAGTTGATTATTTTAAACCAAAAAATAATAATTAAGTTTAATGTAGTTGTGTATATATATTACCATGGTGAAAATGATCTACTCTTAGATAATACCGATGCTATAGGCAACGGGTTAGAAAACTTCACTCATGCTATTGTGTATTAAACCTATATTTGATAGTGATTGTTATTTAAAAACACTTTTTGTATAAAAATTATTACAATCGATATCGTGAATATAAATATAAATACTTACCCCTCTAAATCACCAAATCTATTTGACAATTTTAATAGATGAGATATTATACCATATCCAAAGTCTGGATGCCTCTTACACTCCCTTCCATGAGCTTTGTCTTAAAACTATTTTTTTCAAGTTAATCTCTACAATCATAAGTTGATTATTTTAAACCAAAAAATAATAATTAAGTTTAATGTAGTTGTGTATATATATTACCATGGTGAAAATGATCTACTCTTAGATAATACCGATGCTATAGGCAACGGGTTAGAAAACTTCACTCATGCTATTGTGTATTAAACCTATATTTGATAGTGATTGTTATTTAAAAACACTTTTTGTATAAAAATTATTACAATCGATATCGTGAATATAAATATAAATACTTACCCCTCTATATCACCAAATCTATTTGACAATTTTAATAGATGAGATATTATACGATATCCAAAGTCTGGATGCCTCTTACACTCCCTTCCACGAGCTTTGTCTTAAAACTATTCTTTTCAAGTTAATCTCTACAATCATAAGTTGATTATTTTAAACCAAAAAATAATAATTAAGTTTAATCATGTTACACTTCAAATAATTAAAAAAATCGAGTAAAGAGGGAATTTGGATTTTATAATAGTTATGCGAATTGTAGCATCCCATTTGGTCATTATATACATCATTATCAACAACTCACTAAGAGTATTCGAAATTACAATCTTCATAAGTTCTCATTGGTCTCCTCTGTAGGCAACAATATTTTTTAAATTCTCCTTTAATTTCCCATTATATCGATAGAGGACTCTAACCATTGACGACATATTATCTAAAGAATCTATATACAAACCACATCATATAAACAAAAAAATTATAATAGCCGCAAAAGCTGTGATTCTTTTACTAATGATACATTTACTATAAAAAATATTCAAAATAAACAAATTAACCATTAAATATTAAAATAAATAAGAAAAATAATTTCTTAAAGGCCCTCTCCAAGTAAAAATATTTGTGCAACTGATATATCTTCCATCTTATACTATCTAAGCAATCTTTATAGTCATACAAATGCAGTATATTTAACAAAATAATAAGTCATAAATAAGATTCTATAAATTTTTTAGATAATTTTTCTATGGATGAACAGATTCATCCATATAAGAGGGGACGAAGGTTTCTCCCCTTCCTCTCTGTTTTCATCTAGATTAGAGGAAGGAGGAATGTCTCCTCCCAAAGTTACTTTAGAGTAAAGGGAGACGATTTCCCCTTCTCTTTGGTTTTGTTAAAGAAAAAATGGATGGAAGCTTCCTCTTTCCTCTCTATTTTTTTTCCCAAACTAGAAGAAGGAAAGCTTTGGGAAATTTGTCTAGAGAAAAGGGAGACGATTGCCCCCTTCTTTCTCCTTGCTTATGTTAAGAAAATTTTTAATCAGATATTATGAAAAAATTCCCAAAAAGTTTTCTAGAGGATACCGAAATCGGTGGATCTCGGGTACCATGCATCTTCGTCCCTTCGGATGCTTCAATCCTTTCGATGCTCACATTGCATATAACTCGCCAAAAGTCAATGACTGCCCACTGGAGAGCATCTCCACCAACGGTGCGAGTCCAGTCTCGACAGCAAAAAAGGACAATTCCCGCTGCAAATCGCGACGCCGCTCACCCAGCTTCCTCCTTCCGTTCACAACAAGACCTGTAAGCGTGCAGCAGCACCCAAGCGACACCCGTTGGTGGAGCAGATCGCCGCGGTCGGCTGTCCCGTATCACCTGCGGCCCACACGTAACGGCGCTGCCTCTTTTCTATTAACACAAAAGGATTCGTAAACGAATGCATCAATTAAAATAACCGGTGAAATCCAACGACGAAAACATAAAATAACAAAAGAAGACGCCGAATCCTCAAGATACGAGATCCTCTCCACCGACCTTTGAATGGTGTCGCTATGTGATTTCACGGTTGGTTGGAAAACACTCTTGTCGTTCATGGCCGCCGTCGGAGAAGGAATGGAATTTAAGCTATTTTAGCCATCTTGATTTTATCACAGCGTGGCGTGCTGATGGAGTCGAATCCGACTCGACTAGATTACACACGAAAAACACGGATACTAAAGTGGGGAAGGTGGCTGGCACGCATGATTTTATGTTCCATTTTCCATCCAGTAGATTTGCCATGTCATCAGCGATTTTCATGGATTCTATATTTTTCTCATATTCCGCCTAATAAACGGTATGAATATGGTTGCTGCTTGTTCCATGTGACATATTGTCACATTACTGTTTCATAAGACCTGATTTTATCTAATTAATGTATGGTAACATTGAAGGTTGATCTGATACCAAAAATCATTTGGTATCAAACATGTAAAACGTTATACCAACTGTTCAATTGATTATCTTAGCCATCCGATCAACAATTATCTTAACTATTTGATCATGATCCAATGGTTAAGATAAATTGTAAAATTTATAACTAAAAGGGCCCGCTTTTTATTAAGAGGCTAGGGTACATCTTTATTAACCCCAAGTTGACTGCTTGACCAAATGATTAATTTACCAATAATTCAGACATGATCCTAATAAAGCAAAGGTGGCGTGCCGAAGACTCTAGTGGCTTTGAATTTGAAATGCCCAAAATCGGATCGGTCCCAACAAAATCAAAGACAGGATTGTGGGGCCACTTGAACACGGGACCCACTTCAGAGTCCTCGAACTGCCCCCTTCCGTTAGCCGCAATTTGGCAAAGGAGAGAGAAGTAATACAAGCCTCATAAATGTGACATGATTGGTGACGTTGAACGAAAACTAAAACCTTCTTGTCACATGATTCGAAGTTCTTTTTGGGTCCACATTCACCGTACAACGCCAATGCCACGTTTGTCCGATATTTCTAGCCAACCGTTGTTTGACCGTCTCGAGCAAGGGGAAATCGCAGGAGAAGGAATGGCGTGTGCGTCGAGCTTGGGAGAAGGGGCGGGAAACACGTGGCGTTTGCCTTATATGTAGTATAGTGTTTTGCGATGCTGACGGGGGGGTTCACCTGGGAGAACAATGATAGTTGGGAGAATCTATGCTTTGCTTGGTCGAGGCGAGGGAGATTGTCCGTTCCACCAGAGTCTGGTGGGACCCGACGGAATGCACTTTCGGTTTGCTCTTTTTCGAGGTCCCAAATATTCCTTTTTCAGTCACGTCACACTCCTGTGAATGCTGGCACGCGTCACAACTCAATTAACTCATGACTCACCTCGGCGGCTCAAGCGGCTTCTGTTACTCGTTCATTTTGGCGACTCGGGCGACTCGTTTTATTATTTTGTATTTAACCGGCTAATGATGGACTCTTATTTTTTACAGCTCAGAAAATTATAAAAGTGAATCATTGAGATTAAATAAAATAAGAGAGAAAAATATTTTCTATTGTAGTTAATAATTTCTCTCACAATAGAATTTGGGGGGAAAATAAAATATATAGAAAATTGAGAGATTTTTTTAATATTAAAAATAAAAAATATTACTATTTTTTTATATCTATCTAAATAAGAAAAATTATATTTCTTTTTTATTTTCTCTTTTATTTTTCATAACCTTTTCTTTTTCCTCCACTCTTTTATGTTCAAAATGCAGCCTCGACATTTTGCAATCACTTATATATTGTTATAATCTCATATAGTTATTTTCTATTAAATATCTTGATACAAAATTTATATCATCGATAATTTATTAAATATAATTTCATAATGCCAAGGGCAAAGTGTAATTTGCACCCCGAAAATATAAAAAAAAACAAAAAGGAAAAGTTAAAGCCTGCGAGTCTGCGAGAGGGAAGTGCTGCGGGTCCCGGTTCAGAACTGGATAATGTGAAATGGACGACGGATAGCTGTGCTGAGCCGAGCCGAGTGTAACTGTCGAGTGTTGATACTCAATGTCCTGGAAGACAGGTGGGACCCAGACAAGCCACCGACGAAGACTGCTGCTGCTTCCGGCACCTTTTTTCGCCTTCTTATTCACTGCTCTCCCAAGTCCCTCCTCGCAAGTCGCTACCATACAAACCATTCAATCCTCGCTTTCCTTCTCCGTCTCTACCGACACACCGCCCTTCCCCAAGGACCCCAAAAACCCATCCGCTTCCGAGAAGCCTCGAGCAGTTTCTTCTCGTTCCCCGAATGCACATCTGATCTGTGTTTATTTATTTTATTTTATTTTTAAGTTGGATGGGACTGACCTCTCTTCAAGTCTGCATGGATACTTCCGACTGGCTTCAGGTATGGATTAATGGGAGAGAATTGACTGGCTATCTTGTTATTGGCTTCTTCTTCTTCCAGGTTCCGTTTTGGTTTTTCAATTTTTTTTAATAACTACGACGAAGTGAAGATCTAAAGATCAGAGCTATTATTTAGCTGAACGAATTTTCATTTCAGTTTTAAGTTTGGAGCCGGTTGTTGAGAGTTATAACATCTAATGTTGATTTTTGAGTGCTAATGTTGCTGGATCGTGATTCTTAATTTGTATGAATAATGTTTTTATTCGGTATGAAGGTTTTTCAGTTACTTGTATGAATTTTCGGTAAAAATGTGAAAATTAGAGAAAGAAGCTCGTTGATTCCATCTCAATTGGACGTTTGGAAGAGATTCCGGTCTCTCGAATCTTTGGTCTGCAATCAAACCATACCAAAATTCAAATTAATGAAGCTAGGTTTATTTGATTTATTTTAGCTTTTGTCTGAGGACTGAGCAGGAGACGCTTAGGCTGCGCCTGTTTTTTAGTTTCATCATTCATGTTTAGCACTTCCATTTTTCTGAAACTCTTCTTTTACCGTTCTTTTAAAGTACGATAACCTGGATCTTCTGAGACCCCGCCGTGCACGATTCATCTCGTCGAATTTCGATTTTCAATAATAGATTGCCATTTTTGACTGATGAGTGAAAGGACATTCCATGGAATTCAGAGTCTGACACGTTTTGTCATGTTTATCGTTTTTAAATTAGGGAACCGTCCACGAGGAAGGAGCAGTAGAGTCTGCTTCTCCGCCTGGGGAAATGATTACATGTTCCAGGCAGCCATTGTTGGAAAGGAGACTCAGGCCTCAACAAGACCAAGCTCTCAAGTGCCCAAGGTGCGACTCAACTCACACCAAGTTCTGCTACTACAACAACTACAGCCTTTCCCAACCCAGATACTTCTGCAAGAGCTGCCGAAGGTACTGGACCAAAGGCGGCTCCCTCAGGAACGTTCCTGTCGGTGGTGGCTGCCGGAAGAACAAGAAGGTGGCTTCGAAGAAGCCAAACGAACAGCCACCCAATCAGCTCATCGGATCATCCTCGCACGAAGCATCTGATCTCCGTCTCTCATTTTCAGGAGTGCAGTTGTCGCACCTCCACACTGTATTGGGCCACCCTGGAAACCCTAATCCAATGGAGTGCAAGTACGATAGTCTACTAGGAAGCGCTAGACAAGCAGCTAATTTCACTGATAACAAGCTCGACGCTTTATTTGGAAACCCTGGAAGAAGTTATGCTTTCATGGGAGGCAGCGACATGGGTAATGTAGGCAGTCTGGGAGACATGAGCAACGGTTTCAGTTCCTCTAGCCTTCATGGTTCCTGCTCCCCTCTTGGATTTCTCTTGGATGGTTCATACGGTACTTTCATGGACAACGCAGAGAGGTTGATGCTTCCATTTGCCGGAGCAGAGAATCCCACTCCGATAGACATGAAACCAAACCCCAAGCTTCTAACCCTTGAGTGGCACGAACAGCCGCACTGCACTGAAGTAGGAAAAGATTCATTTGGGTTCTCGATGAACGCCCCTGGGTCGTCGTGGCCTGGAATGATGAACAGCTACGGATCATCAACAACCAACCCGTTAGTCTAGATTGTCTAGTTTGCACTAATCCAATTCCTGCTTTTGTAAGCAAGTTTTATCAGTTAAGAGAAGGTTTTGATGTTCTTGGTTTTTTGGTTGTTTGACAACTTGTTCTTCCAGTTGTTTTCCCTTACCAAAGATGTTTTCAATGAGAACATGAGATGACTTGACTAGAAACTGGCATCTACCCATTTGGATTTTATCCTCCGATGAGATAATGATGATGTTTGAGATTAATCATTATGTCCTGGCATTTGGGGAGAACAATAGTGCAGCAAACATCTGGCTGCGAAGACAACGAAGCAAGGTTTCGTTCCATAAATGGAAATTTGAAAATAGGATTACTTGACCAGAAAAATAGCATTTTCATTCAATTTGAACGTGTATTTCTTTTCTTGTTTATTCTGTGATAATTCAGCTCTTACCTCGTGTATATCTTTTCTTGTTTATTCTGTGATAATTCAGCTCTTACCTTGTTTATGTTTATGTTGGAACGGGCTTGTCTTTAATACGCAAGTTGCGCAATCTTTTGGGTTAGTAACAGTTTAGAGATATATACAAGATATTCTCCGTTTTTCCTTTCCTTCCGGTAAATCTGGTTACAGATAGGACTTACAGATACCCTAAAGTTCAGGCTCTTGTCGTATTCTTTTTGAACCGGAGTACCATCTTCCTTCTTCCTTTCTGGAATAAAATAGCTTCATTTGAACTTTCAACCTCTAAGGAAGCTCGTTCTACTCTAGAGTCTACATATTGAAAGCGTCTTTGTCAGCCATTGGCATTTCGAGAAGAACAAAAAGTGAGACACACGATGCAAAAACCAACAAAGCAAGATTTCATTCCTTTCCATGCATGGAATTTGGCTACTGCCTTGTCTTCGCATGTGATTTGAAGTACCTTGCGTGCTTCAGAAGTATCACCTTTATTCTCTCATCCATGGCGGCAAAATATTTGGAGGCTCCTGGCTCTGTACTCGCCCACTAGATTTGTTGGCGCTGTACCCAAGAATAATGGCTTCTCAGAAGGACAAACCAGAGGACATTACCAAAGAATAACTCCGCTAGATTGCAAGATGCTCACGGACCCCAGGAATTTGGAGCAGGAACTGACCAGAGCTGTCTTTGCTTAAACGTGGGTTGGGTATCCGAGCGATCCAACAAGAGATTCCATCGTGCCTACTAGAAAGAGGTCGTTAGTGGCGGCTAACACTGTCGCGAACTATGGCTCGGGAATCGTCTCGGAAGCTCTAAATTCTGCTTAGGATTACCGCGAGTGCGTCAGGTCATCACCCAAAATAGAAGAGGAAATTTCACCCATAACCCAACTCACCATACTCCAAAGGTGAGTCGACTCGTTGTCGTACAACCATGATTTTAAGTTTTAACAGTATGGTCTTATAATAAAAGAGGATTAGTGCCATTGACAAGCAGAATCTAATTTGCAAAACGAAAAGTGAGAGTCTCTTTTATTAAAAGTGGATGTCAATTTTTTTAGTTTCAACATATCCCTACTCAGCCATTGAACTTTAAACCAGCATTACCAAACACGGTGATAATCCCTTCCCATTGTATTTAGGGAATTTTACCAAAATACCGGTTTGAAATAACTTATTAATGAAAATAACGAGGATCTCAAATTATTTACAAAACTACCGAACTTTGACCGGTCCACTGTATATGTGGACAGTCAAAGGCGACACGTAAGCTTTGACTGCTTACGTGTCACCCCGTCATCATAGCGATTCTATATATGAACACAGAGGCTACCACGTCATTATTATTGACACGTCATCTGCCACGTAACTTACCACGTCAATATAAATTACCTTCTTTTTGCCCTGTCATCTGGTGCCACGTAAGTACTCGCCACGTCAGCCCTCACATATGTTTTTAATTTTAATCTCTTCCATATCTTTCTCCTCGCCTCTCGTCTCGGCTTCTCTCCTCGTCGCTCCCCTGCTGCCGCCTCCCCTGTTGCCGTTCGCTCCCCTGCTGCCGCCCCTCCTCTCGTCGCTCCCCTGCTGCTGTCTCCCCTGTTGCCGTTCGCTCCTCTGCTGCCGCCGCTCGGCCTCGGCCTCAACGCCCCCCCTCTCAACCGCTCTCTCTTCGTCTCAGCCTCATCTCTCGTTCTTCTTCTCCGTTCCCCTCTATTCATCCTCCCACTGCCCCATTTCTCAAAACGTTCTTCTTCTTCGTTCCCCTCTGTTAATCCTCTCGCCGCCCTTTCTCTCAAAACCTAAGAGGGTGATTTTTTAAGGTTTTTGTTAATTGAATCGAATTATTGTATTTAATTATAATATTGATTTGAATTTAAGTGTTTAATTACTGTATTTATTTTTTGTGATTTACTGTTTAATTTCTGATTTTATGTTGATGAAAATTTTGGGAAATTAAAGTTATTGTAAAGTATTGTAAGATTTTTAATTAATTAATATATTTTTTAATAATTTATTATTTTGTATATAAGGTGATAAAAAGTATACAAATAAATTATATTTTTAAACACAAACAATTTTTTTGTATATATTTTTTAATTTATAAATATTTTAAATGGATAATATATGGGTAAGACTTAAGAGTAATTTTTTTCTATTTATAAATATTTTTAAATGGATAATATATGGGTAAGACTTAAAAGTAAAAAAAATTATTTATAAATATTTTAAATCCATAGTAAATAGGTAAGAGTTAGATTATTTCTATTTATAAATATTTTTAATTTATAAATATTATTATTTTTAAATAAGGTGATAAAAAATATACAAATAAATTGTATTTTTAAACTCTAAAATAATTTTTTTGTATTTTTTTTTAAAATTAAATATTTTAAATCGATAATATATGGGTAAGACTTAAGAGTAAGATTTTTTAAATTTATAAATATTTTAAATCCATAATAAATGGGTAAGAGTTAGATTTTTTCTATTTATAAATATTTAAAATTTGTAAATATTATTATTTTGTAAATAAGGTCATAAAAAGTATACAAATAAATTGTATTTTTAAACTCTAAAATAATTTTTTTGTATTTTTTTAATTTATAAATATTTTAAATCTAATTAATTTACTTATTTTATTTTAGTTTTTAAAATATGAAGAAATAAAAAGTGTAAAGATAATTTTTTAATTAATAAATATTTTAATTGATATTAAATGGTGTTAAATAAGCAAGAGTTAATTTTTTAATTGTTTATTAAAATTTTTTAAATAATTTTTTATTTTAGTTATAAGGTAATAAAAAGTGTATTTGATTTTTTAATTTTTTTAAAATTTATTCAAAATTTTATCATGTAATGATGTGGCAGATAACGTGTCAATAATAATGACGTGGCTACCTCTGTGTTCATCTATAGTATCGCTCTGATGACGGGGTGACGCCTAAGCAGTCAAAGTTTACGTGTCATCTTTGACAGTCCACATATACAGTGGACCGGTCAAAGTTCGGTAGTTTTGTAAATAATTTGAAATCCTCATTATTTTCATAAATAAGTTGTTTCAAACCGGTATTTTGGTAAAATTCTCTTATATTTAACTCTTGTAATTATCTTTTCTATTCTTAATTCTATAAATATCACCTGAAACTCCCCTATTTTGTTTCAGACAACAGCTTTGGTCAGGTAGAGAGGAGTGAAGGTTCTCTCATACACGCTCTAGCAACATAATAAGGGTAGAACATTGAATTTCTTTTTAAAAAAATTAAACAACATTATGTGACATTATTCGTTTTCAAGTATTAGTCAAAATTGGTTGAGCCAGATTCAAATCAGACCTTATCAGTTCATTGAGCCAATGATTGGCTAAGTTTGTATATCATTGCCTTCAATTGGCGAGAGCAAAGATCATGTTCGATCATCAAGAGATCTTATATCTTAAGCTTAAGTGAATAGCGGCCTTCCCGACTACGAGGCAATCATATACATATACTTGATTTTGAGTTATAAATGATACTAGTGGTTTATGTTAAATTGGGTCAAAGGCCTTATCCTAAAATGACTAGCCACTTAGGAAACCTTTTTCCCTACAAATAAACTCAAGATCTTTGTATCTACTAATCCATGAGGGACTATTTCTTAACACTCCCTTTCATGTGTAGGCCCACTCTTTTTTGTGGCTCTACAAGTGGATAATTTAGGTGGAGGCCCACATATTGAGTGGCTTGCTCTGCTACCATGTTAAATTTGGATCGAAGGCCCTATCCTAAAATGACTAGCCACTTAGGAAACCTTTTTCCCAACAAATAAACTCAAAATTTTTATATCCACTAATCCATGGGGGACTATTTCTTAACAGTTTTAGATTTGGTAGTCCTTGTAGTTGTGCAAGGGTCGTGGTCATCTCAAATCACAATAAAAAAAGATGAACGATAGAGATCAGTTCAAATGCTAGCCCACAAACTAGAAGATCTAAATTTTTTAGAAATTTATAAAATTGAAGGATTTTGAAAAAAGCGAGTTAGAAGATCTCCTGACCAGAATTCTTTAACTAGCCCCCAAACAGAGAGTTTGTTCTATGCAAAACAGCTATATGTTTTACACACAGGTTTACTTGGGGTATGCTCTATTAGTTCCATCTCCAACTTCGTAATTTTGAAACAGGGAAGCATCAGACCTGGGCTAAACATTTCAGGCTCACTGCAGATTTACGGCCTTTACTTTCCCAGGTTCACTAATTGTTAATATTAATGGAGCTCTTAGCCAACGCTGCCCGATGAAGATTAACAAATTGAATTTATTGTTGTCCAGATCTGCTGCTTCTGTATGATCCTGACCAGGATTCAGATGAGTTTGTAACACACGAAGCAGCGAAAGTCTTACCCACACGTCCACTTACGAAAAGAAAAAGAAAAAAAAAGAGCCGATATAAAATTATAGAAATTATGAACAACCGTGTAAAAGATCAACTTCAAAGATAAAAATAGTTCATGATCTCACAACCAAACAATCTCTGTTTTGCAAATGAGACACACCGACCATCTCTAGCCCCTATCACCACATGCAAGAGCTTGCTTAACAAGAAAATAATCTTGTCCAAAATTCTGGTTTTATAACCATGCGAATATAGACAAGACCTATTTGGAGTTTCCAACAGAAATTACATTATTATAGAAAAATACAGGAGAAAAGAGCCAGAACTGGGCCATCAAGCAGTCCAAAATAAGAAACAAAACAGTCCTAAGAATAGCTAAAATATCACTTTTTCTTTCATCAACTTCTACTAGGAATATTTTTTCTTGTAAAAGAAAAAAAAAAAAGAAAAACACCTTTGAAAAGCTACATACAAATCTGCAACTCAAAGAAATCCAAGAGAGCTGCAAATATCCCATCAGAAATTCTGTTCTTTGGTTGAGAAAAGAGGCCGTAGATGTTTTACAAGGACCTCTTGAAGAAACTTAGATTGGCAATTTATCTGTAAGCTTCACTGGAAGTTGTACCCTGGGTACTCGGTCTCCTGCATACACCAATACAAGGAAAATCGGAGAACGGATAAAAAAATAAATTCATTTATAAACCATTGGTGGTAGGACCCAACAACTCTTCAGCACAATAGTACCCACTAGTGGAAAGATTCAGTAAAACTAGGTCTAAATGAGGCATAAAAACTAGTGCACAATAAATACAGTAGTAACTTTATCAATGGTACGATTGATTTGAAGTAAATTGTATAAACAATGAAGTTTGAATAGTTCCACATAGATTAGTGAGTACAAATATCTTAAGTTTATTAGTTGAAAATAAGGTTTCCTAAGGTGGCTAGTCATTTTGGGATGGGCCTTGGACCCAACTTAACATGGTATTAGAGCAGGTACTCATATGTGGGCTTGTACCTAAACTATTTACCTGTAGAGCCACAAAAGAGGGCCTACACCTAAACTATCTACTTGTAGAGCCACAAAAGAGGGCCTACACCTAAACAGTCTACTCCTAAATTATCCACTTGTAGAGTCACAGAAAGAGGGTCTACACATGAGGGGGAGTGTTAAGGAATAGTCCCACATGGATTAGTGAGTACAAATATCTTGAGTTTATTAGTTGAGAATAAGGCTTCCTAAGGTGGCTAGTGATTTTGGGAAGGGCCTTGGACCCAACTTAACAAGAATCTCTTTGTTGTGTGAAGGTTTCTACAAACAAAACAAAACAAATAACAACAGTAATAGCTCTTCTCTTCCTACCCTCCCAAAAAAAAAAAAAAAAGTACTCTAAACTGTAACCCAGCAAAAACTCTTTGCCCCTTTACATGATTATTCATCCTCGCTAACATAAGGCAAACATGTACAACAACAGGTCGGGTTTAATCGGCTTGAACTCATCCTATATTGGGTTATATCCAGATGACTTCCATTAATTGACTAAAAATAAAGATCCAAGCCTAGATTGCTAGTTCCAAAATTTGCAGACGAAACAATAAAAAACACATTAATTTTAAAAAATCAGTTCTGAAATGTCCAATTATTTTAATGATCTTATTGGATATTTTCTAGTTGACAAAACAGAATAACAGAAATAATCAACGGCATCTAAGGGTTCTATTGATATAGACTTAATAAAGAGACGGTTATCCTGCCCAGTGTCCAGGTTGAAATCAGGGTCCAGTATTAAACCTAAAAGCAAGCTGATTAATGATCAGCCACTACCTCCATTGCTTGGGTCAGAGAGATGGACCTGGCTGAGTTTGGGTTCTCAGGCTGGATCACAGTTTACCACCACTAGGTATGGCTTAGTACTAGATGGTTATAGTCCTTATGAACAGGGTACGTATCTTAATAAATAGAACTGATAGTGCTTCATGCCAGCAAAGCAGCACCCTACCAAATTAAAATAAACTCACCTTTTACTGGGCCAATCCAACATTCAAAGCATCATCAGCGTTCATAATTGATTGTTTATCAAAGGTTGGGTAGGCTTCCACGGGCTCCGTTTCCAAGCAACTGAGGTCATCATTCACGCCTTCAACCTTCTCAGATTGCACTCCCCCTCCAACAATTTGAGCTACCTCACTAGCAAAAGTGCTACCAGACGTTTCTGTACCGGATGAGGAACATACCAGCTTTTTTGCTTCAGTATCAATAGCCACCTTAGGTGTAGTTGATGCACTTGGAGAATTTTCACCAGCCCCTCCATTGTTAGAGTTACCAGAACTACTGGACGTCGTAAGCCATGTAAACTGCAAATTGTGGTCTCGCCAACTTCTACCACCTTGAAATGCCCTCTCAGCTGAACGACGAGAAGTGAAAAATATACAAGCAGAATACTTCGAAGATGGCATCAATTCTGCAGTGTTAATCTGGTTACCTTCAGGGTCCTCTATCTCAACTTGAGACAAATCCCCAAATGCTGAAAAATGCTCCCTCAAAACTGTAACCTGAAAATAGTTAAATCGTTAAGTTCATTAAAGAAATATAGGTGAAAGAAAATGGATGTGAAGAGTCTGAAGTCCAAAAACAAAAAATGGAAAACCAAAATCAACATGAACACCAGAATACCAAAGAAATTATAATGAAACTACACATTCTTGGATAAAGCAAAACTTTGCAATCAGAACCTGAGCTATGCCTCCACAAGATATGACTAGAACATGGATAATGGAATTGTTATGACAAGAACATGATATAGCACCTCCACAATAAGTTGCAGGGCTATGCCTGTTGGCCACAGGATATTTGTTGCTTCCTCACATTGAGAAACCAGCAGGAAGGAAAGATTTAGAGATTTCATAGCATCTTTTGACAATTTTTTTTGGACAGAATGGTAGCACTACAAAATCATTAAAGTAGTTCAGAATGGAAATATACTGGGATAGACATATCTTCTGCTCGAAAGAGAGAGAGAGAGAGAGAGAGAGAGAGGTTACATTAGCAAAATCAGGTGGCAAAGGCGGAAGAACTCTAAATGCTGTAGGTCGATTGTCCAATTTGAACCTGTTGGCAAGAAATGGAAGCCCTGGCATATGACTTGGCTGTTTCAAACATTTTAATGGCTGTTGAATCGAGCTTGTCTTTGAACCATTTGGGGAAATAATCCCTTCTACGGAGCAACAGTTCTTATCTCGCACCCTATCTGAATCAGGTCGAATTGCGACACCACTATTAGGCTTCACGGTAGCTAGTCTGGAGACAGCTTTAAGAGAAGCAGCTGTATCTGCCTTATGCCTTTCGACGGTTTGTTCAGAAACCACCTCACCCTTGACTGTAATAGCCTGCACAAAACCAACTCCATATGGGCTACTACCTTAAATATTGAACGGCCACATCACACCGACATGATGTACCAAACATAGATGTATGTACAGATATCTATGTGTGTACTTCTATGCCTCAGTATAAGTGCCGAAAAAGTAAAATGCAAGATAAAATAGCATCATCCATCTATACCATCCACAAGAGGATGGCCATTTGGATTAAAACACACCATGACTTCCTGACTTCTAAATGCTCCAAGAAGTATAAGAAATGAAAGAGTCTCTTACCTGTTTCTCAAATTTATCCAATTGGCGACGAAACTCATTACGCTTTTGCTTCAGAATTTCCTGCTTTTTGCGGAGTTCTTCTTTCAACACTTCCAAACTCTCCAGCTTCTTTTGTGATGGAGGCAGTTCCTTTGATCCACTTGATATAACAGAACTTTGATGACCGGTTACTAACGTAGAAGCACTGGTAGTATGCCCAAAGGCCTCTGCTTTAGGAGCTGCAGATGGAACATCTTCCTTTCCTTTGTCAACTGATGGCTTAGATGAGATATAACCTGTAGTCAAACCACGTGAAGGAGCAGACAAAGCATTTACACTGCTTTCATTTTCATCAGGTATGCTATCACGATTGGCCCACCATAGTTTGATGAAGCGGTTTCCCATCACAGCATCAGGTGCCTTAAGTGCAGCTTCTGCCTCCTCTCTTCTAGCAAACTGGACAAAGGCCTTTTCACTATTATGTGGAATGTGAATGTCAACAACCTCTCCAAACTTTCTGAAATGAGAGAAAAGTGTATCTCTCCTGTTGTTCTTAAGGGGAATGCCATTAACAAATAGTGTACGTGAAGCTTTTTGAGATGACCTCCCAGCATTATTCCGTGACACATCTGCACGAGGCCTAGGGATAGTATTTAAATTTATGGCTTTGGAACTCAAGTCATTGAGATTCCGCTTCTCTTGTGAGGCCACATCATGAAAATTAGTAATAACCCCGTCTTGATCTCCTTTCCTTTCATTTTCTATATAACTAGTACTCAAGTGACCAGAAATTTCTAATTTATCTTCAGGATTCTTAATCCGCCCCCAAACAGATGAGTTTGTACCATGCGAAGAAACGAAGGTTTTACACACAGGTTCACTTGCTTGGGTATGCTCTGTTAGTTCCGTCTCACAAAGAGCATCGGGTTCATTATTCTTGGGAGAGGGATGCCTAAGACGTGGACCACACATTTCAGGCTCATCATTAGTCCACAGAGGCTGGTCAGGATCATATAAATCATTTTCAGCGACTGTAGAACTGGACAAAAATCCACTAATTTCAAGACCATCATCAGCCACTGCAGATTTCCCACTTTTACTTTGAACAGGTTTACTGTTTGCTGATATTGATGGACCCTTGACTAAGTGTAGTGGTCCAGGTCCAGTTTGCATTCCCATCATTCTTGTGCTTGGAAGTGAAACAGGAAGATTGAACTTGGAGAGGCTCTGTCATTTCAAAAGTCATCACCTTATAAAGACGATGTCCAAAGGAAACAAACTATCAAAAATAAAAAATTTAAGAAGCTTATGGTTGAGAAGGAAAAAACTTACCTGAACATCCTCAACAACTATCCGATTAACCCCATGCTCCATGGGGCACATATCTCCACTTAGACAAAAGCCACGCTCCTCAAAATCTCTACAGCGCTGATGAGGCACCCCCATATTAAGAGCGGGATTCATGGGCGGCCGAATTGTCCCATGTAAACCAAGTGGATGAAGTGTGTCTAGGCTCCCACTAGGCATCCCTATCAATCCAAATGGACCCCATGATGCATTTTGTGTGCTTGCAGCAAAAAGACCAGGTGTGGGCCCCCGTGCAGCCATTTGTGAAGCAAAATCAAGAGTATCGACAGTGCCACGTTGGCTCCAAGGGACAGAGTTGTGTCCTCGCCCTCGGCCAACAGGGAAATGAGAGAGATCAAAAAGGGAATGTAACCCTCTTGACATGTGGGACAAAACCTGTGGAGGCCTAGGCAGTTGCCCAAAACCTCGGAGCCGTTTATCATACTTTACACTTTCTCCAGCAGTAAGGCCATGGTCTCTATGAAAATCACTTGATGGAGGGTCACTTGCAGAAAACATTTGTCCATTCTCATAGGGCTTGTCACGTTTCCTGTTTCTTTTCTGCATGACTTGTTCCTGGACATCTTTATCTGTAGACAGTACCCTAGTGTCCCGTCTTCGGTGCTTGTGATTGCGATCATCATCATCATCCTCACTCACCTCTTTTTCTTCAAGGTCACTTTGATGCTCAGAAGAACATAAAACCCTCTCTGCATTCAGTGACAAATTATTTACTATGGTTTCCACATTAGTGACGGCTGAAGCTGGTTCAACTACTTCCGTCTTTGCAGGACTCTCACCAGATGCTATGATGGAACCATCCTCAAGAGCCTGAAATAATTTTGTGATGAAAGTCTTTGTATCTGCAAATAAAGAGAAGCTCAGCATTTGTAGAGAAGCTCAGCATAAACAAAAGAACAGCATTTCACATATGCCATACCTTGACCTAGAAAATCAACCAAGTTCTCTGTACAGAGTTGTTCCAAATCTTTAGTAGGCTTATCTTTCTTCAATAATGCTGCCACATATTCAGCAAGAATCACTGGGTCAGCTTCTGTCCTGTAAAATACAAACAAAAGGTATCAGGAGCGTTTATACAAAAAATATAAGTGACTTCCATTTGATCATGTCTTGCCATATCAACGCCCATTACCAAATGGTCAATCTCAGAATTGGACAGCTGAACTACCTCAATTATCCAAACATCAAATCTGACAGTTTATTAATCCATCCATTCAATGCATATAGTCAAATACACCGAGAGGCTTTTAACTTATGGTTATCAAAGCAACTTAGAAGACAAACTATATGATGGCAACATAAAACAATTAGATCTAAAGGGTTAAGATGAAGTTTCTTATGCAATTCTAACAACAAGCACATATATTTCATAAACCCTGTTAAAAATGCAATCAAACAAGGTACTTCTTAGTTTTTCCACAAAAAAGCTTCTCAGTTTAACAAATGTAGGAAGTACATCTAAGGTTTTCAAAAAAAATTATAATAAGCACTTGAAAGATTTCGTATGGAAATATAAAGCAGTACTTTATATAATTTCAATTCAATGAGCTACAAACTTGAAACTTGAAAGTTCAGGTCCCTGACTATTTTATAATTTAAGATGATCAAAGAGATGCTTTAATTCATTCAGCTAAATCCCCCCTTTCCCATTGATTCTCATGTTCTCTCATCTTTTTTTTTTTTTTTTAAGTGGTGATGATTTTAATTCAAGAAAGAAAAAGAAACATTATGGGAGACCTCCCCTTACAACGAGGGATTGAAGGGAAGGACCCAATTTAGCACAGAATCTGTAGTCGAATTGGCTGATCTGAGAACATGGAACCAGGTACAAGATCTATAATGTCAAGATAAATATGGCAATGACTCCAGGGTGGGAAGGTGGAGGAGGAGCACCAACCAATGACGACCCAAGAATCTCCTCCCACAATGAGCGACCCGCTGAAAAGATCATGGAAGATAAGGAGTCCAGATAGCTCTGTCGTAGTCAAATCAGCAATGCCAAGAGGGTCCGAGTAGGAAATAATAGCAGTACCACTAGCATCGAAAATCAATCCGCCAAAGTCTGCCAAACCAAGACATCCGAGAGCGCACCCATCAAGGTTGAGTTTGCAGTGGCCAACCGGGGGGGGAATCCAAGCTACCATCCGAGGGGATGAGGATGGAATAGACATCTGAGCAATCACCTTCTAGTTAGTGCGACGGGGGGCACAAGGAAGTAATTAGCTTTCATGTTCTCTCATTTGATTATCTAATTCCTTTCATCTAATTAATGATTATCACTCCAATAAGAATAATCTCCACGTCATATGAATTATAAGGCCACATATTGCACTTGAAAGTTTTTGCATGGAAAAATAAAGAAGTACTTCTTTATATCAATTCAATGAGCCACAAACTTGAAACTGATAGATATCCCAAAGCTCATTGACAATCTTATGATTTAAGATGATCAAAGAGATGCTTTAATTCATTCAACTACATCCCCTTTTTTTACATTGATTCCATGTTCCCTCATTTGATTATCTAACTCCTTTTATCAAATAAATAATATCACTCCAATAAGAATCATCTCCAAGTCATCTGGATAAAATTTTCAAAGCTTTGCGATTCTTTTTTTTTATAAATCATAGCCTATTCTTTAAATGTAAATCATGACCTGTAGAAGTTACGGCCTTATAACCTTACATGATTTCTTCTTGTCGATTTTGATATGTTTTAAATACACAGAGACTTTCCTATTCACCTATTTTTCACTCTTTATTTCACTTTCTTCCTATCTTTCAATTGTGAAAAGTAATTCGAAGCGCCTCTCTAACTTTGAAATCCTGTATACTAGGGCAAAATAAATTAATGCAATTAGAAACACATTCATCCACATTGTTGGTTAGGGACTGTAAGCTTGTGGTATTGGTTATAGGGAGTAATGTAGTTAACATAGGTGTAGTTCTAACTTACGGAAGAAAATAAAAATACAACATTTGCAAGTATGGATTGCGTAGTTGGCTATTCACTGAAAGCATGTATAGTTACATATTATGGTGCAGTCAAATTTCAATAGGTGGTATCCTACTGATGTGGGACACCAGTATTACTGAGGTGTTTGACTGTTGCAGTGGCTCTTACTCCCTTGGCATCAAGCTGCGAGACAAAGTTTCGAGGAACATTTGGTGCATAGTTGGTGTCTACGGCCCTACCAGACACCATGAGCGCCACCTATTTTGGGAGAATCTATCGAGGACTTGTCAGAAGTGGCCCATTCCTCTTATGCTTGTGGGTGACTTCAATGTCACTCGCTTCTGCCACGAGAAATCCCCGCCGTCCCGGAGAATCACTACCTCCATGAGGCTATTTGCTGATTTTATTAGCAGCTGGGACCTGGACGAGATTGCCCTATCTGGGAAGACCTTCACTTGGTCAAATGGCTGGCAACCCCCTGTCCTCTCAAAGCTGGAACAATTCTTAGCCAACAATGATTAGCTTCCAACTCTACAGTAACGTCTCCGGCAAAGTGCTCAATAGAATCGTCTCCGATCATTGGCCGATTATGATTGATACCCATTTTGGCAGTCTCAGATAGCCGTTCTCGACTCGAGGAAGTCAAAGGTCTATCTTCTCCGGAAGTCTCTCAGAGGTATGCCCTTTAAGGGCAGTTGCAGTCCTTCGCCCACAACGCGTTAGTGCACTGGAAGCAACGTGCAAGATTCAAATGGCTCTCCGATGAGGATGCTTATACAAAATTCTTCCATGCAGTTGCCTCTGCACGAAGAAGGGCCAACCGCATTGTCACGCTCAGCGTCAACGGTGAGACCACCTCGGACCGAGCCATTATTTCTGACTCACTGATGAATTTTTTTTACAGATTTATACTCTGATCACCAGCCATTTCGGCCCTTCTTCCAAAGGGTTAACCTTCAAGTTATTCCATCAGTTGTAGTCAGTCTCATCGAGCTCCCCTTCTCTACGCGGGATATTGAAATTGCAGCCCTTGGTCTTCCTTTGGATCGTGCTCCCGTCCCGGATGGATTCAACGGGGAATTTTATCGTCGTTGTTGGCATCAGAGAAGACATTTCCAACATGACCCGCTCCTTTCATCAGCATGACATCAGATATAGGAGTATCGGAGCCTCTTTCATCGCCCTCATCCCTAAAAAAATGGGGCAGAGTCCCCATCCGACTTCCGGCTGATCAGTCTCACTACCAGTGCATATATGGTGATTGTGCGCCTCCTTGCTAGTCGTCTCAGGGCAATCCTTCCTATTGCCATTCACCATGGTCAGAGTGCTTTTATTAAGGGAAGAAACATTCTTGATTCAGCCATGGCATGTCATGAACTTAGTCATCACTTCAAGGTCCGAAAGCTCCCCAGATTCATCCTCAAGCTTGACTTCGAAAAGGCATTTGACAGAGTTAGCTGGAAGTTTCTGGACACCCTCCTGGGGAAGATGAGATTCGGAGAAAAATGGCGCTTCTGGATCCAAAGCTGCATTTCCTCTGCAAGCTACTCGGTCCTTCTCAATGGCACAGTTTGCGGGTATTTTCAAGAAACCAGAGGAATCAGACAGGGAGACGCCCTCTCCCCCCTGCTCTTCAATGTGGTGGCAGAATACCTATCCTCCTTGATCTACTCAGCCAAGAACATGGGATGGCTCCTACCCACGACTGATTCCACAACCTTTGATATTCCGATTCTCCAATTTGCAGATGATACTATTTGCTTCGGGGTTGGTACTATGGATCAAATAAAAAAATTACGGGCCGTGCTGGGATTATTTGAATTAGCTTTAGGTCAGAGCATAAACTGGGGAAAAACCACTCTCCTTGGCTATCATATTGATCCAGCTGGACTTCGGAATATTGCGGACTATCTGGGATGCTCTGTGGGAAATATTCCAGCTACGTATCTTGGGCTCCCACTTTTTGATTCGAGGCACTATGGTCCCCCCTCATTGAGAAATTTGAAAAGAGGTTAGCCACTTGGAGGGGTAAACTCTTATCAAGAGCGGGGCGTCTCACTCTCCTCAAGTCTTGTCTGGCGGGGCTTCCAAATTATCTGTTATCATTCATGCATTATCCGACCTCCGTTTGCTCCAAAATTGATGCCATCCGTCGACGATTTCTGTGGAGGGGTTCAGAAGATACCTTTAGATACCATCTGGTCAGTTGGAAGGATATTTGCATGCCCCATAATAGGGGAGGATTGGGCATCCGGCCTACAAAAGAAATGAATAGAGCTCTTATGCTCAAATGGATTTGGAATTTCAACAAGCACAACAGTTTATGGAAGAATATGGTGAAATTCTACCTTCAGTTTTCGGGTGTATGGTGGAGAGAGGGTGACACTACTCGCCTCCTATCCCCGATATGGAAATCAGTTTTCAAGCTCCTTCCAGTATTCAGAGATGCTACCACATTTCACACGGGCAACGGAAGGACCTTTCTCTTCTAGTCGGATGAATGGTGTGACCCTCAATCTCTCTCAGAGGACTTTCCAGGGCTGCATAGGGTGGCAAACAACCTCTCTTACTCTGTGGCTGATTCATGGAGTAATCACTTGTGGAGTCTTCAGTTTCGTCGGTGATTAAATGATGAGGAATCGTAGGCTTTTTGTTCTCTCCTTACTAAACTCAGCAATACTATAATCCGGGAGCACTCAGTTGATAAGATGATTTAGAAGCCTAGTAACAATGGCCGATTCACTGTCACTTCGGCTTACTCTCATATTAGAAAGCAAGACTTTAGTCCTCATGAGCACAAGGCAAATCTGGCTTGGAAACTCTCAGGGCCAAGCAAAATCAAGTTCTTCGTCTGGTCAGCCATCAGGGAACAGATTCTTACTTCAGACAACCTTCACAGAAGAGGCTTCACTGCCCCCGATCTTTCTTGTCCCCTTAGCGGTGAGTGTGAAGAGACAGTCCAACATGTCCTCTTACATTGTGGATTTTCGTGACAAGTTTGGATGAAGATATTTCAAAAAATGGGGCTCCAACTGGGGCTACATCAGGACCTCTTTGGCACCTTTGAGATGGTTTGAGGGATTCTCCTTCCTCAGTTGGGCAAGTTAATTCTTCCAACCTGTCTTGAGCATGTTCCATGGTGCATTTGGCTCGAGCGGAACAACCGAAGATTCAACTCCAAAGTTAGTACCCCAGACAACACGGTTTCTCATACTGTTGGCCTCATCTCGAGCTGGCTTCATACAAAGAAGGATTTTGCCACTCTTTCAAAGGTTTCCCTTCGGGAAAATTGGAATTTGATCACTCACATGTCTGGCCCTAGCAGAGCTCCTAGAATGGCTATCTAGGATCCTCCCCCTTGTGACTGCATAAAGCTGAATTTTGATGGTAGTGCTATTGGATGTCCTGGTCCAGCAGGAGCAGGTGGTATATTCAAAGGTCACAATGGAGACCCCATTCTTTCTTATGTTGGTCCGGAGGGCATTGCCGATTCTAATACTGCTGAAGTTAATGCTCTACTGTTTGGCCTCCAAATCTTTAGAGATCGTCTCCATGGCAAGTTAATCATTGAAGACGACTCGAAGACGGTTATTAATTGGTGTTCCAAAGACAACCTCCCCCCTTGGCGCCACTGGCCCATCACTGATAGTATTGCTGACATTGTATCTTCTTTGTATTTTAATTGGAATCTCATTCCTAAATCAGCCAACTCTTTGGCTGATTAATTGGCTAAATTCGGAACTTCCCAACAATCTCTCATTGTATGGGAAGGATTCCCTCCTTTGTAATTTTCTCTTTTGAGCTTTTGTCTTAATAAAAATTAGCATCATTTCAAAAATAAAAAAATAAAAAAAATTTCAACTTACGAAAGCAAAATTCAAAGAAGTCAGGTCAACTAGCATGATAGGCCACACGTCAGTAGGTGAAATCATTGAAACTAGTATCCACCAACATTATAGTCAAGCAAACATCAATTTTTTTGTTGAAATGTATGTAGGACCATGAAAAGTTAACAAATGCTTTGAAAGGAAACAATCTGGAAATAGAGGTCAACATATTTCATATGTAATTATTAGCTTATTAATTGCAAATGGTGAACAAGAAATTTTCAGGCCGCCTAAAGGTTAGAGAGGCTGTAAAAGCTCCATGACTACACCATCATTGCCAGTTCAAGATAAATCAGTTAGCTATCTCAAGACTGATTCTGTTAAACTGTTCCTGGTTGATAATCCCAATGGATCTGTAGTTTCAAGTCATCACCATTATGTTTTTCAAAGACAATAAAAAGAAATGCAGTGCCTAAACTTGCAGCCACTAGGAAACTAATAAAATTGAAGAAGAAACAATCTCTTTACAATTCTATCCAGAGGGATGGCTACTCGTCTCCACGTAGTCCTCAAAAAGATTAAAAAAATAAAAGGAGAGAGTCTCCACTCAGAGTTCAGCCAGCAAGACTAACACCTAATCCGAGTAAATAGATAAATAAATAACAAAAAATTTCAACTTATTTCATACTCAAGAAGTCACTATGTGCGGATTGGACCTTTTGGTAGTTGGCTTTCTAGCGTGAGACCATGTCAAGTCACAGCTTGAACATGCTTGAACATTTTAAAAAAAAACAAGGTTGATCATCAAAGAAAACAATAAAAAAAGAGCCAATCAAGCATTTTTTATTTAAAAAAACAGTTGAGTATGCATGGGCTAATTGAAGTCTATCAATTCTGAGTCTCAGGATAACTATACTCGCAAGAAAGGAAAAACGAGCAGTTTCCGCTGTAGTAGCTCCCGTCTCGCAGGCTCTGGGACATCATAAATAGTACCTGCAACTCCTACTTTTTCCACTTCGCATATGGGCTTTATATTCTCTACCCCATCAACCATAAGTATGTATACATCGCGTTCAGTTTGAGCTGGTCGATGCATAACAAATCCTTATTAAGTAATGGTAATTTAAGGGGGCCAGCTTATGGGCTAGGCCTTTTCTCTTACCTGATAACTAGTATCACCTCCCCACCCATCTCTATCAACTAGATGTGCAAATCACTGACAAATATTTGAGTTCAAAAAAATTAAGAAGAGAGAGCGTTGAAGCGAGAGAATGAGAGGGAGAGAGAGTGGAGATGAGAGAAGTGAATAGATCTGCGTTGGGCTACCAGCATGTCCCCCAACCTCTATTTATAATAAGAGCAGCGTACAATTTACAAAAATGCCATTTTTTTTAAGAAGTGATAATTTATTAATCAAGGAGAACAAACAAACAAACTTGGGAGGCACACCCCTTACAACAAAGGACTGAAGGGAGGCTCCCTGCTTAGCAAAGGCGTCAGCCACAGAATTAGTAAATCTGGGAACATGAGACCAAATACAGGTAATGTGGGGGATAATATCTTTAGTAGAATAAAAAACATCCCAATGTCGCCACAATGGGGTACAGGGAGAGGAGAACCATCCAATAATCATTGCAGAATCTCCCTCGATGTGGAGAGGGCCAGAGAGACAATCCCGGAAAATGCTAAGGCCACTGAGGAGGGCCTGGAGCCAAATAGAGGTGGAGTCAGAGATGCCCATGGGACCGGAGTAGGACATGAGCTAATTGCCTCAGGAGTCCCGAAACACGCCACCAAAGCCTGCCATGCCAAGATTGCCAAAGGAGCTACCATCAAAATTTAGCTTGATGAAGCCCAGTTGAAGAGGTTGCCACACCTGCATAACGGGAGAATAATGTACAAAAATGACCTTACTTAAGTGTAAACCCTGATTCTCTATGTCTTATTCTACGTGTCCTCTTTACATGAAATTTGGTCCATAGACATAGTTGGACATACAAAACAAGATTACATCAAGACATAAATAAAGATAAGGGAAAATGACCAAAATGACCTTGTACTTGTTTTCAACACTCCCCCTCAAGCTGGAGAATAATGTCAAATAATCCCAGCTTGCCGCAGAAATTCACGCCTTCCCAGTGCTTTAGTAAAAATATCGCTAAGTTGATCACCAAACCGAAGATATGGAGTGGTTACCTCTTTCCTCATTACTGCATTCTGGATAAAAATGACAATCTATCTCTATATGCTTCGTCCTTTCATGAAAGACCAAATTACTTGTAATAAAGATTGTTGCCTGGTTATTACAATACATAGTCATAGGATCATTCTGATAGAGGCCTAATTCCTGGATAATAGATTTTACCCACAATAACTTACTGACGGTGTGGGTCAATTCTCTATATTCAACTTCTGCATTGGGCCAAGCAACAACATGCTGCTTTTTACTTTTCTAGGTGACTAGATTTCCTCCCAAAAATACACAATATCCAGTAGTTAGATTTTTTGTCAAGCTTGGAACTTGCGTAGTCAGCATAAGAAAAGCCTTAATCCTCAAGTGATTATGAGGATTAAAAAGAAGACCTTTTTCCTTGTGCTCCTTTCAGATATTTCAAGATTCTTTGTGCAAACTCTAGGTGAATCATACGTGAATGCTCCATGAACTGGCTGCAAATGAGATATTTGGTCTAGTAACTGTAGCATAAATGAGTTTGCCTACTAGTCTCCGATACATTGTTTTATCTTTTAATTCTGGACTTTGATCATCATGAAGATCAAGGCCTACCTCCATAGTGTATTAGCTGGTTTGCCCCCCAGAAATCTATACTCTTGAAGCATATCAGTGACATATTTCCTCTGAGTCAGAATCGTTCCCTCCTTAGTTCTTGCAACTTCAATACCCCAGAAATATTTTAGCTGACCCACAACTTTAGTCTGAAAGTGATTCGACAAATGAGACTTAACTTTTTCAATGTCTGATCTGTCACTCCCTAATAGGATGATATCATCTACATACATCAATAAGATAATAATTTCAAATAATCGTTTCATAATAAACAGTGAGAGATCACAATGGCTTTTACGAAATCCCATGGGTATAACTACTTGACTAAATTTCTCAAACCATGTTTGTGGACATTGTTTTAAGCCATAAAGGGTCTTCTTGAGTCTACATACCTTATGTGTCTCATATTGGGCAACATACCCTGGAGGTTGCTCCATATAGACTTCCTCCTCAAGATCACCATATAAGAAGGCAATTTTAATATTCAGTTGAAACATAGACCAACTTTGATGGACTGCAACAGAAATGAGTATGCGAACCGGAGAAAAAGTTTCAAAAACATACACAACAAAGGTTTGAGTATATCCTTTGGCTACAAGACGAGCCTTATATCATTCAACAGATCCATCAGAGTTATATTTAATAGTATAGACCTACCAATAGCTAACCACAACAACACCAGGAGGTAAGTCACAAAACTCCCAAGGCCCCCTATCAATTAGTGTTTCCATCTCAACATCCATGGCTTTCTTCCAATGAGGAGTTAACAAAGCATCTTAAACTGAAGAAAGAATAGTGCAAGTGGAAATGGCCAGAGCAAACCTATGATAACTATCAAATAAGGAATCAAAAGAGATAAAGTGAGTGTGGCAAGCACCTTTGCGAACATCTTTCCAAAGAGTGATAGGAAGGTGAAGATCACTTACCTCATGATCAGACGACGGTGAAAAATCATGGTTTGGTGGGAATGGGGGATCTGGAGCAAGATGTGATGGTTGTTGTCGGCGTGGATATACTTTCAGTGGTTTCTCAGGAGAATCACGTGAACTCAGAACACATTCATCAATTGGAATAGGGATAACAGGACTAGGTACATAAGGTTTAGGCGAAAGTGACTCAAACCTAGAAAATTCAAAAAATGAAACATCCTCGAAGAAAATTACATTTGCAGACACAAATGTTTTCCTCATAGATGGATAATAACATTTGCATCATTTTTGTGTTCGAGAATGTCCCAAAAATATAAATTTAACAAAACGAGATACAATTTATCCTTGGAGGGATCAAAGATATGTGCAAAACATAACACACCCAAACACACGAAGTGCTACAGGAAAAAAAGGGTGCAATAGGTAAAACAATTTGAATGGGAATCTTACCATCAAGACCAGAAGACGACATTCTATTTATCAGAAAATATGCAGTAAGAACAACATCACCCCAATATGGTTTAGGCAAATTAATATGAATTAACATAATGCTAGCTACCTCAAGTAAGTGATGATTCTTGCGTTCAATAACTCTATTTTGTAACTTCTTAGGCAGTGGGCCTTATCTCAAGTTGGCTACATTCTAGGAAGGAGTTTGCTTCTCTATCGGGTGTTTCCCTTCGAGAAAATTGGGGCTTGATCACGCACATGACGGGCCCCTGTAGGAATCCGGTTATGGCCACCTAGTATCCTCCCCCTTACGACTGCACCAAACTCAATTTTGACAGCAGTGCTTTAGGCTGTCCTGGGCCAGCTGGAGTTAGGTGGTGTTTTCAAAGACAGCAGTGGAGACCCTATTCTATCCTATGCAGGACCGGTGGGTATTGCTGATTCAAATACTGCTGAAGTGAGTGCTCTTCTATTTGGCCTCCAAAATCTTTAAAGAGCGGCTTCATGGCAAGCTGATTATCGAAGGCGGCTCGAAGACTATCATCAGGTGGTGTTCAAAAGATAGCTCCCCTCCTTGGCGCCACTGGCCAATCACTGATTGTATTGCTGACATTGTGTCATCCATTCATTGTAATTGGAACCTCGTTCCTAGATCAGCCAATTCTTTGGCTGATAAATTGACTAAATTCGGAACCTCCCAGCAATCTCTCAATGTTTGGGAAGGCTTCCCCTCTTGTAATCTGCTCGTTTGAGCTCTCATAATAAAATTCAGCATCATTTCAAAAAAAAAAAAAACAACAACTCTATTTTGTTGTTGAGTGAACACACAAGAAGTCTAATGAATGATTCCTTGTGACTAACAAAAAGAGTCAAATTTACAGTTCATAAACTCAAGATCATTGTCTTTTCGCAAGATATGGATAGAGGTTGCAAACTGATTATTTATTTCATTATAAAATAGTTAAAATATAACAAAGGCTTAAGATTTTTCTCGCATGAGATAAATCCAAGTACATCTACTAAAATCATCAATAAACAAAATAAAATACTTATGACAAAACTGACTAGTCATAGGACATGGACCCCAGACATCTGAGTGGACAAACTCAAATAGTTTACTTGTCCTATGAGATGAAATAGGAAAAAAAGCTCTGATGATGTTTGGCTAGTTGACATGACTTGCACTGAAAAGTAATACTAGAAGGAAAGTCTAGAACTACTTGAATCAGTTTTTCAAGAGATGGATGATCGAGTCTGAGATGCCACTGAAGAGATGAATCGGCTGTGTGTAGTGCATTCAAAATACTATTTGGATTATGGTTGTCCAAATAGTATAGTCCCCCTCTCTCACGAGCGGAACCAATCATCTTTCTCGTCACGAGATCCTAAAAGACACAATGAATAGGATAAAAGGTTAGAGAATAATTCATGGACTTAGCCACCTGACTGACTAGTGAAACTGACCCATCGGCAAAATTAACATGCGTAATGAGAACAGACTCTTTTAAGTCAAAAAATAGTGAGGACATACCTGACATGTGTTTTGTGGCACCAGAATAAAGGACTCAAGATAGGGAATGAGACACTGAGAATGCAAACATACCTATGGGAAGAGTCGTATGTGTCATGGATGCAAAAGGAATATAGATAGTTGTGCCATACGTTGTGAGATATGTTGTTGTTGTTGTATTAATTTTTGTAATTCATCTAAAGCACCAAGTGGGACTGATGTTGTAGTTTCAGACCCTAGGGTTGTACCCTCTTATGTAATAGCATTTGCCCACGCAAGCTTCCGAAACTTTATCCAACATTTATCCGAGTAACGATTTATGTCCACAGTGAACGCACTTGCGCTCAGATTTACCATCTCTTCGACATCATCCTCAACTTGAGTTATCTCCACCTTTGCCTCTGCTAGTCCCTATATGTACCCTAGATGTCACTGTGGAAGCAAATGATGTAGCTGATGTATTAAGGGCAGTAACTTCACCAATGTTAGTATCTTTTCCAGCTTTAGGCACAACTGCCTTTTCAACTCTCTGTACCCTATTAAAGGTAGTAGAGAGGTTAGGTACTTCATCAGAGGCCAGAATTTGTGCCTTTATGCTATTAAATTAAGTACCCAAACCGTCTAGAAATTTTGCCATAAGGAGTTGACTTTGCTATTTTCAGAGTTCCCATTCTTATCCATAGTAAATGGATGAAAGACATTGATCTCCTGCCAAATACTCAGAAAATAACTACAATATTCGGTCACAGTTTTATTACCCCTTTTCAAGCCAAAGAAATTTATATATAGTTCATAAATCCTGGAAAGATTACTCTCTTATCCATAAAGAGCTTTTAAAGGCAGCCACATGGCTTAGGCAATTTCAAAATTCATAACTTGACTCTTGATATTAGATTTCATGTTGTTGACAATCCAAGTCATCACTCGATTGTCTTCAACCTCCCATTCATTATCTTGAGGGACAGAAGGTCATCCCTAATAAATTTCAGTTTTTCTCTGCTCTTTAAGCACATTCTAATAGATTTGGACCAAGTAAGATAATTATCACCATTCATTTTTTCAGAGGTGCTAGTAATAATATCTTTAACATCCAGATTATATGATTTTTTAGATGGAGTGTAAACCTTACCAAAATCAGTCATATCATATATATATATATATATATAAGAATACCAAAAAGTTCCAAATCAACCAGCTTAAGTGGGCCCCACAGCGTAAAATCACTGTTAAGGGATAGAGAAGATGTGCACTAGTCAAGAAATCCAAAAGATCCAACACATGGATCAAATTCCAGAAGATACACTGCACTGAGATTAACACTAGGGCTGACATCAGCAGATGACAAAGATGACGTAACACTGACAGGTTTGTAAGTTGGCACACATCTCGAGATCAACATAAAAAACCTCTTTTGGGTAGTTTAGAACATCAAAATCTGTTCTTAGAACAGTAGAACCAGTAACCCTAGGGTTATGACAGAGAGAAAAGGAGAAAAAATTGGATTTTTTTTTTTTAAAAGAAAAAAAAAAATCCTTTGTAACCAATTGCCAAAAAATTGGATTTTTACTAACCAATAGTCAAAAAACTAGATAAAGATCCTTTCTTAATGTAAACGTCTGCTTCAAAAGGATAAAAAGCTTGACAAAAGGTCTTCCTAGATGTTGTCTACTGCTTTGATACCATGAAAAAATTAAGAAGATAGAGGGTTGAAGAGAGAGTGAGAGGGAGAGAAATTGGAGATGAGAGAAGTAAACTGATCTGCGTTGGGGGACATACACGTCCCCCAACCTATTTTTATAATAAAAGTTGGGTACATTTTACAAAAATACCCTTACTTCAGAGTAAACCCTAATTCTTTATATCTCCTATTCTCTGTGTCCTCTTTATATGAAACTTAGTCCATAACATAGTTGGACATACAGAACAAGATTACATAAAGACACATAAATAAAAATAAAGTAAAATAACCAAAATGCCCTGTATTGTTTTACAACAGAGTTCAATAAGTTAAATCTGTCATTTCCAATATTGCTGGCCCATGTACAACCAAATGAAAATTGGAGATTTTTGGGCCCACATGATAGACCTATCGCCATGAATTAGGTTTATTTTTATACCTCAAAAGACATAAACCACATACAATTACTTGTGAGCTGAATGTGCCCATGTTCTTTGGCTAGAATAAATAAAATACAACCGAAATCCCTTTACCTTTTACTCAGATAATATTTATTTGAAAGGTAGGTCCAATGCCCAAGACATGGTCTTACAGTTTATATCCGATTCATTCACTTGAAGATTTAATTTTATTTGAATTAACTGTCATTTAGCAATCCAAATCAGTTATAAATTAGGACAACAAAACCTGTTAGTAAGACCAGGACCTGCCATTTCCCTCTATGCTAAAGCATAGACTAGTTGCTCTTCTTACCTTTCTCACCATATATCCATAACTGTGTTATCCTCTACTTCTATATATCTATCCATTGATCTATCTATTTATCCATATTTTAATCATCAAAATCAATTTAATAAAAAAAAGCCACTTATATTTATTATGAAAAAAAATTCACCTACATTAACAACCTTAAGGTAGCAAGACATTAACCAGGATTATCATTTTCTTCTAAAGCGCTCTACAGCAACGTTAGTATTTCCAATCTTAAACATTATTACCTCACTTTCTAGAACTTCAACTCAAGATGTTATAGACTAAGAAAGAGGTTAAATCCCAAGTAAACTGGCGCTTCTTTTGGAATAAAGGGTTTGAGGACTCACTCTGTATGTCCTCTTAAATTCTCTTTCCATTATTTTAGATTTTTCTTTTTTGTCAGTCATTCGGAGTAGTAATGTCCATGAGCGATATGAAGCAAAAAATCATGAAAACAGAGAGAACAGTTAACCCCGTCATACCACTAAAGTGTGTTCTGCGCAACAGAAAGGTACACAGCCCTGTTGCCCAAAATGAAGCGAACGTAACAGAAAGATGCAGCGCATAAAGGAAATACCGCACTCAGCCTCCCTCAGTGCCGGTGGTTACTGAGCCCTGTGCCTCCATTTTCACCGAGTCCAACCAAAAGAACCAATGTTCGGCTTGATGATATAATTCGTTAACTAAGAAACGAAGTAGAAGATATAGATACAAGCTAAACTGCGCAACTTTGCACTAAAACACGGCGGTTGCGAAATTGAATTGCATTTAGGGTTTCGAAGAAAGAGAAATTCTGAATTAGAATGCCCAAAATTTTGCTTCAAAGTTATTTCCCTCAGCACGAGATATAGTCCGTTAGTTGATCTTTTATTCCTACATTAACACTTCTAATTCGATCAAGAAACCCTAAAACCATAAAAAGAATAGAAGAAAAACCTTACGAAAGAAATGTTCTAGAAATGCCAAAGAAAACTCGAAGAAAAGAATGAACGAAAATCACTTACAAGGGTTCGAGATTCTTCACGAGATATCCAGTTAAAGACGATTCCTCAAATTTCATGATCTCCAATCATCACTCTTCATCGCTGTCGGAGTTGAAGGGGTACGAACTACAGGGGAAACAAATGGAAGAAATAAATTAAACACCTATCGACGACTAACCGCGCGGAGCTCTACCAGGTAGTGTGGTAGGGATTTGCCGCACGCCAAGATTTTTCTTTCTGTTCCACCTCGAAGAACCTTGGAAGTGATACGAAGAACAATTCGACACAGAGAAATCAAGCCGGACTCAGAAAAGATTTAAGGAACTGTTGGTGTCCAGGTCAATAGTGAAAGCAACTAGTTAGTGCACAGCAAATGTTGGGCTAAAAAGTAAATTACTTACACCCTGTAAAAATAATTTCAATTTTTATATTGATATTGTCAACTTTAGGTTTTCTAACTGAAGGGTTTTTATATTGTCAACTTTAGGGTAGGCGTGTGTTTTTTGGGAGAAAATGGGATCAAGGGAAAGGGAAATGAGGTGGGACAAGCTAAAGTGAAACAAGGCAGGTCAAGGTTGGTTTTCCAACTTCAGGTGTTTTATAGTTCGGGTTTAGAGATTAGAGTTCCCAGTTGGGTTTTTGAAAGCCAAATTCCGACTACACAGCAATAGAACAAGGTCAGGGGAAGGGAAATGAAGTGGGATCGACTATCTAACATTTTTTTTTTGGGATTTGGGTTTCTAGGTCGGGTTTGATTTTGGAGTAGGATTTTTTAGCGAGAATGTGGTCAACAAAAAGGAAGACATGGCGGGTCATATTGATTATCTACCTCTCAATTTTCTCAGAATCAAGTATAGAGATCAGGTTTAAATCCAACCGTAATCCAATGCTTCCTGATATATAGTCATGTAATCAATGGCACACAGGTGGTGTCCCCACAATATAAGACAAACAGTTGCAGAAGAATTTTTCCACTGTATATTTTTCCTATAGTTTCTGACCAAAGAATATATCTTACTGAAGACCAGATAAAAACCATCTACTCACTGAAACAAGAGAACAAGAATAAAAAAAGCTAGCCCCCTGCGAATCACATGGAGCAAATGGATGACCATATAGACAATTCCACAGTCATCTTAAGAGTTGCAATCTAACAACAACAACATCAACACAGTGCCCACTAGCTATCCAACAAGATCAAAGAGGTAATGCACGAGGAATGTCACTCCACTCAACAAAGTAAAGCTTTGGAAGGATCAATTAGTTTCATCAACAATAGATACAACTCTGTACACAAACAATTTTGAAAAACAAATGTGCCAACGACAATCATCGTCCAAACCACCCTTTCTGCTGCTGAAACTCTCCATCCTTCATCAGTTTGTCCAACACTACATTCAGGTCAACTGACTGCCCATTCTCAGTCAGCTTCCTCACGGTCGCTCTCACCTGATCCCTTGAGAACCCCATTGTTGTCACCTTGTCAACCACATCATCCATGGGAACTCTATTACCGCTTCCACCAGTTGTAGAGCCGCTGCCAAAACTAGATGCAGTGGGAATAGGTTGGGGCAACAGCTGTGCAGTTGGAAGCCGTGAATAACCACTCCCCCCAGAAGGAGCAGACGGTGAAGAGAGCCCCTGTTGTTTCACAGAGCCTCCATAGCGAGATCCACTGTTAGGGTATGACTCGCTGAGATTGGGGCCAGGTGGTGGTGGTCCATACCCAGCAAGAAATGGTACTTGACCTGATCCAGAACGATTTCTTGATGATTCGGATATGTGGCTGTTAGGTTCGTAAAATTGTTGGGGTGGAGGTGATCCACTTGGTGGCTGTGACAGTGGAGCAGGGGCACGCATATTAGGGGGATAGCTTGGAGGTGGTGGGGCCATATATGCATGCTCATCAGGATGATGACTAAACTGAGGCTGGAGTTGTGGTGTTACAGGAACAATAGATTGTTGTTGCGGGGGCAGCTGAGAAGGCTGTGAGTATGAAATATGCTGATAAGGTTGGTGTGGCACAGATTGGTGCTGCTGAGAGGGTATTTGAAATTGAGTTTGCGTGGTATCTAATGGCTGACCCAGAGATTGATAGTATGGGTCACGTGGTAACGATGGAGCTAGAGGCATCTGGCTCTGAATTAATTGACTGGGAAACGAAACAGGTGGGGGTAGTGGATTTTGTTGAGATGCAGGTGGAGGTGGCACATTTGGTGGCGGGAGGGATGTAGGCTGAGGTAAAGGAACAGGAGGGGGTGGGGGTGGCTGAACTGATTGGGAACTCTGTTGCAGACCATCTGTATGTGTTGTGTTAGGGGTTTCTCTTGATTGGTCCACAGCCTTTGATGCTTGAAGCTTGGGAAGTTGTATCTGTGCCTCAGCTATCTCTTGCTTACCAAGCAAGACCTGTACACCTGAGTGCACCTGCAAGAGTAAATGTAAAAAAATTAACAAAATACAAAAAGCAGAAAGAATCTACTGCTCCTGTCGTTCTATCAAAGTCTTTCAGGGAAAAGACCTCATAGCTGCTCATTACAACAAGCAAAAGAGTAGAACTAGGTAAATCCCACTCCCCTCCATCCACAAGGGAGTCCAAACAACTGCATAATCCAAAATGCAGAAAATATAATACCACACATTGCTTATTTTAAAAACAACGACAAACGTGTAAGGCCTAGTTATCATCTTGTTTGATCTTCCTAGTGATATGCCGCTGTGGACTAAAGCAGCTCTGAAAAATTGGAAGTTGCATCATGAATATCTTGACTAGAATACTACCCAACTTCTTTAGATCAACAAACTAACCTCATCATAGTAGAATACTGAAGGTCAAATCTGTATCAAGAGGATATGCTTTTGAAATTTTTTTATTTTTTATTTTGGGAGGAAAACAGTTTCCGGTAGCAATGCCCAGTCCCCCAAAGGAAGAAAAAGGGGAAAACCCTAGACACTAAATGTAATTTACTAGTAAATTGCAGCTATAAAGCACGTGAGAGAAGAGTCACATGCACCTCTAGGAAAAGGTAAGACTAGAGTGCACAATAAAACCTGTCAACCTCAAAATTTAGCAATTAGTCCTTAAATTTTTTAGATGGGACAGGCAAACTGGAAGACAATACATCCAATTACTTCAATGTGATACTCATCCTTTCATAACTTGCCAGAATGAACATATTAAATACCAAGATCAGGTACCATATATCTCTAAAAAATTCCAAATCTTATTTCTAATGAGCAGTAAGTAACATCAGCCATTTTGTCTAGTTTGGGGTTTTAACCGGTGAAGAATATCTATCCTACTTAATGAGCAGAACATGAACAATGTTGACAGCATTAATGAATAAACAAGCTCGAACATGGGCACGCTATTTCTTAGTATTTGCTGATCTTAATTGAGGTGAGAAAGGAAGATGGTGTTCAAAGTTCACATGTAATTGTTGGGGTAATTTAGCACATATTCGAAGACAAAATAAAATATGAAAAAAAAAAGAGTCAATACATGCTCCCTATACAAGAATAAAATCATGGAATTACTTTCTTTCAAGAGCTTATGTAGTATACAATAAAAGAAACAGCATTGGCATATAAAAAAATTGGGCATAAGTGGAACAGAAATATACCTCCCTAAGTATATTCTCTAATTGCCCAAGCCTCTCATCAGTGCTGCCATGATGATTCCCTATTGAGACCTTCAGATCATCAATGGAGCTCTCAAGATGGTGTGTTCTGGTCTCTATCTGTGATAATCGAGCACTAAAACCATCCATTGCGTGCAGTAGATTATCAGTATATTTCTGCATAAATCTATCGAACTCTGACACCATATTTGTCTCATAAATGCCCCTTTCCTTTTCTGGAGTAACTTTAGATGAAGCGAGTGACAGCTGAGGACCATAATTCTGTGTCAAACATTTACAAGAATAGACATTAAAATCTCCTTTTAAGAAAAAGAAAAAAAGCAAAAATAAAATGAACCATAAATTTGATCTAGCCAACGATTACCTTAACACACTAAAGAGATCTTCTACTGGTAATAATGTATATGAAATTCTCCTTCTTTTGGTCTTGTTTTATTTTTACAATAAAAAGTCATTAATGAGAACTGGTGTTGCAAAGAATAAAAGAGATACTGGCCAAGTATATAAAGGACTAGTAGATAATGGGAAGCTTCCATAAAAGATCTTTTGCAAATATACCAGATCCTTAACACTAGTACAAACTCAAAAAATGCTGAAGAAGGCAGCATATTTTCAACAATACTTGCCTGGCATTCAGCAATACTTGACATGACATAAAATTGTCTTGCAATTGATCTTTATCTTTATGGTCCATAAAATATTGGATATGTAAGCTTTACCAACTTCACACATGAAAACTCAGGAAATCTCCAGTTTTTACTTACAAGACAACAATAAATCTAGCCTGGCATCAGACAAAACAAATTGCAAATATGATATAGACAGAAAAGTCAGAAACCCGGAATGCTCCTAGATGCCACAAAACATATCTAGAGTGAAATAAATGAAACAAAAAATCAGAAACTCAAAATGCTCTGCAATAGTCAAGTTATCCATATAGCAACAACAACATCATAGGCGTAGCTAGGTTAGTGGGTATGGGGGCCATGACCCCCCCATGATTTTAATTTTTCTTTTAGAATTACCTACTTTTAGAATTTTTAGAACAAACTACCTACCTAATTTTAGAATTCTGTCCTCCCTCCATCACCCCAACTCACACATAACCAGGCATACCTATATGGAAAATTCTATAATTGAAATATGAAAAAGGGGCTAAAAAAATTCCGGAATAGGGCAATAAAAATAAAATTGAAGACAATAAAACAGGATTTTAGGCTAGAAAGAGGTGTTGACAACTCGAACATTGGATATTTAGCAAATAAGATTTATTTTTCTAAAAACTTTATGAAATAATATATCCTATAGAATAGTTTCTATTTCAAGCTAAGTAGAACTAGGACTAGAACTTAGAATTCTTCAAAAACGTTAATTTAATTTAAATAAGAAAATGAGCAAGAACCAATGTTTTTATAATTTTTGTATGAATCTAGTAGACAGAAACATGACTATTTTGGATGTTTTCATTTGTCCTATTTGTAAAAAGCGAGAGAAAATTGCTTTTAGGACATTTGATGCTTCAGAGTAGAGGTGGGCATATCATTTTTCTGATACATAATGATTTTATCGGCTAATATGTTCCCCTGTATCGACCTATCGATTGATAGACCCTACATCGGCCAGGGTAAAATCCAATACATACCAGTGATACACCCATCCCAACTTCAGAGGTATCTTGATAAGGTACTCTAACAATTACAGGTCACATCTGTGGTTAACCTTGGCCCCTCCACCACTAAAATCCTAGTTATGGTCCTGAACAACATAACACATAGTGACAAAGGTAAGACGCAATTCACGAATTCACTGAGAGATCAATGTAGAAGTATCCACTTCCCCCATAAAGATGTACGCCTGCCACCATTGGAACCTCAGAATGGCTGTGAGTATGGAATCTCGAGAAAAGCAAAACCAAATGAACCAAAAATGATACCGCCAAAAAAACGAGAAAAAAGGAGCTGATGAAGGCCTACAGGAAATCAAACACTGGAAACAAATTGTATACAAGAAGAAACTTACACTGAAAGTCGTATCATCATCATACATAATTCTCATAGACGAACAATATGTTTCCACAAAAACTAGGAAAACAAAACTTCATCACTAGAGTTCGACTTCCAGAGATTTAAACTGCGCATGTTTCTATAAACAATTCTATAAATCCCTCGCCACTTAAAACAATAAATAACAATAAAAACAAACACCGCTGACTAATAACCATTGCAAATCGATGTTCTGCAACCCAATTTCATCACATATTTCTAGTTCACAAAAGACACAGAGAAAGACGAATAGAGACTCACCAAATGGGAAAAGACTTACTCTTAAGCTCGACGCATTCGTCTTCGAATCAGCCGAGTTCCAATCCCTGGCAACGCCAACTCCGCTCCCCTCAATATTCGATGCCGAAACGGGCCGAATCGGCTGAAAATCGTAATTAGGAAGGATCTCTTCTTTCTTCCCTGCCCCATTCTGCTCTTCCTGCGAGTTCAAAAGATCCAAGATGTCGCTGCTTTGGGAACCCGAAAGCCCCATGATCTGCTTGTCCATGAACTGGGAGGAATTCATCGATTCCGAAGCTACACCTTGTTTTACCCAACGTATCCAGGAGAGAAGAAGGGTTTGGTGCCGACGGTGTTGCGCTGTGAGACGAAAGGGTGACTCACCTTTTCGTGAGAGAGAAGGTAAGAGACAAGACTGACTTGGAGTCCTGGTTTATATTGCCGTCATAGTTGGTTTAACGCTCAGCGCATTTTAGCGAGGCTATAGTACCGTGGCGATCCGTCTTCCCTGCAACACCGAGCAATTGGAACCACAGTGGCATTGTTGTTAATCCGGATACAATCAGGGGCAGCGAAGTAAGACAACACAAGATTGGAATCACCGGACTGCGTCTCTTCCAAGAAGAATTATCATACCGAACGTTTTTGTCCACTTTTACAGAACGAAGCATCATGTTATTTACAAAACCAACCCTTTACTTCATTAGACATTAATTATTCATCATTATTGTTATTATTTAAAAAATAAAATAAAATAATTAATCACTAAAATATATGATCTAAATAAGATTTAACTGAACGTATAGATATCTATCGGTGATATTTAAAAATACGTCAATTAGAAATACCGTGTAGTAATTACAGATTAATTAACTAAAACATATTTTTATTAAATATTAGGGGGTATGATAAGTGGCCATCCACCAAGAACAACGAGAAGCATCTAATGGCTCCAACCGGTGCCAACTGGTTCATTTGGTACCAAACCCAAAACAATTATTTTCAATGTTCATTGGTCTTATATATTATTTCAGTAATTACACATGTTTTCTCTCCTATCCGAATTCATGCGTTTCATGGTCTTATAAACCAGTTTTACGATGATGATGTGGAGATAGATCTCCATTGTTTTCTACGTAAAGATACCTTGGAGAGTGTCTCTGGCAGTTCCTGCATCTTCCTCGATATTTTATTCTCTCCACTCTACGAAGCACATTTCAGATGAGAGATCCAGAATGAGAGCTATTCCGATTTTGCAGACACTTGGCGACTTGAACTTGATTCAGGTAAGAAATTGCTGGCTCTTCCCTGTAGCTCCGAGGCTCAACTCTGACAGCAGAGCAGCAGCTTGGGCCAAGGCCTAACAATGGCAACCACCATCAACTGTTAAAAAGAACAAAGCACGAGGGAGGAAGGAGCAAAGGCCTCTGCCACTACCGAGGACAAAATTCTCTACGTTCCTTCTTCCTTCCTTCCTCTTCCTTTCCGTCTTCTTTCTTATTGGCTTTTTTAGTGCGAATGCGGGTGGGGGAGGGCATCCTTCTCCTGTCGCCGTCTTCCTGTTAGCCAAAATGAGATGACAACAGACACGAAAGAGGGAGGAGGCCGGGGCTATTTTCATCAGCAACGAGGAGATGATCGCGGGAATATATGAATGAAAAATAATATTGTTGTAATTATTATTGATAGATATAAATTATTTATAAAATTACATAGAAATATTATAAGTAATTAGGACTCTAATTCAAACATTAGTTATCTTTATTTTTATCATTATTTTTATATATATTATTATATTTATCTCTATCACTCATTTAGCCGGCGACCAAAGGAGGCTCTCCCAGGACGGTGATATCCAATAACTCTTCTTTCGTGTTTTTTCTAAAAAAATTATTTACATTATTCTATCAATGATTTTAAGAATATTTATGGATAGAATTTATTTTATTATTCTAATTATGTATATTTTTTATTTATTATAATTTTATAAATATTTAAATTAGTAACTTTAAATATTTAATAAATTATTTAATTTATGAGTACATATTATTTTATTTTTATTAAATAGATCTATTAATAATGATTTAATATAATTACTTTGAAAGTTCATAATTATTTATCGTTGCCTATTTATTTGAATAAATAAAGTAATTACTAATATTATTCATAATCATATATAATTTTATGTTATAAAACTTTAAAAAATTAATAGATTTTAAATTAAAATAAATTATTATAAGCATATTCTATAAACAATATAATATTTAATTAGTATTTTAGTAGTTTAAAAATAATAATTTTTGAAAATTTTAAAAAAATTATAATTTGGAATAGCCAATAATTATATAAGTGTTTTTTTTAGTTATTTCATACCAAATCAATTTTATCAATAAATTACAATCACAGCAAAACATCAGTTTATTCGTCGATAATACACCCATCAAAACAAATATTCAACAGCAGATGAACCAGAAGAGTGAGGCCAGGGAACCTGAATCCCAACCATCTTCTCATCATAGACGAACTCCACTTCCATTCCGTCAATTCTGCAAGAAATAGGTTTCACAGAGGAGAAGATTTTCAATTCTCCTCTACCCTTCACCCAAACTCGAACCACGTTTTCTACTTCGTCGAACTCCAACGACTGAATTGCTCCTCCGGTGTTCAACATATTTACCAAACCAATCGGAGCCAACTGTATCGATTTCTTCGAAAAGGTCTTCACTGCAGAGACAGTCAGAAGCTCGAAATCGAACGGGACGAGTGTAATTTCCACATTCTCTTTCGGTTTCAAGAGCATTAGCCTCCTCGCCTGGTAGAAGTATACAGCGAAAGTTTCCACCCCTTCAACATTGAAAGGGATTTTGCCGTTCTCCCATTCGATATCGCTGGGATTTGCAGTCGCAGTGATGACATGGGAATACTCCGAAGCACTTTTATTTTTCCTCTCTTCACGGTCCCATCCTCCTCCTTGACAATTGAATGCTCCCAGAGCTCCCGTAAACTTTCGAACACACAGACATTAATCACAATTAGTCGAAGCGATTGACTAGCAATCTTCACAAACAATGAAAAGGAAAAAAAAGTGAGAATTGAAGAACAAGATTGGATACCTTGTTGAGGTTCCAAATCTTGAGCATGGTCTTGCCATTGTGCAACGGGTCTTCAAACAAACAATCCCTCGTCGGAAGGGCGTAATGCTCGCAACGGAGGATTGTACCGTCGGGCAAGGCGAGGCACTTTAGGAGATCGAAATCGTGCTTTCCGACGGAGTCGCTGACGTAGATGGGGCCGCCGGAGATAGCACGGGAGGCGGCGTGGAACTTGGCGCAGGGATGAGTGGACTGAAACATGTCCCAGTCGGGGTGTATGAAGTTACCCATCCACAGGCTATTGTAAGCGCAATGCACCATGTGACACCCTTGCAGCCAGAACGTGCCGTTCGGATCGCCCGACGGGTCCGTACACCAAAAGTCATCCCCTGTTTAGTTTTCAAGCTATTCTTCTTAATATTGGTTTTAAAATAATAATTTTAGAATTAAATTAATTATATTTAATATCTATAATTCAATATTTGTATTATTTTTCAGATAAAAAATAGAGGGTTATCTATCCGATCATGATCAATATCTATCTCAGCCGTCCGATCACGGATCATGGTTGTTGATCTGATCACAGTTCATGGTCGTCCAACAACGGCTATCTTGATCCCTGCTATCATAACTGTTCTATCAATAGCTATCTCAGCCGTTCGATCATGGATCATGGTCATCCATCAATAGCCATCCGATCAAAGATCATGGTCATTCAAAAACGGCTATCTTGATCCATTACATGTTTTGCACCAAATGGTTTTTTGTTTAAAAAAATATTTGATTTGATTCTTTTTGAAATTTTTTATTAAAATTATTTTTATCACTCGAGGAAAAATAAAAAATGATGAAAAATTTAAAAAAAACTAACCAACGCGACCAAGGGAAACAATTTCGGTTCCAAGGAGCAAGAAGTCGTTGCAGTGCTCCATGCTAGCAATCACGCCGTTGCCCTTGAAGTGCTTCTTCACCGAATCGCTCAACGCCTTGTAGTAAGCCTTAGCCAGCTCCACCCGCCCGCCGTACTCCTCGCACACCAGCTCCAGCAACTGATCACGGTTCAGAGTCCAGACACCAAATCAGCGACAACGTTTTGGAAGTTTCAATAAGCCGCATCGGAATGAGATCCTAACAGGGACCCGGCTTCGTTATCTGGAAAGGTGTATTTTTTTCTTTTGACAAGAAAGGAAGGCTAAATTCATTCATGGTGGCGGTGCTTCGAGACGGGAACTTACATGAATGACATCGACTTTGACGCCGTCGATCCCTGAGGCGGCGAGGTGGGAGTGGAGACCCTCGTACATTTGATGCACCTTCGCCGGCGGAACCAGTCCGACGCCGTTGTTCACGATCTTGTCCACCGCCAGGTCCTCCATGGTGGTCTGCAGACCTGGGGTGAGCTTCGGCGGGATCACCTTCGCTTCCGGCATGCCGGGGACGTCTGGCCGGATGCCGCCCCAGTAGCCGCACAGGGCGTGCCACACGTATACGTGTTCGATGCTGTTGAACGTCTCTTTTAAATCCCTGACGAAGGCGCCCATTCCGGCGCCAGATTTGGGGTATGGACTGCGGTAGTCCCGGAATTTGTAGTTTTCCTGGAACTTGATCAGCCTGCAAGGCATTTGTTCGCCGGCGGAGGTTCTGTTCATGCTCTTCTGATCAGTGATGGGGTCGTCGTCGTGGCAGATGGACTGCCACCCGTCGTCAATGAGGACCAGTCCCGGTGGACAACCGCCGTTCGCCAGTTTCTGAACACCTTCCCAGACCCCTTCCGGGTGAACCTTCAGGTAAAAGGCATCCCAGGTGCACCACCCGAACTTGTCGATTATCCCAGGCGGAGTCTTCTCCTCCAAGAGCTTGAATGTCCCCAAATGGGCCCTCACCACTTTCATGGCGTCTGTCACCAGTTTGTAAGGATCGTCGCCGGGGTGCATGTAGATCGCCGTACGGAAGGTGGAAGCAGTCACTTTCGTCGAGCTGCTCTCCACGCAGATGGCCACGTTATCGTCTTCCCCAGCTCGAAGAGAACCCCGGAATGCGCCTTCGATAACAGGGAGGAGAAGAATGTAAGGCCGCCCAGAATCAGATTTTTCCAATATCATCATCTGGGTCTCGTGCTCGACGTCGCTCCCTTTGCTGCCGATCCAATGCGTCGTCCACCAGACCTTGAATCTGAATATGCTCATGAATCTGATCCCTGAGAGCTTCCCGATGGGAGCAACGTGCCAACTCTTGGGACTGTCGGAATCAAACCCCACAAAGCATCCGCTAGTACTAGAGCCGGAGCCTTTGATCTGAGAAGTCGGCGTAGCCACGATGTTTGAAGGAACATCTGACAGAAACGGGAGACCATTGACGTAGAACTTCCCACCTTGGAGAGTGAATGACGGAGGACAGGTAAGGCCAGCAAACTCCATCATCGGGTCCGCCCCGCTGCCTTTCCTCAAGTTTGGAGCCATTAATCATCAGCAAGTTAAAAACAATCAGAAGATCGATCGATTACAAGGAGAGAATAAAACAGAAAGAAGATGATTTGCAGCTTTAAACAAGACTCTATAGAGCAGAAGAGTACTGGAAACTTGGAGAAGACGAGTGCCCAAGGACCCAAATTTATACATAAACCTGATTAGCAACCAGGGTAATCTTCTTACTTTCAAATTTTCTTCAAGTAGTTGATCAACCGTTAGTTTGTTTATATTTATTAAAAAATTAAACAACAAATATTTTTCGTGATATTTTTACACTGGTATTAATGTTGACCACATTAATATATTTACAAGCCCTCAACCAGAAATGTCTCACGAGGAAGCTTCTACGCGTGCCACCTCTGCTTCACTTACGAGTGGCACGGTGTAACCCCTCTCGAACCGCAAAGTCGGACAGTAGACCGGCGGCTGTCGTACGTAGTGCGCCACTGCCACTGGATGCCACGTACCCTAGTTCTCTTCCCACGGTCCATGACATCATTAATGTTTCCTACGTGTGATCGTCTTGACTGTCCCACCTCGTCCCCGAATTCAGCGAGGTTTCGTCTTTCCCATTACCGGTAACAGTTTCGAACTTTGAACGCACGCCACTGACCTGTAGTTACAGGATAATGGAAAATGATCACGTTTACGTGGCGACAACCATTCTCTTTTCTTTTCTTTATGGGTTCTTTTTCCGCAGCTTCTGGGTTATTCTCGGCTATGGGTAAACTGTGCTTACGCGCAACAACCCGTCTATCGATTCGCTGGACACCTTCGTAAAGCAGATGTGGACGCGGCTCGACGGTGCGAATCGGATCATCAAACGTGTTGAATCTTTTCTTATCCGAACTTCGAATTTAATATTTGCATTGTTCAACCGATTCACCGACTAGGGAATATAAAAACAGAAGATATCCCGACAGCATTTCAGTTAGTCGTAATATATGATTCAAAGGGCAGTTCGTCGTAGGTTGACACAAGCTAGGACTGATCGCTTGACGGGGAAGAAATCAAGGATTACTGGATTAGTGTCGTCACAAAGGGACATGATAGATTGAATAAATTGATCGGATTCAACCAGGATTTTGTTTTACAGGTTTAGAAATTATAAAATATTAAAATATGTTATGGGAAACACAAATAAGCAAACTCAATCAAACAATCAAATGCTCGTTATAGAAGCTAAAACATTTAATCTTAATCATACAACCACAACATAAGATTTATGTGGAAAAACCCTTTAGTGTGAAGGGAAAAAACCACGGGGCAAATCCGAATAATCTTCTATTATTAAATATGAGCTTACAATATCAATTTCTCTCAAGTTTGCCCAAACTTGAGGTTTACAAAATTATGAGAGAAAACAAGTTTCTAAATCAAACTCATTCGCAATAATTGAGAGATAACCAAATAAACAAAGGTTAGAGATCACCAGATATGGAGATTTCACCAAAATAAGGAAGTAGAAAAAAACAACTTTGGAAAAGTTTCGGAAAACCTTCTTTCTTTCCTTCCTTTCTTTTCTCCTCTCTTCTTCTTTCTCTTCTCTTTTTCTTCTCCGTCGAACCCCCTTTTTCTCTCTCGGTCGAACATCTTCACGTTTTGTTTCTCTCGCTCACGGCCAACACCCTTCTGTTTTCCCTCGCTCACGGCCAACACCCTTCTTCACTTAGGGTTTTTTTCTCTTTCTTTTATTTTATCTCTTTCACATGAAAGAGATTAGTGGTGGGGGCCACTCATGGGCTGGACCCCAGCTACTAAAAACAACAATCTCCCCCTCCAGACCATGAGGAGGGCTCACCAAAATCTTCCATACCGGCTAGACTAGTGCACAACTCATGTTTTTCCTTGGTTACCACTTTTGTCATCATATCTGATGGGTTTTTATTAGTGTGGATCTTCACAAGAGATAACATATCATTTTCCAACACATCTCTAATCCAGTGATACCTCAAATTAATGTGTTTTGTCCTACTATGAAAAGTAGTATTCTTACTCAAGTCCAAAACACGTTGACTATCACAATGAATTGCATACCTCTTTTGTTTGAAGCCTATCTCACCCATCAACCTCTTCAACCACAACATTTCTTTACTAGCTTCAGTTGCTGCAATGTATTCAACCTCTGTTGTAGAGAGAACAATGCATTTTTTAAGTTTAGATTGCCAAGGGATGGCTCCCCCTGCAAAAGTAAACAAGTAACTTGACGTAGACTTTCTCCCATTTATGTCACCTGCCCAATCTGCATCTGTAAAACCTTCTAATATAGGTTTTGAACCACTAAAACACAAACACAATTTGCTAGACCTTTGAGGTACCTGAGAATCCACTTAGTAGCAACCCAATGTTTTTTCCTTGGATTTGCAAGAAATCTACTCACAACACCAACTGCAAAAGCAATGTCTGGTCTAGTACATACCATAACATACATTAAACTTCCTACTGCTGAAGAGTATGAAATCTTCTCCATGGCTTCCTTTTTCTTCTCAATTGAAGTACACTGTTGGGAGTTTAATTTGAAATGATTTGCAAGTGGTGTACTTACCGTTTTTGCATCTTTCATGTTGAACCTCTCAAGAATCTTCTCAATGTACTTTTGTTGTGACAATCAAATTTTCTTCTTCCTTCTATCACGAGAAATCCTCATGCCCAAAATTTGTTTGGCTGCTCCTAAGTCCTTCATATCAATGGACTTGCTGAGATCCTTTTTCAACCTGTCAATCAAATTCATATCTTGCCCAACAATTAGCATATCATCAACATACAACAAAAGAATTATAAAAAAAAACCATTTGGGAACCTTTACAGTAAACACAATGATCTGTAGATGTCCTCTTGTAGCTTTGACCCATCATAAAAGGAGTCAAACTTTTTATACCATAGTCTTGGAGCTTGTTTCAACCCATAGAGACTATTTTTCAACTTACAAACCATAGGTTCTTTCCCTTTTTCTTTGAATCTTTCTGGTTGTTCCATATATATTTCCTCTTCTAAGCCACCATAGAGAAATGTTGTTTTGACATCCATTTGTTGAATCTCTAAGTCTAGGCTAGCAGCTAGACTAAGAATCAGTCTAATTGATGACATCTTCACTACAGGTGAAAAGATTTCTTCAAAATCAACTCCTTTCTTTTGGCTAAAACCTTTTACAACCAATCTTGCTTTGTACTTGACTTGATTATTCCCTTCTTGTTTCAGTTTGTAAACCCATTTGTTTTTCAAGGTCTTCTTACCCTTCGGCAATGTCACCAACTCAAAAGTGTGGTTCTTATGCAAAGAGTTTATCTCCTCTTCCATAGCTTTCAACCACATATTCTTGTTCTTATCTTTCAGAGCTTCTTTAAAATTTTCAGGTTCACCTGCATCAGTAAGAGTAATAAACTCGTTAGAAGGATATTTTTGAGAAGGAATTTTAATTCTTTGAGATCTTCTCAATTCAAGTTTAGCCACCGATTGTTCAATAGGAGTTTCTTCTTCTTCAACTTTTTGAGACGGTTCATTTAGTTGCTCCCCCAATTCATCATCATTATGAGTCACATCTTCATGAATAACATCATCATCTTCATGAGATTCTATACTTTCTTCAAAAACTGGTGTAGGAAGAGACACAAGAGGCAAGAATGAGGTAATATCTGGAGTACTTTGACTTTTCTCAAATTTTTCAAGGTCTTCAATGGTTTTGTCTCCATGAAAGACCACATATCTACTTCTATGCAACTTCCTATTCTTAGGATCCCATAATCTATATTTGAACTCATCATCTCCATTTCCAACAAATACACATAGAATAGATTTCACATCAAGCTTTGACCTGTTTTCTTTGGGTGCATGCATAAAAGCTTTACAACCAAATACATGCAAATGGGAATAAGAAATGTCTTTTCCTTTCCATACTCTCTGAGGAATATCCTCTCCCAAAGGGTATGAAGGTGACAAATTTATCAAATAAACTGCAGTCCTCACAGCTTATCCCCAATAGGATTTAGGTAATTTAGCTATAGAAAGCATGCACCTTACTCTTTCCACGATGGTGTGATTCATCATTTCAGCTACACCATTGTGTTAAGGGGTCATTGGAACTGTCAAATCATGCCTAATTCCAAGTTTTGAACAATAATCTTTAAATGCTCTAGAAGGATATTCACCTCCATTATCATTACGTAAGCATTTAAGTTGTTTACCTGTCTCCCTTTCAACCATGGGCATGAAACCTTTGAAATATATAAAAAACTTCCCATTTGAATTTCATAATGTAGACCCAAACCTTCTTGGAAGCATCATTTATAAAAATAACGAAATACTTTGCACCACCAAGAGACTTAACATCCATAGAGCATACATCAGAATAAACAAGATCAAGAATCTTTGTGTCTTTCTTATGAGCATTTCTAGCAAAGGTAAGTCTATGTTGTTTACCAAACAAACAATCATCACAAGGAGAAATTTTCATACCTGTAGGTAAAAGGTCTTTCTTTGCTAGAATCTCTAACCCTTTCTGACTCATATGTCAAGTCTCTTATGCCATAAATTTGATGAGCTTGCTTCTAGGGCTGCAGTCAAGTCTTCATTAATAACTTCTACTTAAGTTTTGTAAAGAGTACATGACTTGATTCCTTTTGCTAGTATAAGTGATCCCTTGGAAAGCTTCCACTTGCCATTAACAAAATGATTCTCAAATCCTTCTTCATCTAATATGCCTACAAAGATTATGTTAAAGCGAAGATCTAGGACACACCTTACATCTCGAAGAATCATCTTGCACCCGAGGTTAGTTTTGATGACTATGTCCCCCTTTCCTTTAACTTTCAAAAAACTTGTGTTTCCCATTTTCATTGTTCCATGATCACCGGACTGAAACATAGAAAAACACTCTGCATGAGGAGTATCATGGAAGGAAGCACCACTATCAACAATCCAACTTGTTTCAAAATCACTTGCTAAAAGAGAATCTACATCACAAGTCATAATAGCAACTTCATTATCCAACGCTATTGTGCTTTCATCATTTTCATTCTCTTTTTCTTTGGCATTATATTTTCCTTCCTTTTGTGCTTTCTTGAGAAACCGACACTCACTCTTGATATGTCCCTTCTTATGGCAATAGTAGCTCTCAAAATCCATTCTTAACTTTGACTTTCCTCTAGATTTTCCTCTCTCTTGAGGTTTTCTACTTTTGCTTCTACCTCTCTTTTCAAACACGAATGTTTGAGAGTGGGAAGAACCTAGTGATTTTCTTCTTGTTTCTTCATTCAATAAGTTACTAGTGACAAGACTCATACTCACAATTCCATCCGGAGCGGAGTTGCTCAACGATACCACTAAGGTTTCCCAACTATCTGGCAGAAAACTCAATAATAGAAGGGCTTGGAGCTCATCATCAAGAACCATCTTCATGGCTACCAATTGATTTACAATGTTCTTTATTTCATTGAGATGTTGTGCAATTGAACCATTGTCATTGTACTTCAAATTCACAAGCTTCCTTATGAGGAAAGCTTTATTTCCAGCTATTTTTCTCTCATATAAATCCTCTAATTTTTTCCATTATGATTTGGCTGAAGTTTCACTTGAGACATGGTGAAAAATACTATCATCCACCCATTGTCGGATATGTCCAACTGTTTTTCTATCAAGTTTCTTCCAGTCTTCATCTGAAATATTTTCAGGTTTTTCCCCTTCAATGGGTGCATACAAGTCTCTGTAATACAAATAGTTTTCCATCTTTGCTTTCCATATTATCTAATTTTCTCCATTCAAACCAACCATTCTATTAGCTGCATTTGAACTCTCCATTGGATAACAAAACACCCCAAACAACCAAATGCTTGGATACCACTTGTTATGGGAAGCACAAATAAACAAACTCAATCAAACAACCAATCTCAATCATACAACCACAACACAAGATTTACGTAGAAAAACCCTTCAATGTAAAGGGAAAAAACCACGAGGCAAATCCGAATAATCTTCCACTGTTAAATATGGGCTTACAATATCAATTACTTTCAAGTTTACCCAAACTTGAGGTTTACAAAATCATGAGAGAAAACAAGTTTTTAATTCAAACTCATTCACAATAATTGAGAGATAACCAAATAAACAAAGGTTAGAGATCACCGGATATGGAGATTTCACCAAAATAAGGATGTAGAAAAAGACAACTTTAGAGAAGCTTCGAGAAACCTTCTTTCTTTCCTTCCTTTTTTTCTCTTCTCTTCTTCTTTCTCTTCTCTTTCTCCTCTCGGTCGAACCCCCCCCTTTTTCTCTCTCAGCCGAACGTCTTTGTGCTCTGTTTCTATGGCTCACGGCCAACACCCTTCTTCACTAGGGTTTTTTTCTCTTTCTTTTATTTTAACTCTTTCACACGAAAGAGATTAGTGGTGGGGCCCACTCATGGGCTGGACCCCACCTACTAAAAACAACAAAATGGACGAGAACAGAAAGACCCAGGTGTTGCGGGAGAGGGAGAGAGCCACAGCCTGCAGCCTTTTGTATAGTATAGTTAGTAGCAGACAAGCGAAGACAGTAGTAGTAGTGGCAGCTGAAGGGGACAATCTGTACTTGGGCCAAAGAACGAAGACGATAAGAGCAAACTGCTTCCAAAAGAAGGATTCTGTCCATTCGTAAGCCATACCCCATCCGTTGTTTATAAATCAATGGAGATGAACAGTCCAAGTTGGGGGAGAGAGAGGGATAGAGTTTTTATAAGTGTATTCCATGACTCGTTAAAGCTATAATTCCTGATCTCTAAGGAACTGAAATAATTAGTTCATTAGTCTGCTTTCAGATACTCAATGAAGCTGTTTTATAAAGATTCCCACCAAAAAGAAAAGAAAAAGAAAACCCATATTCACAGGATAAGGACGAACAACTCGGAAGCGTTTGACTTGCAGTAGATCAATAGCTGCAGCGACGGAGAACTCCCCATCACATCTTTGTACGTGAATATTCGCATGGCTGAAATTCTGGTTCTTGATAACGAGCAAAAGAGTAGACGTCGAATCAGGCCCTCTTCGAAGAGTGAGAGCGACGAGAGATTGTTCTCCTGAAGAATCCTCCATGAACGAGGTAACAGTCCCAGCTTTATGCGATCCCATTTCATCTCTTAATATTTTACAAGCAAATTTGTACGTGGTTGTGATTTTTGGCTTTTGTCCACCGTGCTATAGAAATATTCGCTTTCCATCGGAAGGATTCATTGGGCAAGTTAGATTTATACTTCTCCCCAACAGCAACCACACCATAAATACTGCCTTTAAACCAATTAAAGGCCCTAAACAAGTTGACTGTGTAGTCGATTATCAATAGCAAAGAGGAGATATCTCAGCTTCTGGAGCGTTTGATTGATTGTGACAAAATAATGTCCTCCCCAACCTTCGCATGTGTTTTCAGCACTCTGCCATTACTCAACAAGATGTGGTTGTTTCCTTACAGGATTTAAATTTTTCGTGCAATCGTTGCAAAAGATACTTCTGCTCTGGGGAGAAGACGATAAGATTTTCACACTCAACCTTGACAAGAAAATCAAGGAGTGACTCTACTCACAGTTGCTTTTCCGTTTAAATTTTTATTGAGATTTGGACGTGAATTTATGGATATTGACCTTAAACGTGAATTAAATTGTACAGGCAACTGGAAGGCAATGTAACTAAGAAGCAGATAGGGGACTAAACAGGTAAGAGGTAGTTCCTTATTTGATTACTGGAATATGCAATTTTGTTATCCATCTATTTACCTGATTACCCGTGGATAGGGGTGGCATCCAGCCCTGCCGATGTTCAAGCTGAGCTTCGAACCGAACAACGTCTCGAACCTAAAATTGTTATCGAGCTCGAGTCCAAAAATTTTAACCGAGCTCGAGCTTCAACATACCTTTAAAACTTTTCAAAAAATATATATATAAAATAAATTGTATATAAAATTATATATGTATTTTACATAAGATTGGACATTACCTCTATATAAAATTGGACATAACCTATATATATAATACATATATAAGATTGGGCATGACTTCTACTTAAAATTGAGCATAATCTATATATATAATACTTATATAAAATTCAGTATAACTTCTACTTAAAATTGGGCATAATCTATATACGTAATACCTGCATAAACATTTCATAAACACTCCATTAAACTGTCTATACAGTCCATAAAAACTCCATGAAATTATTTATACACTCCATAAAATAGTCTAAACACTCTATAAATACTTTATAAAATTATCTATACATTCCATAAACACTTCATGAAATTGTTTATACACTCCATAAAATAGTCTAAACACTCCATACATTGTATAACATTATGAATAAACTTTATTCGATAATCAAACATAATAATATTAAATAAAATATCACTATCAATTTACAATCACCCAAATAAAACTATAAATCCTATTACTATTAGAGACTTACTAGAAAATTACAAGAAATATTTTAAATTTTTCTTAGGAAAATTAAATGGACCTCTTATTGCCTTTTCTAAGGAAATAAATAAAAAATAATACTTATCTAATAAAAAATAATAATTAATCTAATATATATATAAGTGTTGGAAATAAATATATGCACTAACATAACTTTAAATAACCCTTTAATGAAACCCAAATAAATAGGTCGGTGCCGAATGTAGTACCTCTTTGTCAAGGCACTTCCTCAATCATATAAATCAATAAATTAATTAAATAATAACTCAATTTGGCCCTAAACATGTATTCACTGTCTTTGAAAGATATTTGCCTCTTCTCCATTGTATTCACTGAATGGTGGCGATCCCTCCTCAAGATATAACAAACCTTCTGCTCTCTTAGACATGCAGAGGTACTAAGTAAGCACACGAACTCTGTAGAACTTTTTTCTGAATACTCAAACTAGATCGAATGGAGGATTTTCCTCATTTTCTCTCAAGAACACAACGATCACTTTTCTCTTGTCAGAACAATCTCATTTTCTCTCAATAAATCTCGATTATGCAAATCTCGTTTTCCACTTACCATTCCTTTTTCGCAAAGAGTGGCACACTGGCCCTTTCTTGTCATTTGGAAGATTATTTTTAGAGCCCTTTCAATCAGTTAAAGCTTTGAAAAAACATTCAACATTAACAGGAGAGAAAATCGATACATTAATGAATATCCACATTAACAGGAAGAGAAGTTTTGAATATCAACATTAACAGCTATTTCAATTGCTTTTCAAACCAAGTCCATAGGCATATGAAAGCAATTTTGGCTTCCGATACATAAAAAATTAATGAGACCTGTATAGATACATTTCAGGCAAGAGAAAGAGTGAAAGGAACAATAAATTGCAAACATGATTTAATAATAAACATGAGTCTTTTCAATTCCCAACAAAGGAAAAATAAAAAAAATGTCTTAGGCTTGTTAGAATGATTCAGTAGCATATTTACCTTGTTCAGGGTGATGCTCAGATATCATTTCAATTGCAGCAGGATATACACCTCTCCAAATCAAGACTCTTTAAGACTCTGTAGTATACAACAGTAATTCCATAGTTGCCTTCATGTGGTTATTATACATTCTGTTATTCCCAAGTTCACAATGATGAGATGCTGAATAAGATTTCTCTAAATTATTACTCCAAACAGGTAACCAGGCACATGCATTGAAAGAAAAGATGTCTTAATCTAACCAATTCAGGCAGCTGCAAATTCATGCCCTAGTTCACATGCGAAATTGACAACAAATACATTCATGAAGAATTTAAACTGGATTAGAAGTGCACATCTCACACATCTGTCCAAGTATAAAATGATGAATTATAAGCAAGGCGTAACAAGAGAGTTTTTGGCAGTTATAGGGCACTAATGTGATGACTCCTTTAAAATTTTAGTGACAACAAGATGCAGCAATCTACGGAATTGGTTTAGGATGTGAGACACGGGATCGAGTTAAACAGACATAACGAGATCGAATCAACTAAATCAATAGAACTAAATTTGAAGTTTAAAAAAAATACAGTATATTTTGGGTTTGATTGACAATGTAAAAGGCCCTGCATGTATCAAAAAACAGCATTAAATTTTGAGGTGAAAATATAATTATGATTCGTTTTCTAAAACATAATTATGGTTCCCTGAAAAAAAATATTCTGTTATCAGTCAATTAGTGTGTTCTCACCATGGAATACATAAGAATGTGGATAAAACAATTTATCATGCACAAATCAGTTCCCTAATGCAAACCTTGTTGCTTTTCTGTCCCAAGCTCTATCTATTAAGTGACATGAACCAATGGTTGGACATGTGATTTGGGTTTCACAGTCTGTGCACTAAGTTTAGTTCACCGGAAATTATTGGAAAATAAAACTAAGTTTAGTTCACTGGAAATTATTGGAAAATAACCTGCACTAAGTTTTGTTCACTGGAAATTATTGGAAAATAATCTAAGGATCTCATGAAAACTTGTTAATCATGAGTAAAGCAGCAAGAAAAGCAAAGGAAAACTTGAAGAACCAGCCCCTTGATGCAGTATTTCATAACGTAGAAGATGTAGATGAAAAATATGCAAGGACAAGAGATTACTCCAAAGCCACTCATGTTTATGAAAGAAGAAGGAAGAAGAAGAATCAATTTAAAGAGGCCTGAATTTTTTATTTTAAAGTGAAGTACTGGAAATATCAAAGTTCTAAATAGAAAGTCTCTATGTTGCAAACTTGCTGAAATTAGAGGTTTTAACTATACAAGTAACTTATTATTTTGATGGGAAGCATCACTTATAAAGTAACTCGTTTTTTGTTAAAAGCTTCAATTAATTTTTTTTTTTTTCAAGTAGTATTTTCCTGTTCTAAGTTTAGGTCTTTGTTTCTAAATTAGTGTAGCCTAAAGTTAGAAAGTCTTTAAGATAAAAACTGATTCTTATATTCATATTTCGTTTTCAGAAAGTACAACCGGATATAGTAGATCTAATGCCTAGAATGAACAACATAGGAGTTTTCCTATTTTGTTGATTTTAATGCCAATGAAAGGGCTTCATAAGTAACACAGAAATCAATAGTTTATTATTGAATAAAATCTGATTTTTGTTCTCTTTTGCATAAACTTATCCATTGTGTTTTTTCTTCTCTGTTTGTTATTTTTCTTAATAGCTGCAAAAATCTTACTTTACCTCCTACATTAAACATGATTTCAGATTGTATTTTTCTTAATTGTTGCTGAAATCTAGATTACCTACATTCTAGAGGAAGCATTTAACTTTGTTATTCCTCAAATCTAAACCACCATTTTGCATCACCTGCGAGCTATCAAGTTGGTAATCAACAAATATGTGGGTAAAATTTTAAAAGAAAATTAATTTTTTACCTTAAAACGTGGAGAACGGCAAAGTGACAGTGCAGATTCAGGAGATGCGGTTAGAGGCTTATATGGTCTGCCATGATTGACTTTTTTGAAGGTCCATCCAGATCTGCTTGTTGTCCAGTTTGAGACTTGTTTTGACTGCTTACAGATACAGAGGAAGCAGAAGCTGTTATACTGGTCGAAGGCATTTTTGAATAAGTGAAATGCTGTGGAGCTACTATAAGAAGACAAACATAGAGACGATAATTAGTTTTCTCTAGTTTTCTCAAAGCTCCGCAGATTCATCAGCCTAAAGATACCATCAGAAGCTTTCAATAGATCAGAGATCGCACCATCTGATGTAGCAAGCCGGAATTTTTCTCTCATAATTCTCACAAAGTTATATAACCCATTGGTCTGGTTCAAGTCTTCAATCAAGTCTTCAATGTCATCCAAACACGGTTGACAATCTACCACTGATATAAAACAGAAAAGCATACCCAAGATGGAAATTTTCATTTATATAAGACAGTATCAAACAACAAGAATAACTAAGTATTGTCAATGCATGAGACTAAGGCTACACTAGGAAAAGAGTACAAATCATACTTACAAGTGTAGGTATCACTGTCATGTCGAATAGTAAATGAAAACTCCTTAATTGGACTATTCAAGTCAATTTTGTTGAAAATGAACTTGACTCCTTCAAAAACCAATATACACAAATAATCATGAAATTCTAATGCAAATAGGAAAAATGATATATCACAACAGGCAAAAAGGCCTAGCGTACCCTGTCCTCCTTCAATTCGGATGCCAAGGACCCTATTGTACCAGCAAATCGGCGTCTCGAAGTCTTCATTGTGCTTCTTTGCTTGACAGTTTTTTTCTTCCAGCATAGCCAAGGCTGAATTTGAGCATGAAGTAAACATTCAGACAAAAAAACAAAAACAAAGACAAAAGTAGCTAGAGAAATGCTATTAACTGGACAAAGATTGTGGTTTAAGGAAATGCTTATGCAACAGCAAATCCATATTAGAAATCCTGAAAAAACAGGCAGGTCATTCATTATTTCGTATGCTTTGAATAGCTCAACACTATAAGATGAGTGAATCTCAAGTTTTCATCTGAGTTAATAGGATTATATGTTCATCATTCTTTTGAAAAACCTTCAAAGAGAGGATTTACATCTCTTTACTTTTAAAATTGCTCAAATCAATTTCATTGTTTACAAACTCAGAAAAAAATTATTTGATCAAAGCATCAAAATTGAAACTGCTGCTTAAATTCTATCTAGATATTAAGTACAGATCTCCATTGACCAAGAATGATAAAACATTGTAACAACTGTCGTTATACACCAATGACATCAACTATAAAAAGTCATAGGAACAATTCAACCGCCAGACTGGAAATGGATTGAAACATGAGAGCTCTAGATTGAATAAACATTACCGATCAATTGTTCAGATAATATTTTTTTGCATCTATCTCTACTTCTTTGTTGTTCTAGTACAACTTTCTCAAGTTTTTCCACTCTACTTTTTACATCAGACAGGGCTTCAATGGTACTGTGATGGTTGGCCTCTTTTCGAGTCTTCACTGCAGAAGCAACAGATACATGGAAAAGGAATACATCAATCTATTTTTTCAAGGATAACCACATTATATAATAGATCCAGAACAAGATCATTTTACATGATAAACACAATGTGATCAAAATGAAGGTCTTCCTCAGTGAGGGTACATACTAGAAATGGAAACCAGCTAAGAAAAAACAAACCAACAAGAATATTGGAAGTTCCTGCCGTCCTATATCTGTATATCAAATAAATTTGAAGTCAACTGCTTTTCATCTAAATGAAGTGTAAATAAATGCAGCTTGGAAACTGGAATAATTCTAAGGGCTGAAGATATTGACAAATAATGCTTTTAAAAAAGAAAACAAAAATAACTAATTGCACACCTATCACCATATCATCTTCTAGTTGTCTATGGTAATCCTTCAGTTTCCACAGTTTAACTGCAAAACATTGATAAACATGAAAATTTTAACTTGAAGAATACAAAGATAAGCATAAGGGTGGTCAACAATAAACATGCTAACTGACTTCAATTTGAGATATATATATATATATAGAGGGCTGATCCAATACGAAAAACCATTTGGTGTGAAACATGCGAAACGGCTATCTTAGTCGTCCGATCAAATGGCTATCACAGCTGTCCGATCAAACGGCTATCTCAGCCATCCGATCAAAGGCTATCTGGCTGAGATAGCCATTTTACATATTTTGCACCAAATGGCTTTTTGTATGGGATCAGCTGTGTATGTGTGTGTGTGTGTATATATATATATATATTAAAAAATATAGTATTTCAATTTTCCATAGGACTCGGTCAAAAAAAATAAAAATAAATAGAATTGAGTTTGAATAGAAAAGAAAAAATTATCAACAATGTTTTTTAAATAATTCACTGAATTCGATGATGACCAGATTAGTCCAAGTGCGTCGCTACCAAAATCTTGAAAAGTAATCACACTATTTGTCCTTACAAACTACCTCTAACAAAGCCTACAAATTTTGGTTCTGAGTTTGCAATAAATATGCTTTTCCATGAGAATAACAAGTACAATCTAGATATATAAAACAGGATGTACGAAAGAAAAGGGAAAACATCGTTAGTTGAGATGTTTTGAATAGTTAGATCCCATACCAAAGAATGCTCAGTCGCTCTTTAAGGCATGAAGCTATTGTGGTAATAAAACATTGTCCGCCATGTTTCTTAACTCGACTTACAGAATCCTCTAATTTAAAATGTTGGGTTATTAACAAATAACTAAAACACAAGCGCCGGTCCCAAATTTCTTAATAGCAACAGTATGTTCCAAAGTAGTTGGTAAAGAAAAAAAAAAACGACCACTACTAGCTGAAGTGTAAGGTAAACTTGAAGAATCACATATGAAGCACCTCAGACCTAGACGAAAACACGAAAATACCTTAATGTTGAACTGTTTTCTCTGCTTTCAATTTAATCGATTGCAGTGACTCGCACAAAGAGTTAAGATGAATTCGCATCTCGTTTTCGGTGGCCAAGCGAATTTCGATCATTTTTCTTGGCAAATCTAAACTTTTCTGCATGTTTATTGTGTCCCCGCGTCGTTGCCGGAGAAGGCCAGTTCAAGTGCCCAACAGAAGGGATTAGGCCCAAGTAGATAACCTGATGGGCCATGCCCGTTTTTTCTAGGCAACAGACTTCCTGGAGATATAACATGGACATCTAGAAAGTCTCCATAAAAATCATAAAGGCCCATCTATCTCCGCTAAACGACGAGACAATCGGTCCCACATGAATGAACGCTCCTGATTCCATTTTAAACAACAATTTTGTGACTCTTGGCCGATTAGGTCATCAAATAGGGTGTGTTAGGGTGTGTTTGTGCCAATCGAAGCAAGTTAACTTGGTCCATCTTGTAGGGTCATTTTGTCATGTGGGAGGAGCCCTACCCTCCCCTGTCATTGATAGTAGGGAAGACAGCCTACAATGGCATAGAAAAGGAAGAGGACAAAGAGAAACCCCCCTCTTTTCCCCCAACAAATCATTGAGTTAGGTCAATCAGTCCATTTTAGCCCATTTTCAGTTTTGGGACCATTATCCCCACTTAATGTGAGGATAGGGTTGTTGGTTGACCTATATGGAAGGGATGGGACCCCTCCACACACAACTTTGGAATATATATATATATATATATATATATATATATATATAATTTTTATTATTAAATATTAAATATTATTTTAAAATCATTCAAGCAGCAGCAGCAGTAGTACAAAGAACGAAGAACAAAGAAGCAGCAGCCCTGATCACAGTAGGGGCTTAAGTGCCAATCCCCGATTGTTCAGAAACAATTCAAATGGCGCACCATCGGCCCTGGTGCAGACAGCACCCAACTTACCAGTCAAAAAGAACAAAGAAAACCTCCATTAAAGCCCACTTTCTATACAAAAGGGGCACTGCGTCCAGCATTTCCGACCAAGTGGCTTTCCCACTCATCTTCCACAATCCCACCTCCCTCTAATGGAGATTCATCTCCATTATTCCTTAATTCGAGCTTAAGAGTTCTAAAAAAATACGCAGAGAATTAAAATAAGTGAAAGGAAGACGGAAGAAGGCAATATTTTAATCTTTATCCACTTAGTGTTATTAAACCCTAAACCCTAAACCTTAAACCTTATACTTTATAGAGTTATCGGAGAATTATAATCTAAAGTTCAAACATAGACAAAGGATGGGTAAATGTTGGTAGATTTTGAAATTCCTCACTCGTGACAGACCACATAGGAAACACCATAATGGAACATTTGGGATGTGTGTGTGTGTGTGTGTGTGTGTGTGTGTGTGTGTGTGTGTGTGTGTGTGTGTGTGTGTGTGTGAGAGAGAGAGAGAGAGAGAGAGAGAGAGAGAGAGAGAGAGAATGAATGAGACCATGTTACATGTCGGAGGCCGAATTGTTTTGTTTAAGATTGAAACAAATTTTTGTATGATAATGATAAGGTATAATTCAATTTTGAAAACTGATTGTAATGTAGGGACAGAGATTTGAAACGTTTGGTGTTATTTTTTGTATCATCTAGTATTTATTTGTATCATTCATGAATTGTTTTTGAACTGGGTACATGTAACTTTTTTTTTAATTACTAAAAAAATGAAATAACTATTTTTTCAAGGGCAAATCTAAGTCTTCATTTTTAATTCAATTCACATGAGAAGGGTATTTTTTAATTATTTTATTTTAAAAGTATATTATTTAAAAATAAAATTACATAATTAACCTATTTAAATTTTTTAATAAGAGCTTATTTTTAAATGTGTTTTTATTACTAAAAAACTCTATTACCTTATTTAATCTACCAAAATAATATTATTTTTTAATTAAAAAATTATCATATAAAATAAATGTAATTAAAATATAATAACAATGTTTTCAAGTAGCACTCCACCCAATTCCAACAAGAAAAAAACATCCTACCCTCCAATGAAACTAACTTTTTTCAGTGTTTTTCTAGTCGGATGTTTTCTTTTGTATCATGAGTGTCATCTTTGACATTTCATTCCGTGGCCCATAAATATAGATTTTACCAAGAAAATTTTATAATTTATTCATAAAATTATAAATAAATAAAAATATTTTTTTATTTTATTAAAAATAATTCTTGATATTTGGACGAAAATATTCAGACAAAAGTAGTCTTATTGGTAAATTATAAAACAAAATTATATAAATTATCGCATTTCCTTTGGGTCACATCAAATTTGTTGCAATGTCTCCTCGACCAACTAAGCCCAATCCCAATTATATTCACCACGGTTCTCGCTTTGTGTCGCTCGTCCTTGTTACGTTCGTCGTGGAACTTTTTCAGTTATGGGCCCTGGGTCCACCGACTACACTGTGGGTCCAGAATACAGATCTATCCATTGTGGAACCTTCTTGATTTAACCTCCTCGAAAGTGGACACTGATTTTGCTATTTTCCGCCACCGTACCGTTTTTTGAAACCTAATGGCTGCGACAAAATCAGCGCTGGCACGTGGTGTCAACGGCTCGCCGATGTGGCGATTCCTTTATATTTTTACGGGCCTTTTTCACCGATTTGGATGTCACGTGATGTCTAATTCCGTGCTGCCCAGTATAATCATGCGTATGTGAAAGGGTGTGGCCGGCAGGTATTTCGCGATGCACGTGCATTCGGTACGAATTCCCTAAATTACCCTCACGCAGTAGGCAAAATCTCCTCTTTTATTTAATTTATTTTTTTTACTAGATTTTTAAGGTTTAGCCCGAAAATACCCCTGTACTGCAGCTGGCGGGTGGCTACTAGCTGTCAGGACAGTTGAGGTGGTCCCCACAGGAGATTAAAAGGTAAAATGGGCTCCATGTCACACTTTATGGGCCGATGGCCCATGAAAGAAATGGATCTGTTATAAATCATTAAAGTTTCTCAATTTAATTTGGGAAAGGAGCCCTATTATCCGAAAATCATGACCCGAATACCCACCCGAGACGCATTATTATGATTTATTATAATTAAATCGGTACTACGAAATCCGATATCGTAACGGCCATGCAGCTACCAGTAGTTTCTGTAGAGGAGAGAGGAAGGAGGTCGGATGTCGACGTCAAAGTGGGCTTCTCTGCTTTTGGTGAGGGTTGTCTCTTCCTCTTGCCATCGACAAAAATTTTCTCACCAAAAGCTGTCCGACACACTGGACTCTTTGCTCTTATAATATCCTTCTCCTTCCATTATCGATCCATTCCTTCTTCCTCTCTCTTTCTCAAAACTTATTCCTCATTCATTTCCATGTGCGCTGGACGCACCTCCTCGTGCCTAGATTCCTCATTTTTTTTTTAACTGACGTTCAACCATGTAGAGTATGATGGTCACCGAGGCCCCCCAGGCATGGCCCCTGTCATGAGCAAAGACAATTACTTTTACAAGAAGAATTTGCAGTTGCAGCTAGCGAGAAGACGACCAGGAGGCAGAGCAAGAGAGGTTCCTGTGGATTAATTTTACCTTGACCGTGTTTCTGTTGAGGGCTGTGTGTGTGACTGAGATCATCATTCATTTCCATGGCTGTCATGCATGGATGATCCGTCTCTGCTACAGCTTAAAGCTCTGTGTTTTCGTTTCTTGAGAATCGGAGATCCGTGTTCTAATAATTATATGAGATAAAGAGATAAAGCTCTTAAAATATGGACAAAGCTCGTTGCCCATTTCTCCCTTTCACTAAAAAACTCCTTCCTTCCACTGCTCTCCATCCATAAACTAATGGGACGACACCTTCTAAATTCCGTCGCTCTGCACCAACATCATGGCCTAGCTGGTGTTGGATCCGGAGATTTTGGGTCTCGAAGTTGCATTTTTTTAAAAGACAGCGACATGGGTGTCCGCGACATCTCTCCTTTCGGTTCTATCTTCACCTCTTCCTTCCCTCCCCTCAAGGCTTCTTCTCTTCCTCTCACGCTCTAGTCACCCAATAAGGGGTTGGGATTAGTAATGCCTTTGATTCGTCAATGGACCTGCCTCTACTTGCTGCTGTTCGTCTCCTTCTCTCTCCTGGCTTCCGCCGTAGACCCACAAGGTGAAGTCCTCCTATCCTGGAAACGGGTGTTGAATGGATCAGTTGAGGCGTTGAGCAGCTGGAATGGATCGGATTTTACTCCATGTGGCTGGTTTGGCGTCTCCTGCAATGCTAATATGGAAGTTGTGGAGCTCAACTTGAGGTACGTGGATCTGTTTGGCTATGTTCCCTCTAACTTGACTTCATTGAAGTCCTTGAGCAAGCTGGTTCTCACAGGAATCAACCTCACGGGTCCTATTCCCAGAGAAATAGGGAATTGCCCTGAACTTAGTTACTTGGATTTGAGTGATAATGGCCTCATCGGCGAAATTCCCGCCGAGCTTGGCCGGTTGGGCAAACTTGAAACTCTGCTACTCGATTCGAATCGGCTCGAAGGGGTGATTCCAATGGAGGTCGGCAATCTCACTACGCTCCGATGGTTGGTACTGTACGATAACCAGCTCAGTGGCGCAATACCTTCCACCATTGGGAACTTGAAGAGTCTGGAGGTGCTTAGAGCTGGTGGGAACAAGAACCTTGTTGGTCCCTTGCCGATGGAGATTGGAAATTGCAGCAATCTGGTCATGTTAGGCCTTGCAGAGACCAGTATGTCCGGGTTTCTGCCGAGTACTCTGGGCCTATTGAAGAAGCTACAGATGTTGGCGATCTATACAGCTCTTCTTTCTGGCCAAATCCCTTCCGAACTGGGAGACTGTACCAGTCTACAGAGCATCTATCTGTATGAGAATTCTTTATCGGGCTCGATCCCGACTCGGTTGGGTAATCTTCGGAACCTGAAAAATTTTCTACTCTGGCAGAACAACTTGGTGGGGGTGATCCCACCGGAGCTCGGAAATTGCAAGCAGTTAATGGTTATCGACCTCTCCATGAATTCAATAACCGGCAGCATCCCTCAGGCTCTCGGAAATCTGACCTTGTTGCAGGAGCTGCAGCTGAGCATGAATCAGATATCCGGCCGCATTCCCACGGAGCTGTCCAACTGCCAGGGCCTCACCCATCTCGAGCTCGACAATAATCAGATCTCCGGGATAATTCCTCTGGAAATCGGCCGATTGACCAACCTCACGCTTCTCTATCTGTGGCAAAACAAACTGGAAGGCAATATCCCTTCCTCTCTGTCCCAATGTTCTATTCTCGAGGCGGTCGACCTCTCTCAGAACAGTCTTGTTGGCGCAATCCGGGAAGGGATTTTCAATTTGAAGAACCTCAACAAACTTCTACTCCTTTCGAACAATCTGTCCGGTGAGATCCCGCCGGAGATTGGGAACTGCGAGGCTTTAGTTCGGCTCAGGGCCAATGACAATAAGATCACCGGGAAAATCCCGCCGGAGATAGGGAAACTACAGAACTTGAATTTCTTGGATCTGGGGTCAAATCACTTGACTGGGGCGATACCGCCGGAGCTCTCCGGCTGCCGGAATCTGACCTTCCTCGACTTGCATTCGAACTCCATAAGTGGGTCACTCCCTGCAACTTTTGGCGACCTCGTCTCCCTTCAATTCGTTGACCTCTCCGACAACCAGATTGAAGGAAGTCTGACTTCAAACGTGGGATCGTTGACTTCGCTGACCAAGCTTGTTCTTGCGGAAAACAAATTTTCCGGCACGGTGCCGCCGGAGCTCCGGAAATGCATTAAGCTCCAGCTAGTGGACCTCAGCAGCAATGGTTTCAGCGGGGAGATTCCACAGACTGTGGGTCAGATTCCGGCACTTGAGATCGCACTGAATCTCAGTTTCAACAACCTTTCAGGCGATATTCCAGGTCAATTTTCAAACCTCGAGAGGCTGGCAGTCCTCGACCTCTCGCATAATAGTCTCTCCGGCGGGCTTCAGTTCCTCTCCGGACTACAGAACCTCGTCTCGCTCAACATCTCCTACAACGATTTCTCAGGGCGAGTTCCGTATACACCTTTCTTCGCGAAGCTGCCGGTGAGCGACCTTGCCGGGAACCCAGACCTCTGCCTCGCGGGAGGCAGGTGCTCTGCCATCCGGCCTGGCTCCCCACGGCGAACGGCGACCGCCGCCCGCGTGGCGATGATCGTGCTACTGTGCACAGCTTGTGCATTACTAATGGCGGCGCTGTTCATTTTCCTGAAAGGCAGGCGGGGAGGGAAAAACGGCGCGCACGAAAATGACGGTGAAGATGACGCCCAGCTGGGGCCACCCTGGGAAGTGACGCTGTACCAGAAACTGGACCTCAGCATCGATGACGTGGCAAAGTGCCTGACGGCCGGCAACGTCATCGGCAGAGGGTGGTCCGGAGTCGTTTACAGGGCGACCATCCCGGCGGGGCTGAGCATCGCCGTCAAGAGATTCCGGTCATCGGAGGCGTATTCGGCGTCAGCGTTTTCGTCGGAAATCGCGACGCTGGCGAGGATCCGGCACAGAAATATCGTGCGGCTTATCGGGTGGGGTTCCAACCGTAAAACGCGGCTGCTGTTCTACGACTACATGCCGAACGGGACGCTGGGAGCTCTGCTGCATGACACGCCGGCGGCCGGAGGCGCGGTGGTGGAGTGGGAAGTGCGGCTCAAGATAGCGCAGGGCGTCGCAGAAGGGCTTGCTTACCTGCACCACGGCTGTGTGCCTGCTATCCTGCACAGGGATGTGAAGGTCAACAACATCTTGTTGGACGAGAGATACGAACCGTTTCTAGCGGACTTTGGGCTCGCCCGACTCGTCGAAAGCCAGGATGGCTCGCATGACGCTGGTTCAGTATCAGCTAACAATCCAAGGTTTGCCGGATCCTACGGCTACATCGCACCCGGTAATAGTCTCATTCCTCAATCTTGACCATACATAATGCGGGACCCATTTGAATTTCTCTTGAAGCCATTGGATTTATTTATTGATAGTAAAAATAATTAATATCGTGCAGAGTACGGTTGCATGTTGAAAATCACGGAGAAGAGCGACGTGTACAGCTTCGGGGTGGTTCTACTGGAGATAATAACCGGGAAAAAACCGGTCGATCCATCGTTTTCGGAGGGCCAACACGTGGTCCAGTGGGTTCGGGAGCATCTGAGAAGCAAAAAGGACCCGGTCGAGATAATTGACCCGAAGCTGCAAGGTCGACCCGACAGTCAAATCCAGGAGATGCTCCAAGCTCTGGGAATCTCTCTCCTCTGCGCAAGCAACAGAGCCAACGACCGACCGTCCATGAAAGACGTCGCAGCATTGCTGAGAGAGATCAAACATGAGCCTGCAACTGGATCTGAGCCGAGTAAACTCGGAAACGATTCTTGGAGAAGAACAGATGCTCCGTCGTACTCTTCAATGGTTACACCTGCTCAGCTCCTGCTTCAAGGATCTTCACACTGTTCAATAGCTTACTCTTCTTCATCTGGTGGGATCAGTCGAGAACTCTGTAATGAAGGGTGGGATTGAGAGTTTCGCGAGGGCATCTAGTAACTGTAAATGTGAGCAGAGTGTATAGCAGCAAAACTGAGCAATTAACGAAAATTTCATCATCCCCTTCATTAGTTGGGATAGCCACGGAGTCTTTTTGGTTTCTGAACACTCAAAATTCTTAAATCTGGTGAATAAAAGTTAGATGGCTACGACGATTAGGCTTCTGCGTGTGTGAGCTTACATGCACACGTGCACATACTAATTCAATTTATTGAAGAAAAAAATAATATTCATTTTGTCTAACAGATATGTTTATGTTATTTAAATTATTATTCTGTATAAACGATTAAGAAATATCTCAGACTGATTTCATGTCACAAATATCCTAGTGTAATACACTTGATATTATAAACAAAATATAACTAACTTAAAAAGGGAGATTTTTTTTGTGTGAAGGGAAAGTGCGTCACATCAACCACATTTTGGTTCATTCCATAGAAAAAGTCGGGAGCTTAATTGGTGGCTAGCTACATATAACCTCATAAAATACGAGAGGAAGAAAAGTATGGGAAGCGTGAATCTCATTTTTCTATTAGCATTCTCTCAAGAAAAATAAAACAAAACACCATTCATACATCTATTTGTGAAGAAATGAACTGTGACTGCAAACCATTTCCGACATTAAAGAGGTTAAAAACAACTATATGGCAGCCCCATAAGCACTACCATATTAATACCTCATGCTAATGTTTATTAGTTGTACAGATCATCATCATCTCCAGCGGCTGCAGAGGAGAATGGATCTGCAGCAGTGGTCGCCTCGGTATTTTCTGGCCGATCTGGAAACCGGAACTCGGACCCAAATCCACGAGACTGCTGCAAAGTTTGAGCAAACAGTTGATACTTTCGGATGTCTGCATCGCTCACACTACGACGAGCATATTTCATGGATTCCTCAAAGTGAGCTGCCTTAATCTCTGGGACATCATCTGTTTCATCTTCCTCCATGGCTTCAGGATTCTCTTTCATCTTCCTTTCCCTCTCAATATCCTACCATTCCCCATTACAGAAAAATAAAATTAAAAACAATTATTGGAATAAACAAGACACAGGAAACACACCTAACCAAAAATAACTTTTTGACTGACCTTCTCAATGTTTTCTCGGATAGCATATTTGCAGGCACGTTGGCATATTTCAGTAATATCAGCACCGCTGAATCCATGGGTGTATTTTGCCAAAGCAACAAGATCAACATCCTTGGAGACTGGCGACTTTCGTAAGCATGCTCTGAAGATTTGTAGACGGGAAGCCTCATCTGGCAATGGTATGTATATTAGTTGATCTAGTCTACCAGGCCTCAGTAGTGCCGGGTCAATGATGTCTGGCCTATTAGTCGCTCCTATGATGAATACCGTCTTCTTAGCTGTCATACCATCCATTTCTGTCAATAGTTGGTTCAAAACCCTGTCAGCAGCACCACCAGCATCTCCAACTGAGCTCCCACGCTGAAAGAAGAAGAACATGATCAATACGAGATTAGATATTATAATTGGTACCATTCAATGGCACAAAATTGCAATGAATCGCTTGAAATAAATAACCCAAAATCAAAACATTTAAACTTTGGAGCAATACCTGTGTAGCAATTGAATCCAATTCATCAAAAAAGAGAACACAGGGAGCAGATCCACGGGCTTTATCAAATATTTCCCTGACATTAGCTTCACTTTCTCCAAACCACATTGTGAGCAATTCAGGACCCTTGACGCTTATGAAATTAGCTTGGCACTCGTTCGCAATAGCCTTTGCAAGGAGGGTCTTGCCACAACCAGGAGGTCCATAGAAAAGGACTCCTTTAGAAGGTGACATACCAAATTTCTCAAACTTCTCAGGGTGCTCCACAGGGTATTGTACAGTCTATCAAAAACCACCACGATAGTATCAATTCAATTATTTCAATTGAAATAAAAGGCCAAAGAGAAGGAATTAATAGAAAGAGCCCAGTACACCAAGCGGATAAAAGTAAAGTCTGAAAATGGGAAAAAAAATGAAACAACAAACATGCAAGAAATATAAGCAACAGCACAGTAGGCATACCTCCTGGAGTTCTCTTTTGACGTTTTCCAATCCACCAATATCATCCCAGGACACATTAGGCACTTCAACAACCTGGCAATTCCAACAATCAAATCAGTATGCACACACACACACACACATATATATATATATATATATATATATATATATATATATATATATATGTAATAGAATTCCTTACTCTATGGGAATATGTAAGATGCATATGAATAAAACTTACAGTTTCACGCAACGCAGAAGGATTTGAAGATCCTAAAGCAGTCTTGAAGTGTTCATTAGTGACAGCCATGGTGTTCAAAACCTCAGCATCAATTGACTCATCTTCTAGATCGATAACATCCATCTTCTCCCTAATGCATTGAAGGGCAGCTTCTGTACAGAGCGCAGCAAGATCAGCTCCAACATAACCGTGTGTATCTTTTGAAACTCTCTCAAGATCAACCTGCGGATAGAGTTAGATGAACAAAAGTGCAAAGTAAGCAACTAATGTGATTTCTGAAAGAATTGGAGAAACTGAAAAATGAACCAGTATAAAGCCTCACATCTTCTGCAAGTTTCATGTTCTTTGTGTGGATACGGAGAACTTCCAACCTCCCAACCTCATCTGGAACACCAATATCAATTTCTCGATCGAACCTTCCAAATCTCCTTAGTGCTGGGTCAATGCTGTTAGGCCTGTTGGTAGCTCCCATTACTATTACATGGGCACGAGATTTGAGACCATCCATCAAAGTCAGGAGCTGGGAAACTATGCGTCTCTCCACTTCACCATGTGTCTTTTCTCTTTTTGGAGCAATAGAATCTAATTCATCTATAAAGATGATTGAAGGTGCATTCTTCTCAGCTTCCTCAAAAGCTTTCCTTAAATTACTCTCACTTTCTCCAGCCAACTTTGACATTATCTCAGGTCCATTAATCAGGAAAAAGAAAGCCCCGGTTTCGTTAGCAACTGCTCTTGCAATCAAGGTTTTCCCAGAACCTGGAGGGCCAAACAGTAAAATACCTTTGGGAGGCTTCACACCAATAGACTTGAAAAGTTGTGGGTGCCTAAGAGGAAGTTCAACCAATTCACGAATTTGAGCCATTTGTTTCCTAACCCCACCAACATCGTCATAACCAACTTCATTCAATCTTTCTTCATCCTCACGTTTGACAGGTTCTCCCTCACAAAATATCTCTGTATCTGGGGCAACAACACAGTACTCGCCAGGATCTGTCTCGATAACTTTAAACTCAACACTACGCATGCCTCCCCTCACAAGGAAAAGGTCACCTATGCGAACAGGTCGATACGACTCCAAAAAGTATGCTGTTAAGTGATTCATAGAGTTAGCAACAAAATATATGGTAAGGCTTATATAAAAAAAAAAAAAAAAAAAAAGCTGTGAAAACAGTTAGCTGTTCTTACGTTTTAAATAAGCATCAAACAGATTGCCAGTGACACCCTCAATGGTATCGTCAATGGGAAGTATGTGGACTCTCTTCCCATACTTCACATCTGGGCACTGATGAACAGACACAACATCTCCAAGGCGTACCCTCAGATTTGCACGGACAACTTTGTTCATCCTAATTTTGGGCTCTTCACATTGTTCGTCAACAAGAACAATACAAACAGTGTCCCTCCTCTTCTTTCCCTGTGTCACGCAGAACAATACTTAATATTTTCACCGTAAACTTGATCATACACAAAAAACGAATTAAAGCATAGAAATGGATAAAAACAACTTATTTTCAAAATCACCTTTATAAGTATTGTGTCCCCCCGGAAAAACTGCAGCTTCTCCATTGTGGCGGGATGCATCGAGACAACAGAATTGTCATCGTTGACCGCTTCATCAACAATTAGACGATTGGGCGATTTTTTGCGTTCCAGAATAGCAGTAGTAAAATCTTTCTTTCCTTTGCTGCAAGAAGAAACGCATAGAAACGTAAATAAGACTCGATCCAGTATACCGGCAGAGGAATTGGAAGCTAAAATGAGATATATAAGAACTCTTTTATAAAACAAGCTCAGCTATCTAATTAAACTGCCACGACGAGGTACCTATGTTGTCGCCTACGGAAGCACAGCTAGGTTCCGGTTCTCAGAAAGATGAAAAGAACTACTTTAAATAGAAGACCAACGTAAATTGATCCACTGATCACGACGAAATATTGGAGCAAAAGAATGCTAGTTAAAGGAAAACTGGATCTCAACCCTATTTCTACGATCTCCTCATAACATGTCTTCTGAACGAAACAAAACAATCTAAATGGCAGTTGAGAAGAACAAGGAACTCACGATTCTGACGAGGACGCCTGGCCTTTGTCCGCCATTGCTAGGGTTTCGTAGTATCTGTAGAAGAACGAAAATTCGTAATCTGAAAAGTGAGACGGCTGAGAAGCACGTTCTACTGTGTCGAATGGCCTTATTTATAGAAACTCGTAGGCCATCGCAAGGCAAGATTCAATTAAACGGTCAAAGAACCGGCGACCCCACTGGACCACCCAACTAGAGCTTCAGGTTCGGGTCACCTGCGTCGGCATGGCTTCGGTATTGCAATTTGCAAGGCTAAACCCACTTGAAGTCGTCAGTGGAGCGCAGATTACATTTCATCTGGATGCAGAGGATAAAATGGTCCTTCATCTCCACGGTTTAATATCCTTCATCTCAAAGAAGGCCATATTTGATCTTCTTTGAGACGAAGGACGTGCGACGCTTCCTTTTTTTCGTTTTCCTCCCTGTCTCCCGCACTCTCTCTCTTGTCTCCCTGCGCCCCCCATGTCGCTGCTATATCTCTTTGGGGGGGGGTTAGTCAACTTGAAGGACAAGATGATCTTCAACCGCATAACGCCCTTCAACACTTGAAGTCGTTAGTGGAGCGCAGATGAAGCTTCATCTCGATGCAGGGGATGAAGGGGTCCTTTATCTCCACGGTTTAATTTCGATCATGTGGAAGAAGGCCTGTTTTGATCTTCTTTGAATTGAAGGACGGGCGATGCTCGGTTTTTTCCCTCTCTCTCCTCGCACCCCCCCATCGCGCGTCGTCATTTCTCATTTTTTCTTCCTCTCTCCCGCACTCCCTCGCTCGTTTCCCTGCGTCCCCGACGTCGCTGCTACCAAAATCGATCTCGTCCTTTGTCTCCGGCCACCGTCTCAATTCCCTCTTGCCTCCGGCCTCATCTCTCGGTTTTCTCTCGGCCTCACCCTCTCTCTCGTCTCTGTGACTCCCTCTCTTCTCTCGGACTCGCTCTCTCTCGCTTCTCTCTCTCTATTCCTTCCCAGACCTCCCTTTCTTCTCTGTCTTCTCCCTCTCTTCTCCCTTTCGGCCTCCCACTCCTTTCTCTCTCTGGCTAGTCTCCTTGCCCCCGAAAATACCTTCCGATTTCGTTCGATTTTCCCATTTCCATTTCGATTTTCTTCGATTTTGGACATTTGGGCATCGATTGCTTAATATCTACTTCGATTAGGCATCGATTTCACCCTTCGGCTTCGGATTTCCCCAAATTTCAGAAGGTATGCCTAAACCCTAATTTTTTTTCATTAAATTAGTATTTTATTTGATTTAAATTTATTTTCAGTGCATAATTGGGGGTTATTTGTGCATTATTTTGGGATTTAGGGTTACGGTTTATAGCCTAAATTCTTGATTCGTGTATGGATTATTTTTAGGGTTTGCTGCTTGGTATTTAAAGGTTCAGTAATTAGGGTTTAGGGTTTATGGTTAAGGATTTAGGGATTAGAGCTTTTAAGGTTTAGGGGGTTTAGGGTTTTTAAGGTTTTGGGAGTTTTGTGTTTTTAAGCTATAAGGTTTTTTGGGTTTAGGGTGTAGGGTCTAGGGTTTAGGGCTTTTAATGTATTAAGTTATGGAATTAGTGTTTAGGGTTTAGAGTTTAGTAGGTGATAGGGTTTTTAAGGTTTTTTTTTTTTTTTGGGGGGGGGGGGGGGGGGGGGTTTGTGTTTTTAAGCTCTAGGGTTTTTTGGGTTTAGGGTATGGAATTATGGTGTAGGGTTTAGGGTTTAGAGCTTCTAAGGTTTAGGGTACTGCGTTATGGAGTTAGTGTTTAGGGTTTAGAGTTTAGTAGGTGATAGGGTTTGACTTTAGGGTTTGATGATTTATGGTTTAGGTTTTATTAGGGGTTTTTTAGTCCAATTCAAACAAGGCTAAGTCGCCTACACAGGCAGGGGTGTTCGGTGAATTAGGACTTGATGTTTGTATTTTCTCATTGTTTAGTGTAAATGCAGTAGTGAAAATAGTTTAATTAATTTTGAAATGTTTTAGAATGTTGTTGAGGAGTTTTGAAGTGCTATGGAATGTTTTTGCCATGTGGTGAGGAGATTCGGGTGTTATACAAATCCACCACATGGTATTTTCTTTTTTCTGTGATTTCAATTTAACCCTTCGGCTTTGATTTTTCTCAAATTCATAAGGTAAGTCTAAACTTTTTTTTTTTTTTTATTAATTTAGTGTTGTATTTGATTTGCCTTATAGACAACTACTTGTATCCTACTTTTGATATTGTTGAGAACTTGTTGCTAATGCCATTTTAACCATTGTTCTAAGATTTTTTTTTCCAATCTTATTTTTTTGGAGTAGGAGACTTTTGAGTCCGGAGGCCTTCTTGAGAATGTCTCATCAGGACAATATTTATATCCCTATTCATAATTTTTAGATTGTTAAAAGTAAACTAGTAAAGAATTGGCCCTTTTTTTTTTTTTTTTTTTACCATAATCACGAATTTATTCTGGATGTTCTTACTTGCATGTTAGGGCAATGCGGATGATGTAACAACTGCAGTATTGAAGGAGTTGCCTCCTCTACAAGAGAAAGATCAATCAAGGGGAAGATTTGGAGATCAGTTCATGGGGGGAAATGGGCGAGGAACAACTAGCATGAAGAGAAACAATTATAATTTGTAAATTTATAATGGATTTATAGTTTTTATTTGGGCGATTGTAAATTGATAGTGATATTTCATTTAATTTTGTTGTGTTTGATTATTGTATGGAGTTTATTTATAATGTTATGCAGTGTTTGAAGTGTTTAGACTATTTTATGGAGTGTATATAAACAATTCCATGGAGTGTTTATGGAATGTATAGACAATTTTATGGAGTGTTTATGGACTGTTTATGCAGGTATTATGTATATTGATTATGCCCAATTTTAAGTAGAGGTCATGCCGAATTTTATACAGGTATTATATACATAGATTATGCTCAATTTTAAGAAGATGTTATACCCAATCTTATACATGTATTATATATATAGGTTATGCCTAATTTTATGTAGAGGTCATATCCAATTTTATGTAAAATGTATACAGACAGCGATGATTGCAATGGTCTTGAGGATGTGGGTAGCCAAGTAACATGCTTTCGGAGGCAGAGTGCATTAGAATCCACAAGAGCCACACAATTTCGAGATGCCATATCGACTTCCATGTGGAACGATAAATGATGGTTGTATTTTATTACTTTTGAACATGCGTCGTTTATATGTAATAAACTTGTAACTTGATGATTTTAATAATTAAAGGCACGAACTCGTTATTAGAATATTTTTTTTAGGTTATTAATAAAGTTGTATATGTATTTATTTATTATTTTTGTTCAATTTTATTACTATATTAAACTTCATACTTAAGTCCCTGGTAAATAAAATATAATTAAATTATGCATTTGATTAATTAATTATTTTTAATTTTTTCAAAATATATTATTAATTAATACCACGTAAAAAATCTATCTTATGTTATTAATATAATACTTTTTTATTCATTAACATATTTATTTTTTATTTACTCTATTGTATTAGTGATTTAATAGTGGTAATTAAAATATTGTTAACTCAAACACTTGGTTTAATTAACTTATTTTTATAATTAATAAAATCAATGGTTTTAAATTTCGAAGATGAAGATGAAGATGAACTTGTCCACACTAACACCCTATTTCGAAGATTTCGAAGATGAACTTGTCCACACTAACACCTATTTTGAAGATGAAGATCATGTAGATACATAAGATGAAGATGAATATGAAGATGAAGATGAAGATCAAATTTCCAATTTGTTGACCCCCCCAAGTGCGAAGATGATCTTCATGTACATGACTGACATGATCTTCATGTTGGACATGAACTTGATCTTCAAGAATCCATTTGGGGCACTAACCCCCCCTTTGTGCCATCTCAATCTCCCTTACCACCTTTACAGAGTTTCTGCCCGAAACACATAAACTCAAGCAAGCAGAGCATGGCGAGTTGGAAAGATTTCAAACGCGAACGCTTCCTACCGTTTAGGACTCAAATTTCAGACTTTGGAACAGATGCTCCAAAGCCCAGATGTAGGTTTCGTCGTAGGACCTGGTAAGTGAATCATGAGGTTGTGGCGAATTAAGGAGACGCCAGAGAGGACCTTACTCAGTGGAGTTAATGTTATGCTGGTTAGCGCTGAGAATGCGTCCGCTATGAGTTGCGGCGGCTGATCGGTGAAGGTAGTAGGGCCTTTCTCGGTGAGGGCGTAGTGGGCCAGGGCGATCGGAGACGAAGGTGTTGGAAATTAATATCTCATTCTAACCTTTTGGAAAAACCACCCCTTAGATTTGACGGTTCAAAATATTAATGCCCAACCTGACTGTTAGATCTGTAATCACTTTTATATGACAGTTCAGATCTATGATAGTTTTTTATCTTACCCTTAAATCTATAATCCCTCAATCCAACGGTTTATATCTTATAATTGAATTGTAACTGCCTGATCTGACGGTTCATATTTTAAATTTCGAAGATGAAGATGAAGATGAACTTGTCCACACTAATACCCATTTCGAAGATGGAGATCATGTAGATGCATGAGATGAAGATGAAGATCAAATTTTTAGTTTGTTGACTACCCCTTCCTCCCCTTAAAGAGTCCTTGACTCAAACGAATATTATTAAAAACCTTTTTTTGAACCAAACCCATAAATTAAGCCGACCCTAGGAATAAGTATCGAGTCAAAGATAAATTGTTCACTGGGTCAACCCAGATTTGGGGGGCTTAAATTGGGGTCTGGACTGGAAGGATACGTGACTCAACGAGTTGACTACTTATGAAAAAAATAGTGTAAAAAACCTGTCTGCGTTAGTGTACACAATGAAAAAATGAGTGGAAAGTGGAGAATGAGTTTATTAATAAAATAATTTTATAAATTTAATTTTATCGAGATAATTTTATTTAACTTTTAATTAACAAAATAAGATAGGATTTTGTTTAGTCTAAAACAATACAATAATTATAAAGTAAAATAAAAATAATAATTTAATTAATTATACAAGAGAATGAGGGGATGGGTTAGCTCTATAGAGACAAGAGAAGAGACGTGGTTAAGGGGACAAAGAAGTGACTTGTGCCTTCCCCCATGTTAGTTATTAACAAAATACCAAGCTAAAACTAGGTAACAAGGTATATTTTGAGGATAAGTACATATAATTTTTTTTCTAAATTTCAAAATTTCTTTAGAACCATTCATTCACCAAAGAAAAAGGTGTGTTCTAGGCTAAGATTTAAGACGTCGTAACTAGAATTAAAAAAGAATTTCATCATTATCTCATTTTCACAAACTATTAATGGGAATAGTAATGTTTAAATTCTCATTTTTTTTCTTTTCTTAGATTATGTTTGGAACCCACATAAAAAAAAGAAAATAAAATAAAAGGGGAAAATTTATTTTATGTTGTTTGGCAGTTGAAAATCATCGGGAGAAAATAAAATAAGAGAAAAAATAACTTTCTATCGTAGTTACTAAATTTTTTCTTAGAAAATGATGGAATTTTGGAAGAAAATAAAAGAAATAGGAACTCGAGAGGAAATTTTAATAATAAAAAAATTAAATATATTATTAATTTAATTTAATTTTTTTTATTTTTCATGTATATCCAAACAAGATAAACTATATTTATCTTCTATTTTCTCTCTCATTTTCGGTAGGCATCCAAACAAGAGAAAATATACCTCTTTTATTTTATTTTACTTTTTCTTTTATTTTCTCTCCACTTTGTTTATTTCAAACATAGCTTAAAAATCAGTTGGGTTCGGGTTGCCTACCCACTTAAGCCAACCCATATGACCCCTGGACTCGTGTGAACAAAACAAACAATCATGACCCGAGTCAGAGGTGAGCCCAGTACCGAGTCGGTCGACAAGCAAAAGCATTTGGGCCAAGTGGCCAGACTTTTGACCATCTCATGTTTTCCTTGCTCGTGGTTGGGAGCCTGGACGTTTGGGTTAGTTTCTTACTGCTCCGCTTTCTAGTGTTATCGTTTTTATTCTTTCATCTGCCCAACAAATTCAATCGCCTTTCGGTTAGGAAGCCTTCCTTCCCCTATTTTCTTCTCCGTCTCCAATTACTCGATCTTCTAGCACTGCTGGCGATCACGTCTCGATCTGCGTTATCTCTTATTTGTTCGAAGTTTCGCGGGATTTTCCCTTCCTCGTCAAGCGCTCTACGGCTCCAACCGTGGAAGACAGGTGATGCCCGAGTGTTCAAAATACAAATTCCTCATAATTCGAAAAATAGAACCCCTGCGTTTTTGTTTGGTGATATCCCGACGCGCGATGTTTGTCTCGTGAACATATTAAACATATAGTTGTTATTTCATGGAAAATTTATTTATAGGTATGAGATCTGGTCTCTTTATCGGTGGATCTGTCGTGGATAACATAATCGTTATAAGTTTTACGCCGTGTCCGAGGTATTCTGAGATTTTCTTCAAATGATTAAATATAAGTATAGCTGCAGAGGGATTTTAGTTTTTTTTTTTTTTTTTTTTAAATCTAAGACAATAGACTTTCTGCTGTAACTCTTGAACCACCCTCTAGTTGACATTCGTAATCGCCTTTCATGCTCTTGGAGGCGATTCCACTCTCACACTAGGAGATTTTCATTGTGAGCGAGTGGCTTTCCTCGGGTAAGAAGTTAGGAAGGGAAATCCAGTTGATTGTTTTATGATCACAGTTACCGAAGCATTCGAAGATCAGTGGTTTTACTACCCAGACGCTTTAATATTAAAAAAAGTGATGCATAAGCAGCATTTAGTTAGCCATTGCAATGAAATAAGGTGAGTTAAGAGTTTGAGTCGATTTCAATGTAGTTCAGATTTTTATGGAGGTGAGGATGCTGATGACGGTGGTGAGGATCATCACCAATTCTTTCTAGTGGGAAAACATGATAAATTACAACAGGGTGAACCATGAAGATTGTCCAACTATGACCGTTTGCCGGTATTAGATTGTATGAATATATTGTCCTTTAATTTCATGACGTAAATAGTCACAAACTTCAAAGAAGAAAAAGACTAACCTCTGCAGTTGTTTGGTACAATTCAAATACCATAATCACAATTCATATATTTTTGACTGTATATTTGTTTTGAAAATAGTGTTCGTCTTTAATTAGAAGAAAAAAAAGCATGCAGATGGAATCCTTCAAGATACTAAAGGAGTCACCCACTACAAGCAAGAAGCGAGAGACTCCTTCCTATCCTACATGTTAAAAAATATAATTTTCAGCTCTTGGAGTGTGCTGCCAAATAATTAAGAGAGGATTATAAATGTCTTTTAGTTTTCTCAAGATGTATCTAAGACAGAGGAGTCGAACTCTCTTTAATCCAGTTGATGACAATTGTTGAATCACCTTCAACTGCCACTAGATCTGAAAATTTCTAGTGAAGAACTTTAGACCTTGAAATAGGGTTTTTATTTTAGCTTTCACCAAATCACAATATCCAATTGGATGGGAGAATGATAAAAGAACAGTGTCCAGTGTGGAGCGAGAATTGGCCTGAAGAATCCTGCTGAGAACCGTTTCTTTTGGTTGTATCATGATGTTGTTTGGGTTGTCATGGAGCAATCTACCTCCACACGCCTTCCTGACATTTGAGATGCATTTGAAGTTAATTAATTGTGCCATTAGTCAAGGACTTTGATTAGTGTGGGTTTCAAATTTCCTTGTGCTGTCAATCTTAAAAGTCAGGTGTCCAGGGTGGGAATCGTCTTTAGACAACTTGAAAATTGTATTAATGTCTAATAATTGTTTGTTAAAATGTGAAAAAAACATATTTATTTAGTTTTTGTGCTGTAGCTCCAAAACACTTTTCATATTCTTATATGGACACAGCATTTTGTAAAATGCAAAGTTGCTAATTAGTTAAATTTTCTACTTGAAAGAATTATGAAAGATGGTGGAACTGATTTTATTTTTTCAACGGAAAAAAAGTTCCTTTTTGCTTATAAATCTTTCCTTCTACTTCTCGCTTAGTTCTTGTTGCATGCAAGTATGTTTTATTCTTGAGGTTTTGGTTTCAAATGTGTGAGGAAATGATGATCGCTTTGGATATATTTTTGGCTTCTTATTTATTTAGTTCTGAGATTTCTTACTTCAATAGATAGGTTCAGCTTAAAACCAAGACATTCTACTCACAACAACTGGATGTGGTAGCCACTTCTCAACCGTAATCTTCTAAATGCTCTTCATAGTCAGTGATGCTTTGATCTACCTGCTGTCTAATGTGATGTATGCAACTATTCTCTACTTCTCTCTCAGGAGCTTTCTTAATAAACTTTTCTCGTGGTTATAAGTATGCACATTCATCATGGAACTGACATATTGTAACATTTGTTGAGCTCGGACAAGCACAATGGCCAAGGCTACATTTATCCACATTTTTTATATAAGAAACTAGAAACATATGAATGTATTTTGTTGCATTCATTTTCCATTTGAAAACAAGTTTTCATTTAGGAATCCTCTTCTTTTTTTTGCCCTATTTTTTCCTGAAATGTCTTGTTCCAATTTGTTTTTTGATTATTTTTACTTTCGGTTTGGAGTAGATAAGATGAAAAGTTGGGGATGGGCTCTCTGTTTGCATCCCTATCTCCCTGTCTCTCTCTCCCCCTCTTTTCGTCTCTCTCTGCCCGTCTCACTCAGATTATCTTCATCTTCCTCCATTTTGTGAATGACTTTTGTCAAAAAAGGCATTGCTTGTAGCATGAATTTATTTTATATTAAGTTTTCTAAAAGCAGGTTGTAAAGATGCTAGTATTTTGTCTGCTTGAAATCATAGAAAATAATGTTGCTTCTTTCCAAAGTTATTCGCATGTCTGGACTGCTCTTCACTCTAGGAGGGGCAGCCTGCAAAATTCTGAACTATATCTTATTAATCTTTCTTAGTTTTTCCAGGACCGAGTAACAGAGAGGATGGTGAAACTGACAATGATAGCTAGGGTTACTGATGGGCTTCCTTTAGCAGAAGGACTTGATGATGGCAATGATACAAAAGATGCTGAGTACTACAAGCAGCAGGCCAAGGCCCTGTTCAAGAACCTTTGTAAGGGCCAGAATGAACCTTCCAGAATGTCAATTGAGACTGGTCCATACATTTTCCAGTATCCTAATCCAAATGATCTCATTTTTGCGGATTTTCTTTGTGCTGTAACATCAATTTTGATCTGTTCTCTCATTGTTGTTATTTCTTTCCTTATGGATCATAGATTCTCAGTAGTATACAGACTATTTGCCAGTTGCACATTCACCTGGAAATTGTTTGTTCTCTTCATTTTTCAGTTTTTGAGTTTTCTTGTGATCCACGTTTTCTTGGGAGACTATCAGTTTGATAATTGTGTTTGCCTTAATCACCACTTCAGCTATATCATTGAAGGCAGGGTATGCTATCTTACAATGTGTGATCGTTCTTATCCAAAGAAACTTGCATTTCAGTATCTAGAAGACCTCAGAAACGAGTTTGAGAGAGTCAATGGCAGTCAAATTGAGACAGCTGCAAGGCCTTATGCTTTTATTAAATTTGGTATATCTTCTTTATGCATTGTTTATTCCAAATTTTATCTTATATTTGAATATCTTCATTTATGCATTTTAACATAAAATAATTTAAAAAAATTATTGTCTTCCTCCTCCTTATAGATACATTCATACAGAAGACCAAGAAATTATACTTGGACACCCGCACTCAGCGAAATCTTGCCAAGTTGAATGATGAACTTTATGAGGTCCACCAAATCATGACTCGGAATGTGCAAGAAGTCCTTGGTGTTGGTGAAAAACTGGATCGTAAGTTATATATGATCCTTTCCTTACGCATCTTGTTGTATTTTATTGGCTAATATCGTTGAACTGAAAGCTGGATAGTGGCAATGAAAATTCTTGTTTTGAAAATTTACAAAACAGTTGTTGAAATGGTCAAGGACCTGGGCTTTTTGGAAGTTGGACACCATGAGGTCAGATATTGTGATCTAGGATAGGGGTTTAAAATGATCCAGATGTGATCCAGATCTGTATCCGAAATTTCGGTTCTATCAAACTGAATGTGAATATCTAATAAGATGTCTGGTATATTTTCGACTTGGAACCGGAATCCAGGGATTTGGGTTGATAATATGTGCATCTCAAATATTACCCTTTTACCACTCAGGGTCTCCCTTGTCCCCTCAAAGTTTTAAAATTTTGGAATTTTTCTACTTAAATTTCTAAGATAAGAATATTTTAATATATTTTTGTCAGCATGGTAATATTATAGGTTAAATAATCTTTGGTGCCATTATTTCATGTGAATATTTGAATAATCCTTTGTCAGCCTGGAAATAATTTAAGTTAGGGAATCTTTAGTAGCCATCATTTCAGGTTTTTACTTTTCCTCGTTTAGCACAAATTTGGCTTTGTTTCCCTTTCATCTTTGTTCTGATCATCTGTTCCCTCAAGGTAAGCTCTCCTCCCCTGTCTTGCCTACCTTTCTCTCAGATTCTCTCTTGAGGTGCCTCTGTCAGTCCCTCTCTCTATCTCTCTTCTTCTCTTGTCCCCTTTCTCTCACTTCCTCTTTGTTTTTCTATTAGCACCTCTCTCTGTCTCTCTTCTTCTTTTGCCCCCTTATCTCATTTCATCTCTGTGTTTCTTATCTCTTTGTTTCTTCTTTAATCCTTTGCTTAGTTTCTTCCCTTTTTCCTTTGCTTCTTGTATTTCTCTCTCAGCCTGCCTATTTCTCTTTTTTCCTACTGATTATTTCCTTTTCCTTGGTTTCTGATCTATTCTTTTTTGCATTTGAGGGAGAGGGTAGTTTTTTCTTTGCTTTACCTCTTGGATTAAGCTTCTTGTTGATGCTTCAAAGAACCAAAATTTCATGTTTTATTTTCCATTTTTACTTTTTTATTTCATTTATTTTCATTATATGATTTCTGATCTGAATATTATCTAAATTAAAAAATTATTTGATGGAACCGAATTCAGAAATATAACTTCAGATATCTGAATATCTGCAAAGATTGGATTCGGAATTTGAATATCCAGACCAAATCCTATCCGTTGACAGCCCTAATCTAGGTTCCAGTATATAATTTGGTTACTTTTCTATTTAAAACAAGTCTCTATTAGCTTTTTTGCCGATTTGTTTAAAAAGCATATTATAGTGGCAGCATTTTAGCAAAGTCATCTCTGATCTAGAGGAGTTTTGATGCTGCACTTTTATGAATCATGTATTGAATTTCTGGAAGGACTTTCTGTCAAGAAGAAGAATAGGACAGAATAAAATAAAAAGAAAAAAACTCTACATTTTGTGGCGACGATTGTTTGTTTCTTGTTGAGGTAGCTTTCTGCTTGGGTTAGTGGTAATATAGTTGGTTCTGTTAGCTTCAACTGGAGACTTAGTTTGAAATTCTATTTTATGATGAAAAAAAAGATACTAAAAAATACAAAGTAGTCATATAGTTTTATGCATGTAGAAGTCCCCATAAAATTCTGCGTGTAGCTAATGTGCAACTTGAAAGGAATTTCTGAAAACTCAAACTGGAAAGTAAAAAAAATTGTGTTTTTGACACTTACTACACCCAAATTTCTGGTGAGATTTGAACTCAAGACCTTCGACTATAAACTCCCCCATGTGGCCCCTTTGATGAATTATGGGGCCTTTGAAGTTACGGGAGTAAATACCTCCTCCTATTGGAATGTTTATATTCAAATTTTGCTGTTTAATATTAAAAGTACTTTAAGAGTTAGAAGAAGGAAAGTTACTCTAATGCCTCTATTGATTTTTGAATTTGTAGATGTTAGTCAAATGTCCAGCCGGTTGACATCTGAATCTCGTATTTATGCGGATAAAGCAAAGGATTTGAATCGGCAGGTAGGCTGTTTTCTTAAATCTTTCCTGCTCTATAACAAAATTAAGCTTCTTTATACATTTTATGGTGCACATTAAGGATCTTTCAATTTCCAGACATCATGGATTGCAAAAGTACATGTTTTTGTTATGACTGTTTGCCGTGGAATGTGTAAAACAGTCATTTGGGTTGTCTTCCTTGACTCTGAAAATCACCTACCAGTAGGGAGACAGACAGGAAGGGCTGACTTGGGATCATTTTAGTTGGAATTTTTCCTCTCAATGTGTGCCCACATTATTCCTGAATGTTAATATCGACATATCCACATTATTTCTGAATGTTTCTCCACAATTAAAATTTGGGTGCAATTGATGTTCTCTTTCTCTCATTCTGCATTACAGAAAGATTAGACTTCAGTTATCGAGGTTTTGTACTCTCTAAATTTTCTTCTGATGCTGAGACTTCAAGAGTCTACTTGTTGTACTGTCAAATTTTAATGTTGCAATGTGTTCAGAAAAAAAGAAAAAGGAAAGTGGAATCGAGTAATTATCTTCTTTGCACTTTAATGAATCTTGTTTCTGTCACTGTATCTACTTCTTTTGTTTATTAAATTTATGTGGAACAGCTGAAGTATTACCTGAACATATCGTTATTTTTGTAGTTGTTAATTGTTATTTTTTAAGAGAAAAAAGCCCCAACCCTTATGCAAGAATTCCTAATATCCCATGTAAAATCATGGCGCCAAGCCCTATGCCTGTTATTCTTATTTATTCTTGTGACAATCTCCAGTTGCATTTTTGAAATCTCAATACGTGATATTACTCTTTTGCAGGCTCTGATTCGTAAATACGCCCCTGTTGCTATCGTCCTTGGAGTGGTTCTTCTTCTCTTTTGGGTGAGAAAGAAGATATGGTGATTTGGCTCTCTTTCGAATTTACTACTATAAACTCCACATCTTTGGCGTGATGGCAAGGATCACTAGCGGCGCATTCCAGAATTTTGCACTCGTTGTGATCTATTTTGGAAGTTATAATACAGAGCATATGGGTATTGAGCAATACTCGATGGAGCGCCCGTCAGTTTGTGGTCGCAAATTTTACTTTACATTACAGTGTATAGGACAGTGTTAATTTCACTGTGAGGAAGGGGATATGAAAGAAGGTCAGATATGAGGAATTCTTTTACATTGCCATGCTGTTAGAACTCGGAGCTCGTCACCAAATTTGGCTTCTGATCATTCTGATTCAAGAAGTTTAACTCAAGTTTGTTGTAGAATTACTTTATTACATATTTGCTGTCATTTCGTTACAATCCACAATCTGCATCGTTGTGACTTTTAGGTTTCAAAGCAGCTTGGATTGAAGTTGCCTAAAAACTATGCCTGCTTTATGGCAGCTTGTGGGGTTTTAGCTCTCGAACATCATTCGTACCGTGTGTCTACAATAAGTTTTCGATCATTTAGGGTTTTAGTTTTAAAATGTAAAAATCAAAGATCAACCATTTAGGTTATAATAACGAAATAAAATAATTAATTAATTTAATGTTCTGGTTAATAAAATGTTGGTTAAATGATAAAAACGTCGAGAATTTTTTTTACGAGATTGACTTTTAAAAAAAAGAAGAATAATTCACTAATTAAAAAAAGGAAAACCATTTGCTATAAACTAATGATTACCTCAAACGTTGTAAAATCCAGTTTTGCAATTACAAATTGGAGTGCAAAAACGTTCCGCTCAGCAAAATGTTCCAGGTTACCGGATTTAACTTTTTTCGACGGAACCGGTCAGGGTTCCGTCATCCCCCTCTTATTCATAAGAGATAGATATAGGAATGTCAAAAAAAAAAAAAAAAAAAAGGACAACTCCAATAAAGATGAATAGAAAATTTTGCAGGCCGGAGTGTGGATATCTTAACTAGACTTGGATCACTTCCAGGTCCTGCACTTTATACACTTCCTAACTATAAATAAAAGACAGCCGAATTCCAGAAATCCCCCGAGATGGAAAAGAAAAAAAGAGCTTTTCAAAAAGGAAGAAAACAAAAGCGGAGACGCCTTGCGCTTCTAGGACTCGTCTGGCTCAAGGTACTGGGAATGAGAAGCTGCAAGTAGAGCTGCACCAATGCCTGAACCATCATTAGCGTGCTCAATGGCAACATTGTCTGCAACTTCTTCCCCAAGTAACTCCCTCAGGGTGCTTTGCAAACATGTGCTATACTCGCTGTAGTGCTCAAACAGTCCACCGTCCATGGCTACTACCGTTCTCTGTGTTTCACCATCTCGAACTACATCTCTCCCAATTTTCTTTAAAATTCCATAGATTCCAGCCCCTGCGAGTCGAGCCCCTCTAGTGGAAACTATGTTACAGATCTCAATTACCACTTTCCGGATCTTGAGGGAAGTGCTAGAAATCTATGACAGTTGTCAGGTAAAACATATGAGCAAATCCAGATAACATTCATTGACCAGCTCAAAAAAATTGTAAAATGAACAACTAGCAAGCAACAGCAATTAAGAGCCTACTTACCCCTAAAATATCCTTCAATTTGGTTCCAACCACCTTCAGATCCGGGGATGAATCATGATGCATGGCAGACATTTCAGGAGTTCTGCATATTTCATAGAAGAGACTTATTATTACTTGCAGTTTATGAGAAGAGGAAAAGCCAAATTCACAAATCACTCGAGAGATGCAGAACATGATCAGGATGGGAGTGGTTGTATTCTCCGATCATGAAAAACAATTCACCATTCCGTACTCAGTTGAAAACTGTGAACACACTGGATTCATGCTAAAACTTCAACAAGAATTTTTTTTTTTTTTTTTTGACATTCAACAAGGTCTCTTTTGCTTTTAAAGGAACTCAACATGGTTTCTTTTGAACATCGATGAACTGTGAGAGAGACCTGAGATCACCACAAGAAGTAGCAATTTTGAACATTGGCCCTAAAAATCCATCCACAAAGCAATCAATAATTATATTTCAAATTTAATATGAATTTGGCCATCTGGATAGAAAAAATCAGTCAATTCATTCAAAAAACAAATTAACCAATTAAGCATGTCTGCAGCTGTCCCAACCACAATCATGTTTCGCTATATTTTCATCCTGATAATCAAAATCCAAAAAAGTAGCTTAGTAGGGCATACAGTTTAAGTAACATCCTGAGAACGATATATATATATACAAGAAACTCAAAACACACATAAAGCTAACACAACATTTGCAAATAGTCGATAAAGCAGATGGTATCTCAAGGTTGGTTCATGAAAAGCATTAAAGGAAGACCTACTGTTCTGACAACGACACTTACTATGTCAGGATCCTCAGCCAGTTCATTCTGTCCTTGACTTCATTACTTACTGCTTCTAAAGATTCTCTAAAATGCACCCTATGGAGGGTAAAATAGCTTTTAGCAATTTTGTCATTTATTTATATAAATAGTAAACTCAGGATCCAGACCTCAAAGGGCATCCTGTTATTTTTGAAAAAACAAAGGGTTAGTGAGGTATGGTCAATTGCATACTGGACTAGATAACACCAGTATGATGTAGCTATTAGCTCATCCTATCTTTAGGCACCAACACCATTTTTTTCTCAATCTATGTCTAGTAATGGCTACAAGAGATTTGATCAACTGAAGACACAGAAAAATATAAACCACTTAACAAGGCTGTTTTAGCCAAAGTTGACCTGTTGACATAATTACCTCAGTACAAATGGTACTTGAAGCTTTGGAGGAACAGTATCCCCAAAAAAGGCAGCTTCTTCAGCCATTCTACACAAGACCCTCCGTACGATCTCTCCCAAATACATACCAGACAGCATCTTCTCAAAAATCTACCAACATCAAGTGCACATATCCATCATTATGTTATCCCAGAAGTAAAGACATGAAAACTTTGCATTAATATAGAACCAATCACATTCACAAGTAACCTGTTCTCCTGGGTTGAGGCTATCACTGTCTAATGCCTGATCATATTCTGTTATGGGAAGATGTGATGACCTAAAATTTCCCCACTCCATGTTGATCACCTGCAGAAAAGAATGAAACTTTTAGAATGTCTCCACCACAAACTAAACTCAAAAGTTTGCAGCATGTTTGCATGATAAACATTGAGAAATCAATAAATACACACATACAAAATCACTAACCATCTCTCCTGACTTAGGCAGCAGACCATGCCACTTAGGAATTGCATGTGCTCTCTCCACATAAGCAGCATTTGTACCAGTACCAAGGATCACAGCAATAACAACATCATTGTCATAGTATCTACCTCCAGCCAGTGTCCCTATTGTATCATTGACCTGTATAGTGCATTTATTGGTGCTTATTTCGAACAGATCAAAGAGTGCATGCAGAGTTCTACTCGTATCTTTAAATATCTGCTCCAACAGCATCTTGGAGGATGGTTTTCAAAGTGATTAAAAATAACAACAATATGCTCACTTGCTAGGAGCATTTCACAATAAAAAATGCAAGATTAAGTTTTCACAGTGCCTAAATGCTACAAATATGTACTTACCAGAGCTGATACACGCATATCAAGTCCTTGCCTCTCCACAGCCTTTGTAAGTTCAGCTACCACATCCTCCCCAACCTGGCTCAACAATCATGAAAAAGAAAAGAAAATCAAAATATGCAAATGCTCCTCAAGCTTTAATACTTCAAAGAAAAAATAGAGACTAGTATCCCAAAAGCAACTACTACTACAACTATTATTCTTAATATTACTCCTACTAAGGTTTAAATGATCAACATTATTTTATAAGGAACAAATAATTTTGAACATATGAAAAAGATGAAAAGCAAGGATCACGAACATTAGTTTTGTGCGTTTTACCAAACCCATCCCCAACTGCAGGCTTCCAATGTACAGAATTTGCTATGGATGAAATTACAATCTCAGATATCACCTTCATTCAGAAAGTTCAGACAAAAGGTTCAAAAAGGTAATAAAATTAGGGGCACACACCAGGTCATGTTTTGTAGGGAACCCAAACTGAGCCGACCCAAAAACCCCGGGGAATGGTTTTAAGTTTCACCCCCAGGTTGGGGACAGGAGTGAGGAAAAAAACCCGCATGGGTTCTAGGCAGGGATGAGTTTTACCAAACCCAACTTAGTTAACTTATATACACTTTTTAAAACTATAATTATATATATTTAGAAATAAAAGAGAGGATTTCAAAATTTTGAGATATTTTCATTATTGTTTATTTATACAATATAATAATTTCTTATCCTTTTAAATTAATTACAATTTTTTATTTCTAAATTAATTTAATATTTTAAATATTTATTTAAAAAATTATTATTAAATGAATGGTAAGTTGGATCATGGACTAAAGCGGGATAGGTCAAAGATACAGGGATGGGGCAAGGAAGGGTCGGGATTGGATTGTGGGGATGGGGATAAGATCAGGGAAGGGGACGGGTTTTTTCGTATTGGGTTTCGGGGTTAGGTTCAGGTTTTCAAAAGTCAATCCTGGCCAGATCCATGGCTACCCCTAAAAAAAATTAGTAGCCTTAATCCTACTTCATCATATACCCTCTCACTTTTCTTTAATTAAATACTTGGATGTTGATTTTGAATGGGAATAAAGAAAACATAAAGGTTAAAAATGTCAAAGAGAATAGCTACTCTTAAGGAAAGAGGAGAGGGTGTCTTTACTTTTTTAGTTCGTTCGCAAGGAGATAGTTTTTGTAATTATCTTCTTCTTTCCTGGTTTGTTTGAGTTGGATCTTCTTCCATTCTTATTATCCAACTTATAGTACATCATTTCTCTGTTTTCCCTCGTCGTTATCCATCTTTATTTTCAAATCCTTAGGGAGCAAAATTATCTCATTATGTTTGAACAGATGATTCACAGGAGATTTTGCAAGAAACTGTAGAAGACTGCAAGTCCGTCTTCATACACATTTTTTATTAAACATAGCTATTTTGCTTTAGATGCAAGGAACCTCACAGAAGTTTTACTTGTGGTCGCTTCCAATATTTTATCTTTAAGATTTAATGCTCTGCAACTTGAAAATGAAATATAGATGGTTAACAATAAAGTGAGAATGATAGCAGACTATGGGAATGAGCAGGCATAGGGTTGAATGATAAAATGCAAAGAACTAATGATGACACTAACAGAGCATTTGACATGCTTCATATAAAATTTCCACAAGGCACTCATCAAATAAGCGAGTGTCTCCTATAGGGTACCAACTTACAGTGAATCAGTACAGAGTGGCAGGTCAAGCATTTTATATGTAATTCAATCACTATTTATTTGGTCTCTTTGTTTCAAATTAAAAAAGCCTTACTTTATGATTATTTTCTGGGATATTCTTCACTGTATTGACTTGACCAAAATCAGATAGATGAAACATAACGAACACAAACACAGGCACTTTAAAAAGATAAGAAGACTTAAGAGTTAAACATGAGAGAATGCACATAAAAACTATTTAACGGGAAAAAGGTGATCAGAGCTAACCGCATCTTCAATAGAAAATCCCTTAGTCCATTTTATGAGTGTCCCAGAGGATATTGATGTCTGCCTCACAGGGAATGAAAATGTAAATCCAAGTTCTCTCTGTCTGCCAACTGAAAGATGGAAACCTTCACCTTCTGTAGCCACAAATTTTGCTAGCTCAGTAGCAATGTAATCAAATAGAGCCTGAAGAAGCACAAACCTTTTAGAACTTTTTATACGCATATAACATGAAAAGGAGATCCTGGTATCAAGCAAGACAAGGAAGAAATACAGACACTTACATCTGAAGTTTCAGTCATTAAATGAGGAGGAATGGAGACTTCAGTGAACTCTTGTTTAATAACTCGCTCTTTTCTGCCACCCAACTGTACTCGCAGTACACGGAAGTTTGTCCCACCAAGGTCCAATGCATAAAATAAACCTTTTTCATCCCTAAAATTTAAATTTCACAAAAGGAAAAACATGCATCATCAGTCCCATTCCAGAGAGGGCTAAACTTTGAAGTGAAGTGACATGAGCAGAAAAATCAACTCGAAGAAAAAGTAAACTCAGGGTTGGTACATCACCAAAACAGACATAACAGAAAAAAAAAAAAAAAACAGATCTTCCAGGGGCAAATAACTAACTCACTCACTTCTGATGACAATGGTCGTATTACATAAAAAAGGACTGAAGTAACAATACCAAAACTGATCTTCAAGATGCTAGGAATAAACAAAAGCAACTGAATTCTGCTTTACAGGATTTTATATACCACTAGAACTTGGCAAATCCAAGTTTAAAACTTGAAAATCATTGATGGTTTAGTCAGCCAGTAAATCTACTTAAACACTGAACCAGACAGCCAAACAACCACCTAGCAGCAATACAACAAACACACATAGACCAGAAAATACATTTGCATAGTGAAAAAATAAAAGGAATATTCCTAGTTCAGTAGCCATACAATGACAGAAGCTTCATTCTGAAGATTCCCAAAAATAGCAATCGTCTGATGAGTAAACTTCTATTGTAATTTGCGTTTCAACATGATTTGGTTCTTGCCTTTATCTAAGTTCCACCGACATAGTAAATATTAAAACTATGTTCGCGAACAAGAATCAATTCACGGATTTGATTTTGCTGCTCGAACAAACTCGAGAATTAGTCCAACAATCCGTGGTAACAAGAAATTTAGTTTCAAGGACAAGGAAAACAAGTGACTCAAGGAAAAACAAATACATACTAAAAATGACTAATCATTTTCTCGTTAGTTTTACTTACGACGAAGAACAAGCAATATTTAAGATAGACATTTGAAAGGAAATTTCGCATGGAAGCCCGTAAATATGAAATGGACTTTAAATGCTTAGACTTTTTCATGCATGCACGTATGCTTTCACCGATAAAACACGAATAACGTATCGGAATTAAAATTTAAGAATTCATTAACAACCGTAAAAGAAAAGGAAAAAGAAACAGAGTTATAAACAGAAAAGAAAATGATCATAACTAACAAGAGCGGAATCTTAATAAGACTGGTTAAAAGGAAAAAAAAAGAAAACAAGAGATCATACCCAGTGGGAAGATTATCAACATAGCTAATGAGCATCTTGAGCTTGCTCCCGCCCTCCGATGCTAGACCTGCATGCATTTCCACAGTCATTGCATCCGCTACTTGTCGCAATTTTGAGGTGGGAGTGGCACACGTCTCTTCGAATTCTTTCAAAATCGCCATAGCGCGAGCCCACCTCCCAGATTTACGCATCCGATGGCGGACTATAAGCGCTGCCACCGCGCAGGCGGTGGCAGCACAGACAACTGCTGCTCCCACGGCCACTTTGCCCATAATGAATAATCGCGAAAAAACTAGTAAAAACTAGTTTTTGATGCGATTTTTCTGCGTTTCCTCCAAAATGGCGTCCCAAAAACTTTTTAAAAAAACCCCACGTTTCTTTAAATCCTGGGAACCTTTCGAGAGGCTTCTGCTTCTCTGTTTAACAATCAAAGAAAGCCTTCAGATAAAAATGTAGATCTCCCGAAAGAGAAGAAACCCTAAAATAGGATCAAGTTCTCCCGATTGCCGGAATTTCAACCTTATACAGAGACCGTGTCAATGTAGAAACGAGATTCCGGTCCCCAGAAACTTCAATCAACGATCTCAAAATCACTCTTCCCGATTCGATGGATGGACTTCGGTCATGGAAAGGGTGCGGACGAGAAAGCGGGCAAAACTCGGATCTTTGCCTGCACTTCAACACCCTTTTCTGTTGCTACTGCTGTGGAGCGTCCGCAATGAGGAGAGATACATAAATAGCCTCATCTAATCTTGAATTTTACAAGAATGGCCCCCCTATTTATTTACAACTGCCAGCTCATAACCTTTTATCGTGCTTATCCGAAGTAAGCCAATATTTGCATAACAGATGATTAACGGATAATCACATCAATTAATCAAGCTCCAGTACAATTAATTGTTACCAAAAAGACGTTCAAAAAGGCTATTCAAGTGCCACCAATAATTTCCAATTAGTGAAATTTCTATAGACAATTAAACAATTTTAATTATTAAAAAATATTAAATTATTATAAATTAAAACCTGAATACCGGCCACCTTTTCTGACCGAATATTCCAAAATCCAAACAATAAACTGGAAGGTCTTATTGGTAATTCGGGCCAAAAGAGGGGGTATAAGGGAGAAAGAAGCCAAGGAGGGAGGGGTTCAGTCTCCATCTTCCATGTGAACCACCAGCAGATGCCTGCCATAGACGCAGCTGACATGTAGACGCATCTTCCACCACGTATGAAGGCACGTGGCTCCAAGATTCCCTGGAGTACACGTAGCACGACTTAGCCGGATCAAAGTACAGGAAACATTGTGACGTGTTACGCACCGACCTTAACAGAAAAGGGAATCTAATGATCTCTCATGGAAACCAAAAAAAAAACACAAAAATTATAATACTTTTATTTTTTATAATTATTTTTTAAAATAATAATAATAATAAATTTTTTCTCTTTTCGATAGGAACCCAAGCAGGCAAGCCGGTGCCGCCTAGGGCAGTAGGTCCCTTAAGAGGGACCGGACTGAAAAAGCCAGGTTAGGTTAGGCCTGTTTTTATATGGGAGAGCGGGCGGCAGGGCCTTCTGTGACCCTCCGAGGATGATTAGTCACCTCATCTCCTCATCGGCGCCGTGCGAAGCAACGATTCCGGTGGGTCTCGACTCGACTTCCGAGATATTTCAGAGCACCTTTTGTCTGGTTTCTGACGAGAACGACAATAAATGAGGATGAGGGTGACCGGCACCTTCGAGGAGGTACACATTTCCAGGTACTACCTACATAACTGACTCACCTAAACCATTGTTTGCTCTTGTTTGAAAATTGACTACTCAGTTGATGTGTCTGATAGATAAACATTTAATTGTCTATATGGACTAAGCATTAAGCCTTTTCTTGAATCAGAAGACAGCAATCTCACTATTCACTGTTTTACCAACTTTGATTACATAAAAGATCGAGTTTTTATTATGAATTCTGATCATATTGTATAAAGAATGTAGCTCTTAACCATATTGTTTTCGAATACTTGAGAAAAATGTCACAGTAATTAACCAAGACGAGTTTGAAAGAATTAGTAATTAGGATCCTTTAAAAACACCGATGTTATCTTAATCTAATTTTGCTCATGGTTTAATGAATACATAATCCTTCTTAGAAGGCCATTATCTTTAGTGAATCACCTAAAATAGAAGCTTTAAATTTCTCAATAGAATTTTAGAAGAGATTTTGGATAATGAAAAGGATTAACAAAAATCTGAAGTAATTATCATTAGAATTCATGGTTTTCAATATGACTCAGAATTAGATTTAAATGGGGATGGTTCCATTCGCCTTCTATAAATTATGGGAGGAGATTAATCCCCATATGATTCATTGAGAGTAGAAATCATGTCTCAAACCGAGACAATTAGGCCAAAGATGCAAGAATCTCTCCTCATCTACGTTACTTTCCAGCTGCAGTTTGCAGTGCAACAGTGACTAGGCTGTGGACTGCATAGTTCATTGTTCATTCAATTCGAATAAGCAAGTCAGCAACGTTCTCATCTCGTTACTTTCTCCGACAATTTTCTGTAGGCGTCTCTTCTTCTGAGCCGGCGCTTTTACTGGATTTCGGGTTCTTATACGTTCGCTTCAGCACCTTCGAATTTGCTCTCGAAGTATTCCGTATTTCTGTGATTCGATTTCAAAATTTTGAGGGACAATGAGTCTTAAAATTGGAGGGAAAATAGAGAGAGTAAACGGGAAAGAGCTTAGCTACGAGCAATTCGTGGAGAGGTATCTGCAGAAAAATGAGCCTGTTTTACTGACTGGATTGATGGATGATTGGGGGGCCTGCAGGGATTGGGTCACCGAAGATGGAAAACCAAATTTTCATTTCTTATCGACGCATTTCGGGAGTTCCATGATTCAGGTACTTCTAATTAAACCCTCTGAAGATCATCCTTTTTGCTAGGTGAAAAATGGCTGTTCAACCTCGAACTGTTTACATGTGATGTTCTTGTCGATGACACCGTCATGAATTAAGGATGCTTATTTTGTTTTAGTGGAGTACCTAATTAACCCTTTTGGTTTTATGTATAAAATTAATCTAACATGCTACACTTTGAATCATTTTGATATGTTTTGTTCTTTTTTGTTTTTTTTGTGTATAGAGTTTTTGGCGGGAATCCTTCTTTTCATGAACTATCAGGAAGGAAGTGAAATTTTTGCTTTCGTATATGAAACAATGGTTGTAGCTTTGTCAAATGATACCATTTTTAGTTATGGAATAGACCACAGTAACATCTGTAACACTAAAGCAAAAATCTGTTGATATACCCTTTAAATTGTGTTCAGACAAATTGAATACTACCGAAGAGGAAGGTGTGAGTGAAGCAAGATGATTGTTGATAATCAGCGAAGGAATTAACATAAATGGTGCTTCTTTTAAGGACACTATTCCTTTTTGCCTGATAGTATATTTAAAACAGGAGAACATGAGACCTGGAAATCCGGTCTGCCTGCTCTTATCTCCAACATGTCTTGAATATTGTTGCCCTCTCTTAGCTTGTTGTTGCCCTTTTGTTCTTTAAAAAAATTTGCACCGTTTAAAAACAAGAATGAAAAATAAAAGCTCCCAACAACTAGCCCATTCCTTATGCTTTGAAAATTGCAGTTCTATTTGTTTTTAATTGTGTTGCTCCCTTGTTATTGAGGGAGTTAAAAAAACAACTTCTTGCTGTAAGGCAGTTAGATCTTCCTTCAGCCTAATACTGAATTATTTTATTTCTTTCTGCACCTTTTACCTGCCCTATTTTATGCATTCCTTGGTTTAATAAAATTCTCATTCCTCAATTTTTTTTTCTCTGTACCGTCTTTCTTGTTTCACCTTTCAGAAAAAAAAACACTTTCTTGTTTCCTTCTGCTTTTCATTAACTCTGCAGATCAATGCACTTGTAGGTTGCCGAATGTGGTAGAAGGGAATTCACAGATCAGAAGAGGGTTCAAATGTCTGTCAAGGAATTCATCATCCATTGGCTCGAGCTTTCCACCAGAAAATGTAGTAATTCTGTAAATTATAACAGCAAAAACCAAGATCTTTTGTATTTAAAGGATTGGCATTTCGTTAAGGTATGTGGAAGTTCAATGAAACTTTTTTTTCTTCATATTTACATGTTCAGCTTTAAAGTTTGAATCTTACTGCACTGTTGAAAAGACAAACCTGTCATGCCTCTATGATCAAATTAATACAGAAAGCATGATGAGGACATCTCTTGTCTCTCACTTTTCATTTTTGTTATTTGATGTAGAGGCATTTTCCGGATGTGCTCATAGGTTGGAAGGGATACATTTTAAGTGTATTTAACTGATTTTTTGAGTCTGCATTTCCCTCAAACCCAAATCTAAGCTCTTCCTGGATCTTTCATTTGCAGACATTCTGTTAACAAAACTTTTTTAGAAACAGGTTAACAACATTTTGGAGATGATTCAATCACTAAATTCTTTTGGATGTCCGCATCTGACACCTATGCCAATGTACATAGTATCCTCAAAATAGATTACTGACATGCCATTCAGGACATAAGATGTGGCTGTGTGGTTTGCTTATTTTTCTTCGTTTACTTCTCAGGAATACCCTAATTTTTTGTAGCATACACTACTACGCCATGTTTCCCTGATGATTGAGTGATTTGTTTTTTCTCGTCTTCTTCTCAGGAATACCCTAATTTTGTAGCATATAGTACTCCACCATTTTTCGTTGATGATTGGCTCAATCTATATCTTGACACTCATAAAATGCATGAGGATCCCCACACATGCCGAGACATAAATGAAATAAATTGCTCAGATTACCGTTTTGTTTACATGGGACCTAAAGGTATAAACTTTCTTGTTATTGTTTTCATCCAATTATGCAAAATGTGTTTAGCTAAATCATCATGTAACACATGACAAAAGTCCTACCATTCAGTTGAAGGTATCCGAGCATAATTGCTTGTTGTGGAAGGGATACCATGAGGTTGGCCTGGAAACATTGTGTTCAAGAGTTGCAGGAGCAGGGTCACAATTTAGCTTTGCTAAACTTGCTGTATAAGTATAAGCTATGTAATCACTCTTAAGGTAGAAGGATCAGTTTTATTAGGTAAGAAAAATGAATGACAATACCAACTTTAGTGGAAGGAAAAAAACGAATACAACTCAACTCACCAGATTGCTAAAAATCTTCTCTCTTCTCACATTCTACTTCTTTATCATGTCCCTGCAGATTCTTCTGTATTATCAAATGTAATTGCATGTAGAGATGGGTGGGGTGTGACGTTTTCCATTTTATCTTCATTTGTTTTTATTCCACAAAATCTATTTCAAGATTTATATCTAACTTTTTATTGTATCTGATCCTCGTAACTGAATAAAGAAAAACTATTAGGGCAGAGCATGCCACTGTGGGTATTTTCAAAAAGCGACCAAATGAAGCATGAAATTTTCCATGTGAAGCAACATTTACTGGGTGGGGTGGACATTTCTTCACTGGGACCAGTGTCCTACATTCATCTTGTTGTATGTGTAGACCATTCATTAGCTAAGGATACCCGAATATCAAACAAAAATGCCTGTGATCTTGGTACATCACAATCCTTTTCTGTATGAGGCCTTGTGCTCGTCGAGTGCATGTTGTGAAGACATGTATTGTGATGATTGGCCAGCTATGTTATGTCATTTTTTAGTCCGAACATAACTAATTTTTGTTTTCTCATTTGTTTTTCCATTTTGATTGTTGTCAAAAGATTAACCATGCTGCCATACTCTCTGCAGGCACATGGACTCCTCTTCATGCAGATGTTTTTAGGTCATATAGCTGGTCTGCAAATGTGTGTGGAAGGAAACAATGGCACTTCCTATCACCTTCACAATGTCATCTTTTGTTTGATAGGTACATCACTTGCTCCTCTAGGTCCAAATAGTTGTTTGCAAGGCTTTTGAGAGTGTGAAGGAAAGATCACTGACCTCTTCCCTGAGAGTTAAAGTTACACCTCCATGGTATTATACTGGATTGATGGAATTTCCTGGGGAACATACTATGAAGATTGAACAGTAATTCATATGATAAGAGTAGGAATAATGAAAAGATGATTGCCTCTGTAGACAAAATTCTCTTTCACCTTTTTTGGTAATATGACTATAAAATATCACTTCTGAAAATCACTAATGTGAGAATTGGGGTTATTGATTCTATTTTAACATAAACTGTTAGAGCTTCCCAGTGCTGGTTCTCATTGGAATTGAGGAAGCAGTGAAATAAGCTGTATTAGATTGCAAGAGTTAAAGATTTTAACTGGCTTTTGGTGGGAAAATCCATTAAATTTCTGGAAAAGAGAAATATTTTACTAATTTATTGTAATTTGAATACAATAAGCCTCTATTTATAATAGAGGAAGGTAGTAGAATCCAATTACAATTAAATTACCCCTGTGCTAGTTACACCCAAAGTTAAACACTAAAAGATAAGTCCTAGAACAATTGAACATAAATAGAAAACTGGCATAACTAAAACACCTTTAACTGAGACTCTTCTGTGAGAGCTCCTCATGTGAGACTCCATATTAATTCTGGCTCTGTGAGACTTCTTACTGTGATAGTCATGTAAGACACTTCCATATTTGCTCTTCAACAAAATCCTTATGTTTTTTCTCAAAAAAAAAATCTTCATGCTGCTAAATGTAGGAACATGAAGAATTCAGTTTATGACATTTTTGAAGATGTCGTTGAAGTACAATTTCCAGGGTTTAAGAAGGTAACAAGCTCGTGATATTCCTAGTTTTTCAGCACAACAACTCTAAAATGTTGCTTGTCATATGTGTAGGCTATTTGGTTGGAGTGTACTCAAGAGCAAAATGAAGTCATCTTTGTGCCTAGTGGGTGGTACCATCAAGTTCAGAATATGGTATCCTTCACAAGTTTTTATTGTTGATTATTTAGCAAAATGAAGTTATTTTTTGACCTAGCAGTGGTACCATTAAGTTCAAAATATGATAAACTTCACAAGTTTTAATTGTTGATTATTTTTATATTGTTGTGTGGTTATTGAGGAGTCCCGGAACGAATTTGGTGGTCTTGTTTCTAAGTGTTAAAACTTGTTTACCTTAAAGAGCTTTCTAGGGGCTAGATCCTTATTATCCTCAATCTGACCTGAAAAAGATTGTTCAGGCTGCCTTAGGTCAATAGCAGTGCCAAAAAGTGAAGAAAAGAATGTTTTTTTTTTACATGTTGATCACATAGATAGATATTCACACATGCGTGCAAAAATGCACACTACAAGTTCAAAATTGCCCCCAAGACATCACACTAGAAATGCCCCTCTCATTGCAATTGAGTAAAGTTGTTATGCCACTATATCGGGCTAGGATTTGATCCAATGTTTCGGCGTGCTGCCTAGCTTACTTTGGGTGAAAAGTAGACTAGTATCGTTTCAAGGGAAAACCAGGGAAAACCATCTAGCTTACTTTGGGCTAAGCTTCTTTTACGTGAGGAAATAGCTAGATGCTATGTTTTCCATCTTCACTACGAACCTCGACCCCAACAAGTAATGGTGCCAAGTGCGTAAACAATGCACTACAACCGTCATCTCCCGTTCTTCAATAGTATAGCACTGCTCCGTCTCATTAAGCTTTCGACTCTCGAAAGCGATTGGATGTTTGTCCAGTTCTAAAACACCACCAATTGCAAAGTTAGAGGCATCATTAGCTACCTCAAAAGGCTTACTGAAATCAGCAAGTTGTAGGATTGGTTCCTTGGTGACCGCATCTTTGAGGGACTCGTACACTTTTTGGCATTTGTTCGACTAATGCCCTTGGGCTTCTTCTTCAAAAGATCTGTCAAGGGAGTTGCTAAGGCTGAAAATCCCTTAATGAATTCCCGATATTAGTTCACAAGCCCAAGAAAGCTCCACAACTCCGATACTTCGGTTGGAAGGCGCCATTCAACAATTGTTTGCACCTTCTTTTTGTCCATCCATATCCGTCCTCCTCTGATCCAATGTCCCAAAAAAGACACCTCTGATACTTTGGTTGGAAGGCGCCATTCAGCAATTGTTTGCACCTTCTTTTCGTCCATCCATATCCGTCCTCTTTTGATCCAATGTCCCAAAAAGGACACTTCCGATAGGGCAAATGAACATTTCTCCCTTTGATGTAAATAGAGTTCTTTTACAACACCTCGAACACCTTCCTCAAGTGATGCAAATTCTCCTCCATGTCCCTACTATTATGCACCACAATGTTGTCCAAATAAACGACTACAAATTCATCTCGAAAATGCTGGAAAAGTTTATTCATAAGAGTACAAAAAGTAGCCGGGGCATTCGTCAAACCAAATGGCATGACTCGAAACTCGTATGAACCATACCTTGTTACGCATGTGGTCTTCTTCTCATCTCGTTCAGCGATTCGGACTTGATAGTAACCTGACCTCAAGTCAAGCTTACTAAAAATACGAGCATGACAGAGTTGATCAAACAAGTTCGCAATGAGGGGAATCAAATACTTGTTCTTTACCGTCACCTTGTTCAATGCACAATAGTCGATGGATAACCTCTTGCTTCCATCCTTTTTCTTTTGAAAAGGTACGGGTGCGTGGCTTCAAGCAACTCCTAGAGTTGTTTTTGAAGCTCTTCCAATTCTTTTGGTGCCATGCGGTTGGGTGCTTTGGCTGGTGGTTTAACACCCGGTTCGAGCTCAATCATGTGGTCAATCTTCCTCCATGGAGGTAACTTCTTTGACAATTTCTCTGGCATTAAGTCCTTGAACTCCATCAGGACCTTTTCAATGTTGGTCGACACAGATTGATTCTCAAGCAGTTGTTCGTTTACTGTTAAAGCAACAAGAAAAGTAGATTTTCCTCACCTAACCCTTCTTAAGCTGGAGAGCTGAATGTATTGCGGCCTTCCTCTGTACATAATCCCCATGCTTCGAAATCAAGGCCCAACCTCATCCATAACTCCTACAACTCCCAAATAGGGTATTACGAATGCCTTGCAATTATAAAGAAAGTCCATGCCCAAAATTACATTAAAATCATCAATGTGAAGAACAATAAAATCGAAGCCCACCCACTTTCTGACAACAATTTGGGTGCGTTTTGCCACACCAAGCACTGCCTTGGTCATTGAATCAACAACCTTCATACAACTATTATCTTGCTCCCATCGTAGGTTTAATTGTTTCGCTTCTTCCACCGAAACAAAATTGTGGGTAGTTCTGATGTCGATAATAACTTTTGCTTTAATGTCATCAAGCAAAAAATCTAAATAGAGGAGTTTTTGTTTAGATTTTACCAGCGGTTTTGTAGTCTTCTTGATGTGGGCTTGAATGCAGTTAAATAACTTCATTGAACCCATTCTAGGTTTGTTACTCAGTTGCTTAACGGCTTCGTTCGTTTTGATGTTATTCAATTGCCTCTTTTTCGGACTATCCCGCACCATATGATCACCTTCGCAAATAAAGCATTTAATTTTTTATTAGAAGTACCTTTGTCTACAAGGTTCTTCTTCTTCTTCTCTCCGTTTTTGGAGTTCTGATTCTCATTCTTGGAATTTCGGTTCCAAAATTGCTTCTTCTCGTAATTCTCCTTGTGCCCATTTTTATCAATGTTTGTGGATTTGGAGGTGCTTTCGTTGGATTTTGTCTCAAAATCCATTAGCTTTTCGGTGGTGGCTAGAGTGGTAACAAGTGTCTTCACATCTCGCCGCCTCAATTATTGCTCGGTCCATGGACGAAGTTTCGTCAAAATGAAAATAACTGATCCTCGTCGATCATATTAGGAATACTTAACATCAACGAAGTAAAAGATTGGATGTACTCATGGATATTTCCCTTTTGTCGCAACGCCCGCAATTCCTTTCACGCTAAGTAGTCAACATCTTCCGAAAGGAAGTGGAGTTTCAATTTGTGCTTGAAATCTTTCTAAGTGTCTACCGAGTCTTCTCTATCCTCGACGTCAACCATTCTCCTCCTCCACCATAAAATAGAATCATCAACAAGGAACATAGTAGTACTAACCTTTACTTCTTCATTTGAGGGTTTAGAAGTTTTGAAGTATTGCTCCACTTGCCACAAGAAGTTTTCGATCATTTTTGGATTGCGTACGCAATTATATGGTTTTGGTTCAGGCACTTTGATCTTCATCGGTAAAAGAATACCTTCTCGATTTAGAGCGGCTCGTTCGAGAATTGCCATTCTCGTCCACATCTCTTCGAGTTCCAACTGCATCTCGTCAAGGTTATTGACTTGTGTCCGCTTTAGGTGGCAACGATACTATGAACATTGTCCTCTAACCCTTGAATCTTCTCCTCCCTACTCGAGTATTGGAATTCCACTTACTCGAGTATTGGAATTCCACCTTTTCGAGCCTAGATTCAGAAGAAGTTAAATGGGATTCAGTTTTGGAGACTTTCTTCTTACCTTTGTTTTAAGCAATTTCCATCGTCAGTTATGAAGAAGCCATGTCTGAAACATTTCTGCTCTGATACCAGTTGTCATGCTGCTATATTGGGCTAGGATTCGATTCTAAAGCTTCGGCGTGAGGCCTAGGTTACATTGGGTGAAAAGTAGGCTAGTAATCCTTTGTTTCAAGGGAAAACCAAGCCAAAATGAAAAGAAATGAGCTCTGCCAGAAATGAGGTATTCTATGCACGATTTTTTGGAGATGAATACATCAAGTTTACAAGGCCTATTTATAGGCAAATCAAGGATAAACCATGAGCCAATAAGAATTCGCCACAAAAGCAGGGGCAAATTCTCTCTTATTCAAAATCAAAGGAATCAAATCCCATGTGCTCTTATTTGTCTCAAACTACGTTATCCCAATCCCATTTGGGTAGGAGAAACTCAAATTTCAAATTTGAAGCAAAACTGCCACTCAGCCAGCCTGCTGGCCATGCTGGTGCATGAGCGCGTTGTGCTGTGCCGCGCGTGTGCATCCTGCACTTGCCGCCCTGCACCCCGCACGCCATTCCACCAGTGCCCCGCGCACCCTCACCCACACGCTGGGCTGGGCTGCAGCAGCTGTCTGTGCGCACTCCAACTGCTGCAACCTTGACTGTTTCATGCCAGGTTCGTGTTTTTGGGTCCTGTGAGGATGCTGTTGCCACCAGATGGTCTTTTTGAGGGCTTGGGGTTGCTGTACCATTCTGAGAAACCCTTTTCGATGGCATTTCCAGTGCAACCATATTTGGCCCAGCCATGCACGTCTCCATCCCTGGCACTTCCGACCGTGTATCACAAGTGGTCTAATCCACAAAGAAGAGGATGTTATAAGATTCCAAAGCCAAGTTTGTTACTGACATGATACATTCAGCATCGAATATACCTGAACGTAAAGCATGCTTTCAAGCCAGGCCCTGTAGCAGGTCCACGTTTGTTTGCATGGGCACCTGTGAGTGCCTTTGCAAGTGCATGTGATTGTGTATGCAGGGTCTGGGAAACATTAATTTGTCCATGGGCCTTTGAGTGTGTGATATGCTATAGACTTACTTTGAGTTCCTCTATTAAAAATGAAACTGTAGTCTTAATGACTTTCTTTTTCTCTGTCTGCAAGTTTTCTACGTGTTGTCAAAATTTGGTATTCGTCCTCTATGAAATTCCAGGGGAACAGGTGCCATAAAATTTTGATAGTTATTTCTTTCTTTCTTGAAAATTGCGATTAGCTTTTATTGAGAGATCAAGCAAGCTTATAGTACACATAAAATACAACTAGACCAAATCTAACTAGAAGTTAAGGGATGGTCCAAAGCAGAGTGAAACTTTGGACACACCGCCTTTTGCAGGGAGATCATCCTGTGAGTTGGCTGATCAAGGCACTTTGTTTCAGAGAAAATACCATTCTGAACTCAGATCTGAAATTTTATCATAAATCTGCTAGAGGCTCCATGGAGGGGGAGGAGTCTTCTTACTTGCTCAACCAGTGGGTCACCTTCCAATATTTATTGTCCTTAGAAAGTTTTGCTTGAACATACCTGCCAAAAGAGATTTTGATTCAGCCTCATCGGAACCACAGGGGCTGGCTGGACCAGAGAAGGCAAGCAGCACCTGCCCAGCACTATCACAAAAAACACTCCACCGATACCTGCTGGGCTTGGATTGCCCAAGGAGGACCCATCGCAGTTGAAATTTTTTCATAGTTATGGCATCTGTAGATTTCAAATCTTTGGATTTCAAATTGCTATTTATTTGGTTGACTAACTGCAGAATGATCCTGTATTAATTTGGATTAGCTAGACTATTTATTATTTATTATTTACCCCACAGGAGGATACAATATCCATAAATCACAACTGGTTCAATGCATATAACCTGTCTTGGGTGGTAAGTATGAAAATCATCCAGTGAAATCAGATGTTGTTGAAGCTGGATTATCACTTTTTTTATTGCCTAATCTTTGACATGTCTCCATACCAGTGGAATTTGCTTTTGAAAGATTACAATGAGGCAAAGGAATACATAGAGGACATTCGAGATATCTGTGATAATTTTGAAGGTCTATGTCAGCGAAATCTTGCAGCCAACACAGGTATAAATGCTTCTTTGAAAGGAAGGGAACTGCAAATTTGTTCATATGGAAATTCTACTTGTTGTTCACTTCCTAATCCATGATTGGAATCTGTTTTACTTTCCAATCTCGTCTCTTTATCTTCCCATCTTTCCTTCATTTTCCTCTCATCTTTTCTGTTTGCCTCCCCTTTCTCTTTGTGCCCTTTTACTTTTTTGAGTATCAGGTTCATATGAGTCTGTATTGTGTAGTGCAATAATGCAATGGCTTCGGAGGATTGATCTGGTGCAAACAGTTTTACATCTTGAAAAATATCAAGGAGATAGAGAAATAGAGGAAGAAAGGAGAAAAAGAGAAAAAGACAGAGGGAAAGAGATAAGTGCCTTGGAGCTGCTCTCTTCTATGGCTAGAAATAGAACCCTCTTACTATTAAATAACTCACTTAAGTGAAAAAGGTACAAGGTACAATAATGCCCCTCATTGCATTGAACTCAATGACTCTTGGATAACATGAAACGTGAAACATGAACTCCTATCATGATGTTTAATCTTACTGCAACACTTAGAAGGACATACCCAAATAGTAAAAGACCAATGTGCCTTTGTACATGCATTTCAACACATTTGATTATTCTGCAACTGAGGGGAAGCATTAGAGACCAAGAGTGACTCTATTAGGGTCTGTTTGGAACCCCATGGAAAAGAAAAGAAAATAAGAATTTGGCCATTATTATTCTGAAAAATAGTCAGTGAAAAGGAGAATCTGATCAATATCTCATTTTCAATAACTATTTTTGGGAACAATAATGGTCAAATTCTCTTCTTTTTTTTTTTTTTTCTTTTCTAGAGGTTCCAAACAGAAAGAAACTCTATAAAGAGTTTTTAAGAAATCAGTAGTCCCTGTTCACTGTCAGATGACAACTTTGTTTTGTTGCTTCTATGAGATAATTCAACCTCAACAGCTAATCATCTATGCTTTCAAAACACCACCTTTGGACCACACCAAGCAAATTGTTCATCAGTTTTTTATGGCCTCTGTGGAGATTTTTCTTGATTGTTAATGTTCTTCTGCTAGGGATGAATTTTTTTGATTTCTTCACCTTCATCACACGGATTTCCTTCGCCAACTTGGTGCTTGTGTACCATCTTTTGCAAAACGAGAGAAGTCGCTGTGGAACAGGATCGCGCCGAGCTCAGCATCACATTACCAACCTGAAATCTGTGCATGTAGTTGCGTCAAAGATGATATCTGTGGATGCCTTTACTGAGAAAAATCTCCATTGCTCTTTGGAAGAAGACCAATTTTCCTCGATTGAAATCAGAAAGATGTTGACAGAGCCAGAGTTCATTGAGCTATGCTCGAAACTGAATGGAACGTATGAGGCCACGAATGCGGGACAAGGAGCAGGGATAAGGAACTCAGACGCGGACATGGAAGACCATCAGTTAATTCAGTTCCTGAAATCAGATCTTTTGGACTCAGATTTTGTAAATGCATTTGGGTTTAAGATCTCCCATCCCAAGGAACTGATTAAGGCCATCAACAATGCGATCAAGTATCTTAATGTCATAGCTCCTTGGGACGTTGGTTTCTTTCCCGAATAAAATAACAAAGAAGTTCATCAGAGTTTAGTCTCTTCGATCCTAGTCGTGATTTGGTGAAAGTCAGTTGTAATCTCTAAGACAGTATCAACACAGAAACTAATCATCAGAATCATGGATTAGCTGCCTTTATTTATCAAAAAATAACTATTAGCAACAGGGCAAGTCTCCTCCTCGATCCGGGCTCCACGACTTAACACACCCGAGCTGTTTTCCGGACTCGGTCGAAATGTTAATCAAAATGTTCTTCAACGACCACAGCGGTCTGAACCACCCGCCATGACACCATTGAAAAGGAAGTGCGGCCGGTCTTTCCAGCTTTTCAAACCCACGCAAGGGGCTGACGGCACCGACCCGCTTTGCTTCCCATCGAAGACACAGGAGCAAATAGAAAAACTTGGGAAGCAGAGGCCAGCTGAGTAAAATAATCAAACATCTAAAGTCTGCGTACGCTGCCGGTGACTTCATCACCGACTTGTCGTTCACGTCAAACCTCCGGACCACAAAAACACAGAGCCGCGATGCCTTACGAGACGCGTCCTCATTAATTGCGTCTGCTTTCGTTATCGTGCTCCTGATAATTCCCATACCTGCATCATTAACTATGTCTATTGTTTTCATTACAATGCCAGTATTCTAATACTTTCCACAGGCTGAGGTGGGGGGAGAAGGGAGATGATTTGGTCAGTGATGATGACGGAGCTTGAAGTAGAAGGGACGGTTGCTCTGTCTTCATCATCAATTATATCCTATGTTTCATACATTATTTATATACTATCTTTTTAAAATCATTTTAAATATAAAAAGAATAAAAAATTAATTTTTTTACACAAATGCTAAAAAAGTTATTGGTTAATGGAAAATTTCTCTTATTATAATTTTTAATATAATTTTTAATTGGCACTTATTTAAAAAAAATTATTGGAGAAAAAATATTGTTTGGCCGACCGGACTCATATTTTTATATTTGGAGGTTGCCTTAGTTTTCTCTTTATATTTGAAGGCACCGTTGTGAATGTATATGCTTAGGTTTTTCGCAGAAAGGAGGCAAGACTGAAGTCAAAACTAATCTTTTGATTACTATAAAGGAAGTTGGCCGTTGGGTCGGCCAGGGTAGCTGTATCAAAGTTTTTTTTTTAAATTAAAATATATTTTATTTATAAGATTGTCTACAACATGGTTGTTGTATTTATTTATAGCTTAAAAATAAAAAATAAAAAAATAAAAAAAAATAACAAAGACAGAATATATTCACTAATTTCTTTCTCTAAATTTACATTAGGCCCCTCAAATGTAATACAAAATTAACCAATCTCCTAGTTAGAGAAGAGGGGATAAAAAAATTAATTTTTCAAAAGAGAAAAAGAAAGAAAAATCAAAATTTAATAACCCCAAGCCAATTAAAAAAAAAATTATATATATAGACATGAGAGCATGAGAGCTTCTCATGGGCATCTCACATTCCTTCCTGGTCCTCCATAGTAGAAATAATTTCCCCAAACACTATTGATCCCACCTTGAATGTCATAGCAATTTGGATGATCAGCCAAGACTCTGAGATTTGAGAGAGGAATGAGATTATTGTCCCAATCAACCACCTGTAGGTTTCTGAAATAAGAAGCTTTCCTAAACCCTTCTCCTGCAAAATGGCCACTCCCCATTTGTGTTGAGGTGTGAAACCCATTTGCCCTTGTGTTCACAATCTCTCCACCAAATTGGACCATGTTTGCATGGTTCCTCAGGCGACTGAATAGAAACTCTGGCCAGTATCCCACCAGTAATCCTGACCCAAACTCTAGCCACCAGTTTCCATGGTTAGGGTCCTGCAAAAGACCCGGGTTCAAATCAGGGCATCTCAGAGGGTAATTTGGTAAAAGGATTCATGGAGAATATTAGAATAATAAAAAAAAGTTATTTTCGAAAGAAAAAGCCAATAATACCGCAAAGTAGAAAAACGAAAGTTTTTTCTTTTAAAGAAAAACAGGCCCACGCGCAGTTGAAAGACTGACAAACATGGGCCCCATTGGATCCTGTAACATGACTGGGCCCTACAGACAACTGGATTTGCAGAGGGAACTGCTGGGCCCCGCAGATCACCACCACTAGCCACCGGAAAAAGCCACTGGTAGGTATCTGATTTCAGTTCGGATACCAGATACGATACGTGGGATCCGGCTTGCGCTTACATCGGTAGCGGTTGAGGCCGCTGAAGAAAAGCAGTCAACGTAAGTACTCTGGTAGGTCGCGAAGAAGCATCGCTAGCTGTTTCTTTCCTTTTTCAGGCCCGCGTGGGAAGATCTTGACCGTTCTTTTTGTGGGCCTTTATTATAAAAATGGAGAAAACTAATTTTTTTTTTTTTTTTTTGTGAAATTAAAGAATAGGTTAACGGGTTTACCTTCCAAACGAGGAGGCTGATATCAAACTGTCCGCCATTGTAGGAGGACGTCGGAGATATCGCAGCTCCGATGGCGATCTTGTTGTTCGTTTGCACAAACCCCGAGCAAAGCAGGTTGTAGCATCCCGTCGCCTGATACGCATCGGTCTGCAAACTCAAAAGAGAAAAAAAGCTATGATTTCCTTTTCTCTTCTTCTTCCGGTAAAGCAAAATTACCGGAGTGATTACTACTTACAGTCCAGTAAGTGAAGAAACGAGGGTAGTTATCTCCATATAGTTCTGGGCTAACCTGCGGAGGAGAACCATCCATTGGTAAATTTCCGGTGAAAAGATTGAAGAACGTCTGGTTGAGAAAAAAGTTTGGGTTGCTTACCTGCCAGCCGGCTTCAATGGTGTTAAGATCGTTACCGAATGAACCGGAGATGACCCACATCTGCGATAAACTGAATTCATTCGGATCCACAACGTGTGGAGCCCACACATTTAAGCTGGCTTTGGCCCCGTAGTACTGATCGCCCATAACATACCCAACTGCGTGCTGTAATTCATAAATTCACTCATCAATACTTGACAAATGCGTAATAAATAACTGATGAAATGCTTCCAGAACTAGTACACTAGAGATGAAAGCCAGTTCAATCCCCAACAGAAAACATGTCAAAATACTGTTTCTTCTGCTTTTTCTTTTTTGAGTTTCTTCTTTCTGGTCTGGTAAAACGGAACAAGTATTGGTTATTTCTGTTCAGGGGTTGATTTCATCTTCTACCTCTTTAGCAGGAAGGACGAGTAAAGAGGATAAGCATAGAGGTGAGCAGTAATGGAGCATCTCTTTACTGAGATTACCATATTTCAGTCTACTCAAGAGTGCCAGCTAGAATGTGACTGAACAAAACAAAAGAGAAGGCTGGTGCTCTGTTTGAGTTCCTTTTCTAGAAGCTTTTGCATACTCTCATGCGAAGTCACATCTGAGAATTGTGGGAATGGAAAATAATATGTTTTGTATGAAAACACAGTATTCACCAATAAAATTATCCAAAACAATGGCGATAAGTTCAGTTTTGACTTACTTTTCATTGATTAAGACAAAGGTAAAATAAAAGCAGTCCATTTCTTCTGGGTATTTTTTTAGCTTTGAGCAGCAATGGATTGGAGTGGAGCTGGATTGAGATCAAACAGAGAAAAACACAAAGATTCCGATGACTGAAAGTCTGAACTTTCTTGAAGAAAGGAAATGTTCTGAGCTTGACTATCTTTTATGCTTCTTTGTATTTTTATCTTATTGATGAAAAAAAAACCAGCTTCTTCCGATTTGGCGATTATACCTTTAAAATCTGCAGTGTCGTGCATTTCCAAAGCAGCAAAAACGAACCGATAAAAAAAATGATTCTGAGGTTTCGTTGGTGAATTTTGTTGCCAAATCAAGAGCAGATTCAAAACTCAGCATGAGACCAAATCATTCAAAAACTAGTCTTCTGCTCCTGCTTAAAAACAGATATAAAACAGATTTTGCGATGAGACTTCTTGTAATCTCGTTCGGAGAAACAGTTTTTGTTTTGGTTCTTTTTGAAACTGTAGAGTTCCTCCTAAAAACCGCGTCAAACGAATGGAAAATTCACTTGGGTTTTTGCCTAATTCAGTCTTGAATACAAACCTCATGGCCGCTGCTTGTAGAATCCCTTCTAACGCGCCTAACGCGTCTTACTGCTCTCATGGCTGGTCTTCTTGCTTTTCTACCGAACTTCTGAACGGAACTTGCCCTTGAAATATCATTCTCGGTTGTTCTCCTAATCGGAATTGTTCCTTCAGGACACGATTCTCCGCCAATTGTCCAAAGCTGGAAGCTTTCTGGTACTGAACCCGTGGGGTTATGTCCTCTGGGCCTCTCAGGTGGATCCTACGACATAACAGGAACGATCTTTTAAAACTTCTTAAATTTCCTTCCGAGCTAAGGAACTCTTTTGAGTTTGTAAGAACTCGAATTACCAGTGGTTTCTGTCCTTGCAAGCTGGGATGATCGAAAGCCGGCTGCTGATGTGATAAAACGCAGTCTATCAGGTCACCATCGGGACTCTGCACAATGTAGCGGAAACAGAGAATCAAAACTTTGATCAGAGCCTGTGAAAGAGAGAATAATGGAAGGATCAGAAAATTATCCTTGCTGGGTGTTGAAGAAAATGCCTGAATTGTTTTCACAGGAGACTTGTTGATCTTTCTGAGCTTCTCTTGTATCCATTTCAGCTTCTGTAATTCCTCTCCGGGCCGTAAAGTCTGATTCGCCGGGATAGGATCAGCTGGCTCCGCGGCAGCAGGACTGACAGATAGAACAAGTAGGAAAGCAACAAAAATGGGAATGATTGAGGAGATTTTGCAAGAGCTAGAAGCCATGTTAGACGAATTTTGCCGTGTTTTTTCTGCTGCAACTGTTTGTGTTTGTTCTATACATTGGTGTTGTCTTCTTCTGTTGTCACCGAACCTCCACATATTCCTTGTTTTTGTCCATGAAGCAGCTCCAGCTCCTGCTCCAGCTCCAAAGAGATCCATCCAAGAGACGAGGAAACCATTCAATGGATCCAATAGAATACTCACTCTTCCGAAACTCAAGAACCAAAAAAAGAAAAAAAAAAAGAAAAACAGAGAAGGTGTGAGAGGAAAAACTAGACTCCTCTTCCTTCTTCCTCCCTCTTCTCTCTCTAAGTCTCAAATACTTTGTCGTGGGTTCTGACAGACGAGTTTTCAGGCACTAGCAGATAAAAATATGAAGCAAATTCAATGGTCATGTTAACAGGTCTTTCCCAAGTGGAGGAGGGAAGAAGAAAATCCTGGGTTGTTTTTTCTGGGTTTCAGACGAAAAGAAAGCTAAAGGGGCTTCAGTCTCCAATACAAGGACTGAAACTTTCTCTTTCTTTTGGATTTAAATAGGCTTACAGGCTTCTGATTACAGTTATTCTTTTCTTTGTGGTGGACACAGGAATTACATTTGATTCTGGTTATCACTTGCTCCCTTTCTCATTTCCCTAGATGTTCCTGGTGTCAGCCCTTGTAGGGTGGATTAATTACCCAAAAAAAAAAAAAAAAAAAAAAAACAAAGGTCGCCTGCTTTCTTTTTCCCTCCTCAGAATTCCTACCTTCCTTCCGTTTTCTGCACTGGATATTTAATTCGCTTCTGAACAGCAGAATTATTTGATTCGTGCTGTTTTGAAGTTTGGAACTTCAAGGGGATGAGCCGCTGAGGCTCCATTAATTTCTTTCTCGTATTATAAATTCACTGCATCCACTACTCCTGTTTCTGGGAATGATAGATTTGATTCTTCTTCTTCTTCTTCTTCTTATTCCTCCATTAATTGCACATTAGTTTACAAAATCAAAATTTATTCATTTCTTTTGTTCTTCATCCTTGTAGTCCACTTATTCTTTTGTTCTCAACGACTTGCTTGGCACCAACCAAAGTTTAGTCTGCAATGATTCTTGCCACTTCCACAGTATTCCACAGCTCTTTCACCCACTTTGTTTTAAAGAAAATGTACTGGTAGATATCTAATTTGAGTGGGGAATAGATTCTAATCCCAGTCCAAGGAACTGCATTTCTTAAGGTATTGCGCGAAATTACTCAAATTTAATTATTATTATTTTTAAAAATAGTTAATAAAAAATAAAATTTGATCATCATCTCATTTTTTTAAAATTTTCTAACCGGGTATGATGATTTTTAGTGATAAGTATTGAAGAGAAAGAAAGAGAGTAATTAGAATTAGATGAGATTAGGTGAGGAGGCTCTTTTGGTCTGTTGGGAAGAGAAGAAGCATATTAAAAATCATTGCTTACTTTACTCAAGGAAAAATTTTAAAATGATTTTTATTATTTATTAAAAATTAAATTTATTATTTGGATTAGTATGTTGGTTTTTATTAAAAATATTTTTTTGTTTTTATTTTGTTATAAATTTTTTCTTCCGACTCTTCTTCTGATGGCCTTTGTCTAATCAAATATCGAACATATCATGAGAGTAATTTTTTTTTTTTTTTTGTGAGGATTGAAACTAAAACCCCATTTGATTAGTTTATCTATAAAAACTTTAGGTAGATTTAGGAGAACTTCATTATCTAAACATCGATTTCAAATTGAGAAGCATTTTGTCCTTTGTTCAGTAGCGAATAATGAAACATTCCCCACAAGTGGAAATGAACCATACTTTGAATTGTTTTTCATTTAAAAAAGAAGAAGAAGAAGAAGAAGAAAAAGAAAAAGAAGAAAGAAAGAATAACTAAAGAAGTTTACTTCGATTTTATGGTCTTGCACCTTTGGGAGGAGAAAGCCATGTGGACTCATCTTTTTGGCTTGGGAAATGCTTGCCATTTTCAAGAGCAATGTGGAAAGGGAATTGCAAATGATATATTTCTTTTGCTTGAAGTATTAAAATATTTTCTCATGAATTTTAAGTTCTCTATAACTAACTAAGTGCTATTAAGGAATGACTTCAACCTAATGAAAATGTGACAAAAGGAAGAAAACTCATATAATTATTTCGTCGAACATTTGTGAAAATTGGAACATAAACAAGAAATAATTGGGTAAAAGTCACTTGAGTTATATTTAATTATCTAATTAACATACAAAAATGGCATCGAGGAAAAATATTTGAATAATTAGATAAGGTTATTAATTTACATAATACATGAGTAATAGAACAGGTAATCAGGTAAAATTACCCCTAGTAAATGAGAGTAGAGTGCATAACATTGGACATGCAACATGGTTAAGGAGACATATCTACAATGACTTGTAGGTCTCCTAAAACCACTCAAAGAGGCTCATATGCAAAATATGAGCTCACCCCACTAGAAAAGTGATAATATCCTGTACCCAACTTGCCTGGCATAAAATGCACCTTATGTAGTCCAAGTTGACACATGGCTCAGATTCCTCCACTACAAGCTGATGTTTGAGCATTTACATGAGTAAAGAAGTGTTTGTTTGAAATCCTTGAAGAGAATGTTTAATACCAATGGAAGAAGAGTTTAGTCCATGTGGGTAGGTGACAAAAGCCCTAAATAAAACTCCATGTGAGAACTTAGTAGGATAGGGGAAATCTTTTTCATTTCTCATCCATGGAATGAAGGGCAACCTTAAAGGAAAAACAAAGGGAAGGAGTAAGGGAGAAGGGAGAAAGGAAAAGAAAGCTTTGCCTGGGTCCCATTAAACTAGAAATCCAACAGTGGTGAGGAGTGAATCAGTGGTGGTGGATTTTCCAGTTTCGATAGGGATATAACTGACGCACGAGCACAAGTTGTAGGGGTCTCTCTCCCAATCAGATTTTTCTCTTCTTTCACACTCACACCCTTCAATGCGTTTTCAACAAGAACCTATGCAACCACCACCATTTTATGAGGGGACCCCTCCCTTAAAAACAGTAAGATATGATGAGTTGTTGCTCCGTGTCAGAGCTGAGTTCCAACTCCGGTCCCTCAAATTCTAATACGGATCACCCAAGTAAGAGTGAAAACTCATCTCCACTCTGGTCAGGCTTTTGGCAAATTGTAAATTCATACCGTCTTGTCTTGTCTCGCATTTGACAGAAACTGAGACATCTCTAAAGCAAATCAATTGACCCATGTAGAGAATTAAGGAGGATTCTAGGCACGTCTTTCTCTTTCTCTCTTTCTCTTTCTCTCTTTCTCTCTCTCATGATGGTGTCTAGCGGTCATTTGGACACCTTTTCTTACCGGACTGAGCTTCTGTGTCCGGCAAAGAGTCTGCAAAAAAACACACATCGAAAGATGTCGCTGACCGGCTTCTCCACCCAAAACCACTCGGGCTTGTTGAGGGGATTGGGTTATCCTAAAGGAAGGTTTCCCAATTACTTATGGAGGCCTGCCTGCGCATCATCGTCTCTCACCTCCGCGCTGTGCAGCATCACTTCCTGCATCGTGATGCTTCGTCCACCCACAGCATCCTCCGCATCATCATGATGTCTCTCATAGAAAGCAGAAATTGGGGGAAATTTGAGGATTAAGAATGAGAACGGCCACATGTGGGTATCATAATGGGGCCTTTCTTGACGTAAAGTTTCTCTTAGATCGATTACCAAACATGCGATGGGCAATCGACAATACTGCGCCAACGGCAGCAACTACAGTTACTAGTCAAGACTCGCCGACTCCATTCGTGTTCTCGACACTACTCTTTATCTTCATCAACTACACGAATTCGGCTGGATCGATTCTTAGGATAGGACTGATCCCCGAGTACCAGTTCCCAGACTCCTTCGATTCACCCCAAGTGTTTTACTCAGAATTGGAACCAACCCAGGCTCAGTAAAAACTAGGTAGGATCATTTCGATTCCAGACGAATCACCCAAATTAGAAAAGGCAAGTCTAATCTCTCCATAACCCACTCCTTCAACCGAGCTGAATCGCAGGTGAACTGTCTGATCGGAAAACCACAGCCAGTACAGTTCTAATAACCATGTAAATTAATTAATTTAAGCTCTTTAAGTAACAAAACCATTAAAAATTTCCTTTTTTCTTAATTACCTTCTTTATCATTTTTAAACCACGTAACCTTAGCCTCCATGGGTCAGGTTTGGAGTAGGCCCGTATAAGTTCCCACTTCCCACCACTACGTGTGAGATCTTGGCCAGCTTGAAACAACCAGTGGGCTTTTATCCATTGGATGTTACTTGTGAGCCTGGGCTTCAATCTAAGGCCCATATCTTACTAGGAATCTTTACCCTCGACCCAAGAAACCGCTAAAAAAATCACTCGCTCACTCGTGCATGACCAATCTGACCCTAATATACTTGGGTAGAAGGCTTCTGCTCTTTGGTTCGCGCAATTTCGCAACAGTAAGCATTTTCCTTTTCAAAGCAAATCTTATCGGGATTCATCGGTGGGCGTCGTGGCTTCGGGTGATACCGTGTTAGTATACAGCAACACAGACTACAGTCCGGACGTGGACAAACTTTGAATTGAGAGAAGCAGCTGCCCGCATATTGAAGAATCCAACTCCAAGGAAGAGAGTTACTAAGCTTCAGGAATGGCACTGCGCTTCTCGACCCCTCTCACCTTTTCCGCCGTCTCCTCTGTCTCTCTTCGAAAATCGCTTCGGTTCTGCAAAGCCTTCTCTCACAATCAGACTACGCAGACACGGATTCAGATTCATGAGGTACATCCGCGAAAACTGAGAAAAGCATCTTTCTAGCCGTATTTCTCGCTTATAGTTTCTCCTATGGGAAATAGCATTTGGTGATTGTGGATGCCAGTTAGCTGTATTCTTAGTTTACTGGTCTTTTGGGGTATACGAGTTTATGAAGATTTGAACATTGGATTTTTGTTGTCATCTGCTGCTGAACTATCAAACATTTGTTCTGATGGAAGGAAATAAACCAGGAGGAATGGAACAGGAAGTCAATGCGGTTATTTACTGATTCTGTTACACGTCAGTGCTTGATGGAAGCTTAAATCTGCATCTCTTAGGGGTTAACGTTGCCTAGATATTACTTTACACAATTAGACAATTCTGACAATTCTGTAATGTCTAAGACAGTAATAAGCATAATGATTTGAAGAGGGATTGACTTTGTTAGCTCTACATACACATAGTTCTGTAATGTCTTTTTTTTTTTTTTTTTCGAATGTTAATAATGATACACGCATACTCCCCTTTCCCATGGTGAAACTTGAACCCAAGACCTCACTGTCAAAACCTCCCTATGTGACCATAGGACTAAAGGCCCAAGCTACATAATTAGGAAGTCTTGAACTTTTAACTATTTAAATTTTTAAGAGTATCTAGTAAAGCTTTTTAGAAGCTTAAGCTGGCATTTAACATTTTTTTCTTTCATTTGCTTTTATAGGTCTGTGGAATGAATTTATGTTGTATAAGATCTGATATATTCGAGATATCTATTCATATGAGCTTGAGATACTAATGGCATCTGAATTGTGCACAAATCAACAAAAGGCAATTGAAATAAACCTAGCTCAAATTTCTAGCACAATTCGTCTATCTATTGGAATGATGCAATACCATAAGAGATCTGAAACACTTACCCCCAAATTGATCAACAGGTTAAGCACCGGTCACTACAAGCTCACTGTTTGACACTGCAAGAAGTAAAACACGCTTCTTGCTCATCATGCTGAAAGGTGTCTACATGGAGTGGGATGATGAACAAGCAAGTTTTTATAGTATACAAAAGATCTTTTCAGGTCTGAACACTTTCGAACAGGAGAAATAGGTCTCGTTCAATTGTGTTTTACCTGTTTTCTCTCTCTTGGCTTGTTAATTTGAGCCGGATCCCCTGAAATGAAGAAAGAGCAAGCCTCTGAAATAGCTTCCTCTTTTTTGTTGGGGAAATGGGATCCATTCACATGGGGTGGGTGGGATCCCATGCCCCAAAAAAACAGAGGGAGCCGTTTCAGAGGCTTGCTCTTTTTCGTTTCTGGGGATCTCAAGTCTGTTAAGTTGCTCCAGTGACGTGATTTCAGTAGGTTAAGGCCGAACTGGTGGGGATCCTTTGACTGGACTTGTAAAGGTGAGGGTGTCCAAGTGCATTGTTGGGAAATATCGAATTTTAACAAAATATTTTGGAAACTCTTTCACTACAAGAAGGGAGGCTAGAACATCAATTGTGTAATTTGATCTATTGCAAAGCTACTCAGTCTCAAAAGAAAGATCTATTGCAATAAGTTAATTAAGGTTAAGAGTTGGTTCTCTTGTTGTCTCAGAGTGCTTATTAATAGAAAAGTTGGTTACACTTATCCTTTTGAAGTGAAACAATTCCCTGGGATGTTAGTAATTACTTTTTTAATAACGTCATCTATGATATCCATACATGCATTGAAAATCCTTATGCCACTTATATTGCAGTTTGCTTCATTAGTCCATCAATAGGAACTGGGGACATCACTGCTAAAACAAAAGGTAATTGACCTCGGATATTGTGGAATAAGATGAGTTGTTTTCACTACCCTTTTTGTTACTTGGACGGATATGATGGTATCAGTTTTTATATGGATGGAAAAACCCAGCATATGGTGTTTGAGTATTGCATGTGTAGACAGTCTCTAATGAATATGGATAGTCTTGGTTTAAAATCCAGGACCACTGTTACTCCTTGCAATCGGTCAATGTATGTTTCAATTTTCATTTAATTTGTCTCTTAAGTCTTTGCAGATGTCATATTTAAGGTAAGAGTAAAATTGTTTGTTGTGGATGACTCTAATGAATGCATCACGTGCACGAATCTATGTTGGTGTATAGCAGATTTCTTTCAGCACTAGCAATCATGGAAATTTTCAGTGTTTCTATCATGGCAAAATGAGTCTGTTTTCATCCCAAAGTGCTAACAAATTAGCGGGCCAACTTCCTAATCTTAATCTAGAAATTGAAGACATTCTAAGCCTAAAAAGATGTAGGACTTTTGCCTACTGTATCTAATGTTTAAGCCTGCTTGAACAGATAACAAATAGGCCCTAGTAAGGGATCTCACTAAAGTAAACAATAAGTTGGACACAATGCCATCTTGAAATGACTGGCCAATATCTTCCCAAGATATTCTAAGCCTAGAGTGATTTAGAATTTTTATCATACTAACATATAAAAAATCAAGCTCATGTATGTGTTGCTTCTCACACTTTAATTTCTGTGACTGCACAGCTTGTGTTGGAAGTAAAAGAGAGACTTGAGAAAGAACATCCTGATCTTCCTGTTGGTAAAAATGGAAGAAATGATGAAGATATGATCCTTTGGTTTCTGAAAGACCGGAAATTCCACGTGGAAGATGCCATAAGCAAACTGACCAAAGCTATTGTATCCTTAACTGTTATATGTGTTGATAATCATTCTACACTTCCCCTTTTCCTTGTAAGATATAGGTTATGTTTGTCAAAATATATCTGTAGAATGTCTGTCAGATGAGAAGAAAAAGAAAGAAGGAAACTTTTTGTTGCTCTTCCCTTCACATTTGATAGAAATGGCGTCAAGACTTTGGTGTATCAGAATTGACAGATAAGTCTGTAATGGGTATAAGAACAACAGGAAAAGCGTATGTGCATGACTTTCCTGATGTGAATGGCAGGCCTGTTCTAGTAGTTGTTGCATCCAAGCATTTCCCTGCAGTAAGTCTTAATGATGAAGAAGTTTTATTAAGAAAAACAAAAAAAAATACAAAAATGAGGCTTGCGATATACTTTTGCTTCTTCAGATTGTCTGTTGGAGGCAACTAACTGGAAATGTTTTCTCATATTTCTGTGTCATTATCCATAAGTCATTTCTATCGGGTGGATGGGTGGGAGGTTGTGCTAGAATATTGTATAGTTCCTCAGAATGGTCTTGAGTTTCTTCTATTGGCATTATACAAGTTCATGTACCATTTGGCTGCAGAAGCAGGATACTTTAGAGAGTGAGAAGCTTTGTGTCTTTCTGATTGAAACGGCATTGAGTAGACTCCCCCCAGGAAAGGAGGATATACTAGGTGTATTTGATCTTCGTGGATTCAGTACAGAGAATGGCGATATTGGCTTTTTAATGTTTATGGTATGTACATTTGTTTTGCTTCTCTTTGTTGTTCAAAAATATTTATTTTTGTCTATGAAACATGATTAGTTTAGGCTTCTTTGTGCTTGATTCCTACTTCCTGACGTGCGTGCTTGCCTCTTTATAGATCAGTGTGTTCTATACATACTACCCAAGGAGGTTGGGCCAGGTCCTATTTGTTGATGCCCCTTTTGTGTTCCAGCCCATATGGCAACTGGTCAAGCCGTTGTTAAAATCTTATGCCTCTTTAGTAAGTGTCTTCTCCTCTCATAAGTTTGTATCCGCTGTTGGTAATTTGTCTTTCCCCTAATTCTCTGGAATGATATTTTTTTCTGTTTATGGATGTCTTTTTTTTCTCTTTTTGTTGTATAACGCCAACCACTGTTTTCGTTATTTTTTTGTCATTTTGGTGGTTCCCAAGTCTAATGAACTGATAGCAGCTATTTGATATCAAGGGCTAAGCAAATCCTGGCAAAAATTTACCAAAACCTGGAACATTCACCCGAGTAGCTGTGCCACACTATCAATTCATTTGAGCTGATTGATCTGACACCCTTTTGTCTGTCGTTTTGCATTCAAGGTGAGATTTTGTTCAGCGGACACTGTTCGGAAGGAGTATTTCACTGACGAGACGGTTCCTGATGCATTCAGAGAGTAAAATCATGTTTTCCCTCGAATCTGTACATTTCAAGGGGACGACGGGAGAGATTACTAAATTTAGTTTAAGGGAATTGGAGAAAATGCAAGAACTAAATAAGGAGCTGCGTTTTGAAAGCACGACCAAGGATGTCAACCAATGGTACCTAATGGAATACTGCATACTGACTGATTTAAACAGCATAATGGGTATTTCAGCCAAGATACTTGCTTCTGGCGTCAATTCTATCACTGGCCACTGGTGGCATTTGCTTATACATATTGAGCGATACAACTGTATGTACAAAAAACCGGATATTACACTATTCAACTGGAATCCTGAACTCAGCCCTCCAGTCTGGTATATGAATATGATACGAACTGTGATGTACTAGAAGTCTCGAGCGAAAAAAACAAATGATACAAAAAGAGAACAATACCAACATATAAGATATACTTTACAACAATAAAAATTTTGCCCTTGTCGTTACCGCAGTGCTATTGTTGGATCAAAATATGAACTTACTTCGTGCCCACTGGCTGGTGAAGGCAGTCTCTTAGTCTCTTAGCGTAGTCAGTGCACCTTTAAACTCCGATAACAGACTGCCAAGATGTGAAATGGAGTAAAGTGAGACCAAATATCAAGGTGAATGGGAAGTAGCCTGAACCTAGTCATGTCACCTATCCAAACTTGTTATTAAACAAGTCAGCTCTTATACCGAAGGGAAAGTGAATTATTAAAAATGCATTGGTACATTAACCAGATCGGAACCAAGCCAAATCGACAGAAACTGAAATTACTCTGCAAATATGCACGAGTTGCTTCATCCAAAGAATACTTAAAAGTGAGATAGGGAGTCACTTTGCTAAGCACAAACTATTTCGAACATTAGGTTAGCTCACTTTTCTAGTGATACACAAATCCAATCTGTCACGAAAAGTAAATAACTTTGGATGCATATCAACTGTCATTGATGATTGTGTAATGCCAACAAAATAAAATGCCAGGTTGTACATATTGGAATTAAGTATCTAATGAGGAATATTTTAGCCAATACAACCTGATTCCCAATTTGTGTCAGCCATAATGGCGGCATTAGGTAGTCAGATACTTGATACTGCTATAAAATACCATGTTTCCAAGATGATTCACTTTCTCTGAGCATCGAATCTACTCACATCTGTTTTAGCTCCTTTATTGTCATTGTTATTGGAATAGAGCATACACCTAGTGTTAACTCTGCATGGCATTAGTAAAGCTACATGCTTTGAGAAGAAAAGTTTCATCCTATTATCCCAATAAGATCTAAAGTGGTGGCAGATGTCAGTGCTAAAGAGGTGTTCTCAGATTTATTCACTTTTTTAGTTGAATGTGTTTTAGCCTTAGAGCTGTATCAATTCAGGTTGTATCCGAAATCCAAAATGTATAAAAAATATGAGCAGAAAAAGAAACTTAAACAATAAATAAAAAAGCAATGCAGAAAAAACTAAAGATTTCTGATATCTGAATGGAGAAAGAAAGGAGATAGAATAAAGAGCAAGGGGGGGGGGGGGGGGGGGGGGGGGGGAGGTGGGGAGTCTACTAGCTCAAATCTGGGAAAAAAATTAGAAACAAGAAGAGTATTAAAAAAGAAAAGATAAGCTGTAACTGGTTGGATGATAAGAATGAAGATAATTATATGGTTCAAGCATTCGAGTAGAAAAAAAAATCATTGGAGATTGGGGAGAAGACTTGGTAGACGGAGAAAAAGGGAGAATATAGACACAGGCGAGCATTGTTGCTGAATGGAAATGGAGAGAAATAGACAAAGACGATAGTTGCTACCGCATGAAAATGGGGATGAATTTTTATCGGGTTTTTATTGGGAATCCAAACCATCATGTTATATGAGCAAAACGAAAAGGAAAAGTTAGTTGATGAAAAGATTCCCTAACCTAAAAGACTTAAGAATGCCTATCCTTCAAGTTGAAAGAGAGTGAAATTCAAAATTAAAACCTTGGGGGATGGGCAGTAACAATGTAGGATTCCGCATTTAGATATCTACTAGACGCGGATATTTTGATTCTGGTTCTGCTTCAAAACCAAAACAGATACCTTACTGAATATCCGATTAAAGGTCAGACAGATCCAAATAATATCTGGATCCGTTTATACCCCTATCTAGCATGGTCATTGATCCTTCCTTTACAACAGTATTAGTAGTTAGTAATTAAGTTGACATTATCTAGGTCTAGCAGTAATGAATATTCATATCATCATCCTAAGTATGGATGATGGAGTTGTCCTTTCACAATTTTCAATTAATGCATCATCCATACCACAACAAGTGAATATGAACCCACTAATAGCTGTAGGCACCTAAATCTTTAAATATTTATAAAAATAAAGGACTATATTAAATTATATCAGTTATTTATCAAACCTTTCCTTATTTTATTTTATTTTACAATTGGACTACAATATCTAACCTACACCTGACAACAGTATACTTATTATTCTCAACATCAAAGCCATATGTTGCAGTAAACTACAGACTCCCCTATATGCTTTAAGTTTTTTTTTTTTTTTTTTGATAAAGATGTATTAACAAAACAGGAGAAAATACTATATGCTTTAAGTAAGATATTGTTATTGACTAACTTTTGGACTGTATTAAACAACCATGACTATGTACACCGAAATAATTCCCTCACAAACACAAGTAATATCTTAAGTCGGATGAAACTGAATGGCTTAAAAAGTTGTTGATTTATATTATTGTCACTAATTTCTAAATCTATCATTATTAAATGGGAAAAGATGCACCACAGCACCAAAAAAGAATAAGAAACATTTGAAAACATTAATCTGTGGATATAGTTTCCTGTCTGAGTATAATATGCTTACCATGTTAAGAAGATGGAGTGCAGCAGGTCGAGTGAATTTCCTTGCAAAAAGGAAGCATGAAGATGACCTCCCTTTGCTGCTACACCACTCCCTTCTATACTCTGTTTCGTAATATATGTTGTCAATTCCCTGCCGTAAAGGGAGAGTGACAATAGAACAGTCAGCAAACATCTGGGTTTGAATTTGTTTAACATACTCCAGTGAGCAGAAGCACTTGATACTTCGTGCATGTGGTGATCACATAAGGTTAAAGTTCTACGACACAAAAAATGTTAATGTTCAAACAGAGTTCCATTACCTTAATATTTTGGATCAGTATGGGAGTAGCATCTGAAAGTTTGTATGTGGCAGGGTGCCATCCACGTCTTTCACGGTCTTTAGAGGATGAGAGATCCCATGATGTATGCGTCAATGATCTTCGAGTTATCTCCCCTTCAAGTCCTTTTTGCTGTATAATTAAACAAAAGAGGTAAACAATAATGATAATAGTAATAATAGTAGTAGTAGAAGTAGTAGTAGTAGTAGTAATAGCAACACTAATTGTAATATAGTATCAATACTAACAATGATGAGGATGTCAAAAAATGATGATGAAATAGTAACAACATAATAACAATCCAAAAAAGACAAAACATAAGAAGCTTCAACCACTCAAAAGCTCAGTAAAAACTATCTATGAAACTAAAATTTTATATTGATTTTCAACCATAGGACTTTTCAGAAAGGATGTGTGGGAACCAATCAATATATTGCTTTGCAATTAAAGGAAAATGTAACTACTTCAAGGTAAAGAGAGTGTTAATTATTCTGACTCAATGCAAACAGCTAATGTACATAGTAAATTTATTTTAAAGAATCCAAAGCTTCAAATTAATCCTACAAACCCTTACAATATAACCCTACAAACCCTTACAATATAACCAAGATTACCTAGATACCGCTACTAACTTTGACATGTAAACAGGCATGCCTCATGACAATTAAATAATGGTTCTTTTACATCTAAGTATAATAGTCACACAATGTGGACCCATAAGTGATGTAGAACCCACCTAATAACCATATAGATGTCTCACATCATATTTTATGGCTCTATAAGTTGGTCCAACATTACTTGCATAGGCCCACATCAAACTGAAGTTTGCAGTAAAAAGTCACATATCACAGCTGTGTGGGTACTAATGTAGTTTCACATCTCAAGTTAGAGCTAACTTATAGTATTTAAAAGCAGCAGGATATACGTAATTTTGATGATTGTATAGGAGGATGTAGGTAACAGCAGTATATATGTAGTTAATGTGATAATACAGGGACATAGGTAACAGAAGTACATATGTAATTATGTCATAATATGGGGATAGATAGGCATTAATTTGTAGCCTAGAGAAATCTAGGTATTTATACATATAAACCTTGCAAGATCTAGGAATCATCTACCAATTGTATTAGAAACTATTTTACAAATAGAAAAAAATTTATATTAAACATGAGAGAGCCAATCAGTGCACTTCTTCAAGAAATACTTATCTAGAGAAACATCACTATGAGGGACTGATAACTTTAGATACATAAAAACACCTCTGAGACAAATGTCATGTTCCTTTCTTCAGTACATGTTCAATGAATCCGACTTCAGTCAATGAATAAACTGCAAATCATAAGAAAAAGAAAAAGGAACCAACCGCCAGCAATGTCTGAACATAATGCTCATCTGGTATGCAGTTATGTTCTTTAGATGGATCCACAGCCTGCAAAAGAAACACAATCAGATGCATTAGTTTGCGAAAAGTTTTATCTCAAAAACAATAATAACAACGATAAAAAGCATTAACTACAACTACCACAGCATAATAACAGTGAGTAATGATAACAATGATGGTGCCCTTATAACATATTTTAAGTATATCATACAAAAAAGGCAGAATTAAAAAAATACCACATCATCTAATATAGGGGAAAACTTACAAAAGCCTTATCCCGCCAAAATTCCGGCAGTGACCTCCTCTGCATCATTTGGCAAACAGAAGTAAATATGTAATTGTGCAATCTAAACAGGACGAAGAGCAACTTAAAAGCTACCTATTTGTTTCCTGGAGTAGAAAAATATAGAGCAAAATTTTCATGCATAGAAGTTATGTTATTTCTTTCCAAATGGAAATTAATTATTGAATGCATGAATTAGTTAAGAATATTCATTTTTTGTTGAAAACAAAAGAAACACAATTAACATACATAATAGATATTGTAAAATATCAAAGAAGCAACTTCCAACAAACATGATGATGAAACCCTTTACCCTGCAATGTCGCTGAAACATCTGATATACTGTCTCATCTTCCACGATGACAGCAGCATGCTTCCTAATTAGGACAGCCCACTAAGGGCACAAACCAAGATATACAGTCAGGGGATTCAAAAGGTAAGTTGGTATTAAGCAGCAGGGTTTCAGAACAAGTAAGCAAAGAATTTAATTGTAAAGAGAAACAAAAAGAAAGAATCACAATTACCTGAGAACCTTTTCTCCAATTTTGGACAGGAATAATTGGATGCATTTTTGGATTGTAGCGGCCTTCTTTTGTATCAGCAAAGCTGCTTCCAGCATTATATGACCAGATGCTATTAGAACCTATTGACCATCCGACAAACATCCAAAGATTTCATACTGTGCAAACAAAACAAACATGACATAACCTAACATCAACTATAAGTTAATATTTAATCACAAAATGGGGAACCAAACTATAGAACACAATAGCAAAAGTGTGTTAATAATTTCAGTATGCACGGTACAAAAACCTTTCAATAAGGCATCCTTATACCCCAAATTATTTAATAATTTGTTTCAAGTTTGCATTTAGGGCTGACAACAATTTAACGTTATCCTAAAGTTAAATGAATATTACCTTTTTGAATGAGAAGGGAAGAAAGGAAAGCCCTCTATAAAACGTGCTTATTAAACTTCATAAAACGCTATATTATTCTCCCAAACTTATCTTTAAAACAAACAATTAAGAAGGAATGACAAAAGATACACCTACTTGGACATTAGCCAGTAAGAGTCCTAGGCTGGGTAAATGAGATGTGCAACATCGCTGATACTATGGCTAAAACCATGGTGAAAGAGAAGATATGGGCAGAAGGGTGTGGTTGGTGATGGCCACTAGGTAGGAGAAGGGGAAACCCCCACCTCCATGTCTTTCATATCCCTTACCCAGTGAATGAAAGAGAAAAAGAGAGGGGGGGGGGGGGGGGGGGGGGTGGGGGTGGGTTGTTCTTTAAAAGAGTGAGGGCTTTGAGGAAGAAAACAGAAGCAAGGGAGAGAAGAGAGATAGAGTGGTCGGATATGGCAGAGAGGAGTGGTAGATCTCCCTTCTTTTCCTGTAATTGGAATCTGGCCTCTCCTAATTGAGAAACGTAGACTGGAAACTTGTCCTCTTTCCCACAGAGATATTTCTAGCTTGATATGCTGCATTCAAAAATCAAGAGAACTAAAGCGGCATTGATAAGCATTTTCAGCAGAAAGTAATTGCAGAGCCTTAATTACTCATATGACCCCAGTTACTAAAAACAGAAAAAAAGGAGAAAAGAAGAAATACAACATATCTGAAGATCGCTTCTCATAAGCATAAGTTGCAAAGATAAGATGAAACAGTTCACTCACCTGTCTAGAAAACTCGTTGATGTTGACATGATATAGTTGTAAGTATATCTGAAGTTGTATAAAGGTATGCAGCTGTCACAAGAAGATTCAAAAAAGAGCCACTCAATCATATGACGTTAGGTCAGTTACGAACTAGAAATAAGTATATTTCCGTAAAAATATAAGATCAATCAATAAATGTATAACAGACAGGCAACCTATACATAAGGCAAAAGAACATGACCTAATGCATTTTTTACTCGTCATTAGTCATTCAAGCTCACCTGTCTGATACAAATGCAAATCTCTCGTTCAAAGGATCATTAAGCGCTGCTTTGAGCAAAATTCTCTCTGCTTCTAACATACTTGCCTCTCCCCAATCTACCTGGAACGTGGACAAGCAAGACAAGCAAAACTAGAGCTTAGTAACTGAAACAAAAGAAAGAATTCCAACTACACCATACATTAGATTAGTACAACACAATTTTCTGAGGAAAAAAAAAAAAACAAAAAACAAAATGCATGTTGCACCAGGCCATCCTGATGAACTAAGCATGAACAAAAATAATATCATCTTTCAATCAAGAAATTAAACGTAGAATATGAAGTAAGTGTTACCCATGCCATATTTCTGATGGACACTAAGAACAAACTAGTTTCAGAAAAGAAAATAAAGATTATAGTTTTTTTTTACAAATCAAGCAGTCTGTTTTCATTCCTACAAGTGGAACTCCATTAAAAGTTTTAACTTCAGTAAATATTTTGAATGGCATATTCTGTCTTAGTATTTTATAACTGGATTTAAAGATTTAAAAAACGAAAGACCAAAAAGATATCCTTTCTTTTCCTTCTTTCAGATACAACAGGTCAAAACAACAATCATCACCAACAAAAAGAAAAGAGCAAAGACAATAAAAGACGATATTTAAAAAAATTAGGGCAAGAAAACAATAAATATTTTTTTGTAAAACAAGAAAAAATTAAACATGGTTCCATGCTTCAGCATTTTTTTATTTCCTGTGCCTATGGTTCCATGCTTCAGCAACAATGGCAGTTTTGACCAGACGTAGCAGTAGTTCAAGCACCCTCCTACCACCACCACCACACACCCACACATATGCACCTAAATTAGTATACCCCAAATATGGGAAAATTATTTTTCCATGCACAAAACGAAGTGAGCTGTGAGGAACCTCAAAATAAGATTGCATTGAATTACTGGTCTGCAAAAAGCTAGCTCAAGAATTGTAGTGATGTTATTGTTGCATTCCTTTGGACACCGAAGTGTACAGCAAACAACGAATGTTATGAAAAATCATAACAATCCACAAAAAAAAAAAAAGATAACCTTATCATTTTGCATTTCGATGTATTTCAGGTACAACATTTTTTCAAAATAATTCACTTATGATATAAAAGTGGCATTATTCAAATAAAGACTATTATAAAAAAAACCTGGATGCTATCATTGAGCTGACGATCATAAAAGTAGGCAGATCTTGTAGTTGCTTTGGTAAGCAAAAATCCAGGCCTTGAATGAACATAAATTGAAAACTGGTCCTCATGACCCTGCAGAAGTACAAATTCAAATAAAAAAAAAAAAAAAAAAGAGACATGGATAAGACAATGGCATAAACTTCACCATTTAAAATAATGTTCCCCAAAAATTTCAGTCATTTAGAAGACAATGCTTGTTGTCTTTCTTTATTAAAGCATAAACGTCGAATAACCAAACCAGATTTCCTTGCCATGCATGATAAACTTTATGAGAAACTACAGCCTTTATAAGTCCAAATCAACCAACCTGTCAACCAGAAAGAGACACACGTACCACACAGTGATAAGTAACAGATTGAGAATTTTTCAAAACAAGTTTCAGAGATCAGTGACTTACTAACTTTTCTTGCACTTGAATCCTTGTAGAAAGTACAAGCTAGGAGGAAATCTAGATAATAATTTTTCTCGCTCTACATAGAAGCAATTTTAGAGACTGCTTAAGAGCACTAAAAGTTTATTTATCAATTTTTTTTTTATCATTTACATGCTCTGCCACAGCAAGATGATGCTTTCATGATTAAATGAGATGTAAAACCTAGTAATGTTTTTTTTGGGGAATGATGGATAATAGCATTAATTAAAAAAAAGTACCAAAAAACAAGAGTATGTGGGCTGTAAGCCCAAAAAAAGAGATCTACAACAAAATAACAAATAATATAAAACAGAAAATATAACAGATTTTCATCTAAGGTGGAAGACAAAAAACCTAGTATTATGCTGCAGAAGAATCTAATAATACCATAGACAATGATAAAGTCACTACATTCGTCAAGAGAATGCAAAGACTAAAGTTTCACAAGCCTCGAATATGTAGCTCTAGTACTTATTCGATGACTACGTATACAAAAAGTAGTGACGCGACAACCAATAATAAGGAACAAATTGATCGAAAGAATGGTTAAGCAGTTTCAATTCGATCAATATGAGTGCTGGCTGGAAAGTATTTTATGTATCCCAAAAAGAAGAAGAGGAAAGTGGCAAATGTCTAAACAGTACCTGGAAAAAGGCATCCCAGACAACATCCAGCATAATACGATTTCGTGCTATGAAAAGAAACGCAATCTTAGGCACTTGGATATGGCGATGGGACACCAACGGGAACATCTTAATTCTGCTGTACTGAGTCTGCATGAGTATCAAACTTCCGAAACAAAAGCTCAACAGAATCATCATAAAAAACCTTCTCTTCCATGGCTTGAAAGATTTCTGCTTCTGGAGACTCTTTTGTTTCATCATTTTGAGAGGAACTACCAAATCTCCAACCTCAGGGCTCAGACTGTATACTACTGGGACGCTCATGAACCGAAACTTCGGTTACACGTTTCTTCACAACAAAATCCTTAGAAATCCAAAAAGAAAATAACCGTGTTGACATAGATTAGGACAATATCCTTCTCGAGCGCAACAACTGCCTCCAAAAGCAATACCAGATAAGATCGGTTCACACAAAAGAATATGTAACAGTAATGGAGGCGCGATAATCAGCAAAGCTTCAGTAAAACGAAATAATAACAGTACCAGAACACTAAAAGTGGAGATATTCCAGCGTCTCCAAATGAGACATTCATATGTTTCACCGATCTTTCACGCGGTTGATGCTAAAATTCATCAATGGCGATCCAACGTTGACTACTGATAAATGACAGCGATGCGGATATCGAGATTCTCGTGAACCAAATTCACAGTAGTTTCAGCAGGAGAGAGGAGGCCGAGGCCATGCCATTACAGTAGACTGTAGATGTGAGGAAGCGTGTAGGAGATTCCACCGAACTCGGGCTCCTTTTATAGTCGCGAGCTGTTGCAGTAGTGCTGCCCGGAGACATCTGACCTACTTAAAAAAAGAAAAAGACAAAATTAACCTTCACTTTACGTGTGATTTACGTAAATGTCATTCCCTTTTGAATCCGTCTGAAAATACGAGCAGAGAATAGATATGCGGATGTAAATTGGACCAAGTGGAGGGCTTTTCTGGGTTGTTGATTCGTTACTTAGGTGAGTAACGTCGTGATGACTCCAATTTAGTAGGGAGGTTGCGGAAATATAAAGCATTGCTTGAGGAATGTGTCGGATAGGTCCCACCATCTTGCTGAAAATATCGGGAAAAGCAACCAGAGAGAAAATAGATAAAATAACCACCAGATAGATCGTAAGAAGAGAAAAAATAGAAATTGAGAGGGAGTCCAAGATAAATGAAAAAACTCAGAGAAGAAAAGTTGAAGATCTAACTCTAAAGATCCGTTTTTTTTTGTAAATCCCTGTGAGATTACTCTCCCTATTTTTATTGATACCCAAAGTGTGTTCTTGAACATTTGATAGCTGTTCAATCTTATAGTTTAATAAGACCGTCTTCATCGTCAAAGTTTATTGTTCAATCTTATAATTTAATATTAATTTTTAATAATTTTAATGTAAGATTTTTTTTCCAATTAATCATCTTTCACGTTTAGTTTTTCTTGATTTGATTTTTTCGATTGTTAAATATTATCATTTTATTTACTATAATTTATATTTAAAATATTAATTCTAAATTTGTTATCTACCTAATTTTGTTATTTTTCCCGTGCGTCTTCCGCAAGTGATCAATATGGAAGTATCTGAACACCTCTCTGATTCGAAATTTCCGTCGTCTCACGTGGACACACTGAAAGGAATCGGGACGGAAATCACTGAAACCGATCTTTATCGAGTTCTCCACGAGTGGGAAACATGCAATCTCTGTGCAGATTCGTCGTCATCGGGCGACAAAACTCTAATATCCGTGGTGAAATCTTAAGCTTCTTCTCCACTGAATCGGCTTCTCAAACGGTAGATGTTTCGTCCATCCTCCGTTCCTTCTCTTTGCATAAAGGTAATTCAGAATCCCTAATTTTGTTTTTGTATTTCCAGTTTTCAACTCTTGTTCATCTCAAACTAAATTCTCCGAAGCATTAACTCGAGTTGTGAGGATCTTATGGTTCTTATGATTTATCGGGCTCAGAAGAAGCTAAGATGTTTCCGTTGATGTATGGGCAATTTCGAATTGGCTTATTGTAGCTTTTTGGGGGGGTTCTTTACACTGCTTACCATCTGCCATTTTTATGGTCATAAGTGTCTTTTTTTACTTGTTAACACGATTGAAATGGAAATCTTTCATGAGTAACGGCATTGGGGTCTAAGCTTTTGTAAATCCTAGACATTCAAATAACTTTTTGCCCGATGGGAAATTTGGCCATCTTTTAGCTCTCAGATTAGAGGTCAAGGACTCGTGGGTAATGTGAATTAGAAAAAAATACTTAGATAAATTGATATTTCTGGTGCACATTTGACTTCCATTTAGACATACATTTTACTGCTGCGTTGGGTCTGGTCAGTTGAGATGGTCATCCTCCAGTTTTTATAGTGTTGTCGATGTTCATTTCTAGTTTTTTGACAATTTAGTGTTTTGTGAATGTTTTGTAGTTTTACATTGTTTTTCGTGTTAAAATATCTATCCTTTAGTCTGAGTGCAACCTCTCTAACTCTCCTTGTGACAATGGTTTTCTGTTAAGGTGATACGCTGGTCCAGAATTGTGGAGATAGTGACATTGGCAAAAAGGTTATCCAGGAAGCAAAGAAGCTTGGAATTCAAACACTTAGCATAATTGAAGACAAACCTGGTACACCAGACACAATTGAGGAGCTTAAGGCCCTTGGAGGTGATATAGTAGTGCCCGAAAGTTACACCAAGACCTGGTATTTCTTCACTTAAGCTGTCATTTTTATCCACTGGTGTAATTGTATTCCTCTTCTTTCATGTCCATGAACTAGATTATGCACGTATGCACTGAGAAACATGTAGGTAACTCTTGAGAATTCTTGGATGCATGCGTATGATAGCTAAGAGTACAGGTAAATGGAGGAGGACACATGAACCTAACTGAACATGGCCTGGATAAAGCTGGCATGGTGAAGAAGGCTCCCTGCTGCATTTAGCATACCTACTGTTTCTTGCTTGTTATCTGATCTTACCTTTTTTTGAATGCTGTATTGCTTACTCCAGTTATGCAATAACCATGATATGTGAATGCTCTCATGGAGTACTGAAAGTTCTTCTATGAACTTATGATTCCTGGAGAAGGATGGCTAAAAGAAACTTAGCAGATTATGTAAATAGTGATCAGAGTTTTTCTAGAAAATAGCTCCTACCCTTTTCCATCTACTTACTGCCTGTCTGAAAAGTAAAGGCATGTAAACCTGCACATCATTTTCATGGAAAGATAATGCCAACTATATCTGTTTGAATTGAATTGGTGATATTGACTCTATTTGGAAGGAAATCACTGTTATCCAAGAGGTCCAAGTTTCCTTGTTCTGGAATTAAAAAATGTTGCTAAGTCCACTGATTGTAGGAAGTCCAAGAACTTTTCTTATGTGGCGGCGGTGGCGGCATCTTGTTGGGTGTACATGGCTTCAAACTGGTGATGAAGATAGGTACTCGAGTCTTGGAGTGAGTGAAGAACAGAGGCACCCTTCAATCTCTTGTTGTTAGGGATTTGCTCCTCTGTCCTTTGTAACTTTTTCTGTTAATATATACATCATTTTCAAAAAAAAAAAAAAAAAAAGAATAGAGGCAAGAGTTAACTCTAATATACATTACCAAAACAGCAAGTTTTACAGTATTTATGAAGTTTATGATTTCCTTAAGAAAATAAGAACTTGCAAGTGCTTCAGTTATCCTTGTTATTGTGGGATGGATGAATCCTGTTTTAGATCTCATACTAAGGTGTGTTCACTTTATCAATAGATATCTGCTAATTTTGCTTTTCTGTTCAGCTTTTATTGGGGATGGCTACTTCTTGGTCTAGTCAAGTTTTACAACAAAGTGTTCTGCTCACTGCTGTAGATTGTTAGAAGCAGATTAATTAAAGGCTTTTAGTTAGACAACATGTTAATTAAATGCTAAAAGCTTGCAGTTAGAAAACATGTCCAATTCTAAAATTTCAAAATGATGTAAGACTTGTGGTATGACTGTCCCAATATCCTGATAAATAGATGGGTTTTGTGTTGGATTTGGACTGGATTATTATTGGCTTCAGTCCAGCTTCAGAACTCGGGACCTCATGTGTTTAATACCCCATGTGTAAAAGGTCAACCACATTCCAAACTACTTTTGCTGGTTCTGACTTGCATGAATGTATGTGTTCACATGTCCTCCCCTTTCCCTTCCTTTGCCCCTCTCTTATTGTACTTCTCAATTGTACTCAAGACTGTTTGGTTTGATAAAACTATTTTATTTTGGCTTTTCATTTGTTCAAAGTAGCTCACTTCAGCTTCGTTTTCTTTCAAAAGTTATTTTCCTCATCCTTATTTTAAAAAAAGTAGTAAGAATCAACTTATACACTTTACTCTTCTATTTAACTTATTTTTTTATATTATCATTTTTCTATTTAGTTTTTTATTTACAGGTTGTCTTGAACCCAGTTCTTTAGGAACAACATTAGTAACTGGTAAAATAAGTCTCATATGTTTTGTGTCTGTCATACAGGACCTATTAATTCACTTATAAGAATTGTTTGACAAGACCAAGGAATTGGTAAATGATACAGCAGAATGGAGGACATGTTGTCAACTCCAACATAGATGAGATGATGTTTTGATGAGGATGGTGTGTTTTCAAAAAATGTTTCTTAGAGAACATTTTCCTGTGGACTAGGGAATCTTTTCCTGCCGTTTCTTAAGCTTCTTTCTGTACTTGAAATTTATGCTACCTATTTGTTTCTGGTAACAGCGTCATTTATGAAATGCATATATAGCTCTTTTTTTCTCAATTTATTTTTCAATCTTTTGTTAATGAAGAATAACTCATTTCTAGAGATTTCAACACCTGGCAGGCACCTTTTTGTTAATGTACATTAATCTCTTTCAATTAGCTTCTTCTTTGCTTGGTTATTGTTTATACTCTTCTTTCTTCAAGTGCAGGTATATGAAACGTTTGGTGAGCGAGCTAAAACCCAAAGCAGGTCTGAACCTTGGCGATGGTTACCTGGCAACAGCTGTCGGCAAAGCTGTAGAAGATGGTGGAGCTTTGATGACCTATGGGAAAATACTACCAAAATATGTAGTATATGGTGGAGCTAGCCGCAAAGAGGTGGAGTGGAGTGCATTCTTGAAAGAGAAGGGGTTCAAAGTAATAACTAAGTGAAATGGTCCACATTAAGTTTGTGTGCTAGCGTCGATCTTGATGGGTCATTCTCTGTCAAAAGAAGTTTTAAAGATGTATTCTTGTGAGTTTCTTGGTCTGGTTTTTGCTATCGAAATTTCATGAAGAAAAGCCAACAAGGCTGTTTTGTGATATGTTGTTTACTTGCTCTAGGATTCAGGTATAAATAGTTAAATTGCTTCTCATATTTAATAAATATTCAGTGGTGTACTGGTAACTTCGTGTATCTGTATTAAATTATCCAAAGTTTCGTATCTTAGCTGGTCTGCTTGCCTTTTTAATCATGATGATACTTCTGGTTGGGTTATCTCCACTTCTATATGAATCATGACTGAATGATATATGAAATGAAGTTGGTTTGTAGCCTGCCTCTCCAGTTCCACAACTAGGACTAGAATTATGAAGGATGAAACTATTTTATGCTTGATGGTTAGCTTTTTCTGTGTCCCATGTAAACAGGGCCATCTAATCTGTTTTCTTATGTAGTAGCAGCAAGCCATCACTTCTCAGACCATCGCGGAAGTGGATACCAGATCATAACATATCTACAATGGGTCCCCCCACTGGTAAGTTCTTCGGTCGAGTGCTCTCGTTCTCATACTAAAACTGCTTACTCCGACCAAAATTGGAAAAATAAATGGTCGACAGGAGGGCATGGCTTCAGAGCACCGTGGGAACGATCTATTGGTGCTCGGGAGCATCTTCGTTCCTTTGGTACTGAGCAAATTTTTTGAGTTCTTTTGACTAACCCACTTGATCACCATCTCCTTATAAAATTGTTTCGTGCTCAATGGAGGACGATCTCTGGTAAACCGACAGCAGTCTCTCTTCTTCGTCGTATGAGCATCTGTAATCAACAGAACGAGACTTGATACCCTTTTATTTTTATCAACATGGGTGCTGTTGTGACTCGTGGACAAGACAATTCAGCGCATCATCACGGTTGTTTTGATATTTGATTCTCACAACCAAAATATTTTCAAAGGAAATTAAGTTTTTCATAATTTTTCTATGTTGACATAATTAGGTGCCCAGACTAAAAAAACGAGAAAAGAATTCATCCTAGGCGGACTCTCCTCCCCCCACCTCCCGAAGGCTGTGAATTTGGCTACCGAATTTCCACCCGAGAAATTTTTTTATATAATTCATTTTATCTAAATTTACTGGAAAAAATTATTATTTACTGTAAAAAGTATAAACGTTGTGGGAGCCGTATAATTACTGTGGTTAATCACTAATTTAAGGTTAATCTTAAAGGGTGCATGCCTACAGTAGGTCCCACTGCCTTAGCACAGAGGGGGATAAAATGGTAATTTAGCGGGTTTCTAAGACTATATAACTAGAGATACTTCTCAACTGCTTGTACTCAGTCGAGCAAGATGGAGTTGAAATTCCCTCCCTCTCTCATCATCCTTTGTTTCTTCTTCGTTTTTGTCTGTGGCGATGCCATCGAATCGCCTCAGTACACCGTCGTGCACTCGGAATCGGATTTTGAGGTCCGATTGTATCGGGAGACTGCTTGGATGTCGGCTCCTGTTCGTGGAATTTCATTTGATAAGGCAACTAGAGAAGGATTTCACAGGTTTTAAGTGGAATGTGGATTTATTTACCTTCTTGCTGTTTCTTGGGATAGAGTTATTGGTAATTTATTGTTTGGTTTATACTATTTTTCTTTTGGCCGACGGGCGTGGCCTGTATTTAGTAGGATTATATTCGTAAAATAACTTGAAAGCTTTTCACAAGAGCTTTGAATTTATATGAACGTGAAATTTGATGGTAGAGATGTAATATATAAAAATTTGTAAATTAATGTAAAATGTTCTGGCTTTCTTCATTGAGCGCATTTTAGAATTTTTTTAGTTTTACCGTCGTTTTGGTTTAAAGGAACAACTATGTTTTCTGTGCTGTTCAGTTTGTATTCGGGTTGGGTACGCGTTTAAGAAAATATACTCAAACTTGTCTTTGTATAGATTTGAATTCGTAAGTTGGTTTTCGGGTTGAAGTGAGGGGACCTCTTAAGGAATTAAAAATACTTATCATCTGGAAGCTGTTTATGGACATTTATTATCAGATGCTGATGTTTTGAAGTCTCTCTAGTGCAACACTTGTAGAAGTAAACAACTTCTTTGGTTTGGGAATTTTTGTTTTTAGGCTGAGAATAAGATTTTGTCTCTGATTTTTGTTATGTCATTATCGTCATCACTAAATTTTAACTGAAGAAAATTCTCATGGGGAAACAAATTAAATTAGTTATGTCTAAAAATGTCAAATAGTAATGATCTTCCAGACTGTAAATTATTTAATTTGCTTCTATGTTTTTCCCTTTAGTGTTTTATGAGCCCTTTGTTCTTCTCTTTCCAGTCAATTTGATAATGGTAATTTAGAATTAGCAAAAGAACTCTGCTGTCAAACTATCTTTGTCATTTCCAGTATAAACTATCATGAAAAAACTGTCTTTTATGTCTTTGATATTTGGATCCTCAGGTTGCGTCAATATGTCCATGGTGCAAACACTAATTCATCTCAACTGAAGATGACTGCTCCTATCCTAACGACTGTAATACCGCAGGAAAAATCCTCAGACTATTTAGTGAGCTTTTATATATCTTCACGATTGCAGCAGTCTATACCTCTTCCACTTCCTCAGCAAAACCTGCAATTTAAAAAGTGGGGAAATCACTGTATAGCAATTAGAAAATTTTCTGGATTTGCTCATGACACTAATATTGGGGATGAAGTAGGAAATCTAGTGGCCAGTATAGGTGAGCCACACTTGCCAAATTCAAATATTTCTGAAGGCAAGTATACTTATTCTATTGCACAGTACAATGCCTCATTTCATCTCACTGAACGGTTAAATGAGGTTTGGATGGATGTTGTGGGTTATATTGGAGGGGGTTGCTAGTCTCTTTGTGGAATTCTCTGGTGTGTACATAGTTTCTTGTAATGCTTCATCATATTATCATGGAAAGGCAATAGTATTTGACATCCTTGTAAAAATCCGTCCATGCAGATTGCCTTCTAATGAAGAATCTTCTTGTGGGAATTTCTATTGGCATTGAGAATTACATAATTCTGAAGTTCTAATAGACTTACAAAAACTATTTTAAAGGATCATTTCTGAATTGTTAGCCAGGTTGCCGGGTAGTTATCTTTCAGCTTAAAAAATAAGTGCCTTGAAATTAACATTAAATCCAGGAGCACCAAATTGAATTCATTTGCAGAGAAATCATCATTTAGGGTCTAACATGCCCATTGATACTATTTACGAGGTATCCGAGTCAAAAGGCTTAATTCTGAACTTCTGGGTTTGGAAAAACTTGGACAAATATATGGTACAAAAGAAAGTTGGTTTGGGAAATCTTGGACAGATAAATTGTACAAAAGCAAGTTCTTGGGATTTATAATCTGTGCATTCCTTAATCGTGCAAATTTAATGCAATATAATGTTTCATTCTTTTGGTTTTGGTGCCATAAAGTGTGTTTAACTGCTACTCAGCTGTTAGATACATGTATTATGTTGATTTGACATCAATCTGCTTTCATTCAAAAGCCAAACCTGCTCTTATTTGGTCTAGCAAGCTTTGCTGGCAGTTTTAGTCCCACCAACATTCACATCTATCTACTAAGTAAATTATTTCCGGCGGTTAATTTGACCAACTTGTTGTTTGTTTATCAGACTTGATGATGTTAGTCTTTGTACTTGTGTTTTGCTTATAAATTAATGTTTATGATCCAGTGTCTATTATACAGCCTTTCAGTTAGCTAATTCTTTTGGTCCAATTGTTCAGGCTAGTGGCTCATATTATAATGTTTTTTGTACTTCAGCAAAAATAATGACTTGCAAATGTCTTCCTCTTAAAGATTATTGGGAACCTAAGTACATGAGAGTTCATCATGTTTGAAAATTGAAGTAGCTTAAAATTCATTGGAACCAAATGAAATTACTCCAAGGGAATGTGATATTCAATGGAATGTGATCTCTAAATTGCACCAAGGGTTCCTAGTCATCTAACAGTGGTTGATAATTTGAATAACATGCTATTACCAAAAACATGTAGTACATGAAGCAGCATTAATTTTGACAAGGTTTATTTCTTACAATTTTTATGTTTTTGAATTTTTAAGTGTCTTAGTGGAGAAATTTCTCTTTCATCAGTTCTAATTTTTCCTACTCATTGAAATAGGAATATTATACTTTTTTGTAATGCTTCTACCATAATTATTTACCTTTTGACGGATCATCTGATCTTGTTTCTGAACTCTCTTTCTCTCTATACCTGGACTTGTCAAGCTTCAAATCTAAACACAATGGTGCCTACTAAGACTGATTTGGAGTAATGTTTTCTTCTTTCTTCTGTTTTTCTCAGGCTATTTCAGTACATTCAAGGTGCCAATCTGAACTTTTCTCGGATAGCCATGACCACCCCAGTCTTAACAAGCATTGTTCCGGACGCAGGTCCACTGCATTCATCAGCCTACCTCATCCGTCTTTATCTGCCATTGAAGTACCAGTCAACCCCGCCCCTCCCCCTCCCTGAACTTCATCTACAGTCAGATAACGAGGCAAGCCATTGTGTTGCAGTCAGGAAATTTTCTGGGTTTGCAAAGGACAACAACATAGTTGCCGAGGCAGAGAAACTTGCTATTAGCTTAAGCAGATCTCCATGGGCAAATGCAACTGCTGGCGGAGGGAAATATGCGTACTCTATAGCCCAGTATAACTCTCCTTTTCGGATTATTGGACGTGTTAATGAAGTTTGGGTGAATATTGCTGGGTCTGAAACTGAAGACTGCCGATCTACTGGTCTGGAATACAAATTTCAGACCAGTCGTTGAAGCTATTTTCTTGGCTGTAATACAAATTTCTATACACAGAATGCGGAAGAGGCTGCAGAATCTCGTTGCTATGGTAGTTGGGACTCATTAGTAAGGTTAGCTTCAAAAAATTGTTCTATAAATTGAATTCTAATTATTGAGTATGTTATTAACGTAATTTAATTTTTATAATTTGGCTTCATTTATAAACTAAATATATTAATTAAATAAAATATGTATGAAGTTAATTATTAAATATATTAAATCGAAATTGATGTATCTAATTTAAAGATTATTAATTGTTAAACCTTACCTTGTATATTTTATAAATTCAATATCTAAGGCATTTAATATCTTAATTTTATTAATTATAATAAAATAATAATTATATTATTATATAATATAAATCGTGTCTTAAGATTAATCAATTGAATAACTTCATTTTATTAAATTAGATAACATAAATAATACCTTTAAATTTATGTTATCTAAAATAAAAAATATATTTTTAAACGTTCTTGATTGTTTAACCTATGAGTCTTTCAAACGCCTAGCCAATACAATTCATCAGATCGGTCTTTTGGGTTGTATTGGCTAGGCGTCTGACTCAGAACTCTGAAGTTAAACGAGCTTGGGCGAGAGTAGTACTAGGATGGGTTCCTTCCTGGGAAGTCCTATTGGCTAGGTGTTTGACATGGTATCAGAGTTGGGCATCACGTTTCGCATTCGAATCCCGACGGAAACGGTAGGGAACGGGAACAGTAGGTGTCAGAGTTAGGTGGTTCCGGTCCACCTGGGTTAGGTTTCGTCCACCCTTGGTCTATTGATGGGTTAGGTACTTGGCTTTCCGCACTTAACAAACTGGTCTTTTAGGTTGTATTTGTCAAAAGTGGTTCCGGTCCATCTTTCTTGTGTAGATTGGTTTTCCATACTTATAGTATCAGAGCCAGGTCCGACACGTCTTAAACTATCATGCATTCAATCATTTTAAGTATTTAACGTTTTTAATTAAAAAATAAAGTAAAGGTATTTAATGTCATAGAAAATACCTTTTTAGTCCATTATCGATCACCAACACAAAAAGAGCCGGGGGGAGGCAACAATCCATTACTTGTTCCCCTTGCTCTCCTTTCTCTAATACGAACCTTGAGTCACCAAAGCCTACAGGATCGGAGTCACAAGTCCATGGGGGCGAGTTGGACTCTTCAATAGTTAACCAATTGATCTGGTTGAGTTTGCCAAAAAAATTCTGAGTTATTTATCAGTTAACACAGAGAGGCCTCAGCGGAATTAATTACGAGGGCATCCTGATAACCCTCTTACTTGTTTATCTATTCATTCTCAGAGGGTGCTAACATGGCATAGGTAGCATTCGGTGTGAGAATATGAACTTGCTCATACATTTTTTCTTTCCTCTCTCCCAGAAGGTGCCTCACGGAATTGATTACAAGAGTATGTATTTAGTTTCCTTCTCATTCCCAAGGGGTACTAAAATGGCCTTGGGTTGCATTTGATGTAAGAAAATGAAATTGCAGACACATTTTTAGCTGCACAATGATGGTTTATTTATTATTTTTTTGTTATTTTTATTGGTTTCATGCACTCGCTTGCGATTATTAGCTGATGGGTGTGGAATTCTTACGCTAGCATGGTAAGACTGTATGGTTAATGTTTTTCCAAAAGGGATGATCTTGTTCGCGTTATCAACTCCAACTTTGTGGGTGTTTGTATCTTCTTTGGAGTTTTCTTTTCCTGTTTGGAAGGGACTCGATATTGAGGAAGGGTCCTCGTATGCTTGGAAGGAATTGCAGAATTACAAATTGAGGAGGTAGAAGTCTATGAGCTTAACAGCGCATTTTTGTCTATGCTCTTTCTACTTAGTCCAGAACCCTCTCTAATATTGAACTCCCATTCATGGATCCTCGCCTATGTCAATGTGGACTGAAAATCTCTTTCATCGTTTTGGTTGTTCTGATTATGGTGATCATTGTTTTTCTTGCCAATGGACCTTATAAAGTCTCCACTGTAACTCAGTCTTCCCATTTTACTGTTGTTCTGGACTGTGGGAGCACGGGTACACGCATAAGTGTGTATGAATGGTTAATAAACAACACAAATGATCAGGTTCTACCCACCATGTTGCAGTCACTTCCTGTCCCTTCTTCCAGGGCAGCACCTCAGCGTGATATTTGTCAGTATCACTGCATGCAAACAGAGCCAGGTCTGGATAAATTTGTTGGCAATTTTTCTGGTATAATCTCCGCTCTGGAGCCACTTCTTCTTTGGGCAGAGCACCAGATACCTTTGGATAAACATGCAAAAACTCCTGCATTTGTTTTAGCTACGGCAGGTTTGCGTAGGTTGCCAGTTGAAGATGCAGGCTGGGTTTTGAAGTGTGCAGAGTCCATATTGAAAAAACATCATTTTATATACCGGAGTAGTTGGATAAGGGTGCTGCGTGGGAAAGAAGAGTCTTACTATGGCTGGGTTGCTCTAAACTACAAAATGAAAAGGTTGAAGCATCCTTCAACTGAGTCAACTTTAGGGGTTCTTGATTTGGGTGGTTCTTCTTTACAGGTGGTTATGGAAGTGAAGGAAACAAGAGAAGGAGAACACTTCCTTACATCAAAAATTGGTTCCATAGAACATCAGCTCCTGGCTTATTCACTACCTGCATTAGGTTTGAATGCAGCATTTGAAAGATCTATTCTTATGTTGAGCAAACAGAAGTCTCTCAGAGTTAGAAAGAATGGCACATTGGAACTCAGACATCCTTGTCTCAATTCTGGGTTTAACCAAAATTATACTTGTTATGGCTGCCATTTTATGCCCAGTGGCACAGACTGGCAAAATCCAATCGGTCAACATATGAATAATGAGTCCACTTTGCTCCATCTGGTTGGTGATCCAAACTGGCAAGAATGCAAGGAAGTTGCAAAGGCCACTTCAATCTATTCAAACAGCTCAGATTGGTTACAGTTTATGAATGACTTCAACTGCAAAGTGCCACCTTTAATTGGTTAGTGGCCAATTTCTTCTGCTCTATCTTGATCCCACCTTAGTATGATTGTTTGCTTTTACATGATTAGTAATGACAATTACGGTTAGGAGCATTGGCATGAGGTTCCTAAAGCAGAGCTAGTGCTTTCCATATAGGAACCCTTGGTAATTGGTTAAACTTTACTGTGACATGGAAAACCTTGTTTTGGAAATAAAAAACCATTTTAGTCTATATTTAAAATAAAATAAAATGTGCTGCAACTAACAAGTGACCAGATCACCTGGGCCTGAACTATTAAAAAAGGTCAAAAAGTCTCTATTCATGTTGCATACCCAACCAACCATGCCATAGAAGATACAGAAGAAGAAAGGATGACACATGTAGCGACCACTGCCTAATGCTAAATCTAACTGTGCTTGATGTAAATTACTTAAACCAAATTGGCTTATACAGCATTATGTTAGTTGATGCATATATCGGGCATGCTTATATATTTCTGGTACCACAGTGAAAATAATATTGGAAAATTGTTTTCCCTATTTGGATAGGGAGGAGATCACTATCTCTGTGGACAAATTCTTTATTACAGGCTAAAAAATGGATAGTCTGGGTGTTCATAGTTGATGGCCTAACAAATTGGTGATCACCCAGATGCAGAACTTTTTTTCCATTCCCATTCTAATAAATTTTCACTGATTGTTTTTTTCTCTAAGTAACTGAGGGTTGCATCAGGTTGGCAGCCTGCACGAGTCTTGTCTAATATGAGAACATGAATTCAGCCCATAATTGGATAATGGATTGTCCTCTAGGCTACTTACGTGAAAAAAGCTCCAGCCAGGTTCCACCTGAAGTATTTTGGTCGCAATAAGTTGGAGCTCTACTCTATCCTAAATGAGTAGCCATTTAGGAGGCCTATTGCTCAGGCTTATAAACCAATAGGTTGAAATTATAATTTATGAACTAATTTTGTGGGATTGTTCATGTGAATCTGCACATGGTATCTTTTCAACTGACTTTAAATTTTAAGGTGGAGAAATCATCAATCAATAATAAGAAGGCTGCAAATTTTTGCTCAACTACATTCAAAAGAAGGGGAAAAAAAAGGCAAATAAGTAAAACCATGGGCTTGAAACTTGTTTGAGACTGATTACTTGACACCTTTAGTCATCTATGACTACTCTACATTTGAAGGAAATGCACAGTGCCATACATATTTAAGCTTTAATACTGCTAGTACACATCAACAATAATAATTTTATTTTTATGACTTGAGCCAAACCACTGGTATCAATATCAGAGATTTTTTTTCCTTATCAAGTATATTCATGTAATTCTGATTTTTTTATTTTTTTCTTTCCACGATTATCACATAGTTGACATTCACTGCATTTTTTTTGTAGGCACAGATTTGTTGAATCAAACAACTTTCTCCTATATGGTTTCACGCTTTCGTGCATTATCTGGATTTTTTGCCGTTTACAGTACCTTGAATTTGAATCCAAAAGTTAATCTGACAGAGCTTCTGGTGAGAGGTGAAGAATTATGCTCAAGACCATGGGAGGACTTGGGGGATATTTATAAAACACGACATTATGCTGAACAGTCATGTTTCAGAATGCCCTATTTGGCATATCTCCTTGAGGATGCATTGTGTTTGGGTGATGTAGAGATAATGTTTGGCCCTGGGGATGTTTCGTGGACGTTAGGAGCTGCTTTAGTTGAAGATCAACATCTTTGGTTAGGGAAATCCGAAGATCTAGCTGACCATTTTGCAATCAGAATGGTAGAAGTCATATCTTCCCCTGTTCTTCTATTTCTCCTGTTTTTCTGCCTTATATCTATTCTCTACATGGTGAAAGTTAAGCACAATGTAGCAGTTTTAGGGCCTATGGCTGGGAAAAGAGGGGCAGCTAATCTTAGCATCTCACTGCCATCCTATATACGTTCAAAAAGACAGCTGAATTAGTGAAATTCAAAACTTGTGGAAGGTCTCTGTAACTAGACTTGGAATGCTATTTGTATCAGGCAGTTTAATAGCTTCTAATATATACAGGGGAGTTTTAGTAGTCTGTTAGGGGATACACAAATCTTTGTGGTGGATAAGATGCAAGAATGATTTTCCTGATCCAACGGGCAAAGGAGTCAAGATGTAGACACAGAGCATGCTCCTTTCTCTCTTTTGCTTCTGTTGTGGGTGGTAAAATTCTTTGATATCAGACTCTTAAGGAGCAAGGCTGGCATGTGCAAGCTTAAGGAAAATATGGCAGTGTGATGTAATCTTTAGGCCCATGTTTCTGGCTTCGTCACTCTGTAAGCATTTTAAAGCAAAGGCATCAACTGCAGCCAGCAGAGGCCATGGACTGCTGCAGAAGTCATTGCCATCCTACAGCTGAGGCCCTGCAGTCTCCTTCATAGCCTCTGAAACTTACAAGACTGAAGGGTATATTTGGAACTCCATGAAAAAAAGACAAAAGAAAAGAAAATAAGAGTTTGATTATTATTATTTCCAAAAATAGTTAATGAAAAAAAGAATTTGATCATTATCTCGTTTTCACTAACTACTTATAGGAATAATAATGGTCAAATTCTCTTTTTTTTTCTTCTTTTCTACAGGGTTTCTGGTGATTCATAAGTACTCATATGCAAGACAATAAAAATCACCAAGTCATTAGAAGTGAATATTTTCTGGATGGTATAGTGGAATGGGGGGGTTCACTGCTCTTGAATATCGGTATCTTTTCGGGACATCGGAGACATTACTTCCCTTTTTTCTTGCTTTTGGTTCCATGTCTAAATATGGAGATCTCATGCAATCTCTTGTTGTAATTGATTAACCTTGCTGTTTTAATAAAACACACCATTTTTTTTTTTAAAAAAGATGAAATATTTGGTGGCTATTAGTTTGGAAAAAGTTTACTATCTTTGGCCAGTCATTTTAGGATGGATTTGGACCCAACTTTATTATGATATCAAACCTAGGGGAATGTTTTGTTCGGCCTTATGTTGTCCATGTCTCAAGCTTATGGTCTACTTGTTAGGCATGGACCCGAAAGGGGGTGTTTGTGTAAATAATCCTGTATACGTTAATGTTAAAAAAAATTGTATGGTTATTAATTAAAAAAAGCGTCTTAACTTCGATAAGTCATTTTGGAATGGACGTAATCCGAACTTGAACAAATATAATACAGGAAAGTCAATTCTCTTTAAGTTAGGTCTTTTTCTTCTTATCTCAGAAACACAAACGTTGGGGTGAACTTGTGTTTGGGGTATTCTTTAGCTAATTCTTGAATAACATGTGCAAAGATGATGTATCTAATTGTCATAATTTTAAACTGATAAATAGGCTTTACACCAAGATAGATGCAGTCAATAGTTAGTGGTGAGGGAGCTGTGTAAAGGCACACACCTTTTGATACATGGTAATTCTCACAAAACCTGTGCTCCTTAGAATCAAGCAAGAATAATTATAAGCATATATATAAATCACATCCTTTATGGGACTTCAGGCTTAGGGTTTAATAGGCATAAAACCCTCAACCATATGACCCTAAACCCTTACACTTCCTCCCTTCGTTTAAAAAACCATTTGTAATCTTGTATGAGTTGGTAAATCCTCTAGCAATTCAAAAGTAACCAAAGGCCCCATATAACTTTTTATTTGGTTGGCAGGTGTCGGCCAGAAGAAAAGGAATTCACCTGTAAAAGCTTCTCAAGGGGCAAAGCAGCAGACGAAGAAACTCGTTTTTTTCTCTCTCAGAAACGAGGAACAACAGAGGACGTGGAGACTCGTCTGTCACCCCTGCTGTGCTTCATCAGCCATGATCGACCTTCTCGTTCTTGCGTTCTTGGCTGCTTTGAATGCTTAAGAGTTAATCCATGGGTCTATAAGTGGAGACTCGTTTCAACTTTCCCGTTTTTTAATGCTTGGATCAAATCAACCTTTATTGAAGCGTCTTCTTCAATCAACCACCGGGTGGGAACGCTGCTGGCCTCAGACTTGAAGATTCTATATTGCATGGCCAGGTGGAGACGAATCAACCTCTTAAGACATAAAGGGCAGCTGTCCGCTTACTGCAAACTTCAACTGGTGAAAAACAAAGCTCCACTACGGTCCATTCTAATGGAGAGTTATGCTGTAAAAATCATCTGAGCTACCCGTCTGATAGTTTTATTATCAATCAGAAAAATTAAGGAAGCTCCTACTTAGTCTCGACTTTCCAGACATAGAGGAGCAAACTCTGGTTGTTGGAATAAATCCAAAATGCCTGGAGTTGGATTACCTCAGCAGCCAAGGCCAAGAAGCCATATGAGCCACAAAATCAAAAGGAGAGTTTAGCTGACTCACGCAATGGCCATAACCAATACTGAGCTCTTATAAGCAAATCAGCTTCTTTCGGTTTGTTTCCAACATTGCGGAAGGTTTAAAGACTCCCCAATTCTTTTGGACCACTTCAACCAAAGAATTCAAAGTAGTTTCTATACTCTGAAACTTCCAATCTTTGGGCAAAGAAAGCTGCAATCTTTTGTGAGAGATCTGTACTTCTGGTTTCTATCTCACCCCACCAGAATCTGCTCTGCCTGTCCGAGCATTCAAGGATTTAGAGAAGCAGCCAGAGAAACCCTGATACCAGAATACTCTTTTTAAAGTCAGGTAGTTCAGATTTGATCGGATTCATCTACTTCACAATGGTAGAATTCACTTACTTCGCTCTCCCTGTGGATGGCGATCACAAGGCAAAGGAGTTGAGACTCTTCTCTGTGGCAAAGCCGCATATGCGCGCTTTCCACCTCGCCTGGATTTCTCTCTTCACCTGCTTCTTCTCCACATTTGCCACCGCTCCCCTGTCCCCCATCATCCGGGACAATCTTAACCTCACCGATGAAGACATCGGAAATGCCGGCGTCGCCTCCTTGTCCGGCGCGATATTCTCCCGCCTGGCTATGGGAGCAGCCTGTGATCTCTTTGGGCCCCGCCTCTCCTCCGCAACAGTGGCCCTGCTAACCGTCCCCGTAATATGTTCAATCTCTTTCATCTCCTCTGCTTCTGGATTCATTCTCTTTCGATTCTTAGTCGGGTTGTCCATCGCCAATTTCGTCGCGAATCAGTTCTGGATGAGCTCCATGTTCTCCTCAAGTGTCGTCGGATTAGCAAATGGGATTGCAGCAGGGTGGGCGAGTGTGGGCGGTGGACTCACCCAGTTTCTCATGCCCATCATTTACTCGTTCATCTGCCGCTTCAACGTCGCCTCCTTCACTGCATGGCGAATCGCATTCTTCGTTCCTGCAACTCTTCAAACAGTTTCTGCGTTAGCAGTGCTGGCCTTCGGCCAAGACTTGCCCGACGGCGACTACCGGAGAGTCCAGACCTGGGAGACAAACCAGAAACAACCCAACGTGCTGGAAGTTCTCTCTCACGGGATCAAGAATTACCGGGGATGGATTTTAGCCTTGACTTATGGGTTTTGCTTCGGGGTAGAATTGGCGATAGATAACATCGTAGCCGAGTACTTCTACGATCGATTCAACGTCAATGTTGAAACTGCTGGGATCATAGCAGCGAGCTTCGGGTTGGCCAATCTAGTTTCCAGGTAAAAGCTTCGCAAATGAAATAGAAAATATTGGAAAAATGTACTCCATAGCTAGAATCTGAAAAGCTGAGATTTTGATTTTATTAACAGGCCTTCAGGGGGAGTAATCTCTGATTTGATGGGGAGGAGATTCGGGATGAAGGGGAGACTCTGGAGCTTGTGGGCTGTGCAGACAATAGGAGGCTTGCTCTGCGTACTGCTAGGGCGAGCCAATTCGCTGGGTAGCTCCATAATTGTGATGGTTGCGTTCTCTGTGTTTGTTCAAGCTGCTTCTGGATTAACTTTCGGAGTGGTTCCTTTTGTCTCCAAGAGGTGAGAGCCATCTCTGTTACTGCAATTTTTTCTCTCTATTCTGACTGTTAGACATTAAACCTGATCATGGCTACAACTACATCAGAGTCTCGAGTTAATTTAGTATTGAAGTGGAATCCAATTTGGATTCCAAGACCGATTATGATCCTTTCTCTTGTAACCCCACAGGTCTTTAGGAGTAATATCGGGAATGACAGGAAGTGGCGGGACGACTGGTGGAGTCATTACCCAACTGCTATTCTTCTCAGGCTCCAGATTCTCCAAAGAAACGGGAATCAGTCTTATGGGTATTATGATTGTTATCTGCACCATACCAGTGAGTTTCATTTATTTCCCACAGTGGGGAGGAATGCTTTGTGAGCCACCCACAGAATTCAAGGCCGCTGAAGAGGATTACTACTTGCTCCGGGATGAAGATGAGAAACTCGAAACCGAAGCTTCACCTTCTGTGTAAAAATTTCTTCGCACCCTCTTTTGTGTCAAAATCTCGTTTTTGGGTTGGTTGTATTTGAATTTTTTTGTGAAATAATTGATTGTGTATGTGATTGGGTCGGCTCAATTGATTTTAAGGGTGAACCCCACGGAAAAGAAAAAGAAAAAGCAAAAGCGCGGTTAGCAGTTGGGATTTGCTAAATTAAATAAAGGTTAAACATGAACAGAGAGAGAAAAACCTGCAAGCAGTTAGCAGAGAATGGCTGAAACTCAATCAAAACGGTTTCGAGTGTTTACCAAAATTAGGAGGGTGGTAGTTTTTGTTCAGCCATGGAGGCGAAACCAACGCGAATCCATGGTTTGCGCTCTGCATAAGAGGGTCTCCCTCCGGGTTGGGAAGGCAGAGCGAGAAACAAGAGCTAGCCACCTTCGTCTCCGTCCTTCCAAGTCCAGTTTGATCCACCCGTCGCCGGACTTAAGCGAATGACGAAGATGGTATCGACTGCATTCCGCCTGTCTCTGGCGTTCGCCGTTGCCGCGGTTCTCTGCTCCGGCTCCAGCGCGGCCTTCGCCAACCTGGCGACCGTATGCAAAAAGGCCGACCACCAGAACCTCTGCTACTCTGCCGCTAAGCAAATCTATAAAACCGAGCCCATCACCCCCGCTGGCGCAACCAAGGCCTCCATCCTGGTCACGCTCGCCTCCACCAAGCAGGCCAAGAGCATGGCCTCCATCATGAGGGCCAAGGACAAGAGCAAGCAATCCATGGAACGCGCCAACTTCAACGTCTGCCAGCAAGTCTACGACGACGCCATAAGAAATCTCGAGAAGTCGCTCAAGAACCTCAGCGACAGGGCCCTCGCCGACCTCAAGATCAACCTCTCCGCCGTCCTCACCGATTACTCCACCTGCGACGACGCTTTCACTGAGGAGCCCGGCCTGGCCTCCCCTCTGGCCAAGATCAACTCCCAGCTCAACATGCTTACCACAAACAATCTCGCACTCGCTAGCGCGTTGCATTAACCTGGTGCTCTACCATTTTCCCAAAGGGGAGGAACCCAGGAAGAGGAACGGAGGACGGGTGAAGTGTAGCTGCTCGTTAGTTACTTGTTATTAATAAAAATTGATTTCGGTTTGCATGGGTGGATGCTTCTAAAACACACACAAATATAAAAATGTATATATATTTACTGTGCATCGAAGGACCTTAAGAATTGGCTAAATTATCTTATTGAAAATATATCATAGGGGTTTAGAATTTTACTCAATCTAACCTAACTTTACCCAACATAAACCCTAAACCTATGTGACATTTGGTAGATAACAATCAAAACAACTAAGAGACTATTCATTTTTAAGGTAGGTCAAACACAAATCACTGATAGGTAGAAGAATAAAATACTTGACTCGAGTTGGATGTTGGTCGCGCTCCTATACTTTTTAGGTTATGGGTCTAGGCATTGCTCTAAGTGATGAAAACAAATGATTAGAAATTGAAGTATTAGAGAAACAATTTTAACTGGAAAGAGGTGACTATGCAACATTCATTTTTTCAAACGAATCTAAAATGTGACATTTTTCTTTTGAAAAAAAAGGGAGACTGTGATGATAGAACTGTAAAAATAACTTAACAAACTAGTGTGATCAAGTATAACCATAAAGAAACTTTTTGGGCGTGAGCATAATTTTTGGAGATGACAACATAGAATATACATAGCTAAATAACAAAAATGCAAATAAAATTGAAAACAACATCCAAGCAGGATATCTTACACCTTGAATGAGCACATTATGGAGTGATTAAATGTGAACAAAACTCTCTGATTAGAAGAGAAATTTATCTAAGAAACTAGAATTTTAGGAGAAAAGAAGTTTAATTTACGTCAATGCATAGAGAGATGAAATGAGAAAATATAAAAAGGAGAGATTTTTGACAAAACTAAATTTGGTACTTTTGATATCTATATATCCTAAAATATAGCTCAAAATCATGAAAGATTTGTTTCTAAAAAAATTGGACTAAAAAATCTTTAATTTGATAACCAATTTGACATAAAAAAAAACTTCATTATTGAATCTATTATGACCACTTTTTTTATTTTGTAGTATAACCCTTGTCGACTCTAATGAGAATATCTTCTTACATATAGATCGTAATGACATGAAATTTACTCCTAAAATTTGACTTCGATATCTTTCATTCAAGTATATATTTTCTTCATGAAATATATTAATTTTGAGAGAAAGAATCTGATAAATTTCGGCCTCTACAATCTAGCCAAACTAAGTACTACTTCTTTGGCCAACATGACCATTAACTCTTATAGTCTTGATATCTTTCTCCCTAGAAAGCTCTGAGTGGGAATTGGTTCGATAGGTTAAAAAATAAACTTATAAATTTTTCTTTTGATATTCTCAACATAAAGTCTTGTTCTTGATGACATAAAATATCTAAAAAGTTAAAAAAAAATTGTTGTTGCTCAAACATCTCTTATTGTCTAACCTTTGCTGCTAGATATCAATTTCTCTTTGTAAAACATTTCAATTGCTAAAAAAAAAATTTATGTTGGAAAATAGACTCAAATATCTTTCTGTCAATATACAATTTAAAATACAAAAAATTCAAGACGAAGGAGTGAAAACCAAGGAAATAACATATCCTAGGAAAAAAAAAGATATAATACGAACCTAAACTGCTAGAAATGATAAATAAAAAAATGATCATATTATCATTATGGGTTGACCGAGTCAACTCACATAACCCGCTCTAATACCATGTTAAATTTAGAGAAATACTTCGTTGATTTGTTTATTTGAATCCTATAAACCTTTATATATTATAAAAAAATAATTAGAATCCAATTACAATTAACGTGTCTTTATCCCAATTACACCCAAAGTCTAACACTTAAAGATAAGTCATAACATAATTAAACAACTGAATATAAATAGAAAATTGAAATAACTATAAAATATTTTAACTGAAACACTTCTATGATACATCCTTCCATGAGAATCTTGTAAAATTATGTCATATTAATTATTGTTCTGTGAGACTTCTTTTTGTAAGAGCCATGTAAGACTCCCATGCTTGCTCGTCAACACACCCCTATGTGCTATTTCCAAATTGATGGTTGGAAAATGAAACTACGTGACCTAAAAATTCTAAGGTTCAATTGAGCTACAAATATACTAATAAGTTGAATTATGTGAACTAAAAATTTATTGTACAATTTTTTGTTTTTTTTTTTGTAAATTTATGAATCTTGTTGTGAAACTTTTTCAAGCACTCTAGATCAATAGAACAATTAACATTGAATCAAACAAGCAAAAACTTCAAAATCTTGACTATGCAAAATGAATGTCTTTAAATCAATACACAATATGCCTATTAAAATGTATAAAAACGTGTAAAATAGATAATATTTTCTTATGAATCTATATAGGGAGAAAGAAGACGAAGGTCTTGAAGAACACTTTTCTTTGCTTTAGAACTTTTTCGAGAAAATAGCTACCTTTAAAGATATCACGATTGATTTTTATTTAAAAAATCAAAGAAATCTTGAATTTTACTTTTTTATTTGGTTCTTATTGTCTTTAAGAAATATTACAAACGATAAGAAAATAAGTTTTCAATCATAAAAAATAGTGAAAATAAACCGAAAAAAGTAAAATGGTTATTGATCATTTACCTCTTATTTGAATCTTATTTATTATTATTTATCAAATATATTTTAATATAAATACAAACACCATAATTAATGATCTCGATATTTTTTTATGATTTTTCTATAATCGCAGGTGCACATATCAATTGAAAAACGGCATAGCACCCAAAAAGAAAAGCAGAAATGCAGTTATTATTATTAATTTTTGGTCATACAGAAAATATTTGATCAATTGCAAGTAAAAACTAAAAAGCGAGGGAAGAGTGAGACAAAGAAAGAAATTGTTTTTGAGCAATAAGCTTCTCCTTTGGCAAGATTTGCTGCAATTCTTTCGTTCGATTCTTTCCGTTGCGGTATCTGTAATCCACAAAAAAGCATATGTCAGATCAGGGAATCATATCCAGAGGGCTGAAAGGTAAGAATCACAGAACGATGACGTTTGAAATGTTTCTTCGAGGTTTTGATTGGCGTCAGCATTGACAAAAGCCCACTTGCTCCGCCAATCGAAATACTGAAATAAAAAACAATATCTGGGAGTAATGGGTTTTTACCTGCCAAAATTTCGTTTAGAACAAAGGACGCAATCTTTCGGAGTTGGAGAGGAGTGACGAAGGCGGAGATGGGAAGAGCTTTTGTTTATGTGATTCTCGGAGGCGGCGTGGCTGCTGGGTATGCGGCTCTTGAGTTTTCCAGAGAGGGAATTTCCCATGGAGACCTTTGTATAATCTCGGAAGAATCGGTAGCGTTCTCTATCTTCTTTTATATGCTTTTTCTGTCGATATTGGTATCTCATCGCTTGTCTTCTATTGACTTGAAATCTATTTTACCCTTGATAGCTTGTGATTTGGTTTATTCAGATAGATAACTAAACGATAAATTATGGGTTCATTTTCCTGCAGCTCTTTGAATCGAGACCCTCTCGATTCATTTGTTTTATTCCATTCAGTGTCTAATTTTACATTTTTCACCGCTGAACTACCTGTCGAACCTATTTACTGGAGAATTTTATGTAATCTCCGCTTGTAGTTCTGTGAACATTGGTGTCTAAATTATGTTTGGTCGAGTTTTCACTTCACTCTTCTCAGTTTAGTGGCCCGGTTGGGTTCTTGTTTTGGATTCTGTGGCAACTTATAGATATTTGAGTATTCCTCGTCAGCTCTATTGCTGCAAGGACTAGAAGCGCCATTAATATAAATGTCTTTAGACTGGTGATCTTAAAATATGCATGAACAGTGAGATCTGTTTCAAATCTTCATATAGTTGTATAAATTATTTTATGTTCTTGACAAATCTTCATCTTTTCAATTTGATGAGTATAAAGTTTATAGCATGCGAATACTTGGCTCAGTTTTGAAAAAAAGAACAGGCACAGAGACATGGTTTTCAACTTGTGTTCCCTCAGCTATAAGACTTGGATAGTTGTTCCATGGTAGAAGGCAGTTCTATAATTTGTTTTTTAGGAATATATTGTAACTGTATCAATCACAGAATTAAAGCCTGCCCTCATGTTTTATAATTTTTTTATTTTTATAATACATGGGGAAATCCCTGACAACTAAGTTCATGATCATTTGATGCTTTTTAAAAATCTGAAGTTTTGTGCATTGCTTCTCAGTCATCGACATAATAGACTCTTTATTCGATACTTTTTTCCAATTTTCTGAAAATGATCATTCTCTTTCCTGATCATGTTGACTTTTGTCTTTTTAGTTTTCATATGGACTTTACTCTTATAAGGTTCATCTCATGTGCCAATACAGGTGATCCTAAGTAGAGGCACACTGGTAAATTTCACTTGCAATTCAACTTATGTTGTTTCTTACCAAAACATGTTGAGAAATCTCATAAGGACAAGAGAAGTCCACTTAATTAGTTTGTGGTATTTACTAGTTTTCATTAGTGCAGTGGAATCATTGGTCTGATTCTGTGCTGATATGACTAAAGGTAGCAGGATGGAATAAGTACAGTTGTCAGATGTATACTTCTGTTTAATGGTGAGATGTTTTAACCATATCAATGTTTTGGAGTAAATAAAGTCTTCTGACCACAGCCTCCTCTCAATACGCACACACCATCTGGTTTGAAGAACATTCCAAAAAAGTAAAACTTCACCTGAGGACAGATGAATATGTGTATATATATATATATATATATATTTTTTTTTTTTTGACTAAAGACAGATAAATATCTGTAGACTAGGAAGCCCTTGTAGACAGATAAATATGATTAGTAATACTAAGAATTTCAAACATTAATTAGGGAGCCCTTGTATCCGGCCTGGGTTCTAATAAACTATATAATCAATGCTAAGTGTGATTGATTTACCAAGAATTTCCCAGAACCCCTGTCCAGCCTACCTGACTGATGGATCAGAAAAAATAAAAAATTCAAGTAGTTTAAGTCTTCACTCTCAAGTAGAGGAGTCATACGTCTGTATAGCATCTTATTATGAAGTAATGCATATTGCTGTCGGTTCCTAAAAAATTAAAGAAAAGGTGATAAAAATGGAATGGAATTTCAGGTGTGGATGTTCTACAATAGATATGTTAATATGGAATTTCAACATCAAGTTTATATACAAGTTATGTGGTTAATTTAGAAAAAGTTCCTTTAATGGCTTCCTTGATTTGAGCCTAAAAGTATTTTGTTGTGTTTACCTAGGTTATGCCTTATGAACGACCAGCATTGAGCAAGGGATTCTTACTTCCAGAGGGTACTGTTTCATTTTCTGCAGTACAAGCCTTTTTGTTCTTTGAATTTGCTTACACATATTACTCTTTAAATAGCTTATATTTTTCTTTTATTACTCAACTGTCTACACTTTTCTTACCTCCCTAAACTGTGCTTCTCTTTAAACAAAAATGTGCTTCTCCTGTTGTGGTGAGCTTTATTTTTGACAAACAAGATTTGTTTTTTTGAAGAATTAAGAAATATTTTAAGGATTGAAAGACTGTTTGGGTGGCTTGTGGTACCTTTTTGGGCTTATTACATCTTAAAACTCAGATACATTTAGCTATTGCAACTTGAACTCATATAATCTTCATTTCTCTCTGCACTGGTTTGAAACTGTATTTTGGCTCAATATGCAGCTCCTGCACGCCTACCTTCTTTCCATACTTGTGTTGGTGCTAATGATGAAAGATTGACACCAAAATGGTACCGAGAACATGGTAATCGGCTCTTTATTAATTTGCATCTTTCCTTTTCATTATCTTCATACGTTCATGCTGAATGATGGGAACATACTTGATGTGATGGAACTGTTAAGTTTCTGGTTGAAGCCTTTTTTAAAAATATTTTTCCTTCTTTGCTTCTTTCCTGTATGTAACTTTTTGAAAAATTGATTTTTCATTTTAGGAATTGAATTGGTTCTTGGAACACGAGTTAGGTCTGTTGATGTGAGGCGGAAGACGTTGCTAACTGCTACTGGAGAGACTATCAGCTATAAAATTCTTATTGTGGCAACAGGTGCTCGGGTATTACATCTAACACAACCATGGTTAGAACTTTGTTGTTATCTTACGAGGTACTTGCTTGAACTATTATTCATGGATACTCTGATTGGACGTATTCAAATTAGATATGGTTGGGGCCCCTTAAGTGTGGAGAGGAGCCCTTGCCTCCCTGCCGTTCACCAGCTGGTCCAGCCTGGTTCGAGCAACACAGTTTCAGTGCAATTTGCATTTGACTTAGGATGTGTATAGTACTGTGGCATTTCATAACTAAAGTAATTTGAACTAAATTCATTGGTTATTAGCTGGGTCTACCAAAACTCTGGTAGAATGTTGTCAGCTGCAATCTAAAAGTATGTTAATTATTGTAGGCTTTAAAACTGGAAGAATTTGGAGTGAAAGGATCAGAAGCTGAAAACGTATGTTATTTACGGAATTTGGCTGATGCAACTAGGCTCGTTAATGTGATGCAATCTTGTGTTAGTGGGAATGCTGTAGTTATTGGTGGTGGCTACATTGGCATGGAATGCGCAGCTTCATTGGTTATAAATAAAATAAATGTCACCATGGTTTTCCCTGAGGCACATTGCAGTAAGTATCAGCTGATTGATTAATTGTTTGTTTTCCCCCCCATTTTTCTACTTCCTCACTTTCAAGAATAGTTGTGTGGCATCTAGTATGTAGGTTAGACCTCTAAGATCTTAATGCACCATGGGTTCAACTAAAACATCCTGTTTCCTTATCATTTAGTAACAGAACTGACAAATGATTCAGCAGAAAGGAGGAAGATCCATGTAGCCAACCCCAGTTTGGAGAAAACTCTCTGAAGATGATCTTTTGCCAGATGCTATTGTAAAATTTGCTGCTTCCCTGTCATTTGTTTTAGCGTATTGATATCTCAATTGGTATCAAACTTTTTTGCTCCAAAACAGAATGTTAGTCTTCTGGAGGTGTTTCCTTTAGGATATAATAGTATCTGCTGTGGTTCCGATTAAGGAGCCTTAGTGTCATTTTTTTATATACTATTTTACCTCTCAATTATGGCATATTTGTTCTTGAATATTGCTTTTGATTTCTGCAGTGGCTCGGTTGTTTACACCAAAAATCGCACAGTACTACGAGGATTATTACAAATTAAAGGGTGTTAAGTTTGTTAAAGGGACAGTTTTGTCATCATTTGAGACTAACTCTGAAGGAAAGGTAATTCCTGTCTATACAGTGTATTCTGAATTTTGAACATTCAAGTGATTCAAGGCGTGGTCCAGAATAAGCAATCCCTTTTAAAAAATTTGTAAGACACATTATAGTAAGTATTATTCTATCAAATTTAGGTGGCTGCAGTGATACTTAGGGATGGGACACGGCTTCCTGCTGACATGGTTGTAGTAGGAATTGGCATCCGTGCAAATACTAGTCTGTTTGATGATCAGTTGGCATTAGAAAAAGGTGGAATCAAAGTAAATGGTCGGCTGCAAACAAGCAACAGCTCAGTTTATGCTGTGGGAGATGTGGCAGCCTTCCCGGTAAAGCTTTTTAATGAGATCAGAAGACTGGAACATGTAGATTCAGCCAGGAAATCAGCCAGACATGCAGTGGCCGCAATAATGGAATCCAATAAAATGGGTGATTTTGACTATTTACCTTTCTTCTACTCAAGGGTCTTCACATTGTCATGGCAGTTTTATGGGGATAATGTAGGTGAAGCTGTTCATTTTGGAGATTTCTCAGGTAAGACATTTGGGGCTTATTGGGTCAACAAAGGTCACATTGTCGGGTCATTTCTTGAGGGCGGTACCAAAGAAGAGTATGAAGCTATAGCAAAATTGTTGAGGCTTAGGCCAGTAGTGCAGGACATTGATGAGTTGGCAAAGCAGGGGTTAGAATTTGCCTTGAAGAATGTTGTGAAGCAACCTTCACCTGTACCTGTGACAACAGTTCCAGTTCCTTCCAGTGTTGAGCTCCCTTTAGAGAAGCCAGTGTATGCATGGAATGTAACTGCTGGTGTGGTAGTAGCTGTTTCCATTGCTGCATTTGCTTATTGGTATGGGAAGCGGCGAGGCAGGTGGTGAGAGGACAGTGATAGGCTCTAGTGATCTGCTAGTAGGATCCATCCTCTCACAGTCTTTGATTCTTTACATCTAACTTGCTTCATTCTTATATCTATTATTGTATCAAAATTCTGTTTCCATTGCTGCATTTGCTTATTGGTAACGGAGGCGGCGATGCAGGTGGTGAGCGGAGGGCGACAGGCTCTAGTGATCTGCTAGTAGGATCCATCCTCTCACTGTCTTTAATTCTTTTACATGTTACTTGCATCATTCTCATATCTATTATTGTATCAAAATTTCAAACTGTTCTTTGTATATGAACATGCTGTGGTGCCCGAGTGGTGATAATAATTCATATCCTGTAACAATTTTTAAAGATTTATAAGCCTTAAAGTCTCAATGTTTGCAGCCTCATCTTTTGGCCATTTATAAAGTGGCCTGAGGAGAAGTTCCTTTGGCTTCCATTATTTGAGCCCCAAGGAGGAAGAGCCCTTTGAATGTGCAGCATTGAGCAAGGAATGCAGAGCTAACCATGTTGTTCGTGTAATTTGGTTCCATTGTTAAAGAAAAGTGATTTTTCTCAAGTTGTCTAAAGATTTAAAAGACGAAAATGGAAATATTTATTTATTTTAAAATGAGATCTTCAAATACTAAGGATCGTTTTTGCCACTATAAGAGCATAAAAATAATATAAATTTAATTTTTACTAATTAATTTCTTAATTTTTATAAACAAAAAAATTTTAACTGTTCTTTTTTGCATTTTTGTCATCATAAAAAAATTAAAAAATATATTTATAGCAATTGGGTTTATACTAGAAATAAAATAATTTTATTAATAATTAAAAAAATTAAAATAAGAGGTGAATAATTAAGAAACACGCTTATTAATTTAATTTTTGAGTACTAAAAAACTCTTTTTTAGTATTTCTTATAAGTAAAAAGAATATTGAGAAATCAAGTGAAAAATCATTCGTCTCCAAAATGCACAAATGCCAAAAAGATTTCATGATATTTTTTTCCAATTTTTTTTAGTTCTACATTCTTACTTATAGCGAGAGTAATCTGCTTGGACAAATACCCAAAAAAAGCTTGTTAAAATACAAATCCCAGTTTATCTCCCCGAAATCTGCCATAGCCAATGGTCTCGAGTTTTGATTCTTGACGACGCTGCGTCATTTTTCCTTTCTCTAGTCGGCTTCAGATTCGGAGTTCAGAGGACGATGCAATGCGAGAAGCGATTACCAAACGAGTGAAATGAGAAGAAGGGTAAGCATCGATCTTCCCACATACTCGAATTGGATGAACATTTAGCTATGATGGGGTGTCGTCCAAGCGGCAGCTGAAAACGCTGGAATTTCTCAAAATGGAGCTCCTGATAGAACATGTCCTCAATTTCCTTTTTGTTTCTATTTATTCTTGGCTGTTTGCTTTTAGAGTACAAAATTCACATTCCACAGCTAACACTGTTTGTTTGTTTTCCCATTAATAATGATAATTATGTTGAGAACTCAATTCTAATGTGAAAGAGTTTAACGCTTGCAGATTTTAATCCAGTTAAGAGCATCTTGAGGATTATAACTCATGGAATCTTCAGATTTTCATGACAACCAAAGACATGGGCATCCAGCAACATTTCGCCCAGCTATTGATTTTTTAGTGCAGATCCCTCAGAGATTCCACAACTGTTTAAAAGTAATTCTGTTTTATTTTGTCCCTATAAAATCATCTACTGGTATGGAATGAGAAATCTTCCATTATCTTTGCAGTCAAAGTTCAAGGAGTCTGTGTCAAATTTTGGGAAATTTGACCCTGAAATCTCTCTGCTGCCAAAGGAGAAACGTCCAAGCACTACTTTAGATGTCAGCTTGGAGCAGCAGCTGCAGCGCTGGAATGATAATCCCTACTGGATAGATCAACCTCCGGAAATAAAAGTATGGATCCTCTTACAAATAATGAAGTAAAAAAGTCTATGATCCTTCCATATGTTACTCTATTTTTCTCCAAAAAAAGAAGAAAAATGGCAAAATTGATGGTGATCTTACAGGTTACTGTACCAAAGGGATCTCTTTGCAACCTCAATGTGAGATTCAAAGTTGGATTACCGCCAGATGCAATATACAATATTGTTACAGACGCAGATAACAGAAGGGTTTTCAAGAACATTAAGGTCAGCAAATTATCCCATATTTACTCTCTGTTTTTTCTGACAATTATCCCTCTTATTTTTCGGGATAGTCAAAGTTATCCTTCAGTTCATTTTAAATTTTGCTATCTTCAAATCATCTTCCTTCTTTTTGAACGTTTACTAAACCTGATACTTCCTCTAGGAAGTGATATCACGAAGGGTTTTGGTGGATGAAGGGTTAAGACAGGTTGTAGAAGTGGAGCAAGCAGCTCTATGGAGGTTTCTTTGGTTTTCAGGAACAATATCAATTCATGTTCTAGTGGATCAGAATAGAGCTGATCATTCGGTAAAGCTACTGTTTCTTTTGTGTGTGTTTGTGTGTTTGTCTGTTAGTAATGTTCATTTTTGTTGCATCAAATTGCTCAGATATTTTCATCTCTACATTGTTCAAAATGTTGGTTTTTTTTTTTTTTTTCTGGTTGATTTTATACCTGGAATCACATGGAACCTCAGGCCTAGAGAGGTGGAACTGGATATCTCCTACTAGAAAACCCCCCATGAAATCACTGAGCCATAGCAACATTTGTTGATGTAATTCTCTTCACATTTCACATTATCAGGTGAAATTTAAGCAAGGCAAGGCCGGATTTATGAGAAGGTTTGAAGGATGCTGGAGACTAGAACCTTTATTTGTTGATGAGCAGTCATGTTATCCTCACAAACCCGTATCTTTGGCCGACTATGATTTTTATACTGCAGGAAAAGGAAGAGTGGGAACATTGGTGAACTTAGAGCAGTTGGTTGAGCCAGCTCTTCTACCACCTCCACCCATTTCCTGGTATCTAAGGGGGATCACAACCAAAACAACTGAAATGTTAATTACTGACCTGCTGGCTGAAGCCACAAGAATTCGAGGATATGTTCATAAACCTAGTTTTACAGAAGAGAGAAGTGAGCACGATGGGTCTATGCAAGAGAGTGCTATACTTAATTCTGAGGATATTAAGATCAGATGGCAGCGAAGAAGGAGAAGTAACAGAGAACATAGGAGGCATTCGAAACTCAAATAGAAGGCAAGAGTAATTTTTTTTTTTCTGCTGCGAGGATGGCTTTGCTTATGACTAGAACGCTGCTGATCTGTTGTAGCAGAACTGCCTCTTTAGCAGTTCAAAATCATGCCTGTCATTTGTACAATTTAACGAATTTATCAAAAGATGAGCTTCATATCATCAAAGAACTCTTCCACTTGCAAATCAGATGTCTTATATCATGTCTTGACTGCAGTAACTTCTATTTTTTCTAACAAAAAACGAAACTACAGAAATCTATTGAATTGCTTGAAGTATTAGAATTCATCGTTATGGCATGGAAAATTCCACCCAGAGTAAGCAGTTTTCTTCTATCATTAGTTTTTATTTTATTTTTTTGGACTGATGAGGACATTATATTAATATCATTGATTCTTCAGAATTATGAAATTCGTTTTTTATACCATCAGTTTTGTTACGACTCAAGTCTCATTTCTTGTCTTGGGAAAACGTTGGCTTCTGAATTGCTGCTGTTACAGGGATGGTTTCTAGGGCGGAAGGCTAGAAACCCAAATTCACCTGCCAGTATCTTTTTGCTTATAACATAAATGAATTTTCTGCAAAAGTTATACAAATAACTTCTACTTTTTGTGTTGTTTAATAAACATATGTGAGCAAGGCAAGAGAACAACAAAACCTAGCAAGCTGGTTCGTATCGACAAACTGAATCGTATATATTTCCCTGCACCAGCTTTTCAGCCAATCTCTGATTCTTCACCATTGCAAGCTGAGAAAAAGAGTCATTTATGTTAAACAGAAGAATTACCACATGGTTATACCGCAAATAACATAAAATATGCAAAAAACTGACCTTTAAAACATCACATTTGAAACGAGCGTTAAAGTTTGTATGAAGGGCTCGACCCATCCCTTCCAAAATTATCTGTCAGAGGCAATAGGAGAAAATGCTATTTCAGTTCTGGTAAATCTTATGTACTGATGTATCGTTGATAAATAGATGGGCTACAGAGGTGGCTTTTGAGCATGAAGTTTGACCATGATAGGGGTTGTACCAGGGGAAGATGTATTTTTCTTTCTGGTTATTAAGCAAGGAGAAGGGAAGAGAGCCAGGACGCCCTACCAACCATATGACTCCCAAGGGCAGAGCATAGTCCTAAGCTCATCGGATAACCAGTTCCTAGGAGGATTGGTCAATCATAATAAAAACCAACCATTTGATAGGCTACCACCCTTACCAGATCGGCCTCTTTTGCTGCAGCAGCTAGCTCCGAGCTGACCTGGCGGAAATCTATGCAAGGGCTTCCACAGCCATTCTCCACAACCATCAAAGGGGCTACTGAAGATGAATTCTCTTTTGGGCTATCTGGGATGTTTATCATTGCATCCACAATAAGGCCTCCTGCTTCAGCAGCTTTGCGAAGGATATCACAATGCTGCAGAGATTTATGAGAATTGAGTACCGGTAAAGCTAATGCAGATGCAACAGGTGCAAAATAGATAAAAGATGAAATCAAACGAGCATTTTCCAAAAGCATTCATAATGCTTTATATAACCTTTGCAGCTTCAGCTACTATCTCAGGAAGTTCATCTGCTGTCACATCATTTAGAGCTGGCAAGGAATTAGCAACCAGAACCACCTGCACCAAAATAATCACATCTAAGTTGCTGCAGTTGGAATGATTAAGATTGGTCCCTTTCAGACCACAGTTATCTGCAGAGAGGACTTACAAACTAAAATTGTAGGCAAGAAGCTTGTCGCCACTTTCTTTCAATAACAACAACTTAAAATTCAAAAATAGTTTTGAGGGTCTAGAAACTTGTGTCTATTACAAGGAGAGTGGAAACAACTGATACTAAACGCTCAAGAGTAGAGGATAGGTGCCTAGTCATCAGAACTTACCTCAGTTCCCCTTCTAAGAAACTCTCGAGCCAGAGGCAGCATCCCCAGAACCACATCAGCACCTGAGTTATCCACAAAGAGCAAAACCCTTTTGTGTGGTTTTGCCTTTTTCTCTCCAGAGCCAATAAGCCTTTCCTTAAACATATCAAAGTCATCCACCTGAAGCACAAGAGCAGCTCAAATAAATCTTTTTGAAATAACACTAAGCTTTTATAATAACATAAAAAAAAATTCCATAATTTTTCTTAGTCTGTAACTTACCCGCCAAGGCCTTTGCATCTTTTTGCGGCTCATACGATATATTTCAATTATAGTTCCTTTATGGTACAGGTCCACACAAGCGCGAGATCCCCAATCAAATATATTTGCAGCAAGGACGCCTTCAATGAGAAACAGCAGTTTTGCCTCCTAAGAAATAAGAGAATTATGTTTACTAACAACATCGTCTGTGCAAACCATATATGCAGTCATATTTATAAAAGGACAATAGATGCTTATGAGGCTTCGATAAATACACAACACTCTGTCAGCTCTGCATTAAAACTTCCAAATGCCAAGGTTGAAATTATCCAAAATCAAATAAAAAGAAGCAAAACAGGAGCTTCACATGCACTTGATGACCTTTTTTTTGGCAACTTGGTCCTCTTTCATTATAACTTATGAATGTCCAGAAAGGGGAAGAATCCCCTTACCTCATTCAGACCATCAAGCTCCGACAGTAAGTCAGGTAAAACAGCAAGAGAAGCCTCATTTTCTCTGCACAAAATGGAAATACAAGAGTAACTGAGAACATGCGATTGTATACAGTTGGTTCAATTACATGTGCCTTACAATGTTAAACCTAAAAAGAGACAAAATTCATGTACAGTAAATAAAATATTGAGTAAGAAAAGTATTGAACCTTTGTTTGATGATCCTGTAAGCATCGAAAAACTGGAACTCTCTCAAGCACTCCTCTCTCAGCTCCAACAGATTCGCAAGGCCTAACTTTCCATAAGCAGCTGGCTCTTCCATCAACCTAGAACAATTTACATACTCATTAAATTTCACTTCCTAAATGGTGGCCAACAACGATGAAGTTACCAATCTAATAGTTTATGGAGGTCACTTACTGATAATATCCAGAATGAAGAAAGCCACTCAAGGAGTTTCATGAGGGTATATCTAGGAGTTTACACTATGTCAATAAACATTCTGAAATTACAACAGCTCATCTGTTCATCTAAACTGTATGAGACTCTTGTAATCATGAGGTGAAGTATAGTTTAGCATGGTTTAATGAGTATATAGATAAGAGTTTTACAGAGTGTTAATAAACATTCTAAAACTACTACAGCCAGCTCATCTGTCCATCTACACCATATGGAAACTTTGAAAAATGCTTTACCAGATGGAGTAGATACCTTGCCAGGTGAGCAGAAAATGCACGTGCAAATGCATCTCCCCTTCGTTTAGCATCTTCTGTTCCACCTTCACTAGCTACAGCCTACCAAGAAAGCACAAAGACACATTAAACATGAAACATCATTTCAAGCAAGAGCAACCATGATCTTTTAGTAAGAAAATCTTTTTGCCTCGTTTCTTCTTTTGAAAATTTATTGGTGAAGTTGTCCGAATCTCATTCTCATGCGTGCACAGTTAAAGTCATGTTAGAACTTATTGGTCAAATGCAAATACATGAAAGAAATGATAGGCGTGTGGTAAAATCAAAAGAAACTGAACCTGAACTTACTTTGCAAGAAATGAGCAACACATTAAAAATAGCCACCTTTCTGCAATCTCCCAAAGCCAAAAGAATAAAAAAAGAAAAACCAATACCAAACAAAATGCAGACGATTTTGAAAAAAAAAAGTGTAACACAATTTCAACCTATCCAGAAAAGGTTAAAAAATGAACCCTATACCTTATCAACAAGATCAGATAGATGCTCTTTTAGGACTGTGAACCAGTATCTAGAAAAAAAAGGCATTACACATAAGGTTACAGAAATTATAATGTTGACGATCATGTGATGAAAAAAAAAAAAAAAACTAAGGTATTGATTTGTAGCTTACTCAAGTTCACCATGATCTGATAGATCAACAGTATTAGGCTCATACCTGTCAACAGGAAGAAAAAAGGTACATTAAGAAACTGATTTTAACGGGTATCAAAACATTCAATCCAGATATTCAAGTACAAATATTTCAAGATAGCAGAAAAAATACATCATTACATACACTTTTGGATCTGCTAACAATGGAAACACCTCCAGTGTAGGCACAAGATGAAGCACACCAACATTTAAAGTGCTTGCATCAGAACGTAAGGAGTCACCGCTGGATGAAGGACGCTCAAACCCTCCAACACCAGTTGTCCCAGGCGGGACCATTGGCACAGGAGCAATAATCTCTGTACCCTTTTGCACAAACTTCTCCATCCAAGATATCTGCACAGGTATGTGAATTTAATGTTTGTGAACATTGCAGCACAAAAGTTACAACGAAAGACAGTTCTGCATAGAAATGAATGAGACAATATGAGGTTCACTTACCTTCTCATTCAGATCCTCTAGTGGAGGGCCATGAATCTTTCCTCCCACATAAGGAGCACCTAAGGGAAATCGTTCCACTAACTGGTGGGCCATCAAGTCATCAAGACCATGTTTTTCATAGCTCATAAATGCACCTAGAGCTCCTAGGAAGCCCTCATGACGCAAAAACATTGCTTGAGCCTGACCTTGTGACCTGAAAGTAGAAAAGAATAAGAACAGGGGATGAAAAGACACACATGGTCAGTGTCCACAGTGTAAAGAACTAATTCAGTTTTATTGAATCTAGAAAAGAAAGATAGTATGGGTCTCCAGACCTTGAACAATATACCAAAAGATTCGAGATGTTTACCAGAAATGAACTGCAAAAGATATAGTGTCCATGGTGTATGCATGACCCCTAATAAAAAATCCTCCAAAAAAGATCCGCTTGATCCCATAACGAAGTGCATTCAAGTAAGAAATCTACCACATGGGAAATCAATTAGGACACCAAAACTAAGCATCCAAATAAAAAACTAATACATGAGAGCTGACACTTGCACTCCATCTTTCACGCTAGATAAGGATTAATACACAGAATAGGGTGAGACTAAATGAGATTCTTGTCATCTATAAAAATAAAAAAATAAAAAATAAAATTCAAGCTGCTAGGATAGTCCTCCTTGCTGGAAAAACGTCTATGCACTACCCTCAAGCTGTGGAGTCAAGGTGACTAAATATGAGCGCAACAATCCTCACAGTCATTATCTGTTCAATTTGTCTTTTCCACAGAATATAAAACAAGAGAAAATTGGATCTACTGACAGCAAATTGAAATAAATGACATTTCAACTCCAGTGAATACTGGAGATAACTTCATAAATGTCTTACTCTGCTGACTCCTAGTATTGCCTTTTAATTCCTCCCTTTCCAAATTAAGGTTTTGGGTACCGGGCCTTTAGTTCAATGGCCACATAGGGTGGTTTGGAACATGAGATCTTGGGTTCAAGTCTTGTTGGGGAAAAGAGTGTAGTGTGCTTGTGCAATCAGCATTGAGAATAAAAAAATATTTAGTTTAAGTTTTGATTCAACAGAAGTTTATCATGCAGGGGCTGCAGTAGCTGTTTCTGTTGGTAAATTCCATGACAGCACACCAAGAGCACAATATGCAGCTAATCATAATTTTAGATGCTTTCCTCTTTGCCATTAAGAAACATTCAAACAATGCACCAACCAGGCATATATTTTGAGGAAGAGTTTGTGAACCAATGGATCCATTTACTCCTGATGTTAATAACACGGTTGAGTTGATTGCATTATGACAAAGATAATTTAATCAAAAGAACCAAAAAATCTTAGAGAGAAAGTAAAGAGAAAAAAAAGAAAACGAAACACTTTTAAACTGTTGAAAACCTTTTACTTGCATAAAATTTCCAATTTCTTTCCATTTGTCCCATTTTTTCTCTAACCAAACAGCCTTAAGGTTACAAACGTACTCTTAAAAACCTGTCTTTAAAAATCAGAATGGACTAGTCTAGAAATAGAAATGCTACAGGGTTAACCTAAGTTCCACGAGATGCTGGGATTTCTATCTTGAAACACAAGTACCCCCCTTCCCCATTTGGTTCAACCATCAGAGCTGCCCTTTCCTTTTCTAAAGGAAAAAGAATAAAAATCAATAAATATCAATAAGGGCATCTATTATAAACAAATAAAATATCAATGAAGGCATTTAAACATCTCACATCAGTAACTCATCATGTTAAAAATATCAGAGAAAGCTATACAAAAAATAAAAATAAAAGAAGAAGTCACCATGTAACTTATAACTTCTGTGTTACACATTACAAACTGTAGATATGGTTGGGTTTGGGTTGTAACCTTCAGCAGGTACATATGGTCCAAGATATCCAACTAATCACAAAACTCTTGTCTTAAGAAATGTAGTTGGATCCATATAAAGACCTTTTCTTCAAGTTTTAACTCATGCATATGTGGGTCAATCTAGTCCCTTACCTCAAAAGCTAACAATGTTGTTGTTTTATGCAATTTGCCTTCAACAGAAAATAAAGGAGTAGTAGGCTTTGAGCACTTCCTACCTGCCCAATGTTGTAAGAAATCATTCGCAAGAGAGAAAGTGAAATATCCGCAGGTCTGTAGTCTGAAAGGTCCTTATTATCAAAAATAGTCCTTCCAAAGCTAGAAGCAATAATTGATGCAGATAGACCAATCTAAAACCATTCAAAAGCATTTGGTCATTATATGGAAATGAGATGCATCTACCAATCAAACTGTTGTGACGAAAGCCTCAAAGAAAGTGAACAATCGTGTAAAGTTTCCCTGCAAGATTGCTCATAATAGTTGGAATTGTCACCACCATCAACATCCAGGTGACGATTACTTAGTTTGAGATCCAATTCAAATAATGGAATAGTTTCTGATCATATTTGTTTCCGGTTAGCTATAGTCAATCCATCTTTCAATAAAAGTCATGTGAGCAACAAGATATATACCTTAGCATAGTCCACACCACCATAAATATCTCCAACAAGCATGTCTACAGCTCTATTATCACCACGTTGACTAAGCTCAAGCAGTTCGTCAAAACTGGAACAGAAAAAGAATGTGAAAGACATTTAAAATGATATCAAAGAAGTTTAATATTACACACACACACATACACAAGAAAAAATAACAAACAAAAACAAAAAATACCTCTTGCACTTTGTAAGAAGTCTTCCTAAACCCCAATACGTACCACCTCCAACATTAGTCCCACTAACACGTTGGAGGCTTCCATCTCCATCCACCTATATCAAACCAAGAAAGATGAATAACGTATCTAAGCTTATAGCTAGACTAATGATATAAACAGATGAACAAGAGGAAAAAAGAGAGTATACTTTGATCATGCTAACACCAGAGCCAATATTAACAAGAAGATAAGGAAACAGATCATTCTCATCAATCTGCACAAATTCTTTCTGACCATCCATATGTGTAAAAGCTTCATGACGAATGGCCTATCAAACCCAACATTAAAAGAAACAAGCATTAATGTTTTATGTATAAAAACCTGGCAGACGTGTCCAGTATTAGAAAAATTATCATAACCAAAGATAAATATGTCAGTAAGGGATCCACCTTAAGCAAAAAATTAGCACCAGCAACAAGGCAATCCATCTCATCTTCTTTGTCAAGACTAACCCCAAGCCTCTCTTTAAAGATATCAGCATATTTGTATGCTCCACCACCTGTGGCCTTCTCAGAGATTATACTTAGATGTAGATTCACAAGAATAAAAAACTGAGCTCACAAGAACAAGCCATAGGAACACAAAAAATCCTAAGAATGACAAACATACAAAATTACTTTAAAATCTGACACAGAACACTTAAAAAAAGTCTCAGCATAAGATTACCTTAATTATAGTATCGTTTTCACCAGCTAGAGTGCCAGAACGCCAGGAAGGTGAATCTTTTCCTACCAAAGTTCAATCGCATCAGTGCTTGAACACAAAAATTGGATGTAAAAGAATTGCAGTTGGTTCATGACCCTCAGATTATTTTCACAGATAAAGTGAGAGATACAACATAATTCATGCAAACATCAAGTGTATCTCAGCTAGACATACCACCACGATGTAGCTGATTTGAGGAAATAAAATCCAAACATTCATTGACCTTGTTGGTCTCAAACTTCACAAAATGGAGCCTCCCACCAAGAATACAATATCTCCTTGTACCATTGGAGAAACCTAGCTTCTCCTTCATACGCCTCTTCCTCTTATCATCAGCCGGCTGATCTTCATGTCTTGAGAAATAGACCAATTTAATAAGAGACCCTACAACAACCATAAAAAGTCACAGTTAAATACCATGTAATGCATTTGCACTAATAAATCCATAACAACCACAGGTAAGGACACTTCAAAATGATCCTCACACAGAATCATAATGAACACCAGCTATTAGTTATATTTAGACTCGCAAGCTATGCAGCACATATGGGGGAGCATTCGTAGGTCAGCAGATCATAATCCACATAAAATCAGTAAATCTCACCAGCTACACTATTCTTTGCATGAGATGACCCCACAATTTGATGTTCTGATGCCACATCTACCATAATTGGGCTTCTGGGAAACTATCGATGGCCAATAAAGAAATATACAGTCCATAAATAATTCATGTAGAAGATGAGATTTCAAAGAAATTCATTCTTTTAGGCTCAAGTTTTGCCATATTTCCAGGACTGTCTCCTAGAACTTAAACTTATAGAAGTATACACAGATTGAAAACTGTTTTATGGATAAGAAAGGCCAAATTATAATCAGGTAGATCTTGTCATACTTCTTCTAGATGGTCCATCTATAGGAACCCAGCACTATACTTATCTTTTTTTTTTTTGCCTTTGGAAATCATTCCATAATTGACATGGAACAAAGCGTGATGAGGAGTGAATTTGAATTGTTGGGCCAAATGTCGGTTTTTTTGCTTTTGGAAATCAGTCCATAATTGATACGGAACAAAGCGTGACGAGGCGTGAATTTAAATTGTTGTGGCCGAATGTCAGTTAATTGCTAGAATTAGAAGGAGAAAGGAAAAAAATAGAGAGAAAGAACGAAGAATTGGGAATGAGAAATAGGAGAATTGAGAAGAATAAGAATAGAGAAGAAAGAAGAAGAAGAAGAAAGGGGCGAGAGAGAGGGAGAGACCAGAAACAGGGAGATTTTCATAATTCATCATCAAAGCTGAATTCATCATCACAATCTATAAATAACTAAATTTAAAATTTAAAAGAGATAAGATCACTATCTGATTATATCCAATAAAATCATGCCCAAAGCCTAATGGGACGATGCATTTGTTGGAGCCCTTAAAAGGGTAGTCAGTGGTGAAACATATTGTAATGGTGTAGATAAGAAACAACTAGAACCATAGCTACCAATGTAGTTCTGGTGTGTCTTACGCAATTCATCACCTTTGAATAGGGAGTGCATAGAGTAAGGATCCAATCTAAACATAAAGAAGATGAGTAATACAATAAAATGAAAACTTAATTGCATATCCTTATTATTATCATCAGAGCCTTGCCCCAATTATGTTGTGATCTAGCTGCCCCAACTATATTGTAAATGACTATATGACTCCATTAGCTCTATCACTTGCTGATATTGTCCTACATGGGCCTTCTTTTAAGTGTTTTTCGCTGCTTCTGTTTACATTACTTCTGATCTTCCTGTGTTTCTTCTCAGTCTTCAACCCTTGTTAAACAAAAACTATTAAGAGGTACACAACTAGGCCTTTGACAAAATGACAAAGCATCTCAAACCTCAGCTTTACTCTCAAATTTCAGTAATATATTCATCTCTAGCTCCATATGAAAATGCAACTTGGTATAAACCAACTCTTTGGTAAAAAACTGTACTAAAAACATGTTAGATTTATCCCCATTTCATAGTCAGCCAACATTTACATAGACAATATTAGCAAACAATCATGAAGGAGCTGGTGTGAGCAATTTTTTGTTATGTTGCCCCAAGTCAAATACCAAAACAGTTGCCAAAACCATTATGAAGTCTTTGTAAAACTAAATGTGCCATTCTGGCATACATGATAAAAAAATTCCACTATTCCATTCACCAACACATAAAACACACACACACACATTAAAGAAGAAAAGAAAAAGACCAACTACATCGCAGATCAAGTTAATCGACCCTTGAGGCAGTTGAGCAGATTATCTTTCTTCTTCACTTTTGACAACGGTCCTTTTATTTTGGTTGGAACAGAGTGAACAAATAAGAGGTCCTTGCAAAAAGCAAGAAGACAAATACGAAAGGAGGGAGAAATACAAAAACACAAACATAAGCAATGGAAGAACTACGCGAGGGAAAAACAAGAGGGAGGAAGTCCCCACTAAAATTTGTTTCTGGGAGACCCCATCTCTTGCCGAAGAGTTGACCAAATTTTTGGCTTCTCTTAAATGTAGCCCAAAGTTGGGGAAAGATTCGTTGCTATGTCTTGAAACTCATCTGAGAACTTCTAGAGAGCAAATTATCCAAGGTAGCTATCTGCTTTTCAAGAATCTGTTCATGGCACTACTTAGCAGTTAGCAGCTCTTTAGTTGCCAAAGAGACATGTAAACCATACATATCCTCAGTGAAGTAGAAAGCACATAGTTTTTATATGCTATAGGCCAATAGAGGAATCAATTGATTAGCATGTATCTCCAAATTTTGAAGTGGATGAAAGTACAATTCATTTCAGGTTTGAAGTAAGGTGTAGAACTCGAAGAACAGATTGATAAACCACACGGTATAGCATTAGTTATCGTCATAAAAAAATTCTATTGACACCATGATAGAAAAGATACACCTCACAATAGTACAAAAGATACAAACAACAAAGAAGTTACATAATTGAGAAGTAACAACAGATACTAAAAAACAGTAGGAAAGGTGGTTAAAAACAACATAAATAAGATAGGATAAGGTACTAGAATCAAATCCCCAAATTAAGGGAGGAACAGAAAGAAGTAGAAACTACTTCAACACTTCCAGGAACCGATAACTTCCAATTGAACTCGAGAATGGATGCAATTAAGAAAGATATGCAATTGAGAATCATATTCCACATGGAATTAATAATGGTCATATTTTACGTTCTCATGCGACATATACAAAGCTGACAACAGAACAGAAAATACATTATGGTAATGGAGGAAAACAGAAAAAACTTAATACAGGAAGAGTTGAAAGTTTGGGAAAAAATAGAATCTGGAGAGTGGAACCAAATATTAAAAAGGACAGAATAATTGCAACGATAAAGGTAAGCTGAACTGTAATCAACGTGAATATGGATAATTGCCATCAAATATTGAGAAAGGAAAGAAACGGCTCCAACACCAATCAGGGGGTACAGAATCACTTAACGCAAACAAGTCGCAGCACCTTGAGAATAAACTACTCAATTTGAAAGGGTTATAGCAACCAAGAAACAGAAAAGAGACTCTTAAACCAATCCTATCTCTTACCTCCAAGATCCAACGCCAGATGTGATATGTCATCAGACTGATTGGGTAAAAGAATTGTCGGATTCCTCTCCTCAAAATTGCCTTGAATTGCAGCCCCACTAACATCAAGCTGCGGCCGAGAACTTGAACGATGGATTTGGTTAGCCGCCGGCGCCATATCTCTCTCTTCCTCCTCCTTGTCGTTGTCCTTGTCCTCCCTTTTATTTTGGAACTGGGCAATTTGGTGGGTTTGTGTTAGATCGGCCATTAAGTCTACCAAACTTCCTTCTCCCTGCAGCCTACCTCCAACTGTCTGTGTAACCGTTATTGGCGGAGAACCATAAATCAGAGTGAAAAAAAAAAAAATCTCATGGATTTCTTTTCAGAAAAGAAAACATTTTCTAAAAAGTAAAAAATGTTAAAGGAAAGGCTAAAGAAACGGTTACACAAATGGAACCAAGAGCAAGGGCCTAAACGAAGGGAAACTAACAACAAATAAAACAACATGAAACATGGATTTGCAGAGCAATCAAAACACAAATGCATTTAAAGGAAAAAGATATGTCATTAATACCAATTCTAAAATAGAAAAATAAAAGAAAATAGGATGAAAACTCAGTTCGTGGACTGCTGTATTTATTGCCGGGCATCACGTTGCTGCGGCAATCAATCTCACTCTTGCATATGGAATTGACGTTGATTGACTGAAATAAGCTTACGAGAAATGAGAAGGGACAAATGCTATTTGTCTGTCCAAATTTCATCCATTTCAAATATCCATCAACATTATCTGTCTCCCGTTAAGCTTCAGATGAAAGGAAAACAATGGAACACGAGCAAGAAATAATGGAGAAGAAAGAACAGCGACAGTTCAACTGCCGAACTCAATAATTCTTCTACGATGAACCTAGAAATTATATCCAGCTCTGTTTAGATGAATCATCACTCGCCTTTTCCTCGGACCTCCAAGGTGAGACGAGAGAAAATTGGGAGCACAAACGGCTTGAAGGATGCTCGGCCTTTGCTAAACGAAAGGCTGTACTTATTGTCTAATGCGCAACAACCGTATTCAGATTAAACCCAAATGCTTGGCGCGTTCAAATTTCCATTTCCATCGTTCCATGCGATCAAAACGACATCCTAATCTCGAAATACAGCGAATGTGCCCTCCAGGTAGCTCATATCCAGAGTCATGTGAAACAATACCAAAACCCTAAACCCTGTTCTTGTCTACAGATGATCCGCCCCAAGTTGGAGAAGTAGAATGTTGTCAATGTCAAACAGCTGGATACCCGAGCGTTATTGATCTGATTTGTTGCCACTGGAATACAGAAAGAACGCCGAAGAAGATGCATCTCCGACAACTTCTACAGGGCCTGTTAGTTGACTGTGAAAGTGGCCCCAAAAGCGTTGGTGCACTGTGAATGTGGGAGTGAAAGTGAATTCGCAGGTAATTCACTTTCACTCGTTTCACTCGGCGGTTCGTCTGCCTCTCGCTCGGTTAGCAGGAAGATGACGCTCCCTCTTCTTCGATCGCCTTCCATCTACCTGCGCTCCCTGTTCTTCACTCGCCTGTTACCTGCGATCGCTCTCCTCTACCTGCCGCCGTCGGTCGCCTCTCATCTTCCGGCTAACCCTCTCTGCAACCGTCTCTCTTCCTCTCTGCAGGTAATGTATGTGCTTTGTGCCTGCTGCTGCTCATAATGACAAGCAAAAGACAGAATATCTGATGAATTTATAATTTTTGAATCTTCGGTTGCAAGATGCTTGTGTGCAGCCCAAAACTGAAAGTGCACTAGGGGCGAATGTTCTACTTCTCAGTGCTGCAGTCGAATTTCCTTTTTCTCGTTTCCACTTCTCTGCATATAAGCTTAGCGTGCTCTGCACTTCTATTCCAATATTCAGGCTTATTTTGCTCTTCATCTCATCGGTTTTAGTAGGTTCATGTGTACATTGCTTCATTCTACCCGGTGTTAATTGACGCAGAAAGAGTGGTGGATCTTCTCAAAGAGGATGCTGTAACCAATTTTCGCTGCTGTTTGATTGAGCATAGCTCAACCTTCTTGCGTCAGTATTTCGGACACGTTTTTATCAGCCCTTCTCGAACATTTTGTTGGTAATAGAACTCTACTGTATTGATCTTATGTCTCTGACTCTATGTTTGTTTGTGGTGTTTAGCATCTTTTCACCTAGCATCAAACTACATTTTGCAATCTTCTAAACCTGCTAGCTTTCATCCTTCTTTTATGCACATTTCTAGGGTTTAGGTATGTAGTGTGTCAGTTAATTATTGTCTATTTCTAATGGTCTGAAGGCAATAGTATGACTTACTCCTATCCTGCTAATTGGTTCTTGAGAAACGATTCCCTCGGATAATTAGGTTACTATAGCTATATATATGGTCTGTATCACTGTGGATCTAGCTGCAGGAACTATCTTAAATGCATGACACAGTACTTTTGCCACTTCTTATCGTGAGGGAATAAAAAGAAAAATTGGTTTTTAAGGCAAAAAAATGTTTGGAAGAGGTAACCAAGTTAGGCTCAGTCAGAGGTTTCTGCAGAGATGTCAATTTGGAAGCTATGGCAGTCCTAAAATTTAAGAGGAAACTCTTTAGAATATACTTTTAAAGTTGATATTGTGTGTCGTTTGTGGGAATACTCCCACATAGGTTAAAGATTGGAAAAGTCCTGCAATTTTAGTTGGGAAACTGTTTGCTAACTTTTGTGTATCATTTGGGGATGAACTTGGACCGAATTAACTGCATGATGTTGCTCAATAGTTCTAATGACATTATCCAACCAAATAAAAACCGGGACCTGTTGTAATCCCCAAATGTAAGAGGAAAACCTTTAGCATATAATTTAAGTGTGTGGAATTACTCATACTGGTTCAATATGTCTTATATCTGGTTCACTTTAAAGATCCCTGGAAGTAGATAGACGAAACTGGGGTTCATTTAACTGCTTAAACTCACAAGATTTAACATGTTGCATTTCAATTTGCATTGTGGTGTGCTCATGATCCCTTTCCTGGTTTGAAGGAAACTCGACTCTGGAGTTGGGTTTGCCTAGTTGCTATGTTGAGCTAATGTAGTCACTTTTCGTGGCTCAACTAGGACTCACGAGATGACTTTCATAAATTTGTTTACATGCATAATCTAGTGATTGAACAAAAGCCAGACAGAAGCATTTGGGATATTTAACCTTTTTTCACCAAGCAAGACAGATGAACCTTATGTCGAACATAAAGCCTGGTCTTAGTGCAAGCTTAGCCTGAATAGGTTTAGTTTGACACATAAGAGACGGGTTGATAGACTTTGGGTGAGTTCTTGTCCAATCAGTTGGTCATCTTCGCCTTTTTTGTCTATTTCATCATTGTCAATATTTTCTTCACTGGTCCAACACCATGTCACTGTTGCTAACTGCCATTTTTAGAAGCAACATAATTTATTAGATTCTCAGATGATCCTGATTCTCTAGATCGTGTCTTAAGTTTGTTCAACAAAAGAAATCTCTGAGTTATCTTATTCCCAGTCTGCTTTGGTATATTTCACCTAGTTTTTGTACATTCAGGGTTTATGGCTTCACTAAGAATAGCTTTGTCCTAGGTCTTTTGGTATACAACCTAATTAAATAGTCACTCTCATCTAGTTTTGTTTGTACTAATTCTATGGAGGAAGCGTCACCTGTTTCTGTTCACATCATGCAATTTGAGAATTGTACAAACTTTTTCTTGTATGAGAGTTTATACATCCAAGTATGGTCTAAAAGATGAATTGTCCTTTTTCGCTGCCTCAAATGTATTTCTTAATGCATTATATAACCTATGATAGTTGGAAGAGTGAAGTGATGAATGATGGTTATTGTGAGGGAAATAGTCTTATTGGATTGTAGTTTGCAATGAATTCACTTACGTCACTCTCATGTTGTTTCTTTTGGATTAATTCTAGGAAGCAAGCATAACCAGTTTCTATTCACATCATCCAATTTGAGAATTGTACAAAATCCTCTATTTATGAGATTTTGTACATTCAGTATGTTGTAAAGGATGAATTGTCCTTTTCTGTTGCTTCAAAAATTACTTTGTTATGTTTCTTAAAGCTTTATCTAACTTGGCATATTTGGAAGAATGACGTGATAAATGATTGTTATTGTGAGGGAAATATTCTTAGAATACTTTATGTCTAGCATGTCTTATGTTTGCAATGAATTGTTCAAAATCTATTACAACATGGATAAGTTCTGCTTTGTGAATTTAAGATGTCATATCTTTACATTTTATGCTTGCTATGAATACGTGAGTACCACGTCCTCCATCTGATTATGGGTGCTAGAAACATTGAATTTTTCAATTCTATTTTGCAACTAGGTCTTATTATAATGCACCGGATCTCATCAGAACTCCGAAGTTAAGCTCATTTAAAAAAAAAATTAGGTCTTATTATGACAGTCTTATTATTCTTTTTTAACTAATAAGTCTTTTTCCTGTTTGTCCTTGAGTCATATTTTGTGCATTTTGTAATTTTCTTGACTTCCTCTATTATAATGGAGCCATGTTCTGGTCCTTGTTTTGAACTATCACTAGGTTCATGAATCACTCTTAGATTGAGAAGCAACTTCTTGGCTTCTTCCCTTCAACATCTACTTGCTTCATCTACACTTTTTGTATTTGACTTTTTTATTTCATTGATGAACTCTACAGGTACTAATCTGAGCATTTGCGAACTATTCTGAGTTGGTTGTGGATGTGACACTCCTCTCTTAAACAGTTGTTACAAGTGCCCATTCCCTTGTGCATAGGAAAGTAAAAGAATCTTACTGATGATATTAGCAACGAATATTCAGCAATTTCTTCCTACAAAATCTTGGCTGGTCAAGCATTAGCTGAAAGTTAGACGGATTCAAGCATCCAGAAGAGAAGTGGAGGGAACCTTCCTATCATTTGTTTGATGTGAAAAAAGTTGGTAAAAAACTTCAGTCTCTGTGATTGGTCAAAATCACCTAAATGAGTGTCTCCTTTGCTCAAAATGCCGGCATTATTCTTTGTACTGACACATGTTGGGAGTTGACTCTGAATCCAATATGGTTAGACTAGTTTAATATGATGCTAGGTTATTCTTCTACATTTTCAGTTGTGGCACTACTTGAATCTTTCCTTGTCCCCAAGGGTCCTGTTTCATTGCTTCATTTGCTGTTAAACACCTTTAATTCTTTAATTATTTCTGAACTTTTGATTTAGGAGTCCAGTCATAGGCATGTTCCTCAACGTATGCCTAGGAGGAAGCAATCTCCCATTAGTTCAGGAGTTTGTCTGATCATGAGAGCAAATTTAGAGATATCCATTGTTGACTATGTAACATGGAGATCAGCCAGTGCTGGAGCACTGCTCAATTAAACTGCTCTCAAATCTTTAAAGTTCTTGCTGCCATTTTAGCATGGTTTGCTTCAGCATGTTCACTTGATACAGCTACTTCAAATCATTGGAGTACTCTTTCTTGATGGATATTTTCTTCAGTATTATTCTATTCGAAGAAAGAATTCTACACAAGAATTCAGAATCAAATGGTTAGGTTGCTTTTAGTGGTTTTCTGGTGTTGTTCTGCTGCACTGTTCTACAGATGCCCTTCTCTGCCATGTTTCTACTCCAAGAAATTATCCATATTTTGCACATTGATCTGCAGAAGTTTCAGTGTAGGAAATAGAAATGGGATTACACATTCAATAAAGTTAATAGACTAATTTTATATAATAGAATATATTTTTATATAAATTAATGATGGTTAATCTTATATTTAATCACTAGTTTAGGAGTGTGAATTTAAACATTGTAAAAATAAAATTTTATTAACTATTTTGATATTATAAAAGTAAGTATTTGTTAAATTATTTTATTTGTATATATTTAATTAATAAATAATTTTAATTCAATTTAAAATTACTTATTAATTCATCACAAGTTAAAATCTATCTTCTTTTATTAATAAAAAAAATTAAGTACAACTATATTATAAGAGTTAACAGACTAATTTATATAATAAAATATTTTATATAAATTATCGTTGGTTAATATTATATTTAGTAACTAGTTTAAGACTGGAAATTTAAACACAGTAAAAATATAAATTTTATTAACAATTTTGATATTATAAAATTAAGTTTTTGTTTAATTATTTTATTTTATTAGCCATAATTATTTTTTAATTTATGACAAGTTAAACTCTCTCTTTTAATTTATTAATAAGAAATTTATCAAAATTTCTATCAAAATATTTAATTAATAAAAATTATATTTACACTTTACATAGTACTTTCCATTATGCACACTAACACAAAAAAATAACTCACTTTCACATTCATTTTTCAAAGCACTTTCTAAGTGTTCTCTCTTGACCACCACTTTCTTCTTGCAGGCGGGTGGGCCTATCACCTAAAATAGTTGGCTTTGCACTACATGATACGACTGATCTCAATAGGGCCGATACATGTCTGATTATAAGGTATCTCATATACATGAAAAAACTATTTTATTACCCTTTCACCATAAGTCCCACATATCTACACTATGAGGGGGAACCTTCTCCCCTTTGCTCGAGCCTTCAAGTTTCTTGTGAGTGATATAATCTTCTCTTCCATCCCCTCACATTAGTCGTCTCCTTCTTAAAAAAAATTAAAACTAGTAATCTACTATATGAAAGAAAGGGGAGAGTAACGATGAATAAAATGTTGGAGACGAGAAAGGTTTGTAAATTGTCACAAAGAAGACTAGTTTCGATTTTTTTCTCAAGAAGCTTGAGAGTGTTTAGTCTCTTTCAATTTAAGGGTTGCTTGATTATATATGAAATCACAAATTGGCGACTCGAAAGTCAATATAACTCATTTGATTCGATTTTAACTTGCCCACGAAGAGAGGAGAAAGAGAGAGAGAGAGAGGGAGTAAATGCAACATTTTGCCACTTTAGACCATGAAAATCATAGTGTGCTCCTCTTATGTATTAAGATGGCACAAATGGTCTTTGTGTAGGACTTGTAACTCGAAAGGTCAATTATTGGAATCAAACTTGTTTGCAGTATCTTCTATCCGAGTCTCCACAAACTCACCCATGTTCAGACTCAACCAACATGAGCTCGGCCTCGAACTCGGGTTAAAAATTTGACCCCGACCACACATGTGGTCTTTCTATTCCATCCCACGAGCCTCATGTCTGCCCGTTTGGTCGAAAAGTATAGCCTTTCTACGCCGGCTTTCGAGTCCGTTTGTCTCGTTTCTTTTCCGTTTCAGGCTATCCCAACAATAACCAAACTTCTACCCATTAGTTAACCTAAGTAATTACTTGAAGTTTATTTTCAACTTTAAATTCAATTCAATGATTTAATTCAATTTCAACTTCAAGTGTATTGGAAAACAATTTGCAGTGTCACCCCAAAATGAAAAATATGATGTAAACAAACATGATTATTATATTAATAATTAATTTAATGTAGAATTTAAATATATTAATATATAAATTAATTAAATAAAATATGATATTAATTAATGATTACAGTTTATTGTACAATAATACAATAATTATGTGTGACAATTAATTGTGCACTGATTAATTATAAAAAATAAATATATAAAAAGTAAAAAATAATAGAAGTGAATATAATAAATTTATTTATTTATTTATTAATAACATATGATATATTTTAATATAAAAATGAATAATTAAACAAAAATAATTGACCATTCTCAAATCACTAATTTAATAAAGTAATAAAAAATAAATATAATAAATAAATAAATATATTATATGATCTTGCAATAAAGGGTCGTCGTTAGGCTCGTTTCTCCCACGTATTCACGTGGGGATATACCATAAAAAAACACCATGTGGAAAAGGTGGATTTTTTTGTTTGCCCAAACAAAACCTTTATTGCAAGATTCCCACGTGCTACAATTCCTCAGAGCAGCGATTTAACCACGTGGGGGTTTCCATCTCTTAACCGCAAAGTGCGCACATCCTACATCGTCGTCAACCTAGAGTCTCTCCTCGCTCCATCCGCGGCGTTAAGCAAGAAATCCACCACGACTGAAAGTAAACTCGTAACAGATTTCTATCCATTCCATATATTGCAAACAGAAGAAAGTAAGCTTGTATCCATTCCTCATCTTACAGGAGTACTCTAAACTATAAATTTCTTTCGTAATTACGTACAAGATGGTCTTATTTATTCGAACTGCCTGAAATATTTACTCGTTGAACCAGAGGTTCTCCACGGACCAGAAACCCTCAATGGATTCGGTGGGCATGGTGGAGGAGGGCTGAAAGGCTTCTGGGTTCTCGTCGAGCCAAATGGAAGAATAAGTTTCCGGGGGACCGTCGTTGGTGCCGCAACTGTAGCTGGTGCTTGCGTCATCGAGGATGGAGTTGTACTTCGGGTTGCTGTAGGGCTCCGCCTGTCTGATCAGTTTCTGGATTCTCGTTCGCCAGTAGTTCTTTATTTCGTTGTCGGTTCTTCCTGGGAGCTGCCGAGCGATCTTCGACCACCTGTCAGGATTTTCCACAAACCGTTCTTAATTCATTAGGTCCAAAATCAATGAAGACCCAGAACAGTTCTGAAGCATCCGATCCAGTCAAATGACATGAACAAGAAGAGTTAATTAGCAGAGGACACTTCTTCTTCTATTCCGGAAACCAACTACCTCCAGTGACGGATGCGTTTTTTTTTTTTTCCTCCATTCTCCCTCTCACTCTCTCTTTAATCTTCTTTCATGCAAAAAATTTCAGAGACAAGTCTTTGATTGGAGGGAGTCAAGTTCATATTTCATTCTGTACACGGAATCGCTTCTGTTCTTCTCTCTTTTTTTTCTAAACCTCATTCCAGTTGAAAGTTAACCATTTCATCGAGCAAATTAAATTACTTTTTACATGAACAATAAACCTGTGATCTTTCGATTTAAAGCTTCAGAAAGCCAGTAGAAACTGCGGAACAAGTTCAAGACAGAGATTCAAACATGAAATGACTTAAACATTGAAAACACATTAATTGAAAACGCCAATAAAATCGATTTAACATAAGAAAACCACATCATTAATGAAAATCGAGCAGAACAGTGCGAGAAAACATCTATTACGCTTAAAATGGTGAACTTGACGCCCTTCGAAATTTATAAAACCACCCCTGTCGTCCTCGTAAGGACATGCATGCAGATTGCAGGATTAATGCTAGTCGTATAGAAGAAAGTAACCAATTAATGCTTCCTGTCTAATCACTTTGCTTTCTTTGAGAGTTTAATTCAGAAACCAGCAAATGAGAATAAATAATTTATTTATAATAATTTTTTATATTTTAAAGAAACATATATTAAACAAATAATAAATTAATTAGGTAAATTTGAATTTATTCTGGCTGATACAATGAAGACCAAGAGAAATGAACTAAAGAAGAAAGATTTCTAGGGTTTGCAGTTCTCAGGCCTCAAGATTCCCTGACCAACTTGGGGCACAAAAAAATCTAATTATTGTAAATATTTCTTATTATTTTTGAGTTATGAAGGCAAACAAGGGAGGAAAAGCTCACCTGTTTCCCCACCTAGAGTGTAGCTCCATGATCAGCATCTGTTCTTCAGGCGTGATGTTCCCCCGTCGAACGTCCGGCCGGAGATAGTTCAGCCAGCGGAGACGGCAGCTCTTTCCGGTACGCTTTAACCCTATTCCCACAAAATCCAAAAACAGAAAGAGGAAACGTAAACAGCTCGTTCTATATATCTTGCACGTAGCCTCCATGAATCGAAAAAAACGAAGAAGAATCTTTCGTTTTTGCTGTCATGAGAGCTGGGAAAAGAAAAGAGTAGTGAAGAAGGCGATCAGAGAATAACCTACCGGCAGAGCGAGCTAGAGCGTTCCAAACGCCCTCGCCATGGTTGGCGATGTAGTTTATCAATATGAGGTCCTCTTCCATCGTCCATGGGCCCTTTCTGACCTCCACGTCCTGGTTACTGCTGGTTTTCTTATCCATTCTCTCGGGTCAGAGAGAAGAAGAAAAATGAAGAGTGGCAGACAAGGTAGGGTGAGGAAGAAGGATGGTAGGCAAATGGCTTTATAGACAGCCCCATTCATGAATATCGACATAATGAATTTCTAGCTAAACACACGTGCCATGCATAAAGATGCATTCAATTAAGTTCGTTATTAGTTGATTAATGCGTATTTACTTGTCTAATATTGGGGATGATTCGGGTACTACACTTTAGGCCATGTTTGGTGTTGATAGGAACCCCTGAGAAAATAACTCCTAATTGGAAAATTTTCATTCGATAAAAAAAAAAAAAGGTTTATTTGTTTATGTCGGTTTTAAGGGATGGAAAAAAAATGTCACCCCAATTGTTCGGGGTATTCCAAATTTTTTTTAAAAGAGAATAAGAAAATGAATTATTATTATTATTATTATTATTGGTCGTAGCCATAAGCCAATGAATAAAATTTTTACGCTGCAAAAGTGAAATAAAATTACTAATTTTGCAACGACAAATAATGAAGATCGATCATATCAATGGATTTTCGATGGCCACATGTCGTTCCGATTACATGAAGAGAAGGAATGAGACTGTCTCTTTGTAAAACTAAACGAGTTCCATCGATCCTGCCCATATGATTAAAAGTGATTCACCTTAGGGGCGTTAGTCCACAATGAACTTGAATCGAAGTAAAATGAATTGATTCAACTTCAACTCATGTTTGGGTGTTAGTATAGAAGAGTTCAAGTGGCTGGAAAAACGATTTTCAGTGTTAGTGCCCCCAAATGAAAAATATGATATAAAGGAGAGAATGAGTAACCTTTTTATAATATACTTAAATAGAACATATACCTAAACATATAGTTAACAAAAATAAACGTGGTTACTACACTTATAAGTGATTTAACGTGAAGTATTAGAATATATTAATATCTTAATTAATGAAAAACTATATTATATTACTAGATGTTTATAATTTATTATAAATTAAAACAATAATTACGTGTGCCTAGAATAAATTATACAAAATTAATAAAAAAATTAAAAACTAACGCAAGAGAATATAATAAATAAGCCTGATGGTTTAATTAATGATAACAATTGGATAATTAAACCAATTAATGATTACAGTTTATTATAAATTAATATACTAATTATGTGTGACTAGAATAAATTATTTAAAATAAATAAAAAAGTTAAAAATAACATAATAACATAAGTGAATATAATAAATAAATAAATTATTTTGTAATAACATAAGATATAGTTTAACATTAAAACACACTATTTTAATACAAAATAAAAAAATACATAATAAATAAATAAATATATTAATTTACCAATAACATAATATATATTTTACATATTATTAATTAATAATATATTAATAAAAAATGAAAAACTAATGGTTTAATTAATTGGATAATTATACCAATTAATGACGATGGTTTAAATTTTCCTAACTTAGAAAAAATTAAACATTGTCTTCATCTTCCTCAGGGGCGGGCCAGTGGGCAACGGTGATGACGGCGGGCAACGGCAACGAAGGTGACGATCTAACGGTACACCGAGAGGGAGAAAATAGGGAGGTTGAGAAAGAAGAGAAGTCGGGAGGTCGGGGGCTCTGCGACAAAGGCTCGGCCTCCCATGCTCTGCGACAGAGGTCGAGAGGGAGATCGAGAGGAGGGAGGAAGGAGGGCCGACGGGGGGAGGGGGGAAGAGAGGGAGGCCGAGAGGCTCGGCCTCCCGTGCTCTGCGACGGAGGTTGAGAGGGAGAGGAGAGGGAAGAGAAAAAAAAACACTTTGCTGAAGGATCGCGGAGGGAGCAGAGATCGTCTGGAGACGAAGGCTGAGAGGGAGAGCAGAATAGCTTGGGGAGGGGGGACGAAGCAACGCGCGTGGAAAGCTAATGATTCGCAAAATAGGTAGGAAACAGTTTTCCCCCGTTTTGCCTGAGCGAATGAAATGGTGTAATCTCACTTCAATTCAAGTCTTTTTATACTAATGTCATTTTTGTATGAACTAGGTAATGCGGGGGGAATTCATTCCACTTCATTGTGGACTAACACCCCCCCCCCCCCCCCCCCCCCCCCCAATTATATTTCATAAACTAACAAATCTTATATATCTAATAACCGGTGTTGTCGATCTAGACTGGTCGGCTGATGCTGGTGGGAATATTTAATGCGGGTACATATTCGGATCCTTAATCGGATTCAGGGGGTAAGTAGTCGGAGTCGGAACCTTACTCGGATTTTTTGTATTGAACCCGGGTTGGACCATAATTTTTAGGGTTAGGGTTTGTTCTATTTTGAGCTGCAACCTGGGCTTGTCGGGGGCGTTGAGTTTGTTTAAAACGTTGTTCTGTGAACAAAGAAGAAAGTTGTTGAATATTGAAATTGTAAATCGATTTAGAGAGGTTTTCTTTATGATTTTAGCGCGGATTTCTTGCGTTCCTCCTGTGATTCTTAGATTGATTTGCGTACAGGATAATCGTTATCCTGTCCAACGTCAATTGGTATCAAAGCTTCAGGCTGGGGAAGAAGCTAGGTCTCGCCAGAGACGCCGCAACGAGCAGTTAGAAGCGTCGATGAAGACAACGTCGTCTCTGTCGACATCACCATTGAGCTACCGCTCAACACTGCTACCTGAAAAACTCAGGATTCGACCAAGCAGAGCTCAGGACTCGACCGAGCAGTTACAGAAATAGAGCTTCGGACTCGACAAATAGCTTGAGCAGGTCATCGTCGCTGCCGGAACCGTCGCACGATGTCATCGTAGCCGTTGTCGTGGCCAAAACTACCGTTGTCGTCGCCGCAGATAGGGTTCAAAATTTACCGAATGTAGGGGCGCTGAACCTGAGGTTTCGTGGTGCCAAAACAAGGGTCATCTAAGAGAGGATACCTCGTGCGAGAAGGGAGGTCCTACAGCTGTCGGAGAGGGCCACCGGAGCGTCGCGAGTTCAAGAAAGAGGGCTCTGAAAGCCCGAGTTAAAAAAAAAAAATTGAGCTTGAAAATCCCGATTTCTAGAGGCATTTCATCAGCATCGAGGTATTTTCTATTTGGGGGAAAACCCTAAGTTATATTATTTTTTTAATAAAAAATAAAATAAAGTAGAAAAAAATTGTCTTCCATGGCTGGTGGTCGTAGCCGTAATGTTCAAGCGGTGATACATGAAGATTTTCGGATACCAGGTCAGGTGGTCGTCGCCGAGTTAACCCAGTGTCAAACGGCGCAGGATTTCGATAATCGTGAGATGGAAGATCATGATTCTGATACCAGGTTCAAAAATCTATATCGCAATCATGCTCGATTCTGGGAGCACCACGGTCAGGGAGATCAACCTATAGACCTCGGCTTTAGAGTGACGCTACCCGAGTTTTCTGGTACGTTACAGGTCAAGGGATTCATCGACTGGTTGCAGGAGATAGAGCGCATCTTTGAGTATAAGGAAGTCCTAGATAGTGTCAAGGTGAAACTGGTTGCCATCAAACTCAAGGGCAGAGCATCTGCGTGGTGGGAGCAGTTGAGGTGATCACGAGATCGGCAGGGCAAGACCAAGATCACTGATTGGGAGAAGATGATGAAGAAGATGAAGGGTCAATTCCTTCCTTTCAGCTACACTCAAACCTTGTTTTAGCGACTTCATTTGTTGCGACAAGGCTCGAGATCAGTGGATGATTACACAGAGGAGTTCTATTAGTTGATCGCCCAGAATGACTTATCTGAGATAGAAGAGCAGATGGTGGCACGGTATTTGGGGGAGTTACAACAGCCCCTACAGGATGTCCTCACTCTTCACTCTCTGTGGACCATTTCGGAAGCATACTAGAGTGCATTGACTGTGGAAAAATAGCAGAATTGAAGGCCAATGGTCAGAAGTGATCACAATAACCGACCAGTTCGCCCTCAGGAATCCCGTCCTGCCCAGTAGCCTCCCCAAGGTACTTCTAACTCAAATATTCGATGTTTTCGTTGAGGTGAGTCGGGACATAAAGCTACTGAGTGTAGGGAACCTACTAGTCAGAAGGGCAAAAATCTTCTGATTGAGGAAGACGTGGTAGATGAGCCTAAGGAACTTGGTGAACCTGTGTATGATGATGATGAGGATGGAGAGGTATTGTATGGTGATGGCCATGAGACTTTAGTTGTTTGTAAGAGTCTGTTGACTCCCAAGGGGGATTCAGGGGATGATTGGTTGTGAACCGATGTTTTCCACACGACCTGCACAATAGTAGATAAAGTCTGCAAGATGATCATTGACAGTGGCAGTTGTGAGAATATAGTGTCTGAAGAGGTTGTCCAAAAATTACAGTTGCAGACAGATCTTCATCCCAAACGTACAAATTGATGTGGCTAACTAAAGGCAGTGAGGTAGCAGTAAATAGGTGATGCCTCGTTTCTTTTTCCATCTACATGAAATATTTTGATAATGCTTGGTGCGATGTGGTATCTATGGATGCTTGTCATGTATTGTTAGGTCGCCCTTGGTAGTATGATTGTCGTGTTCTCCAAGATGGGTGGAGAAATACCTATTCCCTTAGCCTCACAGGGAAGAAGATGGTGTTGACACCTCGTTAGGCAAGAGCCACTCCTCTGCAGATAGCCGGTACTACTAACTTGCTTTCACTGTCCAGGTTTTTAGTAGAGTTTGAGCATGGAGACATAGCGGAGGATCCTCCTCCTGCACTGCCGCCCGAGCAGGCGAAGTTGGCCATTCCCGCGCATCATTTGAGGATTTCTGATGTTTTTCATGTCCCACCCTTGCATCCTTGTTTTCTGGGTTCCACTGAAACCACTGAAGCTATTATGAACTCGAGGGCGAGTTCTTTCCAAATTGAGGAGACTGATGCAGGCGGGAATATTTAATGCGGCTACATATTCGGATCCTTAATCGGATCCGGTGTAAGTAATCGGCTCCGTAATCAGATCTTTAATCGGAGTCGGATCTGCAGGCGGGTCTTTAGTCGGATCCATAATTGGATCCTTTGTATTGAACCCGGGTTGGACCATAATTTTTAAGGTTAGGGTTTGTTTTATTTTGAGCTGCAGCCCGGGCTTATCGGGGGTGTTGAGTTTGTTTAAAACGTTGTTATGTGAACAGAGAAGAAAGTTGTTGAATAATGAAATTGTAAATCGATGTAGAGAGGTTTTCTCTACGATTTCAGGGCGGATTTCTTGCGTTCCTCCCGTGATTCTTAGCTTGATTTGCGTATAGGATAATCGTTATTCTGTCCTGCATCACCGGTTCTACCTGGTTGAACCGAAGAACCAGACTCCCTTTTTAGTACTTAATAACCCCACTTTGGAATCCCACCTTGGTCCAATCAATAATTAAACCTGGTATAGACCAAAACCGACCTTCATATGGGTTATAAGGCAGCGTAATATGGAGCTAAACATGATGGATTGTTGAGATGTTATTATAACCGAACCAGCCATGAAACCCATAAAATCCTTGCATGCAATCGTAACCATCTATATGCCATTCGAGGACAGATGGAATTTGTTAGAATTTTGGCCAATCGTAACCATCAATTTAGAATAATTTTTTCCGATATTATTCAATCTGACAATGCCATATGAGCACATTTGTTCAATTTATAACAAAGAAGGGATTTGCAACAACAATCTATGTGCCATTCGAGGACATTTGGGACTTCCAAAGTTTTGGGCCCACCGACTTTTTCTTTATCGAGGAAAAATTATCCTTTTAATAAGACCAGACTTCGTGGTTAGATCTGAATCACAAATCTTATCTGACGGTCAGAAATTTAAAGTCTCTCCGCCTCCCCATGGCGTCCTTACCTTCGTATCGCTGGTTCTCTGCTCCCGCCAAAAAAGGCCAAACGGTTAGGTTGTTCTCTTGCCAGTCGAGTCGACTTTCCGGAGGAAAATTTCGCTTCTGCTTCTTCAGTCGACTGCAGTACCGATTTTTCATGTGGTTTCATCCTGTCGTCAGAGTTTCTCTAGAGTGGTAAGATCTTAGCACCACTGTGGTTTGGATATTTCGCGTTGTGTTGATTCCGTAGCTTAGGGAACTTTAGTGATCTCGTGCAGCACTGGAGTATAGAGTGCAGAGAAATAGAGTGAGGATCCAGTGAGGCTCACTTAACACTATCCTCTATGTTTTGCAGAACTTTCAGTAATTATTCTGATTGAAATTCTTATTAGGACTGGACAGATGGAGTAGTTAGGTTCACAACAACAAGTAAGGCTGTCATTTTTCTTTCATTAAGTTTCTATATTATTCCATGGTTTGTATGATTTCTTCTTATTTTTTGCACATTTTCCGTCAATTTGACATGGACTTGTAATGAAAGGAGGACAAATGGATTTGGAATATTAGAGATCACCTACGAGTAACACCAATAGATGAGAAAATTTGAATGCCAAGACGGAGATTTGGTAGTGCATCAGTGAATATGTTTGTCTGTGTTTTTGACAAGAACTAGGGGAAGGGTGTATGTCACATGGATGACTGTGGGCAGATTTAAAGAAAAACTATTTATCTTAATGGATGTGTCAAATGATACAATGGAGTGGTGGAAAGAAATTCATTAGATCCCAACTAGGTTCTAGGGATGATGAAGATTATGTGGGACCTTTGACGAGAGTCAAACCTAGAGGAGCACTCATGCCATGTTAACATGATTTTGGAGAAGCGTCTGGTGTATTTTGGGTGATACTTGCAGCAGAAAATCATATACAATTTGTGCTTATGGTATTGTTTCAGTCTTGAAAAAAGTATTTCATCAGAACCACCAAGGAGTCTTAGTTGTTGTCCTTCTCTTATGAGATTAAAATGCGTGATTGCTTTGTTTTAAAGTGAACCACTGAAAATTTCAAAACTGTCCCACAAAATTAGAGTATTTTTTATTATTTTTTTTGAAAATGGTGAGAATTTCATTAAGATTACTGCAGGGTTAAAACTTGAGAGGTTCATCAGAGCCAAAGTGGTCTTGCCCATAGGGGTCCATAAGAGGATCGAAGATGTGTTTTTTGCCCATGAGGCTCCCCAAGAGCATTGAAGATGTGTTTCCTGATTGTTTCATAACTTATTTTTAATGCCATGAGAGTTCGACCTGATTATTTCCCTACAATTTTTAATGATTCATTGCATTGCACTCCCACCTCTCATGTATGTTCTTACTGTAGATTGCGTTTTGCTATCAGCATTAGAGGATCAACATTTTTTTTTAGTTTAATTGACACAAGGTCTAGTGAACTGTAAAAACTTGGCCAACCATGAGTTTGTGAGGGCTCTTCTCCACAAAATCCAATTGTGATCTCAGTTCAGACTTCCCAACCAAGAAAAGCTCAAGCTTAGCCCCCCAGTGTTCAAGGCTGAGTTTAGCTTGTTTAAAGTATTTGGTGCATAGTCCTTTTCAAGAAAAAAGTATTTGTTCATAATAATATATACTGTTGGAAATCTTATTTCTTACCAACATCAAGCTGAGCTCAACACTTAAAGTTCTAGCCTAATAAGTCATGTTCAATACTAGCTTAAAGCTTGAGAAAAAGAAAAGAAACTTTAAACTAGATTAAGCACCACAAGTCTTGCCTTCTTTTCTCACATGAATCTTGAACAGAGAATAGCTTGCACATTTTTAAGTGTATAAAGGAAATGATTGCATTAAATAATTTATAATTCACTCTTGAATTGCACTAGTTATATTTGCTTGGATTTCTAATTCCTGTACTGCTTCTCCTGTTGTGAACTCAGGCATCTGTGACAAAGAAATATATCATTATCATCCAAATGTGGCAGAAACTATAATGGCAAGAAAGCTAAAGAGGTTACCTTCCACACCAAAGAATTTTGACTCATTCATGCATGAGTCTGGCCATATTTCGTCTTCTCCTGTCATCAAATAGATTAATGTTGAAATAGATTTCTGACTGTTGTTTTTCTAAGTAAATTTTGGTTTTTTTCCAGTGGAAGTGAAGTATCTTTCTCTGCCCAAGAGAGTTTTGAGAAACTTATGCCATGGATTACTCAATTTTGTCAAAAGGTCTGTTTTGCTGCATTATATTTAAACTTTCTGCTGCAATGACTAGTCAACTGCCCAACCTGTGAAGGATTCTAAGGCTGCAACTAGTTGGATCCCAGCAAGTGCACTGGTGGGTGGGAGTTATTGGGGGTTACTTACTATCATTTTGTTTTTGTTTTTGCAGATACTCACCTTAAAACTTCCTGTAAGTGCCATTGTATGCCATCTTTTGCATTGTTGAATTTTTTGTCTCTTCTGGCCAGGTTAGGCACCTGTATCAAGAGGCTATTTCTTACAAAGGTCAAGCATTCTCATCTTATTCATGATTTTATGTTTCTCTATATACAAGTATTCATATATGCACATATTTATATGTTGAATCTCTGGAAAAGAGAAAAACTTCAATGACTTGTTGTAATTTGAGCACAACGAGCCTTTATTTATAATAGAGGAAACAAGTAGAATCCAATTAAAATTAAACTACCATTGTCTTACTTACAGCCAAAAGTTAAACACTAAAAGATAAATCCTCGAACAATTGAACAACTGAACGTAAATAAAAGATTAACATAACTAAAACACCTTTAACTGAGACTCTTTTGTGAGACCTCCTCTTATGAGACTCCTGTAAGACTCCACCTTAATAATTTTGGCTCTGTGAGACTTCTTGATATGAGAGTCATGTGAGGCTCTTTCATACCTGCTCTTCAACACTCCCCCACAAACTGGAGTTTATGACTTCAACTTGTAAAGAAAAAGATTTTTGGTCTTCAATTTTCTTTTGCTGAAAAGATTCTTCATAGATGCAAAATTCTTCATCTTTTGTTCTCCCCCTTTCTTGTGTTTTTTTTCTTCTTCTCCCCCTCAAGCTGGGGATAAAAAGGACATAGAGACATAACTTGGACAAAACACAATATGGGAAAACAAAATTACTCCTAGCAGTACGACAAAGTTCCAAATACCAGTCAAAATGGTCATAGTCTGAAACACACTGTTTAATTTTAAAGGCGGAAAAAAGGAACGACCGTAGGGTACAACAAAGAGACTACTCACTTTTTAATGGTAGCTCAAACATAAATTACTTCTTGGGTGAAGAATAAAAGATTTGATTTGAGTTGGATGTTGGGAACACTCCTATACTTTTTAGGCAATGGGTTTATGCATTGCTCTATAGTGATGAAAACACAAGATGATAAACTAAAAACATGAAGAAAACAACTTTAACCGGAAGAAGGCGGCTGTGCAACACTCAATACTTCCAAACGAATCTAGAATGTGACTTTTTTTAAGTATTATTATTTTATTTTTTTGAAAAACTAGGGGAGATTATAACGGTAGAAGTTGATAAATTTGACCAAGTATAACTTTTTTAGAGTAACCACAATTTTTTGGAGTTGATGATGTGTAAGATACAAAACTAAGTAGCAAAAACATAAAACTTGAAAACAACATCGAAGCAGGATATGACATACCTTGAACGAGCACATCATGGAGTGATTAAGTTTGACCAAAAATCTCTGATTAGAAGAGAAATTTGGCTTAAATATTATGATTATAGGAGAAAAAGAAACTCAATTCACATTAATGCTTGGAGAGATAATAAGAGAAAAAATAAGAGAAAAAATAGGAAAATAAGAGATTTTCGGCAAAACTAACCTTTAGTACTTCTGATATCAATATCTCCCAAAATATAGATCAGAATCACAAACGATTTGTTTCTCAAGAAACTAGACTAAAAGAACTTTAATTTGATACCTAATTTGACATAAAAAAGCTTCATTCTTGAATCTTTTATGACCTCTTGATTTACTTCGTTTTGTAGCTTGACCCTTATTGACTCCAATGTGAACATCTCCTTATAGATAAATCAGATTGACATAAAATTTGATACCTTTCATTCAAGTATAACATTTTTTCTCTTAAAAAAAAAAGTATAACATTTCTTCAAAAAATATACTTATTTAGAGAAAAAGAATACGATAGATTTCGGATTCTGTAATCTGGTCAAATTGAGTACTCTATCTTGGCCAGCATGACTTGCGAAATTGATATCTCCCTCTCGAAAATTTAGATCAAGAAATGGTTTGATAAAGTAGAAAATAAACTTACAAATCTTTATTTTGACATATAAATCTCCATATAAAGTCTCATTCTTGATGGCATAAAATGGATCAAAAATTGAGGCTGTCTGCTACTGCTCGAATCTCTCTTGTTGCCTGAGCTTTGCTGCTTCAAATATCATTTCTCTTTGTAGAAAACTTCGATTGCCAAAATTCTTTTTGATTTGGAAAGTAGACTAAAAGATCTTTTCGTCAATATATAATTTGCAATATGAAAGGTTAAGTGTGAAAGTGCTAACGCCAAAGAAACAACGGGTACTGGGACAGGAAATGAACAAAAAAGGTAGAATACGAACCTAAACTACTGGAGATGATAAACTAAAAAAAGGATCACATTATCTCTGTGGGTTAACCGAGTCAACTACCATGTTGAATTTTTGGAAAAAAGAAAAACTTCACTAACTTGTTGTAATTTGAGTACAATGAGCCTCTATTTATAATAGATGAAACAAGTAAAATCCTATTACAATTAAACCACCTTTGTCCCAGTTACAACCAAAAGTTAAACGCTAAAAGATAAATCCTAGAACAATTGAATAACTAAACATAAATAGATGACTAACACAACTAAAATACCTTTAACTAAGCCTCTTCTGTGAGACCTCCTTTTGTGAGACTCCTGTAAGACTCCACCATAATAATTTTGACTCTATGAGATTTCTTGCTATGAGAGTCGCGTGAGATTTTTTCATACCAGTTCTTTGATGTTATATATATGAAATTGCCTTGGGATTGTACATTTTACTTTTTCATGTTTTAGTTTTATGTCTTTTGGTATTTCAGCTTTCAAGCAGTAGATGATTGAATAACCTGAGGTTTCCTGGTTATTTTATGTTTGTTTTAGAAAGTTATAGTCGAACTGCAAGTTAAGAATGCAAATGGACCAGGCTCAAGATTCAAGCATCTTGTTGGGCCAATGAGGACATTTTACTTCCAGATTCCCAGCCTCGTCATGTACAACTAAGCTCTGCTGTCAAGGATTATATTCTCAGGCATGGAAATACTCTGGAGAAGAAGTTTCAGATCTGCTTCTCAAGCAAGTAGGCTTTCTCAATCAATATGCAGGCTACTGAATCTTCTATTCATCCAAATCTTGGAAATATTCAATGTCTATGTTGAATAATCTTTTTGTGCATTTGTTGACAGTATAGATTGAATTTGAACCTAGAATCAGACAAGAGGAAGAAGAACAAACTTGTTTAACAATGGAGCTCTCTCAAATGTCCATTAATTTTCAGTTCACCTGGCAGTTATCATTATCATGCTAGTCAGAGTAGCAGTTTAGAACTATAAAGAGATATACAGTAACCAAAGTTATCCTATTGAAACATGTTTGACTCTGACAGTATTTAAATATGTCACAAGAAAATTATATTTAATATTTTATAACTCAAATTCATGACTGCAAAATTTAGTGACACATAGGTAGGAGTGCACGTGGGGTGGATTAAATAGGGAACCTTCCCCGACCTGGCCCACCCTAGACACGTGTGGGTTTGGAGCATGGACAGGTTTTCTCCACCTGATCTTAGGCCTTTATTAACATAATGTACTTAAATTTTTTTAAAAAGGACATATGTGAGGAAACAAAAAGTTTGGTTGAAAACTAAATGACATCTATGTCCTTCTTTCTTAAAGAAAAGACTGTAATAACGTTAAAAAAATAAAATATCTAATTAAAAATGGTGTTTTTAAAAGAAAAAAACCAATTCTATAGGCTGTCAGAGGGATAGGGTTTAGATTTTCAACCCCATTTCCTGGCCTATCACAGGGACAGTTCAGTGTTTGGAGTGGGATTGGCTTTTCAAAAAGTCACCTGGGTGTGCAGCCCTATCTGATATCATGATGGTGGCATTTTTTTATTTTGTAACTGCAAAATTGTTTCAGGTTTTATATTTCAATAGTAAGAGTCAATTATTTCTAATTGTTCCACTCGGACTTGTTTCCTTAGGTTCAGAGATATGTCCTTGAATCCATTGTGGGCCAGATGCTTTCATCTAATGATTTGAAGTTTCAAGATGAGTGTGCTTCCCATCCTGGGCTCCAAGCCAAAGAGACATGGTCAATCAAGGGAGGGTGGAATATTGCACCACAGACAAGATCACTCTAGTCATGGAGAAAAATGACACAGAGTTGAAGATGGGTTGAGGGGAAGAACCATTTCTTTTTTAAGACTGCAAACACGCATGAAGAAGATGATCGAGACAATGAAGAAGGTGAGGTATGTGATGGCATTTTGAACTTAAAAATATTTACAGATCTGAATTTGTGAGTTTTCCATGAATTCCTCAACTCAAAACTTGATGACGAGCCTATAGTGAGAACCCATCAATCAACAGGAGCTCTCGATTAACTTGGGAACCATCCTTGCATATTGCAATTTATCCCCTGTACATGCTTAGCGGATCTTCTTGTCAATTTGATCACAACTTGTTTGTATTAGCTTCATATCAGCAGATAGTGACTTGAATAGGTCCCGTTGTCTCTTCTGCACGATTGTTCTTGGATATTGGTGGCCTCCCATCCCCAGTACTGGCTGTGAATACCTGAGCCTAATTTGGATCTCGTCTGATACTCAATGTCAGCGGTAAGAATCGTTTTTGTGTCACCTATGGCCTAGCAACAAATTTGTGCTAGATTTTCGAGTGAATTATCTGAAGCTCGGGCATGGTAGTAGTCAATCCAAACTCTGCTACTGCTTGTCTTATCTAAAGACAGCTGCGATTCGAGGTGCAAGAAGTCAAAGAGTGCTATTTTCAGATGCCCCCGCATCATTCTCCATTTCGAGAGCAGTCCACTGTCTGGTGGTGGGGGTTAAAAGCGATCGTCTTGCAATTCTTAGCGGCATAAACTGTCCAGCAGATGAGTGGTGTATGCCTGCCTCCATTTAGGAATCTTGGAACCTAGGATGGGAGGGCCAATATCATTGAATCATCATCTTTCACATCTTCATCTTCGTGGGGTTAATAGCTAATACAATCCAATTAGGGAGAATAATTAAAAGTTCATTCGGTGCTTTTAATCTTTTCTTTTTTTCTAAAAAATATGCTTTTTGTTTGTGCGAATATATAAGTGCCACAAAAATTGTAGACTTATTTACTTGTTATTTGAAATTTTACATTTTAATGGGTGAAGAGATTGTTAATTGTTCCCTATTTTTTAGGTTTGACCCATTCCGACGTCTTTGATATATTCAAGAGACGGAGAACAATGGTTGAGAATGAGATAGATATACAGATCCATTTAATTCAGTTTTATGAATTTTATACATAATTTAGAAATTCGGGCTTAGAGATGACATAAAAAAACTTGCAGACAGGTGAGTTATTCACTCTTTCGTCCAGAAAAAGAAAATTTGTTAAGGTTAAACTTCATTTTTATCTCTTGATTGATTTACATTTGTCTAATTATGGAGGAAGTGCATATTGCGAAGAGGACCAAAATGTTTCTGTACCAGTGAAAACTAGTGTTTCATTCACTTATTTCAATTATCTGCCACATACTGTGACAATGGAGACCATGTAGTCACGTACATATATAAATTGATTGGAACAAAATAAAACACCCTTAATTGATTATACGGGTGGATGGAGTATCGCATAACCCAACGAAGAGGCTCCCTCTCTTCTCTTCCTCGGAGATCTATACGGAGAGCAAACAAAACAGAAGGGTAACGAGCTAGCTGCTAATCTCAAGCAGCTGAAGGAGCAGGAATGAAAGAGATTGCTGGTTCTGGCATGGACGCCATGATCGATTGCCTGGAAAAGGTCTCTCCCTCTGATACAGCAGCGTCGCCTGCCTTGAAGTCGAGGGATTCGTCGCTGTAGATATCCCACCATTTTTGTACTAGCATCTTGATGTCGTCCCTATCCATGTTCACTTCTTTTCCCGTGTACCTCCATGGCTTTGATCCCTGAATCAAGAAAATGGTTTGAGAAGATTACTCTGGTGTAGCGCTTCGAAGAGAGAAGTCTGCAGAGCCTTAAGAGGGAAGAGAGAATGAACTTACAGCAGCACAGTAGTGCACCACCTTCACCTTATCGAGCTCAACGTTCTCCGGATGTCGCCACAGCATCGCCAGGACGAGGTTGTACAGCAGAGGGATCGGCTTGTATGTTTTCTCAAAAAACATGTTCAAGAAATCCTGCCCAAGGTTCCGTCTTCAAACATTAGTGAATAAATGAAAAACGTTTTAGAGAAAGGAAGTGGCGAAGGTGCCAACAGAGCCTTGAAAGATTTAGAAATCCCTATTCTTATTTTCGTGATTTTGAATTTTAAACATGAAGAACACGGACAAATTGGACCCACCAACCAATGCCGAGTCACCAAAATTTCTGTGATGCAGAAATGCCAAGACTTCGTAATATTTCTCTGATGATTTTATTTTATGAATCAGACCCCATTCGTCATTTATTTCAGTACTTTTGTTTCATTTTATTTTCTTAAATTGACCAAAATTCGACCCAGTATACGTTCCATCGTGAGGGAAGAAGAAGGAATCCCATGCAAAGCTGTTAATAGTTCTACTGGGACACTGCGTGCTCTGCTAATCAAACATCATTCGAAGTGAAGAGGTGATTTACCTGCTCGGCGAAGGGAGTCGGAGGAGTGATTTGCAGGTTCTCGCGGAGGCTCTCGTATGTCAATCTGCTGGGTTCAAATACGAACATCCCGGCATTGAAGTAGAGCGAAGGAGGTGAACCCATCTCCGCCGGCCATGTTACCTTCTCCGGACACTGCTGGCAGTACCCGATCGAGTACTGCTTCGAGTGGCTCCATGTCTTCTCGCAGAAACAATCCATCACGGCGTAGAAGTACCCGTCCGGTGCATCAAACAGATGGTCTATGTTCTCATACACCTGGATGTCCGCGTCCAGATAAATCATCTTACTGTACTCTTCAAACTGCAACCAGATCATGAACACAAATTCACTTAACCACCATTCAATATCATCACAACGGAATCACTGATCACACAGTAAGTCGATCAATTGAAATTCGGAAGCTGGTTTGAATTAAAAGTTTTACTTACGTCCCATATACGCAGCTTGGAGTAGTTGATGACGTAGTAAGCCATGGCGAACTGAATCTGGTTTTCTGGCGGGTAAATTGGATCAATCTCACGAACAATACAACCCTGTGACCTGAGAATCTGGCGATGCTCTTCAGGCACGTCCGGCAAGATGGCCACCACCAAAGGGTAAGCACTCTTCACCTTACGCAACCCCTTCACCAACCCAACAACGCCCTTCACGTAATCTCCATTCCCAGCAAGAAACGTCACGTAAGCTCGCTTCGAATACCCAGTTTTCAGGGTCGAAACCTTGCCAGAACTAGACAGCACCTGCACTCCTGGAGCCATTAAATCTCCTCTTCTTCCTCCTCTGAGTGGCTTACAGAGAGAGAGAGAGAGAAGTGAGGACTGAGAAGTAAAAGAGCAAGACAAAGCTGCAACTCTACTAGACTCTGTTCCTGACCTTTCATTGAAGCACTCAGAGTACTTAAATAGGCTGCAAATGCGAGGCAAATGGGAGGGAAATGAAACGCAGATGAAATGAGGTGAGCCAACGTTAGTGGAAGGATACGAATGATTGTCATGCAATCGACCGTCCGATTGAGCCTTATCGCAGAACGGACGGTCGAGATGGCATTGTCGTCGTCTTCGTCGGGAGCAGAAGAGTCGAATTGGGAGTCCTTTTCGTTCGTAGAAGAAAGAGAATCCATCTCTTTTGGCCACAAACAACATGGCACGCTCAGGATCGAAAAATTCCCATCTTTTGATCCAACGGTTCATGTTCGTTAATTGACTTGGGCCCACCGCAACTTGTGCGAGGCTGCATGTGTTGGCGTGGTACGCCGCCGCGGACTACCGTCAAAGATATTTCCATTTTTTCAATTTTTGGGTTTTTTGCATGGGAAGAACAAACGGTAGCGATAGTGACCTTTAACCAGTGTAGGTCCCAGTTATTCGAGTAAGCGACTACCGTGGAGCCGCATTCGGTCCTTGTAAAAGCACGTGCGCTTTTCATCTGAGAGATGGGCCTTTACGTTTGGTCCGACCTGCCCACCCATGAAAGCGGTCTTCGGGGCCCCCACACATGAGATACAAATTTGGGTGGCCCACTTTGGAACAAATATGTTATTTATTTAAATAATCCAAAAAATAAAAAAATTCCAAGTTAAGATAGGATGACCATGAGACGGTGAGACTAATGAGAGTTTCACGCTCATTGTTTCGTCTCCAGTCGGACACATATTGACCAATCATTTTGTGCCATATGGATAATCAAAGATTCGCCGATAGTTGATCAGGAGAAGGGTGATCACGAGGACTAGGCAAATTGATAGTCTTGTCTTCTTCGCCTGGTTATTTAGTTACTTTTTTTTTTTTTTCCCGTTTTGAGCATCCACGGCAGCAGATGGAAAAATTGCCAACTTGATGGGATGATTGGACGTCCGTCCAATTCCCCATCTCAACAGAATCGTTTGCAATGTGTCTTTTGCTGCGTCCACTTGAGATTGAAAGCTGTCTTTTCTGGAGACTTCCAAGTTCCAACGCCACGACGTTTGAATTCATTTTCTGGCCTGTTAATTTCCCATTTCTCCGTTACAGGAATTCTAGCTCTTTTGTGGGTGGGATTCGCTTCCACTTTTCCAATATTTTCACAGTGACTGTGCGAATGAAGTATGTGGAAACAGCAAAGAGAGAATAATTTCCTGCACTTTTGTCTTTGCCGGGGACTTCAGAACTTCAGACATTCACTGGCTCAAACTGCTAGGTGTATTACTACTTCCAGATCGAACCAAGCCCTTATTCCCACGAACCACGGAAGCCACGTAGAACCCAATCCGACGTGCATTCAAACTGATCTAATACAGTCAAGACTTCGAATGGCCGAAGAACGGGGTAGGCTCGCGCTCCGTCTCTGTCATCGACCGCCACATATCCGTCTCTCGAGCTCCGGATGTTGATGCATTTCGTCTGAAACGTAGAGAACAAAGGAAAATTATGTGTGCAGAAACAGGCCCAGCCTCAGCCTCTAATCTTGATATTTCCTCCTACGTGTTCGCTACTCCATGGAGTGGAATCGGGACCAGTTCCGTTCATGGCTCCTAAAAAATACATGTTTTTTATTGGTTATTTTTGTGAGTACTTTGAAATGTATGTGAAATTAGCAGATTTAACCTAAACGTTCATCCTTACACCCTAGTAAGAGGATAAATGAGAGTCTGTTTGTGTCAAATAGGTAGGAAAGAGTAGAAGAAAATGTCTAGAAAAAGTTTTCCTCATTTGGGACATTTCTAGGGATAGAGGTCGTGATGACTTTTTTTTTTTTTAAACACTAATGGGTGAGCCTTTATGACTTGACTTAGTATTACTACAAATAGTTTCTGCCAGACTTTCTGATACTAAGTTCCACTATCAATTTAGGCATTCCAATGTTTAACTCTTTGATTTCTGTTAGCAAATGGGCTCAAGCCCATACGACTAAATAAAGCCCACATATCCAAGATATGTAGAAGATGGACTCAAGGCCCACATACTAAGGAGAAAGCCCATAGGCCCAAATAGTGATGGCAAAATGGTAAATAAAGAGTCATCTCGTAGAGATGGCATTGATGTAATTAGTTAAAGTTTTAGGGGCATATTTGTAATATTTTAATTTCATTAATCTATAAATTAAACTTCAGGGGAGGGTTAGGACACAAGTCCATAACCTTTTCTTGTTTTCTCCCCGTGGGTGTCTTTTTTTTTTCTATGAGTTAAATCCATAAAGTCCTAAAAATCAACATGGTATCAGAGCATTGATTTTTTCGACTCGTACCTATGGTGTTTTAGGATTTCAATTATTTTTCCATGGAGCGAAGAAAATGGTCACTGAACTCGGCCATCATCACTCTATTCAGCTAGTCTGGTAATTTTTTTTCTTTTCTCTTCATTATAGAACTTTTGTTCCACTGTTCTGGAATTCAGAATGGAAGAGGATTGCAGCTGCTGTAAAAGAAGCAGTACGGGAGGTGGTTATTGTTGCAAAATGATGGTTTTCTATTAAAGACAACTGTTACATGATAGCTATTGTTCTTGAACGGCAGATGTTTAGAATTCTGAGCAGTTTCCATTAGTTTGCTGGTCTGGTAATGTTCTGAGTCACGACAGAAGCAGTTTTGACTCTGTCTGGGATTTTTTTTTTCGATGAAGAGAATGGGTCTCTGGTTGTTGGCTAGTCGTTAATCTTCATCCCCCGGTATACTGCAGCAATGGTGTTGTTGAAGTTATACTGATTCTCTGTTGTTGAATCTATCTCTGCTCCACTATTCTGGTATCTCTGCTCCGCTATTGTCCGGCAGTTGATCACTTCAGACAGCAATTCCATTACTTGGTAAACAGGTTGTTGACTTCTGATATCCCTGCCATCAGACTGAAGTTATTGTCATTCTCTGTCAATGTCCACTGATCAATGGAGGATTGACTCTTTTTCTTGGCTGGACCTTGGCTGGCAAAGCGTGGCTAGTTCGATCTAGCCTATGTTATTCGAGCATTGGCATCTGATATTTCATTCCAGAAATTGTTTCTGCTGGCATTAGATATTTCATTCCGGAAATTGCTTTGGTGATTGAACAAGCTCACCAGATATTCAGTGAATCATATCTGGTCTATCTTAGCTTCCTTCTGCCAACTCATATCTTAGTTTCACTTGATCTATCAGACTGCTGTAATCCAGTTCAGACCAACTATCCCGAGCTTATCTCATTTTACATTGCTAGACATAGAGACAATTCCAAGTCACTAATTCATCATAAACACCCCAGCACCATTGGAAAGCTCTCTGCTGAATTGATCTATTTCTGGAAGTCTTTCGATGGCTCGTCTCCTCTGATCAGGCTTACTGCTGCCAGCATCATGATTGATCTTCGCATCCTATCATTCCATTTTTAACTTGATTGACAGCGTCGTTACTCTGCTCCTGCCTCGTATCTCTGCTAGCAGCTGTTGCTGAGAGCCGAGATGGTTTATTGCCGAGAGGTTATATACAACATACCGAGTTGTTAATTATTATCAGCAGACAATTATAGAAAGGCTTCCGAGTTGCTGGTTGTCTCTGCCTATTACATATCTTTCTGAATATCTTGTCGATATTGCGTTACTGACAGCAGTATCGTTGCTTGATTATCTCCTCCAGCTGGTGACAGGCTTATTCGTTGACAGAAAATTTTCTCTTGGAAACTCATTCCAGATTGTCTCTACCGTGTCGTTGCCGATTAATTTCCGTTGATCGTCTCTTTGCTAACATTAGCTGGCTTATCGTCTTACCTTCTCCGGCCTTTATCATCCAGCCTTGTTGTCGTTACTGGTATCTGATTTTCTGTAATCTTGACAGTCTGATTATCAAGCTGAATATGGTATCTGACAGACAATCATGTAGTGGAAAGTCGTCTTCATTCCAGAAACCGTAATATCATTCCAGAAATCAACAGTCACCATCCAGAATTATTTTGCTCCTGCTTATTATCTTCCAGGCAGCACGTTCTCTGCTGGAAATATCTATTTCGGAAAGTCCTTCGCTGGCTCTTCTCCTTGCCCCAGCTCTGTTGCAGTTCTTTTCAGAATATCCTCTGGCTATGGAGAATAAGGGTTGCCATTTCTGGACGACGAATCAGCAAAGCCAACAAAGACGAGAGGCCAGCATCGCGGGGAAGACGATGACTCTGTTCCTCTCGGGTCACCCCAACAAGCCGAGTCATTGTTCTGAGTTATTACCCGAGTCACCCTATTCTGCTTGGGTTAACCCAGTAAATCAGAGACCCGAGGATCGTTTACTGGTTATGTTCCTTACCGAGTCAACTCAGCCGGGTCAGACTGACTCGGCCCAGCTCACCTGCTGCCTGCCTCGGTTATACGGATCTGGGGTGCTGAGTTCTATACCTATTTGTTCCGCGACTCGGCTATTTTGAGGTATTGGCAGCTTATTCTTTGGTCAGCATATTATTTGGTACACAACCTTCTGATGGACTCGTAGCGGATTATTTTATGGGTCCTTGGATTTTCATTATTTGGTACGTGTTATTGGACCAAGCCAATTTTCGCTGCTGCTATTGTGTCTCTTTGACTGAGACATTATTATTGAAGGACTTCTCAGTTGCTGATTGTTGTCAGCATTGGTTATTTTGATGAACTAGAAAACATATGGTGGCCCCAAAATATTATCTTTTGGGTGATTACCCATTACCCCCCTTAATTAGCATTTATTATTCCTACCATTTGAGAGTCGGTGTCCTGCGGAGGGACACAGTGATGAAGGAGTTTTATTATACTTCTGAGCACTGCGTATAGACCCACTACCTACAGAAGATAGGAGTGTGCCCAACATCCAGCATGAGTTATTTGATTGGAGTATGGAGCAATGTCTTACGACTAAGAGTGATTTTACTCCCACTTATATTATGCCAATTGGGTCTCTTGGAAGAGACCACCAACTTGAGGGGGAGTGTTGGAAGATATGGTGGACTAGCATTTTATACGGGAAGATCTTATACACTATTTGTAGCAACTTGGGCGTTCATGATGTTCTCTCACCCCCAGTTTGAAGGGGAGTGTTGGAAAATGGGACCAAGCCCACATGACCAAGGAAGGCCCACAAGTCCATGTGTGTTTAAAGATGGGTTCAAGCCCATACAACCAAAGAAGACATATACATCCAAGAGATGTGGTAGATGGGCTCAAGGCCCACATACCAAGGAGAAGGCCCGCAGGCCCAGATAGTGATGGCAGGGTGGTAAATAAAGAGTCATGTCATAGAGATGACATTGATGTAATTATTTGAAGTTCCAGGGGCATAATTGTAATATTGTAATTTCATTAATCTATAAATTGAGTTTCAGGGGGGGGGGGGGGGGGGGGGGGACACAAGTCCATAACCTTTTATTTCTCTTGTTTTCTCCCAATGGGTGTCTCTCTCTTTTTCTCCACGAGCTAAATCCATGGAGTCTTGAAAATCAACAATTTCAAAATTTAAATGTCCACTAATGTCAGTCAATCCACATGTCATTTCAAAAAAAGTTTAGTCAAGTTGTTAGAAAGGCATAGCCAATTTCAGATTGCCAGTGTTATTAGGACATAGTCCTTGTTAAGGAGTAGTCCCACATGGATTAGTGAGCACAAATATGTTGAGTTTATTAGTTGGGAAAGAGGTTTCCTAAGATGACTAGTTATTTTAGGATAAACCTTGGAACCAACTTCACATGGTATCAGAGCAGGTACTCATAAGTGGGTCTCCACCCAAATTATCCACAAGTAAGAGCCCAAAAGGCCTACAAGTGAAGGGGAGTGTTAAGGAATAGTCCCACATGGATTAGTGAGAACAAATATGTTGAGTTTATTAGTTGGGAAAGAGGTTTCCTAAGATGACAAGTTATTTTGGGATAGGCCTTGGACCCAACTTTACAGTCCTTTTACAGCTCATCATGTGCTTTTCAGATCTTTTTTATTACAAGTCACTTTGCCACATCCTTGACCAATCTTCTAGTAAGTGTAGCGTTAGACTTATCAACTACTGCTCGACACCAAGTGCTGGAACCACTTATGGGGACAAACATCTGACATTGACTCAGCTGATTCAGTTCAGGGATTTGGCACCAAAACACATCAACACTATCCCCCCAATTCTTAGAGGAATCACAGTCATATGTTACACATATCACTGTTTCGACAGACTTCCTTCAATGGTTGTCCCAAAAGATTCTATGGATAATACCCTGGAGAAAGCATTTTAAGGGGTAAAAGAAATACATAATGCATAAAGTGCTTGGCTAGATTTAAAGGCATAGCCCATTCATCAACGAGAAGCTACTGAAAAAACTGAATCTCAAATCTCTGAAATCTACTCATGGTATATATCCATCCAAAATGGGCACTACAAAATACATAAATAATAAGACTTAAAAAGCTTCGCTGTACTTTTAAAATTTAACAATCAATTGGAAGGCATAGCTTTTGACTAGTAATCAAGAATACAAGCACAAAAACATGAGTATTAGAGTAGAATGAAGTGTTCAACAAACTAAACAAGAAAATCTAGATGTAATAGCCAACCAGCCTTCATGATTTTCCAAAACCAGAAACCTCCTTTCTTGCAATGCCAACGGCCTCTTTTCTTCCATTCCGATTCTCAACCTTTTCAGGGCTTGGCAATCCAGTCAGAGTTTGATACTTCTTTGCTGAAGTCTGTACATGTCTTAAATATATTGAGAATTAGTAAGAACAGTAAGAACACTCAATATATTGAGAATCAGTAAGAACAGTAAATCTTCCTCTTATGGTAAAATATGGCATCTCTTAAATCACCTGAAGGTCCAAGCTAATGCTGTCTAGCACTTCAGTAGTCATTTGATCAAAGAAAAGAATCCCTGAAAAAGTCAAAATCCAACTTAATGCCCCAGCACAATATTGTCTTCCAGAATGTTTGTGGGTACATACACATGCTTGTGTGTGTGTGTGTGTGTGTGTGTGTGTGTGAGAGAGAGAGAGAGAGAGAGAGAGAGAGAGAGAGAGAGAGATCCAAAATTATGAGTTTCATTGCTCAGCTATGGTTACCTTCCCCAAGTTAAACCCTAGTTCATTTAAATGCTCCAACAAAATGCTAAAGAACTACTCTTGGCTAGTGGGTTCAGCTGTTTAGAGTATCAAGTCCCCAAGTGACTTTTTAATCAGTAAAAGATAAAAGAAAACAACAACCAACAGGAGATGGATTGTTAGAACAACAATGAAGTACTATAGCAATTGAAGAAGCATGAGAAGAAGATAAGCGCCTGCAAATGATCAAATTCATGCTGAAAAACTCGTGCAGGAAAGCTAGATAAACTCATTGTAAATCTAGCACCAGTTACATCCCAAGCATCAACCTACAGGGACACCAGTCTCTGAAGAAATAATAAAACAGATTCAGTGATCCTGATTAGATCCAGTAATACATGTAACAAAATCCAAAATCATCATACATGTCACCACCTCCACATCTGCATATATCCCTGGAAAGGATAAGCAACCCTCATTGAAAAGAACTGTCTTCTGTGAGAACTTGTAAACTTTTGGATTTACAGGGACAATTCTTCCTCTACACCACGTTCACCAGCAGGATTAAACACCAGAGTTGAACATTAACTCCTACGTGAGGAGCTGAAAATCCAATGCCATCAGTTCTGTGCAAAAGGAAGCCAAGAAGTATATAGTTCACATGCCTGTAGATATGAAGTTTCTGCATAAACATATAAAATATACAAAATACATATCTGCAAATCCACAACATAAAACAGACTAAATAAGGTGAAGTACTGATTTTGTGGTGGTCATCATATGTCACTGAGTGTCGAGAAGCAATAGTTACTGTGGCAAGATGTGTTTGGATGCAGGCCTATATATGAAGCAGAGATAAAGAACCAATTTACAGACTCCTAGAGAAAAGTACCTTAAATGCAAGAGTAACTACCAAGTTCCCATGACAATACTCCAAAGAACTAACTTGAACATGATATCAATCATCTCGTCAACTAACTTCTTCAGATTCTCATTCAATGCTGCAATGCTCTTGTTTTTTTAGCTCTCACGGGATCAGGATACTCTACAATTGTCAGTGGCGATTCAAACCGCATGTCAGAACTACAAACATAATAGAGAATAATGACTTTAGAAGTTCAGCTTGAGGACTGTTGCTTAGTTTGATAAATTTACCAGATCCCACAGCAAGGAGAAAACAAGCAAGCAGGAATCACCCAAAGAAATGTGATAGCTTTTATACTCGTGTTTTTAGCTCGCGTTGATGGCTTCATTGAGAGGGAGACGACGATAGGAGGTAAATCTATCTTTGCTGCTGCGTATATGTTATCGGCTCTGGCAAATGTTGCAGTAGTTGAGGATGTAGCAGGAGGCGAAACGTTAAGGAAGGACATCAGCTCGGAAACGATGGAAGAAAGATAATTTATTATTTTACTATTTTACCCTTCCCCAATTTCTCAGTATTCGGTGGTCATCCCTACTTGAAACACGTGTCTTGAGACGGGCGTTCGACGAGATAAGTTAATCCTCTCAGGCGGAGCAACCGGAGTCGCCAATACAAGAAGCTTCATGGCGGAAATCTCGGATAAAGAGAGGGAAATCGTGAGCAGAAGGATCAATGCACTCTCGAATCACCTGATGCCCCGCATTACTCTCCCTTCTCATCATACGATTTCTCTTTGGAATACTTCAACCAAAGACAGTTATCACCGCGTTCATGGAGAAGTTCCGACACACGAAGCTACTTGGAGAAGTGCTTGCGATGAGTCGGAGAAAGAGTACACAGACATTATATATGAGAAAGCTGTCGGTGATAGGATTGCCAAGGTATGCCTTTGATTCTAGGATTTATGCGAACGCAAGTTATGACTTTAATTTCGGAGCCTCTGTTCCAATGTGAGGAGACCGTTCACTTTCTTATTGCTTCATTGGTTAATAGGCTTTGAATCGAGTTTTTAGTCTAGCTTCCGTGTATGTTGCGCTTTCAGATTACCATCAATCGGCCGGAGAGAAGAAATGCATTTCGGCCACAGACGGTGAAGGAGCTAATGCGTGCATTCAATGATGCCAGGGATGATAGTTCAATTGGAGTAATCATCCTCACGGGAAAGGTACTTCGCCTCTGTTCAGCATAATCGAGACCTTGTCTGAAGGTTTCAGTTAGTTCGTTGAAGAGCTTTTGTCATTCGTTTTTTGGAGTTCTAGAATTGTAGAACGGCAAGTTTCTATTCTGATTTCTGTAGAAGACGGAGTTATTTGGAAGGAATCTTAGTGGAAATTGTAATGTTCTTCGTTGAAATAGGTTGAATAAACTGAAAATTAACCACAGCTGGAATATGTTTTGACAGGGATCCAAGGCATTTTGTAGTGGTGGTGACCAATCACTGAGAACCGCCGATGGATACGCCGATCATGAAAATTTTGGTCGGCTTAATGTTTTAGATCTGCAGGTTTGGTTCTGATACCCCTAGCTCTTTGAAGACTGGTTAAAATTTTATTTTCCTACTTGCTTCCTTTGAGCATGTTGCGTGGTTATGTTTTGTTTACGAGACTAGTGCATATCATTCAAGGTATTGAGTAGCCTGAAATAGTTCAAGACACTCCATTTACTCCCATACAGTCCTCAACCTTTTGTTGAAGGAGATTCTTATCAATGACGGATTTGTCAAAAGCTTCAAAAGATTCGGGATCCATCCCCCGAGGGAACCGGACATGATAATTTGTCATCATCCGGCTCGAGCAAGAGTCTAAGGAAAAACTGGATCCATAAAAAATCTATATGTGATCCACACATTTATGACTCTACATAAAAAAAGATTTTTAGGATTCCATTTTTCCGAGTTGCAACTAGCCATTACAAGGAATTCAGTTCTTACAGGTAAATGCTCAATACCCAAGTGGGCTTGCAAATTTGATCATTATTATTCCAAAAAATAGTTAATGATTAAATTCTCCTTTTCACTAACTATTTTTGGGAATAATAATGGTCAAATTCTCGTTTTATTTATTTTTCTTTTTTGGGGTTCCAAACAATCCCTAAGTATCACTTGGTAGTTTAGAAGACCCGCTGCTCCTAGTAGAAGAGACATAGTGATGTTCGTTATTTATTTGTACTTTGTTTGACTTCATACAGGTGCAAATACGTCGCCTTCCCAAGCCAGTAATAGCAATGGTAATTGGTAAACCCTTCTTTTGCTCGTGTTAGATTGTTTCGGTATCCATGTTCCTGTAACAATTATGCTCATGATTCATGAATGCTTATGGATGAGCAGGTCGCGGGTTATGCTGTAGGAGGGGGACATGTATTACACATGGTTTGTGACCTGACAATCGCCGCTGATAATGCTATATTCGGCCAAACAGGTCCAAAGGTGCTCATATGTTCGTTGTTCTCTCTTGTTGGAGCTGATTGATTGCTTAGCTGAAACATTGACAGTTTATTCCTGTAGAGCTCTTATTAACCCTTCTCTAAAGACTAGTCGTCTGCACCAAAAATGTTCGTGCTCATTGTGTGCTGATTTGGACATTGATTTCTATTTGCAGGTTGGAAGCTTTGATGCAGGTTATGGAAGTTCCATCATGTCCCGATTGGTAAGCAGCGAGTGGGATTTTTCATTTATCCATATTAGTTTCTTGTCTGGGTAACAGAAATATTAAATTCTTTTTCCTGATACTACTGTTTTAAACCGATATCGATTTTTTAAAGGAAAAGAGAAATTTTTTACGTTGTTTTAGCCGCTAACATTGTCAACTTTATTTCATCTGTATAGAATTGGAACGTAGATTAATTTGCCATTCATTTCATTGATCAGGTATTCAGTATTTATAGAATTACAACAGAGTCTGTAGCTTTTACAACTATTCAGCTATCGATCTGCTTTATTCATTTTGATAAACTGACAGGAAAATCCAGAAGTAAACTAAAAATCTGAAAGTAAGTTGGCCCTTGAACTATGAGACGAAGTTGTTACTTTAACTGATATAAAACTATTTCGTTAAATTCTTTTGGACGATTGACATGTCCTACATCCTGAGAGATCACTCTTTCTTCTCTGCAAATCTCTTCAGAGTATTTACTCTTACCTCTTGGTTATCAGGTGGGGCCTAAAAAAGCCCGTGAAATGTGGTTCCTCTCAAGGTTCTACACATCTGCTGAAGCAGAAAGAATGGGACTAGTAAATTCTGTGGTTCCCGTAAGTGATTTATGCAAAATAACAAGCCTTTGTGTCTACTCCGCCTCAACTAATTCATCTTTTGTCTGTGATGCAGCTAGAAAAACTCGAGCAAGAGACACTGAAATGGTGCCGAGAGATTCTACGAAACAGCCCAACTGCCATTCGGGTGCTGAAAGCTTCATTGAATGCAGTAGATGACGGCCACGCAGGTCTTCAGGTACCGCCTAAAACGATGAAGCTGATTTCCATCCTCACTTAACTGGACATTGCTTAAGAAATTCACTATCTTCACAGGAGTTGGGAGGTAATGCGACTCTGATATTTTACGGTACAGAAGAGGGTAACGAGGGGAGGACGGCATTTATGGAACGTAGACGCCCGGATTTCTCGAAATTTCCTCCACGACCTTAACGATTGTTCCCTTGCAATCTTTCCTGCAATTATTCGAGCTCCTTATCACTGTCCGAGCAAAGAATCAGAAACAACTAAGTGCTAATGGAAGCTTTGGTGATCGAAATGGCTGACTCGGGTTCTTGATGTTGCTAAGTTAATCAAGTTGGGTTTTATAATCTTAGTTTTGATTAATCAAGCATATGGTATTATCTTTTTCTAAAAGCAGACTAAGATTTAAAGTTCCCTTCCCCAAATAAGAGTAAATGACTTCCTTCCCATAGATAATATTATTTTTGGGTTATATTTAATTATTAAATAAAAGCAATTAACTTTATTTTAAGTATATTAAAAAACAGAGATTCTAATGGTATTAAACACAAACATCTTGACTAATTTTTTCATAGTTTCTAATGGTGGTATAAGCGCAAGAGAGTTAGTTTAAGTAAATTTTTCTATGAGAAAATAAATCAGAAGGAAAATAATTTTCCCGTTGGCCGTAATGATCCCTTATAATTTGGCAAATTTACAGGGGTATATGGGTAATAGGCTAAAAACTAAGGGTACGTAGATATTTACGGTATACCGATGTTTATTATTAAGTATTAGTCCTTACCTATTTTTGAGGAGAGCGATTCGTGGGCGGATGCAGCACGACGCCTGGTCCGGAGGTGGTCTACTGTTATTTTTCACACGACTAAAGGGTAGTCTGGTACTTCGATTTCCTTTTTATCACGAATTGTTACCCCATTTATGCTGGTGAAATATCAGCTCTCTTAGGCTTCCATTCTCTCTGCTCCGAAGTCCGAGGTACTCGTTGTCTTCTTCTATCTTCCTTTTCTTTCTGTTAGATTTCATCGTTTTCGTGTCTTCTCTTGTTGTTATTATAATATGTTTAAGTCCTTTGGTTGGGGTTTTTATAATTGTGGCCTTGTAATAGCTATTTTATGTATTTTCCTAGGGTTTTTGAACATTAGCTTATTTCTTTGGAGCAGATTTCGAATTTTAAGTCGATAGCGCTTATTGCTTAAACGATATAGTTTTGGAAACTAAAAACCTTCTACTGGATGTGTCGTTCATCGGATCGATTTGATCCGTGTTAAATTGTGCCTTTCTAATTGATTTTGTTGCGTGGCGCTGTTGAATTTGTTGCTTTTTTTTTTTAATCTCTTTCGGTAATGCAAACTTGAGGTTTTTCCGTTTAGGCTTGAAAGTATTGTGCAAAATTTTTCTTCGTTCGTTAAGCCATTGGATTTGGTTCTGTTTATTCACCTTTAAAAAGATGTCTACTTTATAAAAAAAAAAAAAAAAACCTTTAAAAAGATGTCTATCTATTTGTGGATCTTGGTGATATTTTTGTTTTCGTCTTAGAGGTCCATGCTTTTGTTGTTTGAAAGTTCTTATAATTATTTAAATCTGTAACGAGATCGTGTTGATCTGTACTTTGAATTTTTCTGCAAGAGAAATTTGATGATATTCTTTGTGAAGGTCAACACTTTTTCTAGGTGGTATAGCTCAATGTTGAACGTGGATCAGAATCCAAAGTTTGTTAGATCGTTCATTTTTTTTACCTTGATTTACCATGTCATGATTTGTTGCTTGTGGTTTCTCATATGCTGCACTTGTGCAAAACTCTTCATGATTTCCACTTCTTATAGCCTTGTTAATTAGTCATAATTATCATAATTTGTGTATATGATTTATTTAAGACATCTGTATTATGTATATCAGTTTTTATTCAACGGACTATGTTTTCCAGAAAACTAAAAAAAAAAAGTGTCAAAGTGGAAGCTGAGCAGTTCTGGATCTTATTGTTCTAGTCATTTATCAGTTTTATGGTGCCTTTGTTATTACTAGGTTTTATTTTGATATTCCAGTTTTTTTAGGTTCAGTCTTATATAGTTTTTCTACCTCCCTTGGTGTATATTTCAGCCAGTAACAAAGATGGGGTTGACTTTCACAAAGCTTTTTAGCCGGCTTTTTGCAAAGAAAGAGATGCGCATTCTGATGGTTGGTCTTGATGCCGCTGGTAAGACTACCATCTTGTACAAGCTTAAGCTGGGAGAGATTGTCACCACGATCCCCACCATTGGTAAGTATATTATGTGAGATTACATTCTGTAGGAGAAAGTAGATGTGAGAGAAAAATAAGTATAAGTACATCATAGGGATTAAGTGGGCTATTGCTTGTGATGATTGTTGCATATAATTGAATTTCAGTTAATTTCCTGCTTAAGGATGATGTATTCATCTTTCTATTGATGCACTACATTTTTCTGGTAGAGCTGCCTATGTAGCTATATGTCCTTTTTTGCTGACAGAAGAATTCATCTGCTGGTTCTGATTAACTATGTGAACATAATTGTAGAATTCTTCAAAATTTTAAGTGCATTTTTGTCCTCCTCTTATCTTCTTATTTAAAATTTGTCTGACAATCAATATTTTTGTGTTTTGGATTATCATCACTGTAGTCATGATCAGTGATGTGATCCATATAAACTTTCAATTTATTTATTATTTTTATTTTTACTGGGATACCATTGTTTATTCTGTCCGGACAATCATTCTGGCGCCCAGATTGGTCTTCAAATTATTGAAATGTAACTACTTGGACTTTGTACTTAGATTATTATTATTATTTTTAAATCATGCATTTCTTGAATATACCGGTTGGTAGTTTCACCTTTGCTGCTGATAATGCCATGTCATCAACTTGGAGGCTGAAGTAGAGAGGAAATATTTCAAGAATCATCCCTTGCAGTGATCAGCAGACATCAGAGTTTATAATTCAATTTAAATAGATTTATTGCAGTCATTTCAAATCATGATGGAGACTTAAGGGAAAACGGCGTTGTCCAAAGAATGCATCTTTTGGTTTTCTGAAAATTTCAAGTTACGTATATTGGCAGTGAATGGGCCAATGAATCAAAGACATATTATCTTTTTTTTTTTTTTTTCCATGTTTTTTGACTATCAGATCCCCTTAACTTGAGAGGGACTGTCCAAAAATATCACATATAGGAATTTTTTAGGACAATATTGAATTCTTAAACACGTAATGAAGTTATCAGCCTGAATTGCTACTAAGATGAATTGCATGCACTGCACCGTTATGAGCTGTTTGCATGACTTTGGTTGGCCTTGCAATATATAAATCACCTGAGCAGTTATCTTCACCTGAAAAATATGTCTGCTGCCTGATAAGCACATAAAATATAAATATCACAACAAAAACTGTCATCTTGTGCACTACTAATTCTAGATAAAAGGTACATTGAGATGCCATATACATTTCTGTTTATTTTCTATGATTTTTGGAGGACTGATTGCCGTATATTTTGTTGATTTAGTTCCATAGAGAGCTATAGATAATAAAATTTTGGAAATATAGCAATTATATTACATTTGTCATCCCGTTTGTGTGGAAATTAAATGGGTTGCAATATTTTTTTTATTTTGTTTTGGTTGCCTGCAAATGCCCTACTTAAATGCATATATCATCTCTACAGGATTTAATGTGGAGACTGTAGAATATAAGAATATCAGTTTCACTGTGTGGGATGTCGGTGGCCAAGACAAGGTGATATATGTTTTTTTTTTCATTTATATCTTATTCTAACTTGTTTTTTTGGCATTAATCATTTTGTGAATTTGTAACTTGAATAAGAACACATATATTTGCTGTTTGAGTTCTGGCTAATTGTCTTTTTTCTCTGGGGGTTATAATTTTGTAAGCTAGTCCCTTTCAAGTTTGTGGGAAGGCCACCCTCCGGGTCACTGTACCATGTCTTTATTTTGATACCATACAAGTTTTTGGCATTTGGTGTTTTAGTTTTTGTCATGTTCAGAAATCTTGCAATAGATAAGTTAATGATGAGGCCCATTTTAATACTTCTGCAGATTCGACCTTTGTGGAGACATTACTTCCAAAACACCCAGGGTCTTATATTTGTTGTTGATAGCAATGACAGGGATCGTGTTGTTGAAGCTAGAGATGAGTTGCATAGAATGTTGAATGAGGTATTTCTTTTTCTTTCTTTTTGTTTTTTTGAATGTGGTATGCAGGTGTGGCATCTAATTCTGGGTATTGTATTTTGTTGTAGCTTGCAATGCTGGTATTTGTTAACCTCCTAAAGCTGGCATGTATATATGTGTCAGTTTCGTTGAAATCCTTGTAGATAGCGGTATCATCATGTCAGCTATGCATAGTCTAACTAATGAAGCAAAAAGCACTGCTTTTAGAATGCTTGTTGATGCAATTTGTTTATATCACTGGAACTAGGAAAAGTGTATACTTATTTACTTATGGTTGCATTCTTCATGATGGCTGTCCATGGGATTTTACTATTAATGAGGGGCATTATATTTTGATTATAATGAATATTCCTGTGGCATCATTATCTGTTTAGGTTCATGAGGATGGATCATCTCTTATGAGGTTATGTAATAATGCTGCCTATCTGGTCCGGAACCAATATTTGCAGTATTACCAGTAAATTGTTAGATATTGGATGATATTGGATGATATAGGTGAGATTGTAGGGATGCTAATTTATGGGAGTTTATCTCCTAATGCATAGTGGTAAAGATCGAATATTTGGGTTGTCATTAGATTATCCTATACTGACTGATACATCTAACTGTTGCAGCTCCTATTCTGTATCTTGTAATTTCTATGATTCAGAGCTTGAGGTTCTCTTTTCTGCCTGAATCAGTCTATTAAAAATTCAAATCAATTTCATGTGTAGACTTGATGTGACAAATATATGCTTCTGCATCTGGTGACAACATATTGAATGCTTTGCATGGGTCTTTTACCTTTTCTTCCTGTCTGATTAACTTCCCTTTGTGGCCAACATAAGGAAGAAAAGATATAAAATGGGTGAGGATTAAAGGGTGAACCAAAATTTCCATTCATTTAGTTCTTAATAGTCACAGATGTCCCAATCATCTGCTACCAGTTTGGTTTATGTGAAGAAATAAAAAGAAAATGTACCAAAAAGTCTATGATTGGCTTCCATGTTATCCTAACTAAATAATGAGTTTCTATGAGTAGAGTATATGCTGTTCCTGTTCCTCGATCCATGTTTAGTTCATCGACACCTCACTTTAATTCAGTTGAATTGCTGTCAGACTTATTTATGTTGTCATGCCAGGATGAGCTGCGAGATGCAGTGCTGCTTGTTTTTGCTAACAAGCAAGATCTTCCAAATGCAATGAATGCTGCAGAGATAACAGACAAGCTTGGTCTTCACTCCCTTCGTCAACGCCACTGGTGCATATTTGGATTTTAACTACTAACCCCTCTTAATTGCTCTTTATTTTAATCCATTTTAATGCGAGTCCTCACTTCCAATCTTTTGACTTCCCCCTCCTGCATCGGTCTTTCAGGTACATCCAGAGCACATGTGCAACTTCGGGGGAGGGTCTATATGAGGGTCTGGATTGGCTCTCTAACAACATTGCAAACAAGGCAAGTGTATACCCATCAGCTTTTAGAATAATGGGTTCATGTCAAAATGAGAGTTCCCATACTGAGTTGGTGGGTATAAGTGTCATTGGTTTTACGTAACAAAAGAGGAAATTATAATATTTATCCTGATAGGGCATGTATCCAACAACCGAATTGCCTTGGTGAATGTCATTTAAATTTTGTAAACTAGCAAATGGACCTTTGCTATTTAATAAAGCTTCTGATGTGCAAAGAATTAGAAAAATGATAAAATCCTCTCAACATTAAGATCCTTAAGTTGCCGTATAATTGTCATTTTTAGGATCTTTATCATATTTTTGTAGCTGTATTCTGCCTTTTTTAATTATTGTTTTGCCAAAACGAAGATTTCAGTTTGGAATTTTTATTTATTTTTAATGTCCTATCTATTTATAAGTAAATGCTTATTTGCTTTGTTTGTTGTTTTTTTCTAAATTCTGTTGAGCAGGTCTAAAGACTTGCGGAGGCTGGTTTTTGGTGGATGCAGGGGGGTAAATATTATCTTTGTTTTCCATTTTGGGGTTGAGGTGTTTACGGTTTTCAAGGAATTAGAGGGCCTTCCTCTTTTCACCGTTATAACTGGTAACGCATTACTGTATTAATCAGAAAGCATAATATAACAATGTTGTCTGGTAATGTTGAGGGGGTTGTTGCAAGGGAATGTTGCCGTCTCATTTGATTTTTTAGAAAAAAATGTCTGGCCTGTGCGTGGGGGCTGCTTGTCTATGGTTGGGCTTTTTTTGGCATTATGCATCAGCATTTGGATTGTGGTGGTTGTGCCATTGTGCAAATTAATTTTCGGTATGTAGATACGAAGCAATTGCCGTTTTGACGAAGGTATTGGTGCCATTCGATGCCGTTACTCGGAATGTGAAAATGTCGATATAATGTTTTATATACTGTATAGTTATGTGATATGTATTATATAGTTACTTTTATTCTTTTAACGATTACGATACCGAGTCAAGTAGATAAGATCTGATACTGATAACGTTTAACGCCCTGTACTTGTATTGTAAGGATCTGGTGCAATATTGACACAGCGATTAGCAATGGCAGCCCTTTTTTTTTTTTTTTTTTTTCTTAACTGAAGGAAAATGCGATTTAAATTCTTAGGGATTGGGTTGCCGATTGTCTAGTTTGAGCATTAGCTTAAGAATTAGCTGATACTTCCATAATTTTTTGGGATAGCACATTTTACATTTTAGTGGATCGATATCTCGCGAATTTTCCTCATTTAAACTAGTAAACTTTTCATATGGATTTGATACACCTTTTTATACATTTTATCTCTAAAAATTAAAGAACATGGATACTCTTCAAATTGAGCATCCTAAATATGAATTCAGGTCCACGTAAGTATGGATACAACACGGTGTAGCGACATTGAGTTATTTAATATAACTTATATGATTTATTCTTATACGGCACACATATATAGAGGTGTGAATTATTTAATCGAGGACTCAAAATATGTGTCTATATATATATATATATATATATATATATATCTATTATTTTGTTAATAGTTAGTCTATCTAATGAGCTGAATAAAATAATTCTGTTTCAACCAAAAATATATAATATAATAAGGTCCTCCTAATATAAGTACGTAAAAATTATAATAATATGAGAAAGGTATTAATTGATTCTATTTTTTTAATAAACTTGTTGACAATAAAATGGATAATAGATAAAATTAACACCTCTATATATTAAATCATGTTCAAAATCAGAAAATATCTCATCGTATACGGTAGAGATAGTGAGAACCGAGTAGTGCCCCCGACCGACTCGGCCAACCCCTGACACGTGGGGACTCGTGTCGAGATTACCTATTTCCTTCTTTTCAGGGGTAGCCTATTTATATAAGACAACTACATGACTATCAACAGGTTATTGTTATCAGCACCGCCTTCCAGCGTCACTGGTTAAGATTGAACGGAAGAATTCCTCAATTGGGAAAGGCTTGGATTATTGAAGAGAATCAAGGAGCCGAGCAAACCCTAGATCCCGTTTCTTCTGATTGTGTTTTCTTCATTAGAGAAGATTGACAAGATGCTGAGCATCGGAGGCAGGAGAATCCTAGCGTTGGGGCAACGAACGACCGCCCGTCTCTACCACGAGCGCGTGGTCGATCACTTTGACAACCCTCGAAACGTCGGAGCCTTTGACAAGAATGATCCCTCGGTCGGGACGGGCCTCGTCGGAGCGCCCGCTTGTGGAGATGTCATGAAGCTGCAGATTAAAGTGGATGAGGCCTCTGGTAACATCGTCGACGCTTGCTTCAAGACCTTCGGTTGCGGATCCGCCATAGCATCTTCCTCTGTTGGTATATTCTCGATTCTTTTAGAGCTAGTTAGTCCGTAACGGCTATCTATATTTTATAACAGTTGCAAGTTTTTGTTTGTTTACTGCCGCAAAATTATTGTTTTTTAAATACACTTTGCTGTAGCTTTTGGTGTTTTTATTGCTCCTAGGATTTCTGTGATTTCCGTTCTATTTGATCAATAATTTGATTTGAGGGTGTTCTTTGGGCGGTTTGGGGTTTACCTATTCTCTGTAAACATAGTCTAGGTGTCTTTACCTAATTGATATAACTTGATACTGAGAAAAAAAAACATTTTTACTTGATGATTAGGGATTTCCAATGCTTTTAGATGTTGTTCTATGAATTCCAAGGATGATTTTCATCCTTTGTGAGATTATAACTAGTGAATTTCTAATTCATGGTTATGCCCAAATCCTTTTCGTTGCTTAATATAACATATATCTGTTTTTCTGGTTTCCGTGACTTCTGTTGTTGGATGATATTAGTGTAAAATACAAGTATTTTATCAGTTTATTCTGTTCATCCTCCTCCATCATTTGTAGTCTCGCTATCTTGTTGGATTGGGCTTTTGAGTTGCTGCCTTTAGTGATTGCTTTATAATCCTGTGGTTTGTATGATAATTAAATGATGTCTCATTTTGATTTGCAGCTACTGAATGGGTGAAGGGAAAGGCTATGGAGGAAGTATTGACTATCAGAAACACGTATGTTGTATTTTTTTAATGTATTCTGTTTTTCAAAAAACTAGAACATATGTCATCTCTTATCGTCAATTGATTTATTCAAATGCTCTCTGATATGGCCACAGGGTGCACACTGCAGACGGTTCTTATGCTTGTGTCTCTTATGATTTTTGCAGAGAAATAGCTAAACATCTTTCGCTTCCTCCCGTAAAACTCCACTGCAGTATGCTCGCTGAAGATGCAATCAAGGCAGCAGTCAAAGACTACGAGGAGAAGAAGGCCAAATTGTCAGTGGCCAATACTGAGAAAGCTGCAGATGCTTGAGTGACGATGCAAGTGAAGCATCTTCTTATACAAAGAGTGTAAATGAGCCATGTGAAGTCCAACGTTGTGGTGTTCTATTTCTTTTCTTCTGTATATTTATTTGGCAGTTACGAAGTTAATATTAATATTAATATTTTAAAAATTATAATCCAATGATGTCACTCAGGTCAATTGGTAATGGAATCGCCTGATCTGCATTAAACCCCATTTAGTTACTTTTAATATTTAATATTTTTTGTTAAATATTAAATGAAGAGCGGTGTGGCTACTCTTGCCTTGGGCTGCCGCCTTGCCCGAGTCTTGTGAAGTTGATCTTTGTTCGAACTGAGCCGATTTCCAAACAGTTCGAATTCTGATTGGTTCCGGCACGGTTCAGTTCAACGCATCCCCATCTGAGTCGATTTCGAGATTAGGGTTTTATTTGTTTAGTTATGACCGAGTCTCGTTCATGAGTTCGGGAGTTCATTAACTTAAATGATTATTTAGGGCCTTCTGTGATGTTGGAGTCTGCCGAAAACTCTCTCAATTCTATAGTCCTCTTTCTCTCATCCTATCTTTTTAGCAAATCAATAGAGTCGGAATTTCCCCCATTAGGTCGTTCATTCGACGATGTGGCAGAGACGACACAGGGCAGGGGTGGGGGGAAGTCTGGCGCGGTGCGACACCGACGAGAACCGGTGGAGATGATCGGCGGAGTTGACGACAGGTGACATCAACGGCGGGAAGGTTTGACAGTGGCAGCGAAGGCACAAGGTCTCGCAGGTCCTGGGGGTGGAGGTAGACCCAACCCGGGGGGCTAGGGTTCAAGAAGCCACCATGAAATTGTTCCACCGGAGGAGTAATTGCAGCAAAATTTATTTTTTACAGGCATTGCAAGCCACCGACGGGGCGATAAAGAGGTTCTGTTTTTCGGGTAGAGGGAGCTGGTCGTGAGACGGGGATCATGACGAAGAGGAATGTGGGGCAAATGTGGTCACTTACAGTACTGATATCGACGGATTTGCCAAGGCTGGGAGATTGGGTGAAGCTTTAAATTTGTTCAAGAAAATGAAGTATGAAGGGATTGGACTGGACAGGCTCTGGGGTGTTTGTGCAGGAATAAATAAATATGTTGTTACCTATCATCAATGAAGGGTGGGTAAAGCGGTGTTTTTTTCGAGTACAAGGAGCATTATTCTTTGAAAGTTTCATCTCAGTTTTCTTGTAAGTGAGAATTGTGTTACCAGATTCATGTGTTCACTGATGTTTTTCTAATTTGTTGAGATAGTATTTTTCATGTAGAAAACCAGAAGTCCTGAGGCAATTTGCGTGAGCAGCAACATTTAATTTTTTTCAATTAATGTCTTCCTTATCACTAGCAAAGCCATGACAACATAAATATATAGGTAGCCCTAATTAGTAACAATGAATCCTCATTTTGGCCATGTACCCAGAATCCATCTGCCACGCCTGGCATCTCCTGCTGCCATCTGCCTCTCGTCGTTATCTCCACAGACAGAAGTACGCAGTTTACCACACGTCACCTGATCTCAGATCTCCTCCTCTCTCCTCTGCGGCATCAGACGAACTCATCAGTCGTCAATCAGCTCCTCACTTCCCTGCCAATGCCTTCACTTTATTGGACATCGCCATTCGCTCCCGCTTTATAGCTTTGACTGTGTCTCTGATTAGATTTTTCTCAAAGTGTTCGTAAATGGTGATATGGAGACGAACAGCGGAGGAAGGACCTCGGGAAATCTGGAAGAGAGCTCTGAGGAGGCTCTTTGTGGAGCCCTTTTGGAATCGACGGTTAGGATCTCCTGGTGTTCGTGGCTTAGAGGGGTCGACGTGGCATTGGAAAGCGACTTGCCCTATAAATTTAATTTATTAGGACATTATTGCCCTCCTTTACTGCGTAGAGTGTGTGAATAATTTCGTCTTTTCAGTCGAGGAGAAAATCACCGCGACTGCGGCTCGACTCTTTTTGGTTTACACAGATGGAGACGTCAGCGCCAAATGTAAGAGTCAGTAAGTCCACTGAAAAAAGAATTGTTGTTTGCTACGTGGCGTCAGCCGAGCTGTCGAGATCACTTCCTGCCTCCGGACGTCAAAGCCACCTGCCAATCGGATTTAATATGTCTTCTCGAATCCGACCTGCTCGAGCAGTGAGCATTAAACAAGGAAAAAGAGAGCTTTCGGACTACGAGTTGATGGTCAAAGCCTGGATGAAGGATCGCTGCGAGGAAGAAGGCGGAGTTTGTTTATGTTGGTGCTCTACTTGTTCTGGATTTTCTCTTTGGCCGAGTTGGAATTTGTAGGCGCTCCTTTTCCTCTGTAATGGTGCCAACTGCACAAAAATTTCCTATTCCAGGTACTGTTTTTCGTTTTTTCCTTTTTATTCATTGTTGCCTTACTTTTGTTTCTTCCTTTTCGTTTCTTTTCTTTCGTTGTTTTGTTTGTGCGCATTATTTGTGGAGTCTGTTGTGTTCAAGTAATCCTGTATTAGTTTCCGCATTTTCTTTGATGTGGTCGATTATGTGCATAAACGTTTTTGTGATGGACACTAGCGTGGTGACTTCTTTTTTCTGTTTCATTTTGGCTTACTTCCTCTCGGTACGTTTCTTACTTGTTTTCTCTTTATGTTAGCGACAAATCTAATTGAAGGTTGAGCTGCTTGATTTCAGCTGTATACACTTCTCTGCTGAATTTTGGATTTCAACAGAAGGACTTGATGTTGATGAGTTGTCAATTGTTTTTATTTCTGTTCGAAGAATTTTGGTTAGTACCTGGGTGTATTTTAGCTATGTGGAATAGGTCAACCTTAAGGAAATAAGTAGTATTTATGGCTGCTGACAGATTTCGTTATTTGAAGATCGTTGTTTAATATCGGACCTGACAGCTGGTTAGTGATTGGTATTTGCCGAGCCTCAGTAATATTACGTTGCAGCCCAAGAAACTGAAGTAGAGCACGGAAAGAAACTATTAAGAGCCAGAGGTGTTGTGAATACGGCATTGGACATAGCTGCACTTACAATCATTAAAGCACTACTTGTACAACAAAATCTTATTGCATGAGTTTGGGATACAGAAAATTCAACATTATCTCTTCATTGAAGTCTGAAATGCGGAGTATCTAATGCTTAGTGGTTGAAATGGTTTCCTTCATATCGCATGTTGTATATGGTTTGCGGACTTGCATGCCATAAGGACCAAAATCAATGTCTGGTCTTTGAAATGGATGGCGATCAATGATCAATTCTTTGATTAGAGGTTGATGTGTTTGCATGAGAAACAGGGGTACTTGAAGGAGGTATTGCAGTAAATTGGTGATCGTCACTGCAACACAGAAATTGAGAAAATGAAGTTGAGATAGTCCTTTCTTAATTGCTTGGATGAGTCTGAGAACTACTGATTTGCAGTTTAAGCAGATAGTGAAGTAAAATGTGAATGTCTCAAAATGTTTCTAGTATCCGTTATGACAACTTCGTGTGCTTAGCAAACTGCATTTCTCCAATAATTCTAATGTCGATACCCACTGTAAGAATTTTCTTATGGAGGAACTCAACTGGCTGATTATTGATGCAGGATATGATATTTGTCGGCTTCAAATGCAGCTAATTGATCTCATTTAGTACTTTTTTGGATTTTTTGTATAGTTTCCTGTACAAGTTAGATTATTAATTTTGTTATTGAGACTATGAGGCTGTGGTCTCTGAAGAACTGTGTGTCTGGCCTTTTAAAAGTTATGGCTTCTGCAGGTATGGCGCCTCCTTCAACAATTGTAAAGACTGGTGGAAGTATGATGTCTGTTGATAAGTTGCCAGAGGAAATTAATGAGATGAAGATTAGGGATGATAAGGTTGGAGATGCTTATATTTTTACTGAATCCTTTCCTTTGGTTTTTGGTAATAAAATATTTACCTGTGTACTACACTGTTCCTTTTCTATTTTAAGTGTTGTATTGATTGGTTAGGAAATGGAAGCTACGGTTGTGGATGGAAATGGTACAGAGACAGGGCATATAATTGTGACAACAATTGGTGGGAGAAATGGTGAACCCAAGCAGGTAAATGTTTTCTAGATGGTTTTGATTTTGCAATATTGTGGCATGCCTTCTGAATAATCCCTGCTCATACCTCAGACTATAAGTTACATGGCAGAGCGTGTGGTGGGACATGGTTCATTTGGTATTGTGTTTCAGGTAACTAATAGTATTTTTTATGTGTATTCTATTTGAAACATTATTAAGCTATCATGTAATCGTTGAGGCTTCCCCCTTGTCTTCATATTACAGGCCAAGTGCTTAGAAACAGGAGAAACAGTTGCAATCAAGAAGGTTTTGCAGGATAAGAGGTATAAAAATCGAGAGTTGCAAACAATGCGCCTTCTTGATCACCCCAATGTGGTATCCCTGAAACATTGCTTCTTTTCAACAACCGAGAAGGATGAACTATATCTCAACTTAGTTCTTGAGTATGTACCTGAGACGGTTTACCGTGTAGGGAAACACTATAGCAGAGCAAATCAGAGGATGCCTATAATATATGTTAAACTTTATACTTATCAGGTTTGTAACCTTTTATATGTGGGTGCTCTTCTTTTGTTAATCATTGGAAAGAATAAATTTCATTTTGAACGGGTGATGACTTTGTCAAGGAGATCCAACCAATATAGAAGTACAACAGCATTGTTCATGTGGAATGCTAGTTGAGGTTATTGCATGGTTCATATTTGTCTTTTCAGTTCATTCTAAATTTAGTGGTATTTCTTGTATTTAAATATATTTATTTATAAATTGCATGTCCCATTCTTATCTTTTCCATCTTGCGAGTCATCTGATTAATTGCTTCAGTGCAGAGTGTCTTGTGTATGAGATACCTTAAAGTAAACATTACTGGCTCTCATACCCAGATAAATCAATTAAAGCCATGGGTGTTTTGTAGGTTACCTGTATTTACTACAGATAACACTGCAACCCTGGGAAGTAAAAAAACTGAAAGAAGAGACTTCTATTAAAAAATTTAAATTACATTCATTGTATTGGGATACTAGGAATTTATCCAAGTGCTGATCTATATTGGCAGATCTGTAGAGCTTTAGCATATATCCATGGCGGTGTTGGAGTTTGTCATAGAGACATAAAGCCTCAGAATCTCTTGGTTTGTATTATATATTTTCTTAGATTTGTGGCTACTTATTTATCATTCGTTGGTGCCCCTTCTTAGTCATCCATTTGTTTCAGGTGAATCCTCATACTCACCAGCTCAAACTATGTGATTTTGGAAGTGCGAAAGTTCTGGTAGGTTTCTGATTGAAGTTGTTAGCTTTTCTCCATATATAGAATCAAAAAATGATTTATATCTTGAGGTACCTTAAATTTTCTTATGTGGAATTGTAGTCTCAGAGATTAGTGATTCTCATGTCTGTCTGATTGAATATTCTGAGATCATTTACACTTATCGCATTTTCTCTGTTTTTTTTTTTTTTTTTTAGTTTCAATCCTTAAAAAACATGGCTTAGTATCCAGCAGTCAAGGTTCTTCCTTCAATTCAATGTGTCAGTTTATTTAGGCACACCAACTTGTGTATGTCACTGTTGATCAATGAATACTAATTTTTATACACGTCTTGGAGTTTTGATTGCAAATCAGGTACGTTTATATTGTCTTTGAACCAGTGGTCTGTAATTTAAGATCCTTATATGAGCTTGGACACCTATGCAAGCATCTGCCAAGGTTCCATTGTTAGGAATTAGACGCCCTAATTTAATACTAACGAGAGCAATAAAAATCGTAGAAAAAGAAATAAGCACAAAAAACACAAGATTTATACAGGTTCACCTCAAGGTGAATCTACGTTCTGTCTTCCGCCGCTGTAATATTTCACTATGATGATGTAGTTTATAAGAGAAATCACTCATACTCATGTTTTTCTCTAACCTCTCTCAGCCGCAACTAATGATTCTCCTCTGATGCGGCGCTCCCAAATATAAAGAGAAAACTTGGGCAACCAACTCTGCGTAAGGCGTTAATTAGGCTCCACAACTTAACATCCATTTGATTGATTCTATGTGATTAATATGGTGTCAGGTACAAAATTAACTGATTAGACATTGAGTATAAATTTGTTTAACTGAGCCAAATGAGCTTTTGGTTCCCTGGTTTCTTAACGTGAGGTCTTAGGTTCAGGTCTCCGGTTTTGGGTTTACTGTGCTTTTTGTTTTTGGAAAACCTCCTCTCCCTAGTCTTTCGATATCCTCAGCTGTTTTTATATTTTGACTTTTGAACCTGCTGGTCAACCTCTGGCATCTCATTTTTGTGATATTTGCCTGGTTTATTTGATTTTGGATGGAAAAAATTGCAAGGGCATGCCTTTGTTGATGCTTTCCATGTTGTGTCAAATCGATTGGCGAATAGTATGAAAATTCAAAATCGACTGGTAAGAGAAATGATGACGGCTTGAAGTTCATAATGAAGGCTGTTGGTGATAGTTGTCTAGTTTGTTGAAAAATCTTAAAAAAGTTGTCTGGGCATGATTTTGAAGAGTACAGTTTTTTAGTGACTAGAGGAGTTTCATGGATGTATAATGGTTCTACTGGTAAAAGTTTTGTCTGAAAAGATTATTGTATATTATATTGTTTCTATGATGTTCGGCTTAGTTTAAATGTAGTTGATATGTTCTCTTGTAACTGTACATCTATGAGGCCATAAAGAATATTATTGCTGAGTAAACTTTGTAGGTTACTTAGTGTGTAGAATTAAATTAAATCGATTTCTGAATACATGAGCCATTTTTTCATGTTTTCCTCTGGTAAATATTATTTTAGAGAGTCCTAAAACTAACTTAAAGATGCATGGAATCCTGCATTGCTAAAAAACTGGGCAGATGTCTGGTGCGTATTTTTTGATTTCATGTGTTTTGTCTTATTTCCTACATGATTTTTTTATTGCATAATTTGATAAATTCATTCTGCTGTTTGACAATAGGTGAAGGGTGAGCCAAATATATCATATATTTGCTCTCGTTATTATCGGGCTCCTGAACTCATATTTGGGGCAACAGAGTATACCACAGCAATTGACATATGGTCTGTAGGTTGTGTCCTGGCTGAATTGCTCCTTGGACAGGTATACGACTTGCTAGATACTAGAAGAAAATTTTTCTAAAGATGTCAGCCGAAGTGAGAAACATTTTCTAAAGAATTCATATTTCTTGTTCTTCTCATGTGAAACATTGTGGTAGCCGCTTTTTCCTGGAGAGAGTGGTGTGGACCAACTTGTAGAGATCATCAAGGTGGACTTTCTGAACACCTTGAACAAAAACAGAATGCTTCTGTCAACTAAACCACTTATGATTTTATATATTGTATACTCCAGGTTCTTGGAACACCTACTCGAGAGGAAATAAAGTGCATGAATCCCAATTACACGGAATTCAAGTTCCCACAAATCAAGGCCCATCCATGGCACAAAGTTAGCTCTTGATATCATTGATGCATGTTTCGACTATGTATTCATATTTAAGATTAGAGAAAGTATTAAGCCCTAAAATTTCTTGTTCCTCAGATATTTCATAAACGCATGCCTCCAGAAGCTGTAGATCTTGTCTCAAGACTTCTTCAATACTCCCCAAATCTGCGGTGCACTGCTGTGAGTAGTTTATTTTCATCCCCTTGTTAAGCAAATGTTTTTCTTTCACTTACACTGGTCTCATTTTTCTGTAGATGGTTCCTTTATATTGTGGTTCGTTTGTCTTTTGTTATTTTCATTTTCATGCCATTATATTTAAGTGGGTTTTTTTTCAGTTGTCATTCATTGTTCTCTCTGACTTGCAGTTAGAAGCATTGGTTCATCCGTTTTTCGATGAACTCCGTGACTCAAATACGCGGCTTCCTAATGGCCGGCCCTTGCCTCCCCTCTTCAACTTTAAGCCTCAAGGTCTGTTACAGTCTCTAGCTAAATTCTGTAGCTTATGGAAGTCATACTTTTCATTGTTTTCTCTTGCTAACAAGTTGCTTGTGGCAAGTGAATAGTTTGCTGTTGGGTTTGAGCCCCAACTTACTGAATGTTTTTGCTAGTGGCTAGTGAGTGGAGGTGGCTTGTATTGTTGTTTTCTTTTAGTAAAACTTTTGCCTTTCAGGAAAAAAAAAACTATTTTGGAGTTTTTAAGATGTTATATACCCATTGATTTGTCTCAACTGTCATTGCTAAGAAGTACTCATAAAAATTAATTTGTTTATGGCTACTTTGACCATATTTGGCCTTTGATGTAATGCTAGTTACGCTCCATGCTTAGAATTTCACATTTATTGGCACTACAAAAAGGTCTATTACTGTTCTTTTAAGAAGCCGGTTATAGCATTTGGTTGAATATGTTGGTCTCTTATTAGCAGAATTAAAAGGTGCATCCCTTGAGCTACTAGCAAAGCTAATCCCAGAGCATGCACGGAAGCAGTGCCCCTTCCTTGGCTTCTAAGTTCATTGCACATCCACGAAACAAAGGTATGCCAAAGTGGTCATACCAGTTGTATCAATGTCTTGTTTACGTACCTTGTATCATGAAGACTTCTTGGCTTATTATTTTCATGTACCCAGCTGCGGGTACTTCAAGACCTTAAACCTGTTATTGTATTATTGTATTTGTCCTCTGAATTATTTGTTTCATCCAGCCAGTGATGATACAAAAACATTAAAGATTAGACACTGAAGCACATGAATGCAAATGCGTGCAAAATTTCCATATGGAGGGCTCATATCTTTAGAAGGTTACTGAAAATATATCAGAAAAAATCCAAAACAATTTTATTGACCTCATAGTAGTATACATTCGTAAGTATTAAGTTTTTCATCAACAAAATGAAATACTAGAGAAACAAACTCCTTTTTCACTATGCTTCTAGATGTCTTTATAATCCTTTTGTAAGTTTATGACTATTGCCAATTCTTTCATCCATCTGGGATTTTGAACCTGCTCCCCTTGGATCTCTCTCACATGGCTCATTAAGCAATACATCTCTCTGCCTTACAGTCAGTTATAGTGGTTGTGGCAACATATACTTCTTCAGTTAAAGCTCTGTGTGAACTGGGTCCCAATTCTCTGTTTGCACATTGACATTTGCCGTCTCACAACGGGAGTTCTTGTCATTGCCTAGGCAATCTGCTGCAGGCTGTACAGTCCCATAGTTGAACCCAGTGGCGCAGTTGCAGTAGGTTTCTGCCTTGCCATTCTCAGTTTCTAGGTTGATGTTAGACAATACAATGTTGCTGCAGGGGACAGCGTCACTGCATGCAAATTTCATAGCCTTTGGAGTTTTTGAAGTTCCACTTATGTTTCTATACATCACCTGGCTTATCTTCACTGCTGATGTCTAATGAGCAAAGGAAAATGTTTAACTAGTTATGTGTTGAAATTGGCTTAGTTTTTCTTGGAGAGTGGATAAAAACATGAGAAATATTGTAGGCTCCTGTTTAATTCAGTCAAAGATTGCATACCTGGTTTTGACAACTAGCTGGTGAATCACAGTAAAATTGGTCAATGATGATTGGATTGGCAACATTGATCATCCTCACATTTTCAAAGCGTACTGCACGAACATAGCCAGAGCCTCCCTGTTTGGAAAAGTTCATGTAGAGTATGAAATTGGTTGAGTTGTTCACTGCCTATGTGAACTATTCACTATGGCTAAGCTAGCTTGTTTCAATGGAGATTGTTCAGTGGGAGGATGGCCGATTTGGCTGTGTTGGAGATGGAAGTCTTACCTGCCAGGTCTTAATCCTCACACCATTTGTAGTTTCCTGGAGAGTAGCAGTGTCCAGAACGATATTCGTCACTGTAGCTGTTGTCTTGTCCTGGCCAAGGCTCCCAATGCTAATCCATGTGAAACAGGACGAGCACAAGTTGTAAGTTGTTGTTTTATTGATCTTCTGGTATCTGTGTAATTACAATTTATACAAGATGCTCTTACCTGATTCCATGACCTGGTCCGCAATATATTTTCTTCATTTTTAAGTTTGAGGTACCATTAACAATGGAGATGCAATCATCCCCTGAAAACCAGAAGAGCAAGGTGAGTAATTCAGTCTCGTCAAAGATGTGTCAAATATGACTAGTGTAGGTAAAATTTTGCCGAATTTATATCAAGTCGATCAAAGTCCATTTTAGTCACACTTCATTTATGGTTTTAAAAATTGAAAGGTATTTTAGATGAAATCTTTCTCGAGTTCAATGGCATTGACAGGTTGCAAGATTGTTAAAAAGTCGAAACAAACCTGTCCCTATCTTGGAATTCTCGACGACAACGTCAGTGGAGTCGCTTATATGAATTCCATCAGTGTTTGGGCTGTCTTGTGGTGCGTCAATTCGGACAGCAGATACACGTACAGCTCTAGATCTAGCAATTGTGAAGTGTATTTGCTGGCTATCCTTGAAGTTGAGGTTCCTCACCCTCACGGCAGAGCTCGAGTCAATCGTGAATGCCTGCATTTAAAACATAAGAATGCATTTCAAAACGTACCACCTCTTGGTTTCCTCGTCGAAAAAACAAAAGCGGAGTACTGGACTTGCTTCCGTTATGTCACTTCAGATTGAAAGAGTGAACTCACCGTCGGAGCAGATCTACACGGCTGTCGAGACAAAAATAGACGAGAGATATCAGCACTTAACAGTTAACGAACCATGTGGGTAAGTAGAATTTGTTTCTGGAGAGTGAAGATTGTCTCCGGAGTTGGTTATAGAAAAGAACTTACATTTGCTTTGTTCTTCTTGCAAGATGAGGACCACCACTTGCTGCCTGAGCCGTTCAGAGTCCCTCCACCTTGGAAACTAACCCCTTGTAATTTGGTAAAATAGAGCCAAACTCTTGGGTTTTTTGGGTCCCAGGAATCAGGTTCACCAGGCGCTATGATGGTTCCAGATATCTGTTCCAAAGGACAACTTCATTACGACAATCTCTGTGTTGTGCAGTTATTTTCCTTTATTCGTCAAAGGTGAGCAATATCCAACACCAATCACTACATATTTTATAATTTTTAGCATAAATCATGGATTACATATTTTATAATTTTTAGCATAAATCATGGATTAATAAGTAGAAAGATGTTGAATCTATTAGTTGAAAAAAAAAAACTTCCGAAATTAGTTATTTTGAGATAGGTTTTAGACCTAACTTCACATACATCATAGGGGCATCAGAACAGGTATTTATATGAGAATGAGTGTTAAGGAATAGTCCCACATAGATTAGTGGCTATAAAAATCTTAAGTTTATTAGTTAAGAAAAAGGTTCCTTAAATTATTAGTTATTTTGGGAAGAGTTTTGACCCAACTTCACAGAAAACCTACAAAAATAAATTTGAAACATATGGGTGATACACTGATTTACATTATCGACTGAATGTGGCAAAAGGTCCATAACCTACTAATGAAGCAGCACATCATTATTATGGGATAGAAAAGGAGCAAGGCATTGAAGCTAAAGTTTGAGCAATAAGATTACCTGAATGATTAACCTCTCAGCGCAAGGCCCCTTGAATCTGGTTGCGTTAACCACATATTCCCGACCCTCTGGCACTAGTAGTACTGATTTTGCAGTAGAGCAAGCTTCAGCCCACGCGTTCACGAAGGCCTTTCAGTTACACAGCATACCCGAAACAATAAGAGAATGAAACGAAGCCTTGAGACTTGAGTTTCAGGGAAAAACAAAGAGAGAGCCAAAATAGTGACCATTAGAGACTTACCCGAGTATCATCTGCAACACCATCACCCACTGCTCCAAATCCATCCACATTCACAACAGTTCTTCCGCTATGCTCACTTCCCAGAGTCGGAAAGAATTCGAACACTTCGTCGTCCTCTTCCCATTCTTCCTCTGATTCGTCCCAGTGTTGGTCATCAAAATCAGGTGTGAAAATGTCGTCAATGAAGGTGCTTCCCTCGACTCCATGCAATGTGAGAAGTAGAACAACAAGGGAAACGCACAGCACCTTCATTTTTCTTAAGGTATGCTTGTTATCTTGTTATTCGACGCTCTTGCACGGTCTTAACTGTAAATCAGCAGCCCAAGTAGATTTTGCTTTATAATAGGTGTGTCCTCAGTAGATTAGCAGTGAATTTTCGCGAGACATATGGCTTGGCTTTGAAGTAGATGAAAGAGCGAAGTGGGTTTTTTAGCTTTCTCCCCTTTCATGTGTAGGCTTTAAGTTCAAGTAAATCTTCTCTTTTGAAGGTTTTTGCTTTACTCTTCTTCTTCCCCATTGGAGAGGCGGTCTGCTTCAGTTCACTGCATGGTGGGAAATGGATTCTCAGCGTATTCTTTGCTTTACTCTTCCACAAGAGAGAGAGCTGCACTTTGACTGCGTTGTTGAGAAATGGTTTCTGTGGCTTGTCTTACACTGCATTTTGGGACATTTTTCGTCTTTCATGGTGGGTAGACATGTTTACGCAATTGCTGGCAGAACTCATATAATCCACTCTGGAACAAATGAAGCCAACAATATGCCCAGACCGAGGCTCTGTTCCGGTTGACAGAAATATAATCGAGGCCAAGCTACCAAGTTCTTTAACAGCGTTTATTTTCCATTTAAAAAAGAAACAAAATCCCCCATGGATCCCACCTCGATGTCGTGAGGATATTCTTAACAGTATATAACCCAAACGCTTCCTATAATTAGGAATCATATCAGGTCAGTATAGACAGGAATTTAAGAGGAACTTAATTCTGGATGGATCCCTCCTGCAAGTAACACCGTAGAATTTTGGTAAAATCTTTCTTTTTATTTAATTTATTTCATCTATTTACATCTGTATTTATATACAAATATTACAGTTATAAGTAATTCTGGTCTCTCGGACCATCTCCGAAGTTGGTGTTAAGGAGGACTTCTTCCTCTGTTTTTATGTATACGGAAGAAGTTGTCCTCTAGAGGATCTCACGCTAATAGTTCCTCTCAAGTTGGTGCATGTACATCTCTAAAGCCCAACTTGCCAAGTGAGTTGTAAAAGTTCTTGCTGCATACTACTTTTGTAAGTATGTATGCCAACTAGTCTTCAAATTTAACAAACGGGAATTGAATTATTTTGGCTTCAAAGGTTTTTCTTCGTAGTTGGATATGGTCTAGGCCATATATCCGTTCTTCTTGAGTTCTCTATCGGGTTCGATCGGCGGAAGTCTATTTTATGCTAGCGGCCCTTGAGATTATTGTAGAAATTTTCAAGATAGTCACCAGTGTCACATGTCGTCGGAGATCATATACATAGGAGGTGTCATTGCCACCAATATATGTAGTAGTAATGTTGGTGGTCTGGGTTAGGGCCGAAGCTTTGCTCAAGGCTTCAGTCATTCTCGTGGTCAACTCGACCACGAGTAGAGGAGATCGAAGGAGATTGTCGTTCAAATACCCCAGCTTGTCTTTGCCTGAGATATACATCTAGACAACTTGGGATACGTCCGAGTCTACTCCGAGTTGAGTCCGGTTTGAATCTAGTCCGAGTCAAACTGCTTCTGATAAAAGTTGTGTTGAACTTTTATTCAATGCGATCCACATGTCCGCCCACAAAGACAGACTTGCTTCTATCAAATTTCAAACAACCCTAAGCTTGTGACTGTCATGCGGAGGGAACTCTGGGCCAAGTTGTGCGTGTTTGTGACCCAGACGGTGGGGTTCACATTCTAGGAGTTGTCGTGGGACGTGATGGAGCCCATCTACTTCGTCACATTGTTGTACTTTGTGGGCGGGTATAGCTTCTTCTTGCGGACCTCCAAGGAACCCTTGTTCGAGTGATTCTTCGAGAGTTGGTTCAACGTGAAACAGAGGAAGCTGATGCAGGCTCGCAAGTTCAACATGGGGAGGTTTGACGAGCTATGGAGGGCATTGCGCCCTACAGAGCTTTTGGGTTCTAAGAGAGGGTCGTTGGATCTCTCCGAACTAGCCACTTCTTCTTCACGGCCTATTTGGACGACAACATGAAGGTGTTGAATGTGTGTAACTCAATGTCGGTGGAGATTGAGAGGTTTCGACGGGGCTAGCTTATGTATAATTTCGTTCTTCACCTACTGAGACGATCTGGTGAGGAGACCCCAGAGGATGTCGCGGTTCTTGCCTAAGCGCTTGATTTGCTCGCAGAGTATCGGAGGAGCGGTGGAGGTGTTGAACAGATTAAGCATCACACTCGGTAACAAGATCTGAGAGTGGTTTGCGAGTGAGACTCGTCCGTTGGCCAAAGAGGCAGAGGCGATGGAGAAAGGCGTGGCGTCAGTCAGTAACGTAATCTAAGTGGCATCCAATGTTGAGTAAATGGCAAGAGCTTCCGAAATTGGGTCCGCAGTAGGAAGCATGATGCAGGGAGAAAGAACATGAATTTCCTCCCTATGTCGTCGCCAAACAGGTTATTCCAGCTCTGATACCATGTAGACTTTTGGTAAAAAAAAAAAAATTATTCAATTATTTCATCTAGTTACATCCGTATTTATATACAAAAATTATAGTTAGAATTAATTTTGGTTTCTCGGATCATCTCCGAAGTTGGTGTTACGGAGGACTTCTTCCTCTGTTTTTATGGATTTGGATGAAGTCCTTCCCTAGAGGATTTTACGCCAACAAGGACAATCTTAATACTTGTTTGAAGATGGGCCCAAGCCCACACGACCAAAGAAAACCCACATATCCAAGTGTGTTAGAAGATGAGCCCAAACCCTTAAGACCAAGGAAACCCCACATATCCAAGAGTATTGGAAGATTGGCTCAATGGCATAAGAAGTCTTACACAATAAGAAGTCTAACAGAGCCACAATTATTATGGTAGCAGGTCTCATAGATGAGTTTTAGTTTAAAGGTGTTTTAGTCATGTTAATCTTCTATTTATACTGGATTATTTAATTATGTTAGGACTTATCTGTAAGTGTTAAAGTTTGGGTGTAATTGAGACAAAAGTAGTTTGATTATAATTGGATTTTACTAATTTTCTCTATTATAAATAAAGGTTCATGTACTCTGATTATATTGAAGTCAATGAAGTTTTTCTCTTTTTCATAAATTCAACAATACTCATATATAAATCAAATGCACGAAAGAGCAAAAACAATGGATTAGATAAACAGAGGTTGAGATTGTTCACTGATCGATTTAAGAAGAAAGGAGCCCTTAGGGGATCCCACCCTATAGGAATGGGGTGCCCTCATATTATCCTAGTCATTCATTTAAGGTTGGACCAAGTGGTTTTAACTAGAATATGCTCTAATAAATTTTCAAATCACGGTGATCTAAGACAATTGCAAGAAAAGTTAAGGCTTGGCTTAGATGGTTCAACTCTCCACTAGGCAAATTTGTTCCTCTAAACCTAGAGGGGTTAGTGTACTTAAAGGGGGCGGAGGGAAAGTGAATCACTTTTTGTGTTAGTGTGTTCGATGTAAAGTGCATTAGAAAACAATTTTTTTGTGTTAGTGGCCAAAATGAAAAATGTTGTGTAAACAAGAGAATGAATTACTTCTTATAATATACCTAAACTGGGAATGAACTAAACAAATATGGTTACTTTTATAATAAGTAATTTAATGTAATATTAAAATATATTTATATAATAATTAATTAAATAATATATTTCTTTAATAAATTAAGATAGACTGTAGTTTAGTCTAAATTAATATAATAATTATGAGTTAAAAATTAATTGTGCACTAATTAATTATAAAAATAAAATACTTAAACAAAAATGTATAATTTTATAATATTTAGACACTTGATCAAATTCGTACTTTAATAATATTTTAATTATCTCTCTTAAATCACTAATTTAATATAGTAATAACAATAATGAATATAATAAATAAATAAATTATTTTATTAATAACATAAGATAGATTTTAATGTAGTATAAATTAATAATTTAATTCTGGAAATTTTAAATTATTATTTTAATTAATTATAAAAATATAATAATTATACAAAAAACTTACTTTAATAGCATTATAATTATCACTCTTAAATCACTAATTTCACATAGTAATAACAACAATGAATATAATAATAATAAATAAATATTTTATTAATAGCATAAGATAGATTTTAATATGGTATAAATTAATAATAAAAATAAATTATTTGTTTAATTAACTACAAAAATAAAAAAAGAGCGAGAGGCGAGAGAGAGGAAGCAGAGAGGGCTGAGATGAGATTCCAACAAAGAGCGAGAGGTGAGAAAGGGGAAGCAGAGAGGGTCGAGGATGGAGAGGGAAGGTAAAGCAACAGGGTGCTGAGAGTGTTAAGCGGGCGAGTGAAAGTCAATGAACTAGGATTTGGGTCGGAATTCACTTTCACCCTTGTTACACAGGAACGAGTGAAACTTTCTTCTGGGTGCGTGCACTGACGGTTTTGAGTAAGTGAGAGTCTAATCACTTTCACTTTACTTACTCTTCGGGTGTACTAACATGGCCTAATGTCTGAAATAATTTTAAGAAAAAAAGGTTTAACGTGATTAAATAGATATATCTTTTTGTTAAAAACTCGTATCTCAGATTGATAAAACCTGTGAATTATTGATCTCTGTTAAACTAAGTCGAAGACTTGAACTTGGGTGTAAACAGAGCCGATCTCGAAGTGGTTCAACTTAGGGTTTAGGGTTTAGGGTCCGATCCTAATTGGGTTTTTGGGTCTCCGATGGCGCATCACTGGGCCTACATTTTCATTTTGCTATTGATGGGCTCTGCCCTATCCACTTGTCTGCCTTCCTACCCATGCCAACTCCCTCTTTGTCGTCGCTTTGGGCTTAATTTCTGCAAGCGAGTCTCTCCCCTCGACCCGCTTCTGTTCTTTTCTCCCAAAGCAAGAACATGATGTAAGTTGAACTGGAGCAAGTTACAGAGCGCGTGGTGAGAGAGAAAGAAGACTTCTGCTCAAGAAATGCAACAAATTCTCCTGCAGGTCCCTCCTTCGATTTTCTCTCTCTAGATCTGAATCTGTTTACTGCAGTACACACGTGGTTGTGGACCTATCATTTATCAAAATCCCTAATTCGAATGCAAAGGAAATCGATGTGACATTGTTTCAATTGGATCCTTTGTGTTTTGTTTGCTCTAGGGATTTAGAAGCGTGCATACCGATATAGAGGAGAGAGAGAAAGAGAGATGTTGACGAAGTTTGAGACGAAGAGCAATAGGGTTAAGGGTCTGAGCTTCCACAACAAGCGGCCATGGATACTAGCTAGTCTACACACTGGGGTGATACAGCTTTGGGACTACAGAGTGGGAACTTTAATCGACCGATTTGACGAGCATGAGGGACCCGTCCGGGGGGTCCACTTCCATAATTCTCAGCCGCTCTTCGTCTCTGGAGGTATTTAAAGTTCTCATTTCTCCTAGTTGTTCTTCACTCTTACTTCAATTTTAGTGATCATGATTCATGAGTTCATTACTGTGAAATATCTGTTGAATTTCGCGCAATCTTCTCCTGTTGAAGGTATTGCTCATTATGGAGACTGTTTCACTACTGGAAAATCTGAACGGATGAACACTATTAGAGCCTTCTAGCTGTAGATATTGGTTTGAAGAGGACTATTTTGGGTTTTCTTAACTTGTATGATCAATCAAAAGTTGAATGTCCTAATGTTGTATTTGTTGATTATTCTCCACCTAAGGCAGCTGAACCCCTGTTTTCACGGTGAAATCTTTGGTTTTTTTTTTAAGTGATTTTTTGCTTGCTAAGCAGCTTGGAAATATAATTTGGGTTTAGCTAACAGTTCCATTTACCGAGCCTTATGAATTGATTTACCTTGGCAATTTTTTTAAGTTGACACATTTCTAATACTTGCGGCTGTTGTAGTTGAGCATCTGCCCTGTCAAACTATCAAGGAGTTTATATAGCTACTTGTGCCCTGTGTATTGTTTGTGGGTATCATTGCAAATGCTAGAAAATGCTAGCAAAATGACAATTTAGGAAACAGAAATTGTGGTTCTAGAAGTTTGGGATTATTGAGTAAGAGAGAGAGGAAAAGGAGAGGTTAAATAATTTTTGAGCTTCTTGACATGATATGTGCAGAACTGAGTGAAAAACGAATCATGGAATTCTCAGGTTCAAGCCATCTCATTTTGTTGATTAAATTCTTGTCACTTCAGAAAGGTAGGATGTTCTTATCGATCTGGGAGCATACAAATGTCAGGAAATTTATTTACTGATTTTTTGGGCACATCCTGACACTGGAGAGAATGGTTGATGGAGTGATTATATATGATTAGAACCAATAAACACCTAGAAAACTAATCAAAATTTATTGTTACAAAATTTTCTAATTTATGTTTACAGTCTAATCAAAGGATAAGGAAGAAAATAGAGTAGCTTCCAATACCATCTATTGCCTTGTCCACTCAGTCAATTCTCAATACCTCTTTTTGATGATATATCAAAAAGTGTAAGTCAAAGATAAACAAAATCAATAATTGTGCATGAGAAAAATACAAGCAACAAAATGTACTTCTAGAGAAAAAGAATAATTCAGAAGGACAATGTGTGTTGGAGAAGTAAGGAATTCCTGATCACTGTTGGCAGTGCTATTTGCTTATGACTTTTTTTTTTTTTTTTTTGCAGGTGATGATTACAAGATCAAAGTCTGGAATCATAAGCTGCATCGCTGTCTATTTACTCTGCTTGGGCACCTTGATTACATCCGCACTGTTCAATTTCATAATGAATGCCCTTGGATAATTAGTGCAAGTGATGATCAAACTATTAGAATATGGAATTGGCAATCACGCACTTGCATTTATGTTTTAACTGGTCACAATCATTATGTCATGTGTGCATCCTTTCATCCTAAGGAAGACCTTGTGGTAACAGCTTCACTGGACCAAGTAGTTCGTGTTTGGGATATCAGTGCCCTCAAAAAGAAGACTGTGGCTCCAGCTGATGATGTACTTCCTTTCAGTCAAATGAATACAGAATTATTTGGAGGGGTTGATTGTGTTACTAAGTATGTCTTAGAAGGTCATGATCGTGGGGTGAATTGGGCTTCTTTCCATCCCAGTTTGCCTCTAATTGTGTCTGGAGCTGATGATCGCCAAGTTAAATTATGGAGGATGAATGGTAATGCTTGGGTATCCATTTCTTTATGTTAAACCTATGGCTTTAGCATTTGATTGGTGACTTGGGAAGATACCAAGATTTTTCCGAGTTCTGTTTTAAAACTAAGTCAATGGTGAAAGGAAAGAAAACCTTATTTGAAAAATAGCTCGAGTAAGCATACATTTCATTCACTTCAATTTCATCTATTTGAGTTTTGCAAAATCAAAATGTGGGATTATATGTGAGCTTGAAGTTATTCGCTTGGCGTCATTTTCAGAGAGAGAGAGAGAGAGAGAGAGAGAGAGAGAGGGTGGGTGGCTTTTCATTTCGGAAATCTAAGTTTAATTATAGCTCTTAAGTTACCAGCTACCATAAACTGATTATTGCATCTACATGCTTTTGAACTCAGTATTTTCTTTAACCTGTTGGAAGATGTGGTGTCATAATGTTTGCTTTTATTTTTCAATGATTTTCTGCGATAACTTGACCTACTATTGATGGCAATGATTTTCTTCCTTTCATCTTTTTCATTCAGATACTAAAGCTTGGGAAGTAGACACATTGAGAGGACACATGAATAATGTATCTTGTGTACTGTTCCATGCAAAGCAGGATATTATTATATCGAACTCGGAGGACAAGAGTATACGTGTATGGGATCTCACAAAGCGAACTGCTCTGCAGACATTTCGTAGGGATCATGACAGGTTTTGGATTCTTGCTGCCCATCCTGAAATGAACCTTTTTGCTGCTGGTCATGATAGTGGCATGGTTGTTTTCAAGTTGGAGCGAGAAAGGCCAGCTTTTTCAGTGGGTGGTGATTTGTTATACTATGTCAAGGATCGATTTCTTCATTCCCTTGAGTTTTCTACTCAAAGAGATATACAGCTCCTTCCAATTCGACGGCCTGGATCCACCAGCTTGAGTCAAGGGCCAAGAACTCTCTCATTTAGTTCCACAGAGAATGCTGTCTTGATTTGTTCAGATCTGGATGGTGGGTCATATGAACTTTACATCATACCCCGTGAACATGCTGACAGAGGTGATAATTTGCAAGAACCAAAAAGAGGAGTCAGTGGTTCTGCCATTTTTGTGGCACGAAATAGGTTTGCTGTGCTTGATAGGAGTAACAATCAAGCTGTTGTCAAGAACCTTCAGAATGAGATTGTTAAGAAAAGCAATCTCCCAATTGCCTGCGATGGAATTTTCTATGCTGGTACAGGCAATTTGTTGTGCAGGGCAGAGGATAAGGTTGTCATCTTTGATCTCCAGCAGAGGACCATCACTGGGGAACTTCAGACCCCCTATGTGAAGTATGTTATTTGGTCCAATGACTCGGAAAATGTTGCTTTGCTTAGCAAACATGCTATTGTTATTGCAAACAAAAGACTTATCCATCAATGTACCCTTCATGAGACAACTCGTGTGAAGAGTGGTGGATGGGATGATAGTGGTGTTTTCATATATACAACCCTTAACCATATTAAGTATTGTCTTCCAAATGGAGACAATGGAATTATCCGGACCCTTGATGACCCTATTTATATCGCAAAGATTTTGGGGAGTACCATTTATTGCTTGGACCGAGATCGAAAGAACCAAATCGTTTCAATTGATTCAACTGAGTATAATTTTAAGCTTTCCCTGCTAAAAAAGAGATATCATAACATTATGAGCATGATTCGAGGCTCGCAGCTCTGTGGGCAGGCCATGATTGCTTATCTGCAGCAGAAGGGTTTCCCCGAAGTGGCTCTTCACCTTGTGAAAGATGAGAAAACTCGATTCAACTTGGCAATAGAAAGTGGAAACATCCAGACTGCAGTCGCTTCAGCAAAGGAGATTGACGAAAAAGATCATTGGTACAGGTTAGGTATCAGTAATGAGGGTCACTAAGCCTATGCTTTTCATTTCCCACACTTTGTCTCCTCTTGCTATTCTGCCCTTCCACTTTTGGTAACTCTTTGTTTGTTTTGGTGTTTGCAGCAGTATTATATTTGGTCCCTCTAACACACTCTTCATCATTTTCCACACACTGCAGGTTAGGCATTGAGGCCCTCAGGCAGGGGAACGCTAGCTATGTGGAATATGCATATCAGAGGACAAAGAACTTTGAAAGGCTATCTTTTCTATATCTCATAACAGGCAACATAGAGAAACTATCAAAGATGTTGAAGATAGCAGAGATTAAAAACAATGTGATGGGTCAGTTCCACAATGCCCTGTACCTTGGCGACATTCGTGAACGAGTCAAAATCCTGGAAAGTGCCGGTCATTTGCCTTGTGCATATATTACAGCTGCAGTTCATGGGCTCAGAGAAGAAGCTGAAAAACTTTCAGCTGAGTTAGGAGGGAAAGTTCCATCTCTGCCAGAAAGAAAGGTTCCTCTGCTACTCTTGCCACCACAACCTATTCTCTCTGGTGGAGACTGGCCCCTGCTTAGAGTTGAGAGAGGTATCTTTCAAGCGGGGCTTGATGATGCCAGTGGCGCAGGAGCTGAGGATGGAGAAGCTGCTGGTGCCAGCTGGGGTGAAGATTTGAACATTGTAGATGAGCATGACATGCAAGATGAGTATGATGCATCAGGCATTGAAGATGGGGTACCAAAGGAAGAGGGGAATGGAGAAGGTGGATGGGAACTTGAAGATCTCAATGATTTAGGGCTGCCTGCTGATGTTGATAGCCCAAAAACTATGGCCAATTCTCGATCTTTTGTCTTTGTTGCTCCCACACCTGGTAAACCTGTGAACGAGACCTGGATTGAGAGATCTTCTCTTGCTGGGGAACATGTGGCAGCTGGCAATTTTGATATAGCAATGCATTTATTGAGCCGGCAATTGGGCATTAAAAACTTCAGCCCTTTGAGACCCTTGTTCTTAGACCTTCACACAGGTAGTCAGAGCTATCTTAGTGCATTTGCTTCTACTCCTGTGCTCCCTTTGGCAATTGGGAAAGAATTGATCAATTCAAACTCAAATATTCAGAACGCACCCACACTTGTGTACAGATTTTCCCAGTTAGATGAGAAACTCAAGAGTGCTTACAAGTTAACTACAGAGGGAAGGTTCAGCGAGGCATTGAGGATTTTCCTCCAAATCCTGTACACCATTCCATTAATTCGTGTCGATTCAAGGAGAGTGGTGGATGAGGTAAAGGAGTTGATCTCAATAGTGAGGGAATATGCGTTAGGCTTGAGGATGGAGGTTAGAAGGAAAGAGATCAAGGATGACCCAGTACGTCAACAGGAATTGGCAGCCTACTTCACACACTGCAATCTGCAAAGAATTCACCTGAGGCTGGTCTTGATAAATGCTATGGGTGTTTGCTACAAGGGTAAGAACTATAACACAGCAGCTAGTTTTGCTAACCGGCTTTTGGAGACGGACCCTCCTAATGCGAGCCAAGTGAAGAAGGCTCGACAAGTCTTGCAAGCTTGTGCCAAGGAAAACATGAAAGATACATATCAGCTAAACTATGACTTCAGAAATCCGTTTGTGATCTGTGGTTCCACACATGTGCCAATTTACCGTGGTCAGAAAGATGTGGGGTGTCCCTATTGTGGGTCTCGATTTGTACCATCTATTGAAGGACAGATATGTGCTGTTTGTGATTTGGCCGTTGTCGGTGCAGATGCATCTGGACTTTTCTGTTCACCTTCTCAGGTAAGATGATCCAAGGTGTCTTCCCGTTTCTGTTCTTCCGATAACCTTCTCTATCTGAGTAACAATAGTAAATAGCTGCCAAGTACGGCTGATTCTGCTTCAATGTGCCATTCGTCAGAAGAACATTATGCCCTTGGTCCTTATTTTATTACTGGTCATTCTCCCTTCTATAGATGCCTTTCCTGCTTTAGACTGCCTTTATCATCCGCTTCTTGTGAGATAAAACAAGATAGGTAGATGAACTGCACAGTTGTAAGTTCAATATTATATGATACACCGTGTCGCGAAGTTTGCTGTTCTCAGTTTTGTTCATAGCTGCATGGATAAGAAAACCTTGACGATGGAATTTCTCTCTCCCTGGTGTCATTTTTTCCTTCCGAGATGGAAGGTGATTCAAGTGAAACTAATCAATAATTCAGATTCTTAACTGTTTAAATTCCAATGTATTCAGTGGAAGAAGTTAATAAGGCTATGAAATCATCAATTTTCTGTATTAGGTTGAGTTGCGCTTGAATTCGTTTCCAATGAAAATGAATTTTTAAATAATTGTAGTTGATCTAGGTGTCTCTTTAAATTGTTGCTTTTAAATTTCCTGTAGTAAGATAGAGAGATTAAGCTACAAGAAGCTGTAAACTCACTGAAGGATATGCACCAATTACTACAATTTAACCTCCACCAAACTGTAGCCAACGCCCTTGCTTATTTTCTTTGTCTCCATTGTGTCTCTAATTTCCTTGTAACATTTTGTATCCCCAATCTCGGAATAAAAGCTAAGAACCTGAGAATAGATTGCTGGGTTCTCAGGCTCCAACTCCATCAAAGCTATAGCAGCTTTCCTTCCCATATCCCTATTGCCATGAACCCTACTACTTCTCAAGATTGAACTCCACATCACAGAATCAGCTCTGATTGGCGCAAGAACCAACATCTTTTCTGCTTCTTTTAACAGTCCAGCTCGACCAAGAAGATTAACCATACATGAATAGTGCCTTTGATCCGGCTCAATACCATAAACATCTTTCATTGTTTTGAACACTGTTCGTCCTTCTTCCACGAGTCCTGTATGATCACAACCAGCTAAGACACTTAAGAATGTAACAGCATCCGGTTTTAGACCCTTTTGGATCATCACCTCCAGCATCTCTAAGCCCTCTCTACCCATTCCATTTCGTGCACATCCTGAGATAAACGATGTGTAGCAGACAGAATTTGGTGCTGAAATCTGCGTTAGGATTTGGTGGGAGAGCTCAATATGACCAGTCCTCGAGTAGGCAGCAATGAGCGAACAAAGAACCATGTCATTGGACTCGAAACCTGATTTTATCAAGGAACTGTGTAACAATTGACAGTTTGTGAAGCATGCCACGGCCGACAATGATAATGCTTTTGTTGCCAGAGAAAAGGTCACTTGATCAGGTCTTACGCCTTCATCAACCATAATCCCGAACATCTCGATTGCGTCATCCACATAGCCACACTGTAGTAAAGCACTGATCAAGGAGTTGCAACTCTCCGAGTTTCTATCAGTAATTTCGTCAAACAACTGCACTGCAGCTTGGATCTCGCTGCATTTTCCATACATATCGATTAGCGCAGATTGGATGTAAACACAACTGCGGTCAAATCCCAGTTTCAGCACAAACGCATGTACCTGCTTCCCGAATGGGAGGTTTTGATTCCTGCTCGATGATGTCAGGAACGCTGCAAACGAACGGACTGATGGCTTCTTGCCGCACGATCTCATTCTATTGAAAAAGTTCAAAGCTTCCGGCACGAACCCGTCGTCTACGTGCACTGAAGTTATGGAGTTCCACGAGATAACATCTTCAACTGAAATCATTTCAAATGATTTTGTTGCATCAACCAAGCAACCGTGAGCAGAGTAGAAATCCACCAGGGCATTAGCAATGAACAAACTCGATGGCATGCAGCCAGCTTTAATCACTTGACAATGGAGAGTCCGCCCTTGTTCCAGAAACCCTCCACTACGGCACCCATTTATTAAATAGCTAAATGTGATGGAATTCGCACCAGCACCCTCAGATTTCATTTTAATAAATAATTCTAACAATTCATCTGATCGACGAAATCTGCAGAGCCCACGGAAAACTATATTCCAGGTTGCCGTATTTCGATCCGGCAGCTCATGAAATAAAATTAACGCGGGATCCAGATGCCCAAGTTGAATGTAGAAATCAACGAGAGCAGTCCCAACGAAAACATTTGAAATAAACCCAAGGAACGTCACCCTGCCATGAAGTTGCAGACCTTCCAGAAAAAACCCAGCATCACTACTGAGACTTATAACAGAGGAGAATGTAGACGGATTCTCTCTAATTCCTCGACTAACCATTTCCTTGTATAGGTTGAAGGCTTGTCTTGACAAACCATGCTTAGCATGGCTCACGATCATTCTGTTCCAGGAGATCACTTCTCTTTCAGGAATTTCCGCAGTCAACTCCACTTCCGAACGTAAAGAACTAGACTCGACGCACATATCCACCCCATCTAAACTTCGAATTGCAGGAATAGCGGCCAAGGTTCTTGATCTTAACCGCTTTGCAGTGGACCGCAGCAAATTCCCTGAATGCATTAGGAACAGACTGAAAATGGGAAAGAGAGACACATTTGTTATCTGGATGCAAATGAAAACCAACGAGAAACAAAAGTAAGATACAAGTAGAGTGTACAGTAGGAGACGGTGCTTTTACATACAAGCGCCAGACTGAAGAGAGAAGAGAATCGAAGAAGAAATGGGTTAGGGAGGGTGAGAAGCAAAGGAAGGGAAGTAAGATAACTCACCCATAAAGAACTAGTTTCATTAGGAGTCATGGCCACAGAGGACCGAAGAGAAAAATTCTTTTGCACATACAGGGCGATTATTGCATCATACTGGTATCACCATTGTCACAGACTTCAAGCACACACATGCACTACATAAACTCCTCGAAAGATCAGAGAACTTCTAAATCTTGCCAACAAAAGTTCCTCCCGACACATGGAGGCCTTTATTTATAAACAAGACATGCAAACAGGAAGTTTACAGATGAAATGTTTGCCTGAAATGTTTATGATCCTTGGTGAATAGTGGCAAGAGCCTCCAACAGAGTTGCAGTAAATTCCATCTGTGTATCTTCATCAATTCGTGAAAAGAGAGGGACGTGAACAAATAGAGACTTGTGACCTTTCTGCTCTGCAAACCGAAGAGAGTGATAGTAGAGATAGTTGCACACAAACCGGTCAGCATCATCAGAAATCACCACATCAAAACCCCCTTTTTTTAAGACAGTCGTGATCCAGTCAATGCAGCAAGTAGTCTACATAAACAAAGAAGAACACAAGAACCGGAAAAGAAGCACAAAACTGGGTTAAAAAGCTCTGGACTGAATACATTCAGCAAAGTAACTCACAAATAATTTACACACATGTCACAATTCATGGACAACAGCCAGGGTTGATATTAGCTGTTGGTTACCTCAAAGATTACAAGCCAAATGTCACTGAAGAAAATAGATTGGAAACATTACCAGTTTTTTTATGGAAATTTCACCATCCTCAGAAAATATGGGAAGTTGCTAACAACATCACAAAAATTAGATCAGAGAAAAATAAAACCATCAAAGTTCCACCAAAAACAAAGAGACAAATTAATTTATGCCCCATTTGAAGTCAGAGCAACCAAGAGACTCACCTGAGGTTGCCAACCAAGCTCATCAGGACAGCGAAAAGTAGCTTCATTTGCAGCCTGCCTCTCAATGGCAAATTGCATTGCCCCACTGTTGGCTCCAAAGTGTAGCTGAAAATAGTGAAATAACAAACATTAAAGTCATTTAATTTACCCAAGATCTATTAAATGGAATATGTGACAGTAAGAAGATGCAACAAATAATGCTTAGGCTTTAGTCTACAGTTAGGGAACCAGTAACTTTAAAGTTTGTGAGAAAATTAAAAGTATTATATTCGCTGACCAGCACCTGTAACAATCAGAGACTAGAAAAGTGCATGAGCCCCTGACTTTTCCTGTACCATTCACTCAATTTTTGAGATAGGAGAATATATTTTCAATCCTGAGAGTACATTTTAATCGTCTAACAGTGTACTTTATAACGGAAATGCTGAATCAAATGTCCATTCACAAATAACTTGGCATGAGACGCAGTAGATGTTTTTGTTCAAAGAAAAACTTAAATATGGATGTATAATTTGGTTGCCTGCCTAAACAGAAAAAATAATTGTTAAAAAAAATACTATCACCGGTACAAACTTTTGCAACTTGGAGGCCATTATCTTTTGGTATGTTAATCTTGAAGGAAGAACGGAAGGAAAACCAAATTGATGCTATATTGAGCACAAAAATAAAATGTTGTTCTATATTCCACGAAAGTTCTCACACAAAGCAGGAGTAAAGCTAGGAATTTGGAAAAACCTTCTGCAAAGTATGTTTTTCTAGCTTTATAATTTTTAAGAGTTGGAACTCTGGACGGTTGGAAGAGTCTCCTTTACAAGCTGTGGATAGAATATAGTTTACAGAATCTTAAGCAGAAATATAACAACAAAAGAAGAAAGTAAGCAGGAAATTTTCAAGCATGGCAAGATAAATTTGACAAGATACACTCTAAAATCCTCAATACAAAACACCCTATCACAAAAGTTGCTAAACGTGCTGCCTGTCTTAGCTAGATCTCTGGATTTACAATTAGAACTTCAGTGTTAATTTTACAGAGTTTAAAGAAAATTAAAGAGAGCAAAGATGAACCAACCCATATGATTTGTCCATTACTTGACGAATCTGCCTGGGAATCAGGCAAAGATGACTCCAACATTTTGTAGAGCATTGGGAGGCCTCCATCTCCTGCAGCCTCAAGAACTGTGCAGCTCCCAAGAGTGATAGGTCCTGTCAATCCCCTTCTGCGAACAAACTCTTTCAAGTTACTGACTAGAGTTTCCGTAGGATTCTCAGGAACTCCTTGGAATTTCTTGAATCCTGTCACATGAACTGTAATCGGTGGGAGGCCTTCAGATCCCATCAGCTGACCTGACTTCAATCCAATCCTCAAGACCTCGTTCTCGTGCTCGTACCAGAGAAGTAAAAAACACTACGATCAAAGTATCAACCAAGTTCAAGGCCACTTCCCTGAATAATAGTTAGAATATGTGATTTGGAGATTTCCCCAAGGAACTCATCATTAACGTACTGATCTCATCCAGTACTAGATGTTAGAAAGTAAGAAAAGAAAAGGAAACGATCTTCACACATCAAAGCACGAAAATCAATAATCTCCCTCAGTACGCAAAGTAACAATACTTTACATATAGTCAACTGAACTAAATGAAAAACACTAACCTACAAGAACTTGATCAAATTCAATTGCTATGGAAATCCAAAAGAAATATGAAACTAGTATGTACTAAAAATCACTTGCATAATACAGCAAATTCGAGGACAAAAAAACAAAAAACCAACTTAACTCCAATCCACCAGCACAAAGACGCTATTATCAAAACAAAAGAAACCCTCATAACACACAACGATAGCACCAAAACCATAATAAAATAAAGTCTGGCATACGAAATTACGAATTACTCAAGAACACCACCAACTAAAAAACAGTTCAACTCTCAAAGTCTTTAAGAAGAGCAATATGTACTCTTGGACTGAAGAAAGGCAGCTTGACCGAGATTAGAAACCCTAAAACATGCTGAATCTGTTAAACCAACACATGTGAAGCTTACTTGGGAGAGCTACGCATGTAGAGCTCCTGTGCGGAGAATGGCCGAAGCCAGACAGCAAGAATGCAAAGAATCAATCAGACAACGCCTATTTTGTATATTCATATCCATCTATCGTCATCACCCGTATACTCAGGCGGGGCAATAAGAAATTGACTAAACTAACCTTGTCTATGCCAATATATTACACTCTGGAAATTATCCAGAATCACGTGGTTTGACTGGTGTTTGAGCTTTCTCGCGCGCCAGGCGCTGACTTCTTTAATCAGCTGAATGAGGATCAGGGCCGTTGATCTGCATTGATTACGCGGCCGATGTCGATTGACTGCGCTCTTTTCTTGTGATTGTATGACCGCAAACCATTCTTTAATAAACTTTATAATTGACATTGATTAATAAAAAAATTAAATAATAGGTACATATAAAAAGGAAGACCAAGAAATCGGGAAAAATTGCCTGCCCTAGTTCCGTGCCACTGCGCGCGGTTTGAGTTCATGACAAAGCAATGTTGCCGGTCATCCAAGGTAAAATATTATAGTTTTTGCGTTTCAATCTTCATTAGGCAATGTCATTAGCTTTTTCTGCTTTGATTTAAGCTTTGATGACAGCATTGTTTCCTTAAAAATAGATTTCCTCTACCAATTTGGCCACACGAAAGTATTTCTTATGTCTATTTCCGTTTCATTCTCAATTTGTATGCATTTCATTATTGGGCGTACTTTTGAGTGTCTTAGCACTGATTTTTTTTTCTGCGTTCGTTTGGTTGGTTGTTTTTCCCGTTCAGCTTTTTTGGTGCCTTGTTCTAGAGGTGCCTATGCTGTTTCATCTTAATTGTTTGCACTTTCTTCGGTATTTTTCATTTTAACCGACGTTAATAAGAACGGAGTGCCTCCTGGCAGCGTCTAAGAAGATTGCCTCAGTTGTTTGGTTGTTAGGTCCATAGCAGGAGCATGTTGAGCATAACCCGCTAATTGGGTGGAATGTCTCGGAATTATTTCTGGAATATACGTTCTCGAGTTTTGTTATTAAGATACAGATTTTAGGTTTTTTTCTTTACTATGTTACATATTGTAGATTAATCTGCTCCCTGTGATTACTATCCACAACAGATAGGGGAAGAAGAGAAGGATATAGCAAGAGAAAAAGCGAAGGAAGGAAAAGGGAGGAGAGAGAGGAGAGAAGAGTTCAAGTCCTTTACTTAGGGAACAGTGATAAAATTCTGCAAGGATCAGAAATAGACTTCACTTCCAAGTTCCTATTGCTGCAGTGATTGCATTTTCACTAAAACTCGAGCACTGCTTTTGGAGTTCTGAGTTCTAAAATTCATGTTCCAAACACATTAATTCCCCCTGTAGTTTATTCATTATACATATTTTCCATCTTATCTCGTGGCATTCACTGATCCCTCTGTCTTCCCCCTGACTGATTGTACTTTCAAACATAGTTTAGTATAGCGGTAAATCTCATGATACTTATACTTCGTCAATTGTAGGGTAAAAATTTTTCCTATTCTTTTCCTTCTTCATTTTCTTTTGTACTTTTTCCAATAGTAAAACAACTTGTTGTGCTCCACGCATTTTGAGTCATAGAAAGCTACCTATTACTTTCTTTTTTAGGTTTTCCCTGTGGTATTTGTAAGCTAATCTGTGAATTGGTTATCTCTTTTTATTATTATTTCATTTGGATTTCAGGTTTTGCTTTTGACTGCATTCTTCAATGGAGCTTAACTATGTTTTCTTCTGTCTCTTACCAGTTTTAAGGAATCCCTTCCAGTAGCAAATTGGAAATTTCTAAAAATGGTAAATTTGGTCATATTGACAGATTTAGAAAGCACTTCTATTTTTTATGCCTTTAATTTTCTACTCCTGCTTCTGTAGGGTAGTGAAACTGACAGTGGAGAGGATGAGGATTTTAGTTGGAGCGAAGATGAACTTGAGACAGAGAAAATTGCCTCTCCATCTTGCACCAGTGGTGTACAAGAGGTGAATGTGGTTTCTTAAGTCTATGATAATTTGTTCTAATATTCTTTCTCAAAAAAAAAAAAAAAAAAGGCTCAAAATGTCTGAGACTAAGTGTCAGAAATTAACTACATAGGTTTAGTATACTTGAAGATTCTGCTTTCACTCGTTCAAAAGGGGATGCAGGAACTGTATCTTACAAAGAAAGCATGTTCATTTTTGTTCTCTATACTTCTTTGTTGTTGCGTCCTGAAACCTAGCTTTTCATTAAACACAAAAGTCAGCATGAGATTGCAACCACAATTGAATTGGCCGTCCTTCCTGTTAGATTGGACCATGGTCAAAAAGCATAGTTAGGGTAAGTATCTTTTGCTATTTAATATATTCTGGTTGATTTATTTAAAAAATGATTTACTGTTGGTGTTGGATTGCATTACTATATCAGGAGTACTGTCATTTATTGCATTGATGCGGTTTACCCTTGACAGTGAATCACATGTCATGGATAGCTGTGAAATCCACAAAACAAATCAGAGAGGGTTCATTGAATCAAGAAATGCTCCAAATAGACTGGTTGTGAGAAAGAGAGGACAACAAGAAAAAATGAGCACCCTGATTATGACTTATAACCTACTGAATGGCAATATCATCTGGTCTCTCTTCAATTTGATTGGGAAGCATCATTTTGCCATTTTCCCAGGTGAATGATTGTGACTTGTGGTCAAACTGGGCTAGCATAGTACATGGCCGACTTCTTCTGCCCTAAAAATTTGTTAGAAGTAAGTCGCTGATCATTTAGTTCTCTCCTAGTCTATTTTCTTCTTGTTGTTGTTCTTCTTTTCCTCCAAAACGTCTGAGTGTTGGGTGCTGGAGGAGATAAGGCTATGGTGATTTTGATAGTAAACATTCATGTCCTCCATTCATGTATCTTCCTTTGTTGTTGAAATCATGTTTATCAGACGGACTAGGAGTCCTATGTTATCATGATGTTATGTTAGACTTTCAGCTTGCCTCTACCTTGTTCAAGTCACGATCATTCTTGGAGCTTTGAAGCTTTTAAAGTTTCTTGTTCTTCTGGATCTTTTTGTTTTTTTAGTGATGTCCCTTATTTATTGTTCCTTATTTTTTTGTTTTTTCTTATTAGATTCTCTGTTTTGGCATCTATCTTTAAGTGTTTTACAGGCACTGCTCTTTGGTGTAAGTGTTCCATATGTTCTGCACATGGCATGTTACCAGCAGCCAATAACAATTAGGTATGCCAGGATAGAAGACTGCAGATGATAGGTCAACTAGGGCAGTGCAAGCAGCCAGTGCTTAAGGCAATAGTTTCCAAATAGTCTTTCACATGCATTGGGCAGCACTCTTGTTTGTGTTTATCCATTGCAGGAGCTCCTTCTCAAGCAGCTGAACTGACTGGTGACATACTGCAGTAGAGCATGGTGCATGACCAAAAGTGTGTGTGCAAGCAGCAGCACTTGCAGAGACTGAAATCAGCTATGTACACAACTAACTTGTCAGAGCTGAATAACACAGGGACGCTGTCAATGCTTCAGCTGAGGCTGTTTTCATATAAGATTTAGCTGTTCCACCTCCTCTATTTAAGTTTATTTAAGCAGCATGACAACCATGGTGTTGAATGTTATGATACATGCATGCTGCATATATGTCAATCAAGACTATGGGAGGAGCAGCTCTACCCCAGACAAGTCAGGCATTGTGTTTGGAGTGCTTCTAGTCTGTTAAGAATTTATGGTACCTAGATGGAGATGGGAATTCATTTATACAAAATTGCAGGTTGAACGACTGCTTATCACATATATTATTTTACCAGGTTTTGAGGATCCTTTTCTATTGGTTTCTGTTATGAACATGTGGTACTCGGTGATAGTGTCCTTGTTGAATGTTATCTGAGGTTTCTCGGTTTCATTATTTTCTAAGAAAGGAGATCATTAATTTTATATGACCTATTTGTTTTCCTCTGTTGGTTTTCATTCTTTTTATTTTTCCTGTTTCAGGCAGGAGCTCCGGGGCCTTCCCGTTCCAAAATTCTTTCCGAGTTTATTGGAATGGGATTCTCAGAAGACATGGTGGCTAAGGCAATTGAAGAAAATGGTATGGGCCAAAGGCTTGTAATTGGCTGGCTTAAGTGCAGTGTAACTAACTCTTGGTTGCCTGCTTTGAAATAATTGAGATTACTATTATGTTATCTTGCCAACATGCAGGCGAAGGGAATGCAAACACAATACTGGAAACTCTGCTTACATATGCAGTAAGGAATATATATCTTCATATTGATTTCTTTTCTTTTTCTACAGTTGACTATTTCAACTACCTGTGGCTGGGCATTGTCTCTTCTCGCAACTGCATTATAGACATAGGAGTGACAGGTTGCTTATGTGATAGTTATTTGAATAAATGTCTAAAGATTTGGATGAGAGGGGATGTGACTAGCCCAAGCCAAGTCTTAGAAGCCTGAAAATACACTGGAAAATTTCAGTTAGCTTGATTAGTTCATCCTGTGATCAAGTTAGCTTAGTTGTATTTTTTAGCTTTCAATATAAGAAAGTTTAATTACCTACATACTCATTAAATATGGCAAAATACTTGCATGCTGAAATACCTCTACCACTAAATTCGCAGTTAACTCTTAACCTTTGAAAGATAAATGTACATCCATAGTTAGAAATTTGATTTTCTCTTTAATTTAACTTGGGCCAATCAGTTAAGTTTACCTAAAAAAAGATGAGATAAAGGACTATCCAAAAAAAAAAGGTCAACAGGGAGGGAGAAAAGTAGCCCTGCATGTTCGGTGAGGGGCTAGTCCGTCCGTCCCACCCAACCCCCCCCCCCCCCCCCCCCCCTTCCTCCCTGGGTCAATGTTATAAGTTAATTGTCTTAAAGGTGGTTTTGTCTTCTCAGTTGGCAAAGTTACAGCTGATTGAATGAATTTAAATAAGTAATTTTGGGGATATTACAGGGGAGTGTAGGTATTAATTTGGAATACAGCAGTTATGCAATATTTAAGAGTATGTTGGTGGTTAACCCTTTACAGAAAATGGTGTTAATGAAATTTATTTTATTAAGAACTGGTTGACCAGTTATTGACCTGACTGAATTGGTTTGGACATGAGTTGACCAGTCATTGAGATCAGTGGCTGGGTCAGGTTTCTAATATAAGGTCTTGGGTGCAAGTTTCTCCAGGGTATGGGGTTATTTTATTTTATTTTTTTAAAGGCTGATTCAGGTGGTTTAAAAATTGTTACATATTAATGACTAACAGAAAGTATAAATACCATTTTTAGAGATGACGATTGAATTTCTACAAAACATTCTAGGAAACTTTATAGCCCTTGGAAAAGTCCAAATTTTGAATAAAAATCTTCATGTTGTGGATAAGAAATGCATGACCTTGATCAGGGACTGCATATGGTTTATTTCTGGACATTGTTTGTCTGTTAGTTGAGAATGTAGTCTGATGATTATATTGCCTTACCTGCCAGGCTCTTGAAAAGTCCCCTCAAGGATGTGAACAAGCTGTCAGTGATCCAAGTTCCTCTGCAAATGAAAGCTATTCACTAGATGACGAGTTCTCTGCGGTAGATAGTGACATTGCAGACGAGGTTCGTCAGTTTGTTTGATAACTTTATAACTAGATCATACCGGAAATTAACATCTGTTAGATAATCATGGCTAGTATTCATGTTTATATTGCTACCTTATTAATTTTCTATGAGATGCTCGTTAAAGTGTTTGCTGCTGAGTGCTTATTCAGAAAATCTTTCTAGCTTAGGGAAGTTGATTTACTTCCAGAGTTTGGCAAATCTCTCTTCAGCATATTTCTCGTCTCTCTGTAGGATTGCTGTCTCTGTTAAGTAGCAATAGTATCTGCATCTTATTTAAGTAGTTTAGGTCATGCCAACACATTGTGGGCTTTCTAGAAGAGCATCATCTGCAAAACGATATCTTGAGTTGCTAATGACAAGTTCTCAAACTTTTCCAGAATAAGCTGTTTTGTTATCTATCCAAATAGGCATTTTTAGGCTGCCACTGTTTCAACTGCTGTTGCTAAGTTTTTTGGGTAGCTTGATTGCATGTTATTTAGTTAAATGATTGCTCTCATTTCCTTCTTTCCATTTCTTCCTTATCTTTTTTCATCCTTTCTTGCATTTTTTGTTTCTTATACTTGATTGGATTCCAGAAGCAGCGCAGTGGGGATTATGAAGTTTAGAGCAGTTTAGGACTTCTAGTGATTCTTCTATGTTGTTCTAGGAAAAGATTGAGGTGTCGGACAAAGAAAGGAACTGGATGTTTTTGGTGGAAATGGGCTTCACTGAAGATGAGGCCACTGCAGCTATGGATAGATGTGGTGCGTATGGTTTTTTTACAGTAGTGCTTGGGCAAGTTGAAAGTAGGCTATGGCTTGTGAATTTCCTAATTTACTCCTGAAATGGTTTAGTCTTATGTGAACTAATGCCCTTTTGGTTGAACATTTTATGAACCTGAAGCATTTGAATTTTGCTTCTCAAAAATTTCGTAGAATCTTGTGCTTGCATCCACTGGCTTAACTAGGTGGAACTTCTATTATTTTGACAGTTTAGCTCTGCACTTGGTGAAACTCTGTTTCCTATTGGTATTAAGTGGTGAAGCTGGCTTCCGATTGGCATTTTTTTGTCATAATAGATCTATTTTTTTAGATTTGTCCTGGAAATTATTTTATTTTCGTACAAAAATTTTGTTGGAGTGTGTTGATCTTCTTTATTCTCTTGTTCATACTATTGGCTTGTCTTCTTCCGTGAAGGTTCAAATGCTTCTCTTATAGAATTACAAGATTTCATCTATGCTGCTCGGATGGCTAGAGAATCGGATGCTCTGCTAGAGAAATTGTCTCAGTCAGGTTCTAATGAATATGAGGTACTTAGCAAGAATGAGGAAGTGTGTTAATAAATAAAATCCATAATGCTATGATTGTACAACAATTTGTCTTATTTTACAGGAAGGATTGAGCCACTTAAGTGAGAATTCTGGAATCACAAGAAAGAGGACATCAGAAGAATGTTCGACATGGGCAAGGACAATTCAGTCTCAAAGGAAAAACCTAAAAAAGAAAAAACCCTCTTTCCACTGTGGCAATGATGAATTTCTCAATAATGATGATAATGACGACAATGACGACAATGATGAACTTGCCTCATTCAACATTCCAAGTTCAATGATGGGATTTGGGATTCCTGATATGCCAAATATTCGTACCCACAGAAAGATCCCTGAGGTAGCCATTGGACCGCCCTTCTTTTACTATGAGAATGTGGCATTAGCTCCCAAGGGGGTGTGGGAGACAATAAGCCGCTTCCTGTATGACATCGAGCCCGAATTTGTTGATTCTAAGCATTTTTGTGCTGCAGCAAGGAAAAGGGGTTACATCCACAACTTGCCCATTAACAACAGGTTTCCTCTAGAGCCACGGCCACCATGCACAATCTTTGAAGCATTTCCACTAACCCAGAAATGGTGGCCTTCATGGGACACAAGAACCCAACTCAACTGTTTGCAGACATGTAAGGCAAGCAGCACTGTTACAGAGAGGATACGGACTGCACTTTCCTGCTGTTCTGATCCACCTCCACCAAATGTTCAGAAGTATGTGAAGATACACTGCCGAAAGTGGAACTTAGTGTGGGTTGGGGTTCATAGGGCTGCTCCTCTGGAGCCTCATGAGATGGAAATGTTATTAGGGTTCCCAAAGGATCATACTCGAGGAGGTGGTGCCAGCAGGACTTGTAGGTTTAAAGCTCTAGGGAACTCATTTCAGGTTGACACAGTAGCCTACCACTTATCGGTCCTAAAAGATATGTTCCCAAATGGAATCAGAGTTTTATCTCTTTTCTCTGGCATAGGTGGGGCTGAAGTTGCATTGCACAGGCTTGGAATACCCTTAAAGGCAGTAGTTTCAGTTGAAAAATCAGAAATTAGCAGAAACATTTTTAGGAGTTGGTGGGAACAGACAAACCAGAGGGGGATTTTGGTTGACTTGGATGATGTTCAGGACTTGACTGCTGATAGGCTGGAGCAATTGATCAAAAGAGTTGGGGGTTTCGATTTGGTTGTTGGCGGTAGCCCATGCAATAACCTTTCAGGTGGTAATCGGGTGAGTAGAGATGGACTTGTAGGCGAGCACTCATCTCTTTTTTATGATTATTTTCGAATCTTAGATCGTGTTAAGAGCATCATGGAGAAAAAAATGTGATTCTTGGGAAATATCACTCCTTTGATGAGTAAATATTTGGTTTCTGCAATACTTTCGGTAATTCTAAGTTTCTAATTCCTTCCCAATAATTTTTTTTAACCTTGTATTGGATGCCAACATCTGATAGGTACATGCCACATCAAAAGAGGTAACAAGAAAACCAGTATCCAACTAGAATTTCAAGCATCATTCAAGTGAAAAAAGGCTGCATAGTTTGCATATTCCAAAGTAATCATATCTTAAGCACCTTTGGTTAAGGTTTCATTCTGGAAATTTCGGCTTCACAGTAGCACAGGGAGTAAGGTTGGGTGGTATAATATTGAGCCCAGGAATTCATAGAGCTTTTCCACTTGAGTGGTATCTAATTTAGTCCACCCATGTTCAGACTCTTTACATGTCATGCCCAACCCCTCACTTTTGACTGTGCACCATGCTACTTCTGGAAATTATATTGGAACCTGTAAGAGTTCAGTGCTAAGCGGTGGAGCTCTAGGTTTTCATCACAACAGACACGACAAGTCCGGGGCATGTTCTGGTATTCTATGCTTTATGTCCTCATCTTAATGATATAAAGTTACAAAATCATACCTAAGTGGCAAAGAATTCGCTTCTTTGTGGCCCCCCTGGTACTAGGTTCTCTGCTTTACGCCTACCTCTAGTTTAAGCCTTCAATGAGTTCGACCTATTTTCTCTTTGCTCACTTTTGTTTTTTCTCATTCTCAATTTCTGTTCTTTTCGTTTCTTTAAAAAGGCACTAGAGCAAACAATCCACAGCCACTACAAAGAATTCGCTTTCGGTGAGATATCAGTAACTTCACATGTAGCAGTTGCCTACTAAAATAGCATTTACCATATTCAGTAGAACTTTATTTTCCACTCATAACAATTAAACAAACATTTCCAAATGCTTCCAAGACAGATTGTCATGCTTTGTCTACTCCTTGCTGATGCTTAGCTTCATGGCCAAGTGATGAGAAAGTTACATTCATAATCATTTTTTGATAATTCTGTATCTTTCCAACTAGAGGAGTTGCCTAGCCTAATCGGTTTGCAAACTGTTTGAATTCGGCTCTGTTCAGTTTTTTCTTGAGTAATGCTCGAGTTCAAACTTGAAATAAGCTCATTAAGTATAACAAATTAAACTAGAGATTTTCCAAACTTGGCTTGTTAGTTGGTGAGCTAACTCTTTAGTATAATTTTTCTAAAAAAAAACCATTTACTCGAGTTGATCTCGTCAATTTCCTCTTTAGTTGGTTGATAGTTGTTTTTATTTACCTCAAACTTCAAAGACAATCAATTGTTCAACCCTTTTGGGTCCCTCAACATTAATGTTGTTGTTTGTCAATAGAATAAACACAATTGATGAAAGTGTTTGTTCTTTTTTTAGGTCTATTAAGTTAGTTATTATACATTAGTATGTTCCATTACAAAGTCTTAGACTCCTTTGTGATACCTTGCAATTCAATAGTACCAAGGTCTCGAACTTGGCTTCGGGCTCAAACTTAGTTAAAAAATTTGGACTCAGAGGCTGAACTCAAATTCAAAGTATTCAAATCTAATCAAACTCGAACATATACATGTTCAAACTTGGCTCAGCTCGGCTCAATGTCACCTTAATTCCAACCTCTACACAACTTGAAATGACATTCTAATATATTCCAAGGGAAAAATACCATGTAAGTCTTCGACTCGGCACAAGCATTATGGGGTTGAAATTTGCTAAACCAAGAAATTTAAAAGTTGTGTTTGGCCCCTTAAATAGGACCACTTACCTGGTGGTAATTGTTTTGTTTTACTCGATCCCAGTCCTCAAACACAAGTTTTTATAGAGTCATTTGATGCAAAAATGTCTCCACAAAACCTTTGTCAATATCATTTTTGCTAGTGCAGAACTCACCATATCATGGAAGAGTAAGTTTGTGCCAACCAGAAATTATAAGAAACAAAACCAGTGGAAAATTTTTATGTTTGTGCTGTTTTTTAACACAAACTCCTCTAGTACTTAAAAATGTTAAAATGACTAGGAAAATGACCATCGACTTATTTTCTACCTTCTGTGTTATCAATTTGTAACTATTTCCTTTTGTTTCCAGTGTAGACACAAGCATTACTTATGGTGACAAAAATTGATCAAATAAATATTTTTCAATAACAAATTTTTCTAATGAAAAATTATTCAAAGAAAAAATAATTATGTCCGTCATTTTTTTTTTAGGATAGAGACACTGACAGACCCTACAGATGCTTTATCTTTTTCTCTAATTCTAAAAAAAGAAAAAAAAGTTTTTAATGATTCAAATTAATGGCGGGTCAATTGCAGTACAAGACACAAAACCTTGACAGGAGTAACATCTCTGCTCCAGCATCTGATGTAGACCTAGTACCTAAATTGCTTTCATTTTTTCAAACTGCAACTCGACACGTTGCCTTCCATCCCTTACCCTAACGATTGACCTGACTTCCATTAACGCCCAATACTTCTCAAAGTCACCTCTTTATTGGAGCTCCCCCTTTGTCTACATGCTTCAGATGTTAGGAACTGAATGAATCCAAAGCAGAGATAAAAAAATTGTAAATAAGCATACCAACCTGATCCTGCTACGTCAAAACCATTTAATAGCCAATCTTGACATTTGAAGTTCTCAGAGCTTGATGGTGAGATTCTTTGATGGAAGAGAAGCCCAGAAAACTAAGGTCGGCTATTCATTATTCCATGGGTCAATGCTTGCATGATAGTGATGCTCTCGGTAGTGGAGATTAATCAAATCATACAAGTAACATTTATTTATTCGGCATCTTCACGTCACTCACCTTTATCATAAAGTAGGTTTTGTGTTTCCATCAGACTTTTTGACAACGTAGCAGTAAGATTTTCTCCATAATCAATTCCTGATGTTCGAAGTTGACCTAATTACAATATTCTATATGATATTGGGATCTCACCATCTCTGCATTTCCACTCCCTTCGTGCATGTGACGGAACTTCTCTTCGTTCTGATCCCTTCTGTCTCTCTATCTCTCAACTCTTACGCATATCCTCAAACAACTTCCGGGCAAACTTTGCTCATGAAACAATTTGCCCTGTAAACATCCCTTCTGTCGCTCTATCTCTCAACTCTTAAGCATATCCACAAACAACTTCCGGGCAAACTTTGATCATAAAACAATTTGCCCAGTAAAACAACCACCTTCATTCGTTCCTTTCTCCATGGATATTTCTTTCTTGCGTTAGTTTTCAATTCATGGGTTGGTGAATTATGCGAATGATAACATAAACTTCTCTCCTGTCCACTCTAAAGAAAGACTTATGATACTTACAGGTGTTGTGTTTCTTCCCCTCTTAATGCCGCAACAGGGTGAGTGAGGTAAAAGAGAATCCCTTTTCCCGAAGGCTGATGGGATATCAACAGTGCAAATTGAAACCTCCTCCAGTTGTATCCTCCCCCGCCCTTTTATCACCATTCACAAGTCTCCCATCAGTCACTCATCTCGTTTATTGTAGATTTGCTTCAATTCCTTAGAGAATGGGAAATAAACAAGAAAGTAGGTATCCTGCTCCTTCCATTCATAGACCTAAATTTCACAATGGATAAGCAAATAAACACACAAGTGGGTCGTATTATATACTTCCAGAAGATTAATTTGGATCCGTGAGGTTTGGTATTGGGCCGCGGAGATTTTTTAAGCTCAGGAAGTAATTTTCTCTGTAAAGGAAAAAAATAAACAAAGCAAAAGAAACTCCAGAGATACCTCATTTGGTGGCTCTGATGAGCTGTGAATCGTGGAAGATGGCGTTGGATTTATTAATAAACTTCGGCCGGAGTGTGAAGCAGAAAATCGACTATCACATCTCGTTCTGAGTCATCATACCTGTATATTATATACTTAATGGAGTTGCGGGACTGGAACGCCGTCGTTAGTAGTTGCTGATAAATTAATGGAGCATCAGCCTGGTGCAGAATCACTCAGATCCCAGATGAATTAGACATAAACCGATCTGCAACGATTTCATCGGCAACGCTTTCTAGGTTGGCCAGATTATGATTGAACCAACCAAAAGGAAACGCAACCCCCCCAACCCCCTAATGGAGCATCAGCCTGGTGCAGAATCACTCAGATCCCGGATGAATTAGACATAAACCGATCGGCAACGATTTCATTGGCGACGCCTTCTAGGTAGGCCAGATTTTGATTGAACCGACCAAATCGATTGCCTTCACTCCAGAAAATTTTAACCGTGATTGTACCAACCAAAAGGAAACACACCACACCCCTCTTGCTTTGCCCTTAAGAAAGAGTTACGGATATAGAAAAAGGAGAGGAAGGGAAGGATTCTTCTTATTTCTATAAAAAAAAAAAAAAAAAAGGAGGACTCGTTTGGACTTTATAATAATAAATCAAAATAATACTGAAAATTTAATGCATTCCCTTGGTTGTTAATATTTAGAATTTAGCGATATTAATGAATAATAGGTTGAATTAAAAAATACGATAATTTAAGAAGGTTATATTTTGAAATTACCCCTTCAAAATTTCAAAAATTAATAATATTTTTAATGCATTATAATAAATATATGAATAATAATTACCAAATATGCTTAATTAAAATAATTATAAAAAAATAAGATTTTTATAATAAATTATATTATTTGATTTAAAATATTATATATTTTAACATGTAAAAACATAATAATCTTTTGTGCAACTCTCTTAATCCTCTACAGAAGCGAAGAAATGAATTTCATATTACTCTAATAGAAATATATGAGAAAAACAAACTAAAACGCATTCAAGCCATTTTTTAACTCTTATCGCGTCAATTAATTTTCTCATTATTTTCTATGGCGAAATAAACTTGTGGTGAATATATTAATAAATGCATTGCATGTATCACTTAATATGTCACATTTTTTAGAGGGTATGTGTTATTTTACATGAGAGTAGTATTGTTTCCCTTCTAACACGAAACAAATAGTGATATATATTGGTCGATACATTTCACATTTTTAAGAGGGTATATATGTTATATTACATAACGGTTAATACTATTTCACCTTTTATGTTATATTACTCTTAAACACGAATATGACACACCATATAAGATTTTGACACGTACTTAGTATATACATATTGGATCCGATACGCCCACCCATGGAGAGTACCCAATATAAGTGGTACCAAGCAAAAAATAAATAAATAAAAGAACTTATTGGGCGGGTATTATTTGATTGTATTTAGATTAAAAAAATAAAGAAAGAAAAAGGAAGAAAGGTAGTGGGGTCTACTTTTTGGCACGAAACATAAAAAAGAGAGATTTTTTGCACATCCCGCGTGCAGTCTTATTATTTAAGATGAACTCTCAACCTAACAAAAAAGGGGGGGTTAGTCCACAATGAACTTGGTAATATTTAGAATTTAGCAATATAAGTGCTTGATTCACCACACCGTTTCAATTCTCTTATTTACCCTTTTATCTTTTTTAAATTGACATGCATGTATCTTACTTAATATTCCTTAGAAACGTCAAACAAGTTATAAAAATATCATTTACTTTTTTTATATTATAGTTATTAATTTTATTTTATTATAAAAATTGATAAAACTAGGAAAAAGATAGTTATCATTAATATATAGGATAGGAAATAAATTTAAATTAAAATACGACTCGATTATATGCGATTTTTTTTGAATGCGGCTATAAAGTTAAGTTTTTTAGGAAAATCATTTAAAATTTTTAACTAAAAGTAAAAAATACCCACAATTATGTCTCCATTTTCAAGCGATGAGACACGAGCACTCCTCCTCCTTTCTCAATTGACATCAAAGATGAGAATCTTGAAGCTGACAAGTGAATGAGTTTTATTCATGATATATACAATAGTTATAATTTTCCCATGTATCAACCAATTTTTTTTTAGTAAATCCCACGATATCCTTGATTTTGTCATTGAATAATTTTATACAAAATTCAATATTTAATACATGGAAATAAAATTTATTATTACATAATAATATTGTAGCCATGTCGTTGACATGTTATTATATCCATCTTAAAATGCTTAAAATGTTTTCTTATAAGGTTTAGAAATGGTTATATCTCAAAATTTTAATAATATTTTAAAATTTATTTTTTTACCAAAATAAGTTAAAACCTTTAGGTTGTGTTTGGAACATAGGAAGCTGAGTGAAAAGAAAATGAAGAGAAAAGAAAAGAGGTTTCTTTTATCTTGTTTGGATTCCTATAGAAAATGAGAGAGAATGCACAAGAGAAACTGTCTGGATAAATGAGAAAAAATGAAAAAACAAATTATTAAATTTTAAATTTTGATGATTAAAATTTTCTCTCAATTTTCTAATTCATTTATTTTCTCCCCAAATTTCATCATTTTGTGAGAGAAAATTTTGTCATTTTTTCTCTTATTTTCTTTCATATCAATGATTCTTTACTGCCAAATAACAAAAAATACAGTTCTCTCCCCTTTTTCTAACCAACGAAAAGGGAAAGAGGTTGCATTCTGCCTAAGGGTGGCTTCGAACTGAGCCGGCTCGCGAGCCGCTCGAGTTCGGCTCGGTTCGATACGTTATATTTCGAGCTCGAGCCGAGCTCGAACTTAGAAATGGGCTCGTTTACATTAACGAGTTGAGCTTGAGCAGAGCCATGTTCGGCTCGTCGTCTCGCGAGCCGACTCATTAATTTAACGAGCGATTCGGGGATCGGGAGATTTGGAAATTTTTGGGGAAACCGTCTCTTCGTTTTGTCTTGCCGCCTGCGAAACCCATACTTCACTCTGCCATTTCCATGCCGTTTCAGCATGATTTCTTGCGGAAATCGCTGTCCGTCGACAGGTATTCAGGGGAAATGGGGGATTTGGTCTTCAAATCCCTCGTTCTCCCTCTCCCTCTTCAATTCCTCGATTTCTTCCTCTGCGATTTCTGTCTCTTCTTCCTCTGCGATTTCTTTCTCTTCTTCCTCTTCAATTTCTTCATCCAAAGTTTTTCCTCGCCAACGAGACAAAATCGACGTTTTTATTTAACCTTATACTTTTTTTTCGTCACCGACCTAACCCTAAAAAATCTCTAACTCTCGCTTCGTTTCTCAGCAGTGCTCCTTCAATCTTGGAAAGTCTTTTTGGATATCCGAACGGCAAACACTTTGTTTCTGTAAGTGAAATGTCCTGTATTAGAATGCAGTTATGCCTAAGCAAAGATAACGATCTGTTTTTTTTTTTTTTTTGCAGATATTTGCAGCTGACAGTTTTCTTCAACTTACAAAGTACACTCGAGAAGAAATCCTTGGAAGAAAATTGCTGGTTTGAATTTTATTTCATGATTTTGAGTGTTGAATTTTATTTCATGATTTTAAGTGTTGATACTGTTTGATTTTTTGAAACGGTGAGTTCTTGATTTAAGGGTAGAAGGAAATGCACTGTCACAACGTACTAGGAAGATCATTTTATACAGATTGTATAAGGATGTTTCCTTTTCCTCTATAACTTAAAGAAAAAGAGCTTTGGGGGATGGATTTTCCAACAGAGATGTCATAATTATTTTCTTTGTTCTCATGTCTTATTTCAAGTCTCATCTGCACAACCTCCACTGTTTCAAGGAAATCTCCTTTACAATTCCAATCCTAATGTTAATATTAAAGTTAGTTTTAAGTGATTTTGGTGGGTGAGGGGCATTCAAATTCTGGCAGTTGGTATTGTAATATAGGTTCCTCCACTAGATGAGTTTTTGGTATACTCTCTTTTTCTTGCAATTGTTTGCATCTCAAATAGTTCAATGGTGCTTCAGTGATACCTGTTCTTACTAGAGGTTGACCTATTTTATTCTCTTAATTTTATTTTATTTTTTTTTATTTTTTGCTTGAGTGTGCCATCAATTGTATTCTAGCTGGCCGAGAGCCAGGAAACTTCATACTGAGTTATGACATTCGAGAAGGAAAGGAAGGGTGGGGGAGAAAAATCCCCCACCTTGTCATTTGTTATGCTTTTGTATATCTCAGAATGACTTACTAAACTCAAGTGCTATAATATTTGGAAAATAGTTGGTTATCAATAATTTTTTTTCTCAAATTCCACTGTTCTTCATAAATGAAGTTATTATTCTAGACTTTCAAATATTTTTATGTTTTGGGATCCTGTTTCTTTTTTGCCTTCTTATTTTTAGGTGTTTGACCTCTTATAAAATTTTGTACGTTTATCATACATTTCAGCAATAAACAACAATGGTATTCAAATTGTTACTTGATATATTTTAGCAATGAAATTTTATTTCATGATTTTGAGTGTTGATAACATATTCTATTCAATAATACTGTATTATAGTTAATGGAATCAGGAGCTTTCTTAATTGCATCCAACTTCTCTTTATTATCAAAGTAAATAAAAAATGTTAGTGTTGATAACATATTCTGTTCAATAATACTCTATTATAGTTAATGGAATCAGGGGCTTTCTTAATTGCATCCAACTTTTCTTTATTGTAAAAAAAACAAAAAATGTTAGTGTTGATAACATATTCTGTTCAATAATACTCTATTATAGTTAATGGAATCAGGAGTTTTCTTAATTGCATCCAACTTCTCTTTATTATAAAAAAGAATTAAAAAATGTTAGCTTTTGTCCTTCTTTCTTAATTCTCATTGAACTTATATCTGTTGTTGTTCTAAAATTTTATATGGCTTGATGTATTAGCAAAAGTGATTTGATAGTTCCTTTTCTATCTTTTGGAAATTGAGATCTTGCGTGTGAACCTTTGATGTCTTAAATTTACTCATTGGATGATATATGATGCCTAAACCTTGTCAAATGTTCATATTTCGTTGAATTGATACGTTAGATATAGACGGATGTAAATTATTTCTCTTTTTTACAATCGATTTTTATCCTTCCTCTTCGATTTCTTCATCTGAAGTTCTTCCTCGTTGACGAGACGAAAGCGACGGTCCGACGGGAGGTAAGATTTTTATTTAATGTTCTATTTTTTTTTTTGTCGCCGACCTAACCCTACAAAATTTCTAACTCTCGCTTCGTTTCAGCAGTGCTTCTTCATTCTTGGAAAGACTTTTGGAGATATCCCTGAACGGCGAACACACTTTCGGGTTCTGTAAGTGTTGATTTTTTTTTTCATTTTTATCATTAATTTCTTGGTATTGAGGTTGAATTTCATCAAAATATTAGAAGAGAATGTTGGTGTGCTTATTTCCTTCTCTTAACAGTTTTTAAATTTATATATAAAAAAGGATCGGTATATTAGACTGGAAACTATTGGGTGCAGGGCTACAGGCTCAAAGAGACCTCGCTGCATTGAAAGACAAGGGTCGTTCCCGATTATCACAATGTCACATACCTTCCTCTAAGAATAGACAAGTATCTTAAATTATGTGTAGGATCTTTGTTGTCTGGATAACTTTCTTTTCTTTATGTTTTTAATTTGTAATTTTTTTTTTTTTTAGAAGTAAGAATGTCAACACCTCCTTAATTGACATCAATAATTAACACTAGTTCTAGTGTGGCTATAAATAGTGACTCAACTCCACCAGAGTCACTACCCTCTGTCATAGAAGTGGGCCCAAATGAAATTACCATAAATGAGGATGCAGGTGATTCTACCCATACTTAAAAAAGACAAAAAAAGTCTCATGTGTGGTTGGAATTCAAAGAAGTATCACTTAATGGTACAAAAAAGGTTCAGTGTGTTCATTGCAAAATTAATATGAGTGTTATTAGTAATGGAGTGACCACACATATGAGTCGACATTTAAAACATTGCACTAGTAGAAAAGTGGCAATGAGAAAACAAAAAACCTTAAACTTTCAACCAGTGGGAGCGGGGTCTAATGTTGATCAGAGTCCATCTGGGCTTCCTTTTATGGATTTTGGAGGAAAATATGATCAAGCTAAAATGAGAGTACTCATTGCTCATTGGATTCATATGCATGAGCATCCATTCATGATAGTAGAGGAGGAGGGATTTAATTTTGTAATGAAGATGGCAAATATGAATTATGAGAAAATATCTCGTAAGACCATTAAGAAGGAGTGTATGGAGGTGTATGAGGCCGAGAAAAAGAAATTGAAAATTTTGTTAAAAGAGATTAACAAGATTAGTCTTACCACGGATCTTTGGAAGTCCCAAAATAAAAAAATTGAATACATGGTTATTACTGGGCATTTTATTGACAGTAATTGGAAGCTACAAAAACGAGTCTTGAGTTTTGTGCATGTTCATCCTCCTCCTCGTGGCGTTGATATAGCAGATGCTATTTACAAGTATTTGAAAGAGTGGGAGATTGAAAATAAAGTTTTTAGTATTTCAGTTGATAATGCTGCATATAATGATGTTTGTATCAGAGTTTTGAAACAAAAATTTTCAAGGAAAAAAAATTTGGTGTGTGGTGAAAAGTTGTTTCATGTGCGTTGTTGTGCTCATATTTTGAACTTATTAGTCCAAGGTGGTCTTGTTCAGATTAAGGATATCATTGATAATATGCGTGAAAGTGTCAAATTCATAAATTTGTCTGAGGCTAGACTTCGCACTTTTTTTTGAAATTGTACAACAATTAGAACTTGGTGAAAAGAGGTTGGTTATTGATTGTCCAACTCGTTGGAACTCCACTTATGACATGTTGTCTTCTGCATTAAAATTCAAAGACGCATTCTCTAGATTTAAAGTTAGAGAACCAACTTATGATTGTTTGTCAAGTTTTGATGAATGGGATAAGGTTGACATGGTGTGTGAGATTCTAGAAGTTTTTAATGCAGTTACTAATATAATTTCTGGGAGTGACTACCCTACTTCTAATTTGTACTTTAGTGAAGTATATAGGGTAAAAGAAGTTCTGAATTTTCGTTCTACAAATGAAAATGTTTTCATTAGGACAATGGTTAGTAGAATGAAAGAGAAATTTGAGAAGTATTGGGGTGAATGCAATTTATTGATGGTTGTTGCTTCAGTTTTGGATCCAATGGTCAAATTAAAGTTGATCGAAATGTGTTTTCCAGTGATATATTCTAAGGAGGAAACTACAATGAATATAAATTTAGTTCGACGCACCTTATATGAGATCTACGATGAATATGTATCCTTATATAATGTGAATATTAGAAATGAAGAGATTGTTTCAAGTACTAGCTCTATGGGTGTTTCCACAAGTCGTAGGCCTTCATCAAGTTCAAGTTGGTCAAAGTTAATGAGTTATATGAAACAAAATGATGTAGTTAATTCACCAAGGTCAGAATTGGAAATTTATCTTGAAGAAGGTGTATATAGTTGTGAGGAAACTTCACAATATGATTTTAATGTTTTAGAATGGTGGAAAGTGAATCATATGAAATTTCAAGTATTATCTAAGATGACATCAAACATCCTTGTAATTCCCATATCCACAGTAGCTTCAGAGTCTATATTTAGTGTTGGTGGTTGAGTAATAGACTCTTATCGTTCTTCCTTGGCACCAAATACAGTTCAAGCTTTGATTTGTGGCAGTGATAGGGTTCGGGTTCTTCAAGGTGTAAAGAAAAATCAAAAAGTGAATTTCTTTGATTAATTATTTATTTTGATATTTTTTAGTATATTTTTTAGGTTTATTTATTAAAATTTTGTTTTATGATTACAGCCTGAGAAGTAGAGTGTAGAGATAATGCTACCAGCTACATGATTTTTCATGTTTCTCTCATCATGGTAATTTTAATATTTTTAACGACATTGAGTAACTAGTAGTGGAAGAATATTTTTTTATTTGACAATAACTAATTTTATTTTTTTGTTTTTGTCATAGGTGGAGATTTTGCTCATGCAGGGACGTATATTATTTTCTAGCATTAAGAGAAACAACTATAGTTTGTAATTTTATAATGGATTTATAGTTTTTATTTGGGTGATTTTAAGTTGATAGTGATATTTCATTTAATTTTGTTGTGTTTGATTATTGTATGGAGTTTATTTATAATGTCATGCAATGTATGGAGTATTTATGGAATGTATAATAATTTTATGGAGTGTTTATGTAGGTATTATGTATATTGATTATGCCCAATTTTAAGTAGAAGTCATGCCGAATTTTATACAGGTATTATATACATAGATTATGCTCAATTTTAAGAAGAGGTTATGCCTCAATCTTATACATGTATTATATATATAGGTTATGCCTAATTTTTTGTAGAGGTCATACCCAATTTTATATAAAATATATGTATAATTTTATATATAATTTATTTGATATATATTTTTTGAAAATTTTTAAATATATGTTGAGGCTCGAGTTCGGGTCAAAGCTCGGTTAAAATTTTTGGGCTCGAGCTCGATAACAATTTTAGGCTCGAGACGAAGCTCGGCTCGAAGCTCAACTCGAAATATTTAAATCAAGTTCGGCTCGAACATAGGCAGGTTCGGGCTCGGCTCAGCTCGATGCCACCCCTAATTATTTCTGCCCACTTACTTTTGGAATTGTCACTGTTATCGATCTTTTTTTTAAGATCCATGCATGACTTAATCCTCATCCAAACCAACTGTCAGACCCAATTGAAAAAGAGTTTAGCAACACAAATTACTTCATTGAATAAGAGACTATGACAGGTTTAATAACATTGAGTAGACTTACATTTTTTAAGGGTTTTGGGTTTTGGTTCTCTAAGGTTTAGGGATATTATTAATGGAGAGTACCCTATATAAGTGGTACATAGCAAAAAATAAATAAATAAATAAATAAATAAAACTTATTGGGCGGTTATTATTTGATTGTATTTAGATTAAAAAATAAATAAAGAAAAAGGAAAAAGGGTAGTGGGGTCTACTTTTTGGTACGAAAGATAAAAAAGTGAGACTTTTTGCACATCCCGCGTGCAGTCTCATTATTTATGATGAACTCAACCCAACAAAGGAGTATATGCTTGATTCACCACACCTACCCAACCCAGCACCTTCTCCGTTTCAATTCTCTTATTTACCCTTATCTTTTTTTAAAATGACATTTATCTTCCTTAGAAACTTAAAACTATTTACAAAAATATCATTATTTTTTATATTATATTTATTATTTTCATTTTATCATAAAAATAGATAAAACTGTGAAAAAAGATATTTAGTCATTAATATATAGGATAAAAATAATTTTAAAAATATAATACGACCCGATTATATGTGATTTTGAATAGATCGTATTTTTAAATGCCCGGCCTTCCAATTATAAATTAATTAATCTGCTTAAGGATATTTTTATTTATTTGAGTTGACATTCACTAATGCCAACTAGGTATAATAAAGACAAAAGGAAAAAACAGTTTTTGGCACCAGCGAAGTAAGACCCCCACAGCCAGAAAGGTGTGGGGCAGCCGCCTGTTCCCCTTTCATAGTCACAGGGAAGGGATTCCCCTAGGCAGAAACTGCAGTGGGGGAGGGGCCCCCTTTCATCTATTTTTTTATTTTTAATTTTTTATTATATGTTATGACATCATCTAATCTGCTTTTGCCGCGATCAAAACCTGTTGTAAACAAAAATACCCTCAAATTTCCAATTATTACAGCCGTAAAAACTAAAAAGCAAGGCCGCCGCATGATGTTCATTACCGATAAAAGAGGAAAAGGCCAAAGGTGGAGTGGACATTTCCGGCATTTCATTTGTTCAAATCGTCCTTTTCCGGGTTTCTGATTTCCGTCAGTTTTTTTTTTCTGTAGTTGCCTCTGAAAAGGAAAACTTTCTGTGCTTCACCTCTTTTGTCCTTCCCTCTCCCTCTATGGCTCTATCTCTGCAACTTGATTTCATCCACGCATGTAAGTCTCGAGATATAACTGATCTCACAAATAAAAAACTTCATTTTTTTCCTACCTACAGTATTACTTCTGCTTTTTATTGCTAATCTTTTTTGTAGGCTATGGAAGGAATTATATATGCCAACCTCACTGCCGCTTCCGTTGCAAGCTTGTTTCTCGAGATCCCCCAGTTTCTCTCCAGCACATTTCTTGCTTACACTCCAATTATAAGTAACCTGCTTTTGTTTTACCAGTTCGGAGTTTGTGTGTGCTCTTCTTCTCCTACTCCATTGTATCATGTAACTCAATTTCAGCATTTGTTTTCCGTGTTGTCGTCTCAGAATTGCTGTAATTCGAAAAAGGGTCTCTGTTTTGAACATGTAAATCGCCTAGGATCGGTCTTTGCTTGATTATGTTCTATTTTCCTGATAGCCAGTACTGTTTGGATATTGAAGCTTTTGTTCCTGTTTGAGAAATGCACATTTGCTTTCAGTTGTTGTAGAAGTCTTGAAATTCGGTTGTGGATAATGGATCTTCGCTAATTCTTCGGCCCCCGCTATCTGATCTCTGGGATTTTGTTGCTGGTCGGAGGAAGATTTTGTGTGTTGACCATGTAATTGGTTTCTTCTGTTTCCAAGCATTGCTCTCTCCTTGGGGAGATTGTTCCACTCTTTCTTTTCTTTGAAGAGTTGAAAAAATGGTTGAGAGGTTTTTTGGGATCATTCGTTAATCAGTAGCATCAGATCACATGGCGGCTGCTCGTTAATTATGTCAATTAGGCCTAAAAGCTTTTGTCCGTAGCTCACTGATTTTTCAGCCATGGCTTTTAAGTAATCAAGATTTTGGTATTTTCATTCTTTTTTTTTTACTAATACAAATAATTCTTTTGGCGATATCCTAAACTCATTCTTTGAATTTTTTGAGATATGTAGTATCCAGAAAGTGTACAGAATAATTCATGGGCCACTTCACAGGTCCTTCATCTGGCAAAGCCAATCTAACCAAAATCCTGGGCCTTTTTTCATCTGATTTCCTGGAGTTTGAGTTTATCGGCCTATAGTTTTCAAAGATTTTGTAGGAAATTATGCAAGTCTAAATGTCATGAAGGCCTCTCGAGTGCTCATAAGTCTGTGTCCAAATTAGTGTTTGCTTTCCAGTGTGTCTTTCTTGTCTTTTGATATCTTCTTGAAGTAATTGAATACAATATGAGCCCTTGTTGGCTCAAGAAATAGAAACAATCTTAATGGAGGAGACCTTTGTGCCTTTCCGTGGCATTAAGAACGATTTGGAGGGAAGGTTGCTTTGCTACAAACAAGACTGGACTGGTGGTTTCCGGGCAGGTTTCAGGTAAGGGTTGATGAAATGCTAAATAAAATTAGGCAATTGTTACCTCCAGTTTGGAGTACCATGTATGAACTCAAAAAGATTATCTTCTTTTCATTCATATTTGAATTTATGAGGTACAAACAATACTTACGCTTTGTCAGTTCACGACCAATTTAAGAGCACTTACTAATCTGTGAACTTTATCTTGAAAAGAATTGCCTTGTTTGGATGTTCAGGATCCTTGCACCTACAACTTACATCTTCTTTGCTTCTGCTATTCCGGTCATTTCATTTGGGGAGCAACTGGAGAGAAATACGAGTAGGACAGCTGTTTTTAGCAATAATTTTGCTTTACCTTTTCTTTATCTAATTTATGTTTTTTTTTTCCATTTGTTCAATGTCTTGTATGGGATTGAACTTACGGAATGTACTCCCTTTGGTTTGCTGCAGATGGGACGATAACTGCTGTGCAAACACTTGCCTCTACATCGTTATGTGGCATTATCCACTCTATTATTGGTGGACAGCCACTACTGATCCTAGGTGTTGCAGAACCAACGGTTCTCATGTATACTTTTATGTTTAACTTTGCAAAGGATAGACAGGATTTGGGTCAAAAGCTATTTCTGGCATGGACGGCATGGTATACTATGTGATATGTTAACTACATTCTAGTGTGTTATGTCTGTTTCTTAATTACCTCTTTTTTCTTCCTGAACTTTTTAATTTGGGTTTCAGGGTATGTGTGTGGACAGCATTTCTTCTCTTCTTGCTTGCAATTTTGGGTGCATGCTCCATTATTAATAGGTTTACTCGTGTTGCTGGTGAACTATTTGGGCTGCTTATTGCAATGCTCTTCATGCAACAAGCTATTCGTGTGAGGCCTCTTTATAGTCTTTCGTATTTAATAAAAAATAGTTCAGTTTGAGTGTTTTTTAGTTAATACTTATTTTATTTGAATTTTTAGTAATATTGTAGTCATTGGGCCCTATTTTTTTTGGTGGTTTGGTACTTTCTTTTTGGAAGCATCCATTACTAAGGGTCTGTTTGGAATCCCTAGAAAAGAAAAAAAAGGGTGAAAGAAAGTGATTTTTGCTGTTTGGCAACAGAGAATCATGGAGAGAAAAGAAAATGAGAGAGATATAATTTCTCTCTTAGTTATAATATTTTCCATCTTAAAATGATGGAATTCCAAGAGAAAAAAAAAAGAAATAGAAAGTGGTAGAGAAAATTTTAATCATCAAAATTTTAAAATATTACTAATTTTCTTTTCTTTTCATTTTCCACATGTATCCAAACAAGAGAAACTATATTTCTCTTTCATTTTCTCTCTCATTTTCCATGGACATCCAAACAAAAGAAAAGAAATTTCTTTTCTTTTCTTTTCTTTTTTAGGGGTTCCAAACATACCTTAAGTTTTTTTTCCTTTTTCTAAACCATTTTGTGAGATTTTGACTGTAGTTCATTAAGCTTAAAAATTATTCCCTTTTGGGAAAAAAAGGAAAAACAGAAAAGTGTAAAGGACATAAGAGAGCAAATTAATTGATGGGGAGATATTAGTTCATTATCATTTACTTATATATACTATTTTTAAAAAAATTTGCCACCTTATATAGCATAACAATTATTCTGCTTTTGTATAGCGGTAAATGCAGTCTACTTCATCAGTGCTCTAAAGCTAACCACTTGTGTTGAATAGGGAGTTGTTGATGAGTTTGGCATACCAAAAAGAGAAAATCACAACCAAACTGCACTTCAACCAGCTTGGCGCTTTGGAAATGGAATGTTTGCCTTGGTTCTATCTTTTGGCCTTCTTCTTGCTGCATTGAAGAGCCGAAAAGCACGATCATGGCGTTATGGAACAGGTACTATAAAACCCTATGACATATGATTAATAACTATAACATGGGATATTAACCATTAGTAACAAAGTTTAAGCCTTTGCATTAGTAAAGTGTGCTCTCATGTTCCTCCTTGACAGTTTGCTTTGTGATTGAATATGCACGTGAAATTCTTAGGGTGGCTACGTGGGTTTATTGCTGACTATGGGGTTCCCTTAATGGTACTTGTATGGACTGCCATATCATATATACCAGCAAAGGATGTTCCAAGTGGGATCCCAAGGCGTCTTTTCAGCCCAAATCCATGGTCTTCAGGGGCTTACTCGAATTGGACTGTAATCAAGGTTTTGGCAATAACTTTTCCAGCTATTGTATTTCCAAAATGCAATATCTCCGACTGAGTTCAGATTTCTTATTTTCTTTTTACAATAACAAAAGAAGTGGAGATTGGGTTGTGGATGATCCAGGCAATCATAGATAAGCAACAAATTAAAAGGGTAGAATTACTCTGATGCAAAATTGTCTGGCAGATTCATTATTTCTTGTTTTGGCAGGAAATGCTGAATGTGCCACTGACTTACATATTTGGAGCATTTATCCCAGCCACCATGATTGCTGTGCTCTATTATTTTGATCATAGTGTGGCATCACAACTGGCTCAACAAAAGGAGTTCAATCTTAAAAAGCCTCCTTCTTTTCATTATGATCTGCTTCTCCTTGGCTTCCTGGTAAGCTATTATTGCTGGATTAAGTTTTACTTTTTATTTTTTCTGTTTGATAGTTTAATGAGACAGATTCTAGAAATAAACTGGGATATTTAATCATATTAAATGGGTTTTTTACTCTGGCTGTCCAGGATTAATCATAAACTCTGGTAATTCTATGGTGACACAGGTGATAGTCTGTGGTCTTATCGGTATTCCTCCTTCCAATGGTGTTATTCCACAATCTCCAATGCATACCAAAAGCTTGGCTACGCTCAAGCATCAGGTCTCAAAAGAGGGGGAAGAGAAAATATTGTTTTTGTTCACAAAAATTGTGTCATTACTTGTGCGAACTAACATGTGGTGCTCACTTGCTTTTGCAACAGCTCTTGCGCAACAAGCTTGTGGCAACTGCCCGCAAAAGTATTAGCAAAAATTCAAATTTGAGTCAGTTGTATAGAAACATGCAAGAAGCTTATGATCAGATCCAAACTCCATTGGTTTATCAAGCTCCCACTGGTCTGGTAAATTTAGCATCTCTCTATATATCTCAGTTAGATTCTCATAAAGGTTAAAAAATTACGTTTAATATCTTGTTTTAACCAGGGGCTAAGGGAGTTGAAAGAATCTACCATCCAAATGGCTTCAAGTAATGGCAGCATGGATGCCCCTGTTGATGAGTCTGTGTTTGACTTAGAGAAGGATTTAGATGATCTTTTACCTGTTGAGGTCAAAGAGCAAAGGCTTAGTAATTTGCTTCAGGCTACAATGGTAGGAGGCTGTGTTGCTGCTATGCCAGTTTTAAAGAAGATTCCCACCTCGGTTCTCTGGGGATACTTTGCCTTCATGGCTATTGAAAGCTTGCCTGGAAACCAGTTCTGGGAGAGGATACTGTTGCTGTTCACAGCTCCAAGTCGAAGATACAAGTAAGTTCTATTTCTAAGTTGAACCAGAAATTGAAGACTAAACATCTTTAAATAACAATCCCTAAATGAACAGGAAACCAAACTGCAATGGAAGTATTATCTTCCAATTTATCACTTTACCTATGCATATGCTTCAGGTTGCTTCTAATATTTATACTGCTCTGCTGTATTGTCCGTGCATGATTTTGCTTTTTTGCTGTTACATCACTTTTTTCTAAATGGTAACAGGGTCCTCGAGGAGTACCATGCCACATTTGTTGAGACAGTTCCCTTCAAGGCCATTGCCATCTTCACATTGTTTCAAACAACTTACTTGCTTATGTGTTTCGGCCTAACATGGATTCCCATTGCTGGAGTACTCTTCCCCTTGCTTATTATGCTCTTAGTCCCAGTTCGACAGTATATTCTTCCCAATTTTTTCAAAGCAGCACACCTTCAAGATTTGGATGCTGCAGAATATGAAGAAGCCCCAGCTTTGTCATACAGCATGCCACTAAATGTAAGTCGGCAATCTTAGTGCTCTATTCAGGTCAAATTTTGAAGTTCCTTTACCATATTTGATTACTAAGACACAAAAATGAAAAAGAAATAAAAAAATTTCCATGCTTAAAAAAAGTGGTTACACTGTAACAGGAGGGAGATTCCAGCATGATTGGAACTGGAAGAAGAGATGTTCATGCAGATTCAGGAGAAATCCTGGATGACATCATTACACGAAGTCGAGGGGAGATTCGTCATACATACAGTCCAAAAGTATCAAGCTCAACACCAACTACTCCACGAGAGGACTTAAAGGCCATATACAGTCCCCGGGCTTCCCAAAGGGCTCATAGCCCACATTTGAGTGAGCTAAGAATGGAGAAGGGCCTACATGTTTCTGGCAAGGAGATCCCATCTAAGCATACTCCAAGCCCTCGTACTTCCACACTTGGACAAAGTTCTCAAACTCCAAAATCTGGTTGATGTCTAGTCACTATATTATGTTGTTTTTCTGTGTCACTCGAGGGGTCTTATAGTGTAAATTGTGTATCGTGTAAACTGATTTGGTATGTTGTATTTGAATCATGGGTATGATGCTCTAGACCCTATCACTTAGTCAGATGGCCAGAAATTGTTACCTTGAGATCTTGACAAATATAACGCATGTTTACTTGAAGTTTTCTCTTCATGATCATTTCTGATATACGTACCAGTTTTCCAAACCACCACTCCAGGAAAAAACTAGTTCACTGTGGAATGTGGACTAGGAAGGATAAAGATACACAAACACACAGAAGGAAACCATACCCAGTCTGATGTAAAGTAGTTTGTTTGCTTGCTTGTCAGTAGTTCACCTGTAATTGGCACTTGGCAGGCACCTGTCTTTTCTGCAGATAAAGTGCATGTTCATCAAGTGCCTCAAGGTGTTGCTTCAAACTTGTTTCTGCTTCTTCATTTGTGGTGGTTTAGACAAAATTATGGTTTCAAGAAGATAAGAAAGTGTGTCTTTGCTGTCTCCTCCTGGTCCTAGACATTGCTGGATTATACCTAGTTGGTACTCTTTGATGGAAGATGAATTCATGTCTGCCACTCAGTATCACTGCATGCCATTTCTGTGACAAAGACAAAGCAGGACATGTGAACGGTAGCCATTGAGTTGCACGTATTTGAAGCAAGTGGGGAAATGTGAATGGCTGATGTTATCTCCAAATCAATCAGGACTTTATCTTTTCTCTCCTCTGTCTGTCGCTGCAAGAGATATTCTTTCTTTGGCTTTTGGGATTCCTTGACAAGGCAACACAGCTTCATCTGCTTAAATACCATTAAATTGAACTCATTGCATCAGTAATCTGCTCTTTTGTGCTGGATTATACTGGAATTTAACTAATCTTTAATCTCTTGGCACAGATTAGTGCTTGGAAATTTTATAATTGTGAAACATCATTTTGAACAAGATACTCAAGATCCAGAATAAGAAAAGGTACTTTTGACAAATTTTGGATAAACCATTTAAATTTTTGTTCCTTGGAACAATGAACAATTAGACCCAAGAAGAAAAATGTAAAGAAAGAAGAAAGATAAAAGGTGATTTTGTGGCCGGCAAGTTTGTTGCCATTGTTCTACCAGATTCAAACTCACTCTTGGAAGTTGGATCAGTTCAATGACTCATTGTCCACTATGCATCCAGCTAGATAACTTTTCTCTCAAGAGTTTTTGTGGAAGCCCAGAGAGGGCTTTATTGGATCAATGAAGTTTGAAGAAAAGGCATTTTAGGTTTTTCATTTTTTTTTTTTTCAACACTTGCTTCGAAGGACGGCTTTAATGACTTCCCCTGCTGTCAAATGTTAATTGCTCAGGAAAGAAGAAGCCCCCAGGAGCATTCTATTGCAATTGGGATGAAGCTCTCACAACAGCTACTACCTTCCTCTCAACCATGGAATGTGACTGAAACTTGGGAACTGATTTGGAATGAAAAACAACTACTTGTAGAAGCAATCAGTGATGTTGGACATTAATCACTTTGGGCAGGAAATATTAGGAAGCAATTACAAGGAAAGCTATATTCCTGTTTAGATATCTTTTTTATCAGTCATGGGTGTGAGTAGTTCTCCACCACGAACCAGAAAACAAGTTGTAAGTAGAAAGTGGGTAATGGATACTTATCTTCAAATGGTATCCTTGTCTGCATTTTATATCAATTAAACAACACATGAATGTCTGTTTCACCTAATTGCAACCAAGAGAGCATTCACCGTGTTCCTTTGGACTAATGATGCTTAGTTTTCCAGATTTTGGATCAAATAAAGCTTTAGAGGCTTGGAAAAGAAATGGTCAAATTACTTGATTAAGGGTGTGTTTGTGTCAAATGAAAATATAGGAAAAAATGTTATAAGAAAATTTTAGTGTTGATCAAATTAAGGACTATTTGTGTTGCCATCGGAAAACAAAACAACGGAAAATTCGTTTCCATTTTGACTATTTTTCTCATTAAAAAAATTCCTATTAGAAAAGATTCTCTTTGGCGGGTTTTCTTGAGTTTGTTTTGTCATATAAAACAATGAGAAATTAGTTATGGGGTTTGTGTTTACACTAGAAAATTTTCCTATGACATTTTTTCCTACAATTTTCTATTGGCACAAATACGCCGTAATAAATGTTTAAAATAATAAAAACGGTGGAAAATAAAATATAAAAATTTAAGTGATAATTGAATGTGAGGAATTTAATAATTATTTAGGAGAATTAAAATATTTAACCCTAACAAAAACAATTGATCTACACTTATGGATAATGCACAAAAACTTTTTTCTTCGAACAAGACTTTGGGTAGATAGAGAAAAAGAAATTTAAGAGAGAAAAAGAAAAGTTCTAGCAACGTGACAATTAGTATAAGAGCAGAGACAATTCAGTCATGGATTCTTCTGGATCGACATTGGAAATTGCTCCAAACAAAAGTACGAAGAAAGTCTCCAAAATCGACTCTCATTCAACTTCTTTTGAAACTAGGCTCAGTATGGTGGAATGTCAAAGCTCGAGTTGGAAGGAGAAGATTCAAGAAGTCGTAGATGTCTGAGAACGTAGGCTTGAAGCAAAGGGCTAGATCGATGTGTATGCTGTTGTTACAGTTCTAAAGGCGGATACTCGCAACGATCTTAACGAGATGCGAACGGAGTTGGATGAGATGCGAATGAGAATGGAGATTATTGAGTGATCCATTTTGAATGGGGAAAGGGTTTCTCCACACATGAAAATCAAGGTTCCGTAGCCTAAATTGTACGGAGGCGTACGAGATTCGAAGGCGATCAAGAACTTCTTATGGCAAGTTGAGAAATACTTCGAAACTTCAAATCTCACGGATGAGTAAGCAAAAGTTAGTACCACATCTATGTTTTCCATTAATGATGTTATCTTGTAGTGGAGAAGAAAGGTTAGTGATGCTGATAATGATGAAAATTCGGTTGACACTTAGGAAGATTTCAAGCGTGAATTGAAGCGCCATTTCTTTCCCAAAGATGTTGATTACCTAGCTTGAAAGGAATCGCACGTATTGAAGCAAAAAATGATGATTCATGAGTATATTCAATCTTATACTTATTTAACGTTAAGCATTTATAACACGACCAATGAGATTTTTTTTTTCTTGCAGGACTTTGTCCTTGGATTTGCACTTTTTTTTTTCTTCTTGCAATACTTTGAGAACAAATCCGATAGAAATGAGAACAATGAAAACCATAAGAATACGTCTTTTGGATACGAACTTTTGAAAAAGACAAGGGAGACATAAAAATGGAGAAAAGAAAAAAAATTCACGAAAAAAACTAATCCTAAAAATAGAAAGATTACTTGTTTTCTTTGTGAAGGAGATAATTTGGTGAAAGCTTGTCCAAGTAAAAAGAAGCTACTAAATGCTATTAAAGTGGACGATGGAGTCGGGCAATCAAGTGATGATCAACATGTTGAAGAACGTCGAGTTGGTTCTTTTATGCAATTTGAGCAATGGTCGAGAAACCAATAAGGACTAAACTAATTTTTCTAGATGCATTGCTAAATAATTACAATGTGAAAGCTCTTGTTGATTTGGGAGCTACCCACAACTTAATCTCAGAGGAGAAAGCAACACTATAAAAATTAAGGTGGGAAATTGGTGAACAGTTGATTAATAGTTGTCAATTGCAAAACTAAAGCCATGCTTGGAGTGGCCAAGCATGTTCATGTCATCGTTGGAAAGTGAGTTGGATTTTTAAATTTTGTTGTAGCTCATTTGGACGATTTTAATGTAATTTTTGGGGTAGATTTCCTTTGTAAAAGCAAGGCCTTTGTAATGCTTAAGGATTATGGACGAGAAAGGACCTTGTGTAATTTTTGATGTAGGGGACTATGTAAAGGGGAAAATGACAATGGTTTCAGCTCTCAAACTTAAAATGGGTCTTAAGGGAGGAGAACCCAATTTTATTGTTTCTTTGGTAGGTGACGAACAATGGGTTGAAAGATGAAGAGGAGGAAATCCTAAAGAATGATTTCATGCCAGAAGATTTGCCAAAGAGTTTTCCCTCCACCATGGAGGGAGGTTACAAACATGATCAAGGGCGATCCAAGTGCAAAAGATGCTTGGAAAGCAACTCAAGGAGGTACTAATAGACTTGTTTTCTGACTTGGACACATTCGTGTTCGTGCCAAACGAGTATGCGGCAGATGAGGTGTTTGTGATGGGACTGCAGGCTCTTGTGTCATTTGACACATTTTGTAGCAAGTTTGGGAGGAGCCTAATTAACTTGCATTCTGCCAAACAATCAAGTGACCTCACTTGGTTGGTAAGTGTTTATTCTTAGCCATCAAATAAGGTAATGTGACAAGGACGTTTGTATTATTGTTGTGGGAGAATGATACGCGGGTGCGGGCATGATCTAGGGTGGCTCATGCACGCGGGCCTATCTAGATGGCTAGCTGATGGTTTCAAAATTCAAAATTTGAAGTTGGGGGCTTATCCAGATGGATTTGGATATGAGTTTTGAGGGATTTTAGGCATGTAGGATAATGCCTACTTGAACAAATTTGAGATTTTCCTTACTTAGGTAGTAGTTTTTTATTGGTTAGAGTTTGAGTAAAGGATACTATAAATAAGGTCTTATAAGTCACACATAAATATTTTCAAATTCGTGTTTGAAGTTCCCCATTTACGTGAAAGCTTATTTATCTTCATTTTTTGTTTAATTTCTTCTTAAAAGATAGGCTAATTAGCTTACTTTTCACCCATGAGGGATTAAAAGTTTTTTCTTACTCGATCTAATGGTGTGACACTTTGTGTGACTTGGTATGAGCCGATTTGGGCCCAGTCTTGTGTGACCATAAATTTCAGAGATGACTCAGCATCTTTAAAATACCAGAATTCATTACAAGGTAAGACATACAAAAAAAAAATTAAAAAGAAAAAACTTTAAGTGCACCTAGGGTTGAGGTTGCCATCTTACTTGTGATGTGGCATCCTACTAATGCCTATCTTATAATTCCACATCAGTAATATCACACCTCTGCTTTAGTTTTTACTTTACTCTCACACCCATCGAACACTCTACCTCGAGCACCTTTTGGCAATTAACTGAACTGCCCTACACAACAACCTTCTCTGCCTTCATCCGTTTTTTCTTTCTGGTCTTCTCTTACCTTGAACCATTAGCCATTGGTCAAGCGCAATGATTTGAAAGAAGAGAAAAGAGTTAGAGAAGAAGGGAGAGAAATAAATCAAGAGGAAGGGAAGCACAAGAGCAGGACCAGAATCATTGGCATTCGTGGCCGAAATGGGATAAAAAATCTTATTACTTTTCAAAACTTAACAAAAAGTTCAGCCCTTTAGAATTGAATTTACAAGGTTTTAGCTGTAATAAACTATTTCTCAAGTAAGTCATTAATGTATGTTAAGCTTTGTTCTTTTAATTATTCATTTGTGTACGGAGATCTCATTATTCCTATGTAAAAAAATATGTAGATTATACCCATTTTTTTATAAAACATCTTACTGTTTTATTGTGAAGAAGATTTTTGTTGCTATGAGTTGATTTGGGAGGGATGATACAGTGTCACCGTAATTAGCATCAATTGATACGGGTGTTTTTATTAAAACATTATTTTTTAGAGCGGGGACGAGATGTGGCTCTTGGCTCTGAAACCATTTTGACAATGTGGTAACTTTGGGAGGAGCATAATGGTGTGCTATCGTAAGTAACCAAAAATAAAACCTATACTCCTAAAAATATATGTAGTAGTGCGAGTAAAGATCGATCCCACGAAGAGTGATTAGTCTACTTTTATGCTCCGTGAACAAGGATGGGGGGTTTGAGTATAACGAAAACACTTTTAAAAAAACAACTTAGAAACAATTCAAATTCAAAGAATCGAAATCAATCAAGAGAACAAACCTTGGTCTAAGTTAACATCCACGATCGGAATTTCACAATTGATCATCGATGCAAGCATATATCAATTCACACTTGAATATTCATCGTTGGAACTATCTCCCTATCTATCTATTCGTAGTTAATTAGAAAACAAGTGATCCAATTAACCCTAACCACTAAACAACCCAAGACAAGCGTTAAAGGTTTAATCTAGCAGCAACCTTAAGAATTAGAGAGATCGATGAAGCTAAACAACACAAGCACAAGCAGCTGCATTTAATTTAGTCTAACATTCTTCTCAAGATCTAATAATTTTTTACGCAACAAATCATCAAATCTCAATTGCTTCACAGGTTAGAGAGATCAAACAATTATGGATTGGACATCTAACCTAGCAGTAGATTGCAATGAGTAATAAACTAGTAGGCCTCCTAGAGATTAAACGAGAGAATCTTGAAAGAAAATTCCAGAAGAACATTGGATACTCAAAACATAAATTGAATGATAAAAATAAATCAGATCTCAGAGTTGTATGGATACCGAGGCTTCAGTTTCCCTTGACCAAGTCTGAAAGTTTAGCCACGCAGGGCCATGAAGAAATCTGAAGAAAAAAACTAGAGAAAAGAGAGAGGAAAAGTTGTAGAAGATAAAATAAGGTTTGGGACGCCGAACTCCTTTTTTTTCCTTTTAATCCCCTTCTTTCTCCCCGTTTAGGGTTTTTCTTTTCGTGCATCCGGTTTGGGTCACAGTTCACATGTCGTGACTTCAAGCCCTGTTTCTACCTACATACAACCCGTATTGTACAAAATCCAAAACATAAAAGTTATATAAAGTTTTATTTTAATTCTATAGAATCTTAAATCATCTCCATCCGAGCACAGATGAGAGAGTTATGCCCAGATTACGAATCAATGTCAACACTGTCCAGAATTGACCAATTAACTTCGTTTTGCACTTAGCGCTTCCATTCGCATCCTAAATCAAAATATCAAAATAATGAGTATATTTAGGCACCAAATAATTATAACATTATAAGAATTAAGATATAAAAATATGACATTTTGCATTCTCATCAAATTCCCCCACACTTAGCTTTGGCTCGTCCTCGGGTAAAACTCAAATTCACTTTCCCAAAAACACCAAGGTTGTAACGCCATCAACAAAAAACAACCAAGCTCTTCAAAACTCATAAAATATCACGAACAAACATTCTTAAACAACTTACAATTACTTAGTAAGCATTTTCATTCAAAGATGGAGTAAACTAAATAAACACTCTACTCTCATGTGGTTGAAAAGTATGTGTTTCTCTCAAATTCATTCCAATGAAAATGATCTACCATTGGCTTGCATATCTTCTCATTCTCCACCAGTCATATCACATGCATAACACAAATCATAAGGACTTTTCAAGGGTTGTAACAGGGTTTAGGATCAAGGTGGGAAATATTTGGGAATGTAGCTCAAAAGCCATCGAAACTAGTGGAGCAAAAATGAATCAACTCAAGCTCAAATATATTAGACATGTAAAACCAATCACTCCACTCAGCATCTTCTTCAATTTGTATCTATCTCGTATAAATAGACCCCTTTCTTGGAATTTTAGGAGGAATTATGAACACTGACAGTTTGTAACTTTAAAAGTCATTCCCTCCATAACTTCCTTTCTTCTTTTCTTTTTCTCTTCACTTTTTTTTTTTTTACTAACAATGGAACTCATGAATTTAGAATGAAAACATGTTCCATTTCACCTCTCATTACCATACCACAAATCCAGACACCCCCACACTTATTTCTTGCACACCCACACGAACCATAGTGATGAACAATGCTCCACTAGATCTATGGCTTGGGTAAAGGTTTTTTTTTTTTCAGGTTTAAAGCTTGTTACGTGGGTTCACACAAAAAAACAATAAAGCTCAAAGGGGTTCAACAAAAGGAAAAAATTAATTACAAGGTAGGCTATTTGGCTTATGTAGCTTATAACAAAGAGGGCCTTAATCATGTTCATGCATGCATGTGTCAATGTGACTTCAAAGAGAATCAAGGCAAGTTCTAGAGAAACAAATCCATGCAAGAATATCTCTCGTGAAAAAAAATAGTGAGACTTATATGGATGTGTCAATCTAAATGCTCAAAACCTCATCGGCTTTTGTCTACCAAATTTAGTGACTACCATCCTCAAAGAAAATAACTAGACTAATTCATTCTCAATTGGAAGATTACTTATTCAATCATGTTATGAATCTTTCAAGAGCCTAATTTAATCTTGCACATGACATACACAACCAAGAAATCATTAAAAACCACAAAAACAAAGAAATATTATTTTTGAATTTTTTTTTTTTTAAACAGAATTGGAACACAACCTAAATCCCCTCTCCCACACTTAGAACTTACATTGTCCCTAGTGTAAGGTGAAATGTAAAGAGAGAAGGCACAAATAACCAAAATATAAGTACAAAAATAAAGAGAAAAAAGAACGAACTCCCCTTGGATTACCTTCCAAGCAATGCCTTTGTTTATTGTCATCGGCTCGACTCAATGCTTCTATCTTCAACTAGTATAAATTGGATCCTTAAGGTCCAATGTTGTCAAGTTCATCAATTGTAAACCTTCATAGAAAGGTTTAAGTCTATGGTCATTCACCTTGAACACTTTGGAAGTTGCTATACTTTGAATTTCAACTGCACCATGAGGAAAAACATTAGTAACAACAAATGGTCCAATCCAACAAGAACGCAACTTACCCAGAAACAAACGAAGCCGTGAATGGTATAGAAGGACTTTTTGACCAAGTCTATGACAACGGCTAGCCAATACAACCCAACAGACTGATCTGTTCAGTGCGAAAAGCTATCGCCTACAAGATTGGACGGAACCACTCTGACACCCACCCCGCCCATTCTTGACCGCCTCTCACGGGATTCGAACGTGGGACGTGGCGTGCCTAGCTCTGATACCATGACAGCGGCTAGCCAATACACCCAATAGACCGATCTGTTAGGTGCAAAAAACTACCGTCTACAAGAGTGGACAGAACCACTCTGACACCCATGACAGTGGCTAGCCAATACACCCAATAGACCGATCTGTTAGGTGCGGAAAACTACCACCTACAAGAGTGGACGGAACCACTCTGACACCCACCTTGCCCATTCTTGACCGCCTCTCACGGGATTCGAATGCGGGACGTGGCGTGTCCAACTCTGATACCATGACAACGGCTAGCCAATACACCCAACAGATGGATCTATTAGGTGCGAAAAGTTACAGCCTACAAGAGTAGACAGAACCACTCTGACACCCACCCCGCCCATTCTTGACCACCTCTCACGGGGTTTGAACGCAGGACGTGGCGTGCCCAACTTTGATACCATGACAGCGGCTAGCCAATACAACCCAACAGATCGATCTGTTAGGTGCAGAAAGCTACCGCTTACAAGAGTGGACAGAACCACTCTGACAATTTAAACTCCTTCCTAGAGATCATCTTGTCATGAAAAGCCTTCATCTTTTCCTTGTAAATCCTTGCACTCTCATAGACATCATTACGAATTTCCTCTAACTCTTGTAGTGGCAACTTCCTGTGTTCTCCACTTTCATCCATCTTCATGTTGAAATGCTTGATGGCCCAATAAGCCTTGTGTTCTAACTCAACTGGAAGGTGGCATGGTTTCCCAAACACCAACCAATAGGGTGACATATCAATGGGCGTCTTATACGCAGTCCTACATGCCCACAAGGCGACATCCAAGCTCAAACTCCAATCTTTTCTGCTTGGATTGACCCTTTTTTCAATGATAGATTTGATCTCTCGATTTGACACTTCCGCTTGTCCACTAGTTTGCGGATGATAGACAGTCGACACCTTGTGGGTCACATGGTACTTTCTCAGCAAAGTCTCCACAGTTTGATTGCAAAAGTGAGTGCCTTGATCGCTTATTAGAGCTCTTGGAATTCCAAACCTGGAGAATATATTAGACTTGATAAAATCTGTAACAACTTTAGAATCATCAGTCCCTGTAGCCTTAGCTTGTACCCATTTTGAAACATAATCAACAACAAGCAAAATGTAAACATAACCAAAAGATACGGGGAATGGTCCCATGAAATCGATGCCCCAAACATAAAAAATTTCACAAATTAGTATGGGGGTTTGTGGCATCTCATTCCTTGGGGATATATTACCTGTCTTTTGACAATGTTCGCATGATTTACAAAAAGAATAAAATCTTTGAATAAAGACAGCCAATAGAAACCACATTCTAGCACTTTCTGGATGTCCTCTTAGCTCCAAAGTGACATCCACAAGCATAAGAATGACAAAAGGTGAGAATAGAACTAATTTCATTTTCAAGAACACACCTACTTATCACTTAATCTGCCAAAATTTGGTGTGATGTCGTAGGCAACCAAAAATAAAACCTATACTCCTAAAAATATATGTAGTAGTGCGAGTAAGGATCGATCCCACGAATAGTGATTAGTCTACTTTTTATGCTCCGTGAACAAGGATGGAGGGGTTTGAGTATAACAAAAACACTTTTAAAAAAAACAACTTAGAAACAATTCAAATTAAAAGAATCGAAATCAATCAAAAGAACAAACATTGGTCTAAGTCAACATCCACTATCAGAATTTCACAACTGATCATTGATGCAAGCATATATCAATTCACATTCATCGTTGGAACTATCTTCCTATCTCTCCTTTCATAGTTAATTAGAAAACAAGCACTAAAGGTTTAATCTAGCAGTAACCTTAAGAATTAGAAAGATCGATGAAGCTAAACAACACAAGCACAAGCGGCTGCATTTAATTTAGTCCAACGTTCTTCTCAAGATCTAATAATTTCTGACGCAGCAAATCATCAAATCTTGATTGCTTCACAAGTTAGAGAGATCAAACAATTACGGATTTGACATCTAACCTAGTAGTAGATTGCAACGAGTAATAAACTAGTAGACCTCCTAGAGATTAAACGAGACAATCATGAAAAAAAATTTAGAAGAAAATTGGATACTCAAAACATAAATTGAATGATGAAAATAAATCAGATCTCACAGTTGTATGGATATCGAGGCTTCAGTTTCCCTTTACCAAGTCTGAAAGTTTAGCCACGCAGGGCCATGAAGAAATCTGAAGAAAAAAACTAGAGAAAAGAGAGAAGAAAAACTGGAGAAGAGAAAATAAGGTATGGGACTCCGAACTCCTTTTTTTCCTTTTAATCCCCTTCTTTCTCCCTGTTTAGGGTTTTTCTTTTCATGCATCCGGTTTGGGTCACAGTGCACATGCAACTACTTCAAGCCCGATTTCGACCTAGATACAGCCCGTGTTGCACTAAATCCAAAACATTAAATCTATAGAATCTTGAATCATCTCCATCCAAGCTCGGATGAGAGAGTTATGCCCAAATTATGAATCGATGTCGAAATTGTCTAAAATCACCCAATTAACTTCGTTTTGCACTTAGCGCTTTCAATCGTATCCTAAATCAAAATATCAAAATAATGAGTATATTTAGGCACCAAATAATTATAAAAGTCTAAGAATTAAGAGATAAAAATATGTCATTTTGCATTCTTATCACATAACAACTTCTACCTATGTACACAAGTATCTTTTTACCTAAGCTCTTGGCTCTGATACCATTTTTTACACAATACCTATTTTTGACAAAATATGTCCAACATGTCTTCTACTGTTACTTAATATTATTCGGTGTTTTACCCTAATCTTGTTGGCTTACCACAAGCCATACATGTTAACCAATACGACTTCTTAGTTGCTTCAATAAGGTAGAGCACAACTCCGTTTCATTTTCTACCTCGGAGCGTAACCAAAAAGTTTATTGTTTACCTCTGATGAAGTTAACCTATATGAAAGTGATTTAGGGATGGCATCAAACCGAACCGGTTCACGAGACACTCAAACTTAACTCGATTCTGACTCGATTCGATTCGATTTTTCTGACTCGTTAACTAGACCCAGCAGCCAAGAGTTGGGATTGGGATGGGATGTCTCCGAGTTTCGACTACGTTTTGGCTTTCCTCTAGGTAGGTTTTTATAAGCCTTCATCTCATTCCATTCTCCTCTTTTTACCTATGTGCGACTAATAAACCTCTAGTGAATAGAGGAATGAATAAAGAAAAGGAAAATGAAGGGAATAAAGAAAAAACAAGGGAAGAAAAAAAGGAAAAAATGGGAGAATAAGGAAAAAAAATGGAGAAGAGTGAAGGAAAAATAAAACATAAAAATATATATTTAAAAATTTTAAATGAATTAAAATTATAATTAATGTGAAAAATGAGGAAATAAATATAAACTATTTTATAAAATATAAAGAAAAATAAGGGAAGAGAAAAAAGGAAAAAAGGAAAATGAAAAAAATGGAGGAGAAGAGTGAAGGAAAATATATATATATATATATATATATATATATATATATATAATGAATTAAAATTATAATTAATTTGAAAAATGAGGAAATAAATATAAAATATTTTATAAAGATATAAATAAAAAAATAAGGAAGGAAAAAATAAAAAATAAAATGAAAAAAAAGGAGGAGAGATCAAAATGAAAATAAAAATAATTAAGAGTTGAAAGACAAAAGGAAACAAATAGTAGGAAGACGAGAAGATGGAAGGAAAAAATTAAAAAATTAAAAAATATATTTAAATTTTTTAAATGAAATTAAATTATAATTAAAGTGAAAAATGAGGAAAATAAATAAAAACTATTTTTTATAAAATTATAAAGAAAAAAGGGAAGAAAAAAAGGAAAATGAAAAAAATGGAGGAGAGGGAAAAAGGAAAATAAAAATAAATAAGAGTTGAAGACAAAAGGAAAAGGAAACAAATAGCAATAAGAGGAGAAGAGTGAAGGAAAAAAATAAAAATATATATTTAAAAATTTTAAATGAATTAAAAATATAATTAAAGTGAACTTTTAGGAAAATAAATATAAATTATTTTATAAAAAAATATTTTTATACATGTGAAATATTTTGTTAATATTTTCTTTTACAATTGAGCCATGTTCTTAAATAATTGTACTTAAATCTTGTTCTCAATTTGAAAGTTTATCTTGTTCCTAACTTAGAGGTGTATTTCAAGTCTTTGTGACTTGTGAGGGTCGAAAGGTCGAAACCAGATGAAAGTAGGGAGCAGTAGGTAAAGGAGATGAAGTTGATCCTATTACATGAAACTCAGTTATTAATTTGGATTGTTAAGTAAGGGGGGGTTAGTCAACAAAATGAATTTTTGAAGTTCATGTTCATCTCCAACATGAAGATCATGTTAGTCATCTATATTATCTTCATCTTCGCACTTGGTGTTAGTGTTGACGACTTCATGTGCACTGGAAAACAGTTTCCAGTGTTAGTGCCCCAACATGAGAAAAACATAAAAAGCAAGAGAATGTCTAAACCCTTACAATGCACTTAATTATAACATAATCCTTAGATCCCAAATTAGGTAAAACAACCATTATTACTACACGAATAAGTTCTTAATGTATAATTAAATATATTAATATATTTATTAATTGAATTAGATATTTTATTTGCATTAATATGGTAATTACGTGAGCCAATGAAATATGCACATGATTAATTACAAGTAACAAATAAATAACGTTATAAATTATTTTTTAATAACATAAGATGTGTTTTAATATTAAAAAGTACTAATTTAATACAATAATAAAAATAATATAATAAATAAATTTATATATGTATCAATAACATAATATATTTTATGTATTACTAATTAATAATATATTGTCACAAAATTTAAAACCATTGGTTTAATAATTATAGCAATGGGATAATTAAACCAAAATAATTTTTCAAATATTTATTTTAATAATATTTTAATTATGACTATTAAATCACTATTTTTAATACAGTAATTATAAAATAAATATATTAAATAAATAAAAATAATTATTTTATAAATAAAAATTATAAATTAGTGATTTTTATGACGATAGTTTAATTTTTCCTAACTTAGGAAAAATTAAACCATCGTCTTGTGCGTCTTTTTCCTCAGCGGTGAGCTAGCGGGCCACGGCGACCGCGATGGGCCAGCAGGCAACGCCGACAGAGGCGGCGCTCCGACGGTACACCGAGACGAAGAAGAGAGGGAGGCCGAGAGGTTTTGCAACAGATGCTCGGACTCCCGTGCTCTACGATGGAGGTCGAGAGGGAAAGGAGAGGGAGGAAGGCCGACGAGGGGGGGGGGGAGGGGAGAGAATCCGTCTCCGAGGGAGGAAGGCCTCCCTCTCCTGTCCCTCTCGACCTCCTGTACTCTGCGACGGAGGTAGAGAGGGAGAGGCCGTAGAGAGGGAGACCGGAGATAAGAGACCAGAGTGAGATGCCGAAGCCGAGAGAGGGAGCAAAGAGATGGATGCTGAAGCCGAGAGAGGGAGCAGAGAGATGGATGCTGAAGTCGAGAGAGGAGGTGCGGGAACAAAATGAGAGGGGCGCGCTCGTTTCATGTACATGAATGACAAAATTGGGCGAAAAACACTTTCCGTCGTTTACACTTTGGACATGATCTCTTGAGTCATGTTAGTCATGTACATGACTTGAAGTCCGGCTCTCCACTAACGACCCCAGGACATGAACTAAGTAATGCGGCTAAAGTTCATGTCCTGAGTCAAGTTGACTAACCCCCCCAAATAAGACTCATCTAGAATACCCTTTCAATTTAATTTACCCATCACAAAGATAAATTTCATGACATACAAAATAATTTGTAGTATTGGTAATAAAAATTTATTAAAAACAAAGCCATATTAGTGTTTTTTTAAAGAAATGTTGAAAAGACATTTTTAGTAGAAATACGTTTCTAGGGACTATTAGTGCCTCATGTTTTTTGGAAACATTTTTCTAATTGGAAATTCTTATTAAAAAAATCATATAATTTTCTAAGTAAGATTTTCTGCCAAGATGGGCTAGAAAACTGTATAGAAAATTTTTGAATAAGTATTTGACAGTTGATGTTGTAATACTTTTAGCATGAGACAATTTTTATAGCAATTTTGTTTTTTACATTATATTTGATTAAAAATCTATTGATAAGTATAGTAATATATTAGATTGATTATTAATTTTTATTTATTTCCCTGGAAGAGGCAATAAGAGGTTCATTTAAATTTCCCAAGAAAATTTAAAATATGTTTTGAAATTTTCTAGTAAGTCACTAATAGTAATAGGATTTTATTTAAAGGTTTTTTTGGAAATATGTATCCTAGGAAAAATATTTCTAGTTTTTCCTAGAATATAAATTTTTAACCAGGGTCACTAAGGAGGCTATAGTAAATTTATGGCCAGATTTAGAAATTACAAAATAAGTTAGACAACATTTGGGATAAAAAAGATTAATATTGGTGCATTCTAATCCATTATCGAGATTCAATCCTGAACTTTCCCTATCATTCTTTTTTTGAAGTAGGCATAATTTTATATATAATTTATTTGACATATATTTTATGCAGAATATTAAATGTAAGTTGAAGCTCAAACTCGGTTAAAATTATTAGGCTCGAGGCTAAGGTTGGCTCGAGTTCGAGTTTGAAATATTTAAATCAAGTTCGACTCGAACATAGGAAGGTTCGGGTTTGGCTCTATTTGATGCCACCCTTATGCCCAATTTTAAGTAGAGTTCATGCCTAATTTTATATAAAATGTATGCATAATGTATATATAATTTATTTGATATATATTTTTTGAAAAGTTTTAAATGTATGTTGGAGCTCGAACTCGAGACATGTATTTTTTGAAAAGTTTTAACTGAATGTTGAAGCTCGAGCTCGGTTCAAACTCGGTTAAAATTATTGGGCTCGAGCTTGATAACAATTTTAGGCTCGAGCTCGAGTTCGAAATATTTAAATCAAGCTCGACTTGAACATAGGCAAGTTCGGGCTCGGCTCGGCTCGATGCCACCCCTAAATGTGATCCACATTCTTGCTTTCATTAAAAGGTCGTGGTGACCTATAATTAAAAAAATCTACCTTCAGTTAGGTGATAATGACAAATATCAGGAGCAATTGAGCATGGTGGGAGGACATGGAAGGAAAAGTCATCCTAAAAAGTAGATTTGTTTTTAGATGAACTTTTAGTTCACCAAAAGCAGGTGCAAATGAGCATTTGTCTTCTTGTTTTGTGCTCCAATTTCAGTCATAGGTGTGGTTTGTCTGGAAAATTTTCTTTTGTCTTTTTGGCTAACATTTTTTATTCATGATTTCCAGGCTGATTTTGTTGTTCATGGCTATGGTTTTTCCCCTTGGTAATATTATTTGTTCTCATAGTTTTTGTAAATGCATTAGTTAGTTTTTTCATAACATTTCTATTATTCATTAGATTGCATTTTTTTATCGGAATACCGTTTATAGACAAATGCAATGAGGAAGCCTCACCTATGAAACTTGTACCCAATATATTACATCTATGCTTAATGGCAATTGTAGCCTTTCAGCCAAAAGGCTCAATCCATGATTGGGACTGTTTGATGGTTCTTACACTCCTTAACGAGTTATGTTAATCTTTGTTCTGTTGAACATTACGTTTACATTAATGACCTGTTGAACATCAAATGCTGAGATCAGTTCGAGGAATGAGGGTCTGGAAATTATTCTCTTTTGGTGAATTTCACTTGAGAGCATGTTCTGTGGATTGAATTGAATTGAACCTGAGAGATTACAGATAATGAAAAGTACGGACGTGCAGGCAGACACGGTTGAATATGAGCGTTCAATGCGATCACAGAGACGAACTGGGTGGCTCCGAAAATGGTAGTGCCGTAAATTGACCCGGTTTTGTTACCTATAAAACTATCCTGACCTCATGACGGCGCTTTTTCAATTTGACGCGCTTCTCGTCTTCCGTCTAGGCTCCGATCTTGTGGGCGGAAAACGAGAAGCCGAAAGGATTTCTGCACCTTTTCTTCGTTACCTCCGAGTCCGACGGGTTCTTCGACGAAAAAGGTGATCTATCTCCTCTTTCGCCTCTTGTGTTGCAGAGGTCGTTACTCATGGATCGGGAGCGTTCGGCATGCTAAAAACCCTAGATTTTTTTCTTGCCACTTGAATCATTATATGCTGTGGATATCTTGTTCTGTTTAGATCTTAGGGATCTGAGAACCCTGATTTTTTAGATTCATCCGCGTAGACGTCTTCAGATATTGAGGAAATTGATCGTACGCAACCAGTACAAACAAAAACATAGGCTATCTTCATTAGAAGATTTTACGGTTTCTGCATAACCGGTACAAGTAGGGTTTTCGGTCAGTGTCTATTATTGGGATTTGTTGTTTAATGGCAATGTGAAGGCCTGGAGGCGTTCGTACGCGATTGTTACACGTTTTTGTCATTTTATCTCGTTTGAACACTGTTTACCTATCCCGTTCTCTTGGAGTCTTTTTACCACGGAGCTGTTGGGATGGTAAATTTGTCTTTGAATTTAGGTGCTTGACTTGATGAATTTTTATTCTTCATTTCGTGATCTTGTTCTATCATTTATGCTGGTGAAGCTTTTAAAATATTTTTTTATAATGCTAGTGGCAATTTTGATCTGGACCGTTTTTGAGTGTGGTTTCAGTAGCTTATTTATCTGAACATAGAGGCTAGCGTATTTTTGGAAAACATTAAATTAGTCAAAGATTTTGCAAAGCGTAGCTCCCTGTTGAAACATGTTTCTCTAGTTCTGATATGCCTTTCTCTCCAATCTCTCATAGTCAGCTACAGAAAAATGTATCACATAGTTTCTGGGCTCATGTGATGAGATGCGAGGTTTGTCCAGTGGAGATTTTCCTGCTAGATTTCTATGCAAGCTCCTCCCCTTCTTCGGCAGAAGATTTTTTGAATTAAGTGTTGTTATTTGAAGTACTGTTTCAATCACTATTGTTCGTGTCAATTATTTTTCAATTAAATTTCCTTGTTCTGTCTCTTTTGTTTTGGGTCTGTTACTGTAGGAGAATGAGGCCGCAAATTGTTTTATTTGGTGATTCGATCACAGAACAATCTTTCTGGCCTGGCGGATGGGGAGCATCTCTGGCTGACACATATTCTCGCAAGGTGATAAATTCTTCTGTTTTTTATTACCTCTCTAGCTTGCATTTGTCTTCTTGTTCTGTGTTCTGATCCTATTTAATTCTATTTTATTGGCAATGGCATTTGAGGTGAGCCAATTTCAGTCATAGGTGTGATTTGTCTGGAAATTTTTGTTTGTCCTTTTGGCTAACATTTTTTATTCATGATTTCCAGGCTGATGTTGTTGTTCGTGGCTACAGTGGTTACAACACCAAATGGGCTTTATTTTTACTGAATGAACTTTTCCCCCTGGTAATATTATTTGTTCTCTCCTTTTCAAAAAAATATTATTTGTTCATAATTTTCGTATTTTGGAAATAGCATTTTTTTTTTTTGGGGGGGGGGGGGGTTAATGAATTCATGGTTTTTGTCTGTCATTCATAAGCATTAGATACCTTTTTTTAAAAAAAAAATGTATATATATAAACAAGAAAATACAGAAATTACAAAGAGGGGAGCATCTCCCTGACAACCAGTGATTGTAGGGTTGCTCCGTGTTTAACAAGTGTATCGGTTGCCGAATTTGCGGATCTCGGAATTAGATACCAAATACAAGATAAAAATGAACAAATAAGTATTAGATACTTCACTTGAAGTGTTTAATGGAATAAATATTGAAAATATTTTTGAAAATGTAATTATAGAGGCTCTGATCCATATTGAAGTGGTAATATTATTAGTTTATCATTGCTAAATGTGCACATTTTTTCCTTTTTTGGGGGACATGGGATAATATTATTATTATTATTAATTCCTTTGATTGTATTTTTTGGCTTGTTGATAAACATGTCTTTCTTATACTTTATTGTTTGCATTAAATTGCATTCAGATGAAGATAAGTTTGGATATTGTATTTTTTTCTTACCTGTTCCCTCGTTAAGTTGCTTCTTGATGCCTTCTAAACCCTTGATTATATACTTTTGTGTGGCATTTTAGCTAGTTAACTTTTTTATTTTGACCTCCCAACTTCTTAATGAGTTTTGTTAATCTTTGTTCTGTTGAACATTAAGTTTACATTTATGATCTGATGAACATCAAATGCTGAGATCAGTTCGAGAAATGAGGGTCTGGAAATTATTCTCTTTTGGTGAATTTCACTTGAGAGCATGTTCTTTGGATTGTATTGAACATGACTTTTTTTTTTTTTTTTTTTGAGAATGTGAACGTGACACTTTTTAGTTACTTGTTTTCCCATTTATATTTATTCACAATGTGTCTTAATCTATCTCAATTCTTGTGCAGGGTTTTGCAACTCCACCTGTTGCTGTTACTGTCTTCTTTGGAGCTAATGATGCAGCTCTCTTGGGTAGGACTGGTGAGAGGCAACATGTACCTATTGAAGACTACAAAGAGAACCTCAGAAAGATTGTTCACCACTTGAAGGTTTCATCACTTTTGAAGTTCCAAGATTTCTTATAGTGCAACATTTGTGTAAGCTAAGTTGACGATATTTTTATTCCCTGACCATGTGTCTGTAAGATACTAGGAGAGGCATAGCAGAAGAAATATTTTATGTTTTACTAGCCTTAGAAGGCTAGGTGCCTATTAATCATATTTTCTTTTCGTGGGTAATTACTCAGATTGTTCCTTACCTTCTTGTTTTGACAATTTAGGTTAGGAGCAGGTTTAAACTGAAAAAAGGCCTAGCATGAATATATACCAATTTTCTTGGTGGCAAAATAAAATACAAATTCACTTCTTGTCAATTTAAAGATTGTTTCTCATCTTTATCAACAACTGAAACTAGAAGCTACAAGATAAGATTAGCTGGTAGGCATCTTATAGGGCCTGTGCTTGGATTCATACTCTTCTTCTTGATAACTGATCGCTAATGTTCACTTGAGGCAGCTGCAATTGGCCAACAAATGGGGCTCATTTCTGTAAAACCACAGTATTTTGTTCTAACATGGAGTTGTATTAAAAGAATTGTAAAATTTACTTGCTTTTCTAATATTGCATCATCTGCACAATGGTAATCTCAGGTTCAGTCTACTCTTCGTTGGATTAATGTTGTTTAGCATTGGTTTACAGGAATGCTCCGAAACTATGTTGGTTGTCCTAATAACTCCACCCCCAATTGATGAGAGTGGACGCAAGGAATATGCAAGGTTGATCATTTTCACCTTTTCGGCTTGTTAATATAATCAAGTCAAATTAGCTGGATTTTAGTGATAAGTATCTGTTCTTAATGAACATGTCAGAGCTCTTGGACCCGCCCTCTATTGTTGCTTGTTTACCTCTGATGAAGCTAAGCTGTATGAATGTGAAATCCACATTCTTGCTTTCATTGAAAAGGTTGTTGTGACTTGTAATTAAAAAAAATTTACCTTCAGTTTGGTGGTAATGAACATGGTGGGGGTGACAGGGAAGGAAAAGTCATCCTGAAAAGTAGATTTGTCTTTAGATGAATTTTCAATTCACCAAACTATCAGCTGCATGAAAATGCTCTTTAAAGTGTTGCCATGAGAAAATTTGGTTTTTTTTTCCATCAAGTGTAACTTTAGATTTATGTGCTTTAGACTTCAGTATGGTGACAATGCTACTGAACTACCAGAGAGGACAAATGAGATGGCAGGTGTTTATGCAGAAGCATGTCGTGGGGTTGCTAAAGACTTGGGTGCTCTCTCCATTGATCTGTGGTCGAAGATGCAGGAGAAGGAAGGATGGCAGAAAAAATTCTTAAGGTATGATGAAGGACATTTGTTTTACCTTGGCCCTTTATTTCTTCCATTTGTTGAGTGAATTACTTGGAAACCAATTGAACTATTGTTAATTTTTTCTATTTTTTAACTCACAAGCTAATTGTTGAGATGTGGATTGCACCTTTGGCTTGATGGCCACATAGGAGTTTCTAATATGAGATCTTGGGTCCTTGTTTCAGTAGGGTATATATATGAGGTGTAATAAAGGTTTAATCAACATTCAAAATGAAAAGAAAAGGTTAAGTAGTTGGGATGGTTATCAAATTATTAAATAAAGAAAAATGAGATACTTAGTTTTTCAGCGGTAAAAAAAAATAAAAATAAAAAACTCAAAATTTTCTTCTGATTTCAGATCTTACTGGTTGTATTTCTGTGGCATTAGGAATGGTATTTTAAATGTATTTTTTTTTTTCGTGTATATCAGAGATGGGTTGCACTTAACTGCAGAAGGCAATGCTATAGTCCACAGTGAAGTGGTAAGACTCTTCAATGATGCTGGTCTTTGTGCTTCGGAAATGCCTTACGATTTCCCTCACCATTCACAAATTGATCCCAAGAAGCTAGAGGAGTCCTTTCAACGAAAGTGCTCATAGCTTATTGTGTTATTCATGTGGCAAATTTTTCTCACCAAAAGGGCCATCATGTGAGATAGAGCCTAGAGGTGCGTGTGAAGACTGCTATTGTGATGAATCATGAAACTCTAGGTAATGCCTTCTTTGTTTTTCTCTCTCCTTGCCTCATTTCTCTCCCAAGGACCGTTCTATTGGACCTTTAATGTAAATTAGAAATATTTTTATTTAATTGACATATTTAAAAATTATATTAATTTCTAATATAAATACTGTTTCATATTAAGTTGATCATTATATGATAATTGTTAAATTTTTTAAGAAATTATTTTTTCACTAACTTGATGTAATCTGAGTACATGAACCCCTATTTATAGTAAAGGAAATTAGTAGAGTTTAATTATAATTAAATTATCTTTGTTTAAATTATATTTAATGTTTAACACTTATAAAATAAGTTTTAGTATAATTAAATAATTAAACATAAATAAAATATCCTACTTTCTATAATAATTTATGTTCTATAAGGTTTTTTTTATTATGAGAGTAATGTAAGACTCTTCCATATTCTCTTGAACTCTTTCTTTCAAATTGGAGCTTATAATTTTATTTTGTAATGAAAATGATTTTTGGTCTTCAATTTTTTTTTGAAAATTTTATTTTATGATGCAATTCTCCATGGTTGAAATTTTTTTATCTTTTGCGTTTTTTTTAATATTTTGGTTATATAAAAATTACTACTTGTGGAATAAAATACCTCATCTTGTACTTTTTTTTTTACTTCACCCTCTCAAGCATAAAGGTATGTATGTAACCCCAGTTTGAAATAAAAATAATTATATATTATCTCTTCCATTAAATGTGTCCTGGTAATGTTAAGAACTCAATCTGGGATTGACTTTTAAACAAAGTAATGTATGTATAAAATAAAATTAAAAATAAAATGAGTGACTTATGTATAAAAAAGTTTGAAATCAACTTCATAGGATTTCAAACAAGAGTGAATAATTACTAAAAAGGATAACTGTCTATCACTAAAAAGATGACGATGAAAACCCATGTAAGGGTACTCATAAAAAAGTTTTATTGGATTTAAAAACACATGTATAAAAAAAAGATAAACCAAATGAAGCAACAAACAAGATGTAGGCCCAAAAGGGTATGCCAGAGTTTAAAAAGGATTATAGGAGAAAGGTAATTAATAAAAAAAGTATATGTAAGGAAGGAAGAATAATCACCTCGATAATAGGAATAACAATAGAAAATCAACTTAACAAATTGTACCAAGTATGACCTTAAGATAATTTTATGAGGATGAGCAAAAATTTTCAAAATTGATGATACAAAAGATATACAACTAAGTAACAAAAAATACAAAACTTGAAAACAAATTGACTTTCAACAAACTTAATTTTTGAAGTTCATCTTTTTCTCTTGCTTTAAATTCATTTCATTCATCTACATGAACTTCATCTTCGATGTAGTTTATGTGTACTGGAAAACTGTTTTTAGTATTAATGTCCCAAAACGAAAAAATATAAAAAATAAGAGTGGGTAAATTGTAATAGTATACTTAATTAAAATATAATACTTAAATCCCAAATTAGGTAAAAAAACATGATTATTACATGAATAAGTAATTTAATGTATAATTAAACAAACATGATTATTACATGAATAAGTAATCTCATTGTTCACAAAGTTGAACTCGACAAAGAAAACAAGGCAACAGAAGAAAAACCCAATCTCGCTCTGCCTTCAAGATTATCCTCCGCAGGACATCGATCACTTCATAGTAGCAATTCAAATGGAAAATTCATCAATTACATCTTTTGTTTTTATGGGTGACGGCAATGGGGAACGCACACAATTTAAATTGGACTTACAAGTTGTAGTCTTGTTTAAGACTCTTAGAGATGGTGGGTTTCGGGCTCTGTTCTTTCCATTCATTATCCCCATTTGTTGGCTTTCTCTTTGATTGTGAATAGCTCTACTTCTTCTTCCGTTAATTGAAAAAAGGGTGTGTCAAAATACTGTTGAGCAATTGGGTCCCTAGTAGAGCATTAGTCAAGGGCAAATGACCCTGAGGCGTGTCGTCTTTCATCTCCTACAAAATTCATCAGGAAAGGTTTTGTAGTTGTATTGTTCCACCTCAATGTCGAGTTTCTTCATCCACTGTGGAGATGATTTTTAAGTTCATCTGATTCATCAACATGAATAAGATATTGGTGCTCCACTAACGGTGTCAGGAGATGAACTGAATAATGCGGGTGAAGTTCATCTCCTGCATCAAGTTGACTAACCCCATTCTTTTTGGCCTGACAGATGGGGAGCATCTCTGGCTGACACATATTCTTAAAAGGTGATAAAATTTTCTATTTTTTATTACCTCTCTAGCTTGCATTTGTCTTCTTGTTCTGTGTTTTGGTTTCGTGGCTACGGTGGTTACTACACCAAATGGGCTTTTATTTTTATTGAATAAAAAATTTCCTTTGGTAATATTATTTGTTCTCATAGTTTTTGTATTTGCATTAGTATCTTCATAACATTTATATTATTGATTAGATTACATTTTTTTATCGGAATAATATTTATAAACAAATGCAATGAGGAGGCCTCACCTATGAAACTTGTACCCAATATATCACTTTTATGCTCAAAGGTGTTAGATTTAGGATTCCATGATAAAGTATTCGACCAAGAGGGTGAGAGAGGAGAGAAAAAAGAAGAAAAGAAGAAGGAAGAGAAGTGAAAGGTGAGAGAGGGACGACTAAGGAGATAGAGAGAGAGAGAGTTTGAGAGAAAAGTCTATGGATGGATTTGAGAAAGAAGAGGGGAGACTTATGGCCTGTTAGTGCACCTAGAGGGAAAGTGAACGTGAAAGTGATTTCACTCTTACTTACCCAAAAACATTAGTGCGTGCACATGATAGGTTTTCTCCATTTTAGTGTAGCTTCCCTCCTTTTCATTATTTTTTTTTTTAAGAAGAAATAAGAAGGAAGAAGGAAGAATGAAGAAAGAAAAACGAAGAAGGGTGAAGGGTTAGGAAGAACAGAGGAGAATGAAAGAGCATAGTGCAAAGCCACAAAGGCAACCAATGATGAAAGGTAAAATTTCACATTCTATTCCTTTAATTATTGAATAAAAAAATAAGAAGGAAGAAGGAAAAAGAAAGGAAAAAAAAACGAAGAAGGGCGAAGATAAAGGAGGATAAAAGAGCACAGTGCAAAGCCACAAAGGTAACCAATGATGAAAGGTGAAATTTCACATTCCATTGTTTCATTAAGAAACTAGGGACGTGTTTGGATCCTACACAAAAGAAAATAAAATAAGAGAAAAAAGGAGAAAAAGTTATTTTCTCACAAAACGATAGAATTCGGGAAGAAATTGAGATAAAATCTTAATAATAAAAAAATTAAAATGTTGTTATTTTTTATTTTATTTTATTTATATATGTATTCAAATAATTTTATTTTTTTATTTTCTCTCAATTTTTATGAGAATCCAAATAAGATAAAAGATACCTTTTTTATTTTCTCTCTACTTTATATGTTCTACACATAGGTTAGGAAAAAACCAGGCTAATCCTTGGCTTTGATACCATTTTAAAATTTTGAGAGGGACAACCTATTATGTACGAAAATTTGAAATTATTTTCTGAATAACAAGAGATTATACATAATGAAAAATACAGACGTGGTCCGACCTGGCTGTGCAGGCAGACTCGGTTCAGTATGAGCCGAAATTATTTTCAGAATAAAAAGAGAGATCATTGATAATGAAAAGTACGGAGGTGGTCCGACCTGGTTGTGCAGGCAGACCCGGTTCTATATGAGCGTTCTCTGCGAAGTCTGCGATCACAGACAAACTGGGCGGCTCCGAAAATGGTAGTGCCGTAAATTGACTTGATCTGTTACCTATAAAACGTCACGACCTCAAGACGTCGCTTCTCGTCTTCCGTATACGCTCCTATCTTGGTGGCGGAAAACGAGAAGCCGAAAGGATTTTCTGCACCTTTTCTTTGTTACCTCCGAGTCCGACGGGTTCTCCGACAAAAAAGGTGATCTATCTCCTCTTTTGGCTTTTGTGTTGCAGAGTTCGTTACTCATGGATCGAGAGCGTTCGGCATGCTAGAAACCCTAGATTTTTTTCTTGCCTCTTGAATCATTATATGTTGTGGATATCTTGTGCTTTTTAGATCTCAGGGATCTGGGTTTTAGATCTCAGGGATCTGGGAAGCATGATTTTTTAGATTCATCCGCGTAGACGTCTTCAGATATTGAGGAAATTGATCGTACGCAACCACCTCAAACAAAAACATAGGCTATCTTCATTAGAAGATTTTAAGGTTTCTGCATAACCGGTACAAGTAGGGTTTTCGGTCGGTGTCTAATATTGGGATTTGTTGTTTAATGGCGATGTGAAGGCCTGGAGGCGTTCGTACGCGATTGTTACTCGTTTTTTGTCATTTTATCTCGTTTGAACACTGTTTACCTATCCCGTTCTCTTGGAGCCTTTTTATCACGGAGCTGTTGGGAAGGTAAATTTGTCTCTGAATTTAGGTGCTTCACTTGATGAAATTTTATTCGGCATTTCGTGTTCTTGTTCTATCATTTATGCTGGTGAAGCTTCTAAAATAATTTTTTGTAATACTAGTGGCAATTTTGATCTGGACCGTTTTTGAGTGTGGTTTCAGTAGCTTATTTAACTGAACATAGATGCTCGCGTATTTTTGGAAAACATTATATTAGTCAAAGATTTTGCAAAGCTTAGCTCCCTGTTGAAACTTGTTTCTCTAGTTCTGTTATACCTTTCACTCTAATCTCTCATAGTCAGCTACAGAAAAATGTATCACATAGTTTCTGAACTCATGTGATGAGATGCGAGGTTTGTCCATTGGAGACTTTCCTGGTAGATTTCTATGCAAGCTCCTCCCCTTCTTCGGCAGAAGAGTTTTTGCATTTAGTGTTGTTATTTGAAGTACTGTTTTCAATCATTATTGTTTGTGTCAATAATTTTTCAATTAAATTTCCTTGTTCTGTCTCTTTTGTATAGTTTTTGTTTTTCTCTGTGTTATGCTTGTCTCCTGTACTGAAATTTTGCTGTGATGCTGGATGCAGTGTTCCTTACCCATACTCGTGATTGTCTCAAGTGCTGCACCTTGAGCAATTATCAAGAATCATCTGTGTATTGAGGACTGTAAATTCTTATTTTATATAAAGTTGTGTTTGGACTGTCGAAATTACCACCTCCAGTGCTGTTCCAACTTGCTGTCCAGAAGAATTGACACTACTCTTCTAGTAGTAGTTGTCATCTAATTGATTTGTTGTGTCTCTTCTTTATAACTGGACAACTCCTCACACATCCCTACGCCTCCGTCTACTTCTCCGTGATCTTGTTGTTCATTGAGTGGGCATGGCTGCTACTGCATCTGCTAGTTCCAGTGGTCCACGATATGCACCACATGACCCGACACTCCCCAATCCTTGGAAAGGTCTGGTAGATGGGAACACAGGATACCTTTACTTTTGGAACCCAGAGACTAATGTTACCCAATATGAAAGACCTGGATCAAGCTCATTTACTGGTCCTGCTGTTCCCAAGACTGCATCCATAAGCTCATCCATTCATATTCAGCAGTCATCAGGTTCTCCAGCTCAAGCTCAGCAGAAGCGTAATGATGAGGATAATCGATACAATGGTGTTAGTAATGGTGGAGCCAAGCCTGTGGCAGCTCCTGCCTCTCGGAGCCATCAGGTTTTAATCTCTGTCTCGTTGTTTTTTTCTTATGCTACTTTTACTATAAGATTGCTTTAATGGAGGAAGTTGATATCTTACTTCTTGTTCCCTATAAACTTGCATGGAAAATCCTTATTGTGAAGTGCACTTGTAGTTAAGCCTCGTGTCTGGGTTCTTTGTATCAAATAATTTTTTTTTTTAACTTGGAATCGCATTCCTAGGTCAGCCAATTCTGTGGCTGATAAGCTAGCTATATTTGGAACTTCCCAGCAATCTCTCATTGTTTGGGACGGATCACCTTCCTTGTAATTTTGCTCCTTTTAATATAACTCAGCACTATTTCAGAAAAAAAAAATTTAACTCAGTTTTTAATAATATAACTATTACTGTTTGTTTGAAAAGTGTAGAATTGATGTAGGGAGATGTAATTTTGAACATTTGTTCTCCTTTCTGAACTATGGAATTAATGTTTTGGAGATTTGATTTTACTTGATTCTGTCCACACCGTCTGAGATTTTTAAGTACTGTAATTTCTAACTATCCCTTTTCATTTATGTAATGTATCAGGGTTCAAGGATCAATTCTCATTTACAGGATTTCCCAAATGGTTCAATCAGTGGAGGTTCTAATGCCTACAACTCTGGTTCCAGTGGACAGATCTCTAAATCAACTGCTAGACAGCGTGGGCCGGCAGATGTTGGCAGTGCTTCATCTGTAGAGTCATATTGTCTTCAACATGAAATAACTATCTCTGTATGTCTTTCATAACTTGTAGCACCGGATTAGATCTTGTACTATTTGGTGTTTAAATTGCATGCTGTGTTTGTGTCTCCTTCAAAATTTCCATCCAATGTACCAGATATTTTTGTGTCAAGGCTTGCTTCCTTGATGCTAGTGTAGATATTAATATGCTGTTGTTTATGATCAATTTCATTGTGGTGAAAGCATGTAAATTACACTATACTTGTGAGTATCTAGACCTTGGTTGAGTTCTTGTCCAGTTGAGTTAACTTGGTGGGGGTAACAACCCAATTACTGAGGTATTAGTTATTTATTTAAAGCATCATTAGATTACTCTAGGTTCTGTATAAGTATACGTAATAGTAGACTGTTACCAAGTAACTAAGGTAAGTGTATGAAGTTTTTTTAAGCATGGCTTTTCAAAATAGTCTGTCCAACAGTAATCTGTTTTATACTATTATAGATATTACTTATTTGGTTAGTGCATTTCTAGATTCAATAAAGTTGTGTTTCTATATTACATGAGTTGTTTGTGCATTTGTGCTTTATGGGTGGTAGATTTTTTTAAATGAAATTGATTGTTTCTGTTGATTTTTAATCAAAATGGGTGTATATTGGCATCTCAGGGAGATGATGTACCAGCCCCATTCATGACATTTGAGTCAACAGGATTTCCATCTGAGATTCTTAAGGAGGTATGATTTGCTTCACAGATTTGTGTATGCTTCTTTATGCGCTATGTGGTCTAAAGCCTGAGTGAGTTTCGCTCCATCTGAGACTTTCCAGCAATTCTGTATGCAAGTTTTGTGATTACTAAGGGTTCCCACATTGAATATTCAACTCATGTCCATTTGTTTCCATCTGTACTTTTTTTGTCGCAGGTGCGATATTCGCTCCTGGGAGGAGCTTATGTCGTACACTGTGCCCTGCTGTTGTGCCCTCTTTGGGGGCTTCGATGTAGTTGGAGTGCCTATTCGGTGGACCCTATTTGAGGAGGAAGGGCTTTCCAAATCACCAGTTCGTGGCCAGGGCTGCCTCTCCAATGATATGGTTCAGTCTGCCATTCGGTCCGAACGGAAGAAGGCCCCTTTCTCTCCTGCTCCAGCTTGCATCTGCGAGCAGCTTTCTACATGTGAGCGGGATTCACTTCTGCTAGCATTGTAGCTCATCCTCCTTTTTAAAATCCAAAAGAGAGTAATCGAAAGATAGTTTTTGATGCCGGTCGTTCTCATGGGAGTCACGCGATTTTGATACATTACCAGGTACACCATGCTGGGTTCTCTGCACCCACCCCAATCCAGGCCCAGACATGGCCAATTGCCTTACGGAACCGTGACATTGTTGCTATTGCAAAGACAGGTTCTGGTAAAACTTTAGGTTATCTTATTCCTGCATTTATTCATCTCAAGCGGTTGCGAAACAACAGTCAAATGGGTCCTACTGTCTTGGTCCTGTCACCTACAAGGGAATTGGCCACGCAGATCCAAGATGAAGCTGTGAAGTTCAGTAGATCCTCAAGAATTTCATGCACGGTTGGTTTTCTCTATGAGTTTCTATCTTGTATAATTTACTTTTTTTTTGGCTGATTTCTTAGTTATCATAACTCTGTGTACTCTTTAACTATTTTGAATTTTTCCTTTTACTTCTTAAAATCAAATAAACTGGAGGGTTTCATATCTCCGTAGAAAATGTGATTCTTGCCGAGTGATAGACCATAAAAGCAAAGAAATTGAACAAGACTCTGCTGAGAAGGCTAAAATTTTGTAGATGTACTTTGTCATTCAAGTAATGAACTTGTTTTACAACAGTTCAAAATTTTAGAACTTGAAAGTGATCTATTTTATTCTTTTAATACATTTCATAAGTAGTTGACCAATAAATAATGTTTCACTAATATCATTGTTTTTTACCCCTTTCTTGGGTGGGGGTTATTGTTTAGACTTTTGGTGAGATTTCAATATAGACCTGATCGTAGTAACCCTCCATGTAGGCACTGATCTATTGATATTTATAGCTGTTTCAGGGATGAAGCTTTCAACGCTTGTCTTTGAACATCTAGTAGTGCTTGAATTGGATGTTGTTTTCTTTTGTTTGGACCTTAGTTTTGAATGCTTGATAAATGGATGTGCAGCCAAATTACCCTTTCTTGCTATAAAGAAGTTCCCTGTTTTAGGACATGGTAAACTGGTTCTGACTACTTCTTTTACATTTTTCAAGTGTTTGTATGGAGGTGCACCAAAAGGTCCTCAACTAAGAGATATTGACCGTGGAACAGATGTTGTTGTTGCAACACCTGGACGACTTAATGATATTCTGGAGATGAGGAGAATTAGCCTTAGGCAAGTTTCATACTTGGTGCTGGATGAGGCAGATCGCATGCTGGACATGGGTTTTGAGCCTCAGATAAGGAAAATTGTAAAGGAGATACCTACTCGTCGCCAGACTCTAATGTATACTGCTACATGGCCAAAAGAGGTCTGCAAGATTGCTGCAGATTTACTGATTAATCCTGTGCAAGTGAACATTGGCAAAATTGATGAGCTTGTTGCGAACAAGTCTATAACTCAGGTGAGTCGAAGGGTTATGCAAGTGTTTGTTGTTTATTATGTCTGTCAGGGTTTAAATTATGTCAATGAAAAGATTTGTTAAGATTGATGCTGTCTTGTCTACTTTACAGTACATTGAAATCATAACACCCATGGAGAAGCAACGGCGATTGGAACAGATCTTGCGATCTCTAGAACCTGGTTCTAAGGTCATCATTTTCTGTTCAACCAAGAGGATGTGTGAACAACTTTCACGCACTCTCACGAGGACATTTGGTGCAGCAGCTATTCATGGAGACAAATCTCAAGGGGAACGTGATTATGTTTTGAGCCAGTTTCGTACAGGGAGATCTCCAGTTCTTGTTGCTACCGATGTGGCTGCTAGAGGGCTTGATATCAAGGACATCCGGTACTTATACTATTCCCTCATGTCTCTTTCTCGTAGGATTTGTCTTTTTTTTTTAATTGTTGCTGTTAAAAATTGTCTGTGTCCGAATTAAATGATAACTTGGTCTCTTTTGTGCCCAATAAAGCTAAACTTTGGTCTTGCATATTATAAACCTCAAGTTACGTTGTTATTTTCTATTGAGATCTCTAGATTGGAAATCAGATGATCATTCTATTCTTAAATCAAAATAAAATTAAAGAGTTGGCATCTTCTTGTTAACAGTCATTTGAAAATTTTTGCTCGTTAGCAGTTGTTTTTTTTTTTAAACAAAATTCTTAGTTATTGACCTTCTCAAAGAACTGGAACCTACTATGGGGCTTCATAGCTGCAGAGCATATGGTGGTGTACTTAGAGATTCACCCGGTAGGTGTTACAGAAGTGCTTACCAGATGGTATAGATTTTAACCATAAAAATAATGCTAAACAAAGGCCTCAGAAAACAATGCTTCCAAAAGATGGTCTGGTTTTAATTTGAATATATTAGCAGTACAGTAGAGATCTGATATGTATATATATTTTTTAAATATGATATTAATACAAAAGTGCCAATTTGTAGCAATGAAGATCATTTTATTATTTTATCTGAATAATCCGATGTGGAGATTGAGGAGGATGTGCTACATGGTAACTGCTGGAGTTCAGCATTTTTCTTGACATGCCATAACAGGTGAAGGGAAACTTCTCGAGATGGTCTTTAGGCCAATAATTACGGAGCCAAGTGATGAGCAGGGTTGAAGTACCTTCTGTTAGTATGTCAATGCCCACCTCTCACGAGTTACTGCTAAACTAATGTATTCACTGGCCCCTAATTATGAGGAGCGCCAATGTCGATAGTGAGTAAATTAGTTAGTGGTTCCGGCTTAGACGCCGATGAGGTCAAATTGTGACCGCAATGGTATTTGTGAAGAAACTGTAAAATGAAAGCGGGGTTCGGGGCGCCAGCCCAAACCGGGGTCCAAGGGGGCATTAATGGAAGCAGCAGAAATGAATGGAAATTAAAAGACTCAAGTGTGAAAGGGAATCAATGGAAGCAGCGGGAAATAGAGGCGAACTCTGTACTGACCGTCTCAATGGTCAGAGGCCTCCATCAGTGCCGGATGAGATAGGAAGCTTTCTATCTCTCATTTCCGCAGCTGTCTCCCAGCTGTATTCCTCGATTCAGTGCTGCAAATCACCTATAAATAGAGGTATTCTTCAGTAGCAATGGGCATCCAGAGTAATACCTATTCCCTGTTCGTTTTCTTTTTTAGTTTCTTCTTCTCTAAGTCCAGAAGCCATTGAAGCTCTTCTAAGAGCGTGTAGTGGGACGAAATTAGTTTTGTATTGAAATAAGGTTCAACGTTGGCTTTTTTCTTGATTGCTGTTAAGATGTTCCTGGGTTGAGCTTACTCTGTTTTATACCTTCTGTAGAAGATTGTAGTAGTGGTGAAATGAATGTTTAGGTGGATGCTGGGGAAGACTAGAAAAGGTGAATTAGAAATTAATGTTAGTTAACAGCCAACAGTAGTAACTGTAGACTAGAAAATGAGGGAGTCATCCTTTTCAGAAAAGAAAAATTGAGAGATTCATATGGAAAGGAATTGGCATTTTTGGCAAAAGATCTGGAATTCACCTTGTTAGAAGTGTTTTGTTTATACAGGTTGAGGAATTGCATAGTAGCTAGTCAGAGGTAAGGTTAAATAGGAAAATCCCTGGTTTATACTATCTTCAAGTCGTTGCAATTGATGTTTTAAAACCTGTCCAGGGTAGATGTGTTGGGTGACACTATTCAGTAGCTCCAAATTTGAAAAGTGTTAGAAACATTATTTTTTCATTGTTTGGATTCAGCAGTTAAACCATCAGCTGACTTGGGGCACCAATCAACCAATCACAGCAGCTGGGTTTTCTGCCCTTAATTTGCATCTTTGCGTTAGGCTTCTTGAATTGGGCCACATTTCAGGGGGGTTGTCTTCTTTTCCTTGGTACATTGACTATATTGTGGTCTATAAATCAAGATTGAAAGAGATGGAATAGTAGGTGTCAGATGTCATTTTTTAAAATGTTGTCTTTTTGTAATCTACTGAATATCAGGGAAAAGTACTCAAAAAGTATTTCAGGTTTATTCTCTGTCTCTGTCACTGTCTCTATTTGTTAGCCCAATTGTTGAAGAAAGAACTAGAATTTCAGTGAGAGTTCTAGAGGAGAGAACTTGTTGATGGATAACTTTGTGCACAAGAAACTTAGGTTTGTGAAATGTTTACTATATGGATTTTGTGTATGTAGGGAACTTACATCTGTATCGCACATGCATTGCATCCACATTAGATTTCTGAGAGGACTTGAGTGAGCCTAGCCAATTGTATCACATAAGATTTAAATTTGAACCAATATTCTAATATGTCAAACAATCAATAAGGTCGTGATCAATCTTTACAATACAAAGTTGACTCTCTACTCATTTTTTTCTGGACTTTATGAGAGCCACTAAGGCATGATTGTCTTTCTTCTTTTTATGGCATGATTGCCATTCAATAAGGTCATGATCAATCCTTAATATACAAAGTTGACTCTCCACTCATTTTCTTCTGGACTTCATGTGTGTGGCCAAGGCATGATTGTCTTTCTTCTTTTTGGGGTTGGGGGGTTCGTATTCAATGTCTACCTAGTGCGTCAGAAACATGCACATATAGTTGTGGAGGACCCACTATGGTCCTGTTTTGATATTGCTAGTGTTTTTATAGATTCCACTTTTAGTTATTCATATTCTCTGATTATGTGCCTGTGATTTGAAAATGTTGCATAGAAAATGGCTGTATTGTGGGGCTTATTTTTTTATGAGAACCATGGTGCATAACAATGGGAGTTTTTTTAATATCTTTGCATGTTATCTTACAGGATTGTTTTCAACTATGATTTCCCAACTGGAATTGAAGATTATGTCCACAGAATTGGAAGGACAGGGAGAGCAGGTGCTACTGGCGTGGCCCATACTTTCTTCTGTGAACAGGATGCAAAATATGCTTCAGATCTGATCAAGGTTTTAGAAGGAGCAGGACAGCGAGTTCCTCCAGAGTTGCGTGATATGGGTGGACGTGGTGGTGGCAGGCTACGCCGTCCCTGGGGCTCTGGTGCCGGTGGTGGTGGGGGTCGTGATGGTGGCCGAACTTATGGAGGTGGTCGCAATGAGTCTAGTTTTGGAGGAAGAGGTGGTCGGGGAGCACCTTCCTCTGCTGGAGGCTGGTCAGATAGGGGCCTAGGTGGACGAGGGCGCAATCATTGGGATGATCGTGACAGGTACTCACTAGCTTACAGTTTTTTTAATGTGGATTCGTGTAGTTTGTGTTACAAATGGTCCCTTTGCTAGTGCCTTTGGAAAATTTTAACTTTGAGACTTTTGAAAAATATTGTCAGGTATGACCGGGGAGGTCATTATGATGATGCACGTGGTAGATATGATATTAGTGAACGACAAACAGGTGATAAGGTGGCCCGTGTTCGCAGTAGGAGCCGAAGCTTTAGTCCAAGGCCTAAAAGTAGTGGATGGGGAGCAGGAAACAACAGCCCAAGTAGCAAGAGCAGGAATTGTGGCCATAGCCGAAGCAGAAGCCGCAGCTTAGACAGGTTCAGTGGTGGTCCTCAAGTAAATGGACGATCTCCTGGTTCCGTGAAGGAAGTTCGTTCCCCAATTGATAGTGAGGATGTGAGAGGAAATGAGCCTCCACGCGTGGGGGGCTCTCCACGGGAAAGCATACGGTTACCAAGGCAATGGGGTAAATCTCCTTCCCTCCCACCTTGTCATGTGGAAGGGTTTGGTGATGGTGTCAGTTTGCCATCTGCAGTGAGGCCTGAATCTCATTATAGAACGGATGAAGATGAAGAGGGCATGATTCCACTGGAGGAGGATGGTGTTATTATTCCCTAAAACAAGTGGCAGTGTTTCAACCTGGGAATTTGACTATCATATCATATATTTTTGTCGTTGCACAAGTGGAGACCATTTTTTGGCTATTCTACTACTTGTAACGACCTCCTATTTGTTGTATTCCGGAATTTCCGATAGCACATCCCTTGACCACTTGCAGGGGAGCGCTGAAATATTATCAAGTAGTAGGCGGATTACTTGAGGAGAAAGATATGATCCGTCGATCTTTTGTCACCAGCCTGCAACTGGATTATGGTGAAAGTCAGTGAAAGTGGTCGCTGGGTTACTGGTGAGTAATCAATTTTTTGGTTAAATATGTACGTTGTCATATTATGCCTCTTTTGGATGGGAAAGGAATGCTTCCACTTGCATTTTGTTATCTGATATTGCTTTGGAGAAGAACAGAAAGTTGTTCTATGCTCTAAAGCGAGTAATTTTAGTTACTAGACGTCAATGAAAATGGGATTGTCGTAATAAGCCCTGTGGCATTTTAAGCTGTTGCTTTTCAATTTGGTCTGAGAGTTTGTGTCAAGGGTAATGGGCCCCCGCATACCAGTACGCTGCAAGTGATGCCAATGTGCTTGAAGAGCAGCTCCGGAGCGGTGGAGCTGTTCAACTTGACTAATATTAAAGTCTGGTACAAAGTCATTCCAGAGGCATTTCTTTGTGGTAAAACGTCCGTTAGGGGTATTGATCAAGGCTGTTGGTTTGCCAAGGTGTGTGATCTGGGCTCTCGGTGCCAATATACCTTAAAAAGGACTGTAAGAGGTTTTTGAGAACACACGGGCGTTAACTGCAATTTTTCTCGTTCGGTTAATGAGTGCTGCTTAACTTGTTTCAATCACGTTCACAGGAAGGCACTCGCCTGAAGTGGTCACCGTCCTTTTTTATTTTTTTGTTCTGGAGACTGAAACAATCACACTTTCAGTAATTCGAACCAGATATCCTAGCATTTTTCGCCGTAGAGTGAGAGCAAGGGCGATTAAACAAAAGCTGAATAATCGCGTAATGAGAACTCTAAGCTGATCCTCCGTCAAGTAGGGGAGGGCAAACTGTGTCACGGGGAGGACCCTTAGCTGCATTTGTTAATCGCTTTGGTTGGGCCAGAGATATTGATCATTGAATCTAAGCCGTAACTAAATGACAACAAATTAGCAAATTTAATTCAAGGAAACAAGTTGAAAACCTTGAAAGCTTCCGTTATAAAAAAAAAAATTACTTTTGTTTAATTTAATCAGTTGTAAACTACCTTCACTCGTTCAGAGAATCAAATTTATGATGACGTAATAATACCCAAGATAATAATACGTAAATGTAATTGAGTTTAAACCTTAAACTGTTGCCCCTTTTTACTCGGAAGTCTCGCCCAAATAACATAAATACCCTTAATTGGCATGCGTTGTAAAAAAAAAAAATCGCTGGAATAAGATACATTCACGTGAAACGAATAAGCTCTATTTAGATAATTAAACGTGTAGCCTTTTTAAGGGATTAAACCTTTCATACTCAGGTTTTGTATCCAAAGGCCCAGGGCAAATCGGAGTAAAATTAGGTTAGATGTGAGATGGGGTACCCTTTTATCAGAGTCGCCCGAGTCTAGATCGAGGCAACCGAGCCAATTCGGAAGGAGCGGGTGCAGGTGCGGGATGGATTGAAAAACACAACGGCGGAGATTGCAGTGTCGCGCGTGTACGGAGTCTAGCCACACGCGTACGGACTGAACGAGGAAAGCGAAAAACGTGGAAGAAGTGGACCCCACTAGTGCCCAAGTGCGGAAAGCGCCGCCCCCGTACAGTCTAATCGCTGAGGAAAAATTAGTTGGCAAAAGTGTCGTTTAGGGGGACGGACGCTCTCCCTCCCTCGACCTCGACACGTTGTCGGAAGCTCCATTCACCCACTCACAAGCCCCCCTGCAACCCCGCGACCCGGCCTTAACTTCAGCCCGCCCCTCTGTCAACCCGCCGCGTGTCGAATCGGTTTGACCCCCGGCTCCTGAGATTTTCCTTTTCTGGTTCGACTCTTATAATGACGCAATCATTGCAGCCTTAATCTCCCTCTTCCCTCCCTAACTAAGGAAGCTCAACAGTCACTACGGCCTCGCTTACTCCGCCGTCAGATCTCCCCTTCAATCGACGGTCTCCATCTCCCGGAAATCAATTGCATTAACACCCCTCCCGGCCCCCCATTAAAAGACCCATAACAGACCTCTCTTCCCCCCTGCCCCCTCTCCCTCTCTCTCTCTCTCTCTCTGAGTTCGCTCCCTTCTCTTACATTTTTCAACTCTTGTCTCTCGGTCCAACCTTTCATGGACATGGACAGGAAGTTCACTCAGGATGTGGCTTTCATGCCGTCAATCTCCTCTGAAAACTCTCCGAAACTCGACCTGTTCTCCATGGAGAGAACCCAGGATGATCTGTACTACAAGAGCGTGGAGGGGTTCGTGTCCAATATCAACGTGAGATACGGTTTCACTGGAGGGCCATCTTGCGACCCTTTTGATGGTTTTCAGAACCCCGTCTCCCCTACCCTTTCTGTCCCTGCAGCGCACTCTTGTTGGCCCTTTGGGTTGATGGACTACGGCACGGGGATGCTGGACAGGAGTCGGTTTCTTAGCTTTCCCATTAGGCCAGCCCCGCAGATCAACCTGGATCTCAATAGCTCCCCCTTGAATTTAACCACCGTGGAACCTGTCAATTTCGTTGTGCCCGATGAGGTTTCCTGCGTGACCGGCGACAATGGATTTGAAGCTCGGGTAACAAAGATCAGGAGGAGGATAGACGCGAGGAAGACGACGGTCAGTAAGCCGAAGAAGCAGAATCTGGTTAAGGGACAGTGGTCACTGGACGAAGATTGGTAGAGATTGATTTACTCTTGTTTCGTTTCTTTATAATTATTTTTCTTTTTCCCCGTCCTTTTTGCATGAGTCCGAATCCTTGCCTCGATCGAACTGATCTTTCTTTTGTTTTTGTTTTTCAGCTTTTTTCAATTTATCGATCATTTTCGTTCGACCACATGCAGACGATACACACATCTTTACTCCCTGAACCTCGCCGCTCTTGTTTTACTTTCTTCTTCTCAGTCATTTGGATTTGCATGTCGAAGATTCTTCCTCAAATCTTCACAGTTTCCGTCTTCCATTTGCTTTTCTCGATTCATCTCATTCTTTTGACTCTGCAAGCACGACATGCTCTTCATCTTGACCGTGTAATCAAATCCATCATACTTTTCAGTTTTCTTTCTGGTAACAGACTAAAATTATCTCCTTTTTTCCGTTTTCGAATTTGTTGGCGTTGCAGGCTTTTAATTCGCTTGGTGGATCAACACGGAGTGAGAAAATGGTCGTATATTGCCCATCGCTTGAATGGAAGAATTGGAAAGCAATGTCGAGAAAGGTGGCACAATCATTTAAGACCCAACATCAAGGTTTCTTTCTCTTTCTTACTCTCTTGCCAACCTCTTCCTCGTCTTCTTCTCTAGTTTACAAAAGGACTTCTTCTCAACTAAATACATATATAAGATATAATGTAAAACAACTCACATGCAAGTGTTGATAACGATTTTACTTGGTTACACAAGAGTTTTTGAAATCATTCAACTACGTATTTCTTGATAAAAACTTTTTTTAATCTACAACTAATCCCATATATTTTACTCATTCATATTTGAATTTTTCTTATCCCAAATATGAATTTTTATTTTTATTTTTCTTATCCTAATTGTTTTCTTACTATTTCAGTTTTTGTGTTTTTTTTTTCCGTTTGTATTTTTTTTTTTTTTTTACTTTGCTTTAATTAAGTTAGCGTGCCAAGTCCATGATCCCGCTGCATATATCACAAAGCTCAGATTTAATGCAAGAAATAGTTTAATATGATTATTCTCAAAATTATGAAACCCCTTAAAGGATTTTAAAAGGAAGTTTTGGTTATATTTTGAATGCTTGACGTACTTTAGCTGTAACGGATCTGAATCTGGCTACTAATCTTCTACTGCTACATATATTTTGCAGAAGGACGTGTGGACTGAGGAAGAAGACAAGTTCTTAATCCAAGCTCACGCCGAGATCGGAAACCGATGGGCTGAAATAGCGAAGAGACTTCCCGGTCGCACTGAGAACTCCATCAAGAACCACTGGAACGCGACCAAGCGCCGCCAGTTCTCCCGCCGTAAGTGCCGCAGCTCCAAGTATCCCAGAACGAGCACCCTGCTGCAGAGCTACATCAAGAGCCTTGGACTGGTGAACCCTACCACTCCCAAATCCGGGATCGCGAGCCCCCAGATTCCCGCACTCATTCAAGCTGTGGCCCCTGCCACCATTGCCCCGCCTCTCCTCTGCACCGTTGCTCCTCTCGGTTACGCCTCCAAACCGGAGACCGGAGGCACAGTCGCCGTCGGGGTCTCTACCTACGATTTCAGCGATGTGTTGGATGTTCCTATCACGGGCGTGAATGGCACTAATCTTCCGAGCAGCGGATCTATCTTCGATGAGATGATGATGATGATGTACTGCGGAGGGCAGGCGATGGAGGATGAGAAGTGCATGGAGTCTATGAAGATGGATACGGGGGAGGGGGTGGACCTCTCTGCTTCGTCTACATTCATGCCGGCAGAGAATGTGAAGCAGGAGATGGAACTCATGGAAATGATAACTCAGAGCAGTACCTCCAGCAGCAGCGTTGCGGAGGCAAGGTCTGAGTAAGGTAAACGACTTTCCTCTCTTCTCCTGTACAAAAGAAAAAGGGAAGATCTAGGGCACAAAGTAGGAATCAGATATGGGGTCTTCAAGAGAGCTTAGTGATGACGAGGAGAGGAATAAATAAATAAATAAATGCATACATTTGGGAATAAAGGGAAATGTTAGGGTTTTCTGTTCATGAAGAAACTGGACCCAGAGGAGAGGGTCCTCTTTTTGTTGTATCAGAAAAAATAAAAAAATAAAAAAAATTAGTGTTTGAAATATGGTTCCATCATTCTAAAAGACTAAGTCACGTCCCATCTTGAGAACCGGTGATGAAGAACAGACGGGGCTTTTCTGCAAGGAAAGGCGACGCTTCAAAAGGGAAAACTATTATACCAATCCAACTCAGGACCAACTAATTTGAGCTTCTGGCACTTTTGAGAGCTCTAAATTGGGAGTCACCGAATCGCTAATACATATCGACGATACAGATCCGATAGACATGCGTGCGGTAGTGAGTGGAATTATCAGGAGGAAAATGGTACAGCCACTCTTCTAAATTGCGGGTGTTTAACACAACGTACAAAACTTTTAACCTGTAAGAATTATCAAAGTCAAAAGTTGCTTCATTCTCTCCACCGCTGGTCAGAGGCTCACTGTGAGAAAAATAGATCCTGATCTTATTATGGTTTTCAAGCAAGAAATCTTGTCATTTAAACACTTCCAGTAAACCAAGAGCTAGTGAAAGACTACCTTATCTGCAGAACAGTGGGATGTACTTAAACAAATGTTTTGAATGACTAGAAAGTTCTAGTTAATCATTTATTCATTTGTCCATTCACTCAGTTTCTTTATCGATAGTAAAATACTCACAAAACTGCGGACAATGACCAGATCTTTTGAAGGTGAATATCCGAGGCGGTTTCTCGTCCAGACACGGGTGTCTGGTAGGTCCAAGTTCGTCCAATTTAAATGTATATTGTTGCCTACTAGCAGAAAAAGAAATATCCAAACAGAGGCATCCAAAATGCCACTCACAACTCCGAAGCTCAAGACTTCGATTTAAATCCGTACAATCGAAGTCCCAAACAAGATATAACAGGCGATAGACCAAATTCCTTCAGGTTCAAGGTGAGGATAAAATTCTGCTGCTTTACGAAGCTTGAGCTCATCCTGACTTTTAACTGAAAATTGGGGTGGAGCACAGGTTAAGAGCAAAATACTACACAAGAAGATAGTTGACTCAAAATCCGGCATCACTGCCACTGGAAAATCGAGAAAGATAAGGGGCAAGAATAAAAAATTATTCCAAAAACAAGCGATTGATGTCCTCCCCCATACCATAACACTAAGATCTACTCCCCTGGAAAGAAGAAACCGTCGTCTTGGTAGCAGATACATTTCACATCCAGCAAACATAGCTTTCTGACAGAAGTATTCTTATTGCCATCTACGCAGCCTTTGGCTTAATCCTTTTAACCCTTGAGTAGAGAAAGACTCCAGCAAGCGCAATACCAGTTCCTACAGACAGATAGATTAAAAGATTTAAAAAAAACATAGCAAATTGAAATAATATATCACAATATGCTGAGACTGCTCCTGGATTAAGCAAGAATGTGATACCTAGAGAGTTAATTGCTGAGACTGAACTTCTGAAGAAGAGAACTGAGGTGACAATGACCACCACCCGCTTCACACAATTACCAACCGAGTGGGTAACAGGAGACACTCTTGCCAATATCATATACGAAACCTGAGAATTTCGAAGATTGTGAACATTTCTTGTAACATGGAAGGTCAAAATATGACAAGGAAAATGATCACAAACACAATCAACACCCATCTGGGTTCCAATTACAGCTATGTCCAAATTCATATTCTCTATGAGTGTTTGGACAAAGATGGATGGATATTTTTTTATTTCAAGAATCTAAGTTGCAAGATTAACTTCAAGTCGAAACTTCTGAAAGAACTTAAATACCCAGGCACATTGCTGACTCCGAGCCTCTTGAACAATGGGAAATCTTTCCAGTCATTTCATATTTTACATATTTGTCAATGGAAAAATGAAGGTCAATATGTCAAAAATTAATTTTTTATATTTAATACACATTACTGCCAAGAGTTACATGCGAATCCCTTTATAAGGGTTATTCACATATTCATGGAACCAAAGTTTAGTTAACGAAGGTTTATATATGACAAATTTGAATTCATATATGGACCAAATGCCTATAAGGGTTATTCACATATTCATGGAACCAAAGTTTAGTTAACGAAGGTTTATATATGACAAATTTGAATTCATATATGGACCAAATGCCCTACTTTTTCGCTTAAAGGTATGATTCAACTATCATAAGTAATACCAAAACTTAAAAAAAAATAAAAATTGATATTATTGAAAGTTAAATAAATATGTCAAATAAGAAAGAGTTACATATTTCAAGCAAAAATCAAAGCACAGCAAGGGTAAGCAAATTAGCCAAATGCCAATCATGAAAGATTTTTAGGAATTTGCAAGCATGATAGTGATATATCCAGATTTGAAAGGGAAAAAGTCACACACTCCCATGTCATCATCCACAGAGAAGATTTTGTTCTATTGAATATAAAAAGTTCATTCTATCACAAACTTTTCAGATTGACACTCTAAGACCTCTACATATTTCAAATATTCAACAAAAACTCCTGTAATAAAAACTTTCTTCTATCTGCCTGCTTGTGAGAGATCTTGATAGACCCCAAATTAGGCTACTTATTTTAGACAGAGTGAACAGAAGGATAATTAGAGGGTAATTAATGGGTCAGGGGCATTTTGGGAATTTAACAATGTTAAATGGTTTCGGGAGGGAATTTAGAGAGGGAGCCAAGGGAGAGAAAGGGGCACGTCGTTTCGTCTACAGAGCTGTGCTCAGGGAGGGTCCTGGTCTGTCGAATACCAGTGGTTATCTTGCTGATTTTAGTGGAGTTCGATTGGGATTTCGATTTCGGAGTTTCCGTTTTTGAGGCTATCGCTCTCACCATCTGGGATTACTGTTATCAGAGGAGTTTGGCGTGATCGGAAGGTTATCGTCTGCGCGAGGTTGGGTTTGCCGAGCTATCGAGGAATCACCGTCTACTCGAGGAGGTTATTTATTTTGATTTCCGCAACGAAGGTTCGTAATTTATTTCTCTTTGGCTTGAAACTCTTTATTCTGGTTATCGGGGTGTATCATATGGTATCAAAACATTGGCTGGGTTCGCATCTGGAGCTCGACAGTGAAAAGGAATTTCCGTTTTTCGATTTCGGTGGCATTCAAGGCTTTGGCTTACTGAATTGGAAGATATCAGAGGTTTCGGGAGCGTCGTTTGCTCGAAGAAGGTGGGTTCTGTTACGATTTCGGTAGTAAGGATATCGGAAGCGTCGTCTGCCAGGGGTCGAGGGGAGTTTCAACTTTGACGATTGGTAGAGAAGAAGAAGAGTAAAAATAATAATAATAATAATAATAAATAAATAAAATCCTCATGGCCACTACCACAATGGAGTCGAGGGTGGATTCAGTGGAAGGAATTGTTAGCGCAGTAAGGGAGGAGGTGAGCTCAATGAAGGAAGAAGTCCGGAAGATTCCGGCCATGGAACAAGGGTTGACGGCGCTGATAGGGCGTGTTGAGCAACTCCTGCCAAGAGGAGCTCAACCGAAATCTGAATGCGCAGAGTAGGACGGCGAGACGGGCTGGACTCGGCAGTGGGCGATAACTCGATCCAGAGAGGTATCAGACATGGAAGAGACGGTGGCGAGGTTGATCGGAATAGGCAGAACCGATATGAAGTGCGACCCAGAAAGTTAGAGTTGACAATTTTTTAGGGAAAAGACCGGATCTACAAAGTTGAACGTTATTTCTCGCTTAACCGGGTATCTCACAGTGAAAAACTGGAAGCCGCAGTAGTATGTCTTGAAGGGGAGGTATTAAAATGGTTCAAGTATGAAAATAACAGGAGGGAGATCATGAACTGGGAAAAATTTCAGTCCTTGTTGCTAAAACGAGCCCGAAGTTCCGAGGACAGCTCTCCTTATGAGAAATTGCTGGTGTTACAGCAGGAGACCACTGTGAGAGATTACAGAAGGCGATTTGAGGATTTGGCTTCCATGTTGGAAGATATTCCAGAAAAGGTGTTGGAGTCCAACTTTGTTAATAGGCTCAAGCCCGAAATTCGGGCCGAGGTGAGGGTGTTGGAGCCCAATGGGTTGGGAAGGACCATGGAGTTGGCCCAAAAGTTGGAAGAAAAAAATAAAGTTATTAAGCAGACTCAGTTTGGGCTAGGTACTCCAAACCCAGCGGGGACCATAGTTGGGAGTAATGGCAGCACTACGGCCATGGCAGAAACGACGAAACATGGGATGAAGAAGAGGACGTCATTCAGGAAACTCACGGAAGCTGAAATTCAATACACCGGAGAGAGCGGGGTTTGTGCTACTGTTGTGATGAAAAATTCTCAGCTGGGCATAGATGTAACCACAAGGACCTACAAGTGCTGATTTTACAGGAGCTGGAAGATGAAGTTATGAAGGATAGCGACGACGGCAAGTGTGAACAGCAGGAGGAAGAGGTTAGAGCAGTTACTCAAATAGTGAAGGTGTCGTTGAATTCGGTAGTTGGATTAACACTTCCGAATACTATCAAGATTGCGGGAAAGCATCGGAGAACAGTCAGTCGTCGTACTTATTGATGGAGGAGCAACTCATAATTTCCTTTCCACCACAGTGGTCACGAACCTGCACTTACCTTTATCTCTAACAGCAAAGTATGGCGTTCAATTGGGTATAGGTGCGGCACTACCCCGGGAAGGAATTTGTAAGAGGGTTCGCTTAACTCTTCAAGGAATAGAGATTGTGGACGATTTTTTGCCTTTGGAATTGGGAAGAACCAATGTGATTTTAGGTGTACAGTGGTTGGTGACCTTAGGCGGAACATATACGAATTGGAAAACACAAATTATGAAGTTTCGTTTGGGTAATGAGACAGTGGTGTTACAGGGAGATCCCTCCTTGCACAAAAATTTGGTTTTACTCAAAGTGATGATGCGAACTATTAAGCATGAGGGACATGGGGTACTTGTGGAGTTGGGCCGTACCACAGTGGCAACGTCACAACCTGCTGCTATTCTGAATATCTGAAGAGTGAAAAAAAAAAAAAACGGGGAGCCGCGGTAGTTGGAGGTTTTGGTGCAATGGAAAGACCTCCCGAGTTTGCAACCACTTGGGAGGATTTTGAGGCACCGAGGTTCTAGTTTCCTACTTTTCACCTTGAGGACAAGGTGAAAGTTTGGGCGGGGGGTAATGAAAGACCCAAATTAGGCTACTTACTTTAGACAGAGTGAAGAGAAGGATAATTAGAGGGTAATTAATGGGTCAGGGGCATTTTGGGAATTTAACATTGTTAAGTGGTTTCGGAAGGAATTTAGAGAGGGAGCCGAGTGAGAGGAAGGGGCGCGTTGTTTCGTCTATAGAGTTGTGCTCAGGGAGTGTCCTGGTCTCTCGAATACCAGTGGTTATCTTGCTGATTTTAGTGGAGTTCGATTGGGATTTCGATTTCGGAGTTTCTGTTTTTTAGGTTATCGCTTTCACCGTCTGGGATTACTGTTATCGGAGTAGCATGGAGTGATCGGAAGGTTATCGTCTGCGCGAGGTTGGGTTTGCCGAGCTATCGAGGAATCACCGTCTACTCGAGGAGGTTATTTATTTTGATTTCCGCAGCGAAGGTTCGTGATTTATTTCTCTTTGGCTTGAAACACTTTATTCTGGTTATCGGGGTGTATCAGATATCTGGATAGCAAACCCAAATACCTGTATTTTTTTTAGCGGCAAAGGCTCTAGCAAACCTAATTTGACTCTATCATTAAAATTCTCAGTTTTGCCTTATGTAAGTTATACAAGGTCATTGTTCCATAACTCAAGTGATGTTTATGGTTTGACATTTGAATTGTGAACACAATCAACCTTCAAACAATGAACATGGATAAGATTGGAAAACATGCAAGCAGATAGACTAACCTGCTGATAGGCATGAAAACAGAGCCCAGCAAGAAGGGACCTCAAGTATATCTCATTAACATTCAAACCCTGCATTGGCATAAGCACAAAAAGTAAAATTTATGTATATCCACAATAAGTGTTTGATGTCAAATTCAGGTATTCCCATATTACTCACCGCAGACTGCAGGTATAAGGGGGTAACCTTGAAGCCTTCGACAAATAGGGTGACAGGAGCTAACATTAGGAATGACATGACTGTTATTGTTGAAAAGAGATTTATGTTGTCCAGAGACTCCTGTTAAGAGCAGACTGCCAGTTAACTTCCAAGAGAACAGAGCTTGAATAGCACAAGATATGAACTGTTGTTGCAAGTTCAATATCTCAGCCAGAGTTCAAGAAAAGGAAAGTAGAAAAACATACATGATTTAATATCTTCAATCAGGAAAAGAATAGAACTGAACAACATGCTTATCTCTGGATGAGTTAATTACCTCTTTCTTAATCATGAGCTTTTTGCTGAGAACATTACGAGATTGATTGGAGACATTGGATGCCATTGCACTCCAAAATCCTGCCCTGTTTTTCACATTACCAGTAAGAGAAGTCATGCACAAACTAGTCTTTAGCTGCTTTACTAAGTGAACAATGGGAAATTTTCAAATGAGGCCCCTGTAAGATGACATATATCTGAAAACAGCCTCTTTGACGGCAGTCAGAGATCCCTTATAGAACCATTTTCTTCAGAGTATAATGGTCTTTTAAAAGTATTTTAATTATTAAAAAGTATTTTTAAAAGTAAGGAGTTCAGGTCTCTCATACTCCCCAGGAGGGGTAGAAGACGTGAAAGTGAGAGTTCGATTCTTTCTCCATGTGAGAGAGGAAGAAGGTAGAGTGCACATTCCCCCCCATAGAGTGCATATCTCATGTCCTCATTGTGACGAAGAGGAGGGAGCGTGGCTTACCCCTCATCCCTGTCTCTTTCCCGGACGAAGAAAGGGAAAGGCAACTTTTCTTTAGGCAACAAAAAATTCAAATGGGGATTTAAAATAAGCATGTATTCTTGTTCTTGAATAAGTAACTTCACCAGAGTTGGCTTACCAATTAAAAGAAGCCTCTGTAAGTGAGGCCAGCGCAACTCCTCCAACAATTGGCACAAGTGAGCCAACCACCCAAAGAGTAGGCAACTGTGCAAAAAGGGATAAAATTGGAGTCAGAAGAGTGAATCACAACAATTTAGTTGATCCACCATCAGGAATTCTATTTTATTTGTTTTTTATTATGAAAATTATGGACTTGATCAAACTAAGACCATTGGAAAACAACAACAGCAGATACTGATAGAGTGATGAACTTGAGCCAATGAGAACATACTATCATAAAAGAAGAATAAATTGAATAAAAACATTCTTTGAAAATGACCTGGCTGGTGCCAACGTAAAGAAATTTACATTTTGCAGAAAACTCACCTCTCCTAAGAACATGGCAGAAAGCACCACAGAGAAAAAGGGCTCCATGGCTTTGATTGTATGGGTAAAAGAAACAGCAACTTTTCCAAGGCTCATATTGGTGAAGAGGTTTCCTAATGTGTGAACAAGAGCCAAAGGGATGATTGCCAAAAGCTGTAAATAGGTATCAAGAATAAACAGTAAGTTTCATGGACACGATGACAATAAGTAGAATGACCTCCAAAATCATGACATACCTGTTCAGAAGTAAGTTTAGGTTTCTTGTATAGATTAGCTGACCACATGAAAAGGACAAGCACAGTGCCAATAGCGAACTGAAATGTTGTGATGGTTATAGGGAATGGATATACCTTCAGTACCTGTAGAAAAGAAGAGGAGGTGTGAACACTAAATTTGCATTCCTCTGTTTTCAGGTAAAGCACCCAAAAGTGTTCCACACTCTGGCTGAAAAAATGAGTTGGCATTTTTCAGGTGAGAATCACATCATCAGTTAGCAAGAATAGCAGCCCTCTCAGTAGTGTTCCTCAGGAAAAATTGAGCAGAAATGGTAGAAAAAAAATGCTTCACTAAAGAAGCAAATGATAAATATATGCTGCCCTCAGTATATTCTTTTGAGGCACCATTATTAAGGGGGGAATATTTTCATGAAAAATTAACTTTAATCAGTGAACTTGTGAATGGAACCTATATTTAAGTAAAAGAAAAAAGAAAAATCAAAGTATCATTATCCCATTAGAAGTTACTTAACAGCACATGGTGCTTCCTCTTATAAATTTGAAAGAGTGGTAATCGTACAGCCAAGATCTTCGCTGAATAACTTGACATCCAGATTCCCGCTAAGTTTCAATGTATTCATTTCCAAGAGAGCAAGATCAGGATTTTTCAGATGTTAATAGCAAACTCACAAGTTGTCAAGACAGTTCAAGAAAAACATGAAGACACTTATAACAACATCAAACTGCCAATAGAAGGTTTAGCTAGACACTGTAACTCCATTCAAAACAGAGTCAAACACATGCTGCATCCCAGTCATGTAATATATCTAATGCATTTTATCCTATAAGAGAGCATAGAAAGCACATCTTGAATATCCACTTAAACTTTTCTCCACACACTCACAAGTTTCCCACAGCAAGTGTATCTAGGATAACGGAATGATGCTCTTGCTACCTCAACTCAGAAAATTGCTTTTCCATAAGACAGAAGAAATGAAAAATACAAAGGGCACAATGAAGGCCCGTAGTATGGTCACAGTTGAATGATCATAAAATGCACGCCTCTCCAACAGCCACTCTTTGGATCTGGATGAGATAGACCTATATACTACATGAAAAGGTAAAATAGTAAAGAATGACATGAACGTGTACCAAAAAAGGTGTTTCCGAAACTGCTAACAAACGAACGTGGCATCGTATGCGATGAGTCTAACCATCATGAAATCTCAACCACGTAGCATCTTCTGTGATCAACTATTTCACAATTAAATCTGATCGGTTTGCAAAGACATACAGATACAGTCGGCCATACCAACAGGCTATGTAGAAAAGTCGCTTTCGCTCAGGGCTCTTCCCACGAAAACAAAAAGAATGACAAGCAAATCATTACAGTCGCACATAAATCATCGTTTCCAGTGCGTCATTACGAAACAACATAAGCATGTAAACCATATTTCGACGATATGATACATAGAAACAAGTTATTCTGGTTAATTATCAACAAATACGATCATATATACAAATTTCCAGTATCGCATAACAATGTATAGCACCTGCACTATCAACAATTACGAAGATTAAAATAAATTAAAATCACAGGTCCATAGATCACTCAACGCAAATGACATTTAGACATTAAGAACAGCACGGATCGATGCGACGAGAAAAACAAAAGCAACCAGAAATAAAAATACATTCAACAAGAGATCACCTGCTTGTTAAAAATGTTGAAGAAGATATTAAACAGATACCAAAGCCCAAATAACAATCCAAGCTCTACTGTCCGCTTCAAACTACTAGACTTCGCGCTCTCGTCGGCACTCTCAGGAACGGAGGTCGCCTTGACACTGAAATCACACTCTCTGCGTTCTGGATCGAGAGGAGGCGAAGAGATCCAGCTTCGGAAGCGAGCAGCCGAAGAAGGAGAAGACCTAGGGCTGGAAATGGCAGAGAGTCCATGAACTGGCGGGAGACCGAACGATTTCGGAGAAGACGGCGAAAGTGGATTGAATCTAGGAGCGGAGCTTCGCCTCGAAAGCGTTCTAGCTTTCAATAGAGGATTGGAGGGAGCGAGAGCGAAGGCGCTGCTCTGCATTTTTTGAGAAATGAAAGGAGGTAACGAGGGAAGGGAGGCGTGGGAGGGAGAGACGAGAAGAGGACGAATTTCTATTATATGTTTAAACTTATTTTGCCTTTATGTCCATGATAAAGATTTTTCTCCTGTGTTTGTCTTCGGTGACTCCGCTGCTCATAGTGGGAGTGAGAGTGAGAGTGAGAATAGGGGGCCTCCGAGTCGTAAGAAACGTTATTATTGCCAATTTATCGGTGAAAGTTCATCTCGCGTCGTTCGGACGTTTTTTATTTTTCCAGTTTCCAAAAGTCATTCGGCTTTGATACATCTTTATAAAAGCTTTCTTCTAAGTTACCGGATCTGGGTGGGTCACTCGACATGAACACGGGAGACGAAAAAAAAGCAACTCGACCAAGTTTGTTCGGTTAGTGTGAACCCGAGTTAACAGGAATGTAGGTTTGGACCAAGGTACAAACTAGGTACTTAGACAAGGTGCCACATCTCTAACACCTACCTAGTCCGGTGTGTTTTGTGTCAATTAGAAAGTGTAAAATTTGTTGACCAAAAATTTTCAATTGAATTATTTTTAGGACATTAATTTTTTTACTTAATTCCTCTTTATTCGTCTTTCCTTTATTAAACATTAAAAATAATAAAAAATAAACTATGGGAAAAATAAACCAGAAGGCCACTCAAATAGCTCATGATCAATAACCTATTATAGAACCTTGTTTTTATTATTTATAAAAATATTTTATTTCTATTGTAAACATAACTAGGCACAAATAAAAGAAAATCAATCAAAGGAAAAAATTCCAATAAAAAAGTTTGAATACCTCTTATTGAACCTTACTTTTCACTATTTCGTAAGACAACACAAATGCAGAAAAATTAGTCAACAAAAATATTTTTTCAAAAGAATAAATTTTCACTTGTAAACAAAAACACTTAAATAATTAATTACTCAAAGAAAATAATTTTTATTTTGTACACATGAAAATTAGGACCCCAATCAATGGTATAAATCGTCAACATTGATTAATGACAGAGTTTAAAGGAACCTGATCATTAATTCACTTATAGTCAAAGTCAAAGTTCTCGATATTTAATGTATAAAAGTTTTGTCAAACAATAAGTCCTTTATCAAAATCTAAACCTATCCATGGTTAAGATGAAGTGGATTATAACGAAACCACCACTAAAATCAAATTAGAAAACAATTCCACTAAAGAGCCACATGGGTGACATATGACATTGCAAGAGAGTTTCACTCAAATAAATGAAATGACACATCAGGGTGACATATGACATCATAGAAAAACTCCACCTAAAAAACAAATGTCTCACCATTTCAAAATGGGTGAGGAAAGTGTGATACTCTGTTATTCCTAGGTTAAGTACCTATGTCTTCCGCTCCTAACAAGCCGGTCTTTTGGGTAGTATTGGCTAGGTGCTTAATATTTGGTATCAGAGCGGGCTGCCACGTTGCGAGTTCGAGTTCTGGGGCGCGCAAAGGCTGGATTAAAATTATTGGTAGTTCGAAAGGGGTGACCTAGGGGAGGGGGCGACCTGGAGAACTGCGAAGGGGCACTAGGAGTAGGCCGCCACTAGAGTAGGCCACCGGGTTGGGCCAGTGTCGTTGCGCCACCGTGGTTGTCGGCTCGCGAAGGTGGGGTGTGATGTTATGGTCCTAGGTTAAGTAACTATGTCTTCCGCTCCTAACATGCCGGTCTTTTTGGTAGTATTGGCTAGGTGGTTAACATATTCTCACAGAAAAAAAAAAAAAAAACTCCTACCAATTGTCTCTCCTAATGCATGTACTAGTCTAAGGAGAGAGCAACAAGATAGTGGTAAAAAAAAAAAAAAAAAAAAAAAAAACAGGATAATTGAAACCCCACCACAACATAAAGTGGACTGGGTTAAAAGGATGACTTTTGGAGGAGGAGAGAAAGCGCCAAAAAAAATTATTGGAATTTCAGATTCTAGAAAATAATAGAACTATGCCAAAGTCATCACTGGGTTTACAGCAAACTTACTCTTTGATGCAATTCAGTCATCCTTCCCAACTCATTAAAATTCAAATTAGCCTAAAATCGCAATGAATTTCTGCTTGGAGCTACTATGCCAATACAAATCTAAATTTCCCAAGTAGAAATTATACATAAAATTAAAGCTAGTCAATAGGTGAAATTACAGGTCACCCGAATCAAATTCATGAGTGGAGATCAAATTAAAGGACCAAATTAGATAAAATCTTAACGCTAAAGCCAAATCTATAAAATCCTAGCACGTTTCGTGAGTGAATGGAAACCGATCCCATTCAAAGACACGTTGGGTTCTGTTTTAACTGATCCGTGCACTCTAGACCTGTATTGTCATTAACTTTCTTTTATAACAACGACCTGTATGTATAATATAATCTTAACATAAGGTTTAGTTTCTATGCAAACAGGAAGAAGATCTGCCTTCTAACAATTAATAATATTAATTCATTCTATTCGAATTCGAATTTTCAAATGCAATTACCTGAGTATCGATTGTTCCGAAGAGTTTCACGTAGAAAAAATATCATTGCCAGTACTAGCTGAGATTATTTCTGATCTGGTAATGGACGAATTGATTTGTCGCGGGCAATGAGAAAAAGACTTGATCTCGTCTGAGAGCTGATTCAGAGAGTAACTGAACGAAGATTTTGCTTCAAGCGCAACCAATTAAACAAGAAACGAATTGATTAATTAAAATCCTAGCCCTTGCAACTGCCGTGTAATTAACGGATCATGACCTGTGAGCATAAGTTACAAACAAAGAAGAAGATGGCGGTTTTACGAATTCTAACCTGCTTCAAGATTATGTTTCAGATGACATTAAAGAGATACCAAATCCAAGCATGGATCCGAGCTCCCGCTGCTGGCATCCGTGACTGTAATCGCCTCGACAGTGAAACCTTCCCTCCGGCGAGCAGGATCACCGTGTGGTGATGGAATCCGTCGTCGGAAACAGACGAAGGACGAAGACAGTACAGATCGTCCATGAGATGGCGCGAAATACTGCAGCGAAGCGACGGTGAATGAACTGGATCGCCGAGAACGTGTAATCTCTGCGGTGGTGTGGATCGCGAGTGGGACAAAGGAATGGAGGAAGCCAGAGCAAAGGCACCGCTCGGCAATTCTGCTTAAATGGACGAATTTATCGGTGAAGCTGACGATCATCCTGTGAAGGTTTAATAAAACTCCTTTTTATTCACCGCGATTCGATTGGTAAAAACTGATTGTCACATATTTATACATAAAATTGAAAACAAGAATTTGTTAAATCTGGCTTGGTGATCCGTCGATCGAAAAAATTCAAAGAGAAGCGTAAAATACTTTTGGTGAAAATATTCTCAATTTGTAGGTGAGAGGGCGTGGAATACTTTTGGTGAAAATATCTGTAATTTGCAGGTGAGATGGCACATACTGTGTGTAAAGTTTGTCTGCAGTAACAAGTTCTCGAAGGAAATGATAATCTAACTCAACATGTTTGGCGCATTTGTGAGATACTGGATTGGAGCTGAGGAAGATTGCATTTTTATTGTCACATAAGAGTAGAGGTGGTTGTGGAAGTGGAACATGTAGATCGATAAGAAGATGTGTAAGCCAAATAATTTCAGCTGCAGTGTACGCTAGAGCACAATACTCAGATTCGCAGCTGGAACGAGATACCGTTGGCTGCTTTTTAGTACTCCAAGAAATTAAATTGTCCCCAAGATAAATAAAGTAACCAGAGGTGGAACGACGAGTATCAGGACAGCCACCCCAGTCAGCATCAGAGTAAGCGATTAGAGCAACAAGAGTAGCAGATGGACGAAAATAAAGGCCAAAGTGAATGGTGCCTTTGACATAGCGCAAAATACGTTTAATAGTAAGAAAATGATCTTTAGTGGGAGCATGCAAGTATTGACTAACAGAGTTGACTGCATGGGCGATGTCAGGGCGAGTGATGGTCAAGTATCGAAGGGCACCACTAGAGACCTGTAGAGAGTGGGATACGAAAATAGAGAACCATCGGCGGATAGATGCTGTGAAATGACCATAGGCATAGGGACCTGCTTGCTATCAAGTAGTTGAGCGCGAGTAAGAATATCCCGTGCATATTTGAGTTGATTGATAAATAAGCCATCAATAGTTGTTGAAGCTTCAAGACCAAGAAAGTAGCTGAGAGGACCTAAATCTTTAGTTGCAAACTCAGAATGAAGCTCACGAGTGAACCTGGTGATAAGGGCTGAGTTGTTGCCAGTAATAATTATGTCATCAACATAGAGGAGCACATATATAGTATTTGAATGCTGATGAAAAACAAATAGAGAAGTGTCAGCACGACTACAAGAGAATCCAAGCTGAGTGACGAAGGAGCTGAAGTGCTGGAACCAGGCACTAGGAGCTTGCTTGAGACCGTAGAGAGCTTTTTTCAATTGACATACGTGTTGCAGATAACGAGGGTCAATGTACCTAAGAGGTTGTTCCATGTAAACATTTTCAGTGAAAGTACCGTGGAGGAATGCATTCTTGACATCAAGTTGGTGAAGAGGCCATTTGTTAGTCACAACAAGAGAGAGCACAACCCGGACAGTAGTAACTTTTACCACAGGGCTAAAGGTGTCGATGTAATCAAGATCAGGGATTTGAGTGTAGCCCTTGGCAACGAGGCGTGCTTTGAGACGCTCAATAGATCCATTAGGCATGTATTTTATTTTTTGTGTTTGTAGGTCGAGGGACTAAAATCCAGGTCCAATTATTTTGCAGAGCTCGAACTTTTTCATCCATGGCAGCAAGCCAAGTTGGATTCTTAGCGGCAGATTTGAATCCTTTAGGCTCCGTAGAGACAAGGAGAGCAGAGAGAAGTCTAGAGGAGCCCACGATACCGAGGTTGGTCGGATGGCGTGGTTTGAAAATGCCAGTTTTACCTTGGGTTAGCATAGGATGAGAACCCAACAGTAGTGTAGAGATTGGAGTAGGAGTGATTTGTGTCTCGGGAGGTGTCGGATTGGAAATCTAATGCGACGAGGAGGGACCTGCAAAAGAATCAGTAGTCTGCAAGGATGCATCTACCAGATCAGTACAGATTGAACATGGGTTTAATCCGAATTGAGTAATGTGGAGAGAATGGTGTGAGAAGGAAGGAGGAGTTTCTATATGGATAAGACTGGGTTCCAAAAAGTTGGAAAAGTGGAGAGAGAAAGGGGGTGAACCTGAGACGATTTTATGAAAGGAAAGTTGGTTTCATCAAATTGGGCATGGCGGGTGATGTAGATCCGTGAGGTGATCGAATCAAGGCAGCGAAATCCTTTATAAGAGAGACTGTAACCTAAAAAAATGCATGGAAGACTACGAGGTGAAAATTTGTTAGTCATATAATCACGTAAGCAAGGATATACATGACAACCAAAGGGATAAAAATTTTCATAATTTGGAACATAACCATATAAAAGTTCAAATGGTGATTTTACCGTCAAGAAGTGATGTGGGCAAACAGTTGATGATGTAAGCTGCAGTGCTGAAGGCTTCAACCCAGAAGCGAGGAGAAAGATGAGAGTGAAAAAGAAGTATCAAACCAGTTTCAGAGTCATGACGGTATTTGCGTTCTGCACGTCCATTTTAAGCAAGTGTATATGGGCAAGAAATTTGATGATGGATTCCAGAGATACGAAGATGAGTCTAGAAGCAAGTACTTGTAAATTCTCCTCCACCATCACTTTGAAATTTTTTAATATGTGTCGAATATTGATTTTCCACAAGTTTTTGAAATTGGGTAAAAATATTAAAAAAATCTTATTTGAATTTCAAAGGATAAAGCCAAGTGAATCAGGAAAAATCATCAATGAAGATAACATAATATGCATATCCTAAATGGGATTTGGTAGGTGAAGGACCCCATATGTCACAATGAATAAGGTCTAACACATGAGATGACCTATGGTCATGACGTGGATAAGGTATACGATGATTTTTAGCAAATTGACATGAACTACATAAGGTTGGAGAAGGCAATAAAGAGGTAAGATAGAGATGTCCTTGTTTATGTAAAGAAGAAATAACATAATGATTTACATGTCCTAGGCGAGCATACCATAAGTCATAGGAAGCAAGTAAAAATTTATTTTTAAGGACTGAAAGTAGGGCAAGGTTGCCACGCTCCAGCACATATAAGCCTCCATCTCTCTTACCGGTTGCCACCACAATTCCTGTGAGACGATTATGAATTGTGAAAAAATTGTTAGTAAAGGTAACGATGAGAGGAAAATCAAATGTTAATTTAATGATAAATATGTGATGTAATTTGGTTTCCAAATCGTGGTGAATAAAAGGAGTTTTATTAAAGCTTCACATGGTATCAGGAGTTCTTCCGATCCTGTTTCCTGAGTAATTTTCTTCTTTCCTCTCCGATGAGTAACCTTCTTCCGCCGTTGTAGTCCCGTTGTTCGTCGCCGCCGTAGCAGCGTCCAGCCCAGCAACGGAACACAAGAGGTTCCCTCCCAGAGCTATAATCACTCGATCTATCGAAAAAAAATTCTTCGGTCACAACCACCCTCGGCCAGAGAGCGCAATCGCTCAGCGACCTCACGCGGTCGGACACCAGCATCCCCCCACCGGCTCGAAAAGAGACACTGGCTAAAATCCGTCGAAGATGAACTAAATCGTCTCGGACCCTCGCCGAAACACTGGTTGCCCGCTATCGAAAATGAAGGAGATGAGTCGCACGTCTCGCTTCTGTCGTGCTGCCTAGAACCGGGTTTGCACAGCAAATTGGATTCACACCGAACCCGCCTCGGCTCAACAGGTTTGAAAAAAAAAAAATGGTCGTAAAAGCCTTGTATCTTATTCTCCCCTTTCATACCCTCATCTATATGATTACCATCAAACTTTCTTCCACAACATATCTCTTGTGGAAAAACCAACTTCTACCTCTTTTAGAGAGTAATAATTTTCTCCCCTATGTGGATTGAATCCTCATGCCACCACCTTAGTTTGCTGCCACAGATTCTATCATCCCTACTACTGAATATTTGCAATGGAGAGCAATGGATCAACGTCTTCTCAGCCTCCTCCTTTCTTGAGCCTTCAACCGATGACTGAAGGCATTTTCCAATGTGACCCAAACTTCACGTGCAGTGGAAAGACCAACTGCTTCGGCTATTGCCTCCTCGTCGCTTATACACGCACTTTGAAGGGTCTCTGCAATCAGCTTCACGCGATTGGCAGACCAGTCGACAACACCGACAAACTCCACTGGTTTCTCCGTGGACTTGACGTCGAATTTTTCACCTTCTCTGTCACACAAATAGCCCTTACACCTCTCCCTCGTTTATCTGACCTAGTCGCCCGAGCAGAGAGCTTTGAGCTCTTTCAAAAATCACTCGAAAACTCTGATACCATGTGGAGCTTTAATAAAACTCCTTTTATTCGCCATGATTTGGAAACAAGATTACATCACATATTTATACTTAAAATTGAAAACAAGAATTTGGTAAATCTGGCTTGGTGATCCGTCGGTTCCGGCGGACAGAAGCTTGGTTTGCAGGCTTCCGTTGCATTGCCATTCACACATCCTCTTCTACTGTTCTATGGTTTTCTTCTGGCGATCACCTGCTCTTGTAGAAAAAAACTAGACGAAACCCGCAAGACACACGAGCAAAAAAAAACAAAAAAGAAGCTATCAATAAATATAAGCTGGATTGGGAACCGACCCAAGTTGAACCCGACTGAGACCCAATGCTTTTGCTGATTCTCAAATTGGTATACTATTGGGCTAACTGAGTCATTTACGTGAATGGGTTTTAGCTGCTCAGCCAATAGCTGCCTGAATGGATATGGGCTTACGTGAATGGGCTTTGGCACCAATCTCCACCGGCTTCGCAAATAGCTTGCCTTCGGTATCTTCCGCTTAGCATCTGGCTCTTTTTCGATGGAAAGGGTGGCCGGAACTGCAACCGGCTAGGGGATTTCTACCCGCGATACCATCTTCATAGTCATGATCAGCAATCTAAGCAACCGTACTCAAAGCCAACTACCACTCCTCTTTCTCGAGTTTGGTTGCTTGTGAATCGGGAGAAGAAGAGCCCTTCGGATGCGACAATCAAGTTCGAGCAGAGGAAGGAAATTAGTACAGGAGGAGAGAAAAAAGTGCGCTCACACATTATTTTTTGTTTCATGCGCTTCCATTGATAACTTCCGCATATTAGCTTTCGTATCACCAATTTGCAACGGTCAGGTAATCTTCAGACATGCTGCGAAACAAAGACGAACTTCCGGCTGTTCGCGTTTATACGGTCTGTGAGGAATCCAGGTAGTATGTCTTCTTTGAGTTTATTCCGCTTGTTTTTTTTTTAAAAGGGCGTTTCTGTTTCCAATTTCTAACTGGATACAACAAGCTGGACCGTCAAGAATTGGGAATTTAGAAATTTGATCTCAGTCGATGTTGCTAACTTACTACTGTTTTCCTTTACTCTCCTTTTCTTTTTGCCATAAAATTCGGATTTGTATATCTCTTCTTTTATCTATTTGACCTCAACAGATTTCCGTTATCTATGAGAAATCTATTGTCGATGTTGTCCAAACGATTCTCCTTGGCAGTGTCAATGTATTTTGTGCCTCTTGTTAGAATGTCATTTCCCATCGTTAAGAAAAGGTAAGAAAAGGGGAGGGAGAGAAAGGGAGATTCAGTTGGATGTATGATGTTTTAGGATTGCAGGCCATGAAAAGTGAAGAAATGAGCTAGCGAGGGCTCTACGGTATTTGAATTTCCTGTTGCATTTATTTTTTTCTTGCCTGGAAGTAGGGAGGTCGAACTGTTCATCGTCATATCTTCTGAAAGTTAAGTGTTTGGTAAAAAACTTATTTAGCATGTTTTTCAGCATTTCCGCCTGGTTTTAGGGTTTCTTTATACTGAACCACCTTATGTCTGATTGCTCTTTCAAGCAACTGAATCTAAAATTGTTAGAAAACAATTAATCCATTTGACGTAATTGTTTTTGGGGTTGAGAGGTCGTTGCGCTGAATTCTTAGTCGCTCATATTAATCCATTTGTGGCAAGGTATGCATCCAGACTTATTGAATAATTTAAGTATTTGTGTAGAAAAAACAGACTAAAAAAATTCAAGCATCTAATAGAACAGGTACACATCAGTAACCCGAATTTCCAAAGTGCATATATTATTCCCATGTTGTAGTAGAAAATTGGGGGAACTGTCTATAAGCGTTTATCAGCTTATCTCTCATCCTATGAAGCACCTTCTCTTTGATGTTGTTAAGGCACCTGCTTTATTGTAAGAAATTTTTGCAGCTTTTGTCCCTGTTGACTCCCTCCTCAGTTGTTAGTTTTTGAATTATTGAGCTTTGTCTTCCTGATGTCTCTAAAATCTTCATTGCTTGTGAAAGTCATGATTTCCTTTTTATGTTTGGTTCCTTCTCTAATTATGCACATGTACCTTACTATGTTGCTTTTAAATGTTAAGAGCCTTAGTTTTTATATTTAATTTACACAAAATTTATACTTTTCTTTAATTATGATTGAAATGCCCCTTCCAGATATCTAATTGTAAGAGATGTACCAGCACTGGGATGTGGAGATGAATTGTTGGAGCTATTCAAACAATATGGAGAGGTAGAAGAGTAAGTTCCTTGTACTATTTAAAACATCACAACAGTGGAGGAAGTGAGAGTTACTCTAACAATATGGAAGAGTAAGTTCCTTGTACTATTTAAAACATCAACAGTGGATGAAGTGAGAGTTATTCAAACAATATGGAAGATTAAGTTCTTTGCACTGTTTAAAACCTTACAACAATGGAAGAAATGATATTGCTAAGAAAAAGCACCAATGTCATGTGTATACTTAAGAATTTTCAGTCCTGGTGCGACTTTGATACCCTCTTAATTTTGAATACCCATTTCTATTACCTTCATCAGGTGTAAACCTATGGATGCCGAAGACTGCGGGCCTTTTACAGATGTATACTGGATTAAGTTTTTCAAGTTCAATCATGCAAGGTAATGGATGTGTTATGATCAATTAGATGGCCATTTTTTTTCAAACAACAAGAGATAGCTGAACCAGTCCTTCCTATTGCAGATTTGCAAAAAGAAAATTAGACGAATTTGTTTTTCTGGGAAATCGACTTCAGGTTTCATATGCACCTCATTTTGAGTCTCTTTCTGATACAAAGGAGAAACTAGAAGGAAGGAGAAAGGAAGTTCTAGGCCGAATAAATTGTGGGTTTGCTTTGTGAATGATTTAAATTGCTACTACTTTCTGAACAATTTACATATTTTGACAAGAAAGTTCTATCATTGCAGCTGGAAGATCCAAAATAGTGCAAGCACAAACATCTGAGCGTTCATTGACAGGGAAGCAAGTATCGGTTCACCTTACTCAGCAGATAAGCTCCAAGGAGAAGTAAGGATGTTGTTGTCTTTAAACTTTCATTTAACCTAATTTAGGTTTGAAATCCGATTTTGGGACTACAAAATCAAGTCCCTCAAACACTGACAGCAAAAAAAATTTGTTGCCTTCCTTGCCCAGGGTGTACTTGGAATCTGAACAAGCAGAAGCGATGCCGATTAGCAGAGTATCTTCTGACAAGGTACATTCTTGACCATTCGTGGTTCTTGTGGTTGTTAAACCTTTGTCTAAATAAGAAAGAGAAAATTAAAAGTTTGACTGGGGCTTGCATGTGTGCTAGAAACTGTTTATAATTGAAGTCATGTTCCTTAGCACTCTTTCTCTGAACGTAGTTCCAATACTTTGTCAATGTTTGCTGATGCCAGCATTAGTTTGGACGATGCTTTCGTGGTGATGGTGAAACATCAGTGCATGGGTTGATGGCATAGTTCTAAGAGCCTATTAATTTACTGAAACATGAGAAATGTTTATTATTCTAAGCTAATAAGGCAAACTTGTGCTTGCCTCTGAAAATTCAAACTAACAACTGTACAGGAGTACTTCTCGTCCCCCTCCATGAATAACACAGTTCGACTGGTTAGAGAGAGGCTTGACAAGGTGATGAAATTTCTTGAAAACTTTTCTTGTTTCTTATAGAGATGCAATCTGTCAACCCGACATTCAGCTAATGATTTCTCTATTATTTTGCAATATAGATACAATCGAGCAGTCACCAAGTAGGAGGTGAACCCGCATTGAAGAAAAGTCGAGTAGACAACAGAAGAAGAATCTAACAAAAGTTGCTTAAAGGGATAGCTAGTCTAAACATGAGATTTGCAGACCGAAAAGGGGTAATAGCATGTAGCCCTGGACATTCAAGAGTTCAACGGTTCTGGGTTCCTAGCAAAGAAAGAAGAATCAATATCGATGTTTGGTCCATGGCTCCTGTAACTTCAATTTGCTGTTCGAACCACTTGTATTTGTTCCTTTTTATAAATATGTGGATCAAATGCCACCCATTTGTGTTTTTTACTAACAAGTGTCTTGATAGAACTGAACACATGAAAGAAGGATCCAATTCAGGTATTACTAGTTACCCAGATAAGTGTTCAATAGTGGACAAAATTGAATCAAAATAATGTACGAAATACCCTTATTCCATGCAGTCTGTAGGAGGCATTTGGTCCTCTCAAAGTTCTACTAACACATGTAAACCTGCACACTTGCAGTTTTCATACATTCACATATGGGGCAGACTTCTATAAACCCCTCACAATCTTTACATAAGCAGAGATGCCTACAAGGCAACAACAGGACGCAGACCTCTTTACTCTTGCAAGCCCTGCACGTCATTTGCTCTCTCAGAGCCCCTGTACTACGACGGGCGCTGACATCTCCCGGTGCAACCTTGTAATCATAGGCTGATGCTGCATCATCGACTTCACTGTCCCCACATCCCTCTCTGCCTTGATCGGCACCCTGAGCAATGGCCTGCTTCAGATTGTTCTTGAGGACATTGACCACCGATTCGTTGTATCTCGCTCTGTAATGCCAAGACTGGGCTTCTGCTGCCACTTGCTTTATCTTCTCGATGAGCTCGCGGTTCTTTCTGTTCATGTTCTCTATTTCGAGTTCCTTCTTCTGCACTTTTCTTCCCACTCCCTTCTCAATGGCACTTAAGAAAGTAGCCATGTGCCTCTGTCTCATCTCTCTAACGCCCTTCATTATGTGTTCTTCCTGGTTTTGGCACAAAGAAAAAATAATGGATTAATAAGCAAACTAGCTGACCTTAAATCTCTTCCGGCAATTTAAATAAAAAAGGCAATAGAGAGATGTTACTTTGACTGCAGGCTAGATTTTCCACTAGGGAGATAGCTTAGCATTTACCCGTGGAAGTCCCCCCTATCTGTCATTTTAGTAAACTTTTAAGCCCCTTGAAGCTCATCAATGAAATCTGCATGTATTCTAATCCCTTTAACGTTTTAAATGTTAAGAAATAACTACCAGATTAACTAGGAAACAAAAATAACAAGACACCAATTTTAACCTGGTTCACCCAAATTTGGCTACATTTACAGTCTGCAGCAGATATTTTATTATGTGAAAAAACAATTACAAAGGGTGTTTACAACACTCTTAAATCACAACCCATAACTCAATCGAATAACAGAGATGGCCAAAGAACAACTTCACCTTACTGCTAAAGTATTGTCACCGCTGCTACCGGCAACAATACTGAGCCCTGTGAACTGTTATTCTTCCTCTTCTGTTTCCACTAGCCGTCCCAATGGCTACTTGAAAGGCAAGACTCGGAAGTGAACTGTAGATCCCTACCTCCTTTTGGCACTTTCTTCTGTTGCTGTCAGAATCTGATCCCTACTTCTGGCGCTTTCTTCTGCTGTTGTCCGAATCTGATTCAGATAACTCGAGTGGACGCGGACAGCCGAAGATGCAGCAGATCCGGTAGGTCTTCTGCTGCTATGCTCTCCCTCTTCTAGACTTCTCTTCAAAGAGCTCGAGCGAACATGGACAGCCGAAGAAGCAAGAAAATATTTCAGTCTCTCTGTTACAACGTTGTTGCTGCTTCACACTCCCTCTACACTGAGGTTGAAGACGACACACACATAAACAAAAACGGTAGCGTCGAAGCAACTTCATGCTGCGGTCAAGAGAAAGGTTTTATTTCTCCTTTACAGTTACAACAACAACAACGTCGAGTCCCGAGAGAGAAAAAATGAAATCGAGAGAGACACTTAATTTCTGCTTGAGTGCAACACACGCCAAAGAAAGAAATGTCCTCCATGTTCCGTCAACCACCTGTTTGACACAACCCATTACTTTTGACAATCTCCCACTTGAAGACTGATATCAATCTGTCTTCACACATATCAATGCAACAACTCTTTCTTGGTCTCGTCATTCTTGCAGGCCAACTGAATTTGAACATAGCAATAGTCACCGTTTTTGTTACCATATCCGTAGGATTCCTGTTACCTTGGATCTTCTGTATTTGCAACATCCAACTCTTGTGCCCACGGTAAACACATAACCAGTGGTGCTTCTCCGGTGACCAACTTCTCCTGCCAAATCTGCATCTACGTGCCTCTGTACTTTCAATTCACCTTTACAAAAGTGCAAACACTTATCTATGGTGCCTCGTAGATATCTCAAGATCCACTTTACTGCTTTCCAGTGGGTCTCTCCTGGGTTTGACATAAACCTGCTAACAACTCCCACTGCATAGCCAATTCTGGTCCCGTACAGACCATTGCATACATAGCAAGCTCCCACTTGCTAGCATCTTCCGCCTGACATGCCTCTTCATAGCATTTAGGTTCTTCTCCATCAGTAAATAAATAGTAAATAATTCATGTATCTCCTGTTAGGCACACGAGGTCGAGAAGATCTTCTCAATATAGGAGCTGGAGCAGGAGACTGTGATATGTCGGACTACTGTGCACTATTCTGTTCAACAGATTCCTCTGGCTGAGGGCTTGCTACAGAATCATCTGGGACCTCATCCACATTTGCATATACTGGTTCACTCTCTACTGAGTTACTGGCGTCTACAGTATGTATGTCCTTGTACATCACCCTTTCATTGAAAATCACATCTCTGCTGCAGATCACCCTTTTGTTTTCATCATCCCATGTGCGATATCCAAACTCATCCTCGCCATAACCGAGGGTACATTTCTTGGATTTGGGGCAAGCTTATTCCTGCCTTGATCACTGATATGCACATACGCCATACAACCGAAAACTTTAAGGTGTGATAGTTTTACTTCCTTTCTGCTCCATACCTCTTCTGGTATTCTGTACTCCAGTGGAACTGACGGACCTTGGTTGATCAAATAAGTTGTTGTGTTGACTGCTTCTACCCAAGATTGCTTTGGTAGGCCTGACTGAATACGCATACTTCTAGCTCTCTCATGGTGATGATTGGAAGATTTCGGAAGGTGCATTGGTGGTTGCACGAGGAAAGAACAGTGGTACTCTTTACATGACAACAAAAGCATGTTGTACAATTGCAGTTGCAGCAAGCAACCAAAGTTCCAACCTATGGCACCAAAGACTTGGCCACATGAGTGAGAAAGGAATGAAGATTATGCATTCCATGGGAAAACTATCAGGTTTACATTCAGTAGAAATTGACGTATGCGAGGATTGCATACTTGGAAAGCAGAAGAGAGTTGGCTTTCAGACACATGGTAGAACTCTGAAGAAGGAAAGGCTGGAGCTCATTCATTCTGATGTTTGGGGGCCAACAACTGTTTCATTCATTGGTAGAAAACACTACTTTGTGACATTCATCGATGATCACTCTAAGAAGGCATGGGTTTACTTTCTAAGTCACAAATCTGAAGTGTTTGATACTTTCAAAAGATGGAATGCCATGGCTGAAAATGAGACAGGTCTTAAGATAAAAAAACTTAGGACTGATAATGGTGGTGAATATGAAGACACCAGATTCAAGAAGTTTTGTTATGATCATGGGATCCGAATGGAGAGAACCGCGCCAGGTACGCCTCAACACAATGGTGTAGCTAAGCGTATGAACAAAACTTTGACTGAGAGAGCCAAAAGTATGCGAATGTAGTCAGGCGTACCAAAGCAATTCTGGGCAGAAGCAGTCAACACAGCAACTTATTTGATCAACTGAGGTCTATCAGTTCCACTGGAGTACAGAATACCAGAAGAAGTATGGAGCAGAAAGGAAGTAAAACTATCACATCTTAAAGTTTTCGATTGTATGGCGTATGTGCATATCAGTGATCAAGGCAGGAATAAGTTTGATCCCAAATCCAAGAAATGTACCCTCCTCGGTTATGGCAAAGATGAGTTTGGATACCGCATATGGGATGATGAAAACAAAAGGGTGATCCGCAGCAGAGATGTGATTTTCAATGAAAGAGTAATGTACAAGGACAAAAATACTGCAGACGCCAGTAACTCAGTAGAGAGTGATCCAGTATATGCAGATGTGGATGAGGTCCCAAATGATTCTGTAGCAAGCCCTCAACCAGAGGAATCTGTTGAACAGAATAATGCACAACAATCCGACACATCACAGTGTCTATATCGAGAAGATCTTTTCAACCTCATGTGCCTAACAAGAGATACATGAATTATCTATTGTTGACGGATGGAGGAAAACCTGAATGCTATGAAGAGGCATGTCACAATGAAGATGCTAGCAAGTAGGAGCTTGCTATGTATGCAATGGTCTGTACGAGACCAGATATTGGCTATGCAGTGGGAGTTGTTAGCAGGTTTATGTCAAACCCAGGAGAGACCCACTGGAAAGCAGTAAAGTGGATCTTGAGATATCTACGAGGCACCACAGATAAGTGTTTGTACTTTGGTAAAGGTGAATTGAAAGTACAAAGGCACATAGATGCAGATTTTGCACGAGAAGTTAGTCTCCGGAGAAGCACCACTGGTTATGTGTTTACCGTGGGCACAAGTGTTATTAGTTGGATGTTACAGATACAGAAGATCCAAAGTAACAGGAATCATGCGGATATGCTAACAAAAACGATGATTATTGATAAACTGAAGCTATGATCAGCTTCAATTGGCTTGCAAGAATGACGAGAACAAGAAAGAGCTGCTGCATTGATATGTGTGAAGACAAATTGATATCAGTCTTCAAGTGGGATATTGTCAGAAAATAATGGGTCATGTCGGAGAGGCATGGCGGACAGGACATGGAGGACATTTCTTTCTTTGGCGTGTGTTGCTCTCAAGCAGAAATTAAGTGTTTCTCTCGATTTCATTTTTTCTCTCTCAGGACTCGATGCTACTGTTGTAACAATGAAGGAGAAAAATAAAACCTTTCTCCTAACCATAGCGTGAAGTTGCTTCGACGCTACCGTTTCTGGTTTTGTGTGTGTCGTCTTCAACCTCAGCGTAGAGGGAGTGTAAAGCAGTAGCGACACCGTAACAGAGAGACTGAAATATTTTCTTGCTTCTTCGGCTGTCCGTGTTCGCTCGAGCTCTCTGAAGAGAAGTCTGGAAGAGGGAGAACAAAGCAACAGAAGACCTACCGGATCTACTGCCTCTTCGGCTGTCCGCATCCGCTCGAGCTATCCGAATCAGATTCGGACAACAGCAGAAGAAAACGCCAGAAGGAGGTAGGGATCAGATTTGGACAGCAACAGAAGAAAGTGCCAAAAGGAGGCAGAGATTTACAATTCACTTCTGAGTCTTGCCTTTCAAGTAGCCACTGGGACAGCAAGTGGAGACAGAAGAGGAAGAATAACAGTTCACAGGGCTCAGTACTATCGCCGGCAGCAGCAATGACAGTACTGCAACAGTAAGGTGAAGTTGTTCTTTGGCCATCTCTGTTATTCGATTGAGTTATGGATTGTGGTTTGAGAGTGTTGTAAACACCCTCTATAATTGTTTCTCCATATAATAAAATATCTGTAGCAAACTGTGAACGTAGCCAGATTTGGGTAAACCACGTTAAAATTGGTGTCTTGTTATTTCTGTTTCCTAGTTAATCTGGTAGTTATTTCTTAATATTAAATTAATCAGTCAATAACCTACTTTGTACACCCACAAGCTCAAGAGTTGGAATAGGAACTATCCCCCATTAAACTACCAGGAAGAAGCCCAAAACAATCAGTGAACAATTCATTGATGATCAGGAACAAGCACATTCGAGTAAAAGTTGTTTAATACCTGAACCCTTAAATAATGATCAAATTCTTCCTTATGGCGATCAATCTCAGTCCTTAAATTGTCACCAAGGGATAGAATGACAGGAAGAGTATTCATACTGTCACTTGCGGATGTAACTGAAGAGTTCCGTTCATCATCATCATAAGATAGCCGCAGACCGGTTGACACAGCAGTTGGGGGAATACCAGCTGACTGGTCAGCTTCATCTTGACAAAAATTATGCAAGGAAATCTGAAGCTTTTGATTTCTGGAATTTCCTTCAGCTTCTCTGCCATTGTTTGGTCCACTTGTTGCAGAGACATGATCGTTATTATTAAAGTTCATCCGGTCAACATTGCAACCTGCTGTGACTGCATCAAACACAACAAATAATTTTAGGTTAATACCTGTGACACTTGAAAGGAAAACAAAATGAAGCAATTCTACTAAATGTATTGCCACAAATGCAAATTCCAAACAGGAGCGCACTAAAGGTATGTAAACATAAACAAAACTGCCTTTCAAACTACTTCACATAGTAGACAATAAGTACCCTTTTCCACAATACAATTTTATGCATGTTAAAAAAGTCAACTAATAAACAATAATATAAACATAAATCAGGCATCAATTCCATTTGCGTAAAAAATGACATTTACCACGATTCTTTGTGTAATAGAATCTGGTCTTCAGGTGTCACCTCAACACTAGTTCTCTTAAAAATGAAAAGGAAAAGCAGCAAAACTTAAAACCATGCATTCCAGTCAAGAGACTAACAGATTTCTTGAAATTAAAATCTAAATAGAGGAACACAACTAGCAAATCCAGTACCAAGAGCAGAAAAATAATAGAATAATATAATAAATTCTGAAGGGTAGAAAAATAATTAAGGAAACAAGAGTTAGGATCTTGAAGAAGTCTCACAGTTTCCAAATAACTGCAGCTGTGTTGAACCGGTTGAATCATATTGAAACTGATTTCCCTCCAGGAAAATGGGAAAGACAGTATTATTATTATCGCCTCCAAACATCTTCCTAAACATACAAAACAAGTTAAACTTAAAGAATCATTAGAAGACACAAAAGAAACATCACACTAATAAGAAGAAGCTGATAAGCTCAAAATTAATTCCAGAAAGAAAAAAAGATAAAACAATTAAAGCCCAGCAAAAATTCAATCTAACTGGCAACAGGCCAAGTAACTTATGTATGCCAAACTTGAAGTCCATTAACTCTATGTCAATGAGAGGCCATATGGAGAACCTGGCTTTTATTACAATTATTATTATTATTATTATTATTACTATTATTATTACTGCTACTACTGCTGCTGCTGCTACTACTACTATTTTAAATGAGAACCAGGCTTTATACCTTAACTTTGCATCTAAAGAATGATATCTGAATTCCCCGAATGAATGTCAACCAAAAAGAACCTGTCAAACAATGAATATCGAGATAAGAAATAAGAAATGGAGGTGGAACTTTTTGCAGGTGAAATATAGACATTTGAGGGGGGAAGTGAGAGGAAGCATGTTAGCTTGATCTGGTTGATTCATTAATATGCAGCTCTTACCAGATGACGTATTCGTAGAAGGAAGACCCTGAACATGCAAACTTCAAAATTTTACCTCTTTAATAAATGGTTTAAATTAGCCTAACTTGAAGTAGTCCATTCTTTTTCATGCTTAATTAATGGTATGACCTATATGCATATGTCCAAACCACAAAGCATGATATACATATTATTTTTTTCTCATTGAGATATAGGGCCCATGAAAAAAATCGAATATTCTATGTTTGAAGCAGGTTAAATTAATAAATTCCTGGAACAGAACATAAAGGGAAAAAATAGGACATATATTCAGTCAAACTCCTGGAACATAAACTACATATGCGAACTGTGAATGAAGTTACAAAAACATGTCGACTTTCCAGAACCAGCATCACCTTCCAGAAAAGATAAATTGGAACATGACAAGCATGGCGAAACTTTAAATACTTACTGATCAATAAGGAAGAAAAAGGGGAACGAAATTTTAACTTAATTTTATAGGAAAAACGCTCTTTATAACTATTATCTATTTTCCTCCAAAAAAAAAGAACACATACCCAAGAAAGAGATGACAAGGTTCAGTTAAAATCTAAAATACAGTTTGTTCAACCAACCAAAGAAAACCATTATCACCACAAAATGAAATTAAAAGAATGAACAAAATGAAGAATCGCAAAAAACGCTCAGCCATTGCCATGTAAAAAATAAACAAAAACGAAGAATTCCACACATGATCACCTTATGATGTTGATTTTGTCTACTTTTTTTTATATAATGAATAATCAACAATATTTATCACGCCACCGACGATAAAACTAAGGATGATCCATAACCGAATAAAAGTAAACAAGTAAACTAAAAAAATTATCAGATCGATGGCTGAAAATGCAGGAGTCTCAATGCAATTAAACATGAAAAAAAAAAAAAAAAGTCGGCAAGAAATCCAAACAGAAGATCCTACCTGTTCATATCCCACCAACCCCCTAAAACAACTAAAATTATCAAATTCACTAAACCGAGACCGCCAGAGAAACAGTGCGAAATATACCTCAAAATGGTTTAGCCACATAATCAACGAAACCACCGCACCAGGTCTCCAGCAGCCGATCAGATGGGACGGAAAGAATCCCAGTAAATTCCCCCCTCCCCCCTCCCAAAAACAGAAAAAAAGCGGTTTCTTCCCTCTTATGCTTCCACTGAAAACCCGATCAAAACCTCCGCGCCCACAAAGATTTGACGGATTCTCTGAAAGCAATAGAATTTCAATCCAATTAGTGGGAAAATCGGAGCAGGCAGCGTCTATGCTTTGCCTTTCCAAAAACCTGCAACTGGGTTTTCTATTTGATAATTTTAATAGTGGAGTAAAAGACATTACTAGCCTTGAGATGACAGGGCGAACTCTTTGGTTGTCACTTTCAGTGAAAGGGTACCATAGTAATTCAAATATCACCATTTTCCTTAACCGTCCGCGTTTAATTCGAAGTTACTGAAGCTCGGGCGGAGACCAATCTAAAGAAATAAAAAGAAAAAGAAAAACAGCGGGAAGACTCGATTGCAGAATGGGCCGGGCCGGCCCGTTGAAGAATTGTCAGTGGTCCCACCCACTATGGTCGTGCTGGCGGGAAGTTTTGGCGGGTAAAGACAGAAAAAGAAACCTAGAGAAAGGACGTGCCGACGAAGACCATCCCTGGAATGACGGGACTGAAATAACTGCTCTGCTGCATTAGACGCATCGGACGGCCGATATTTATCCTTTCGATTATAATAAAAGATATTTTCTCTTATCCATTGATTCCGTCCAAGTTGTGCACGAAGGGTACAGATGAAATGTACACAAGAGTGGTTGCGGACTTTAATGTCATCCGTCCGATTAATTTCAGTCGGACGGGTCAGGCTATTATGGGCTTCATCGAGTCATCCGATGGGCCTCCATTGTATATATTATCTGCAGTGCTTCCTTGCATGTCTCTGTTTCTGTCTCCTCTCCGGTTTCGTTAGGAACTAGCAGGTGGCGAAAAAGGGTTTAATGAAGACGGGTGCGGCTGCTGCAGTTTGGAGGGAGCTGCTGAGAGAAAATAGGAGCTTCTTTAAAGCTTTACTTCAAAGCGCTCTCCCCGAGACCTTTCCCCTGTTAGTTTTTTCTCATTTCGTACCACTTTTCTTTCCTTTCAATAGCTTGAATGCTATTTCTGGTGTTTCAAGAGGCCAATCCTGGGAACGAGAAACTAATCTCTTTTTGGCTGGGTTCTCTTGTGAGTTCTGTCTCAAGATAAATTACCCATTTTCTTCCATCGTCAATTTCCTTTAAGCAACGACCATATGTTTTCTATTATTTATTCTTCGCTCTCCTCTGAGAGGATCAACGATCAATTCCACGTCCATGGCGTTCGCATAACGTCAGCACTTCAATGATTCAGCTATAATCCAAGATGAATCAATTTTGTAGTTTACCAGTTCTGCCAAGCCGTCAGATAATTTATTTTGCACTGTGAGCACAGGACGGACACAGTACTCGGTTTACTCTGTGAAACTGGTTGACGAGAAAGATTACCCTACTTCATGCTCCCTCCACAGTGGGATGAGTGAGTTTTACTGAATTCAGACCTCGGAGTAGTAATGTAACTAATCACCCTCCTCCCTTTCTCTCTCTCTCTCTTCACCCTGTCCTTCTTGTGTACAAGTTGAATCCATCGTGTTCACTGGACAATTGACATTGTTGGGTTTCAGAGATACACTGTCTTTGCATCATAGCAAATTCACTCTTCGAGATGAATGGAGTGAACAAGGCAAAAAAGCTCAACTGCAATAAGACGAACATAAAATGCGGCCATGAACATTGAACAAGTTGATGCTCAGAGAACTAAGTGTCGAACTAAAACTCATGTTACATGTATCAGATCATGTTCGGCAAAAAACGCAAACCTAGAGCTGAGTTTCTACATCGTAAAATAGCCAAAGAGACAAGACGACGCTTCCTCAGACCTGACACCCTTGGATTCTCGAGGCCTTGCAGTGAAAATATTAAATCCTAACCCTAAAACAGAAACCCAAGTTTCCTCAATTGGAGACTGCATGCTCAGGATGATTTGATGGATGTCGTTGTCCATCTCGAGTGTCTTCAAGTCTTCTTTTCATAAAAGCTTTTGCTCTGTACATCAACCTGAATTTTACGAGTTACCATTTTAATGACAGCAGTTAAACAAGCAACGAAAGTAAGCGAAATAGAAGAATCTCTAACAGTAAGGACAATAGCAGAAGATGAGTACTTTTTGCAGAATCTAGTGGCTGAGACAAAGATGATAACTCGTAAAATAGGTTGATTTTCGGCAAATATATTTGTATGCAGTAGGCTTGGGAAGATTTTTCATAAGGCTCGTATCTTTAAATGAAAATGATTTTATGAAGTAATATGCTATCCCAGCCAACTATGAAATGTAGATTCTTTCTATTCCTTTACCTCATCAGCGTCTGCACTTTTTGCCAACTTTCCCCCTCTCTGGCTGCAGCTTTCTCCTCCTTTATACTGAATTCGAGGGAAATGAGCCCACTAGAAACAGAAACCGATGAGTCAGACTTAAAAAGGAGCAGTCTTTCTATATTCCACTTGAATCAACCACTTCCTTTTTCTCTCGATTTCTTTTATAGTGAACACCGCATCTCATACCAGCAACGGATAAGAGAAAACTCACGTTTTTAGCTGCTGTAGTGAAGGCTTCCTTGTGGGTCATTCCAGGTTGTATTGTTTTGAGTCTTTGGATCTCTTCTCTGCAAGAAGAAACTACTGCTCTCAATCAACAAGGTCGAATTCGCAGAGTTCAGACAAAGAAATTTCAGTCATAGTTTTGCAAATATAATACTTTTAAGTTGCATGGAAATGAGATTTTAGTGGTTATATGAAATGAGTATAGTCTCCAATGGTGGTGTTTGGTTAATTAATTCAATGGTAAGGTTACTTCATGAAGCGATTATACGCTGAAGGAGCTCTTTGCCGCTTCTCTGGTGCTGTAGAAGAATATTTCTCAAAGTTAATGAACGTCCAGTTAAGATAATATTGATAACAGAAAATATATATTTTCACGTTCAACAGTAGATGAACTTACGCTTATTGACAGTAGGAGCTGCAGCTGTCTGATCTTCGTTATCTTCGAAACAAGTTGCTGAAGTGTAGTTCTCATCACATGCTTTTGGAGATCCATCACCACATAGTTCTTGCATCTCCTGCAAATGGAAAAGAAAAAGAAGCTTTCCTAGGTGTAGTCGGATGAGGGATCTGATCAGTAGGATAATTTGTTCCTACTGAAAGAAAAAGAGGGAATAATGAAGTTGTAGTAGCAGTCAGCAATAGTTGCAGAAAACGCAGTTTAATTTAGAGCTGTAAGTAAACTCAGTGCTGCTGGTTACAAGAAAAAGGGAGAAGAAGTACAGAAGCAGTCCATATTACCGAATCATCTTTTAAGGGAGCAAGCAAGTGAAAAGGAACAAGCGAAGCTCTCATCATATTGACAGAGAGAAGACCGGTGCAATGACCACATCTAACAGTAACCATCTTTAACAGACTGGTACATGGGACACTAACCTGCATTTTTGTGAAAATTCAGGTATCAGAAGCCAAGTAATTGTATAAATTTCAACTGGTGATAACAGAAGATTTGTTCAAAATCTGAAACGTTTACCAGAAGAATGGTTGTACAGAAGCTGCACTGAACATAACACAGCTGCTCTGAGGCTTCAAGCAAGTCCATGCATGAGGTCATATCTCTCAAAAGAAAGAGTATGAAATTAAAACGAAGAGATGGCTTTGAAGGGAAGAGAGACCCATAGTTTGATCAGCAGGGAGATATTTATAGGATAGAGCTGGTTGTTTATGATTTCCTTCTGGTTAAAAAAACATGAAGGCCATTGAAAAGACTCAAGGAACTAACACTGAGAATGTCCAAAGAACATTTATCTAATTACCAAAAGATCCTTCTATTAGGGTGATTATTACCAGTTCTGCTTCCCAATGCTCTGAATGAGGGTCAGTTCCTGGCAGTGATGGATTTTCTGCACTGTTCGTTTACAGGAGCAAGGGATGTTTTGGTGAAATACTGTAGGCAACACGAAATTTAAATTTTGTGGAACCAAATTAAGCTGTTTCCTCTATGAACTGATAACCTTAACTAGTTTCAGACATCCACACAGTAAAAGCTGTTGTAATCTGACCCACTGAAGTAGGTGAGAGTTAGATTTTCATGGAAAAGGGACAAATGCTAGTATCTGTTTCTAGTTTCATCTGTTGTTTTCTCATATTAACTGCCTGTGTCCGAAACTGACTGTCATCAACAAAGGGAACGGCGCATCTTTCTCTCAAGCTTCGGCCCTCATGGTTCTTTCTCCTTGTCCATTCTCCCAAACAAGGAAACGGATTATGATTCCCTTCTTCTCGGCCATTTCTCAAACAGGTAGAGGTCACTTCTCCCACCCTAGTTTTTGAACTAGGATCCGCGACCGGGTAAGCTGTTCTCCTCGTGTAACATCATCTGTTAAAAGCTTTGGGTAGTGTGTGAGAGTGAGGGTGCATTCCAGTTGCCAAAAGTGAGACGAGTGGAGGGTTCTAGAAGACACACTCAGGAGAGAAAAAAGGGTCTTCTTTGAGCATCCCATTCTCCAGTTTCCTGCAGAGGTTTAATTACATTGACAATCTCCAGTTTCTGATAATTTCTCTGCCATTCCCACTTGTTCACAGTTATAGTCTGTACCTACTCTTTTACCTGTTTTGGGCCTGCAATTTTACTCCCAGTAATTACATTCAACTGTGGCTACACGTGGGCATCCATTCTCCTTGTCTTTGCTGCAATGGCCTCCACTATTTCAACTATCATCACCATGGTGTTTCTTATATCTCAAGTCTCAGAAAATGAACTTGCAGAAATCCTCATCTGCTACAGAGTTGGCTCTCCAATAATGAAGTGTGCCATTAGAGAAAATAAAATTTGGGTATCTTGAAGATTAGGTTGAATCATTTAAGAACAGCATTGATTTCGTAGGTTAAACTAATGCAAATTTCTCTCTCCACCTGTTCTAAACCTAAGCCACTCACATACTTCCCATTTCCATCCCTGTCATTTCTTTCCTGCAACAACCAAACACATTTTAATCAAAAACAGAGAAGATTAAATAGAAAACTCTATCAAAACAATACCTGGTACCAGTATGGGAAACCCTGCATAAAATCTTGTTAAATGGAAGGTTCCTATTTCTTTTGAAGAACTGAACCCTAGTGAAAATGAATGCACATCTAAATGTCATAGATTTGCAGAGATACTTGTCATGGAAGGGCAATAAATGTTTGGCAGCATGTCTTGTGGACAAAAGATAGTGGCTACATGAACTACTAGATTTTACTTCTACCACTGAGCACAAAATGACTATTGAGTTCTATCTTTTCACTGTGAAGGTTGACTTAGAAGGTTTATCATTAGTAGTGTCTTTATAGCTAAAATGTGAGAATAATATGCAGATAGCTTTAGTTTTTTGAATAAAGTAGAGCTATATGTTTCAAAATGATAATTCCTACATAAGGGGGAATCATCACCAATAAAATTTTAGGGTTTGGGTCAATTTTTGCCTGTCTTTTAAGAATTAAGTTCATTTTCTTACTTTTTTTTATGTTTTAGAAATTGTATTGAGAGAAAAATAATAATCTAGATGGACCACAATTGAATATTAACGGCTAAAATGGGTCGGGTTCAATACCGACTGGTTTTGACCCGACCTCACTTGCCCGGTCTTGGGGAATGAGTTTCGAGTTATGGTGTTAAGACAATTAGGTTTCCCAATCACAATCCTCTTGTAACAACATTTTTTTGTATAATGACATAGGTTAAAGACAATAAAATTATTTTTTTTATAAACAAGTGAGTGTGGTCACAAAGAAATAAGTTAGAAATTTATTATTACTTACATGCCCTTTATTTTCATTAATTTTTTATTTTAAAAAAATCTTTTTCGGAAAAAATAAAATTTGGAAGTGCAATATTGAGATAAATGGGGGTTTACGAAACATTGTATAAGTTTTAAAATCCAATCCCATCACCAGGTCGAGGGAAGTCAGGATACTTGGGCGGCCAAAGTCACACCAACCAATTACCATCTATAATTAGAATTCTGAAAATGCTAATTCGTAACTTTATAGACAAATACTAGTGATCATATTCCATCATTGAGCATAAAAAAGGCCCTTTTATGATTTATTGGTATGTAACTATGCATTAATGCCCTATATTATTCTTAAATAATAAAACTAATAAAGCAAAATGAAACCATTGAACATGCACCCACCTAAAATTACATGATGAAGAAAATGGCTTTCACTATTGATTTTGTTTTCAGAATAATATGTAGTTGATTATACTATCTTGTATAAAGTGGAGTATATGATGTTACTAGATTATAATTATGATATAAGACATGAATCCTTAAAAGTTTAAAAAATTGAGTGTATATAAGACATCTCTCTTTCTCTCTCTCTCCAAGGATTACTAATATAAATAATGAGACTTTACTTTTGCTCATTTTTACCTTTGATGAATGATTGTAAATCCATGTTCTTTAATAATACTAATCATAAAATATTTTTCCCCCTTTAATACAAGAAATTTGATTTCTGCTAACAGTAGAAATTGTTTTCTTGAGTGTTAATTTTTAAAAAAATCTGAAAAATGTAAATAATTTTAAAATTAAACTTTAATCTATGGAAAGAAAAAGTGAGTTGTGACAAATTGACAAGCATAATTTTTTTATTTAATGACTTATTTTCTTCAATCGTAGTACTATTTGATTATCTAATTGAAGTCACAACTAAGGGTGTGTTTGGAACATAGAAAGTGGAGAGAAAAGAAAAGAAAAAGAAGAGAACCAAGATAAAAGAAAAAAAAAAGGTTTTTATTGTCAAACACCTAGCCAATACAACCCAAAAGACCGTCCATCAGTGGTGGACGGAACCACCCAACTCTGACGCTTATTTCTCTTATTTGGGTGCCAAAAGGGAAGAAAAATGGAGTTTCTCTTGTTTGGATACAGGCGGAAAACAAAAAAGTAGTAATTTTTATGATTAAAATTTTCTCTCAGGTTTTATTTTTTTATTTTCTCCTCAAATTCCTTCATTTTGTGAGAAAAAAATTACTTTTATTTTCTTTTCTCTCAATGATTCTCTGCGGCCAAACAACATAAAATATATTTCTCTCCCCTTTTTCCTATACCATATATATATTTATATTAAATTTTTAATTAATTAAAAAATAATAATATATATTTATCACCGCTTAAAAATAAATAAATTATTCAAATCGTATTCCCTCCCTCGAAAGTTGAAAATCATAGAATCCCTAAATCGTGTTAAAATGATACTAACCATGTGTAAAATGACACTACATTATTGCTACCTCGTGCGGTGCGTGTGTGTATCACTCGTGTACGTCACTTTATAAAATCCTCCCCAAATCCATGTACATATTACACTCGCGTTTTACGAGATTTGTGGAGTTATTTATTAATTAACTCTTCAAGCGTGTCATGATTATCGTTTTATTCCTCTCATCATCATGTGTCGGTTATCGCCGACACGCTATGTTTCCGGTACTAAATTTGATTGCCTTCTTCTACCGCAATCTTCTCTCTAATTGGTCGGTTATGTGGGGCCTCTTTCTTTTTTAAAATGGAATCATTAGCTTTTGTTTTGGCGTGAATTTGTGGTTCTGTTTTATCGCTTTCATGGTATTGTCGTAATTATTTGATATCATCATTATGGACTTTTTTTTATTCACCTCCTCGAGAAACTGATAATTAAAATAAGAGAGAAACACAAAAACCTTCGACAGTTTACAGTTACGCAAGAACACTTGGAAGTAATACGCCTGGCGGCCTTACGTGGCACGCCTGTCTTTTTCTTGTCTTAACTAGATTAAAAGGGACAAAAAAGTATTGAAAACGATGCCATTAAGTATTTTTTTTAACAGTATATTTTTTAAATTTTTTTTCATGATTTAGATTGAACAACAGGATCGTGCACATTAGACATCAAGGTCTTGGTGGGCCCACAATGGTACTTTTTTTATAATTTTTAATTTTATTTAAAAATTAAATATGAATTTTATTCATCTTAGTTATCACGATGGTACTAGTAATATGTGATTTTATTTAAAAATTAAATAATTTTTTTTACCTTTATTAATATCAGAGTCGTTCCGTCCACTTTGGTAAGCGGTAGCTTTCTGTACCTAATAGATCGGTCTATTGGGGTGTATTGACTAACCACTATCATAGTATCAGAGTTGAGTATACCACGTCCTGTGTTCGAATTATTAATTAAAATATTTTAAATATTAACGATAAATATTGGTCTTAATATCACCTTCGGAAATCAAGCCATATCTTATTTTTGTTTTATTTATTAAATAGATTTTAATGTTATAATTCAAACCCCAAATGTTTGTCTCAGTTTTTGAAATATTATAATCCAAAGACCCTTTTTTCTAAAAAGAGACTTATTTTTTACTCCACGTAACGTAAGCCAGGAAGCTCGGCTGGTCGTCCAAGAGACTCCAGAAGTCACGTCGAGACAGCATCTCCAAGCATTCTCATATAAAATTCATTCCCAAGGATCTTCCTTTCACTCTTTGTCCATCTCTCCTCTGCAACAATCCAACAGAAAATCTTTGTTTCTTTCTCTCTCTCTTCAAGGCTGGAAGAAGGAGAACAGGAGACCATAAAAGACTCCTGTCAGAGAAAAAGGTGTCTAAAACGTCTCGAATTTTCTTTCTTTCTTCCGTGTTTATCTCTATAATGGAGGAGGAAAGCTAGCAGGGAAACCATGCATATTCACAGCATCTTTAGAGGAGGAGAGGAATAATAAAGAGTTGCTTGTTCCCCAAGCATGCCTTTTTTTTTTTTTTTTCAATCTTCTCTTTTAGTCTTTACTCATTCTTCAGAGGGAAGAAGCAACGCATCTCCTGTGAACCAGTAATAAACATCTTTGTCCTCCCAGTAAGCATGCTCCTTCGCTTCTCCAATCCAGTAGTTATATAGTCTTGCATTAATGCTATTCTTTTTAGGAAAATTAAAACCGTTCCAAGTTCGGATTCTGTATTTAATTTCGTTCGTAAATGAGACAAAGTTTTGCTGTTGGGCTTGTTGAGATTTTGCTGGAATGAAATTCATCATTTGTTAGATTTCCGTTTCTCGGCTTTCTGGCCGACAGTTCTAAGTTCTGGAGGCCTAATTTATTACGATTGTGTTGTTGAGCTGTGCTTTTAACTAGTTTTGGTTATGGGCCCGGTGTTTTCTTTTCTTTTACACCTGATGGTGATGTTGAATTCTTTGGAATTTGGCCTTCCTTGTTCATCTGCAGATGGTTGTCGACTGAATGACAGCTTGTTGGTTCGGTCATTCGGGTCTCATCTGATTTTATCTTTTCAGTTTCTGTATTTGCCGTCTTCTTCTTTTAATTGGGGAATATGAGATGCTGATTATTATATAAGAATTAGCACTTCGGGAATTCTTCTCTTCATTGTTTCTTTGTCTGCTAATCTTCTTCTGCTACAAAAGAGTTCTTCAAAGTTTTTTCCGCAAACATTTTCCTAACAAAGAGCAGTGTTGACCACATTGATCTTGAGGGTCTCCAAAATTTCTGCGTTTGTTTGCGTATGCGAGCGCCCATTTTTTTTTTTATTGTGATTTCTGAATTAAATCAAGTGTCTAGCTTCAAAGAAATAATTCTCCATGAATTGGGTAGCAGGACTTTCACAGCATTCGTGGGAGCCAGTCATGACTGTGGATACAACTACCTCCAGTTACTGGCTGAACTGGAAAGTGTTGCTCTGTTCGATTTGGGTCATTCTATCAATGATTGCGGCGTCAATCCTCATCTGGAAATATGAAGGTCCCAGATGCAATAAGCACAGAAGAGGAGAGGATCAAGGAGAGACAAGTTGCTCTCTTTACGAAGAGGAATCTTGGAGGCCTTGTCTTAAGGACATACACCCTGCCTGGCTACTGGCTTATCGTGTATTTGCATTTATCGTGATGTTGGTGTTGCTGATTGTCAATGTCATTGTTGAAGGAGGGGGCATATTTTACTATTACACTCAGTAAGATGTCTCCATATCTCGCCATCTTCTTCTTTAACTAATTTGATTTATGTATTATAAAATGTTTTTGGTGTAGTTTTTTCTTCAAAATTGCATATGCAGCTATTTATGAACTTCTCAAACATGTATGTTGTGAAATCACAAAGAGTTCTGATTTGTGAAACTGTAAAGTGAGTGGCAATTTAAAGTCGAAAACTTGTCAATTTTGTTATGATATAACAGGTGGTAATTGTTCTTAAACTGTTATAGCCTTGGATACCCATTTGTAAATCCTCTTCTGACCTTCAACTGGTGAGAATTGTCCATCTTGGGTATTTTACATGTCCAGAGCATGTAGAGAAGTTTCTATTATCCAAACAGTTAAGGAATTTTGTTTAGAGCAGGGGAGGGATAATAAAGAGTTGCTGGTTGTGGAATCAAACAGTCGGAATTTTGTTTTAGCAACCTACATTTGTATCCAATTACCCATATCTGTTTTGCTAGCTGTTTTTAAGCTATCAGACAAAACAGGAGACATTATGGACATCAAATTCCTCTCTACTCATTAATTTAATTTATATTGTAAATTGAAATAATTAAAGTTCCGTTCTTCCTGTAATGTTAATTTCTTGATAATGTTGAGTATTCTTTCTTGTGATCATGACTTTTAAAATGGTGATGATGTTTCTAAATTTTCAACTTTTTTTAATTTTCATTTCAACATCGATTTTTCATAATTTGCATCAGTTGGGGAGTCTTCAGAATGCTTATGTGAAAGATGTCTTCACTGGTTTCTTTTTATTCTGTTCTGCTGAAGTTAAACTTGAGCTTTCTTTTGATTTATTTCCTTTCTGCCTGGTTCTGTGCAGGTGGACGTTTACACTGGTCACTGTTTATTTTGCGGTATGCATTTGATTTTGAAGTTGCTTCTTCTGTTGTTTTCTTTTGCATATTTCTCTGGAATGCTCTCAAGTTAAACGGCTTCTTTTTTACTTAGATGAGCTGCTTACAGTTATTACATTCATTTGTAGTTTGGTTCCTGTTTGTCCACCTATGGATGCTATCAGTTTCTCAATAAGGTTGGAGGTGAAAGGGATGAAGAGACGAGGTTTGATGCAGAAAGAGGCTATTATGTGGCCCCCAGACATGGGGAAAACGCTGTCTCACTCAATGCAAGAAAAGACTTGCAGCAGCAGGAAAGACAAAGTTCCTGTCATGCTGCTGGGATTTGGGGTTATGTCTTTCAAATAATTTATCAGGTGAGGTAGTTTTCTTTAGAATTGTTAACAAATATTGTTGTGTGCTGTCCAGGATTGAGGAATAACCCAAGTCTCTTCTTCTTAGATACTTTTACTTGCACATGTTACAGCGAAAAAGTTTTGAAACCTAAAATTGGTCTACTTCTCTCGGTAATCTGGCCGAAGGGAAATCTATGGCTTGGCATTGCTACATGTTTGTTGACAAATAAGAAATTAAAAGTGATCATTGTTCATGATGTGCCTGTTCCAGATGCATAGTCCAAATCCTAGAAATTTGTCCTTGTCCATTACATATCATTGATTCGATGGGTATAATTCTCCAAGGATCAAAGTTTTTTAGAAAGCCTCAACCATGCTCATTGCAGCATACATATTCCTTGAGTGTCTTTTCCCAGGACATCTCTAGAGACTTCTGCTGATATGCTTCATTTTAGAATTTCTGCTAAGAAGCAAACTTTCACTTGAGCTCATGTTTCCATTAATATGCTTTATATCAATCAACAGACTCTAAAAGTGGTTTCTGTTGTACTAAACACAAAAGAAAAGGATGTTACTAAGTGCTGTAGCTTTCCAATTTTTGGTTATGATATATATTGTTATCTGTGCAGACATCTGCAGGTGCTGTGATGCTAACAGATGTTGTATTTTGGCTCATCATCTTTCCATTTCTTACTACTAGGGCCCACAACCTAACTTTTGTAAGTTTATACCTTCTCTCCTGTTTATTTATTGTTTTGAGCTTTTATCTCATGGAGGCAACATATGACTGCAGTAAGTATCTTTTACTGAAAGGTGAAACTGAGCCTGTAATCTAAAAAGAATATTAGTAAGAAAAATTAGTGTTTTTAACTTAGATTAGGACTACAGAAAGCCAGGAAAGGCTCTGTTTCACTGAATGATGTTAGTGATTTTGTGACAGCTATTGGTTGGCATGCATTCGGTTAATGCAGTCTTCCTCCTAGGTGATGCTGCATTGAATTGCCTGGTAAGTTACCCTTTTGTTGTTATACTTAAAACAAAAAATGGTTACCCTTTTGTTAGTGGGAAACATCTTTCTATCCTTATTTTCCTTTGATGAATCATTCTTTATTGTGTTTTTGATACAGAGATTCCCATGGTTTCGCTTTTCCTACTTCGTATTATGGACCGCAATCTATGTCATTTTTCAATGGGTCATCCATGCTTGTGTCTCACTTTGGTAATATTCAAGTATTTATTTTGTTTGTTCTTTTGATACCAATCCACTTGCTGTTTGGAAGATTTAACTTCTTTCTCATACAGGTGGTCGTACCCATTTCTCGATCTGGCATCTCTCCATGCTCCTGTCTGGTATGTAAGCTGACAGATTCTTGGTCTCATCTCTACAGATCTTTTACTAAACATAGTTAATCCCAACCAGTTCAAATAATCTACCTCAGATATGATAAAGTAACATGGTTTTTTTTACAAGAATCTGGGTTATCTTGTTTGGGTCCTTGGAGAGTTACAGTTCAAAATTCACTTCCTATTATGAGAGATATAAACAAAGCAAATCGGCATCTTGTACACTCTTCTCTATTACTAATCTTTTTCCCTTGTAAACTGTTTTGGGATTTGGCAGGTACTTGTCAGTGGCTCTATTGCATATCCCTTGCTATGCCATCTTTGCTCTCTTCATTAAAATGAAACACTACTTGCTATCAAAGTGGTTTCCTCACTCCCATCAGTGCCTCAATAGAGCTACCTGAGCTTGCCTCGTTTTCCAGAACCAACTGAACAAAAGCTCCATACTGCGTTTCCTCGAGGTGACTTCGCCATTCAAGCCAAGCCAACTTCCAGTGGAAATCTTTAAGATTATCCATATCGAGTGAAAATGGAAAAGAAGAAAGATGCTAAAACCAAGTGTATTACACTGTTGTTGTTACTCCAAAAGGGAGGATCACTTGAGTGCATGTCTGAATGAGCTGAAACGGAGTTCACTTGAAAATGTTAAGTTGCGCGTAATGCATTCATATGGAAATGATAAAATTTTGTTTTAGTTTTGTTGGCACCGGAGGCTCTCTCGTTTTTTATGATGCATGGGCTTGTTTGTTGTATGATTTCATACTCTACAGTGATCATAAAAAATGGTTACAGAGAAGGGTATTTAAAAGCAAGAAGGGGCCGGTTGGTTTGATAAACCTAGAAGCATTAAATCCTCAAGTCTACTGTACAAAAGCGAAGGAATTAAAGGCGATGCAGCTCATAAATCAAATATAGATGGTAAGGAACCAAAGTTAGCCTATGGGGCTGACTACAGAGAGGGAAGGAGGGAGAGGGAGAGGGAGAGGGAGAGAGAGAGAGCACAAGTTAACCTAGAAACCAGGTAGAATCGTCCTCAATGCCGGACTGATACAAAGAATAGCAATTCAATGATTTAAAAATCACACTCACCGCACTTGACAGTAACCACAACCCTATTTCTCCAAGCCTAACAACACAAATGGTATCAAACGGACTACAGAGAAGTGCTTGGTAAAGAACCCATGAGAATTACAGGGCTATTCTTTCTAGTCCTCCATGTCATATCTCGCTTTGCATTTGCGAACAAGTTGGAGAAAAAACCAGGGTTGGTGTTAGAACTAGGATTCTGGACAGACATATCGAAAGATCCACTTGCTATAACTTTCGTTCGTTTGGGCAGCTGCTCCAGAGGGCTTGGTTGAAGATCCGACCCTAGAGGCTTGCCACACGGGCAGCCTGTGAGCTTCCCATAACAAGCCTTATGAAAGACTTTGTTACAGGACTGGCACCTTTTAATTTCATCCTCCTGAATGGAAAATTTACATAATATTTTGTTACTAGTGGCCCATCAGAATCTGAACTATTGTCAACTTACTAAGAAGCACATACCTGGAAAGGGAAAATAAAGGATGAAGGATCTTCACAAGCTTGACGAGCTCCACATGCAATACCCGTGTCACAGCATACAAGGCACTGCTGTGTAATGTGTTCAAGGATTTTCCTCGAGATGTTTTCTACCAGGACAGGGAGACCTGATTGGCACAAAGTTTTAAGAATAAGAAAATAAAAGGAAAATGCCATAAAACAAAGTATAAAAGTGAGCTGATTTAGATGGAATAGTTATCAACTTAGCCAATTTGAAATTGGATGAAAACTGATGAGTTTAGATTTCCCATTAAAAGTAGAAAGCACGCGGATAGATATTTACCCCTTAAATTCATCACGGAGGTACTTGTACAGTTCCCAAATGCATACGAGTACAACAAACATAATGTAAAAGTGCAGAACAGAATTTACCAGAAAACGCTCCTTTTGAGAGGTCAACAAGGTCCCGAAGTGCAAAGAACTCATTACTCTCAAGAAGATATCTTCGCGAACCCAGGCCTCTTTGAATAGACCTCCTAAATGGACAACGAATGTAAGAAACCATAGCTCCTAACTTTTTCCTGATGGCCATAACATGTCGTAGAGCTGGGACTCTAGAAAATAGGAAAGGGTTGACTGCACTGACACAGAGCATGGGCTACAACAGGACAATGCCACAACATAAGGCTACATTCACCAATAATATAAATAAAGAAATGAATATCATAGGACTTCTAAAGCGAACAGGTTCAGAAAAAAAAAAAAAAAAATTAAAAGCACTACCAGCCATAAGAAGAAAAACAACCTAATTTTTACTGTCAATCATAAAATGGAGAAATTTTTACTTTAAATATCTCTTTTGCCACACATTTCTATTGAACTACTAATTTATCTGCAAAATGTTATGGATTACCTGATCATAAATAGATTCCAGATATGCTTTTGCTAACTGAGATACTGGATATAGAGAGAAATCCCAGTGATGCAATACTCTAGCAGGTAGAACTGCAGTGTCATTAGTATGACAAGATGCGCAATACAACTGGCCTGTGTATTCACAGAGCCGAGGCTTTCCCCACACAAGTGCTTTCACAAGTTCCTTCATTAGAGTGTCTGCATCTTCCAATTGCTTGTGGCAGCCAGCGCACATGTAATTTTGAGCTTCAAGCAATTGTTTCATAGACTTGCGGGGATGCACGTCCACAAGCAGCGATATGGTCTTCCCAAGCGTTGAAACACCTTCTGTACAAGTTTCCACATTTTCATAATGGAAATATTTCTGCGAATATTGTGGAATTGAAGTACTAAGAAAAGATGGTTTTGGTAGAAGAGGGGAAGAGGACAAAAACCAGACTAGACATCTAGGTGTACCCAAAGGAGATTCATTAAGCAGGATCGATCGAAGGCACTCTTGAATAAGAGAACTCCTCTCACTGACAACCACAGCTGAAATATTGCCGAAAATCTTTCTGGACTCCCTCTCCACACCGGACCAATGAGAAGGAAGGCTTAAATCATGCTCTTTAAAAAGGGCTTTCAGTTGCTGATAGAGGGTAAAGAAGTCCCGGTAGCGGCGTTCAATTTCCCATTGGTCTTTACCACTCCAAACTCTTATTCTGTAAACTGTATATTCCTTGACACCAACCAATCTTTCTCCAAAGGAAACATCTCCTTTTCTTTGCTTTGCCCCAATAACTTCAACCCACTCAATTTTTGGAGAGTATCTCATTGATGGGTATGGATCATCTGTACCAGATGTAGAAGCAGTGGAGCTACCATCTCTTAAAGGTTGAGACCGAGGAGAAAAATATTCCTTTTCGCTCTGGCTAAACCTACGGACATGAGACTCTGTCGAGTCAAGTAAAACTTTCTCCATGTCATGGACCATCTCCTCATAAAACTCATCCATATCAAGTTTATGAACCTACAAAATATGCCACACGTGGTTCAGAGCCAAAAAAACAACAATTCTTTGAAATAGTTATCTTACGTAAGAAAATTAACACCATAAAAACAACAGTTTATCAACTCTGGCATGTAGACAAGCTGTTCTTGGAAGGGATTCATTCTCACGTAGTATTTCCAAGATCTGGTACATGAGGATAATTTTACTAAATCCAACATTGTTTGCAAATGCGTGACAACAGTTGCAACAAAAGAATATTAACCTTGTTTTTTAAAAGCAACAAAAGAATATTAACTCAAACACCAATATATCCCACAATACACAAGTGAAAGAAATTGTATTTTTTGTTAGTGAATCTATACGTTGGACCTGCAATCATCTAGGTATGCACAAGGTTGTGTTCCTAAAAGAACTCTTAAAAGGAACTTTATTTTAAAATTTTAGCTTGTCATGAACAAATACTACAAAAAAAAAACATAAATACTACAAGTTTTTATTTTCTGCCCGTAGTATTAAATTTTTTGCCAAAAAAAAAAAAAATACAACAGAGGTAAAGAAAGTTCAACAAATCTTTTTCTCAAAAAAAAAAAAAAAAAAGGACTACAACAACTTGAAAGAGATCGTGTATTCTAATTTATCCAAATGAAACCAAGCAGACAACAAGACAATCAAAACACGACATATAGAGAGATTTTTCTTTCAAACAGTTAAATCAATCCTGCAGTATTTTGAGAATGGCAATTGAAGGAAAGATGTATATTTTGATTCTCATATCAGAACATTTACGCATAAAATAAATTACTAACCTCATCATGTACAGTACAATCTTCAGGTATTTCATCAGGAGCACTGCAACCCATGACTGATAGCTTCAGGTCGATGGCATGGCCAGTCTCAGGCTTCAGTAGTTCATTAGATTTGTTGTCTTCTAATCCCATCTCTTTAACTTTAATTGGTTCAGTGGTAATAGAAGGCGTCTGACTGTGAGAAAGTGGACATCTTAGCATCTCCTCATCTGAAGCAGAAACTTCCTTGCTATGAACACAATGTAGTTCATGTTCATCAGCACCGTCCTTAATGCTGATAAGATGTTTATATAAATTTGAATCCTCCATGCACAGTGCTTGAGGCTTAAGCATCAACTGACCCTCCTCTGCTGTATGGAAGCTCTCAACAGGACAACTATTTGGACCCTCAGGAGATTTACCTATAGATTGGATAGACAATGTTGTTCCAATTATATCCAGCCCATTTTCTAGTTTCCCTAATTCTTGGACTCTAGTTAAATTCTCTAAAGCATCTCCTTTAGTGTCTAAAATTTCTTGATGCTTATGGGGTCCATCAAATACACAATTCTCCTTGATGTTGTGTTCAAATTCATCCCAATCACTTGCACCAAAGGCCACATTAGATGTTACAAGAAGTGGGTTTTCATCCCTATCTGTAGTTTCCTTCAAATACTGTAAGTTTCTCCTTTCATATTCATGACTTCTGTCTTCTACATCTGTACCAGAGTCAAGCATAGAATCATCATCAGATTGTTCATGCCCAAATGGAGTTTCTCTGACTGTCACAGGAACTGTTTTTGCATCCTCACTTTGTGGTTGAACTTGTTTATAATTTACACCTTGCAAGCTCAAACTTAAACTATCACCATCTCTATGAGTGGCAGATTTAATATTCATCTCACATGAATTAGTTACAGGGTGATAATTTTCAGCTGCAGCATATGAAAGTTGGGGTGTGTTTCCATCAGTAGGCGGTAACAAAAATTTCCTGCCATTTTCTGCACAAGGATTGCTGCCGAATGAAGTATTTCCAGTATTGATCTGCAAACAGTGTGACACAGTTTGAACATTTGATTTGATGAATTTCTCATCCTCACGATTTTCTCTAATATCCTCACATAACAAATTATCATCCGCAAAGGGCCTTCTGTGACCAACTTCAGACATAATCAAGAAATCATCAATTTTTTCTGCACTTGTACGCTCACTAGATAAACCTAACTCAGGGTTATGCTCATTTCCAACACTATACGGTGTCTTCCTTCCATACAAAAGAGCTCCCGCCAAAGCTTCACCATCAGAAGATTCTGCTCCTGATTCAATCCCATCGGAAGAGTTATCACAAAGACCGGTACTTGCATAACTTTTATTTCCGATATTTCTATCAATCTGTTGGAAGCCATTGACATCCAAAAGACAATCTTCTCTCCCACCACTAAAAGTGTTAGCGGGAAATGAATCATACCCTAAAAAATCATTATGATTGCCAATAGAACTGCACAAACTCGAAGAGCCCATAACTGAATTCGCACTGCAATATCTCTCAAATTCTGATTCTTCGCAAGAAGAGTAATTTGACAAGGTAGGTGAACCCTCATCACTGCCCACATCTAGTTTCTGACCTGACCACGGTGAGAAATCGTCGAACGGATCACCAGAGTCAAACTCCAATGGTTCATAAGGTATTTCAGGTATTTCCTCCCCATTAATCATCTGAACAACCCAAAAGGCCAAAAAAAAGAAAAAAAAAAAAAAACTAAACTAAACAAAGCTAAAACAGAAATTTCACCAGATTCAAGAACAACGCTACCATATTTTTGCGGATACAGTTACCAAAAATATAAAGATACTCAAAACAATAAACCCATCACCCAAAGAGATAAAATAGGATCATTTTGAAATAAGAGACTCAGAGTTGGACAATACTCACCACTTACATCCCACACATAATACGATACGATTTTCTTCGCCTGGTACTAACAAAGTAAGCAAAACCCTAAACAAAGACACAGGAATTCAAAGGAAATTTTGCGCCCAATAAGAAGCTACTTAGGCAGCACCATCGGTTACCTAATATAGCGTAAAATTCTTTCAACCGACCCAATCGAATCCATAGAGGCTGGAGTTCGAAAAAGATCTTCCAACAAATACTCCTAACGTACTGAGCTTATAGGGTATCTCTAAGCTCGCTTTCGAGTTTCGGTCGAGACTGATGAAACAAGATCACCAAGTGATCTGAATCTGAAAATACAGAAAACTAGAAAAAGAACAAACTTGAAAGTACAGAAATTTCCTTGAACATGTTAAACTTCCCTCGCGATTTGTTCGTCACAAAAGCTCCAGGAAGATGATTGTCGTAAAGTCTCTCGCTCGTCTATACTCGGAGGCAAGAGCTCCGATTCTGGTTTCTTTTGGAAGACTGAAATCTATGATTTTGCCAGGAATGCATTTATGTGTTTGGCGAGCGACTCCGGCTCTGCCAATTTGCCATTTGCTCGCAGATCTCTTCATTAGAAATTTCAACGGCCAGGATTGAAAGACCAAAAGCAAATGCCACTACTGAAGTGGGGCCCAGAATACGATCGAGCCCATAAAATTCAAGTCCAGAATACGATCAAGCCCAGAATACGAAAACGCCCATAAAATTCAAGACCAGAATACGATCAAGCCCAGAATAGGAAAACGCCCATAAAATTCAAGACCAGAACACGATCAAACCCATAAAATTGAAGCCCATAATAAGCCCACACAATTCAAGCCCAGAATACTATCAAGCCCATATTTGGGCCAAAATTTGTGGCCCTTTTAGGTGGTTCAAATGTGCCTTCTTAAACCCTATTATTGATTCCTCTCTGCTTCTTTTCCGTCGTAGTGAAGAAGACGAGCCCGGAGCTGTCAGCGGGTGACGGCAACAATGGCTAAACCAAAAGATGGTTCCTCGGAAGGCTTGGAGGCTCTTCACCGCCTGAAAGCGACTGATCCTGTTCTCTTTGTCTCGCCATCTCCAGACCTCTCTCGCGACGCCCGTTCGGCTTCTCAGTCTCTCTTCTCCTCTCTCCTCCCTTTTTGTCCGAAAGCTCCTTTTGATCGCCTTCTCGTCGATGGGTTCGATGCCGAACAGATATGGCAGCAGATTGATATCCAGACTCAGCCTCTTTTATCGAATCTCCGACGGGAATTGAGACACTTCGAACGAAATACTCAAGAAATTTCCAAGTTCTTCTCTGGAATTAAGAATAGGAAGGCAGGCTTGAAAGGATATGGGGAAAAAGAGGGGAATTTGGACGAAAATAGGAAAGAAGATGGGGAGGTAAAGAAGATTTTAGAGGTGGGGGCAGACGAGGTCGAGGATGAAGACGAAGGAGAAGGAAGCGATGGCGAGGACGTGGGCGTTACCGGAAGTGAAGAGGAGGAGGAGGAGGAAGAAGAAGAAGAAGGAGAAGAAGAAGAAGAAGACAGTGATAAGGAAGAAGATGAAAAAGCTATGGATGCAGGAATCGAAGATCGTTTTTTGAAAATTAAGGAGCTTGAGGAGTATTTGGTGAAGGATGAGAAGAAAGAATATGGAGCAGAGGAGGAGGAAGAAGATGAAGATGAAGATGAAGATGAAGATGAAGAAGAAGATGACGAGGTGAGAAAACTTAGCAAGTTTTATTGTTTCGTTACTGGCTTAAAGTTCCGTAATTTGTCGAGGCATTGCGATTTCTTATTAGTACCGATTTATTTAGTGGGACAATTAAAGAGAGAAAATTTTACAGCAAGTGTGTTTTGAAAGAGATTTAACTTCGGCGATCCTTACTTTTTTCTTAGCAATTTGTTTAAAAGTTGCCAGACCTGGGCAAAAGCCCTTTTATGGGCTCATACAGCAGAACCAGACATGGGCCGCAGTCCTTTGGTGTCTTTTCCGGTGTATTTACTCGAATAGTTTACAAAAAATGTTACGTTCATCATTGAGGAATTCTAGCATGTTGAGCTGATGTTAGAGTTATGCTGCTTCTTCGAGAAAAAAAAAATCAGATTGACGTTAGAAATTTCTAATCAGAATATCGTTTTATAGATGGATGGTGAGGAAGATGGAGGTCTGGGTGGCATGGATAATATCAGGTGCTTCCTTTTCCTAAGACAATTCATGGTGTTTATAATTCTTTGGTTCTTTATGAGAGAGAGAGCAGAGGATGTCTGCTTTTTGTGAGCATGCTCAAGTAGTGTACCGTTTTACTTATGAGCTCCAATGTTGTATCTTCTGTCGTCAGATATGAGGAGTTTTTTGGACGTAAGAAGAAGAAAATTTCAAAGAAAAGTCTTGGGCAGTCTGACGAATTTGAGGACTTGCATGAGGATGATGAAGAGGAACGCGATGAAACATCCAATGATAAGGTTCAATGAACCCTTTTTTTTTAATCTTCTCATAGCATTAGAGTCTTTGTTCTTAATCTGGTTCATAACCATAACCTTGCAAGCTAACTGCATATCATCTTATCTGTTCTTTATTTTACTGCAGAGTATAGGAACTCTTTCCACTCATGAAAAGGAGGTTGAGAAGATCCGCTCTGAAATAGAGCAGATGGAGAGGGCAAACTTGGAACCCAAAACATGGACTATGCAGGGGGAGGTATCTGATATTATAATTCCCCTTAATTGCCACTGATCAATTAAAACTTTACTGGTCCACCATCTTTTGGATCAATCTCATTTGTTTATCTATTTAGTGATTATCTATTTCGGTTTCTGCTTAAGGTTACTGCTGCTAAAAGACCAAAAAACAGTGCATTGGAGGTTGATCTAGACTTTGAGCACAATGTGAGACCTGCACCAGTAATAACAGAGGAGGTCACTGCAAACCTTGAAGAAATGATAAAGAAGAGAATTCTAGAGGTAAAGCTTCATTTATTTTTATAATCAGGTTTATTTCATATGCTTCTTTTCTTCATAGAAGAAGTATAAATTGTTTCTCAGTATATCCTTCACTTTGTGACTAAAATTCTTCTCTAGTATTACTACTGATGTGATATGGCATCACATAAATTTGGTGCTGATGTTTTCAGGGCCATTTCAATGATGTTCAAAGGGCACCCACTTTACCCACTAAGCCACCAAAAGAAATCAAAGAACTGGTATGTGGGATTGTTTTGTTTTAAGTTGTTTTAGTTTCATTTTATGCTTTTTGAAATTCTTGATAGATGATATCTTATTTTTATGTGTGTATCATAATTGTTTTGCTGAGTCTGGAATTTTTTCTACAGGATGAGAACAAGAGCAAGAAAGGCCTTGCTGAAATATATGAGGTCTGTCATTTTAAACTTTTGTATTTCAGTACTGTCAATGAGGCTCTGAAAAAATATAATTCTGACTTTTCTTGATAAATCTTCTTTAAATCCTTTGCTCAGGAGGAGTATGTCCAAAAGACAGGTCTTGCTTCTGCTCCTTTCTCTTTCACAGATGAGCAAAAAAAAGAGGTATCTTAATTTATCATTTGGTTTGAATGTGTCCAAATAGTCCTTATCTTATCATTAGCACACGTTCATTTTAATTTTTGGTTGTTACTGTTTCTGCTTCTCTTGCATGTGCATACTATTATTAAAGTAAAATAATCATTTGTACCACTTCCGTTACCTCCTTGCTCAAATGGTTTCAAACAAGCTGGCCTATGCATGTGTTTATTTTATTTCCAATTGGTTCATTTTGGCCTTCATCTTGATCCCCATATATTTTTTGGTTGTTTTTGTATGTTGAACCCTGTACCCAGATGTGACTTGAACCCAAGACTTTGTACTCAAAATCTCCCCATGTGACCTTTGAGCCAAAGGCCCAATCCATTTGTATTTTTATGACCTTTGCAACTGGACTTGTCTGACAAACATTCCAAACAAGTAGAATCAACTTCAGAACAAACAACTGAAGATTGATACAAATATATAGTTTGATTAGTAAAAACATTCAGGTACACTAAACACTCATCTTCTAGTGGAGCCTATTAACATCGCATCTCAGAAAAGAATTTACAGTAACGTACATTGTCTAAGAATTAGAGAAAAGAATTGGTAAAAATTAAAGAGTTTCAAGGTAAGTTTAGAAGATGAGACTAAATATATAGATATCGTATAATTTTACGTGCTTCTTCCAAATGTTTCCATCAGTTGGCAGCAGTAGTATAAAAGCAGTTTTGCTTATTGATGCTACTGAAGTGTTGATGTAAAGACTTATATAAGCTTTTATTCATTTACTGTTAAAGAGACCCTAGATGAATTTTCTATAGCAAAAACTATGCTATGAAATAGTGGATCATTTATCTGTTTACTTTCTTATAACTTCACCAACTTTTTTTCTTTTGTTCAGGCAACTATGGTATTCAAAAGGCTATGTTTGAAGTTGGATGCACTATCTCATTTTCATTTTGCACCAAAACCGGTACACCTTTCAAAAAATTTATTGAATTGTCTGGCATTTTAGAGGATATAGTGATTCATATGCATCATCCTGGACAGGTTATTGAGGACATGTCCATCCAAACAAATGTCCCTGCTTTGGCCATGGAAGAGGTAAAAGATAATTCTGAAGCTTCAGTGAGCTCATTAATTTCAATGATATATCTACCTTTGTTCCAAGAGCTTTGTGCTTTTTTCAGTAGTAAATTAATATTTGATCCTCCTTGGTCAGATTGCACCATTGGCAGTGTCTGATGCAGCTATGTTGGCTCCTGAAGAGATTTTTACTGGCAAGGGTGATGTCAAAGAGGATGCGGAGTTGACACAGGCAGAACGGAGAAAGAGGAGAGCTAACAAGAAAAGGAAATTCAAAGGTACTTTTGGTTCCGTCTTACAAGTTTGTCGCAATTGAGTTCACAATCTTGCACTCTTCTTATCATCCTTACTTTAAAAACTAAACGCTGACCAATGCCTCCTGTAGCTTTGCCATCACTGGCTGCTTGTAAATCTTTGAATTGTTAATCCATTTCGTTTTGGTGACAGCTGGGATGCTTAAACGTACAGCAGCAAAAAAGGCACGAGAGGCCTCAGCTCCTAGTCAATCCGATGGTGCGATTTCTGTTCTGTTTCCTTGCCTCTGTGTTTTCTATTTAACACGGGATGTTCACTGGACTTTTTGCCCTGAAACTCTTATCACAGGCACGAAAGAACAGTAATGATTCCTCCTCCCATCTGCAATGGTGATGATCCTAATCTGTTATCCCGGCTGAAGTGTTATATGAAAATGCTGATTTTGGGTTGTCAAACCCCTGGAAGAGAACAGGGGGAGAAGTGTACATTCTCATGTGTCAGGGAGGTTCTTCAGTGCCTCAACATTCCGCAGCCATCCTGTGCTGACTCCTGAGAGCTAATCCTTGGGCCTGTGCGCTTCTTGTAGCATCAAATTACATTCTTTTGCATCTTCCGCACGATTATGTTTTATTTTATTTTTTTCAGGATCATTACTGTGGGATCCTAGTTCCTAGCGAATCCTTCATTTGCCTTCTTTACGGTTTGATAGGAATTAATATAGATGACAATCTTCGTAATCACACAGAGCAGCTACAAGAGAATGAAAAAACAAAACAAAGCAGCAACTAAAGCTAGTGAGAAACCAGCTTCATAATCAAGTAAGCGAATTGCAAAAAGACAGCTAACAAAAACCTCTTAGACGCAGGTGTAATGACAGCCAAAAAGAAATTCCTTAACCAGTCAGAGAAAAGAAGTAGATTCCGTTCATTAACCTGAGCTGAGCTGAGCAGAAGCTAAATCTGACACAAAAAATCTCACTCGGTGTCGCTCTCCGGAAAGCATGGTTTTTCGCCTCCTCAGGCGAGTATTCTCCATCTGGGTCATCTTCCACAGTCAAGTCCTTGCTATTGCAAGCGGCAGAGGTACCAACAGTTGCAGATCTTACTGCGGAAACATCACCATTGACTACCCATTTGGCCTCCAATCCGGCTGCGGTCACGGCGGCTTTCGGGACCTCCTCTTCTGCGTTAACGATGTGCTCATGTTCCATATCAGCTCCGGATCGTATCGGGTCATGGACATCGACTACGCCTTCCAAGCACTGACCCTCTACGATTCCGACATGTCGACGTGCGACAGGATCGTGCGCGGCAAGGGCAACGGCTTCGTGGTCGAGCCCTGGAGAGCCAACTACCTATCTCCGACGTCGGACAACCTCTTCATGCTCCTCGGGTGCCGAGCGAAGTCCCCTCTGTTTCAAGGCTTCCCGGGAAAGCACCTCCCCTGCCAGAACGTCTCTGGCATGGGCTGCGACGATTACCTCGACTGCCCAGCCTGGGACGCCTGGCCCACGAACAACCACGCGTACAGGTCCGGCCCCCCGAAGTGCTGCGGCGTCCCTTTTGAGGCCATCCGTGCGATCAATCTCACCCACCTCAAGTGCCGCGGATACAGCAGCGCCTACACTGTTGCGCCTACGAAGATGAAGGGTCCCGCTCAGTGGACGTACGGGATTCGGGTGAGGTACAATGTGGCCGGAGATTTCTGTCTAGCGTGCGAAGCCGCCGGAGGCACCTGCGGCTACGACGGCGTAGCATTCCAGGATTTATGTCTCTGCGATGGGTGGAATTCCACTACAAATTGCGACACAGGTTGAGCATTTTTCCAGCTACAACAGCTCCTGTATTGAGACGATTAACACCAAAATAACAACAAATCGAATCATCATTCTTCTGTTACATGCAGGAAGGTCGCCCGCCCCTAGTAATTTGAATACGAATCGTTTCCTGTCGTGTCTGGTACAAGCACTAGCAGGTATATTTCTCAACTCTTCATCATTTCTGAAAGAAAACCCAGATGGTCGGGTTTTGTGATGATGTGAATTCGACCTGATTTCAGGATTGCTGTTCGCCTCTGTGATACTATAGTGGATTACCCATTCACAACTTCTCTCTGCGATTTTACCGTGGAATGTGCGAGAAGAAATGTAGTGGCATCCTGGTGTTGAGCCATTAATTTTGTTTCTCTTACCTCTGAATATTGGAGTGCTGAAGTTGAGAGTGGTAAAAACCTTTTATAGTCACTCTTCCCCTTCTTTTGCTTCGTTTAGAGGAAAGGGGCCATTTAAATTCTAGGAAAAATCGGAGTACTTACCTCATTGTTGAAAGTCTACCAATCCACTTTTCCTCCATGGCAGGTCCTCTTACAAGAAATGATAAAGTTAATTTGAGGATTGATGTGGTCTCCTCCACATAAGCTTATATGGAGTTTAGTGGCCCATCAACCTATATGACTCTAACAAACTGATTTCTTATGTACCCTCACTTCCCACTCAAATTCAAACTCTAGCTAGTTAAAGTGTTCGATCAACAATTGAGTTTGACCCCAAACATGAATCCCAACATAGAGGGTCGATAAGGCCTAATTTTTATAAAAAATTTAATATTTTTTAAAAAATATTTAAGGTAGTTATTTGTAAAACTGTTTATAGGAATCAAAATATCTATAAATTTTAAGTCAAATTAATAATTTCTTGAGTTTATTGATTTCTCTCAACATAATATTTTTGCCCCTAGGATGAGTTTCTCTTGGAATAAAAACCTTTCAACTCTATAGAAAACATGAATTCTCCAAAGTGGGTAGATGTATCAAATATATAATTTATACGATCATATTTCTTTTCTAAAATAATCATGTACCTCACACAAAAGTTAGGCCAATTCTTATAATCAATGTGTTATACCCCATAATATGTCAACAAATTTGTGAAATAGTGATCTCCTTCTTTGTAATCATGTAAAAAAAAAATTGTTTATACACATGGCAGCATTGGGTTATTGCTCTTCTGAGTCTACGTTGTCATCAGTCTCATAAACTTACAACTTAATCAGTTATGTGTACATTTCTTGGGTATGCCGGTTCTCAAAAAGGTTATGTTTTCTATGATCCCCAGGCGCACCGAGTCTGTGTTTCTCGAAATGTGGTCTTCTTTGAAAATCAATATTTTTTTCCATCTCAAGTTACTTTACCGTCTGCTTCTCTGTCTAGTTTGTCGAGCTTTGATGAGCTTCACCCTACTACATCGTTGCCCCCTCCTCATCCTGACCTAGCGCTTGCTCATGATCCTCCCTCTGCTCCTGCTCCTATCACTCTTCACAGATCCACATGTTGTTCTTACCCTCCTGCTAGGTATGGTTTTCCCTCTCCTGTATCTCTGGTAGCTACTTTGTCTTCTATTTCCATTCCTTCTGACTATAAACAGGCTATGACACATGAGTGTTAGCAAAAGGCATTGCAAACTGAACTACAAGTGCTAGAGGAGAATCACACTGAGACATTGTGGTTTGCCCTCCTACTATTCGGCTTCTTAGGAGTAAGTGGGTCTTCTCTGTCAAGCTGCGTTCAGATGGATCGTTGGATCGGTACAAAACCCGCCTTGTGGCCCTGGGGAACAAGCAGGAATATGGGATTGATTATGAGAAAACTCTTGCACCAGTTGCCAAGATGACAACCGTCCGTTCTATCTTAGCCATTGCAACATCTCAATCCTGACTACTGCATCAGATGGATGTGAAGAATGCCCTTCTCCACAGTGATCTGTAGGAAGATGTCTACATAAAGCTTCCCTCGGGTATGTCTACATCCTCTCCTGATCATGTCTGCAAGCTACGTCGTCCTTTGTATAGGCTTAAATAAGCCCCTCGGGCTTGGTTTGAGAAGTTTCGCGGCACACTTATCCTCCACATGTTTACCTAGAGTCAGTATGATTCATCTCTCTTCTATCATAAGTCTATTGCGGGCATGGTCATTCTCTTGATTTATGTGGATGACATCATCATTACTGGCACTGACTCTGGACTGATTACCAAGCTTCAGAAGGTGTTGCATGTCACTTTTCATATGAAGGATCTTGGACAATTCACATACTTCTTAGGGTTGGAGGTACATCACACACCTAAAGGTATTTTCTTAAACCAACATAAGTATATTTAAAATCTTATTACTCTTGCTGGGTTGGAGGACATATCTTCGGTGGCTACCCCTATGGAGGTCAATGACAAATAAAGGAAGGATGAAGGGACTCTCTTTCTCTTTGATGATCCGACTATCAATCAACAACTGGTCAAGAGTCTCATATACTTGACTACTACTCGCCCAGACATCTCCTATGTTGTTCATCAGGTCAGTCAGTTTATGTCATCTCTTCGACACCTTCATCTTGCGGAAGTTCAGCGCATCATCCGCTATCTGTGCGGCTCCCCTGCTCGTGGCTTATTCTTTCCTACCGACTCTGCGCTTCGTCTGGTTGCCTACAGTGATGCTGATTGGGAAGGGTGCCTCGATACCCGTCGCTCTACTACAGGCTAGTATATGTTTTTAGGGGGATTCATTGATTTTTTGGAAATATAAGTAACAAGACCGGGTGTCCAAGTCATCTATCGTGGCCGAGTATCATGCTATGTCTACTACGTGTTCTGAAGTTATTTGGCTTCGCAGTCTTCTTGTTGAGCTCCAGTTTCCTCATGCCCTCATCTAGACTGCTTCATGCAGATAATACAAGTGTTATCCAGATTGCGGCCAATCCGGTTTTCCATGAGCGCACCAAGTATATTGAGGTTGACTGTCACTCCCCATACAATTGAGTCTCTTGCAAAACTTTTTAGAAGGGATTGACAATATGATAGTCCAAACAAATCTAACTCATTTTTGTTGGTTACAAGATCGTCATTCAGCATAATTTGGATGGTAAGATACAATTAGAAGTAATTTTATACCTAGAAAAGTTTTTGATAAAATTTTAAATTAAGAAAAATCTTTTTAGCCATATCTATTCAAACAGGTTATACATGTGGCCTAGCTTAGATTACTTTGTAGAATTTAATATACTTTTATAATAATATTTATACATGTATTATTTAATTCCTTAGAATTTTATCCCTTTGAGGGATACTTTCCCTCCATCATGGGAGGGTCTCAAATAAAGCCAACTACTCACATCAATGTGTTCCAATTGGCCTCCCCTCCATTTGAAGGGACTTATTTCACATGAACAATAATAAATGTGGACTCCACTCAAGTGTGAGATAGAATTTAATCCATACATTGTACATCTGTCAAGAGTCTCCAAGAAGGTTAATCAAATCCTAATTCCCAAGTTATTATTATCATCTATTTTTTTTATTTTTTATTCTTTTCTCCTTATTTATACAGACATATCTAGCATATAAAAATAAAGGTTTACATCATATATATGAATTATTTGTCGTTATAGAAAAATAAAATGATAGAAAATTATTTTAACTGATCTTCTTATGCTTGTTCTATTATAGAAAATAATGGAAAAATTAGCTATAATTTTGTGTTTGTATTAGAAATAAGATTATTTATTTAAACATATAAAATAAAATTAAAATAAGATATAAGTGATAAAGAACCATGTGAGTGTTTCTTGATTTATTTTGTCTATAATTTTCTATTAGAATAATAAAAAAATTAATTTTTAATTTTTAATATTAATTTTTAAAGGCAAGAGGAATCATGAAGAGTTAAAGGCAACAAATTTAAAAAATAAAATAAAATTATAGAGCCCTCTTATCCGGTTAGTGAATATTTTCTTACTATGTTCAGGTAAAAAAAACTATATTTCTTCAAACTGAGGTGTCTTTTACATCAGAAATCTGTACTTATCTAGTTGCAGCACTTCCTTTGGAGGTAATCCGGATGGCATTTTGGATTAAGTAAATCGAGTAGTAACGGTAATGAGAAACTTGACTCGGATTGTCCAAATCTTAAATGTCATGTCAAAAATAACTTAACGTGCCACGTACCGGTGAATTGCGCGACTGCCGCCTATTTTTCCGGCTCTCGCACACGCAGCTGTTCGTTAGACTTGAAAAACTCGATCGAATTCTAGTTTCAACGTCCTTCTATTAACATTGCGGAAATAAGGAGTCTGGACTGTGGCCTAGATCCTCTGCAAGTCCGCCATTTCCGTAAAGAAGCCCTCTACTTCCTGCAGTTCTTCGTCTTGCTATAAGCAGAAGCTCTTCTGCCCGTTCCTTTGCGGATTCTTCAAGGTAAGCTCTCAACTAGGGATTCCGTTTTGAAATCTTCTACTGTCTGCTTCTTCCGGGGAGAAGAGTGAAAAGCATGCGTTTCCGCGTCTGAGTCTCTGATACGGGCCTTCCCTTCGGAATGAATTTTGTTGGCTTTTGGTTTTTCAATCGAACTGCATTTATGAAGCTCTTTTCCGTCTTGCCTCTCTGTCCCTACATTTAGTTGGCTTTGTTGTTCTCTCTCTTCGTTCTATGGCTACGGAGAAAAAAGGGAGCGAGACCCATTTGGAGAAAACCAAAGGAAGAAGAGGTTATGTATTTGATGTCCTAATCCTTTACTTTGAAGTTTAATTTATAGATTAATGAAACTAGTGTATTATAATAATACCCCTGAACTTAGGGTTTAGAGTTTTAACCCTGAAACTTTAATCTAATTACATTAATACCATCTTGCCATCATTATATGTGGGCCTATGGGCCTTCTCCTTGATATGTGGGTCTTGAGTCCGTCTTCTATATGTCTTGGATATATGGGCCTTCCTTGGCCGTATAGGTTTGGACCCATCTTCCAACACAATTGGATATGTGGGCCTTACTTGGTCATGTGGGCTTGGACCCTATCTTCCAATACTTCCCTTCAAGCTGAGGGTGAGAGAACAACATGAACTCCCGGGTTTGCTGCAAATGATGTATAAAATCTTTTTGTATAAAATGTCACATCTTCCAATATGCCTTTATCTTCCAACACTCCCCTTCACGCTGGTGCGTCCTTCCATAAGGCCCTGCTGGCATAAGATAAGTGAGAGTAAAAATCACTCCTAGTCGCTAAGATATTGCTCTATACTTCAGTCTTAATTCATATTGGATGTAGGGCACACTCTGTCTTCTGTAGGTAGTGTGTCTATTGGCATTGCTCTGAAGTGTAAAACTTCACCACCGTGTCTCTCCACAGGACAACGACTCTCAAATGGTAGGAGTAATAAAAACCATTATAGGGGAGGTAGTGGGCTTATTTATCATGGTGTCCCAATCCGGATACCGACTCTCATAGTCCCAACCGTGATATTTTTGAGAGTTAAATAAATGATGGTGTCCCAATCCGGGCACCGACTCTCATGGTGTCCCAACCGTGATATTTTTGAGAGTCAAATAAATTGTGGTATAAGAAAAGGTACTAAGGCCGCCTCTTCTTCAATAATAATGTCTCATCCAAAGAGGCATAATAGCAATAATTGTAATGAGTTTGGGCCCATATAACACAAACCAAAATAATCCTTGTAAAATTGACCCATGAAATAATTTAATGCAAGTATCTGTACCAAGTAATATGCTGACCAAAGAATAATTTGTCAATACTTCAAAATATTAATCCAGCCATACCAAGTCGCGTCGAGTCAAATAGTAGACCAATATAGCCACGTCGTGGAAGAATAGATGTAAAACTTGGGACCTGGACATGTATACTGAGGCAAAAAAATAAGTGGGCCAAGTTGGGTTGACTCTGTCCGAGTTGACCCGGATCGGGTTGACTCGGTCCGAACAGAAGCATCCTCAGTTTGGCGGTTCGTTGGGTTAACTTACCCGATCCGGGTTGTGGCAGAACAGCCTGGCCCAGATTTAATAAGTTTCCTAACTTAGGAAACATAAAATTTGGCAACACCTTCTTCTCCGCTTCCAAACAGAGTGAAAAAACAGAGACTGCCGATGGACAGCAGCAGCGAAGATACGATCCAGAAACAGAAACGGAAAAATTAATCTGGTAGGCATCTTCATCCTCCCAAAACGGCAACCCAGTGGTGATGAGACAAAACTAGACAATCACCAACATGTTTTCCTAGAGAAAAGACGGAAGGTACCTCTGGTTGCTTTCCGAAAAAAAAAAATTTCAATCCAGCTGTTAATGACCAGCAACCGCAACGGAGCTGGCGCAAGTAGAGGAGTTAGTGAAGGACTTTCTGAAATAGATATTTCTAGCAGAGAATGTGCTGGCTGGAAGATAATAAGCAGCAACAAAATAATTCTTGATGGTGGCTGTTGATTTCTGGAATGAAATTACGTTTGCTGGAATGTAGATGGTGGAGATTTCGACAACAAGAAGATATGTTGATTGAAGAATAAGATCAATTTACGATATTCACCAACCTGGGATGGACAGCAACAAAGGGATTTTCTCAGAGTCTCGGGTGCAGAGTCGTCTTCTCTGGCGATGTTGGCTTCCAAACAGTTCTGAAAACCAGAGCAGAGACATTAAAGTTTTGCCAGCCCGAATCTCATCACGAATCAATTCTCTGAGAAGAGCAGCAACATCTGCTTGAGAATCTTCAATGGACTGACTGCAGTGCAATGGAGATTGTGACTAATATTTATAGCCCGAGCTTCTACCTTATGCACCTTATGACGGAAAAAAAACTAACAACAATACGAGTAAAGACAAAAATAACGGGTTTCTTTGAATCTGAAAACCATAGTCAGAATCCTGAAAATCAAAGCTCTAATACCATGTTGATTTTCTGGATTCCATGGATTTAGCTCATGGGGCAAAAGGAAGAGAGACCCATTGGGAAAAAACCAGAAGCAGAAGAGGTTATAGACTTGATGTCCTAACCCTTCATCTGAAGCTCTATTTATAGATTATGAAACTACTATATTACAATAATACCCCTGAACTTAGGGTTTAGGGTTTTAACCCTGGAACTTTAATCTAATTACATCAATGCTATCTCTATGAGATGACTCTTTATTTATCATCCTGCCATCATTGTATGTGGGCCTTCTCCTTGATATGTGGGCCTTGAGCCTGTCTTCGATATCTCTGGGATGCATGGGTCTTCCTTGGTCTTATAGGTTGGGGCTTATCTTCCAACACACTTGGATATGTGGGCCTTCCTTGGTCGTGTGGGCATGGGCCCTATCTTCCAACAAGAACTATTGATAAAAGAAACAAATAATTGAAAACCCACTTCCTTGTGGATCATTGGCTGTCTCGGCTCTCAATCTGTTTTGAGGTTTTGGTTTTTACTTTTGTTCTATAAAGGAAAGAACTCTGCAACGTGAAGTAAGCAGCTACTTCTGGACCTTGGCCGTTTGTTCTTTAAACAAACAACTGGAAATTTGGGTGACTGAGATTTTCAGAGAATCTAAAAGGAGCGGAAAAAGAGAAAAAGAACATCGTGTATTGAGTTTGCATTTTCTTTCTTAAAATTTCAAATTCTTCAGCATTTATTTATCCACATTTTTTACTCTCCGATTTGCCATGGTTTCGGAAACATGTTATTCCCATTTTGATTCGTTCTCGTTTAGTTGTTTAATGTTATTGTAATAATCTTGGAAATGATCGTTACTCTCTTCGAATCGATCGATCACCATTAAAATCTAGAATGCATATACGAACCAAAGTGTTTTTGCTGTAATCTGGATTATGAGCAGTGTGTGTTGCCTTGATCTGTTTACTGGTTACCTACTTGATGGATGTTCCTCCTCTGCCCAATTTAGAACTACTGTTCTTTTACATCTAGTGTTTTATTTACATACTGTATTCGTGTCACAACCCATGAGTTAAAAGAGCATTTTTAGTTACCTTAAAAATGAAAATTTGGTTTGAAAGTTTTTTGTATATGCTATATTATTTTGTAGGAATAATATGAGAAAAAGGGTATTTTTGTCACTTTAAGTTAATAAAATAAGTACATAATTGATTAATGCGTCCTTTATATTTAAAATTAAAATAGTTTGAAGGGTATGATTGTAATTTAAAGAGCAGTGAATTAAAAGGGAATTTTCGTTCCCCTAAAAAATATAGCTAAAAAAGGTTGTCAAGGTATTATATTATCCTTTTTTCTCACTGTTATAAAAAATAAAAATATAATTAAAAGGTTAATTGTTATGTTATGTTACATCATATGAATAAAGTATGGGACAAAGGGTATTTTGTCATTTATGTCAATAAGTTATATATTATGGTTGGTGTATATTTTATATTTGAAATGAAAAATATAGTTTAAAGGGTGCTATCATAATTCAAAGAGTATTATCTTAATTTCATCTATTATATGTGGCATTTCTCAAAAAAAAAAAAAAAACAAGACATATGTGGTTTCTGTGTCTTGAGTTAAAAATATAGCTTTAAGAGTTAAAAACAAGGCATTTTCCATCTTTTATACTATTTATATTAATACAGAAATCTTAGGTAATCTTTGCTTTAATTTATATGTAAAAATATAGCTTTGAGGGTAATTTTACTAATTTATTTATTTCAAATGACTTTTGAGGCATCAACTATAATCAACTTTGTAAACAACTAAACATATATCTGTTAAGAACCCCATAAGCTTATTATGTTCCTAATGGAAATTCAGCAGGTCTTTTAGTGCTTTTCTGGAGTTCTTCTCATTAATTATGTGTGGGTTGCAATATTCTTCAGGAAAGATAAACCTCTTGGAAGTGGCAGAAAAGAGCTTTTTAATAGTAACTTAATAGCAGGCTTTTTGTACTCTTGGGGAAAAAGTTTTGAGTTTGGCTGGACTCTTGTAGGTTTGCAATTTTGTGCTAAAAATATGATTGGAAGTCTCTGGATGTTTGCCTTCAATAAAGGTTATCTTTGAAGCTTCACCATATTTGTTTATCTAGAAGGGTTTTTGGTTAATAGAAAAAGGAATAGTAGAAAGTTTTCTGAACCCAAACAATTTGAAGGTTGGCTCTTCCCAATCTGTGCAAAATTTTTAGGATTACTTAGTGACTGTAAAGCTCTGGAGAAGGTCCATTCACTTTTCAATCCCTGAAGGTTTATCGCAAGTGGGAAGTATAATTCTGAGGTCCCATGGCAGTTATTGGTGTTCGAGCTCCATTTTTGCCTTGCAAATGTTACAGGTTTACAGAAAGAATATTGAATGGTAAAAACTATTTGTATGCTAAGCCTGTTATCAACATCACACAAAGGACTGTGGCAGCTTTGGCATCTAGCATACAGAGTTCTCATGCAAGTTCAAGGCCACAATTTACATCATTTAAGGAGGTTAGTCCGTGGATGAGAATTTGCTTTTGAGTACTCACTGTCTTAATGTTACATTTTTTTACTCATTCAATCTTTCTCTGGTAGGTGATTGAAACTCTGGTAGATCGAGTGGATTTATCTGAAAAAGAGGCAGAAGCTTCTTTGGATTTTCTACTAACCGAAGCCAATGAAGCACTTATTAGTGCTTTCCTTGTTCTTTTGAGAGCCAAAGGTGAAACATATGAAGAAGTATGTATGAGTAATTTGTACCTTGTACTGATCTCTATGTGGTGTTGCATGTGTTTAATACACCTGATCAGAATATAGGTAGATGAGATTAGAGCTGTTTGATGTGCAGATTGTGGGATTGGCAAGGGCAATGATCAAATGCTGCAGAAAGGTTGAAGGAGTGGTTGATGGGGTTGACATAGTTGGCACAGGGGGTGATGGAGCTAATACGGTTAATATATCTACAGGAGCTTCAATTCTTGCCGCGGCATCAGGAGCAACAGTAGTTAAGGTAATTGCCTAACACTTACAGTTAGAATCATTTTGGTGCCACCCATGTGTTGATAAAAAATGGAAGAGTGACACTCTCTTTGTAACAGCAAGGAAGTCGTTCTAGTTCTTCTGCATGTGGAAGTGCTGATGTATTGGAGGCACTGGGGGTATTTATTGACTTGGATCCAGAGGTAAGTTGCATCCACTCGTAATCACTAGTTGCTGTGAGTTTTGGAATTAAAGTCAACTTGTTTCTATCTGTTTGATGGCCTAACTCATAAGACCTCTTTAGAGGATAAGATCCTTTTGAACCAGAGAGGAGGAAACGTTTCTCAATTTTAGATTAAAAGCTTCTCTTAATAACTGTCTTTTTTTTTTTAGTCTGAGATTGCCTGTATCTATTTGATGGCCTAATTTTGAACTAATAAGACCTCTTGTTTAGAGGAGAAGCTTCTTTTGAACAACATGGCTACCAGAGATGAGCAAACATTTCTCAATTTTGGATTAAAAGCTTTTCTTAGTAACTGTCTGTTTTTTATCTGAAAATGCCTATATCTATTTGATGCCCAAATTTTGAACTAATAAGACCCCTTCTTTAGAGGAGAAGCTCCTTTTGAACAACATTGCTACCAGAGATGAGCAAACGTTTCTCCATTTTAAATTCAAAGCTTCTCGTAGTAATTCTTTTTCTTTTTACTTTGTTCTGAGAGAAAAAGTTTGCCTTTGGTTGTAAAATGTTCTTATTTTTCAGCCTTATGACAGTAATATTTAAAATTGAGTTATTCTGGAATTAATCTTGGACAAAGCATCCTAAAGTCAGTTGTAAGTTCAATGTTTGGATTTTGAAGTGTTTAGTTGCTTGAATTTGTAAGTGCCATCATAAACCTTTGACAAAAACAAAAAATTAAAAAATTAAAAATATGAAAAATAAGAAGAAATAGAGGAGAATAGAGGAAAAAAGATAAAAGAGAAGATGTTGAGATGGCTGCGTTGAATAGCATAGAAGCCATTAGGGTATGGAAAACGACCCTAAAATCACTCATATACTCAGTTAAAAAATAGGTGCAAAAATGATATATATGCCCCTCTACATATAAACCCTTATATCCCCCTAATTCCATCTCAAAATAAAACAAAATTTAACCATATGAATCTAGCATAAAGATAGGCTAACAACTATCCTACGAAGGATATAAAACCATAGTAAATGACCAAAATAATTGGAGTTTATATATCAAGGAGTCCTAACTTGTTACAAAAAGTCCAAAATGTTCTCTTTCCCAATGCTTTAGTAAAGACATCATTAAGCTGATCTATAGACTTGACATAGGGAGCGACTGCAGCTTCTCTCGTTACAGTAACACAATGACAATCAAATTCTATATGTTTAGTTTGTTCATGGAACATTGGGTTACTTGCAATGAATATTGCAATCAGGTTATCATAAAACATCTTCATAGCTTATGTAGTAGTTCTAACATTGACTTTACCCACAGAAGTTCACTAACTATGTGGGTTATTGCTCGGTACTCTGCTTCTACACTAGACCTGGCCACAACATTTTATTTCTTGTTCTTCCTACTAACTATGTTTCCACTAACAAAATACAATACCCTGAGGTAGATTTTATATCCAATTTTAGATCCTGTATAGTCGACATCAAAGTGCAATTTGTAAGTGGTTATGTGGTGTGTAAAACAATCCTTTCCTTGGTGCACCTTTCAAATATCGTAAAATCCAATATGCAACTTCCAAGTGTCTCCCTGGGATGCTCCATAAATTGGTCTGACCACATTCACTACAAATAATATATCTGGTCGAGTCACTATAGCATAAATAAGTTTGCCTATTAACCTTTTGTACATAGTCTTATCTTTATTCTTAACACCATCATCTTCATGGAGACTATGATTTACCTCTATAGGCATCTCAACAGGTCCAGCTCCCAATAGCCCTTATCCTTTCTCTGTGAACTCTGCTTGCTTTATTTCTTGTTACCTCAATCCCAAGGAAATACTTGAGTGAACCTAAATTCTTGGTTTAACTTCTTCAATTCCTCTCACATGATGTCCCAACAAGACTATGTTATCAATTTATATAGTCAACATTATAACTCCAGAAGATCACTTCAAAACAAACAGTGAGTGGTCAAATTCACTTTTCATAAACCCCAATGACATTACTTGGCTGAATTTTTTCAAACCAAGCTCTAAGCCTCTATGTAAGGCTATAAATTTATTTATGCAGTTTACATACTTCTGTTTCATCTTGAGCAACATATCTAAGAGGTTGTTCCATATAAACTAACATGCAGATGTAAATCACTTATCTTAGGAACTGCAAACTAAGAAAGCACTAGGGTGGGTGGAGAGGAAGAACTAGACTTAGCATATTGAGAAAAGTAGGGGACATCCTAAAAAAGGTAGCATCTGCAAAAACAAAAAAATTTCTGGTTGTAGACAGTAACACTTATAACCTTTTTGAGTATGGGAATAACTAAGAAAGACACACTTGATTGACTGAGAGATAATTTATCAAGAGATTGACCAAGAACATGCACATACTAACAAAACCAAACACTTGAGGACAAAGGGGAAACAACTCACTAATCGGCTTGAGAATTTAATGAATATTCCCATAAGCGCAGATGAGGGATTCCTATTAATCAGAAATCAAGCAGTGAGGACAGCAACACCCTGGTAGGACTTAGGAACTTTCATCTAACATAGCATGGGCAACATCAAGCAAGTGGCGATCCATCCGTTCTGCAAGTCCATTCTGTTGTGGGACATAGACACATGAAGTCTAATGTATGATGCCATTGAGCTATAAATTGTCTCAAATTTATGATTCATGAACTCAAGTTTATTATCAGTATGCAAAACACGAATTGAAGCACCAAACTAATTCTTTATTTCATGATAAAAATTCGAGAATACATCAAAGATCTAGGATTTTTCTTGTAGAAAATACCCATGTGGACCGACTAAAGTCATCACTAAACGAAACAAAAAAATTGAAACTAAAGGTACTAAGTACACGACAAGGACCTCATGCATCTGAGTGAACAATTTCAAATAAGTTGTTCGTGCTCCAACATACATTTCAAATAGGCCCTCTTTTGTGGCTCTACAAGTGGATAATTTAGGTGTAGACCCACATATGAGTACCTGCTCTGATACCATGTAAAGTTGGGTTCAAGGCCCATCCCAAAATGACTAGCCAACTTAGGAAGTCTCTTTTCCAACTAATAAACTCAAGATCTTTGTATTCACTAATCCATACAGGACTATTCCTTAACACTTACCATCCAAATTACTAGGCTCTTTGACTAGTATAATCACTTTGCCTGAATTAATCATCATCTACTATCAATAGCCACCATAATTTTCACAAATAAAACGCTGGAATACACTACCACAATAACCTACAAAAAAGACCACTAAAAAATTATGCATATAGCTGTATAGATGAGGTACGGCCCGCACTGCATGGAAAATTAAGGCACCAAAAGCAACAACGGATATGATCACTCTATTATCATCAACTAATCAAGAAAGCAGGCTGAAGAGGAAATCAATTCTGATAACGTTTTGGAGATGATGACATAGGCTGTCTGCAAGTCTAGAAGACTTGCATAAGCACAATATTGGGAGAGAATGACCCAGACAAACTTCTAGGGGCCCAAAAACTTCATAATGTTGTTCAATTGATAACGAAAGCCATCTAACCTAACAAATTGAGGAGAGGAATAAGCTTGTTAACAAATCACAGCACTCAAATTCTATGCTCTAATACCATGTAAAAATATAAAAAATAAGAAGAACTAGACGAGAGTAGAGAAGAAAAGATGGAAGAGAAGAAGTAGAGGCTGCATTGAACAGAGCAGCAGCCATCAAGGTATGGAAAACAACCCTATCACTTACAAACTCACATAAGAAAGAGGTACAAAATGGCATACATGTCTCTACACATAAATCCTTTATCTAAAACAATTATAGCATAAAGATAAGTTAACTGCTATACTATGAGGGACATACAACCACAGTATATGACCAGCTTTTAAAGACATTTCAACACAATTAAACTCTAATTCAGTAGGCCTGTCATTTATGGGCCTTCACAAATTTATCCTACTCATCAGCCTTTAGTTTTCACTTTCCATCCTTGTGACAAAATCTAATCTGCTGTTTAGAATTTCTTCATTTCTACCATATATTATTAAATTGTTAGGTTACAGCAACACCGTTATGCTTCAGCTTTTAACGTTTTTCTTTGCTTGTTATTACAATTTTCTTTCTTGGGATTAGGGCATCAAACAATGTGTCATGGAAGCAGGAATTGGCTTTATGTTGGCTCCCAGATATCACCCAGCAATGAAAATCGTCCGACCTGTGAGAAAAAATTTAAAAGTCAAGACCGTCTTCAATATCTTGGGTCCTATGTTGAATCCTGCACGAGTGCCTTTCGCTGTTGTTGGTGTCTACAGTGAAGATCTTGTAAGTTCAGCTCACTCCCGTTATGCCTAATAGTACGACATATTTGCTTGTATCTGTCCTCAGCTGTTAAAAATGAGATCTGGCGTTAGGGTATTTTGTTTTTATGAAATAGAAGGATAAAGGTATTATGCACATCAGACCAACTTTGTACTGGAACTATTGTGGATTCTATACACATCTGACAGACTGATTAAAACCAAAAGAAGTACAATTAAGTTGCAAAAAAAAAAAAAAAAAAAAAAACAAATCCATTGATGTGTCCCCTGTAAGGTATGTGATTCATAAATGCTTTGCTTGTTATTTAATGTACATTAGCGCTGTTGTTTCTTATTTAGCCCACTTACATATCGTCTGTTTCATTTTAAAATGTCCATGAATGTACTGAGATTTTCAAACTGAAGCTACTGTATGTTTACTTTGCCCCTTCTTTTTCTTACAAAATCTGAGAACAATTATAAAGAATCTTGGAAGAAGTCTAATATTTGTTATCTGTCATTTTTCGGAAAAAGGTCTCATTTAACTCCATATCTCAATAATTTATCCTAATGCTATGCCCATAAATCCTTAATCTTCTTATGTTTTTACAAAAAAAACTTCTATCACCTAATTCTGGCTCTAGAAAGGGTGGTGTGTTTAACTGCAATTGGCTTGGATTATAAAATTGCTACAAATCTAAGAAGGAAGAGGCACCAACTTTTTTTTTCAAAGTGAAAACACTAAGTAACATTAAAATGCGTAATGATATAGTATATGACAACTTATCGCCTGCTGCTTCAAGCTTATTGCCTGAATTTTTCTTGTAGACTGATGGACAGCAGATGCGAAATTAGCTGCTTCTCGGTGAATGGTTTCATAGCATTTTTTGCTTTGACTTGATTGTATTTTCTGTACAGGTCATGAAGATGGCTAAAGCATTGCAGAGATTTGGTATGAAAAGAGCTCTCGTGGTTCATTCAGAAGGTCTGGATGAAATGAGCCCCCTAGGTAATGTCTCATTTCTCTAATAACCATGTTTACCTGACTTTATCAGGTCAACCAGGATATAGGAGGGAGCAAGTTGGGTCTGGGGGTTGGATGTACCCTCCTAACTTGCCCAAGCCCCAACTTTTGGACTCAGGAGAACTGACCCAACTGCAGTGGCACGACCTAGATTTCACCAGGGTCGAGTTGGGTTGCCAGTTTCTAACCTGTCTCTGAGACTTAAGAGAATTACTTGCTATGAGAGGCTTCTTTTACCTCCTTTCTGGATAAGTTGCTGGATCATTTTTGTTGATTTGCTGTCATGGTGTTACACAGGCCCCGGAGTGGTACTTGATGTCACCCAAGAAAGCATAGACAAGTTCTACTTTGATCCATGTATGTGTGTGAATATCTTTCTGAAAAAAAAAAAAAAAAAAAACGCATATTGTTTTATAAACCTTTCAGCTGACCCCTTTGTCTTTCACAGTGAACTTTGGCATCCCCCGCTGCACTCTAGAAAGCTTGAGAGGCGGTAGTCCAGAGTACAATGCCAAAGTTCTGAGAAGCACCCTATCTGGTGAAGGAGGACCAATAGCCGATGCATTGGCATGTATCTTCTCTCTCCTCTCTTATTCTTTTGCGCAGCTCAAGGACTCGAAACTCCTCTCTTATTGATCTAATTGATGCTTATTATATAAGCAGATCCTAAATGCGGGTGCTGCTCTGTTAGTCAGTGGCCATGTAAGTAGGCTTGGAGATGGAGTACACCTTGCTCGTGAAACACACCAATCCGGCAAAGCAATGAAGACCTTGGATTCATGGATGGATATCTCCCAAGTAAGTAAACGATTTTCTCAAGCTCCTGAGCAAATAGTCGGAATATAATTTATAAATTGTATGACCTTGGTACGCAGAAGCTAAAAGGTGGAGGTAAAGATGAAGTTGCCTAGTCGAAATCAAGACTAAAACACGCAAGAGTAGTCGGTTTTATTCATCGTAGTAAGCAAGCGTTTTTGACAAACAACTCAGCTGTTCTATACACCATTTTTTTAATTTAAAATCCGACTCTTAAGAAGCAGCCAGGGCTCCGGCTTCCGTCAGCAGAGGCACAAGCTTCCCTGCGGTGTGTGTAGCGGTAACATCTGCAACAGCACTCGATTTAGAAATTCAATTTAACTCTCATCTTAGAACAATAAAACATTCAGAAGCTTTATGAGTGCCTACCATCACAACCCCCAATTTGCTTTCCTCCGATGAACACGTTTGGCACCGTGCGTTGCCCAGTCCACTCTACTAATGCAGATTGTAGCGCAGCTCCATCACCTGCAGCAACAAATTTTTTTATTTTTTTTAAAGACTACATCTTGTTTGAGATAATGCAATAGTCCTCAAAAGAATTCAGCAACTAAAGGAATACATGAACATGAGAAAGTTTTCGAGAAAGAAGAAGACACCTACTTTCAACATCCAATTCAATCACGTTGTACTTGGCGCCCACTTGGTTTAGCAGCTGCTTGACTCGTGCACAGTATCCACAGTACGTCTTACTGAAATACAAACACAGCCGGTGAGTCATGAATTTATGTATGAAATTGGTAGCTAAAAACAGAATAGTCAAGAAGAAAAAATCATAATTTTCAGGTTAATTTCAAGCTCCTAGACATGAAGAGCAGTTCCGTGACTATAATTCACTAGAGTGAGCTGCGAATCTTGGAAACCTCTTCTACGGTCATTCTACGAAGCCATATCTCGTCTGCCTCCCACATGCACTTAATCTTTCGAGTGGCTAGAGGAACTTGCAGAATCATCAAAGACTACCTTTCATAAAAGCCTTGACAGAAAGAACTGAACGCGCTACTATTGGTCCTTCCGCCCTCGGATTGATCTATGTTTAGAATGTCGAATTCATCCAGCTTCACAACCTCACTCAAAACAGAACTAAATAAAACACGGACGCTTTTGACAAAAAAAAAAAAAACAAACATAACTTATATGATTTCCCCATTATCCATTTTCTTATGTGCCATCGTGTTGTAATTCAAATCATCATGGAAGAAAAAAACCATAACACCTAGAGACTCAGCCTGAAAGATGAAAGAAAGAAAAAAAGTAAAAAAAAACTGGCTGCAGGATATATCAGCGCAAAAGAAATCCAAAGAATTAAAAAAGAAAGAAACTGATGCAAGTGAAGCACAGACATGCTTATTTGATGAAGTCTACAAACTCAAGATGAACTTCATAATTTCCTAAGTGAAATGCTTCTAAAGGAAGGAGGTTGTCATTGGCGGGAGAAAGAGCCGCAGAATCACAGGCCATGAAAACATGCCAGAATTTGACGAGATGCATGAATGCAAAAGTATTTCAAAGAAAAATCACAGCAATAAGCATCCCGATCTGTTAGCTGCAATTTCACGCTCAAAGCCGGTGTTTCAACTCACTCACGGATGGAAAACCATTCGCTTACCCTTGTTCCAATATTGCCCAGTCATCACATGGATGGAATTTCATAGGCAAAGCAAATTTTGAGATACTCGTCGTCGAAAAAGAAAGAGAGAAATGATTAAACGATACTCAACAAACGAAACTAGAATCAAAACTGAAAAGCTAAAACGAGAAGAAACCGATAAATAAAGAGGCATGAAAAAAAAGTTTATAAAAAAAAAAAAAGAAAAAAAAAAGCAAAACGAAACAAACAACCGCAACAGCCGAAACCAAAAATAAAAAATAAAAAAATCAATCCAACGAGAAATAAAAGAAATCCGAACCTGAAGACGACGACAGGGTTGGAAGAGACGATCTCCTTTGCCTTGGGAAGCGCCATTTCAAGCCCTAATTCACTGCGCTGGTGCGAACTGAAGAAACCCCCCATACCCTCCTTCGATTTTGTACTTATAGACGAAACGAAATCAATTTCTCAAATCCCGTTTTCCTGTCTATGACAACTGCCGATAGCAGCGGATCCGCGATCGCCACAAGCACCGGGAGCACTCCAGCACAAAGCGTCCAAGCTGCCACGTGTCAGTAATCAGGATGGAGGAATTCGATGCCGAAACGGGCGGCCGCGACAAAGTCCTCGGCCGGTACGGGCAACTGACCCGTCCCTCCCCCACTTTTGCTTACAGAGCAGAAGGAAGCAAGTCTATTTTTGAAAAAAAATAAAAAAAAAAATTTTAATATCTAATAACATCATAATTAAAATTATCCAAATAATTCCCAAAATATTGATGTATTTGTTAAAATGGGACCCATTAATAATTATAGGGCAATCTCATCCATCGATACTGGATGGTGCGGTACCGCTACTCCACCGAATAAGACCGTGGGATTACGACATCGATTGCGCCTATTACGGTAATCTCGGCGGAATATATATACATCCAATGCGGCTCCCAAATCTCTTCTTTACTTCTCAACCATGGCAGCAAAGGGAAAGAAGAACCTGTTCCAGCGGCCGCGCCGCAGTCTAGCTTCGCCCTCCACGGGGATCTCTTCCTCGCCATCCTTTCCCGTCTCTCTCTCTTCGATCTCCTCCACGCTTCTTGTGTTTCCAGGTCATGGAGACGCGCGGTGACTCTCTATCTCTCGACTACCCGCCGCGCGTAAAACCGTGGCTGATCCTCCGCCCGCGAGCGTCGACCTCGAGTGCTCCCGCTGCCGTGCTCTCGTACGACCCCAATTGCCGCTAATGGATTTGGATTCAAGGTCTTCCGCTTTCTTATGTTTCGAACCTCTGCTCCTCACATGGAAGCCTTCTGTACAGCGTCTCCCCCTCTTAAGTTCTCCGTCTCCTGGGACGCTCTTAACTTCGCCTAGAGTAACATGGGGCCGCCGGTGGTGTGGCGGTCGGACCGGCTCGTGGCCGTCGTTGGGATGCACGTCGTCGTCGCCGGCGGGTCCTGCGCTTTCGAGGACGTACCCCTCGCTGTGGAAGTTTACCACGTCGATAACCCCAGCCGCCGGCTTGCATGCCAGCCCATGCCGCTGCAGTTCAAGAATTCCGCCTCGCGCGTGTGGCTTTCTGTTGCGGCCTCCGACAGTCAAATGTTTTTTCTGCGGAAAGACTCTAGCGATTTCTGTTAGCTGAATCTGGAGACCATGACCTGGGGTCCTGTCTCAAGCTTGAGTCCTGGCCCCTCGACCTTCTTCTCCGTGATCGGGTTTTCGGGTGGAAGATTTATTCAAGCAGGACTGGATGGAGACCATCGGGTCTAAGGATTTGGGAAGTGATCCCTGAAACATTTGAACGGCACCTGCTTGGCGATATGCCATCGGACATGCTTGAACGGCTCAAGAAATCGGATTCTTCGCCACTTTCGTCGATCGAAGCTCCTGTGTCTGGAGATTCTGTGTATATCTACGACCCATCGGATAGAAGAGATATCTTCTTCTGCGACTTCTCCTCCGGGAACTGCTTATGGTGGAGTTTCGAAAATCTGGTTCTCAATGAAGGGAATCCGATCGACAAACTTGTATTCACTTGCTCGAATGTGGACATTGATGACCTTCGGCCAGTCTGGAGGTACCGGAACCGTGTATCCGTGTGAATTTTCTCTGGGTTTTAATTGAAATAGCGACGGTTTTTTAGTCCATAGATTGGATTGAAAGGCATTGATTATGTCTACCATGTAATTCCTAAAAAAAATAAGAAGAAAAAATGATTTGATAATCATAAGCCACGACATGATTTTCAACTGTAAAATCGGCGACGCCCTGCGTCTCGCACTACTAACTCATTATTCACTTGCTACGGCACCGATCATGAACAGATCATGAACACAAGAACTGTTATGTGCCGTTTTCTGTAACTAAGACTTAGGTTAGGGGTGGCTTCGAACCGAGCCGGCTCGTGAGCGGCTCGTGTTTGGCTCGGTTCCGGTTTGGTTTGACTCGTTATATTTTGAGCTCGAGCCGAACTCAAACTCAGAAATGGACTCGTTTAGGTTAACGAGCCGAGCTCGAACAGAACCAGGTTCGGCTTATCGGCTCGCAAGCCGATTCGTTAATTTAATGAGCGGCGGGATCGGGAAAATTTTCTGGAGTCTCGCACGCTCTCCCGAAAATTGTTTTTTTGGTCTCTCCCGCCCTCGCTCTCTTCGTCTCACGCCCTCTCTCCCGAAAATTGTTTTTTCGGTCTCTCTCCCGCCCTCGCTCTCTTCTCTCCCGAAATTTTTTTTCAGTCTCTCTCTCGCCCTCGTTCTCTTCGTCTCACGCTCTCTCTCCCACCCTCGCTCTCTTCTCTCCCGAAATTTTTTTTCGGTCTCTCTCTCGCCCTCACTCTCTTCGTCTCCTCCTTCCTTTCTCTCTTCTTCCTCCGAAATTTCCTCTCTCGGCCTCCATCTCCCTTCTCCCTCTCGCCGCCAGTGCCCTTTCCGCCACCGCCGCACCTAATCCTTCCCCCCGCTCATCGCCTTCTCTGCCTCTCATCGTCGTCGCCGTCAACTCCCGTAGCGTCGCCCTCACCGTCGTTGTCACCCCCTACCACCGCCTGCTGCCGCCGTCAAATCAGCCGGCCACCGCTCTCGCCGGAACAGGAACCCCCGGATACCTAATGTTTGGAGACTTGGGATTATTTTCCCCCCTCGACACTCCGTCCCGCACAACGTGCGAATTCGCACGTGTATTTCACACATGCGAGTTCGCACGTGTGGTTTATATAAAAAAAAAAACTTACAAACCCTATTCTCAACCTATATTTCTTATGGACGATGCAATAATACGTAAAAATATAGTGTGTTAAAGTTAGCATTTGATCAAATTTTATTTTTTATTTTTTTATTTTTTATAATTAATCATGTACACAGTTAATTGGCTCACATAATTATTGTATTAATGTATAATAAACTATAATCATTAAATAATATAATATATAATTTAATTAATTAATATATTAATTATACATTAAATTACTTTCATGTTTGTTTTACCTAACTTGGGGTTTAAATATTATGTTTTAATTAAGTATACTATTATAAGTTACTCATTTTCTTGTTTTTTATATTTTTCTTATTTTGGGGCACTAACATTGGAAATTATTTTCCTTATATGAACTTGTCCACATTAACACCAAGTTTGAAATTGAATTTCATGTAGAGGAATTAAATGAATTTGAAGCAGGAGATGAAGATGAACTTCAAATTTTAAGTTTGTTGACTAACCCCCCTTATAATTCTCATATCCACAATAGCTTCAGAGTCATTATTTACTGCTAGTGGTAGAGGAATAGACTCGTATAGTTCTTCCTTGGTACCAAATACATTTCAAACTTTGATTTGTGGCACTGGTTGGGTTCAGACTCTTCACGGTATAAAGAAAAATCAAAATGTGATTTTCTTTGATTAATTATTTATTACGATATTTTTTAGTTTTATTTATTAAAATTTTATTTTATGATTATAGCCTGAGAAGAAGAGTGCAGAGATAATGCTACTAGCTACATGATTTTTCATGTTTTTCTCATCATGGTAATTTTAATATTTTTAACATATTAAGTAACTACTAGTGGAAGAGTATTTTTTTATCTGACAATAACTAATTTTATTTTTTTGTTTTTGTCATAAGTGGAGATTTTGCTCAAGCAATGACATATATTATTTTCTAGCATAAAGAGAAATAACTATAGTTTGAAAATTTATAATGGATTTAAGTGGAGATTTTTCTAGCAATGACATATATTTATAATGGATTTGTTTGTCATAAGTGGAGATTTTCTAGCAATGACATATATTATTTGCTCGGCTCGGCTCGATGCCACCCCTAGACTTGGCCTCAATATCTGAGTTGACTCGAGCAATACAAGAAACCCAAAAGATTAATATCCAAAAAAGATAAGAAAAGAAAAGAAAAGAGAATGAATGCCACAATCTCTTAACTATCAATACCCCTATTCACAATGCCGATGCTTTACACCATGCAGTACTCACCTCAAAGCAACAAAGAAATGTCAAAAGACAGAGCCATGAGTGTGGCATTCGATTTCCACATTTCATTATTACAAGCTTTAAGTGAAAATTTATCAGTATTGCATCTTTAATTCACCAGGCAAATATGTTCAGAAGAGTAATAAAATCTCTCATTCTCCAGGATCTCTCAACTGTTCTGCCAACGGCTTTGTTTTTTATCGTTTACTCGACTGCATTGGCAAATCTAATTTGAGAGATCTCCAAAGAAACACATCTCAAATTTAAAACGTATACTGTTAGATCCCTCACCTTGTGGAAAAAATGGCTTCGAAGTCTTTATACAATCCTCCTTGTGATTTTGCCTTTGAATCAGAAGATGAAGTCATCGACGAGCTCCCACTTCTCTTACCACTCCAAAACCCTCTCTTAGTCTGACTGCCTGAAGGGTCATTTGAGCCTCCGTCTTCTTTACTAAAGCTCGCTCGCGCCAAAGCTCTCAGTTGCTTCAACCAGGGCCTATCTGTTCCGCTTGTACCGGAGCTTCCGGAGCTCCTGGTTGGAGCACCAGAAGAACCAGTTTCACCTGCTTCTCTCTCTCCGCTACTTGAAGGCAAATTATCATCCCAGTTCTTTAGTAGTTTCCATGGGATCAGAAACAATAGAAGTCCAACAGAAACCATTTTTAGACCTGTACAGAAAGATCCATCAACTGGGCTTAACCGTAATACCTGTTTATATAAGGCATACCACTCATTGCCCATCTGAGCAATAAATCCAATCATGCACAACAAAAGCATAAAGATTCCAATTCTTTTTTCTCCCTCTGTTGAAAATTCCTTCTCCACTAGCGCTAGACAGGTTGCCAAAATTCCCACTTCAACTGCAACAGAGATAATCTCTACTAATTGCACCTTTTTCTTGATAAAAGGCTTTTTAAGAACAAGGAATAAGAGCTGAAAAGCTGTTATGCACAAAACAATTAACGCCGGAAATTTAGCAGACCCGTTATCTAGGTTAGCCCCAGAAACTATTCCAAGAGCAACCCTTCTTACTGATTCTAGTAAAGTGTAATAAATTCGGAGGATCCCAAAGAGTTTCTGAATAAAAGGTGCTTGGGCATCCTCTGTTTCATCATCAGAAGCTATGATTTGATCCCTTCGCTTGCCCGAGTTTGTACTAGCTATTTGTGATAGCATAAACTTCGGTGGCCCCCTGAGATCTTCAAATAAGGGACCTAACTTTGCAAGGTGAACAGAGTTTGGTTGATTTTTCCATGTCCACTGACCTCTTTTGCCAGGTCCTAGAGTTACTCGCACTATGTCTTGATACCAGTGGGACTGCTGTCCTTCTTGGTGAACCTCCTTGTACTGAAGTAGCTTCCCTAGTGTAATTCCAATTGAGACGAACAACAGCAACGATAACAGCAGAAATGATACAACACCCAGCAGCAGAATACCAACAACAATTCCTGAAGTGGATCCTCCTTGAAGTAAAAGAAGGGCAAAATAAACGTTGTCAAAACCCTAAAACTTTAGAACTGATAAGATAATGGAAATCATTCAGAAAACTTAATTGATAATACCTCTGATAACAGCAGCCGATGCCTGGCAAAGACATGGTAAAGCGAGGATTATCAAAAAGATCTCAAATCTTGGAAGTACAAGTGGCCCATAATTCTTCTGTTTGTCTGCACGCTTCCTTCTGAATTTAAGGATAGAAAGAATGAAAATATGGAGTAACAATAAGACTCCAGCGATCAGAGCTAGCCAAAACAAGTTCCTGTTGAATTGTTTCCACCTACGGCCCAGCAAAAGCAGTTGAATCCACAATTAAAAAGCAGCATAACAACAATCAACAGAATGGGAATGTAAAAGACATAAGATGGAATGCATTCAGAACTAAAGATCAGGCCAAACTACCCATTTGAGCTCTGCAAGTCCAAGATGATATCTGCTTCAGGTGAGATATTTTGGCTCTGTGTACAGAAGCTTGAAGTTATTTTTCCAGGCAAAGAAAAGAAAATTAGAAAAAATATATTTGTTGGAACATTGTGTACCATTTGAGCAGTCTTTTAACTTGCTTTTGGAATGCTAGAACTTGATTTAAAAAAAATTCAAAATAGAGTAGATGTAGTTGCAAAGATGGGCTTTAACCACTTTTTGTTCCCTTAAGCTTGTTTCATGTTCTAGCAAGCTGTGAAGGAAAGCACAGCAAACCCAAGCTTATAGTTTTTCTTTTGTTTACCTTCATTCACTTATAAGAGACTTATAAGAGCCTTGCATGATCCATAGAAAGAACTCTTGTGCTAATACCAAATAGAGGTAGGGGTTTTTAAGAGGAATGTGTATCAAATGTCTAAGTTTCTGGCATTCTAGCTAGCTGGAAATAAAAATTTCTTACAGCAAACCTGAATTGGACTATAACATTGCCAAATAGATTTGATTTAGGAAATGAGAGTTCTGAAAATTCCACTGGAATCAGAAAATTTCTGCTGTCTTGCATATTGAAAGGAACACAGAAACAAAAGAAAATTCAGTTTTGCACCTCAAAATACGACATGTACTCCATGGGTGTAAGTGGCAATCCAGATATAGTAGCATCAATTTCAGCAGTCTCTTTTCTCCATAGAGAATTTTTGAAAGAATCCAAGACTATATTTTCAGATACTTCCACTTGTGTCGAGACAAGGGGGCTATTGTCTACCATAATAGACTGGGTGTATCCAGATTCCCATGGGAGGTGAAGGTGAGGAATAACCCATTGTAGATGCTGAACAAATTCATAATATTCAACTGGAATTATTGGTGATAACCATTTAGAGAGTGCAAATATCTGTATGTGACTCGCAATTCTCTGTAAAACACACACACAAAAAAAAAAAAAAACCAGCTCAGCTTACATACACAACTGAAAATACTGTCTAATTTTTCACATAGAAAAATCATAAATATATTTTTTTTGGTTGAAGAGCTTTTTTGTCATACAAATATGTTTCTAGTTGGCTCAGATGTCACAAGAGAAGATGGTCTAGCTAATGTTCCCAGTGACTGCAGGCTTGCTGTTGAAATAGTAAGGAGTCCTGCAGCAACAGCTGTGATCCCAAAAGCAGTAGTCACGATTGTAGAGAGTAAGATAGATGTTATTGATGCAGAATCTGCCAAAAAATGAAAAAGTAGTTAAACGAACATATATCGAGAAAAGATGATTGTCGAAATTAAGGTTTTAGGTGGTGGAAGGAGAGAGACGTGAGATGGGGAGAAAAGAAGAGGTGAGAGATTGAGAGAAGAACCAAAAAAAGGCTCGTTGGGGTCATGCATGACCCCAGCCCCAGCTCTATTTAATGAATAGGGTTTGAGCAAAATTACAAAAATACCCTTATACATATATTTCCCTAACTGTGTATCCTATGTACATGAAATTTAACCATAGACATAATTCAAAGTATAGAACAAGATTACATATAGAAATAAAACTATGGAAGTAGTGAAATCACCAAAAATACCCCTAGACATATTTTCTAACATTCCTCCTCAAGCAGGAGCGTTTACATTCAGAAATCCTAGCTTGTTGCATAGTCCTCTCATGGAAGATTGAATTACTTGCAATGAAGATAGCTATCTGATTATCACAGAACATGCTCATCAGTTCACTCTGGTAGAAACCCAATTCCTATGACACTGATCTGACCCACATCTACTCACTCACTATGGGCCAAGCCTTGTATTCAGCTTCAGCACTAGATCGAGCCACAACATTTTGTTTTTTACTTTGCCAACCGATCAGGTTACCTCCTAAGAAAACACAATAACCAAAGGTTGACTTCCTGTCTAGTTTGGAACCAGTGTAATCTGCATAAGAGAAAACTTCAATCTTCATATGACCATTGGGTCTAAAGAAAAGACCTTTTCTTGGTGCTCCTTTAAGATACCTCAATATTCTTTTGTGCAACTTCTAAGTGTATTTTGCGAGGATGCTCCATAAACTGACTCATTACACTCACTGCAAATGAGATATCAGGTCTAGTAACTATGGCATATAACCCACTAACCTCTGACACTTGTGTTTTGTCATTTAATTCTATACTCCGACCATCATGGAGATCATGTCCTACTTCCATTAGAGTATCAGTTGATGCTCCCAACAAACCATCTTCCTTGAGCATATCAATTGTATATTTTTGTCGTGTCATCACAACTCCTTTGTTTTTTGCCACTTCAATGCCTAGAAAGTATATCAACGGCCCCAAGTCCTATGTATGAAAATGTACAGACAAATGAGACTTAGTGTCCTCTATATCGGAAATTTCACTCCCAGATAGAATAATGTTATCTATGTAAATCAATAGCACCACAATTCCGGATGACTTCTTCATTACAAATAAGGAGTGATCACAATGACTCCTCGAGAATCCCATAGATATCTTGGCTGAATTTTTCAAACCAAACTGGCGGACTCTATTGTAGCCCATAAATCGCCTTCTTGAGTTTACAAACTTTATGTATCTCCCTCTAAGCAACATACCCCAGAGGTTGCTCTATATATACTGCTTCTTCCAAATCACCAAACAAGAAGGCAGTTTTTATGTCTAATTGACATAGGGATCATCCTTGATTCACTACAACCAAGATCAAAATGTGAACAAAAGATAATCGTGCAATAGGAGAAAAGGTCTCAAACACATTTATGCCATCAGTTTGAGTGAACCCTCTAGCTACCAACCAAGCTTTATACTTCTCAATCGGACAGTTAGCATTATATTTTACCGTATAAACCCATCTGGAGCCAACAACTGTTGCCCCTAAAGGTAAATCACATAGTTTCCAAGTGTTTGATCTACTAATTCCTCCATTTCAACATCCATAGCTTATTTCTATTGGGGGGATAAAAGGGTTTCCTGCAGTGATGAAGGAATAGTGCAAATAGAGATAGACAAAAATAACTTTTTATAGTTGTCAGATAAGAAACCAAAAGACACCAAATGAGACAAGGGATACCAAGTACCTTTTCTGACACCTTTCATTAGTGCAATAGGAAGATGTAAGACACTAACCTCAAGATCCTTAGACGATTCAAAGTCATGGTCCGGTGTGAGAGAAGAATCTAGAGCCCGAGATGAAACTTCTTTTTTGCACTTATACACCTGCAAAGGTTTCTCAACAATGACAACTTTTGAAGGTCCAATGGGTTCATCAACTGGTATAGGAATAACAGATCTAGGGTCAGAAGGTACAATAGGAGCTAAGGGTAACGATGTAGATGAAAAAAGGGAACATCCTTGAAAAATGTAACATCTGCAGACACAAATGTTTTTCTAATAGATGGGCAAAAACATTTATATCCCTTCTGTGTTCGAGAATATCCCAGAAATATACATTTAACTGCTATAGGTGACAACTTATCCCTAGAAGGTCCCAATACATGTGCAGAACAAACACAACCAAACACCTGAGGAGAGATAGGAAATGATGGAACTGATGGTAAAAAGGACCTAAATAGGAATTTTACTTACTAAAATAGATGAAGGCATTCTATTAATAAAAAAAATAGGCAATAAGTACAACATCACCTCAGTAGGACTTGGGTACATTCATGTGTATCATCGTTGTCCTAGTAACTTCTAGTAAATAATGTTTTTTACATTCAACCACTCCATTTTGCTGAGGAGTGAAAATAAACATAGGATGTTTGATGAATAATTCCTTGGTTATGACAAAAATATGAAATTTATGATTCAAGAATTCAAGGCCATTGTCAATATGTAAAATAAGGAATGAGGCAACAAACTGATTCTTTATTTCATTGTTAAAAAAATTGAATATAACAAAGGCCTCAAATTTTTCCATGAAGAGTAAATCCAAGTGCGTCTACTAAAATCATCAATAAAAGAAATAAAGTACTTATAACCAAACTGACTAATCATAGGACAAGGACCCCAGATAACAGAGTGTATAATCTCAAACATATGACTCAATTTGTAAGGTGAGACTGGAAAGGAATTTTTGCAATGCTTGCCAAGTTGACATGACTTGCACTAAAATGAAAGACCAGAAGAAAACTTTGGAAAGACTTGAATCCGTTTTGCTACAATTGGATGAACTAGCCACAAGTGCCATTGTAGAGGAGAATATGTTGAGTGTAATGCTTGAATATTATCTAGTTGGTGGCTCTCATGAGCGGAACCAATCATCTTCGTCATTGCAAGATCCTTAAAAACACAATTAGTAGGATAAAAAGTGAGAGAACAATTCATAGATTTGGCTAGCTACTAACAAATAACAAATTTAAAGGAAACTTGGGGACAAGAAACGCTGACTGAGGAGATAAGGAGGCTGGAGTGACATCACCTACTCCTTGAATAGGAGAGGTAGATCCATTAGCTAGATTGACATGTTTTATATATAGAGACTCCTTCAAATAAAAAAACAATGACAACATACTTGACATATGCCTAGAGGCCCTTGAATCAAGAACCTAGGATGGTGATAAGTGAACATGATAAGCTGGTATACCTGCGCTAGCACCAGTAGGAGTAGGAACATGGATGGAAGCATGAGCTACAAATGCAAAAGATGGGGTTATAGAATTTGGAGTCATATGCTATGTAATCTACTGTTGCTACTATATCAGATGTTGCATCTCATCTAAAGCTCCTGGTGTAACAGAGGTAGAAGAGTCGGAAAGACCACTTCCACTATCAAGAGTGGTGGAATTAGCCCATGCCAGTTTTCTAAACTTAATCCAGCACCTGTCAGAATAGTGGTTATTTCGTCCATAGTGAACACATTTTCTTTCTGACTTACCATCACCATGGCCTCTACCTCAAACTGAGCCCTCTCCACCTCGGCCTTTGCCAATACCCGTGCGACCTCTAGAGGAGTTTGGGGGGGCTAATGTAGTGTCTGAAGTATTAAAAGCAATAGCTTCCATTATCTTTGCCAATACTCATGCGACCTCTAGAGGAGTTTGTGGGGGCAGATGTAGTGTCTGAAGTATTAAGAGCTATAACTTCCATTATCTTGCCATATTTACCTACTTTGGGTACCATAGTCTTCTCAGCCCTCACAATGCGATTAAAGGTGGCACAAAGAGTAAGTATCTCATCAAAGGCTAATACTTGAGCCTTTATCCCATCAAATCCATGACCTAACCATCATGAAATTTGCAACCAACAACTGATTGTGTTGTTTCCTCAATTCCCTTTCATCTGTAGTAGGTGGATGATACACATCAATCTCCTGCCACATACCAAGGAATGCATTGTAGTACTCTATGATAGTTCTATTTCTTCTTTTCAGCCCAAAGAAATCAATATATAGCTCATAGACTCGAGAGATTACTCTCCTGAGCATATAGAGACTTTAGGGACAGCCACATAGCCTTTATTGTCTCACAGTTCATCACTTGATTTCTCCCTTGATTTCTCAATGCTATTGACAATCCAAATCATAACTTCGCTGTCCTCTGCCTCCCAATCATCATCTGTAGGAACCAAAGAATCATCTCTAATAATTTTATCTTATTTCTACCCTTTAGATACATTATGACAAATTTAGCCCGATATAGATATTAGACCTTGTCAATTTCTTAGATGTAATCATAATAACGTTTTTTCCATCATATCCTATATTCTCTCTAGATGGAGTATAAACTTCCCCTGAATCAACCACATTATTGATGTAGGATCACAAAATAACCAATTAATATTGCCAAAAAATTTCCAAATATATCACCAGAGTGGGCCCCACCTCGCAGAATTAGGGTTAGGGCAAAAACTAGGATGGGCGCACTACAATAGTTCAAGAAACCAACACAACGCTTCAAATTCAATGAGAATAATATAAATTACCTCTCAATTAGGGCTGAGGTCAGCTAAATCTAGGATGACACAGGCACAATAACAGGGATGGGTGACACACATCCCAAAAATCTTCAGTAGAGACACACTTAGGGCAATTAAATCATAGAGGATCACTCAGTGATCAATAGAAACTAGTAACCTTAAGGTTATGGCAAAGAAAAAGAGAAAAAGTTTGAACTTTTATGAACCAATAACTGAAGAACTGGTAGAACCCTTCTTCTAGTAAGTCGGCCTCTTCAAATCTGATGGAAAATTGTAGTAAGGTGCTCCCAGAAGTGATCTATTGCATTGATACCATGTAGAAATTAAGTTTTTAGGTGGTGAAACGAGAGAGAAGGAGAGGTGAGAGATTGAGAGAAGAACCAAAAAGAGGCTCGTTGGGGGTGCTCTATATAATGAATAAGGTTTGAGAAAAATTACAAAAATATCCCTATACATACAATAATGCTTATTCTCCTTATATCTCCCTAACTATGTATCCTATGTACATGAAAAATAAACCATAGACATAATTCAACGTATAGAACAAGATTACACATAGAAATAAAACTGTGCAAGTGGTGAAATGACCAAAATACCCCTGGACATATTTTCTAACAATGACATTCAGCGTTAGAGATGCCATCATTAATGATATTCCTAGAATTGCAAGAAACTCTTTTTTATAAAACTTGGCAAAACATGCTAGGTAAATTGTCAGTCACAAATGCACATTCAACAAAAGAAGTTACACATAAATCAATAATGTAAGTATCTACATATAATGAAGTACTGGTCTTCCCAGTTTTAAAATGTCTTCAAGTTAAGCAACAAATCTTCAAACTAATATATGGTTCAAAAATAAACTGGCTGTAGTAGCAGGAGACTGGGATAAGAAAACAAAGACCAAACATTCTACTTGTAGCATTCCCATATGCTCCCATGACATGAATGAGTGAAACCAATTTTAAAATGAGAAAGAAAAACCTAAGCAGAAAGTCCTATTGAAGCAGAGAAAAAGCTTTATTACAATGCTTCACGTGTAGGATATTTGATGCAAAATTCCTATTTCCTGCCACATCCCTTGTTACATTTTCAGGAATATCAACAGATACAATGTCAGCATCAGCATGTATATCTGTGACATAAACTCTTTGATTTACTTGATGAAATCTGCAAAAAAGAATAGAGTACATTACAATAAATGCAAACAAAGTTCTCAGCCATATAACATGCTTAATGACTACCTCATCCACTTTTTTTTTATGTGAAAAAAATAGTCAAATTTTGAACAGGACGGACAAAATCACTTGCCTGAGTAAGTGTCCTCCCAAAACAGATATGTCTGAGGGTTTGAACTCAAAAACTGGTTTCCCAAACTTTATTATGACAGGAATTGTGCGTTCATTAGTCCTCTGATTTCTTGTTGTACTGAGCTTTACTGATGGTCTTCGGGAATCTATAATATAATGTTTCCCAGAAATATGAGATCACATATTCTAATCACCTATCAGTGTCCAGGCAGCTAAAGCATACAAAATATGAGATATTTCAGCTATTGCAAGCTGTGATGTCCAAGTGAAGGTACCGCAGACAAAATATGAAAAATAAAATTATCTACATAATTGTTGTTTCATAACTGTCGCTCTTTGTTTGTTCTTCTTCATGATGATAGTGTTTGTCATATTATGTTATACCACAAATTTTATTTCTCAACAATGAGATGGTGCCTACCATAAAGGAAAGTGGTAGAGTCCGTTGGCAGAACAGGAGTCCCTTGTCTACTGATTATAGAGCTTGTGTGAACGCTTACAGTCACAATAGCAATGCCAGAAACATTTTGCAACTGAAAAGGCAAGAATGTATATCAGAAGTCAAGAGAAATAATTGAACCAAATGGGAAACATGATGATAGAGTAAAGGCAGTAGAAATCTCAAGAACTTTAGATGATAATTTTACATAATCACATAAATAGAATAGTTCCCTTATCAGTTATATTCATCCTTTCAGTACTTGCAAAACATAAACACCATAGTCAACCTTTCAGTTCCACCTAACACTAAGTATACTGATTGTGCATGTTTAGTTAAGCTACTTCAACTATCTTTTTTAAACAACTTAAGTTACCCCTCAGAATGATCCAAACTAAGAAACATGACATGTATCCCTCACATTGCTGATATGATTTACAATTACTCACAAGATAAGAAAATCGTCGATTCCCCAAGGTTTTTCCATTGCTGGGAAGAAGGAAGCCTGTAGTTGTGTGAATAACACTTTGAATTTCAGCAGATGAGTTGAGAACAGGTTCTGAGAAATACAAATAAACCTTCAGATTATTGTTGCTATTAGTTGCCTCAACCATTCTTATCGCATTGTTGAGTTGAATCAACTTTTCTGGGATGTGGGTCCTCAAGCTCAGATATACATTCCTTCTATCTGGAAAATGTGGAGCAGTCATTAAGTACATTGCAAAAACAATAACTCAAATTCCATGAACTCGACAAACTCAGGCTACTAACTGAAGGATGTCTTTACAGGTGAGCCAGTCCAAAACTTTCCATGATCAAATGTGACTGTCCTCATTACTTAAAAAAGTTTACACATAAATATACATGCTTTTAATTCAACTGCAATTTAAAGATAATTTTGTCAGAAGCAAAACATTTGGATAGTCCAACTGCAGCAATCTTCAATAAGTATCTTGTGGTTAGTTACTCATCCACAAATTTATGCCTCAACTTCTTTTCATATGGAATATATCCTAAAATTCTCAATAAACTCATCTTTGCACAAATTGATTATTGTCTTACATTCTTAATATTGAAAACAGTGATTCGAAAATATGACTGGATAAAAAGAATAAAAGATAATATATTAAACGTAAATAGCATTTTCAGAAAAGAAACCATGCTAGGCTTCAGACAGAGTCCAATCTGAAAGAATGGAGAACTGGACATACCAAAATGTACAAAAAAACTTGAATTTGTTGTTCTTGTAAACCTGTTACCAGCAGTATCTGTACAGAAATCCTTGTCCATTACCAGCACCAGCCGTCCATATTCTATGTCAACAGATAATCCCACAAGCAGAGAAAACTTCAGGTTTGGTTGAAGAATTTTGAATGTGGACGGGATAACTTGGCCAGCACCATACACAAGAAGCTAGACAGGATCCAAACAGAAATCTCAATATTAATGTTCATCCCATTTAATAAACAACACTAATTGTCAAATCAATATGGTCACAATAATTTTATTTCCGCATAAGTTAAAAGGAGCAACTAAGCAAGTGGTTTGCATAAAATTGACAAGAAAGACACCAAAGATTAAGATGATAAAATTTGATGAGGTTAGTCAACCAGCAACTCACATTACAAGAATTGACAGAGGAGCACCTGAATCCACCTCCACCAATGCATGGTTTACTAAAAGAAATATCTACAGAAACATTTAATGCATTTGTGAAAGAACTTTCAGCTGAAACATATGCAGTAGGTGGAACAGTATCTGCACAAAATACAACACGAAAATTAGTTGAACAAACTGATTTGACCACAATAATTTCATATTTCTCAGTTTATTCATAATTATTTGCAGGTTCGTAATGATAACAGAAAATTCATAAATCTAAAGGATAAAGAGAATGTTCTCAACCAACAGTCCAGTCATAGCTAGCACAGCTAACTCCATGCGATCCATTTGCGCAGACCTCAAAGGTGTGGTTCCCATCACGTAGGCTTGTGTAAGAAACTTTTCTAGCCTCACAATTCAGAGATGTTTGATTGTCAAGCTGCTTGTTGCATACATGCAAGGTTAGAATCGAGATCATTGAACCCATCTGGAGAGTCACCTCCATGGTAATAAATTATTGGCAAGAACAAATTATACAAGTGGATTACTATTCAAAATACTTATAAAAAAAGGAACATTCAACAATTGGCACTTATGCTTTCTCACGAAGACAGGCAACGTGATCTCATTATCTCTCTGCATTACCATAAATTTCTTCACACACAAAAATACTGTTCTAAATCACCTAAAAACAATCTAATAATAGAATTTCAAACATCTTTCTTGAAATAAATCAAACGTATGCATCATAAAGGCCCCAAGAATGCACATAACGTTGGTTGCACTATAATATCTGTTGCAAGAGTTAATCCACCATTTGCAAGCCAAGTTGCGCATGCTCAGATATTTTAGAAACATTAGAGGCAAATAAATACATAGAAGTGGTAATTAGAGCTATCCAGTTTCTTGACCTAACAGCAATTTTACTTCAACAAGCAGTATTGTCTTTCTAGTTGATTCACAGGTGAGGATGCTGAAGCTCCACATTAGCAAAAATAGTTTCTAGGCACAATGCATGCATTAGTATTTCATGGAAAGGTTCCAAAACAGTCTATTTCAAGTTTCTAGACAGAAAAAATGATTACAGAATTTTCTATCATTTTCCTTTAGATGACTTCAGAGTTCAGACACTTCCATGCACTATAGTAATCTCCACAAATGAAAAGCAGAAAATTTTGGATACATGCAACCATTTGCAGTAGAATCAGATACCTATAAATATTATAACAAAGATTTCCCGACTCGAACGTCCAATATGAATGAAAAGAATCATTCATTAGCTCTTTACAACCGGAAACACGAGATTATTAACAAAAGCAAAGGCAGTAAACTAGCAAAAAGGAAACATCATTATGACTACAGAATAGATTCCACAATGCAAAGTCCTGTTTCCCGACAAGGTAAACAACAGAGTAATATATACGTAATTTCGACCATAATTTTCAGTAACGTCAGCTGGTTGGAAGTAATAAAGAGAAGAAAACACCATGATTTTTTTAATAGCGAAAACACCATGAATGTTGGTCAGAGACAGAGAGAGGGAGCACCAACCTTGCATTTGAAGCTACAATTCCTGCAAAGCTGTCCAGTCTCCTCCACCACAGCTTGAAACCTAAATGTCACTCTGTTTGTCGATGTTAAAGACTGAGGACCACTCAAGAACTTCACTGCTACCTCGCCGTGAGCCCTCAAGCACAAAACCGCAAGAACCCAGCAGAGAAAAATCAGCCATGAGACTCTGCCCTTCATACCCATTTCGGAAGATCGAGTTCCAAATATTTCAGCCACATTACATTCTCACGACATTGAGTGGAGAGTCACAGCTTTATCTAGTGAGCGGCATGAGAAGAGCAATAAATACATTGGTCGTCCTGGTCCAGAAAGCTGGAGCAGAACCTGGAACAAGAACTGATGATAATGATGAGATAACTGTGAGGGGGAAACGGAGTGGTGGTGGGTGTTGATGGGTGGTTCTTAACAAAAAAAATGGCGTAAATTCGCTACCGCTGGCTGTGTTAGCGATTCTCACAGTTTTCATTTTCAAAATGTAGATAGATAATCCTAAAATAATGTGAAGAAGACAGTCAAGGCGACAGCAGTCAATGCTCCATTTCTACTCAGACGTTTGATTCCAACATGAAGTTACCCAGAGTCACCCCTACAATAGGCCTCTTCTGAAATCACCATTATTTTCCTCCATAAACCCATTTACACAGTTGAGCCTATCTTGATTTGTGAGTTACTAGCTAGATAAACTACTTTTTGTTTGAAAATTAACAGAGACTATCTGACAAGTAGTACTACTGAGCAATTTACTGTTGTTGCCTTGCCTTCGCCGTTATTACAACTCATTGCTAGTCGTCCTGAATTAAATGCATGGGGGGGGCTACTCAATAGATGATAAAGTTCTACGCTTAACCAACATTAATTGAAGAACAGGGATGCAGCAAGAGGACAAGGTACTCCGAGCTGTATAAAACTTTTTGTTCTTATTAGTCTTTTATGCAACTTTTCGATGCACTGGGCGCTCCTCCAGCAAACATAGCTGTAACAGACGTGACATTTTTTAAATTACTACTTCGGATTCCATCCTTTAGGATTAAAGATAGAAACATAGAACCAGTCGCACATGGTGCTCCCTTCTTCAATTCCGATATACTAAGAGACTCCTGTTTTTTAAGTGTCTGTGTGTGAGGTTTAAAGTTCAGCAACAAGAACATTGTCAAGTTGACTTCAGCATTATTAGACAGAACAGGGTATATGAGAATTTATTTAAAGAGATGTAGTTCGGGATTTTGTATCTGGGGTACACCCTCATTGATTACAAAGGGAATCTCACTCTTTGAAAACTGAGAAGCGGAGACGTTGGGAAGGAAAATAGCCTCAAATCCTTTATCACTTTAGGAGGAAAAGTTGCCGTCCTCCTGGCCTCACATGTTTAAAAACCCGTATCACCTCATGTTTCAGTTCCATAAAAGATCAGATAAGCAAGCTAGGTTGGGCCAGTACTGTCTTGATAACAAACTGACAAAAAATATAATAATGATAATAACAGGTAAGGTTGCATCCTGGCTGATTTTATTTGGCCTGTCCTGGTTCTTTATTTATTCGACAAGCCACATGTATCGACATACCGGTCGGCTTTGCTAGCGGAAGCATCACTTGACGCTCCTTGTTTCTGGTTCCTCATCGGGCTTCACGTGTCAACAGAGATTAATTTGTCAATCAACCACAAAGCACTAAAAGATGAATTACAGATGGAAATGCTTAACGTTTCCATATACTTGACTCTATCCATGTAAATTCTTCAACAAAAATTCATGGCCTATCATTTAACACTTTAAATCCTCCAAACAAGATACTTGTCAAAAGTAAGGTCGATTCAAACCTATATGATAGTCTTGGCTTCCCGCAAATAATCGGTTCTTTAAAACAAAACTGAAGTACACGAGCCATCAACCAGCAGTTTGTAATGAACATCTTTTGATCAAAGCAGATCTGTGAAAATTTCTCGATCCAAAGACCACATTGTTGGTGAATGGTATCACTTCGATGCACTGAATTTGTTTATTTCTGTAAATGATAACCTCGGTGGAGACCACTCAGACAACTGCAGCAGGAGGTCCCAGGAGCTTGCCAGCTAAATTCTGTGCGACAGCATCAATGAAGTCTTCGGTGCTTAAGTAAAATTCCCTGGAGACTCTGCTTCACAAGGCCACACTTTAGCCTAATGTGTAGATCTAATGATGATGTAAATAAATAAATAATCATGAAATAGAAAAAAAGTGCAGATGATTACAGACTTGGGGCCATGGATCAGAAGAGCAAGATCTTTGGTCATTTTGCCTGACTCCACTGTTTCCACACAAGCTGTCTCTACCTTGAGTGCAAAATTCATCAATTTCTCGTGGCTATCAAGTTTTGCTCTGTTAATCATTTCCGGGAACAGTGAAAAAAATTAGCATATACAAATCTATTCTCTCAAAAAGAAGAAAACCATATTAAAAATTAATCACGAGGTGTCAAAACAAGAACTTTGGTGTGTCAGCAGATATTAAATAGATTTTACACGTCCAGTGTAGCAAGGGAAAACAAAAAGTGAGAAAAATAGAAGGATGGCACACCAACCAAAAAAAAAAAACATAAAGGGAGACCTACTAAGATGTCTCAATAAGACATTCCAAAGATCCTGAAGAGTATCAGTGCTTCCAATAACTCAACCGCTCAAGATAGGAAAGTTCTTGATAAGCTTTTCACCATTGACAACTCATGGATATATTCAATACTAAAACAATTCCCTTCCTCAAAGACCAGCTTAGACAGATACTGTGGCCTTTCGGATTTATTCATTGGGTTTTTATCAAGGCAGTGTGTATGTTAAGCATATTAAGCACTGACTCAAAGTACTATTTAAACTTGTTGACGTTTCATGATTAGAGCAAACCAGTTATGCCATCTGGGATTATACTCCTCTGACGATGATACCTGTGCTGGAGCCCCCGAGTCCAAGCAAATATAGATGCAATGCTGTTTGTACTAGTTTCTTGTCCTTTTTTATACAACCGAAAGTGCCTAGTCACGGTGCCATGAGCAGCCTCAGCCTCCAATGTCTTCCCATCAGAAGATAACTGTGGCAGGATCCAAATAAATTCAACATAAAAAAAAGTAAGATACAATGAATTTTATTAACACATACAGCAGAAGCTAAAAGAAATTGAAGATTACCAGTACAGAAGTCATCAAACCCAGAGAGCCAAATCCTGCATTTATCAAGAGAAAATTTAAACAATCAAACAGAGTTTGCTACTGGAAAAAAAAAAAAAAAAATTGATGGTGCTAATTTCATCCTAATGCTCCATTTTGAGTGCTCCAAACAAGTCTGAATTGCCATTATCGGATATGCATGGAGGATAGAAGAAAAATCCTGAAGTTCCAACATGCTTTCTAAGACAATTTTGCCTTAGGCACTTTTTGAAATACTTACAAGGGTAACCGGCAAACACAGCACGATATATTCAGCTTGAATACATTAATAAATATTTACTCTTCCATTAATTTGTCAGTGTTCAAACAGGTACATGGCAATCAAGTTCAGAAAATTCATCTCATTGTTGCCAGCTAAGAAAAATCTGTTGATTTTTTTATTTTTTTTTTGGGGAGGGGGGGTAAGGATGAGAGCAGTGGTCGAGCTTGAGGTCCTGGGTTAAGTCTCACTGAGGAAAGGAGTGTGGTATGCCTGTGTAATCAACATTAAAATAATAATTAGAGCTACATGGTAACATAATAGATTATGTACCTTGAGCGAGAAAATCACTTTGGACATCCCCGTCATAATTTTTGCAGGCCCATACATATCCACCATCACTTTTTAGTGCATACGCCACCATGTCATCAATTAACCGATGCTCATACCTAGATGATATATGACATCAAATTTGCTACCAAAGATTACAGCAAAGTTGGGTGATACAGACGTAGAAGTGTAGATTCACCAGCAGGGGTGCCACCAACCATATGGATTGCTCTTCAAATTTGTCCTTCCATCTCTCTTCATACACCTCCTGAAAGATATCCTTGAACCTGTAAAAAGTTCCACCAATCAAATGCTTCAGTTGCGTTTCTGAAAATACATCAATAACATAGTTATTGTAATTGACTAAAACAGGTGAAAGCACATCGAGTGTGGCTATCAAAACCACTACAGGGAAAGGTGAATGAGCAGGTCTCAAATAGAAGATGGATGAAAGAGTTTGACATAAACAGGAGTAACTCAATTATGCACCCATTCAAACTACAGTGTGCTGATCACACATTAACAACTTGAATTTCAGCCTTGATTCTACTCTTCAATAAAACATGGAGACATATGACATCCAATGAGTACATATAAAAACCCAAGATTACCTGCCATCATATTTTTTCAAGATTGTATTCTTGGTGCTTAAGTAAAGAGGCCATTTCTTTCCATATGCCATTGCCATTGACGACTCAGCAAAAGCTCTAATAGACTGCAAATTAAAAAAAAAAATCAGTAAAATTCAAACAGAACAACACAAATACAGATTATCCAACCCAAATCCAATATAACCATACCTCATCAACATTATACATGGACAATGCAATTCCCGATCCTTTAAAATCAAATACATCAAGTTCCACTGGAACAGTTCCATCCTCTGGAACTGAAACATAAAAAAATAAAGAATGACAATAACAAAGAGAAAACACTTAACATAAACCTCTATGGTTTTTTCAATTTTAATAAAGAAACTAATTTTTCATGAGCTTACCAAAGACCATCTTAAGCTTTCCAGGTCCTCCAATGACCATGTCAGTTGCACGATACTGATCCCCAAAGGCATGTCTACCTATGCAGATAGGTTTCTTCCAAGCTGAATGAGTGAGAGATCATTAGATATAAGCAGGACATGAATTCAAGACTGAAGAATCATAAAGTGTAAGTAGGACATTGCCTGAAACAATCCTGGGTATATTTCGGCAAACAATGGGCTCACGGAACACAGTTCCTGCATCAGACAACACAATAACCATCTGATAAGAATTTATTGAAGAGAAGATATGGAAGAGTCTTTTTTTGAGAGTCTTACATCACTCTCACAGTAAAAAGTCTCATAGAGACTAAATTAATATGTTGGAGTCTTACAAGAGTCTCACAGGAGGATGTCTCATAGAGGAGTCACAGTTAAAGGTATTTTAGTTATGTCAGTCTTCTACTTATATTCAGTAATGCAATTGTTCTAAAACTTATTTTTTAGTGTTTAACTTTGGGTATAACTAGGACAAGGGTAGTTTAATTGTAATTGGATTCTACTTATTTCCTCCATTATAAATAGATACTTATGTACTCAAATTACATAAGTTAGTGAAGTTTTTCTCTTTTCCAGAAATTCAACAAAATTAATAGAAGACAGCAGATAAACCATTGCAGCCCACCATGAGAACCCAGCAGCATCCAAATCAGACTAAACTCAGATGTTAAAACTATCTGATAAACTTAGCATATACTGATAAAAGATTCCAAAAAGAGGTAATCATTCTCTTTTGTTTGTCTATAAAATATATTATGATTACAAGAAAGGGGGAATCAATCCCGAAGTTAAACTTCCAAACCTGCTGTCCAGTTGCAAAGATATGACCCATGATTAACGTAACCAATTTCTGGACCAGTAAGATTCAGAGATTTATTGCAACAGTTAGAAATGTAAAAAAAATTAAATTTAGTTTAAAGAGTGCAGAATTTTTTTTGTTTTTAAAGGATGACTTGAGATTAAACACATTATTATGGAATTCTATGAAACTCATTCAAGCACAAGAACTCCATTCGTTGGTAACCTCAACACAAGATGTGATGTCTGGGATGCTAACACCATATGTCTCGTATTTATGAGTAACACAAGGGTCATCCAAATGTTAATCTAGGATGCAGCCAAAACTGAATAGGATGGATTTTCAACACTATCAGTGCACTCAATGCATTTATTTTAAAAATAACCCCCCCACCCCACACACACACACAAACATGACAATGGCAAGCAATTTTTTTAAGAACAGGAACAAGAACCAGAACAAAGAACCCCCAAAAAGAAATACAAGAAAGAAGGAAAAGTACACAACAAAGAAAGAATCAAGAAACATTACAAAAATCTTAGATCAGAACAACAATTGCATGATTTGCATGTCTAAGAGCAAGAATGACCAACATTGAGGCGTAAAATAGCAACTATTACCAACATCATGTAGTCAAAAGGCAACTACTTAAATTTACAGCAGTTACTGAGAGATTCACAGAAGATCTACTCAGAGTTATAAATGAAGTAGGAAAACATAAATCGTTTTTTGAGAGAGACAGAAGGAAATGACAAGGCACAAACCATTTAATATGTTTCTAATGGTCCCATTGGGGCTCCTCCACATAGACTTGAGCCCAAACTCTTTAACCCTAGCTTCATCTGCTTCAATGAAACAAAATGGTACAAAATTATCAGCTCGTAAAAGAATGCATACAAGTAAATGAAGAAATTTTGTTATTAAAAATATACCCTAGCTTCATCTGCTTCATTGAAGCAAAAGGGTACAAACCTATCAGCTCAAGTAAAGGAATTTGTACAAGTAAATGAGGAAAATTTGTAATTAAAAATCATATAAAGTGATTCAAGAGCAGCTAAATAGTATAGGCAATGTGAAAGGTGCACACTTAGTGTGAAGGGAAGGTATAAATCCAGTCTCCCTATGGGATTTACCAAACTCAGAGGTACCAGACACCGACTTTCCAAGAAAAACACTAGGGATGCCATTTTACTGTTGAAGTCGGTTCTATTTATTTTGTCTACAAAATTTAAGCATTTGGCATTTTATTTGCCATTAATGACCTTTTCATCCACTTAAACATCACAAAGCCAAGAACAACTCATAGAAAAGCTTTTTCACATCAATAAGTAACACAATATGTTGAATCATCAGATTCTCACAAGTTTAGACTGCTAATAATGAAATAACACATTATCAGCAAGTATGCATGGGAAGGAAGGTCTTAGAACACAAATTTATCTAGTGCCAGAGACATATATTAACCCAAAATAACTATTAAAAGTAAAAACTCAACAAGTTGACTGACCAGGGGTAATAGTTGCACATTTCACAGCAACATTATACCTGCATAACGAAAGCAAAATCTTTATGAAGAAAAAAGTAGTGATTAGCAATTTTGATGCAGGAGTTTGAAATTCAATGGAACAGTTTTCAATACATAACCACAATATCATAACGTTAAAGAGATATCCATCCAAAGTCTGCTGTGTAGGGCCGCTAATGCACACCCAAACAGCTGCATGGTGAAGACCTCAGACAGTCATACTTAATTAACTCTTTTTGAACTTCATAATCCCTAGGTTAGATAGAATAACCAGCTCTGCCACCTTATAACTCAAAACAACAAAAATGTTAAAATAATCTGTGGGTAGTTTATATTTCATTAATCGCTCCATCAAATTGGACAAGGTTTTTTCTGTAGTAAGAAAGAGAAGAGAAAAAGGAGTTCAATAAAGTTGCAAAAGACACATTATGTACAGTTGACTGAGACTGGCATTGGAAAAGAAAATAAGGTTGAGACGAGGCAATGTGTCTTGGGGACACCCAAGACAGACACGTAAAACTAGTTGGAACACTTCCTTTCGGGATACATAAATACGGCCAACCTGTGGTCAAAGTTCTCCTCCCACAAACATGGAGAATTGGAAATACCGAGATTAAAAGCCTTCAACAAAAAATTAAGCAGTACAGGATTATGAACACTGGACAATATCACGGCCCAACTTACTTAAGGGTAGCTTCAGCACTTTCCACCGTAACTCTGTCATCAGTTGCGTCACGATTCAGCAGTCCTAAATCGAAATACTTTATATTCAAATCCAAATATGGAAAGATAAGCTGCAGTCAAATGAATTTACATGAATTAGAACCCAACTTGAAATAACCACATGCCATAAAAGGAACCAAACAAAGAACTATCAAAGCCAACAGAAAATACAAAGCCAACTAATCTCACCTTCTCTTTTATCATTCTCCATATAATTCTTGTCATTTCATCACCTGCAAGAACTCATAAATATCTATTAAGTAAAGTTGATACAAAAAACAGAAAATGGTCAAAGACAAGATGTACATCAGAATTTCTGAAACTACCGTCCATTTCAACGATAGGATTCTCCACTTTGATCTTTCCCACCGCAGTAGCAGAAGCGAAGCAGCGCAGGGAACTATTGGCGAAGCTACTAGAGGTATTAGGGTTTCTAAGACGCGCTCCATTGAATAAACTACTTCGAGAAGACGTGAAGTATTTAGGATTTTTTGAGAGCTTGAGGGAGGACGATGACGGAGAATAGACGACGGCGGTGTACATGGCTCGGGTGAGCAAGGTCCGCATTCGTAGTACGGGGATAGTGACGCGAAATTTAAACGGAGGGAAGAAACGGAAGCGAGACTGGAGCGAAGCTGATATAGCATTTAAAAGCAGGGTATTAACGCACAAAAAGGACGAGTTTTCGCTGTCATGGGCGGCCGTCTCTAGCCGTTTGCCCAACTTCACTGGATCAGAGCCGTGAGACTAAACTAGTATTAGACATGGGCAGTTTATAGCCCAGCACTAGCTAATAATTAAAATGTCCAATTTTTTTAATCAACAAACTGGAAATTTGATCTTCATCTTTATCTCATATATGTACATAATTTTCATCCTTGAAATAAGTGTTGGTGTGGATAATTCATGTTCGAAATCTTCGAAATAGGGTGTTAGTGCGGACAAGTTCATCTTCATCTTCATTTTCATCTTCATCTTCAAAATTTAAAACCATTAATTTTATTAATTATAAAAATAAGTTAAGTAAACAAAGTATTTGAGTTAACAATATTTTAATTACCACTATTAAGTCACTAATACAATAGAGTAAATAAAAAATAAATATAATTAATTAATAAAAAAATATTATGTTAATAACATAAGATAGATTTTTTACATCGTATTAATTAATAATATATTTTTACAAAATTAGAAGTAATTAATTAATCATATGCATATTTTAATTATATTTTATTTACCAGATACTTAAATATGAAATTTAATATGAAGTATATTGGCCTGGGTTGACTCAGTTCGGTCTACTCGGTCCGACGCGAGCCTTAGCTTACTAGGCTGACGCTGATTAAATTTTCCTTACTTAGAAAAATTTAATCGGAACCCGTCTTCTTCCTTCTGCAGCTCCTGAACATTGCGGCCGTTGGTTGCGAAAGCGGATCCTTTCCTCACGGCACCGACGAAGGCAAGCAACAGTCGTCTCCTACCTCTCTCACGGCACCAATGGAGTCGCCTGTTTTGCTAGTGGCAAATCGCAGCCCATTGGGGCTTCGCCGCCTGGAGATTTTTCGAGACAGAGGGCTTTCGAAAACGTGTAAATTGCTGTTTCTCAGCCCCCCGGAACAGAGACCCCTTGCTGAAATTTTGCCTACGACGCCCACGAAATCTCTTGCTTCTCCGGTGACAAAGAGAGGGAGCAACGATGTCAGGAGCACAAGGAGACGAGAGAGGGGGTACGGGAGAGAGGGAGGAAAAAAGGGAAATGAAGACGCGCGAGAGAGGGGGGTGCAAGGAGAGAGAGGGGGGAAAAAAAAACCATGCTGTCTGCGTCCTTCATCTTGAAGAAGATAAAAAATGGTCTTCAACGAGATGGAGGATTTTAAAACGTGGAGATAAAGGACTGCTTCATCCCCAACATCCAAATAAAATATCATCTGCGCTCCACTAACGACTCATGCGATTGATCTTCATCTCGGACTTCAAGTTGACTAACCTCCCCTAAGTATCGAAATCTTGGTGATTCACCCTATTTGGGCTCAATGCACACACCCATTCAAATGTGACCCATATGGAGAAACAAGAGATATGTTAAAACAAGACTTCTCTTGGTTCAATAAATGGGACTTATTCACACAATGACACTGTTGTCTAAAGGATATTAAATTTCTCAAAACGAAAAAAATGGAACATGAAACCGAGTACTCTTTATTCTTCAACAAATTCCAACCCAATCTTAAGGACAAGGAGATGGGATTTATGAAGCAAATTGTTAGTTAGGGAACATTTGTATTGTCACATGAAAAACTTATTAGAATAATCATAATCTTTAAATTCGAATCTAGAATTTGCATTATTCAAGAAGATTAGGATTCGGGATACGGGATAAATACCGGATCCATTCCGAACGATCGTCTTTTTGTTGCGAAATCACTACGACGAATAGATGAATGGTTTTATGATCTTCCTCCACTAAATCACTTTTATTCTACTTCGGGACGGTCGTCTCTCTTTCAGATGGGGAGAAGAGAAACTGTATTTTGATTTAGTTTTCAGGGACCACAACCATAATATTCTATTTATATTGTTTAATTAGGATTCTTATAATTCCCTAATTAAGATATATATGGGTATCTACTCAATTGGCCCATATTCCTTCTTTAGCTGTTTATGGGTTTACCAAAATTAGACCACTTAATTTCAAATATAATTAAATATTTAAATAATTAAATATATTGCCCAAATTAAATTAGAAAACATGAGTTTCCTAACAAACAATATGATGGGAATTTTATTATTTTTATTTTTTACTAATTTTTTTTGGTGTTATGTTTATATTGTAAATAAATTAGTTTTCTATAATTTCACCCTGAACATTAGTTTTCATAATCATTTAAAAAGTTTTTGATAATTCACCTCTTGTTTTTTACCTTATTTTATTATTATTTATAAAATTTTATTTTATTTTTAGAGTGAACATAAACACTTGAGTGAATTTTCATGTTATCTCCTATAGCAACATAAACATAACAAAATAAAAAAAAAAGAATTATTTCCAATAAAAAAATTATAATGGAAATTTCGCAATAGAATTTTCTTGTGTTAAAAAAGAAAATAGTTAATTGTAGCATTTGTGTTTCACAAATATAAGTCAATTTAAGCTACTCGGACCCAATTATATTTTATTTAATGGATGTAAATTCAATAGCTGAAAATTGAAATTTATTATTTTAATGCTCTATTTTATTTATTTATTCACGATTAATATTGATTTTTTTTCATTTGTAATCATTTATAAAAAATAAAATAAAAGTATAAATACAGAAAAATCAATGACAACCATATGTAAGTAACGTAAATTTTAAAATAAATAAAAGCTAATTGGGATCACAAAAGAGACGTGGCTCGCGGTCTACATAAGATTTAGTTTATATCTTCGTTTCATCCAGATATGGAATTAGGTAAAGAAGGTGTGAAGGGTTTAAGCGGCCGTTGCGGCGCTACGTAAGCCGCTATTGACATGTCTCCAACTGATAGAGACAAGTCGCTGAGACCTGGGATTATTGATCGGCCCGATTAGCGGAGAGTTTTTTGCCGGTCTTAATTGTGGCTGGGGAGTCCCCATTCAAATAGCTACCAACACTTTTAAAAACCCTCAGTTTCAGTAGTATTTATTCGACTTTGTATGAAAAGACCTTATTAACCTCCCCATAAAAAAATTGAAAATCAAAACCGGTGAAGACTGCAGCAGGGTATATCCGGTAAAATACGAGTGCGCTTGGGAGACCGTGTCGGTACTTGAAAAGACGCTTATCTAATCAAATTCGTATAAAGTAGAAAACGTAAAGACGTTGTTGTCCCTGTATTTGTTTTTAAGTTTGAGAAATTCCAAATAGTGGCTCGGGGTAAAACAGAGAAAAGTTATAATTGTACATCCATCACAAATCCGAGCAGATTTTCATTAGATATATAGAAAGACGCTTTTACCCTCCTTATTTTACTGAATCTGTTAAATTCGAAACAAAGGTTCAGGGTAAAGTGAGAGACAAAAAAGTACCCTGTTTTGCTACTGATTGAAAAGACGAATTTGTCCTGATAACCTGACAGTTGCGGAGCCAGGAAATCGGGGTAAATAAGGGAATAAGGACTCGTACATGAATTCCGCTTTCTGCTGCTTTTCTGGCTGTGGGATCTGCGTAGCAGTATGGGCGTCAGCTTGGGCCACGCCGAGTCAAAAAGTGTTTCAGTCAAGTGAAATTCGTGGGAGGAAAGGCATGGCTCCGCCCCTGGTTTACTCCTTAGTGAGTCCAGATTTGCTATTTAGACCCCGAAGCGCAGAGGGACTAAATTATAAAAAAAAGAAAAATTTAAACAAGGGAAGAGCATGTTTTGTTATGGGGATAAGCGCCTCCGGTAACCGAGTCGGGGATTCCTTTTTTCCCACCTTTTTAAAACCTACCGAATATATGTCTGCTTTTTGTCTGCGCAATTAACCCCATTTAAATAATGCGAACTAGGACTAGGTTTTACTCGCAGAATATGACTGCGCGGATTACCCTCGGACCGATCCTAGGTGAGAGCCAAGTGAGACACCCCTCGGTGGGTCCGTATCTCTTGATTATGAGATCAAAAGATCCGGGCCCGTTGGATTTGGTCCGTAAAGATGGTGGGAAAATTACGGCGAGGCACGGTAGGTTACCGGGGACGAGTAATAATTGATTAACAAGCGAGCAAGTGGAGATTTGTACACACAAGGAGAGGAGGCAAGTGGGGTCCTCGCGCGCATTTTAGTCTGTATGAGACCAAGACCGAGACATCCCCTGCCAAAGAGAGTAACAGAAACTTTTTTTCTTTTTCAGAAAAAAAAAAAAAGTTTTTTTAAAAGTCCAAAAGCAAACAAACGGAGAGACAATGGCAGCACGTGATCTGCCAACATTTTACCTTCCCCGCCTTTTTTTTTTTTTTTTTCTCTCTCTTCTTTTTCACATCCTTTCTTGCTCCTGATCATCCCCGTCTTTCAGTCCAACCACTACAGCCCGAAAACCCGAAAATACTTTAAAAACCCAAAATTCTCCTCACTTTTCTTCTACCTTACTGCGAGAGATTGACGCCATTTGCCCTGTGTTTTCTTCTTTTAACTCGTTTAACTGACTGTTTTCTTTTTTACTGATAATTTCCTGTCTCTTTTTGAGTCCAATCAGTCCTCTTCAATAGACTCGAAAGAGCAGAGGAATTATCTGAGTACCCAATAAAAATACAGCCTTTAATCTACCACTTTCTCCTTTTACGACCTTGAGAAAATGTAAAGATCTCAATTATTTTATTCTGTGCCCGTCCCACGGCATCTGTCTGTGTGTCGTATTTGGCTTTTTGCAATTTGCCTTTGCGTGTTTGGATGTATGTTTTTTCAACTTTGGTGAAAGGATACCAGATGAGAGAGAAGCATGACAGAGGAAGAAGAAAGCAGGGGATTACAAATTTACAACCAATGGCGCACCCATTTGGAATTTGCGGGGATTGGGTGGGAGATTTAGAGTTGCTGCCGGAAGTTGCAAATCTCTGGGATCGTAGAATTTAGACATGATTGAGCCCCTTCTAGAGGATGAATCTGTTTTTTTTTGCTTGAGATGAAATGGTATAGTTTCGTCGATGACTTGATGTTTTGTGTTTTGTCCTTTTATTTCGGTGGCTAGGTGATTTTCAGTGGGAATTGTGGCTGCTGAAACCGGGGTCGGATGTTGGGGGGCTCATTCTGGTTGTTATTTTTTCTTTTTAATGTGGCAGTAGTTTGAGCATCTGGCTACGGCCGACAAGAATTTTTAGATTTACTCCGCTAGAAACAAGTATAGGAGAATCTGCATTATCAGGGAAACATGGAGCTTGAAGCGGCGGGCTTGCTTGACCGTTGCGTCTGAGTGATTGCTGAGGGACTCTTAAGCCGGAAATGGTGAAACTGGTTTCTACGCTTCTGTTTTTGAATTAATGTTGGTTTAGGCGTGGCGCTCTGAGTAGAAAAACTTTTGCGGTTTATTTCTCTTCTCCAAGAGGTTCTCGAAGGAATTTGTTCTTCGAAGATTCTGCATCTGCTGCGGCTTCCGTGGTTACAGCCAGCAGATTCTATCTAAAAATGGTTCTCAGGTAGTGGGTCTTTAACATCAGAGGACACGGATGTTCATGTAGCGAAATAGAGAATGGACAGGAGAAACTTCTTAGTTTGGTTGGTGATTTGGGTGGTTTTCCTGTGGATAGAAAGTTCCTCTGCAACTCTTTCTCCTTCCGGAATAAACTACGAAGGTCAGAGATTGGTTTCTTATTTTCTCTCTCTCTTTTTTTTTTTATAAATTATCTGAAGTTAATTGGACTAGCCATAGATTTTCTTTATAAGCATAATATTCTTTGAAAAAACGCGGTTACTTTAATTACCTTTCTTTAGTCTCTTTGTGTTTGGAATTTTGGTTTAGTGAGAAATTTCATCACAACTTCTATTGCATGTGTTGTTTCTCTTTTCCTCTAGCTTCTGCTAATGCTGACTGTTTTCATGATTTCATCTGTCTTTTTAACGATATTTTGGCTTTCTGATTCATTTCCGTGTTTCGAGGTTTCTTTCTTAGCCGAGATGCTCTTGTGAACCATCTAGTTTCCATGAATTTGTTACGAAGACATTTTTGAAATGCTTCATTTTTTTTTTCACTCTCTTTTGTTTGACTTTCAAACTCTGGAGAATGCTATCACCTCTATTTCCGAGTAGCATTTTCAATGGTTGTGTGTACAAAATTACATCTTGTGTGTTGAATTAGTCAGTTTACTTTCGATTTTATCTCTGCTTTTCTACGAAGCTTGATGTGTTTCTCATTGTAATTGCTTACTTACATTTGTTACTCTATGCAGTTGTGGCTCTGGTGGCAATAAAATCTAATCTAAATGACCCTTTTAATGTCCTGGAAAATTGGGATATCAATTCGGTTGACCCTTGTGGCTGGAGGATGGTTACCTGCTCTGTGGATGGCGCTGTGTCTGCTCTGTATGACACATGACTTCATTTCTATTCCGTTACTATTGTAGACTTATATTTTTTTTTAATCTTCTTCCTGGATTCCATTTGCAGAGGGCTGCCTAGCCAGAACTTGTCTGGGACCTTATCTCCAGGGATTGCAAATCTAACGAATTTACAGTCTGTGTAAGTTGTTAAACTTAGAATATTGATCTAGAGCTCTGAGTACTGAATCAGTTTAAAGAGTCCCCAATGTATACTAATCTAGGAGTAAATGTTTCTCCCTGTAGGTTGCTACAGAATAATGCTATTTCGGGTCCTATTCCTGCCAACATTGGCAAACTTGAGAAGCTTCAGACACTTGATCTCTCAAACAATCAGTTCAGTGGGGAGCTTCCCAGTTCATTAGGAGAGCCGAAGAACTTAAATTATCTGTAAGTAGCGTATATTATTTTGAACTTAGAATACTGGATTATACAGGAAGTTAATTTCTTTCTGCTTGTTGCTGTGTAAATCTTGCTATCAAATTTTCAGTTCTTGTGAGCGTTTCTTTTTCCTTCTTTTGCTTTCTTCTTATGCTATGCCAGGCGATTGAATAACAACAGCTTTTCTGGACCGTTGCCTGAATCTTTATCTAATGTACAAGGTCTAACACTCTTGTATGTCCAACATTCTTCACCTCTTGTGCATTTTTATATGTGGTGTTAAATAGAGGCTAAGCGCAGAAGAATACCTTGTTCCACATGTCTTATGATTTCAAACTTTGTGCAGAGATCTTTCTTACAACAATCTAAGTGGTTCTTTGCCAAAGATATCTGCTAGAACTTTCAAGTAAGCAGCTCGTCTTCTCCTACTTCTACATCCCATCACTGAAGGCATCATTAGGAACCTAAAATTGCTTTTTCAGTTGGTTCATTTTCTAGTATTTTGTCCTTCCAGCATTTTTGGAAATCCTCTTATGTGTGGATTTTCTCAAAACAACTGTTCTGCTGTGTCTACTGAGCCCCTGCCATACCAACCAGATATATTAAAAGGTAATTATGAACACAAATTCCTTGTATTTTTTTGAAACTGGTGGAAAATGTATGTTACTAATATACCTAAAAACTTGCCATAAGTTGTTGTTATTTTCTTCATTTCAGGTCAATCACACTCAAGGGGAACAAGGAATCGGAGGCTGGCATTGTCAATTAGTATAACAGTTGGCTCTATGTTCCTCATCGCAATTGGTATAGCGATGTTCCTATGGTGGCGTCAGAGATACAATAAACAGATTTTCTTTGATGTGAATGGTTAGATTTATTTAAGATAGACTTTTCTGTGCATTTGATATACTTTTCTTTTGTTACGTTTTTTCGTAATATACATATGGGATCTAATTTAAAATTACAGATTGTTATTTTTTCTATTTCTCCTGTGTTTGTGTTCATGTTGCTATCCTGTTACTTCTGCATGATGCTTGTTGTTAAGTTGTTTATTTGTGCACCCATGTTCTATGCAGAACAATATGATTCAGAGGTATGCTTGGGTCATTTGAAGAGGTACTCCTTTAAAGAGCTTCGAGCAGCCACTGATCATTTTAATGAGAAGAACATTTTGGGAAGAGGAGGGTTTGGCATTGTCTACAAGGGTTGCTTGCAGGACGGTACACTTGTGGCTGTTAAACGACTTAAAGATTATAATGCTATCGGTGGGGAGGTTCAGTTCCAGACAGAAGTTGAGATGATTAGTTTAGCTGTTCATCGGAATCTTCTACGGTTATGGGGTTTCTGCACAGCAGAAAATGAAAGGCTGCTTGTTTATCCCTATATGCCGAATGGAAGTGTTGCCTCTCGATTAAGAGGTGAGTCATGAACCAGTTTCAGCTAATTTGCATTTGTTGAAACTTTCAACTATGTTTTGAAGTTGTCAATTTCATGTTCTTGACTTAGCTTTTTCTGTGTGATAAATGCTGTTTCTACTATGGCATCCGTATTTTGAGCTTTTCTTTTTCTAAAAATGTGGGTCTATACATGTCTATAGTATAAGCATTTGTCCTCTGCATCCTCTCTGCATGCTTGTTATTTTGCTTCTGTGCGTGTATGTGTGTGTGTGTGTTTGTGTATGTAAGCTAGGAGAAAGAAAGAGGATACACAAGTTTCTAATGTTACTGGTTTGTAGCAGATCATATTCATGGTAAGCCAGCACTGGACTGGGCAAGGAGAAAGAGGATAGCATTAGGAACAGCAAGGGGACTACTGTATTTGCATGAGCAGAGTGACCCTAAAATCATTCATCGAGATGTAAAAGCTGCCAATATTCTTCTCGATGAAGATTTTGAAGCTGTTGTTGGTGATTTCGGGTTGGCAAAACTCTTGGATCATCGAGAGTCACATGTGACTACTGCTGTGCGTGGGACTGTTGGCCACATAGCTCCCGAGTACTTGTCGACAGGACAGTCATCCGAGAAGACGGATGTCTTTGGCTATGGAATTCTGCTCCTCGAGCTAATTACAGGTCAGAAGGCGCTGGATTTTGGACGGGCAGCAAACCAGAAAGGTGTAATGCTTGACTGGGTATGTTCTTTATATTCTGCTTGTTTCTAAGGTTGGATTGTTGGTTTGCTCTCGTCGCTGCCGGACACATAAAAGAATCCTTAACTAAGTTTGAGAATTACTTATCAGTAAATGCTTCGCTTGATGTCTGCTTCATGGTCTGCTCCACCATCATTTCTTTGTCCTTCATTTGCAGGTGAAGAAGCTTCACCAAGAGAGCAAACTCCATGTTATGGTTGACAGGGATCTGAAGAACAACTACAGAAGAGTGGAGTTAGAGGAGATGGTTCAGGTTGCTCTTCTTTGCACGCAGTTCCATCCTTCTCACCGACCGAAAATGTCTGAGGTGGTGAGGATGCTGGAAGGCGATGGCCTGGCCGAGAAATGGGAGGCCTGGCAGAAGATCGAGACCCCTAGAATTCGTTCCGCGGAGAACCCGTCGCAAAGATATATGGACTTTGTGGACGATTCCTCGTTGGTGGTCGAAGCAATTGAGCTTTCAGGACCCAGATGAAATCTTTCACAATGTAGAAGACTTCCTTGGCTTGTGGGTGAGATGCGAACAAGTATATCTGATTTTCGGAGAAATTTTTGTGTTCATAGCAGTTGCATGCTCTGTAATTCATCTGTATAAAGACAAGGAAAGAAAATAGTGAGATGTACGAGTTCCTGTTATTGTCGAAAATCAATTTCAGCTTACAGGTCTGTTTATTTGTTAGAAAAACAGAAGAGAAGCTGGCTTGGGATGTGTGACGAGTTCTGTTTGCGATCAGCTCCGTCTCATTTGATCTTTGTCATGATGCCTATTCTGCGTAAATCGGTTTCGTGTTTTTGCCGTTATAGAAAAATTATTATTTTTTTAAAAAGAAAATATAAGCTTTTGACCAATTTTTTTATGCTTGTAAAAATTAGATATGGTTTTCCTATCTATACTAAAAATAAACTTTTTTTTATAAATAATAAAAAATAAGATCTCATTTCTATTAATTTTTAATATTTCTTAAAGGCCAGTGGAAAGTGACAATTTTTTAAATAAATAAAATGGAGTTATAAATTACAATTCAACCTACACTTTACTCAATAGAATTTGAGTATACTGTTTCAATAAATGTAGCAGCTGGTTTGCCCGAGAGGTTAAGGGGGAAGACTTAAGATCTTCTGCACATAAGTGCGCGTGGGTTCGAACCCCACAGCCAGCACTTTTAGAAATTTAATTTTTAAGTGAAAAGTTTGATTATATTTTTACGTGCCTCTTTTGTTTTGGTTGATTACTGATGAGTTCATTTCAGGTGTTAGTGCCCTAATATGAAAAAAATATAAAAAACAAGAGAATTGGTATATTATAATATTATATTTAATTAAAATATAATAATTAAACTCCAAATTCGGTAAAAAAATATAATTATAACACGAATAAATAATTTAATGTATTTACTCAATATAAAAATACAAAAAGGAAGTGGATGAAATGAAATTTGAGATGCTTCTTAGGCTCATTTTTATAATTAAACTTGCTTCTTAGTAATGTAAAGCATAAGAGATGGCACTCCCTGTGTAATAAGTATCTATGGTCATATATTACCGATGCAAGACTTCCATGTCTCAATTGAGAAAAGGATTGCTGTACAGGAATTCATCCCTCAGCCAAATTCTCCGTGAAGGAAACTGTTCTGTCCTCAATTGTGACATCCAAGAGCAGAAGTTTGGAGCTATAAAACCTGCAGTACCACCTTTTCATGTACTGGTTCTTGTCTTATAACACCTCCTTCCACTGCCATTTTCTCAATTTTTGGGCCTCGAACAAACTCACCCAGTCCAGAATACAGATTAACAAGGTTACCACGAACAGAAGCATCAAATAATCCACAACCACCTTTAGAAAACCAAGCAAGTATTTGTTTCACCTCATCTAGATTCAGTATAGCATCCCACGCACTAAGAATATGAGAGAACACAAACCGATCAGTTTCGGTGTTGTAAGACAACATCCGTGAGAAAATCAGCCAAGCTTCTTGATTCATGCCGTTTTTCACATATCCTGAAATCATTCTATGCCACAATTCCATGTCTACTAACACCAAATCTTCAAAAAGATGGCGAGCGAATGCCATCTTATTGGCCTCCGTGTACAACAGTATCAGAGAGCTTAATGTCCGAGCTCCCATCTTGAACCCAAATTTGATAATGAGACAATGAAGTTCTTTCCCTTGCCTGAGTGCTGTTTCAAGAATGCAATACCTGATCATGCATCCAAAACCAATCTCCTTCAAAACCTTGGTATCTATTCATAGCTGAAATATTTCCCTTATAATATCCAATGCATCCTTACCTTGATTGTATAAAAATAGATAAATGAATAATTTTCCGATTCTTTACCTTCATTGATATAATTATTTATAGTTACAAAATGATAAGATGATAAGGATTATCTCTAAGAGAGTTTACATGATTGTAGAGTTATAAGATGAGACAATCTCAACTTTTCTTATCCTTATCTTCTTTATCTCTATCATGCCCCCGCAAGATGAAGTTCCGAAAAAAGATTCCAATCTTGGTCTTCAAGAAGAGGAAGCGTGTTCGGGGAAGCGGTTTAATGAAAGCATCTACTAATTGATCAGTAGATGACACATGAGTTACCAGAAGAACAATACTCTGAACGTGTTCTCGAATGAACTGATAATCCACAACGACATTTTCATGAGCGAGTGAAAAACTGGATTGGAGCATAAATTTATAACACCTATATTGTCACAATAAAAGACCGGTTGTTGTGGAAGAAAAACACCAAGGTCAGTGAGAAGTGACCAAATCCAACGGATCTCAACTGTAGTGGTTGCAACAGATCGATATTCCGCCTTGGTAGAGGATCAAGCCACATTCCATTGCTTCTTAGAACTCCAAGAGATAGGATTGAGACCGAGGTAAACAATATAGGCACCGGTTGAAGTGAAATTGTCCTCGTTACCCGCCCAATCAACATTAGAGACATGCTTTGCATTGGTCATGCGTGTGCGAGCAAGGAGATCACAGATATACCGGCGTTGAGATAAAAGTAGGCATTGAGAATGAGGAACAACTTCAATACCGAGAAAATAAGTCAAGAGGCCAAGATCCTTGAGTGAGAATATCTGAGTAAGTAGGTGAATGAATGTCGCCATAGCTTGATCATTGTTTCATGTAATAATCATGTCATCAACATAGACCAGAATATACAATACAACTGAACTTGTGTGAGAGATAAATAGAGATGAGTCTGCACGAGAGTTGGTGAAGCCCGAGTTAATAAGAAACTGGTGCAACTCATGATATCAAGTACAAGATGCTTGCTTAAGACCGTAGAGAGACTTGCAAAGTTTGCAAACATGATTCGGATTATCATGATTAATGAAACCCGGTGGGTGTGTCATAAATATATCATCAAATAGAGTACCTTGGAGAAACGCATTATTGACATCAAGTTGTCAAAGCGACCAACTACGACTTATTGCAAGGCTAAGAACAATGTGAATAGTAGTAGGCTTGACAACAAGACTAAATGTTTCATGATAATCAACTCCAAGGCATTGGTGAAACCCTTTGGCAACTAAACAAACCTTGTGTCAATGAAGCCATCAGAAATATATTTAGTACGAAAAATCTATTTGCAGCCAACCAAATTCTGTGAGAGATCCGAGGGAAGTTCCCATGTACCATTTCGAACAAGAGCATCATACTCATCAGACATAGCCTAACATCATTTGGGATTGGTGAGAGATTGAGTTACAATTGTGGGTTCACGTTTGGTAGATGCTGGAATTTGGGTTGTGAGGTTTAGTTTTTGGATGAGTTTGTAAATGTTGTTATTGGATCTGGTGACAATAACACAGGGAGGTGAGGAAGCAGGTAGGGATGATGGGTGTGGGTCAATCAATGTGGGAATGTCGTTTGGAGTGGAGAGTGGTGATGGAGAGGGGTGAGGAGGGGGATCTTGAATGGGGTTGGCAGAGGGTGCATGGATCGAAGTTGCAGATGATGTGCCAATAGCCGGGAGGAAGGACACAGAGGAACACTAGTGGGAGAGTGTGTTAGATGAAGGGCAGTCAAGATGAGACTAAAGTGAAGTGAAGGGGAAGATAGACTCAACGAATTGAACATGACGTAACATATAAAGATGAGATGTAGTGGGATCAAGACATAGATTGGCACTTTGAGTAGTAGAATACCTTAGAAAAATACACGAAGATGAACGTAGAGTGACTTTGTGAGAGGAGTATGGCCGGAGCCACGGATAACAAAGACAACCAAAACTGAGTAGTTTAGAATAGTTAGGAGGGTTGCCAAAAAGTTTGGCATAGGGTAAAAGACGACTTAGGTGGGTGTCAGAAATCGGTTGATGAGATAGACAACAGTGGAGAAGGCATATGACCAGTAAGAGAGAGTTATAAAAGCATAAGAAAGAAGAGACAACCTATTGCGACAATGTGACGATGTCGTCGTTCAGAATACCCATTGTGTTCAGGTGTATGAAGAGGAGATGTAAGATGAGAGATACCATTAGTCGCTACAAAAGAAGACATTGCTTTGTATTTCCCTCCATTATCAGAATAGAGTATCTTAATCCGTTTACCAAATAAATTTTCAACTACATATTTAAATCGGATAAAAGTATCAAGTACGTGTGATTTATGTTTGAGAGGGTAAAACCATATATACTTTGTAAAATGATCAACAAAAATGACATAATACTTGAAATTATCGATAGAATAAATTGGAGAGGTCCAAACATCTGAGAATACAATATCAAAAGGGGAAGAAGAGACAAGTTTGGAGTGGGAAAATGGTAATTTGTGACTTTTATTGCATTGACAAGAATTTCAAGTAAAATTAAAATTTAGAGGGTGTGATAAGTCTAACTGAAATGTGGACACGAAATGACGTAGAATCAGAGCCAATGAATGACCTAGATGATGATGTCATGCAGATGAAGTGGTTTTGACACTAGAAAAAATAATTATTGGTGGAGATTGGACTTGGGACGATGGCCATTCGTACACCATCCTTAGTTTGACCCTGCAAAAGTGTTGCCCCCGTACAAAGATCCTTCACGCGAAAAGAAGTGGGTAAGAATTTAATGGAAGTATGATTAGTTTGGCAAAAATTAGAAATAGAAATAAGATTCTTTTGCATGGTGGGAACACAAAAAACATTATTTAATAAAAAATGTATAAGAGGGTGTAGAGAGAGATTTGTAACTAATATGAGTAATAGGATGACCCAAGTCATCACCAATTGTAATATCGTCAGTACTGTCATAAGGATTATGAAGAGAGAGATCGCTCAAGTTAGTAGTGACATGGTGCAATGCTCCACTATCCAAAAGCCAATGAGAACCAGTAGGAGTGGTGGTGGTTGCAAGATGAGTTCGTGGTTTCCATGATATCGAAGGACGATGTTACCAATGAGAGGTGGTGCGAGGAACCTAGGGAGGTGGCAAAAATTGTTGCATCTGGTGAAAGACAGGACATTGTGAAACATTGTGTCATTTTTCCTGGCATAACTGCCAACGACCGAGATAAGGTTGAGGATGAGATCGACCATCTAGTGAGTGTGGCAGCGGCAAAGAGAAGAAATCGGATCTAAAGATCTGATACCTTATAGAAATAGATAAATGAATAATTTTCCAATTCTTTACCTTCATTGATACAATTATTTATAGTTACAGAATGATAAGATGATAAAGATTATCTCTAATAGAGTTTACATGATTTTAGAGTTACAAGTGTACATGATTGTAGAGTTACAAGTTGAAACAATCTCAAATTCTTTTATTATTATCTTCTTTACCTCTATCAAATTGTTGATATTATAGCCCTCTATCATTGCAATATAAGCAACAGTTGTTGGGTTATTCATTATATTGAAAATCTTATGTGCCTCATCAATTCTCCCACACTTAGCATAAGTATCTATTAATGCAGTAATAACATACCCATCTCCTTCAAATCCATCCCTGATGACATCTTCATGAATTTCCATTCCCATCTTCAAATTTCTTGTTTTAGGACAACAATCTAATACTGTAGCATAAGTAAAACCATTTGGCTTGATATCCGATGCGGATTTCATCAAACGGTATAATTGTAAAGACTCTTTAGGATGACCACATTGATTGTACATAGAAATAACACTAGTCCAGGAGACCTTATTTCTCGTGGGCATTTTGTCAAATAGTCTATGAGGAACGCCCAGGAGCTGATTTAGGTCACCACATTTTGCATACATATAAATGAGATTGTTCGCCATGAAAGCGTCTTCCTCCATCGCATATTCTGTGATTTTGGCATGAATTACTCTACCAATTTCCAGATTTTGTTCATCAGCACAACTCCAAAGGAGAATGCAGAACAAAGAGGGTTCCAGATTCATACCTTGGCCCTTCATGAGCTCGAGGACATCAAGGGCCTCCCTCATTCTTTGCTCGAATGGCCAGTCATTTGAGGAGATGTTACGGGTGTGGTTCGAGCCCGAGGTAGAAAATCTAGATGCAGGAAGGCGTTGAAAGGAGAGGAGAGCTTAAATGGGGGGGGGGGGGGGGGGGGGGGGGGAGGTTGTGGGTGAGGAGTAGAGAGAAGGAGAATGGAGAACAAAGATGGCCGAAGAGAGATGAAGGAAAAAATTTGAGGAAGAAGTGACAAGAGGAGGGGACCGAGAGAGGGAGGGCGAGGGAGAGAGACCCCCAAAAAAATAAAATTGACGAGGGTCCGTAGCGCAGCACTCGCTTCATCCAGATGATTCACAATATACTATGGAAACTAGATTCCCAAAATTAAACCGTGGAAATGATTTTTAGATTCATCTTATTCATCTACAAGACTTGAACACTTACACTCCACTAACGACGTCAGGAGATGAACTGAGTAATGCGGCTGAAGTTCATCTCGTGCATCAAGTTGACTAACCCCCCTTTAGGTTGATATCATCAAGGATGATAGAAAAAATTTACAATCCTATGCAATGGATTTCTTTCTTGAATATTTTCTTTTAAGTTTATCTTTAGCTCTCTTTTTCTTCTTCCTCTCTTTCTATTTCTGATTTGTTTTTCTCTTTTTTTAATACCCAAAACCAGCTAGTTTGCCCGACAGGTTAAGTGTGCGTGGGTTCGAACCCCATAGCTAATAAGCTCAAGAAGACGAAGAGCTATTAAGCTCGAGAAGATGAAGAGCCAAGCAGAACAGAGGAGCAGAAAAAATATTTTCTTCATCTCTTTAACTGCTTTACAAAAGCTGATATAAATATCAGAAAAAGAAAAAAAAACATGTTTACAGCTTTACAACAATTGACACGTGTACAAAATTAACAAACTCTAAGATACACTATTTACACTCTAATGTAAATGTCCTTGACAACCATCTTGGACAACAAAGAAAAAAATTGAGTAGAAGGGAGAGGTTTAGTAAACATGTCTACTAACTGGTATTGAGATCGAATGGGAAGCAATTTGAGAACTCCCGAAGTAACTCTTTCATGAACAAAGTGGCAATCTATCTCGATATGCTTAGTGCACTCATGAAATGTTGGATTAGAAACAATATGTATCGCAGTTTGATTGTCACAATATAGCAAATTAGGAGAATCAACCTTGACTTGAAAATCTTTAAGAAGTTGTTGCAACCAAATAAGCTCATTGACAGTAGAGGAAAGAGCTTTATACTCAACCTTTGCTGAGGGTCGAGAGAAGGTAGTTTACTTTTTGGCCTTCCAAGAGACTAAAGAGTCGCCAATAAAGATGCAAAAACTTGTAGTAGAGCGTCGAGAATCAGGGCATGATCCCCAATCAGCATAAGAAAAATCCTTCAAACGAACTGGAGCACAAGCATCAGAGTAAACTCTTAGCTGTAAGGAAGAATTAGAAGAAAACAACAACCTTTGACCAAGACTTTTCTTGAGATAATGAAGCAGGTGATGCACTGCCTTGAGATGAGGGAGTCAAGGTTGAGCCTAGAATTGAGTGAATTTGTGAATTGCAAAAGTAATATATGGGCGAGATAAAGTGAGATAAAAAAGTTTCCCAACAAGTCGCTGATAGTATGTTATATCAGGAAGCAGGTCACCTTCAGTGGCAGTTAAACGAAGTTTTGGATCCATTGGAACAACAATTGGTTTACAAGCCAAGTAACATGTGTCTTCAAGTAATTGTAAGGTGTAATGGCATTGAGAAAGCAATATACCTTGCTTGGACTGACCAATCTTAAGACCAAGGAAGTGTTTGAGACAACCAAAATCCTTTAGCTTAAACTGTATATGCAGAAACTGTTTGAGCTCAACAATAGTGTGAGATGAAGGACTAGTAAGGATGATATCATCCACATAAACTAGTAGCGCAACAAAAGAGGATCTATGACCTTTTGTGAAGATAGAGTAATCAGATTTTGACTAAAGAAAGCCAACCTTGATCAAAACTAGAGGAAATTTTGAATACCATTGCCTCAAAGCTTGTTTGAGACCATAAATTGACTTGTGAAGCATACTAGTTTGCTTTGAGATGAAGAGAACTCCCCCTGTCTAAGATAGCCGAGAGGGAGATCCATATAGATTTCTTAAAAAAGATCACCGTTTAAAAAAGCGTTGTTGACATCAAATTGGACTAGATGCCAATTATGTGAGGCAACATGAACAAGAAGAACTTTCACAATTACTAATTTTTTCACTGGAGAAAAAGTTTCAACAAAGTCTAAACCTTCTTGTTGTGTATAACCTTTAACAACCAAACGAGTCTTATGTCACTAAATAGACCCATCTGATTTAAGCTTGATTTTGTAAATCCATTTGCAACCAATGATATGCTTGCCATGCGGAAGAGAAATGATGGTCCAGGTGTTGTTTGCTTCCATATCGTTCAAATCTTCATGCATAGCCAATCTCTATTTAGGAAACTTCACTGCTTGGTGATAGTATTGAGGCTCAACCTAAGAGGATACATTGAGCACAAATTGTTTGTGTGAATTAGAAAGGGTATGATAAGAGATGTAGTTGAAGCAGAAGGAGAATAACCAACAAGTAAATTGTAGTGATAATCCTTTAAGTAATGAGGTTGATGAATCTCTCTGGTAGATTTTCGAAGAATAGCACCACCAGATGTAGAAGGAACAATAGATGGAATATTATCAATTGGAATACCATCAACTGGAACAATAGCTGGAAGATCAGTAGTTGGAACATCAGATGTAATAGGTGAATTATGAATATGTGAAGAATCAAGTTTTGGAATAAAATGAACTTGTATGGAGGAATGGGGCAGAACCAAATCTAGAAATGGATCAGTAACTTGATCTAAACTTGTAATAGTATGAAAATGAAAAACTTCCTCATGGAACACTGCATTTCTTGAAAGAAAAACTTGTTTTGTCTCCACATTATAGAACTTATAACCTTTCATACCAGCCAGATAACCAAGAAAAATACAAACTCAAGCACGCGGTTGGAACTTGGTTCGATGAGTAGCTAAGGTGGAAACAAAAGCTAAATAACCAAAAACTCAAAAAAAAATATAATCAAGAGCTGTTTTGTATAGCAAATGAAAATGTGTATTGTGTCATAAAAGAGGAGTTTTGTTAATCAAGAAATCCGTAGTAAGAAACACAATTTGTCCAAAAAGAAACTGGAATTCAGGATTGAAGAAACAATGACTGAGCCACATTTAAGAGGTGTTGAAGTTTTCTCTCCACAACCGAGTTTTTCTGAGGCTTTTCAATATAGGAAAATTGATGCAAAACTCCTTTATCTTGAAAAAACTCAACAAAAGATAACTTAGGTGCATTATCAGATCGAAAAACCTTTATTTTTACATTAAACTGAGAGAAAACCATATTAAAAAAGTTTGGTATCACAAAGACAACATCAAATTTATTCTTAACAAATAAATCCAAGTAAATCAAGTACAATCATCAACATGAGTCAAGAAAAAACGATGACCAGTATAAGAAACAGTTTGATATGGCCCCCAAATATCACAATGCACAAAATCAAAAGGAAATTTTGACAAATGATTATTGGATTCAAAAGACAGCCTAAGTTGTTTAGCAAGAGGACAAATATAACAAGGATTTGACTTAAGTAATCTAGTTACATCACATTTCAATTGATCTTTTAAAGAATCAAGTTTCTTAAAAGAAACGTGTCTTAACCTATTATGCCAAATATGAACAGAAACATTATTAACAAAGGCATTGGAAACAAAATTCAAACACTAAACATTAAGAACATAGAGATCTTGGACTTTGTCACCCTTGCTAATCATCCTCTTGGTGGACAGATCCTGGATAACAAAACAATTAGGAAGAAAACTTACTATAAGGCCAGATCTAGTAACTAAAGTATTGACGGAGATCAAGTTGAATTTGAATTGAGGGACAAACAATACGTCTTTAAGCACAAGGTCGGAATGCAGTTTAACATCACCAACAAAATGGACCAAAATCTGAGAATGATTTGACAAAGTAACTGTAGTATGATGAATAAAATGCAAGGAAACAACAACATGAGCTTGTGAACAAATATGTTGTGTAGCTTCTGAGTCTACAATCCAGAACTGATGTGAAGAAATTAGAGGACTTAAAGACATAGAAAAAAAAATACCTACGAGGCAGTTGGTTGGAGAAGAATCAGGAGTAGTGGTTGGAGCATTGATATTAACTGCTGATATTAATTTGAGTTCAGATTCTGAACAAAACTTCCAAAAGAATAAACTTGTCTATCATTAGAAGTAGAAACTTGATGAGCAGCAACATTAGAATTGTTGTATGATCTAAATTTATATCCAAGAGGATAGCCATGGAGCTTGTAGCAACGATCCATAATATGTCCATGAATCTTGCAATGAGTGCAATAAGGCCTATCTCTTTTCTAATTCTTGGAAGCACTGGAATTGAAATTCTAATAGTTTTGAGAACCAGATTTAGCAACATTTGTTTTAACAGCAAATGCCATTGTGCCAGTAGGAGTGCTCAAATCAGAGGAATGATTAGTCCTCCTTTGTTGTTCCTCTTGAACAATCAGAGAAAAAACACGATTAATAGGAGGCATCGGATCCATGAGAAGCAACTGACCACGAACTTGGGAGAAAGAATCATCAAGTCCCATTAAGAAGGACATTATGTACTCCATATGATGATGATCGGTAAGATTTTTAACCCTACCACAAGAGCACTTTTCACAAGAACAATTAGGATGGTAATTACTCAGTTCTTCCCATTTAGTTTTCAGCTTTGTGAAATAAATGCTAACATAACTCTATTTTTGACGCAAATTCATCAATTCACGTTTAAGCTAAAAAATTCGAGGTCCGTTCCTCTGTTGAAAACGATCCCGAAGGTGTAGCCAAATCTCTCGGGCAGAAGCAATAAAAATAATACTGGCGAAAATTTCCTTTGAAACCGAATTCAAGATCCAATAGATAACAATATTATTATTTCAAATCCAGGAGTTGAGCAAATTAGGATCAGTACCTTGAGGTTCAGGAATGGAACAGTCGACAAATCCCACTTTGTTCTTCACAGAATAGGCAATTAACATCGCGCGACTCCAATTGATATAATTCTCACCGGTGAGCAGTTGCGACAGGAACTTGCCCAGGACTATCAGAATGGTGAATATAGTAAGGATTCAAAGGTTCTTTAATGGCGGAACGAGTCGAATTGGTACGATCACCAGAATCGGAAGCACTCATCGATGAATGAGTTGCCATTAATTGATGAAAAAACAACAAATCAAGAGGAAACGAGAAATGTCCGTCGATAGCAGGGATGAACAATGGTAGGTAGAACATAGCACATCGTCGCAAACCTTGCGCATGTCTCGGAAGAAAAAAATGCGCAAATAAGGAATAACCAGAGAAGGAGGAGAAGCGGCAACTCTGATACCACATTAAGCTCAAGAAGTCGAAGAGCTATTAAACTTGTGAAGACGAAGAGCAAGCATAACAGAGGAGCAGAAAAAATATTTTCTTCATCTCATTAACTACTTCACAAAAGCTGATATAAATATCAGAAAAAAAAAACATGTTTGCAGCTGTACAACAATTGACACCTGTATAAAATTAACAAACTCTAAGATACATTGTTTATACTCTAATAATAGCCAGCAATTCATTAACCGTATTTTACTTTCGTGCCGTTTTAAGGAAGCTAAAAAATTTCCATTCCTCATAATCTTCGGAGATTTTAACGAAGATCCTTCTGATTTTTTGTACATTGAATCTTTCCAAGAGCTGCTTCCTCTACTGCATTTGCCTTGTTTTTTTTTTCCTTGCTTAAATCTGCTACTTCTCTCACGAACTTGAACCCGTAAGAGCTCTTTTGACATACCAGATGAATTTCCGAACTGTATTGCGACTCGTGCTGCTTTGAAGACGACAGATTCGAGGAGTTTCATCGGAGATGACTGCAGGTTCATGTAGCATCTGGAATATCTATGAAGGGGAGAGCCAACAACATCGTCGATCATATGAATTCTCGGTAATCTACTTAGTAACCAGAAAAATAAATTATTCTCTCATCTGATAGCGGAAGTTTTTTTCTCACATATAGACAAACACAAAACAGGCTTGGTAGAGGTCTATTTGTTTCAAGCAGAGGTTTCTTTCTTGTTAGCGATTAGCTTACGAAACGAAATACAATTGTTCGAATATGTAAACAATCAGCTGAAGCTCATGCAACCCGGAAACTACTCAGAAATTTTTATTCCAGAACTTGGACAAGTGCATCACACACCTCATCAGTTCAATTCTACACGAACTGATCTACGACTTATTCGAATCATCAGAGCCTCTAATGAGGTAACTAAGCACACTCCCAACTCACTAAATTCGGTAGAGTCTATTGACTACCAACTGTAACTACGGTTTCTTCTCTAGCCAAACAAGTAAAAAAACCTGAAGACCCATATATATGAGTCTGCCATTGCCGTTCCGTGACTTGCCGGTTTGCTTGGTAATCAGCCAAGGGCTCCTCTTGAGTTTGATGAAGCACAGTAGTGTTTGGGGCATCGTTATCCATTTGCAAAGCTTATAGCTGAAACAAAGCAAACAAATGAATTTGGAGGAGATGGTGGACTGTGTCCCCATCTCTCCAAATTTAAGAGCTTTTCAAGATCCATGCGAGGACATTTGATGGTAGAACAAGTGCCTCAAGATACTTAGATGTGGTATTGTGGGTCTTGAGACGAGCTGGGGAAGAAATTTGAGCCAGTGGTGAATATAAATAGGTGAAGCAAGGCGGCAGTTTGAATCAGACCTCTAGAAAAAGGAGAATGGTGTTTCCTGACTTAGCCTCTTGTGTTTGCTTAAATTGCAAGGAGAGGTTCTGAATTTCCAGATTAATGTTCAGAAAACTAAAAAAAAGGAAAGAAAAAGGGTCTGGACTTCTGGACGAGCTAATATAGATTTGATGCTGATTTTGTGAAAATGATTGTACTATTCTTCGTCAAAGAATATGCAACACAGTGTTAACTTGGGAACTTTGTTCTCCTATTTTCTCATGTTACACTTTTCTCAGTTTACATCAAACCCCTAATGCAATCAATTATCTCTTGAATGAGGAACCAGGCTGCGGTTTGATGTCAAAACAGAAAGTTCTACTGTGACCATGACACTGCCAGATCAACATCTACTGTGCTGAAGGTCCGTCTAGTCAATGCAACCTATGATTTTACTTTGAATCTTTCCTGAAATCTGTAAAAGAAAGAGGGATTTTCTTGTAAATTCAATTGATCCATTATACAGAGAGAACACCTTTTTCTCTGGTGGATGACTTTTTGACAGATCAAGCTTTTTCTCCTCGTTATCTGATCTGTGCTACCCACTAACTCATGCTTATCTGTAACTTTCTTTGCATCAATCTATACTAACTGCCCACTAATTCCTCTGCTCCAAAACAGGGCTGCTTGCTTTTGTCGAACTGATTTGGCCTGAGCTGCAGAACCCACTTTCTTTTCCAACATCTGTAGAGGCTGAGACCACTGTTTCCGGTACAAAGAAACGTGTCATCCACATAGTGGATATCTGCCCAAAGTGGGGGAGAAGCCTTTGAACTGTTCTTTGTCCTTCTTCAGGACTTTCTGGTGATCTCCTCCTCAGAAATGCACCTAATAGTGTACTGATATACACTAAGACTATCCGCTCATGTTTTCTTTCTGATATGTGGGGGCTTCCTTTGTTTCTTGTTTCCTTTTTCTATGGAAACAAATGAACAAACAGACAAACATCACTTCCTTTTCTCAAGGAATCTGGCATCCCCACTTTCTGTTTCTTATATCTAAAGATATGACCAGATTAAGTTAAGCAAAGTAAAATGGTCATCTTGCTTTAAGGTGAACTGATATCAAGTCTAAATTGGTCCAGGTCGAGGCTACAATAATTACTGGCTTTATCAGGATCCGGATTGTTTCTTGAGCAGTCCTTTTTCCTAGTCTGATATGGCTTGAGTTCAGGAAAGCCAATCGCAGCTTCGAATGGGTTTCTCTCTTCATGGTTCCCATCGTGGGAATCAAATATCATCATTGAAGAAGGGATAGTTCAGATGCAAGTTAAAAAAACTTACATATCTCACTTTTGACTCGGAAGAATTCCTTTGTCTTACAGGTGCTTGAACCAGTCCTCTGTGCAGTAGTTCACTGGACGCAAGTCTCAACTTTATGATGGGTATCCCAAGGATATCGTCTTCTGGTGGCCATGTTGGTTCGTTCTCTTATTCTCTTTTACAGTCAAGTGTCACTGCTTTGTTTACCATAGGAAACTAACAATAAAGAGATCAAGGTTGGTAGTCAGTGACAAGAGCTTGGTGCTTTTCTTAGTCTTACGTTGTCTTATTGGAGGGGGAGAGAGTAATTAGACGATCATTTAGTCTTATCTGGCCATGATCAATTGACACATATGGTATCTTAAGCTATTTCAACCATTTTTTAACATTATTTTACTGAATCTGTCACATATTTCATTTTAGTTTTCTTAATCATGGCCAGTGGAGTATATACTATGGTCATATTTTTTTCAGTTAAAAATGAAGAGACATAAAAGGGTGATAAGCTTGGGCTTCCATACACAAAGTAAATCAAATTCAAATTGGTATACTATACCACCCACCAAGGAGAGAAATGTATGTTACTCTCTTGTTATGTAGTCTTATTCAAATTGTATAGATCAAATTATAATTCTCAAATTGTATAATACCATTTACATATATTGTCATGACTGCTACTCCCTTGTTAGTATATATCACAAAGACAAATATGAATTACCACCTTGATAAATTTATCGAATCATTCTCTAAGAGATTTTTGTAGCCCCTACAAAGATTTTTCCGTTTACATACCAAATGATTTTTTTCAGTTTACATACCAACTCTCCCTGAACCACAAAACCATGTGGTTGATCTACATAAATCTCCTTTTATAGGTCTCTTTTAAGAAATACATTCTTAACGTCGAGCTAATGAAGAGACCATTTAAAATTTATAACAAGTGATATACGATTACATACCAAATTCAGTTTGGTCACCAGAGAAAATATCATCTCATAATCAATACCACAACAATGGGTACCCCCTTTTGCTACAATTTGTGTTTTAACCTCAATGTTGTCATCTGCATTGTGTTTAACTATAAATACCTTCTTACATCCCTCAATTTTTTGTGTTCGAGAAGTTACACCAACTCTAATGACTGATTTTCATTTAGTGTTGTTATTTCCACTTCCATTGTTGCTCCTTACCCTGGATGCTTGAGGGCAACTGATGAATTGACACTATGGGAACTTCAAGTAAATATCTATTTTTACTTTCGACAATACCATTATGTTGTGGGAAGTAAACACATGATATTTAATGAAGTATGTCATTCTTATTGCAAAATAATTGAAAACATGAAGATACAAAATTATTTTCTTCCTTCCTCCTTAGATTTTTATTTGTAAATTCCTCTAAAGAAATAATTAAAAAATTACTCTTTTATATAGGTTGAAATAAGTAGGGTAAACAAAAGGATGAAATATTAGAAAATTACAACTTAACCTCCCTTAGTTTTAACTCTTCAGCTTGACCTAGGTTGAACCGAATTCGATCACCTCATTGGGTTAGTTTTTATAAGATTAGTTTTATCATATTTAGGAGATAAAAAAAGTTACCCTAATTACTTGTGGCCTATAAATTTTTAAAAGGGATGGAAAAATGACTAAATACAAAAAAGTATCTTCTCACTCCAACATGAAATAATGGAAAAGTAAAAATACATAATTACAAAAAACAATAAAAAATTTCAAAAAAAATTGTCAAAATAATTTTTTTTGTTATTTAATTTTCAAAACCAATACTTAATCGGTCATATAAAAATTTCATTAAGATATACTTCGATCATCTGATCACTCCGCCGTATTACATCGAACTGTTATCTTTGGAAATATGACACCAAAACTCATCTTATTGAAGGAACATAATCTCAAAGTGCCATTTTTTAACTTGATTTGCAAGTGTTATCTCATGTTTAATTGATGGCATTATTTAATCAAGCTTTTGTGTGATTAAATCCATGTAAACTACTTAGTCGTTAGATTCTTTGATATAAATTATAATCTGGCTAATCAGGTTAAGATTAGAACAAAAATAATGATATTTATTTGTTTTAATTGCATTTATGTATAAGATCATCAAAGCTAGTAGAGAACTGGAGCTTTCTTTCAAAGATTGTTGAGACGAGACAGAAAATCTCACAAAAAGCAAAGATTTGGATCAAATTGGAATACTAAAGAACTTAGATTCCTTCAACTGTGTTTTTTTTATGGAGGCCCACCATAGGCCCATATTCCATAAGAGAACTTCTTCCTGAAAAGTTCTATTTATTTCAGAGAGAAGCCTCTTTCGTCTCAAGAGCTCGGGAGGAAGCTTCACATAGGCTTAATCTTTCTTTCCCGTTATGTGTCTTACTCCTTATGGTTCTCAATCTTAATTATTCGAATTTGTCCCAGAATCCAAATCGAATGCTTTTTAGGTATAGGCTTTTTGACATTTTTCATCAGCTTCTGAACCAACTGGGCCAACATAGGTGTTGTTGCATCGACAGCCCAGTATCTAATTTCCTCATTATCTTTAAATAAAGCCTGATTAAATGCATTATAACGTTATATTAAAAAAATAGGGTACATCCATTATTTATAATTTATATAATATTTTAAAAATTCTAAATATTTTTATTTTAATTTGATATAAAAAGTGAAAGGAGATGGTTTGGAGCTTTTGTTCAGAACAGCATGGAATCTTTTTAACTAATAAAAAAAAATTATTTTTCATAATTTTTCTCTGTGGTATTTTGAACTTGGTTCTCCAGTGGGGTTTTTGTTACCTCTGCCATTACAATTTGAAAGAGGTGGGCTATGGGATCATGTTTTGCTCACTGAGGTAGCCCACTACAGAAATGAAATCATTGTTCATAAGCAACAGCAACCATAAACTACAAAACCTAAAGTAGAATGCAACTAGAAAGAATTCAAATTGTAGATAAGAAGCTTATTCTATGAAATCCTTTTTCCAACTTTAAGCTTAGTCAATAGAAAGAGACACTCAATCCCAAACTAGTTATTTAAAGATTACTTGGTCTTCAGTTCAACAACTGGCTTTGAGCAAGTGATGAGAATTTCCCCTTTTCAATTAGATAGATAGATAGATAGATATGTAGATAGATAGAGAGAGAGAGAGTTTATGCATTTGACTGATGATGAACTGGGTGTGGGTGTTCTCCACTTGGTCACAGAGAGAAAAGCCTCAACACCATTGGCATTCATCACTACCACCACCAATCCTCAAGTGCGCATTACCATGAGGCTTCCTGCTTTACCCCAGATTTAGTTTGTGGAGAAGAGAATAAACTTCCCCAGATTGTTTGCCACTTCCTTTGTTTTGAACCCACTAAAGGCAATGCAGCCCAATCCCAACCAATTTTCAACTGACTGATACCCTCAAACATCAAAGAAGATAAAATTTGGGATGGGTTTAATGCTTATTTAAACTCAGCAATGGAAGAATAACTAAAAGAAGTTCACAAGGAGTGAAAGCAGGTGAGACTTCCTTCTCCTCAGCTGTTGTTTTCATTGTCTGCCAAGCTGTGAACAGGAGGAAGAGCCAAGGCCACTGAATATGGGTGCCAACTTCCATTAGCCCCAAGCTCGAAGCTTTTAGGGTAATCACAGATCCATCTGGTAACTCCCCCATCGCTTAATATTTATTCCAATCTTCACACCGTCCAGGCCTTTTGCTTAATAGGCCAAAAGGGCATCTGGAGTCATAGATACTACTACTCTTGACGCCATTTCTTCTCTCTTCTTTTTGAATTGGTTGAGAGACAGCACAATCCCTACTGGGATGATTCTGTTTCTTGGTTTGTGGCTGGGGTCAAAAACCCAAAACAGCATAAGAATGTTGTTCCCTAGCAGCAGTGAGTAAAATATTTGCAAGTCCATAGCACTTCAATTCTTTCTTACTTTTTATACATTCAAAAGGGGACCCTTCGTGTAAAGAGCTAGAGGAGGGGAATCCAGGTCTTGGACTCTTTTTTATTTTTGAAGGTTTCCAGTGAAGTTAGAGAGCCGCTTCAATGCCATTTTATAGAAAAATAAGGGGGACTCTGGGAGATAACTCTATTGGTCTGTAGGCCAAATGATAATATTATCATTCCATCATGTTTTGCTTTTCAGGACACAACTCATGAAAAGTGCTATGTGATTCGGGGCAGGGTGTCTATACTCTATACCCTTTGTAGTTTCTAGGCCTGGTGAGCTTCCTCTAAACTTTTGGATCATTATTTTTAGGAATCAGTGACTTCCACTCAGACTGAAATAACAACAACATTTTCATAATCTTTTCACGTAATTTTTTTTTTATTTTTTTTTAAATTTCTCTCATGTTTGACTCTCCCTTTTTTACTTTGCTTCCAACTTTAATTCAAGAATCAAGTGAAATTTCAGTCATAAGTACTTGTCTCTAGTGCTTCCACTAAGCTTTTTGTAATATATCAAGAGGCTTATTATAAGTGTCTTCACAAATGAATTCGTGACACAACTAAGATTATTGTTTCTCTCCCAAATAAGTATGTTCCACCACCAACTTCTCTTTCACAAGTTTTTTGCAATTTTTTTTATACACTTACCCCTTGCACACACGATTTCATGTTATTGGATCATCAGTTCTCCCCTCCAAGGTCGAAAACTGGTAGCTCCCAGACTCATTTCCCATGGTTCTTGATTTTCTGCTATCGTATTCTAGTTTCTTCAAATGGGTTCATCTTCGTCTAGTGATACAAATCACTCGTGAATAAATTCCAGTCATGCAGGTGAAGAGAACATTTCTTCAGATTCATGTTTGAGTACTGTTATTTAGAAAAAAAAATCTCCGTCAGAGTAGACCAATCGTCGGAGCTTCCTAGTTTCAGCATCCGCAACACCTGAACTCCTCAGCGAAGTAGACAGATATGAAATGGATCTCGCATCCATGAAAGATCAGAAGAGCGACGATTCCTCCATCCTTGGCGGAGCGAAACCAACACACGGCTGCTGTTGGAACGGACCCCTGGCACAGTGAGTATAAGCTACGAGTCTCAACTGGTTGCAGCTGGAAATTAAGATTCTCGACATGGGGTCCCAGGTAACTCTGTCCTTGAACGCCAAAAAGCTCTCTTGGATACTGCAACAAATAGGGACATTTCTGTTAATGCCCCTGGAAACGAAGGGCAATTGTAGACCCATCCATCGTCTCGCCAAAAAGCTACCGAACGCATGTTCTGGTGTCTGAAACTCCTTTTCTAAGTTCAGTTCTCCCGTCAATCAATCAGTCATACTGGGAGTCCGCAGAGAGAGGCGCGACGAGGGGGAGTAAGGGAAGAGGAGAGTGAAGCGGTAGACTCGGACAAGAACGAAGAGACGAGAGAGGGAGGAGAAAGACAGCAGAACACGTAAACGCAGGCTTCCCAGGTACAGTACTGAGAGGTCATGTTGCAAGGAGAGAGGGGACGATCATAAAACTTCCCGTGTTGTGTCGCTCTCATCCACAGATTTATCGCTCCATTTTGCTTCCCTTTGAACCAGACGATGGAGCTGAAGCTCCATTCCATTTCATTTCACCGGAATAACAAAAACTGACGGATGACTTGAATCTCAGGAACCGGTTTCTTTAAAAAAGCTTTTCTAGTTAATGATTAATTTTAAATTTAATTTGTTTAAATAAATTTTTTTCTGTATTTAGGATTGATAATTTTACTTGATTTCACATGTTTTGGTGAAATTAAATGTTTTACTTTTAGTATTTTTTAAAATAAAAAAAATGTTATTGTCGACTTGTTTATTATATAATTTTAAAATATTTTATTTATCCCTAAATGATTCAATATTAATAGTAATTAATAAAAAATCATTTTATTTTACTTTTTTAAAAATAGACAAAAAAATAATATTATGTTTAAATAAAATCCAATGATTTAATAATAAAACAATTTATTAAATCCTTTTAATTAGTAAAGAGCAAAATATCTACAATGTACAAAAAACTCAATAAAAAAATAAAAATAATTACCTATTCTTCAAAGAGTAAAAAAAATAACTTTGACAAAAACTTATATATATATATATGATTAATTATAAAATTGTGGGTAAATTTGAACTGATTATTATTAATAGTTAACAAAGGAAGATATTTATTAATGTTGACGTGGCGGGCCCACGAGGACAGGAAAAGCAGTAGTGGACTAGCAGTACGTGATTTGGCGAAAGAGGCGTGGGAAAGGGAACAGACCCAGCAGTCTGGACACTGGAGTCGGCCCTCCACAGATCTCAGTTCAGTGAGTGTCGCTGGCTTGCGCCAGTCGCATTTATTGCTTCGTATCACCTTTACCACTGATCCTTCCTCTCTCTCTCTCTCTCTAAAAAGCCCGTCGCCAGTAGAAATCGCGCGCAAAACCGGGGGCATTTTCGGCACTTAATCTCGGAAAAATCCACGCCGTTTGATTGGTCCTGCAAGTTATCAATCACTTTATTAATGCTAGAAAAATGAAAATGAAAATGAATTAAAATAATTTATTTAAAAAAAGAAGTTGCCTGTATGTACTTGGCCCGCCAGTCACACGCCCCGAGAACACTCGCAGTTCCCCTGCAGCTCCATTGCCGGAAGCCCAAAAAGTTTATAAAAATATAGATATCTATGGAATAATTTCCTGTTTTTTTTTTCCCTTCCTCTGTTTATAAGGCCCAGCGCGGAAAGGAACAGCGCCTGACCGAGAATTGAGCTGCTTCAGCACCCTGGGTTTCCGGTCGACGATCGCATGGAGGATGTGTACGGCCTCCATCACACCGTCGACTACTGCGATCAGTCCTCAATGTCACCGGAGAATTTCGTCTCTCAAGCCGATTTACAGTCTATCTTCGCCGCTGGACGTGTTCCGATCTTTGGTTCCGATCAGGTGTTCGAGGCGCTGCCGATCACCGACGCCTCCGTCGCGCCCGAAATTCGCGGTGGACACGGTCCCGCGGACGAGATTTCGCGGGCGATCAAAGCCAAGATCGCTTCGCATCCTCGTTACCCGAGGCTCCTGGAAGCGTACTTAGACTGCCAGAAGGTAAAAGATTTTTTGACGGTCTCCGTGTTTCCATGGGAGAGAAACGGAGAAATTGAAAAAAAAAAAAAAAAAAAAACTCACTCACGCTCACCTGCGGATTATTTGTGTTTCATGGAGTCTCTTTGCCTTGGAACTTCTACCAGCGAGTGTTGTCTGTCCTCGCGTGAGCCTTTGCATTTCACCTCGACTGGTTTCCTCAATCTTCTTTTGTCTTTTGTAAAGGTGGAAGCGCTTGACCGGAAAATCCATTGAAAAGATTGGACTCACTGCTAGTTCTTTAGGGGCGAAGACTTTCAAAAACGCCGTCTTTTCTGGAAAGCCAAAATTTCTTTGTCTGATTTCGTCAAGAATTCCGACATTTCCTCTCGTGTAACAGCTGCGATTTCAAGTGTACGGGAGGCTGTAAATATTTTCTTCCATCATCTATAATTGGTCTGTTGTCTGTTACAAATCCAACTGTCTGTAGCACCTTCGTGTCGATCCAAGTAACACGCTCTACTCTTTAGTTGCGAACGCTTTCCCGAGAGAAAAGATGAAAAATAGGTTCACAACGAGACCGCCTTGACGACACGGGATGCAATATTTGCTACGGTACTGCGGTTACCGGAAATCTCCCTTTCTCAATCTTCTCAAAGCTATTATTTTCAGCTTCCTTCATCACTTCTCATTACCCGCTCTCTTGTCTGCTAATCCAAGCATCATAATACCAGTGATGCAAATTTTTTCTTTGAAATCAAGCTGACGTTTTTCTTCACGCTGCAGTGAGAATTTTTGCTAGATCGCTTCACATCTTCTTTCTCCACGAGTGATCAATCAAGTATCTTGTTGATCTTGTTCACGGAATATTACTCAAATAGCGCGCTATTAACTCGCTCTCTTTCTTTCTTTTTTCTTTTTCGTTTTTCGTGTATATACTGAACTTGCCTCTTCAACTTCATTTTCAGGTTGGTGCGCCTCCGGAAATTGCTTCGCTTTTGGATGAAATCCGTCGCGAAAACGACGTCTATAAACGAAACACCGTCTCAACTCGCATAGGGGCGGATCCCGAGCTCGACGAATTCATGGTCTCCCTAAAACTTCATTTTTTTCTTTCAAAAGTATGATGAGTGTTAATTGTAGTAGTTTTTGATGTTTCTTCCCCTTTTTCATCAGGAAACTTACTGCGATGTTTTGGTGAAATACAAAACCGACCTCGCCAGACCTTTCGTTGAAGCCACCACCTTCTTGAATAACATCGAAATGCAGCTCAGCAATCTCTGCAAAGGAGCTTCCAGAAGTTGCGCTTCTGGTATACATTAGCCTCTTCTCCTTTCATTAAAAACTCTTTTTTATTTTTAGTATTAGGTTTCAACACTGGTATGTTTTTCGAAAACCGTTTTTTGATTTCTTAAATTCGTTTCTTTATAGTGAATTTCTTTACAGCACGACTTCTCGTCTTTGGCAGATCAGTCCACGGCACAGCGAGAATTTATGTTCGTGTATAAAAAAATAATTTTTTTTTTGTCTAAAGGAGAAAAATCTAGTTGGAGAAACGTTTCTCCGAGTTTCCATGCGTTCAATGAGCTAACATAACGATTCCATTATTGCGTTATCGAGATTTGAAACTGGACTGTGTGCTATCATGGACTGCCAGGCCAGATTACTCCCAATAAATGCGGCCTTATCGTGGCGTGCATGTGCACGTAATCTCGTTTTGTTCCTTAAAAAAACCCTAGAAGGGAAGGTGCAAAATCTCAGGAGAAAGGGACTGTTCTACCAGACATGCGAATGTTTATGTTTTCTTTAGCTGAAATTCGTATTTGGCTATATCTTGTAGCCAGAAGGGCATTCCTTGTGGATCTGCCTACATATACTAACTATAAGCAGAAGACAGACTTCTGCAGTGATTGGCGCGTGATAACTGAAATTCGACCAGGCTTTTTAAAGCTCAGGAGGTTGTGTTTCCAATACATCTCTTCTTTTCTCCCGTGTTATATGCTGTGCTTTTTCCGGGTCAGAAGAGAAAAAAAGAGTGTATGAACAGTAGCTGTTTACTAGAGTTTCTGATATAGACGTTTCAGAGAGATTAATGACACCACAACTCACCCACTTGTTTTTGCTGATATTTATTTAATATCCAAGTGACTACTTCATGGGGGATTTAATTTATACTATTCTCCTTACTAGTACGTGCTCCGGGTAATCGGAATATCGACCTTTGGTTCTGCATCTTTGCCAGAAGTTCTTTTTTTTTTTGTGCTGTAATATGATTGTTAAGATAATAAATACTTTTAGACTTATTTTAAAAGTGGTATTGATTTCCATTTTACTCGCACTCTTTTTCCAATGTGTCCTGTCGTCGATATTTTTGAGGTACTCCCAGTATCTCTCTCGTGCTACACCATTCCAAGTTCCAATGCAGCATGAAGTCTGATGCATGTTTTGTAGGAGAGTATAGATAAATATTGTGTAAACTCCGAGGGTTGGATCGGCTCTGTCAGGTCTCGAAGGAAAATCTTAAAACATTTTCCTGAAGCCCATGGGGGGAGGAGTTTATACGAGTTGTTTTATCCTCTTCAATCTCATAATCTAAGATATAAAAACCAGAAGTGAAAGCAAGTTTCTGTTCTACTGGGTGATGCCACAAATCCATTGCAGGTTCCAGATCCAATCTGATCCTACTGTCATCTGATCCCTTCTCGCCAAAAGCTGGTCTTTTAGAAGTATTTTTAAATGGTTAATGTTCCTATGCTTTTTATGCTTGTTTGGACTTTTTTAACATCTTGTAAACTGGCCCATACTTCTTTTGGACTGCTTTGAAGTGTTAAATATTACCTAACTGTGGACAAGAAATGAGATTTGCTATGGAAAGGCTGCTCCCCCTCTTGTCCTCCTGGGTGTTTTAACTAGCTGGTTTATCTATTTTTATATCTTAAAGTGAAGTACAAAAGGTAATGACAATAGCCTAACAATTAATGCACACGTTGAGTCTTGTACCTGCACAGCTGCTATTATAATTATCGTCTGATGTTCCGTCAGCTGTGTTCATCAAAGATATCGTATTGTACTTCTGCTAAGAACATATTCTTCTTAATGTTGTTACTGTTATAATTTATTCACACTGTATTTTCTTTACCTTTCTAAACCAGTTTGCACTCATCAAATGCTTGTGGCTTCCTCCCTTTACTGCTCTAAGATGCTTTGGACATGCTACTGGTTCAGATTCAAGTGCAATCCTGCTGTTGTATTGCTTCACGTGCTTAGGTGGTGGGGTTGATATGCTGGTTGGGAAAATCAGTCCTGTAAAGGTTCCGTTTGAACCTTTAGATCAACCATTTCGAGACTGCAATTAGATTCTTATAAGGAAATAATAAATAATAGTAGAAGCACCACCCCTGGGTGTACTCTTTAGTAGGCTATAACTGGACTCCTTTGTTCTTTCCCAGGGTATGTTGCTGGATGGTCCAGTTAAATATCTTTTGGTTTCTCAGTGCCTATATTGAGTCTTATGTACGTTGCTATTGGAGTTCAGTCTGCTTTTGCATTCTTTAACTAGTTCTTGCAAGATCTTTGCTTTACTCACTATTATCACATGTGTGATATGATGCTGTGGAATTTTTGTATTTGATTAGTATATCTGTGTTTCCATTAGCAATACTGGCCTGGATGTCCATACTTTTGGTCCTGGTAGGTCTTTGGCAGTATATCTATGTTATCAGTATCATGAGTCTAGTAGAATCTTCTCTTATAGAACACTTGACCTGCTTCTGTTTTCTGCCAACAATTTTTATCTCTCCGGTTTTTTACATAACATTCTGACAGTATAAGTCTGGAATGCACAGTCTAGGATGGATCATAAACTTAATTCTGATACGCATTTACCATTTGTGCACATACATATCTTTGACAGTAGATTTAATTATATAAATTTAAAATTGGATTTTATTGCTCCGCACTACAATCTAAGGGTGTTTTGATGACATTTAATTGGTTTTATGCTTGCTTTCCGTTGGTATGATGAGGTTCACTGTAGTTGATTGTTCTCATGTTTAGCTAGTGTAACGCTTTTATTTTTGCTTCTAATTAGACATGAAATTGAAGACCAGGGTTCTGTGTTTTTTCATCAGTATGTTTCTTTCTTCACAAAATGTGAAGGTTGCAGCACTTGCAAAAGTGCAGACTTGTGCGTTTTCAGAAGTTTGAAACTTTCTTCATTTATTTATTATAATTAGCAGTTCATTTTGATTTCTTAGCATATTTTTATTGTAGTCAATGGTTATTTAGTGTATCCTTCTAGTAGGAAAGAGAAGTTGCCAATGAATATCCTTTCAAAACCATAAACCCCATCATTATTAAAATTACCATTAGAAGGTTTGAGACAGTATGAGGCAACGAGAGTTTTTCTGGATTTCATAATTTGGTCAATCACCTAGTGAATTTCATTATAAGTACAAGATTTTTGGAAAACTCATTTGATTGAGTTTGGGAGTTTGGAAAATGATCTCTTACCAGTCTTTCACTGAACAAGTAGGATGCAAGTGTAGGAACATATTTAGATTTATTTTAGCAGCAATAGGATGGAATCCTTGAATTAAATTCACACCTTTTCCTAAAAAAAAAAAAAGGGATGGAATCCTTAGTTTAGAACTTCACACTCACTTTTGGCAAGTAAAGTGGCCATTGGCACTGAAGGTGTTTTCTCTGTTATTTTCCTTCTTGTATTATCACTTCTTCAAAATTGTATTTTCTAGTCTTTGCATATATCTTTATCTTTAGGCTAATTTATTTCTTTATTCCTTCATAAAGTATGTGGGTATCAAATTACATTGTTTAGATTTCTTTCTAAAAATTTTAAATAATTTTTTCATTTATTTATTTGTTATTTTATGTCTGGAGCTTCGTTTTTCTTTTGGACGAAGTCCCAGCTACTTCTGTTAACAATTTATTGCAGTTGCATGTTTGGGTTTTTCATGATGATCAGAATTTTTCTTGCTTTTATTCTTATTGTGCGGAGTAAGCTGTTCGTCACGATGCCGTTGTTCTACTTGGAATGGGGATGATATCTAAGTCATTTGATAGTGTTCCACCCTCGATATCTTAGGAATGGGCTGCGTGTGCCTTGCCTGTTGTCTTTGCACATTGATTTGATGACTATGCAGGTCATTTAGATAAGACAAGGTCTTTGTCATTTCTCTCGCTGTTTTTATTATACTTTCAGTGACCTCTGGATCCTTCCTGTAATGGCTAGTCACGGTCCAAGGGTACCAGCTGTGGAGAAATGAAGGCTGTTGCCCATGTAGCTCTACTTAAGCCTGAGCTCTTTTCTTATGCTGTGTGACATAGTGCTCGTAACTCTGCTTGCATGAAGCTCATATTGGTATGCCTAGTGGACAAGGATATGCTATGCTAGGGTCTTTTATTCTATAGTTGTGTCCTTGTTAACATTGTCTACTTATGCCTCCATCCATGGTTTTGTAATGGAATGCTCAGAGACAAAATTCGGCGGACTGACTGGAGTCTTGTGGCCATTACCATGCAAAATCATAGTATTTCTCTGTAGATTTGACTGATAGAACCCAGTCGTGTGGCCATTACCATGCAAAGTCATGGTATTTCATTGTAGATTTGACCGTTTGGTTCCTTTGACTATTTTTTCAATATTTTTGGTGGAATGTTTGCCTACCGTCTTGCTATTGCCATTGTGCTTTGTGGTATTTTACTAAGTTTTGTTGAAGAATCTTTGCTTTTCCTAATTACTAGCTCTCATCTAACTTAATATTTATTTTTGTTATACTTCAATTAGTTTTTTCTGTCTTTGATGTTCGTAATCTCATGTTATCCTTCTCTCTAAATTTCATTTTTTCTTATTTTTTAATGGGAAACTGTTTATTAGTACCAAATACTTCTGTAGGTCATCTTGGGTGGTGAACCATCAGCTCGATGTAGTTGGTGTTCTTTTATTTAGTTTGCATAGGAAGGAGAGAGCTGCCTTAGGTTCTTTAAACTTCATGATAAATGCTTTTTTACGTTTATTTTCTACTCTTGAATCTCTCTCTTTCTTTTTGTTGATGTTGTTGTCATCACTTTATAATCCATTTTGCTAAAATCCGCATGGATGAAGGCAAGAAGGAACCGAGATGGATTGGACATGTTCAGTGTAGACATAAAGGCAAGCCTACCTGAACGCATGATGTTACTTGTGATAGTAATTAGATGTTAAAAATTACTTGAAAAAAGGCTTACGTACAGCTTGACCTGACATATGATAGATGGATTCAGGTGGCCATTCTATAATGATTGAAACAAGTCGTGTTCAGTTTAGTGAATGGTCATTTCAGTTGGTTGTTCTTCTTTTCTTGGGATGTGACTTCGATGTTCAACAGACTATTGGCATTAAAGACGACTTTCTCGGACAAGGAATGAGGTGTCTAACCTTTGCTGGAGACAGCAAATGGCCGTGAAAAATTTGGTAGATGATTCGTCATTATAATTTGCTGGATTAGTAATGTTGGAAAACGATTATGGTTTTCTTGAAGAGTGATGTGGTGTTGTTGATGAATTAATGTTTTACATATATCAATAACGAAGTTTCTGATCATATGCCAGAAGACTATTGTTGAAGCTTGTCTCTTCCTAATTACAAGTCATCAAAACGTTTTGGATAGAGTTCAATGATTTTTTAGCTTCTGGTCACTTGTCTATGTAAAGAGCCTTTTGATGTTACTGTAGCATAACGGGACTAGAGATTCTTTTGTAGTCCATTTTTAATTTTTTTTTTTTTTTGTCATTATGAATCTCGTAAAACGTGAGTGTTGGTTGTTATTTGTTGTTTTTCAAGATGACCCAGCTGGATCATCAGAGGAAGAATTGAGTGGAGGAGAGATAGATGTTCCAGAAGCACCGCCAAGGTCTGAAGATCGAGAGCTCAAGGATAAACTTCGACGTAAATATAGTGGATGCTTGAGCAGCCTCAAGCAGGAATTTTCAAAGAAGAAGAAGAAAGGAAAACTCCCTAAGGAAGCAAGGCAGACGCTACTCGACTGGTGGAACATGCACTATAAGTGGCCATATCCCACGGTAAGTATTTCCCTAAAGAACACGGCTTCTGGCAATCCGACGTGTGTGCATTCTGGAGCTTTTTCTGGTTCTAGTGGTAACAATTTCTTTTGATGGTTCAGGAAGCTGATAAGATTGCATTGGCTGAAACAACTGGCTTAGATCAGAAACAGATAAACAATTGGTTTATAAATCAAAGGAAGCGCCACTGGAAGCCATCAGAGAATATGCAGTTTGCAGTTATGGACAGCGTCTCTGGCCCCTTTTATGTAGACGAGTGAAATCGCTTATTCTCCTCCCGTATATTTATTTTCTGTATATTCTGGAACTCGGCCTTCACTGATACAAACTGAAAAGCAACGCTTTGATTTTTCAGCACTTGGATTATCTCTGCTCTCGTAAATCGTAACCGGGCTTTGATGATCCTACGCATCGTCTTCATAAGACCAACCCCACTTCCTCATCCCACAAATTCTTAGCTGTTGAAAGGCTGCGCTTCTCCTGCAAGTCGTTCACTCCATGTAATTCTCTCTTATTTTTGGAATATATTCTGCGGGTAATAGCAGTATCGAAGCTATCGCTTGTATACTTCTGGATAGATGGATTGCTTGTAGTTTTATAGGAACGTTTAGAACTAAGATTAGGGAGTTTTTTTGTTTTTTTTAAATCTTTGAAGCCTTCTACTTTGAACTTGATAGTAGAATCGAGAAGACTTTTTATCTTAGAAAACTTTTGTTTTGCGTTATAGAGCATGAAACAGCTGAGACAAACTCCTTTGATCTTACTATTGTGCGAGGAATTATCATTTTCAATCTTATTTAGATGTTTTTGGTGTTCATAGTCTCTTATTGAACTTCTCTCTACATGAGAAAAAAATATTAATCAAAATTTAATACTTCTATAAATCATTTTGGTTGGCGACCCATTGATATGATGTGTTGAAGTCAAAATAGATCATGATTTCAAAAGGAATAAGTTAATGGAGAAAATGAACGTCAAATTGATATATGAGTCTTGAGTCCATTAAAGTCTCCACTTGGCTAGCTTAAGTGTTTAATGTCTGTAAAGGGAAGAGGAGGGTGCCAATTATAAATAATTCCTATAATTTATTGAGAGGTGTGAGATATTTCCTTTTAAGTGTGTTTTTTCTTGTGTGAGGGTGTGAATTCCTTATGAAAGCTTCATCCCTAAGAGAGCTCTATATGGATTGACATCTTGTATTCTAGTTTTGCAAGTAGGAATAAAAGAACAAGTCGAGATCTACTTATTGAGGTAAACAAATTACCAAAACATTTAAATTTGTTTATCTCTTGTCTTTTCTTCGTTTGGTTATTATTTTTACTAATATTTCTCTATAAGCCATATCGGTCACAACAATTGATATCAAAGCTTTCACTTTCATAAAGAGAGATTTTTTTTAATTACTTTTATTTACAAATATCTCAACAATGGTTAGAAAGAGCATAACTATGTTTAAAATGACATAATTTGGCCATACAAACTTTGCATTGTGGAAGTTGAAAACACACAGTGCTAATGATATATGAATGTGAATTCAATGAAATAGATAAGTTCGCTAAAGTAGATATTTTTCTGACTTTAGATGACTTGGTTTTATTCAACATAAAAATTGGGATTATTGCAAAAGGATTTCAGGACAAGTTAAAAAGTATACAAAAGAAAGTCTTGGGAAAAACAAGATCTTATGTTGCTAGTTATATAATCTAAAGACAAGAACATCTAAATAGATTTAACACTCTTATCAATAAGTCGAAGGCACTCAACATAAATAAAAAAACAAAAAAAGGTCAGTATTCTTTCTTGTTCAATGTTGGAATCTTGGGATGATTTAATTATTGAGTCGAAGTCACACATATATTCTTGATATGGATTTTGTTGTTGCAACACTTCTGAATGGAGGAAATTAGAAGTATGGTCAAAGCTCTGATGGTGATGTGACATTGGCAAGGGGTGAATTCTTTAAAAGACATCGTGGCCATAGATGCAAGTCATGGTGAAAATCTAGAAGATAAAAAAAAAAAGGAAGTATTGGTCTTGCACTAGAGTAGGTAGCCTTAGAAAGGATTGCAAATTGAAGAAGAGTGAAGTAGATGTTTCAAAGAATTGTTGTGGAGAGAGAAGACTTTGGCATATTAGTGAATTGATATGCATTGTTTGTAATAGAAAAGTAAGATATTTTGACTCACTAGATACTTAATTATGGTGCACCAATATAATGGTAGTATTGTCTATATGGGAGATAATATTGAGTGTAAGATAGTGGGACTTGGAAAACTCAAGATTAAGATGTTTGATGTTGTGTTTACATTATTTCTAATTTAAGACATGTTTCTAAGCAAAATAATTAGTTGAAAGTGCTTAAAGGAGTTCTAGTGGTTGTGAAGGGTGACTTAATAAGAATAAACTCATTGGAGAAATTTTAGTGGGGGAAGTAATATTTGTAAGTGAAAAATCTGAAAGCTTTACCCTGTGGCATAAATGACTAGGGCACATGAGCCGGAATGGACTTTAAGTTCCTGAAATGAAGAAGGTGAAGAAAAAAATTCAATTTATATGACAAGCTGAGGATTTAATTTCTCAACAACAAGTTGGGTCAAATAAGAGGTGTATTCCTCCTCCTTCCTAGTATAAGGATTATGTCATAACATGTAAGCATAATTGAAAAAAATATAATGAATCTCAAGATAAATTTGTTTGTACTTGTAGGGAGGTGTACTAGGGACGAGGAAGCAGATACCTTATATAAGAACAATACCTGGGAGCTTGTAGAACTCCAAAGTAAGAGAAAGACGATCGATCGTAAATAGGTGTATAAGTTGAAGAGTCACCTAGAAGGTAATGTTTTAAAATATTAGGTTTGATTAGCGGTGAAGGGATATGTTCAAGGCATAAATTAATTTTAATAAAAAAATTCTCCTATTATTTGTATGACTATTAGTAGGGTTGTTCAGGCAATCACAATTATGCTTGCTTTGGACTTAGAGTAATTGGTTGTGATAACGTTTTTTTTTTTTTTTTTTTTTTTTTTTCTTGAATAGTGTGCTCAAAGAAGAAGTATATTATAGAACCTAAAGATTTTGCAAACATCAATAAAAAATTTGGGTTTTCAACTGAATATATCACTATGAATATATATCTTGGGTTTTCAACTGAATATATCACTATGAATATATATTTGGGTTTTCTCTAAACCCGAGATGATATATTCATTTGCAAGAGAAAATCTTATGTTTTTGTATATTACACGAGAGAAAATATTACTCAAGCAGTGGAAACCATGAGTATGTATATGGTAAACCTTGCTTATGACCATTAGACTATTATGAAGTCTGCACTTCTGATGTTGCCTTGTATTATGATGGCAAAAATTTAAATTGCACTAATTTTGTAGATAAGGATTTTGTTGGACAGAACGAAAAATATCTACTACAAGATTTGTATTCTCCAAGGTAGGAGGCACAATTAGTTGGGTTTCAAGATTACAATTCATTGTGGCACTATGTAAAACTGTGGTTGAATTTATGGTTGCTACATAAGCTGGCAAGGAAGCCATGTGGTTAAAGTGACTATTAATGAGAACTTAGTGTTAAATAAAAAGTGTATTAAGATATCCAGTGCATTTAAAAGTGGCTAAGAATCACACATTCCACTACATCAAACACATTGATGGTCAATACTTCTTTGAACAAGATGTGGTTGAAAAAGGTCAAATTCTAATTTAGAAAGTTCACATTGAGGCGAGTCTAGACGATATGTTGACAAAGTCAATTAGTCAAGAGACGTTCATTTAGTGCAAATCTTCTCTTGGACTTGAAGAACCAATTTAACCCATAAAATTTTGTTATGATTTCGAGAATGGTAAATAAAAAAGGGCCACGACTCTCCCTTTTTGATGTATTTAACCATGAATAAAAGTGGAAAAGAGGCTGCCTCTTATAGGCAATTATGTGACCCATTGAGAGGTGTGAAATCTTCTTTGTGAATGTTCATTTTCACATATGTGAGGGTGTCAATTCCTCAAGAATGATACATACCTAAGAGAGCTCTACACGGGACAAATAGCAAAATTATCATCTTACATTATTGTTATGCTGATACCACATAAACCCTCGAGCTTTTCTCTGTCTTTTTTCTTCTTCGTCCCTTTATAATCAGTTTGCCGGAGCCCCCATAGATGAAGGAAAAGAGGGAATCCGAGAAAGATTAGACATGTTCAACGTAGACATAAAGGCAGATCTGCCTGAAAATGGCCTGGATGCAGGTGTTGAAAAATGACTTGAAAAAGAGTCTGACTTAACAGCTTGACGTAGCATATGGCGGATGGATTCATTTGGCCATTCTACAATGGTCGAAACAAGCGTTGTTCAATTCGCAACCAGTTGGATCTGAAGTCTTCATGCTGAAGCTCGTATCTGGATATTAATTTGTCTTGGATTTGAGGTGCTCTGTAATGAAGTAATAGGCTAACATATAGATATAATGTTCCATATTTTTAATAATTTATCTTTACAATAATGCATGGCTTCTACTCAGACTGGAGAAATCCCAGCACGACGCTATGAAGATTTTTCAATTTGTAGAAGAAACCCAGTTGTATTAAATTGTCAATCTCCTGCAACTTTTTGTTCGTTTCGAGGAGGGAAAGTAACCCAACGTCATTACAGAGCTCGGCAGTTCTCTAGCTCAGTTCTAAAGCTCTAGCTAAAGCCTAATTGTGTGCTGCGAATTTCTTGTCTCTTTCTTCGAGTAACAGCGAGCAGCCTCTTTTGCTTGCTCTATATGTCAGGAAGAGATCTTCATCGTCTTTGTCTTTAGATGCATACTTCTTCTCGCTCTGGTTTGCTCGCCGGTCGCAGAAGAAAAGGTGGGTATCCGTGTAAAAAACAATTGGTCTCTTTCGTATGATGATGATGTATCATCTCGGGTTTAGAGAAAACCCAGAAAAAGTACTTTCATTTTTTTGGTAGCAGAAAAAAATTCTTTCGTATGGTAATGATTTTGCCGTTTCTTGCGGGTATGTGTAAGGTAAAGAAATGGGAAGCTTTCTGATCACTACCGCCTAGCTTCCGTTGAGAGCCTTGTTGGATTTTCGACGGCAGGAGACAAGTGAAAAACTTATCACGAAGAAGACGGTTCTTGTCTTCTGGGTGTTTCTGCAACTGCTAAAACAACGAAGAAGAGGACTCGATTTCATGTATTAAGTTGCCGCACATGTTCATGTCAGCTTGCTCGTCTCTTTCCAAGTCTTTTCCCTGTCCTGCATCTCTGAGAAGAACTGAGTGACCTTCATCAGTTGATCGAAAGTCGAAAGAAAAGGTCGTCTCTGATGGAAGGAGCGGATTATGTCCACGAGATAGCATTGCCATTAATTCACACTGAACCAGTAGAGTGGATCCTGATAATGGGGAAAAAAACAAAGATGACGACTGATGAGATGCCACTCTTTTCATATTTTTGGTGGTGGGGGACCCGTTTCAGTTTCCGAATTCAAAAGCCTAATCTTTCGGCTTTTCTCTTTCTTTGCTGGCGGCTGCCCGATATCCCAAACCAGAAAGAAAAGGAGAGGAGCTCGTCTCCGTTTCTGGTCTATTCTTTTTCATTTTGAAAAAGTCATATCCCTTTTTCAGCATCTTCTTCTGAACACGATATAATTAACTTCCAGAAATTCCCAACCCATAAAAAACAAGCATCCAGGAAGTTATTTCCTCAGAAAAAAAACCTATAAGGAAACGTAATTTTTCATCCTCTGAACGAATCCAAGTATGAATTGCAACAGTTTGACAGAAAATTAAAACTGATCATCCACATGAACCGGACCATAGAGTAGAACAAGATGTGTGACTGGATTTTTAACCTTTTCTTTGATGAAAATGATGATAATACTGTCGTCAAGTTGAAATGCTCTGCAGTGAGGACACAAAAGCAATCATTTTAGGAGACGCAGTGGAGTCAATGTGAAATGATTGGGTGGCCAGTTTCATCTCCCAGGTCCTAAACCTTGGAAACATAAAGATTTTTTAAAGTCTCATTAATGGGAACCAGGGGAATCAACTGAATAGCTAATTTATATCATCATCTTCCAGACAGAAATCTGGTTTCCAGAAACAGAGACTCTTTCCTTCTTTATTTTGCAGTGTACAACAAGAGCATTTTATCTTCATCAGGGGACGGAAATGGAAATGCCCGTAGTTTGTACTCTGTTACAGGAAATTTTGCAGAACAAACTCTAACAGGCAAACGAAAAAGAATACTAAAATCGAGGGAAGAAAATGTTGAAGAAGAAGAGATATTAACAGCGAAGTTATCAACAAAAGAATCAAAAGTAGAAATTTTAGATTCATCCCGCAAACCCAGAAAAGCTTCGAAATTCTGAGCTTTTGAAACTACAATCTAGCTTTAAACACATTTCTTAGGTACAGGTCAGAAAGAAGTGAAAACGAAAAGGAATCTCCCTCCGTTGCTTACCTTGTATCTCACACCTCAAAACCAGAGAGAGCAGGACGATTTGAGTTCAGAATTCTCTCCTCAATTATGGAGTGGGTTCGCTCCGCTCGGCGTTAACCTCTCCTGCTCTTCGAAAATGGCCACTCCTCTCCTAAACCCGTGGTTTAATCTTCTGTACTGAAATCTGCCGTTCTGATCGTGCCACCCATTGAAGGAAATTACATGATAATTTGAAGACCCCTTTGGTGTTGCTGACACCAGAAGAAGGTTGAAGAGCAGCAGAGGAAGTATGGAGAACATGAGAAACATTTGTCCGTGTTTCATGTTCTCTGTAATGCCTCCAACTACAGGATTTTGTCTAAGACGGGCGACTGATCAAGGATTCGAATGGAGGAGCCCCTTCATTGTCGCTGAAGTTTCAAATTTATATATTGTTTTACGCTGTTTTCGATGTGGTTTCCATGAAGCATATGCGACTGGTAAACGTTATCACATACACCTCACCGGCTCGCTCATCTGTATTTTCATAACCGACCGAGGTCCCATTTTTGTAAATAGGATTTTGAAATTATAATTAATTATGATTAAAATAAAAATATCATATGCTTATCTCATTTTTATATGTGACCTCATATAATAAATTAGATAATGTTGATGGGCAAAGCACTTTGTTATCTTAGAATTGGTTGCTTGCTGCCATTAATGTCGAACAATAGTTTGCTGTCAAGGTAGTTTTTCCAAGCCTTGGAAAGCAAGACAGAGAACCCTATTGAAACCAGAACCAGCTTCACTACATCATAGGAGCTGTAGCTGTAGAGGAAGCAGAAGAGCCCTTCTCTCAGTCGACTCGATAGCAGAAAGAGCATACCATGTTAGGATGAAATGAAACAGCTACCAGCAGTGCAATTCTTTTATACAGCGGAAGAAGACCCAAATGAGACAGGAACATGTGGGTCGGATAAATGGATAGAATATAAGCAAATGAGCAATTTTATTGGGAACTGCTGAGCTTGAAAAGATTGAGCAGAGTAGGTTGAGATAAAGAACAGAAACAGGAAAGAAAAGAGAAGAAGAAGAAAACGCTTTTATCGTTCTTTCCAACAATGTAAATCAAGCATTTTTATGTCATAGGGGCAAACGAAAGAGAATATATAGAGTGATTCCTTAGTTCTATAAGATACAATATCGGTTGCAACCAATAGTGTAGGTTGATGAAAGAATGGTCTTTAGTAGAAAAATAGCACTAAAAAGAAGTTTTGACCGCCAAGATATTATTGCTAAGACAAGAGAGTGAAGAGAAAAAGTTCCTTTTAACCCTTGATTTCTTTTCAACTAATAATACCTGCACAAGAAAATACCAATCAATACTCAATTAACCTTTACATTTATCTATGTTAGAAATGAATTTTGTAAATATACATGTCCAAACTATGGAGAAAAATTAATAGATATACTGATAAAGTCTATGCAATTACTCAAGCACATGGTGAAAATACTGAAAGAGGGATAATGATATTCGAAGTTTTGTACTATTTAGTTATTGGGCTCTATATGGCAATTTTCATTTATGTGTAATGGTGAGGATCATATCCAACAAGATTGAAGTCAGCTGCCACAAATAAATCTTTAAAATCTGTATAGTATCAATGAACTAAACAATGACAAAAGATGTAATCATTGTGAACCAATCAAGCAGACACTATACTAAGTATTATGCGAACATCCACTTAAAGGTAAAGGTTTAGGGGGTTTCTAACTCTTGAAGTGGGCTAACATATGTTTTGTAAATGTGAGCATCAAGAGGAAATGCAAGGATTACAAATAAAAGTAATTACAACTTAATCCTTGGAAAGCCCAAAAGCTTCCACATGTGTATCTATCTCTACAAGTGCACATGTGTGACCACTTATGTATTCCACAAGGTAAGTTAATTTACATGGCACATCTTAGGCTTGAAGCATCACAAGAAAAATAAATAGTCAATTTGCAAGTGTACCTGCACATAAGTATCTTATGTAAGGTATCAACCTTTAATTAGATTTTTTTTTCTCTACAAGTTATAAGACACTCATCCTCCTTTGTGCACAATGTAAAATCCTCTCATGCAGTCATGACAATAATTGCTATGTATATTGATCATCATTAGTAGTTTTTCATACCTTTTGCCTAATAATTTAGAGAAAACCCAGAAAAAGTATTCTTACCTTTTTGGTGTTTAGAAGTTTTTCTTCTACCTCATCAACCCAACTCACAATAGCATTCAACATTTATTCCTTCTCAAAAGGCCTCAGTTGGTTTCAAAACAAGAGCACTCACCTTCTCTTTTAATTCACCAAGATGCTTCATGACAGAGACACTCGGTTGGAGAAATTGAAGACAACTATTGAACCAAGGATTCATCTGATAGGTACATAATGAATATGATAAAAGTTCTAGATTTGATGAAATGTAGAAAACTAGACCATTAAACTTATCCATTGCTAAGCTCTGATACCAAAATTTAGGTAAGCAATACACCAAAAACTTCAAAGCTAATGAAAAGTAGAAAGGTAGATCCTTAAATCTATCCCATACTACGTTGACCCAACCTGATGCCTATACCCCACGTTAGGCCTAACAAAATCATAATAATCCATCATGCTACCGTACTGATATCCACAACGACCCACTCTATGATGGCTCCACTCTGGACCAGGTAGCCCTTTTCACCTTTGTGATGACTTCAACATCAAATAACCCTTTTCATGGGTTGCCCCCTCTGGGATTCGAGCATGTGACATTGTACCTTTTTTTATATCAAATATTAGGCACCTAACTAATACGTCAAAAACTTCAGATCTAATGGAACGTAGGAAGATGGACTCTTAAACTACCCCATACTAGGCTAGCCTAACTCGATGCTCATACCTCAGGTTGGACCCCACAATAACATAACATCATCATTGAGTCGACAAAGTAAACTGGATAACCACAATCCAATCTTTCTTAAATGAGTCTCTAAGGCATGCCTCGTGAAACATGCAATAAAGTAACAACATTCATAACTAATGTTTATTTGTTTCCTTCTTGATGTTTTTTAGGATCCATTGGAGAATACATACCTGTTAGAACAAGGAAATGATAAATACATATTGACCAATATAGATAATATTCATATTATACAAATATCACACCAATAATAACAAATATTTAGCAAGATAATTGTAACCTAAAGAAGTTTTGAAAATTGAAAAATACTAACTATGATAACAAGAGGAATTTATATTTTGTGTCCATTCAAATTTATAACTTTATTTAAAAAATTAAATTTGGACAACTTAAACAAAACGAATCAATATATAGTAATGGATGCATAACTTTTAAGGATGGAAGAATTCAAATATGTCAAAAAGTGCAGTATTCTCAAATTCTGACATTAGTAACTTGGAAAACCTTCCAATTTCTCATTCACACACTAAACATCAGAATATAATTTGCACAAATTTGGAGAGGAAAAAATCATCATTTAATATTTGTTTCTTCCAGTTGGAATCTACAACATTGTCGACCATTGGGAAGAAATCGTCATATTCATAGGCTTTAATGATATTTTGTGTAGAAGTTACAAATATAAAAAAAAATAAAAAATTAAGAATACATCATGATTGAATATGAACAAAATAGTGTAAGAAGATACACATAGATAATATGATTTCATAACTATCAATGACTAGTCGAGGTATACAAACTTTTCTAAAAAGTTTTACAATGCATTAACAATATATAAAGTACATGCACACAAATAGGTAATGCATCTAAATGAAAGGAATATGAAGCAAGATCTTGAGTTTATCCAAGTTTGAAGCTGTTCTTAAATATTTTTGTATTGCATGAGTTTTTCTTTCATCTTTATTATGATGAATTATGCTCTTAAAAATTACTGGTCATAAACTTAATTGATAATTATTTGATTATGAACAAATTGAGATGCATATCACCTCATAAACAAGAGACAACTAGCTTTGAGAAAGTTAAAACCTTCATATGCAAAATAATAATGATGGTGTACTAACTAACAAAGAGCAACAATAATTACCTCTTAAAAAAACTTTTCAACAAGGATGCAGAACAAACTCTAATTTCATACACCTTGAGCTACACACCCTCCTCATAAATTGTCTTCTCATCAACTTATGAGACAAATTCATCCTTCTTTTTACTCTTGGGTTCACCATTTTGAACCCTTTGTTAGTAATAGGTAACAATTCCCATCATATCAATAAATTATTAAAAACACAATCTAAAAATTAAAAATTACTAAGAAAGATAGAGAAAAATCAACTAAAAACCTTCATTATTTTAAGATATTTTAATGGCCCTTTATCTGAATGCATGCAACCACTTTCATAGTTACAAATACCACCCAAGAAATCTAGTAATTCGCTAGAATAATTCAAGTAGTAAATTAAGATAAAACAAATATGAACTTTTAAATCAGTTGTCATTTCTAAATTCGTTTAATATCCTAGACAAAAGGAAAATCTCGTTTTAAAAATTCATCATTGTCCTTTGACAATTGGTTAAGTCTTACATCCAAAAACCAAATTTTTAATTATTTCAAGAGAAATACATGAGTTTCAAGATCTAAAACAAAATATTCAATCACATTTTATTCAAGGTAGTGTAATTGGATATGTATTGTGGTGTCATATGTTGAAAAAATGGATAAAAAAAGAAAAGAAAAGTGAAGTTATGCCTTAATTCTTCTTTAAAATACCTCACCTAGCATAAATAACTTTAAAAAAATTGTTGTGGTATTTGTTGCCAAGAACTTGAAGGATATAAAAGATAAAAGATAGTTTTGGTTTGTATAGAAACTGGCTTTGCAACAGAAATTCAACAATTTATACTCCTTCCATGGATCTTTGCAATTGTTTTGGGATACAATAAAGGTTTAATAGTGTTTCATAATAGTCTAAAACAAGAACGAGCATTGATAATGAACATTCAATACAACGTTTATATCATTAAAAGTAAGAAATCATAAGACAACATGTTAGTTAAAAAATAATGGATTTTAATTATTGATTTAAAACTACATTGGGATTGTTATTTCTAACAATCTTTTGAAGATGTGTGATAAGCTCTTAATAAACTTGTTGAAAATTTTAAACTCCTGACTCACGAAGTCATGTGTAATGCAACATTAGAAAAGCAGACACCATGAACAAGAAAATGAGATTTTATCTCTCTCTATAACTTAAAGATAGCAAACACAAATGCCCATAACGTAATGTTATTCACTCTATAAACAATAACAACCTTTGTGTTCGACTAAAAAAAATGAAGTTTAAGAAAGTAAACCTAAAACAAAGAGTAAGTATTGCTACATATAAGTATTGAAAGTTAACCTTTAAACTTATGTCATACTAAGCTATGATACCAAATGTTAGGTACCTAGCCAATCTGCCAAAAGCTCATGAGCTAATGGATTAGGTAATAAAAGATAGATATTAACTAATATAGATAAATTTTTATGTTATATAAATATGACACCAATAACAAAAAAGATTTGAAGAAATACCATAAAACCTAAAAAAGTTTTGAAATCTGAACATTGCCAACTATGATTACAAGAAAAAATTTCTTATAGTTGCACTTTAAAATTTATAGTTTTTTAATAAAATTAAATGATGACGAATGTAAACAAAAACAATCAATATATAGTAATGGATGTATCTATTTGTGTTTGGATTTTTACGAAATGGAGAATTCAAATATAGTAAACAGAGAGCTCCAATTTGATATTCAAAATAGGAGATATATACCTTGGGGTACAAAATCTACTTAGGAATTATCTTCTCATAAGCTTCTGAGAGTATCATGTCCCTGTCAGTAATTGGAAAAAAATCAGTCATATCTATAATTTATTGTAAAGAATAATCTAAAAATAAAAAAACACTAAGAAAGAAACAGAAAAAAAAAACATTCATTATTTCAGGATCATTGCAAGACCCTTTATCTAAATGCATACAACCACTTTCATAATTGCACGTACCACCCAAATTTTTTGGTAATTCACTATAATAATTCAAGTATGAAATTAAGATCACACATGCAGAGAAATATGAACTTTTAAATCAGTAGTCAGTTCTAAATTCATTTAATGTCCTAAACGAAAGGAGAATCTTGTTTTAAAAGAAAGTCTTTAACTAAATAGTAAAAATACATCATTGTCCTTTGACAATTTGTTAGGTCCTACATCTAGAAACTGAACTTTTAATTATTTTAAGAGAAATACACGAGTTTCAAGATCTAGAACAAAGTGCTCATCAAATATTCTTTAAGGTAATCTAATTGAATATGTATTGTGGTGTTATATGTAGAAAATATAGACAAAAAAAGAAAAGAAAAAGAAAAGTGAAGTTATGCATTAATTCCTCATACAAATACCTAATCTAGCATCAATAACTTCAAGGAAATTGTTATGGTAATTATTGCTAAGGACCTGAAGTGATATAAAAGATAAAAGATAGTTTTGGTTTGTATAGAAACTGGCTTTGGAAGAGAAATTCAACGATTTATACTTCTTACATAGATCTTTGCAATTGTTTTGGGATAATGGAAAAATTTAATAATATTTCATAATAGTCTAAAGCAAGATCTAACAATGATGATGAACATGCGATACAATGTTTGTATTATTAAAAGTGAAAAACATAAAACAATGTGTTAGTTAAGAAACAAGAAATTTTAATTAGAGAGTTAAAACTACCTCAGGATTGTTATTTCTAACAGTTTTTTGAAGATGTGTGATAAGCTCTCTAACAAACTTGTTGAAAATTTTAAGCTCTCGACTCACCGAGTCATGTGTAATGCAACATTAGAAGAGCAGACACCTCTCTATATCTTGAAATAACAAACAAATACCCATAACGTAATATTATTTACTTTGTAAACAATAACAATCTTTGTATCCAACTAAAAAAAGGGAGTTTAAGAAAGTAAGCCTACAGCAAAGACCAAATATCTTTTCTCATCAACTTATGAGACAATCACATCCTTCTTTCTACATTTGGTATCAACATTTTGAATTCTCTGTCACCTTGAGAGTAATCCTATAAGACCTCTTTAATTTTGGTGAATTCAAAATATTTAAGATTATTAAACAAAATACAATATTATAAAATAGTTATAAACCAACACACAAAAATTAGAAGACTACATGACATACTATTTTTAAATGGAATTGATGATGTAAATAGATCTAATAATTCAAAAACAACCTTTAGAACTTGACAACCTTGAATTTTTAATATATTGGCATCACTATTACCTCCAAAATTGTGGTGGCACAAAATTCATTTTTCCATTGTAATATATCAACCCACATCTGCTTTATTTTCTCAATATCAAACTTTTTGACATTAAAAAATCTGTATAATAAATCAGTTGGGCAAAATGAGACATGTAGAAACATATCGATGTTCAATATAAATTCAGGTGTAGATTGTATAGATTTTTATATTTCTAAACTTTTATTTGCTTCCATCGTAAGAAAAAATATTAAGGGCCTGTTAGTGCGCTCAGTAAGTGAAGTGTATTTCACTTACGCTGGGAAAAGTGGGCCGAAACCCGTTAGTGCGCTCAGTAAGTGATGGGGGAAAGTGAAATATAGTTGTATTTCACTTTCCCCCGTTTCAGGCTTAAAACGATGGTAAGTGAAATCTGAGGGTTCAAGCTCGGATTTCACTTACCATCGCTCAAATACATCTCGCTGTCGGGGAGGAGCGTCTGTCGAACAAGGGTTTAGGAGAAAAAAAAAATTCTCCCTTGCTCGCTTGTCTTCGGTGATTTCAATCGCCTTGCGACCTTATCTCCGGTGCTCCTCTCGCCGTCCCCAGCTTCGATGACTTGTGGCGAGAGCTCTCCCCACTCTCTGCAACCTCTCCGACTCCTTCCTCGCTCGCGACTTTCGGCGATTTCAATCGCCCCCTCTGCGACCTCTCCCCGATGCTCGATTCTCTTCCTCTCGTCATCCCCAGCACTGACGACCGTCGCTGAACCAATCTTCACTCTTTGCAACCTCTCCGGCTCGATTCGAGGTATTTATGAAGTTATTTGCATCCATTTTTTATTTTTTTATTTTTTTTGTTTATATTGAAGTATTGGAGTTTTCTCTCAGACATCTCGCATCAGAAATATTTCATGCTGGTTAACAATGTCATACTCTGCATTCAGAAAATTTTCGTGTTTGAGCGTCAGAGGAAGATTAATAATATGATTCCCCACAGGAGTTGAAAGGCAAGAAAAAAACATGGGGCTAGAAGAGGGCCATTTTGCTCCTTTTTCTCATTGTTCGAGTTCAAACATTGTTTTTCAGTTCCTATTTTGGATAGAAAAGGAGAGGGAGTAGATGTTGATGCATAGCCACGTGATAATAGACGAAGTTATCAATTGGATTTTTGGATTTATTCATAAATTAGGTCCCCATTAGAATAAATTTAATCCTCGGGCCATAGATGTGTATCTTCATAGGGTCCCCATTGGAAAAGACTTTTTTTTTAAACACATATTGCATGCTGACTTCTGTTAAAATTGATTCAGAAAAAATAAATTGATAAGTGCACAAACTAGTCTATCTAGTCAATTAGTTCCACTAGGAAAGTAAAAATTTGTTGACCTTGGCAACTAGTGTGAGTTCATATCACCAATTATATTAAAAAGAAAAAAATTGGCTTATTAAGGACATATGATTCCAACAAATATGTTGTGTGAATCAGTGATGCTCTTCTGGTAAGTTTCTTATCCTTTTATGTATGATGGTTTTAACTTTGTATATGAACTGTTTGCTTGTGACTTCATTCCCACATGGACTTTGTTTGTCCTTGGGGAGTTTGGAATGTCTACTTGTTATGAGTTTTAGATGGCTGGAAGGAAGAAAGGTAAAAACATTATGGATAGCACTACAAAGCGGTTATACGACACATGGATGTCTGACGAAGACTGTAAAATGCTTGATTTGCTCATGGAACAAGTCAATATGGGTAACAAATTACCCAATGGAGTTTGGAAACACGAAATTTTCAACGATTGTGTCAGTATGTTCAATATGGATGCGGCGAACCAAAAAACAGTAGAACAGTTGAAAAACTGTGTGAGGACTTGGAAAAGAACGTATATGGTTATGAGTACATACCTAAACACTAGCGGTTTTAGGTGGGATCCAACAACCCAGAAAGTCACTGCTTGTAAGACAGTGTGGCAAGACTACATAAAGGTTTGTAACTGTAACATGGAATGTTATGTTTCTTGATTTATTAATCATGTTTTTTAGTATTTTAGACGATAATTTTTCATGTAGACGCATAGAGAAGCCGACAAATATAGACGGGAAGGTTGTCCGCTCTATGACAAATTGGCTATTGTGGTTGGAAACAGTATGGCCGCAGGGAAAGCGAGTCACACAAGCGTGGAGTCAGATGATAACCTTTCGAATTTTGTAGAAGGGACAATGATTGATGACATTGATGAAGATGATGCAGTCATGGAAATCCCAATATTATAGAGTCTCCAAGTGATGCTCCTCCGAAAAGCAAAGCACCAAGCAATGATGGGGATAAAACTTCTTCTACTCGGCGTAGAAAGAGATCTGAACCATTAGTTGAAAATGCTAACAGGATCGTTGAGGCTATTAACAATATGTCATCAACCCTTAGAGACATCTTTACTCCCCCCGTAGAACCTCCATGGTTCGAAGCACTCGAGGCATTACCTAACTTGCCCATAGAAGTCAAATATTATGCCATGGAGTTGCTCAACACCAAAGCTAAGAAGGATATGTTTATGAAGATGAAACCAGAAGATCAGTATAAATGATTGATGGCTAAATTCAATGCAATGTAATAAACTTATACAGATGTTGGCAATTTTAACCTTTATTTATGAGACACATTTGGTTTTGTATGAATGACGTTGATTATTGAGTATTTCTGTTCAATTATGAATGTGTTTGAACCATGTTTTCATTATTCAATGTCTAGTATTGTAGGTACCCATGGATAATCTACCAGATAGGGAGAAAATATGTATTTGTATTACAACTTATACAGTTATACTTATCCTTATCCATTCATACTTAATCGATTATAATAGGCAAGTACAACGTTCTTATCATATGGGTGGTCCACGATATTTTAAAAAAAATATTAGAAAGATCACCGATTAAATTTCGAAAAGTGTATAGGATGAATCAAACTATTTTTCTCAAGTTGGCTAGAATCTTGAAAAGTAGAGGACTTTTATCTGATACAAGGACAAAATCTATGGAAGAACAACTTGCTTATTTTTGTATCATTGTTGGTCAACAACAATTTTACAGTGTCACCTCAGAGATGTTTGAAAGATCAAATTGGACAATTAGTATGTATTTTAACAAGGTGTTAAAAGCTATTATCAGACTACAATCTAATTACATCAAGCGACCTTTAAGACGTATTCATTCAAAGATCTTGAACAGTGATATCTATTATCCATATTTTAAGGTAAATATAAAGTCGTTTGATGAATAATTTTCAGTTACTATAAAAATATATGTTTGTATTAATGATTTTTTTATTAGGATTGTATTGGTATCATCGATGGTACTCATATTAAAGCACATATCCCATTGATCAACAAGCAAGATTCTGGAACAGGAAGGGTTTTCTCTCACAAAACGTAATGGCAGCATGTACATTTGACATACAATTCACATATATACTTGCTGGATGGGAGGGATCAACAGCCGATTCACATGTATTGAAGTCAGCATTAACCAGACGAGATAAACTTTATGTTCCTGAAGGTAAATATCGCTTCTCTCTATATAGTTTATTTAAATTTATATATTTTTTATATTATAATAGATATATATTTTATTGTAGGCAAATATTATTTGGTAGATGCTGGATATGCAAATCTTCCTGGGTTCTTGGCTCCCTATCAAGGTACTCGTTATCACTTGCAAGAGTTTGGGAATAATCCTCCTACAGATGAAAGAGAATTATTTAACCGAAGACACTCATCTTTACGGAACACTATTGAGCATACATTTGGGGCTTTAAAAGCTCGTTTCAAGATTTTAAAAGATGCTCCTCCTTTTGATTTTGATGTCCAAGTTAACATAGTGATTGCCTATTGTGTATTGTAAAATTATATACGCATGGAAGATCACATGGATTTATTTGAAGATGAAGAAGATGATTCAAATGATGATTCTGGTGGAGAAGATTGAGAAGATAACAATGAAAATGATATTGAAGACAGTGATAGCAGTGATGATGTTGAGGATGATATGGATATTCAAAGAAGTACTCAGAAGGAGTCTACAGTACAATCTGTAAGAGCATCATACTTTTGTATGAACAGATATATTTCTTTGTGTTGTACTTTTGTACGAGCAGATATATTTCTTTGTGTTGTACTTTTGTATGAACAAATATATTTCTTTTATATTAAAAAGGTGATTGAGTTATATTTGTATTATTTTTATTTTTATTATTACAATATTTGTGTAGTACGCTATGTAGTACGATATTTGTATAATTATTTCATATTTAGATATTACAAAATTAAAATTTGATTAAAATTTTAATAATATAAAAGTAAGCATTTGTTTAATTATTATATTTAATATATTATAGTAAGATATAATATTAATATTAATTTAATTTTTTGATAGTTGGATATATCAAAATATTTTATTTAATAAATAATCTATATTCACTTTACACCACACTTTCCATTGTGCACACTAACACAAACAAGTACTTTACACTGCACTCTCCATTGCACACACTAACACAAACAAGTACTTTACATTCCATCTCACTTTCCCCAGGGAAAATACTTTTCATTGTATTTCATTTCCCTCTGAACTTACATTGTGCGCTAACCCCCCCTAAGTTTACTCAACAATGGATTAAATTTGGTAACATGTCATCTACAGTTTCAAATAGAACTTTCATAAAAATCTAAAATAATATATCTAGACTCACTCATATGCTCCTATGAGCATTTATATGTGTGATAGATGGTATAATTGAGGATATAAATAAAGGTACCTAAGCATCGTGTGATAGTCATCCTGATTAGTTAATAGCAACTCATCCTAAATAAGTGCATGGAAGAAAGTATCAAGAGCTTGAGTTTCCTCTACATATTGAAGATCCTCAATGATAGTAAAATACATGACTCTACTACTTTAAACAAAAAATAAGATCATAAAAAATTATAAACCGAAAAGAAAAAATTACAATAATACGTGACATTAGTTGATATTGTCAAAAGAAATAATAACTTACAAACAACACTCAAAATTTGATAGCTTTTAAAAATTTTATATGGACGCATCATTATTACGCCCCAAAATAGCATCAACACATAATTGTTTTTTCTACTGTAACATATCAGGCTAGATTTATTGTGGTTTATAGGAATATCCAATCCAATTTTCATATTTGAGGTCAAACCCCATAGTATTATAACAATTCACCACACTTCCATACCGACATCCACGACCATCCACTCTATGATGCTCCACTCCATACCAAATTTTTTTTTCTAGCTTATCAACCTAGATCATTGCAACGTTCAATATTTCTTCTTCTCAGGAGGCATCTTAGTTGGTTTAACAATGAGCATACTCACCTTCTCTTCGAATTCACCAAGATGCTTCATGATGTTGGCATGCTCGACTGGAGAGTTTGAGGGCAGTTTGGATTGAGGATTTCATCTAGGTACTTATCCAATATCTAAAAAACTCTAGAGTTGAGGGGATGTTGAAGGCTAGACTTTTAGACCTATCCCAAACTAAACTCCGATACCAAATGCTATTCCTAGCTAATATGCTAAAAGCTTCGGAGTTGATAGAACGAAAAAATAAAGGATAGATATAGATTAATACAAATAATTTTTATATTTTTAAATATGGTGGTAATAATAGAAGAAGTTATGGTTGCTTGTTTCCTTCTTGATACTTTTCAGTATCCATTGGAGAATACATACATGTTAGAACAAGAACATGATAAATACATATTGAGCAATATAGATAATTTTCATATTATACAAATATCACACCAATAATAGAAAATATTTTAAGCATGACAATAGTAACCAAAAGAAGTTTTGAATTTTGAAAAATACTAACTATGATAACAAGAGGAATTTACATTTTGTTTCCCTTTAAATTTATAAATTTATTTATAGAATTAAATTTGGACAATTTAATCAACATGAATCAATATATAGTAATGGATGCATACTTTTTAAGAATGGAGGAATTCAAATATGTTAGAAAGTGTAGTATTTTCAAATTCTGACATTAGTAACTTGGAAATCCTTCCAATTTCTCATTCACGCACTAAACATCAAAATATAATCTTCATAAATTTGGTGAGGGCAAATTCATCATTTAATATTTGTTTCTTCCAGTTGGCATCTACAATATTGTCGACCATTGGGATGAAATCATCATATTCATAGGCATTAATGACACTTCATGTAGCAGCTACAGATATACAAAAAAGAAAATAAGAACACAACATGATTGAATATGAACAAAATAGTGTAAAAAGATGCACATAGATAATATGATGCCATAAGTATCAATGACTAATCGAGGTATACAAACTCTTTAGAAGAGCTTTACAATTCATTAACAATATATAAAGTACGTGCACACAAAAAGGTAATGCACCTAAACGAAAGGAATATGTAGATTTTTTTTCATATCAAAATAATAAACAAGATCTTGAGCTAATCCTAGTTTGAAACCGTTCTTAAATATTTTTTTATTGCATGAGTTTTTTCTTTCCTCTCTCTTATGATATATTATGCTCTAACCCTTAAAAATTACTGGTCATTGACTAAACTGATAATTATCTGATTATGAACAAATTGAGATGCATACCACCTCGTAAACAAGTGACAATTGTGGATGCTCTATGAATTCCCGAGGTATTTTAGGAGAACTATATTACCCTTTAGAGAAAGCTAAAACCTTCATATGCAAAATAATAGTGTTGGTGCACTAACTAACAAAGAATTCAGTGAGAGAAAATAGGAGAAGAAAATGTGTTTAGTTTGTTGATTTAACACAGTTAAAGGGCTTGCACATTATAAAGCTCAAATAGAAAGTTTCCACAAGAAATTTTCTTCTAGGCAATGAGGAGATAGGTAAGTTTCCCTTTATATCTCACTAGTTCTGCTTATAGCTAGAACAAACGAAAATGAGATTCCTACTCTCTTCCAAAACGGTGGTAAAAATATGTCTAACTCCTAAATCGCACTATCTTGCACCCTTCCCTCCATTAACTCCGATTTTATTGTCTAAAGTTCGTGTCTTGATTGAGCTCAAAGTTTGATTCCTTTCGAAGGACCAAGAGTGAGGGGTAGATAATAAAAAATTCTCTAAATCTATAAAATGGAACAAAGTATCAAGGACAATTTTTATCTTTTGATTCCTAAATAATCTTTTGATTTAGTGGCTATGCATGGATGTGAAAGAACAAGAGTGATTATGAAAATGAAACAAACATACAGAAGGGACAAAAGGAAAAGCAACATTGCGCTTTTGGTGATCCATGTATGCTTTGTTGATGGTACAAGAGTCAATTTTACTCAATTTAAATGTAGTCAACATAATAGGCCATATATACAGGATAATTAATTCTCAAAATTTTCTTATTTTTCATGGTCTTGTACTGACATGGAACCATAAATGGAACCATAAATATCACATCACATGTCAATAACGAAATGACTAAAACATAAGTTGTGGCATAATTTTTGGTAATATGGAGACGGGATTAGATTTTAGATACATAGGGAGACAAAAAAGAAAATCTACAATATTGCTGGCACGTATGTTTGTTGGACAATTTTGCTCTTTGATAGCAGGATTTGAATGGTGTGGCTTGCGTTTTGGGCATCTTCATGATTAAGAATAGAGAGAAGTTGATGTGGCATCCTCTTCAACACCCTTCCCTCTCCCGCTTCCTTGTCTTACGACGTGATTCCCTCTATTTTTAGATGAATATCCGGTGATTTTTACATCTCTTTGTCTCTCTTTCTCTCTCGGTGGGTTTCATCTCAGAGGTATCTCCTTATCTTTTATTTGCTTTATCTACATTGGAAAATGAATTGTTCTTTAGAAATTGAAGTTTTCTATTTGATCAGCTATAAATCTACTAGATATTTCATTGCATTTTTTGTTAATTTTTTTTTGTGTTTTACTATTACTCATTTGAAATTTCTAGATAGAATTGCATCTCTTCTTCATAGATTCTAGGAGAAATGATTCTAATTTTTCAGTGTTTTGCTATCAATCATCACATATTATACTCGAATTGTGGGTTTGAGTATAACAATCAGCCAATTAATCTTTATTGATCTAAGTTGCAATTTAGAATGGTGTTTCTTTCTATAGATTATCAATATTAATGCTTGAATTATGTGAATTTTGGGTAAATTAAGACACGAAGATTATCTATGTATGAATTATTTTCGGCCGGATTACAAGGATAAAATTTTACTTTAGGCATGAATATAAGTAAAGTATTCTAGAGTTTTAGGTACTAATCTTGATTTGATTGAAAAAGATAGATGAAAGTCTGATCTTGGAACCCTATTGTCACGGGAGGAAGCTCACAAGCCACATCTTGATCATAATCATGTCAGGCCCTCTACACCAATCCAGAATCCATGGTAATAATGCTATGTTGACAACTTTTTGTACTACATTAAAACTCCTTTTCCGCCCCATTATGTTCTACATAGAGAAATTTAAAATGCTTAAAAGGCATATTCTTTTCCTCATTTTTTGTTGACAGGTTTTGAAGGCTCTTGCAATCGTGATATTGAGAACTTTGAAGACGAAACGAGGACAAAGATGGGATCTCTAAAGAAAAAGGCTATCAATGCCTCCACAAAGTTCAGAAATTCTTTGACAAAGAAGGGTAGGAGAAGCAGCAAGGTCATGTCTATTGCTACCATTGAGGATATTCGTGATGCAGAAGAAATTCAAGCTATTGATGCTTTTCGCCAAACACTTATTTTGGATGAATTGCTACCAACTAAACATGATGACTATCACACAATGCTCAGGTACATTTCTTTGCATCCCCAATTATACTATCTAATACACTTATAAATACATTTTGGGTATAAACATATCATTTTGGATTTTTATGTTCGTCTTCTTTGAAAGTGTATATGAAACATGACCAAATTTAATCCATTTTTAGTAAACTTTATGTCTTTTTTTAGGATGAGAGTTAATATGAATGTAGGAATATACGAAGTTGAATCTACACCAGAATTTCCATAGAATATCGATATGTTTACATGGCTCATTTTGCTCAGTTGATTTGTCATACAGATTTTTAAAGGCCAGAAAGTTTGATATTGAGAAAACAAAGCAGATGTGAACTGATATGTTACAATGGAGAAAGGAATTTGGTGCTGACACAATTTTGGCGGTAATAATAATGCCTATATATAAAAATATAAGGTTGTCTTTTAGATATTGTTTATGAATTATTAGATCTATTGACAACATCAATTCCATTTGGAAATCACATGTCATGTATTCTTATGATTTTTGTGTGTTGGTTTATAATCATTATTTGATATTGTATTGTGTTTGATATTCTTAAGGATTTTGAATTCCACAAAATTGAAGAGGTCGTACAACATTACCCCCAAGGTCACCATGGGGTAGATAAGGAAGGTCGACCCATTTACATTGAGACACTTGGCAAGGTTGATCCTGTCAAGTTGATGCAAGCCACCACCATGGACCGCTATGTGAAATACCATGTCCAAGAGTTTGAGAGAAACTTTGTTGTGAAGTTCCCAGCTTGTTCAATTGCAGCTCAACGCCATATTGACCAAAGTACAACAATTTTAGATGTCCAGGGTGTCGTATGTACCAACACTTGCTCTTCATTTCAAGCTTACTTTCTTAAACTTCATTTATAGTTGGATACAAAGGTTGTGATTATCTGAAAAGTGAATAACCTTATGCTTTGGAGATCTGTCTACTATTTTTATACTATTTTTAAGATATACAGAGGGGTAGAACCTTATTTGCTTGTTTGTGGTGTTTGCTCTTCTAATGTTGCATTACTCATGACTTGGTGAATCAGGGGCATAAAAATTTCAACAAGTCTGCTAGAGAACTTATCACACGTCTTCAAAAAATTGATGGAGATAACTATCCCGAGGTATTCTTAAATCTCTAATTAAAATTCTTTGTTTCTTAACAAACATATTGTACTTCATTTTTTTTAATACTGCAGACTTTGTATCGCATGTTCATCATCAATGCTGGTTCTGGCTTTAGACTATTATGGAACACCATTAAATCTTTCCTTGATCCCAAAACAGCTGCAAAGATTCATGTAAGGAGTATAAATTGTTGAATTCCTCTTCAAAAGCTAGTTTCTATAATAAACTATTACAATCTTTTATCTTTTATATCCCTTCAGGTTCTTGGCAACAAGTACCAAAACAAGTTGCTTGAAGTTATTGATGCTAGGTAAGGTATATCGGTGAAGGATTAATGCACGACTTCACTTTTTTTGGTCTATTTTTCAACATATGGCACCACAATATATATTCCTTTGTGTTACCTTGTAGAAAATTTTGACCTCTATAGAAAATTTGGTTTTAGATCCCAAAAATCATTTCTTTATCTTGAAATAAATTAAAGTCTTGGTTTCTGGAGATCTAACAAATTGTCAAAGGCCAATAATTAGTGTCTGGCAATTTTTGAGAACGAGATTCTTCTTTTGTAAAGAAATTAAATGAATTTAGAACGAACTATTGATTTTAAACTTCTTTGTCTGGACATGTGATTTTAATTTCTCATGTGAACTATTCTAGTGAATTGCCGGAGTTCTTGGGTGGTATTTGCGATTGTGAAGGCGGTTGTATGCGTTCAGATAAAGGGCCATGGAAAGATCCTGAAATAATGAAGGTTTGTAGTTGCTATTTCTCTTTCTTTCTTTGTATTTTTTATTATTTTTGGATTGTGTTTTTCAAATAAATTGTTGACATTATAGGAGTTGTTGCATATTATAGAGGGTTCAAAATGGTGAAGCCAAGTGTAGAAAGAAAGATGTCATTGTCTTAGAAGTTGATGAAAAGATAATTTCTATGGAGATTGTGTATCCCGAGGTATATATATCTTATTGAGAACATGAAATTGAAGTTTTTTTTTTGCATCCTTGCTAAAAAAATACTCATTTTAAACAGATAATAAATGTTGCTCTTTGTTGGTTAGTGCACCGTCATTATTATTTCTAATATGAAGCTTTTAACTTTCTCTAAAGGGTGATATGGTTCTCAATATGGATGAGACGCATGTGTATTCTCCTAAAATGCCACAGAAACTCATAGAGCATTCACATTTGTCTCCTATTTGTGAGGAGGTATGCATCTCAACTTGCTCATAGTCAGATAATTATCAATTTAGTCTATGACGGGTACGTTTAAGGATTGGAGAATGATACATCTTAAAATGGAAATTGAAAACTAAAGCAATACAAAATATTTAAAATAGTTTCGAACTTGGATAAGCTCAAGATCTTGCTTATTATTCTGATATGAAAAAATCTGCATATTATTTTCTTTCAAGTGCATTACCTTTTTGTATGCTTATACTTTATATGTTGTTAATGCATGTTAAAGCTCTTCTACAAAGTTTATATACCATGAGTAGTCATTGCTACTTACCAAATCATGTTATCTTTGTACATTTACTCAACTTATTTTGTTCATATTCAATTTTATTTTGTTCATAATTTGTTTTTCTTGTATCTACAGCTTTCGCATGGACATGGAAATTTCAAAAATACATATAAATATGATGATTCCATCCCAATGGTTGACAAGGTTGTAGATGCCAGCTGGAAGAAACAAATATTAAATGATAGCTTTTCCCTCTCCAAAGGTATAAAGATTATGATCTTATGTTTAGTGAATGGAAAAATTGAAGTACTTCCAAGTTATTCATGACCAAATTTGAGAATGTTACACTTTCTGACATGCTCAAATTCCTCCATTCGTAAAAATCCACACACTAATGGATGTATCCATTACTATATATTGATTCACTTTCATATACAATTTGTCCAAATTTAATTTTGTAAACAAATTTATAGGATTAAAGGGCAGCTAAGAGCAAATTCCTTGTATGATTATAGTTAGCCTTTTTTAAATTTTGAAACTTCTTTAGGTTACTATTATTTTGCTTAATAATTTTTTACATTATTGGCATGATATTTTCATAATATAAAAATTATCTGTATTGGTCAATATTTATCCATCATTTTCTCATTCTGGCAGGTATGTATTCTCAAACGGATGCCGAAAAGCATCTGGAAGAGAATAAGCAACCACATCTTTTTTCAGGAGTCATGGCGTTTGTTATGGGTGTTGTCACATTATTACGTGTTTCACAAGGCATGCCCAAGAGACTCATAGAGGTAGGAATGGAGGGTGGTTCTCCAGTTTACGATGTCAACTCCATGAAGAGAGCTTCAACCCAACAATTGCCTTCTATCTCTCTAATCGAGTATGCATCTGTTATAAAGCGTCTTGGTGTATTGGAAGAGAAGGTGAGCATTCTCACTATGAAACCCGTGGAGATGCCTCTTGAGAAGGAAAAAATGTTGAATGCTACTATGAGCAAGGTTGATGAGTTACAAAAAGAACTTTTGGCCACCAAGAAGGTAAGATTATTTTGACTTAATATTGCACAACTTTGTTATCCATATCTTTTGTACAACTTTTGGGCAAGAAGCATGAGAAACTACCAATAATAACATGCCAATTTCTGCCCATGACTGCATGAGAGGGTTTTACATTGTGGACAAGGACAAAGACACCAACTTTGAGTATACTAGTCTGTTGGGACTTATTAGACAAGTTTAGTACTTGAACCAAACAAGCAAGAAAAAAAAGACCTCTTACTAGAGAATTTCACTTAACAATTTGACATTTGGTTCAACCAAAATATTAGCTCCTCCTCTTCTTTGACAGGCTTTGGAGGATGCCCTTATATGTCAGGAGGAGCTTCTTGCATACCTCGACAAGAAGAAGAAGAAGAAGAAGATGGTGAGTGATCTTAATCAAGAAACTCGAGGATTAGTGTGAAACGTTAGCAAGTACATTTCAAGAACTCTTGTAACTGGTTAATTTGTGTTTTTGCAAAACCCATTTTGCTGGTGAAGAACGTCTCATGTATGTGACCAATGGTAGTAATAAAGTTGTAAATTCTAGATGTTGTTGGTAGTTTTTGGCTCTCCAAATTGATTTGATTCTACTCTATATTTGCCATCTTAATCAAATTCATAATTTTCGCTAAGAATACAATTAGCCTTTGTTCACACTCATTTGTTCTAAGACTAATAAAACTGTGTATCCAACCTCATGCATCCATAACTATTTAATAAAGTTACAATGAAATTCTAATGTGATATTTGAATCTAATTTTGTGCCTAAATAACAAGAGGGAATTAACATTTTACTTCACGTGATGGACAAAAAAAAATCTACCAATGATGGGTATAAATTTTGTAAAATTAGAAAAGTCTGGTCCTTTTGATGGGTTGTTCTAGGATAGGTGACAATCCTGGTTTGCTCAACTAACTACCCTTTTTTTCTCGTTGTCAAATTGGTTTTGTTAACTAAATCTACCTCAAAGACAAAATTATATAAAAAATAAAAAAATACTCAGCTAATTCATTTATATTCCACACCAATTTTTAGAGTTTTTGATTCAATTAAAATGACTTAACATGACGTGAGACAAACCATAGCAAAAACACCATGTTTTTTTGTATCTTTTGGACATCTCAAGAAACACGGTGCCTATAGCAGAGATGCCAACTTCTATGATAAGAACCCACCAACATGATGACTCACCATGTTTCTATTAGACTTCTAACACCATGGCTCACCATGTATGTATCTGACTACAAATCTTCATACACGGATTGTTATTTTTCTTTGCAAAATAGGAAAATTTATGAATTAGATATTAACTAACACTAAATCTATAATTATATATCAAAGACGTCATATTGACTATTTATAGTCTCTACAACAAAAATGCCCATGTTTCCATCCCAAACTAACAATTTTTTCCTAAATCGAACCTTCACAACCTTAGCCTTTCCCAGCCCTTCTACTTCTTCCTTCTCCCAAGTTTCAAAGGTTGGGGGGAGTGGGAGTACAATGGGTGTTTGTTCATCTCTACCTTGCTTGGTTAATAGAAAATACGAGTTGCATCCTTGATTCAGGTGGACAAGATCTCTCTCTCTCGTTCTTTGATCTTTTTATTTGTCATGCTCGTGAAGAATTTGAGGAGTGAGTGTGCTTGATTATTGGATTTCGTGTTCGATGGTTAATTTTTTTCGTTGGACGTTGTCTTTTTTTATTTTTTTGGGATTAGTGTGCGATTTGATCGATAGAGTGGAAGATCTTATTTTTGTTCTTTATTGCTAGTTTTTTTTGGATTTTGAATACTTAGCTTGGTTTTTGTGTTTGGGTTTCTAATATTGGATCTAGAGTTATCTAGTGGAAAGTGATGGTGGTTTTGTTAGTTGTATTATGATGTTACATTCAAAGAGTTCTCAAGTTGTTCTTTCGATTGAATGTGTCAATGTTAAATGTTCTATTTATTTTGAATTTGCTTTTGAAGCTTACAAGTGAAAGATCTATTGTCTTAAATTTGAGTAAATTGAGTATGAAAGAATTATTAGAGTGAATTTTGTTGCATTTTAACGATTCAGTTTTATGCATGCCTCTTTTTATATGCAAACCTTATATTTTGGAAAAATTCATAGGTTCTTGCCTATTTGCAACTAGACAACATTGAAGGTCATAGTTGGCTCAACATTTGGATGAGCCACTGCATCATATGTTTGTCTTAGTGAATTGCATTGTTGCTTATACTATGGCTTGTTGTAGTGATTAGAGTAACGAGAATTATATTGGTTGATTCAGACTTTAGCTCGATGGTTGCATGGGTGGAGGTTTCCAATCTTATAGGTGCATGTGGTACTTAGATTTGTGATTATACAATCAATATTCAGAACAAAGAAAGAGAACAGCATTACTTGAGAGCTCCCCAACTTTCTTGCTACATCGGAATAAACAATAGATATTGGTAACTTTGGAACTAAAGATGTGTTTTTTTTTTTTGCTCTAATTTTTTTTTTTATGTTAAACATAGAGTTTATGGTTGGAGTGAAGCTTTTCTATGAAATGTTTGATTTTAAAAAAAATGGGTGATTTAAGCAATTTGTTTACCTGGTGTTACTAAAGAACCATCACAACTAGATGTAAATGTTTTTGAATTTTTGTTTCCCTCTTTAAATATCACTTGAGTAGAACTTTGTTGCCCTCTTTATGTTGAGTACAAAATTCTCACCAAAAATCTCTAAAATGGAGCAATTTCAGGTAGGAACTATTGGAGCATTAACTTTTCATGTTGTCTTTCTAGTTTCCATTATCATCTATTACAAGGCACTCAAATAGAGTGAGGTAGTCATTTTGTTCCCTTATTGGCTACCTTATTGGTTCTCTTAAATAGTACATAAATACGAATATCCTAATCCCTCTTCTAGTATCCTCATCATTGTACTTGAGGTAATTGTATAGACTTTAACAACAAATCTACTAAATCTTTCTCCATAGTTTGGGCATGTCTATTTACATAATTTCTATTAAGCTTCTTATTATATGTAAGACTTTTTATGCTACCTCACATGTTCATGGTGGGTTCCATATCTTATGGGCTTGGGCCCATCTTCCAACACTCCCCCTCAAGTTGGGGGTGAGAGAACATCATGAACTCCCCACTTGCTGCAAATGATGTATAGGATCTTCTCATATAAAATGATAGTCTTTCATATCTTCCAACACTCCCCCTCATGTTGGTGCTCTCTTCCATGAGACCCAATTGGCATAAGATAAGTGAGAGTAAAATCACTCAAAGTCGTATGACATCACTCCATACTCCAGTCATAACCCATGTTAGATGTAGGGTACACTCCTATCATTCTCAGGTAGTGGCACTCCTATCTTTTATAGGTAGTGGATCTATACATATTGCTCAGAAGTGTAGTAAAAACTCCTCCATCATCGTGTCCTTCCACAAGACAATGACTTTCAAGTGGTAGGAGTAATAAATGCCAATTAAGGGGAGTAACATATATTTAGTAATAAACTCCTCCTTTTCTTGAATATTTTTGTCACATTAAAATTACCACAACATATTAAATACCTCTTCTTCTACTTTTCCACCTCAAGCTGGGAGGTAATGACAATGATCCCAGTTTGAACCAAATAACATAGATGTAGTAATAACAATAACAATAACATGATAATGGGAATCAAAGGAAGATAAGATGATGAGGCCACAATGTTCTTTATTCAAATCGTCATCAGGATAACCAATGTTGACAATAGATAGCAACCGAGGAGTCCTTTCATAATAGTATCTCAATCAAAGAGACACAATAGCAATAGTGGAAATGGGCCAATGCCCAAATAACATGTACCAAATTTGCAGTAATATAACAATAGATAACCGATAAATAATGAAAGTCCTTAAGAGTAATAAGGACACATTAAATTCGGATTTTTCAATGCAACATGATACCAAGATGACCTTTGATTATTCCAATGTGAATATATACTTAAATATAGATCATATTGATATGAAACTTTCTCCTTATGAAAATAGACTTAAATAACTTTCATCTAAGTATAACTTCTGTACATAAAATATACTTCTATTGAGATATATAATCTGATATATTTCTGTCTCTGTAATCTGGCCGAACAAAGTACTCATTCTCCTTTTGCATGCATGACCATTGAATCTTCCAAGATCAATATCTCCATATAAAAAACTCAGATCGAGAATTGGTTGAATAGGTAAGAAAATAGACTTATAGATCTTTCTTTTTATATATAATTTTTCGTATAAAGTCTCGTTATTGATAGCATAAAATAGCTCAGAAGTTGAAGCTTTTTGTTTCTGCACGAACTTCTTTTGCAATCTGACATTTGCTGTTTTAAATATCGATTTCTCTTTATGGATAACTCCGATTGGAAAAAATCATTTTTCCTTGGAAAGTAGACTTGAATATCTTTCCGTCAATATATAATTTGAAATATTAAAATCTCATTACAGAGGTAAAAACATAAAGTAAATAACGGGTATAGGGACTGAAAAAAAAATACGAATCTAAACTACTAGAGATAATAAATAAAAAAAGATCACATTACCTTTGTGGGTTGATCAAGTCAACTCACAAAACTTGTTTTGATACCATATTGAATTTATGAAAAAGAGAAATACTTCATTGACTTATTGTAATAAGAGTACATGAACCTCTATTTATAAATAGAGAAAAGTAATAGAGTCCAACTACAATTAAAGTTCCATCAACTTTCGATATTGGCTAAAACTATTATTGTATATTGTAGAAGGGATTGCTCTATTAACTTTTTTATACTTAAAAAGACTCTAGAGACAAGGCTCGATTGATCAGAATGTGCTTTATTGTGCCTTTTTCTAAAGGTAACTTGTATGAACTAAGTAAAAACAGAACGTGCATTAAAGGTTGATGCTTACTCCCCTTGTTGAATCGTATGTGAACGAAGCACTAGAAAAGATCAATAAAACTATTATCTTCTTTTTTCTCTTTTGTGTTGTTTTTTTTTTTTTTTTTCTTTTCTGAACCTGGTCTGCTTTATCATTTCAATCTCAACAATTCACAATAAAATTGCTCGTTTGTTTATATGTTATCCTTATCTCTGGTTCACACATTCCTGTCTCATTTGGGTCTTATTCTAGATAAAAAAAATTGCACTGTTGCTACTTATTTCATTTCATCCCAACTTGAGATGCTCTTTCTACTGTTGACCACGTTTGTGAAGCTTGAGATGTCAAGTTGATTAAGAGAATATCTCTTCTGCTTCATCTACAACTATACCTTCTATGATGTAATGAAGTTGGTTCTAGTTTCAACAGGGTTCTTCATCTTGCTCCAAGGCTTGGAGACATTACAGAGGAAGATCCCTGGTCGATTGAGCGAGACCTTCGCCTTCTTGTCTACAACAAATAGGACGAAAGGATGATACAAGTCTGTTATACTTCGTCGTCTTTAGTCAGTAATATCTTCATTTTTCTTTCGTTATTTGACATCAATATTCTCTACAACCCTATTTTCATACAAACAAATGGGAGGGGTGGGTAGTTGTAGATTATCTCGTGGGCTATTCAGCTCAAAGATTTTGTATCTGTTTTTTATGGGTAGGGGTAGCCCTTTCGACGACCTCGCCAGTGACCATCTTTTGGGGACACGTCCACTTGTAAAGAACCATGCAGTTGTATATTGATTAATCCGACTTTCGTTACTTATAGTTAGTGGAAACGAGTGTTAGCATAAAACCCAAATTTATATCCCACATAGTTTAATTTTTAGATTATTCAAAATATAGACATAATTATGAGGAAGAGAGAGTAGTACTTCTGTCAGATTGGATGCAGTGGCGGCAACGGTGAGGAATATACCAGTAGCGGAGTGAAACTCGGGGGAGAAAACCAGAAAAACTCACCAATGGCAAGATCAACCAATCACCTAAATTATGTAAACTATGCAGTCTACACTTATCGATCCTTGTAATAGAGTCTAGCTTCTAGTTCAAAACTCAACAAGGTAGCATTGATTTAAGCAATCCAAGGATATTTGGATCAACCCTAAGCCTTGAATATTATCTGAATAAGAGTTGAAAGAAAAATCATTTGCTTGGGGTGGGAGTAATCTCTGATCCTGTGACAAATGCTCTTCTATAAAAGCACAACTTTCGTTTTTGTTGGATACCCTGGAGAGTAATAGATGTTCGTTCTTAACTTATCAGTCTCCTATCAATCGAAGGCACTGAACTCACTAATTTGTCCGGATGGTTTTTATTTTGAAGGAGAGGATGTTAGACAATGTTGTCGTGCCAATTGCAACTAGTTATGGATTAATCGAACAGTACAAATACTTGAAAAGCTCAATCAGAGATTTCTTAGCAGGTCTGCTGTCTTTATTTTGAGCTATATAACAAATAAAAGCCCATTTGTGAGGAAAAATAAAGGTTCATAATCGAATGTCCTATTATTTAGGGCAGTGTACTGCCAGAAAACTAAAAGTAAACTCTCATTAGTGCCTTCTATATGCGTTTATTCTGTCAAATACGGTGAATGCCTCCTTCGACCTTACTTCCGGAGTGTTTTTGCTAACAGAGACGGCTTGTTTCAGGTCCGAGCAGGAGAAACTTGCGAAGGAAGTGTGGGTTCTGCGAATGGCAAGCACTATGAGACTGTTAGAGGTTTTAATGGGGACATTGGTAGCCACTAGATAGTATCCCATGTCAAGATTAGTCTAGCAACTAACAGGGGCTTCGTAGGGTTTTGTGAGGTGTCCGGAAATCTTACCAAAAAGACGTATTCAGAAAGCTTTGTATCTTCAAAACTTTGTATCAGAAAGCTTATTTGTCCGGCTAACCATAACCCTTATTCCATGTTTATCCCGTATATATCCTACCTTGAGGTTGATATAATCCCTCATCCTGCTTTTGTCTGGCATTACCCAATTCGAACCAAGCCGCATGCCTTCAAGAACTATAGTTTCGCCATGTCTATGTTGTTACCTCGGATAGAAGCTGTAAGAGACGCTACCAACTGAGTAGGAGGTGGAGGTGAAAAGGGGCCGCTGAGGGGCGTCGCTCGTGTCATTAAGCTCCATGGTTCTCTCATCCACGAAAGGCGGATTTGTGGGAGGCGGTAGCTCCTTCTCCTTTCTCTGAAGCATCCGCAGGACTCTTGACATTGGTGGACGTAACGAGTGGTTCTCTTGTGTGCACAGCAGCGCCACATGCACCACTCTCAGGATTTCTTCTTTTATCGTTTCACTATTTTGATTATTGTGTAGTAAAAGATTTGGGTCAATCAAGTCTTCCATCTGTTTTGCCTGGAAATGTCTCCATGTCTGTCATCCAAAAAGATAAAACGGAGCGAGCTACGATGTGTTTGGTCAGAATGATCTCAAATATGTAAATTCGGCCAGGTCTGGCCGAGTTTAATATTTACTTGAGTGTCACCAAATGCCAAAGTTTTTGGGGTTCAGAAATCATTAGGGGATCGTACGTGATAATCTACTGTTTGAAGATTGGAAGGTAAAAACTTACCGCCGTAACGAGGCTGTCCGTGTAATCATACTCTTTAGTCTTGTTGTTTTGTCTCGCAGTTACGGTCTCGATCAAAAGCACCCCGAAGCTGTAGACGTCTGCCTTCTCGGTTAATTGACCATGGGCTAGGTACTCTGGGGCCATATATCCTCTGTATTCCAGGTAAATAGTACAATTATATGTTGCAATTGCAAACGAATATAAGCCAACGATAAGCATAGCTATGTGTATTTTAGGGAACGGAGCACTCACAATGTTCCCGCTATGGCAGTACTAATGTGGCTTTTATCTTCTTGGAAAGACCTAGCTAATCCAAAATCAGCAATTTTAGCTCGAAGCCTTGAATCCAGCAAAATGTTGCTTGCTTTAATGTCCCTGTGAATGATCCTGACCTTGGAGTTCTCATGGAGGTATGCTAAGCCTTCCACTGTCCCAATAATTATTTCGAATCTTTTGTCCCAGCTTAAAGCCTTACCTCTCTCTGCATCTGCAATGTGATCAAGGGATAACACAGAGTGAATGAGTAACCGTATACAATCTTAACCAAAACTAACTAGAGTGAAAGAGTGAAGTTTATTAGTACCAAAGATAAAGCAGTCAAGGCTCTTGTTTGGGAGGAATTCATAAACAAGTAGGCTTTCTGGTCCCGAACAACTGCAACCCAACAGCCGCACGAGGTTTTTGTGCTCCACGCTGCTGATTATGTTGACTTCATTGTAGAAATCAGCAGCTCTGTGTTTGTTGTTTAAGAAGAGTCTCTTCACAGCAATCTCTCTTCCGTCAGCCAAAACTCCCTGTAAAAATATATGTTACTCACAAAACTTAACAATTACATTTGTAAGCAAACGGTTTTTCTTGTGCACATGTTATTTACCTTGTAAACTGATCCAAATCCTCCCTGCCCGAGTTTATTCGCTACGTCAAATGATCCAGTCGCCTTCTCAAGTGTGGAGTATTTGAAGTTCAGACTGCTATCGTTAAGGGTGGATGCCATTTGCTCGGCATCATTTGAACCTGAAAATGAAATCCAAAAGTTTGACATCAATGCCCAGAACATAGTCGATCTTTTGATAAGTCTGACATAGAACATTATTACCAAAAAGAAAACAAAAAAGAGTGATATAATATAGCTAATTTGTACCTTTACGTTTCTTTTTTATTCTCTTTTGCTTCCAGATGTAGCAGGCGATAACGGCTCCCGAGAAAACAACAGCAACAGAACTCACAGTGGCAACTATTATTACTACCGTGCTCACTGCACATCCGTAGGAACAATAAGTTTTATAAAGATGAGAGGCCGATGACCGAGCTCGATCGTATCAGTCAATGCAAATAAAACTTTTATTGAACAAGAACCAACTGATAACCCTACAGGTTATAACGTCTCACCTTTGGAATCCCCGCTTGGTTCCGGATTCATGAAGTCTTTATTGGAGTACTGCAAGTAACATCCAGTATTCAGTGCACGGCCCTCTGTCTGAGGTAAGCATTTTGACACAGAAGTAGAAGCATTCTTCAAACATCCAATGCAAGAGTTAAAACTCAAGGTCTTCCAGCAGTCTGCCAGCACATAAGCCGAGTCGTTGGTGGATCCAGAGACCAGCGCTCTGGCCCTGGCATATCCATCATTTACCGGCGCAGCTGCGGTAGCATCGGAAATTGCACGTCTCACCGACGCTTCAAACCTGGCGCTCTTCAGCGTTGCATTCCCGCAGACGGCAGTGTCCAGTGGACCAGTGGTTTCTTCAAAGAAGCTGTAGTTCTCAGCTCGCATGAAGCAGCCGTCCAGGTAAATGCGACCACCATTATTGGGGAAACACTGGGGAAGAAGAGTTCGAGCCTCGGCATAGCAAAGTACACAGTCAAGTGATGGTAGATCCCCGTAGCACTGGGCAAGTCCGTAGCTTGCATCGGGTGGCTTCCCCACTAGTGAGACTCCAAAGTGAGAGCTCCGAATTTGAGCACTTATATTCTCCATAGTGGCCACGAAGTTTGGCACGTAGACTGTGGAATTGTGCTCCGGTTGCTGTGTACAGGTTAAATTTATCATGTGGGTTCTGGGGTCTCCAGTAGTTTCTGCTGACAGATAAAGGAGAACAAGCATGAAGAGTAGAGCACCTGATCCAACAATCCTCTTCATTTTATGAGCTTTTTGTAAGAACCTGTTTGACGAATAAGTGAGAGAACAACGTGTTACCGACCACCTTCATGGATTCAAAAATGGCATGGAAAGTGCCTATGATCTCCTGGTATGGAAGGTTTTGCCAAGATCAAAATTGTTATGAGTTAGCATGTTTTTAAGCACTAAACACAGAAACAGTGCTATAGGGACTGAAGCCATTATCCACCAGGTTCTGATAATTCTAATCCTTTATGTGGTTATAAAGGCCGCTCATAGCGTCACCAAAATTCTATTTTGTCGCCGGTGACAAAAAGCAGACTTGGAAAAGAAAAATCAACAGTCAAATCTCACTGAATTTTTCTTTTTTCTGTTTTTTCCCGGTAAGCACGGGGCTTCTAGATGTAGTCCTATTTCTATGTAAATAAAGCATTTTGGAAGTAGGACCGCGCACAGGTTAAACAGGAACTCATCCCGACCTGATCCATACTGTATCAAGTGCAGGAACTTAGGCCCAGTATCACCATTTCAAGGGTCACAGCGGCTTAAAGAAGATTCGGCAGGGTAGCGGTAAAGCAAAGTGTGAACATGAGTCGAAAACGCACGCTTGTGACGCAGCAGAAAAAGAAACTGGAATTGAAGTTTAAGAAAAAACCCTTGTCAAGCACCGAAAGATGGAAATGGGAGTTGAAATTTCGAAGACGAAGAAAGGAATGATGGAATTGGGAATTTGGAGACGAAGCTACATTGATGGGATCCGCCGCCGGATTTTCAGCCCTGACGGCGACAAGCTGTAAATCATGACGTCGCTCAGGTTCGGCATTTCAAACGTTGGGGGCCAGACCCATGCCAGGTGTGCATGCCCTGCCCGAGACGTACATTTTCTGGCGCAAACATACTAAAAGTTCTTGAATTTAGTAAAATTGGCCTCAAAGTGTCAAAATAGAAAAACTACAGAGATAATAAGAAGCGACATTAAGCATGTATTAAGCTGCAGTTTGCAATTATTTATAAATCTGCAGACAATGAAAGGTGTCCTTATCGGAAATGGAGAAGCAGAAACTTCAGAAACCTGACAATGATCTTAATTCTTAACAGTTTTTCATTATCCTTTTCTTGAATTACTGAAAAATGAATGTGACGATAACTAAAACTTCGAGAAGATAACCTCTTTGCAAATTAGCATCTGCCAATTCGCAGTTTCACAAAAAAAAAAAAAAGAGTAATCCGCAGATAAGAAAAATCCTTAAGATGCTTGCTTCTCCAGGAAGAAAATGCGGAAAAATTTAATCGTAACTTTTGTCGTTTCTGAAGCAGAACTAAGTAATTAAAGCGAACTCAAGAAGACAAGAAGAAGCTTGTCGGATCCAAGATTAGAATGAGAAGCGCTTTAAAAAGGGAAGTATAAAATCTTCCTGTAGAAAATTAAAAAAAAAGAAAGAAATTCCATAAAAATCATAGCATTTAGAAACATATCATTATTTTGGAAGATCAACCTTCGCATATATATTTCGATTCGAGCTCCAAAATCAAAATTTCCTGGAGACGCATAACGAGATCCATTTACAGACAAAAACCATAGACCAGTCACATCATCCAAATGAAATAATTCACTCGCATCAGTTTCTAATTACCATGTGCGCCGGAGGAAAGCTTCCGACCTTGGAGCTACTCTTTAAGTCCCTGACAGAAATCTCGCACGATCAGAGGAGAGCCTTAAAAGCCTTCAAGCGGAACGGAGAGCCGGGAGAAAGGATAGAAGATGAAATCAGATGAGGCTCAGTGCAATTCTTGGAAGGAAGAAGGAAAAGATGGCGAAGACAGCTTAGTTTGAAGTCCGACAAATTGTTAGCGGACCCTCGACTTGGTTGAAAAAAAGTAAGACGGCTGCGACCGCACTGAGGCGCGAAGACTCGGATGCATTCGGCGGTCAATATGAATTCCCGTTTGTAACCCTAGGATTCGGACAATTGACAATCTGTCCTGGCTTTCCGTTCCTTTTATTTTTATATAACCACTCATAGTACGGCTGATATAATAGTAAATAGTTTTTTTAATTTAAATTTTATAAAAATTAAAAAAACTTTAAATAAACATGGATGCATTAGACAATAAATAGATGTAAAATAATTATTATAAATATTTTTTTAATTAATTATTAAATTATTATACATATACAAAAATAATTAAATTATTGATTATTTTATCTTTTCTTCAGTGGTATTATAGGGGCATAAATGGTATTTTAATAAAAAATAAAAAATCACAAATCTAGAATGTTCCAGGTGTACTGAACTCGACGGGCCGAGCCTTGACCACGAAAAAAGCAGGAGTATATATGTCAATATTTAAACTCCTCCACGGCTGAGCAGTTGGATTTGTAAAAACTAAAAGTAGGGCCCACCCCGGAAAAACCAATGACCAAGGAGACGCGTGCAACACGTCGCTGACTCTTTTGACAACTGAGTTAGACGTCTGCCTCTCGTGGCTAATTGGCATGACGAAAAAGCCCCTGGGCGTAATTACTGGTTAGAGAAATGGCAGAAGAACGTAAATTTTGGTATTTTTCTTGGGCATGTAAGTCAAATTTGGTAAATGATTTTGGATATTCTACTTCCTTCAAATCAGAATGTCTTCGGACCATCGAAGACATCTTGTCACGAAATTCTCAAGAGCATTATTTATGGGCTGCCAATGCCGTGGGCCGGTCCGATACAATAATTTAAAGGAAAGTTCTGACCATGGTTGCAAGATCATTGAGCCCTTTCTAAACCCGCTAAACAGTAAATCACAAAAAAGTTATAAAATACAATGGCAATATCTAGGTGACGTTTATTATTGAAAAAAAAAAGAAAAAAGGACATCAGTGAAACGCTTATTTGCTGAAAGAGAAGAACAAAAATTGCCCATGATTCGAATAAGGATGGAGCATAATATCTAGAAAAGCCAGGATCCGGCTTTTTTTCCTCCTGATTCATCCAACAAAGACTGATGCACATGCACCCAAACAAACCCGTTTGATTCTTCGGCCTGCAAGTTTTTCAATTGTTTAGAGTGCATCATCCTCATCCTGAGTTAGTTAAATACTTCTGCACAGATTGATACCTTGAAATTCAGTAAGGCGGTGGTACGGCAGCATTGTCGCCCTTCATCTGCAACATCAATTTCCATGGCAGTCAGAAACTGGGCACACAAAAAGGTATCAATCCATTTTGTTTAACAAGACACTAAAGGGAAAGATCAAACAAAATGGTCTATCAAGACAGCAAGATCATCTAATATGTAACTTACTTGCATTAACTTATAGCTAAATGAAACCTAAAGAAGCTCAGCCATACCCCCAAAAGATATTTTGACCTATTTCCTCTATGTTCCATGAGAATTTCAGCCTTTCAGCATTTCAAGGCTATGATAAAGTTCAATTTGGTGTATGCATTTTGATTTTTATAGAGTAGAACAACTAGGCAGCTACTCGAGGTGATTGAACAACAGAAAAAACATAAGCTACAATATCAAACATTTGACACTTCCATCAAATCATCAGGTTGTGAAATACTGGTTTTTACCAGACTCCTCCCACTTATCAAACTTCACCAGCCATATATCTGAACCAATCTGTGCTGATAAAACTCGATCCACCCATATCCGGAACCGTTTTCCTTGTTTATCACCATTAAGTGAGCCTAACTTTGCTAAGCAGTCATGGAGAAGTTGCTCCTCTCCAGAAGGGTGGACAATGATACCTGTTGGATGCTGTAAATTGAAAAAATACACCAAAATCAAATAGCAGAGGTGCATCATTAGGGCCCAGAGAAACTAACTTAAATTTAGATTTTTGGATACTAACAAGTTCACTGTTATAAAACGCATCATAACAACCAATTTGGTATGAAAAGCACAGAACCAAGTAGCAAAATCTTCCTGCTTGGAGATTAGGATTCAAATTTAGATATCATGATCCACTTCGGTTTAACTTCATGACCTTGGCTCGAACTGACTGGGACCAAACCCAGGAATAATAAATGATCTCTGAGTGTTGATAATAATTATATATTGGTTAGAATATATGATTGCTCCTGCCCAACATATGGCCGTGTACAAAGAGGAAACCAAGCACATGTTTCACAAGCAAAAGACCATGACTCCCAAGCCTATGTACTACTCATTAGATGTGCCCAGAATATAAAAGGAAAGTGATACAATAGGGAGGGATAACATATTAATGTGCAAATATAACTCATGGTGTATGTCCTGAGTAGTTGAACACAGCTGATTAAATTGTGTTCGAAGATTTACATTAAGCATATAAATGTGCAAATATAATTCATGGTGTATGTCCTGAGTAATTGAACATAGCTGATTAAATTGTGTTCGAATAATTGCATTAAGCATATAAATATAGATTCAACTAGGATCAGCATACGCTATACATCAGGTAGCCCCAGGGCCAACCCAACCAGAGCCAGTGCAACCTGAGTGGCACCATCACTAAAGTACGCAAACATCAAGATTTGCATACTCCAATGACTCCATGGAGGGTATGCTGCATTCTCAGATTAACATAAACAAACAAACACCAAGATTTTGCATACTAAAATGACTCCCTGTAGAATATGCTGGATTCTCTTGCAACCCAAACTATAACCTGCAAAACTTTCACTTTGTTACTCTTAAAAAATAACTACTAAATCTGTAAGTCAGGAGAGGTTTCCTCACACCTTATTTAGAATTGGCAAACCTCCAGCCAAGTTATAATTGGTTTTGTTGGTTGACACTCGGGTAACCTAACCATAGACAGAACCTGGTAAATTGCGGCCAGGGGGAGATTCTACCTGCCCTATTTAGAACTGGCAAACTTTCATTCACTTTCTATGCTTAGGAAACCTAATCATTACCCCCACCTAATCTAGTTTTTCAGATTACATTCATTGATAAATCAGATCAGGTTGAAAATTCTTAACCAGATGTAGAGGTTGGTTGCCCTTTAGGTTGAGTTTTTCTGTTGTGTTGCAATATTATTGTTAACCTCATCCAGGTACAGTATTGCCAGTAATATAATTTTAGAAATAAGTGGATAGGAGACATACACAGAGCTTCTTCATATTTTGCACATACTGTTCAGACTTTGCAAGTTCTGCTCTACGCCATCTCTCATACAACATGTAGAACTTCACAACTTCATAGCCAGGGCTGGGGTTCTCCAACTGACACCTTGAGAAGTCAACAACATCTCTTGGAGATGCATTTGTACCAAGTCGGAAATGCCCAATCGCTTGAATAATACCACCAGCGCACCTTTCACTAGCATGGATTATATTAGGATTGTCCTTGGCATTCTCTGCATGCCACTGCAATAGCTCTTCCTGTGCATTGCTCACCTGCACCACTCAGCAAATGAGTATATAAGCACATAAGACCATCAAGCAATTAACATAAAAATAAAAATAAAAAGAAAAGATCTCCAACAGTAATCAGTGAATATTAGATAAAATCACAGAAATATGCATATATAACAGATGTTGTAGCATACTAGTCAGTTAATATACAGTGTTCATCACAATTTTTATATGTTGACAACCACTCTATTCTGTTCTTACATTTCTCGAAAATCCAACAACTACATAACTTATAGGAGATAGACATATTCGAATGAAATGGTAGTCAGATCATCATGTAGCACATTCTTAGGATTATGGGAATCTAAAACAAAATTCTCCAAATGAATTGTCAAAAAAATATGCATGCAACCTAAATGCGTATATGTAAACCATCAGTGGTATCAGCACAACTTCTGACTCTCTAAAACGATAATTAGTGGGACCAACTTAGTTTGCAAAACCAGTAAGTGGATACTGAAACCTAAATATCCATCCAATGGACCATCTTTTATAAGCATATTTTCCGGTGAATAAAATGCCTCTTACCATAACACCATGAACTTCTGGAATGCTAAATAATTCAGCATCATTTCCCGAGTCACCACAAACAAGGGTATTTATGGGGAGCTTTCCATCAGCTTTGAACTTCTTGAGCAAATATGCCAGAGCTTGTCCTTTGCCGGCACCTTGTGGTAATATATCCAGATCCATTCCTCCACTGTAAATAATTTTCACGTCTAACTGACAAATAATAAAGCAAAGGGAAATAAAATTTTGGTTACCTACCAGTTGTATTTCAAAATAAAATTAATAAATTGAATAGAATGCGCAGAAGGAATTTTTCTTCTTTAGCAAATGGAAATTATTGGGAAAGAAACATTTCTAATCTACAGAACCAAAATGTAACCAAGGCTGAGGGGGACTGTTATATTGTATCTAGTAATCAATAGAATGCTCCATTTACTAAGGAACTTACACCATGGTTTTCCAGCCGAGCTGAAAGAGTTTTCATCACCTCCTGAGCGTGCTCTTTTTCAACATAAAAACTAATTTTGTGTTGCCGCTGCTCAGTTTCTGACTGCAAGAGACAACCGCTCAATAGAAATCAGTCCAAATTGCTCAGTGCTATCATTCTTACTCCAAGTTCACAAAGAACAAAATGCAAACTCAGACAAACAGCAGACAAGGGACCCCAGGAAAAGCTTACCTGAAATTGAAGCTGAGGAAACTTAGCCGTTTCCTCAACGACAATACTTCTATCCCACTTCTGGTTTAGAAAAGTTACCCAACCATCATCAGGCACCATCGAGTCACCATATGTTATCTCAGTGCCCACAGACATAATAGTAATATCTGGGGTCAACATGGGTTTCTCTTTCCTTAACTCTTTGTACAGTGTCGGAGACCTTCCTGTTGAGAAGACTAGCAGAGAATCGTGACGATAATTGGCTTCCCATAAGGCGTTGAATCTTAGTAATGACAGATTCTCAGGGTCATGATGATCCACCTACAAATAGACATGTCCAGTCTAAGTTGACAGAAGCACGGATTTTGATTTAAAAGATTCTCCAAACACCTACCATGGTATGGTCAAGATCAGAAACAATCATCAATCGCGCAGAACCTTGGAGCCTATCCATGAGCGCTTTCACACAGACAGAATCCTGCAGACTTTGAGAAAATCTGGTATTAACAGAGACAACCCATGTATATGACAGCTTTTTAACAGATATCTCGATATCTTTTTTGAAAGCAATAGGAAATTAGAATACCTCGAACCATTTTTCCCCTAAATTATAACCAATAAATTGTACAAAAAACCAAGAACAAATTCGTTAGAAGGGAAAAGTGGGTGTTCAAATTCTAAACCAAAAACTGAAACTGATGAGATAAAAGTAAAGATGGAAGCAACCATTACCAGAGGACTGATGCCGATAAGTTCAAAGAGTCCGGAAATTGGGAAAGAAACTCGGAACTAGGCTTGAAATTTCGGTTCACTGCTTGCGTTGGGGAGAGAGACACAGTCAAGGAAACGAACTGCGAGAAGTATTTATGGGTAGCGTGTGAATCCCAGAAGGCATTTGCGCCTCCCAATGTCGATTATGCTACAACTCGATCCAAATTCGTTGGCGATACTTTTTCACTCTCACCAATCAAATAAAAACATGTATCTCCGCATCATGTGATTCTGTTGAAAGTAAACTAGAGACAAAGAGGGAGGAGATGTTCGCAGCACATATTCGCATTTTTCGGAATACTTGCACATCAAAAGACTCTTTCATTTGAGAACGCCTGGCAGAAGTAAAACAAAACGGGCAAATGTAAATCATAGATGAATATGAAGTTCATTAATGTGATGCATAGTGTGTAATGACCCACTTTTATATACCTGAGATATCACACGATCAGTTGAATAATGGTCACATGTCGGTTCATAATGTAAGGTTCTGAGCTCTAGAGATAAGTATAAGATATTCAAGGTAATTGATCCAATCAGATGCTTTAATCATGGGTATGTCTGAAATTTTTATATAACCCGGGCTTTATACTAAGATAACTCTGGAATTACACGATGTATCTAATTTCTAACCCGACGTGTTTCGTTACAGAAATTGAAAACGTCCACCCTCTACTCACTAGGAAATGATGCAGGATGATGACTGGAGTTGACACTTGAAAAGCGTTATTTGCTTTCTTTCACTTCAGAAAAAAATTGCAGAAAGAGCACGTCGGTAAAACTCTTAAATATTCGGAAATTACATTAGTCGATAGCAAATCTGTAGCAAGTCTGCACAATTTTTTTTATGTGGCACCCAAGGCCTAAACCATCCTCATCGTCTTAGGGTCCCAGTAGGAACATCTCCAGAATCCTCTACAACAACAAACACTTCTCCAGCGAACAGCTCCAATTTGAACCAAAACGAGCTCAATTTCTCCCTTTCTCCCTCCTAATTTCTCCCAAAAAGCATTCTCAAGTTGGTACATTGGATACATAGCTGGAACTAATCTCCAATTAGAACATTAGCAGTTAGAGAATGAGTATCGTGTCGAAGGTATCCTGTTTTCTCCACCAAATCTTCACAATTGATCTTTCCAAATCCTGCCAGTGACCCTCAATTTTAGTTCCTTCTTGTCACCTCCGCATGACCCAGAGAAATACAGAGCTAAACTCCTCGGAACTATAAGACCATCGTGGCTGTCCCGAACAGTCCTGTGATGTGTCCGGATGCTGCGGGGCACCCCTTGCCAGATCATCTTCCGACCGCAGCCACCAACCTCAAGACAATATCCAAACTTCTTAGCATCAGATTCCTCGCCCATGAACCGAAGGAAGGCCATGTAGACTGGCTCATTCCCAAGCAGAAAGGCTTCAAAATGGAGGCAAAAGTAGTTGCCAAAGCAGTTGAAAAGCTACACAGAAATAAAAAATATACATCAGTGGAAGACGCTTATAACTAGAATGGCAGAGGGGCACCTTGATCAAGTTTGTCTCCTACATTGAAGTACTTTAATCTAGTAACCAATGAACTTTTCCCAATTCAAAGAAAGGTTATCAGATGTCGTGCCATGATCTCAAGAAGCCCAGTTTCATTTGGTCTAGAATAAAATGTATCAACCACTCAAACCATGTAAGAGAAATTGGTGGTGCAGTAATTTAGTTATTATAAGGTTCTATATCCTTTTCATACAGTATTCATTCAAATCTATATGAACACTTCATTTTCAAGTGTAGAAGAACTTGTTTAGTTGAAATCTACTCTACCAACATGCCGTGCTAAGCACTGATCTAAAACTAAGTTAGTCCGCACAATAATAGAGTTCCCATATGGTCAATCAACTTCCTGGATAGAAAAGAACAGCAAAGTCACTTGACTCAGTTAATCTAACTCTAACTGTCGTATTGAGTGCCGGTTGCAACTTTCGAAATGTCGGGTGTAGGCATTTCAAGTAGGACTAATGGTTTATACAAAGACCAATGAAATAATAGAGAATGATAACAATAACAATATAAATAATGTGACAAAATTGAACTTACAGTCAGTGTCCACGAAACAACATCAACAGAACATGGATCTTGTTTCACATATCGATGGTTGAATGTGCAGCAAGTTTGAAGGTCCACCTTATGATTATCCCTCAAGTGAGCAAGCAAACTAGGAACATCACCCATGACAGGGCAATCTGAGCCTGGATGGGGACAGTTATATGGCCTGTAAACACACTGCTCTTCGTGCTTCAGTTTCTTGTAGTAAGGAAACATCTCTTCACATCCCAACCGGTGGTATGTGCAAGGAAGCAGGAGAGAGACAGCAAGTTTTTCAAGGGCAAGACATCTTATATTGCCAATTTCCTTTCTGCAGATTGGGCACTTGTTGTCTACTTTTGTTTTACAATTGAAGCAGAGGGTATGCCCACTGGGACACTGCATTAGCCAAAAATGGGAGTTTGGTTAAAAATTTTATTAGATAATATAATGGACTTTGGATGCTATAGACATCTATCCATTCTGTTATACCCTGAGGTAGTGCATACTTGTTGAAAAAATGAATGAAGCACCGATGAGACAATGTGGGTATCATTGATTTTTGTGAAAAAAATAAAATAATTGTCCTTTGAGCCCATTTGAATTGAGAATATTCATGATCCTGTCCTGCCATTTAATGATGAGATTAATTTGTTCAGAAATTAATCTTGATATAAGTTCTAGAAAGTAAGAAATGCTAGATAGCTTTTCATTATGGGAATCAGATGAACATGATCAAGATGACTAGAAGCACTAATGAACACTGATTAAACACCTGTCATGATCAAATTCACATCAGAGGGTAAAGAGATTAACCGGGATGCATTGAACCTTCTGTATATTTTCTGACACAGTTTTGCAAAAAGAATTTCAAAGAAAGAGAAAAAACACAAACCTGCTGAATTGGAGGATACATTGCATTGCTGCATACAGGACACTCCAAAAGACCATCTATATCACTGTCAGGAAGAACTACCACAGACTTCATTCCACTTGGTATTTTAGACATGAGGTTTTCTTGCCCATCTAAACCTATAGAAGCAGATTCAACATCCCCCATAATCAGATTTGATTTGTCCATATATTCAAATCAGCAAGTAGATGAGAAGCTAGCTCCTGCACTTCTCTTTCCCAGTTCACGAATGGTCTGCAGCAACAACGTCGATGAAAGACAGCCAATTATATGTACACCTTACACCTCAAGGCCTGCAATAGCATCAAACATTGATGAATAGTTTCAAATGAAAGTGTGAGAATAATTAATTAATGCAAATCGCAGCATCTGAGAATCCATCAGTCCTGTTTATTTTGCTGACCAAGCATACACTTCACAAGAATATCAATATGGGCAAGGAACATTTACTAAGAACTTAAGTGCAATGTAATTTTTACCTTTGAGGCATAGTTTAATAAACCGAAAGAAGCCACATTGATAACCCAACACATTAAGAATGAGATAGGCAGCAATGTAGGAACAAGAAAAGTGCCCTTTTAAACATCAAACGACTAACACTCACTGGAAGCCTGCCGACCAAATCAGACTTTAGCTAGTTCCAAAATTTTATTGAACGAGACAGTAAGAATTATGCAACCAAATGAGTTTCTAGCAGTGGAGCAGATGTGATATAATACACTAAATATGAAAAGTTTGTTTCCTCTTTCTTTTTGAAAAATTGAATTGCTTTGCATTTAAGAATCGGAACAAATAGTCAGCTCTTGAATATATAGAAAAGAACAACAGTCATAATATGCATACTTCTATGGCTTCACTGAACAAACCACTAGGTCAGCTAATTGTGGGCATTCTCTCAATAAGATAAAAGAATTCCTGTTTATAAATCAGCACAAAATCTTAAAGCAATTTTAGAAGTATTCATCTGATAAAAGAACAGGATACGATGAAGAAACCGCAAATATATAATGCAGAAGATTGAGCCCCCCAAGCTTACTTGATAAGCCACCCAAGTAGCTCTTTGTTTTAGCTGGCTTTCTACATGAGCAAGCATTCAAGAATAGTAACCATTTGCATATCAACAATCATTGCAAACAATACTAGAATAGCCAAGCACAAAAGATATTAGTTGAAATAAAAAAGGAGATGAAGCACAAACTGAGCAGGCATCTCTCAAGACAAACTCCACATGCACATTGTGAGAAATTCCTTGTATGAAACTAACAATCTGTGCAACCATTTTTATTCTCCACTCTCTGCATCTTCTTGAAGGAGTCTTTCATCATCCATTTCCCTTCAGATTTTTTTTCCAAATGATACCTGATCATCCACTCTAATGCTAAATTAAAAGAAAACTTCAAGTTACGGGCCAGTTGTTTAAAAACCCACAGAAAACTAGTAAAAAAGGAACCATTGTAGATATAAGTATAGCTACTCAGATAATTTTCTGGACCAAAAAGCTTCAATCAAAAAAATCATTAAAAAGCACCCATCAAAACTCATCATTTCAATGTTTATAGTTTCCAAAATAAATGGTTAAGTTGCCAACACAATAGAGAAGCTTACAAAAGGAAATGCACTAAACAGAAGCAAGGTATATTTAAAAAGTATAACGCACGCATGGACCAGAACCATGGAGGCACATCATTTCGGAAATTGCTGTGAAAGGGAACAAACATTAAATAACAGGCAAAAGTGACATGAAAAAAAAAAAAAAAAAAACTAATACAAGTCAACAATATTGCTACGGATAGCAAATACAGGAAATGTTCATTTCCAGTCAAGAAGAACCCTCAAAACCATCAGACCAATGATATAAACAATAAAAAAAATTAGCCAATATACACGTGATCAATGAGATGGTTAAAACCTCTGCACGAAAGAACAAACATAAAACTGAATGTTAGAATGTTTTTAACAATAAAAACAGAATGTTACAATAGAACCCAAGAAGCGGTGAAGATGCGAACAGAAAATAAAAAAAACAGGTGAAATTATTCTTGAATCAAACTAAATTACAACATGTTCCCCACCGAGTCATTATCAAATTTCAGCTGTAAAAAACACTCAACATGAAGCAAGCTTTCGAATATGAACCAGCTTGAGAAAAAAATAGAAAATTAAAAGCACCCAAAAAAAAAAAAACGAACCGAACATAATAATCGCCACGCTACATAAACAAACGAAATCAAAACTGTAAGAGAAAACCCTTCAATCATCACATAGAAACTGGAAAAGAGGAAATACGAATGCAATGAAAATGGAAGCCATTCATCCGCCATTACCCAAAATGCCTGTATCCTTCTCCCACTGAAAAATACCAAAGCCGAAGTGCTTGCATCCGTCACGCACAGCTTAAAACGGCGAGCGACAAATTGATCTATGTTGAGGAAAACCTCACTGGAAGTGAAAATAAGAAATAAGTATGGTCGATCAAGACTTGGAAAGTTGGGTGCCGGAGGTAAGAGGCTCCCTCCGCACGCAAAAGAGAGAAAACCCAAAGCCTCCCTTGAGAAATTCGGACATCATTCCATTGTTCCGGATTCCCAGTCTCCGACGAGTAACGAACGGATGATTCTCTGCCTCCGTTAGACGTTTCCCTGACACGCTTAGATCTACGTGAATTACCTAAATACCCCTTATCTAAATATATACTCACCGACTTGATTAAACGGTGCCTATATATGAGTTGAAGGCAGAGAGGTAAACTCGTCCCATTTAATTTATTTATATTTTTTTATATTTCCAGTAAAATTAAATAAATTTTAATATAAATAATTTATAAATCTTTTTTTAAGTTAAAATCAGTCAATGTTGCGAGAACAAGGATGGGTTTTTTTTATAGTATTTTTGTACAGGGAGAAGGGCATTTTAGACATTCCAGAGAAAACGGTGCCTGCGATACCTAAGGTTAGGGTGCTCCGTGCTCCTATCAAAATTAGAATTAGGGCTACGGTTGCACCGAACCGTTAACGGCGCCAACCAAAAAGGTTTGCCTTAAATTGACCAATAGGTGATCCCTATTACAGAAAATACAGAGGGGGAGACACTCTGCATGAAAGAGGGGTGGATTCCACCACCCTCCCTCCAATTGGGGAAGAAAATCTTCTTCTGGTTTTTATATGATAATAATGATAATAATACTATTCATCTATACGATTCACTCAAGGGTTAAACCCAATTGAACCCAGTTACTTTACAGGTTCAGTTTGATACCAAAGGCGAATGCGACGAATCTACAGTTTGCGATACAGAACTCCGTGATTGAAACACCTGGGTTAAGCGTAAAGAAACAAAATTCAGAGGACACAGGATTCGTGGGCATAATAGACAGCGATAATTGAAAGTTTCTCTTCACCTACATCCGTCCATGTTGAAATTCTATCGTGGGTTCACTGTGGCCAGATTCATAGACAGAAACTGCAAGAAACAACGTCAAATTTCGAAATTTACAGACTGAAATTGCCGATAAGGAACCAGAATTATCTGAAAACCTCAACTCGGCGCTGCAACGACTGAAGATAGTTTATAATTTCGTCTTAGCATAACAGCTTTACCAGCCCGCCCAGAGACAGAAGCACTACGGCATTGATAAGAGTAAATTTAGAATATACAAAGAATACGGCCTTCCGTATAAAAACCCTAACCAGTAACTTATATCTAATACTAGAAAATCTCTGCAATTCTTCCCTCTCTCCTTTGGGAGAGATACATGGGTTTTATGGATCCCTTATATTGCACGGGAAGTGTGAGAATGGCCGTCCACCTCCTGCATTTGATAATAAAAAGAAAAAGAAAAATCTATTACGGGTTCTGAATTACAACAACTCCATCGATGGCTAATTGAGACTTGGCTTTCTCTTTAATCAACAAAAAAAATTCTTCAATTGAGTTGTTCTGGAAACTATGATGACAATCACTTCTAAGCTCAAGCTTTCCGGTCCCATCCGTGGTGACACCTGAGAAGAACCGGTGGTTTTGGAACAATTTAGTCTTCGAAACTAAACGATTTTGTGTTCCATGAAGTCCAATTTTTAAACCAGCTACCCGGTTTCAATTTCTTAACATGTAATCAAGAGTCGATGCTGGAACAAGCATGCCGGATGGTGATCAAAATAAAAATGTTGATGATCAAATTTAGTAATATCATAATCGGGAGATTGTTTTAATGTCCATTAATCATGGTTGGTGGTTGGAAGGAGTTGAGAATTGAATGTCCGACTTGCGAAACGACAGCTTTTTTCCCCTGCTTCTTTAGCTCTGAAACAGAAAAAGGCATTGCTGATTTGCACGAAGTAAAAGTTGTGAATGCATCTTCAGAAGTAAGCAAAGGCGGCTTGAATTTCTTTTTTCTACTTCCAATTTCCAAAAGCATACAGTGTATCGACTAGAATTACCGTTCCGTGGAAAACAAAAAGCAATTTCGTTTCTGTTTTCGGAACCCAGAACGAATTCACAGAAAAGGACATCCAACCAAAAGGAATTGACCAGTGTCGATATAATGAATGAATGACTGTGGGAATCACTTGCACTGTGCGGTCTCTTGGCTTCCACATACGAAACGGATTCGAACCGGATTGTCGTCTCTTCCTTGTTCAATCCTTTCACAAATCTACCAAAAGAGAAAAGAGTGGAAGGTTTGTCTCAGATGGATTGAGGTTTGGATGCCTTCGGGATCATTGAGATTTAGGAGAGAGTCAATAAGAACTGCAAGAATTGGGTAACGACGAGGAAGTTTTCTGTGACAATCTCCCTACCTCCACTTTCGGAACGGATTCGACCCAGATTGCCGTCTCTTCCTTGTTCGGTCACAAATCGACTAAAAGAGAAAAGAATGGAAAGTTTGTCTCAGATGGATTGAGATTTGGATGCGTCTTCGGGATCATTGAGATTTAGGAGAGAATCAATAAGACCTGAAGGAATTCGGTAAACACGAGGAAGTTTTCTGTGACAATCTCCCTACTCCGAAATTATCTTTGCTAGTTCCAAGAATCTAATTGTCCCGCTTTGTTTCTTCTCTGTTTTGATTAGATAGCGGAACCCAATTAAATGTATCGTCAGCACCTAGTTTCGTTACTCATCTTCTTTTCAGTAATGGTCTTCCTCTCTCTCTCCGAAGCCGCACCCTTCAATGGAAGTGCCATCTGCGGACTTTCCCGAGCTGCCAACGTCTCCGTTTTCATTAAAAACTTCGTCGCCGACATGGAAGCTCTAGCCGACCTCGTGGGTTCCAACGGCTGGGGAGACCACGCCGTAGGACAGACCTCCCCATCCCCAGTTTACGGGCTAGTCCAATGCTTCGACTATCTTTCCCACATGGACTGCCTCCTCTGTTTCGCCGAATGCCGAACAAGACTACCCAAATGCCTCCCTGCCACTTCGGCGCGATTGTTTCTGGACGGTTGCTTCCTCCGCTACGACAATTACAGCTTCTATGGAGAATTTGAAGACAGAGTGAGTGACAAGAGAATCTGCGGCGAGATTGAAATGGAAGGCGGAGAGAAGCTAGGAGAGCTATCGAGCAATCTGGTGAAGGTAACTGAGTTAGCAACTACAACGGCAGTTCAAACTGGTGGGTTTGCAATGGTAGAGAATAAAGGTGGGTTGGGAAACAGCCTTTATGCGATGGCCCAATGTTGGAAGAGTTTGGACATTAAAGGCTGCAGACAATGCTTGACGAATGCCGGGAGAGATATAAAGAGGTGTTTTCCTAGGACAGAAGGGAGGGTCCTCAACGCTGGTTGTTTCATGAGGTACTCGACAGGAAAGTTACCAGAGGCAATACAGGACAATCAAGACGATGAACATGGTACGTACACGCTTCTCCAACGAGCCCCGGTCCGTCTTTACTGCGAGGAGGCTTTTCTTCCTCGTCCTCTTATAAACGAAAAGGATTTATTTGTTGCTTGCGCGGTACGCACTGGAATGGGTGTTTCCGCTTGTGTGCTTTGTTTTTTTTCTGTGTTTTTTTCCTTTCAAGTTCTTACGTTCTTGAAAGCAGCATATGTTTTCTGGATCTTCTTTCTTTTTGTTCTAGGATCCTTCTTCATTATTTGCTGTCAGATCTCTGGGATCTTAATGGGTCCAATAACTGTTTGTTTTTTGTTTTTCTAATTAATGTTTCAGGAACTCCCAAAGTAGGAATTATAGTTGCTGTTGTTACGTTGGTAACTATCGTCACTCTGCTTTCTATCTGTGGTGCTTGTGTTGGCTACAGAAGAGTAGCAAAGAAGAGAAAAGGTAATCCCAGACTAAGGGCTAACGAAAGATATTGAATTTTCTTCAATGAGCAACCTCTGTAAACTTCTTTGAGTCCCCTTAATTTTCCCATTTTTGCAGAGTTCAAGCGCCTGGGGAAGCTCACCTCTGTTGTGAACTATTCTAGTCTGAACTGCAAATATGAGACACTTGAAAGGGCAACAAACTATTTTGATGTCTCAAGGAAACTAGGCCAAGGAGGGTCTGGTTCAGTCTATAAGGTAAATCTGCCTGCATCTCTTCCCTACTGTAATTAAACAAATACTGGCGACAAAGCGGTTGTCTAAAATTTTGTTTCCCGTAGGGAACTCTCTCGGATGGGACGGTAGTTGCTGTCAAGAGATTGTTCTTCAATACTACACAGTGGGTGGAAGAGTTCTTCAATGAAGTGAACCTGCTTAGTGGGGTTGAACACAGAAATCTTGTAAAGCTTTTGGGTTGTAGCATTGAAGGCCCTGAAAGCCTTCTCATTTATGAATATGTGCCCAACAAGAGTCTTGACCATATGCTCTTTGGTAAGTTCACCTTTCACAAATTCTGCGGCAGATTTGGGGAATTTCCTTGGATCTTTTGCTGATCAGGCAAAATGTTCTTATTTAAGCAGGAAACTGAAGAAGCAACTGTTATGTTTTCCCTGGCTAACTGTTGAATAAGTCTTAACTTGAATGAATAACTTCAAAAATCTATTTCTATTCTGATTTCTTACAAGCAACCCGTTTTGATATTGTAGACTTCAATGTTAGGCGTAGTTTCTCTATCTGGATAAGCTGATCTGATTAGATAAAGTTTGTGACTCCAGTACCCACACTTAACCTGCGTGCAGATAAGGAAAAACCCCAGTTACTAAGCTGGCAGGAGCGGCTTCTCATAATAGTAGGTGTAGCTGAGGGACTTGCATTCCTGCATAGTGGTGCCAATCAAAGAATAATTCATAGGGATATAAAAAGCAGTAATATTCTACTGGATGAGAATCTCAACCCAAAGATTGCTGACTTTGGACTAGTTCGCGGCTTTTCAGCCGACAAAACCCATCTTAGCACCGGTATAGCTGGAACACTGTAAGGAATTTCATCCTTGATTAAGATGGTAGTTTATAGCAAAGAAAAACCAGCTTTTGTTCTTGTTCTTTACTCCTTTTCCTTTTCTTTGATTTCAGTGGTTACATGGCTCCTGAGTATCTTGTCCGAGGGCAGCTAACAGATAAAGCTGATGTATATAGTTTTGGTGTTCTTATTCTTGAGATTATATGTGGCCGGAAAAACACTGTTTATGCAAAAGAAACTGGTTCCGTTTTAAGCACAGTGAGTTCTCATTTGCAATTTGATATCTGGAATTTAATGCTTGTCCAATTCAAAAAAGGTGTAGATGAACTTCATTTCATTCTTTTTCTCATTTATGCTCTAAATTTCTTGTCCGATAACAGGTTTGGAAGAATTACAGGTCCAATACCTTGACAGAATCTGTTGATCCAAGGTTGAAGGGCAATTTTCCCAAACAACGAGCACAGGATGTGCTCCAAATTGGGCTTCTCTGCACTCAAGCTTTAGCTTCTTTGAGACCTTCTATGTATGAAGTGGTTAACATGCTAACCAGTGAAGATAATACCATTCCTGCACCCGAGCAACCTCCATTTTTGAATGCTAGCGTTCTGGAGCCAGACACACCTACTCTGACTTCAGATTTTCCAAGTTCTTCATCACAGGCTACTTCCAGGGAGAGTGCAGTTGATGCAAGAGAACCAAGATAGCAATAAGCTCAAATGGTAGATGCAATGTCAAATGAGCATAGAGTTCATTTTTGCAGGGTTGTGGATGGAACATTTGAAGCCTTCAACAATTACATGCATATCTTTTGCAATCCACCCCGTCCTCAAAGTTCTGAGGGAACTTGAAGTTACTACAGCAAAGAAGCTATGGTCTCCAATCCAAATAAACATGAACTGGTTGAGATTTGAGGTGCGAAGAAGATTTAAGCAACATGACATTACTGTTGTTTTCCATTATGCTATTGTAGCTATCGTGTTCATCAATTTGGCTGCCATTTTTTACCCAGACCAACTAAAGCTTGTAAACTCATGATTGCCATGAATTAAATATTTCACATGACTGCTGTGCAAATTGTGTAACAAAAAGGCTCCAAAGTAGAGCTTGTTGGCGTGAGTTGTCCAACAGAGGAAATCAAGGATGGGTTTATGGCGGCTTGAACTGTCAAATAGAAGAAACCAAGGATTAGTTTCCTTCTTTCTCGGATCATCCATGAGGAACAGCCTGCCACCACTGAATTACTCTTCCTGTACTGTGTTATAAATGTAGTTGATGTGGAGAAAGGTATTTATAGACAAATTTATAGAGACTCTTAATCAATTATACAGACTAACTCTTCAACTACGTATCGTAACTGGATACAGTGTTTACATCTGACTTGATCTCTCTCTATAATAGTTTGTCTCTATCTCTATCAATAAACAGATTATAAATCAAAGTAAAGTAAAAAGAAAGAAAAAAGGATAATCATTTCAAAGAAAAAAGGCCAAATGAGCAGGCTAGGGAATTCTCCATACTGATATCCACGGCTAAAAGACTATGTCATAATGTTGATACAAGTTTAATATCAATACAATGAATACAAAGAGAGGAGCTCAACTGCAAAATTCCAAGTACAAAACTCTGTTTTGGCATTCTCATTCAGGAGAGAGAGAAATTCCAGCCTCGCCTAATAAAAAAAAAATATAGCGTGAAAGAGAAGAGACCCACCAAAAAACCACCTAGCTCGCGGAGAAGAACAGCTGCCCAATCATATATGAGGTGATTACAGATGAATAAAAATGATAAGGACCTCTGTAACAACAGAGACCTAAAGACAGTTGGGAGGCCTCTTAAGAGCAAAGATGATTCAGAGATTGCACACGATAACGTATATACTTCGTCATCCTAAGAGTCAGCTGGCTGGAGAAGATGCGGAACTCAAGCTCACGCTGTACACAGCCTGACAAGTCCAATGAGGTGAAAACCATGAAACCTGACGCAGTGTGCAAGTTCAATTCAATTCTCAGAACCCATTGAGGGGCTCTTGTTTGAGAGTTGAGCCTCACAGTGAGATGAACTATCTGGGATCGAGCAAGCTTGTTGACATGCTATTTCCTGAAGACTGGGTGGATGAACGAGGCTGGGAATGGGATTTCTTACCTTCCAAATGTGAAATCCCAGAATTAGCATTGAGAAAAGGAGGCTGAGTTGCTGATGGAATAGTAAGGTTATCCTTCAGCATTTTGGTGACCATTGACATGGAAGGTCGTAATTCTGCAGAGGCTTGAGTGCAAAGAAGCCCAATTTGGAGCAGTCTTGTGGCTTCTTCTTGGGGAAAATTGCCTTCTAAAGTGGGATCCACGGCTTCTGGGAGTCTGTTTGATACGTGATGGTTCCAAACCTAAGCAAAATGTTGCAAAGAATAGGGTCTACTTAGATGAATTCAATTTATTAGACCAACTTGTAGAAGGAAGACATCAGAGGAGAAAAAAGTATTACCATCTGCAGAAGGGGTGAAGATTCTCGAGGGAAAGGATTATTCCTCCTCCTGCAAATCATTTCCATCAAGAGCACGCCGAAGCTATAGACATCTACTTTCTCTGTTAGCTTTCCACGAACAAGGTACTCAGGAGCCATGTAACCTCTGCAAAAAGAACATATGAAAACTTAAATTTTTTTACAAGCAAGGAAACAAGTTTTGATTAACGTCTGTACTTTCTGGATTCATATAGCTATCCAAATTGATAAAAGGAGGGATCAGTGCAAGGAACCTAGGACACCAGGCCATTTCGAAAAATAAACAAGAACTGGTTGCCAGTAAGCCACTCTTCCATAACCAATATCACTGGATTTTAACTAATTTATGAAGGAACTTACAGTGTGCCTGCAATGCCAGTGCTGATGTGACTCTTATCCTCTGGGAAGAATCGTGCAAGCCCAAAATCAGCGATTTTGGCTGTGAAATTCTCATCAAGCAGCACATTTCCCAACTTTATATCTCTGTGAATAATCCTGTGTCCCGACTCCTCATGAAGATAAGCCAAGCCTTCTGCAGTCCCCAAGATTAAATTATACCTAACTTCCCAGCTTAAAGATGGAGCATTTGTTCTATCTGAGCCAAGATAAATACAATATATCAGAGAGAGAAAGACAAACATTCTTTTTAGAAGTCACGATGAATTTCTAAAATGGGTTTGTGAAAGAAAATTAACCAAATAGATGTTGATGGAGACTTCCTTTAGGCACATATTCATAAACGAGAATGCTTTCTGGACCTGCGATGCTGCAGCCTAAGAGTTTAACAAGATTTTTGTGCTCAATTCTGCTAACCAAGTTAACTTCATTAAAGAATTCATCCACCCATTGTCTTGTGTTAAAGAACAACCTCTTTATTGCAACCTCTCTACCATCAGGTAGAATCCCCTGCATCAATTACAAAAATACAAGATATGGTTACAGAGAAAACATTAGTTCGAGGAGAAAGAGCCCTTCAGATTGCATTATTGAGATTTAAAAGTGAAAGAAAAACCTTGTAGACTGAACCAGAACCGCCTTGACCGAGTTTATTTGAACTATGGAAGTAATTTGTTGCTTTTTCCAGAGTTTCATACTTGAAGTTCAGTGCAGACTTATTCACAATGGTTGCTATAGCACCCAGGTGCTTCCGTTCTGAAATTAATAAGAGGCCAAGTGAAACTACATACTTTTAAAAGATAAACCAAATTTGAGAATTTTTTAATCTTGAAGACAGCCTCACCTTTCCTTCTCCTTGAGAATTCCTTCCTCCCGAAAAACAGAGCTGATGCAGCAACCATCAGAGATGCAATCACAGATAAGCACACAGCAAGAATGACAACAAGGTGGTGTCGGCCTAGAGATCCACGAGAAAACACATTCAATTTCTTAACAAATTCATTGCAAGTTAATTGATATTTCCGGCTTAAAAAGATTAACAGGAAAAAATAGATCATGAAAGAAAGAGAAATGAATGTAGAAAAAAAAAAAACCTACTCACCTCCACCTCCACCAGGACCATCAGATCCTGAATTGTTGTAAAATTTCTGCGTAGAATATCTCAAGTAACACCCAGTGTTCAAAACTCTCCCTTCTTCCATAGGAAGGCAGGAAGTGATATTTGATACCGCCTTGTCCAAGCATGTCCTACAAGAACTCTGGTTGACAGATTCCCAACATTGAGCCAATCCATAAGCTGTTGAATTCGGATTCGCTCCATCAATATAACCCACATGAAATCCACTATTATTTGAGGCCTGAACAGTCAAGTTCCTCAGTAACTTAATAACATTTGCTCTGAAATCAGACTGATTCCTACCGACTTCTGTCTCCCCGCAAACAGTCCTGTCATCGGCGCTTACCGCCTCCTCGAAGAATTCATAATCGTCATATCTTAAATAACAGCCGTCGAGGAAAATTCGACCTCCTCGAGTAGCTTTTTGGAAAGGGAAGCATCTGAATATTTGGGTCTTGCTCTGGGCAAAACATAGGTTACAATCAGTCTGAGAAAGATCAGCCATGCACTGGCCAAAGGCGTAAACCGTCGTGTTCTGCGAGCCTTCTATGACTTTGGCAAAACGTTTGGAATATATTTGGAGCGTAACTGCATCCAATGCTGAGACAAAGTTGGAAACGAAGGTTTGACGATCAGAAGTTGAGGCTGTGCGGTTGGAGCAGATCATAGCAGCCGTCGAGGATCTTGGGTCTGACACGGAAGGGGTTGCAACGAAAAGAAAGAAGAAGAGAAGGAAGAAAGATACCTCAAAAAAAGACATCTGATATGAGAAAGCAAGCTTTGAACGGATTTTACCAGTTTTATGAGATTGGGGAAAGAATCGAGTACGGAAGATACACAACTGTACAAGGAACAGCAAAAGCAAAATCCAGCTAAAAACGGTCGAGTTTGTAGGCCTGAATTCTTTTCTGGGTGTGAAAAAGATGGTGAAGAAGGATGATTGAGGAGAGATCGTGGAGGGAGAATAAAGAAGGAAGAGATCGCTGGCTCCAGACTAAAGAGAAAAACCGAATGTGATGTCACCAGAAGCGAGAAGGAAGAAATTTTTCTCCCCTATAATAACGAACCTTTCGTGGAGAAGCGGTCATCTACAGAGAATTCTGAGCCTCGCGGAAGTTGGTATCTAAGTAATCTGAAATGGATTCTACAAAAGAATCGTCCGTGATGGAAGAAGCACGAATTTATCAGTTTTTTAAGTTTTGCTACTTGGACTGCTGATCTGAAAGTCAAAGCGCCGCCTAGAACGACTTCGACCGTTTGACGTCCCAAAATTTATTTCACTCTTTTGCATTTTTTCTGTTCCACACGGTTGTCTTTCCACCGGAAATTTGACATCATTTTAACCGTCCAGACTCCAGACCAGTTCAGTATCTACAGCACACCAACATGAGAACCACTCTCCACCTTCTTTGAGCTAGGTGATTGATTAGTTTGATCCAGAAAATTCTTGAACCAATTGGAACAGGAGATTCCTAATCTCAGAGATCTAAACTCCATGAAAACTTTTGTAAACTCCTCTTTAGACCTGGTTCTCGGTGACCTCCGGGCTCCATCAATCTCCATTTGTATCTTACAATAGTGGAAGAGCATCGCAGGCTCGACATGTACGTCAGCCCAGATCTTCATTACGCACTACCCGTTTCTTATTTTATTCTTCCGGATAGACGCAGTAGTTCATCTCATTGAATGAACGTCAACCTTGTTGTCGCTACAGGCTTTCCGAAATTTGGCTGCAGTTCAACAACGAATGAGAAAAGAAAAAAAAAAAAAAAAAAAAGGGACCGCAGTGAGACCAGGCGGGGGCAGAATTATAGAAAATTCCTACATGTTCAGATAATTTTCTATCTAATCTTGCGCGTCTCCTTGACCCTCATCCATTTTCTGGAAGTAATACGCGTCACCATCTTGATGCAATTTGAAGATCGAGATCAAGAAACGGAGCAACAGAGGAAGAGAAGAAACATACTGGATGACGATCTTGGCCACTTGGCGACAACAGTTGATAGACTAGGGGAAGAAAAGCCGGTGTTATTGATTCTTTATTCCAGAGCTCAGGGACCTACTGAATGGGAAATTCTCACCTAAAAGATTAAAGAATGGAAAAGGCAAGACGGCAAGAGTCTCTTCCTACTACGAACGTCTCATCTCAATATTTATCCATTGAAAAACTAGCTTTACTTCATTTTTTAAGCAAAAAATAATTAGCTGCATTTAGATCTAATTTCTCAGTTACCCAAAAAAAAAGGTCTCGTTTTCTCAATTATACATCATGATGACGACGATACACAGGCATGTTCAGAAGAACATCTGATCAAAGCTGTGTTTAAGCTACTCTTCTTCTCCAACTACACTGATCTCACTCTTCTCTAGCATATCATTGAACTCGTTGGCTCTCCTTTGGTTGTTCGAGTGATGCATTTTCCATAGACCTCCAGCCGTGAGGCCAAGACTGATGTGCCATATATAATTAATCTCTTTCACAAGTCAGGACCTGCCTTGGCTGCATGACTGTGTGGGCAGCAATCTTCTCCCTGACACCATTAAATCAAAAGCACTAGGTCCACATTATTTCTTGATTTTCACACAGGGAGTCTTGAAGAGGCAATTAAATGAATACCCAGAATCAAAACATGCCCAACCAGTTACAAGGAACGGGTAAAAGGGCTTAAATGAAAACACAAAAATGATAAAGGTTCAGTGTTCTTGTTGAAAGATGTGATAAAAGGTGATATTAGACTGTTGTAGGAGAATACTTCAATGTTCTTGTTGAAAGACGTTAAACACGTGTCTCGTTTAACTAAGAACTTTATATCTGTTGGCCAATTGGCTATGAACGGTATTGCTATACAATTTTTTAGTGACAGTTGGAAATGAGCAAAAGAGCTATGGTTGTCGCTAAGGGGAATAAAATTGGTACCTTTTTACATGTTAACTAGTTGCAGTAGAAGTTCTATCTTAGTGACATCAAATAGAGTAGATGCACAGATGTCGCATAGATGCCTTGGTCATATGTCAAAGAAGGGTATGAAGGTGTTACAAACAAAGAGGAAGCTACTGGGCTTGAAGGGTGTCGATTTGGAGTTCTATGAAGACTGTGTCTTGGGAAAATAGAAAAAGGTGACATTTTCATAAACTGCCCCAACTAGAAAATATGAATACCTTGAGTTGGTTCATACTGATGTTTGTGGACCTACTGAAGTTCCTTCTCTGGGAGGTATGTATTATTTTGTTATTTTTATTGATAATGTTACACACAAGTTATGAGTTTATTTTTGTAAAAATAAATATGATGTGTTTTCCTTATTTATCAAATGGAAAAGTCTTGTTGAGAATGAGACAAGATTGAAATTAAAGTGCCTGAAATATGAAAATGGTGGTGAGTACTATAGAAGAGAATTCCAATCCTATTGTGATAAACATGGAATCAAAAGATTGCTCACTACACCCAGATAGCCAAAGCAAAATGGTGTTATTGAGCGATGAACAAAACCATACAAAAGCAAGCAAGGAACATGAGATTCCATTGTGGTCTATTACGATCATTTTGGACGAATATTGTGGACACAACAGTTTACCTGATCATTTGATCTCCTTCTTATGCCCTAGATGGTGGGCTACTTGAGGAGGCATAGACTCAAAAAGAGGTACGCTTTGATCACTTAGGGTGTTTAGTTCAATAGGTTATGTACATGTTAAGTCAGCAAAAAGGGGAAAGTTGGATTCTAAATCCAATAAATGTTATTTCATTGGCTATGGGGGTGACAATTTTGGGTATAGGCTATGGGGCCCAATGCTCAATAAGGTGATTTGAAGTATAGATGTAGTATTCCATATGAGAGAACTCTACGAACATTTTCAAGTTCTCCAAAAGGGGAAGGAAAATATAGATCCTAAATTTGTAAAACCTGAGGGTGAAGACACTTCTGGCCAAAAATCACAAGTCGATGTACACAAACAAACAATCAGTAACCAGACCGGTGAGTCTAGTCATAGTATTTATGACAAAGTGCAACAAGATGTCCCAACAACTCCCCTACAAACACTGCTTGTGTGGACAAGTATGAGACAAAGAACGCCAAAAGAAATTTATTCCCTCTGAGACCAACAAGAAAACACCAAATTTATGTCCCAACCTGAATAATTTGTTGTTGTCTGATGATGGCAAACCTGAAAGCTATGGAATGACACACATAATAAATACTTTAGTTGAGTAAGAGCAGGCCATGGATGATGAGATTGACTCATCGACATCCAATCACACATGGGAGTTAGTGAAACTACCCAAAGGTAAAAATGTCTTACATAACTAGTGGGCCTACAAGTTGAAACAAGAATCCGATGGAAGCAAGATTGGTTGTCAAGGGCTTTGAATAGAAGTACGGAATTGACTACACAAATAGTTTTGCTCCAGTAGTCAGAATTGCAACCATCAAGATGGAGTTGTCCTATGTAGCAATGGCAAATCTTCATCTAGAACAGTTAGATGTGAAGACAACATTCGTACATGGTGATTTGGATGAGGAGATCCATATGCACCAATCCCAAGGTTATGTTGAAAAAGGCAAAGAGAACTTGGTGTGTAGGTTGTCGAAAAGTATGTCTGGCCTCAGGCAAGCTCCAAGACAATAATACCACAAATTCAACAGCTTTATGCTAAAATCGAGTTCTACAAGTGTCATTCAAACCATTGTTGTTATTTCAAGAGGTTAATATCTTCTTACATTATTTTGTTGTTTTATGTTGATGACATGCTTATTGCAGTGGCCGATATGAGTGAAATTCAAAATTTCAAAAAGCAATTGTCTCAGAAATTTGCTATGAAGGATTTTGGACCATCCAAACATATCCTCGACATGAGAATTTCGAGGGACATGAAGGACAAAGTATTGAAGTTGTTGCAGACAGACTATGTCGAGAAGGTGTTAATGAAGTTCAACATGTTTGACACAAAACTGTTGGTACACCTTTGGTGCCTCACTTCAAACTCTCACAGGAGCAGTCTCCTAAGTCTTTAGAGGAGAAGGCATGGATGGACAGAGTTTCATATGCTTCAGCAGTGGGATCCTTGATGTATGCAGCCACTAGTACATGATCAGATATCTCGTATGCAATTAGTCCAGTTGCCAGATTTATGGCAAATCCAAGATGGACACATTAGGAAGTGATGAAGTCGACACTCAAATACTTGAAGGGTTCGTCAGGTATATCTCTGACCTTTGGTGGAAACTCCAACATCAGGTTGGTTGGATATGTGGCTTCAGACTATGGAGGTAACTTAGACAATAGGCAAAGTACTACATGGTTTGTGTTTATAATTGGTATTGCAACAATGGTTTGGTAGTCTTAGTTACAAAAATCAATGACAATTTCTTCTTCAAAGGCCAAATACATTGCAGTGGCTGAAGCTTGCAAAATTATATTGTTGTGACACAAGAAAATTGCATATTGTACTATGACAACAGAAGTACTATTAAAATGTAAAAATATAGCGTGTTCTATGCAGGACGAAACACATCGACATCAAATATCATTTTGTCAAAGAGCTTGCAAAGGAGAAGAGACTATTATTAGAGAAGATCCACACAAGTAATAATCCAGCAGACATGTTCACCAAGACAGTAACAGTTGAAAAGTTGAAAGTTTGCTCAACTTCCATTGGCCTTTTACACTATGAAGTTGATGAAGATCACACAGTTCACGGTATTACTCATATAGCAACACTTATAGACAAACGTTTCAAGTGGGAGAGTTACATGTTAAATAATAGAATTCAAAGTAGTCTTCAAGTCAGAGGTTGTTTAAGTGAATATGGGAATGAGTATCAATCTGGAAAAGAGTTCTAATTGAGATATTAATATGGGAATGAGTATCAATCTGGAAAAGAGTTCTAATTGAGGAGTTATATTCTGGGAAGAGTTCTAAACTAGGAATTCTTCTAATTGAATATCTCACACTAAATGTAATTTTTAGGCTATTTAAAAAGGAATGCCCCTAGCTATTTCATCATCTATAAAGCATTCTTATTTCATCATCTATAAAGCATTCTGTAATCACTAGAGTGATTGTGAAGTTGGTGTGATCCTTAGGAGTATGCACATTGTTGAACCAAAAAAAAAAATTGTCTCTCTTTAAATTTTAATACAAAATCTTGTATAGTACAAAATCCACTATTCCACTGCTGATTAGCGGATTGATTGATTGTTGTGTTCTATCAGGCGATTTGATCCCCAACAAGATAGGGGGAACTGATTTGTGCCTTAGAGATTTCCTGACTTCATATAGAATGACATGCCAGACAACTAAGCACGCACTGGTGTTTTGTTACAATCTCCAGCTCAGGTGATCCTTTTTAGTGAAACCATATAATTTATACTTTTCCCCCTCATGAAATCTCATCATTTGCAAAACAAAGAAACTGATAGTTAAGAAGTTCAGAATTGATAAAAGTACGATCACTTCAGTGATACAACTTCCACTGAAAGCCTTCTTTTACAAACACAGATACAGCAGACTGTCAGATCAAAAAGAACTAATCAATCTTAGAGATCCAACTAAGTTTCACATAACAAGCAGAAACAACCAAATTTGGCTCCCTAGTAAAATGCCATTAACACTGTAAACGATCCCTTGTGCATGATTTTACCTCTAAGTTAGCTATAAATTCCAAATATTGAACCAAACACTTACCTCAAGCTAACTTTCCCAGGCAAATTCCTAGAGAACCAGAGATCCAATCGCAAAAGAAAGCCACCAAGCCAAACAACTCTAACACCACGAATTCCTTACTCCGGGCACAGACAAGATCACCACTCTAGTCTCTACAGTTTGAAACGTGTATTAAGACCACAGAATAATTCTAAGCAAGTTCTTTCAGACTTCCAGGCTTAACGTTTAACCATCACATCAGTACTACTAATTTAACAGATCGTTCGCACTAACAGGATCTCATTACAGCCCAGCCATCGAAGCTAGAAAACTCACATAAACAGTTCCCTCGAAGGTTCGAACCTGCCATCCTCGTGCAATTCATCTCTACTTAAAAAACCTAGGCTTCAATACAGGGACTCCATTATCTCTCCTGATCAGAGTCGAACATAAGGAAATTCTCCAATAAGACAACCATTTTCTATTCATTGACATATCAACTAATAAAAAAAAAAACGAAACATATTCAGTTCAAAACATAGCAGCTCCAGTGAGCAGGAAATAAGATTTACGCACCCTTGATTCCCAGAGATATTGGAACTTTTGGAAGAGCAAATCCCAATTCAGTATACTGCTAGTTGTGGTTAACAAATAAGACAATGCAAAGTTAAACAAGCGAACAAAAGATTAAAAAAAGTACAAATTACAACTGCGTCGACTCACCACCATTCTCTCGTGATCGACGAATTCTCAACAAAGATGATACAAGATGGCAGCACAGAATCATGGCTGCCGGTATTCACAAGGTATATAACGAGTCACCCTCAATTATCAATGCTGTTAATGTCTAAAACTCAAAGCAGCGGAAGAAGTAGAGACACATGGCTCATATCTACTTGCAAGGCATCAATGAGATTACAAGCATTTCCATTTCATAGTACAGAATCCTGAGGGCTCTGAAGTCGAGGAAGAGTTACCCTCCTACAGTTATCTGATATCTCACCCGCCTAGTTATCCACTACCAGTTAGAAAACGACTTCACCTGTCCCACTTATTTTCTCTTGGAGAACAGTTGTGGTTGATGTGTTATGAGTAGTATAAGTACAAGCTATTAGCGGATGCACAAGCAATCAAGTTTTCAGTTGGATGCCATGCTAAATGAAGGAGCTTGGAGTTCAACTCACAAGGAATCTCACTGTTAATGGAGTATGGAGTTAGGTGCTCTGCAAAGTAGGATCCTGTCAGTCACTAATTCAATCTGTGCCATGTTTAACCCAACTGAAATAAAAAGAAAGTAGGCACATTGGCAGATAATACAACCTTGATGAGAGTGTTCACGTCTAAAACTGGAACGTGATTTGGCAGCCTTTGGTACTGTCACAAGAGGTTGCTTCCTACCATTGGCAACTCGCAAGTGGAGAATGTACATGTCAGATGGAATTACCAAAGCATAACTATATGAATGACTGATTCATTAATAATGCTCTGCCACAAGCAGATAACCTGTCAACCTGCTAGTTCACCAAAATTGATAGCCGTACATTTTTTAATCTTAGCGGTTCCCAACAGCCTCTGAAAGATGTTTCAAATGTATAGCCATTTCCTGGAGTAATTACCATTTTCTCATATGGATGATTTTAAGGACTGAAAAAGTAATAGACATACCTGTTGGGATTTTTGCTAGCTTCCAATGTAAGCCCTTCCTCACTTCCAGCATCAAGGAAGAAGATGCGAAAAAGATTGCTAAACCATTATACAGATAACACACTAAATCATTATGTCAAAATTTCAACTGAAACAGTTAAGTGCTAGACTATCATATCATGGTCTCAGTTGAATCATCAAGCTGCATTATTCAAAGGCGCAAACCTATATGTTCCAGTCGCAAATTGAAGACCATCCTCACTGAGGCAGCACTCAAATTTGTTGAAAATTGAATCATTGTTATATAAATCACATAACTGCAGATACCATATTGTATGATGTCAAACTTTAAATTCGCATAGGCTAAAGAATCAGACCATCTTTGTCAAAGTCATGACATGCTAATTTTCTATTTTTAGGCCCATAAGAATCCTATAACGACTAAAAAGGAAGATAAAGAATCAGAACCTTCGTAAACAGTAGAATAATGGTGGGGCTCATTCAGTGAGAAAAAGGAATATATTGAAAACTGAAGACCAGCAGTTGGAAAATATTTTTTTTTTGTTTTTTTGTTTTTTTAATGACAATGAGAAGAGAGGATTCATTAGGTAGAGGGTTCCAGAATTGACAAGTTCGAAGATGAAAAATGTTTCAAAAAGGAAACTACAACCAACAGTAACTTAAAAGGAGAGGGAGTTGCCAATAGTGAGATATTGCTGGGTGACACACTCCCTAGCCAAAACATCAGCAATACTATTAATGCGCCTAGGATTGTGCTTCCATGAGATGTTCAAGTCCTTACATCTATCTTCAAGCTCATCAAAAAATATAGTCTTACTTTGGTGTAATTTGGTGAGAAAAAATAAGTCTGGAGAACAACCCCACAGTGTTAAGTCTTTGATGAGTTGCAAGATGATCTGTGGATATACTGAGCATCCTTACTGCTGAATTAAGCTAAGTTCAATTGCAAATGAACTAGCCACTTAAGAGGTCTAATGCTTAACTAATGTGAAACTTTTCTCACTCAACACTCCCTCTCACATCTAGACTTACACATAACAGGCATGAGACGTGGGCAAAAACTCCCGATCAAGCTCACAGAACACAAACTCTCTCTTAATGAAGCACACAACATAGAAATAACCTGAGCAGCACAAATTGGCCTCAGCCAACTCATATATCTTGCTTTACTACCATTGCTTGATTTGTAATTTAATGTAGATGTGTAATTTGTGCTAATAATAGAAGTTAGGAAATATACCCTAATGAGAGTGGTTCCACATTTTTGGCTTTCTCTCTTGTACAGAATTCCTTTCTACTTCTATTGCTTCATCTTTCTTAATTTTTACACTTATGATATGAATGGCAAAAGTCATAACATATTAACTTAGCCCTGTTTTAAATCGGTTAGAAAGCATCTCCTCTGCAAGCTACTCCGTTCTTCTCAATGGAATGGCCTGCAGTTATTTTAAGGGATCCAAGGGAATCAGACAGGGAGACCTCCTTTCCCCATTGCTCTTCAATGTGGTAGCGGAATACCTATCATCTTTGATCTATTCGGCCAAAAATCTAGGTTGGCTCCTCCCCACGACTGACTATGCAGCCTTTGATGTACCGATCTTTCAATTTGCAGACGATACAATTTACTTTGGGGTTGGTACTATGGATCAGATCCAAAAAATTTCGTGTTGTTTTGGGACTATTTGAATTGACTTCTGGTTAGAATATTAACTGGAAGAAAACCACCCTCCTAGGCTATCATATCAACTCACCGGTGCTTCAGGGTATGGCCGACTATTTGGGGTGCTCAGTGGGAAATTTTCTAGCTACATATCTTGGACTACCACTCTTTGACTCTTGGCCTTCGGCGACACTTTGGTCCCCCCTCATTGAGAAATTTGAGAAGAGGCTAGCTACTTGGAGGGGCAAGCTTTTATCTACTACTGGGTGACTCACTCTCCTCAAGTCTTGTTTGGCAAGACTGACAAACTATTTATTATCATTCATGCACTGTCCGGCCTCCATTTGCAACAGGATTGACACCATCCGTCAACGTTTCCTCTGGAGAGGATCAGAGGACACCTTCAGATATCATTTGGTGATTGGGAAGGATATTTACATACCCCGCAATCAGGGTGGTTTAGGCATTCGGCCTACGAAGGAGATGAACAATGCCCTTTTGCTCAAATGGATCTGGAACTTCAACATCAAGCATAACAACCAAAGGGGCGATATGGTCAGGTTCTATCTTCAACCTTCGGGTGCCTGGTGGAGGGAGGATGGCGCTACTCGCCTCCTATCCCCGATATGGAAATCAATTCAAAAGCTCCTCCCAATATTCAGAGATGCAACTTCCTTTCACACAGGCAACGAAAGGACCCTCCTCTTTTGGTCAGATGAATGGTGCGGCCCCCGCCCCCTCTCCAAGAATTTCCCGAGGCTCTCTAGGATGGCGAGGGACCTTTCTTGCTCAGTCGCTGATTCTTGGAGAGATCGCTCATGGAGTCTCAAGTTTCTCTGAGGATTAAATGATGAGGAAACTACAGCTTTTTGCTCTCTCCTCTCCAGACTCAGCAACACTACTATTCATGAGCATGCAGTTGATAAACTGACATGGAAGCCCAGCATTTTTTTTTTTTTTATAAAGATGACATGGAAACCCAGCATTAATGGCTGATTCACAGTTGCATCTGCCTACTCTCACATTAGAAAACAAGATTACAGCATGTATGAGCACAAGGCAAACCTGGCATGGAAGCTCTCAGCACCTAGTAAAATCAAATTCTTCGTGTGGACGGCCATCAGGGAACAGATCCTCACCTCTAACAACCTCCATAAAAGAGGTTACACCAACCCCGATGGCACTTGTCCCCTTTGTGGTGTGTGCGACGAGACAGTCCAACATGTTCTCTTACAATGCGACTTTTCTTGGCAAATCTGGATGAAAATATTTCAGAAGATTGGTCTTCAAATGGGGCTACATCAGGACCTTTTCGGAACCTTTGAGATGGCTATGGGGATATTCCTTCCTAAGTTGGGCAAGATAATTCTCTTGGCATGCCTTGCGCATGTCCCATGGTGCATATGGCTAGAGCGAAACAACTGGAGATTCAACTCCAAAGCTAGCAACCCGGATAATATAGCTTCTCAGGCAGTGGGCCTTATCTCGAGTTGGCTACATTCTAGGAAGGAGTTTGCTTCTCTATCGGGTGTCTCCCTTCAAGAAAATTGGGGCTTGATCGCTCACATGGCGGGCCCTTGTAGGAATCCGATAATGGCCATCTAGGATTCCTCCCCTTACGACTGCACCAAACTCAATTTTGATGGAAGTGCTTTAGGCTGTCCGGGGCCGGCTGGAGCTGGTAGTGTTTTTAGAGACAACAGTGGAGACCCTATTCTATCATATGCAAAGCCGGTGGGTATTGCTAATTCAAATACTGCTGAAGTGAATGCTCTTCTATTCGGCCTCCAAATCTTTAAAGAGCGGCTTCATGGCAAACTGATTATCGAAGGTGACTCAAAGACTGTCATCAGCTGGTGTTCAAAAGATAGCTCCCCTCCTTGGCGCCACTGGCCAATCACTGATTGTATTGGTGACATTATGTCATCCATTCATTGTAATTGGAACCTCGTTCCTAGATCAGTCAATTCTTTGGCTAATAAATTGGCTAAATTCGGAACATCCCAGCAATCTCTCATTGTTTGGGAAGGTTTTCCCTCTTGTAATCTGCTCTTTGAGCTCTCATAATAAAATTCAGCATCATTTCAAAAAAAATAAAAAAATCGGTTAGAAAGCATCTATTTAATTCTTCAGCTCATGCATTTGAAAAAAAATCATCTTTCTTCCCTTAAAAAAAATGATAAATGAAGATTTTGGATAAGTAGAGTTATAGGTATAGGCAGCTAGGGTAATGTTTGCATTCTGTTTTAAGCAGGTGCATGTGGTTAAAAGGTAAAACAGTCCATCTAGTAATTAGATTTTTTGACCTAATAATCAAATTGTTACCCCAACGGATATCATCCTCTCCTCTGAATTTTAATTGACGTCCATGAGATAAGTTAAACCCTATTATCTCAAAGCATACAAGCAAGTGACAAAAAATCGTAATTAACAACTTAAGGGGTACTTTCTCCCACTTTTTCATCTCCTTAAACCATGCTCCCTTTCTAAACACTCAAAATAACAAGCCCAAAAAAATAGAAGCAATATCAAATAGACCCATCCAAGACTTGTAGACCCTGCTTTTACAGGTGGAAACAGGTCATCTCACCTTTGGACGAAGGTACTCATGGATCTTAAAAGTAGTAACAGGGAGAGTGTCCATGCGTAAGTCCCACAGCTGCAAAAGTGATACTTTATTGAAATAAAATGAGACAAAACTTTGTTAAGCAAGTTTTAATAAGATGAAGTTGGCTCAAAGTACTATTCAGTTTGTTAAAAAACCCATCCGTAACTAACTTAAAATGAAGGCATATCATTACAGAGACTATCTAATTCAAATTTCAGTTCCAGACTGACGGAACTTTGTTTCTTGAATATTGAAACTATAGTTAATGAAACATGGAAATATAATAGCACAGCATCTGCCAGTGAAATCTAAGAGAAGTACACTGACAGATAAAAATATGTCCTGGAGAGCGCTGAAGACAGTAAGGGTACAAGCCAACATGAATTACTTGAATGTTTAAAGAACTAGGCTAGATAGATGTGAAAAAAAAAATGAATATAAATAACACTAGAAAGCATATCTATTGCTGATACATAAAATAATGAAAGATATAATACCTTTAGGTTCATGTAATCTCGACTCAAAATGTGCCTTCCATCTCTAGAAAACTTCAAGTCAGAGATAGAGGCAATTATCTCAGTAAAAAATGATCTACTTCCATGGCCTTCCCGATCTTGTAATCTGTGTAATGTTTTAAATTAGACAATTCATGCATGGTTCACTGCAATGAATATGGCATATAAGATAAAATGCAGGTCGCAGATACAAGAATAGTACAAGACAAGGCAGGCTCACATCCTCGCTTGTTGGTCACAGAGTGCTGATTTTCGCATGTCAACCAGCCGAACAAAACCTCTTGAACTGCCATAAGCTAGAAGATTACAACAGAGTGGATGGAACTCAGCTGATGTTATCACCTCTGCATGGAGAATTAAACACATTATTAGGTAAAGCAATTTATTGATGAAGTAACTTATAATATTAGAAAAAAACGTGTTGCAAATAAAATGTCCTGGGGTTGTTTTACATGTGATAGTCATCACAGCCTTAAGGTTTTTTGTCAATATTATGCTTAGTGATGCTCATAAGCTGGTTATTAGCTATTTCATATCTACAATCAATATCATCCTATCATTGTCAAATCAATTCAGAGCCTTATTCAACTATATTGAGGAGTGCTACCGGGGTTCTGCACTCATTCTGCACTGTCATTTGCTAGCATTATTGTTAGATTTCTATGTTTGATTTGTGCTTGAAATTCATTTCACTACATGTGGTTACTTTATCCTACTCCTCAAACTTGGGTTTTGCATGATGGTCCTTTACATAAAGCGCTTTGAAGATTTTGGGAGAGAATAAATTACCAGTGAGGTCCTCCATGTTTGATGGTTTCATGTCCACAATGTTAAAACATTGATCACTAACTTCCAGGTTCCACAGGTTTATTCTCAGGTCATCAGCAGAGATATAAGTCTCACCATCACTTCAAGAAACCCACAGAAAATAGGAAATCAGGTTCAAGTCGGAATCCAAAAGTTAAGCACATTAATTTTGAAACTACCATGTGAAAAAAATGATGGTATTTGAATTTAACTATTAATACAGGGAAAGAAGGAAAAAAAAAGCAAAAGCTATAGTGAGGAAATCTGGTCAAGGGTATTTTGGTCATTTTACATGATCAGATATTTTATGTTATGACACTATCTTGTTCAGCATGTTTGACTTAGTCTGTGTAAAAATATTTATATTCTTAGGAAGACTAGAATGGGAGTTATAAGGGAATAAATGTTTTCTATGTAAGAAGGGCATTTTTGTCATTTATATAATTTATGAATTAAAACCTAATAAATAGCATTGGGGGTCATGAAAAACCCCAAACACATCTCATTCAGAGCTTGTGCATCTTTTTTCTTCTCTTTTTCACTCTCTAGAATTTTCATACTTTTTACAGCTATGAACAAGTGTGTCTAATTGATAATTAATATGTTAAATGAAAAATAACTGAAATTAGGGTTTTTTCAACAAAAAAATTATTAGAAGGGGTTTTTTACCTGTTGTTTGAGATAGAATTAATATTAAAATCATGAGCTTGAGCATACACCCGCCTACATCTTGCAGAAGAATTCTCTTCAAGTCTATCCATCTACCACATGAAAGAGGTGAACAACTTCTATAAGACTCCAAACCCTTGAAAAGTTAGACTAATTCTCTTTTACCTCTTAAGCTTCAAAAAACTAATAAGAAGCAAAAAAATAATATCATAACACTAACAGGCCTACCGTTGGGATGTGTTCAACAGATGATGCAAAGACATTTTTAGGCTTTTTAGGGGTCCACTCCAAGCGATAGCCAGGAGGAAGAGTTTCTTCATTTTGTTCCATAATGAAACTCTTCTCAGCCAAAAGGTTATTTTCTGAACAAACGTATGGAATTGGATCCATATCTTTTACCTTCTTTACTTTCTGTTCTTGAACCTGGATTTCCAAATCAAGCAAAATAAATAAAAAATTCAGAATCTCAAATGACTGAAACTTCCCCTTTAGCAAACAACTTATAATGAATTTCACCAACATGAGCCCATTACCTTCCATAGTTTAATTGTCCGGTCATTTGTTGAAAGAATAAATAGAGCATTGTTAGGGGTAGGACACCACCGTAACTTGTTGATCTTTTCTTCAATTTCCAAACTCTTGAGATAATCAAACTATAGGGGAGGGAATATGAATCACAATCAGCAATTCCTATTGTATATTCCACATTTGCAATAAAATCAAATAGAAGCATACCCCAGGCTCATGGCTCTGAAACTCAGTTTTGTAGCGATATTCGGGATGTGTAATGGCTGGATAATCCAAGCTCTCTAATTTCTTTTGCGAGCAAGACTAAGAAGATTTCAAAAATCAATGAGAAAAATAAAGCACTAGAAACTTGGTCTCTTTACCAGTCAAGCACAAAGATGAAGAAAGCGAAAGGAGAAAATATCAATAGATAAAGCATATGGATAGGATTTGAGAATCTGGACAGTAAGATTGCTATGTCTCAATGATTCTTACATCCTTGCTGTTTGTCCTCTTGAAAAGTACAACTCGACCTCCACAATCTCCAGTGGCAAGAAATTCACCTCTTTTGTCAAACTCAAGAGCAGATATAATATCAACTACAAGTAACCAATTAATACAATCAGCTCTTGAATAGTTGCAATAAAACATATTTAAACGACATAGCATTAAAAAACAGAAAAGAAAAATAAAAAAAACCCAATTAATGAGTGTGTTTCTGTATGCACTCTTAACTACTCACACCTCAGCCATGTCATGCATCAAACAACAACATTCACTTTTTCTTGTTTCCACTCATTTCATTCAAGATAACTGAAAAGAACAAAGACTTTGGATACTATGCCAATCCTTAAGGAATCAGAATTTGAGAGAATTGGGAAACAGGACAGTTCCACATGGAAACTTTTTATTGTTAATTATGCTAAAAAATTGCAACAGCTCACAAAAGCTTTATTGCATAGGATGAAACCAGAGCATAGGTAATGCACAGAGATATCTCTTCCTTTAAAAGAATAATAAGAGATCTGGAATTTCCAATATTCTGAAATTTCAGTTGGAAACAGAAAAGTAACCTTTCCAGAAGATAGTGCACATCAATGACAAGCAAAGAAAAACCTCTGTTGCCAAAATTTGAACAACCAATTGCCATAAATTGAACAACCAAAAGCCAAGACAACCAAAACAACATGACAACACTTTCATTAAAGATAAAATTACTAAAATTCATATTTCCGTTGCGTGGCTTTCCTATTCCTTTATCTGCATGGTTTAAAGTTCTTCTTTATCTATGAAATGTCATAGAGTAACTGCAATTAGAAACTCATTTACTTAATCAGAAAGTGAACTACTAATCCGCTGCTTGTTCCAACTAAATATCTGAACATGCATCCTATACTGTACTTTTCAGTTCTAGTAAATAGACCGATCCTTCTTGTGACTCAACATGGTTATCATCTTATGACAGATCACGTGTAGTCTTAACAAATTGAATCCGACTCTTAAACAACTAGTCCTCCAGTGCAAATCCATAACTCTGTTTCGATTTTAACGCACAAAGCTAATGATAATCAGGAGGAAAAAGATACAAAGAATTAACTATCACCGATACGAAAACATAAGAGCCTACAGAAAGAGGTAGTTGAGAAACATCAAATAGAGAAGAACAAAAACACCTATCGACGAAATTTCTAACCATCATGAACTTCCTCTCCGGACGTTTGCTCCCCGAAAAGCTGAGAGAATTTCCATTCCAAGGGCGGCGAACCGTGTATACTCATCGGTTCTCAACAATTCTGCAAGGACCAGTCCTTGTAAGCTGAGGTGTTACGGACTCACCCTCTATTCTCCAACTCCATCAGAAAAACTCCCGTGGGAATTTGAAACTGAGTATCAACTATATCAACTGATCATAGCCGGAAAAGTAGTCTACTGCACCTGCGATCGAATCTTCTTTTCCGCGACACTCTCCATCTCTGTAATGTTTACATCGGGAGTCTCTTTATGGATGTTGCCTACAGCCGACATGAGAGGCGCCAAAGAAGCCATGTCACCTCAGACATCTGGAACCGGAGTGTTCGAAGGATGACGTGCAACGAAGGAGCCACATCCACGTAGCATATCTTTTCCTTAATTACAGCTGTTAGTTTTGGCACAACGATTTTCTCTGAAATTACCAAGCGAATTCAAATAAGTAATGCAGAAATGCTCACTGTTTGAGAGATTAATGAACACTAAACGACGGTAATACTAAGGTTATTCTCGAAGACACTGAGAATTTGAGATAAATTTTACAAAACCTACTAAAAAGACAAAATATTTATTTACTCTTCCTTCATGAAATTTAGTAAACTCGAACAAATCAACATCGCTTTGGCTAATTTCTATATAATATAATACACTGAACCGATTTATTAAACAATCAACTACCTAAATATTATATTCAGATAATAAACATTTAGCTCAAATAAAAATAATATGATAAATGCATACATATTATTTATCAACAAAAAGTTTTGATATTTTTTGAAGGAAGCAAGCCAATACTACTATTTAAAGGGATCGCGTAACTAAAATTAATTAATGAGTTTTGGATAAAATAAATCGTTTTAAGGCATTTTGAATGGTTATTTATAATCATTTTTTAATAGACTCCATGAATGGTAAGCACTAGTTTTACTGAAATAAAATTTGGTGACCTAGTTTTCTCATTTCTGTTCTGCTTTTCCTGTCGTATGCAGTACAGACTGACTGCCGCAGGAGATCACTATTCGCTTCACATTTTCCATTTTGTAGATCCCTTTGCCACGTGAAAATAACTCTTTTCTATGCAAAGATGAAAGAAAGCAAAGCAGCACAGTATCTGATGTCGCAATTAGAGAAATGAAAACACGCTCTTGAACTGAAGGAAGAGATCTTCACGCCCTTTTTCTCCAGCGCAGCCCTTCAACTCCTCCGAGTGTATCTGCTTCTCCTTTAAAGGGAAGGAGGGAGGCCAACCACATTTTCTGATGTCCTCTTTCACGAAGAAGATATCACTTAATGCCTTACTAGTTTCCGTCTGATCCCTAACCTCAGTTACTGCGGTGCTGCTCATGCTTCCATTGAACTCATTATTGCCTCTTATTGCGTGTAAAATATTCTGCCAACTGCCTGTATCTTCGTCGTTTATGATAAGGGAACTGCTGGGAGACTCACTAGCTCCTGTTTGATAAGAAAGACTGCTATAAACTTCGGTAGAAACCCTAGCTTTTGAATTACTGACGAAACATCTGGAGTTTTCGTTTGAACACTCTGGGCTCTTCTTTTGTCTCAGAAATTCTGATCCGGCATCGTGACAATAGCCTGCACGAGTGTCGTCTTTCATGTTAACGTCGTAGAGGCATGACATATCTGTATCCATTTGATCGGCGACAGTGCTTGCAGATTCTGTAGATAACTCGGAGTTTTCATGGTTTCTGGGCCTTCCAATGATCGGTTGGTGTTTGAGTATCTCATTCCCAACTTCAATTGACTCCTCGCCGTTCAACTCGGAACCAAGTTCCGTTATCTCACTTGTAAATGTCATTGTACTACCGCATCCTGTAGGGGTCTCCAAGGGATCAGAGTCTGGCAGAATTATGATCTCTTTCTCGATCTCGTTCGAGTCTGTCGGGACTTTTCTTCCCCGCCTCGAGGTTTCAGACGGAGAAATATTTGTTGTAACAGATGTCAAAAGTTCTGGAAAATATTTTGCCTTTTTCCGTATATGGTCAAATACCGTTTGTTCGGTTATGGTCTGGGGCTGAGCTCGGCGTTCTTCTATTTCCATGTCGATAACACCTAATAAAAAGTATGAGAAATATTAAAATTAACATGTATGCAATACCCTACGAACCAGAAAAAATGAATTTGCTATGATCTGATGTTATACCATCTCCCGTGTCTTCTTCTCGTAGTAGGACGAAAGAGGGTCTGCCACAGGAAACATACAGACTGGTCAAGATGTTAAAATAGGGAGCCCAGTTGCTTCTCAAGACAGTACACTATTGAAGGATAAAAAGTATGCAGAAGAGATTGCTTTTTCAAAGCTACTGGGATCATGCCTTTCATTATCACCCTTGGAGTTGGTGTTCGGATCATCATCTTCCACATAAATTTCCTTCGGTTTGGAATATGTAGGTTGATGTTGTTGATTCCCTCTTGCCCAATTTCCATTCAGAAGGATCTCTGAATTGATAACTAGTTCCCCATGGACATCAAAGCCAACTGCTCGAAGAACGTCACAAATTCGATCAATCAACTAATGGAAGCTATACGCAAGATTGTGCTTACTACTAGTTTTTGTACGGAGTCTTACGGCATTCTTCAAAGATCAGATGGTGTCTTACAGTGACCTTTCCACTCTCAGGCCTTGAGATCAAAATTGTCGTCCTGTAAGGGCTGTGACCACGGCATTCGTTAGTGAAGTACAGGGATATCAAATTGTTAATAGTTGATGACGGTTTTAGGAAGATAATCACATGTTCTACACCAAGACAAAGGAAAACATTTTATCAGAGTAGCCTATTCTATCTCGTTTATTAGAATGTAGTACCAAGATCTAAAGAAAAAGTATAATAGCAGACTATTGCAAATGAATTATGAACAGTAAAGCAAGCGAAAAAAGTTCCAAATTTCTAACTCTTAAGACTTCACGAGTCATTAATCATCATCGTAACTTATTGCTTTGTTTGATCAAAATAAATGCATAAATTTTGATGAATCTAGCCTACCTGCTAGCAAGAGAAACACATACATGTAGGAATGTCATAAAAAGTAAAAAATATGAATCGAGCAGAAAAATAAAACAAGAAAATTAGTTTTGAGGCTTGAACTCATTAAAGTTTGATTGGATGTAAGGTCGCACGACCAGAGTAAGAGCTAAGACTTGAAAAGTTTTACCAGAGCGAATTTCCTAGTTCTACAATTTGGTCTAGCCTAGAAAGTTTTACCAGAACAAATTTCCTAGTTCCATAAATCAATCCACAAGAAAAACTCATAAAAAGAAAACAGTAACCACATTTAACCTCCTAGAATTCAACGTCATTCAATGAGACCCGGGCCTGCTGTAGTATTTATACCTGGTAAACTCGTTAACTCTGCAGCAGAAAATTGAACAAGGTGATGAGAATTCATGAGTATATGGAAAATATATCTATGAATTTTCTCAGTGCAAAAGAAAGTGAGTTGACCTTATCTTCTCATGAAAAAATATTTTTTTGTCTTCTTCTGAACCAACAACCTGCAAATGATGGAAATATGTAGAAAAAAGTATGTGCTCCAAAGACAGAAAAGATTGAGATAATTAGGAAAACAAACCATATCAGCATACTGTTGCTTCATTGATGAATGTGACAGCCGAATCAAAGTAATATCTAACTTTGACTTTCCTGGTTTTTGGTTCCCAGACTCCTCAATCTTAATTTCAACCTTTGGTGGAAGTGACAATATTGAATCCTTAATATGGTTTCCAAATGGATATTTCCGACCTGTAACCATTTCTATCCTCCGTGGATCAGCTTCCACCAAAGCAAAAAAAGAGCTGATCCCCACTGAATGCAGTGCCTACATTGAGCATCAAAAGCTCATTCAATTTAACTCAAGGGTTGAAATTATTTGTGTTACTTGCACATGCAAATTTTATATATATATATGCAAGCATTTGTACATGTCACCCATCTTGACGTGCCAGAATGTTATTCACATTCAGTGACTAGTTATGTTGCTCTTTTTCATTCATATAACAAGATATGAGTAGAAGAACGCTCACCAAGTCATAATATATTTGTTAGAAAATTGATTCAGGGGTATTTTGGTTATTTTACCTCAGTATATGTTACCTATTTCCATGTTGTTCTACAAGTTTTCTTATGTTTATAGTTCAAATTCATGTAATTTAGATATGTCGAATGGGAGATATAGGAAGTTAAATGTTTAAGTGTAGGAACATTTAGAAAAGTACTGAAATAAAAAAATTTATTCAGGAAAATACCAAAGTTTTTAACTTATTTGCAAGAATACTGGATTTCAACCTTTGAAATCCACTTGGCAACAGTCACCAAAGCCTATCCATGTGGTGCCACAACATCTTCATATTTAAAATCCGAGAAGTTTCTTTCTTTCCTCTTTCATCTTCCCAGCGCGGTAGTTGAGCAGAAGAGAAAAGAGGAAAGAAAGAAATTTTAGGATTTTAAGGATCAAGACGATGTGGCGCCATGTGGATAGGCTTCGCTGACATGGGCATTCACTGATGCCACATAGATTCAAAGGTTGAAATCCGGTATTCTTGCAAATAAGTTTAAAGCTTCAGTGTTTTCCTAAATAATTTTTTTATTTCAGTATTTTTCTAAATGTCCCTTAAGTGTAAGGAGGGGAGTTTTTGTCATTGTACTAATCACGTCATTAAATAGAGAAGGAGGGCCGTGCTCAATTCAGAGCTCTCTTTCCTCCTCTCTTTCTTTTTTCTCTCTATATTCTCTTCAATCTTTACATTTTTCTATATTAAAATGATCCATTCAAAAGCAGAACCTTACAGTCAAAGTATGGCTTTTAAGTCAATCAGCAGCAAGTTTGTAAATATCAAGTTGGCAAATGCCAATGGTTGAAAACAAGATTCACCTTTGCGGTGACCATTCCAATTCCTGGTAATTGTTTCAGTAAGTAAGGACTGTCATCCCAGAGTCTCTGATGTAAGCTTTTGGCAAGAATAGAGGAATTCAAGGTGCCTTTGTAGCTGTTTTTGTAAATGAAGCACTCTCTCATGCATTTTGCAATTCTGCACCCGTTGGAGCATATTGAGTTTGTATCCTGTGAGGTATGCATAAATCATCTAAATTAGAAAAAAATTAATTGTTTGAGGAGGAGAGGAGGCCAGTCAAGTTGCATCAAGAGAAAAGACCTGGGTAAGGGATAAATCATGAATTGAAGGATCACCAGTCAAACAATCATTTGCCAAAACAAATATCTTCTCCTCCCTTGTCTGAATCCGCTTTTTCCGTTTCCCATTTTCACCAAGAATATGAAACTTCAGCCGGCCATTTTTGTCCATGTTGATGTCATTTAGAAGTTTCTTCTCATTGCGTCTTAATTGTATCCCTTCAGTTAAATCAGAACAAGATCCATCATTACTTCAGCACATTAGTTCTCTGTGACCCACAAAATAATAAATGCACTTGCATACAAGCTAACTCCTTGGAGCGGCAAACTGTGAAAAGGGCATCTTCCAGACTGCAGGCATCAGGAGTCTGCATAATGCCCTTCATTGTATCAAATGTCAGATAATATTTTGTCATAAGTCTTCCCGGCTCTGTTTGCACAAGTGAAAATCTCAGAAACTATGAAATTACATTTTATGTTGCGACAAGTACATGAATTGGTATTGCTGTTTACATAGCGAGTCACTAGAAGCTTCAATGAAGAAGAAAAGCTGAAAAAACAAAGCAAGTGCAAATAACAATTCAACTTACATCTGCCACAAGTTTCTAATATATATATCTAAGAACATAGCAACAAAATTACGGAGACAAAGTTAAATTTCTTAGCTATTGTCAAATAAATAGGAGCCAACAGATAGATTACCCAAAGGTTTCAAAAGAAACCCATATTCATCTGTCCAGATCATTCCACACGTTGACAGCTCATTAACATTCTGAACGCAAATCTCTGTTATTCCAATTAGAATATCAGATGGCAAAAGGAGAAAACAAATACGTGTACTCCAGTTACCATAGTCAGATGAGAACGAGAGAGAGAGAGAGAAAACTCATAACAAGGCTCATAGTGTAGCACCTTGCAAATGTTTCTCTAAGCGTTCCGAGGGAATCCCTTTTTTAATTCCATAATATTCTGGATTCTGAGTAAGCATACAGGTTAACAATTAATGGAATCACAGACGAGAAGAAAATGGAAAAACAAGCAGAAGATAAACCTGCCAAAGAGGCCACACATACCTTATTTATTCGCACATACAAGTACGAACACTTCAGCCACTCAATTGCAAAACTTATATCAGGCACACTTAGCTGAACAATCTCTGCATTGAGGTGCTCCATTGTACAAGAAAGCAGTCTGTATGTAACATAAACATTTTCTCCAGCTAGTCAGCGTACCTTCTACTCTATAGTAAAAGACATAAAGATCAATGTCAATAAAACCAAAATGGCAAAATATAGTAAGAAAGTTACTGGGATTCCACCATCTCACATCCATTCAAAAGATTCTCGTACAAATGAAGCTACAAACATTAGGAGGCATCATAAGTTTCTCAGTCCATTGCAATGATATTGTGGAACGAAACAAGATTCAGTAAAAACAATATGTTCAATAAAATGGCTGAATTTGTATCAAATCAAAGAAGCTCACAGTTTCTTTTCTTGTCATGATTATAACTGTGCCAGTATCATCAAAGGGAGGTCGGCCTGCTCTCCCGGACATCTGCAAGTCCAATATCATATTCTCTGCTCTGATTTTTAAGGACTAACACATGAAGTACTTCAAGCATAATGTTCTTGTCTCAATTTCATATACCACACATTCACACATTATCACATTCACGAAAACTGGTAGAAAGTGGAAGTAATGAAAGTTGGACACAGTTCATGACCATACCTGAAGTACCATGGATCGTTCATATTCTGAATACTGGCCCTTTTCCTTGTTGCTTTTCAAAAAAATCAAATTCCGTAAGACTTTATGGAGGTTAGTGCGGGCAACATTTTTGGATTTAATTTCAGTTTTTACAGAACACAGCAAGAGTTGGGGCAACATACAAGAACTGTGTGGATTTGATAACTACTGTATGGGCTGGTAAGTTGATTCCGTGTGCAAGAGTGTTTGTTGTACACAGGACCTGAATATCTCCTTTGAGAAAAAGACCTTCAATTAGGTTTCTGTCCTTTTGGCAGAGACCACCATTGTGATAACCAACTGCAGGTACCCACAGAGTGGATATTTCTATTAACGTGATAAAAATGTAATAAGCTTTATTTCAGGTCAGGAAAAAAATATGTATCTAAATTTACCCAGACAATGCTGGCTCAAAATATCAAAGAAAGAACTCGAAGAAACCAAAATTTAACTATCAAAACTTGAGATGATAGTTTAGTTTAGTATAGTACCGCCGTACAGTATACATGACTGCATTTGCTTATCACTAAATGAAAGAGATACTTCCTTTAGCCTGTCCTGTTGTTCTTTGCATCTTATGAAGGGATTTGAATGCCCAAGGCCCATAGCAATTTGGGAGAGGCATTGTGCTGCTTCTTGGGCACCTTTTCTTGTTGAACAGAAAACCAAGGCAGACTTCCCTCTGGAATGTTGCATTAATATATCTGCAGAGTTATTTAAAGTGTTCAGTTTTTCTTAAACATTTACCAAGGCCATATGCACAGAAACTCGAAAAAATGAATCTTTCTAGAAGTTTATCACATGAGTGCTCCTTACCAAAGATGAAACTTTTTAGGCGCTGGATCACAAAACAAGTCATTAAAGAATTAGTCGCCAGAAGAAACTTCATGCTTCATATATACAATAAAGAGACAGTACGTACATAATTTAAGAATAAAAAAACTTGTGAATAGGAATTAGTGACATCAACAGAGTTTTGACCAAGTAATAACATCCTCAAAGAATAAAGACGGTAGGATAGCACCTTTTCAAACAAAAAGTCATTTCTTGCTCCAGCATAGCCTGCAAAGGGACAACTTATTAAGGACAACATCATATGGAAAACTTTTTTTTTTTTTTTTTTTTGGAGGAGGAAACATAGCACTTTTGATTTCCAGTATATTAAAAAAAGGTTGTTTATGTAGCAGACATATTAAGAGAAAAATCAATAAGAAACAACAAAAATGCCCTCAATTCAAGAAGGTCAAGAAATTTTATTTACATTTCAAGTAGAGAAACAGTCAAAGTATCTAATAAAGCTTATAATGGGAATAATAGCAGCATTGGAATCATATTCTGCCAATTAAGGAAAGAAGTATACCAAACACTTTAGTAGTCAACTTTATCGGCCTCATTTCCTCTCCAAATCTGTAATTAAAAAATTGAACAGATGGGACATATCTTCTATATACAACCATAATCAGAACATGGGGACAAGAACTGAAGATACCTTTTAATTCCTTCCTCAGGAACCATGAGCCATTCTGCTGCAAAAGCCAACATATAGTAGAAGATACTCCAGTGACCAAGTTTTCTTTACTCATAACTGATGCAGTGCATCATGGAAATCACACAAATTTTCAATAAGCTCTATAGTATCTTCAAAAAAACTTACCTATATCTCCAACATTTGGAATTGTTGCTGAAACAGCAGCAAAGCGGACATGGGCCAGAGGGCAAGAGTTCATATCCGGCCGGCGAGAAAGCATTTTGACCCTGCTAACTACTGCTTCCAGGACAGCTCCACGTGGATCATTTAATAGGTGAACTTCATCTATAAGTACAAGAGAAATATCACTGAAGAAACTTAAACCTCCATCTCTTATGTGATATCGGGTCACAGCATCAAACTTCTGCAAATTCAGTGTTTCATAATAGGAAGTAGAAATAAGTACAATATAGAAGATAAAAGCGTTACTTATACTTCAGAAGGAAGTGGAGAACTTGACTCAGATGAATATTCACCTCAGGAGTAGTGAGAATTATGTCAGCTTCTTGCATGTTTTTTCTATTAAAAGACTCATTGTCACCAGTTAGCTCCAAGCAATTGATTCCCCATGACCCAAGCTTCAGGTTCCAATCTCGGAGTTTCTCCTGAACTAAAGCCTTTGATGGAGCTATATAGATCTGTTCAATGTTTATAACTGATATTTGTCAGACTAATAGAGTTAATATGCTCTAATTAGTCAATTTCAAACTTCCTAGATGAATACACAATATCTTCTCATGGTCCAGTCAACAAAGACTAAAACCACATATGATGTATCAAGTTAATTGGGACCACATGAATCATTCTGAATAAAGCTTAAAGATGTCGATCCGTTATTCATGGTTACCATTGAGATTACATGTGGATATTAATAAAGGTAATGGTCAGACAAAATTTTATAAACAGCTACATAAAAGTAAATCAGATAAAAATGTAAGTGACAGCAATGCAATAAATATAATGTGAACATTGAAGAGCTTTTGCTCTCAGTGAAAAAATGAAAATTGCTTTCTGAGATGCTGCACGATGACTGATTAAAAGGTCATCAAATTTTGGAACTTTTGCTAATATATGCACTGTTAGCAACCCCGGCAAGAAAGGGAGACCAGATCAAAGACCCAGTTGTTAAATCCGAATTTGATAAAGGAATAACTTTTCTAAATGTTCATCCGTATTCTTACTCTTCATACTCACTGAGAACTCCTTGTTTTACCTCAATATAGTTTTGTTTCTAAGCACCATCACAGCCTTTTGTCATCCAGCATGTGGCCAGCATATAATTTTAACTAATAAGAGAAGATAACAATAGAGTCTAGAAACAAAGTTCAGTCTCACATAGTATCTTACTGTTTTAAGAGTGCCCTTTGTGTGATTGAACTTTCCTTCTCTAGAAAGGAACTTTGAGAGAAGTCTTAAAATACAAAGTTCAAATAGCACTGTTTTGCCACTTCCAGTATGTGCTGAGATAACCATATTTATGTCAGAGAGAAAACAACCAGGGAAGCATTCACTCTGCAAAGAGTTGAAATATCTGCATGAGAACAAATGAAATAACTTCAAAGAATTGATCAATTCATTTATTAAAATGAATGAAATTCAGCAAACCAAAGACAAGCAAAGATTTCCTCAATAATATATTAGAAAACAAGAAAGTGTCACTTTCTTATTTCAAAGCACTGATCATACTCCATTATAGTGAAACTTTGCTCAAGATCAACCACAGAGGGCATATTTTCATTGTTGAACAAAAATGATAGTCATGAAAAGAAGTAAAAGCAGCAGCATCAGGCAGCGAACTGAAGAAATTAAGCATCTAATAGGAATGAGAAAGCACCTAAATGATGATAGATTGCAAAGAATCAAAGATGAGGAACCAAATCAGGAAAGCTTTGATTTGATTCAAACGTGAGAAAAAAGAAATACACATAAAGCAAGAGAAAAAACCCAACGAAGAAACAGTCAAAGCATTAAAATTTCCACACATCCCCTTCATTTCCTTTGAATCCAACAAAAATAAAGCACGAGGATCTGGTGCCCTAGATGATATTTATTGGATAAACTATTTTTAAATAAAAATAATCAGCAAGGATCCTTTTTCAGCTCCATTAGAAAACAATAGGAGACTATCTGAAAATTTTGTCAAAGTAAAATAGACTTCAGCGTTAATGGAAATAATCAGTAGCCATTTCCTCAGATTTAGATGTAGTAAGATATCTTCGACCTTCTATGACATGATGCAAAGACTTTTGCAATCTGTAATCAATCTTGACTCTTGAGAATAGCACATGGCGAGTCATAAGCAATATGTTAGTCAACGAGGTAACAAGACACTGCACAATTTACGACCACAAAATATCTGAAGTGCACTTAAGCATGTTAAGAAAGACTATACAGGTGTACCAAATCTCTCGGAATTAACTGTGCTTAGATTGCCAGGTTAGAAACATTTTTTATTGGGAGAGAAACGAATTTATGATGTAATCACCAAAGAACGGAAAAACTATATAATTTCAAGGACTAATATAAACAAAAGTACATGTAAATATATTGCATCAACAATTCCGATGCAGCATGGAGAACAGTTATAAGCAATACCTGAAACTGAATGTTGATCGAAAGGGAGCAGGTAAGTCCGACACAGACTTCAATGCGTACGAATCCATAACTGAGTTATTTGCCCTGACGATACCAGTAGACTGCATAAGAAAACTCATAGGAAGCTTAAAAAATCAAGAGGTTTTCTCAGGCTAATTTTCTATTATTTGAGGATCTCAATGCAAAGAAGAACACCAAAAACGTATAATAATATTGTGCATTAAGCATATAAGCTAACTTTTATGCTGTATATGAATGAAATGGCTTGCGATCTAAAGCGTATGCAGGAGAACTCCGAGAATTTAAATTTTAACTTATCGTCTTGTTGCTTCAAATTAAGTTACTCAAGATCTTTTCTCAGTGACAATACTCGACAAATCTCAGAACATGCAACAGAACAAAGCTTTCTGTTCACTTCCAGCAGAAGAATACGTCTATCATTTGATCCGTTTAGTTAAATGAATTAGAGATGTCTAACCTGATTTTTCTCCAGAGGATCTGAGAATCGTCAGTCCAGAAGTTTCAAAAATACAAGCAGATAAATGAATTCCAAAAGTTATCTCTCTAATCGACTGAAAAACAAACTTCCACCTATAGTAGATCAATTATTATCCATCAAACAAATCATTAAACATCGAAAGCAAGTAAGCGCACTCCTCGAGTGAAGAAGAATGCATGGTTTGAAGCTCGAAGCAAGAGAAATATGGCGTGGGAGAAAAAGAACGAAGGACAGAGCTATTGGCAGCTTAAACTATGTAAGAGAGAAGCAGCAGATGAGAATTACTGACTCGAATGTGTTCATCATAGAGTCAGCCAATATGAAATATTGTTGGCGGGAAGCGGAAGGAGCCTCGAGTCGTCTGCAGAAGAACGCACGGAGTTAACATGAACACGAAACGCCAACGTCGCGTATTCCAGCTGCTCATATGCTCTGTACACGTACTTCCTGGATTTTTTAATCTTACAAGGTTTTTTCTTGGTTTTTCTAGTCCAATAAGCTGGCTTAATTCTGACGGAATGATCCCATTGAGATGATCATGACCAAGCCGGAGTCGCATCGGGTTTCTTGATTCCAAAATTGAACAAGGGATTGGACCATTGAGGCCATTATTTGTCAAGTCCAATTTGATTAAAGAACTTAATCCAAGACCATTCTATAGCTCATGTTTTAAGTCCAATACATTTAGACCAATGAATGCAACTTCAATCGGGGTGGGCGCTCCGGCCGATACACTGCGTGCCTGATAGGGCACAGATACTCAAAAAGTCCGATACAATGGACCGTCGGTGGGGTTAAATTTTATCTCCCTCAAGATAGCACCTCCACAAAAGTGAGCAAGCGGGTCCATAGGTGGCCCACATATGACAAAAGAAGACAACGTACGTCAATTTTATTTTGCAAATAAAGCTGCAGAAGCCACAGAAAGGCCCGAGATAACTTAAGCCCTTTCGCCCCCCTTTGAGGCCCATCAATCTGACGAACATGCGATCCACTTTCTCGAACCCCATAAACAAAACATGAAGATGCCCTAGAAAGTTTTTCTTCCTAACCCTATGATGGCACCTTGTCTAACTAAATATAACTGTCTTCGCATCTCGAAATACCCAACTCACCCTTTCCCATTTGCTTTATTCACTAGAAAATTAGCAAAAGAGATGGGCTCACCCAAGGGTATTTTTGGTATAAAATTATAACTTTTTTGAGGAGTATATGAAATCACTCATTTTTAGTATAAAATTTAAAAATCACAAAGACATAAAAAGTTGGTTCTCAGTGGTCACACATCTGGCTTTTCGACTTATAATAAGACCCAAGGGTCACACTAGAGTAATGTGTCCCTATTTAAACTGTCAATAACCACCTTCCTCTCCTCATCAAAGCCTCAACCGAAAGCCTGAAACTTGAAGATCTTGAAAGCCAGAGAGTTGCTGCAGAGATGAGGAGAAACAATAACTTCCCTCTCATACCTACTATGGTGTTGTCAATATTGGTGACTGTTGCTTGTCTTTCAGCTTTGGTTGATGCCAGGAAGAGCCATGAAAGAAGAAGCAAAGATCACAAACATCAGAAGCATAAGGGACATGGGAAGAGTAGCAAATATGCTCCAGATCCGGGTTGTTCTGTGCCTCCTGCCCAGCCTCCTTCTGGAGGCTCTTATGAACCACATTCCCAGGTTTTTGATGTTCTGTCTTTTGGAGCGAAGGGTGATGGAGTTGCTGATGATTCCGAGGTGATTACTGGCTAGCTGATAACTTCTTGTGTTTTTCTCCTATACTCACGAAAGCTGCTTTCATCCGCATTTTCTAATTCTACATTCTTTTGTTTTAGTTAAACCTAATCATAGTTTACTAGTAGTAGTATAGTTTCTACTGTTTCAGTTTGGCGTCTGAATCTTGTTTTTCAGATTGGCTTTATAGAAAAGACCGACGCCTGTTCAATCTGTTTCAGTTTGGTTACTGATGTTGCCAATTAAAATTTACAGGCATTTCAAGCGGCTTGGAGAGCTGCCTGCAAGGTGCCAGGGGCTACCATTGAGATCCCAGCAGAATTCAAATTCCTCATTAAGCCACTGACGCTTCAAGGGCCTTGCATGCCTCACCTTGTTCTTCAGGTTTCTACTCTCGAATTCTTATGGTTCTTCTCTTTGTTTTGTCATGACTTGACAACGAGATCAGAAGACCTAAATTCATAAAGCTCGTGAAAATTTCAACAGATAGATGGGTTGGTGATAGCTCCACCAAATCTGTCCGCTTGGTCCAAGTCAAGTCTGTTTCAGTGGATAAACTTCAAGTGGCTTCACAATTTCACTATTAAAGGAACTGGTACAGTTGATGGTCAAGGTTTTGCTTGGTGGAGGCTTTCTCAAGACCCCAAGTTGCAGGTGAGCTTTGGAGGATCGATCTATTTTTAGTTTTGCGTTTTCTACTCATAGTTGTTGCAAAATACCTGAATTCTAATCTCTTTCCGCAGAAGAAATACAAATACATTTCAGCGATAAAGCCTACCGTAAGATGTCCTTCACTCCGTCCGCACTGTTTCAGCATTTTTGAGAGAAAAAAGATGATTTCTCATGGCGGCTTTTCTTTTTTTTTTCCTTTCTCTAGGCACTAAGATTCTACGCGAGCTACAATGTAACAGTTCAGAACGTTACCATCATCAACAGTCCTCAGTGTCACCTGAAATTTGACAGTTCCGTTGGAATTAAAGTCAGCAACATCACGATCTCTTCACCAGAAATCAGTCCGAACACTGATGGAATCCACATCCAGAACACCCGAGATGTAGAAATCCAGCATTCAAATATTGGAAGCGGTGAGATGGATTTGCCGCTCAATGGTTTCTTTCTCTAAAGTAACCAACGCATTCTAGCAAGAGTCGCCAAACCAATCTGTTATCACATTTACTTTTCCTGTGTTTTCTTCTCTCAGGAGATGACTGTGTATCCATTCAAACTGGATGCTCTAATGTTCATGTCCACGACATCAACTGTGGCCCTGGGCACGGGATTAGGTAATGAAAAGAAAACAAAGCAACAGTTGAATTGCTCTCCACGTCCTTACGAGAGCTCATTATTCTCATTCGTGTGCTTTTTTTTTTGCAGTCTGGGTGGTCTAGGAAAAGATAACAGCGTCGCTTGTGTTTCCAATGTCACAGTCGAGAACATCTCGGTCCAAAAAACTCTTTCAGCGGTCAGGATCAAAACATGGCAGGTACGGCTTCTCAGAATCGAATAGAATCATTTTATGCATCTTCCTACTTGAAGCTTTTGTTTGATAAGTTTTTAAACTTTCTTCCAGGGAGGTCATGGGTCCGTTCGAGATGTAACATTTTCCAACATTCAAGTCTCAGACGTGCAGATTCCGATCATGATCGATCAGTACTACTGTGACAAGAAATCTTGCAAGAACCAGACGAAGGCAGTAGAAATAACCGGCGTGAAGTACATTCAGATTACTGGAACATACTTGGTGCAACCCATCCACCTTGCATGCAGCGACAGCTCTCCATGCTCAGACGTAGACCTTATCGACATACAATTGGCTCCGTCTAAGAACGCTCGAGGATTCAGGCAGGCACTGTGCTGGAACACCTACGGCCAGTCGCAGGCCCCTCTTGTTCCGGAAAGTGTAAATTGCTTACACAGAGGTGTGGGTGTATTCAAGACTCTAACAAAGAAGCATCCGTCCTTCACTTGCTGATTTCTTCGGAATGACTTTTCATGCTTCCCTCTTGCAGTTTCCATTGCAGGAAGGCGATGTGCTTCTTTCCTCTATTGTTATTCCCCATTAGAATCTTGCCATGGGCCAAGAGCTAAATATGTTCTCCTTTGTGCTTCGACTGATTGTACTCTTAACAGGGTAGTTTTTAATCTTGATTGTTGGAAAATGACCGATTTTTCCTCCGTTTATTGAATAAGGGAACGAGTTAAGAAAAAATCGAGAAAGAAATAGAGAAATAAGATAAAAACTACCCTCTGCAGTGACAGAAAGGATTGATTTGAACCACTTTGTAGTAATATAAAAGAAGCAAAAGGGAGAACATTCTCTTACAGAAACGGGAAAAAAGATGAACAAAAACCGAGGGTGGTTGTTTTCAAAACAGACGGTTATGCTTTTCACAATTATTTTGGTGATATAGTGTTAAGTTAGTAAAGGAGAACCACTATCACTTTCATCAATTCTTATGCGGCAATCTTCTTTTGAGAAAGAGCAATAGAGTAAACTAATGATATATACGTGTACGCGACGAAGAGAGAGAGAGTGCTTGTCTCGTCTGCAAATGATATCTTATCATTTTACAACCTTCCAAGAGTGGAGCTTTTTCAGAAGAGACATCTGCAACACATCTACTGAACAGCTTTTCAGCCATTGCGTCTGAGAATCTACAGTACATGACCACCTCATATATCCACTAATCACCTACCTTAGTTTCTGAAATTAAAGAGGAGGAAAAGGAGCCGTACTTGTTTATTGTTCTTCCAGGTTGCGAACTTAATATCTGTTTATTCTTTTTGGTAGCGAATATAGCAGTTCAATCCAACTTAAGATGATCTTCATTAATCATATGAAGCTTCAGTTTCGACATAGATTAAGAATAGAATTCATATTATTGTTGGATCGAGAGAGAGTAATGAAAGTTTCATGAAAATTTTATAAAGTACGTATAAGAAATTTTCATAAAATTTCTTTTCTTTTTGGGATTCCAAACAGACCCCAAGTAGAAGCAATAAGACTAACGGGGCTCTTAAGAAAACTCCCATAATCAGGAAATTGCTACAGTTCTGAGCTCAGTCAACCAGTTAGTTTTACTGAAATTCTTCACTGTGTGAGTGAAATAGAGATTGGAAGATTTTGACTTATTAATTGAAAAGTCTGTTTGCTAGTGGCTTCTCAAGTCAAAGGGTAGTTTAGAACGGGCACCAATACGATCTGGCGACCTCCATTCCTTGTGCATGGCTTCTCTGGGACATATGGACATATGATATCCTTGCTGACAGTTCTCCACCAGAGAGAAAAAGACGCAGCTTTTTCTTATGACATCAAAGAGGATCGTTTTTTCAGCTTTACAAGTAATGGGGTCGAGAATGGAGAATTCAACCTATTCTGTTAGAAAAAAGAAAAAGAAAAGAAAACTGTACAGGATTATAGCTAGAAGCACAGAGCACAGAATGTAAGACTTTCCTACATGAGAGTGGAGGTGAGGGACTCCACAAGTCAGGAGCTGAAAAGCGAAAAGAAATTGAAAGCTGAAACCCATGAAAAGCTGTTTGAGCTTTTGAATTTAGGTAAGACTTTGGGAGGTTTTACAGTTTTGAAGTAAGAAAGGAAATCTACCTGTGTCCATTTATATGATTGGGCTGAAGAAAACTGTAAATGATGACTGAATGAAGGGATAAGCAGGGAGATTTGCTTCCGGGTACTCGTTGGATTCAATGTATTGTGAGTTCTTGGCAGCGTTGAAATGAATAAGAAGTTAATGAGTTCGAAGGATAAGAGACAAAGTCCAATGGAAGTGCAAAAGACTGCCAACCCAGCCACTTTTTCCACATTCTTTATTCTGTTTGTGTTAATGCCTGAGTGGCTGCGTGCACCGGCCAGCACCCTTTTTTGAGAATTTCACTGCACGCGCATGAACAAAAACTAAAGCAAACAAAAGCTACTAACAGACTGAGCTATATTGGATGAGAAGCCTTGTAGTTCATTCATTCAACCATAACCTTTACCCAGAAAAGCTGTTTTGTTTGTTCAGCAGCGATATATTAATTTCTGGTTCTCTTCCTTTGCGATGCGTGGAGGGCCAAAAAGTGCCATATAATCCCCTACTGGTAGAGAATTTTGGTTATTTTATAGGGCCACTTCTAGACATCCAGATGCTTTATTAGAAATTGGTTAATATCCTCTCAAAATCCCCTTAAAAACAAATTCATGGTGACTAAACCGTGTCAAAAGTACTGCAAATAAAACGCACGAACCTGATGCTTTGCCTCAACCCAGCTACGCTCTCTATGTACCTTCAACTGTTTTTCCCTCATCAGTTCCTTAACGCTTAAAATGTCAGACCATCTTCCTGCAGAACCGAAAATATCTGAAAGCAAAACAGAGCCCACCAAATTCTCCTACTTCATCTCCCACTACTTCTTTACGGTTCTTTCTCCATCCTCCGTATCACTGTAAGTACAAGAACCTTTATGTAAAGCTCCACGTGCACTAGCTTCTGCTCTAAATGACATCATTTTGATAAAATCTTCAGCCTGTGATAACCTTTCTGGTTGAGCTAGCAAATCTGCTATGATAATGCCTACTGTCTGAACTAAACTAGGTGGTTCCGGTCCACCTGGGTTAGGTTCCGTTCGCCCCTAGTCTACTGATGGGTTAGATACTTGGCTTTCTGCACCTTAAACGGTTAGTATTTTCGAATTGTATTGGCTAGGTACATGACTGCCCCTGGTCCACTGATGGGTTAGATACTTGGTTTTTCCCACCTTAAACAGTTAGTCTTTAAAGGGCCACTATAGATGCTGCGACACGGGTACCGAGCAAAAGAATCGTCTTGGAGTGGACCGTTGCTCCCGTCGCACACCAAAAACGAACCGCCCAAAACCAAAACAAAGATGTTCCCGTCGAACACCAAAAAACGAAATACCCGAGAGAGGAGCTGTCGAAATCCACTAAATTTGAGAGAGGAACCTCCGAACTCCAAAATAAAACCCACAAAACCCTCTGAAATCCACTACAAATCGATAACCGAGAAAGAGAGAAAGATAACTCACCTCAAAGAGCACAACACCGAACTGATTTCTCCAACACCGAACTGAGACCGCCGAGGATGCTGAAAAAACTCGGAAAAAAAAAATTAGGGCGCCGAACGAAGCTCTGATACCATGACAAAAGGATTTTCCAAAGATTAATTTCCATGTTTATTATTTCCTCCCGATACATAGATATACATAGGTTAAGTTATAATCTATAGGAAATTACAATAATGCCTTCCCTTATCATAATTCATAAATACATAAATACAAATCAAATTGATAACACCTACAGAGCTTGGCTTAGTTCCATAAACCATATAGATGATGCCAACTTTTCCAAAGTACCATCTATTAATGAGCTACTGATAAAAACATTTTCTTCGGTTCCCCTCATGATAACATGGCCATGGACATTCTTGCCCAGTTTTGAAGCCTCAAGGCTGGCATAAAACATGAGGCATTTGGCATAAAATCTTCAAAAACCATTTGCCTTAACAACTTCAATGTTTCTTCAGCTTCTCCACTTCGACCATATCGAGCAACCATGAAACTTCATTTCTCTCTGACATCTTATCAAAGATATAACGGACTTCTTTCAATTGCCCCTTCTCAACATAGAAACCCAGGATGGTAGTCCAAGAAACCACTTCTCATTCTCTCAAAAATGCTTCTTGCCATCCCAGACTCACCCATTTTAACATGTAACGAAATTAATGAATTGCAAACTGATAACCTAATTCTCAAATCCGGTTCTTACAATCAAACTTAGAATGCTTGGCCCCAAACTCATCTAGACTAACACAAGTAAATGTTATCTCATTTGGTACAACTCCATTCTTTCTCATGTCATGAAACAGCATCGGAGCTTGCAGAGTTATCCATTTTGGGCAAACCCGTGAATCATAGCAGTCCAGGTCACAACATCCTTTAATGGATTCCTATTGAAATACTAAAGCATCATCCATCCTTCCATGTTTCATGAAACTTGAAATAAGTATGGTCCAAGATGCTGCATTTCTTTCAGGCATGTCATTGAACAGACTTTTCTGAAATGTCCATTTTTGGCAAGATTCAAGATCATCCCACTCCATACAGCAATATCAAACCCATCAATCTCTTTGAATATCCTTTAAGCATCAACAGAAAGCTTGGTATTCAGGTATATGACTAGCAGCTTAGTAGCTACAGACGCATGTGCTGATATACCCATTTTAATCGCATGCCAATGAAGTGCTTTCCCTCCTTGGGTGAAGTTTTGCTTTGAACACGATTTCAGAAGAGAGATGCATGTTTCAATGCAAGCCTGAAATCCTGTCCTTGTGTTGGTTGAAGAAAGTCCTTAAACGACTCTTCTAACTCTCTTAAAGATGATAGAATAAAGATAAAAATCAACATATAAGTTTGAGATAAACTCAAACTTTAACTCTGAAGAGTTAGTAATCACCGGTCTTTGTTGTAGTGTATACCTCATCAATGATAATTACGGCAAATATTATTCTTCATTCTTAAATTTAAAAAAAGATATCTACCATTGTGGTAGAAATTATAAGCAAACAGAGCTGACCCATTTGTTGAGGATGAAGTGTTCCAAGTGCGACTTTATAGCATTAGTCCTCACCGCTTAAAACATCTCTTGTGGGTCTATTATCCACGTTCGGAACTTCGAATCACATTTATAAAGCTAATCTTCTACCAAAGCACAGAAGAAATTTTTTTGTAAAATCTTAGGAGATGACCCTGGTTGAGAGAAAGCTCCGGCGAAGACTCTGGCGTGGAGTACAAACCACATGCTCAGAAATAATAAAATTCACTGTGCCGCGGTGTCGGCCCAACTGCCTGAAGGAGAGCCTAAAATGGTGTCTTATCCATTTGAAGCTAAAAGAAGGAAGCACCTTATATACACATAAATTTTTTAGAAATTCGGATAGACAAACAGGAAAGAAATCCCCACAAAGTGAAGATGTAAAATATAAGAACAGGAGTCCTGTTCATTGGACTTGGGAGCCATATCAAACTCAAGAATGTTGTGGAGCTGAACCAGGAGCTTTACAGTCTTTTGTTCAACCATCCCACGCCGAATGAACGGACATATATTATGTAGTGATGGAAAATCTACAAATCTTTCAACAGTTACATCATGGATCCGTGTCATTTCTCTGTCAACACTATCAAATGATCAGAACCTAACAGATTTAACAATAGCAAAAAAGAAAAAAAAAAAAAAGAACTTGTATGAGCAGTCGTCATTGACTATTTTCTAAGCTTGTCTTCTTCTCCTTTTCGTATATCAAGCATTGAGTTTCTATTAGAGTCAGCCAGCACCTGAACAGCCACAAGACAATGTCCAGGGTACATTTTCTAAGCTCCATAAGACTAAGGACCTGATGCCAGATTTGATGCACATTTTCTCAGATAAATGCCACTAAGAAGCAAGTGCAATTGTTTTCTGTAGGCAAACTTTGCAGATGCTGCATTCAGTTCAATAATCAGAATCTTGCAGATCTTTAGAGGGAGATTATGGATCAGGTGCAATAGGTGAAGAGGGGAAAAACCTCATGAGGAAGCTTGATAGAGACCAGATACAGATGACACCAAGGAACTGGAGCACATTCAACAGAGTTACCAAAGAACTGTTTATGGCCAGTGTCTGTGATGTTGTCTCTGCTCCCCTCACAGAGAAGGAGAGAGCAGTCACCAATTGTGCTGCTCTATTCAGTTGATGCAGTCTATAAACCTGTAAATAGGAACATTAAGACTCAATTGTCACAAACCTATACAGATAAATAATAATACTCTTTCTTCACAAATGGAACTGAAGGTGGGTTCACTAAATTTCTAAAAACACAGAGGATGTGCTTTCACAAATGCTCCTCAAGATGAAGGCGCTTAAAAGTTATTTGTCAAAAGACCCCATATCACCATGAAATGAGATTTTTCCCACTAAAATGAGGCATTTTTTGATTCAGTGTAAATTTGTTAGAAACTACACAATTACCCATAAAATGGGAGATGGCATACTGTTGGAAATCTTTCTTTTCTTTTTAATGATTACAATTGGTGAGCTTGCATCAATAATTTATGCAATCTGACCAAGATCCGCTAAATGCACATACACACACAAACACACAATATCTAGGTCATAATTTCTTGGAGTGAACATATAGTAATCTCAACAAAATAAGAAGGTTAAACCTATTGCTGGCAAGCAGGGTATGTGCAAGCCACCTACACTTCCTCCTCCAAACGGTAAAACATCCTTTGCAGTTCCTAAAGAAGCTTATACATAACTTTGAAGTCAGTACCTGAAATATAACTGGTATAAGAGGCCAGGCAGGTGACTTCTGATATCTTGTGTACTTCTCGAAAGCGAATTGCACAACAATTCCAACCAAGTAGGGTGCAAGAGTGGCAGAAGCAGCAGGCCCAGTCCAAGGCCACACCAATCCCATTGTCACTAGAGGTATTAAAAGGCTGAGTACCAAAGTGGCTACAGAAGAAATCCGGGGTCCTATGCCAGCTTTTAAAAGGACACTGCCCCTAGAGGTGGTTGGCTGAAGAGGTCTTTGTCCATGATCCACCAGCACAAGAAATACCGCTACACCACCATAGAAGAGAGCTTCCGTGAAGAATAATATGAGAAAGTCTGCAGAAAACAATATCACATGGTTAATGGAGTAATGCAGGTTCAGTGCCACCTAAACAAGTATTAGTGCATATAAAGCACCAAATACCTGATCTGGGTTTCTTCCTAAAGCTGAAGTCAAGTACTGTAAGTTAATCAATTCCTAGCTAACCTAGCCTTGTCACTATAGGGTACACCATAAATGAGAAAGATTCTCCAATTCTTCCATAGAGAAAAGATGACAGAGGCATCACTTTCAACTGGTACCTTTTTCTTTAGTATTTTAAGTCAAGAATAGGAGAGTTTAGGTAGTAGGTCCTATGGAACTTGATAACTTACATGAAAGCAGGATGCTTGACTAGTGTACTCATGGATACTCCAACCAACATCAATAAATAAATAATAGAAAGAAAGAAAAACCCGTACACTACCTGTCAAAAGAGAATCCTCAAATATAGTTGAGAGTATTCTCCTCAAGTATAGAGATGGCAGTACCAAAGATCCTACCAGCACTGCAGGCCCAACAAACCAGATTAAATTTGAGTGCTTCTTTTGTGGCCGATATGCTTGGATTTCATCTTGTCTTTTGTATGGAAGACCATAGAAAGAGATAAGCCCTGGTTTTCCTCCTGATTTTTCTACGTAGGCATCTGAATCACTTTCCATATTGACTTCTTCACCACCAGAATCCAATTTCTCCGGTTCTGTAGCAGCCAAATTAAGCTCAAGGTCTGATATTTCATCTTCGGTTGTGGCAAAAAGAATCAGTTGTCTCTTCGGAAGATTCTTCTTCATATTGAAGAGTCTGTCAGCAACTGAACTTGATTTCCAAACTTGTTTCAACTGAAGCATAGAAACTACAATTTGGCAGCAGTCAGAACTCAGACTTGGCTTCATAGAAGAGAGGTAACTAGATCCATCTGTAGTAAATAACAAAATATCTAGAATGATTGGTTTACCCTGTGTATTTATGAGGTTCCATAGTTCATTTCTCTGGCCTTCAAGCAGTCGCCATGAAGAAGTTGCCTAGAAAAAACCAATAGAATTGTAGGACAAGTGGCATGAAGAAATCTGAAAAACGTAGAGTTCTCAACAAGAAAATTCATCAGCTAAAACTCAAAAGTAATCTAAATAGGCAAAAATTTCATTCGTTTCTGCAGGAACGCAGATAAGAATCTGTACATGTTTATAGAAAGGGTTATGCCAGAAGACTTAATGGTGCAACAAGTTTCTCTTCCTCTAATCCTTCCCTTCAAACTTTCCTACATGAAAGTATACAACAAACAGAAAATGACCTTCTATACCCTCTTTTTGGAGAATTTAAAAAACTAAACTACTTATCGTGTTAACTCGTGCTCACACCAACATAGTTGGGACAAGGCTTGAAGATGGTGATGACTCAAGGACTTCACCTTATTATGGTCAGAATACCATCTCTGGCAAATGGCCGCTAACGACTGATAATCTATCATACTCCAGTTTAACCTAGATTGAAAATGCAAATGTTCTAAAGGCAATTACTGGTCCCAATTATATACAAGCAGCTATATATTAAAATCAGAACCCAAAACAGTTGGGCGTAAATATGTACGTCTTGGTTTAGGAGATTGTAGGTTATAAGTTTTGATAAGGACCTCACTGAAGAGGGAGTATCAAGTAGCTTCAACACGAACCCATGAGCCACTCCATACATAATACCACGAAGCAAAATTACAAAATGGAAGGGGACTGAAAGATAATAAGAGTTAAAAACAACATGAAGATACCTTCAAGTGCTCCTGTCGGGAATGAGAATAAAGAGAAACACCAGACCAAGAGAAAGAACATCGAGTAGAAATTGCCATGTAAAGAATAAAAAACCACCGATTAGAAGCTCAAGTTATGCATGTTCACAGGCATCAGAGAGAACCCATTTACTCGAGAAGATTGAGGAACACTCATTACGGAAATCTTGCAAGAGAGGACTAAACCTTTCAGAAGGAGAAATCAATTCCGGAGCTATAGAGATATGGGTTATGTCTTGTTTTGGCTCATCTGGGTGAGAGCGAATTTCTTGAGCCAGAGCCGCACAAGGAGCATTCGCACTCGCAGACAGACGGCGGGTCGACTTCAATTGTGCACCATGAACCAGACTCGCCGTAATTTCTTGCCAGAAGAACCGTGCATATAAGCAGCGGGTCGAGTTTTTCTGAACCCGGCTAGTATTGGTCATGCTGCGGGACCTATTTATTCTCCGACAAGTACCATCGAGCGAGTGATTTTGCCGTCTCGATGCTGCGTTCTGCTGATAAGGTACTGAAAAGAGGCAGAGCTGAATGTGACGTGGGTGCTATTAGAAGACAAGGCTTTCTGTTTCTGTTGCTCGCCGAATTACAGTAAACAGGTACCCGAATATTGTCTCTTCTACGCTCTCCTGATTGCGTTCTACATTCTTTTGCTTTAGGTGCTTTATGAGATTCGTGTTGTTAATTGATTAGAACAGAATTGTAAACCTTTTAAACGATTAGACTTGCTACAAAGTTCTTTTCTCTTTCTTTTTTTGAGTAAGAAGTTATCTTATCTAAGTCAATATGATCACAAATTCATTTTGATTTTACTGTTTGATCGGAGAAGTTAATAAGACGCATGAATTGGCGCTGATACAATGATTTCGCAAGAAAAGAAAGATGCCCCAAATGTTATTTGAAGAGATGGTATAACCGTAGCTTGTTCGGTCTCCATTTTTACTGTCTTTCTGTCTAATATTCAGTCTATTACTTCAGTCATCTGGAAATACTACTGCTTTCCTTCTCTGTCAATCTTCTTAATTCATAACTGAGTTGCCTTTTCTGAAGCCTCAAACAGTGTCTTAACAAACTTACATATTTTTTACAGTTTGAAAAAGTTAAAACAATAAAACACCAGGATTTGTAAATGTTTGTTCCTCTTTGTCAATGTCAGGACATTGCAAGAAAAATGAAATCAATCCTCCCAAACTTTGCAAAGGTACATATCCTCTTCTGTAAATATGCCTGGAACCACTTTATTTGATACTGAACAGAGATAAGGACAAACGCAAGATATCTGAGGGCAGAAGGGAGGACGAAAGATGGTCACCATGTTAAAAAGTATCAATATCTAATGGTGGAAGAAATCCATCATTCGGATACCACATAGCATTGGAGACCTTTTTCTTTTCACAACTGCAAACGGTTTTTCAATGCCTAAATTGGAAGCCCCCCCCCTATGTATGATTTTACGATTTTATTCTTTCCTAAATAATATCTTCATCTTTCTGAAACAAAACAAAAAAAATGAATGGCATGAGAGATAACAAGGTCGTTGCTAGACTGTATCTCTCCAAAACCACTCCTAATGGCTATCGGCTGGTCTATTTTTTCTGGAGGCTTTGAAACCTGTCTTCACTACTGTAGTTCTAGTCTCTCCTGAAATGATCCATCTCCTATTCCTTCATTTCTACGGAATTCAGTGGGGGAAGGCAATGTCTAGAAAATGCCACAAAAATCATCTACTATAAGGGACTCAACCAGAACGGGTCTTCATTGTATCTCTCTGCGGAACTTCTCCAAGAAACTCAAGTGATTAGTCATTTTAGGATAAAACTGGGCTTAACCCAAAACCCAACAGTTATTTCTAAGATGGTCTAGCAAGTTTGATCCTTCTTGTTTACTTGCTCTCTCCAGTCTTGACAATCGATGTGCATTCTTCTTGCTTTCTACTGTTTCTCTACCACGGGGCTTGCAATGAGTCGAGCTATAGCCTGATGTGGGGACTCCTCTTGGTCCTCAAGGAGTGGAGCCTCGATAATGCACCGCATATGGGGTTGTTTGTATTGCACTCATATTTCCACGCCAAGATCCTGGACATGCAACGACCTTAGGAATGTACACAAAAGATATATGATCGAGATTATAGGGGTTAATGGATGGCTTCGATCGCATCAAATGACTAGCGTGAGTTTTACGCAAGAGCTATAATTAAAACTTGTGACTCAGAAGATGAGGTGACAGCAAAGAAACAACACGGGAGGGGGGAAGAAGATCTCAACATTGAAACAAAACCCTTTTCCGATGCGTAGCCAACAAGTGCAAATAACACATGCTTCCATACTTGAAAAATGGAGACACGATAGAGCAGAAGGAAGAGAGAAAAGGAAGAATAGAATTTACATGGGCGAGATATGTGCTGTTTTGAAAATCGAGTCAAATACCCATCCAAAAATAACTAACCTACTTAAGAAAGTCATTTCTTAATGTTATTCTATGTGGGATTATTCTCTCACTAATAATTAATTTCATTCATATGCCACATAGTTAACATAACAAGCCACATGTTTGACATGTCATGCTACATTAGTTCATCAGTAGTAAAATACTACCTATCATGGCAAGACAATAAATATTTTCTCTACCATGGATTGTCCAGAATTTTATTAATTGTTACAGAGTTATTCAAAGAAATGAGGGAAGCTTTATTCTCTTACATAACTATATGCATCCATTGACGTATATCCCTTCTTCCTTTTTAACGGGGTAGAACAAGCAAATCATAAAATCTTAAATCACATCTGGGGCCTTGTTTGTACCACAAATATCTTACCGTCCTTCACTACACCTTCAATATCTTGAGGAGATCCGTAGAGCTCCTCGATCGCACTCCCAACCCGAGCAATACTTGAGAGAATTGAATTTCGGAAATTCACATCTATTAATAACGGATCCACCGAGTAATCTAACACAATCTTCTCTTCCTCGTCCATGGGCACACTGTGGATCAATAAAGATAAAATCAATGGGAATAAGCACGGATATAGTGAACCGAACAAATGCAAAAAACTTTACCTCCATATATTAAAACTGCCATATTAGATTGGAAAATAAATTTAAAAAGCATCACTCGGGGATTAGAACTATGAAATATATCCAGAAGAAAATATTGAATCTTTATATCAAATTTAGAAATTTTTATTGACCTCTTTTTTGAGTACTGAAGTATGAGCGGCCCGGCCCTCAAGGAGCAAGTCCACAACAGAGCTAACAAAAGGAAATTGTATCTACTAAGCAACTATCTGCTGCATACTAGAGGAAGAACCCATTAGAAGCAACTTCCTTGGCAACCCCAAATGCAAACCTTCCCTACTATAAATTTTAACCATGACCTCCTAATAAACCCCTCCTAGATCTCTTCACCTGATCTGCCTAATGGAATAAAACTAAGCAGGGTGCTTGAGAAAAGACGCACCAAGTGTTCGCTTGGACCCATAATGGATCTCCCTAAGCAGAGTACAAAGGGAAAAGTGTTATGGACGTTCGATTAGATCCATGGAAGACTTTGGAGATCTTCTTTGCAGTGGAAATCCAGCTGCAACGACTAAATATTTTGTCCCCACTCCCTACTAAAAACTTGAAGCAACTCAATAGGTGAGCATTGTCATGATATGATTATGTCTGACAATGAAAACAAACCCCAAAACATTTCCATCCACACGGATGTCTTCAATAGCATCATAAACTAAAAACAACAAAAACTAAACTAAGCTCAATTTCCTATCTATCAAAGTTAACACAACGACAGGTTAGTTCTGACCAGTTAAAAAGAACAGTCAATATAAATAAAAACACAATAAACATATATGCACTGTACTCGCATGAACAACTAAAATTATACGTATCTCTAAATTAGTTAAAATAAAAAGTATACAAAAAATTAAATATATAAAATCTAAGATGCACAGTTTGACATTCATAAATCATGCATCTATTCTTCTTTTGCCCTAAAACTTACAGAGCATAAAAATACCAAAATCACTGTTAAATCTAGTTGTGCGAGTTTAAGGATCACACAAAATAAGGTTAAACGGAGATTTAAAAAAAATGGTTTGAAATTACTCAGCTTTGTTTTTCAAAGCAACTCGGAGGTGTTCTAATCCGAATATCTGAAATTGTGCAAGTCTAAAAAAATAAACTCACTTATAAACAGAGTTTTAAGCTATCCATTTTTCTACTGATTCAAGTTGACTTGGGCAAGTGAAAGCAACTCAGACCAAGTCTTAGATTTGAAATCCAAAATCAGAGCTTGTTTACTCTAACAATTCCAATGCATTTATTTTAGTCAACAGGCTTAATATGTTTTTTTCCTGAACGATGGTAAAAGTTTATTAAGAGAACAACAACAGGCTTAATATGTTTCATACACCTTTATCAGGAGAAAAAAATATTGCAGCTAACCTGTCATAAAGTCCTGCACCTGCATAACCTTCTAAATCCTCGCCATTGGAGTCCGACCTGAAGATAATTGATCGTCTAATAAAAAGGCCAACAGGTTTGCTTGGGTAACCCAATACCTAACAAACAACAAGATCCATTAGTCCAGGAAGAAGTAATAGAAATTTCTGTTTATACTTTAACCATTCCATTACTCCATCCAATTGTGCAATCTTGTCTGAGATTTATTGTAAGTGTATGACATAATATGGAACTACACATAACACATTTGAAAAGACTAGTCTTTGTTGAAGACCGAATGTAATAAAGAAAAAGAGTTATTGAAGTGCCATGTACTTACCCTGGGCAAATTGAGATCACTCTTCTTGCAAGCAAAGCTCAAAGCACGACCTGGGTATGCTCCCACTAATGTTTCTCCAAGTCCTTTCACCACCTACATGCAGAAGCAAGCCTGAGCTTCTCTGATCACATTTTTGGTACTACTAAAGCCAAGAAATGGGAGAAAAGTTCACTGGCAGAAATGGAATAAAAGAATTCACTTCCTCCTTGGGCATGGATGCATGATTTTTAATGGTGAAAATCTTGATTCACTTTTAAAACTCTGTTAATTATAAGATTACCAACTAAGTCCAATCAGGTAACACATTACGACAGAACTGGAAGAGGGTTTTCCTAGTCCAATAGTTAGATTGAAATAGACATACCTCAGCATATATCTCAGATGAATCTCCAGATGATGGGTTAGTGGTGTGAATAACAAATGCATAATCAGCACTAATAATTTCTTGAACAAGGACAGCCATGCAAAGGTAGTCATGATCCAATTTCACTCTCCGGGTACTGGAATAGGCCCTCTCATTCCATTTTGAAGCCCAAACCTGAAAGAACAAATAAATGTAGCAATAAAACAAAAAAGGATAGTTTGCAAGCAGATATTCTGAATACTACAAACAGCATACTGCAATAAATGCATCATGCAAGTGTGTGATTTGAGCCCTATGTATCTCTGAATTTAGCAAATAAGCCTTTTTTCAGTATCAAGACAATTTCCTAGAGTTTATCAACAGATCATTTGGACATATAGAGACTGAAGCATAGGCATTTCATCATTCCTGGTTCAGAAAAAACCTACACCGGAATTTCAAAGAAACCAGCAGAAAATACTTTTGATCATAAAATAACTGCAGTTTAGATGAGTTTTTCAGTTGTTCACCTTTTTTATTGCATTCCATGCTTGTTCCCATCGTTCCTGACCTTCATCACCTGGCCATGGCATTCCCGAACTACTCATTTTGTCCTTCAGTTCTTGCACCTAAAGCAAGTGAACTACTTATTTAAACCCTCAAAGTAGAAAATTATTTTCCATTCAAAAAGAATTTAATAATATAATATGCCTTGTGAAGTTAGGTCCAAAGCCTTCCACTATAACTAGCCAAATTAGGAAGTCTCTTTCCCAACTAATAAACCAAAAATCTTTCTACTCATTTGTCTATGTAGGACTGTTTTCTAACACTCCCTCACACGTGCGGCCCTTTATGGCTCCAACACAAATAACTTGGGCAGAGGTCCTCGTACAAGCACAGGTTTTGATACCATGTGAAATTGGGTCCAAGGCCTATCCCAATATGACTAGCCAAATTAGGAATCTTCTTTCCCAAAATGACAAGCCAAATTAGGAAGCTTCTTTCCCAAAATGACCAGCCAAACTAGGAAACTTCTTTCGACTCGTTTGTCCATGTTGGACAATTCCCTAACATGCCTAAGATCCAGTTGAGCGGTCTAGAGTCAGATGGGATTTCTAGTTTTTAACTGTCATACAGTTAAGGACCAATTTAAATACAATCAATCCAATGGCTGTAAGATCATTCTACATGTTCTGATTCAACCAATGCAAACTAGAACGTACCAATTGAGGTAGGGGAACAAGCTCCAGTACTGTTTTTCGAATTTCACCAAGTGCGTCAACATCTCCGTCCACCAATTTGTTCTTCAATTGTTGTAATCGGGTTGCTACTGTCTGTAAAATAAGGTTGCAAATCATGAGTCACATTATTGGATAATTTATCAGAGGGAGGCTACATAGTCTTCGAAACAACTGAACTAACATAATCTATTGCTGTCTAGTTCCAAAAACCACAAAATAAATATACAGTTAAATACACCAAGCAACATTTCACTACCATAGAAGGATGCGCTGAACCCACCTTATTAGAATCATCTGCTAGAACTTTCTCAAAAACACCAAATGGTAGCGCAACTGAAGTTGGAATACCCACCCAGGAGGGGACTTTTCCCTTCAAATATGATATGTTCCTAGATTTGGCCCCAACCTAAAAAAGTAAAAGTTAAACACAATACACACAAAAAAGTTACCACATAAACAAATGTTGCTATGTTCCTAGATTTGGCCCCAACCTAAAAAAGTAAAAGTTAGGCACAATACACACATAAAAAGTTACCACATAAAAAAATGTCTTTTCACCCCCCACTCTCAGTTCTAACTACTGCGAAATCACGTAAACAAATGTCTTTTCACCCCACTCTCAGTTAACTACAGCTCCTGAAATTCCATAACCAGAGATAAAGTTGGTCACTCAAAAGTGCATCACATATTATATTCACAACTAACCATTTCACTGTTGAACTCATCAGCTGAGATTGCATATCTACCAGCAAACTGCTTTCTAACCAGAGTTAGCGAAGGTCCAGCTAAGTCATCCCTTTGATTTAATGAACTTGGATCTGCAAGTTCGCTAACCTTGACCTCACTACAGTTTGACACAACAAAATAGAGTTAGGACCACCATTATATCATCAAATAACAACATTTCTATCTACAATATTTGACAAAAAAACAAATTTCATCACTCAAGTTCAAGAAATAAACCTGTAAATAACACCTGCTGATGTGGGTTTTAGCCGCAACAACTTCCCCTCTCTTGCTTGCAGGTCCAAAAGGATTTTAGGGTCAAAGCATGTAGCAAAGCAGACCTGCCATCATTCACAATTTCTCATCATCACAATGGTTTGACAGTGCCATCAGCATTATGAAGATAAACACTAGGGAGTATAGTCACTACTGAACTGGGGGGTGGGCTCATTACCTTAGAGTTTCTTGCTCGCACTGAAACATGAGATAGGACATCTGGCATGTCTGGAGTAAGGACTGCAACAGCGCCATCTGGGATTTCCTCCTCACCCTTTACGCTGTTTGCCAGTATAATGGTAGGATTCCCATATGATTCATTCTGGACAGAAAGCAATTTATCTACGACCACCACAGATCCAACAACTTCAACTGGACTAATGACCTGCCAACTGATCCAAAAATGAATATTTCATTAGGTTTGTTCAGTTGTTTGAATTACTAATTTTGCATGTCAGAGAGTTTTCAAGATGTACTGGAACTGCCAACATCATCTTATGCTAGGAAGCCTATATCCACCACAAACGAGCTTCTAAACAAGTCATTTTTCGTGCAAAACTAAAAACCACTTGAATCGATAGTTTTTTACCATTTCAACCTTCCTCACCTAGTTTTACTCAGTCAGGCTCTTTGGTGGGCTTCTCAAATGGTCTTTCCAACTCTGTTTTCCTTCGTTTAAAGTGGGACTTAGTCTAGACTAGAAGAAGATATATCTATCTGATTTCACAAGCCGTCATTGCCTCAGCAATGTGTGTTGGCCTCTTACATAGTGATGGTTGTCTGTTGAATATTTTTGAAGGTCAATGACTGGCCAAGGGAAATTTGATTGATTTAGCAACAGCCTATTACCCAGCAAGGGGAGGGGGGATCGCCAAGTGTGGACTGTTTTTCATCTTTCATGCCTCAGAAAGGGAAGTACGTAGTTGGAAAGAACTCTTTTGCTGTAAGAAATTTCGTTAAAAAAAATTGCAGGATTAAGGACAAATTCCAGATCTCTTTTTTTTTAATCTTGTTCTAGATCTCCTCTTACATAGTATTTTTTTTGAGAATGTACATATGCTAATGCTTCTTCTTCTTCTAACTTTGCTCATGGTAGGCTTTTAAAATGGTCACAGATCAACAGGCTCCGCAAACTTCTAATCCAATCTAATAATCGTCACTCTTGGCATTATCCACTTATAAAGCCTTGCAATAAGTCATGTTTCACATACTTTATACAATAAATTGACCTGCCTAAGAAATGAGAAAAATAATAACGGATTAGAAAATGGAGTATACTGTTGAGGAGTTAAAGAAATGTTTTGCCCTGACAAGTTTCCTCAAAAAACATCTTGATCAAGAACAACTTGAGATCTTCTCTTAGGTGGTAAAAGGCTTAGAAAATGAACATATGCTAACGTTTCATCTTTTTCTATTTTGGTCATGGTACACTTTCAAAATGATCATAGATCAACATACTTTGAGTCCTATTAACAAGAACTCAACTTCTAATCTAATCTAATCATCATAAGTATTGACATTATCCGCTTAGGCTTGGCAAAAGTCATGTTTCAGATGATTTCATAGCACTATTTTTCAAAAAAAATAATAAAATTATAGAAATACACTAACCTTCCTAGATGAGCTTTCTCCCGAAGAACAGGGTCTAGCCGGTTGAGAAGAGAAGACAAAGAAGCAGCTGATCCAGCCCGAATAATTTCTTCGGTGAATATGTTTACCTGCAAAACAAGTTGTTAATGACAAATAAGTAGAGAGACTGCAGCATTATAACCAACTAAAAGTTGAAGTGTAATTGAAATAGCAAATACATACAGCCCATTCTTCAACTCCAAGCAGGCATCCAAGGTATTCCGCTGAAGGTTGAAGGACAAGGTGGTAATACTCTGCCTTGCTTGAAAGTGCTAGGCGAGTCCGATCAAGAACTGATTTGGTGTATAATGCCCACTGATCATTTTTACTTCTGCAGAGGTCTAGGGCATGATTCCATCCCTTTATAAACCGCAGAAATTTTAGAAATAAAATAGATGTAATTCCATTATATCATCCATCTAAATGAACAGCTACAGAGGTTGTAACTACTAAATGACTAGAAGTCTTATCACCCCAAAAAACACAAATAACATACAAATCATAGAGAAATCAAAATGTTGAATATGCTTATTTTCACCTTTCAGAGTTGAAAAGTTTAAAATTTTCTTTCAGGCCTTACTATTACCAGGAGCTCATCATCCCTTTGACTTAATGCAGTCCAAATGTAGATTAAAAGCACCCGGACGCACATCACAATCCACATCCCTCACCACTGAAAACATATGACCATCTTGCAAATATTGCCGCAAATATATTGGGCTCTTTTTTCCCAACTTAAAAAACAGACATACAAGTAGTTGAGATAACAATAATCATTTTTTGAAAGAGAGCAAAATAATTATAATAACCATTAAATAGACAGGAAGAAGTTGGGAACCAAACTTAACGAGGTATGCAAAAAGACTGCATGCATTGTAACTTTTATTGGTTTTATGTAACAAAACCGCATTAAAATTCCACTGAAGTTGCAAAAATGCATAAACTTGGATTTGCTCTTTTAATGTCCATGGGAGAAAAAAGAAAAAGAAAAACTTCCTTGATCCACAGCCCACTAAAAACATGCATTTTTCAATGGGATACATAGTCTAATGATTTTCATCTTCTCATCCCTTAGTTCAGGAAAAATCTGCTCCTTTTTTTTGTTTTTCTCTTTTGCTTCTGGCTACCTGTTTGTCTCCTTATTCATTTTTAAGTTTCTGAAACATTTTAATGACACCCATGACATTTTTAAGAGAAGATTACCATAAGAGGACTTGATGACAAACAGGATAGAAGGATCAATACAATGTGCTCTACCATGAAAATAGACAATCTTTATTTTTAAGATACAGAGAAATTACAAGTAAACAGAGAATCTGAATAGCTCCTCTGACAGAGTCAAAAAAACACCTCCAAAATAATAACTACCAAAGAAAAGAAAAAAAGACACAGCATATAACCCCTTAAACAAGAAAATCCAAGAAGAATAACTATCCAAACAATATGCAAACAACAACATTAAAAATGTAAGGATTGTGGCATCATAATGGCTACATAATTCAAGCCCCTCCCACTGTCTTTGTGTGGGGACCACCTCACCTCATTTGGCATCTTTGCAATTGCATCACAATTCACACTGTATAGTGTACCTTCCGGTTTCAACTTCATGTTTCTCTAATGCTCTGGATCAAAGGATGCAATACCATAGTGGCACAAAGACTAGAAGATGATTAAGATACCCTTAGCTACACGCTGCCAAGCCTGTCATTATTGTTCTACTAATGACCCAGGTGAATTTCCTTCAACATGTCATCATTTTTGTTAGAAAATATGATCTTGGGAGTATTTGACATCATTTAAATGGTCCTGTGTAAGTCTAGGAGTGTACCTGGCTTAGATATAGTCAATTCAAGTCAGAACTTATAAACATAATGAGTCTAGAAGTCATTATTAAGTGACACGAGTAATGAGGCGCATCTTAGTCATTCTTGTGTAGTTCTCTTTTTTAGTGATTAATAAAGTTTAGAGGTTGATTATCACCCTAACGAGACTACCTGGCTATATAGCAGTTCTTCTCTACTTCTCTCTTTCTTTCTCTCTTACTTCTCTCTTACTTCTCTCTTTCTCAATCTTCCAACCTCTTGATTATGAAATTTTACAATTACCATTTTCACAAAGACAGTACGTCATAACTATAGTTTAAATTTTGCCAATTACATCATGACACATAAAACTTTCTCCTGAAGACCAGTTCCCATGGCATTTACCCTTCAACTAACAATAAAAAAGCAGAAACCTCGACCTGATTACCATATGATCTGATTTTCATTCAATATTTGGCTCTCTCTTAAATCTCTCAAGCCTAATTTCCATGTGGCAAAAGATATAAATAAATAGTATTTTTACTGATATACCTTCAAGCAGTAGATGAGTTCTTCATTGTTGTCTGATGAGAGTACAAGATTCTCAAGAACAAGGGTGATGAAGTACATAACTTTCTGCAAGAAAACGCAATAGATAGCAATAAATTTTGATATAAACTAACTGCATAAACATGCCTGTCAGAAGGATAAACAACAGAGACCAAATTAAAGGGTAACACAAACAATATATAATGCACCTCTGGACCAGACTTGTTTAGATCTTCATATCCCCTTTCGATGGCTGTTCTAACTGTTGAATCTAACGCAATATCCAAAAATATAAGATCCTTCAACCTCTCGTGTGATCTATGAAGCAGTGGTTGAAGCTCTGCACGTGCTTCTAGCAAACTCTGAACCATATTTAGAAACACAATAAGTTTAAACAGAATGTCTCTCCAACCAATAAACAAAAATACCCAAAGCATTGACCCACCTCTAGTAGAGGTTCCACATTTTTATCCTCAACATGCTCTAGAATGAATTGGAGGAGCTCCTGCAACACAAGCACATGCATACATACATGAATTCAACCCAACCATTAAGAAATATTGATGTTTTCATCAAAACAAATATTCTGTGATTAGAGTTGAGAATTTTACTGGAAATCCAGATGGCAAGCCTGAAACAGGATTGATGCGAACCCCAACCATGAACCCTTGGCCCTGAAAGAAACAGCAATCATATAAAAAAAATAGGAAAGTTATATTCAGGCATGCAAAGGGAAATTTAAGATATTACCTCCGATTTGTAACCCAAACAAGTTGAGATTGCTGACTCAAGATCTGCACCTGAGTGAACTGCCTAGAAGTAATAATTTAAAGACAACAATTTATATTGCTAACATGAATAAGGAAAATAACAAAAATGTCAAGTCACACAGATTTAAAATCCTACTTTTAAAGTTCTCAAGTAGTTCCCCAGATCACGAAGAAGGCCCTCCTTCTGGTCGATTCGAAATTTTGGTTCAGAGTGAATGGCACGGTCATAACTTAAAAGTCGTTCTTTTGTTATGCCGTTTGATTTTAATGTACTCCAATAGACGTCAATATTGAAATCACTTTTGATATAGTCAATAAGCGCCTGCAAGAATGTTGTTGTTATTTGTAACTGGCTACCTGACAGATTATAAATAGTATAATAAAACTGTAGTATCGATTACCTGACAGATTATAACATCATCAGGACTAGTATTGTTATGCAGCTTCTGATGCCACTCCTCCATTATTCCACCTTTACAGTCATTATTTCTCTGCCAAATTTGCATATTTTACCTTCCTGATTCCCAAATAGTGAAACTAAGAGATGCAGTAATTCTAGAAAGTACCTGGATCACCAGAATCTCGTCTCGGATCCGCTGACCTACATCTCCTTCACCGCCACGGCCGACACTTGACATGATCATCCTCAAGATTTCTCTGTACTGAGAACTTTTGTATACATCTTGAAGCAAATCTGTCAACCTGTCTTGAGCTTTACTGATTTCACTGCAAATAGGCAAGACAGAAATTTATCTACAACTGAATATAACATTAACAAGCAGAATAAACAATTGAAGATACGAAAATGGACAGTGCACAAAAGAAATGAATATGATGGACCAAGTTAGCAAGAAGAGGTATACCGAGGCTTGACATTGTAGTTTTTATTCCAAGTGAGTTGTCTTGTAGCCATGAACCTCAACCACACTAAAAGCCCTGCAAGACCCAACTCTCCAAAATCTTTTGCCCACTCTGTCAAGTCTGCTGCAATGTTAAATCTGCCACGAAATAACATCATTCTTGATAGATCATGCACAGGACCTCTTAATCAAAACGGAAAAAAATGAAATTCGAACAAGTCTAATAACCCCAGATTAAATATTTCTGAAATAGTTCTAAAATTGAATTTTACATGAAAAGAACACAAGCATGGTCGAAGAGATTATCTTTTTTGTTTCAAGAAGGATCAAAAGTCTTCGAGACTTAATCAACCATATACTTTACCTATGCATAAAAGACCTTTCAGCCTCAGTCTCCAATTCTGCTATTCTATTCAGTAATGCCTTTGCAGTACCATTGCCATCGCCAACATCCTATAAAAACAGGAATCAATATATTAGAAACCAAAAAGAAAAGATGAAGTAATGATAGAAAAAGGGAGATGAAATTAAAAATCCATAAAAAACAGACCTTCATAGCCTTCTCAACTTGACTGCTAAATTCAACATAAAAGTCAGATCCATTGTTATTTATCCATCTTCCATTTGATAAAAGAACAAAAGGCAATCCCACAAAATTGGCTCCATCAACCTCTATTTCTATAGACTGCAACTGAAAATTTTAGAGAGAAAATGAGGAGCTAGCTGATAAGTTGGTAAAAAATGTGAGACAAGTTTGAGTACTCTTGCTCTTAACCCTTGTTAAGATTAGAGTTCCTGCTTTTATTGAGTACCTTGGAAGCAGCATCTACAGAATCCTCTACTAATGGTGTTTCAAAAGCTCTATCCATCAAAACTGAGCAGGGCGGAAGTGTACTAAGAGAAGGCGCCTATAAAACATTAGATACACCAACTCTGTAATTTCACATTATTAAAAAGGAAGAAAAGATTGAGGAGCAACAAAGTGAATTGTTTCAAACTAACAATCTATTCTTTAACATGGCAGAGTCCATGCTCAACATCTTACCATCCACTCCCCAGCTCTTTCTGATAATGCCCAATGAAGAACAATTGGCTCTTTCATGTCTGTAGCAATATAAACTTTGGTCTTCCCTTGTTGTTTTATCACTAGTGCCTTCAAAATGGGAAAGCAATTCATTACTCAAGAAGCAGGAATGGTTTTCAAGAGTAAATAAAAAACAGAACAGAACGTTATCTAACCAGAAGTTCTTTGTCTCCCAGCTTAAAAAGTTTCTTGTTCACAATGCTGCCACCATCCTTTTCTTCTTTAGCCTTTGACCATAGTTCAAATTTTGTTAGAGTTTGAGTTGAGAGAATTTTTTTTTCCTTCCCAGGCTCAGCCACATATTTATTGAGAAACTGCATGATGTCTCTTTTCTTGCGCTGGATTCTTTCACCAGTGAAATACCTTTTCGTCTTCAAATGCTGAGAAACATTGGTGGTTTGTATGTTTCCTTTGGTAATTTTTTTCCTTATCTCATCAATTGAGGAGCCTTGTTCTAATTCAAGCTGCAATTCTTTTCTAGCTTCTTCAAACTCTCTCTACCAAGAATACATAAAATGATTATTGCATAAGTGGATCATAGGACAAGATAGAAAATGATCATTTCCACTAACAATAGAACAGAAGAAAAATGTTACCAGTTGTTGATCAGGGGAATAGTTAGGTTTCCCTGCCTTTTCCCATCGTATAAATGCTTGTATTTGAACAAGTTCATTAGGAATGTTTTTCTCTAATGTGGAAGTTCTCTCCTTAGGCTTGTCATCCTTTTTTGTTAACCTTGTACGGATCTCTTCTATGGAAGCTCCCCTGGCTACTTCCTCAAGTAATTCAGTTCGGGCAGCTTCATACTCTTCCTATAGCATGCACAAAATATTTCTTTAATGTTGAGCTCACAGATGCAATACCTCTTAATGCCTGCAATCTTGAATTGAAACTCTCAAACTAATAAACCCCACCATGCAGTCATTCAGCTAAAGACCCAATCCACAGAATAGCTATTATAACTTAATTACACTTCCCCAGAGATTGTGAAATTATATCAACCCATCAAAACTAGCAATAATTATATCCAACCTCTTGGCTTTGAAATTTTATAACACTTAGGACTCATTTATTGCTACATTTTCTGTTAATATGACAATATGCCCTAACCTACCTCTTTAACTTAGGGGAGAAGCAGGTTAATAGAATTTCAGTTCTCCCCACTTTCTCTTGCTTCTCTATGAGGGAGGGGGTGTGACTGTGGTGTGTGGGGGTTTGAGGTAAGGAGGTAAATTGGAGGGTTCCCATTTTGTTCACTCTCTCCTACACATCAAAAGAGAATGGGGAAAGGAATTGCAGCCCCTCACATGAAGAGAAAAAAACTAAAGGTTTTTAAGAAAGAGTCAAAGAGATTTTGTAATGAAATATGTTAAAGAGAAGGTATAGGAGAGTCTTACATGACTCTCCAAGAAAAAAGTCTCATAGAGCAGTAATTAATATGGCAAAATCTTACAGGAGTCTCATGGGAGGAAGTCTCCCAGAAGTGTTTCAGCTAAAAGGCATTTTAGTTATTTCGGTCTTCTATTTATGTTCAATTGTTTAATTATTCTAGGACCTATTTTGAAGAGTTAGACTTTGAGTTTAATTGAAACAAAGGTAGTTTAATTGTAATTGGATTCTACTTATTTCCTCTATTATAAATAGAGGCTCATTGTACTCAAATTACAACAAGTCAACAAAGTATTTATCTTTTCTAGAAATTCAACATGGTATTAGAGCGGGTTCTGTGTGTTGACTCGGTCAACCAACAAAGATAATGTGATCCTTTTCTGATTGATCATCTCTAGCAGTTTAGGTTTGTATTCTACCTTTTTCTTCCTTTGTCCTAATATTCATTGTTCCCTTGACATTCTGCACCTCCATACTGAACTTTTCATATTGCAAATTCTATATTGACGGAAAGACATTTGAGTATACTTTTCAATGCAAAAAGAAATTTGAAATTAAAGTTTTCTACAAAGAGAAATCAATATTTGAAGTAGAAAAGGTAAAAAAACAAGAAAGGTTCGAGTAGCAGTAAAAAAAACTTCAATTTTCAAGGTGTTTTATGTCATCAAGAACGAGACTTTATATGGAGAACTGTATGCCAATTTGTAAGTCTATTTTTTAACCTATCAAACCAATTCTCAATCTGAGGGGCTTAATTTGTAAGTCTATGTTAAGTGTTAGACTTTGGATGTAACTAGGATAAAGGCAGTTTAATTGTAATTAGATTCTACTTATTTCCTCTATAATAAATAGAGGTCCATTGTATTCAAATTACAACAAGTCAACAAAGTATTTATCTTTTCTAAAAATTCAACAAAATTTCAAAACCAGGGCACCAAGTGTACTTATCAATACATCTGTGGTGTTTGAAATATCAAAATTTTTCAAGAGGGCGAGTGCAATTAACTAGATATTATAGGCAAGCAAGAAAAGGAAAACTAGGAAACTGCTTCTTCAAATTCTTCAAGGGATGAATTCCTAAACTACTTTAAGATATTGGCATAATCTATCATCTGAAAAATGAAAACAAAACCAAGGGGAAGCCACAGTGACTAACCCTGAACTTCCTTACTGAAAAGACTTTAATTAGCGACTCTCCCCAAGCACGAAGCCATATAACATCTTTTTCCAATAAAATAAAAAATAAAAATTGGAAGTCTTCCATCACCAGATTTTTCTTGAGTTCTAGTTGCCAATTCAGGAAAGACAAAATGAGAAAAACAACTAATGTGGTGGACTAGTATTGAAAGCCAAGATAAGTAAATATCACATCAATTATTGAAGAGTGCTAACGTTGGGCCCAGGTCCATCCGAAAATGGCTAACTGAAGATAAGAGGCCTCTTTCCTTTTAACAAAGAGATGGCTCAAATTGAGCTCAATGTGACAGCACTATATTCAAGTTAAACCAACTCTGTGTTCTCTTCCCTTTCAGGTAATCATGTCTCATGTAAAAAGTGGAAAGCGGACACTTGCCTTCTCGTGCTCTGGTGTATATGCTTGTTTACCCTTTCTTTGCCACCTTAGATATGCTTGAATCTGTACAAGATCTTCAGGTACTGAAATATTTGAAGGAATTGAATTGTGCGCATCTGACTTATCACTTATAGGCAATTGGATGTAAAAGTTCTGACCATTATCTTTAAACCTGGCATAAATAATCTAACCACATCAAGGAAACATAAAACTTGATTATTAAAATAGAGAAATTAGATGTATAGGCAACTCACCACTTGTTCTTTGTTTCATCCAATACAAGAAATTCTATACCTTGTATCTGAGGATCATCAATTGCCAATGACAAAAACATGTTCGAGCCAGACTAGAAGAAAGAAGAATAAAAGTAAGTAGTGGGAGGAAGCAATTAAGGGTGCATTCAAATAAGCTTATTCTCGAAAAACAAATCTAAAGCCTTCCCCAAAAAATCCAAGTAGAGAACAAAATCATAGATTATCATGCAATGAAGATGTAGCATCACTTCTGATAACATACTTTCCTAAAAGGAGTACGCAAAGCTTTGTTCTTGTACACTTTTGTTCCATCAGGACGGCAAGAAGGAAGTGACCAATTCCTGCACAATTTCATGAGAATAAATAACTCATAGAGGAGGAGTGCAGGAAAATATTCAACCATATAGCCTTACCTGTTTCTGCCACAAATTGCACCCCAGTGAAGTATGAGGGAGCTATTACTGTTTGTAATTTGTATGTCTACTTGAGGATAAGAATTAGGAGCCACTATACTGACATCAACCTGTTGAATAAGTAAGCTAAAGTTTCATTCATTTCTTAGGAATAACTTTCAAGTCAAAGAAAATTTGCATAGAAAGTACCTGAAGCTTGGAACTTCCATCCAGATTGAACCTCCATGTGCGCTGCCAATAGTAGAACTGGTTAAAAATCTACTTACATTCGCATAGAGTATCCTCTTCAAACATTAGAATGTTAGAGATAGAATTTATTGGTACACTTTTTCAGACAAGATATTGCTGTCTCTAGTATCAGTAGGCATCTCAAAAGCCAGCTTTGCATAACCATATGTCAAGCTTATCATCCAAGATGGTACGAATTAGAGAGAGAGAGAGAGAGAGATTTCAAAAGTTGATCAAAGCAGCTCCAAGAAGTAAACCATCTTAGGTAATAAATAACAACTAATAGTGAAGAGGAAACAGATTTCCAAAGGAGCTACTTGAGATATATAATGATTCTCAAATATGCAAAAGAAATCAAAGGTTTAAGAATTCATCACTTCCTCCCAATACTACATGAAGAAGAACTAACCTCAGAAGCAGGATTTGTAGCCAATACAGCACATGGAACAATGGAAACCATGCGGTCTATAGTTCTGGAGCTTTTCTCATATAACTTGGAAATTTTTAAGGGATTCGGCAACTGGTGCGCTGATTGATTTGACAATGATGAAGTGGTGACATAGTAAGCTGGATTCCCAGAAGAGACTGAACAATATTTCTGTGGATGCTCAGGTTTAGGTGGGGTTAGAGCTTGGTGAAGGATACCATGTCCTAAAGCATTATTCATATCTCACGCCCTGGGATGCACCTCTCCAAAAAGTAAAAGCTGCCAAAACAAAATATCACATAAATGATAAACCTTATTAGGTAGTTGTAGGGTAAACATTTTTTTTTTAAATTAAACAAATAATCATCTAGAAAAGGATTCATTTGAATTTGGACAAAGATAGCAGATGCAATAACTTGCAGAAGTCAGGACATTACTTAGAAAGAGTATCTTGACTCAAGCATATCAAGTTCTTCAAACTATACTTAGAGTAAACGACCAGTCTATAAAATGCAATTGCATATAATTGAAAATCATGAACAACTAAAATGCCTATTGAAATTTTCTAAAAGAAAAAGAAAACTGTCATCTTTCTCTTTCATCATAGCGGTAAAAAAGTAAAATATACCAGCTCCATCAAGAAAGTAAACCATTATAGCCGAAAGTTAATCTAGTTCAAGCAAAATGCGCTCGAATAACAAACGACGAAACGGATTAAATGTTTCTTAGATTCCTGAACTGATTACAGTAGTCCAAAAATATAGCTAGAGACAGAAAGTGATCAAATCATAAGAAGAACAAAATAAGAAATGCACCAAATAAATTGATTCCGAAACTTATTACTGGTCGAAGTTCAAAAGCACTCCACGATTATGAAAATAAACTCCACAAACTGGTTCCATTCAATTAAAAAACAAGAGAACCAAAATAACAACGCATTGGAAAGCATAAGTTTCTTATAGATATCTTTACCGAGCGATACTTATAGCCCATAGCAATCCAATGAAAGGCATATTAGCAAGCTCCCGACAAACTTTGAGAAAATCACAAAAAAAAAAAAAAAAAAACTAATATAAACAACCAAAAATGTTGAATACAGTAGCAAAAATTAAGAATACAAGAGACAATCATAATTTGCCTACTTTCAAACGATTTCATTTAATCAATCCTTGCTGAACCAAAACTACTTCACAACCTCTCACTACCTCAACAAAACTCCGTTTCCTTTTCCGATACCGAGAGAAAGTGCGACAGAGCAGTAGACGCCCCAGCAAGCTGATGCTATGACTGCATTCATTTAACTGAGAGAGATCGGAGATCAACGTCATCTATCAGACACGTGTCAATCGTTGACGGATGGGAAGAGCCTTTGAATCTGGACCTTTAACGTGAGAAATATCGATATCGAAGACAAAGGCAGCGACACGGGGCCCTTCGAGAATCTGCGATATTTTATTATTAAATTACCTAAAATGACCCAAAGATTTTCTAAATTGGCAAAACAGCACGTTTCGCTCTGCTGATATTTGCTAGATATAATAGAGCAAGTGCACGTTACTGAGTATGTTACATTATGTGGATATATTGGTAAATAAGAGATATGTCTCTATCCTTGGCAATTGACATACATTGAGAGATTTGAATGTTATGGAGATCTAATTAGGAAGGGTATCGAAAGCAGTGACGAGACATCTAGCGTCAGATCCGAAGCGGAAAAAGACTTCCATCGCATCGCTTCTCTCGAGTCTCACCCTTAGTTTATTATAAATTAATTGGTTTATTATCAAGTCATGGAGGGTGATTAAAAGCTTAGTTAGTTAACATTGAAAATAATGGATGAAAAGCGGTTCTTACAAAAAAGGTTGAAAGAGAGAGAGAGAGAAACGGACAAAAAGGTGAGTTGGCTCGCTTGGCCGACAAGGAAGGGATGCACCTCGGTCGACGTATTCCCAAATCCCAACCCTCTCGCCCACGCTTGTCACGGGCTCCACAGGTCACATCGACCATACGTTTATAAAGTCATAAGGTTCGAACTGAACCATTTATAAGCTCAATGGAACCATTTATTAGTGTGCACAATGAAATTCCCAATTAAGAAGGGCATGGCAAAAGTCGTTGCAGGATTAGCATCGCTGGTCTCGTGGAGTGACTTAACTACACTCGTTTCTCACTTTTGGAGCCACTTTCACTAGTTTACACGGTGCACCAAGAGGCCCTTACTAAACTGATACACTTGAGTCCGCGCCGTGAAAAGCCATCGACACCTGGGGCCTTGAGGTCCATTTTGATGTCCCCTGGAATCCGAATGCGGCCGATATGCTCTCTTGTGTCGGTCGATGTGTATCGGCGGTACCCCCTCTTTGCTCCTCTAATGGATCGTATCCGTTAGTTTTAAAAAGAGTGGAGTGGGCTCGTTGGTAAATTGTGATTGTGCTCGAACGATTTAAGCCGTCGGCTGGACTGTACTCCCATTTTTTTATCCTCTCATCCATCCTTCTTCCCTTCCCTGCTCCGTTCCTCTCTAGGCGCTCGACCGTCTTCTCCACTTCCATTCTAGCAATGGCGTCAAGTCTCTCTTCCCTCCCTCTCATTCCGCGCAGTCCTTCTCGCCGTGCGTTTTCTTCACCAAAACAGAGCATGAAAATCCCCGTCTTCCAAAACCCTATTCCTATTTTTTCCCGGCGGAGAGCCTCCGTTGTCACTCCCCTTGCCGCTTCTGCAGTCTCTCCTAAAGTCGAAGAACTGGGCCAAAGCCTCAAAACTCTCACCTTAGAAGAAGCTCGAACACTTGTCGACTGGCTACAGGAGGAGCTTGGTGTATCCGCCACGGCCTTCGCACCCGTGGGCGTCGCTGCGGCTCCTGGTGCGGCCGGAGCCGACACTGCTCAAGCGCCAGCCGAGGAGAAGACGGAATTCGATGTCTTGATTGAGGAAGTCCCAAGCAATGCAAGAATTGCAACAATTAAGGTCGTGAGGTCCTTGACGAACCTAGCCTTGAAGGAGGCCAAAGAATTAATTGAGGGGTTGCCTAAGAAATGTAAGGAGGGCCTGTCGAAGGAGGATGCTGAGCTGGTAAAGAAACAGTTGGAGGAGGTTGGAGCCAAGTGTTCTATTGCGTAGAACTCGGGAGACCGAATGATGGGTGGACGATACTTGAGGTTTGAACTGTTTCCTTCTTTTCACCTCTGAATCTCCGCTTTAGAATTTGTATTGATTTTCTTAGGCTTCTGCTGCATTATATCTTTCTTGCTCTAATGCTGTAACCGGAATGATGCGGAGTGTAAGTCTTGGAGTTCTTATTATTGTAAATGATACTTCCGGAAACACTTGTCCAACCGCGCATCTTCTCCTATTGATCTGAAATTTTATATGAGATAGGTCCTGTTGTTGGTTTGTGAGTGATTAATAGGCTTGTCCTGAGATCAAAACTACAAGAGCAAGTATTTCCTATCCACTGGAAGGTTAAAGGCACTATCACCCATGGGGGCAAATTATCTGTTCTTGAATAGACACGGGGACTATCCACAAAGGGGCAACTTATTTGTTTGTTATCATTGTCGTTGTTATTTTGTTGCCATATTCTTCATAATCGTACTGGTCTTACTAATTCGCTTAAGTTAATTCCTTGGTGACAGACCTCTGCAGTCGTTCAAAGAACGTAGTAAAGGAGAAAAACATGTAAAAACGGGTGCTTGGGTTCTGGTCTGGTATGGTATTGTAAAATTGCCATGGCTGTTGCATGGATTCTCTCATTTCTGATGCAAATCTGGGATATACTACCTAGGTATGGGTCCTAGCGTTTACTTTCTCTAAGGGCATTTCCTTCCAGCTGGTTGCATTGCTCTCTTTGAAATTCAAGGCTACGCCTTAGGATCATAGGATGTAAGGAGTTAGCTCACAGCAAATCTATGTTGTAGTACTTCGTGTTAGCGCGAGAGGTCGTTTATTAGTTTTCTTTCATATGCACTAGTTTGTTAATGTGTGTATATAATATCTTTGATAAATATGATTTGCATATGCTTGAACCTGGTGATCCAATATTAGGAATGACATTGCCCAGAGCTCATTGAAATGATAGAAAATTTTAAAGGTTCTCTTGGCCATTTGGAGTTATCCTTTCCTTGATACTTAAGAATCAGTTCAAGAGGACTACACTTCAACCATTTTCTTAATGATGCCTGTGTTGTCATGGCTAAGAGAAGTCACTTAAAGTCATGCATAGGCTGCCAAATAGATCAATCCGAGGAGAGAGAATTTCCAATGCATTCCAAATTTGAATAACAATCCGAACCCTTCAATGCTTAAATTTGAATAACAATCCGAACCCTTCAATCAACTAAAGTCCATTTTCAAAGTACTTCAAGACTTCAAACTTGAAAGAGATATCCTGGCCAAAAATGAGGAGATATACTAGTGACATTGTAATGCCTCTCTCTTCTTGTGCTTCCATGAAGGTTTCCTTCTGGTGCAGTGATCTTAGGATCTAAAACCGTTTTTGATAGTGTTTGTATGAGTGTTCATCAAGACTCGTTCCTGTGTAGGTGGCACAGTATAATCAGTGTCAGTGATTTACCAAACAGTCAATGTGGTGCGATGCAGAGCTCTTCATTTAACGAGTTCATCTCTCTGTTGAGGCTGGGTTCCTGAAGAAATTTGTTTTTTCTATAGATGTGTTCTCTTTTTGTTGGAGTTAGAATGGTGCAGTCTTTTAAGGTCATTATCAATTTGTCAAAGGGCCCTTCTGTTTCTTGTTGAAGCAGAATTTTCCTTTATTTGCCATGCGGTTGAAACTTTTCTTTATGCTTTGTAGTCAATTACATGTCTTGATCTGTCCATTGTTCCTCCTTTCGTAGCTTAAATAAATTGAAAGCTACAAAAAGAGAAGTTGGGCCATAGATGCCTAGAAAAACGGGAACAGGTGCTGTCATCTGTGCTGTTTTTCTTCTGCGTACTGGTGGACATAATGATACTCCTTGTACCAAGGGAGACCGAACCGCTGGAAAGGGAAAAAATGATTTAATCTGTTGAGAGGCTTTATTTCGCTTTCCTTATTGTAAGTGTATAACACTGTAACAAACTGTTTACTCAAACCTTGACAAAAGAATTTAAAGAGCCTCTGAAGCAAGATATGCCCATTGTAAATTCTCAATACCCTTTTGCTGCTTCGAAGATCAGAAAACTACACCAGAATTCCAATACTCTCCTTTCCCATGCCCATTACTATGGCTTGCATCTTCCTTTGACACCATCATTGATATTTAGACTTTCAACAAATCCCTCTCCCTTCGCCACCATTTCGTTTTCGACCACTAATGTCAAGATTTTCTTTCCGACAGGGATTTTACTCGGCCTCCACTATTAACCCAGAGAGCAGGCTTTCCGTCTTCACGGGGCAAACAAGAAAAATCCATGGTAGAAAGTATGAATATGTCCTCACATGCTAAATGAATGAGAATCAAAAGGAACGAGTCCGCAGGGGGACACATCTCTCTCTGGAGAGGTGACTCGTGGGTCGTGCTTGCAGTCAATTTGTAGCCCCCTAGTTCACCCGAGTCAACTCGGCCTGCGGCTTTGGGGTCTTTCAAAAACATTGGGATCGTTTACCAAAAATTGAAAAATCTCTTTAACCTCTTCTGGTTAACGCCAGGAAACAACAACAGCGCATGACATGACATGTGGATTTTGGAGTTTTGGATAAGCTGCCAGACATCCATTTTCTCGTCACATACTTGTGCAATTTATCGCGTACTAACATGACGTTTTACTTCTGCTTCACTCGCGGTACGAGTAAAAAACGCTATGAAACTGGCTGATGGATGGGTACAGGTCTGGTCTGACTGGGTCGGGTTTATTAAAACTCGAACCTGAACAAAATGGATCAGGTTCAGGCGGGTTTGGGAAAATCTATCCCCAGTCCGAAATCCAATGGGTTTTTTTTCCTCTTCCTCTCCAACCCATAGGGTGGAATAACAAACCTGAGCCTGGGTCTAGGTTTTCTGTAAAACTTAACCCAAGTTTTTCAGAGTGGGTAGAGTCAGGTTTTTCATAAAATTTAACCCGGGTTTTTTCAGATCGGGTAGAGTCGGGTAAGATCCTCTCTCCCAAGTCCCATTCCACATGGTCTAAGTAGATTAGCTTGACCTTGAGACAATCTTTATGTAGTTAAAATATGTCAAGAACTATAAGAAGGGAGGGACCAACCTTAATTTTGGGACAAGGCCAGCATCTATGGAGTATTAGACATCTTTAATGGGTCCAAGCTCCATGGTTTAACAGTAACGCTTTTATCAGTCATATAGGCCAACCAATGTGGTTTCTCGTCCACATCGGTCGAAACCTGGCGATAAACCAATTTAGCGCGATTTTTCGCAGCCGAGAACTTGCTTTTATTACTTGTTTCCTCTCTGCTTCCACGCTTCGCACGAAAAATCTCTGGTCTGAAGCGCGCGAGCGAAAGAATGAGGAAAACAGAAAACGATAAGACAGCCGTAATTACTGTGTCAATGTTCAGGTACTCTCCTCCCTATTTCTCCCTTTCCATTCGAACTCTTTTCTTGTATTATATTACTCATTTCCTCTAAAAAAATTTTGAACTAAACAAGCTCTCTCGAAGGTTGGAGCAATTTTTCAAAAATGGATGCCTCGTTACCGGCTAAAACCCTAGAATACGGCTCGGAAGGGAAGGTAGCCGCTGGAGTTTCTGATGCGAATGCTACCGACCTAGGATTAGGGTTAGGGTTGCAATCTAGGGTTCAAGAAAATAGCGGAGCTACGGTCTCTGTTCTCGGTGGGTTGCACGATGGCGTGGCCGAGAATGCAGACCATAGCGCCGTTATCGGTGATAAGTCGAAGATTTCGCTTGATGAAATCAGGGTATCTGTTGAGGGAGGAGAAAGTGGGGGAGGGGGACGCCACCGTGGGTTCTAGCGGTGAGGAGTTGGTGAAGACCCAAATGGAAGAATCGGAAGTTAAAGAGATTCGAGTTGAAATTGTACTAGGCGAGAATGAGAGCGGTAGAAGAGTGGGACGCGTGGGGCTCTCAGGACCTGAGAATGGTGTTGTTGCTGCTGCCGATGGGTCCAGGAATCTCAGTGTTGGAGAGGATGACGAAAGTGAAGCTTCGAGGGATGGGACCGCGGGAATAGACGAAGAGGAAGAGGAAGAGGAGGAAGAGGAAGAGGAAGAGGAGGAGGAGGATGAGTCTGGCGATCACCAAGAGCAGTTTGCTGTGGGTGATTTTGTCTGGGGCAAAATCAAGTCTCATCCCTGGTGGCCTGGACAAATCTATGACCCTTCAGAGGCATCGGATTATGCTGGTAGATTCCGTCGGCGGGACCGACTCCTTGTTGCATACTTTGGGGATGGCACGTTTGCCTGGTGCTACGCGTCTCAACTAAAGCCTTTCGGAAAGGAGTTTGCTCGACTATATAAACAGAGCAGTTCAAGAAGCTTTGTTAATGCTGTGGAGAAGGCATTGGACGAGTTCGGTCGATGTGTGGAGTTGCAAATGACTTGTTCCTGCGTGGAAGCTCGGCCGAAGCTTGTTAAACCATTAACTGTGAATGCAGGGATCAAGGAAGGAGTCACTGTTCCGGAGGGCATGATTGCTGAACATTCTATTACTGGGTTTCAACCGGTGGACTTCCTTGCAGGCCTCAAATATGTAGCTCAGCTTGTTTCAATGAGCAACACGCTGGAACTTACTTTGTTGAAGAGTCGCTTGTCGGTTTTCTATCATGCTCAGGGATATGGTGATTTGCCCGTGTACTATGACCCTCAAGGAATTACAGACTCTGAAGAAAATGGGGATGTTCATTTATCTGAGAGAACTGAGGTCGAGGGAAGGACAGACGGCCTGAGTAAAGTAGATGGAGGAGAGTCGCTTACTTCGGGAATGACTAGCCAAAAGGGCAATGGCCCATCCTTGAAAGGACCAGATATTGCTGAGGATAAGTTGCTACAGAGAAAGAAGCAGAGAAGCATGGCCGAGTTGATGGCAGGTGGCACAGATTCTGATCTGGAAAATGGCAGTCATGGTGTGGGAGGAGGGAAAGAGCCGGTTAAATCAGCTTCGGCATTCAAAAAGCGAAAGAAATTTGAGCAGGCTTCTCCTTCGCAGGAAGGGAAGGATGAGATGAAACAAGCTATACAATCTGGGAAAAATGAGGCCGATAGATGTGCGACTCTTTCCGTGGGCTTGGAAGATGATAAACCTTGTGATGACGAAAATCAAGATGATGGGGTTGATGAAGGAAACCTTCTGTCTTCTCCGAGGAAGCGGAAGAAGAGCAAGTATTTGTCTCCACCTTACACTATGCTTAATAGTAAGACTAGTAATTCCTCGAAGGATGCGGAAGGAGAAGCAGAAGTGGAAGCGACCCCGAAGCTTTTGAAAATTTCTGAGATCGGCGAGGGTATGAAGAAAGCTGCCGCCAAGCTTACGGGAGCCCCTCCTATCATAAAATGCAGCGGCGAAACCTTCCAGAAAAAAGCTTTTAAGAAAATTGATGCCGAAGAAAAGACACCTCGGACCTCCAGCCCGCGGACTCCTAAATTAAAGGAGAAAATACTTGCTATTGAAAAGTATAATGTTGCTCCAGAAGATATGCTTTCTGATTTGAGCTCCGCAGCTGTTAATCCTCTTTTTCTGGGGGAGGATGAGTCTTCGGACTCGATTAAGGCCTTCTTTGAGAAGTTCAGAAATTCTCTGTACGTTAGAGGCTCCGACTATAATACTTACAAAGGAAGGAAAAAAAGAAAATTCTCCCCGATTAATGATGCGGATGGAACTCACAAATCTGAAGGCAAATCGGGACAGGAGTCCGGGGGTAGAAAGTCCTCCAAGGGTTCAGGTGGAGGGGGGGCTGATAATCGTGGACGAGAAGAATCTTCTGGTGGAAAGAAGGTATCATCAGTCACTGAGTCTAAGAATATAGTGCCACCGGGAAATAAAGATCCTGAAGGGACCAAGGAGACCCAAGGTAAAGCCGAACATAAAAAACGCAAGCTTGGAGTAGAAGAGAATTCCGATGCTTCCAGGAAGAGAACCGGAGAGAGAGCTTCCGAAAAAGCCGGTACACTTGACAGTGCTAATGGTCATTCTCATACTGAGACGAACCACAAGGAAGTTAACGGAGGTGGCCCAGCCTCCCTTCTCCTGACATTTGGCCAAGGTGCCACTTTCCCTTCAAATGAAGATTTGATTGCAATATTTGACAAATTTGGGGAGCTGAATAAATCGGAGACAGGAGTGCTGGAGGACTTGGGTTGTGCTCGGGTGGTCTTTAAGAGGAGTGCCGACGCCGAGAAAGCCTTCAACAGTTCAGACAAAATCAGTGCTCTGAGGACTCTCGTTGTTAGTTACCGGTTACGGTATCTTTCATCTCCATACAGGGTGTCAAAAGTCGAAACCGATGAAGCCCAAAATCAGGTGAAAGCGTCCGTGTCCGAGGGTGGTGAGGATGGAGCTCCAGTAGGGTTCGGATCACCGGTTCCTGGCCCTGGGAGTGGGACTGAGCCGACTCCGACATCTTCCCCAGCAACGCTTTTGGTGATAAAAAAGAACCTGGAGACTATGATGTCTACCCTGACCGAGTCGGGGGAGGGTCAAAAGGGTTCCGAGGAGAAACTGTCCCCAGAGGTGAGGGCCAATTTGATAGGAGAGATAAGTGGGCTGTTGAAAAAGGTGACGAAACTAGTCGACTGTTCATCACAAGATTAGTCTGTTCACTTCTTCTCCAAATGGCTTGACCTTTACTCCTAAGTGGCATTTAGTTTTCTGTTGTTGTTTGTAGGGTGCTGTTTTGTTGTACAATGATGGTGTGAGAGGTGGCTCATTGTGACATGAGGGGACTAGTGTCAATGTGTTACATACAGATACTGGTTTTACTACTGGTAGAGTTATACGATTACAGTTTACACACATACAGGGAAGTAATCCCTTGTTTTGTATTCATCTTTTTTCAATCCTTGGCTTGTTATATTCTTTTAATCCATTCTACCACTTTAGTCTAAAGCCAAACTCGGTTATATCAAGCAAATCAAGGAACAAACTCAAATATACCACTAAGAGATCACAAACAAATTTCAAAGTATATGTATTTAATTAAAATATATATTGATGAACCTGCGGCATAAGAAAAACTTATCAATGGTTGTGGCAGATCCTAGAGCTTGAGAAAGTGACAAGGAATGCTTACTTCTTGTTATGTGAAATAAGCAAAAGCTGACTTGGGTATCTGGTTTTCACGATATTGCACTGCAAGCTCTATGAACCTCGAAGGAAATCCAAGAACCAGACGATTAGAAATGATTTCTTTTACTCCATTACAACAACCCCTCCCGCAGCTTTAATCTTCTCTATTATGTCATTGGTTTCCTCCTTGTTTCAGCAACACAGGTACCTTCTCGACCAATTCTTTTGCTTCCTCTATTCCAAGATTAGTGAAAGCTTTGACCTCTTTGATCACCTTAATTTTTGCAGCAGTATCAAACTTCTCCAGTTTCACATCAAACGCTGTTTTTTTCTGTATTTTTCTCCTCTGCCTTTGCTGAACGTGCAGAACCACTATCTGCACCCAAGCCCGTGCCCTCAGATGAGATTATTTGCATCTTAGGATGTCTCAACTTCTCTGTAAAGGTGGGGCCTAGATGGAGAGCAGTTATCATGTCAGCAAGCTGGACAATCTTCTCAGAGAGAGCGGCGGTCGTGGGCCATATGGGTCATACACTGAGCGATACTACTAACTTTTTGCCTTGGATCTTTGCCTTCGATCTTGGGTCTCTAGGAACATAATCAAGGTGGAGCTGACGGCATTCATGGAAAAATCATTCGTTCACTTAAAATAGCATCAATATGATCTTTATGTGTTGGTGTTACAGGTAATGGAGTCAAATGGATATCACACTTAAAATAGCATCAATATGATCTTTATGTGCTAGTGCTAGGGGAAATGGAGTCAAAATGGATATGAGGCGAGGAAGGAGGGGAGTGTGTCAAGTAAAGGAGTAGAATTAGAATGTAATGAAAAAAGGTTATCCGGAATAGAGGGGTTGCCCCTGTATGCCAGCAAATTTTCAATGTTAAAATTGGAGTTAATGCCCGAATTTAATGGCAAATCCACAATATAAGCATTTTGACCAGCCCTTTTTAGGATTTTTAAAGGTCTTGTACTACAAGATTGCAACTTCCGAGTGGGTCCAACAAGAAACCGCTCATGCCTAATCCAAATCATGACATAGTCACCTACGTTAAATTGTTTATGACGTTTATGTATATTGGCTTGAAGTTTGTATTGGGAATCATTTGTTTGGAGTCTTTTCGCAATTTCAACATGCAAGTTTTGAATTCTGTGTAAATTATGTAGTGGACTTTGAAACCCTAGCATGAGGTGACACAAGTATGAGATCTAAAGGTTTCCTAGGCTGATAACCGTGGACAACCTAGAGTGGGCTCATGCCAATGGACCTGTTGACTGAATGATTGTAAGCAAATTTTACTGTTGAGAGAATTAGATCCCAAGTGCGGTGGTACACTCCTATGAAGCAGTGAAGGAGATTTCCTAAGCTTTGATTAACCACTTCGGTTTGACCATCTGTTTGAGGAAGTTAAGCAGTGGAAATTTTCAATTTGGTACCCATCAAATGCTAGAGTGTTTTCCAAAAATTTCTCATAAAACGAACATCCCTATCAAATACGATTTGAGGAAGACCATATATCTTAACAATCTCGTCAAACAAAATGAGCAATTTTTTAGGCGTCAAACGTTTTAGTGCAAGGGAGAAAATGTGCATCTAGGAAAAAGTGGTCTACCATGACACAAATGGAGTTATGCTTTTGAAAGGTATGTGAGAGGCCTAAAACAAAGTCTATGTTGAGATCTTGCCAGGGACATGTACGGATTGGTAGGGGAGTATATAGCTCAGTGTTTTATTTAATTGAATGTGTTTTACATCGTCCTACTAGCTTGGCCACATCCCTTTTTAAACTAGGCTTGTAAAATCGACACTCTTGACTTCAACAATAGTTTGATCGTGCCCAAAATATCCCCCCATTCCCCTTGCATGAGTTTCCCAAATTAAGAAGTCTCAGATAGATGTGTGGTGAACACATAGCTTGTTGTGCCAAAATAATAATCTCCCTGGATGTGGTAATCCCCAATGGTACGATGTGGTCCCTCTCACAAGTCAGTATAAATGCTCCTAAAGTCGGGACATGAGGGATACTCGTCTATGAACTTCTCAAATCCAGTGACTTGAATGCTCATGGTAGATAACAAGCTTGTTCTACGACTTAGAACATCAACATCCTTATTTATGCTTCAGGACAAAAGAGTATTCATGTAGGTACTCAATCCACCAACCATGCCTATTATTAAGTTTCTTTTGGGACATGAGATAATGAAGAGCCTCATGGTCAAAGTATAGGACAAATTCTTGTGGAAGCAGGTACTGACGCCAGTAACGTAAGACTTGAACGACCGCATAAAACTCTTTATCATAGGTTGAGTAATTTTGTTTGGCAACATTAAGTTTTTCATTGAAATACACAACAGGATGTCGCTCTTGACTAAGTATGCCTCCTATGCATATGCATGATGCATTACATTCTACCTCAAACACCTTAGAGAAGTCAGGTAATCTTATGATAGATGCCTTAGTCATACGATTTTTAATTTCTTGAAAAGCACAAGAGGTAGCTTTCGACCACGAAAATTCTCCTTTCTTCATGCAATTCGTAATAAATCGTTGATAGAAAGTGGCAAAACCATGGAAACTGCGTTGTGGAGAGTAGATGACTTCGACACTTGTTTATGACTTTCACTTTCTAGGGGTCTACAGTGATGTTTGAAGAAGTTACTACAAAGCCCAAGAAAACCACTTGGCTAGTCAAGAAGGAGCATTTTTGGAGATTAACATAAAGTTTTTCCTTCAAGAGCATGTGACAAACTAGGCGGAAGTGTTCCAGGTGTTGGTCTTTGGTCTGGTTATAAATCAGGATGTCATCAAAATAGACTACTAAGAACTGGCCAAGAAATGGTCGAAGAACCTATGTCATCATACGCTTAAAAGTGTTGGTTTCATTGGACAGTCCAATGGCATAACCATCTATTCGTACAACCCCTCTTTTGTTTTAAAGGTTATTTTTCATTCATCTCCTAGGCGGACCCGAATCAGGTGGTAACTACTTTTAAGGTTAATATTTGAAAATATAGTGGCACTCATCAACATATCTATCATATCATCCAACTAGAGAATTGGAAATCAATACTTTATGATGATTTTTTTATGGCCCTTTTGTCCACGCGTATGCGCCAAATCTCATCCTTCTTTGGTGTGAATAGGGCCGGTATTGTGCAAGAGCTTAAACTCTCCTCGCTAAATCCCTTTCGAAGAAGTTCATTCACTTGTTGTAACTCGTATATTTGGCAGTGAGGCTCCTGAGTACAAAATCTTTGGAATGTTGGATGTCACACATAGGGAGAAGTGTATCTGAAGTTCCTCGGGAAAGACATCATGGAATTCCCATAAGGTGGACTCAGCTTTCGACAGGAGATCGCTTGAGGAGTTCACGGGTACACTACAGACTCACGAGGTATTTCATATTCTAACTCTTTGGGACTAACGAAGTGCAAGGTTTTCTTTTGGGTGCTCAATTGTGTTTTACCCTACATAATGGGTTTTGGTTCATGGTATTCCCATTAAACAAGGAGCAAATATTTGAACACCCATAAATGATAACATCTTGGTCATCAAAATGAACTCTTTTTAGTTGACGCCGGATGCGCGTTGAGACGTTGCAGAGAAAGGAAATTGATGAAATAGAAGAAGGACAAGAAGAAAAGAAAAAGATTGAAGAAGAAGGTGGGTGCATAAAATTTTAATTCATTCAATGATGTTCACTCATCTTTAAATAAGAAATGAAACAAAAGTTCAAATTTCAAATAAAAGATATAAATCATATCTGATGAATCTCATAAAATCAGGAAAAAAAAGGATAAACTCCTATCTGATAAATCAGGATGAAATAAAAACGACAATAAGATAAATTATAAATGTATAGGGAGGTCGGCCCCTATGGGGCCAGACATATCTGAGTGTAGACTCGTGTGACTGGTGACACACTGAAGTCCCTACCATAAGTCCAATAGTTTTTTACTAGCAGAAAAAGAAACAAGCTAAATTAACATCTTCCACTGCAAACCACCATACAATAAAGAACCATTTCAAACATGCATTTGATCAATTGATCACCATGGCAGAGCAACATTCTCGAGCATGCATCTGATCAGACAACAGAACCCCCAAGACATCCTAAGTGGTCCACTTAATAACCTGTGCAAGCAGTACATAAATATATGTAGCAAAATGGAAGCACATTACAGCATAGCCAGCTAGAAACAGATATTGTTCCATGCAACCACAAGTTCACCAAAATTTGTTCCCCCTAAACACTTTCTTGTTAGGTACTTTCTCATCTAAAAGCTCAGTTGGGAAGTGCAAAACAACATTTTTTATTTGCATTGGTTAACTTGCGTGAATATCTCATCTAATTGATGGAACTAAGGTAAAAAATACTTTTTTTTCTCATTATCTATTGGTAAATCCCTGTAAACTAAAAAGGCAATGCACACTATGACACCTCTTAGGCCTTTGAACCTGTTTTTAAAGTAAATATGCATTTCACAAAGAACAAGAACAAGAACAAGAACAGGTAACCTAAAGCCAAGAACAAGGCATTTTAAGTTATAAAATGATAACACCTCCTTACCTTCTAATACCATCCACATATTTTAATTAAACTAAAACCTAAATAGTACAATAGAATACCAAATAAAATAACTAAGTTAGATATGTTTATCGATAAACCCCAGGTATTTCTAGGTAATATATAAAAAATGTTATGTAATAGAGCAATTATCAAACGCTATCTTAGCAGCGTTATTAGACACCCCAGAAATTTGTAAGGAGTAGCTGCCATACTGTTGTTCAATTACCATCATAATCTCATTACGATCACGCAAAATCTTCCTGAGATATGGAAGAGACGTGCCAAAGTCTGTATAATGGTCCACAGGTGCAAAGGGCAGAACAAGAAAACCCTAAAATGATTTCTTATTCAAAATGGAGAACCCGCAGTCCCTACTCTCTACAAAACAATGGAAAACCTAGTTCTTATTCTCTTCTACCTTGAAATAGCTTTTCTAGTTACATCTGGCCAGCAGGAGACTTTAGTTCAACCTCCCCATAAATAACTTGTAAAGTGCACCCCCCTTCCTGTCCTACTCTACTAAGCTATCAACAAAATTTGCTCCACGTATCTGTGAGTGCAGATTCTTGCAGTACATAATGAAGAAATATTTAGATGACAACAAGCATCGGCCACGGACAGCAACAGATGGACAGCAATGGATCAGATATTCATGTTGACAGTGACACAGCCCTCAGATGCAGGATGCACGCACAGGGAGTACTGGAAAGGAAATGTTTGATAATTTTGTTAATACCTAAAACTCAAACACTAGATATCTACCAGCTAAATTCTAAATATACAGCAAAACAAGCTTATGCACCTTGATTAAAGCTGCTCCAACGTGGGACTTGGGGGGCAGCGGAGTCCAGTTCTTTCTTCTTCCCTCCAACTGCTCATTTGTCAATTCCACATCTATCGATCTTTTCTGAACATCAATTGTGATTATATCTCCATTCTGAATCAGGGCAATTGGCCCGCCTTCCTGCAACAGAGTAGATTACTTCAGATGATTTAAACACTTTGTGCACTTACAAAATTCATTTTAATCTAAAACATATTCTAGCACAAACTCCCTTCACAAATTAGATTTGATATTGAGAATGAAGATTATAATACCCAAGCTTCAGGACAAATATGACCGATAACAAAGCCATGCGAGCCACCAGAAAACCTTCCATCAGTCAACAAGGCAACTTCCTGCAGTATTTGGAGAGACTCTTTAGCAATACCCCACTTTAACCAAGAAACTGACCCAAAGAATCATCATTACATTGATTTCTTACACTTCTAAAAAGTTGGCAACCTAGCATTTTACAGTTATCTTTTGAATTAAAGAAAAATGGACTGTCTTATATCTATCACAAATGTAAAGGTACCCTCGTCCATGTTCATAGGATACTATTCAACTACTAGCCTTGTACTCTGCCAACCTGCTAGATTGTACATAAAGATCACATATACCTTCCCAAGACCTGCACCCATTATGGCACTGGTTGGCATTAGCATTTCAGGCATGCCAGGCCCACCCTTGGGTCCTTCCCCTCTAATAACAACAACTCTACCCTGCAAGAGATTCAGGCAATAGAAGCAATTTAAAATGCCATAAAATTCATAACAGTGTTTTCTTTTAGGTTCAAGAGAAAAAAGTGAGAAGGATTTTATCATGTCCATAGACAGAATAAAAAGATAGAAACAGATCTAAAATTATGCAAGGAATTGAGATGAAAATCTTGAGAAAGGCCTACATAATAACAATCTGACATATGGTAGATGTGAGGGGGAGGAAAAGGTTCACCTAACCAAAGTTGAGCAGGGCTTTGATTTTCAAAAGAAAAGTGAGGGAAGAGAAACTAAAAGTAGTTTTTCTGTGGTCTCAGAGTATCCCCATAAAATAAGAAAATATAATATAATAAAAACAAAAAAATTATTTTACACACACACACCACCACACAAAAAAAAAAATATACAAACACAAAAAAAGAAAGAAAATGATTGAGCTAACTTAGCTAAAGATGCCACATGATCTAAATGAGATTTGGGGAGAAAACGTTATCGCCTTTACGGGTCATTTCGTAATTTCATATCATCATGAATGCAATTGGCAATGACACACCAGGCAGTGGGTGTAAAGATCAGGAAAATCAAATTGCTCAGATTTTCAAGTTGAGTGATTGTTACCTTTATAAAAATAAAAAGTGATTGTTACCTGTATCAGATCACAGTCTCTGACAAGCATACCTTAAAGCTCATAGGATTTTCAGAGATAGCAGCCAGCATAGATTCCTCACCCTCAAAGACGAGAGCCGGACCTGCAAAAGGTTTAATGTTATTATGTGCTCCCCAATATCATCACAGCAAAACAAAAACAGCAGACAATGTCTTCAATGAACAGCAAGATGGTGGACAGTTCAAGATACATAACCAGAGAAATAAAGGCCTTCCTTCCCAGTAATTTTTGCCACAGAACCATTCGGTGCTAGATTGCCTTTTAGTATTTGGATATGAGCTGTCTTCTTGATAGGTGTTTCAATGGGACTTATAATTTGCTGATATAGTTAAAGCAAAGAGTCATCAGATTCATGCCGTCTATACAATAGCTAAAACCAGTGTTTTATGAAAAGAAATTTCTCACCTGACCATCAGCCAAGCTAGGGTGAGATAACACATTCTCTGCAAGTGTCTTCCCAGTAACTGAAAAAAATTATATACGATAAATGAACAGATAGCATCTCAAGGAAGGTAAACTAAGCTACCTTCATTTTGTTAGTTTCTGAATTAACCAACCTACCTGTGATACAATCCCCATCCAGAAATCCTTTCTCTAGAAGGTAACGAATAACTGCAGGGGTTCCCCCAATCTAAAAAGAATATGGATATAGCACAGAAGCATTAGCAAAATAGTTCTACAAAGAGAGAGAGAGAGAGAGAGGAGAAGCAATGGGTTTTTGTTCCATTAGGATCCAATCACCCGCTTATCTGCTTCAATGCCAAGGAACACTTCCCACATGTGGATCAAGTATAGCTTGCCCTTATTAGTTACAACTGTTTTCTTTTTTTTTTTATTACACCATAAATCATATCTTGGCATGGACCAGTTCAAGTTCAACTATTCAAACTAGTGCTTGGACATGGTGGAGCATGAATCCCACAAGACTGCTCAATTTCATTAATAAAAAACTACCAGAAGGATCAAATGGAAACAAAAGTACAAATATTTCCAGCTTCACCATACCTTGTGTATATCCTCCATGACATATTTGCCACTAGGCTTGAGATCTGCTAGCAAAGGAACTTCGTCACTAACCTTCTGAAAATCATCAAGTGTCAAATCAAGACCAGCAGACCTGCAAAAACCCACTCAATGAATAGGTGGCAGAAAGAGAATTTTTCCATTTGTATATATGGATAACATAAGCATAGTTACTACCTTGCAATAGCAATCAAATGCAACACTGCATTGGTGGATCCCCCTAGAGCCATAACAATTACCATTGCATTCCTTAATGACTTCCTGGTAATTATATCCCGTGGCTTCAAATCCATTTTTAGGAGCTCCAAAAGATAATGCCCAGCATTATAGCACTCTAGCAATTTCATCTTGTCTTCAGCTGGTGTTGAAGAGCTATTCCACATACAAAAACGAAATAAAAAGTAAACAAGGAGAAATACACAAAAATATTTAATAGAACTCTGAGCACATATTAAGCCCAAAATGGGATGTTATCAATTAAAGTCCATAAAGATACCAGAGCGTGACTGATGATACCTCCCAGGAAGTGACATACCCATCACTTCAATAGCAGAAGCCATGGTATTAGCTGTATACATTCCTCCACAAGCCCCTGCTCCAGGACAAGAATTCCGAATAACATTCATTCTCTGTTCGTCAGTGATGGAACCGCTAACATACTCTCCATATGCCTACAAATTATGAAAGAATACTCAAAGCATGTTACTAGTCACAATTTTGTTTCTTTGTTTCACAAGAAACTACAGATAAAGTATCACAGACACCCTCCATAAAATAATACATATCTTCACAGTTCCTAAGAGGTCAGCATCTACATTTCCATGAGCAGTAAGTATTTGAACTGAGTAAAAATTGGTGATTTGTAAGTATTTCGGACTGAGCAAATTGCTGATTGAGTCAGCTAACTCTCAGATATATGCTTTATCAGAACACACATAACTACAGGATAATAACTGCAAACCTAGTTCCTAAACTAGAAGAGAAGGAACAATATGTCCCACAAACACATCTAAAAAGATTTACTATTACATATTTTTTGAAAGTCAAAAGACAAAGGCTTCAAGTTTTCTCCACTAAGTTGAGCATTGACAGAGAAATAGAGATCAGCATACCTGAAAAGCGGAGATTATATCATAGGTGTGGCCTTCAAAATGCCCTGGCTGTAAAAAGAAGGACAGTATTTGATAAGAACAAAATATAAAAACCAACTGGATGCATACATATACATCAATATTAGCAGGTTGTGCCTAAACAAGTTTGGTTTCTGCCAGATAGTTACTTCTTACAGGCTGCATGCTTTGGTCCCTTTGTAGTGTCACACTCCCGAGTATCATGCAGACCCTTAGAGAAAAAAAACACCTAAGCATATTGCTCAGAATCAATGAATCAACTATAGTTTGGGCCCCATACCACTCAAAGTTTAGGGAACCCTCCAGCTCAAAGACTGCCACTGGCAAAATTATCTTTATGCAAATCTCAGCTATCAGTCTAAAGCGGAAAGCTCCCTCCACCATCTGGCTAAAACCCAATTTGAATGGGAGATCATTGTTTGGAAAACCTTGTCAACAAATATGACAAATGCTGGAACAAATGAACCTAATTTTTTTCTTTTTGGTCTTTCCAAAACATGTTAGTGTCCATGACACAAGCATGGGGATAGTGCTCACATTTGTTTAATGGTTAAAAGAGTACTGAATCTTGTCATACACTCACTAAGCACAACTGCTTACAGTATTTGCCAAGTGGTTTTCAACTAGTTTCCTACTATGAAGAGCTCTGATTTGGTTGCTAATGCAGCAACAATGTAACAGTTGCTGAAAAAGTAACCACCTCAAAGACATGTCAACCCCTTTATCAAGCTGCTTAACCAACTTCCTCCATTCAAAGCCAGTAGAGTTTGTTACAGAGGGACAGAAAGTGCGTGAACAAACAGCTATAATTTGTAGTGAGCGATGAAAGGAACAGAAAATCAAGTAACATATTTCTCTTTCTTTTTTTATTCTACTTTTTGTTTCTGCAAAGAAATTACAGAGAGGAGGGTACATAATAGCAGCTTTACACTACTTTGCGATGCTCTGGTTTTTTAGGTGCCAGATTCATGTACTAAAACTGATAATTTAGTAAGCTGGTCTCTGTCAATCTGGTGCTTAGAAATTCAGATGTTTAGTCTATGTGATTTTCTTCAATGTCTTTGTCTTTCTTCAGATCATAACAAGCTCTTTGGTCACATTCCAAGCATAAATTTTATGAAGTTGAGCAAGCACTGTTTAGAAGTACTGCAAACAATTCTGCCCTGCAAGTGAAAAGGACCATTATCCGCATTTTAAGAGGTTCACCTTGCTCCTTCTCTGATCCCAAAATTCTCTCTGTATTCTTCAAGGAAAGAATTCATACTACGACTAGCAGAAAATAAATGAAATCTACTAGTACAGCAATGAGTACAAAATAAAAGGGAATGAACAATAATAAAAATGAAGGCTTCAGCTACAAGTTTCCTTTCACCACAGAGTCAGGAATCTAACCTACAGAGTCAGGAATCTAACCTTGATGGTTCCACCATAGATCATAATGCTGGGTCGATTGAACCGTACCATAGCCATAATAGAACCAGGCATCTGTAAGCATATTGTTACATTACATTTCACCATACATCCGACAAAACAGTAATAAGCCATAAGAAAAACACAAATGATGAAAATAAAAAAATGATTTTTTTCCTTTTTCGTTTCCTTTTTAACGCTTCCTTCCAATTTGTGGTGAAATGTCACATGAAACAAGCTTCGAAAGAAGAAAAAAGCTATCGTACGTTCTTGTCGCATCCCGGGATGGAAATATTGGCATCATACCACTGCGCTTGCGTAACAATCTCAATGCTATCAGCAATCAGATCCCTCGAGAGCAAACTGTAGCGCATCCCGCTGGTGCCCATAGAGATGGCATCACTGACTCCAATAGTATTGAACCTGAACGGAACCATGCCGGCGTCACTCACGCCCTTCTTGACTTCCTCGGAGAGGGCCATAAGATGCATGTTGCAGGTATTCCCTTCGTACCAAACAGAGGAAATTCCTACCTGAGGCTTGGACATGTCCTCGTCGGAGAGGCCGACACCGTAGAGAATAGCCTGGGAACCGCCCTGGGACTTAGGCTCTGTGATGCGGGAGCTGTATTTGTTGAGTTTCGTGGCTTGGGCGGGCTCGGCAGCCTGGGCAGTGGCGCGGATGGAGAGGAAGCCAGTGGCGCCATTTGCCGGATTTTGGGTGGAATGAAAATTTCGAGGCTTGGAGAGAGCAGGGGAAGGCCGGGATATGACGGTGGTCTGCATGGTTGCTGCAGAGAGAGAGAGAGCGAGGGTGAGCGGCGGCGATGCGGGAGGAGAGACTTGGAGGGTTTTGTAGTTTAGGGTTTATGACACCTTTGGAGTTTGGGATAGGGACGGATAACGACTTCTATTAGGTGAGGAAACTGGAGTGAGACTCCGGATAACGACTTCTGTTAGGTGGAGAGACCCACTGGAATACCTTAGCGAGCCAACACGCTATCCCAGCCCGCTGCAGGCTGTTGATCGTACCTATGGTCCAGCCTAGGCGGCACCCTTGTAACACTGACAGTAAGAAAGAACGACATTAGAAATATATTTTGTTCTGTTGATCCGAAAGTATGACATATGCATTACACAAGCGTGGTTTATGCGTTAGAGAAGCGTGATATATGTGTTACGGAGGCGCACATGAATAAGCCTCAAACCTAACGGATTTCGTTCGTTGGCACTCTAATCCAACCAACACGCTCATCTTCACCGTAGGATAAAAAAAAAAAATCCTACGGCTTGAATAAGGTTTTCCGTTGAATATGTGTCAATAGTGTGTTGTTTTTTCCCTTATATAAACGCTGGAGAGATCCGAGGTCCTCCTCATCCTCAACCCTTAAGCAGACACTTGACTCCTTTGTCTCATTTTCTTCTTCCCCGGATCTCTTCTCTTTCAAGAAGCAAGATCTCGGTGAAGACGATGTTTCAGAAGCAATATCTCAAAAGGTTGCAGAAACGAAAGGAAAAGTCATGTAAATCGACCGGCGATCATAGCAAGGAGTGTCAGAATGAGGTGGAAGACGAAGATAATCTTTCGTACCTCACAAAAGAGAAGGTAGTATTTGGTAACCGAGAAGGTCAGATTGTATGACTATTTTTATTTCAAGTCCTTGCTTTAATATTTATCTTCCTGTTTTTGTTCTTGTGAATCAGCCGCTTTGGAAGAACTTTCATTTTAACTATCCAGACTTCTTCACTTTTAACTTTTGATATGGTAGGAGAGGAAAGTGCTGTTTACCTGAAACCAAACCGGACCTATTTGCTGCCCCCAAATACACGTGCTAGCATATCTTACCCGGGTAGCGGTGGGTGTGGTTCGGGATGGGCAACTTTATTTGTTATTAAACGGGTTGACTCGAACCTGACTCATTTATTGAACATATTTGTATTTATATAATGTTCCCATAAAAAGCAGTGATTTTTATTAAAAAAAGATTGAAAACAACTACTAATTGAGAAAGCAAAGGCATTGATTTTGCAAGAAAATCAGTGAGTTAAAACAAATCAGGGTTCTGTGACGTAGACTTGGAAACTAACTTAAATAGATAAAAAATTGAGTCAGATTAACCGAGTCAAATTGGGACTCTTTAGTCTGTGACTGGACTCAAAGCGAGTCAGAAGAGGTTTGACCTAAAATCTTTGTTTTTATATTTGTTGTTCTTATATGATCCAGACTCGAACTTTAGTGCCTTGTTCGAAGTATGGGAAGGGCAACCAAAGGATCAGAAGCCCCAAAAAGTCTTTTCTCCTACATGTTCATCAGCGTGGCACAGAACTGAACGCCATTGCTGTGTGTCCTTGGGGCTTGGGGATGGCCGGAGAAAATTTTGGCCGCGTCTACATCCCTGTAACGCAAGTCACATGACGTGGCAGTAGATCTTAGGGTCTGTAAGGAATTTGATTATTATTATTTATTTTTGGGAACGTAAAATTTTATTTTTTATGTTTTTTCTTTTCATTGCTTTCCAAACATACCCTAAGAGAACATCTCGGCTACGTCGGCGCGTCAACGGCGGACTACACGGAAGGAGACTATTCGTCCGACCAAGCGGACCGATTGGTTGACGGAATCAGTTGGTGGGGGCCCACTGATGTACTTTGACTGTCGTGGTCGTGAAGTCGGAGCGGTATAAAGTCCGTTCGTAGTAGTGTTCAGCAAGCCTGGAATTCCAGACAGACGGAAATAGAAAATTTTGCAGAAAGCCAAAAAGAGAAACAAACAGTACAGGCATCGAGTAGAAAGGGTAGCACGAAAAGAAGCCAGTCCCACCTCACAGAGTTCGCAGCACCATTACCTTCTCGATCGCCCAAACAGTACTTTCTTTTTCTGTGAACTCTACTGTTTACTCTCTCCTCTTAACTTCATAGCAGTTCTGAAATTTGATCGACAAGGAGGAAAGATGAACGACGACTTTTACCTCCTTGAGGAAAGGACCGGAGCCACCCGCTCTGAGACCGAAAAATGCAAGAGGTGAATCTGAGTTTTACTGGTTTTAGCTTTTGAGATTCAGCTTTTCGAGAGAAGGAGATTAGAAACGATCTTTTTAGCTTTTGCTTCTTGTCGCGGTTTTAGTATCTGCAACGGTCGCCTCTGCTTCAACTCGAGGTTTGGGAGTCTGCAGATGATTAGCATTAGATCATCGTATTCTTAGTTTCAGTTATGTTGATTATTCTTTTGAAGAGGGAAGCGGTCGAGTTTTAGCTCTGAGTCGAGGTTTAGCTTAGAAGTGCAGCAGCTTCAGAAAGCGTATGGTTTTAGCATTTCCGAGCGTAGTTATTGTTCCTCTATGAGACAAGCAGAGAAGTTCAAGTCTGTAGGTCGTACAACTACATCGCTGCTTCCGCGAAGAAAATGCGATTTTCTTGCTGAGTTCTTAACGCTGCAAAAGTCGCTTAAGAATCCCTGGAACATGTGATTTCGGCAACTTTCCCTGTTTGTTCGTTCCTCCATTATTGTTCCGGATCAGGAAGCAAGATCCGAAAAAGAATTTCTTTCATATGCGAAGCAAGCATTGAAAGCGAAATCTCGGAAAATTTCTCCTCGCAAACTCCAAGAAGCTATCAGATGCCATAACTATTACCCGCGGTTCGGTGGGATCTATTTCGATTTAGAAGTAGAACCCTAGGAAATAGAGCGAGAGAGGGAGAAACACTGCATAATTTACAATTTCAGTAGTAAATATCATGCACAAGGCAGTTCCCAACGGTTGAGCGGAGGGTGAGAGGTCTAGATTTCTTTCTGCGGGGTATTTTGGGAATCTTGAGTCTTTGAGTCACGCTGAACGTGGCCGTCTTCTCGTTTGTTCTCTAGCTGTATGTTTGAGAAAGAGTTGGAGTCGTCGTTGCAAGAAGAACCAGAGCGGAGCAGCGTAGGGAGATTTTGGGTTGAAGAGAGGAAGCAGGGGGAAATAATGGGTAGCCTCGACCTGACGGAGCCTCGCATTAGCAGCGGACGCACGCCGGGAGCGCGGAAGAAGCCTGTCCCCGACGCCGTCATAAACCTTGATCAGTAAGTCCAACGTGATCTTTAATTGGAGATTTTCTTGAATTCGATTTGATTTCTTCGTTTTACTTTCTTGTGTTAAAGTCTACCCTTTTTCTCTTCTCTTGAATTCCTATCGGCTTTCGCGAGCATCTGAGGATAATTTCGTGCTTCTCCCACGGCGCACGTTAGCTGCTTGCTTTCTCGATGCACTGCAGTGTCGCCGTGTCGCTTAATTAAGAACCGGACTTCAATCTCCGAGGCTCCTGTCTGCTATACCTGTGCGCCGACGTCTCGGAGTCTACTCCTGGTCACTCCTCTGCCTCTACTTCTGTTTAATGGCCCACGCACTGGCTCAGTATTCTCACAGAGTTTTAATCCGAGAGGATCAGACAATGCAGAACAGGGGAACTTATTTGGTTCTTTTCAGTTTTCATTTCTCCTTAGTCGTTTATTGGGTTGGGATCGTCTTTTCTATGTGGACTCGCCTGATACCTTTTTGTTCGCTAAATCAAACGGTCAAGCGAACGTTAGCTTGTTGACTGGGCCAGATCAACTGGGAACACACCCAATGAGGTAGATGGTCTCATGGTGTGTTACGTAGTGGGCAGAGGTGCCATGTCTTTGGTTTATGGTTGTGGTAGGGCTTCTCGAGCAACTGCTTTTTGCGGGCGCTTCTGTTATTAAAGTGACGTATGACATTCATATACATCTAGTCGATATTGTATTTGCCGCGCCAGTGACGCATATCTCATTTTGTTTGAGAACTAATCACGAACTTGATGCAGTGGTGATCCGACCATGTTCGAGGCTTTCTGGCGGGAGATGGGTGACAGAAGTACAATTGCGATTCCTGGCTGGCAGACCATGAGCTATTTCTCCGACGTCGGGAACGTTTGCTGGTTTTTGGAGCCGGAATTCGCTGAGGAGGTACATAAACTACACAAGTTTGTAGGCAACGCAGAGACTAAGGGGCGTCATGTAGTCGTGGGAAACGGTTCGACCCAACTGTTCCAAGCCGCATTGTATGCCCTGTCTCCTCCTGACGCATCCGAGCCCATGAGTGTGGTCTCTGCCGTTCCCTATTATTCGGTGAGTTCAAATCTACTTTATCTGTTCTTGATAACCAGCAATTCTATTTGTTTGATTCGCTTAATTATTTCCATGTGTTTCTGTTTTCGTTTGTTTACATGAGACGAAATTATACATAAAAGTTCTGTATAACAAGCTTGGGTGATGTTCATGTCCTGCAGTAATGCATATAGTCAAACGCCCTAATCATGTGATGCATGTACACATGGGCATGATTCCATTGAAACTGAAAACGAGGACCAAGAGATGCATGTGGCTATGGCGGCCTGCTTCTTTGCCTACCCATATTGATACATTGCCCCTTGACTAGGACAGGCGAAAATGGTGGTCATGCATTCAGTCTCTATTATCATTACGTTTTACTTGTTCCTAGATGTTCCTGAGGGTCAGATGAATGGTCTGCTTTTGAGTTCTCAACAGAAATTATTGACCATGTCCCACTGAAGTTCAGTTGCTGGAATATTTCCTGGAAATAAGTGGCTTATAATTCTGCCGGTCACATAAAGGAGTGAGCCATTAGGACAAACAGTTGTAGTGGCTTTCTGTTGTTGTTTAATTTAATGTCTGTTCAGTTCAAACATATTAGCGTGTTTTGTCTCCATGTCTCTTGTGACTTAAGACGCTCTCTGCGTCCATGTCTTCCGCCTCAGTAATCTCTTTAAAGTTTAAACCTGTCTTCTTTCCCTTGATTCTCGGTTATACTAAAAACCCCCAAAAATTCATTCAGTCGATACTACTCTGAAAATGACCGGAAGTTCAGTCTTAGATAATCTATGTCAAGCAACTATCATCCACTTTTGACATATCTGATGATTAAGTTTGGTGTCTGAATCACGTGGCATCTGTTGAAGCGCACTTGGCTCGCAGTTTGGAATAGTTTTTCACTACATGTGTTGAGGGTATATTCTTAGAACATGACCCACATAGTTCAATTGATTACAATTCACATTTGCTTCATTTTTTATGTTGATGAGTCAAAAACATACAGAGAACATGATGTGGAATCACGTTAATTGCTTGTGGAGTAGTTTATTTAGTGAAATTGCCTTTACCTGCATATGGGGCAAATTTGATATTGACCCATTAGCGTCAAATGCTCCATTTGCCACTTCCTTTTCATGTGCAAGTTTTGTGTGGTGTTTTCAGCCATGCTGACAATTCTTATTGACCGCCTTCCTGTTGCAGTCCTATGCACTAATCACAGACTTCCTAAAATCAGGCCTCTATAAGTGGCGCGGAGATGCGTACACATTTAAGTCCGACACGCCATACATAGAGATGGTCACGTCTCCGAACAACCCAGATGGCTTTATCAGGCAGTCTGTGATCAACAAGGAAGGAGGGAAGACCGTCCATGATCTTGCATATTACTGGCCACAATACACTCCTATTACAGAACCAGCGGATTATGATGTTATGCTCTTTACTGTTTCTAAAAGCACTGGACATGCTGGTATCCGAATTGGGTAAATCCTTCTTTATAAAAGCTGACAATCATTTTAAATTTTTAATGCTCTATAGCGGTCTTCATATGCGCTGATCATAGACATCTCACTTATCAAATTCCGAGCCTAATCATAAACCTGTCTATACATTGGTCCAATTATTGCATCTATCAGTCAGATCACATGCTTGAAGCTACCCCAACTCGAGCGCAACCTTTCACCCCCGTGGGGACTGGATTCTTGGTTTTAACTCTTAGTAATGGTAAATGAAACAGAGAATAGGGTGTTGTTGGTTCGGCTAGGGGCCAAGGACCCTTTTCAAGTTGACTCGGGAACTTTTTTTCTGCTTTTGAGGATACCTAACTTTCCATTGTACAGCTATGAAGCAAGATGTGACCAACACTATCTGAATCCGGCTTGCAGGTGGGCTCTTGTTAAGGACAGTGAGGTGGCAAGGAAGATGGCAAAATTCATCGAGCTGAACACTATCGGGGTGTCGAAGGACTCCCAGCTTCGAGTTGCAAAGATCCTACGAACAGTGCGAGAAGGACATGAGATTGGCATGGATAAGTTTTTCGATTATGGCCGTCGACTTATGAGTGAGAGATGGGACAAGCTGAGGGAAGTCGTGAAGAGCAACGCCATCTTCAGCTTGCCGGAGTTCCCCTCTGAACACTGCAAATTTTTTGGTGACATGTGCACATCACATCCTGGTAACGAGCCATTTATAAGTTCATATTCGCATAGATATGGTTGTTCTTTTCTAATCTGATGAGGAAGGTGAATGGAACCCGTTTCCAGATCTAAAAACACGACAGAAACTGGAAATGTTTGACAATTTTGCCGCTTCAAGTTCAAACACTCTTGATTTAATTAACTGCGTTCTCCTGTTTGCAGCTTTTGCTTGGTTGAAATGTGAGGGGGAAATAGAAGACTGCGAGGCTTTGCTGAAGAGCCACAAAATCCTGACTCGCGGTGGGAAGCACTTCGGAGAAGACCCCAAGTATGTTAGGATCAGCATGTTGGATAGACATGAAGTTTTCGCCCTTTTCATCGAACGATTGTCTGCCATGAATTGATGAGTTCTGATTTTAAGTAGTTCTGCCTGCCTACGTGTTTTTTTTTTTTTTTTCGGGTCCCGAGGGAAAGCTAGAGGCTTACAAGAGTTACAGGTTTTCATTTTTTTGTGTAGCTGAAGGTAATCGAACAGCAGTATAAAAAAATGTTTTTTTTTCCAGGGGCTGTAATAAATACTGGTTAGTTCTCGAGGCTGTCATGGACTCGCTCCTCGATACTTGCACGAAGATGTCCCTCTAGGATTGGGCTTCATAAATGTTTTGAAAACTATCAATGCAGTTGAGTTTGAATGGACAAGTATAGGCTTGGCGGCCCATGATTTATGAAATGACGAGTGATAAGGGGAACTTTGGCCTTCTTTACATTGAAAGAATGAAACAGTGCAAATGGTCCGAACCTAATTCCAGGTTTTCATTTTGTTTTCCTATGACGGTACAAATGGTCTCTTAAAGAAAAAGAGAAAAAACACAAGTCCCTTGCTTTTTCGTTCATGGGTAAGACAAAACCTTATGTTCTGAATAGGGATGAAGAAAGAAAGGAAAAACAGGATACACTTAATCTTGAGATGTTCAAGATACAAGATTTATCATGAAAACTTGTCGCAAAAACAGAAAAAAAGATGAAAGGAGAGTGAGAATGGAAATTAAATTCCCAATTCTTGATTGTGGAAGGAAGAAATCTTTAAATTTTCTTGAGAGAGAAAATAGTTCTACAAAGAGAGAGAGCGAGAGAGAGAAGCAATGGGTTTTTGTTCCATTAGGGTCCAATCACCAGCTTATCTGCTTCAATGCCAAGGAACACTTTCCACATATGGATCAAGTATAGCTTGCCCTTAATAGTTACAACTGCGTTCTTCTTTTTTTATTACACCATAAATCATATCTTGGCATGGAACAGTTCCAGTTCAACTATTCAAACTAGTGCTTGGACATGGTGGAGCATGAATCCCACAAGACTGCTCAATTTCATTAATAAAAAACTACCAGAAGGATCAAATGGAAACAAAAGTACAAATATATCCAGATTCACCATACCTTGGGTATATCCTCCATGACATATTTGCCACTAGGCTTGAGATCTGCTAGCAAGGGAACTTCGTCACTAACCCTCTGAAAATCATCTAGTGTCAAATCAAGACCAGCAGACCTGCAAAAACCCACTCAATGAATAGGTGGCAGAAAGAGAATTCTTCCATTTATATATGGATAACATCACCATAGTTACTACCTTGCAATAGCAATCAAATGCAACACTGCATTGGTGGATCCCCGTAGAGCCATAACAATTACCATTGCATTCCTTAATGACTTCCTGGTAATTATATTCCGTGGCTTCAAATCCATTTTTAGGAGCTCCAAAAGATAATGCCCAGCATTATAGCACTCTAGCAATTTCATCTTGTCTTCAGCTGGTGTTGAAGAGCTATTCCACATACAAAAACGAAATAAAAAGCAAACAAGGAGAAATACACAAAAAAATTTAATAGAACTCTGAGCACATATTAAGCCCAAAATGGGATGTTATCAATTGAAGTCCATAAAGATACCGAAGTGTGACTGATGATACCTCCCAGGAAGTGACATACCCATCACTTCAATAGCAGAAGCCATGGTATTAGCTGTATACATTCCTCCACAAGCCCCTGCTCCAGGACAAGAATTCTGAATAACATTCATTCTCTGTTCGTCAGTGATGGAACCGCTAACATACCCTCCATATGCCTACAAATTATGAAAGAATACTCAAAGCATGTTACCAGTCACCAGTTTTGTTCTTTGCTTCACAAGAAACTACAGATAAAGTACCACAGACACCCTCCATAAAATAATACATATCTTCACAGTTCCTAAGAGGTCAGCACCTACATTTCCATGAGCAGTAAGTATTTTGAACTGAGTAAATTGGTGATTTGTAAGTATTTCGGACTGAGCAAATTGCTGATTGAGTCAGCTTAACTCTCAGATATATGCGTTATCAGAACACACATAACTACAGGATAATAACTGCAAACCTAGTTCCTAAACTAGAAGAGAAGGAACAATATGTCCCACAATCACATCTAAAAAGATTTACTATTACATATTTTTTGAAAGTCAAAAGACAGGCTTTTGGTTTTCTCCACTAAGTTGAGCATTGACAGAGAAATAGAGATCAGCATACCTGAAAAGCCGAGACTATATCATAGGTGTGGCCTTTATCGACTAATTTTTTATAACATTCTTAGCATAAATGAATTGTTCATGAAGAGAGGAGAAGCTGAAGAAAGGTTACTTAAGAGACAGCCTTTCTGTTATGCTCCTCAACCTGTCATTTTACTGTTGACACTTCCAACTGTATTAGAAAGTTTCTAGTAGAGTAAAACCATGCAAGGTGGGAGAAATGGGCAGGTCAATCTGCACACAAGGTTGTAGGATGGATGTCTTGTTTGCTCCAACAACCTTTAGTCCCTGCCTAAAACCACAATTTGCCCACCACATTTCAACAACACCCCAGCAGACCAATATAATGCTCAGCCGCTCCCACTCTCCTATGTTAATTCCCATTACTGGGCAATCCTTCATAAAATATCTCCTGTTATTCAGCTTTCTGGTTTCTCTCGCTTTACATCTCTGCTTTTTTATGACAATTGGAAATTTTGGAACTGGAATACGGTTAGCATGAATCTGTGACAGCAAATGGATTCTTTAAACACAATAGGAAATAGTTAATTACAGGGAAGCGATCAGAGAATCTTAACATGTCTACCAAATGAAAGAGAGTTTCCAATAGAGAAAAGCAGGACAATACAAAGTCTTGTAAAATAGTTCTATCCCAGGACCTTGGTGTTAAAAGTTACTGAAAAAGTGCAAAACAGGGACAGTGGTTATGTTTAACCTGACATAAGATATGAATTCTTTAGACATAGGTATAACTAGAAGTTACCAGAGAACCTTTGCCATGTTAAAAGAGTTTAGACGTCCAATCAAGGAAAGCAGGAAACACAGCCAACTCACAGAAATAGTTTTATTCCCAGATTCTTGGGTGTTAATTGTTACTGAAGAAAGAGGGTGCACTAGTAAGTAGTACAAACATACATCAGTTCACCCGATTCATATCTGTGAAGAATGTTCAAGCATAAAAAAGCAGGCACTTCAAGCATCCAAGGTAGTTTTGAAGGCTCTTTCTCGTCATTTAAAAAAAATAATAGTAATGAATCATACTTTTAAAAGCCTAGTAAGAAGTCAAGAGCTTATTTTACTCAAACTCCCATTTCTTTGATTTTTCTTAAAAATCTCTGGATCCTTTTTGTTATAGACCATAGATTAAAAACATGGAAACTCTTACTTGCCTGGAGACTTATTGCCCGCACCATACATAAAAATATTCCCATGGTGTCTTTTAAAAAGGAGAATTCTTACTTGAGACCGGTTGCAGTTGAGAAGTATAAATTGTTCTTGTGAAAGAATGAGTTTTAGGGTTTTGGAGAAGGATGAGGAGAAAGAGAGAAGAGATGGAGAAACCAAAGTCTCAAAATAACTCCGTGTGGAGGTCGAGCTCGAACCCCAATGTTATTTATAGGGGTTATGATTTAAAAATTACAGAAATACCCCTATCACTTAAAAAACACGTAATCCCTTATATCTCCCTACATACTTGTCCAAATTACATAAAAATTGAACTAGAGATAAAACAAAGTGAATAGAGTATAGTGTAGTTGCTAGACTTTGTGGAGAACATGAAATGATGAAATTGCCCTTCATTTGATTTTCTAACAGTTCTAAGTTCTGTGGTTTGGTGACTGAGTCAATTGATCACTCCTTGTTGCTTTGTTCATTTGCTAATGAGGTCTGGAAATCATTTCTGAGAAGGTCTAGGCTTCACAGGTCTAGGCTTCACATAGGTATGCTATGCCTTCCTCTCAGAATTCATTTACAATGGCTTTCATCATACTTCTACCCAAGCTGGGTATTTTATTGTGACACATAGCGTTAGTGGTTGTGTCTTGGTGCCTAGGTTGGAAAGGAACAATCTCACGTGGTCTAAAAGATCAGGTTCAATTGGAGAAGTAACTGAGAAGGCTGTGCAGTTGATTCATGATTTTCATGAGTGCTGTGGCCACTATAAGGCAAAATTGGAAAACACTTGCCTCCTGCTCTCCCCTCTAAGACCAGTTATTTTATCATCTTAGGCCCCTCTCTCAGATAGTTAAGATTGTAGCTGTCTTCGGAATCTAGGTCCTTCTGGGTATGTTAGAGTCATCTAGGATCACAACAGCGTCTCTTTTTATCCATTTCCCTTGGATTTTCAGGCTCTACTTCTGCCAAGGTGCATGGCCTTTTAAATGGTCTGAAGATCTATCAACTGCATTTCTCAGATCCAGCGGTAGCGGAGGGGAATTTAACACAGCCATATCTTTGGGCTAAGGGTGAAAACAAGTACATGTGGAGGTTTGATCAGCAGTTCATCCAAATTGAGAAATAAGCTAGGTCAATACAGATTGAACAGTCTCACATTCCCATTAGGCAAAATAAGCAGCGGATCATTTTGCTAAGTTGGGGAATTCTCAGCAGAATTTAGCTCTTTCTACAAAGTCTGGCTAAGTCTATTTTTCAATTCTGTGTTGTTTGACAGCCTCTTGTTGGCTTGTTTTATTCTTTTTTGCTAGTGGGCTCCTTGCCCTTGCTGTTTTTCTTTTTTCTTAATAAAATCTTCAACTTTTCAAAAAAAAAAAAAAAAAAAGGAAAGGAAAGGAAACTCAGTTTGGTTTCTTATGGATGCAAATTAACTTCAAGATCAGGTTAATATATATGCCGATCCATAGATAGACACAGCATATTAAGCAAGGGATACACATTTAGCTATTAATAATTACTAAAGAGCAGATATTTGAAAATATTACAATAAGAGCTTTTATTGAAAAAAATCACAAACATGCATCTAATTAGGGTTTTTACAGTTTGAAAAATATCACACTATCGATGTATGACTCTTAATATCTAGTTGCAAAATTTTGATAAACCTATGAAGATACTAATAGATCAAATGAAAAATAAAATGACAAAATTGGTTTATGATATATAAATAACTTGGCTGCTCCCAATTCTTGTGTTAACTCAGATCAACTATTTTATAGTCAGTTCCTAAACTCAGTGAGCCAACTAAAAAATTGTTTATGAAACAAGTTTAGTGAAAGTCACTTGGTTTTCTGCTGATCTGTCTTGGGCAAGTCAGAGAGACTTGGACTGATTTTCAGACCAAAGGGATAGACTGAATAATTAGGATCTTGAACAAAAAAATACATGGAAGAAAGTTCAGATATATTGCATATTACATACCTTGATATAGGGATCTCAGTAGATCTCCTTGAGATGCTATGAGTGAATTGCATATCCATAAAACAAGAGATGGAACTCTAGCCTTAAAATCTGAAAACTACAATCAACTGCGGGTGATTGATAACCCATGGATCAAAGACTTACATGTAAGATTGTTTGGTAGAATACCCAACTTCAACATCCTCTCATAAAGTTCTAATGACTTTTTTACATTGCCATTCTCACAAAAGACTTGTATAAGAGCATTATAACTTCCTGTATCATGAAAATGAAAACTCTCAGAAAAGTAATTCAAAAGGTACTCTGCTTTCCCAACATCCATCTGTTTGCAAAAGCCATTAACCAAATCTGTACAAATCACAGAATCTGGAGTAACACCTAACTCAGCCATCTCCTTCATCAGCTCTTCTCCTTCAGTACATCTTCCCAATCGACATAAACACCCTATAAGAGCCCTATAAATGGCCAAATCAGGTCTGATATCTTTCTCATTCATCTCACTCTTCAATGCAAAAGCCTCAATTACATTATCGCATCTGCAAAAAGATTCAATTAACATATTGTAGACCATCAAATTGGGCTGGTATGCATTTTGCAGCATTCTATTGAAGATACTTTTTGCTGCATTTGGCTTATCCCCTTCGCACAGACAACTCAACAGATATGAATAAACATAATTTGAGATAGGCACCCCAGATTTCCAGAGCTGATTGATTAAATTCACAGAAGAAACCAATCGGCCACATTTTCTGTGAACTTCGATAAGTTTAATACAAGTGAAACTATTGGGCATCAAACCACATCCAATCATCTCATATAATAAAGATCTGGATTCTCGTAACTTCCCTTGCTTGGAGTATCCAAGAATAAGTGAATGATATGGATGTTCATCGGGCTGATGACCTCTATGAATCATCCTGTGAAATAACAGATGAGCCTCTTTTAACTGCCCAGATTTACAGAGACCATTCACTAATGCTGTATAAGTAACCAGATCAGGTGTTACATCTCTCCTGTACATAATCTTGTAAAGGTAGAATGCATCATCCAGTCTACCTTTCTTGCAGTAGCTATCAATCAAAGTGTTGTAGGTCACCACATCTGGATTAAACCCTTTTTCTTCCATTTTCTCCAAGAAGTCTCTCACTTTAACCACATCACCTTCTTTGCATAATGCATGCGTTAGTATGTTAAAAGTGTAAGAATTCAAAGAGACACCAATTATCTCCATCTCCTTAAAAATATCCCAACACAAAGCAACTGAATTAGTCTTTAGTGAGCCGCTTAAAAGACAATTACAGGCGGTAATATTAGGAACAAAACCAATATTTATTATTTTTTTAAATGCCTTGTGCCCGTCTTTAGTATTCCCATTCTTGACATATGCCTTAATAAGCATGTCAAGTACAGCAGGGTTTGAGTTACAGTCCTCACTCGAAGCTATCAGGTTGTCTAAAATGTCCAAATTCTGGGACTTGCGTACTAACTCTGATAACAGACTCATTGCCAGTGAAAATTCGCGAGACCACGCCAAGATGTGGACTAGGATACAGTAGTTTTGAGTGTCGGGACAACGACCCGCTCTATTTTTAGCGTAATCAAAGAAAGCAAGAGCTGTGAGAGGATCCGACTGCAGTCTGAGCAAGATTTGAGAGATCTGAGGAGAACCCAGAAGCGCAAAGAGGTGAGCTTGTTCTTCAAGGATTGAACTTTTATCCTCCCCAGTCTTCTGTTTAAGCGAGGAGCAGATACGGCTGACTACACTTGATAACTGAGATTGGGGGAGGAAGGGGGAGAGGAGATTGGAAATTGATGTTTTGGCTCCTTGTGTCTGGGCTTGAAGAGCCGGAGAATGGAAGGCTCTGGGAAGAAAAATGAGGTTTTGGACGACGGGCCTCGGTTGCGAAAGGAGAGAAGTAATAAAACTTCGATGCATCTGTTGCAGAGAAATTTACCTGTTCTTGGCGTTAAATTTATCGTGGAGGAGGATGGCGATCCGCAAGGTTCAATACAGAGAGAATGCCTCCAATGCTCCCTGAACCAACTGACCATGGCTAGCTGCCCAATCCATCAAGCAACACTGCAAGTTTCAGAAAAACGAATTAAACAAACCGAGTCGGTTTGAGCGGGTCAAGCTTGGTTAGTTTTCGGCTCGGCTCGATGCTCTTTCATCATTTTTCCCATCTATGAAGGCTGTTTAAGTCATTTTAAAAACAGAGTCTGGGATGGTTTTTTGGCGGATATAAAATGAAAATCAACCACTTGCAAAGTTGCAAGGATACAGAAACCAGATGAATCAACCAATGGAATCCAGTAACAGTCCAAGTTTTAAGAATCTTACCAAATCAAAAGCAATTTCAAAGGCATATTAAGCTTTCGGTGACCGGAAAATGCGAAGTTCTCCTGCTTTTTGAGATCCTATAATTCGCTTTGATCCTAATCAAATCTAATTCCCAGTCCCATTAAAAGTAATTTGTATATCATTTACTTTCGGTTTCTGGTTCGCATTGCTGACATTTCTTCGAATGCGTCATAACTTGTGACATACGCTTACGCTTCCTCGGTTGAGTTATCATATCAATGGGGTCATGGAGCTCTATAGAATTTCATCTAGCCCACGTGAAAACTGAAAATGGGTAAAAAGGCTGCATAAATTATATATAAGAGCCTGTTCCATAGCTCATTACAACCATGTTTTTGAAAACCAGAGTTCTAATGGCGGGTGAAACTTCTCCTTAGCCTTTCTGCGGTCTCGGAGCCCCGTGTTTGATGTTATCATTTGTGGGATAATCAGGTAAGACGACTCGGAAACCTCAACTTCGAGTTTGCTTGAGATTTGTGGCTTCTTTTTACACTTCGTTGCCCAGTCTACTTGTAGTTCCTCTCGTATACAAATGTATTTCTCTGGGGTCTTCGTTTATGCTGGAATCATTTGGGAAATGAATTTCATATTCGTCGGACGAGAGAAAGTTGCTGTTTATTTATGATTTCAGATTTCTCTCGGTGCTTCTTTTGAATTTCTTCTAACTTTACGAAAGCTTTTTCCTCTCCGAGATGGTTTAAAATAAAGTTGCTGCTTATGTTACCTTAACTCAGAGCCGGGAGGCGATGAAGGTTTGAAGCAATTCAGACATAGGATCATCTCACAAAATCTTTTCTGCTCCTGTTTTGGGTTGTCATGTATCTCCATCTTGCTATGGCAAAAGATTGGAGAAGATCGCGTTTTGTTCTTTGGTAAAATGTCATCTCTGTTTTGCTGTGGCATTGCTTACAGGGTTGGCCTTCAAGAACGCCGCCAATATTTGATCTTACAAGTGATATCACTTCTTTCTACCGAATAAATGAAATTTTCTAGCATTGCACTTGGGTCCCAGCAGTGCGCTAGCGGCAAGTCCTTCCTGTAGAATGTACAAGTTGTGGGAATGGATTTCAGCTTCAAATATTGAGTTCTTAAGGTTCTAGCCATTTCTGAGATTTAAATTTTGGTGGGCGTGATTTCGGTCATTGGCATGGTTCATTGGATGGATTTTTCTAAACCGACGACCTAACAACTTCAACACACAGACCTCTTATGTTCTAGATCTTAATTTTCCTGGTAACAGTGTCCTTGAAAATACAGGATTTTGTTTAACCGGTTTGATCATTTATTTGTCTTTCTCTCACCTACAGAGCTTTCTGATTTTCAAGATAGAGGCTCCGGACCCAGCAAATAGGAGATGGAACAAGAAAGCAGTTTGATATGCAAGAAACTAAAGTTCATGACTTCATTGCAACAGGTATGCATGGTTTACTGCAAGAACGAGCACAATATGATGAACGTAAAGTGAGCAACAATTTGTGTAGGTAGGAGATATACCAAAACAAAATAAATCATTGAGATCTTGAATATTGTTACAGCCATTTTGTTGTTGCTGCTATAAAAATCCTTCAAATTTGTGTTCTTAACTCCTCTCTGTTTAACTTGGCTATTTGAAGAAAAAATTGTGCATCTGAAAGAAACGCATAATCCCATCATGTTCATAATCTTTTGTATTTTATCATTATGTCCGTCTCCTTGTACAGGATAATCCTCGTCCCTTGGGTTTGATGTTGAGAAAAACACCTTCATTCTTGAGCCTCTTGGAAACCAAGCTCTCCTATGAAAGAATTTCATGTACTGAGCCTAGAAAGAAGGAGAGATACAGTGTCATTGCTCAAGGGATTAATAAGAAGATAAAGGCCTCTAATTTTTCAGCCTCACTCCTACAAATTGGTTCATGGGAGGTAGTACTATTAACATCTCATTTGAATTAATGATTTACCAGATCTTTGCTATGAAGAAAGAGTTTGTTTTAAAATTTCATAATGGTAGAGTATCTTCAATCAATTAAAATGTTGAGCACCATTTTAATGTTTTGCTTAGAATAATATTCTTCAGCTGCATGCTTTTCAATGTTGACCCTTGATTGCCGATTAGGTTCTGCTGCCACCTGGTCTTCTATTATATTTATTTGTTTAGACAGTTTCAAACCGCATGGATTTTTATTGTCTTTTATTTACTTTTTTTCATTTTTTTTGGTTTGCTGTAACTCTTTTGCAGCGAGTCTCCAGATATGAAGGGCAACTGGTGGCCAAGTGTTACTATGCAAAGAAAAAACTTGTCTGGGAGTTCCTGGATCAGGGACTGAAGAACAAAGTGGAGTTTTTGTGGTCTGATATTGCTTCACTGAAAGCAACTTTTGATGTAAATAAACCAGACACACTCGAGATTGAGGTATTATTGTCTATCTTTCAGATGAAATCAATTTTATATCCAAAGAAATTTAATCCCTCTGCCTCGAAGCTGATGTGTTCATTTTCATCTCAGGTTTTTCTCTGTAACTGGCCAAATAATCATTCAAATTTTTGCAGTTGTTAGCCCAGCCCTATTTCTTCAAAGAGACAAACCCACAACCAAGGAAACATACTTTATGGAAAACTACTGATGATTTTACTAATGGACAGGCATCCATTTGTAGGTAAGAACTGCTTCTAATTGAGACCCCTTCTTTTACATTTGCTGTTCTCTTCACCGGCTTACAGATCATAAGCCATTTTATTCACCAGCACCAGATTGTAAGGAATTCTAGTAACCTAAACTAAATGAAAGATTAAAAGTCAATTGAAGACGCCTCATCATGTATAATGGTCCTCGTTTTTTGTTTCTTCTTTTTCATTGGCCTCTTCCTTTTTGGCATTATGCTTATTCATTTTGTTACTAGTGATACTTGGGTTCTTGAAGAAGATTTCGAATTCTAATAGACTGTTTCGTACTCTTAAACAACTCTTGCAATGAAAAACTATTTGGTCTTTTGAACAAACTGTTAGTACCATGCCTCTGTGGTCCACATATTTAAATGAGGAAAAGAAGGCTGAGGGATTTATCCAATATCCTTTGTCTTGGAGCGTTACCTTCTTTTTCTGTTTTTTCGTAAAGTAATTTGGACCCTGTTTTGGACATAATAAAGACCTTAAAGTGTTTCTTTATAACTTACTGTTTCAGCAGAATTGTATCACTAAAAGATGAAAAGTGGTACATGGACCTGCTTTGAACACCTGATAGTGATTTATATAGATGCTAATCATATGAAACTTGCAGTAGCATGAATTTGAGGTTTGGATCTTGACTCCCATGTTGGTTGGACTTATCTCAGTGACCAAAACTGGAGCAAATGGATAACTACTTGAAAATACTAATCTAACAACAACTAAGGCTCTTTCTGATCCTCATTTTAGTAATACATTAATCTCTCGATGTTCTATTGAAGTTTTCTGTCATCACACACCTCTGTTCTTGCATTGTAATGTACTGTTTTGATGTCAGGAGGCACTTTCTCCAATTCCCTCAAGGTGGTCTGCAAAAGCACTATGAGAAGCTTCTAAGGTCTGACAGCAGGCTTTCATTGCTCAGCAAGAAATCTTTCCCTTCGTCGGACTCGCCATTCTTTAGCCCTAATGTTATACAACAATTTCAAAGTTCACCTTCTTATCAGTCATTTTTGTTTGGAGGGAAGAACTTGAATGATCTTAAACTGCCATTTGAGAAAGAAGCAAGCAGTGACTACACAGAGCTGTTGCATGACTCTGTCTCTAGAACTTTCTCAGTTCTTCAGCATCCTGTTTCGCGCTCTCTTAGAACTTCTTCAGGCTCAGGTACTCCCTCACCTCTCCTCTCTGTTTCTCTCTCGGATCTTGTTATAGGAACAATGAATGGATGAGTGCTCGAAATGCCCGCTTGCTAGAGTTACTAAATGCTGTGGAGTGCAGTAAAAGAGCAGTCATTCATTGGTTCAATGAAAGAACGCCAGTTAAAACTTCTGGCCAATTTACGCTCCATTAATGGCATTAGTCGTGCAGATTAGATTATTTCTGGAATTTGACTCCTGCTCTGATACTCCGTTTTCTGATGTTTTATTTCCAGTCTGCCATAAACAATGTGCAACAGACATCTTTTTAAGAGCCATTAATTTCTTCTGTATGTGCCAGTGATCAACTTGCCTCCAGTTAAAGAGAAGCTGGAAGGGGACTTCAATCAGCAGTACTGGAGCAAAGCTCCATTCTTGCCGGCAAGATTGACAAGGATCTCCAATCTAACCACGATGGCTCCTGTACCAAGAATGATTCCTTCTGAGGTGTCCCTGACACAGGATAATAGCATGTTTGGATCTAAGATTAGCTTCCCATGCACTGAAGGAGGAGAAATAGACAACAATCCAGGGAAGGTCAATCACTGTCTGGATTATGATTGCTCTGGCATTTGTTCCAAATCATTTTGTCAGATTTTAGAAGCGCCAGCTAACCAGACTTTTATGCTTCCAGTGAGTGATCAAAGTGAGATGGACAGAACAAATGTTATGGGTTTTCATATCCTCAACAGGAATAAAAATTTTGAGCAACTGGGCTGACCTATCGGTAAATATTTCTACTGCATCATAGCTTTGCTGCTGCCTTCTGTATGAACAGTCCAGATCTGATGGTCCTGAAGGAGGTCAGAGGATTTTGTTAAAATGGACATGAGCGGAAAGGTTGTTTCTTATTATGATGCCTTTGCATTTGCTTCCTTCTGATTTCTGATGATGAATGCCAGTTAAACTCATGGTTCAGCATTTGTCTAATTCAAACAAGACCAATAATATATATATATGACACTTGAAATAGCAGTTACTAACCCGCGCTCTACGTTTTACCTAATAAACTGGTTGAGTTTGATCTGGAGCAGGAGCTAGAGAAAGAAGAGATCTGCTTCTCCCATGTAGCAGCAGCACCTCAGTTGGAATCGCTTTGGTTAATGTCAGAACTGAAAGCTTCCCCAAGAGCTAAAAACGTTGTAGGCCTGGGATTTAAAGCAGCTAGAAACTAACTCAGGGCCCTGAATCAATGGAAGCCATGAAAAACCCTGTTCCCCAAACAAACTAGTTGAGATGATGGCGATCTTCATTTATGGAACGACAAAAAGGCAAATAAATACGGAATTTGCTAAAAACGCCAAGCTGAACAAACGGACTTAAAAATACTTTTTTCTTCCAACTTAAATGCTAACAACACTAGAAATTAAACGGAGGCAAAAATACTTTTTTGTTGAAAGCACAAATAAATCTAAAAACTATAAAATAAAAATATACATTTCTTAAAATAAGTTGAATAGACACTATGAACATTGTGAATATAAAGATATTACATTTATTAGTTGACAGAAGAGGTTTCCTAAGTGGTTAATTATTTTAAAATATTTTGGAATCAATTTAACATTGTATCAGAGTAAAGTTCTCATATGTGGGTATTCATCCAAATTATTCACGTGAGGGCCTCTATCCAAATTATACACATGCATACATGTGAGGGGGATTGTTAAGGATACTCCCAAATACATTAGTGAGTATAAAGATCTTGTATTTATTAATTAGCAGAAAATGGTTCCTAAGTGGCTAATCATTTTAGAATATTTATGATTTAAATTAAAAAAATTTAACTTCAACTAAGCATTTTGGGGTGGGCCTGGACTTAATGTAAACAATTATCAAAATCATATGGAGATCTTTACTATCCTTAAACTACATTCTAGTTAGATCCTCACCGAACAGTGACGCAGCCAGATGAGGCAATGAAACGCCAACCTCCCCACAATGGACAACAAGTCTGCGACAAACTCAAGTGCATCGCACGTGCAATTCGAATACGTGTGGACTCCATTGTGGGCCCTCTCCCTTCGTTTAGTCCCTTTCATTGGGTAAGAGTGGTTGAGGGGAATTTTTGTAGGAAACGTAGGGTTTAGGGTTTAGGGTTTTTGAAAACTCAAGCATGCGTCTAGGGTCAGTTTCAACCATTTATTTAATATGTACAGGGTTAGAGCAACATGGCGATGTGGTCCATCTGCAGTCTAATCAAGTCTGACGGGAGAATCCTAACCGTCCATCCAGTATGCTACTACTGGAAGTGTGTTTTTAGTCAAAAAGGGATGGCTGGATTAGTACAATCAGGGCTTCTAGTGGGGTAGAAAGATTCTAGAACGGGCTCCACCTTCTGTATGATTTGGACCAATGATTGGACCCTCCAACTTTTCCAATTTAGCAGAATTACACGGTGAGAGAAGACTTGAATTAGGGTTTACCTCTTTCTCCCTGGTTTTGGAGAGCAAAAAAAAGGAGCCAGAAAGCATCGCTTTGCCTGCCTTTCTGTAGGTCAAAGAAAGCCTTGTTGGTGAAACCCTGTAGGCAAGCAGCAGTAAGATAGTCGAGAGAATACAGAAAGCAAATAGAGAGAGATCAGACAGGAAAATAATTAAAGCCTGTAGATGCCACCAGTTCATTCACGAGAGGCTTCTATGAGTACACATAATAAGATGGCTCTCAAGAAAACCTAAATCCAAGCATGATCTCTTCCGAAAATGAATGTTTCAAAAAGCCTACGTGATCCCAAGTCTAGGAACTGATGGATTAGCTTCCTGTGTGTTAAGAATCAGAATCTTGTGAATTGGTGGAGAGAATGATGCTTGCGCCCTTTGGTTTCACGTTCACGGCCCCACTGGGTTTGTCTTACAGGTCCCATTGACATGAAAGCAAGGTGTAAAACTCCAAAAAAGCAGATGAAAAAAACTTTTTATCTCTTCTGCTAACTATTCGCACTAGCAGGAGTTTTTTTCACGGCTACTTACAGTAGAAGCTCACCCATTGACACGAAAAATACAGTCAATCTACGTTTGCTTCTAAAAGATGTCAAGGATTTCGATATTTTAAGAAAGAGAGAGAGAGAGAGACTGTGCATAAGATAAAGTGGAAGTCGACTCTTCGTTTGTTTAATGAAAGCATTTCGGCTAATAACCAATAAAGACACTTCTAATCATTGAACCACATTGCTAATTAATAGTTAACTTAATTAGGTTCCACACGCGGCGTTTTGCTGGAAAAAAAAGAATCCTTCCAAGGCATGCTTAGATCACACGAGCCCTTGGAAGTGGAGGAAAAAGAGGAAATAATAAAGGGCCATGGCCAGACTAAAGCCTGCTATGAGTATAGTTTTGATATAAAACGAGGAAAGTATAAATTCTAGTATGGCTTCCTTTTTTAAAGATTGGGTCTAATGATAACAGAATTATATGCGTCACAGGCTTATATGAATTTATTTGTTGGAGTCCCAAGTCGAGCACGTAAAGAAGATTCATGCACCTTCGCAGGGGAGATCATCGTTGATGATAGAAATCGTCTCTCTCCTTTTGAGATCATTGTTGATCTCACAAATCATGGCTAAATTTTCATTTTCTTTTCTATTCCAGGGATGGGAGTCATGGGCATGCAAGCAGTATTCTCGATATATATCAGACTCACATTTTGCTTAAAGAATCAGTCGGCAATCATTGTCTCTACATCTAAGATCAAGCTACTGGATTCCATATCAAATCTAAGAAGTTGATGTAGTTTAATTAATCTGAATCCCCTTTCATTGTGGTGGGTGGTATGTCAAGTAGATATATCCATTTCTTTAAAAATTGGGACCTCAATCAAGCTTCTTTCAGCTTCAATGACTATCTGAACTCCTTTTTTTGAATCATGTCGGCAATCAGGCATTATGTCTTAATTTATTATAAAAATAAAAAATAAATGCTTTAAAACAGTAAGCTTTTATAAAAAATAAAAAATAAAAAAATTACTTTGTTAGAGATAGAAATGTCTACATGAGAGCTTGCCTAACCAGGTCTCAAATATAAGCCAATTGATGATGAAAATAACCCAACAATGCCTGAAGTTCTTGTCACTAAGGACTCTAGCTACTACATAACGAGTACTCCTCCAGACAGTGCCTGTACTTGAGCCTTTTTACTGTGATTTTTTAACTTTTTATGTATGACATTTTTACTTTCAAATGTAGAGTCCAACTCTCTAAAAAATTCTCTCTGATCTGAGCCCACCCATGTGGCTATCTTTCACTTAGGGGAAGCATCTACGATTTGAAAAGTCCTTCTAAAACTAGGGCTACATCTAGCTGAAATGAAAAGATTGGATCAGTTCTGAAGCTTCAAGCTAGAAAGTCTAAAAGGTGAACTGGTAATAATTTTATAAAGGCAAATATGGTACTGGGTTGTGCAGTACTACTGCCTCTTCAACAAAAATCAACAAAGGGATCTGATGGAATTGTTCTTCGGATTTTAGCTGATCTTTGTTATATAAATTACTTCTCAAGGTACTGATCACTTCAATTCTAAATCCAATTCCAACAGTTCCTTGGGTATTTAAGATTGGGTTTTTGGGGTCCTTTGGATTTGTTAAGCTGATCAATAATTAATTTAAAACATTTGTATTATGTTTTATATAATTCTATAATGTCTGGTTTTATATGATAATGATACAAGTAAGTTTTTTTTTTTTTTTTTTTCCATTTGACTTTAACCTCTTAGACTTAAAACTCCAAGAAGCAAACCCTAGCTTTACTTTTTCCGGTCGGCTGAGGATCTGCTCTCGAATGGGCTACCGGTCAGTGTTATCCAGGTCGGCAGCACCCAAAATGAAAGATTTGGTTCATGTTCATGTCTTATTGGAGGGTCTCAGATGAAGTTTCTCTTGTATACTGTTACTGTTGTTCATTTATGACGAACAGTAATCTAGAACCAGAAGTACACAAGATATTGATTGTTTATTATTGTTGTTGTTATTGTTATTATTCAGGGAGGTTAACCATTAAGAAGAAACCAGTTAGATATAAATTGATCGAAGCTACAGAGATGGTGCTGATCTTGGGCCTTTCAGATACTGGATTAAGGCAACGAGTGGACAGCTTTCTGTTGGAGGAGACGACAATATCTCTAGCTCTGCTTCTCACAATCAGTGCATTTTCAATTCCATTTCTCCCTGTCCGTGCTCAAAAGTTGGTACAGAAACTTTCGTGACGATGACTTTGCTGTTACATAGAAGGGGAAATAGTTATACGTACACGGCACCGGATGCCATGAAGAAATTAATTTCTGTCTTCTCTACTTCAGGCTAGCCTAACTTGTTTTCTACTTCAATTTCGACTGCATGATTTGTTGATATATACTGTTTCAGTCTCGTAAGTTCAAGTACAAGTGTTGCAGAGTAAGGGACGACGAACACGAGTGATCCTCGTTTCAAAACGAAGAACGATAACGAATTTAAATCTATCTTTTTCTTTCCTTCTTTCTCCTTTTTAAAGAGCAAGCAAGCCCAAGTCTGGTCGCATTCATTTGTTAATATTTCCCATTGTCATCAGTCGATATTCATAGCTTAATTTCTTACAAACTGGGCAAGATCCAATAGTGGAATTCGTAATGAAAAAGCGATGCTTAGCCTGATGAGAAACCGTTAAGTCTCCTGGTGGTTGAATCGGGGAGAGTCGGCTTCACTTTTTCCTCAAGATATTACGCTTAAAGTTGTTGTGATGATTGATGAATAAGAATCTGCGTCGTAAATTTTGGGCGAAATTAAGGTGTTAATCTTCAATCTCCTCAAAGAGAAGAAAAGAGAAAGAGGGTCATGATCGATCTTCATCCCTGGTGGGTAACTGCAATTTTGGTGACTGAGGAGTCGCACCAGTCAAACCTCTGAGACCCAATTATGAACTGAATACTGCAGTTATCATTCTTATAAAAAGAATACGGTGTATTGTAGTATCAGGTATGAGCTTTGAGTTTTTTGTGATTCTCACGAGACGAGAAGTTGCAGGGGACATAAAGGAGATCGGTAAGGAGGATTATATATCACCCATGAAATAATTATATGTGCACTGTCACAGTCTTCCTTTTTGGTACCTCCAATTTTATTACCCTTGTCTTTTCCCTTCCATTCCTCCTCCATCACTAAATGCTCTTTGCCCCTCTCCTTCTCCTCCTTTGTTCCTCAGTTTGCAGGGCTCTCCTCCAATTAGGGTTCTTTTGTCTCTAGGAGTTTCCTACTTGACTGCTGCATTTTCCTTCTCTCAGTAATAAAATTCTCAGGAAATTCCGTGGCTATTCCTTCGATAACTACAGCTTCCACGATCGTAAGACCTCCTGAGAGCAGGTATTTCAAAGAGCTTAAAACAAGGGTCAAGGTACCGCATACTATTTCCCCCCCTGGTCGCAGGGCCTAGATCAGCAACAGGTAACCACATGGAGCTGCTCTTTTGCTTACACATGGGTGCGTGACGATAGATTGGTTTCTGTCAGGTCTCCATCAAGAAAACCAGAGAGCTCTGGATTTCAAGCTTTGATCTGGGCACTCTCCAAGTGGGTTTTCTTCGGAGGTGAGAATAATAGTTGCTACATGTCAATTTACTATTGTTCGACTAAAGAACAGTGATAGTAGCTCCACTTAGATCGTCCCGCAGGTGGCTTTCCCAAGAATAGACTGATCTAAAGTTATCGGTGCAACGAAATTGTATGATCTTAAAGGCTCAGCGAGTGGCAGAAAATTGTATAACATGAAGTTTGGCGTCCAAAATTGAAAAAAAGCTGCAATAAGCATCGGTGGGTTCTGGGTATTTTTGCTGTAGATGTAAAGCATGACCCGCTGGTTTTCTGAACCCTAAACCTAGTTGTTTGAGAAGCCCTTCCACCCGACACCTCGCCCTTTCGTCTTCGGCGTCCGACTTGAGCCAGCCTGCCCCTTCACCCCCCACCCCAAACCGAAAAAAAAAAAAAAAAAAAAAGTAGTGGCTAGAAGTGCCTCGTTTTTTTGCAGCACCCGCACTTCTTCATTGAAACTCGGTCTTTAGGAGGAATTAAAAGAAGAAAGAAAGAATCCGGAGTTAACAAAATGCAGGGAATACGTGCAGAGATGAGTGGTGATGGGTCTTGTGCCAGCTTTAAGATTATTGATGTTGTTATTGGTTTGTTGTTATGACATATCATTATCGTTATTACTTATAGTATCATCAGATCATCATCATCGTTTCTGTTGCAGTGATATGGCATCATCCAGCTCCTCCAATTCCCCGTGCGCGGCCTGCAAGTTTCTGAGGAGGAAATGCATGCCCGGTTGCATCTTTGCACCCTATTTTCCGCCAGAAGAGCCTCAGAAGTTCGCCAATGTTCACAAAATTTTCGGGGCAAGCAACGTGACGAAGCTCCTCAACGAGCTTCTCCCTCACCAGCGAGAAGATGCGGTTAATTCTCTGGCGTACGAGGCCGAGGCCAGGATGAAGGATCCCGTCTACGGATGCGTCGGTGCCATCTCAGTCCTTCAAAGACAAGTCCACCGGCTCCAGAAGGAACTCGATGCTGCAAACGCAGATCTGATAAGGTATGCTTGCAACGAAATCCCATCAGCCTTGCCACCCCAGCAGGCTTTGCCTCCCATGGCTCCTGTTCGGCAACGATCTTTTGAATTTGGTGGCAGGGGTAATGGCGGAGGTTCTATCTATCCTCCTGGTTTGCAACTTCCGTACCCACTACCATGGACTAATAACCCTACTGGAGATATGAATGCAAGAGGAGGAGGAGGAGGAGGAGGAGAAAACTAATAAGTGACAGTGAAACTGTCGGGATTTTTAGATATGGTATGCAAGTCTACCTCTAGTAATTTTCTCCTGATCAGTATCGATCTGTTCATGGTGTTCTGTGTGATTCTGTGTAGACTTAAAGAAAAAAAAAAGTTGTCATCGACTGGTTCTTGATAATTATATTTGTCATCAATTTCTTGTTTAGACTTAATTTTTTTTATTTATTGCTTCCCCTCCTCGATCTCAACAAATTCAATATTCTGCAACAATTTATTATGCTTGGACCTGAGGCTAGAGGTAAGGGAAGGCTTCAGAAGAGGTGCGTTCATCTTTCTGCTGTTGTAGCCTTTAGTGCATTTTCTGGGCTAGTGAAGGATTATATTCTTGTAGTTAGCATCTGAAGAGGATTCCGTAGCTATTGTCATAGTAACTTAGTGGCTTTAGTCTTCTTTTAAATCATAATATGCCCATGCTCCTCTTTTGCTAGCCTCTGCTCAAATCATATTTGCAGGACAACTTACACAGTCACAGTTATTCTCTACCTTTTCCTATATGAGCACTTTGTACTGGGTTTCCACAAATAATTTTTTTATGATCAGATTTTGTTCTCCATCAGCTCTCATGTATGTAATCCATAGTTTTCAGCCCAGAATCTAATAAGTTTTCTTGATAAGCTTCGTTTTTCATTCTAATGCCAACGGAAACAAGGAAGAGAAGAAAGTGTTGCTGTAAATACATCCTCAATCCCTTCTGCTCTTAAGATCTCTCGTCTTGTGTCCGATATATGATCATGATTCAAAATTGGCTTCTTACGTTGTTAGTATTATCAAGGTTGTCCATCTAGAAATTACTGCAAAATCATCAGTCCACCTTTAAATCCCTTTGTTTATCTATTGAGTTCTTGTATTTCATATCCAGCCCATCTTAATTCTTGTCATTAGATCTGAAAATTTCTACTTTTATGTTTTTCTCTTGCTAATTCTTATACAGTCACTAGATTTGATTAGATTTGTTATATTTGATCTTATATACATGTAAGAAACCTATGAAGAAATATATGAAAGCTCTTACTGTAAGAAGGCTGAGGGTTAATTTTAAAAAAAAAAAAAAACTTGAGCAGTGGTTATAAATAAAATCGGTGGGTATCCTACCTTGTTGCTGAGCAAAATGAAGCCACCCCATGAGACTTAAGGTATGTGTTTTTATCTCTATCCGTCTATACAGTTCTATTTTCCAGAATCCATGAACGAGTTGACCCATGTGAAGGTACCCTTTCGGAGAAGAGCTATTATTTGTCTTTGGCTCCTAATTTATTTTTCGCCTTTCTCCTCTCTGCAACTCTACTGTTCATTTGTCACCAACACTATTATTCAGTTCTCAGACCATACCTCACGAAGACATATCAAGTCATTTCCTTTAATTCTCTCTTTTTTTTTTTTTTTTCTTCTTTTTCTCTTTGCTCTCGCGGTCGTGTGGCAGTGAATTTCTGCATATCATAACATACATGAATGATGATGAGTCATATAGATGAATTTGCTTCACTCTTTGTTATCGGGTTTGGTTTCATGGATGCTCCATAAAAGAGTTCTTCAATATTGAATATCTCTGCTCTTGCTGTTTTGTTTTCCAAAAACAAAAATAGCTACATAATACTGACGTCATCTTCCGAAATAGAGAGAGACAACTGTAGCTTCTGCTAGATTTGACAGATCAATGGATCGATAATTTCCTTATTTTCATCGATCTTTCCCCCCTTCTGGCGTTTTTATCTCATTCCTGATTTTTGCTCAGTCCTCAGTTCTCATGTCCTTGTGTCTGTACAGATAATCCACCTTCGCCGAGCACGGGCTGAGCCTTGAAAGTAGAAAGCAGCCCGTCGCTCAAATCTTCCCCGCCAGAGCCTACCGATGAAAACGGATGGAAGAAAAAAAAGGAAAAGAAACACCAGGCTCTGCCATTGGCCCTTCCAGCGTCACATCCGTCAGTCACACAATTCCTCGGCAGCCAAAAGCCCCACTAGGCACTAGTCCACTACCGCTCTTCTTCTCCAAATCACAAAAAAGATCATCTCTCCGAAACTGTGAACGAAATCTCATGTAGAGATCTCAAACAATACCTCAGTGGGTTTTCCGCTTCGCTTTTCACTTGTCTGATCGTCAAAATGTACAAACTCGTCAAGATTCAAGGCATGGGATATGTTCAGAGTGCTATAAAAAATCAGGAAAAGTAGTCGCTCACAGAGACAACAGAATCAGAGGGACCCATCGCTCCTCTGTGACTGCACTTGTACTTGTCTCCTTGTCTTCTCCTTTCTCTAGAGCATGCCAATATGCCAACTCGTTCCCATGTACAATGAAAAGCAGAGGTATAGGCGTGTAGCAGTTTTGGGACTGGCGATGATCAAGTTTACAAGTTTTTCAATTGAAAAAAACTCCAAATATTTGGTTTTTGCAGTCGTACTACTCTTCCTGCAGCTTTCATAGACTCATAAATAGCCAGTACTTGAATCTGTAACGTCTTCCGCCTTCTCTTTTTCCTTTGAGCCTTTTCCCTTTCCCCATTTCACCTTTCTCGTCCGCAGTTGCGCTCAACCCATTTGAAGTTTTTAACCGTCTGCAACTCCACGGTGCAAGTTTCCTTTCAGATCTCCATCATTCTGCAGAATTGTCGGCTTTACAATCTGATCATCTTTCTGTTTATTCTCTTTGGATGTTTGTTTCAAGTCAAACACCACTAGAACTCTTGTAATTAATTCAAGTAGCAGTACATATTTGACCTTGATATTAATCAGTAAAAATTATTTGAAAAAAGCACTTCATACATAACTATCAACTCCTCATCTCACTGTGGCTTATGCTTATCCCTGGGAAAAGAATAAGAAGGTGCAGAACCTCATCTGCTGCAGTGAAACTGATCCTGGCAAAATACTGTTTCACAGTTCACACAAACTCAAAAACTCAAACAATCTACAGTACAATCGGATTCATCTTTGTTTATGAGAATCTCACCGTTGAAGACAACGGAAAGGAAACTGCACAGAGAGCTATAGCTTAGCATACAGCGTAATGGCTGAGAACTTGGTATCAGAAAAGAAGGGCTGTCAGTTGCAGTAATGCTAACAACTGAAGGAGGTTTAGGTTGCAGCCTTGAAGCCATGTAAATCAGACATTAGAAACGTCAGGGATGTGCTTTTTAATTTTTACTTTTTAACTTGTTTATTTAGAATCACATGGATCAATGTGACCTAGCAAATTTAATATATGGGATCTCCTGTACCATTTCTTGGACCAATCACCTCAAGGTTAGTGACCAGTGATGGGTGTATTGGGACTCTTAAGGCCAATTAAGTATCATGTCTTAGATCATATTACTCACCTTAGTACTGCTCAGTAGGGGAAGGTATGGGAACCCTACAAACTTGTAACTAGGAATTAAGAATGTCCTACATGTACCCTTTTCAAAAAAATTATTGGACACCCAGTTACTCGTTAGTTTATAACACTTATGGTGTGCCTAAGCTAACTCTCTTTAAACATTAGGGGTAGGTAACTGGCTCTGGGTCGTCACCTTTCTCTGAATATTTAAAAGACAGATTCTGAAAATTCATTAAGAAGGTCACCTTCCTGCATCAGTGCTTAGCTTTACAGTAAACCTCCCTTGTCCCTAGGGTTTCAAGTCTTTTTACTAGTCCTAGGTTATTGTTGCTGTTTCAGAATTTTTTTTTAATTAAAAACCTGGTCATAACATGGGGTTTGGACACGTGGATAGATGTACACTTAAACCGTGATTAAGAAAAAATTAAGTTACCTGCCTAATGTTAGATTAAGATGAGGCCATTGTCGAGCGGTTTGCCTATCCATTTCTAGTCTTTTCACCAAAGTATTATGTCGTATTAAGTTATACTTCAGTTTAATATCACTTTTTAAGGTTTTATCCTTATCCTGGAAGCGAAGCGCCTGGTTTTAAGAAGCTATTTCAATGGTGAATTCTCGTCCAGAACCATTGTAGGGATAAAGAAGCATACAATCCGATGATTCCAAATGTATAGTTGATGATAAACAGAGAATAGATTCGCCATTCTTGTCTGGTTCTGGTTTCATGGACGGAAGAGCCGCTTTCGGTTTATGGTGGTGATCAGAGATTGCCGACTTCGCCGACAAAAAGGTCCATCAGAAGAAGATGTGAGTGGCGGTGAGAGGGGTGGGAGCAGGAAAGACAAGGTTAGATCATCCGGCTGTAGGGTCAGATGTCTCGATCTGTCGCCTCGGCCAAATTTTCAGCTGTGACATGAGGTTTAATTTGCTTAAGGGAGACATAAAGCTTGGAATTTTTACTCTGGGTTTAGCTAAAGGACACTCGCTTGAGGGTCCCATGCAAGTACTTCCTTTGCAATTTTCTGCGAACCGATTTGAGATCGTCACGAGCATTCCTATTGATTGAGCTTATATTTCTTTAATTTTTTATTTATCACAAATAATTTTATATTAATTTAATTTTCATAATTTGAAACTTAAATTTTATTTGGCAAGTAGTTCAGAGCCTTTACATGGGCCAAGAACTTAAAAGGGGCCTCTTATTGGACCCACTTGTTGTGTCGGTCCAAAGGGCTTCTTGGACCCTTATTTGCATGCGAGGGGGCTCACCCTCCCACAAACCAACAGAAAGGTGTCAAGAAAGGCCTCCGCAGTCCCGCATGAGTTGTGCTCCATGCAGACATCCACGCCCAAGTAGCTCGCCACGTGGCCTCCCTATCCCACCTGCCAATCTCCTTTCTCTCTTTTAAAAAACGTTCACCCTGTCTACGCCTCAGGCCTCGTATTTCCTCGTTACAGTCGATCTGCATTCTACTCTATCCATCCAAGCTCGAGAAAGATGGCTGAACATCAGCAGCAACACCACCATCCGAGCCGCCAGGCCGGCGAAAGCCTCAAGGGTATGTTGCCGGAGAAGGGCCCTTCCTCCTCTCAGGTGATCGCGGTGATCACCCTCTTTCCCGTTGGCGGCATCCTCCTCACCCTCTCCGGCCTCACGCTCACCGCTAGCGTGATAGGCCTCCTCCTGGCCATCCCCATTTTCCTCCTCTTCAGCCCGGTGCTGGTACCGGCAGCTATTGTGATTTCCCTGGCCGTCACTGGCTTCCTGGCTTCGGGCGCTTTCGGCATCACTGGACTCTCTTCCCTCTCCTGGATCGTCAGTTACTTCAGAGGAGCGCGAGCGAAGATGCCCGAGCAGCTCGAGCACGCGAAGCGCCGGATGGCTGAGGCGACGGGGCAGCGGACCAAGGATATGGGACTGACCGTACCGAGCAAGGCGCATGAAGGAGGCAGGGGCGGACACGAGGAGAGGAGGACATGAGACAGCAATGCATAGCGGCTGCAATAAGGGAGATGGGTTTGATTCTAGGTACTGTTTAGGGTCTGTCGTGGGCGAGAGAGTTCAGTTGCCAGTGATCGACTGATCTGGGTTTATATGCGTCCCGGCTACTTTGTAGAAGTGTCTTTGGTTTTTATTCGTCCTGTCCTTTTTCTCTTCCGTCAGTATATATTAGTAACTATATTAGTTCAGAGTCATGGTGGTTGGAGTTTTAAGTTTATATTGGTCTGTAATGTTCTTCTTATTATAATCTTTGTCGTATTTTCTGTAGATACTATTGAGGCTTTTGTTAGCATTAATAGTATGTTCATAGAATCTAGTCCCAGGAACCTGAAAATGGGTTTTCATCACCTAAATGCAGCGACGCAGAGCAAAGAATCAATTGAATTGGATGCTACAGTTGGCTCCTTCTGGGCAACACTCTCCTTGATTAGTATATAGCTGGGTTCTGTCAGTTTATGATACGTCAGGACCGCCGGCCGACAGTGTATCGGCTGCGGGATGTCAGCCATTGCTGTATACTGCGGCTGTGCTTGCACAGAGCGCAAACGGGCGAGGACTGACGAGTGACGACAGATTCGAGCTTTCTCTTTCTATGCGCGTAACGGGGCTAACCTCGATCAAAGGCAATTCGGTGTTTTCCAATTGTAGAGAAATCAACCAAGTTTAATAATTAATTAACGATTTTTCAGAATGAAGGCAGAGATCACTACGTTCCAAATCTTCCATCAAACAATATTACCCTTAATAAAAGAATATCTCTGCACTCCAAGTGTGGACTTTCTGGACTCATCGAGCTCATAAAATCTCGATTTTCGCTGTTCAACAAGTTTCTTGTTTGGTATCGGCCGGCATTGATACTGTTGGGTTTTTAAGGTGGGATTTATGAGAAACATGCTTCTTCTAAAGCTCTTAACATTAGAAGGCCAACTAAAAAACCAGGATGAATGCTCCTCACCGGAGGGACTTCAGCCGTCCTTCCAAGGGGAGGGGGCTGTCTCCCGTTTTGGTTGCGCAATGCAATTAAGTTTCACTATCTTTTAGTTGACCTGGCCGAGTAATTACAGAAAATTTAATTGGTTAATCGGTTTTTATTCAGGTACTGAATTGAACGTTTATCTGACCCAGTGGAGGGTGTATTTGACCATCAATCTGGTAGGGGTCTCTCTTACATATTTAATTGATGAATAAAAAAAAGCTTTAAATGAGAAAATAATTATACGATAATCCCTTATCATGCACTACTAAATTGGCCAATTATCTTGTACTAATAGATTTGTTTTGAAGGTCTTGGAAGCAAAAGGATGGGAAAAACAACGACATTAGTAGCGGCTAAGGCAGACAGAATCGAAGAAAGTACATCGTTTGGTGAAGAGATTGAGAGAATCGGAGAGAGTACATCGTCTGGTGAAGAGATGGAGAGTACATCGTCTGATGAAGAGATGGAGAGAGTACATCGTCTGATGAAGAGATGGAGAGAGTACAACGTCTAGTGAAGAGATGTGGAAGAACAACGGCATATGAAGAGATGGAGAGAGTACATCTTCTAGTGAAGAGATATGGAAGAACAACGGCACTAGTAGTGGCTAGGGTGGATAAAATTGAAGAGAGTGCATTGCCCCATTGGTCTGAGTGAGGGTTTTTTTTCCCCCTAGTACATGTAAAATTCACACGTGTGAGTTCATCCATGCGTGGGACAGGGGCGTCGAGGGGGGAAATTATGGGCTTAGGTTTGGCTCTTTGAGACGACACAATTGGGGGAGAGCTAACAACGGCAACAAGCAGTAGTAGTGAAGGCCGACAGCGACAATGGAGGTGAAGGTTGAAATAGAGTCGGAGGGAATGAAGGCGATGGCAATGGGCGATGGCGGAATACGACGAGGTGATGACGGATGGAGCGACGAAGGTGCTGGTGAACAATGACGATGAGTATGACAACAGCAGTGTCTAGGGGACCCTTAGCCTCGGTCTTGCCTTATGATTTCCACATGGATGATAGCGTGAAAATTGGGTGTAACATCGACAAAATCCGATGGAGACGATGCTATGATCGACTACAGTGATGGCGTGTACAGTGTTGCAACTGAAATTTGTAGGAGATGAACTGAATTGTCTCAGACAATCTCCGCGCTCCAGCTGAAAGCTGTAGACAACGAGAGAGACGCTCGCTTCTGTTGCGACGCTCAAGAGAATCATCAACGTCGGGATCACCAAACGTCTTTGGTGAGAAAAGTGGCACCAGGTGAGCCATTGGACACTCGCCGGGTCTCTAGCCGAAAGTTGTTGACAATGGGAGAGACAATCGCTCGTTCATTAACCTTTTAATTTTTTTTGAGGGACCACCAAAATCGGTGTCCCGTGGAAAAAAAATAGCCAAGTGACCTTTGCTACAATAGCATCCAACAAAGAGCGAATCGAAGCTGTGGAGGCTGGGCTCGATGGAGTTCAAGAAGGAATGCAACGATTAGAGGAATCCATCAACAAGCTCTCGGAATTCTTGTCCACCAAAGAAACCTCTAGTAACAACAACAATTGGCGAGAAGGATCTTTTCGTTCTCATCAAGAGGAGAACCCTAGGGGCAAACAAATTTTCTCTTCCAAAATAGCAAAATTGGAATTTCCAAGATTCTCTGGAGATGATCCAACAGAATAGTTCAATCAAGTAGCTCAATTCTTTGAATATCAAGGCACGACATACAACCAAAAGGTCTCTTTAGCATCTTTTCATCTTGAAGGAGAAGTTAATCAATGGTGTCAATTGTTGCATCGCGCTTACCAGGAGGAAGGTCGCTTCCATCAAACAATATTAACCTTAATAAAAGAAAATCTCTGCACTCCAAGGGTGGACTTTCTAGACTCATCGAGCTCATAAAATCTCGATTTTCGCTGTTCAACAAGTTTCTTGTTTGGTATCGGCCGGCATTGATACTGTTGGGTTTTTAAGGTGGGATTTATAAGAAACATGCTTCTTCTAAAGCTCTTAATATTAGAAGGCCAACTAAGAAACCAGGATGAATGCTCCTCATAGTGATGGGAGGGGGACTCCAGCAGTCCTTCCAAGGGGAGGGGGCTGTCTCCCGTTTTGGTTGCGCAATGAAATTAAGCTTCACTATCTTTTAGTTGACCTGGCCGAGTAATTACAGAAAATTTAATTGGTTAATCGGTTTTTATTCAGTTACTGAATTGAACGTTTATCTGACCCAGTGGAGGGACCTCGTCTAATAGAAATGATGCATTTGACCATCAATCTGGTAGGGGTCTCTCTTACATATTTAACTGATGAATAAAAAAAAGCTTTAAATGAAAAAATAATTATACGATAATCCCTTATCATGCACTGTTAAATTGGCCAATTATCTTGTACTAATAGATTTGTTTTGAAGGTCTTGGAAGCAAAAGGATGGGAAAAACAACGACACTAGTAGCGGCTGAGGCAGACAGAATCGGAGAGAGTACATCGTTTGGTGAAGAGATTGAGAGAATCGAAGAGAGTACATCGTCGGTGAAGAGATGGAGAGAGTCCATCGTCTGATGAAGAGATGGAGAGAGTACATTGTCTAGTGAAGAGATGTGGAATAACAACGGCACTAGTAGTGGCTGGGGTGGATAGAATTGAAGAGAGTGCATCACCCCATTGGTAAGCAGTGAGGGTTTTTTTCCCCCTAGTACGTGTAAAATTGACACGTGTGAGTTCATCCATGCGTGGAACAAGGGTGTCGAGGGGGTAAATTATGGGCTTAGGTTTGGCTCTTTGAGACGACACAATTGGGGGAGAGCTAACAGCGGCAACAAGCAGCAGTAGTGAAGGCAGACAGCGACAACGGAGGTGAAGGTCGAAACAGAGTTGAAGGGAATGAAGGCGATGGCAATGGGCGATGGCGGAATACGACGAGGTGATGACGGATGGAGCGACGAAGGTGCTAGTGAACAATGACGATGAGTGCGACAACAACAGCATCTAGGAGACTTTTAGCTTCGGTCTTGCCTTATGATTCCCACATGGATGATGGCGTGAAAATTGGGTGTGACATCGACGAAATCCGATCGAAGTTGTTGGTGTGGTGGTCAATGGAGGTGACAATGAGGACGATGCTATGATCGACTACAATGATGGCGTGTATAGTGTTGCAGTTGAAAGTTGTAGGAGATGAAGTGAATTGTTTCGGATAATCTCCGCACTCCAGCTGAAAGCTGTCGACGACGAGAGAGACGCTCACTTCTGTCGCGACGCTCGAGAGAATCATCAACGTTGAGATCACCAAACGTCTTTGGAGAGAAAAGCGGCGCCAGGTGATCCATTGGACACTTGCCGCGTCTCTAGCCGAAAGTTGTCGACAATGGGAGAGACAATCGCTCGTCCATTAACATTTTAATTTTTTTTAGGGACCACCAAAATCGGTGTCCCGTGGAAAAAAAATAGCCAAGTGACCTTCGCTACAATAGCATCCAACAAAGAGCGAATCGAAACTTTGGAGGCTGGGCTCGATGGAGTTCAAGAAGGAATGCAACGATTGGAGGAATCCATCAACAAGCTCTCGGAATTCCTATCCACCAAAGAAACCTCTAGTAACAACAACAATTGGCGAGAAGGATCTTTTCGTTCGCATCGAGAGGAGAACCCCAGGGGCAGATGATAGATGCCATATATTTTGACATGAGAACTAGGTTAATTATAATAGAATAACCTTTATAATTGTGTTATAGGTGGTTATTTATCGGTTTTCAAATGAAATGAGCATTTATTGAATTTGGCATTAATCACTGTCGATATTGCATATTTTTCTCTCTTGAATTATATTTCATTGTTTTTTAAGGTTTATTTCTTCCTGAAATGCATTTTATAGATTCAATTATGGAATTTCAGGAGAATTTTGGTGGATAATGAGATATTTACCAAAATGCCCTTTGTAAAATGGAGGTGAATTTTAGGGCAATTCGTTTTAAAACAAGAAAAATTGGTTTTAAAGGAAAGAGGAGCGTCGAACGACGGGAGAAGCGTAAAGAGAAAACAGGGTCGTCGACCAAAACAGAGGACCGGAAACAGGGGAAGACCCGAGAGGAGTTTCCTGTCGTTCGCCGGGCCACTGCCTTTCGCCGCGCCACCGTCGTCCATAGCCGTCCAGCAATCGAGAACAAACCCGAGGAGAGCTCGAGAGAGTCTCCGTCGAGGTGATTTCGACAGTGCTATTTTCTGCTCGCCAGGCCGGAAGGGGATCCGAGAGGACTTCTCCGGTGCCAATTCCGCTTTTCGACCATCCTTCGGCGTCTATTACATTTTTTCGACCATTCCCGAAGCTATTCCGATTCCGACCGAGACTCGAGAGAGCCGGTTAGAGAACGTCAGCTCTGTTTCGTTCTTCGTCGGACGTTACCTTAGTCCATCGGCTTCTAACCTTCGTCGTCGGCGTCGTTTCTACCTCCGACCACTCACTCTTGCTACCCGAAGCCACCAATTTTGGGAAATTGCAGCACTAGTGAGAACAAGTTGCTGCCCGAGCGAGAGAAAGGAGAAAGGGAGTAATTCGTCATTTTTGAATTTCATTTTTTTATATAGTTTGAACTTAGGTTTTGAATGTTTATTGAATCTGATTTGATAATTAATGTTTATTGAATATTTGTTTTCCGGATATTTGATTAAATTGGTTAGTTAGGATAGGAATATAATTTAGGTTGGATTTTGGTATTTTAATCCGATTTCTATCTTTCACTCTATGCGCCCGAGAGGGTCTAGACGCAAGGATTGAGAAATTGGATCTGTGGTTACGTGGCACTCGAGAGAGGCACGAATCATCGTAAAATCCAGAATTGACGTTTCCTGTTGTGCAAGTAGTTAGATAATTGCTTGATAATTTAGGATATAATTAGTGTTTAGTTCATATTAATTCATTATATTTGGTTAGGCTAGTTGACTGAAGAATACACAAAATTCAGTCCTCCCTATGGATAAGACCCTCGCTTCCCGCTAAATTACATGAACGATTCGTACGCTTGCGAGGTATTAAAGCCGATGTAACTAAATTCTACCTCAAGTTTTTGGCGCCGTTGCCGGGGAGGCACGTATTAAGTGTATTTCTTTGTTCTCCATGGTCTTAGGTTAGATTTATTTTTATTTTTATTTTATTTTATTCTATTTTATTTTTTGTTGTTTTCATAATTTTAGCTTGGTGATTTTATATGGAATTATTTTTATTTCTTCTAGTTAGTTCATATTTTTAGTAGTGAGTTTGTTAGCTTAATTTGATAGTTCGTTTTGTTTCTTTTTGTGTTTTTATGCACGGGCGCCGCTCCCTAGGTGGACCATTAGCTCCCTTTGTTGAAGAGGTAGAACATATTTGTAGGAAAACACCCGAAGTCAAGTTAGGAGCTACCATGGCCAATCAGGGTGAACCATTACAGTTACCTGCAGCAGGTGACCGTAGAGCCCTGAGGGATTATTCTATCCCATCCCACTTCACATCACCTTCTTGCATTATATTGTCACCCACTACTGCCGCCAGTTATGAGTTGAAACCGGGCGTGATCCAACTCCTCCCTACATTTTATGGGTTGGAGAAGGAGGACCCATATTACCACATTAAGGAATTCTTAGATATTTGTGCAAGTTTCAAATTCCAGAATTTCTCAGATGACTCTATCCAGTTAAGACTTTTTCCATTTTCACTTAAGGATAAGGCCAAGTCTTGGCTTAATTCCTTAGAGGTGGGCAGCATTACTTCATGGGACACATTAGTCACAAAATTTTTGTCCAAGTACTTTCCCATTCAGAGAACTACAGCCCTCACGAGAGAAATCTCCAACTTTATGCAGCAGGAGGGTGAACACTTTTATGAGGCTTGGGAGAAATGGAAGGATTTGATCCGTAGGTGTCCGCATCATGGGTTTGAGAAATGGCATTTAGTGCAATACTTTTATCAAGGTCTTACACCCCAGGTTAGATCCATGGTAGATGCAACGAGTGGTGGGAGTTTGATGGGTAAGAGTGCTAGTGAGGCGTGGGATTTTTTTGAAACGTTGAGTGATCAATCTCAGCAATGGGGTTCGTCATTTAATGTTGATAGGAGATTCCACGAAGCCAAAAGAGGGGGTCTCTACGAGGTTAGTGAAACACCTATGCTCATGGCCAAGATTGAGGGGTTGACTAAAAAACTTGATGCCCTTATGGTGTCCAAGAGTTCACCTGCTCCTAACCCATCTACTGTCTGTGCCATATGCTCTGGTTCATCTCATCCCACACAAATGTGTCCATCTAGTTAATCCTACCCAAAGCTCCTTGAGGACTTGAATGCAGTCCAGAATTTTCATAGACCAAACCGGAACGATCCTTTTTCAGAAACATATAATCTAGGTTGGGCTAGGCACCCAAATTTCTCATGGTCCAAGGGCCCACAGGTTGGGGGTCCTCCAAGGTTTATTCACGCCCACACTTCACTCAAAAGCCATTGATTCCACAAAAACCTTCACTTGAGGATACACTTCAATTATTCATGCAGAATACACAGTCCTCCGTTGCTAAACTTAAAATGCAAGTGATTCAGTTGGCCAGCCACATGAGTGAACAAGCACAAAATAGACTCCCGAGTCAAACCATTTCTAACCCCAAAAGCACACATGAGAGTGGGTTGAGTTCCAAACCCCACCATGAGCAAGCCAAAGCCATAACCACCCTTAGGAGTGGTCGTGAGTTGAACAATGGGGTAGGGACCACTAAGTCTAAGGAGTCAAAGGATGACAATGGGGACACATCATTGGGTGAAGAACCTCCAAGTTCTCCACCAACAGCCAAGCAGATCCCTAACCAAGTCCCACTAGCTCCTTATCCGCAAAGGTTATCGGGCCCACCTAGGAAAGGAGATAGCATGCATGAAACGTTGGAACTGTTTAGTAAGGTTCACATTAACATTCCACTTCTTGATGCTATTAGGCAAGTCCCTGCCTATGCCCAATTTTTTAAAGACCTTTGTACACAGAAGAGAAAACAACATGTTAACAAAAAGGTCTTTCTTACTGAGAATGTAAGCTCAATTCTAAAGCACAACACTCCTCCTAAAGTTAAAGATCCTGGATGTCCCACAATTTCATGTGTCATTGGTGAACATACCATCCAGAGAGCTCTTCTTGACTTAGGGGCAAGTGTGAATTTGTTTCCTTTCTTTGTGTACCAACAATTAGGTTTGGGGGAATTGAAGCCTACTCCCATCACACTTCAACTAGCTGACCGTTCTGTCAAGATTCCACGAGGAATAGTTGAAGATGTTTTGATAAAAGTGGACAAATTTCTGTTCCAGGTTGATTTCATTGTTCTTGATACAGAACTAGTAGTCAATGTGACCAACCAAATTCCTGTCATCCTAGGACGTCCCTTCTTAGCCACATCTAATGCTATCATTCATTGTAAAAGTGGTGAGTTGGAGTTGTCTTTTGCAAATTTTAAGGTCTCATTGAATGTATTTAATGTCGGGCACCACCCACTTGAGTTTGATGATCTGAGTCCTGCATTTAAGATAGAAACTGTTATGCTTGATGACGAATCCACTCTTGAATCTTTTGAGTCTTGCATAACATCTTTAGACATGGATTATTTCGATGAGGAAACATATTTCCGAGAGGTTAATTCTTTACTTAATTTTGTACCTCTGTTGGAGGAAGCTTATGAGGTTATCACAACTGATCATCCACAAGTTCTTCCTCTTGACTTGGACAAACCTCTTGAAACTTCCATGCTAGATCTTAAGCCACTTCTTCCTACATTGAAGTATGCGTTCTTGGGGCCCATGAACTCATTACCAGTCATTATTTCCTCTGATTTGAGTACTGAGCAGGAGGAACAATTGACTGATGTTTTACAAGCACACAGAGAGGCATTGGGGTGGACTCTTGATGCCTTAAAAGGGATTAGCCCCTCCATATGCATGCATCGTATTCATTTGGAGGAGGGGACTAAAGCCTCATGTGAGATGCAACGTAGGTTAAATGCCCATATGCTGGAGGTTGTGAGAGAAGAAGTCATCAGGTTGCTTGTGACATGAATCATTTACCCTATTTTCGATAGCACCTGGGTGAGTCCAATTCAAGTTGTCCCTAAGAAATGGGGGATAACGATAATGAAAAATGAGAGTGGTGAATTGATTCCCACAAGAACTACCACCAAGTGGCGTCTGCATTGACTATAGAAAACTTAATTCCGCCACTAGGAAGGATCACTTCCCACTACCTTTCATTGATCAGGTACTAGAGCGATTGGCCGTCCATAATTTTTATTGTTTCTTAGATAGATACTCCGGCTACAATCAAATTCTCATTGCTCCAGAAGACCAGGAAAAGACCACATTCACGTGTCCGTTTGGCACCTATGCTTACAGACGCATGCCTTTTGGTTTATGCAATGCGCCCGCCACTTTCCAACGGTGCATGATGAGTATCTTTTCTGACATGATTGGTGAATTTTTAGAGGTCTTTATGGATGACTTTTCTGTGTTTGGCTCTAGTTTTGATACATGTCTTCACAATCTTTCACTCGTATTGTCCCGTTGCATTAAGTCCAATTTAGTCTTGAATTGGGAGAAATGCCACTTCATGGTAAAAGAAGGAATTGTTTTAGGACATGTAGTGTCTGAGCGGGGTGTAGAAGTGGACAAAGCCAAGGTTGACCTAATTGCCAATCTGCCACCACCTACTTCTATGAAGGGGGTGCGTTCTTTCCTTGGCCATACTGGGTTCTATAGGCGTTTCATTAAAGACTTTAGCAAAATTTCTCGTCCTTTGATGAATTTACTTGCTCAAGATGTTGCTTTTACCTTTGATGATACCTGTATTCTTGCTTTTGAGACACTGAAGAAATGTTTGTCCATTGCACCCATTGTCCAACCCCCTATTTGGTCTTTGCCTTTTGAGTTGATGTGTGATGAATGCTCCTCATAGTGATGGGAGGGGCTCTGGAGGGACTCCAACAGTCCTTCCAAGGGGAGGGGGCTGTCTCCCGTTTTGGTTGCGCAATCAAATTAAGCTTCACTATCTTTTAGTTGACCTGGCCGAGTAATTACAGAAAATTTAATTGGTTAATCAGTTTTTATTCAGTTACTAAATTGAACGTTTATCTGACTCAGTGGAGGGACCTCGTCTAATAGAAATGATGCATTTGATCATCAATCTAGTAGGGGTTTAAATGAGAAAATAATTATACGATAATCCCTTATCATGCACCGTTAAATTGGCCAATTATCTTGTACTAATAGATTTGTTTTGAAGGTCTTGGAAGCAAAAGGATGGGAAAAACAACGACATTAGTAGCGGCTAAGGCAGACAGAATTGAAGAGAGTACATCGTTTGGTGAAGAGATTGAGAGAATCGGAGAGAGTACATCGTCTGGTGAAGAGATGGAGAGTACATCGTCTGATGAAGAGATGGAGAGAGTACATCGTCTGATGAAGAGATGGAGAGAGTACAGCGTCTAGTGAAGAGATGTGGAAGAACAACGGCAGATGAAGAGATGGAGAGAGTACATCTTCTAGTGAAGAGATGTGGAAGAACAACAGCACTAGTAGTGGCTTAGGGTGGATAAAATTGAAGAGAGTGCATTGCCCCATTGGTCTAAGTGAGGGTTTTTTTCCCCCTAGTACGTGTAAAATTCACACGTGTGAGTTCATCCATGCGTGGGACAGGGGCGTCAAGGGGGGAAATTATGGGCTTAGGTTTGGCTCTTTGAGACGACACAATTGGGGGAGAGCTAACAGCGGCAACAAGCAGTAGTAGTGAAGGCCGACAGCGACAATGGAGGTGAAGGCCGACAGCGACAATGGAGGTGAAGGTCGAAATAGAGTCGGAGGGAATGAAGGCGATGGCAATGGGCGATGGCGAAATACGACGAGGTGATGACGGATGGAGCGACGAAGGTGCTAGTGAACAATGACGATGAGTATGACAACGGCAGTGTCTAGGGGACCCTTAGCTTCGGTCTTGCCTTATGATTTTCACATGGATGATGGCGTGAAAATTGGGTGTGACATCAACAAAATCCGATGGAGACGATGCTATGATCGACTACAGTGATGGCGTGTACAGTGTTGCAATTGAAATTTGTAGGAGATGAACTGAATTGTCTCAGACAATCTCCGCGCTCCAGTTGAAAGCTGTAGACAACGAGAGAGACAATCGCTTCTGTTGCGACGCTCAAGAGAATCATCAACGTTGGGATCACCAAACGTCTTTGGTGAGAAAAGCGGCGCCAGGTGAGCCGTTGGACACTCGCCGGGTCTCTGGCCGAAAGCTATTGACAACGGGAGAGACAATCACTCGTTCATTAGCCTTTTAATTTTTTTTGAGGGACCACCAAAATCGGTGTCCCGTGGAAAAAAAATAGCCAAGTGACCTTCGTTACAATAGCATCCAACAAAGAGCGAATCGAAGCTGTGGAGGCTGGGCTCGATGGAGTTCAAGATGGAATGCAACGATTAGAGGAATCCATCAACAAGCTCTCAAAATTCTTGTCCACCAAAGAAACCTCTAGTAACAACAACAATTGGCGAGAAGGATCTTTTCGTTCTCATCAAGAGGAGAACCCTAGGGGCAAACAAATTTTCTCTTCCAAAATAGCAAAATTGGAATTTCCAAGATACTCTGGAGATGATCCAACAGAATAGTTCAATCGAGTAGCTCAATTCTTTGAATATCAAGGCACGACATACAACCAAAAGGTCTCTTTAGCATCTTTTCATCTTGAAGGAGAAGTTAATCAATGGTGTCAATTGTTGCATTGCGCTTACCAGGACGAAGGTCGCTTCATGTCTTAGGAATTATTTGAGGAGGAACTGTGGGCTCGTTTTGGACCAATAAAATGTGAAGATTTTGATGAAGCCTTATGCAAAGTTCGATATATCGGATCCCTTTGTGATTACTAAAAAGAGTTCGAGAGGCTAGGTAATCGGGTTCACGGTTGGTCACAAAAGGTGCTCGTTGGGTCGTTCATGAGTGGTTTGCCATCATAAATTTCTGAAGTGATTTGTATGGTCAAGCCTAAAACCTTAAAGGAACCGATAAGCTTGACTCGCATGAAGGACGAACAACTACAACGACAAAGGAGGGTTTCACGCCTGCCACTACCTACAAGCACCCCATTGGCTCTACCAACAACAACAAACTCTTCACCTATCAAGAGACTATCTTGGGATGAGATACAAAGAAGACGTGCACAGGAACTTTATTTCAACTGTGATGACAAATTCTCTTGTGGTCATAAATGCAAGGACCCTCACCTTCTTCTATTGGAAGGTAACATCGATGATGAATCTCAAGGAGACAATAACGAAGCCAACACCGACCTGCCTTTTGCTTTAGATATTTCATTGCAGCGGAATTGCAAGAAAAGTTCCCTACTTTGAACCTTGAGGACAAGGTTCCAGTGAAAGTGGGGGTTATTGATAAACCACGAATAAGTTCGGGGCTGGAACGTTTAGAGTCCGATTCTTTAGGGAGTTGTTATTTCTGCTTTTTGTATTTAGTTTCTATTACGTTGGGTGTGGTCTTGAGTTTAGGAAGAATTGTAATAAATAGGTGTATTTAAACCTTTCAATGAAAGAAGAAGGGAGAGAAAATTATCCCAAATTTGTGGTTTGTTCTCACCTAAAGAGAGCAATTTATCCTTGAGCTTTGACTGGGACCTATTAGAGCACCGTCATTCAGTTTTTCTCATCGACGATCCCGTCTGTGGACCCAAATGACAGCCGTAGGCTGGCCAACAACATTCCTCTCCCGCGGGCGCACGCATTTGTTTCCACCACCATGCTTGCACCGCTGTCACACACAACGCCTCCATTGGTGCTCTTGGTGCACAACCAACGTTGGCACACACAGCGGGCAGTGCACCTGGTGCTCAACCAGGTCTAGCGCACGCAATGCCTCTTCTCGGTGTTTCACTGTAGAGGATCGACTGGCTCGAGCTCGTCTTGAAAAAGAAGCCTCTTGGTCATGCACAAAGACCTCGACTCTCAATGTTACAATTAACAAATTTTCATAAAACTAATGGAAATGAAAATAGTACTAGAGATTATGCTCCAATACCAAAATGTAAGCCCGAATTTTAAAATTCATAAAATTGAAAATGGAAACAGGATGCATACTTCCAACTAGGGCAGTCAAATTCAATGAATTTTTAGATATGTATCTAGTCCATCCAAAGCCCCATTGATGGAGAACACTATACTTCTTTACTATACCAGAAGAAGTTGTATCTTACAAAAAGGGAAAAACTAACTTTTGAGGTACTCAGAAAATGATAGCAAGAAGTGTTGATACATATCATGCTTTCTACTCGTGTTCATTATTTTCTGTTATTTTCTCTCACTTCACTTCATCGTACGCAATTTCGGCGTGGTAACAAGGAAAGCAGCATTAGCCTTTCACTTGTTGGAATAAACTCGTATCTCTACTACATTCCAGAGGCCTCTCTATAGAAGGCATTGCCAAATTCTACACTGTACAGGCTTCTGAAATAAAACCCATCAAGCGTCTGGCATAGAAGAATATCTCATCCAAGTCCCATGCAGTTACGGCGTCGCCAACGACGCAACCGGCTAATTCTACTGCACTGCGTATTGCTGAAGTCCGGCGATACGTCTTCGTCGACACAAACGAGATCTACAGCGGCCAAGTGTTGATGAAGGGAAAAACGGATATTTTCGCAGGAGAAACACTTCCGATACACCTCTTGTGCGGGCGTTTGACTGCAAACGCTGAGGTGGTAGTGACATACACAGTTCAGGAGAAAGATACAGCATCTCAAATTGCAGATTTTCTGTCTTCTAGCTTGGCAGGAATTAAGAGTTTAAACACGGAACGGGAAGATCTAGCCTTCATTAATGTTGGGTGGGTACTGTTTGTGCCCTCAATCGATCCCAACCCCGTGATTCCCGATTTAAACGAAAGTGAGTAAGACATTTCTAATTCTTCCTGGAGTTATAGACTACGAAAACATATTTCATCTTTGTCCCATTTTCACAGAAAAGAAGCGGACGGTACCGATAGTACTCGGAATCGTAATCCCAGTAGTCACAACGTAAACTGCAGCAATCCCGGTTTATCCTTACAGAAGATGGAAATTGCAGGAAAGTGAGAGTAATATAGAAGGGCCGAAGGTTAAAAGAGTTGCCAAAATCCAGTCCTCACGCAGAGAAAATTTGAAAAGTAAGATAAAAATCGAAGAATCCTTATAATCTTAATTTGAGACTCTTTATTTCAAATGAACTGCGCTTTCTGATTCTGCAAGCTCCAAGATAGTTCTATTTCTGGTTTCTCTTGACGACTCTTAAACTAGCGGATTTGATAAATAGTATTAGCAACGATTGTTTTCATGAATATATAATAAATACTATTCTCTGCCAACTTTTGAGACAGAAAGAAGACCTGTGATATTTGGGTGGGATGAGATCGAACAAGCAACAGCCAACTTTGATGAAAGAAGGAAAATAGGAGGGTATGGAAGTGTATATTTTGGCGTATTGAAAGAGCAGGTGACACAGTTCTTCAGCACTTTCATTTTGTTTTTCTACCTTATGGTCCCTGAATAAAATTAATAATCGCCTTGCTTAGAGCGAGTTAAGTTGGTGGCCAATTGAGTTAATCCGACTCTGCTCCAAGTAGCCATGGGTTCTCTGTCGTGCCAAATTTGAAACCCATAATGGGTTGGTCTACTAGAATTTTTAGGCATGCAATTCAATTTGGGGAGTCTGACTCAGTCATGAGTTGACCCAGATTTTGAGGAGGGTGATTTGATTGGAGGTCGTACCTTGTCTCATGTGAAAATTAGCCTGATTCAGGTCGACTCAGGATTAGCTTGGTAATCGAGTGTAACTCGGTCAGACCCATCTCGATCTAGGCTCTGGGACTTGGTCTATTAACTTGGATTTTAGATCTCCCACACCAGACTCGAAACCCTAACAGAATTTGTGTTTGTTGCTTTACCTGGAGAAAGTTACAATTAAGAAGATGAGATCCAGTATGTTGACCATCTTCATGACCCACTTCTGAAAGGTAGCTTCGCTGTAGTTTTCTAAGCTCGGATCTGCTACTCTGGTTAGAATAAGTCGCCAATCCAGCGAACCTGTGAGGTTATGTGCCATTCACATGCTGGACTCCGGGGAGGGCTCCCCTCTCGTTTTTGACAGTTGGGAGCTTGTGTCAACAGGAAGGGACTTTCTTTCTTTTAGCCTGAGCTTCTTATGGACAAAAAAGAGGGAAACGGCGCCTCACCTTCAAAGCTGGGAAAGGGGAGGAGGGGGAGGCCTCCTCTCATGAATCTAGCCACGATCAGTCCAATCGGACCAACGGACAGATAGTTTTCCATTTCGATTCAATTTCATCCACAAAGTGTAACAGTTGAACGTTTTGGGGAAGTTTCTGATGATAAACTGATCGAATCAGGTCATCAACCTCTATCGTGGAATGTCAAAATTCAGATAGCACTTGATGCTGCCAGAGGAATCGAATACGTCCATGATCACACAAAGGCTCGGTATGTGCATCGAGATATAAAGAAGAGTAACATTTTACTCGATGAGGGTCTTAGAGCAGAGGTACCAGTTTCAGATAGCTCTTTGGCCAGGAAGTATTCAACTGTCTTGTAATCAAGGGAATCCTTTATATCATCACTTCTCAGACCATCTCTCCCAGTAAAAGAAAAACCAATCAAATCCATCTGCTGCAAACACTTCGTTTTGTTTTCTTCTTTCAAACAAAAATGGAAGACCAGAGTGCATCAGAGAATGCATTGAGGCATAAGAGTTTTCGCACGTTTAAGCTTGTTGAACGAAGCAATGAAGAAGACTGCATCGCTACTCTCTTAGTGGGCACTCCTGGTTATCTTCTTCTCGAGTCAGTTTTTTACTGGCATCTTCAATGGAAGATAAGGAACCCCAGGTTGACCCTTTGAAAGAGTTGTAGAAAGAAGCCCAAGTCTGTCGGCTACATTACTATAAATCAATAAAAATAAACTGAATTTCATAATCCGATATGCCCAAACCTGGATGAATTTCAGCTGGTTTGATCTAATGATTCTCCTAAGCAAAAGGAAATATACCAGGGCTGCTAATATTCTCCTAAGCAAAAGGAAATACCAGGGCTGCTAATATCATTCATAACAAAATTTTCCCAGGGCATGCCAGGGACTGGCTTCCGTCACCACATTTTGGCGCTCATATTACCTGGCCTTCAAACAATATTTCCCCATTCTCACATGGGCAATGGCACCTTTTGTATACAAAGGCCTATCTTAAGACTACTATCCAGAGGCCAACAGGTGTAATCCTAACATGATGCAAATGAAATTAAGTGGCTGTCAGCTTGGTGATTGGGCTGAAACATACACAAACAACAAAATAACCTTATTATGTGAATCTATGAGAGATCAAGACAAGTGCAATTGTTCCAAGACGACCTCCAGAGTCACAGCTTCAGATGTAAAAACTTTCCATGCGCTCTGAGGCATGAGGCTACTTACAATTACAGCATATCCTGGAAGCAGAGAGCAAGGAATGAGAAAGACAGAAAAAAAGAAAACAATACTAATTTATCAGACACTATATGTGGAATTAACTGGCTTTGTTTTAAAAGAAAAAGGTGATGATATGAAAAGCCAAAAGGTAAACGGAGGGCAAATAAAGCTTGGAAGGGTTTGATCAAAAGAGAGATTGATGATAATAGACCCTTATTAGCCTGCCAAATTGCGAGCAACAGTAGGTATTTATTCTTACAACCAGAAGCATGGGATACAAATCTTCAGCAAAAAGGAAAGAACAAAGAAGTCCTTTCAAACCTAGACATTGAAGAATTATCATTTCTGTTTGTACTGTTTCCAGGACCTAAATAATAACTGAAGAGTGCTCAGAAAATGATATTCTTTTCGAACAATGGGAGCTTTTGCAGTCATAACATTTCTATTAATTTCATCATCAATTAAAAAAAAAGATAAAAAGCTTTTCTTTGCAAACTTTTTTCCCAATACAAATGATCAACTGGTTACTTTACAAAAATGTAATCGATTCATCTTAAAAACAAATTATTTGACCATGTCAATAGCTGAAATGCTCATGGGCATCAAAGGTTTGATATTGAATCTTTCCTCTTTGTGTTCCACTAAACAAATTATTTTATATGGGTGACCTTGCCTTTTGTTAGTTACCCTCATGATGTGTTGTACTGCTTATCTGGAGGTATGCCTCAGATGTTTTCAGCAATGACAACTGACAGGAAGTTGGAGACATCAGAGTTGAAGGCAGTAGCAATGGAAGAAGAAGATGACTCAACGGGCACATACATTGTCAGCAAGGTGGCAAATGAAGGGAAGGAAAGAAGATAAATGAGGCTGGAGGATATGCAGCAGATAGGTAGACATTGGTGAAACCATGCACACGGAGGAGTCTGTTCTCAAATCCTCTATAACAGAAATTTATATGATCTACCGATAAGAGATCAATTAACAGATCTCTTCACTCCATTATATTTGGTCGACAGAAACAGGGAAAAGTAGGAGAAGCTATATCACTGAAGGCTATCCTAGAACTTCAGGACTGAGCAAGGCTTTAAGAGCATACCAGAAAAATGCTTGTGTGTATAGGTTGTTTCTCCAAATGAAAACAGGTTACTTCACAAGAGAAAGGAACACAAACAACACCCCTTATCAGGATCCAAGATGAGGTGCAACCTGATCAGGCTAGGCAATGTAGAACAATTCTGCAAGTCCAAGAGGAGTAATGGATACCACAGGGTTGAAAGATGTTGAATTTATAGAGAAAGAAAATAATTCATCTCTTTTTATAATAGAAAAAATACATCAAATCTGAGTTAAATTTAACTACCCATATCTCAGTTACACCCAAAGTACAACTCTTAAAAGATAAGTCCAACAACAATTAAACAATTCTAACAAAGTAGAAGTCTAATAATACTAAAATTCTTCTTTGGCTGAACCTTATTCCCATGAGATTCCTTTCCATGGAATTATGGAAGACTCTTCCATATTCGTTCTTTAACACTTCCCCTCAAGCTGAACTTTGTAACTTTTAGCTTGCAAAGAAAAAGATTTTGTTTTTCAAACTTGGTTTTCAAATTTCTTTGGCTGAAAAAGTCTTCATCTTGTTCTCCCCCTAAGATATTCTGGTCATATAAAATTTACCACAACATCTGAAATAAAATACATCTTTCTTGTACTTATTCTAATTCCTCCCCTCAAACTGGGGATAAAATGGACATAAAAACCCAGCTAGAACAAAGCAAATCTATGAGAAAAAAAATTACTTCTAACCGAACAACAAAGCTCCGTACACTAGTAAAAAACGTCAAAGTCTAAATAAAAAAACTCCACTCAATTTTGAAGGAATGCCTAAAATTAGGGCTGAAAAAAAAAAGGTTACTCATAATTTAAGGGTAACTCGAGTAAAATCACCACTTGGGTAAATAAAAAGACTTGATTTATGTTGGATTTTGGACACAATCTTGTTCTTTGCAGGTAGGTCTATAATCATTGGTCTGAAGTGATGAAAAATAATGAATAAACTCAAAAATGTATAAAAAACTTAACAACACTCATACTTCCAAATAAGGAGGCGTTCATCAAATCAATAGATTAATGGAAGTAATTAGTCTTGACACACACAAAAAAAAAGGATAAAACAACTTAAAAGACCAGCAAAAAGGACTCATGTTAGTGAAAACTTGTGTTAGAGTTTGAATACAAATAAGAGACTTGGGCAAAATAAATTAGCAACTTTAAAGCGAAAACGAAAAAATCAGCTTAAAATTCAGATTTACACATGTAATAGTTTCTAACATGACCTTAGAGTCATTTAATGTTGAGATCGCTCAAGAAAAATTGAATTGAGAAACCGTTTCTTGAGATAGAAAATGAACTCATAGAGCTTTTGAGATAAAATTCTCTATATACATTCTCATTCGTGATGCTATGAAATGTCTCGAAAAAATGAAGCTTTTTATTGCCGCACAAATTCTTTTTACTACTTAACCTTTGCTACTTCAGATGTTGATTGACAAAATTATTTTTGTGTTAGAAACTAGACTCATAGATCTTTTCAGCAATATAATATCCAACATGAAAAGTGTGGTATGAAAGTGTGAAGTCCAAGGAAAAAAGGCATTGGAAAATAAGCAGACTAAAGGAAAAAAGAAAACTATAGAGATGATAGATAAAAGAAGGAACATATTCTCTCCAAAACTTGCTCTGGTACCGTGTTGAATTTATGAAAAAAGAAAATAAACCATTGATTGTTGTAAATTAAGTACACTGAGTATCTATTTATAATAAAGAGAATACATGAAATTTGAGTTAAATTTAACTTCCTATATCCCAGTTACACCAAAAGCACACTCTTAAAAAATATGTCCTACAACAATTAAACAATTCTAATAAAGTTAATAATGCTAAAAAAAATCCTCCTTGGCTAAACCATCTTCCCATTGTCAAACGCCTAACCAATACTCCCGAAAAGGCCAACCTGTTAGGGAGCGGAAAGCCAAGTACCTAACCCATCAGTGGTGGACGGAACCACCAAACTCTGACACCCACCATTCCCGTTCCCTACCGCTTCTATCAGGATTTGAACGCAGAACGTGGTGCCCACCATGTCAAACGCCTAGCCAATACTCTCGTAAAGGCTGACCTGTTAGGGAGCGGAAAGCCAAGTACCTAACCCATCAGTGGTGCACGAAACCACTTGACTCTAACACCCACCGTTCCTGTTCACTACCGCATCACCCGATATTCGAACGCGGAACGTGGTGCCCAACTCTGGTACCATGTCAAACGCCTAACCAAGTACCTAACCCATCAGGGGTGGACGGAACCACCTAACTCTGACACCCATGAGAGTCATGTAAGACTCTTCCAGATTTGTTCTTCAACAAAATATCTAGCATTTATAGTAAACTGCTAGCATTCCCCTTTCTGTAATATGGAGTCTTCCTATCAAATGGATTCCTTAAAGCTAATGCATGTCCTCATGGTAACCTTCTTCCCATGAGAGTCATGTAAGACTTCTCCAGATTTGTTCTTCAACAAAAGATCTAAAGTTCATAGTAAAACGGCTAGCATCCCCCTTTTTGTAATATGGTGTCTTCCTGTCAAATGGAGTCTATAAGGCTAAAGCATGTCCTCTTAGTACAAGGATTTTCTCTTGTAAGTTGGAGAGCAGAGTAATATTGACCATTTTTATCTAGACAAGCAAGATATATTCAATCAGCTTCCTACAAAAGCATATAAGTTGGAGACACTGGATAGGGTTTTCTAAAGCATCAATAATTTTTGTTAAGTCAGATTCAGTCCTCTTTTACAATAACCATGTGAAGAAAAACCCATAGGTTATATTTAAAATCGAGTATGAGCACTTGATGTCAATAATAAAATCAAACAATTGATAAGGGGTAACTTGCACTTAAGCCTGTTTAATCAATATATAACCAACACTGATAGATAAGAGGTACATTAAACTAAAAGTCAGGAGAGTTATAAGGCCACATAATTCAAGCTTCGTAGTCTATGCTTTTATAATCACAACCAAAATCAAGTCCAAAATAGACATTTGAGACTCTATGGCTGGCATAGCATTGACGCTAGCAAAGGAATATGACTGTGTATTATGTAGCAAACATTTGTTGTTCAGTTGGAAACTTTCTTGATAAAGAAGATAGAAGAAAAATATGGCCAGGTTTCTTCCGGCCTGTTCATTACTAACTTGTGTTCAAGCCTTAGTTAAGAGAGTGACTCAAATAGTTTCTGCTTCAATCTGTCAATCACTCTGACACGATCAGAGCCAGTAATTATACTTCAAGAAGCTGTAAAAATCAACAATCAAAACAAACGGCAGCCGAACCGACGTATCAAAAATATCCATTTGATTAAAGACCAACCTATGAAGAAACGGAGATGACTACGCAGAAGAATTAGCCATTGGAAGATGATTCACGACAATGGGCGGGCACAAGGCTCGGTGGGCTGCTTGTTGTGCCTTCCGAGCTTTAAACATCTCTTCTGTCTCAACCACTATCAACCGCTTCACCTACAAGGAATCCACAAAGAAAAGTTGATAAGTAATTAAAAGAATAGACAGAAAGAAGAAGAAGAGAGAAAATGGAAAAAGCGACTCATTATAACCTGCTGAAGCATTCCACGAATGGTTGGTGTGTTCCAACGCATGACAGTTCGGTTGCATTTCCGAAGACGCATGGCTTCTAACGTCCGCCGGTGAAGTTTCCTGGTGCCCGGCAAGCCCCTAGCTAGGGTAATGTAAAGGTGAGGACTCCACTCAATCGGCACACGCGCTTTGAATGCCTTGAACGCATTCATCTCAGTCACTAGCAACAAAGTTCTGTGAGCAAAAGCAATTTGGTATCAAGATTGCAGTAAGAAGAGGTTTAGGGCTTTACAAGCTCCCAAACTCAGGGGGGATTAGTCCACAATGAACTTGAATTGAAGTGAAGAATTGAATTGAACTAAAATGAATTGATTCAACTTCAACTCATCTTTGGGTATTAGTGTAGATGAGTTCAAGTACACTGGAAATCAGATTCTAGTGTTAGTGCCCCCAAATGAAAAGTATGATATAAAGAAGAGAATGAGTAACTTTTTATAATATACTTAAATAGAACATATACCTAAACATATAATTAACCAAAATAAACATGGTTACTACACTTATAAGTGATTTAACATGTAGTATTAGAATATATTAATATCCTAATTAATGAAAAACTATATTATATTACTTAATGATTATATTAATATCCCAACCGAACCCACTAGTATTGAGACAGCTCGTTACTGCTTAGTAAATTTTCTTTCATAATCTTGTTCGATTCTTGAGCTGCTCAACAATTTTTTTATTAGTTGAGTCTTCATTGAACCTATTGACACAGTCCAAATACACTTCATGCTTCCAAACCCCATTAGGCATCCTGTTCCCCATATTGACTTGCTCAACCAAGAGATCGATCATTTTTTTGTCATCATCGAAGGTCCAAATGTCATAAGATCGAGGAGTTTGTTGTCTTCTTCCAGCTATCTATTATCTAAGATGGTCCTCGTGGAAAAAAAATTATCAGACAACCATTACCCGTCATAGTAACTAGGGACACACATAAACACAACCAACAAATAGCAAAATACCATGTGGTGGATATTTATAACACCAAAATCTCACCACCACATGGCAAGAGCATTCCATAACACTTCAAACATATTCAACAATATTCTAAAACATTTCAAAATTAATCGAACTAATTTCATTGCAAATGACTAGAACAATGCAAAACCAAACTCATCAGGTCCAAATTCACCGAACACCCCTGGTAGAGCCCCATATGACTTCGCGGTCACTACGAACCGTACATCGTCATTGATGGGGGTCGGGTTTCGTTGGCTAATGGACGCCCGTGTAGACGACTCAGCCTTGTTTGAACTGGACTAAACCCCCTAATCCTAAACCCTAACCGAGAACCCTAACAAATTAAAATAAACCCTAACCCTAAACCTTACAACCCCCAAAAGCCAAAAACCCTAAACCCTATACCTTAAATCCCCTAAAAGCCGCAAACCCTAAACCCTAAAGTTTAACCGAGAACCTTAACAAATTAAAATAAACCCTAAACCCTAGTCCTTAAAACCCCTATCCCCAATCCCTAAACACTAGACCTTAAAACCCCTAAAAGCCCCAAACCATAAACCCTAGACCTTAAAACCCCTAAAAGCCCCAAACCATAAACCCTAGACCTTAAAACCCCTAAAAGCCCCAAACATTAAACCCTAAGCCCTTAAAACACTATCACCCCAAAAACCGAGAACCCTATTTAAAAAAAAAAAAACATAAACCCTAATTCCAGACCTAAAGACTAAAACCCTAGACCTTAATCCCGAAATTAAACCCTATCAAGACGAAATTGAACCCTAAATCCCATAAACCTTAACCCTAAATCCCACAATCACGATAAATTACGCACATAAATTAAAATTAAATCAAATACAACACTTAGTTGAAAAAAAAAAAATAGTGTTTCGGCTTACCTCCTGAAATTTGGGGAAAACCACCGCCGAATGGGGAAATTTAAGCCCAATCGAAGAAATCGACGCCTAAATGTCGAAAATCGAAGGAAATCGAAGGATATCGAAACCGGAATAGGTTAAATCAAAGGAAATCGGGGGAAGGAAATCGAAACCGGAATAGGTTAAATCCAAGGAAATCGGGGGGGGGGGGAAGACAAGAGCGAGAGCGAGAAGGGAGAGGGAGCGATGATGGCGGGCCAACGGGCAATGGTGGCGGAAGCAGCGCTCCGACGGTACGCCAAGAGGGAGAAGAGAGGGAGGCCGAGAGGCTCTGCAACAAAGGCTTGGCCTCTCGTGCTCTGCGACGGAGGTCGAGAGGGAGATGAGAGGGAGAAGAAAAAAATAGGGGAGGCCGAGCGGGAGGGAGAGGAGAGAAGGAGAAGAGAACAAAAAACAATAGGGGAGGAAGCCGAGAGGGAAGAAATTGTTGAGGGGGGGGGGGGGGGGGGCGCAAACCTTTCCCCGATTATTACTTAGTGCCCGGAACAGATTCCAGTGTCCAGAGAATGAATAATTTATTATAAATTAAAACAATAATTAACGACGGGTAACGACGGGGGAGGGTGGTACGCGCATCATGTAAATAATTTGGAAAAATCGCATCATGTAAATAATTTGGAAAAATCTTTCCCCGATTATTACTTAGTGCCCGGAAAACAGATTCTAATATCCTTTTCTAAATAAATAAGAGAATGAATAATCTTTTATGATTATAATTTATTATAAATTAAAATAATAATTATGTGTGAATACAATAAATTATATAAAATTAATAAAAATAAATAAAAAATAACATAAAGGAATATAATAAATAAACGTAATGGTTTAATTAATTATAACAATTGGATAATTAAACCAATTAATGATTATAGTTTATTATAAATTAAAACAATAATTACATGTGACATGAATAAATTATATAAAATTAATAAAAAATTAAAAAATAACATAAGGGAATATAATAAATAAACCTAATGGTTTAATTAATTATAAAAATCGGATAATTAACCAATTAATGATTCAAATTCATTATAAATTAATATACTAATTACGTGTGACTATAATAAATTATATAAAATTAATCAAAATTAAAAAATAACATAAGGGAATACGATAAATAAACCTAATTGTTTAATTAATTATAAAAATTGCATTATTAAACCAATTAATGATTACATTTTATTATAAATTAATATACTAATTACATGTAACTAGAATAAATTATTTAAAGTACATAAAACAGTTAAAAATAACATAAATGAATATAATTAATAAATAAATTATTTTGTAATAACATAATATATAGTATACAAATACTTAATAAATAAAATTAAAACACGTGACAGAAAAGTATAAAATGACAACAACGAATATAATTAGAGTAAATTATTTTTAACAACGAGTTTATGCGTTTAACATCATCAACTTACTAGTTTAGTAGATACGAACGACAACATACATGTTCAAATGCAATAAAGCATAACCACTAATAATCACTCCACATGCTAGTTGCTATGGCATCTCAAAATTGTGCAGCTCTAATGGATTCTAATGCAAAACGCCTCTGCATTGTTGTTGATAGGTTGCCTTCATCCCCAAAATCATCACTATCATCGGTATCTTCATCCAAATTTTCACCTGCTAATCGGACCACCAATCCCACGAGGACGTAATGCACGTCTATACCTATGGTTGAGATAGTATCTTCCTATCATGTATATAAGACATGTCAATAAAATCATTCTTGTATTCCTATTTTTGTCTTTCATGGAAACCTACAAATACAATCACCACAACCATAATGACGACTATAACAATAATTCTTGTTTCTTCCTAAATATCATAAACACAAAAACATACCCTTATCTTCAATCATAACCTATTTTCAACCACGCATATATAAAGCCATCTCCAATCACACACCCACAATATTCATCCACACAATAAGAACACAACAATCATGAAAACCCAAATCTTAACCATAATAAGATTCATAATTTATCAATGATATGTCATATAAAGTCATAATTAAAAAAACATAATTAGACTTCAAAACAATCGTCCCAAAATACATAGTGTACTTAAAACTATTGACTACATTTCACCAACACAGTATTTAAGCCAATTAAGTCACTCTTCCACTGGCAACTTCGTAAACATGTCATTCTTCATTGGTGTATCTAACAATAGAGGAGCGTGAAACTTCATCTCTACCGATAGGTCCGGGATTTCTGCGAGGGCTTCATACCAATTATCTCCAACGGTTTTATCATCTTTAGGTTGTAAAGATTGCAATAGGGTGGCAATTCTTGTCATTGTATCAACGAACATAATACTATCATCGGTGGCCATTTGCGGTATCTTTCTACGACGACTTGAAGTTGATGGGTTAGTACTTGGAGACTGATCAGGTGTTGACTCATTTTCTGTAAAGAATGGCGAAGGAGTATCTCTATCTAAATCGACATCCTCGAGCATATCCAAGCGTGAATTTTCTTCCTCATGTTGGACATCATTGCACATGTCTTCGTCATTTTGACTTGTTTTCCCCATGGCTATTGAGTTTCCCACTACCAAAGCCAATTTGTCATAAAGAGGGCAACCTTGTTGTCTATACTTTTCAGCTTCTATATGCTCCTACAAGGATAAAACATCATTTAGACAACTTGGAATAGAGTTCTAGTAATGCGGAAAAACATAAAAAATATTTTACAATCAATCATAATTTACTAACTTTGATATAGTCTTACCATACAAAATGACATGCAGTTGCTCGATCTGTGGTTGTATCCCAACCAAACCCACTAGTGTTGAGACAACTCGTTACTGTTTGGTAAGTTTTTTTCCATGATCTTGTTCGATTCTTGAGCTGCTCAACAGTTTTTTTATGAGTTACATTTTCATTGAATCTATTAACACAATTCAAATACACTTCATGGTTCCAAACCCCGTTGGGCATCCTGTTCCCCATATTGACTTGCTCGACTAAGAGATCGAGCATTTTGTTGTCATCATCGAAGGTCCAAATGTCATATGATTGAGGGGTTGTGGTCTTCTTTCAGCCATTTATAATCTAAATCCGAGATGGTCATCATGGAAAAAAAAATTATTAGACAACCATTACCGGTCGTAGTAACTAGAGACACACAGAAACACAACCAATAAATAACAAAATACCATGTGGTGGACATTTATAACTCCAAAATCTCCTCACCACATGGCAAATGCATTCCATAGCACTTCAAACATATTCAACAACATTCTAAAATATTTCAAAATCAATGCAACTAATTTCATTGTAGATTACTACAATAATGCAAATTCACCCAACACCCCTAAACCCTAACTCATCGAGTCCAAATTCACCCAACACCCCTGGTAGAGCCCCATATGGCTTTGCAGTCACTAAACCCTAAACCCGGACTAAATCCCCTAAACCCTAAACCCTAACCGATAACCCCAACAAATTAAAATAAGCCCCAAACCCTAAACCCTAAACAAATTACAATAAACCCTAAACCCTAAACCTTAAACCCTAAGCACTTAAAACACTATCACCCCAAAAACTGAGAACCCTATTTAAAAAAAAAACATAAAACCTAATTCCACACATAAAGACTATACCTTAAAACCCTAAAAGTCCCAAACCCCAACTCTAATCCTGAAATTAAACCCTATCAACACGAATTTGAACCCTAAATCCCATAAACCCTAACCCTAAATCCCATAATTAGGCCACAATCAAAATAAATTACGCACAAAAATTAAATTTAACTTAAATATAATACTAAATTAGTTGAAAAAAAAATTTAGGGTTTCAGTTTACCTTATGAAATTTGGGGGAAATCACCGCTGAATGGGGAAATGTAAGCCCAATGGAAGAAATCGATGCTAACTATTGAAAATCGAAGAAGATTGAAGGAAATCGAAGGATATCGAAACCGGAATAGGTTAAATCAAAGGAAATTGGGGGAGGAGGAAAGAGAAGAGCGAGAACAAGAAGGAAAAGGGAAGCCTAGAGGGAAAAGAGAGAGGGAGAAAGAATAGGAAGGCCGAGAGAGGGCGATGGGGTGAAAACGAGAGATGACAAGAGAAAGTAGAGGAAGTAGAGAATGAAGACGAGAGCCAGCAGAGGGAGCAGAAAGAGCGAAAACGAGAGAAGAAGGCTGGGCGAAAAAATTCATCGGGAGACGAAGGTCGAGCGAGAGGGGAGGAAAAGAGGAAACGAGAGGGATTTTTAGTTTTGGGGGGGGGGGGGGGGGGGGGGGGGTGGAGGGGAAAAGAAGCAACTCCGTCACTCGTGGTAAGTGAATGATTCGAAAAAAAAGGTGGAATCAGTTTTCCATCGTTTTTCCCTGAGGAGTTCAATTCAAATCATTTTGTACTAACGCTTTATTTGTGATGATTTAGGTAATGCGAGGGGAATTCATTCCACTTCATTGTGGACTAACCCCCCATTACGTGATTTAAAAGAAGTTAATCTAATGAATCCAATAATGTTGAGATAAAGTGAACAAAACCGATAACAAATGAAACATAGTACGGGGCAAAATTGGTCAGATTGATTGAGGATTTGCCTCTTCCTCAATATTATTTTTTATTTTTTTCTGATAGGAAATATTTCCAATAAAACTTTAAAAATAATTATCACGTAATTTTGTTTCCAACGGTGGGAAAAATTAAATAAAAAAGGTTTATCTAATTCTTACTTGTTCGAGGCCCTCAAATTCTAAAGCTGCGTCCGTAATTTTACGATTTCCCGGACGTTGTGCACGTGTGTGCCAAGTCAACGATAAGTCCAAACTCTAAGCTGAAAAAAGGGCCCGCAATGTAGAGCGTCCCTCAAAATTTATTCTGGAGGAAGACGGGAAATTCAAATTTCCCGCCAGGCAGAGTTCACACTTTCGCGCCCAAAGAGAAAACAAAGGCAGCTAATTTCTCTGCTACGCACTTCTCTTTGTCTCTCCCTTTCTCTCTCCTCTCTCGCTGGCCGCTCGCTCACTGAAATGCAGAGCTTCAATCGATCGTCATTCTTTCAAGATCTGAGAAATAGAGAGCTAAATGGGTTAAGAGGTGGGTTGCCTTTACTTGTTGCTGTTTAATACTTTAATCTACTGTCGTCGATCCACTAAAAAGCTTTTTTCTTCTTGTCAGTTCGAAAGAGACCCTTTATAGGCAGTCCCTCATCCGATTCCGGCAGTTTTGGGGCTGGCATACTGACGATCGAACATGATGGTGCAACGTCTCCTCCGCTCGCTGTCTCTTTCGGCAAGGTTTTTTTTATTATTTTGTCGAATATTTTTCTTTTCAAAGTTTAATTTTATCATCGTGTAAGATTGTATTCTTGATTTTTTTTTTTTTTAAGATCAATAGAAATAGTCATATTCTTGCCGTGTCCGATGAAGATGGGTATATCAGCTTTTACGACACACGCCGTAAGTTGTCTTCACTTGCACACGGCCTTGAGAATTCAGGTTCGTCTGTAAATTTTCAAGCTGTAGAATCGCAGATATGTGCTCTTGCCCTTTCATTTTGCTTCTCTCTAAATGGTTGCATTTCCCGTTTCTCGTCCAGCAAAAGCAAGGGTTTGCCATTGGGTGGCGCATCATAACGCCGTATTTGATATGTGCTGGAATAAGGTATTAGACACAGAAACATCGTTTGTTTTTTTTAAGTTTTAAAATATTTCAGTACATTGTGTTGCAAACGGGAAATGCCTATTGTTCCCAAATTTATGATGCAATTGGTAATTTTCTGCTGCAGGATGATACCCAAATTCTGACAACTTCTGGTGATCAAACAGTGAGGAACTTTTTCCTTTAGCTTCATGTTAGTGGTTAAAAAGCATTTCATCTGTAGTCAATTGGCTGGTTATAGCCAATTACGCCTCATTTCCGCACAGTTCCAATGCTTAGGGTTTAATTTCCATAGATTCAGTAGTTTCGTGTTTCTTTTGTTCTTGTCAAAGTGCGAGATCGCATATTCTCCCATGTGTTATTCATAAATTTTGTATTTCAAGGCCAATAAAATTTGTTGGTTCATTGACAGATAAAGATCTGGAACGTAGAGAGTAGCAAATGCCTTGGAGCCTTGATTGGGCATACAGGTAGTGTCAAGTCAATTTGCTCCCATCCATCTAATCCTGGTAAGTCTAATGGCATATTTTGTATGAGGAAAATTTCTAGCGTAAACAGAAAATAGTGATACTCGTTTCTCTTTATATTTTTAATTTTCTCCTCCTTGTTGGAGGCAGATCTTTTTGTGTCTGGTTCTAGGGATGGTTCTTTCGCTCTTTGGGATTTAAGGTGCAAATCTAGTTCCAGAAGCAGGCAAGGAGAAGCTTGTTTGGCGTAAGATCTTTTGATCCTTTCTTCAATTTCTGTTTTATAAGCATGGTCATGCCTCTGTGTCAGTTAAGTTGAATTTGTTGTTTGTAGGTTGACAGCTATGGTAAATGGAGCACATGTTCCGACCAAAGGAAAACGAGTTAGACGTGGCAAGGTTAGTGAACTCAAGAAGTTTTCTTCAACCTGTAAATACTGTTGCTACCTTCACTGAAACTTCAGATATTTCAGGCAGCCAACATGAGCATTACGGCAGTTCTTTATCTTAAAGATGAAATTTCTGTTGCTACTGCAGGAGCAGCGGACAGGTATATGGCAAACTTTTTTGTATTTTTCTAGATTTCATATTCGACTGTCCACTCTATTTGATTAAGTCTAGAAATAGAAATAACCCTTGTTTCTTTCTGCTTCCAACAACTCTAACCTGTTTCTTCTTCCCCCTGGCACTTTCATTGTTATAACACTATCTTTGTTGCAGTGTGGTAAAATTTTGGGACACCCGGCACTTGAAAAACCATTGCGCACAGACACATCCTTGTTCTGAGATATCCACTGATAAGGTACTGGTGCTTTTCTACCAGGAGCTTTATGGACATTTTTAATAGATAATTCAATGATTTTTCAGTTCAACAGATTGTTTCATGTTGATTCTTTACAATATATTTCTACTTCATTTAAAGGAAATAATAAAGGGCAGCAAAATTTTTAGCAAGAAAAGAGAGAAGACCTACCAGCTACTTCCCCTGCTTCAGCAGAACCTCGCTTTTTCCCACTTTCGATAGCTTTAGAACTCTTCATAAACTAATACGTGTACCGCATTTAAGTTGTACGTATAACATTTGGTACATATCATTTTGCCCAAGTATGCTGACTCTGTTCTTGAAAAAGTGTGTCAAGCAAGGACCAGTGATATGTTGATCACATATCTGTTATCAATTGTGATTTCTAGCGTTTGGATTTCTAGGCACCGGCTTGTGCTTGTAGCAGTTTTAGTCCACATTTGAAAATGTTTTAAGACTTGATTACATTGAAATTCTCCCTCTAATTTCCAGGAGCGGAGGCAACATGGAATATCATCCCTATCTCAAGATTCAAATGGAGTATTTATTGCTGCCTCATGCATGAACAATAGGTAATTGTTTGAGGTCCTCTAGTTTTTGCTTTCTATGATGGGTCCATGACAATTTGCTTAAGATATGACCTTATTATGTCTTTAACCCTCTATTCTGTTTTTTTTTTCTTCTGTGATTCAGAATTTACTTGCATGACATATTTCGGCTGGAGAGGGGTCCCCCTAAAACTTTCTCTGGTAGCCGGATAGAGTCATTTTATGTTAAGGTGCGTTCATGTGTCAAATTTATAATATGATGTGTCTAAGTTTTCAGCTATCAATGCTTCTCGCTTTAACGTGAAGGGCTTACTTCTATCTTTAACTGCAGTCAGCGATCAGCCCCGATGCAACTCAGATACTGAGTGGTTCTAGTGACGGGAATGCCTACTTATGGCAGGTATTGTTTGATCTTAATAGCACGTTATCATCCGTCTACTTTCTTCTGTTATTTCTTCATTGCAGTTATTCCTCTTTTTGTTTTTAGATTTGATTTCAATTACCATAGTCTTTCATCAGGTGGACAAGCCTGATGTCGGTCCTATTGCACTTAAAGGTCATGAAGGGGAAGTCACAGCAGTAGACTGGTATAACACTGTCAAGAACTAACTGCTACTTTGAGTGCTGGTTACACTTCTCTTCATCTAATCTTTTAATGGCACTTTGCAGGTGCCTATCAGAAACAGGAAAGATGGCAACATCTTCTGATGATTTCATGGTAAATATACATGTTGAACGATACCCCTACATTTTGCTTTGTGGAGGCATAACCAGCCTCTGCAAGCAGGGTAATAGGGCTTGTTCGGGATGCAAATATAACAGCTTGTGCTCTTCTTGGACAGAAATAGGATAGAAACTGAATTTTAATTTTCATTATATACCTTCCACTGGTTTGCCACTTGGTAAACATTTTCACCTTCTAGCCCTTTTGCTTTACACAATGAAGTTCAGGTGGGTGTTTGAGACCCTCGAGAGTTCAAAGATTAGCAAACCTTAAAAACTTCAGAACCGGTTGCTTTGATTCCGAAATTACTTGTATTAGGATGATCCTTTTTTTAGCACCGTATCGATATGTTTGCTTATTCGTAGGTTCGCATCTGGAACATGGATAAAGGCTGCTTTTGCGCAAATACAAAGTCTCCTTCTTCAGTCAGGAGAAGAGTAACAGCAATTTCAGCTGAGCATAGGAATCGGGTCCTTGAAGAACTCAAAACAGAAGATACAGATGCTTCTTCCTGTCAAACTGAAAACCCATCAGGACAACAATCACCTGCACGAAGTGTGGAATTTGAAGTTAGAACACCTGAATCCTCGAAGAAAAGGGTTTATTCATCTTCTTTCTGCGAGGACGGGATAGAGTTGCAGAAGACTCCAGAGTCTGTATTGAAGAGCCCATCATCCGTTTTGAATCCACCTTCTTCTCTAAAACGAAGAACCATTAGAGACTATTTCGCAGCCATGTCATGAAATCTTTCTTTTTTCTTTAGTCCTGTATTATATAATCTTACATTAGAAGAAGCAGAGAGCAAGAACGAAGGTGTACTTACCAGGTCTTCGTTCAAACGCAGAAATCAAGTAAGCAGTTTTCCTGATCTGGATTTTGATGTGTATCTGCTGATGTTCCTGGAATTAATATAACTGAATGTATTTGTTTTCTTTTAGGTTTGGCAGAATAAAAGTTGGAAAATGCTCGAAACTGGTTCTGTATCAATGAAGGATGAACAGGTTTGTTTGTTCAGTTCATGAAGTTGACTGAAACTGGAGAAGTTTTCTGCCTTGTTGAAACGATGTCCACCTCATTGTACAAAACATAGAACATTTATACAAATTACTGGAGCCAGAGTGCTTTCAACACAAGAAAACTCACGATAGGATTGCAATGGTTGCTAAAAAGGACCTGAGCTTTTCTTTTTTCTGTTAGATTGGTCATGGAAGGCTCCAAAATCGGAGCATATAGACACAGAAGAGAAACCAGCTGATGATATACGTTTATCGTAAGGAACAAGAACTGTAAATCAGATTTTAGTAGTTTAAACATTAATTAAAATCTATTTTGACATTAAACATTAATTAAAATCTAATCTATGAGGAGGAAGTTTTCGAAGGCACAGCTTGGAGCCTTTTTTGCTGCAATGACAATACGTGCAAATGCTTTTCCACAGGTCACGAGTACATTCTGGCCATCGACAGCGGGAGAGCTGGTGTTGAGAAGATCAACCCCAGCCTAGGTTTTTTTAATCGTAGAAGCGTGTGGTTACTGTAAGTCGTGGTAAAAACAGAAAGGGGCAAAAATATTTCAGATCGAGAAACAGAGGTAGGTTAAATCCTGTGTGTGTGTATTCTGTTTTGTGGGTGTGTGTTTACCCATTGTGAAGATTTGTTTTTCGGTATCTGGATTTAATAAATCAGCAGATTTAAGGTTTGGTGGAAAGAGGAGTGCAGTGACACGTTCATTGGAAAGAGATGCCTCACTCTTCCTCAATTTCTCTGCGAGACGCCATAAACCGTTACCAGCCAGCAACTAGGCATAATATATCAATTTAATCAGACACGTGTCATCTTGTTAATGGGTATCACTGGGGTGGTGTATTTGTAGAGTACGGTGAGGGTATTTATGTCTATACCGTAAAACGAGTAAAAGGGGCTCTTTTCTGAGCAGGCTGACGAATAACAATGATGTGGTGTTGGGGTTTAGGGTTTAACAGTTATGCTGGTATGGACGGAGGAGGAAGCGCGTTCAGGGTTGTTCAGGGTTTTACAGTAAGTAAGTAATTCGATGAAGTCGATTGGTTCTTCGGTTCGGATCTCTCCCCTCGCGGCATTCTCACTTATCAACCACGATCTGCGAATTTCAAGAGAAAAGTCGCTAGTAATTATCATCACAACTCGCTATATAGGAACGGCAGGATTTGTCAGAAGAGGTCTGGCTTCCCAGTCGAGATATGGATAAGAATACGCGGAAACCTTCAACTAAGTACTGTTAGGCTGTACAGGGTTTTTTTTGCTTGGTGTCATTGTTAGCAGGATGCGGGAACGAGGAGAAATTCATCTGCGGAAGTGCTTTTGAAATGAAAGCTGATTGGGGGTTCTTCGTGTATTTGGTCCACCATAGAAGGTTTCTTCTTTTAAGGAACCCACTCTATGAGTAGGAGGCAGGTGGGCTTCTACAGTCGAATTCTGCTGCAAAAGTGTTGTGCTTGTAGCGCTTATTCAAGTGCTTGTACTGCAGTTTTATTGGATGATCCAATTCCAGACACTAAAACTACTAGTGAAATTTATCACGAGGAGATAACTTCCTGCGTGTCTAGAAAATCGTCTTTGTTTCCTTTGATTGTTAGAGTACTCAAATCTGTTGATTGGGAGGCAGTCCGGAAGATTAAACTTTCTAAAGCAGCGCAAAGGTATGGGTTTGCTCATTCTTTGGAGGCATTTACGGTTATTATAGACATATTTTCGTGTGCAGGAAGGCCAAGCAAGGTTCACTATTTAGTTAGGCAGATCGTATCTTTCTGTAGTAGCAACAATTACGACACTTTTGCATTATTTTCTGTTCTAAACTGTGCCAAAGGATCGCCTTGTGCATCTCAGGCTCTTTTTGAGGTTTTCATCAAGTCCTCTTTGCTCTTTAATGCCTTAGATGTCTTTCTGAAGGCAAAGAAAATTGGACAGAAGCTTAGTATTTTCTCATGCAATTCTCTCCTTAAGTGTTTGGCTGAAAAAAATGAAAAAGAGTTGATGCGGAGCTTCTTCACTGAAATGGACAACTCTGGCCCGTCACCTAACGTGTACACTTTCACCATTCTGTTGAACTTTTACTGTAAAGAGGACATAGTCCTAGCTTCAGATTTTTTAAGAATAATGGATATCAGAGGTTTGAAACCTACGGTTGTGACTTATAGCACATACCTTCATGGTCTCTGCCGGGCTGGCCATACGGATTTCGCATTTACTTTTCTTCAAGAGTTGAGGATAAAAAACATCTTTGTGAACAATTATTGCTATAATGCAATCATTCATGGATTTTGTTGTAAAGGAAAATTAGATGATGCTAAAAATGTTTTGGGGGAAATGAAGGAATATGGCCTATTGCCTGATGTTCATACGTACAGTATTCTGGTTGATGGGTTTTGCAAGAAGGGTGATGTGCAAAAAGCTCATGATATGTTTGAAGAAATGCTGGAAGATGGAATTAGACCTACCATAGTTACCTACAGCTCTCTCTTGTATGGTTATTGTAAGAGTGGACAAATGGACACAGCATTGGATTTCTTTCGGAATCTGGAATCTTGGGGATTTAAGATTGACCTAGTTGCTTATGGCATATTGATTAATGGGTATTGCAAGCATGGAGATTTGGATCAAGCCAGCAGGCTTGTCGAGGAGATGAGTGAATATAATTTGGTCCCTGATGTTTTCATCTATACTAGTTTGGTAGGTGGATACTGCACAACTGGAAGATTGAATGAAGCTGTTGAGCTTTTCAAACTTTTGCCAGTTAAAGGAATATCACCCAATGCCTTTACTTGCACCATTATAGTTGATGGGTTTTGCCAGGAAGGACACAATAGAGAGGCTTGGGACCTTATGGAAGAAATGCATAACCAAGGCACTATTAATCAGTTTACTTATAATGCAGTCATAAGTAGGCTTTGCAGGGAGAGAAAATCGGAGTTGGCCCATGCAATGTTCAATTTGATGGCGGAGAGGGGATGTCATCCTGATGTTGTTGTTTATAGCACACTTATAGGTGGTTTTGCTAAAGAATCAAAATCAGTTCAGGCAAATAAGTTGTATCTTCAGATGTTAAAGTACAAGATCACACCCAATACTGTAACATATACAAACCTTATCACTGCATTTATTAATGATAATCAAATTTTGAATGCTGAATCCATGTTTGATGAGATGATTCTCAAGGGCATAAAGGCTGATGTGATCTCTTATACTGCAATTATTTCTGGATTTTGTAAGGTTTGGAATATGAAGAAGGCCTGGGAACTTTTTCAGAAAATGGAGAAAACTGGTTTAGTACCTGATGTGGTTACATATACCTGTCTGATTAATGGATTTTGCAAGTCACATCGGATGGGCAATGCCATTTCTTTGCTTCGTGTGATGAAAATGAGAAATGTGGATCCTAATGTGGTTACTTATACTGCTTTGATCTGTGGCTTTCTGAAAGCTGGCAATTTGCGTGGAGCTGAAAGATATTGCCAGAAGATGTTGGAGGAATGTGTCTTACAGGATGCTGTTGCCCGCTTGCTGTTAGATAAGATGTTGGAGGAAGGTGTCTTACAGGATGCTGTTATCCGCTTGATGTTAGACAAACAGCTTAAAGAGAAGAACCTACCAATTTAAGAAAGATCTTTCCGATGCTGGTAATCTACTTTCATGTCTGTCAAACCCTCTTGGTACATGATGTATTGTATCTGTTACTTTATTCAATTTATTATTTTTTTCTGCATTTTGTTGATATACAGGAATTGCGTGATGTGGTGCTTCATAAAGCCTTATTATCTGGAACTAGGAAGTTTTATCTGAACAGGGATATATTTTTTTTTGTTTCAACTTACTTGGATTGTTATGTCAGAGATGGCTGATGACTATGGAATTGTGATCGGGTTCTGAGGTATATTGAGTTCGTGTGCAAGATTGGCGGATCCCCTTTTTTCCTGATGTTCAGGAGCCTATCATTTCACAGTAAAAAGATGATTAGGAACCTAAGTTCTCCCTGTTTTGAAATCTGAGCAGTTGCATAGGAGTTTCTTATTTTGTTGATTTATATACCTATAAAAAGGCCTTCATGTGTAACATAACAATCACTCTTTTTTGCTACGGAATAAAGTTCTGGTTTGTTCTTTATTGGATAAACTTATCCTTGTTCTTTCACTCTGTTTGCTATTTTTTTTTTAATATTTACAGAAACTCTGCTTTCTATCCTTCAAGTTTTATAATTGTAGTGTTCTTTGTTGTTGTTAAAATTTAGGTTACCCACACTTTAGAGGAAACATTCAACTTGTTATTCTTTGAATCTAAACCACTGTGCTGCATCACTGTGCGCAGGTTGAGGAGTTCAGTGGTGGTTGAGTTTGCAGTACCAATCGGTCCTGAGTTGGAAGCAATGGAGATCCACTCTTGCGTTTTGAAGTTGCCACCAAACCCTGCTGGCCTTGGATTGCTGAAGCAGTCCCATCAAAGTTCAGTTTGATAACACCATGTGGAGTGGGAGAGTCCATTCGACCAACTTGGCAGGCCTAGACACATACATTGGGCAACAATCCTTCAATTCCCTTGCATGATGCCCCTATTCAAGGCTTGCAACTTCTTTTGGGTAGAAATCCATGCAAGGGTAGCACTAGAGATGCTCTCAATCACCCTTTCCCAGCTGCTATGCTTGCTATTGAAGTGACAGCTATTGCTCTCCTGTTAGATCCCCCATGGTGTATGGGCCAAACAAGCCTACAGGAGAGACTTCTCCAACCTTGTAAGACCAGAACCTAAAATCCAATGAGTGAGATCAGCAAGGCATCCAGGGACCCGTTGCTGAATTCCTGGTCTATTCATGAAATGAGTCCAAATATGCCAGGCATTACGGCAGTGGAGGAGCAAATGATTGGTGTGTTCCTGCTCATTGCTACAGTGGGAGTAGAGAGAGCATACAATAGCAGTTCCTCTTCACCTTAAATTGTCAAAAAATGAGAATTTTGCCCCTGATCGCACTCTAGATGAAGAACTTAACTTTTGGCAGGGCTGAGAGCTTGCAATGACTGCTTTGTGATTGTCATCATTGGTCCATCTTTAGGTCATTGAGTAGACAAGAGGAAACAGGGAATTTACCAGTCTGAGGGGGTCCAAATCAATCTGTCATTAACCTGATTTCTGTTTTTTGGATCTTCCAGCAGCGGCATAAGCCTTACCCACTTTTTAGATCCTCCTTAGCCTGATATTCTGTCACATATATTTGTGGATGTCTAGATTGGGGTCTACACTATTAACTGGTAACTTCCTTTGCTTTCTTTCTGTTTTTCTCTTTATTATATTTCTGCCTGTTTGTTGGGGTGGGGATACTGAAAGAATTAGGTATTAATTATATGAACTGAAGAAATTGATTCTTCATTTGCTTGTCTCTGTTACGTTTTTGGACCATATGGGCCAATGATTTTTTTTTTTTTTTTTTTGTTCTTGGGAAATTTGTCTTCTATGTTAATTAGTAAGTGCTATTTATAGGTCTGCAATGGAGTTTGATTATCTTTGTTTGACTAACATGAACACTTATTGCTGACTCCTCCAGAGTATTAGGTCTACTATTTGAAGTGGTGTTATCGTGCATGAGCTGTCAGTTGTGTTGAGGTTAGGAATCATAATTAATTCGTTTTTACATTGTTTTCATGAAGAATGGAGGAATATTGGTAGCAATTGAGAGAGTTCCCAAAGGTTATGCACTTATCTATTACCAGGGAAAGAATTATCAACGACCTGTGAACTTGAGGCCAAGGAACCTGCTAACAAAGGCAAAGGCATTAAAGTGCTCAGTTGCAATGCAACGGCATGAGGTGATTGTTGTTTTGTTGCTTTTCTGTTGTTATTATGTTGTTTTTTTGAACTAAAATAAGGTAAAAAATTATATTTGAAAACATAATGTGCAGGCACTTAGTCAACACATATCCGAGTTGGAGAGTAAAATACAAGAGATGAAATCCGATCTTGTAAGTGGCCTTACTTTCTTTTATTTAGTGCATATGCATGAACCTGAAAGAACGAGAGCAACTACAAAAATGAAACATAAGGACAGAGGGGATAAAAGGAAAACCAGCATTGCCATTTTGATGACCCATTAGCTTCTTTGTTAATGGTCCAAGAGTCAGTTTTACTCACTTTAATTGAAGGCAACATAATAGACTATATATGCTGGATCATATATTCTCAAAACATTCTTGTTGTTGCATGGTCTAAGATTAGGGAATGCTTGGATTTTTAGTGAATGAATTGCAAATTAAAATCCTCCAGGCATTTGAGGACCAAGGTATATAATATGGGTGATAGTACGATTCTTTTAAGAAATATCCGTCTCCTCCCTTCTCATGCAGACATGTACACGCACAAATATTATGGACACAGGAGGTGAGGCATGGAGATTTCTTGAGTTCCCAATCTAAGTTTCTTTTTATGCAAAGATGAACCACTGAACTAAAGTAGGTTGAGTACTCTTGCCCAGAAATGGGCGTACCACTGATATGTAACATATCAGCCAATATCTATTGGATTTTGCCCTCACCGATACGGGGCAAAATTTGTATTAGATTTCAGGGTATCAAATTTGTATTGGAGAAATGATATGCTCACCCTGCTCTTGCCATCTTTTTGCTAAGGTCATGTTTCTGTAAATCTTGGCTTCTAATTGGATGTGGAAGTAATGCAAGGAAATGTAATTAATATCAAACATTTGAAGTAAACTATACTGACAGCAAAGAAAGTTAATAATTTAATAGGAATGGTGTATTTATCATCAATAGCATTATAACTTAATTTTGCTGTAATGATGGCAATGGCGATGGATTCATTGGTTCTTATTTTTATCATTCTTTTCTTTGATTTGATGAAATTGCTTACTATTCTTAAAAAGCTTTCTGATAAATACATGTTTTCAATTCACAGTCCTCTTACTATAATCATAATTATCTCACTATGTTTTATTTCATAGGAAATTTCTGATGGTACAGTTGATGAAGAAAATAAAATAGAGCATTTTCTGCTGTCACATTCCAGCGAGGTGAGATAACATGCTTTTGAAACATTACTTTTTGGTTTACATTGTTACAGATACAACAAATTGTGCATTTTATTATATCATGCAGAGCGAAGAGGAGAAGTCCTGGCTTGAATCTGATGATGATGATGACATCGATGAGTCAAATATTGAAGATAATTGAGGATGTTGACTAGGGAGCATGTACTAGTAACATGTTCATCTCCAAAGGGTGAGTTGAAACATCCGTTTTTTAACATGCTTTCCTTTCTGCCTGACAAGGTATTTGTTCTTGTTCTCCTTTCAGTCTCTAAAAAATACTGCTTGTTCTGGTGGTAAGTTGGTCTTACTGTATGCATTTGCCTTCTTGGTGGTGGTAGTGGGCCAAGTTACCCAGGCAAAGCTGGAAATATTTTCCGATCTATTCTCCCTTGTTATCTGCAGGAGTTGGGCAGATTTTTGTTAGATCAGAGTAACCTCCTGTCTGCATGTCTTCTGCTCTGAGTATTTACAAAATTTTGTCTACCAAGTTACGTTTTTTTCTTCACTCTTTTAGTACATCTTCTACCGAAGTCAGCAATCAGCCCCGATGCAACTCAGATACTGTGTGGTTCTAGTGACGGGAATGCCTACTTATTGCAGGTTGTTTGATCTTAATAGATCGTTATCATCCGTCTACTTTCTTCTGTTATTTCTTCATTGCAGTTATTCCTCTTTTTGTTTTTAGATTTGATTTTAATTACCATAGTCTTTCATCAGGTGGACAAGCCTGATGTCAGTCCTATTGCACTTAAAGGTCATGAAGGGGAAGTCACAGCAGTAGACTGGTATAACACTGTCCAGAACTAACTGCTACTTTGAGTGCTGGTTACACTTCTCTTCATCTAATCTTTTCGTTACCCTTTGCAGATGCCTATCAGAAACAGGAAAGATGGCAACATGTTCCGATGATTTCATGGTAAATATACATGTTGAACGATACTCCTACATTTTGTTTTGTGGAGGCATAACCAGCCTCTGCATGCAGGGCAAAAGAGCTTACTCGGGATGCAAATATAACTGCTTGTGCTCTTCTTTGACAGAAATAGGATAGAAACTGAATTTTAATTTCCATTATATACCTACTGGTTTGCCACTTGGTAAACATTTTCACCCTCTAGCCCTTTTGCTTTACACAATGAAGTTTGGGTGCACGTTTGAGACCCTCGAGAGTTCAAAGATCAGCAAACCTTTAAGGCGTGGCTTTGATTCCGAAATTACTTGTATTTGGATGATCCTTTTTTTAGCACAGTACTGATATGTTTGCTTATTCGTAGGTTTGCATCTAGAACATGGATAAAGGCTGCTTTTGGGCAGCAATTTCAGATGAGCATAGGAACCTGGTCCTTGAAGAACACAAAGCCGAAGCTACAGATGCTTCTTCCTGTCAAACTGAAAACCCAGCAGGACAACTATCACCTGCACGAAGTGTGGAATTTGAAGTTAGAACACCTGAATCCTCGAAGAAAAGGGTTTATTCATCTTCTTTCTGCGAGGAAGGTATAGACTTGCAGAAGACTCCAGAGTCTGTATTGAAGAGCTCATCATCCGTTTTGAATCCACCTTCTTCTCTATAACGAAGAACCATTAGAGATTATTTCGCAGCCATGTCATGAAATCTTTCTTTTTTCTTTAGTCCTGTATTATATAATCTTACATTTGAAGAAACAGAGAGCAAGAACGAAGGTATACTTGCCAGGTTTTCGTTCAAACGCAGAAATCAAGTAAGCACTTTTCCTGATCTGGATTTTGATGTGTATCTGCTGATGATTTCTATTATGTTCCTGGAATTAATATAACTGAATGTATTTGTTTTCTTTTAGGTTTGGTAGAATAAAAACTGGAAAATGCACGAAACTGGTTCTGTATCAATGAAGGATGTAGAGGTTTGTTTGTTCAGTTCATGGAGTTAACTGAAACTGGAGAAGTTTTCTGCCTTGTTGAAACGATGTCCACCTCATTATACAAATTACTGGAGCCAGAGTGCTATCCACACAAGAAAACTCACGACCATAGGATTGCAATGGTTGCTAAAAAGGACCTGAGCTTTTCTTTGTCTGTTAGACTGGTCATCGAAGGCTCCAAAGTCGGAGCATATAGACATAGAAGAGAAACCAGCTAAGGAACAAGAGCTGTAAATCAGATTTTAGCAGTTTAACTACAACCAGGTCAATCCTAGGCTGTTGGGCTGTACCTTGTTCACCTTCTATTATTTTCATTTGTTTTGAATCTTTTTGATTGATCACCAATGGTAGCCATTTTAAAAGCATTCCTTGAAACTGAAAAACTGAACTATCATTGCATTTTTCTGATTTATGCATTTTAGAAAGAAAGAGAGAATGCAGTTTGTTGAATAGTAAGAGGGTGGTTAGTTTTAAATCTGGTGATATAAAAATCTATATTTCAGTAACTTACTGATTTGTATAAATAACTAAACTATCTCAGTTAAGACAAATGAATATTCAGATAACAAAATTGATCAAATAAGCAGATTTCAAGTGGAAGATGATGATAATAGCCGGAATTGGACCCTAGTGGTAACCATGAGTGACCAAGGGGTGAAATCACAAGATTAAAATTTTGAATTAAACCTCGTACAGGAATGAATGCACACCAGCACGTGTGTGTGAAGTCCAAGGGAATTGCGAAAATTTGCAGCTAGTTATTCTCTCTATAGGCTAATTCTAATATGCCTCAAAAAGTGGGAGAAAATATAGTTGAATAGATGTGTATATTTTGCTAGAGCTGGTTCAAACTAGGTCGCTTATATCTGTAGAGCAGAGGCAATTGAGCCAGCCAGGCTCAGTATTTCAAATGGAGCTTTGTTTTGCACTTGACTCACTGTCAGTGGGCAGGAATCAGTGATCCAAAAGTAAGTCAATCCATTTGTTGGATTCCCTGAAAGAAAAAAGAAAAAAAAAATTAACTCGAAGTTTGGCAGAAAAAAGAATAACATGGTGCAGCCATGATATTTGCTGATGATTTTTTCTGTTTTTCTGAAAGGAAAGATGCATACCTTCTTTATCATGTTCAAACTTTTCCCATGACTTATTGGGAAAGATCCCATGTGTCACATAAGCACTGATTTTTGCTGCTCCATGATCAGCCAAAACTTTCTGCAGTATAAAAAGCAACATGGAAAGTATTCCCACTTTGAATTCCATATGAAAAGCATTTCGCTTACCTGACAAATATTTGATAGTAATACAAAATATTGAAGTTGAGAGAACCTGATTACCTGGCATTCGATCAAAGTGCCCCCTGATTGTACTAAATCATCAACAATCACAACATGACGACCTCTAGGATCTCCTTCTTTGAGACGAACAAAACGCTGGTCTCCTTCCCGAACCTTGGTGCAAATAATCTGAAGGTGCAAATCAAGTTATGATATTTTCATTACAGAAAATGAAATGCAATTGAGTAATTAATCAGAACGTCACCGCAGGGAAATGATGGAGCTGTTTGTGGAATCGTTTCCAGGCGCCCTCATCAGGAAAAGCAATTGCTATCTAAATCAAGATAAGTTATATAAAACAAGTAAATGATACTCTAAAAATTCAAATTGATCAATCTTGTAGTTCAATAAAGTGCAACTAAAAACAAACTGAATAGTAAAAAAATCCATTAAGACAGTGAAAGAGTGCTTCCAAAATTACAGGGATGAAATTCAGATCTGCAACACAAATTTCTTGAATATAGGGAAGTTTCCTATATGTGTGGGTTTGATGGTTAATATTTTCGTCACATAAAAGACCGGTTCCAAGTTTACCTTATTCAGTAGCATTTGTTCTTTCAGCCAGAAATGTGACTAATAAACTTCAAAAACATTGTTTTGACCAGAAAAAATAAAATTGCTGCACAGTTCCTAAAATCTTAAGTACAAATTTCTTGTATGTGGCACAGTATTCCTATTTGCGTATTTTTAATTTTTCTTAATAAAAGACTGATTTTAAGCTTACCTTATTCAGTAGCATTTTGCTCTTTCAACCAGGAATATAACTAATAAACTTCAAAAAGATGGAGTTGACCAGAAAAAATGAAGTTGATGCACAATTCCTAAGGTTAAAAACAAATTCCAAACTTGCAAGTTTTGGTGAAATACCATTAAGTCAAGAAGCAATTATAATACACCATAACAATTCTGAAAGCATATGAGACTATTGAAAATGAAAGAGCTTACGCATCTAGAAATCAGCTAATTTCATCCATCTTACATTGTCAGAATCAGGAAGTAGTTGAAGCCTATTTTTAAGCAGAGGTATCCCACTCTCAAAGCATGGTAAAACACTGTCACCAAAGTAAAATCTCTCCTGAAAGTTAAAAAAAAAAAAAAAAGAGTTGATGTCAATTAAAGAGATAACCAAAACTCAAAGGACAAGAGACAACATGTAAAAATTGGTTTTGGTGATAGTGTATTCATTCACACACAACAACTGATGATACACACCGGCAAGGCATGGATATCAAAAGTCACTAAGCTTGTGGGACCACCCCTTGATATTGGTATATTTGACAAGATTCTAGCAAGAGTAAATGCAGTTGCAACATCTCCTTCCTCTTCCATACGCTCAGAAGATCCGGTGGGGAAAAAAGGAAGCACGAGAGTGAATGAGGAGATAAACATCCTTGGCAATGCATATATGATGGATAGTTGCTCAAAGATTACTCCAGGAGAACTAAATGACGCCAAGAATGCTACATGTTGGCCCCGTATGCCATAAGCATTAGAAATGAATAAGTTTGGGAATCCATCATCGAATGTCCTACACAAACAAGCAAAAAATATAGTCAGACAGTCCTCTTGACTTGCAAATTAGATTTCAAATGATAAAACTTATGACCTTTTGATCAGAGAAATTAGTATCACCCCATGAATTCCATCGAGTCTAAGACAAATATGAGAATCTAGCCCCAGCAGAGTTGAAGTGAGGAAAGCTTTTGATCATACTGCTACTTTGTAAGATGTGGAGCACTATACACAGGCTAGGGCAAATAAGCTTGGAATACAATCAAAATTGTCCAAGTGGCTGACGGTTTATTTTTGTCCCTCAGTTACTTGAACCTTCAACATAATGCCAGCTATAATCCTGAGGATTTTCCACCTCAGGAGTGGTTTTGCTTGACAAAGGATAGTGACCCATGCTAATTTTCATTTGGCCACCCACCCTTTATGCTTTTCAGTGTTGTTACCGGTGCCAAGAAACATTGAACAACTCTCCACATACCCTTTTTTTTTTTTTTTTGGAATTATTAAGTGAGATTTTAAAAAGGCCAAAACAAGATACAGCAAAGGCGACAAAGGGGAGGATCAATTACAAAAGGGACATGCGACTCCTAATCAGAGCGCCACGATGAAGATGAATATAACTGGAGTGCTAATAGGTGCTAAGCAAGGGAGTTTCTCATGAGTTTATCGATAAATAAGTCCCATGGGGCCGGTCAATACTAGGAAATTTATGACCGTTAAATTTCCTAGTATAATTATTAGTTCAATCTTCTTCAACACGGTTAAATTGATAAACATGCTAATAGGGAGCTGCGACGAAATTTGTAACTGCTAAGAAGTCTAAAAAATGCACAATGCAAAAGAATGTGAAAACCATAAACGGGTAGGAAATCCTTCTCCGGCTGAAAGTAAAAATTCCAGATAAGAACATATAAAAGCGGAAGCAAGTACAAGAGTGTGCTGTTGTTACCCTACGACATTTCAGACATAAAAAAGGAAAAAAGAAGAAGAAAAGAATCAAGTCAGCATGCAAAAATTACACAGGCACTCGGCACTCTGCCTAAATTGCTAAATTCAAGCATAAAGTTAGCACGGAAAGCTCTCATAAATTGAAACTCCAAGCAGACCCACCTCCAAGTAATGCTTCTAAGCTCGATCGAATCCGACTGCGCAGCAACCCTCTCGGCGAGCGCCTTCGTCTCCGCACAGTAAAAAAGGCAGACCTTCTTCATAGTCTTGGAAGAAATAGACGAATCCAAAGCCGTCGATGCCATTGGAGCACCCGAAGAATTATGCATGAGATCGGAGATACGATCAATACGCCATGGCCGGGGATGGTCGAAGCTCTTCAACCCCGAGCGGACGACAGTTCGACTCTTCGCATTCTTCCAGACCCGTGGATCCGTATCAGGTTTCCCACGGAAATGAGGCAAGCTTCGAAGGAGATTCAGGTCCCGTAGTGGGGGAGTACATGTAGACGTGCGCGGCGCAGTTGCCGCCATCAGTCGGCGGAAGCAGCGGCGAGCGTTGCCAGTGCGTTGAAAAGAAGCGAGAAAAGAGTTTTCCTGGCGCTCCGCTTACCCGCTCGCGTTGGGCGTAAACGGGCAAGTTAAGTCACATACTGCCAGATTCTTGTTTTGGTTGGAACCGTTTTAGTGGGTAGGGGTAGGTAATGGTGGAATCTAGCCTACCCAAGCTCAAATCTACTTATATTCGTCTTGGGCTTTCATACTCTTAACTCGAATTCTATCTGAGTTCGAACCCAATTTTTTTAACGAGTTCGAGCCCGAGTTTGAGTCAGGTTCGAGCTCAACCTACATTTAAAAATTTTAAATGGCCTTATTTCTTATTTGCCTTGATTAATGTCATTGAAGTATTGAACTGCAGAGGTGACTCAACTGTACTAGGGAGAAAGATTTTGCCATGGAAGTCTTTGCCTGTGCTGCACTGTTAGAAGGCAATTCTCACCTTTTTCTAAGAGCACCTAGAACTAGAAAGACACAATTCACACGGTGGATTCGCAACAGCATCTTAAATATATTTCAGCCTCTGCGGCTCTCTGTTTTGCCAATGATTAGTGGATAATTTAAAATCGTCAAGCTTGGAGGAAATATAGAACAGGTTACTCTAATGCAGATCAAAACACATCCAGAGCAGCAACAGATTATAAAAAATGCTACAGAAAATATTTTATAGGAGGAGATATGAGTCTTCATTGATTCCAATGATATAGACACTAATACAGATTAGACTTTCTTTCTTACATTCTTGAATAACCTTTGTGGTCTTCGTATTGCTCCATGAACTCGTCGTTAAATTTCTTGAAGCTGGCCATAATTTCAGGCATGTCTTCTTCAGCAGGTAAGATGGTGGTTCTCAAGTGGAAGACACTACGAGTAATCCGCACCAAAAAGGGTTAAGAAAAGAACAAAAAGAGTAAGAATGTGGTCAGGTAAATGGCTGCAGTAAAGGAAATAGTAACATCATCATACATTTACAAAGCAATTCTTGGTCTGACAGTAAAGTCATCCAGAAAAATCATTTCCATTTTCTTTTTCATTACGAGAGACTATGAAGAACAGACATTACCCTCTTTTTGCCCAAAACCTGAACCAGGAACGGTAGAAATGCCAGTCGCTTCCAGAAGCTTTAGACAATAGAAAACATCAGGTACTTTCCTGGCTTTTTTTGCTGCTTCAATGGCTTTTGGCGGCAAGCATATTTGTGGGAATGAATACATTGCTCCTTGAAAACAGTCACCAAGGGATGAGTATATTGAAGAACACAGCAAATTCAAGCCAGAGAATAAGATTAATTGATTTAATTTCCTGTACCTTCTGTGAAATTACAAACGACGTTTCTGCAGCTATTGAATCCATCAGTCATTATATGGGCTCTTCTTCTAAGTGAATTCAGGATGGCTTTGCTGCATGGTCACACTTTCTGAAGTAATTAGCATTGATCAATAATTAAGCATAGAAAAAAAAATCATTCATCTAAGATGCTTTCCAAGAAAATGATATCTTTCCTACATCTTTTTTCCTTATTTCCTGAAAATGGCTAGACTTGACTATTTACTACTCCACTAGCTAAGTAAAAGAAGTAATGAAACTTTTGGTTGCTTATACTGTTATTTGCTTGAGTCGAGCTGTATAAAACTGTGAAAAAGGGATATAACTGTAAAGGAATATAGAGACTTTCCATACCCTTTGGTGCAAATGGCAATAAGACAAAGGATCAGATAGGGGCTCTTGTTAGACGTATATCAAGTAAAAACAGAACCAAAACATTTATTAGGTTAACAGAAGAAAGGACATTTCTTAACATTATTTTAACAGAATTTGATATTAACCTTTTATAATTATAATTATAGCAGATTATGGCAAAAACAGAATAACTTGGAGTGGGTACAGATACAAGCGGTTCAATTCATGCACCCTGCAGCAAAGGGGAGGCTTTCTAAAATTAATTGGAAATTAATATCAATGCTTATACCTCTCCAGCTCAAATTTGAGGTAAGAGATGTCTCCTGGTTTGGGGGGATTAACCATCAGCCCTAACTGCTCAAAGTAGAATTGTCAGCCACTACAAGATTCGTTGATGATGACTACTTTTAAATAAACTAAACATAGCCTGGCTTACAAATATCTTGCCAGGAACATTGGGACTCAGTGAGATGGATGCAACTTTATAGATCTCATCAACAGTCTGCACGAAACAACAATGGAACGAACAAAAATTAATGTACACGAGAAACTTGTATGTCATGGTTCAAATCCTGTCATACTAACAACTTCTCTTTTTTTTTTTTGAATGAAACAACTACTCTTACGATAGTGTGCCAGGAAATATTGAGGTGGGTGTAGGTTTCCAAAGTGTACAAATAACTTCCAGATTCTTTCAAATTTACAGTTGTTTACTATCAGAAAAAGAAAATATAGCTGTTTGTCCAAAAAAAAGTGGTTGTTAAGTGGTTTTAATGCATTCCTGACTTCATCAGATGTTAGACTGAAAAAACAAAAATCACTGATATAGACCCTTACAACAAAAGAACTCGTTATTTTCCCAATGTAAAAGTTGGATGAAATAGATTTTATGTGTAGTCGATGCTTAGGAAAGAACACATAAATAATGCAGGACAACTCAGGACATGATTTAAGTGAAGCATTGTTAGACTGGCATTCAAGTAACGTTTGTTGCATTTCTTATCCACAACTAAATGATGTAAAATGGAATTAATTATTTAACTTCTGGAATTAATTATGTAACTTCATTAACTATAGGCTCCATAATCTACCGTTTTATTTTTCCTTTTTAGTCAAGTAGGTTGGTTGTGTTGTAGGTCAACCATCCCAACCAAAAGGTTAGAATTACTCAACAGAGAACAAATACAGGTAAGGTCATAAACCACCTGACCTAACCCATAACTACCCTTTGAAAAAAGAAAAGAAAAAAGCAGATGGTCTTCACAATAGCAAAAGATTGTTAGGAAAGCTCCAAAAAGAATTCATGGAAGAACTAACCTGCGAAGGAAGATTTGTCATCTCAAAGTATCCTCCACGTTGCCCACACTCCCCCCAGTACCCTTTGGACACAGTGTGGAATGACACAAGCTGCACTTCTTTGCTTATGGGAGGTCCCATGCCCAACAAAACCTTGCAACACAAATAAAATTTAAAGGCAAGTTTAATTGTTAATGTAGTTAATTAGGATGGAAATAGACAGGATCTACCTTTCTAGCACTTATAAATGGTCGCTCATCCTGATATATGTTCTGCTGATAAACTTCATCTGCTAGCAGTACCAAGTTTTCAGTGAAACAAAATTCAACAATTTCTCTCAAATTGGCTTCGCTCAGGCATTGACCAGTCGGGTTGCCAGGGTTTATAATCACCATTGCTCGAACCTAAATAAGATGTGCATCATGAGAAACTCTAAGCTCTGAACTGTTTCAGCATTTCAGTTTCCAAAATTTAAGAGCTTCAAACTTGTAACAGCATGGATTTGGAAAGTCAATGCTAAGTCAAATAACTCGAGTTAACTCAGTACGATGCAGTGCTCCATGGTTAGAAAATATAGAAGAAGAGAAGCTTACATTAATTCCTTTTGCACGAGCCTGTAAGACAGATTGCCGTAAGTTATTTACATCAAGACCCCAATTTGCTGACTCTTCCAAGTAATAAGGTACAAGTGACCCACCATTTAGAGATATTGAAGCAGAATAAAGTGGGTATTGTGGAACAGGTACTAGGATCTACCAATTACAAGTAATTAAGAATGTCAATGTTGGGAAAAATTGAAATAGGAAACAGGAAGTCAAAAAGCAATAGCATAAAAAAATATATATTTAGGGCTTTATCTACAAATAAACATGCAAAAAAGTACACTTTACCCCATCCTTCTGATTACGGATAATAGCTTTTAACATCTGCATCACTCCTTTACTGGCACCGTCAGTGAGAAATATAAGCTCTGGATCACTGGAAGAAGCAACATGTATGATCAGTTGTGGCTTCACAACCAAAACAAAATTTAATTCCACAGTTCCATGGAAATTTTTCCATATTCTTTAAATACAAGACCTGATTACCTTGGATATCCATCACGTCTAGCAATGAAATCAGCAACTTCTTTCCTTATTCCAGGAAGCCCTCGAGAGTCGCTGTATGCACCTAATTGTCCAGGAGAAGCAAGGTTAGTATTTGTTTAAATATTGCATTTTGCAGCAATATGCTGGTGGAGGTTCCATAAGATGATGAAGACCAGCAAGCTTCAATATAGGATATGCTTAAGGATATCAATTCACAGTAAGATGAGTTATGAGTATGGCGATTATGAATGCAGCAGGATGGTGTTAATTCAATAGTGAAGCTATTGTTATTTGTTCCTAGTATATATAAAATAATACCAACTTTGAAAGAGGTAGAAATCTGCCATGGAAGCAGAACAGCCAAACATTCACCAGCCAAAAACTTACCTAAACCACCCAAAGCCAGTGAAAGGTAATGCTTAGCTCTTGCAATAGCATCTCCAGGGAACAAAAGCCCGAGATTTGGATCATCTAATAAAAATGGGGCTTGACACAGTGCGACCACCTGCAACAGGCCATCTCCCTTTTAAACAAATTTAAGATGGCACCTAACTCATTATGAAAAATACTTTTAACTTTCAAGAAAGAAAAAAAATGCAGGGTCCTGAATATATTAAGTTTACATATATTACATGTTCAACATTATGGGCAGATATCTAGCCATCAGAAGCTCCTAAATTACGCCATAAAAAAAGAAAGACGTAATGCAACAATGTTAATAAACCTGACGAGGGAATGTCAGGGGCTTCTGCCCCAGAGCATGAGGATTCCCAACATTGGTGAAAATGATCTGCAAAAAACAAGAAGACCTCCATAAGTCCGACTCTGTGTTGCATGGAAAATCCTTGAAGATTACATAGTCAAATTATTCAGCTAAATAGACCATATTTAAGGTAACCCATCTACCTTTCCGTGGGCCATGAACACTTTGTTTAGTATGAGCAAAAGATGCTTAGTTCTTTGGTTGATGATGAATTACTCATTGCCAGAAAAAAATGAACATGATGAAGCTAAGTGGCTCTATTGATGCAAGCAATAATTCCAACCAAGCACAATAACAATAAGATACAAACAGAAAGAGTGTATTTTGACGATCGACAATGAACAAGTACCTTCTTCCCTTCTTTTTGAAGTTCTGAAGCTCTGAGATACAGCTCACCTCTAACAGCATATGCCACCTTCTTCACATTTTCATTGAGAGACTCATAGTCTAATGCCTTTGATGACATGATTTGGTACTTATGAATGTCAGTAGAGAGACTTTATGTTCTATGTCACGTCCGACAACCAGTAGGCTCAGATCCTAACCTAGAAAAAAGGCAAAAAGAAAAAAATTAAACACATTTGTTGTGTTTGAGGTGACGGCCCCATCTTAATAATGTGAAGAAGGTGGGGGCTCCTCTTCTCCCCCTTGTAGTTCCCTTTGATTCTTAATAAAACGCTTTTCAAGAAAAAAAAAATAGAGGAACAAACAGTATAGCAGATAACATGGAGAATACAATTATAAAAAATAAAATAAAAACAATGTATGGTTAATTCCTTGCATGGGGAACTAACTATAGGCAGGCATAAAAATGTTAGTCATAGCTAAAGAATAAAAAACTTGGTTATAGTTATGCATAAAAAGTTTGCAAACACAGTGGCAAAAGACAATTTGTGGTTATTTTAATCCCTTGATATTTACATTTCCATGAAATATGAAATACATTTAGGAAAGTTCAAGGAAAACAAAAAACTAAAGAATATGGTCCATAAATATGTTTGCGAATAAGATAATCTGTCATGAACAGGCTGAAACATTCTAATACTTGCCTGTAAATAACTAAAAGAACACAATAAATGGAGAACAGGCACGCAACTAATTGAATCGAAGGAGATTTTAAATATATAAATGAACAAAAAGAAATAAATATTAAATGATCCCAGCAACATAAGACAAGTTGTGAGAATAAACAAATAAAGAATTCTCTTAAGGCCAACAAGAGAGAGAAAATATTTGACTTTTTATGCAAGAACGAATATCACAAAGTTCCTTAAACCATGATGAAAGAGCCACTTTTTAAAAAAAAAGACAAACCTGCATAAGATACATCCAAAAACGAGAAAATAACTGCAGTACGCACTATGCACTACAACTAAGCCCAACTAAAAATGATGAGCAAGCTATTATAGAAGGTAAACCCAAAAAAAATTCACTCTCCGTTCTCAGAGTTCAACCGAAACTTATCGACAAACAATTTTATTGATTTGATTAGAACAACAAAAATGGAAGGCGTTTGTTCTGTCTTGGTTACCTCCAAGTTCGGTCCAAACTCCAAGGGGCAGAGGAGATCGTCGGTGGCAGCATAAGTCTATCGGACGAAAGGCTATGGGCGGCTGGGCGTGTTTTTATATGTTTTCTTTCCCTCCATAATTTCTTACTCTTCGTTCATTGTAGTTTGTCTCATTCGTAAGCGAAAAAGCAAAATTTATCTAGACAAAAGAAACAATTGCACCAGAGCCACTGAAAAAAAAAAAAAAAACAGAGGTGTACTAAGCTTGGCTACATCGAATGAGGGATAAAGTTCCGAGACGAAACTCTGATCTGAGCTTGTGATTTGTGAACCTCAACGATTCGTGAGGCTATCGAGCTCGTGGACTGTAGCAGCTCCTTGGCCATTGCCGCTCCCAAGGGGTGACATCGAGCAAAACCAAACTCAACCTGCATATGTTCCATTATTTATTTATTTACCTGATCACTTACAAATAATTGGGTAATTAAGTGAATAATTAACTAAATAATATCAAATATATTGTAATTTATGTTAAAGTTATAGATATTTAATGAATTGTTATATTTGATTTAAACATACTTTTTTTTTTACTATTTAATAAAATATTAATAAAAATTCGTTTTTAAATCATCATTTTAATAAAAGCGACTTAGTTAGTCCAGTTCAAGCCCATCAAATTACAAACTTGAATAAGCCTCTTGTTCTTTTAAAAGGTCGCGATCTGAAATCATTTTAGAAAAAAAAAAAAAAAAACTGCCAAAGAAGAACGGGGTATAGTTGATCCTGCCGGGATTTGGCCTGATTTCAGGTCTAACGGGAGCGCTAATTTACAAATTCCTGTCGAATGGACATGATGCACGCCATTCATCCCGAATAATCAACTTTGCTCACTGGCGATCCATGAAGACGCTTTTAGATCTTAGTAAAAGTTAAAATGGAGTGCAACTGAGCAGGATTCAGTTAAGATTATATATGCAGCATTTGCAGAAGAGAGAATGCCGAGGCTTTCTGCTGATGGTCGCATTTCAATCTGGGTATTGTTCGATTGAATCCAGAAGAGATTTCCATTCAACATCTCAATCCTTGAAAAACAAGCAAATCAGTAGCAGAAAACATTCCTTGAAGGTTGAATAGATGAATCACCTTCCATTAAAAGGAACCCACATATCCACATAATATCTAATCGACTCAGGCAAAGCTTGTTTCCACACATCCAGCTCCGGCAAAGTACCCGTCAGAGCCAAACAACTATCCTCTTTGCGGTGGCCTAGATTCAGCACCAGTACCTCACCTGGAAAAACTTGAGCCATTTCCTTCAACGTCTGCTCTTTCACCAAATTTCCATCTCGTTTGGGATCCTCGGCCTCCACGCATTTTCCGCCACAGTTCACCATAATCCTTCCCCCTCTCCTCAGTTTTCTCTTCAATTTCTCCCAGGTACTTGAATCCTGAAGCTCCGGCAGTAAACTACCCTTGGAAAACAAATCAACTAGAATCCCAGAAAACCCCTCCTCCACGCTGGCTTCTAATGCGTCCCCAATATAAACAAACAGATTCTCCCGGTTCTGTCTTTCGAGCTTCGAAAGTCCAAAGTACTCTCTACCTACTGATATCACGCTAGGGTCGAGTTCCCATCCATGAATTTCGGTACCAGGGTAGAGCTCCAAGATAATGCGGGCAGCCGACCCGGCCCCGAAACCCAAAATACCGATCGGTCCAGGCGGTAAGATTGGGGGGAAGGTGGCAAACACGTCGAAGTAAGTGTCAGTAAGGGTTTTGAGCAGGAAAGATACGCTGTGAATGTTACCAGGGGTGTCCAGCAATAGGAGTCTTGAACCTGCAAAATGATGGTCGATCCTCCTGGAGACTTCAAGAACTCGAATGCGGTTGTGCTCGGATTTGAACTTGGCGAGTGTCTTGACATAATTGACGGGAATTCCGTCGTCGTGGTCGTGAACCTTTTGAGTCTGATTCATCTGTTTGGATACGACCGTCGAAGCTCGGCATACGATTGACGTCGTTGAAGGGACGATGAAGGGGAGTTTGACGAGTTGGAATCGGTAAGAAGAAGGAAAGCGGGAAGACTGAAATTGTACGGTGCTCAACGGGCAGATTTGGTGGAAAAAGGTGTGCAGTGACACGTTCATTGGAAGAGATGCGTCACTCTTCCTCAATTTCTCTGCGAGAGAGGAAAGATGCAGAAACGCCAGAAAATGGAAAAACGAGACTGGCTGGCTTGCCCATTACCAGCCTGCAACTAGGCATAATATATCAATTTAATCAGACACGTGTCATCTTGTTACTGGTTATCACTGGGGAGGTGTATTGGGGTTTAGGGTTTAACAGTTATGCTGGTATGGACGGAGGAGGAAGGCGTTCAGGGTTGTTCAGGGCTTTACAGTAAGTTAGTAATTCGATGAAGTCGATTGGTTCTTCGGTTCGGATCTCTCCCCTCGCGGCATTCTCACTTATCAACCACGATCTGCGAATTTCAAGAGAAAAGTCGCTAGTAACTATCATCACAACTCGCTATATAGGAACGGCAGGATTTGTCAGAAGAGGTCTGGCTTCCCAGTCAAGATATGGATAAGAATATGCGGAAACCTTCAATTAAGTACTGTTAGGCTGTACAGGGAGATTTTTGCTTGATGTCATTGTTAGCTGGATGCGGGAACGAAGAGTCTGTTCATGTGCGGAAGTGCTTTTGAAATGAAAGCTGATCGGGGGTTCTTCGTGTATTTGGTCCACCATAGAAGGTTTCTTCTTTTAAGGAACCCACTCTATGAGTAGGAGGCAGGTGGGCTTCTACAGTCGAATTCTGCTGCAAAAGTGTTGTGCTTGTAGCGCTTATTCAAGTGCTTGTACTGCAGTTTTATTGGATGATCAAATTAATGATCCAATTCCAGACACTAAAACTACTAGTGAATTTTATCACGAGGAGATAACTTCCTGCGTGTCTAGAAAATCATCTTTGTTTCCTTTGATTGTTAGAGTACTCAAATCTGTTGATTGGGAGGCAGTCCGGAAGATTAAACTTTCTAAAGCAGCGCAAAGGTATGGGTTTGCTCATTCTTTGGAGGCATTTACGGTTATTACAGACATATTTTCGTCTGCAGGAAGGCCGAGCAAGGTTCACTATTTAGTTAGGCAGATCGTGTCTTTCTGTAGGAGCAACAATTACGACACTTCTGCATTATTTTCTGTTCTAAACTGTGCCAAAGGATCGCCTGTTGCATCTCAGGCTCTTTTTGAGGTTTTCATCAAGTCTTCTTGGCTCTTTAATGCCTTAGATGTCTTTCTGAAGGCAAAGAAGATTGGACAGAAGCTTAGTATTTTCTCATGCAATTCTCTCCTTAAGTGTTTGGCTGAAAAAAATGAAAAAGAGTTGATGCGGAGCTTCTTCACTGAAATGGACAACTCTGGCCCGTCACCTAACGTGTACACTTTCACCATTCTGTTGAACTTTTACTGTAAAGAGGACATAGTCCTAGCTTCAGATTTTTTAAGAATAATGGATATCAGAGGTTTGAAACCTACTGTTGTGACTTATAGCACATACCTTCATGGTCTCTGTCGGGCTGGCTTTACGGATTTTGCATTTACTTTTCTTCAGGAGTTGAGGATAAAAAACATCTTTGTGAACAATTATTGCTATAATGCAATCATTCATGGATTTTGTTGTGAAGGAAAATTAGACGATGCTAAAAATGTTTTGGGGGAAATGAAGGAATATGGCCTATTGCCTGATGTTCATACGTATAGTATTCTGGTTGATGGGTTTTGCAAGAAGGGTGATGTGCAAAAAGCTCATGATATGTTTGAAGAAATGCTGGAAGATGGAATTAGACCTACCATAGTTACCTACAGCTCTCTCTTGTATGGTTATTGTAAGAGTGGACAAATGGACACAGCATTGGATTTCTTTCGGAATCTAGAATCTTGGGGATTTAAGATTGACCTAGTTGCTTATGGCATTTTGATTAATGGGTATTGCAAGCATGGAGATTTGAATCAAGCCAGCAGGCTTCTGGAGGAGATGAGTGAATATAATTTGGTGCCTGATGTTTTCATCTATACTAGTTTGGTAGGTGGATACTGCACAACTGGAAGATTGAATGAAGCTGTTGAGCTTTTCAAACTTTTGCCAGTTAAAGGAATATCACCCAATGCCTTTACTTGCACCATTATAGTTGATGGGTTTTGCCAGGAAGGACGCAATCAGGACGCTTGGGACCTTATGGAAGAAATGCATAACCAAGGCACTATTAATCAGTTTACTTATAATGCAATCATAATTAGGCTTTGCAGGGAGAGAAAATCGGAGTTGGCCCATGCAATGTTCAATTTGATGGCGGAGAGGGGATGTCATCCTGATGTTGTTGTTTATAGCACACTTATAGGTGGTTTTGCTAAAGAATCAAAATCAGTTCAGGCAAATAAGTTGTATCTTCAGATGTTAAAGTACAAGATCACACCCAATACTGTAACATATACAAACCTTATCACTGCATTTATTAATGATAATCAAATTTTGAATGCTGAATCCATGTTTGATGAGATGATTCTCAAGGGCATAAAGGCTGATGTGATCTCTTTTACTGCAATTATTTCTGGATTTTGTAAGGTTTGGAATATGAAGAAGGCCTGGGAACTTTTTCAGAAAATGGAGAAAACTGGTTTAGTACCTGATGTGGTTACATATACCTGTCTGATTAATGGATTTTGCAAGTCACACAGGATGGGCAGTGCCATTTCTTTGCTTCGTGTGATGAAAATGAGAAATGTGGATCCTAATGTGGTTACTTATACTGCTTTGATCTGTGGCTTTCTGAAAGCTGGCAATTTGCGTGGAGCTGAAAGATATTGCCAGAAGATGTTGGAGGAATGTGTCTTACAGGATGCTGTTGCCCGCTTGCTGTTAGATAAGATGTTGGAGGAAGGTGTCTTACAGGATGCTGTTATCCGCTTGATGTTAGACAAACAGCTTAAAGAGAAGAACCTACCAATTTAAGAAAAATCTTTCCAATGCTGGTAATCTACTTTCATGTCTGTCAAACGCTCTTGGTACATGATGTATTTGTATCTGTTACTTTATTCAATTTATTATTTTTTTCTGCATTTTGTTGATATACAGGAATTGCGTGATGTGGTGCTTCATAAAGCCTTATTATCTAGAACTAGGAAGTTTTATCTGAACAGACATATATTTTTTTTCTTTCAACTTATTTGGATTGTTATGTCATAGATGGCCGATGACTATGGAATTGTGATCTGGTTCTGAGGTATATTGGGTTCGTATGCAAGATTGGCGGATCCCCTTTTTCCTGATGTTTAGGAGCCTATCATTTCACAGTAAAAAAGATGATTAGGAACCTAAGTTCTCCCTGTTTTGTAATCTGAGCGACTGCATAGTTTATGCTGTCAAAGATTTATGAATAAAATTTTTTTACATCGAAAAATGCTATTGGGCATGGGATGACTGTAAGAAAGAAGGTTAAGCTTTTGTCTTTAACATATTTCATAAATGTAGTGGAGAATGTTGGACAATGTGGAGGATGGTTTAGGTGGCTGACAATCCAAGAGGTTTTTACTCACTAACTATTATGAGTTTTTGATTTATCATGAATGATTTTTGAAGCGTTTTGGTCCTATGGAGATTTTTGTCCCCTTCATTTGCTTCATAAGAGGATGGAAATTTATTCCAAAGCAAAGGCAAGAGAATTTTTTTTTTATGAAGGGGGCTCACCTACAGTAAGGGATTAGAGGGATACCCTTTCTTTAGCTAGAGAGTTAGCCAAATTATTGGCTGATCTTGGTACATGATTCCTTACACAATTGAATTCGGATACAATATCTAAAATCATATTTGGTCTGCCAGTGTTTCCAAGGTTTAGCCTTGGAGCGCCAACCAATGACAATGCTAGGGTTTAGAGTTTTTGGAGATGAGGAGACCTTGTGGTGTAGTACACAATGTGGAAGAGCTAGCTGAAGAATATTCAAGTACAGGAGATCACCCAAAATTAACTACGTTTATAAAAGAAGCAGGAAGGAGCCAATTTAAAGAGACCCCAACTTTCCTATTTTGGGCTCAAGTTCCAAGAATAGGTCTTTTTAAATTGCATTTTCCTATTTCAAGCGTGCTGAAATTAGAAGTTTTATTGGACAAATAATTGCCGATTTTATGGGAAGCATCGCTCAACTAGCAACTTTCTATTTTTTTTTTTAAAACTCCAATTAGAAAATCTTTTCAATTAAAAATTTCCTGTTTTAAGTGTGGGTCTTCGTTTTTAAACTAGGAAAGCCTAAAGTTAGCAACTCTACAGATTAGAAATTATTTCCTGTTTTGAGTTTCTTTTCAAGCAAGTAGATATAGATTTAGAAAGTCTTAAGTGGAGTCTATTTCTTACCGTGGACAGCATTGGAGTTTCTTATTTTGTTGATTTGTATGCCTATAAAAAAGGCCTTCATGTGTAACACAACAATCGCTCTTTTTTGCTACGGAATAAAGTTCTGGTTTGTTCTTTATTGGATAAACTTATCCTTGTTCTTTCCCTCTATTTGCTATTTTTTTTTAATATTTACAGAAACTCTACTTTGTATCCTGCAAGTTTTATCCATTAAACTTGAATTGATTGTAGTTTTCTTTGTTGTTATTAAAATCTAGGTTACCCACACTTTAGAGGAAGCATTCAACTTGTTATTCTTTGAATCTAAACCACTGTGCTGCATCACCGTGCGCAGGTTGAGGAGTTCAGTGGTGGTTGAGTTTGCAGTACCAATCGGTCCCGAGTTGGAAGCAACGGAGATTCACTCTTGCGTTTTGAAGGTGTCACCAAACCCTGCTGGCCTTGGATTGCTGAAAGCAGTCCCATCAAAGTTCAGTTTGATAACACCATGTGGAGTGGAGAGTCCATTCGACCAACTTGGCAGGCCTCGACACATACATTGGGCAACAATCCTTCAATTCCCTTGCATGATGCCCCTATTCAAGGCTTGCAACTTCTTTTGGGTAGAAATCCATGCAAGGGTAGCACTAGAGATGCTCTCAATCACCCTTTCCCAGCTGCTATGCTTGCTATTGAAGTGACAGCTATTGCTCTCCTGTTAGATCCCCCATGGTGTATGGGCCAAACAAGCCTACAGGAGAGACTTCTCCAACCTTGTAAGACCAGAACCTAAAATCCAATGAGTGAGATCAGCAAGGCATCCAGTGACCCGTTGCTGAATTCCCGGTCTATTCATGAAATGAGTCCAAATATGCCAGGCATTACGGCAGTGGAGGAGCAAATGATTGGTGTGTTCCTTCTCATTGCTACAGAGGGGGTAGAGAGAGCATACAATAGCAGGTCCTCTTCACCTTAAATTGTCAAAAAGTGATTTTGCCCCTGATCACCCTCTAGATGAAGAACTTAACTTTTGGCAGGGCTGAGAGCTTGCAAATGACTGCTTTGTGATTGTCATCATTGGTCCATCTTTAGATCATTGAGTAGACAGAGGAAACAGGGAATTTACCAGTCTGAGGGGGTCCAAATCAATCTGTCCTTAACCTGATATCTGTTTTTTGGATCCTTCAGCAGCGGCATAAGCCTTACCCACTTTTTAGATCTTCCTTAGCCTGATATTTTGTCACATATATTTGTGGATGTCTAGATTGGGGTCTACACTATTAAATGGTAACTTCCTTTGCTTTCTTTCTGTTTTTCTCTTTATTATGTTTTTGCCTGTTTGTTGGGGTGGGGATACTGACAGAATTTGGTATTAATTAGATGAACTGAAGAAATTGATTCTTCATTTGCTTGTCTCTGTTACATTTTTTGACCATATGGGCCAATGGTTTTATTTTCTTTTTTGTTCTTGGGAAATTTGTCTTCTACGTTAATTAGTAAGTGCTATTTATAGGTCTGCAATGGAGTTTGATTATCTTTGTTTGACTAACATGAACACTTATTGCTGACTCCTCCAGAGTGTTAGGTCTACTATTTGAAGTGGTGTTATTGTGCATGAGCTGTCAGTTGTTGTGAGTTTAGCAATCATAATTAATTCGTTTTTACATTGCTTTCATGAAGAATGGAGGAAAAATGGTTCATGTAGCTGATTGCAGCAAATGTATTACAAGTCTGTGATGATGATAATGTGCACGTAGTCTGCTGATCACTGTACTTTCAAGTTAGGCTTTCAGCAAGCCTCCTCAGATCAGAAAATTCTCATGCCTGCTGAGTGCCATGGAGAGGTATGTTGTTTCCCTTTCTTTTCGTTGACAGTTTTCAGTTTCCATTTTAAGCATGATACATGGGTATCAGCCACTACAACCTTTTTTTTCTATCTTAGTTCGACTAAGTGTCTTGCACTGTTGTTTGCAATCTGAAAGTTTAGTTTCCAGCTGAAAGGACTGCAAGTCCAGGTGCTATAAAATGACTATGGGCATCTTGAGTCTCTTTGGAAAGTATGAACTTGAACTGGAAGACCAGGTTAGTGGAGAGAGAAGATGTTGGCTGAACTGTAAGTCCAGTTGCTATAACATTGCTACGGGGGTCTTATAAGTATAGACCAATCTTAAGTCTCTTTGAACTTATAGAGAAAGAAAACGGTTGCGGAGAGACTTTCTAAGTTTAGGGCATCTTCTTTATCACATACTGGTCAACATTATTGTGGGGTTGGGAACCAAATGGCACATTTGGCCTTTGAAGATGAAGGCGAGGGAGGAGAAGAAGATATTGTATTATTAGGGATCTGATTGGAGGTCATCGCTGGATATGAGCCAAATAATGTTGACTACCTCACAGATATATTAGCCTTTCTGTTCTGTAATTATAGCATTAACTTCAGAATCATTGGTACTTTTAAGTTCCTCCTGAAGTTTCAAATCTAAAATCATCAAAGCTGTAATATTCATCTTATACTTGGTTCTACAGAGGATTGTTGGCCCATCTGAAAACACTCAACTTTAGTGTTCCAAGAGTTGAACTATATTCTGCAAAAAGTTAATTTGAATTTTGGTAAAATTTGGAGGATAACTCGTCTTAATCTAAGCCACGAAAATTTCGACATGCATTTGAAACAGCCGCGAATAGTTAGCAGTTCAAGTTTGTTTGGTTGGGTGTTTATAATGTTCATGCTTCCTTTTAGAGGCATTAGACGGTTTTCACTCTGTTATGGTGGCTCACCACATATTTTTAATTAAGTTATTGATGTCTGCAACGCTGTCAACACTTCATATTTCATGTGCCTAGATCAGCCAGCATCCTCTTTGACTGTCTAACTAGAAATATGTTGGCTGACAAATTCTTGGTAGCTAGTTCCATCTCTTATAATTCCTGGTATAATTTCTCTACGCACTTGTTTGGCCTTGCTCCGTAATTTATTTCCTTCTGGAAATAGAATTTGATCATTTCAAGAAAAACAAAAGGAAAATGGAGGACATGTTTTACAAATGTCATTAGAAAAACATATGTTTTACAAATTTTCTTGCTTTTTCTTTATTTTTTTCTTGCTCTTTCTCTCATGTGCATGTGTTTTCATGGTCTTCTAGAGGAATAGAACCAGCCGAAGAAGACATGCAGATGATCATGGCCAATCTCAAGAAACTCAACGTCAAGTCGCTAGGATACTATGAACTTCCTTGAGATTAAAGAGGAGATAAGAAAAGAGTCTTCCATGTAAATTAATTATCTACTTGAGTTTTACATGTACATCATCACTTCCACTTATATTTCACCTTTTGATATGTCTAATTGGGTGACATTTTTACCTTCTTGTAGTCTACAGTTACAAGAATTTGTATTTTTTCAGTAAAGAGAAGTATGCAAATTGGGCTCGCTTATTAAAAAAATAAGAAGTATGCAGATTGGGCTTCATTATTTACAATGGTTGAGTTGTAATATCTTATAATCATTTTTTTTTCTGTTGTGGTCTTGGGCTAAGTACTTATGCCTTCCGCTCCTAACAGGCCGGTCTTTTGGCTAGTATTGGCTAGGTGTTTAACATTTGGTATCTAAGTAGGTGTTACGTCACGAGTTCGAATTCCCGCTGCGTGAGTCCTGAGCAGAAGGGGCGACCTAGCAGAAACTAGAGTGGGCCACCGCTAGAGTGTGGCTATCGGCTCGTGAAGGTAGGTGTGATGTTGTGGTCCTGGGTTAAGTACCTATGCCTTCTGCTCCTAACAGGCCGGTTTTTTGGATAGTATTGGCTTGGTGTTTAACACTTTCTTTCATAAACTTTATTTTGTATATGGAGAAACTCTTAGTATTTTAATTTTATCACATGTTATTTGTTGAATGTGATGACAAAATCATTATATGAGACACAATATACCAGTTTTAAGTACACACACTGGTAGGATGGTGCAAACTGTATATTAAGTCCATTTACTGAGTCAAATTGTAAACACAAGTTCAATCCTCCAATTTATTTAATTTCAAAATTACAAAGCTCAGTTTGTACAATTGTTTTTACACATGGGTTCACACTTAATATCATACAAATGCTTTTGTTCTGACATTTGACAAAGAGCATATGGCCAGATGTGCAACTCCCTTGAAATGATTCTATATACTACTTTGATATTTCTGATTTTGGTGATGCTGTCTTTATATGGTTTGACTGATGGGTTATGGCCTTTTTCTCTTTGGCAATTGAGTGTTTAACCTTTGATCTAACCCCGGACAATATATTGTCAGATTTCTTTTGTGATGGCTTTGGACCTGTTTCTCCTTAAGCTTCCACTATAATTGGAACATGTGAACCTTTGTGTTCCTCGCCTTCTTCGTCTTCTTCTTCTTTCACTTTGTTCATTTTTACTTCTTCAGTGTCAACTTTGGCAGCCATTTTATTTTCTAATTCATCATGTTGGGGTTCTGGGTTCCTTTCTGCCTCAAATTTTTTGGCTTCCACTATGGACTCTTGCATACTCTTTTAAGAGATCAGACAGCTGAGCTGTATTTGGTTCAAATGCTTTGTGTTCTCCATTTTGGTCATCCTCTGCTTTCTCCATTTGGATATCCGGCTCAATGCACCGAACTTGCCTAGTCTTCTGCTCTTCTACTATCAAGTTCTGCTTGCTTTCCACTTCCTCCAACATTGTATTTAATGGATACTTCTTCTTGCTTGTGGTGATTGTTTGAACAAACTGTCCGTGATGCCCACTGGTATGGATGCCCACTGGTACTGGATATTTCTGTTGTGTTGTCTCTATATTCTTTCTTTTTTATTTCTTCTGTAATATCACTTATATTGCAGCTTCTTCATGAATGAGAACTGAATTAACTTGGGTGCTGTGTAAGTTCTCTGCTTCATTAGGGCCTTCTTGAGCTGTTGTCTCTGCTGTTGCAAGCTCTGGATTATTTTCTTCAGAAATCATTTTCACCGTGTTTGTCATGTTAAACACATCTGGCTTTTGTGTAATTTCTTCTTCCTCTTTACTTTGTCTTGTGGTGACACCTGCAATAGTGGGGACACGGATCTTCTTGTTTGGGAGTTCCTCATCTTCTACATTGGTGATTACTTTCAGCAAACAGCCCAGGTTGTCATTGCTCTGCTCACTCAGCATTGAAAAATGTGAGTTAAACACCTACATGAACCATGAACTCTTATACATTAAAATAAAGATGAAGAAAAAGCAAACTTTCTTTAGAAGTATATATATATCACACTTGGTGCCATTCTCTTCACCCTGTTATTGACTTCTGCTTCCGATGATTCTTCCTCAGATTTCTTGCCCCTGTCTCCTACCTCAATCTCTTAGTTTTTATTGGACACAATTTCAAGATCCTTGGTAGTCTTCTCATCACCTATTGTCTAGCATTTGCTTTTCTCAACTTCTGATGTAAGTTCCTCTTTGTATGTCATCTGTTTTTCAAAGTTTTCTTTTCCAGTTGCTTTGAAGTTCTGTATAGTAATTAGAGTCAGATGTAAGGGAAACCTACTGACCTTACCTCTTATTCGGGGCTTCAAATAATAAAAAATGGACTTTATCTCCTTTTGAATGTTCATTTAAAAAATAAATGTATTGGAACTCCAAATGATAGAAACATGGAGTGATCTTATTTGTGCACTCGAGTGTTCAATAATGACAAGGTAGAAAGGAAAATATAAAGATATTACGTCTTTCAGATTTCAGTAATTGAAAGTCAGAAAAAAATTGTATGATCTTACCTCCTCTTCTGGATTTTCTTTCTCTGTGGTGTTGGTTGAGCTATTTTCTTCAAAAATCTGGTGTTCAACGTTCAGTATTGGTGCTTCAACTTCACACTCTCTTTCATCATAGTGATCTGTTCAATCTTTTCTCTTATGGTTCTTGCACTGATTTCTTGGTCTCTTTTTCAACATCCTCTGTGGCTGGCTTCTCAATATATTTTTCAATAGCGATCTCTAGCGTATTCACTACCTGTATAATAAGTCAAGCATCAACAATGAGAAATGGATTAAAGAGGATTGTGAAATGTGTCAATATGCTGCTCGTTGGATACCACTCCAACATCTTTTCTAATGTGATCAGCTTCTCTTCCCACTTCTTCTCATGGGATGGGGACTCGGGAAGTATTTGTGGACTCAAGATTTTCAACGTTTTCATTCTTGAAGCGTGCACATTCAGGCGGCTGTTTGGTGCAAGCATCAATTCCTGAAGAATCTGTTGTTCTGGTGTTGCATGTTGCATCTTTTGCTTCGTCTGCCACACTGTTCTGCAATTGGGTTTCACTCTTCATCATCTCCTCAATTGGAGTTCCTTCCGAAGAATCTGTATCTCGCAAAGATGAGTTGTGAAAAATTTCGTCTTTGACACCAATATCTCCTTCAGTAACCACCACCATGATCTTCTCCTTATCTTCAGTAGTGCTATGGTTTGCTTCAGACATGGAGTTCCGCCTGTCTTTAACTTGGAGCAATTTGTCAGAAGCATCAGATTCGATGATACACGTTTTATTCTCAACAAAGGAAATGCTTTGGCTCTGCTCTTCGGATGATACATTTTCTTTCAAGCTAAAACCGTGAGTTCTGCACGTAACATGGATCCACAAAACCAAGGGTGGCCCGGTTTGAGCCCCCACAAGCTTTTCTTTTTTGTTCTTCGTCCCCGAGCGAATCCGAACACCCTATTGATTTGATTGCTCTATTTTCAAATGGGAATTGAAGTGGCATCGCTGAGTTGGTCTTTCCACAGACATCACGTCGGAGATGCTGCCAACATTTCTAATCTCATCAATTGTCATTCTCTCACTCTCATGCAAGACTTTCATGCACAAGATGCTCAAATTGGAATTGCAAGTGAATTCTTTTAATTATTCATCGAATGTTTAAAAGGAAAACGTAAAGAACAAAGAAGATAGACAAGGGTAGGGCAGACTTGGGTGGACTTGTTTAAAGCTAAATTTAAAGAAGTAAAGGAGACAAGTGAGTGAAAGAGAGAATCAAAACAAAAAAAAAAAGTGTTTGAAGTCACTGGTCAATTAAGAGAAGAGAGAGGTTTGGATGATGATTCATGCATGAAGTTCTTTGGGTTAATAGCTTAAGACTTCAAGTTGAATCATTTTTCACATTAGAGAGAGTGAAAAAAATCATGAAAATTCACAGTTTTGGATGTAAAGATCTATTCCTGACATGGAGGGCAAAACCCACCCCCCTAATGTCTACTAAAGATTTACAAGTGGGCATATTGATCGTCATGTTCACATCTAATCTGTCCTAACTTTGAACCTAAAAGAAACAAAGATTGGCATAGCTTTTTTTTTTTGTTCTTTTCTTTTACTTTTGTGCTTTTCTCTTTTGGTGCTGAAAGCTAGGTATTGTCTTACTTTGATATTTGATTAGAACAACAACATCTCAGTAGGTCTCATGTGAGTGGTGAACTTGCTTCTGACAATCTCAAGGGCTTTGATTAAATGAACCACAGGCTGATCATTAATCTAAATTTTGTTTAAATGATAGAATGGTCCAGGGTTTCTGAAACATATCCTTTTGTCATTTTATCAAACAGGTTCAATAAATCAAAAGTCATGCAGAAGCCAGAGGCAACATATAAGAAAAAAAAAAAAAACTACAGAGTTTTCTTTCCTTGAAATGGTTCATTTATGTTTTTCCCACCAAGTGGTTAAAGGAAGGTGACATTGCACAGGAAGAAGAAACCGATCGTTATAAATTTCTGATAGAGAAAGCAGTCATTAGCCATGAGAGGATTGCCCTTCACCTACCCTTCTGAAGACAGTGACTGGGAGAAGATGACACCACAGTGAACCTCTTTTCCTTTCATCGCCTGTAAACACTTCTCTTAGCGACGAGACTGGAAGGTTTTAAAGATGGAGAGGCAACCGGTTACTTATAAAGACCCAGAATGAATGCTATTGAAGAAAATGGAAACGGAATGTTTTGGGAAGAAGGGTTAGATCAAGCTTTCCAGGCCTAACTCATTCATCTTAGATGGTTGTGATTTGATGAACAAATCTACCAAAACAAAAGCAGTTCAAGTCTTTAAAGGCAGCAAAGCTCAAAACCATAAATTTCTCACTGGAAAATAATTAACAGTGTTTGAACGCTGTTTCCATTGATCTTATTAAAGTGAACTGGCCTTTCTTGGGTTTCCACCGTATTTCAGAGAGAGAACCAGCCATTGAGTACGTCTTCTATTCCGGAAAGTTAACTGAGAGAGAGAAATCCAGTCGGTAAAACCCAGAAAATCGGCTCCGGTACTACCCAGTATCTGGATAAGAGAAAGAAAGAGATTTCTGTATACTAACACTTTAAATTCCTTTCTGCGTGTTGAAGGTAAAACAATGAGAATTAAACAGAGAGATAGTACTAGAAACCCATTACCCGTTCTGTATCTATCTTTGGTGCACATGAAAGAGATCATTTATCTGTACTGAGATGATAATACGGCAATAGAATATTTAGAGAGAGAATCAAGGACAATGGTATTGCTTTCTTTTTAGAGAAAGGGTTAAAATAGGAATCGGAAATCGACGAACGAAGTGCATCATCTTTTCCGTAGGAAAAGAAAACGCCATATCGGAATGGCTACTGCGGTAGCTTAGACAAAGAACAAAGAAAAGTAATACAGAGAAGGGAATATTTTTTGAGTTTTGAGAGAGAGAAAGGAAGGAGAGACGTTAAACCGTACAGAGACAAACCCAAGAAAAATTGGCGGCAAAACCCAGGTCAGTTGTTTTGGCTGACTGCGGTCAGCATATATCACGGGCAGCTCCTCCTCTTCCCTTCGGGAGAGCCGGAGTTTTCAGCTTCCTCTTTTGCTTTTATGGGTTTTAGGGTTTTTTACTTTGACTAGTCTTCTTGTATGTGGTTAAACCCAACTTCTAACACGACTCAACTTCTAACAGCTTTTAACCATTTCGCCTCTTGTATTTCTCCCTTGGAATCCTCCTCTCTCCTCGCTACTCAATCTCCCGCATCTCTTTCTTTCTGGGTTTCGTTTCTTTTTCTTTCTCCCTCTCTGAATCGAATCTCTTCTGGGTTTCTCTCCTCCGTTCTCTTTCAAGGGGAAGGAAAATAAAGGGGAAAAAAAAAAGAGAAAGGTTCCATTGTTGTTATTCGTTTCTTTGTTCTCTTCCACTTTTCGGAGGTTCCGTTGCTCTCCGTTCGAAAGGTTTCCGCTTTGGTATGGGGATTTCCGACAAGCTTCAAGTCGAAGGAGGACTGGAATCCGAAGGGCAGAAGTGGGTTATCGCCGGAGTTTCTTTGCGATCTCCTTTAAGACCCCTGAATAAGAAGTCTGTGTCGGAGAAAGAAAGCCAGTCGGAGGTCGAAGAAGATGAAGAAGGGTGTTCGACGACTCCCACCGCAGAAGAAGCCAGAATACCCGAAAGGCTTCCATGCCCGTCTGCTCCAAGGAAGGGCCGACCATCCGCTAAGTGCCGTTTCACCGGAGCTAGAGACTTCTTCGTCCCCCCCGACTTGGACTCCGTGTTCATACTTCGCGTAGAGAGAGCCTGATCGATCCAGAAGGGTCCGTGAATCGTCGTCTTTCTCTAGTACTGTATTTTCATAAAGGAGAGGCAGAGAGCGATTTATGTATACAAATTTAGTGTTTCTGAAGGAGTTACTTAGTCTCGTCTCTTCTCTCAGAAGAGTTCGTACCTTCTTGATTCTCACAACCTAGATTATGATAACTTGAACGAAAATGTTCAGACCTCAGTTCTCTTTTTAAATCTCTTCTTGCTATCAGTTCATCTTCTTAGAGCTGCCTCTCTCTTTTCTTTTTTAAGCAGAAGCTGTCTCTCTCGCTCGAACAAGAAACACTAGCTTTGGAGTTTGGACCCAGAAGTACAAAATATTAAACTCAGTACACTTGAACACTTTCATGCTGACAAAGTTTCTGAAATATCATGTAATCTCTTTCTTCTCAGACATGTAATCTCTTGTTTGCGATTTGTTTTTTTTCTGAAATGCGAATCCTCCAACTTTAAAGACTTCAATGTCATGTAATCTCTTTCTTCTCAGACAATTCTCTTTCTCTCTGTAATTCCTATAGTCCAAACTCCATGGGCATGCAAATCGAGAAAACAAGTCAAATTTTGACAAGAATGAGTGAATTGTTCTATAATTTCCTGATTCAACGTGGGATGCCCAAGGAATCTTGAAACCGCTAGAACACACAGCCCTAACTGTCCGAAAGCCGTACGTTGTTCTCCCGTGGTGGCCCATTCACCCCCACTTTGGATTTTGTCAAGGGAAGGTTCTCTCTGAGACATGAGCAGTTTCAGAATCCTATGTTTACAAGGCAACTGTGTGGCCTTTCTTTTTCTCCATTGAATATTTGAAAGCGAAGCCTCCCCTCCACTTTAAAATCTTTTTGGACACATTGCATGGTGATGATGATATTGCAAAAGATAAACTGATCAGCTTTTTGGATAAACTTTGTAGATTGTTTTTCGTTTTTTTGAGGTCATGTTACGTGCAGACTGGCAAGGGGGGAATCCATTCTTACAGCGGAGTAAGTCAGAATCAGAAAAAAAACATAGAGAGACTGTAATTGTCAATGGAAAAAAAAGAATCTATAATTGAAAAACAAAAAAAGAGAGAATCTTTTTCATGGGGAAAAAATTGATGATGGCTTGAAAAATGTTGTTGAATTGGCTTCTACTTTCTAACAAGGAATTCAAAAAGTCCTTGAAGCAAACCCTAGTGATTGACTAATGAAGATGAGCTCAAACCCACCATTTTCAGCTGAAATGACAGCATGAAACTGGTCTCTGTTAGTCATTATAATCAATTTTTTCAGGGTGAACTGATCAGTGCTGACTCAAATCAATTACAAAAAAAAAAAAAAAAAAAAAAAGCCGGCATGGCACTTTCAACTCTCTCCTAAGACTCAAAAACTATTGGGCCCCCGGGGTTTTGTCATCATCTGAAAACGGCATCCTCCACGTCGTTGCATCCATCAGCTTCCATTCTCTCTCTCCCTTGAGTGGAATCCAGAAGAGATGACCTGGTTTGTCCCATCTGGGGGCAGAGCCCCATTCGAGAATTCTAAAAGCTTTTTTCAGTTTTGATCAGGAAAAAATCTGCAAGCAAGCAGTGAGGTCTTTGGACAAAAGATTAATTTGAAACAATCCTTACAAGATGTCGTCATGTACGAAATGCAACCTCTGGACTTGTTCATGGATTAGGAAAAAATCTGCAACTCCCTGCTTCAAAGGACAGAAGAAGAGAAACCAGAGTAAGTTTAAGAAGACAAGGGAGAAGAGAATGAACGTTCATGAATTGACTGAATCTGTATGACAAGTAATAACATTTCATGAGATATAAAAGGCGAAGGAATCCAATGTACAGAGCGACATCCACACATGGGTTTTCCAGTTTTCTACTCTTATGATAAGGAAAGGGGGGAATCCGAAGAAAAGCGCGGCTCGCTATTTATTCACTTCCCTATTTACGTAAACCCCGTTTCGAGCTTCGTACCCGCCTCTGCCCGAGCTGCCCGGCCTTCCTTTGGCGGGAAAAGTTCAAATGTGGAATGCAGTATGCAACGACTACCTCGCGCCAAAGAAAGAAACAAAGAGAGAGAGATCCTCCGGAAAAGCCGGCTGCGCGCCGACAGGACACTTCCATGCTGCCAATTCGAAAACTTTTCGTCCCGTGTTGGATTCGTTTCTCTGAGATTGAAATTTGTGGTCCGGTACGATCTGGATCGTCGTCTTCTGCACTCTGCTGATTGAAAATTTGACGTAATGATGAACAGTGGATCTGACCCATTAGATCAAATCAAACGTCTGTTTTCGTTGATCAGTTACTGCGCAGAATCATCCTCATTTATGAAGATGGAGATGAGAATTCAGAGCACATGGAATTTCTGTACACTGGCGTCACCGAGAGTTGGACGATAACAGACAAAACTGTTCTCGACGGTGCTCAATCTAGTAGCGATAGGCTTATCCGATTGATTCCCTGATACGGCACAAATAACTTCCAATCCACCTATCGATTCCATTAGCCAAATAAATAGATTCACCAAATTCAATTTCGGTCGAAACTATTTTGATGCATAGACTACAGAATCCAGTGCCTATCTATTTCTTTTCCTTTCTTCACAAATAACTGCACGGTCAATTCCTACCTATATCTTAAGTTTTTTAATTTACAGTGAAGGTAGAATAACAATAATCAAAATCCCTTTGTCAAGATTTGGATGAATAATCTGTCAATCTCTGTTTTGAAAGAAAATTTAAGGTTTGCAGTTGAGAAGATCTTCGCAAAGCTTGTCTAGAAACAGAGAATTTCCTTGAGCGCCCAATCCTATGCAGCTTCATCAAATCATGAATCTTCTTGTTTGGTTTCTGCCTTGCTGCTTAAAAAGACCAAAGAAAAGAAGAAAAACAGAATTATCAGATCATCCTTGACAAGGATAGGCTCATTACTGTTATATGCAGAGGTCACACAAGTTTCCTTGGTGAATAATATAAACAGAAATAATAGGCAAAGAAATCGGCAGATCAACGCAGTGATCCGACAATGACCATAATGATGGGAACTCTCTTAGAAATCCTAAGAATGCCCTGTTCTTGATGCAGAAAGGCTCATAACACAAACTACTTTTCTTAGGCGTCATAGAATATGAGTATCATATAAAGATTCCAGCAGAAAAACAAAATTAGGGCTTGTTTGTGCACAGAAAATGTGTGTATCATATAAAGATTCCAGTAGAAACCAAATAATGGCTTGTTAGTGTGCAGAGAATGTGGGTAGAGAACTCACACTCCATCTGGACTGGTAAAAAAGTACTAGTAGACAGAAAAAAGTCAGGGTGGATAGTACATTACCTAGGGAATGTTCTTCACCCTGTCCTCACAAAATGATTGAAAGAAAATTTACTCTATGCCATTCATGGTGAAATTTCGCTTCCCATCAAGCTGTCGGGTTACCTGCAAGAGAGATCTCTGAGAAACCTCTTCGTCCTTCTCTCAAGCACCATCTTCCAGCCACTCCTTCCTCCCCTTCTCTAATAAAAGAAGCTCATCCCAACCTTTTGCAGGGAGGTAAGTCCCACAGGATCAATTGTTATCATCCTTTTTTCTATATCTATGTTAGCTTTCTCGTGAGCTATCTTCATCTGAGATTCAAGGGGCAAAACTGAGCTCTTTCAGATCAGAGCTTAGAGCCAAGGTTACACCTTTCTCTTTCATATCAAATCTGAGTATTCATTCAAATCAGATATTTTCTCTTTCAGGTCCAAGATTAGAGCCTTTCTCTTTCAGATCTCTCACTTTCCCATCTTTCATTGTTGGGGCATACAATCTTTTTTTCTCATTTTCAGGCCTTCCATTTTAGTTTTTAACAGGCAAAAATCAAGTTATTTTTGCATCTGCTTTGTCCAGAAACAAAAGATCTAGTCAAAGCTTTTCCCAAGGAAGCATAGTCCATGATTTTGTTAAAATTAAAACATTTTGAAGCATATTTGGAATGGGCAAATGGAGCTTTAACAGAAATCACTTCTGAAACTTGTTATTGTTGTTTATCTTGTTGGGATTATCTTGCCGTTTCTTGTTGGTTTTGTGCCGGGGTTATCTTTTCGTTGTGTTTATGGATGTAGACTTTTCATTGGGTAAAAACAATCTTGTTGTGTTTTGACGATGGAAGCAGTAGCAGAAAAGCTTTAAGAAAGTGGTAAATGCATGGCAAGAAATAATAGGAAGTGTAAAACTAATAAAACAGATAGGATCCTTCCAGGAACTCTTTTAGAGTACTAGTAAAAAGAGATGAGAGACTAAGAAATCTTATCAGAATTGGAATGTTGTTTTTTTTATAATAATATGGTGTCCTATGAATGTAGACTGTTGGTTTTCTTGAGACATGACATTCTAACTATGGATTTGTAATTTTGACAATAGAATTTTGAGTTATTTTTTCATTTTGGAAGTGGATGTTGTTTATTTATCTTGAAGGGAAAAAGGGAGTTTGAAGTGAGAACAAATAAGAGAAAGCTAGAATGTTCCCTGGTGCACAGGACAGTCAAGGTCCAAGGCTCCAGAGACTGTTCGGCCATCAGTCATGAGGTTTTAGCTAAGTGTATGGATAGCCTTTATGGATTTCAGATTCTGATTATTATATGGAACAATTCAGTAACCACTACTTTTTTATTGAAAGTAAATAACTAATTACTTATAACTAATTGCTCTCACCACCGATACTTCTCTATATCAACCTAATGAGCTCAAAGGGAAGTTATTAACTCCACAGAAAGGAAGAGGTTCTTCATTTATATAACTTTTGACTAACATTTAAATTAGGTTATTCACCTAAATATGCATACTCTTTTGGTTTGGTGATCAGTTTTTCATAGGTCATGGTCGAAAATATGACATACATATCTCTTGTTTAGCATATGAATAACTGCTGGGATTTATACTATGAGATATTTTTATATCTTCTTACACTGTTTTTCCTACTGTCTGTTTTCTTCGACTTTTTGTTTTGTTCTCTTCTTCTTTCACTGATTATTTTTTTCTTTTTTCTTTTTCTCTTCTTTTTTCTCTGGCTTTTCTTTTTCTGCTCTCTCTCTCTTCATTCTTCTTCCTCTTCTTTTTGTATCTTTTCTTCTTCTTTTTTTTACGTATTTCTTCTTCCTTCTCTATTTCCCCCCTTCTCTCTCTGTTTTTCTTTAGAAACTAGTGAAATTAGACATTTAGGTTTGCATTCAACTGACAAATACTTCTGCTTCAACATGTTATATTACATTTACTGTGATTTTCTTTGGGATTTGGCTTTAGTTGGAGGAGTTTAACGTGTAATAGGTACTTATATATGACATAATCAAATGAAAAAGACAATGTTCCTATAGTTTTCCAATATATAAGATGAAAATAGCATAACATCAATATGCTAAGTTTAATTTGTACTATTTTTGGTTTATTGTCAAATTTTTAACCAATTTTTGGGGTGACTTGATCTTTTTCTTCATCTCACCATTTAGAAAGCATATGACATTGGACAATGTCTTTAATATGAGTAGAAAATTTTTAATGGCTTCTATCCACATTCCATAAAAATAAAACATACTTTTCAAGGTTTATGAATCAATACATTAGCATTTAATGTTAAAACTATCTTAGTAAATTACATAGGAACGGTGCTTATGCAATATGTTATATTTAACAAATAATTTCAGAGAACACATCTACAGGTTACATTATATGCAATATTTTATGGTAGATGAATTTAGGTAATTTTACATACCTAAGACCGTACATTTTACAATTACATGATTTATTATTTCCTATGTCATTTTTAATAAATTAATTAGGAGAGAGCATTTAAAGATCATGAAATTAAGCATTTAATGGTAGGGGTATTTCAGAAATTTTACATATGGGCAACCTTTTGTAATAATATAAATTCATGACTTATTCTATATCATCTTAAAAAATAACGTAGATCTGAGTGTTTAAATTTTTTTATTAAGGAAGCAAAGTCACAAATCCATCTTATAACGAATTCCTTCTACACTTTCCATAAGGTCTGACTAACACAAAAAAATACATTCTCCAACTAAAGTAGATCACCTTGAAATGCAATTTCACTTTCTCTTTCCATAGGTGATCTACTCTGTCAGTGCACTTAGACCTCCTAAATGCTAATGAGAAGTCACACTCTAATCAATTGAATAATTCAAGATAGTGTAACAGATAAAATTTGACAATTTTCAAATAAGAAAGCAATCTCATGAACAAATCTGGCAACAGAGGGAAATAAGAAATACCACATTTCAGAATCCAGCATCACATGGTCACCATTGTGAACTTGAGGCTTGGGGTCTTCTTCAGAATCTGATTCAAAATACTCCCCATCCCATATTCGAGGTTTAGGCCTCTGCTCCATATCTTCTTCCTCCTATATTTGAACAGCTCAAAAATACCAATAACTGAATCAATTGAAAACTCGGGTAATCTTGAACAGATCAAGCAACTTCATTACCATGAGGAGCCCACCTCTTCTGGAGGTTCTGTCTCTGGTGGTCTCGCCTGAAATTGAACACTAGGAGCATGTTGTATCCTTGAGAGCTGCTCCAACAGCACGCTCCTAGCAGAAGAAAACAATGGATTTAATATTATCTTCACAGAAAAAATGCCACTAATAGATATGGTCAAAGTATAACCAGAAAAAATATTATAAGCAGAAGACTGGGTGACTAATATTAGCCTACACCCTGTGATTCAGTTACCAGAGATAATCTAAGTGATTCCACAGATACAAGTTTACCTCATCTTTTCTAAATCTCTTGGCGCATTTAGATTCTCCATGTTGCTTGGTGCAATGTGAAGAGTATAGTCAGGGCCAAAGTATTCATAGTATTCATTGTAAGGCAATTTATCATCAGGCTCAACACCAACTGCAACTGCAGTCTGCTCCAAAGTAACAAATCAAACCTCAGATAAGCTAGTTCTAGTTTAAAATATCAAACAGGTCTTAAGGACAACAGAAATGAAAAATGACCCTCAGCCCCATTTTTCTCGTATTGACGAGGTAGTAGGATCCATTCTGGTAAGCAAGTTTTTCATTTAAGGCTAAGCATGGTAGGGCTAATGAAATGGTGAGTCTAGGTCACCTGCACACCACATCAGATTTAGGTTGCTCAAGTGCATTATCTCATTGCTGATACACTAGCTACAGCCCTAGCAGTCCCTGTATATTAAATGTCACAAACCTCGTAACACCAGCAGCGGGCAACATTACGGATGGTATAACCTCCACCACCTAAGATCATCAGAGGCACATTAAATGACCTTAGGAAACGAAGGCAATCTGCATGGCCTCTCACTGACAAGTTGAAGCAACCCAACCTATCACCAGACAAAGAATCAGCCCCACATTGAAGCACAACTGCATCAGGTAGGTAAACTTCCATTACTTTCTGGATTACAGGTCTAAAGAGACCACGGAAACTTTCATCATCCATTCCATCATTCAGAGGCACATTTAGAGCATAGTATTTGCCAGGGCCATGTCCAATATCTTTAAGATGGCCGGTGCCTGGAAAATAGTCTCCAAACTTATGGAAAGAAACTGTCATGACCCTATCAGTTGTAAAAAAAGCTTCTTCCACACCATCTCCATGGTGAATGTCAATATCAACATACAGGACACGCTGCAGAAAGATATTAAACAGATCAGGAAAAATGAACTATTTTCTTTTATAAATGTCTCAAGCTTAAAGGAAAAATGTTTAAAAACCACCAATTCCAAGCATCTGATTAAAAGATATTCAGGCTTACAATACAAGCCATCATTTAAAGATATAAGAGACGTTCAGATAGGAATTTGCTCTAGTACTTGATAGGAAACGCTCAAAGCATGTTAGAACTTTGTTCATGGGGAATGTAGCTAGTTTTGTAGAACTTGGCAATACGATGAGAGTCTCTATTCACAGAAAAGTATAATATTGCCAATTAAATTATACTGAAAACTAAGACTTCATAACATATGCAACAGAATGAGGAAGAACTTCTGGTGTATCAAATGTTTTACAGCTCCTCAAATGGCAGGATGCTTAGAGTTGATTTCTTTTGTTCTCCTTTCATCATCTTAAGCTTGTTTGAGTTCCTTTCTGTGCATGAGTTGATGTTTAAAATCTGTTTCACAAAATCAATCTGACATTGTTGACATCTAGTAACAAATAAATAAATGAAGAAGTAACAATAAGAAACATTAACCCAAGGTGTGAAAACATTGGACTCCTTATTATCTTCGCAGTGAAAAATGCCACCAGAAACATCAAGAAGGCCGCCAACTATGAACTATCAATTTAAACTTAAAAACCATAATCGCCCATAATATCAATTTAATTACAACCCTGGCTACTCCATGTACTTAGGCTACACTGGTTAAGAATCAGTCGTACATTAAAAATCCACGCTAACCAGTTAGAACTGAAAACGTTGCTTAGAAACTTCAATCAAGGAAAAGAAAGAAGGAAAGCAGCAGAAAGAAAACGTACATATATCACGTACCCTATGAACCTTGAGCAGCTCAAGAATGCCCAGCACGATATCGTTAACATAACAAAAACCGGAGGCCTCGCACTTCTTGGCGTGATGCAGTCCGCCGGCCCAATTGATGGCTATATCCGCGTCCTTTCTATTGAGCTTCACAGCGGCGCCAATGGAGCCACCTGCAGATGCCCTGCAAAATCCCCAGAGACCGTCAAAGACCGGACAGTCTTCACCAACGTTGAAGCGCTTGAAGTGCCTTTGGTGGGCGGAGACAGTCTGGGGAGTTGTGGTAGCAAGGAAATCAACGTAGTCGTCGGAATGGAACTTTCCTATGGCAGCGGGGGAGGCAGGGAAAGGGCGGGAGATTTGTAGGAGGCGGTGAAGGGAATAATGGACGATCAGGTTATGAGCCATACGGATACGATGAGGCTTCATAGGATGACCCTGGCCGTAGTAGTAATCGCCGATGGTGGGTTCGTAGAAGTAGCTGACTCGCCGCTTCCTGGCGTCCGGCGCGGATGGGGACGGCAGGGAAGCACCGGATGGCGGCTCAGAAGCTCCCCCGCCAAACGAGGAAGAGGTCGCCATGAGAGACAAAAAGGTAGTCAGACCAGGAGAGAAAGAGAGAAGAGGTAACAGGTAAGTCTGCTGTTCACGCCCTTTCGGAATTTGGACATGGCGGAGAGGGAGACGGAAGCCGAGGGGCTGCAATATGGGACAGGGGTGGCATCGAGCATAGCCCGAACCGGCCTACGTTCGAGCGAGCGTAATTTAAATATTTTAAGCCGAGATTCGAACCGAACCTTATCTCGAGCTTAAAAATGTTATGAGCCCCAGCCCAAAAAATTTAACCGAGTTCGAGCCAAGCTTGAGCTTCAACATATATTTAAAAATTTTTAAAAATATATATATAAAAAATAAATTATATATAAAATTATACATATATTTTACATAAAATTGGGTATGACCTTTATATAAAATTGGGCATAACTTATATATATAATACATGTATAAGATCAGATATGACCTCAACTTAAAATTGAGTATAATCTATGTATATAATACTTATATAAAATTTGGCAGGACCTTTACTTAAAATTGGGTATAATCTATATACATAATACCTGCATAAACACTCCATAAAATTGTCTATACATTCCATAAACACTCCATGAAATTGTTCATACATTCCATAAAATAGTCTAAACACTCCATACAATGCATAACATTATGAATAAACTCCATACAATAATCAAACACAACAAAATTAAATGAAATATCATTATAAATTTCTAATCACCCAAATAAAAATTATAAATCCTTTAAATAAAATCTTATTACTATTAGAGACTTAATAGAAAATTACAAAAAATATTTTAAATTTTTCTTAGGAAAGTTAAATGGACCTCTTGTTACCTTTTCTAAGTAAATAAATAATAATTAATAATTAATCTAATATATTATTATACTTATCGATAAATTTTTAATTAAATAAAATGTTAAACACAAAATTGCTATGAAAATTGCCTCATACTAAAAGAATTATATCATCAACTGTCAAATACTTATTCAAAATTTTTTTATACGATTTTCTAACCCATCTTGGCAAGAAAATCTTACTTAGAAAATTATATGATTTTTTAACAAGAATTTATAATTAGAAAAATATTTTCAAAAAACATGAGGCACTAATTGTCCCTATAATTCTACTAAAAATGTTTTTTCAACATTTATTGAAAAAACCACTAATAGTCTCTAGAAACGTATTTCTACTAAAATATCTTTTCAATTTCTTCAAGAGCCATGAGGAAGGGACAAAGAGTTTTTTTTCCTTGTTTATGATCTCGTACGTAGGGGTGGCTTCGAATAAATTATATATAAAATTATACATACATTTAAAAAAAATAATGATAGGGGAGGTTCAGGATTGAATTTCAATAATGGATTAAAATGCACCAATATTAATTTTTTTTACTCCAATTGTTGTCTAGCTTGTTTTATAATTTTTGAATCTGGCCATAAATTTACTATGGCCTCCTTAGTGCCCCTAGATGAAAATTTATATTCCAGGAAAAACTAGAAATATTTTTCCTATGATACATATTCCCAAAAAAACCTTTAAATAAAATCCTATTACTATGAGTGACTTATTAGAAAATTACAAGAAATATTTTAAAATTTTATTAGGAAAGTTAAATGGACCTTTTATTGACTCTTAGAGGGAAATAAATAAAAATTAATAATCAATCTAATATATTACTATACTTATCGATAAAATTTTAATCAAATAAAACGTCAAACACAAAATTGCAATTAAAATTGCTTCATGATAAAAGTATTACAGCATCAAGTGTTAAATACTTATTAAAAAAATTTCTATACAATTTTCTACCCCATCTTGGTAGGAAAATCTTACTTAGAAAATTATATGATTTTTAATAAGAATTTTCAATTAGAAAAATATTTAAAAAAAAACATGAGACACTAATAGTTTATAGAAACTTATTTCTATAAAATCTATTTGTAATTTTTCAAGAGCTATGAGAAAGGAGAGTTTAAGGAATTTTTTTTTTTTTACTTTATGATCTCGTACGTGCAAAATCATCTTTGCACGGAGGGGGGAGATTATTTATCCCCTGAACTTATTGGTTCAGGTTTTCCGCCAAGACGACGCGAAGGGAAGGGGGTTACGACGCCGGGGAGGACCTGTCGTCGGGGATGACGGCGGCAACGGACGTGGTGGTGACGGAAGCGGCGACAACGGAAACAGAGGCGACGGCGAGTGGAGGAAGAAATCGAACGAACGGCCACAGAGGCGGCCGACGAGCAGCTATCGACGGCGGTGACATAGCCGATGGGAGGGGCTCAGCGGTGACGAGAGGAGGAAAAAATCCCCCCCCCCCCCCGTTCCCGACCCAACACAGATCCCGACTCACCTCGAGCTAGCTCGCGAGCCGACGAACCGAACTTGGCTTCGGTCGAGCTCGGCTTGTTAAGTAAACAAGCCGATTTCAGAGCTCAAGCGATAGATAACGAATAGAACTGAGGCGGCTCGGTTCAAAGCCACCCCTAGGTGTTTACATATGAATTTCCATAAATGGGCTTCAAGAAGTCAATTGAGGCCCACTTTGGTCGTTTCATTGATCCACAATCAATCATTGACGAGTAAATCTTGTATTCCAAAACCTTTGATTGTATCTTATATTGTATTTTGTTTGTACCATGGTATTTCAATCTGAACTAAATGATTATACGGTAGACTTACCTATAGTAAAAGGGGCAAGAAGGATTATAGGCTAGACTTACCTATAATAAAAGGGCAAGAAGGATTATAGAGTAGACTTACCTATAATAAAAGGGCCAAGAAGGATTATAGAGTAGACTTACCTATAATAAAAGGGGCAATCTGACTTCCCCATCTAATTACCCCTCTTAAATCAAAGTCGGCCTCATAAAGTCACATGTTTTTAGGTTGGAACACCGCCAAAACTTGTACCTTTGAATAGGGGTGGCATCCAACTAAGCTGATTCATGAATAGCTCGAGCTAGATTCGGATCCGGCTTGATTCAAATCGTCTTTCGGGACTCGACAACGATGGAAAGGGAGCTTCGTTTCGACTTCAAAATCGAAACGAAAAGTCTCAGAAACTCTCTTCCAAAACCGTTGTCTAGAAGAAGTTTGTCATCGCTAGGAAGACTAACGACGTATGTTAAGCGTTTGTGGCGGCAACCTTGTTCAATCCATGAGGCTTTTATCTATTCATTGCATATTTGCTTGTTTTTTTTCATAATTTATTCAATCTTGATGTCGAGTTGTTGTTCTCTCATGTTCGATCTATCATTTTCAATTTTCTTTCCCTCCCTTGTTTTGTCAAAGTAGAAATGTTGGGTTATTGATTCCTAATTTCCTCCCTTGCTTTTAAGGATTTCAGAACAAATCGAGTGATTTTTTTCCTATTAAACCCAAGTTAACCCGGGAATTGTGAGTCTAGTTGGTGGATTTAAGGTGAGTTAAGGAGAGATTTGCCTAGAACAAAAGGAGCAAATTTGATCTTGACCTAGCTGAGTTGTAGTTCATTTGGTAAGTCGAAACACTATAGTTAGTGAAAGAGAATAACATACATGTACTATCTATTTGGTGGTAAATGTATCAAAAATACATTTTTATCTCTTCTTTTATTTATGAGAAAGTAAAAGAAAAAGAATAAAGTTAGTCAATAAGAGTTTCATTTCTTTTTCTTTTTTCCTCTAGACTTCTGGCTGATTGCTTCTCAAATTTCAAATTTCCTATTAGTTCTCGACTTGATCTCTTCTTGGTTCTTCATAAAGGAGCTGTTAAACGCACATATGATTTTTTTTTTTTTTGTCTTTCAAATGTAGGGAACCATGATAGCCAAAGGGATATGATACATATGATCTCTGTCATGTCCGCTATTTGTGGAGTTTATAAATGTATACTGGATTGCATCTTTAATGAGCATCATTCATCTGTTTGACATAGGTGATGTGTAGTTGGCCGGTATTTTGGGGACAAATCTTGATTTTATAAGAGCGAGTTTGAACAAGATTTTGACAATACAAAAATAAGCACAATATTAGTATTAAAAAGGTAGTTGATTCATATATGAAAAAAATTATCAAATTTAAGCACACTCGTCGTGCCATGGTTCTGCTTTTTGTCCCAACATTTGTATCACTAGAAGACGAAATCCTAAGTTGGAGTTTATATTTGTATACTGGATTTATAGTGTTTGTTTGGGTGACTGTATATTTAATATTGATATTTTATTTAAAATTTGTATTTGATTATTGAATAAAGTTTATACATACTATTATGCGGTATTTATAAACAATTTTACGTAGTGTATAGACAATTTTATGTAGGTCATGCCCAATTTTATGTACAATTTATTTGATATGTTTTTATGCAAAACTTTAAATGAAGGTTGAAGCTTGAACCCAGCTTGAGGTCAAACTCGATTCCAATTTTATTCTCGAGGCTAGGTTTGGCTCGAGTTCGAGTTCGATGTATTTAAATCAAGCCCAACCTAAACATATGTAGGTTCAAGATTGGCTCGACTCGATACCTACCCTACCTCTAAACATGCACTTTGGACTCACGCCTCATTAGATATTCTTGAGTAACACAAGTTTATGGATGATAATATTCCATCAATATACAAAGAATCAAGCTCAAAACTTGCTATCATGGATTGATTTATAGAGGATATACTAGCCTTTTCTTTCCCTTTTACCCTTCAACTTTTAAAAAGGACATGTACACTTTTTACCCATTTATGAATTCTAGCAAAATTACCTTTTTACCAACAAAAATATAAAAATGGTAAAAATCATTCAAACGTAATTATTCATCTATTATAAAATCTAGACTTGAACCAGGTTCAATCCCCACTAATCCCTTGTTTATATTTTGAACTTGTAATATCAGAGAAAACAAGAAAACCTAACTAACCTATCCAAGCTTGCCTATTAAACTAGTGACCCGAGTGATAAAGTTCGATAAAAGCAGCTAGAGGGGCACCACCATCAAGCTCCTTCTCTTTCTTCATCATTGAAAGTCATCAAAATATAAGGAAGGAGGGGCCCTTTCCTGGTTGCCCAAGGAGAAGGAACTTGGTGGGCTAAAAATTGGTGAAAGAAATTTCCCTGGATATATTTTTAAAATTTTTTATTTTTTATTTATGTTTGCTCTGGCTCATCCAAAATTAAATCGGATTAAACCAAGTTGAATCGGACCTGACTACCAGCACTTAGTCCTGCCTGTTAAAAGGTACCCACATGTATAGGGGTGTCATGGATGGTAAATAAGGATAACCTCCGTAGAGATGACATATAATTATAATTATGCAAGATGGTGTATGTTCTCTTATGTCTTTTTATTTTTGAAACATGTAACCCTAAGGGCATTGTAGTCATTGTAAACACCTTCACACAACTATAAATACATTCTCAAGGCATGGATAGAGCATCCAAGCATCATCCTTGGCTCAAATTCATCTTTACACTTCTCTCTCTTTTCCTTTTCTCTCTCTTGTGGTTTCTTCCCTCCTCGCTCTCAAGAGCTAGAGTTCCTCTCTTCTCTCTTTCCCTTGAGATCTTTGGTATTTATGTGTTAGCCCTAAAAATCAACATTGTATCAGTGCATGCAAAGATCTGACATGGAAAAGGAGAAGAAGATACAAAAGAAAGGGAGGAAGAAGAAGAAGAGAAAGAAGAGGGGGTTAGTTTACAATGAAGTAGAGATGAATTGCGTGCGCATTGCCTCGTTCATTTGATTAGGCCGTTAGTGGTGAATGAGTGCTTCTTTATTTGAATCATGCCAGGTAATCTTCTCAGGGAAAAAATCGAGGAATCGGGTTTCATACCTATTTTGCAAATCATTCACATGAAGCGATCACGTGGGACGCGTCTCTCCCTCCCCCAACAAATTTTTTTCCTCATTTCGCTCTATTCTCCCTCTCTCTCAACCTTCCTCTCCTGAATTTTTTTTCTTCCACTCTCTTCTCCCTCTCTCTTTTGCTTCTCCCTCTCGGCTTTTCTCCCTTCTCAGCCTTCCTCCCCTAGATTTTTTCCCTCTATCTTCTCCCTCGCGGCCTCTGTAGCAGAGCCACCATCGCAGGGCACGGGAGACCGAGCCATTGTCGCAGGGCACGGGAGGCCGAGCCATTGTCACAGGGCACGGGAGGCCGAGCCATTGTCACAGAGCCGTGTCGCTACTCCGTCGCAAAGCCTCTTGGCCTCCCTCTCTTCTCCCTCTCGGTGTACCGTAGGAGCGTCGTTGCCTGTTGGCCCGCCGTTGTCTCCCACCATTATCGGCGCCGTGAGGAAGACGTCGCTAGTTTAATTTTTCCTAAGTTAGAAAAAATTAAACCAACATCATAACTTCATTATATTTATTTATTAAAATAATCTATATTTTTTAATTTATAAAATAATTATTTTTATTTATTTAGTATATTCATTTTGTAGTTACTGTATTAAATTAGTGATTTAATAGTTGTAATTAAAATATTTTTAAAGTAAACATTTGATAAATAGTTTTGGTTTAATTATCCCATCGCTATAATTAATTAAACCAATGGTTTTAAATTTTGTGGCAATATATTATTAATTAATAATATGTAAAAATATATATTATGTTATTGATAAAATAATATATATATTTATTTATTTATTATATTAATTTTTTATTACTGTATTAAATTAGTGATTTTAATTGTTAAAAAATATATCATATGTTATTAAAAAATAATTTATATATTTATTTTATTCACTTATGTTATTTTTTATAATTTATTCTAGTCACACATAATTATTATATTAATTTATAATAAACTGTAATCATTAAGTAATATAATATAATATTTCATTAATTTGTTTTTAATATATTTTAATACTACACATTAAATCACTTATAAGAGTAGTAACCATGTTTATTTTGGTTAATTATCTATTTAGGTATATGTTCTATTTAAGTATATTATAAAAAATTACTCATTCTTTTGTTGATATCATATTTTTCATTTTGGGGCACTAACACTGGAATCTGTTTTTCAGTGCACTTGAACTCCCCTACACTAATACCCAAGGATGAGTTGAAGTTGAATCAATTCATATAAGATGAATTGAAATCTTAACTTCATTTCAAGTTTATTGTAGACTAACCCCTCCAAAAAAAAAAAAGTTTATCGTGTTTTCCTTTAGTGTTCTTTCTCAATTCCTATTTTTTTTTGGTTTTTCATTCTTTTGCCATATGTTTAATATAGAAAATTATATATCATTGGAAAGATCTTTTAGTCTAGTTTCTAACTCAAAAATAATCATTGGAATCTGATTTTTTTTAGAAAGAGAAATCAACATCTAAAGTAGCAAAGGTCAAACAGCAAAAATGTTTCAAGTAATAGCAGAAAACCTTAACTTTCTAAACAATTTGTACCAACATAATTGAAATTTTATATAGAGAATTATATCTCAAAATAAATATATGTGACTCACTTTTTATCTCAATAAACTGTCTTTGAATCTAATCTTTCTAGATCATGCCGGTAGGCTATTGCATGCGAAAATCCGAATTTAAGCCAATTTTTTTGTTTGACTTTTTGAGTTGCTAATATTGGTTAAGTTTCCTATTTGTTTTCAAAATCTAGTCAAGATTTTACCAACTTGAGTATCTTTCTTTAGTTCCTTTATTTGATCTAACATTACATTAGTTTCCTTAAGAGAAGTTTTTTCCTATATAAGTTTTTGTTTCCTTTTTAATAAAGTCTGAAAATATTGAGTCAGAAAGTTTTATTTCCTAATTCTATATTCCAAATATTAGTGTCCTAAATCTCCCTTATTTCAGAATTTATTTATTTAAATATTTTCTTTCCAAATTGGTCTAGTTGTATTAAAAAGTAATAGGCTTACGTGAAAAATCTATGTTTATAAAAGAAAATTCTATGAACGAGAGTAATAAAATATTGGAAGGATTGGAAAGCCATTCTTTTAGTAATAAAATCTAGGTATTTGACCCAATATAACATCTTTTTTATGCTATAAATAAAAATAAATTTGAAATAAGAAAGTCCTATCTAGGTGGGAGGTATTTCATTTTAGGCAAAAAAAAAAAAAAAAAAAAAAAAAAATTGAGAACCCTCAAATAGAAGTGCATCGGTCGAATCCCAAATGCACATTATTCAACTAATAAAACATATCACTATTCATTAAGGATAATAAACCTTCCAATAAGAGAATATGAGGGTTTTTAAGAGTCAATTAAAAAGGGGTAGTGATCATGGCCGACACTAATCTAAATATCACTATGTTAATTTGGTCTCCAGCTAGCTAGCAAGTTCCCTCTTTTTCATTCCCCCAAGCTGTTAAATAACAAATCAGTCATTCATGCTATTGTGAAAGTTATCACAATTAGCTGGTTAAGATCACAATCGGTATTAGTTAATTGAGTTTTAAGTTATGACATGACAATTGTTTGAAAAGAGAGGCAGCACAGCTCATTGCTATTTTATGACTTGACATTGTCACACGTAATAAAATGTTGCAACAACTTTATCCAATTAAGACCCTATTAGATTATAATTAAGTTTCTATGAGAAAAATCACTTCAACTTCAATCCACAAGATAATCAACTAAGTAGTTTTTTTTTTTTTTAAATTCAAAACTTTTATTCTTACTTCGACCGGCCATTGATTCTAAACGACGAAGAAATAAAATATTTTATGTTACTTGCAAGGGCTAGATGAGGTTTGGTGATGTTAATTCATTAAAAATGAGTTCAATTGAGACCACCTTCTTTTTGTTTAATCTTTTCACTTAACTTTTCAGTTGTTTTAACTTTTATGACTTGAACCAAAAAGAAATCTTTTAAGCTCAATTACAATAGTTTAAGTTGCTTAATCCATATAAATTATGAATGCAAGAATCGATCAAAAGAGATCATCGAAAAAAGAAAGAGAGTGGTCATTCCCAATGTCACTTAAATTGATTTATTCATCAGTGTTAATTATGTCAACTGTAACCATCATTTTGACATTGTTAACCATCTTCTTTAAGCACTCAAATCAACTTTTGACCTTGGAGTAAAAGTGATTATAGTGTGCATGGATGGACTTAAGTTGGGTCTTGAAAGGAATCTTGAGGCTCACACCTCACCACTGGAGAAAAAACACAACACCTCTCTCAAAATCCAAACCCCAAAAATATTTCCTTCCATGATGTATACAATGTAATGAGACCACCCACTAGACCAAAAGGCAAAAAGGCAAGATTATTCCTTTCTATGGAGCCAAGCAAGGAAGGAGAGGGGGGACAAGACCACCCTCATTATTTAAAATGAAAGACCAAGTGGAGAAAAAGGGAGCTTCTCTATTCATTTCCCATCATTTCCATATCATCATCTCTTGAAAAGGAAGCCTTATTGATGGTTGATTGGGTCCAATATGAAAAAGACACTTCCATAAGAGGAAACACCTAGTACACCTTATATGTACTAACCACACCAAACTAGTTTGAGCTATATACCCTACATCTATCTAATTGTACATGAGAATTGCCTGACTTGGTGTCATACCTTATATGAACATTCTAAAATCCATGCCCTAGATAAATTAATTTACTTGATATATAGATCGAGATCGCAGGTGAATCGGACCTTCTCTCTCTTTCTAGGACCTCCAAGAACCAAGTTGATAATATCATGAGTGTGATTACAATAAAACCCTAACTTGAATGGGCTAATAATCTCTTTAAGAATAAGCCAAGCTTTTTTGTTTTGTTTTTTTGTTAAGCAAGTCAAGCTTGCATCTACTTCAATGGGTGAAGCAGCCAAAGAAGGAACAAGAGGAGAACCAGGTCTTAATCAGTGGCATGTTTGTAATAATGAAAGTTGGAAAATGAGTGCAAAATATCTAATAGAATGACATCCCCATCCTCGTGAGAAGAATGATAAAAACACATTGCAGTCAATTCCTTGTGCTAGAATTTCCACTCCTCTATCCCCACATAAATTCCAATTAAGTATTCTTTTTAAGAGTTTGTTTCATGTGCTTCATACTTGCAGACATCACCAAATGTTACTTTTTTTATAGACGAAAAAATTGAAAAAGATGGTTTTCCTTTGCTCCTCTTGCCACCAACCCTTTTATTTATTTTATTTTTTTTTATTTCAATGCACGTAAGATGGTAAGATTTGCAAGACACTTCAACAAACCAATAATTATCATTTGTTAATTTTTTGTTTTTTTATTCAAAGCTTCACAAATTGTCAAATTGTATTTTCAAGTGATTATTATTCCTAATTTTTCCACGAAAAAAAAATTAAGTTTCATTCATGAGGGCATTTTTACCTGGGGGTTTTATCTTCTGATCAAATAAATAATTTAAATTGATTTATAGTTATATCACCTATCGATAGGTAACTCTAGTTTTCATACTATTAGAGTGATCGATGAATTACTCAAGTACTTGTCCATTGTGTTTGTAACTAGGGTTTTTGAACTCAGGCTTGGCAACCGACTCGAACACCCGAAAACTAGAGTTTAAGCTTGCCTCCTAAACCCTAAAGCTTAAAACTAGAGACGGGTCATGTCTTCAAGTTTGGAAAACCTTGCATGCTTGTAACACTCTTTCCTAACATGAAGGGCCTTATCAAACGTTAATTAGGCTGTTAATTTGTGGCTAATCATAAACGGATTATTTTAATGACAACCGGTTTGGGAAGCTCAAGCGTAAACCTCATAAACAATCACTTTACACGAACTTCTTTAATAACAGCTGCCGTACGTGAGAACTGTTCACGTCAAGGCTTTATAACGAGAACCTACGTGGCATCCAGGGAGGCGGCAAATAAATTGTACACGTCACGCTGCCGTAGGGTTGGGGCCTTCAGGAATTATGACGTGGCAGATGGACAGTGAAGGGTCGTTGTCGAGGACGTTTTCTTACGCAGTCGTAAAGTTAGAGCGTACGTGCGAATGCCGTTAGTCAACGACAAACGTCGACCTTCTAACGACAGCCGGAAGCTGATGCCCGCCGCCCCCACTTTCTCCCTCCTTCACGTTTTCACGTCTCTCATTTGTTCGTAATTACTATATAATACGTTTTGTCTTCGTACTTAATTAATCGGCTTTCTGTCCTCTCCTGGTCTGGTTCCATTTTTACTTTCTGTATATATATTCATTCACCTTTAAACTGTCTTTTTCTCTCTTGATCGATGAGCCTCGTCTCGTTTCAACGAAGCCTTTTTCTGGTTTCAAACTGTAATTGTAATCGCGAGTTCTACTTTCTTTCTCGATCTGCTCCGATTTTTATTGCTTGTCTCCGAAGTGAAGACAGAATATGAATCTGTTTGCTTGCTGGTGTCTTGCTCATGTTCTGGTTTGTACTTTTTAACGATTTCGAAACGAAGTTAATTGCAGTATGGATCTCCAGTTAAGGATTGATCAGTAAAAGATCTTGAAACGAACACGGAAATGGTAATGTACGAAGTCGATCCTCCGAATTCTATAGCTTGTCTCCGCAAGATAGTGGGTTCCTTTAATTTTTACTCTGTTTTATACCGATTCCGATACAAACCAAGAAATAATATTGGGTTTGGATCATCGAGTGGTAAACGGTTTTAAAATAAAAACAAAGTGCAGTTTTCTGGAGCGGAAGGAACACCAAACACCGGTTTCCGTGTTCCACTTTGTTCACAAAGCCCATCATTATAGTATAGAGTGTTGAAAAAACCAGACGGAAGGAGCCAAGGAGGGAGATAAAGATATCTGGTGGTGTCTATAGGGTTTTAAATTTTCTTCGTTATCATCGTCGTGGAGAGTACGTCAACCATGGGAATAGATTATTATGGTTTTGTAAAGGAAAAAGAAGAAGAAAAATGAGAAAAACAAAAAATAGTGGGTTTAGAGGGGAGAGATCAGGGACCTCGTCGTGGGGAGAAGCTTGTTCGATACTTATCTGCGCAAGGTGGTTTGGTGAGGGAGGAGGGAGGAGGGAGAAAGGCGCACATTAGCTGGAGCTTCAAGAAAATAAAAATAATTACGTGTGCATGCTTGAGAAAGGAGGCGACGTGATTTTGCTTTCAGACCGAGACAAGTTTCGAGTCACGTGGTTTCCAAGTTGTTCGTGCCCAATCCAAACAATTGTTTTTCTTTTCCCCTTCAAGTTAACGTTTTCCACTTTTACCATTAAATAATAATTATTATTTTTTAAAAAATCGACCAAGTGAAATTTAAAAATCCAAATATAATCACATTAAATAATTCTTGAACGATAAAAAAAATTAATTTTTCATTTTTAATATACAAAATAAAAATAAACAGGGGCAAAATGGGAATAAAAAGGACAACCACAAGTACAGCCCCGCTGGCCAGCGGCGTATTTAGCGGTATAATTATTTGCAAAAAAAAAACGATACTGTCGGTACTTAACTCCAACGGCGGCCCTATTCGATCCACAATCATTGAAACAGTTCACGGAGACTTAGGAGAGGGGAAGCCGATATTTTCTCATTTTTATCGGTTTTTCTCCTTTTCCGTGACATAATTATACACCGACGCGATTCCGTGGGAGACTGTTTGTCGGCCGCCAGATAACTTGATTTGATTGGGGCTGAATCCGGAAGGCGAGCGGGTTCCCAGCAAACCTGTTTATTATATTATTTTCGGTATCAGTGATCAGTAATCAGACTGTACGTGGCATACGGAGCAGAAGGTACGATCATGAATGATCTCAAGTTCTTTAACCATCAAGCAAAGGGATTAAATAAATCCGATTAATGGATATTTGGGGAGGTTAAGAGCAGTCTTTTTAAGTGTCCATGTCTTATCAGAGGTGGCCAGATTTGGGGAGCTGAAACCCAGAAATCTGAAGCCAACTGTGTTCTCTCTCTCTCCGTTTCTTTCTGTGTTGGGTGTACATGCTTAAGTTGAAAGCAGGGATTTCTGGGTTCTTTTTTATTTTGATTTGTCTGCAAATGAAGGTATCTTAGAACCCAATCCAGTCCAATGCAAGAGCAGCAGAGTATTTGCGTGAAAACCACTTGATTGCTTCACCTTCTTCTTCTCTCTCCCTCCCTTTCATTTCCTTTTAACTTGAACCTCAAGCGTGATATTTCCTCATTCTTTCTCTTCTTCTCCTCTTTAAATCGCGTTGAACAATTTCTTATGCTTCCATTCCGACATCGGAATCAGATCTTTTCTCGTCTCAGAGTTGTTCAATTTTGTTGGGCTTGAAGGGGAAAAGAAACGAAAAGGAAAAAATGGGGCGTCATTCTTGTTGTTACAAGCAGAAGCTGAGGAAAGGACTGTGGTCACCTGAAGAAGACGAGAAGCTGTTCAATCACATAACCAAGTTTGGTATCGGCTGTTGGAGTTCAGTTCCTAAACAAGCAGGTAATTAAAAGCCTCGTCTTCGATCGTCTTTTCGCATCTGAATTATTTGCAGACCTGGTCGAAAACGAAATAACGTTCTGAATCCATGTTCATTCAGGTTTACAAAGATGCGGGAAGAGCTGCAGATTGAGATGGATTAATTATCTGAGACCAGATCTCAAAAGAGGCACGTTCTCTCAGCAAGAGGAAGATCTTATCATCAGTCTTCATGAAGTTCTGGGCAATAGGTAACCGTCTTGCCTCAAATATTTCACCGGAGACAATGAAATGGAATCATGGAAGGAAAAGAATGGGTATTAATCAATTCGTCGTTTTCTTTGATTGGTTTGCAGGTGGTCTCAGATTGCAGCAAAATTACCAGGAAGAACAGATAATGAGATTAAAAACTTCTGGAATTCGAGTCTGAAGAAAAAGTTGAGGCAAAGAGGTATCGACCCGAGTACCCATAAGCCGCTGAGCGGGGAAGAAGAGAAAGATGAGAAGCGCTTCAAAGAAGAAGCTTCACGAGAGAAGAAGCTACGAAACTCGTCGACCGACGAACTAGGGCAGGCAATTTTCCTCAATTCAAGCTACAACAATACAATAAACGATCTAACGAAAACCATCTTCGATCCTTTCTCCATCTTCGAGCTTCAGACCAGTACCGTCGATCCCATCTCCACGTTCTCAAACAGTTTACTCCAGAATCTAAGATCCTCGGAGCAGACCTATTTCGACGCGAGCTCCAACTACGAATCTTCATGGGTCCCCAACTTCTCCATCTACGATTACAGCAATGTGGCAGAAGTCTCAGACAATTCGGGAATAATGACCGTCCCAAACCCATTATTCTTGACTGAAACAGGGGAAAGCTCAATGAACAGCAGCAACGCCAGCAGTTTCGCGGAATTCCCAGGGACGGATTTGATGGGTAGCTCGGGTTTTACCTGGGATTCCATGATCAAACCGGAACCGGTCTTCCAATGTCAGATAAACGAGATCAAAGCTCATGAACCGAAGACGGCGGAGACATGGGTGGAAGATCAAGAGCAGAAACCGACACATTATCCCGAAGATTATAGTAACTTTGCCATGAATTCATTATCGGAGGATCTAACGTTGGCGGGTTATGATCTATTTGAGGAGATCTAGATCACAGGAGTTTTTTTTGACGTCGACGGGAGACACAGGTCAGGATGTTGACAGCGGGGGAGGATCCCTACTAAAAGCTTGGAAATCCCTTTGTTCGAGCTTTCCATTTTCTACTTTTCTCTTATCTTCTTCCCCTTTTTCGTGTGCAGTTACAGTTGCAGAGATAAGCTTCGGAATAATGAGGCGTCACCGTGTAAAATGAGTTTTGTAAATGTCATTCAGCATAGATTTATTTTAACAATTCTGTCTATGAGAGATGGAGGCCCAACAACAAAGCCCACTATAGAAAGGGGCCGAGGGTAGATGAAAGGGGCCGGTTAGAAAATGAAATCCATGGGCCCAAGGTTAGTTAAAAGCGTGCCTTTTTGGATAAAAGGAAATTAATCTTTTTCATTAACGTTCTATTGAATAAAAACAGATGCAGCACCTCTAGATGGACAGTTCAGCTGTTCTTGGGGGTGCCTCGAGGGTGATTAACTCCCATGATTAAAGCCTTATTAGGTAGTAACAGTTATACCTAATTAAGGACGAAATATGGACCTTCTGATGTTAACTCCTGTGCTCTCACCTAATTATCATTATTAACTCCTTATTAAACACAAGTGAAATTAGTAATTGAGATTGAATCTGAAAGGCCGAAGCAGAAATCAGCTGTCACCTACATTGGAGGGCTGCTGGGCATAGACATGGGAAAACACTATCAATGCTTAATTTCTTGCTTTTCATAGAGTTTTTAAAGTAAAATGCAAAACAACCAACAACCCACTTCGCCACCCTTTTATTAAATTTCTCATGATTCGGAAACAATTCTGTCTTCCCCACTCCCTCCACTGTTCGCTCTGTTCGCCTCCCGTCGTCGATCCTTAGTTGCTGTTGACCACCCTGCAGTTCTTCCTGATCACTCCCTTCTTCCCAGTCAACGGCGAGATGTTGCCCATCTTAACCATGGATTCCGCGAATTGCTTGAAGAAGAGGTCGTTGTTCTCAGCGTACAGTTTGACCAGCTGCATCGTCTGCTCGCTCTTGGTCAACAGCACCTGGTCGGAGTTCAGCAGGCCCTTGGACGCTATCAAGTTCGTGAAGTAGTAGTTGTCGAACTTGGCAGGAGTAACGAAGTCCAGGGGGAAGAGGTTCTGGTCGCCGCCGGACCTCGGGCAGTTGGTTCGGAGCTGGGCGGCGTAAGATGCGTCCAGGGTCACGTCCGGCTGCCCGTTGCCTGACTGGTTGTACAACCTCTGCCGGAAGCTGGTGCACCTTGAAAACCCTATCGTGTGGCTTCCTGCATGTGTTCAAAGGCTTATTACTCAGTACAGGCCGATCTAGTTAGTGGGTACCCATTAGGGCGAAAGGCCCATTAAAGATGAGAGAAAAAACAGTGAACGACAGAGAAAAGTCAGATAAAAATACTATCCATAGACAGTCGCAGGGATGACTTTTAGGGGGCCATGGAAGTGGAAATTGAGCTTTATAATCAGAAAAACAAAGTGAAAGATTAGTTAAAAAGATAAAAAAGAAAAAAAAAAAAAAGTATGGAACCTGAGAGAGCAACAAGATCGACAAGGTTGAGACCCTGAAGCTTGAATTTGGTGATAATGGTGGGAAGGGTGTTGTTTGGAGCAGGAATATTGTTGTTAGAGCCGCTCAAACTAGCTCCTCTGGAGTCTCTTCTTCCTAGTGGCACTTCCCACCCTGGACCTCCAGCCTGCACCGACAATACAGTCCAGTCCATATCAATCAATCAGAAAAAAGTAAGGAGCTGTGTCTTCTTCTTTCTGAGAATTAAATATTTACAGAGAGATTACCAGAAGCGAAGAATCTCTGGCAGCAAGAGTAAGAATATCCGCACAAGAGACTGTCTCCGGGCATTCCTTCTCCAATGCAGCTTTGATCTCGTCTATCACCTCGAACCCTCTAGCCGAATTGCGATTTGGGTTCGATCTCTTCTCGGTTATGATGCTCCCACTGCTGTCTAACAGCACTGAACCATCGCAACCCTGAGACACAACAGACCAAAGTTGAAGACGAAGTACTGAAAAGAACTTCAATGTAAATACTGTTCTTCGAACAAACTAAAAGAGAACCTTAACGAAGCAATCGTGAAAATGGAGTCTGATCAGGGAAGCAGCCATGCGGGCTTCTTTGGCAACGGCTTTCGCCACAACTGACTTGACAATCTCCTCTGCCTTCGGACACGAGTGCTCATAGAACTGTGGGTAGAGATAGTTAGAGAAGCAGAGAGGAAGGAAAGCTAAAACTGCAAAACCCACGAGGAAATTTCTGGAAAAAGCCATTCTCGTTAGCCTTTTCTTCCTTTCCCGTTCTTGTATTCAAGACCTTCAGAAAGTGTTCTCAAGGCTTCCCTTGGTGATGAATACTGAGGAAGTCTGGGCATTTTATAGGGAAGATTCAGTGACGAAAACAGCATGAACAAGTTCAAGGACGGATTAAGAAAAGTGTAGTTGGTGACTTGATCTTTCTAACTGCTGATGCAAAGATGAACAGACCTGTCTGCAACTTCAAAAGGAAAAATTAAAATAAAAATCCAGATTTCTGTCCTTTTCAGGAATCAAAAAGCAAGATGCCCGGAGCTCTCAGCTCATCTCCAAAAGCCATGCAATCAGTTGACTATTAAATTATCCAAATTAAGACAGCCAAATTGTTAAACCATTAAATTACGACTACTGAACTTTGATTTTCCGAGAACGAGTATGAACTCCCAGATGATAGAATCAATTATTAAACCGCTTCAGATTCACTGAAACATTCATTGTCTCTAGAAACAAGGGTCAGTGGCGGTAAGTTTTGTCTACTTCATTTACCCAGAAAGAGCCAGTTCTTCTTGATCACAATCTACACTTTTTCGAAAACTGTGAAGAAAAGGGGTAGTGAAAGATGAGCTGAATTAGCCATTAGAATTGACTGATAAGGTTGACAAGAAACATGGAAACCCTAAAGTGGAGGCAGGGAGAACCACCTGCTCCCTTTGACAATGAAATGATTTAATCTCCTTTGTTTGACTCCATTAATTTTGCTCAAACTCGAAGTCATCTATGAATCAAACAAAACAAACATGGCTGGATTATTTTAACTAATCTAGGCATTTAGTGCTGATTACTTTGACGATCTTTCCTAAGAACAGAAAAAAAAACAGCTACCACTAAGACCAACTAACGACGTAAAGGTTCTTGCTGGTGGAAAAACAAAAAAATTAGATATATTAAACATCAAGGTGTGTATTCATAGAGGGGTTAGTCCCCTCCAACCCATGTGTACTAGGAAGAAAAATGGGACTCATCTACATATTTATTCCCTCTATGATCATGCTTAACAGAGATGAATATCGTTATGCCTTGCAAATTAGGGTACCGTGGTGCCCTAAACCCTAAACCCTAAACCTAGAAGTAAATATGATTTGTTGCAAATCTGCCAATAGTGAATCTTATAAGAAACTAGTTAGTTTTCTATGGTCAAAGATTATCATCTAAAGGGGAAGCCCTTTTTTGCATGAGAATGTTCATAATTTGTTAATTAACAAGTTGGTGTAACGATAATTGAATGATTAGTTATAAAATTAGGTGAAATCCCTATCCATAAATGATAACAAACCAGGCATCCCTTGAACAACATGAATGTGAAATTCGAATTATTGTGATTGGACTGGGATAGGCAAAAAATGGTTGAAGGAGACTTAGAATAGGAATATTAGGTGAAGGATGATAAATAATTGGAGAAGATGGTTCAAATTAGAGGTGGTTAGGAGAACTACTCCCCTTGTTTGTCAAAGGGGAGGACAATTTTTTAAAGGGAGCTTACTTAAAAAGGAGGATAGCTTTTGCTTTGTTCATCTGGATATCTGACTTATTTTTGTCCAATCTCTAGTCTCATGAAAGGAGAGGTCGGATCCCCTTTCTTATTCCTGTTCCCACACAACATAAAGCCTCTCACATTAAGCCCTCACCCGGTGGATTTCATCAATTATTAGCTTATGAGGTTGAACAATTGAACTCTCAAGTGGCTAGTCATTTCGAGATGAAATTAGACTAATGTCTCACTTTCTTGTTTTTCATGTTTTCTATAAATAATACATTATATCGTCATCTTCCTCATGAAAACCAGCAATACAGAGGATGCAGACTTAATCATCTGATGCAGGCGGGAATATTTAATGCGGGTACATATTCAGATCCTTAATCAGATCCGGGGTAAATAGTCGGATCTATAATCGGATCCGTATTCAGAATCTTTAGTCGGATCCATAATCGGATCTTTTGTATTGAACCCGGATTGGACCATAATTTTCAGGGTTAGGGTTTATTTTATTTTAAGCTGCAGCCCGGGTTTATCGAAGGCTTTGAGTTTGTTTAAAATATTGTTCTGTGAACAGAGAAGGGAGTTATTGAATATTGAAATTGTAAATAGATTTAGAGAGATTTTCTCTACGATTTCAGGGTGGGTTTCTTACATTCTTCCCGTGATTCTCAGTTTGATTTACGTATAGGATAATCGCTATCCTTGTCTTCTTCTTGGCCTAGATGAACTTTTTTCCTTCTGCTGTTCGTTTTCTATTTGAATATGCTCAGTACTAAAGGTGACTTAAAGGAGGTAAATGGAGTTTTAACAGATCGTCGAGTCGTCATTACTTATAATACTGTTAAATTGATTGGGATTGATTCCGCATGACAGGTCTAATTGGGTTCCGGATTTTATCTGTTCCATAATTGTATCTTTGACTTTAGCCATGGCTGATGTCTCCAGGCTGCTTGTTTACCTGCTCACTCGCAACTTCCAAATGCTTCCGCTTTCTGTGGGAGTTGTTAGTCTTCACATGGAAACTTAACAGTCAATTCTATCCATGGAAGTTTACTTCGTTTCTCTCTGCGGAGGATTTGTTGAATCGAGAACAAAAGAATCCAGAACAGTTGCAGACAGATAGATGACGTGCATGGAGCAGGTAAACCCAAACCACTACTACTTCAAAATGTCTTTGGAAAATCGGAGCTGGACCCAGAATCAGAAATTACGAAGCTCTTTAGTTTAAATGTCACCCGACAAGGATTTAGTCAAAGAAGATAATGAGAAGTGATATATTTAAAAATCATTCGATTTTTCAATCGTGGTAAGGCTTGAATTCAGCCTTTGACGCGCTTGGGCTCCGTCAATTGTCTCAGACGAGCAAGCAACAGAGTAGGATTTGCCGAGGGATATTCCCATCAATTTCACTTGCTTCTTTCATGGGTTTTAAATTAAATGACTAGTGTAATCATAATGTAGAACCCATTTCTAGATATGGTCAAGAATTGGAAATGGTCATGACTCCTGACGTATGAAAGAGCTCTGGTTTGAGAGGTTTGGGTGAGAAAAGCAGTTGATTTTCATCATTGGAGACTTATAAATACACACACAATGAGGCTCACTGAGCAATAGCAAGTCCGCAGGCAAGTTTATTTTCCAAACCACAGTGAGAGTAGAGATGACCATGTTTAAGGTTTCTTTCAGTGTCATGCTCATGCTTTTGGTTGCATTTCCTCTCGCCCGATCTCACCCTGGTCTCTTCTTCAATTGGGATGAGGGTGGTGGTGGGAAAGGTAATGGAGGATACGTTGGTGGTGGTGGTGGAGGGTACTGGGGCCTTTTTCCAGATTACTATCACTACACATGCCCTCAAGCTAATGACATTGTCACGGCTGTGTTGGAGAAAGCCATCTCTCAGGACCCCCGGATGGCTGCTTCTTTGCTTAGGCTTCACTTCCATGACTGCTTTGTGCAGGTTGGAAGTTTACTTTGATTTGCTCTTCATCATATCATGTAGTCATTGCATCTGCTTTCAGCTGGGATTTTAGCTTTGGAGCTCAAACTTTAATCTTCTTTTCTTTTTCTCCATGCTTCATACTTTTGTTACTTTTATGTGTGGAAACATCTGTCTCACTTGGACTTAGCTTTCAGGGTTGTGATGCATCTATACTGTTAGACAACACTACCAATACTGTAAGTGAGAAAGGATCAAACCCCAACAGAAACTCTGTGAGAGGATTTCAAGTCATAGATGAGATAAAGGCAAAGCTGGAGGAGGCGTGTCCTGAGACCGTGTCTTGCGCTGACATTCTCGCACTGGCTGCTAGAGGCTCCACTGTACTGGTAAGCACACAGAGGGAAAATTTCGATCTCTGAGAATGATCGCTTGAAAGTTCGTAACCAGTTCTAGTCTCTTGAAACAGAGCGGTGGACCTACCTGGGAGCTCCCTCTGGGACGGAAAGATTCAAAAACAGCAAGCCTGACAGGCTCCAACCAAAACATTCCTCCACCCAACTCAACTCTTCAAAACCTGGTTACTCTCTTCAACCGACAAGGTCTAGATGAAGTTGACCTTGTAGCTCTCTCAGGTGAGCTTTTCAAACTTCTCCTGGATTACAACCTTTGTCCATTATTTGGTAGAAACTTTCTGCCATCCTGGGTTGCATTCATAATCAGCTTTGCACTACATGTTTCCCACTAAATGCTACTCTTTTTAATGATTGAATTGTATTTCACTGCAGGGAGTCACACCATTGGGGTTGCAAGGTGTGTAAGCTTCAAGCAAAGGCTTTACAACCAAAATGGGAACAACCAACCTGATGAAACACTGGAGAAAACCTACTACTATGGTCTCAAATCTATTTGCCCTAGCTCGGGAGGTGATAACAACATCTCTCCCTTGGATATTGCCTCTCCGGCCAAGTTTGATAATTCATACTTCATGCTCATCCTGTGGGGGAAAGGTCTCCTTAACTCTGATGAAGTGCTTCTGACTGGAAACAGTGCAGCAACCATGAACTTGGTCAAGATCTATGCTGAAGATGAGGCACTGTTCTTCAACCAGTTTGCTAAATCCATGGTTAAAATGGGGAACATTAGCCCTCTCACTGGGTTCAATGGAGAGATTAGAAAGAACTGTCGTCTGGTAAATTGAAAATTCCGCAGCTAGAAGTGAAGGGTGTGCATGTCTAATGGTTTCAGCTTTCTGGTTCCTTTAACTGTAACTTTGCTTTCTTAGCTGTTGCATGCTGATTGCTTTTGTAACTCAAACATTTGCCAACCTCCATGAATGTGCCGTTTCTTGGTTAAGCTTGATTTCATAAAATTTGGGTATTTTGTGATATGCAATCTTAATTCAAGGAAATGACATAAGTTCAAATGAAAAGGTTGCAAATGGAAATAAAATCTTGGCAGTGCAGCTGAAAAATCAACCAAATTTTTTTCAGAATCCTTTGCATAGTAGTCAAGCAGTGCTGCTCAAAATACAATCTCTAGCACTGCTGTAATCAACAGAAACTGTGGAAAATACAGATATGAAGTTACAAACTAAAATGAGATACTTTGCTTCAGCTTGAAATAGAACCATATTTTGTTTCACTGGTTCTCTATTTTGCTTCAGTCGAAACTGGAACATGATGCCAATATGTTTGATTGACAAAGGGGCTGTTCTCTGCTCGTTTGGGGCCGTCTCCCACTGAACTCACCTGAGTATTTTTATTCAATCAGACTACATTTGAAACGAATTCACTTTAACAAAAAAAAATGAACATGAATTCTTTTAAACACTAATAAAATTAACTAACTGTAAAATCACCCAAGTTGACAGAGCTAAATAAAAAATTTGGCCAGGAAACAAGAACTATCTTAGCCTGTCTATCTTAGAGGGCCAAGTTGCATGTTCTCTGACTTCTATATAAGCAGAGATATCTTTGTTGAATTTAATTGACTTAAATATAAATAGTTCAGACTTGATCTATGTGAGGCTGTATCCATTTCTAAAGAACAAAATACAACTTACAGTCTCAAGACATGCTGATAGAATGGTCATCCTTGGCAAGGCATCTAGTCCACGCTGAAGATAGACCATTTCCATTATCAAACAAATACGAGTTTAGAAGTAAGTCAAAGTTTAAAACCTTGGACAGTAACAGAAGAAAAAAACTTGATGTTCTACTCGACTCTTATAATAGAATCCTCCACAGAAAAATGCAGTTGATAGCACCATGAATCTGCAATGCCCAACTTCATCCAGTTTAAAGAAGAATAGTATGTGATAGAGGTCAATGCCATAGTAACAAGTGTTAAATAGAATGCGAGAATGTGTGTTTTCTATAGATAAATATGTCTGAAAGAGGGGAAGAGAGAGAAAGAGGATGAATATTCCAAATGTTTCACATTTCATTTGCACCATCTAGCTATCCATCAAAGGTTGATGATGGAAATGAATGATGATGCTCACAGTTGGATGGCATCATGATTCAACTAAAAATTTAGAAGCAATATCATTCATCAATGAATGGATAAAATTACACCAACTTGTGTGGTTGGTTCTTACTATAGCATGGTCAAAACAAAGTCAAGTTGAGGTGAGCCCTTTATTTGCATTTTAAGTTTTGGATAAACAATATGAATCACTTAAATTTGTCGAGATACCCATCAAAAGTTGCTAACAGCCATCGTAGCTATACTATCATACATGTTTCCTTTTCTGCTGTCCCCAGGAATTGTAGAAAAGGAGTTATTTATGACATTTGAGGAATAATTAAAAAAAGTATAAAAATCAACCATTTGATGATATAAGGCAGAATTAGGGCATACATGCAAGAAAACATTTCAAATGTAGTTCAACCACTGCCATTATCACCTACTTTTTCCTGCCTGTATTCTGCAGAGAGAACTACCTAGTCAGTGTGCTTAGAGAGAAGTTGGTTGGTTTGCAGTATGTCAACATCCACATAAAAGCCAAATATACTAAAAATCTCTAAAAGTAAGAAGAAAAACCTAAAATTAGTAGCAATTATTTGACCTAGTATTAAACAGTGAGAAGGTGAAATAGAGTATTTCCAAATCTAAAAATGAAGGTGATAACTAACCACATGTTTTTGTAAGACTGAATTCTATAGGTTCATAACCCTCCACAGGGATACTGATGGCAACTTCATATGAAGTATTATTATGGGCCTTGTCACCTGCCAAAGCAAAGGCCTTTTAACGAAAACTTAACTTATGATGGCTAATGGGTGCATAGATAAATGATAACAATCCATACATATCCAGTTCACGATTACGATAGTTGGTGACAAAGTCGTAGGCGATTTCCCATATGCCCCTGACTCAGATAGGTGGACATCTAATCCATTATCAGGATTGACCTGTAAGAAGAACAACTTTATTGTAAAACATTTACAATCAAGAGAAAGGCTACTGCAAAATGTATCATTGTACCTTAAATTTGGGTTTTCCCACTAAACCAGAAATTGTGGAACGTGCAGTCATATAAAGAGATAAATGGGTCTGCTCAGTTCTAAAGCTGCAAATGGCATTCAATCAAATAAATTTTCAGGAAATGTCTTCCTCTTGGCAAAGGAACCAGCCCAATGACACCTTAAATTGCTAACCAAAGCCAATTAATCATTTAACTCAAAGAGGAAGAAGTTTTTTAGCAGAAAAGAATGACCTCAACTCTGGATGAGGCTTCTCAAAACCCAGTTGAGTTGTTCCATTATACACCTGCAAGCCCAGAAATTACTCAAACTTTGTTCTCTCTAGATGTAAGGGTTACAAATAAAAATTCCAGAAATTTAGCAGAAGCACACGAGAATTCTCACAATTTCCCATGAGCGGGGATCAAAGCCAACAGTGAACCCCTCAAATACCCTCAGACCAGGCTTTTCACATGGGATAGGAAGATCAATAAGAACCTGGTTTACAAGGGAGAAAGGGATAATCAAATATATTGTAAGTGGAGTCTCTTTAGTATTCGCACTAGGAAGAAAATGAACTCCAGTTCTTAAATGGGTCATTGCTAACAAAGGGGCCACAAAATAATAGAACATGAAATGTGAGGGGGTTAGATTATGCCATGGCATGAGAATGTTAAAGTGAGATTATAATTAGACAGATTTCAGATAACCTTCTCTAGAAGCGAGGATAAGTAAATTAGGAAAATTTCATTGCACAAGAATATAATAAGAACTGGATATGAATGAGAATATATTAAATCTCCAGATTCAGTCAAGATCAATAAATGACCTGCACATGGTGGGATTAGTAACACTGCAGATGCATCCAAGCTCGCCTAAGAGATGAAACAACAGAAAAATATCATACTTCTGTTTATTGGAAGCAAAAATGCCTGACAGTGAAACCTATAAACCATAAAGCAATGCCTATTTTTGGAGTAATACATGAGCAGCAGGACTTGATAGAAGAAAAGTCAAAGTGCACAGATCAAAGACCCTCATACATAAAGCCTTACGCGATGTCTCAGAATGTCATGAGTAATAAGAATTTGCAATTGAAGTACTGCCACAGACACTGGAGTATGGGAAGGTGACACACCTTTACAATTTCATTTTAGACATTTTCTACATATTATATTTAGCTGAAATTGTGTTGTGAAGAAGTTACACAACTCTTATAACTACACAGGCAAAAAAGAAGAAAAAATTTGAACCATTTTCTATATCCTTGGAGCAGATCAAAAGTTGAGACATGAACCTGAGCTGTGCGACCCATCTTATCATAGGTAGTTTCACAATTCAACAGGGCTTCATTGTAGAAACGCTGTGCTTGTAGTGAATAACCAAAATGTCAAAACTGGAATCACCATATAGATAATATCTAAATCCTCAATGTAAAATCTCTTCCAGAATTAGGACTTTGGTACTAACCCACTAATATTGTACTAATACGGGCAAGATGCTCTCTCTCTACATATCATCACATTTTGCAGGGATTAGGGAATCAATTTTTTAATACCAAGAAAATATTAATTTGCATAATTGAAGCAGCCACTTACTTGGACAAAGTTCACATATCCCAAACCAGCAACAAAGTGATTGAATGTGGAATATCGACCAAAGTCAACATAACCCTGGTACACAGTAGAAGCACCTTGCTGTTACAATACGTTGCGTGTCTGATCAACTAAGCCTACACAATAAATAAAATAGCAGAAAGGTACTAAAGGGGAAAAAATAGAAAACAATATTGTCTAAAAAGACAACCAAAGGAAAATGTCTGGCGGAAAACCTGTTGTGATCAGGTCTCCACATCTTTACAGAACCGGACAAACATTATCTAGAAGCCTGCAATACATAATCATTATCTAGAAGCTTGGAACATATAAAATTAGCAGGACAAAGTACAAGAGATGAAGTTCTTTTCATTTGTAGATGAGAAAGTAAAAAACTGATAAAGAATTTGAATTGTGTAGTACTATAGCAGCTTAAGGTCTAACCCACTGGGACTGAAAAATGAAATGAAAAGTATACATTTAAGTGAATTGAGATACTATATCTTTCTGTTGTATTTAAAATGATGGCCGATCCAGTCAGTCTGAATTTACCTTTAAGGGCTACAACATCTTCATAGGAATGGCTGTTCAGTTGAGCTTTCCATGAAAAGAAGAATGTCTTTGTTACTTTTTTTGTTTGTTTGCATGTGTGAGTGTATTAGAGAGAGAGAGAGAGAGAGAGAGAGAGAGAGCAGAAAAAACGAAATAAGAGGATACAAAGTCAACAATCCGGCCGGTATTATCAAATGCATAGCAATTAGATTTTGGTACGACTACTGATGCGGACAATGGAATCTGAATAGCTGACATAAAAACAATGCATGAAGAAATATTAGTTCAAACAAGTCACAAAATAATACACTTCCAGATGTCAATACACAAAGATTATAAAATCATTCTGAAATATTTTACGACAGTAAAACTCCCACCTACTAGAAGACATAGAGATAAACAAGTCAGAAATCGAGCATCTGAAGACCTTCGAAGTAGAAGCATTTCTGAATAATTAAGGATAGCATTATGACCTTCAGCTATCATCATCTTCATCAAGGCTTGTAACAGCTATGTTGGGCTGGCTTGCTTTCAAACTACCTTCAGATAAACAAAAGAGAATTTACGGTTTCCAGACAGTTTTCCAACATAACATACATTAAATATCTTACATCGTTAACAGATGATACTGCCAAAAGAGTAGTATGCCCAATACGCTGGATGGTTCAAAATTTAGAAAGCAAATAAACTTGTTTGGTTCTTTGCCAAGTCTTTTCTCTCCAGATAGCGAATTTTCTTCGAGACTGTAATATTGTCTAGGTAGTATATTGTTCCGACTGTGCCAAATATTTGACCAACTAACTGATGTCCTTTACTATGTGTACATAGGATCTAGAGTTCAACAATAAAAAGGATGTCATGGCACTACAACCCAGCGATGCAACAACGAAAACTCAACAGAAATAAACAGGGCTTATCGAGTAACAACATAAACAAAGATCTACCAATTGCGATCCCTTCTAAATAAAAAATTTGAAATCCAGCGAACCAAACACGAGTTTTGATGCAGATGACATTTTCCGATTTTCTATTTGCAATCGAAAAACTAAGTAATTGGTGGAAAAATATTTCGAGGCAGAGTCCAAACATCTCTTACAGTAACGAGCATTTTATCATCTAGGCCCCAATCTGACAACATATCAAAGATTTTAAGTGACTGAAATATTAATTACTCATAATCCCAATCCCATTAAACATGATAGCAATCAGCTTTTGTATTCTTTACGAAATCCAGGACAAGACCGGAAGCTCCTTCTCCCCATCTGTTCCAATAACAAAAAAGAATTTTCCAGCTACTCAGAACTTTCGGTGATGTTTCAAGTATTTCAGCTCGATTTAAAATTTCGGTGTTGAACAATAACCTCAAATATCACGCATTTCTCAGAAGAAATCGAAATCAGAACAAAACTTGCCTGTAAGAAGAGTTATGCGGGACACGCAGAGGTGGCGAAGGAGAACAGAGGAAGACGATTCAGTATCATTCCACCACTGCCGCTCTCCTATCCTTGCTGCAAGCCGGAGATGCTGTTAACTCGGCTGGCAGAAAATAAGCAAGGAATGGACTCGATTTAGAAGGGTCGAGTCTGACCGACTGACCCCACCAGTCTGGTCAGTTCTAAATCCAAGTTAAGTTTCTCCCCAATTTGATCGAGTAGAAGAAAATTAGTCCGGTCTGGTTTGGTAAGTATTAACCATTCCCTTCACCCAATCCATAAATCTGATATGTATGGATGGCTCAAAATGCGCGCTCATATCGGCTAATATCCGATACGTAACGGTGTACGGGCAACTCTTGGGTCTCATCTCGTTCCACAGCGACTCCCCGCCCTTGAAAAACGAATCCGGATTCGCGTCCCAAGTCCGAACTTAGCCTGGATCCGGTCTTCTCCGAGCCCGTCTCGTCTCTTACCCTGCGGTGGAACTTCATTTCTTTCGTTTCAACTCTCCCTGTGCAGACGAACTCGAACCCTTCCACTCCCAGAGCTGGTCCCTTCTCTTCTGGTGGCCTCGCTCGCATTTCTTCACAGCCAATCAAGGTATGTCTTCATTATTCTGAGCTTTCTTTTTCTTTTCCCCCTTCCTCCAACCCTAACATGTGGGCTATTCGTGCATCGGTCTCGTCTCCTCCGGAAGCAGTCCGTCGGTTTCCTTTCCTCTCGGAGCTTGTCTATTCTTCCCTGTCGGCTTCGCCCGCCTTTCTCCACAAGCAATCGAGGTATGTTCTCGTTTCGAGTTTTTCTTTTTCCCTTTTATTTCGGTTTCTTTTTGTATTACTGAGACAAATTTTGCCTGTAGTGGGACTTCAGATTGAAGGATCCCTAACATGGTTCTCTCTTTTCACGAAATGTTTCTTCTCGTCTCTATCTGGCTCTCAGATCCGACGATTTTGTGTACTTTCCAAGCGAATTTTCGTTATCTCAAGGTTGAACCTATTTAATATCAGTCTGAGTAATTTCAGCAATTTATATCAGGAGTTCGTTATTTTGTGTAACTTTAATTAATGAAATACTATGAGCTATTTAAGTAGTTGTTGTAAACCCTGGAATGCTATATCGATTGAAGACTTCTTACTAGATAAGAGTTATTTAAGAAGCAAGTGTAATCTCAGAGAGTGGAGCTTTCTTTTTTTTGTCTTTTTTTTTTTCCTTTTGTTCAGAAGTAGATGAGTTCTTTTTCTAGTTATTTAGAGCTTCAAGTGTAATCTCAGACAGTGGGGCTTTCTTTTTTTTTTCTTTTTTTCCTTTTGTTCAGAAGTAGATCAGTTCTTTTTCTAGTTATTTAGAGCTCGATAGTATATTATGGTTAAGTAAGTGATCTGTCTAGCTTTGCAGCTCATAGCCGCCCTGATTAAGCTAGGCCATAAATCTGAGCCCAAACTTCTTGTCTTCATTGTTGAATTACTTTCTGTTTAGTTAATTAATCAACTATTACTGATTAGAGAAGTGATATGTCCACTGCATAATGATTTTCTTTGAAAATTGATACTTATTAATTGTTATATGCTAGCTCACTTGGTTAAGAAACTTTTTGCTCCTATTGAGAAGTAGCTGGATATAAAAGTACATAAATTATCTACTGTTTAGTCAAGTATTTCTAATATTTGGTATACAGAACAAGTTTTGTTCTGGGAAAATTATTTAGCAGCCTTGAGCATAAAGCAATCTTTTGCTCTCTGTTACTTCCTGCCTGATTTTTTGCATTCATTCTAAAGAGATCGGAACATTTCCAGTTTCTGAGCTATTACATCCAGCAATGAGTGAGGGAGGAGAAGATGCTGCAAGGCGGCGCTCTGCTGTTGCTGACTACAGGAAAAAGCTCCTCCAACACAAGGAGCTCGAGTCCAGAGTGAGGGGAGGTAAGTTGATTATTATTATTATTTTTAAATTATTATATTATTGTTTGTTTGTGTGCATTTCCAAATCAATTCTATGTTTGGGGCTTGATACTTGTTTTTTCTTTAAATAAGGCTGCTTGGGGGATGCTTCTTTCCTGTTTTGAAAAAAAAGAATAACTTTATGAAAGAAAACCATGAAGACAGTAATTTTCATTTCTTTCTTATTTGAAAAACAAAATTATGAAAACCAAGAGAAGGAAGAAAACAGACACCCTCCTAAATGAAGGAGCAACAAAGAAAAAACAAAAAGATGGTACTTATTGGAATATCTTATTATTTATAGAGCATGGAGATATACTTATTGGAGTAATAGTGGTTTTATTACATGAAAAAGCCCAAAACACTCCAATGAGGAAACTAGACCTTCAAAGCAAAAATGTGACCTGGTGGCGGGGATTGAAGTATCGACTTGATTACTTTTATTGAGTGAGGAGAAGGAATACACAACCTGCAAGCTGGAGAAATTATAACAAGGGGGATTATTAGAGTGACATAATGGAGATACACTCTTGCTTTAGCTAATTTATCAGCAGCAAAATAAGCTTCAGAAGTATTATTGTGTATTATACTTTGACATGGATATTTATGCTCTATTCTTGAAGCTTGGTAATCACTTAATGCAGATTTGTTGAATGGGAGTGATTTTTTCTTCTTTTAGCATATGACATGTCATTTCACTATTTTCTTAACGGTGAAAATATGTTTTTCTCATTTTACTTGTTGAGCTTATTAATATGTTTTTACCTTTCTCTTCATGATTTTTATTTCCTCTTGTGAGAATATTTTAGCTGTAATTCTGTCCATAGTGCCTGTTTGAGCGACTGTCTTTTTCTAAAACCTGGAAAATGCAGTTAGGGAGAACTTACGCGGCGCAAAAAAGGAATTTGCAAAGACCGAAGACGACCTGAAATCTCTGCAAAGTGTAGGGCAGATCATAGGAGAAGTTCTGCGTCCTCTTGACAATGAGAGATGTAGGTATTTGCCACTATAGTTAGTGCTGGAACTTTTCGTTACATTCGTTACTATATCCTTGTATTAACTATTCGAATCTAGTTTGATTTCTGATCACCCCTTGCAGTCACGGGTTTCTGTTGTTAAAGGTGTTGCAAGACCATAACTGTGTGGTTCATTGTTTTTCTTGGAATATTCCAGTGATTGTCAAAGCTAGCAGTGGGCCTAGATATGTTGTAGGCTGCCGCAGTAAGGTGGATAAGGAAAAGCTAACAGCAGGAACCAGAGTGGTTCTTGATATGACTACTCTTACTATTATGCGGGCTCTTCCACGCGAGGTTTGAAATCTTAATATTAATCATAGTTCAGTAGCAGTGGTTTTGAGTTTGATGCATCGTTCACTGAACTCTATCCTTTTTTTCCACAATTAAAGACGAGTTATTTTGTGATGATGTACTTTGCAGGTTGATCCAGTAGTTTACAACATGCTTCATGAAGATCCAGGTAATGTTAGCTATTCTGCTGTTGGTGGGCTGTCAGATCAGATTCGGGAATTGAGGGAGTCTATTGAGCTCCCTCTAATGAATCCAGAGCTCTTCCTCAGAGTAGGGATAAAACCTCCCAAGGTAACTGACACTTGATGCAGATCTTGTACCTTATGTTTGTGAACAGTGCGGCGTCAGAGCATTTCTTATTTTGTCTTACAAGTTATATCTGCCCATTGCAGGGTGTTCTTCTCTATGGTCCTCCTGGAACTGGCAAGACACTGTTGGCAAGGGCTATTGCCAGTAATATAGACGCCAATTTTCTCAAGGTTATTGTTTGTAATTGTTTTATGCTTTGGAAAAATTCTGTAGCCCATTATTTTCACTCTATTTAGTCTTGCTCTTTATTTGTTTATTTTTTCTAAAATGTATCATCTGTAAGCAGGTTGTCTCAAGTGCTATAATTGACAAATATATTGGTGAGAGTGCAAGGCTGATCCGTGAAATGTTTGGTTATGCACGTGATCACCAAGTAAGAATTTATTTCTTGTTTTTCTGTAAGTGTTTTGTGTATATATATATTTGAATATATACACCTATGTATGTTCTCACCCATGGGTCTCCTAATCCTTGTGTTTTCTTCTTGGTTTCATAGCCTTGTATCATTTTCATGGATGAAATTGATGCAATTGGTGGACGTCGTTTTAGTGAGGGAACAAGTGCTGACCGTGAGATCCAAAGAACTCTAATGGAACTGCTGAATCAGCTTGACGGGTTTGATCAGCTTGGAAAGGTATTACTCTTTTTTCTTTTTCTTTTTTGAAATAAGGTGTGAATATAGGTATTACTCTTTTACTAAGCAAGATATTTTTCAGTATATTATGTTGCTTTCATGAATGATATTAAGTGAGAAATTTGGTGGTCTGTGATCTGGGGATGCAGGTTAAAATGATTATGGCAACCAATCGGCCTGACGTTCTGGATCCTGCACTTCTCCGTCCTGGGCGATTAGACCGAAAAATTGAAATTCCTTTGCCGAACGAACAATCAAGAATGGAGATTCTTAAGATCCATGCCGCTGGCATTGCTAAGCATGGTGAAATCGACTACGAAGCAGTCGTGAAGCTTGCAGAGGTCAATCATACCATTCACTACTTAAAAAGTTCATTCTTTTTCTTCTTCTTATATTGTTTTATGTACTTTTTTATCTGAATTATTTCTTTTTCCTTTTTCAAAAATGTTGTAGGGATTTAATGGTGCTGATCTGAGGAATGTCTGCACAGAAGCTGGCATGTCAGCAATTCGTGCAGAGAGAGACTATGTCATCCATGAGGACTTTATGAAGGTAATCTTTCTTCTTTCATTGGTTATTTTATGGATGGAAGGACCACTTTCTATTCATATTCTAGTTTTAGGATGGGTTCTTTGGTTCTAGAATTAAAATTCTTTTGATGCCCTTTCATTGTAATTGCATAATCAACTAATTTATTTTTTACCATCTTTCTTATTTCTATATTCCTTTTCATGGGTGTAACTAGTTCCATCATGAGATGTAACCTCTGTTCTTCAGAGGGATAGGTAGATCATTTTCGTTCAGGCATTTTAACAGTCATTTGAATATAATAGGTTGGTACTTTGGTGTTTTTTTAGCCTTCCCAAAGATTCATCAAATGGCAAAGAAAGGGTATTTTGAATGTTATTCTTGTTCAATGTGATATCTTATAATAACGCTATAATCATTTTGTTGGTACTGAAACTTGTCTTTGAGTGAAGAGATTTCGCCTTGGAGATGAGAGCCATGTTGAAGTAGTACATTATTTTCTATAAAGAAATGGTCGCAACCCGGCCCTGATCTTGCAAATTCCCCAAATACGGGTTTGATAAATATTTTGATATGCGGTGAAAAGGATTATTCTAGGATTTCTATGATCATGAACTGGTTGGTTATCTTTTGAAAATGGATAGAAAAATTGATGTTTTGTAAAGACGTTAAAATTTTGGTGGAAAAGGTGTCCCTTGTATACACAAGAACCCTGTAGTTGTGTGATCCTTTTTTTTCTGTTTTTAGAGCACTAAAGTATTTAGACCAGATGTTTCAAGTATGTTATAGTCCTTTTTTAACTATTTGCTAACACCTGCACTTTTCTGTCATTTCAGGCTGTTCGGAAGTTAAATGAAGCAAAGAAACTTGAGTCAACTGCTCATTATAATGCTGACTTTGGAAAAGATTAGGTTATTCTGTTTATTGTTTGAACCGTGATGGTAGGGCAATGCAGATTTCCTTACCAATACCATTGAACCCAACTGCAACAAACTGTGTGGGCTGTTACTGAAACCTATACTGAGAATTGTTTCCAGTCAACCACCGAGAGAATCATGTTACTGTTTTGTTTGGTGCGAATGCATTCAGGCACATGTTGCGGCCTGTTGAAGAATTTATGTGGGAAACCATTTTAGTCAAATATCTATACTGAGATACGCAACATGCAATCCCTTTATCAACGCTGTTAATTAATGAAATTTCTGCCTGTAGCTAGGTTGGGAGGTGTAAACATATGATTTATTTGTGTGAGATGAAAACCCACGAGGGTCTTGGAATTTAAATCTCATTGACTCACAATTTGCAAATGATGGAAAAGGGTGTGCATCTCTACACTGATTGTTGTGGTAGCTTCTTTGGCGTTGGAATTTTTTTTTTCTGATAAAAAATGCTTTGGAAACGGTGAACCAGTTATGCAACGTTTTAGTAGCATTTTCTATGCCTGGGGTCTTCCTCAGGCTTTTGAACGCTCAAGTACATCAGTTCTTGTCTGTTATCTCAAGAAGGGTAACGACTGAGGAACAGGGAAATCTGCTGGATAAGATGGGCGGCCAGTGAAAACAGTGAAGAGATTTCGCCTTGGAGACGAGAGCCATGTTGATTCTGCACTGTATGTCTGGTTGGTCGGATCGACATCATGCCAATTGGACACTTGAGAATGGAAATTATTTGTACATCACTGAAGCACGGCAGCCGGGCAGATAAAATATGAAGAAGCCAACATCTTGAACCGCCAAAGTGCAGCGTCAAAGATGTGCTGATGGGAATTTATGAGGACGAGGATATGAGGTGGCGCCCTGCACCTGAACGGCGTTTCCGGCATGGCTGACGTAGGGACGCTGAAGTTGAATAGTATGTCACTGATGGTTCAAACTCCCCAGCAAGGAGGCCTTCTTCGCCTTCTCCCTAAGCTGCACAGGTAAATGCAGAAAGCCAATCCAGAGAACAATCGAGCTTCATTAACTCAAGGTGCAGGTAGTGGGCATTTTCACAGACATATCTATCTTGTCCGAGTCTCTCCGTCCCATTCATTAATGAAGTAGAAACTGGTAAAAGATAAAGTATTTGGTTATCTGAATATTAGAATACTTATGTGTTCAACCCTTCGAATGCAAGATCAGTCAATCGGAATAAGTATATTTTTACGAATGACCTTCAACCATTCCGTCTCTTACCCATTTTGCATCTGGTTCGCTTTCTTTGACCTCTCAATCTCATTCTTTATGCTTGCAATCTCTGCAATTAAAATTTTGTCAACCATGCGGTGAGCATAGTATGAAAAACACAAATTGCTCTAATCACCAGGACTTAGTTTCCTAATTAACAAATTAATCATGACTTCAACCACAGGACTCCGTCCTTGCTGTTTACCTCATTTCACCATATCGATCAACATCATCATACATTAACTAACCATAGACTTTTTCTTTCTTTCTTTTCTTTTCATACCGTTCTAGCTCTAAATTTCTGATTATGTATCCAACAGGCATAAAGAGTAAAAAATTTGAAGAGATCAACTTCAACATGCAAAATTTTCCACGCATAAAAAACACAAATTGATCTAATCACCAGGACTTAGTCACCTACTAATTAACAAATTAACGATGACTTCCAACACTAATTAGAATTTTTTACACAGCATGAATGTCAATGACCGTTTCTAAGAGCTAACAAGTCCTACCTCCAAAAAGTAAATTGCAACTGACAATATGCACTGGACAACGACCGAATACGTTCAGATGATTCTCTCAAGCTTCTGCATGCAAGCAGCAAAGAGACTAGAGAAATCCCATTTTATATTCAAAATAATAAGCTCCATTAAGTAAGGCTTCTCCATATAAGGAGTGAAACCCAGAGAGCTGTAATAGGTGAAAGTTGAATAGTCCCAGCCTTCAAGAGCTTCAGTAAAGAGATCCATGAAGTATCTAAGCCTAATAGTCTTTGCATTTAGTACTGTTGCATTCGTGTTGGGGACGATGACAGCCTCTGGCAATGGAGAAGACTGTCTCAAGTATGATTACTATCATGAGACATGTCCTCAAGCAGAAGTCATTATTGCTGAAAGGATGCATGCTTTTATCCAGAAGGACATAACCGTGCCATCGAAATTGATAAGAATGCACTTCCATGATTGCTTTGTGAGAGTACGTAGGCAAAATTCTGTTTCTTCTTACCACAGAGATAATATTAATTAGCAAATGGTAGGCTTGATCTCTGTGTTGGGCTCTCTTCATCTTCTCTGTTTTTCCTGTTTCAGGGTTGTGATGGGTCTATTCTGATAAACTCTACAACGGACAACCAGGCAGAGAAAGACTCCCCCAAAAACAATCCAAGCCTGCAAGGGTATGAATTTATTGATCAAATTAAAGAAGCTCTGGAATATCAATGTCCCGGAGTCGTCTCGTGTGCTGATATTCTAGCATATGCTGCCAGAGAAAGTGTTTACGAGGTAAGAGTATAAACGTATAAGACTGCTCTATAACTACTTCACGGATGCAGTACCTCTCTCTCTAGTTGAGATTCTCACTAGTTCTCTTTGCTTTTTTTTCGTTAGTCTGGTAATTTCGAGCATTACCCAGTTCGAGGAGGACGAAGAGATGGTAGGATTTCTCGAGCTTCGGATGTTTTGGAAAATATTCCACCTCCGACCTTTGAAGTCGATCAGCTGTTACTCAGCTTTTCTAGGAAGGGCTTATCACTAGAGGAGCTGGTCACCCTCTCAGGTACTAAGAAACAAGTTCTGTAATTTACATGTAAGTACAGCATAAACTTGAGAGAGACACCAGTGATCCAGCAATGATCCTGAAAAATTTACTTGCAGGAGCACATTCTATTGGAGTGGCCCACTGCTCTGCCGTTGGTGGCAGGCAATTGAACTTCAACAATACTGGTCATCCAGACCCAACTCTGGATTTCATCTTGGCAAAAGCACTGAGAGAAGAGTGCCCTGTGATTCCTGGGGGGGACGATCCCATCGTTTTCATGGACAGGTTCACGCCAACCATTCTGGACCACAGATATTACGAGTTCTTGTTACAAAACAAAGGGCTGTTCACATCTGACCAAACACTTCTCACCAATGAACTTACCAGGAGAGAAGTAATGGCTGACGCGGTCCACCCTTCTTCTTGGGAGAAGAAGTTTGTGAAGGCTATGATCAAGATGGGAGAGATAAAGGAATTTACAGATAATAAAGGAGAAGTAAGAAGGCACTGTGCCTTTGTCAATCTTTACTGAGTGAAGTAGTAGTCCTCATATTCCTCTTATCTAGATTTCATAATCGTGCAATAGAGTTGGTGAGTTGTAGTAAAAAATAAACAGCTGCGAGAGAATCATTTGTAAAACATGTCTTCTCCCCCAAGTGAGTCTGAAGAAAAATAAAATGTGTGATTTGTGGAGAACGGTGATTTTTTCTTCTCTTCCGTTTAATCCATTGAAAGAAAGACTTGAAGCAAAACTGGATACTCCCAGTAGAATTAAATCGCAATATCACAAAAAAAAAAAGAAAAAAGAAAAAAAAAGAGTTGTATGAGAGATGAACAATCTTTACATTTCCTCCTTCAACTCCACTGCTCAATGCATGGAAAATGAAATAATAATACAAGGAGAGGGTTTGATTCCTAGGCCACTTTTCTGGGTTTGATTCTCCTCCCGAGTTTGTAGTTTACCATCCTAACGATCTTGTAGAACCAAAAGGCACTCACCAATTGCAATCCCAAAGCCATTCCCTGAAAATCCAAATACATACAACAGGATCAGTCCTGATAAACCATCTCAAAACCACCCAGATAGCCACCAAAAAAAGAGTCACCTTGATAATTAAAGGATAGTCTGCTGTCAAAGTTACATATGTAAGACATGGTCCACCGATCATCCTAGCCACAGAAAAGGTCACTGCAAACGCAATCTGCAAGAAATTTCAAGAAGTTATAATGACCAAAGCCTCACAGAATCTAGTTTTTAGTCAAGTTGTGCGGTGGAAGCCATTGAAAACAAAAGTCTTGAGAACTCACATCGGCTGCCAAATTCAGGTCTGAATCCCTGTAACCCAGTTCCTTGAGGAGCTCCCTCAAGTGTAGGAAGGGGCTAGATATCTCCGTAATGAACATAGTTGTAACCATCTCTGATCCACACTATGCAAAGAATCAGAATTCAGAAAAGCCAGTTACGATTCTGAAGTTAACTATTCAACAGCGAGCAAAAACAAGGCGAAATGTTTCTGGTGTGGAGAAATAGAGCTTACAAGCTTGTAGGCAAGGCCAGCACCGATTCCAACTATGCTGACTATATGATGAACTGAGTTGTCTAGGCTCACTTTTTTGTCAAACAGACAACATATCAGATCATAAATGAGGTAGGATAGGGTGACCGTCAATATCTGCATCTGCAATTTTATGAACACTAAAATTCAAATACGGTGCAAATTTGGATCCATGACAGAGATCGGAAGAAAGAGGAACCAGAGAGAAAGAAGTTGCAAGAAGGTTTGCTGCTGAAGAAGACGAAGAATGAACTGAATTACCTGCAAAGGCGATGATGACCTAGAGGCCGGAGGACAAACAGGGCATCTCCAGTCTTGAACAGAAAAACAAGCTAAAGAGACGGCCAATGTCGCATGTACTGTAGACACTAGTCGATTGCAGAACTCAAAGGATCTATTCGGAAGCAAGTTTCTGAGTAGTACGAACAGTGCCCCCCAGCAAATAACTCCCAGAAAAACGAGTCTCACTAAATAATCTTCCATCTTGCCTGCTTTCCCAATCAAGGCGAAGCAAGCAGAAACCTCGAGCGACTCCTGTGTAATTGGTGTTAACCCAGAAAGGAAAATATGGGAATATTAGCTTTCTCCAAGGGATAAGGTTTTAATTCACTTCTGGAGCTAACTGCTAACGGATGTCAGCTCTTCTTCCGACAGAAAATAGAACGCTTGCTGCTTGAAGGGCTTCCAACGCCATCACCCAGAACACATGAAAGGATAAGAAAATCTCCAGTTCTAGCTGACAATGAAGACTGAAAACAGATAAATCAGAAAATCAAGCGATCGGTATTTGAAATTTAGAACGTTCAGGCCAAGACCTCGAAGGAAACTATCAGATAAGGGAAGAAATCATGAAATCCAAATTCACTCATTTATAGTCGTACAGCTATATCAGAAACACCGGGATTCAGCACGGATATGAACTGTCGTCGTAATGTTAGGTGGGCTAGCTTCATTCCGTAGAGCCACCCAGACCAACATTTATTAGGATAGTGACCAGGATTCGAAACTCACCACAAGTAGAGGCAATTACAGGCAGCCGGATTAGGCGAGGACCCATTGTTGATTCCGGTTGTTCAACTTATTTAAACAAGTAATAGAAAACACAGGTTTTAATAAAGAGCACAGTTGTAACTACCAACGTGGAAACCAACAACCTCATTTCTTTCTTTGCTGATATCTGCAGCGGAGAATTCAATTCAGAATTCATTTTCTCTTACAGAATGAACGAACGAGAACAAACAAGCCAGAGATCCAATTGGTGGATGTCTACGGGAAGAAACAGGGGATCAAATCTGGTTAGATCACATTAACGGGAAGCCTTTTTCCTCCACCTGTATGATTTATGTACTGGGCCAATGACATTTATAAGGTTACATCAGAAGAAATTACCCATCTTTGCTTCCGAGTAAAGCTCTTATTTTTTTACAGGGATTTTCTTGCCTCTGTCTTTAAAAGTTATGAATATAAAAAAATAATAAAATGGTATTTTATTAATAAAATCAGATAGATTTTTGTTTAATCTAAAATAATATAAAAATTACACAGTAAAATAAAGTTATTAATTTAATTAATTATAAAAAATAAAATACTTAAACAAAAATGTTTACTCTAGATTAAATTATTACTTTTACGATATATTAATTATCACTATTAAATTAGTAATTTTATATAATATTAAAAATCATAAATATAATAAATAAAATATTTTATTAATAAAATAATATAAGTATTTCCGTTAAAATCCTTAGAAAGGGAAGGAATCTAGACCCTTCAGGAGAAGTACTGCTTGCTTGTCTCTGTCGGGCTTTAAGTATGGATTGGGTCCAACATAGGCCTTAGCCCATTCCAATTCCCCTGTCTCTGGTCCTCCGTAACCGACTTGTGTGCGGAACAACAGAGATGGGTGAGGAAACGGGTTTGTCTTTTCCAGCATGGAGATTTGTAAACTTGCTGTGCAAAATCCGGGACCTTGCAACTTCCCTCGGGCATTTGACGCCCATAAACACCTAAAACCATGTCAATTTCGCTGTTTTTCTTCATCGGACGGCAAGATATATTCCTCACCTGTCGCGAATCGGATGTTTATATTCGGGGTAGGATTCGTCGGGAAGTTCTTTGCAGCTCAGCTGAAGAAGGAAGGATGGTAGTTATGATTTTGTATCGTTGCTATTTTGGGTTAAATTTGATGTCATCTTCTTTGATATTCAAATCAGTGCCTTTTGTTTAGTTACTCCAGGGAGCCAATTTATCATATTTTTATCAATTTGTATTTTTGCGTAAGGTTCCTAGGTTCTTATATTTTGATCGCTTTTTGCCGACTTGATCTTTCTGTTGGATGACAGGGAACTACTTTCTCAAATATGGTATAGTAACTAGGCACTACTTCTACTTGTTTATTGAAAACATAATTGATTTTTTAAGAAACCGTGTTTGAGTATTAAGATGCGTCTTTGTAGTATTGGAATCTGATTGTTCTACATTCTCTTCATTAAAGATTCTGTAACGACTGGGTAAAGAAATCAACCTAACTGGTAGCTCTCTATTCACTGATGGATGTGCTCATCTTTGGATTGCAGGGACATTTCGGGTACTTGTCAAAGTATTACTAAGAAGAAGGAACTTGAAAATATGGGACTTGAAACTTATCTTTTCAACGCAGAGAGCGAAGAGTAAGTTGATCTTTTCGTTCTTCAATTTTATAGATGAATATTTTCTTCCTCAGTTTTGTTGTTATTGTGGAAGTTGAAAACAAAATACAATAATAACAATCCAGAGCTAGGATTTGATCCAGATCGTGGAAAATTGTCCTGCTTTTTGCGCTTACTTTGAATTTGGCTTTCAAACAGTCCTAACTATCTACTACCAGTGAAGAAAAGACTAACCATTATGACCTCCTTTCCAACACGTCTGTGAAAGTCTCCTCCTAAGTACCACATTGCTTGTTTATAAATGGAGATGGATGGATGCCTCAGTCAAAACGACTAAGTAAAAATGAATTCACAGACAATCCTTCTGAAACATAATGCAGCTACCAATGAGGTTCAAACTTGATGGAGCAAATTTAAAGCACATTCCTGCAATGCATCACATAAATGATTGGATTTGAAATTCATGTGGAGCAGCAGCATTGTGAAACAATGAATAGCTCATGCACCTGGATGTATACACGTCAGTTTTCCACATTTTTTAGGAGTTCTGAGCTACTACTCCATCTCCTGATTCTTCAATACTAACTCGTTTATGACCTTCCAGGAGCTGGCTATACAGGGATATGGCATTGACTATGTTCTTTCCATCTGTTGTTCATTTTTGTGGTTATCTGTTTATATTTTTCCTCTTTTCCAGCTTCAAATGCCTGACGAGTCTACAAGATACTTCTCATTTGCTCATCTCCATCCCTCCCATATTAGGTCTTGGTGATCCTGTAAGTTATTTTCTGGTTTTATTGCTGCTGCTAAGATGTTTATTTTTTGCTTCTTTCTGAATATAAATATGTTTATTCTCTTTCTTTCAGCTACTCTATCTACCTTCCTCTAATTCTGGCTTCTTGAACCATTTACTTGTTGCATGTCATGCAGTTGCTTGGTCTTCATCAGGATCTATTACTAAGTAAACTGAGCAATGGAAACCTTCAATGGCTATGTTACTTGTCAACAACAAGTATGATTGTGTACAAGCCCTTACTTGTCTGATGTTATTTTCATTTTCTCAATATTGCTTAGTTATTGTGAACTATCAACTTGATTATCTGAGGTATTAAAGCATAGAGTGGGTGAAACATGCAAATGGTAGCATAGCTGGTCAGAAACATGAACCATGTATTTAGAGTCTAGGTATGATGCTCTTGTATTTTCTTTTTATCTTCAAATATTGGTTGATGCCAGCCATGGTAGTGGTGGCTTGTGAATATTCCAGGCAAAAAGAGGAAGAGGAAAAGCAAAACATTTCTAATAGTGGACTCCAATATATGGAGTGCCTGATGCTAAAGATAACTCATAAACACAAACTCACATTCTTCGGTTAACTAGTTTGTATTGTTACTTACCATTGCGCCAAAAGACCGGTTTGTTAGCGAAGGCGCAACATGCATATTAAAGACAAGTCATTCCAACACTCCCCCCCGCACGGGGAACACCCGTGTACAAATGCAAATGCACAATCCCACCTATACGGGGACGGCCAAAGACAAAGTCCCACCTATGCGGGGACGAAACAAATGGGGGGAGCGGGACTCGAACTCGAGACCACCTGCTCTGATACCATGTTACTTACCATTGCGCCAAAAGACCGGTCTGTTAGCGAAGGCGCAACATGCATATTAAAGACAAGTCATTCCAACATGTATCAATTAGTGAATCTCAAAAAGTTGACTCTACACTCGAAGCTAGTTAATGGTTGCATGCACCCTTAGCTGTACTAGGTATTCTGTTAGCCCAATATCAAATCAAGCCGAATCAAGCCGTTCCATTCTGCCTCTTGGTTTAGCTGAATATAAGTAGCATTTGTTCTGTACAATGCTGGTACAATATCTCCTTTCTGTAGTTCCATTTGAAGCTCACTCAACATGAAAACTAATAAAAGTGAACAGAGCACCGGGACTCGGATATGTGATTTTCTAATCCATGTTCATGAAATTGCTTAGGGGACTCTTATTCTCTATTGTCAACCTTTATGTGCCTGCCTACACTTCTTGAACTGTCTTTCTAGGTTACAGGTGTCTATGGAGACTCTGGTGGTGCATGGGTCGATGAGAAGTAAGCATTTGGTTTTCTCTTTTCATTCAAGGACTTTCTTGTATGAATATGGAGTCAATGATGCCATTCGCTAACACATCCCTGGTCATATGCAGTTATCCCGTGAGAGCTTCAAGTGAATCAGCTAAGGCAAGGTTAGCTGCTGAGGAAGGATGGTTAGATTTAGGTTATGCTCTAGGCATACCAGCATATGTTTTTCGTCTTGGTGGCATTTACGGCCCTGGAAGGAGGTATTTGCTGTACCATGGTATAGCTACCATCAAGCTGACTATGCGTATCTAATTGCTTGCCATTAAGAAAATAAAATATTTATGCCCTTTCTCAGTTGGAAGCATTTTTATCTTAAGATCCAACTTTCAGTGTGAAAAATCACATATATTGGGTTCTTGAATTTTTTTCTCTTCTAGGTAGCAAAAATTTACATAAAAATATTTACTTGAAACCCATGGTTTGGATGCCCATACTTTTAGATATGTGAGAGCAAATTTCCTAAATTCATGCTGGGATTATGGTATTATTACTTGCTTCAGTATCAAGTTTCATAGCACCCTAACCACTTCATCTTTTACTGAAAGTAGACTAGACATTTTTTTTTTTTGGAGGAATTACTAAAAAGTTTACTGTTAACAGCATGTGAGAATGCGGAAAGCAACTCTTTCATATAAATTAACCTTGTAGGGTGACAGGACTACATCTATGAAACTAAATTTTTATTGGTGTGCCTGGTAATGGTGGGTCTTTTCTACTGATCCTGTTGTCTTCTTTTTCCTTCTAGTGCTTTAGACACCATCATCAAACAACAACCGCTGTCAAAAAATCAGAGGAAGAGAGATTCTACAAATTATACTTCACGAATTCATGTAGCTGACATATGCCAGGCCCTCACGGCCAGTATGAACAGGCCATCATCATCTGGGTAGGACTTCTCAGCTTGTTTCTCTATACGCAGTTATGCCTTATAACACGTACTGATGTTAATAATAATTATTTGATTCTATTAGTTGAACACATTTTCTCTCCTCTGGATGATTTACGCAGCTTCCGACGACCAGTTGATTTAGAATAATGAGAGTTGTCTTCATGAATTTCAGAGTATACAATATCGTGGATGATGACCCGGCTGCAAGGGCTGAAGTTTTTGTGTTTGCCAAGGAGCTGGTCAAAGAGAAATGGCCCAGCAAGATAGCAGAAAATATCTCATCTCCGGTCGCCACCACTCTCCAGAAGAAAGATGATTTGAAGGGAGAGAAGCGAGTATGTAATGCCCTCATGAAGAGGGCATTGATGATAAATCTTTTGCACCCAACTTACAGATCGGGCTTGAGGAGCATCGCCGAGTCTCTGCACAACCCGTTTCACTAGAGCCGTAAAACCTCGGGTCTAAATGTTCAGTAAGGAAATTGATAGGGTTTTCCTTCACTTGAAATACTAAATGTCTTGGTAACAATAATTGACTTCCAAGATGGGTGTCTGGGCATCATTGTAATCTAATGCTGTCGTCCAATTCACTATCAAAAACAACACCAGACTTGCAACTGGATTTTAAAAGAATTTCATCTTTCCATCGGACTCTGAATATACTCTAAAAAATTTCTTGACAGTTTCACAAAAAGGATGAGAATGGCCATAAGAGGCGTATTGGTTACACATTCAATAGAGTTCAGAGTTGGTAGAAATACGAAGACGACGAGGAGGGCGAAGAAGAAGAAAAAAGTATGGCAGAATCGCCTGGCATTAACGATTTGGAGGCGAGAGTGCGAGATCATTAAAGACAACATGGAAGAGTGAATTTTCAGAAGACGTAACAGAGAAGAGAGCTTCGGAAACTGTCGCTTCGCAAAAAACTGAAAGTGAGAAGAATTATGTTTTTTGTAAGAGTCTCCTGTCCATATCCCTTGGGCCGTGAGAGGAGAAAAAGAGTAACGCAGAAAAAGTAAACACCATAAAAGTCTGATCACAAGATCAAATCTCAATACATTCAACAACTTACAAGCACTCCAGATAAACATAAACACTAACAAACAGTTCTAACAGCTTATTCATGGAGACCACTGGGTACACACTGCAACTATCCGTTAACAGATGGAACTCCCCTTTCTTAATTTTTATTTAAGCTAAACCGCTCTATTCTTTGTGGGTACCAGGCAGCTTTTCTTTGATCTTCTCCATCATTCCTTTCTTCTCGTGCCCAGTCCCGTGAGTTCCGCCATAGTCCGTCCCCTGCGTTCCGCCGTAGCCAGTTCCCTGAGTTCCGCCGTGGCCCACTCCTTGAGTTCCGCCGTAGTCCGTCCCGTGCGTTCCGCCGTGGCCAGTTCCCGGAGTTCCGCCATAGCCAGTTCCCTGAGTTCCGCCATAGCCAGTTCCCTGAGTTCCGCCATAGTCCGTCCCGTGCGTTCCGCCGTGGCCAGTTCCCTGAGTTCCGCCGTAGCCAGTTCCCTGAGTTGTCTGACGCTCGTCCTTGTATCCGCCGCCCGGGATTTTCTCCTTGACCTTCTCCAGCATTCCTTTCTTCTCATGCTCTGGCCGCGTTCCGTAACCGTAACCGGCCTCGTCCTCGTCCTTGCGCCCGCCAGGGAGTTTCTCCTTTATCTTCCCTTTCAACCCCTTCTTCCTTCTCACCCCGTGCTCGTCTTCCTCCGACTGTGAAACAAATTAATGCGCGATGAATCCCAATATTTCTCTTAAACATGGAAGTACGTGACAGTACTACAGCGACATATCTACATACATATATATATATATATAGGAGACGAACTTACAGAGCTGGAGCTACTGGAACGACGGAGCTGCTCATGACCGCCAGCACCGACGTCGGTGACATTTCCATGAGTCTTAGTGACGCCGCCGTATCCTCCGGTGGTACCAGAAGAGTAAATGGGTTTGCCATACTCGTCTACGTCGGTCGCTGTTTGAACCGGGTTACCATACTCGCCCGTCTGGCGACCGCGGGTCCCGTAGTCGTCGTGCAAATCCGCCATCTCACCTTCTTCCTTCGGTTCCTACTCAAAGTAAACGACGATTGCAACGATGTAGCTGAACACCAACAATCTGCAAAAGCTGATGAAAAGAGTGTGAGGATAAAAGGTGGAAGGCCGGTTCCATTAAATAGAGGAAGAGAAGGGTAAATGGGGGTCGCCAATCGCCATACGTGTCTGTCAGAGATTGAAGAGGATGAACACGTAGGGAGGCGAGCAATGTGGCAGCTTCTGGCGATGACACTTACGAGTACAATGAGTCGGTGGAGTTGGAGCTTATCCTGGAAAACTCATCCATTTAATGGTGGTTTTGACGTTAAGACGCATTCGTTGGCACCTGTATCTGCTTTGAACTATTATCGATTCGAGACAAGAAAGACAGACTTTCCACACTTCCGCCATGAAAATGCGACGCTTTCATCTGAGATGTGATCACTTCAAAATATCTTATACACGAATCTTCAACCACCCTTTAAAGATTTTTATATGTTGGAGAATACCATTTTGGCCTTTCTGTGTTCCATTCCAGTCTTAGTTTTTTTTTTTTTTTTTTTTTTAATTGGATAGGAAATAAGAAATTTTGCTTTCTCTGTCTCTCTCTCTTTGCAGAAAATCCAGTTTCAGCACTAGCACGTGTATTCAGAGAAGGAGAAAACTGGAAGAAAACCCTGTGGGTTGCATTCATTGTGAGTCACTCCTCTCACCTATTTTATAACATGGAATACTAATAAAAACACTAATACCTTTAACCCTTTACACCCTTAAAAATAATCTTCTGTAAGAAAACATTTTCCTAGAAAACCTATGTAAACATAAATTCCATTTTCTAACATTATTTCTGTTTATATTCGGTACTTTCCCAAATATCTTAAAAGGCTTCCCTCCAGTGGTGCATATTGGACATGATGGGTCAAATTTATTAGTTTCAGGAGTCACATATTCTAAGCACTCCGCATGGTAGACGTGCCCACAGACCAGGACAGCGACCACTAAATAATCTGTTAGCAGCAGCTCCGAACATATCCCACAAGCCCGCGAATCTGTGGAAGATGGAGAGGACAGCAACAACTGACTGTCGGAACTACTGAACTTGCCATGACCATGGCTTGTGTTTTCACTGCGGACGGACCATGTCTCCCTTTGAGAGGCAACGAGCTCTGAGAACATGCGCATGGACCATCCATCAGAAGACCCCCCGTGGGATCCCATTTCAATGTCATTACTGGAAACAGGAACCGAAAAGGATTCCCTTCCTTCTGATGCAGAGATGTCATGTGAAGACTTCACGGGAACCCGATTATCAGATTTTCTCCAAGAAATTTGGTACTCTGGAAAGAGGCGACTGTGTCTTGATGGCGTTGGTTCAGATGGAAATGACCGACAGTGAGAAGGTAAAGGGCTAGCTTTAATACTTGATGAGGAGGTAGCAGGAACCAGGGACGCAGTAGGGCTTTGATCTGAAGGTTCAATGGCCGACAATGATTGCCTGGGGTCCTGAAATAGCAGCACATATATACATATTATGTTCTGTCCGTCATAACAATCGCAGTGTAAAAGAAATTTCCTGATCATGGCAGCTGCTTTCTAACCTCAACAGCGTAGTGATTATTCTCCAAGGACATATCTGTTCCACACACACAAATGTCAGCAGACAGAACCACAAGCTAGCAATAAAGACCATAGGCACACAAATCTTTGCCATTCACCTATAAACACAGTCCTCAACTTGATGTAATTTTTACAAAAATGATAGAAAACTTTGATTAAAAATTAATAATGACAAAAAAAATCTAATATAACAACATCATCATTCTTCAATAATAAAAAAAAATAAAAAAAAGGTTTATTGATGAATACAACATGGTCTTCTTTGAGTGTTTAACCTCTCCACGGGGAGCTCAATTTCAGTATACAATGTGGTCTTCTTTGAGTGTCAATAGAGCATAACACTTATAATTTCGCAGAAAGAATAAAACATATGATGTACTAGCTTAAATATAGAAAACAGCAGTCCTAACACAAGATAAGAATTTAAAATATGCATAGAAAAGAGATTGATACTTTCCAGAAGAGTGAATGAGTTCTCAACTGTCTTATTGGCACAGGAAGGATAAAAAGCTAGAAAATTTTAAAATTGCATAAAAAAGAGATTGATACTTTCCAGAAGAGTGAATAAGTTCTCAACTGTCTTATTGGCACATGAAGGATAAAATTTATTTTGAGAAAATTTATACCAAAAAAATTAAACAAGTACATTCCAGTACAGTAATAACACACAAAAATAAATAAAAATTAGTCAGGCTCTAGCAAGAGAATCCTCTAAGCAGCCGCAGAGAAACTGAAAGCTTCTAAAGTTATCATACTGAGGTGAAACTTGATTCATGCAACAAAACAGAAACCCCACCAAAACTACATTTTTCTATCACTGATATGTCATAATTACCTCAAGAGAATCAATCAATATGATGTAATAGCAAGCTCTTTCATCCATGAAAGGAAAGAAAAAGAATAAATAATAATACAAAGAAGAGCTGAACCTAGCATTGCTGAAAAATAAGATTTACCTGTACCAACAACACCACCTCTTCCAGATATTTGAAATGTCTCAGTTAGACTTCCTCTGTCCAAAAAGCTTTCTGTTTCAGCAGTCCTGGCGTTTTCTACAGCAAGGCTCGTTTGGCTATCTAGCCCATCTTCTACATATGCTGAATTGTCCCATTGGATGCTCAACGATGGGGAATATCTAATATTCCTTTGTAAAGCATCAATATGAGTTCGGTTGGGTAGAATTCTGTCTCGTGCAGCCACGCAACAGATAGACCCCATGTTTAAATATACAGATCCTTCCAAGTTATAAACAACTCATTAACTCTATAGGAGCTCCAATGATAATCAACCCACGGCTGAAGAGAAAATCCATACTTTCAGTAGGGACTTGTAGAAAATGGAAGCTGAATCAGGAAATAAAATTCTAGAGCAACCAAATCGGATTTGTGTCTAGCTCCCAATAACATTAACCAGACTAAGTTCATAGACACCCATGCCACCAAGGAGGAAAGTACCAAGCACACAAGTCTGAAAGCACAGAAGAAGAAGACTAACTGTGGGAGTAAATGAGAATAAAACCTCACAGAATTTATCATTAATTAAAAAAATATGAAAAAAATAACTTAAAGATAAATACAAAAACTTGGAGATCAATCTCAAACAAGAAGCAGCAGATTCAGGAATGATGATGCATTAGAAGCCGTGCTCGAGATCTCTAAATATACTATCCCATTAAGGGTAAATGGCAAAAAATAAAACAAATAAATCACTTCATTAGAAGCAAGGACATAAAAAAGAATATAAGCTGTTAAAACAGAAATTTGGCCTTCAAGATAAGATCATATCAGCTTCTGAAACCACAATAAGTGCCAAAAGTTTTTAACAAGATTGCATAAGAATGGTCTTTCTCCCTCAAGTAATGCATGTAAATCACATGTAGATAATTACTCCAAAGAATTAAACAAAGATACTACAGAAATGGCAGTTAAATTAGTTGAATACATAGGTATTTGATCGAGTTAAGCAGCTTTTTGGCTTCGTGACTTTCACAAAAAAGGGAAGACCATAGTTTTTAAAAACTAAATAAAAGTGGAAGTCAAATCAGTTGAAAAGAAATAGGGTTCATCATCTAATTGAGAAACAGTTTGTCTCCAAAGACTTTCAAAAAAAAAAAAAAAAGAAAAAAAAAAGGCAAGACAGATTTTTAATAGTAAAATATATGCCAATCAGAATGCCTAGCTTCATTGGGTTTAGATACACCAAAATTCAACAGCCAAATTGACAGTACCATCCCACTTTTCTATTACTGATTACGTAAACTACTATCTCTGTAGACACTTTTTTTTTTCCTTTGGAGGATCTTCCTTACTCGAGGAACAAGACCACGAGTATGGGTTCACTGCCTGATTTAGAAACTGTTGATTTCGGCACTATTCAAAGAAAAAACAGCAGACCATGCTATCGGCGCAAACAGAGAACCCCAACATGAAACCTCTTGATTAATTGGTGAAAATAAAACATAGTTTAGCAACTAAATCGACAGCACTAGTCCACTTCGGCATTAAAGATCACATAAACTAGCATCTAGTATTCTTTTTTCTATTAAAGGTAGTTAGTTCCTTCCAGAACGAACAAAACCTGTCAGTTTACAGGCAATCTCCCAACTCCAGTAAGTCGTCATATCAAAATCCTTGAATCATTAGGTCAAATCAAATAAAAAATCGCAAAAAAAAAAAAAAACCCACAAATCAATTTCAAAATTAAGCCGACCAAATCAGAGACTCCTTTACTGAAGAACATTAATTCCTATACAAGAAAACACAATCCTAAAACATCGTCGCCGCTGCTTACCACCTACACATCAACTAGAAACCATACATGCTTTACAAAAGTAGTCTTCATCCGCGACTTCTAAATACACAAGAACCAGTCCCCTATAAACCCCTGAACAAAGAAATCATCTCCTCACACCGCACTAAACACAGATTCGCAGCTCTTCTGCGTTTAAAGTCAAATAACGCAACACTATCGAATTGGATTCACAAACTTCCCGACATCTAACGATCAGAAACCGTCAAGACGCCTCTACACTCAAATGATCAAAACCACCGAAATGCCATCAAGAATTACCTCTATACACATGAAGAGAACGGAAGCTTGATACTATTTATCTGTTTCTCTTATAGTTTCAAGAGAGGAGGAGGATGAGAGAGAAAGTGGAAGAGAGGAAGAGTAGAACGACAGAGTGGGAAGAGTTTAACAGGGGAGTCCAACGATAAAGCCTTTAAGGGATTAATTCCCCGATCTTAGGCGACAAGAGAAGGCACCCTGGTGACTTACGCTGAGTGCGTACTACGCATCCTCTCGCTACAATTCCTCCGCTGGCCCCACGCCCCCCTGCGGGGGAATTGTAGCGAGAGGATGCGTAGTACGCACTCAGCGTAAGTCACCAGGGTGCCTTCTCTTGTCGCGTTCAAGTTTCCGATGCCTCCCCGTAAAGCACCAAGACGTGGATTGTAGAAATGCCTCATCAGAAAATAGAACCAAAACCAAAAACCAAAAACAAAAAACACTAAATTATGCGCGTTTGACCTCCTACATTCATATTGATGTAACCAGCTTTCGATCTGCTCAGTTGGATTGTCGGAAAAGAATCCGAGCTCCCAAGTCAAACCCTCCTAATTCTCGAGTTCTTTTATATACAGAGAATGAGAGAGAGAGAGAGAGAGAGAGAGAGGATTTTCGTCCCCGTGTCCTTCTTCTCACCTTTCAGACATGCCCAGCTGACGAAATTGATAGTCTTGAGGCTGGGCGGCAGCTCTCATCTACACGGACAAGCAACCGTAGAAGAACAACCGCTCTGAGGTTTAAGCTTATTAAAGTCTTTGAGGAACTTTCATATTCGAAGACTAAGCATGTTTTGATTCGAGTAGTTCGCATCATAATATATTCAATTCCGTGCTTGGGATTACGAAAAGCTTGACGCCATGGTAAGCGTATCGGTCGGTGATATATTATGGCATGTCGGCAAATCCCCTTGCCCAAACTCAAAACCCAGAAACATTTCGTTAAAAACTTAAACTCAAATCATCTCACAAAAAACAAAACAAAAATCAAAAGCTTCAATGGAAACAACCACTCTGATTCTTAAGATTAGATATTAAGCACAGAAATTAATATACATAATGTCTCAAGAAAGAAACCCACTTGGGGATCATGAACAGTGAGCATGTCCCTTGATGAATTTACATGTCAAAAGCAGCTATAAGGAAAAAGGCCGGTATCATCTATATAATCAACATATTATCTATGATTCTACATATCTGTATCCCTTTTTAGATTATAAAAAATATAGAGATGGAGAGATTTTTTATGGTGTAATATTGCTGGAGTATGAAACTGAGCGCCCACTGAAGCTGCTAATCTTTTCAAACTCAGTTGGGAATAAGCTTGAAAGGAGGCTTGACGAGAGCTGGCGATGGGTCGTAGGAAGCGTAGTCCTTGGTATGAACTTTCAGCATTCTCTCACTTGCTCGGCTGGATTTCCCATGGTGGGACGACTTCGTTGATGCTTCCTGTTAATCACATGAACAGTCTCAGTCGTTCAAAGTTCTGTCGGAAAAAAAAAACAGTTTTTATCGATTTTATCTGGGTAAATGAGCTGTATATATGAGCTTAGACTTGTTTTTAATGGCAAATCAGGGAGGAGGAGGAAATGGAAGTAATTGTTGAATATAGAAGATTTACCACAGGCTTCTTGCCGATGTCCGTTGCATGTGCATCCAAGAACCTCGAATTCCTTCCTGCAGATTCAGATTTTTCTGTGTTAGTAGTAAAGAAATCATGTCTAAACGACTGATATTTCAACTACACAACATAGTCGGAGCCCATGAACTCAGGCAACCCATCGATCTTCCCAGCTTCTGGAACGATATTCATGTTTTGACAGCGTAAGCACAGAATCGACGTGGAAATGAAATTCTATGATCCGCTCTCGTGCTCTTATTTACGGTCTGTATTGAATTCTATTTGAGAAAATCCTCTCTTTTCCAGTGCGTTCTTCTGGACGACGACAACTGACAGAAAAACTCAGACCTCGTCGTATCTGTAACCGAGATCAGAGAGCGAGAATTCCTGAACAAATTTTTGCGGAATTCAGAGACTCGTTGACAGAAACTCACCTGCAAGAGAAGTCGAAACCAGACACGCGGAGAAGAGGAGAAAGAGGAGAGTGATTTTCTTCAAAAGCAGGAAACCCATGATCGGAAACTCCCTGAAGGATTCAATCTCGCTCCCAATTTTTCTTCTCAAGACGCAACCGTTTAGGGGATGCTTGGTTTCGCGCTGGTGCAATATGCAGAGGGTCGTTCAAGAAGACAGGAGCCCTTCAGAGATGGAATTAAGGAGCTGCAAACTTATTTATGGCTTCCAATCTAATCTGCATACAAAAGAAAAGAATTTTTTTTTACAATAACAATCCAAATTCCTTTTACTATTTGCACTGAATTCATCTTTTATCTTGTTTTATCTCTTGCACAGCTGAAACAATACGAAAATCTATTTGGTGCGAAACATGCAAAATGACTATGTCAGCCATCCGATCAACCCCCTCTTTGTATCTTGTATATATTTAAGTGAGATAATTGTTTTGGCAATTCAAAAAGATAAGAAAGGGTCCTGCTCTCATCACTATGTTGGTAAAGTGAGAGAAACTTATCCAATAATGAGTTGGTTTGTTTTGAACTGGTTTGGCTTATATTTGCACTCAAAAGTGCTAGAATAGCATGATTCTTATTAAAATGAAGTGACTTCCTCGTCAAGAAGGTTGGCGTTTACCCTTTTGAATTAAAAAACCAAAGGGCATAAAATAACTCTGTGGATTCGTAGTGCTTTCAATTATCCAAAACGACAAGGGCACGGCACCAAATACCATTCAAAGGGAGATAACAGTAGTCACTACGAGGTTTAAACAATCGATATTTCTGCCTTCTTTTGAGAAAGTGAAGGATTAGCCAGTTTTATTATATCCAACTGACACTATCCATCTACAATGTCACCAAACAAACTTGTTTTAAGACGGATTTGAGCTGTTTGCTTCACAAGTTAGGTGATGGAATTGGTTTTTGACCTTCCTAATCATCAGTGAAGGGTTTCTGTTGCTTTTCTTCTGATGCAACCAAGTAGTCACCCCAACTCTCCCCGGGGAACCCGGCCGTTGTTGCCTATGTAACTCAGGCGTCTTCTCCGTAACCGGCGCTGGTAAGTTGCTTTGTTGATCCTATAATCTCTGTCTTGCTTCTCCTTCGGTCCCCGGTTTTCGTTGTATGGAACTTAAGCCGGTGAGTTACATTTCGAAATGTGACCATTGGCACACGCTTTCATCCTATGAAGGTTGTCTCTGTTTGTCTTGTCTTCGAACATATGTTTTTGAGCTCGTTGATATTCTCAATTTGGATTCTTTGACGGCGGGATGGCATTTCTTATGTTATGGAATAGAACATCTCTGTGCCTAATTGACATGATTGTTCTTGTGTCTTGTAGAGAATGATTTCGGCCATCTGTTGGGTTCCCAAGGAGGTATCCAAGGCCGAACCAATCGTTGCGGAGCCGCCTGCGCAAGAAGAAATCGAGGAGATCATAAAAAGTGGTTTTTTAGAGAAGAGGTGTCATATAATTAGTAAATTTTCAAGTTTACTGTTCCTATCACAGCATTTGAAGCATGATAAAGCTCGTTTAATCTCAATTTTGCCTAGATTTGTTTATTTCTATCCATGCAATTTTCTTTAGTGCATTGAGGTGGCACAAAAGTTTACAACCTATATACTGGCACATCAGAATGTAGTTATTTGCATATGAAAGGAAAAAGTAGTTTTCTTTCCTGCTTCTTGTGCACGGTTTGGAATAAGTACAGGTTGAATTGTTGAGAGTCTCATGAGTAGAACAGTGTAGTTTCTCTATGACATGCAATAGGTGGTAATAATGGGCTCCATATTTTTGGCACAGGAGGTCTTCTCCAACATTCGAGGACCAAGTATATGTAGTTCTGATTTTGTGTTTTCTTTGAAATGCAAATAGCAAGCTGCATGGAGGAAGACAAACTTAGTGATATTCTTGTCATCTCCCATCCTAGAGATTAGGTGTCATAATGGGCGCACAAGATCATCTTATATCGAATTGGAAATACATGTTAAAATAAGTTAAATTTCACGATAGTGATATTCTTGTCATGTCCCATCCTAGAGATTAGGTGTCATGAAAAAGGGGCACAAGATCATCTCATACAAAATTGAAAAGACACCACTGGAATTTTGGTCTTGAAAACTAAATCTTTATTCTCTCTTTTGCTCTATTTGGCTTGAGCAAGATGCCATGAAAATGGTTGGCTTCTACATTACCTTCACATTTCCTTACTATGCATTGGAAGTGGACCCACTTTGTCTCTAGCACCTTGATTCCACTGAATAAACAAGATTCAACAAGTACCGTTCATGTAGAAACGTCGTAGCTGCATATGGTGTAGAGTTCTCTATGAAATAATCTTATATTTTGATTTGTATTTTTGTGGTTCAGACTAGCTGTGCTGCTAAAATTTTTGACAACATGCCAAATGTAAATGTTGACATGATGTTCTTTTATTGGAGAGTTTTCACCAACACACATGATGTCCCATCTGTGAGGTAGTCTTTTTAATCTTTTCTAATTTATAAAAGAGTTACTGAATATACTTAAATGAAAAATCTAAATTAAATAGTCGCTGAGAGGAACCTTTATACTTTTATTTTTTCAAGATTGATGAGCTCCAACCATTTATGGTGCTGGAAGGTGTGCTTGAGGAGAAGAAGAAGAAGAAGAAGAAAGGAAAGAAGGTTTGGGATTTGTCCCTTTCCATCTTTTAGTATAAGTATAAACTACATGTTATATCTGTTTTTCCTTTTACCTTTTCTAATAATTACCTAGTAGTCCTCACACTGTACGATCAAGACATTAATGATGATTTCGTTAAAGATGGGCTTTGCATTTTACCATTGGAGAAAAGTTACCAAAATTCCACGAAATTTATGGCTAGAAGTATATCCTGATTTATATTCTTTTTTTTTTTTTGAAATGCTAATTCCTAAATATGATTCACATCAATTATGAGTTTTAACCAACCTTCTTCAAAAAAGAAATAATCAACTATGAGGCTTACATCAACTTGTAGTAAACTCCACTTATTTATTCCACTCATTTGAATTTACCCTGCCACATCTCATTTCATTTTGAGAAAAAAAAAAAAAAAAAAAACCTTCTACTTGGGGGGAGAAACCTTCCATAGTTTCATCTTCATGTTGGAATTTATCGTCACTACTTGCTCATTCTGAACATAATCTCAGTAGCCACAAGGGAGGTTTCTCCTGTGAGTTCTTTGGTTCAAGTGTTGTCAGGGTATGGGGTCCAACATTCTGTAAAAAGAGAAATACATGAGAGTTCCTCCCTCTCCTCACAATCAACTGCCTTTTTTTCTACTTGTTAAAAAAAGTATCAGCACACATAGAGTCACAATTATATCAATTAGTACCTCAAATTTTCTGTAGTTTTCCCCATGTATTTCATCTTTAGCAAGGATACCTGGAGCAGTGGTTCAAAACATGTCTGACCTGAAATATCATCTCTCTCCAGTTTTTCTGCACATATTTACTATTCTCCTTCTGTGTGATGTGGTTCACATGCTGCACCAACTTTCAGCATTTTTTTTTGACACATAGGTAGGGTGCTTGGTTTCTGTAGGCGGTGGTTAAATACACAAAAGATAGTCATAAAGATTCTGTGCTGGGGCTTTTATGGAACAGGGAGGTCAGGAGAGTGGATTCAATTGATCTCAGTGGTTAATGATTCATTATGGTTGCTTACGTGTACGTATTAAATTGAACTTTTTTTCCTTTTTTTCTCAATATTAAAATTTTTCAGGAATTCTGGCAAGTGCAAGTGCTGACCACTCTGTCAAGGTTTGGGATGTTGTGACTGGAAAAATGTGCAGTCACAATGTAACATCATACGGAAAAGGCAATTTTTTTCACCAATGGCACCATATTATGAATGTTTTACTTACGTTTTATGGATTTTGTTGGGAGATATATTATTTTCTAAAAAATTAAAACTATAAATATAGAAATGATGACTCACGCGTTTAACTCAGCAATAGCGTTCATGGATGAGTTAGTAAGAGAGTAATTTGAGATTGTTTGGGGATGTCTCATGAAGACCTCTTAAGTGTGCGAGTGAGAAGGTTCATTTCATATCAATGTCAGTTGATGGACAAGAAATTGAGGGAGGCCAAATTTGACAAGGTGATGGTGAGGAAAGATGTATAGGGGGCAGATGTATAGAGGGGCAACCCGGCCATGAAATTTATGGAATGATTGAATGGAATGGAGGATCCATGTCTGCAACACTAGCATACATGGTGCAAGTCTTTGATAATGATGCTGGTATTGTTTTAATGAATAATAAAACATTATATTTTGAATAATGAGTTGAATAAAACTTATAGGCCTTCTACTCATCTTGGATATTCATACAACCAAAATTCACCTGCCTGAGGCTGCTGTTGTGAATGTGTTGTAGTCCTAAATATCACAACTTTGGCACTACAATGTGATCATCTCCTATGCTGTCAACTCTTTTTCTTACTTCCCTCTTTAAAGGTACTAAGCTGATGATTTGGGTTTGACTAACTAGAAGAAAAATGTCTGAATGGCATCCTAATGTGGGCTACGCTTGAATAAGTTGCATTAATGTTTTTGTCATCTGTACAGTGCAATCTTTTGTAATTAGTTTGGGTTGATGGTTTCTTTTCGCATTTTGGTTTTATGCTTGGATCAGAAATTACTAAGTTTTATTCTTTGAGATAGCACATAACGAAATCTTATATGTTCCATTTAAAAAATAAAAGGAATTCTTTCATGTTATTGCGAATATTAATAAAAACTATTGCTGGCATTTTCTTCTAAATAGTTGTATCTCTTTCTAATGTCTTACAGGTGCAGTCGATTGCTTGGAATCGCCATGTGCCAAAAGTTCTTCGAAGTGGTTCATTTGACCGCTTTGTAGTTATGGTCAGTATATCTATGCTTTTCCTCTGCTGGTATACATATGTCTGAATTTCTCATACTGGGCTAAATTTACTGTTATGTGCAGCAGGACATGAGGTCTCCTTCACATGCTGGTATTAGGTGGTCGGTTCCAGCTGATGTTGAGAGCTTGGCATGGGACCCACATGTTGAGCACTCATATCTGGTAGATCTTCTGATTGTTTAAGTTATCTTGATTCCATTATCTAGATTTATCTTAGACTACTCTGTCACTGATTATTTTAATGAATAACCTCCCAGAATTCAGTTAGTTAGCTGTTGCACTGATGAGTTATTTTATCTACAGTTTTCTAGTTCATGAAAGCAGATCCTAGTTAAAAAACAGAAATTCCAAAAGTTACTGATCAAGTTGAATTCTGCCAGTCAACTTGGTTTGACTTGCAACATGCTATTCCCCAATAAAAGGACAATTTCATTTGCTCTTAGAGTCGACCCATTTAGAATTATTGAGTACATATGGATGTACAGTTCCTGTTTGAGCTTTGCTATCACCTGTTCTTTCAACGATTATCAGTTTAGAACCCTGTCAAGTTCTGAGGGAAAATTGATAAGTAGAATGATTTGGCATATTTGTCTAAATGTTCAGGTCAATCTTGAGGATGGTTCAGTTCATGCTTTTGACATATGGGTTGTGCTGCATCAAGCTCAGATTCTTCAAGTACCAAGCCAAGTTTTGTTCTTCATGCTCATGATAAAGCTGTTTGTTCCATTTCTTACAACCTATCTGTAGGCAATGTATGCACTCAATTTTAAGGCTCACTGCAGCCTTGAATTGATTACTTCATAATTCTTCAGGTTAGGACTGTTTGATCTAAAGTGTCTTGGCCTTTGGTGCAACTGATGGGACTTGTAACAGTGAAAAACAGTTTAAAAAACTATATCTTATACAAGTCCCATAGCTCTCACCGGCAAGAATCACTTCAGGGTTCTATTAGGCAGGCAAAAATTCTGTTAAATATCTTGACTTATCTCCCTTTTTCTACAGCTTCTCGCTACAGGATCAACTGATAAAATGGTATGCTTTTCTCAAAATACTTCTGAATTGATTTTTAGGTTAAGTGTTTTTTTTTTCCTTGTCTCATTGATATTTAGCATTTTCAAAGAAAATTGCAGTTGAAACTTTGGGATTTATCAAGCAACCAACCCTCATGTATTGCATCCAAAAATCCAAACGCTGTAAGCATCACTCCTCTTTCTTATTAATGGTTGGATATAGACTTAATGATTTGGTGCCAAAGGAATCCAAGCATTTTTTATTTGAAACCCAGGGACGAATACACCAGCTTCAAGTTGTTCTGAATTTTGGAGATATGACCTTGTCTGATTTTTCATTTCAGGGACATGTTTTTTTTTTCATGGCCTTCTAAGAGGACAGTCCGTCATTGCTGGCTATTAGGGATGATAAAAGGAGACTAGAAGTAAACTATCCCTCCTTTCTATGGGCTTTTACGTTCCACTCTTAACCTTTTTATTGCTTGAATTTGATTATGGTCTATGAATCTTTGAAAGGTATGGTAAGTGATTGGTCGCTCAAAAAATGACAAGAGTAGCGCCTGAGCCAACTACCTGAGAATCTGTCAAAAGAGAGTCATTTTATTCTTTGAGCTGTTTGAAAGCGAGAGTTATTTGATTCGGCTATGAGGTTTGAAAGATTTGTTTAAACAAGAAAGAGTTGTTGGAATTCCTTCAGTATTCCTTGCAAGAAGAACTGTGATTACATCCCATGATTTCATGTATAGTGAAGATGGTTATTGAAGAAGAATATGATCAATTTAGTGTCTTTTAGATTGTTTCTTCTGAGTGATGGAACACCCTGCTTCCGAGTCCAGGCAAATCCTTACTAATCATGCTCGTTATAATGCTACCCAAACTCTCGTAAGTTGCAATATCAAGATCTTATTACAATGAGCAACAGACATTAGAAAGACCATCTGCGTATAAAACAATATCACAGTACTGGAGAAAGAACCAATCTCTATCTAACGACTACAGTACGTGAATACAGTCCAACGGATGGATGACCTGATTAGATCATGTCGCAGAAGATGCAGCAGCATCCACCTTTGCACACTCATAGCGCAGACTGTTTGCTCTCCTGTACAGAACCTTGGCACCCTGGGACAACAGTAATATTTCAAACAAAGACATCAGGACACCAAAAATCAAACAGGAAACAGCCTTAATGATTACATTTGGCCTCCTCATCCTTACATTGCCGTGGCAGAGATACTCATTTACTTCAGCAAACCACGTCACATAAAACACATCTAAAATTGTACCTGAGAAGAAGGTTTGATATGAATGCAGTTTTTTTCTTACATTTTCAAGTTTCAAGCTCGTATCATGTGGTTCTTCCCAATTAAAAATCATTGTTCATCCAATTTTGTTGCCTCAAACAATAGTTTTACACCAGGGGTAAATACCTGCCTAACTGCCCAATTTCTATTCTCAGCTATCAAGCCAGATTCTGGAATTTGTACAAACCCAAGCAATTCAAACAATAATCTGCTGAGAATCTAAGCTTGACTAAAAATGGAACTAGGAAGGTTATCCATCTTGAAAGACTGATACCATCAGCAATTCTCGGTCTATGCTCTTGAACCTTTAAATAGTTCAGTGTTTCCAGTAATAAGGGACTGAGCATACAGAGGTCAGTCATAAAAAAGATACCATGGAACAAAATAGAATAGGGGAGCTTTTTTCATCTTATCATCTATTCTGAATATATTCTACATGTCCAGCAAACAACGTCACAATAGAAAAGAAAAACAGACCAAAATTACTTTAAGTGAGCTTCACTTACTTGGAAAATGGTCCCTAATTTTTTCAATGCTTGGGCTCGTAAGTTCAGCACATCCTTTGAAACAGTGGGATCTTTAAGAACCTGCATTGGAGTCAAACTCATCTACTTTGCATGCATACTTAGGAAATGAGAAAGAAACAATAGGCATGTGGTAGCTTGAAGATTTTCTAAAGCCATCTCAAAAGATAACAATACCGCTTGGCAGACGCGTGAAAGAGTTGACTCGATGTCGACCACATTGATTTTCCAAAGAGAATTAATCATCACATCTTTCTTGTCTTCCATGTGCTTTAACAAATTCTCTTCTTTGTTTTCACCCTGTTCCAACTTCTTGAGTTCTTCCTGTATTTGAATCAAAGAAACAGCACCTACATTTGTGGAGGGCACGTTATCTAAGTTCCAATTTTCTAACATTTTAAAGATACATTTTTCCAATTTCAAATGCAAGCTAAACATATTATTTCAACTCGCTATAACCACAAGAGCCACACTAAGTACATCAGAGTGATGGAGAGTTGGACTATAGCATAAATCTGCCTAACCAAGAAGAAGTAAATGAATTTTCTTCAAGGGGTGCAAACCATATTTACCCTCCAGTAATTGGAAAAAATTACTGAGCAGAAGCAAATAAGTTCTTAAAGGATTCTGCAATAGCTTTTTGTTTTACTAACAGTTGCATGCATTATCTGTTGACTTAGAAATTAACCAAGTGTAATTTAAAAGATATTGAAACTGTAAAAATTGCAAAAAACTCTTTGATGACACACCTGAAGCTGCTGTAACTTGGGACTTCATATGGTGACCTTTATCTCGTACCCACTCTGCTATGAAGGGAACACCCATGCGTCTACTCTTTGCAAGCTCTTTTGCAGCTTGTCTTGTGTAAATATAACCAATTGTATGTAGCATGGCCTCCCCAAAAGCTGAAAATTCAAGTATAACACAAAAATCCAAGTCAAGCAGAACCAAACTACTTCGTAGGAAAGGTGAACATCAGCAATAATGCATGTTACAAGCAGCACACAGCAACAAACACTTCGCAAGAAACCTGAACAGATCCAAGCTTACTTAATTTGAAATTGACAAGAATTTGGTTAAGAAGAAAAGAATGTAAAAAGATTTACAAGAGCAACTGGAAAGACTCTTGAAAAAACATAAGAGAGAAAACTAGAGAATTGAAAAAAACATATCAAGCATTAACATCCAAAGGTAAAAAAACCACGTAGAAGGGATGTAATGAAACGCTACCAAGTCAGAATAAGTCCCTGCTAGATCCAGACTTCCTTATTACTAGATGTCATCTTTAAACACTAAAGAAAATGATAAAAATAAGTGTGATACTTGATATATCTGCTTTTAATTGAGGTCAGAGACTTCAGTTTCAGAAAACACAATCATGGGCATAAGTTTATATAATTAATCATGGACAAAACTTTATAAAACAAATAATGATCATATATTGATTAGATTTCTATAAAAATAATGAGCATATATTGAACATTCCAAAGGAATAAGTACAATGTAGAGTGGAAAAAAAGAAAGAAGCAAAAGCTTCAAAATCAGTATTTTGTATTTATCAAATAATATATTGCAAGCACTACCAGCATCAGACAGCTGATGAGCTTCAGCATTTGCCCAGCTCACAAACTCATCCTTTCTCCCATCAACAAAAGGCTGAAGCCTATCCTTTAGGATCTGGACTAGCCTTTCCACCCTTTCCTTCTGCTTCTCCTGAAACCCAAAGAATAGACATCCGCATCATGAAAAATTCAGTAGATACAGTTGTAACCACTGGTAGGGGTGGGCATCGAATCGAACCGATCCCGAACCAGCCTATGTTCAAGCCGGGTTTTATTTAAATATTTCGAACTCGAGCTCGAGCTCAATAATTTTAATTGAGTTCAAGCTCCAACCTACATTTAAAACTTTGCATAAAATACATGTCAAATAAATTGTATATAAAACTATGCATACATTTTACATAAAATTGGGCATAACCTCTACTCATAACCTATGTAAATTAATCCTATATAAAATTATAAATAAAAGCTGCATAATTATGCAAAAACTTTATTTAATAATCAAACACAAAAATATTCCTTTGAAAAGCAACGCTAGTTTTGTCCATTTGTACTCAATCAGATCGTTATGATTCAAGGACTGGAAAACCAAATCATTGAGACAAAGAAAAAGTTTAAGAAAAATGATTTTGGATTACTTAATCGCATGCCCATTTTTGTTTTTTATTCGGAGCATGGATTCATACAGCAGCAGTTCTGAAACGCTACAAATCTGTTCTTTTGAAAAACTTGAGTGGAGTTAGAATTAAGAGAGTACCTCAAACAATAAGAGGAACTACAAATTGCAGTTGCATCCAGTATCATGCAATTTCTTTACCAATTGTACCCCAAACAAGTTTATAAAATTTCCTACCTTCCAGAAAACAAGTGATAATGCTGAACCAAGTCCCAAGGTGTAGGCATATTAACTCCATTGCTTGTACTAAACAAGTAAAACCAGAGGCCTTTTTTTATATCTTTCGAGTAGGATAGATTTCTGAAATACCCTTCCTACTTAGGGGGAAAGGAGGAAATGTTTCCACTTAAAAAAACATTTTTACAACATATTATAGGAACCATAACAAGGTTATGATAGTATTTATAATAAAAAAATTCACACGTGCAGGACGGAGTGTTGGGGGGAGTTATGTGCGGTGCTTGCGATGGTGGTTGAGCAGAGCAAACTGCAACGGCGGCAGCGGGGCGATGGCAACGAGGACGTCGGGAGACAGTGATGATGACGGCAGAAGCGTCGAGGAGGGGGAATGAGAGACGGAGATAGAGAAGAGGAAGTGAAAGTTGTGGGAGGGGCTCGACTGTGATAAGGATCGGCGATGGCAGACGGGGGGAGGAAGAAATCGAAGAGGAAGAAATTTTGTCGAATGTCGTTTCCCTGTTCCCCCTGATTCCCAGTTGAGACAAAGACAAAGACACCTCCCGCTCCCGCCTCCCGCCTCCCTAGCCCTCATTGAGTTAACGAGCCGGCTCACGAGCTTGTGAACCGAACCATGGTTCGGTCAAGCTCGACTCGTTAACTTAAACGAGCCTGGGATCTCAAACTCAGTTCGAGATCCAGATAAACCAAATCAAACCGAACCAAAACTGAGCCGAGCTCGAGCCGCTCGTGAACCGGCTTGGTTCAATGCCACCCCTAACCACTGGAAGTCAAGTTCATTTTATCTTCTACTGTAGGAGTTGTCTGGGTCATTGACAAAAGCATATATAAAAGTCAAAAAGAACTTCCAAGTTCACCATTGCTTATAGATGAAACTTACTCTTATTTTTTGTCTTCGCACTTCCGGGGTCTGTGATTCTTCATCAAGCTCTATCGATGCCATAGAAGCCAATGCAAGCTGCCCAACATAATCTTCAAATATTTCACTTCCAAACAGCATACCAAACACCACAGAAGGGTCCATCATCGCATCACTGTGAGAAAGAGACAGTGCCATTACATTGTATAATTAATCATTTTGATGGCATGAGGAAAATGGCTTAGTTTCCATTTTAATACAGAGCCAATGATTGACTTTACCAAATAAAGCCCAAATAATTATAAACATATGTGACTTGAGGAATTTTATCATTCCTTGCTAGTCAGGATGGTTCCTCAGATATCTCCAAGGTGGCAACAAAAAAGGTCATGAAAAAATCAGTATCCTTGATTGTTCAAGAATACCTTTTTTAATGAAACAAATGGATTATGTATGTTGAACGGAAATATGTAGACCTGTCAACTAACATGAGAGAACAGGACTATGGTCTAGTTGGTGAAGGACCCTACCCCACATCTAGTGGCAACAGGTATTTATCCAGATCCATCTATTAGACAACACAAATAGAGCACTTGAGTTGCTTGTCTGGGCTTTTGCACAGGATTTCCACCTATTGGGCTCTTCCACCCCAAGTAGAAAGGTCCATTAAATTCAGATTCACTCAATTGGGGTGATCCATCACAACAACACATGACAAGTGCTTCGCCTAAGGTTTTACTGTTTTTTCAGAGAGACCTCAGAAGAACTTAAAATATAGGAGAAATGAAACAAGTGAATTGTTACATCAAATTCTCTCTTTTTTCTTTTAAACACAAATTTTTGCATAATAAAATCCCGAGAGGTGGTAGAGAAGAGCACCACTTTCTCCTTCTTTCTTCCCCTTTTAACAAGGAGGCTTTCATAAAGAAAAAGTGGACTGCTCATTAGCATTCTATGTTTTTATTAGTCCCTTTTTTTCATTTCAACTTTTGAAACTTACTCAGCTACACTGGCCTTTCCATGCTTGTCATACTCTTCGCGCTTCACAGGATCACTTAGAACTTGATAAGCTTCTCCCAATACCTACATAAATCAAATTGAAAGTACAAGAATAAGAATAATTCACAAGATTGGATTCTTATATAATGATGAATATATAACCCTAAAGATGCCTACCACAAAGATTTTAAAAAACTCAATTGTAATGAAATAAAAAAGTTCAGACCTGCAAAAATCAGAGACAGAAAAATGAAATGGTGCAAACCAGATTTAGATGGCCATTATGAACGACAAAGGCCAATCAGAGTGACAAGAAATTAACACTTTGGTATGCACATCAAGTAGATTTTGCAAATACAGCACTCGTTCCCAGATAACATTGAGTTGCACTCTACCACCAACCACAATCTAGAGGTAGCATCAGACTTTATTACAGTAGGTTTGGACCTCACTGTCAACACAGAGAATTACCTTTGGGACCTCTCTGATGAAGAAAGAATGACAGCAGAAGCAGGATGTTTCAAATGGTTGCATGATGACTTAAATTGGTGTTTGTTTCTATCATTGAAATGTAATCATGCAGAAGAAATATCTTTTTAGCAGTCCACAGAAACATAGAAACACAAAATAACAGAATTAAGAAAAAAATAATTTGAACTAAATAGTTGTCAAGCTACCTGAAAATTCTTAGCTGCATTTGGATCTCCCGGATTTTTATCAGGATGAACCAGCCTTGCCTATATATTAAAACACAAAAAATAAACAAGTAATATAATTATTATTGAGAAAAAAGGATTAACTAAATGAATGCAAAAATGCCTAAAACCAGTCTCATAGCAATGTGATTCCATCAGTGAATACCAACAAGGTAATGGATAAAACCAAATTAACTGCAGTCACAGAACTGGAAATTCCAGAACATAATCTTCTTTTTGGACGGTGATTCGCTATGTACCTTCACGTAATAAGCCTTCTTTATATCAGCAGGAGATGCGTCCACATTCACACCCAAAATATCATAATACTCAGTTTCCTTCACCATCGCTCTTAAATCCAGCTAGAAGATGCAATAAACAAATCAGGGCGTGCCCAAAAGAAACGATAAAAGCATAGCGAGGACAACTGGAATGATTAAGCCAGAAACCAGCTCTCGTAGCACGACAAAACAATAGAGGATCAGATATTCCTAGTGCCCATATAAACAAGATCAAGCACACTTTCACATGTTCGCTGCTTACGATCAGAAAGACTCGTCCATTATTAGCAAACAAAAGGATAAGAGTTCGATTCTATCAAACATTTCTGAATCCTGCCTGAAGAAAATCATTCTACTGTTGCTCAAACACGGAGAACAGTAGATTCCCGCGAAACCAAATCATTCAGATTTAAAAAAAAAAAAATGACAATGAGAGAAACTGAATAAAAGAGCCAAAATAAAAGACAGAGACCATCCGCCAAATAACCAAATACAATTCCAACACTCGCTGGTAGAATAAATGGTAACAAACTAGGAACCTAAAACTGCCCTGGAAAACAAGATCGTAACGCCGAATTACAAATACATTAACCCGATTGAAGCCAGAGTAAGTGACATACTCAGGAATAAGGAAAACCGGAACTTCTCTCAGAATTCCGTAATGTTTGGACAAAAGGGAAGATTTGTTGCTGGTGGTCTCAACTCTGGACACGGAAACAGTTACCTGGTCTGGACATGAACTCTTCTCACCTGTTTACGCGAGGCACGTGATTTGTGGACTACAGACTGGTTTATGATCTGCAGACCCTTTTTCTTGCCGTTGATATGTTTTGGCTGTTACGAAGAAGCTGAAAGCCTGAAACCGTCAAGAGAACTTGATATTTTAGCATATCAAGGGCTCGACACCAACACATGTAGCATCAATGAAAATGCATCATTTATGAAAAGTAAAATAGAAAAAGACCGTTAAGAAAGAAAAAATAATACAGCTAGCTGAAGCCTTCCAAGTTCAAAAAATAAAATATCAACCAGCATTGACTCTCTTATAAGCACAACGCGGAAATTTGTCCAGCGCTTGGGCATTTCGTCGAGCATTCCTTCCACGGTCTCTAACAATTCAATCAGCTCAAGAAAAACGAAAGAGGTTTGTTGATAAGTAATACCCACGTTCAGCTGATCATTGCCCATTACATGGCACCCGGTATGGCCGCCTATAAATTACTGTTTAGAATTTACAATAGATCGAAACGGATAGACGTGAGACAGCCTAACCACACTGAGCACAACGTAATGCGCCCTTTGCGTTTCAATATGATATACGGAGAATACTTATACTATCAAGTCAAGTCGAGGGCAACCTTGTCTATCTCAGAGTTAAGTTTGATTTAAATATTTTAAACTCGAACTCGGCCTAATATCGAGCTTAAAATTGTTAACGAACTCAAACCCAATAATTTTAACCGAATTTGAGTCGAGCTCTTCAATATTTATTTAAAACTTTTTAAAAAATACATGTCTCAAGTTCGAGCAATAACATATATTTAAAATTTTTTAAAAATATATATTAAATAAATTGTATATAAAATTATACAAATATTTTACATAAAATTGGGCATAACCTCTATTTAAAATTGGGCATAAGGGTGACATTGAATCGAGCTGAGTCCGAACCTTCCTCTCTTCAAGCCGAGTTTGATTTAAATATTACTCTACATAAAATAAATGTCAAATAAATTATATATAAAATTATGCATACATTTAAAAAAAAAAAAGAATGATAGAAGAGGTTCAGGATTGAATTTCAATAATGGATTCGAACGCACCAATATTAATCTTTTTTACGCCAAATATTGTCTAGCTTATTTTGTAAATTTTGAATTTGGCCATAATTTACTAAAGCATCCTTGTGCCCCTGGTTGAAAATTTATATTCTAGGAAAAACTAGAAGTATTTTTCCTAATATACATATTTTCAAAAAAAAACTTTAAATAAAATCTTATTACTATTAGTGACTTACTAGAAAATTACAAGAAATACTTTAAAATTTTCTTATGAAAGTTAAATAGACATCTTATTGTCTTTTCTAGGGAAGTAAATAAAAGTTAATAATCAATATAATATATTACTATATTTATCGATAATATTTTTAATCAAATAAATATCAAACACAAAATTGTTATAAAAATTACCTCATACTAAAAGTATTACAGCATCAACTGTCAAATACTTATTCAAAAAAATTCTAAACGGTTTTCTAGCCCATCTTAGTAGAAAAATCTTACTTAGAAAATTATATGTTTTTAATAAGAATTTCTAATTAGAAAAATATTTCCAAAGAACACGAAACACTAATAGTCCCTAGAAACGTATTTCTATTAAAAATGTCTTTTCAACATTTTTAAAAAAAACCATTAATAATCCCTAAAACGTATTTCTACTAAAATGTCTTTTCAATTTATTCAATAACCATGATGAAAAGACAATCGGAATTCAAGAAAGTGTTTTTTTCACTTGCTTATGATCTCTCACGTGCAAAATCATTTTCATGTACACAAAGAGGGGATCTAATGGGCCAGAGGCAATGACAATGGAAATAAAGGCAAAGGCAAACAAAGGGAGGAAGAAATCGAACCAAGCAACAACAAAGGCAACCAACGAGCAGTTGTCGAGATGGCCACAACAACAAACGGGAGGGGCCCAACACTGACGAGCCCCCCACACTCTCGAGTCCGTTAACAAACCGGCTCACGAACTTTCAAACTAAACCATGGTTCAATCAAACTCGGCTCGTTAACTCAAATAAACCTTATCTAGATCCAGATAGATTGAATCGAACTGAGCCAAACCGAGCCGTTCGCAAACAGGCTGTTCAATGCCACCCCTCTGATAACACCAATAAGTAAATGGGTTTTTTAATCCAAATCAGAGACGCCTTGAAAGTATTAACTATACAAGAGGATACAAGTCCCTGAAATCCCATATATATAAGCTAATATGGGTTAATATGCTTTTCTGTACCGGTGATAGACAACCCTTTATAGGCTTCATATCATCGGACAGAATCTGATATGTATCAACGATACACCCACTCCTAGCCTAAGCAATAAAATTGAACAATTAATACAGTGATTCTTGGAAAAAAAAACATCAAAGCAGGCAACAGTACAAGGTTTCTATTTCTCTGCTCTCTCCGAAATGGAGATCACAACCCTGAAACATGCCATGCAAATTCACGCGCAAATCATCAAGGCAGGAAATGACAGAAATCCCGACGAGCTGACCAAGGTCTTCTGTTTCTCTGCTCTCTCCACTTCCGGGAGCCACGCTTACGCCCGTTCCATCTTTGATTCCCTCCACACCCATAACACCTATTTCTTCAACACCTTAATCAGAGGCTATGCAAAAGAGTCGAGACCCAACACAGGCTCTCCTCTTCTTCATCACAATCCAACAACACGAGCAGACTGTTAAACCAGATAAATTCACTTACCCTTTTCTCTTCAATGCATGTAGCCGCCTGCGACCAAGCGATGAAGGGAAACAATTCCATGCACTTGTATGCAAATCGGGTCTTCACATGGACCGTTTTGTGCAGAATTCTCTCATCCACTTCTACTCCTGTTGCACAGAATTAGATTATGCCAAAAGAGTATTTGAAAGAATGTCCAACAGAGATGTGGTTTCATGGACTTCCATTATAGATGGCTATGTTGATTGTGACCATTCGATTGAGGCTTTACAACTGTTTGAGCAGATGCAGAACAAAAACATTGATCCCAATGATGCAACTGTCGTTGCTGTCCTTAGAGCTTGTGCAGATGTTGGTGCACTTAATTATGGAAAGAAAATACATGAATTTGCTAAACAAAACAAGCTTCTCTCGAAGACTAATGTCGTTACAGCTCTAATAGACATGTATCTAAATGTGGTTGTGTAGACAGTGCTTTACAGTTATTTGAAGAAACTGTTCATAAAGATGCTTATGTATGGACTGCCATTATTTCAGGGCTTGCAAGCCATGGGAAGTGTCAAGAGTTCATTGATCTGTTTCATCAAATGGAAATTCAAAAGATTACACCTGATGAGAGGACACTAACAGCAGTTTTATCCACCAGTAGAAATATGGGTTGGGTCGATCATGCATACAACGTTTTCAACAATATGGAGAACTCATGGTATAACACCCAACATTCAACACTATGGTTGCATCGTTGACTTACTAGCAAGAGCTGGACACCTTGGTGCAGCAGAGAGGTTCATCAAAAGGATGCCTATCAAACCAGAAGCAGTTCTGTGGAGAACTCTAGTCTGGACATGTAAAGTTCATGGGAATACAGATCAAGGTGAGCTGTTGATGAATCAGAATCTTCTACAGACAGATCCTACAGATACTGGGAACTATGTTCTTCTAGGTAATGTTTACGCCACAGCTGGAAAATGGAGGGAGAAGGCAAGAGTCAGAGAATTAATGACCAAGAGAAAAATTGAGAAATTGCCAGGATGTAGTAAGATTGAGGTGAATGGTACAATACATGAATTTATGGCAGGTGATTCCAGCCATCCTGAAGCAGAAAAAATTTACCGAAAAATGGGCTGAAGTAGAGGAAATATTGATAACTGAGGGGTACAGCCCAGTCCTCTCAGAGGCTTTACTCGATATTGATGATGAAGAGAAAGCTTGCCAACTAAGTCACCACAGTGAAAATTTAGCAGTTGCATTTGGACTCATAAACACCAAGCCCATGGAGAGAATTGTAGTTGTTAAGAATCTAAGATCTTGCAAAGACTGCCACTCTGCCATGAAATTTGTCTCAAAAATATATGGGAGAGATATAGTGATCAGGGACCGAATTCGGTTTCACCAATTCCAGAATGGGTTCTGCTCATGTGGGGATTACTGGTAACTGGAAGATTGCTTATTTGGTAGGATTATTATAGTCAGTGTGCACTGTAAAATCTCAACTGTAATGGCAATATCATCAGGAAAACTCTTTACGAAAAACATGACATTTGCCATAAAATGGTTCACTGTTACCTTTCCATTGATGAGAGTGATAGCCCTTGCAACGAAGAACATGACAATGGCAATGTTTCTTGAGCCAACTTAAGGGATTGAGTCAATTCTCTTATCTGGCATGCCATCATATACACTTCATTGGCTTGGTTCTTGGTCGCCCATTCCTCTTTTTTCCTGAATTGTCATGCTAATTATTAATTGTGATAAATGACACCAAGGAAACAAAGAATGACAAGAAAAGCTTGAGAAATCTGCTAAAATGTTTCTTACACACACACACACACACACACACATATATATATATATATATATCACATATTTAGATACTAAACAAAATGGTTGTGGCAAACTGAACAAATGGTTGACTAATGCCTAAGTGGTTTGCCATTATCCAAGCAAGCATGCATGTAAAGCAGCATAAGGGCCACTTGGATCAAGATTATGTGATCAAATTAAAGATTCAAGTACAGAGAAATATGTGCTTATCCAAATCAAAAACAGAAATATATATATCACCCATATCATTTTATGATACAAAGAAAAGCAAAAACAAAAAGTACAGACAAAGTTGACTGACCTTGATTCAGCTTCTGACAGTAGGCTACAATCAGTATACAGAACCTTGACTACTGGGAGCAGATTTATCTTAGGAACAGGTCCCTCTGCCCCACTTTTGGTATCCAAACAACAGCCAGTACAACACCAGGCCTTACAAGTTAAGAGGACAATCTGCAGCATGGGGGCTTTTGTTCCCAGATCTTTCACAATTGTACGAAATGATAATTCGTCTGTTGCACTGTCCAACAACCAGTCAACAAAGGCTCTTGGCAATGTGTGCCTCCTGTTCAATTTAGTAGAAGCAATGCATATATAAAATCTTCAGTAACAGCAATATTGGAAAACAATTTGCATTCAGTGATTTAGCGTGAGATAAAATCATAAATATCTTCTGTTGAAAAATAGCAAATCCAGTCAAGCATCTTACACAGACTTGAGTAATTCTGACCTGAATATATTCCCATCACTGTCAACTGACATGCAAGTAGAAATGCAGTGCTTAAACAAGCGAACTCCCCCATCTGCTGGTGTAAACCCATTTTTAGAGGAAGGATATGCCCCAAGGAGAGACGAACAATTGCTGCATACAAACTCAACCCATTCTATGTCATTCGAGAGGTTGAAGGTGTTAATCATAAACCCATTACCAAGAGGACCTCTCTTGAATGTTTTTTTATCTATTTCAAGCGCTATAATCTTCCTCAAAATTTCTTTATTTAAAGATGCACAAGGGTTGGTGCTCGCGGATCTTCCCTGGGAGAGATCAATGCAACAATCATGCTGATCCAAAGGTGTGTATGCTGGTGAAACTGGACATGTGGAAATACGGTCATTAGTGTTCTCATGTTCTGCAGTTGCTTCGGTTGCTTCAGTTGCTTCAGTTGCCATATTCACATGCTTATTTTTCTCCTCACAACATAAACTAGTCACTGTTTCACCAATTAGATTAGGTTCTTTTTCATCATATGCTGAAAATATGTTTCCAAGAAGGTCCTCCTTGCAAATAGTGATAGAAGCGTTGTCCAGTAGGCATGTGCCCTCAGTACAGCTATAAGAGTTAGCATATGCATATACCAGTTTCTCACTAATACCCCCAAAGGAACAGCAGCAAGACCCAAACCAGTTGTCAGCTGCCTCCCGCCAGTTCACTGATGGCATCTCCACAAAGTTTCTGCAGAGAAAAAAACAGAAAAAGTTACTTTAGACAAAAGATCAGCTCATCAAACTTATAAACAGTTAAAAATGTGGCTACGGAACCGGATTATGAAAGGCAATCGATATGCATGCAAAGAGTCACCAAAATTTGACAGTGTAAAAGTGCAGTACTTATTTACTTAGGTTTATTACTTTGGCTATATTGAGTTTCTTTATAAAACTAGTGGATGAAAGTTTCAGTTTTCTAGTATTACAAAAGATATGATCTTCTGATAGATATATTCTATTTACAAATAAGGATTTTAACAAGGCACTTGCACAACATTTGTGGTGATTGATCTAAATAAATAAATAAATAATGCACAATGCATGGTGATGCCTAAGAATTTATCAGATCATTGAAAGCATGGAGCCATTTAATTCCATCAACGGGTAGGATCTGAGAGTACGCATCCATCGGCAATAGTTATCATGTATTAGCCAAATCACTGGTTCTATGTTGGACTGTTGGACATCTTCTGGTATAGACTGTTACCACACTTTGTACTGGCCACATCACATCAGCTAACACATATCAGCTTTCGATTACCTGATGCAGTAACACCACTTTTTTACAATAAGCTCATCATTGTTTTGTACTACACTTCAAAGTGCTTGTGCAGCTACTTATGCATTTTCTTATGGATCTTTACAGTTAGGCTGGTATAATGAAAAGAGATGGCAGTTTGATATATTTGTTTTCCGTTAGGCAAGTTAGGGGTTGCATCGGTAACTATTAGGCAAATATCAATCTCAAAACTAGTGTAACAACACCACATATTGATGGATACTTAAGTAGGTACATAACATTTTATTATTTATATTCTATTGTGTAAATAAAGTTGTTTTTTAACATAAAAAAGTTATTATCTGAGCACAAGTGCACAAAGAAATAAGACAAGTAACCATACCAAGTCAGATGACAAAGGCCTCTTTCTCAATGCAATATGATTTATGAATGACATTGACTTTTCTCAACCCAAAGCCAATCTAAAGTTTTAAATACTTAATCCCATTACTATCTTACTTTCAAGTGAGTAAAACACAAGCTTCAAACCCAGTCAGTGAGATTGAAATCCTCAGAAGTCATCCCCCATTCCTCATCAGATAAAATCCAAATACGGTCAAATTTGGAACCATATGTAATCATCTCAGTTTTCACTGAAACAAAGACTGATTCTTTTTCTTTTCAGATCTTAGATGTAACTTATGTGCTCATTTTCTCACACACTTATTACTACCATTCACAATGAGAACAAGCAAAATTCAAAAGGCCACAAAATAGACTGAAAAAAGAAAAAGCAACAGATCACTAACAGAAATATGTCGGATTGGAGTTTCTCCATTATTAAAGCGAGACAGCAATGCCAAAATGGAACAAACGACAAAGAAGCTGGAAAGGTTGATAATACCTGAGAGGCTCTTTTGTCAACTTTTTAGAGCAACTCTTACAACAAAAATGTACACTGCCTTTGGAAGAGAGTCTCTTGAAATCTGCTAAAGAAAAATTGGGAGCAGATAAAATGTTGTGCAGAAAATGCATTTACTTTTTGCCGTCGTTGTCTTGCTTCAATATAATATAGACCAATGAAGGGGAAGAATATGCTAATTCATAGGAAAAAACATAAAATTAATAATAAGATTAGTAAAGATTACACTCTAAGCTTCTTAGAATGTAGAAATGTCTGAAATGCAGAAGTTGTAGTATCGAATCTTTATTTATAATGCCAACAAATTTGGCACAGTTGCAAATTTACTATTCCATCTGTCAGTGGATCATTTCAATTTTCCAGGTATAACCCATAAATGCAACCAAAATGGATTAGATACTCCATTGCTAACAAGTGAAGGGTTCCAACAATCAAGTGACATAATATGTACTACTCGGAACCTATAATTATGACTATTAACTTTGACTTTAAGGGATCTCAGACAATACATCAAGCAGACCTTTTTTTCTCACAGTAATGAGCAACTAAATTAATTTGTTGAATGACGATAACGTCTATCATAAGATTGCAACGGGCAGACCAAGAAATTCATCATTTGCACCCTTTGAGCCATTGCTTCATAGATGAGGATAGAGGGGGAGCCGGTGTTCACAATTCCATGGTCAAATAAAGTATGAAAAGGCACAGGGGGAGAGAGATGGATCACCTGAGTCTGATGAAAGTGGAGAGAGCAAAGCGGAATCCGATGTCTCCCTTTCTTGACAATAATCCTTGTTGCCCAAAATTAAAATGGAGTCAAAATCTGAAACAAGCGGATGATCGACCGGAAGAATCATAACGAGCTTAGCCTCAATATGATCCTCTGTAGCTCTGATTTCTACTGGGCATCCAGGATCAACCAAAACCCTAGGAACAGGAATCCTTAATAGAAAATCCACGGGACGATTATCAATTTCTTCGATCCAATTGACAAGAAGCAGAGATTGCTCCAAATTCAATGAGGATTTCAACTTACTGCATTGAAATAAAGGGTTTGTTTCTGCATCGAAGAGATACAAACGAAGAGTAGGGAGGTGAGCTAGGGTCTCCCACGTAAAACGCCACTGCCTAGGGCTCTTAAGAGAAGATACCATTTTCGTCGACTGCAAAAGGTGAAGTCCAGAGTTGGGAGAACCGCAGACAAGCTCTCCCGTATATTCAAATGTTTCCTTCTAGGGCTAGTGTCATCTGCATTTTGGGCGGGAAACTTTTCCTGGAAAGGGGGCCGGCTAGCCTGCTACTTCGGTCGACGAGCACATTCTACTCTCGTTCGGGCAGCCTGATTAATCACAAATAATTAATCACAAATATTATGCATGACTTGTAATTGCACCATCTAATACTATGTGTAGGGGTGAGCACACATCGGGTCGAGGATGGGTTTCCCAAATCTGAACCCAACCTTATCCTTGACCCATGGGGGGGTTAGTCTGCAATGAAGTGGAAATAAAGTGAAAAATTGAATTGAAGTGAGATGAATTGCTGCCACTTCAATTCATGTTTGGGTGTTAGTATAGACGAGTTCAAGTGGCTGGAAAACAGATTCCAGTGTTAGTGCCCTTAAATGAAAAATATGATATAAAAAAGAGAATAAGTAACATTTTATAATATACTTAAATAGAACATATACCTAAACATATAATTAACAAAAATAAATGTGGTTACTACACTTATAAGTGATTTAACGTGTAGAATTAGAATATATTAATATCCTAATTAATGAAAAATTATATTATATTACTTAATAATTATAATTTATTATAAATTAAAACAATAATTATGGTTTAATTAATTATAACAATTGGATAATTAAACCAATTAATGATTACAGTTTATTATAAATTAATATACTAATTACGTGTGAATAAAATAAATTATTTAAAATAAAAAAAATTAAAAATAACATAAGTGAATATAATAAATAAATAAATTATTCTGTAATAACATAAGATATAGTTTAACATTAAAACTCATTATTTTAATACAAATAAATAAATATATAATAAATAAATAAATATATTAATTTATCAATAACATAATATATATTTTAAATATTATTATTTAATAATATATTAACAAAAAATAAAGGTTTAATTAATTGGATAATTAAACCGAAGATGTTTAATTTTTCCTAACTTAGGAAAAATTAAATATCGTCTTCGTCTTCCTCTGCGGCGATCTTGGCAACGGCGACGGCAGCGGGCAACGACGATGGCGGCGGGCAACGGCGACGGAGGCGATGCTCCGACGGTGGGCCGAGAGGGAGAAAATAGGGAGGCCAAGAGAGAAGAGAAGCCAGGAGGCCGAGGGGCTCTGGCCTCCCGTGCTCTGCGACGGAGGTCGAGAGAGGGAGGAAGGAAGGCCGACGGGGGGGAGAGGCGGAAAGAGAGGGAGGCCGAAGGGCTCTGGCCTCCCGTGCTCTGCGACGGAGGTCGAGAGAGGGAGGAAGGAAGGCCGACGGGGGGGGGGGGGGGGGGGGGGGGGGGGGGGGGGGGCGGAAAGAGAGGGAGGCCGAGGGGCTCTGCGACAGAGCCTCCCGTGCTCTGCGACAGAGGTGGGGGCAGAGGGAGGACGGCCGACGGGGGTGGGGGCAGAGGGAGGAAAAAAAATCACGTAGGAGGGGGGGAAGAGAGGGAGGCCGAGGGGAAGAAGCAACACGCGTCGCGCGTGGAAAACAGATGATTTGCAAAATAGGTAGGAAACAGTTTTCCCCCGTTTTTGCCTGAGCGAATGAAATGGTGTTATCTCACTTCAATTCAAGTCATTCTAGACTAATGCCATAAATAGGATGAACTAAGTAATGCGGGGGTAATTCATTCCACTTCATTGTGGACTAACCCCCCCATAGGGTTAAATGTAAAATTCATCCCCTGGTTTTTTAGTCAGATCAGGTTTGGTTCCATGCAAAACCCGACTAGGTGCCCACCCCTAATTGTACGAATGCCATGATACTTTATTCACAAGACATGAAAGAGCCCTCAAGACATGTTTAAATGACTCATCGTTGATTTTTTTTGGCCAAGTATGATAAGGACATCAAACTATTCGTAACTATTTATGGTGCCTGTCAAATTTGTAAGTGTGAGACAACATCACAGGCCAGGCTCCTCCAACAATTGTCGATCAAGAACAAATTTACATAAGAGTATAACCTATTATTTGCAAGTCAATGGTTGAAAGGAGGTCATTATCCAATGTTTGAAGAAATTATCTATGTTGTTTTGTAGGTTCTTTATGGTTGTTTTCCTCTTACAACTGTGAGTTTATGGGGGGCATGACACATCACAAACTTGGAGGCAATGATAGAGATAAAGATAAAAGGTGATTGAATTAGAAACAAGACTCAAATTGTAGAGTTATAATCAACTATTGTCTCTGTTGTAATTCTATAAATAGTGTACACATGATCAATGATAATCACGACAATATTATTCTAAATTCTTATATTCTACATGGTATCAAAACTCCCAATCGATTAATCAAAACCAGTCAGTCATCACTGAAAATCATTTTAGGAAGCAGTCGCAGTCGGCACCGCTGCCCATACCTGGTACTTTTCTCTACCCCCTCTCTATCTCACTTTCCGTCGTCGTTGCACAATCTCACCCACGATAATCTCCAAAAAAAAGAAAAAAACCTTGCTACTGACCACACTCCTCTTTTTTCAAACTTCCCCAAGCAGTCACCGATGACCACCCTCACCGTCGACTCCCGTAGCCACACCCACACCTCATCGTACCCTAGCCAAAGCATTTGCTTTGAACCCTCTCCCGTTGTCATTGCCCCCTACCACCGCCCGTCGCCGTCGACTCCCACAACTTTGTCTTGGCAACCACTCTCGCAAGCGCAGCACAACCCCCCCCCCCTCTTTCCGCTTCCTCTTCTCTCGTCTCCGATTTCCCATCGAAATTGGTCCACCCCATTGCCGCTTGTTGTTGTCAAATCTGTAGGCAACCGTCCTCACCGGTGCTGCATAATGATAGAGATAAAGATCAAGATAAAAAGGTGATTGAATTAGAGACAGACTTAAAATGTAGAGTTGTAATCAATTATTATTTCTGTTTTAATTCTATAAAAAGTGTACACATGGTCAATGATAATCACGGTAATATTATTCTACATTCCTATATTCTACATAGTGTCAGAGCTCCTGATTGATTAATCAGAACCGGTCCGTTTGCCACAGGACGATGCGATTCCGTTTGCCCCAACCGCTACTCTTCCACTGGACTATGTGATTTTGTCCGCCCCAACCACTACCCTTCCACAGGACGATGAAATTTCGTTTGCCCCAACTACCTCCAGTACCACTGCTCTTCTCAGCCACTACCAATGTCGTTGCACTCTCTAAACCATTTTCGAGAACACCCTTCCTCTTTTTGGTGATCAAGATTGGATTCTCCTCTTAGAGCTCCATCTTGTAGGGGGCATGATAAATATAAAGATAAAAGGTGATTGAATCAGAGACAGACTCAAATTGTAGATTTGTAATCAACTATTGTCTCTATTGTAATTCTATAAATAGTGTATACCTAATCAATGATAATCATAACAATATTATTCTACATTCTTATATTCTGCACGATACACATTGCAGACTTGGAGGCACACATTTGTTAGCCTCCAAGTTAAGGATTTCAATTTTCTGAAGTTACAACCATACCGCTAGATATCTGTGGTGTAGCTTTGCAATTAGAAGCTTTCATTTTGTTATTTGGAGTGGCGTACAAATTAGAGGTGTTGAGTAGTACAGTTGTGCATTTGGTCTTCCATGTATCTCAGTTAAAACAATGTGTCAGAGATGATACTTTTTGTCTTGCCCACTTTTCTTGAATGGGATATTGTAGGCCAACTCATTCGTGAACCTAGTTGCATCAATTTGTCACCACCATGTTCACATCCAAGGCACTAATTACCTTCCGACCGCAAAACTCGAATTCAAAAAAAAATCATGTTCATCAAACCCGAACCTGACCTGATCACTATCCTTGTAACCTCGTCCCCATAAAACCCGGTTTAAACCCGAACCATCCCTGCCCCATCCCCATAAAACCCTACTCGTGTCAACCATATTTTATATTTTTGTTTCATATGTGGGTCAGGTTCGGGCCGGGTTTGGGAAAGCTCGTCCCCGACCCGAAACACGGCGGGTTTTTTTCCCCACCCCGTTCCCGACTTGCGGGGTGAAATTACAAATCCGAACCTGGATTTTTTGGGTTAGGTTCCCCGTAAAACTCAACCTGATGCCAACCCCTAAACAAGATATTTTAATCTTTTTATTTTATCTTCATTTATTTTCCTATACCACCTCATGTTTTTGGGTGTGTATGTTTTGCACATACTTTTTTATCCATCCAAGGATAAATTGTCTCCTCATTTTTTTAAATGTATATTTTGGGATATTTTCGGACACAAAAAGAGTATAAATGTTATTGTTCATCTATGAAGAAAACTTTTGTATTTGAGGATGTTACTTTCTTCGAGGATGATCCCTTTTTTCAATCTTCCATGTTTGAGTCAGTTTCTCATGTTCCCTCAATATCGAGTCCCGTTATTCATATTCCAGTTGATGAATGTATTCATACTTCACGTGATGCTTCTATTGATAAACCACTACGGGTATATTAGTGCCGACATCAACCATCTCATCCGCTCCAAGCCCCCCACTCCCAGTGGACCATGACTCTTCATCGTCTCTTGATCTAGAGGCAAGTAAGTTCCACCTTCCTATTGTTCTTTGAAAAGGTACTCATCACCCTCTATCTCACTTTGTCTCTTTTGATTCTTTATCTGATAATTTTTGTAAGATCATTTTTTCGATCTCTACTTCTTCAATACATGATGCTATGTTGACTTTTCATTGGAAGAAAGTCATGGATGTTGAGATGGAGGCATTGAATGATAGAGAGACTTGGGAGTTATGTGATTTATCTCTAAGTGCTACCATTGTTGGTTGTTGGTGGGTGTAAACAATTAAATATAAATTTGATGGGTCTATTGTCCGAATACTGGTCTCTATTGCGGTCCATCAAGGCTAGTATTTGTTTCAGTTGGATATTAAAAATACTTTATTGTATGGTGATCTTGAGGAAGAGATTTATATAGAGCAACCTTTGGGGTATGTTGCTAAGGGGAGATACAAAAAGTATATCAACTCAAGAAAAAATTTTATGGCTTAAAACAGAGTCCACAAGCATAGTTTAAATTTTTTAGTCAAGTGGTTATATCCATGAGATTTCATTGAAGTCACTGTGATCACTCACTATTTATTATGAAGAGATCGTCTAGAATCATTATCTTAGGGGGGATTAGTCAACAATGAAGTTCACATGCATTACGTAGTTCATTCAATTAGGCAGTTAGTGGTGCACCAGCGCCAATGTCATCTTAAAAACATAGGTAATCATCTCAAGCTTAAATCGTGGAATCATGATTCAGCCCAAATTTTTGAGTCATTCACTTGAAGCAAAATTTTTGGACGTGTCTTTCCTCCCCCTGATGAAATTTTTTTTCTCTCTTGCACTCTCTTCTCCCTCTCGTCCTTCCTCCCCAGATTTTTTTTCTCCTGCTCTCTTCTTTCTCTCATCTTCGCACTCCTTCCGGCTTCTTCTCCCTCTTGGCCTCCCTCTCTTCTCCCTCTCGGCCTCTGTCATAGAGCCGCCATTGCCAAGCCTCCGTCGCAGAGCCATTATCGTCGAGCCTCCATCGCTGTTGCCTCCCGTTGCTCCGTCGCAGAGCCTCTCAGCCTCCCTCCCTTCTCCCTCTCGACGTACCATCACCTCTGGCGTACCATCGAAGTGTTGCCTGTTGGCCCGTCGTTGTCTCCTTGCCTTTATCGGTGTCGTGAGGAAGACGACGTTGTTGATTTAATATTTCCTAAGTTAGGAAAAATTAAACCAACGTTATTTATTCATTATATTTATTTTTTAATTACTATATTATATTAGTGATTTAATAGTGGCAATTAAAATATTATTAAATCAAGCATTTGATCAATTATTTTGGTTTAATTAACCTATTTTTATTTTGGTTTAATAAAACCTATTTTTCGGCCATTAACGCCCCTAAGTTGATGATTTTAATATTAAAGGCACGAACTTGCTGTTATATTCTAAGGCATAAATGTTTGCTTTTATGTTGTAAATTGTGGACTATTACAAGTAACTCGATTCATTTTCAAGCACGTTTTTTAAGCTTTAATTATATATATATATATATATGTGTGTGTGTGTGTGTGTGTGTGTGTTATTAATAAAATAATTTATTTATTTATTATATTTATTACTATATTAAATTAGAAATTTAAGACCGGTAATTAAAATATTGTTAAAGAAAGCATTTGATCAATTATTTTGGTTTAATTATCCTATTTTTATAATTAATTAAACTAATCATTTTTTATTTTTTTAAAAAATATTATTAATTAATACTACGTAAAAAATCCATCTTTTTTATTTTTAACCTATTTTTTATTTTTTTATAATTTATTATAATCACATGTAATTATTATATTATTTTATAATAAATTGTAATAATTAATTAATATAATATAGTATTTCATTAATTAGTATATTAATATATTTTAATACTACATTAAATCACTTATTAGTGTAGTAACCATGTTTATTTCGGTTAATTATCTATTTAGGTATATGTTCTATTTAAGTATATTATAAAAAGTTACTCGTTCTCTTGTTTACATCATATTTTTCATTTTATTTTGGGACATTAACACTGGAATCTGTTTTCCAGTGCACTTGAACTCATCTACACTAACACCCAAGGAAGAGTTGAAGTTGAATCAAATCATTACCTTGAATTTAAAGTCTAACTTCAACTTCAACTTCAATGTTGACTAACTCCCCCTTTTTGGTGTATGTAGATGATATCAGCCTATCAATGAGTGATAGATCAGTGATTGAAGAAGTTAAATCCTACTTGGTGAGTCACTTTCAGACTAAAGAATTGGGTCAACTGGAATACTTTTTGGGTATTGAAGTTATAAGAAGGAGGGAGCAACTTTGACTCAGAGGAAGTATGTCACTGATATGCTTCAAGAGTATTAACTTTTGGGAGCTAAACCAATTGATACACCCATGGAAGTAGGACATGATTTTCATGATGATCAAAGTCTAGAATTAAAAGATAAAATAATGTATCAGAGACCGGTAGGTAAACTCATTTATGTTATAGTTATTAGACCAAATATCTCATTTGCAATCAATGTAGTGATTCAATTCATGGAGCGTCCACATAAGATTCATCTAGAGGTTGCGCATAGAATCTTGTGATATTTGAAAGGAGCACCAAGGAAAGGTCTTGTCTCTAGACCTAATAATCACTTAAGGATTGAAGTTTTCTCTAACGTTTATTATGTATGTTTCAAGTGGTAAGCTGTGGAGTCTAATTAACGCCTTACGCTGAGTTGGTCGTGGATCGACCTTCGCGGTAAGGTTGTCGTGGGGATTGGAAGGGGGGCAGGAAGTTCCCACTCCCGAGGGTGCGGGGGTGGAGTCCCCATCCGATTCACGATATATTGATTTGTTTTATTAAGGGCAGTTATGAAATTTTACTCTTTTATTGCGGGTTACCTTAATTTTCTCTTTATAACTGAGGGTGTCGCTATTAGGGTTTTTTTTATCATCTTAATATGAGGAGCATCACGAGTTGCAACCCGAGAGGTTAGAGAAAAACACCTGTTAGTGTGTGATTTCTCTTGTAAAATATTTCATCTTCATAGTGGATTACTGCAACGACGGAAGACAGGACGTAGTCTCACATTGAGGCGAACATGTACAAATCTTGTTGTTTATTTTTCGTGCTTGTTTTTCCTTTCTTATGCAATTATTATTATTGTTCTCGTTAGTTTGGAATTAGGGCATTTAATTCTAACATCAAGATTGACTGAAAATCAACTACTGGGTATTGTGTATTTTTGGGAGAAAATTTAATCAATCAGAAGAGTAAGAAACCAAATGTGGTTGCCCGGTTTAGTGCAAAAGCTGAATATAGAACAATGACCCACACCACCAATGAGCTAATATAGGTGAGATCTATTATCTAGGAGTTAGGGTTCATTCAGAAGGATACTATGACTATGTATTGTGATAACCAGATAAAAATCTTCATTGCAAGTAATCAGGTGTTTCATGAGAAAATGAAGCACATAAAGGTAAATTGTCATTTCATCAAGGATGCAGTTATGAAAAAGGAAGTGACAACCACTTATGTTTGTTTTGGTGATCAACTCAGAGATGTCTTTATTAAGGTGTTGGGAAAGTGCGAATTTCTGAACTTCTGTGGCAAATTGAGACTTTTTGACATAGACGCTTTACCTTGAGGGGGAGTATCAAGTGTATTTTAGTATTTTTAATTCATCTTTATTTATATGTCTTAATGTAATCTTGGTTTGTATGTCTATTTATATCTATGGTCTAAGTTTCATGTAAAAAGGACATGTAGAATGGGAGATACAAACAACAAATACGTTACTTATTTAATGAACCAATATAAATTTCAGTATTTTCATTAGTTTTAAGTGTAAAGGAGAGATATCTTTATCAACTATAGATGTAATAAGGACTAAAACACAGTTAGTTTTTGGAGAGTAAAAGTAGTATCTCCAACCAAGAGGGAGATGTGGATTTCCAATATTTTTGCTCATTAGAATTAGAAGAGAGTGTCTTTCTTGAAAAGGTGTAGTTATCTCACTTATGTGCATTCGAATCTCTTTATTGACTCGTCTTTGTTAACATATAAGTCTTCTTCATTGTCAAATTTTTGGCATCATAACTTGCTTCTAAGCCATCCCTCAAGTGTTCATACTTCATCTCCATGATTGTTGAGGTTACCAAAAATTCTTTGTTAAAAAATCTCCACAAGACCACCGAGCCGCAACTCCAAAGTCTACCAAAGTGACGTCGTTGCCAACAACATGGAGCCATTATTTTACTCTCATTTCTTCCGTCTCTTTTCCCTTGTTCATTGTATCAACTCCGATGGAAGATTTTCTTTATTATTCTGTGCGTTTTCTTGAAGACTTGCTGGTGATTGACATCAAGTCTTTTCATGGACTTGGAGACTGATACATGGTTTGGTTCCAGGATAAACGACTCCCTTCCCCGCAAGATGTTAAAGAAACAAAATCTTCTTTATTCTGTAATGGACTTTTTCATGGTAAGACCTTGGTTCTTCTACTGCAAGGACACAGCTGAAAGCAGCTCTACCCGTATGCAAATGATGTTAAACACCCATTTTGATTCTCAAATCCATTCTATCACTACTCGTTTGTCCTTGAACCTCAAGTGAATGATGATGGCCTGCTTGCTCTCTATAACATGACTGCTCCTCTGAACTTTTGCCACCCACTACGAGGCTACCACAATATAGTAATGAAAGAAATTTCACTCCTACCCATGTAGCTCTTCTCTGTTTGGCTTCCAATCAAACTCCACAAAGTGCAAGCTCTCTCTCTCTCTCTCTCTCTGTCTTTCTCAAACAGCATCACTCACACCAAAACTTTCCTCAAATTATACACAAGACTTAAAAAACATATATATTAAAAAAATTAACAGCTCCACACTAAACTAAACGTAAGAAAAAGACACCCTCTATATCTCACCTCATCAGAGCCTCTTTTCATAAATAGCTGGCCACATGCTTCCATCATCTTATAATTACTATATTGGTTCCCTTTTTAAACATGCAATCAGATCTAAAGAACAGGCAAGTGACGAGTGGTTTCATCACTGACTACTTTCTTTTTCTGGGTGGCTGGTGTAGTAGAGGATTACCCAGCAACATGAATTCACCCACACCGATGCCTCCCTTTAACTTTATCATATTCCTTTTTGCTTGCGAAGTGCATTCTGTCATCACAAGAAATTATCTTTTCCTTCTAAGAAAGCTTAAAAGGCACTTGGAAGCTTTACTGTTTGTTCTCAAATTTTCCTTCATTATCATTCTTTAGAAAAAGTTGAACATCACAGTGACGTTTTTTCATTTGTTTTTCCAGCATAAAAATCAGATGCCTAGTTCGGATGTTCCGGGGGAATGATCACAGAGAATGCAAAGCAGATCCAATCAGCTTTGTTAGTTTTCTGAGTATTGGTTTCATTTGGATGGAAATTGACAATTTATCATTGACTACCTCACTGTAAAAAAAACTAGAACAAGAGATTAGACAATACTAATTAAATCAGGAAAATAGAATAGGACTTTAACATGACAGAGTTTGTCTCCGGGCATGTATTTGTTTTGTAGAGAGGGAAGCAAACACAAGTGGCCAATGGGTGGTGGAAATTCATAAGATTCTTCACTTATTTTCTAATGGAATCAAGTGCAGATTGTCAGAATTTCAATAAAAAAGAATGGTTTGTTTTTCAGTTCCAAACCATGAACCCATTTGACATGTCTCCATGCCCTGCATGAAAAACAGAGAAAATCCTTATTTTTGTGTTTCTACATGTTTCAATTCATTTAACTATGCTAACTTTATAAAACTCTGAACTAAAAAGAACTGAAACAGCACATATGTTTATAAGTGGAATTCTTTATTACAATGTGAAAAATCTTAGAATGTACCCATCTCAAAAGACTGATGATACAAGAATCTCCATGCAACATTTATTAAATCTGCTACATAAAATAAATAAGGGTATTGATACCAATAAAAGTTCTGACAGAAAAACAGAAAGATATTTTAATCATCAAGCTTACTTTCAACTTTAAAACTAATTTCTTTGATATTAATTTGGCATTCAGTCAGGCAGAACCCACTATAGATTAGTTGTGGCAGCGGATGCCGCTTGTGACCAACTTAAACCTGCCTTTTTCATGGTGGGAACTTCAGGCTTTCTGTTTCTTTGGGCTGCGTTGGATCACCACTTACAGATAGTTTTAGTGTCTTTCTTGGACTCTTTTATCTACCATAAAGATAGAAGCACATATTCTGAAAAACCCAAGTATGTTTCTGGGGCAACCGATGTGAATGACAGACTTCTGTAATTGTCTAAAGATGAAGAGTGGCTTTCAGGAAAAAGAAGATTGGGAAAGCTACACGAGACACCCAGAAAAAAACAGAACATATACCATGTGAGACTGTTGCTTTCATGTCAAGGGTGCATATTCTGCTACTCCAGGCTGTTTCTCCTTTTCTAAACCAGTCAGGGTGCATTTACTGTTAATCAACTGGTTGTTCGAAGTACAGCTGAGCCCTTGTTATCATTTCCACCGTCCAAGTTGAAGAAGATATTTCCAAACATTTGAATATGAACCATGTCTTTGTCATCTAAATCTGGTCATGCTCCTTTTTGGCTGGCTATAATGTATTTCCAATCTCAGGTAAAACTCAGTAAAACTCAGTGACTTCAGATTGACTGAAGAAATTCACTCTATGGTAATTTTAGGAAAATTCAGTGTTAAAGTATGTTCCATGGCTATTTTAACTTTATTTTCACTATTTCACATTACCAGTGAGATAAACATCCAAGCGAAGGACAGATAGATTCTGACTTCTTACAGTACAGCAACGAATTTGAATGACAAGGGAGTTAGCCTTCCCTCAGTGAGTTGTCAAATCTAAATTTAGTTTTGGAGATCTAACAGTGAATCAAATTTACTATGGGATATTTATCAGCCAGTTCAACTTACTGCTACTTGAAAACACAATCTCAGAATAGAAAATTCACAGCTATCAATGGGCTTCAACTATGAAGTATAAACACAAGAGTGCAAAAGAGAATAAACAAGATTTATACTGAAACTTGTTCTACAGGCTAAATTTGAAGTTTCTCTGCATTCAGGGGAGCAGGTTTCACTGCTGCCTTCCTTGAACTGAGATTTTTAAGTTTCTCCTTGTATTTTCTTTTCTCCCAAATCCACATTTGGAATTATTTGCTTGTCGAAACCACAATTATATAGGCCAAAGTGAAGTTCTAGAAAATTAGAACTCACACGTCTATCATAAAGCATAGTATATTTCTTGGCAGGAAGTCCCTTAGTCTCTCTCACCTTACCTCAAAACCAAGGGCCACCAGCATCCAGACGTTTTATAATCTATAAAATGGAGCATTCGTCATGTTTTCCGACTACAGGAAAGGATTGTAGAAAGAACAAGAACAACGAGGACAAAAGCTACTAGCAATGAGGCCATTAATTACATCTTTGGCCACGGAATGTTCACAGAAACTCAAACCAGGTTTGAGTGGAAGGTCATTATTTCCTTGAACTGATTTCCATCCAAACAAACAAAAGAAATGTATTCCTCTTCGACCAGATATGATGGGAACATGTTGGAGATTGAAAACAGGAAAAGCCTTAAAAAGACAACAATTTGCTGCAATAATGGGAGTTATTATATTATAAGATAGAAGTAGAAATTACACATAAATACCCGGTGACCGCATGTATAAGACCCATGTACGCACAAATAACCATTACCCATATCTCCGCTCACTCTTAATTTTTTCCTCTTAACATCCTAGCATTTCAGATCTCCCTTCAACTTAGAGCTTCAGATAAATTTCTTAAATATCATGCCTTCTCTTCTCTATCTCATATACAGAAACACCAAGCATCACCATTAACAACACAGGAAAGAGCAGAGAGCCCGGAGCCTTTGATCAGTACTGAAACAAGTCTGCGGAGGCCATGATCGGTTGGTTTATGTATGACATATTCCAAGGCTTCATGAAGCAATCATAGTCCTGTTGAATTTGAGGTTCAACGCCAGTGATGCCATTCCCATGCATGCAATTAATAATCTCATTAAGGGACTCCAGTCTGTTGCTTAATTCTATCATTTGAGTCCTGAGGACAGAGTTTTCAGCCTCAACAGTCGAGTAGTGTTGAGAGGTGACGCTAAGCCTGGTGAGGATCTGGTTATTTTCCTTCCTGAGTTGAGCCACTTGGACCATCAGATCATCCAAGTGCTTCTGTTTGCGCATCCTTGATCGCCTTGCAGACTCCCGGTTTGATAGCATTCTCTTCTGCTTTCTCTGATCCATGACCTGGTGGAGATCCTCCTCAGACCCAGAATTTTGTAGCATGGTTGACCCAGAAGAAGTGCCACTGGAAGAGGCCATGATATCTATGCTAGGAGAACTAAAACTTGTAAAACTAGGAATACTAGATTATTTGGGGTGGATAGAACTGACTCAGTATAGGAATTATTTATGACCAACTTTTGAAAAACTAGACTTCTACGTTATGAATATAGTAGAATTATATAAGCAAAAAAAAAAAAAAAAAGACCCAAGTAGATCAGCTTCTTAAAGTTGATTCAGAAAAAACGTAGAACCAGTAGAGGAAAACAACAGAGAAAGACTGAACTAAGTGGGTCCTGCGCCTAAGAGTAGAGTTGATCATAAACCCGGAAAGAAGGATTTCGCTAACAACTGGAGACATTAAGCAGAAACATCAAGAACAACATATGCATGTATGAATCATAGGGACAATGAAAAGGTACCAAATTTCACAACTTTGAGCACAAGTTGGGATCTCACAGCACAAAGTAGGTTAAAAGCAAAACGCCCGACTAAAAACCCAGATCTTTGATAAAAAAAAACAGCGTTACAAACAACAGTTTTAGATCAAAACGTGAACTTTCTGTTTTCTCTTCCGGAAGCAACACCAAAAAGAGAAAAGCCAGCTCTGAGATCCAAGCTTTCAGCAGAATTCCGCCAAATTCAGCAAAGAACAACAAAAACAGAGAGATAGAGAAAAGGGAATGATTTCAAAAAACGAAACCATCAAAGGGTGGAGTAGTCTCCAGCCCAGGTATTCCACCAATACCGCCTTTCACGGATCAACAGCAGGGCATCCAGAAGAGAACCCCCCAAGACCTCGAGCAGAGTTTCAGAACCTCAGATTAACAAAAAATCAAACGCAGAGGAGAAGAAAGGTAGAGTAAGAGGTTTTTGAGGGTGCAGATGATAGAATTTATAGCTAAAAAAGGGCAGGTAGAACCCAAAAAAGAGTATTAAGAAAATTGATGAGATAGAAAGCAGAAAGCAAACACAGGGAGAGGGAGATTTGGAATCCCCTATAAAGGGTTGTTGGGGAGGGGTGATGAGGCATGTGGGGTGGAAGAGCAATTCCCACAACCGTCCAACTCCACCTGGTAAGCAACAAAAAGAGAAGAGTAAATTCGAAGAAAATTCTTTCACCCTCGCTTTTCAAAGTAAACGTTAGGCGAGGAAAAAAAAATTACAAATTCTTTTTTTCTTTTCGTTCATTTACTTTTCAGAAAAGATTCGAGTTTTTTTCATCAGGGTAATAAAATTAACAAGTAAACTAATAGATTTGTTCAAGAAAATCACCATTTTAGGCTACGATGAAGAGGGAAACTGTCAAAGCAACATAGATTCTTGAATCATGAGGACGAACGCAAGAAGGCATATGCCACGTGAAATGGCTAATATGTCCTTCAATCATTGGTTACCTGATTTGAAGGACGAGCGATCAAGCTATAGGTACTTTATTAGCTGTGCAAACTACAGGATTATCATTAGCTTTACTATCTTATTTTGTTGAAGTGGTATCCGAGTAGCCTTTTATTTCTGACTAAAAATAATATAAAAATAAAAATAATAAACCATTTTATGGTGATTGATTGAGACATCCCCTGTTTTTGATAACGTTAGGTTTTGGATGTTCTCAAATCTTTCAACTCAAAAAGGATTTGGATGTTCTTGAGTTTGTATTGTTATAAAAACAACTCAAAAATTAATTATAAAGATTAAAAGTAAGAGGAAAGTGATCTAGAATCATTTTTAATGCTTCTTGGTTTATTTTTTATATGATTTTCTACTGAAGTTAGAAAATGACAACAAGAATCAAATGGAAATTAAAATAACATAAATACAGAGAAAGCAAAAATTCTTTGCTAGAAATTTTCTCTATAATTTCCTAGTGGCTTTAACAGATAACTATGAATTTACTGTAACTTGGACTTAAAGAAAAAGTGGAATTAATTAAAGAAGATGCATACTAATGGAAAAGAACTCAATCCATGAATGAGGCCTGTCCATATGGAGAAAAGGTTCTACTGTTGTGCACATATCCAGTTTTATCAACAAAAGACATCACAAACCAAATTTTTTGTCTTTCCTAAGAGCACTTTGATGATAAAAAGCATCTTTAAATTTGTATCTTATCTGGAGAGCAAAACAGATTGCCTTGACTAAGATTGAATAGTGAAGGTACATTCTCTGTCCAGATGCATCACGCTTCATGCTTAGCTTTAAAAAAGAAAAAACAAAACTTTGAGTCAAAATCCATTCATGTTAAGAAGGTAAGAAACGAAACAGCAGTGAAGCATCTTATGATAGGTCATTAAGTCCAGGAGTTCATGAAACCACAGAGAAAAAGATGTCTATAGTGAGAAGTAAAGTTTCATGTTTTTTTCTCTTCTTCAATTCTTTTCGTATGAATGAATAGCCTTTACAATTCTGTATATGTAGTCCTTCCATCCCAGTTCTTTGGAGTCCATCCAATTTAGTTATACTCATTTTCTAACTCAACTGCTAAATCTTGATTCTTGACCTCAAGACTTGCATTTCATTCTTTTTCATGTTGAGGATTCATGAGATGTGTTTGATAAGGATGGTCAATAAGGGAGGCAAAGGGTTCATTGCAAATTCACAGAAAGAAGGGGCCATTGAAGAATGAACTCAACTTTGGGAGATTCACTTACCCTATTTATGTCCTTTTCTTTCTGGCTAGAAAGTTGATGGCTGATAAAGAATAACCATGTTTTTATCTTCTTGTCACATGTGTAATGAATCTAAAAACCGCTGAACTTTTCCCTTGACCGCAGCCTGTTAAAGAGCCACAAAACTGGAAGAAAAAATAAGCGTTTCAGCCAAAAACTTAATCTGAAAGATCCATCTCATATCAATAATTTTAACTAGTGAGATATCAATAAACCCATACTCGGAAAGGATACGTCTAATAAGTCCTATGTTATCTTTCAACACTATATTGGCACCCCTAAAATCCGACACATGTGTGCTGGAGATAAGAGCACCCCCTTCTAACCTTTGGCTATGGAGAAGAGAGTTCTAGGCACGCCCTATTGACCTATAAATGACCAAAAGAGGTCCACAAAAGACACAAGAAAGGAGAACCATATCAACATCACTGGCAAGCAAGTGGAGTCCAGTGCCTACAAGAGAGCAAATAGAGTGAAACTCTTGCTCAACTTGGTGGTTGGTTTTAAATTGACGTACAATTCTACCTGGTGAATGCAAATATGTAGATATTCCTGTATCCTGAACACCTGTTGGTAGCCAGATGTCAAGGGTCCACAGTTGCCCTCTTGTTGCTGTAGGAAATGTAGTTGAAGTGACAAGGACATGAAAGGACAATATTATCATTCTAAGAAAGCAGTGAAGCGTAAGCTGTTGCACCAGTAGTACACACAAATCAGGCAGGTAGAGAGAGAGAGATCAACTCTCAATAGACCAGATAGTGCTCCTCTAACCTTAATTAGTTGTTTTCTAGTTTCTGCTCATAAAAAGTTAGAGCCAGTGAATTTCAAGTTCAAAGGAGCATTTCCTCAAACAGGTCATGGGCAAACTTTTTAATATATAATATGGATTAGAAAAGATGGATGAACCTGCAACGCACACTTCCTTTTCATGCCCTTCGCCTCCGAGCTTTCTGTCAAGATTCTGTGTCCCTTTTCGACGGAGAAGAAAATAAAAACTTCATTCAACCGTACCTTTAAAAATATGTTCAAAAGACCGAGACCCAAGGCCTCACATGAAACAAGAAGCACCAAAACATTTGGCAGAGATCCAACGGCCGAAAGGGGATGATTTCACTGGCAGCACTACCAGTACAGTACAGAAAATCGGGAAAAAATTCCGGTGATTGATATCCGTAGTCCTCGATGACCCATCACCCCGACATTTATATTTTAGCTGTTATAGTAACCTGATCACAATCTAACCAACTTGGGTATCCTTCACTGGGCATTCTTTTCGTTTTCCTCGGATTCTCTCCTCATTTGTCTTTCCTTCATCCTGATCCATTCTAGCTACAATTCAGTACTAACCAAAATATCAGCGGTGGACTTCCCTCTGGGAAGAACATATCTTGAATCTGATACTCCTGCAATGTAAAAGGAGAGGAAGCGAGCGAAAACAAGAAAGAATTCTCCGCTAACCTATGATAAGATGTCTTCTCTAGAAGACGAATTCAAATAGCCTTCTAAGTGACAAAAGATGTCTGCAACTCCCAGTGGAATATGACAAAAAAAAAGGAGAAAAATGAAGCATCATTAAACTAGTTTCGATCATAATGTTTGATCACCAGATTCTCTGGTCAATTCTGGATGGCGCCGAGAAAACTCCTCTTAAACTAAAACTACAAATCAAACCAGGATTTTTATCCCCCTACCCTTTTTTCTGCTCCTTTTTTCTCTCTTTCTTTAAAGGCTTACTGTTTCAGATATTGCAACAAATCTAGATCAATATAAAAAGGGGCAAAAGAGAAAGAGAGAGAGAGAGAGAGAGAGAGATCTGCAAGGAAAAAGACCTTGGCATATAAAGGGGCAAAAGAGAGAGAGAGAGAGAGAGAGAGAGAGAGAAAAAGAGAGAGATCAGTAAGGAAAAAGACCTTGGCCGGCTAGGGAAGGGGAACAAAAGATCAGTTTTGCCTTCATGGTTTCTGGTGTACTTGCTGTAACGAGTTCTTTGCTGGTAAAAGGTGCACCAGATTGCTGGTTTCTGATTGTAGGGCAAGGGTAATTCCTGTAGGACACCACCAAAAAGAAATGTACTATTTTTTGGGTCCAAGCTTCAGAAATCCTGACCCATCACCCCATGTGAAGGAGGCCACTCATTTCTTTAAAGGTAGCATCCCCTTAAAAAGTGAAGTGATGCCGCAATAATAACTTGTTGGACTTCTCCAAGTAAATCCGATATGTGTTACCCGATACACAATATATCAACGTTACGGGCACCACTAGTATTAAATAAGTTTGGTTTTTGCTTTAAAGAAAGATCTTTGTGAGATATGCCTCTGACGATTCCTTTAACATATCAGGTCCCATATCAAATATTTTGTGGACCAGTAGACAGTTGTCTATATCGGATTTCTGATACATGTCAGAGACCTCATAATTCATTTTGTATCGGATGTATCGGATGTATCGGCTGATGATACACTCCTCCCTCTATAGTCTTTACAGGATATATATACCTTCCGATCACGATCCGACATTTAAGACTCACCGCACTAAACATAATTTAAAATCTGGGTCAAACTAAAACAATTGAAGTAAAATGTCATCAGTCTGTTCTTTATATTCTGGAATTTGTGAAGGCAGGAACCAGTGGCTGCCCTGCAGTTGGTCGAACAAAAACCACCTTCGACTCTCTTTCCGTCCTCCTCGGTGCTTTTCGATTAAGTTAAAACCAAAGGTGGCTGGTGGGTCGGTTCTCTATCATTTCTCAATCAAACGTGATCTCACACCAGATAGAAAGAAAAGCCATCAAAATCGCTTTCAAACCATGCATAGAGCTTTATAAGATTTGGTGATTTTACCGTCGCCACTTGATGCCCTGCTTTTCTAATCTTTACTCCGTCTTTCAAGATAAACTTGTTTTATCATGCGGGGGCATTTCTTGATTCCGAAATAGCTGTGAAATGTTCTCACTTGTTTGCATCAAGACTCAACACTGGGTCCAGTTCATAATAGTATCTTAATAACTGCATAAACATGCATAGTCAACATTCCACATAACGTACAGCTTACCACTCGCATGCTCGATCACCTATCTGTACAAGTAGGATTGGAAAAACAAAAAATCCCTCATTGCCGAGCTCCAACTTCTGAAAAATATAAAAGAAGTCTTAGCTGCTTCCATGCACTAACAGCACATCTGTGAAGCATGCACCAGTGGGTAGCTTTTTAAGTTACATAAAACACACACACAGCTATCTCCTCTTTTCTGTAACTTGGTTCTGAAATCACATCTACTAGTTCATTACCGCGGCTTCCGGGTGATAGCGAAGCATCTCTGACCACATCATCTCCCTGATTGTTTCCTCCCTAAGATCCTCCTCTACGTCAAGTTCTATTGAAACCTGGGCAGGAGAATCAGCATTGGGGTCATACAGAGGGGACATGTATGGGTGCATAAGTGCTTCTGTGACACTGATTCTCTTGGATGGATCAAATACAAGCATCTTCTGGAGGAGATCTATTGCCAGAGGGCTAGCGTTGGGATAGAGACGGACAAAGGGAGTCCCTGATGTGTAGGGTAGTGATTTGATGTACTTTCGGGCCTTGGGGTTGTCAATGAATTCCAGGTCGGACTCACGCATGCTTCCAAGTTTGCTTACAATTCGTTTGAGTTGGTCAACGCAATCATTGCCAGGGAAGATCGGTTCCCGGCCAAGGAGCTCGGCAAATATACAGCCGACTGACCAGACGTCGATAGAAGTTCCATAGTAGTCACAGCAGAGCAGAAGCTCAGGAGCCCGATACCAGCGTGTCACCACGTACTCGGTCATAAACTGTCCTTTGCCACTACTAGTGCGAGCTAACCCAAAATCACATATTTTGAGGTCACAATTGGCATTGACAAGGAGATTCCCAGGCTTCAGATCCCGGTGAAGGATGTTTGCAGAATGAAGATACTTCAAACCACGAAGCAACTGCAGGTCATACATTTTCATGCAGAGACTTTAGATAAAGCAGAATTAAAAGGAGATTTCTATCGATAATCAGATAATTACTGTACAAATATAAATAATGATTCGTCTAAAAATTAGAAAATTTTGGAATTTTCATAGAAAACATGGAGAGAGAAACAGACTTATAATAATACCAGATTCAGCAGTCTTACTGGCCACCTCAATCAGCATCAACTGGCAACATGGCTAGAAAAGCATTGTCTTGAAAATTTGGTCCACTCAGTGATACTAAGTTTAGTATTAACTTACTCAATTTGGTGCATCTAGCACCAAGTTTCATTATTCCAAAAAAAAATACATTTCTCTCACCATGTTAGCAGTTCCTTGATTGAGTAGGCAATTGATCACTCTATACTGTTGAATACTGATTTGTTATTTAAATATTTTCTCATATCTTAGGTTTAAGAACTACAGAGCACAAATTAACAATCTGTTTATACTAGATTTGCAAACTGACCATGGAATTAATTTTCAAAACATGCAAGACAACTTACAATGAAGGGAAAAAAGTGAAAACTCTTAAGAATTTAGTTGATTTCAAACAAGATAAGATAGTGGTCAAAGACATGAAGAGGTTTCTTGTTTGAAAAGGATAACACACGAGGATAGAGAGATCATGAAGGAGACAGATGAAAGAAGCAGAAAAACACCGAATTGATAATGACAATTCGAGTGTCCTGCTACAATAAACTTAAACAAGTTGCGCTTACACCATCATAAATGGTAGCATGAGATATAAATGGAATAATTAATGATCTCCCAACAACCCAATGCAAAGAAAAGAAAGAGATGAAATTGCGCATGACAGCTTGATTCTTTCTTAATCTCATGCACCTAAATATAGATAAAGGAATTTTCAGTTCGGAAGCTTTCAAAAGTCAGATCTCAGAAGCAGAAAACTAAAGAGGGCTAGCTAACGTTCCAACAAATCCACATACATATGTGTGCATACGAACAAGAGCAAAGTAGTATGAAATAATTAGCATTGTTTCTTTTGCTTTCATCTCAGTTAAATCCATGTAAAAAGGAACTGAGTTAGATAGCTGAATAGGAGCAAAAACAAAACAAAAAAAAAGATATGGCATAAAATCAGTTACGATAAATCATGAAGCCGTGGAAATATTTAGCAATGCATCATATCACACACATTTTTTGTCTTGTACATCAACAAAACACTGTGAAGACTTCCTTTTGTTTCAATTGTATAAAGAATTAAAATAACTATAAAAGCATCTAGAAGGAAAAAACAAAATCAACTTAAATGCAATTCCTTCTGAACAACAATACCTAAAGTACAAGTCTTAACTAGCAAAGTCAAAAATTTGAGAAGGTCTTACATGTTCTGTTAGAAAAAAAAACTAATTCCAGCATGTCACCAGGCCCACAGAGAAGCATATAATCCAACGAGAGAAACCTACTAGGTGGCACTGTGCAACAGATATGATTTAACTAGATGTAATGCAGGTAACATCAACTGAATAAACATGCTTGTGTTCAAAGTTACTGCATCAAATTTTCATATTAAATGTCCAACATGTCGGAAGTAGGAAATTATGACATCAATATACAAAATATTTAAGCAAATAAGTGTCAACAAAGGGTGATACTAGATTATTTTTAGAAGTGCAGGCTCATGCAGAGATCTCTACAAAGAAACAATGGTTGGACGTTACTGAATTCAAACATAAATTTTATTTGCTTTTATATGAATACCTAAGAAATGAGATGATCCACAAATTATATCTCCAGAAGCTAAAAAAATTACAGTAAATTGTCCAAACCGAAACCCAATAAAGATCAAAGTTTCAGTACGAAACATAAGGGTCAGTCCTCCCCCTTTTTCTAGTAGCATTTGGAGAGACGAGGAGGAAGTGAGGGGCACCTCTCCCTCCTCTCTCCCAGCATGGAGATGGGAAAGGAAGAAGTGGGCCTGAAATTTTTTTAATTAAGTACAATGACTATTATACCTTCCAAGTTTCATTGAACATATTTAGAATTTGTATTTGGTAATATGGCAAACTTGTGGCCGTACTTGGAATCAGGCCCAAACTTTAAGGCTGAATTTGCGAATTACCTTCACACTAAATTCCCAATAGGAATATCATTCAATTCATGTCGAGCCATTGATCCTCATCCTGTATTTCAAGATTAATTTTCAAATCTCAACATTACAATCTGAGCTAATCTGTCAAGCTTTTGATAAAAGTGCAGATACAAAACAATTTTCTCTACAGCAGAAACCCACTTCAGGTTGACAGGCCCTGTAGAAGTTATTTGGTGCATTTCTTTCAAAAATAGCAAGAATAAGATAAGGATGAACCAAATCATGAAACAGAGTAGCATTGCAACCTTCTTTAGATAGTAACTAATAATGGAAAAAAGAATACCTGAAAGAGGAAATACTGGCAGTGATCATTTGTAAGTGCTTGAGAAGATTTGATGATCTGATGCAGATCTGTATCCATGAGTTCATAAACAAGATACACATCATTGAAGCTGCTTCTGTGTGCAGGCATCATTATATCCTTCAAAGCAATGACATTCTCATGCCGGAGATCTCGAAGGAGTTTCAGTTCCCTAAGAGTTCTGAGTGCATCTACACGATTCTCAAAAGCATTCTGGATCTTCTTTATAGCAACTTTCTCATTTGTGTCTCTGTTTATAGAAGAACAAACAATTCCATAGGCTCCTTTACCGATGTGCTTAATTGGCACATACTTTGTATCAACCTCAAACAGAGTTTTCCCCATGGAGTAGTAATGCTTCCCTTGGATCCTAGTCCCATTTGGTGGATCAACCATAGTTGCCATGCTGCGGAAATGACAGAAACAAGTAGATGCTATTCATAATAAATTTTTTAACCTTCAAGAGCTACAGAAGTTTTGATTAAATATTAAGTTATTATACTGAGTAATTTGCGCCCATGGATTAAACAACAGAGCTACAGTTTTACATTAGACGGGATGAAGAAAGAAAAATTGATAGTGAAAGTGTACCGAGTCAAAGCGGAAGATAATCGATAGCGAAAGACAATTGAGCATATGCCAATAAAGAAAATCTCGAGTTAAATCCATGACACAGCCTAAAATGGATGCTGCAAGTTCAGAGGAAGGAAGTTAAAAAATAAGGTTCCCCCCTTCAGTGTTTTACATAAATTGTGGATTACAAGTTGAGTCGAAACTCCGTAGCAAAAATAGAGTTAGACCGGAGGCAGTAATTTACAAACAAGAGAATGCATATAAAACACCACAAATAATAAAAATTGTAAATTTAAAAACCCATTTTTACCTTTATCACTCCCAGCCTTAAAAAATTCGGATCTGAAGTCAGGCAAAGAGACGATCTCTAATGGAACAAAGGGAAGATTCTGCCAGCCTCGTCCTTCTCTTCTTAACTCTCGTCCTTTTCCGTTGAGCAACGGTTTCCAATTCCAACAATAACTCCGAAGCTCTTACCTTTTGGTTACTGCAACGTGTCCTCGTCAATCTCTAAACTTCAGAACTGGAGCATTGCAACAATAATTTCTAGTCAGAGATCATGAAAACACTTTATCTAGCTTTTCTCTCTCCGGTTTGGACGCTCTAATGCCCTCCGACATTCAGAAACTACCAAGCTTTTGCCAACATCTTGACCCAATCATTCCATCACTTACTGGTTCCAAAATTCACTGAATAAAATTAAACAAATCGAATCTCACAGTAATCCACCCGTCAAGTCTCACCTTCCTTGGCAACCCCTTGATCTTTCATCAATCTTTGAAAAATCACGCCAGATCTTCCCAGGTTTAAGTATCCGTCCTAAAACACACTAGGCCGAAAACGACATTTAAATTTTCTTCTCCTCCATTGAAGGATTACAGAAGGTCAAATAGACGAGCAATTCGAGACCCTGCGATTGGTCTTTAGAGATGAAAATTCACGGCTTAGCCTTCTCCGAGACCGTAGGGAAAGAGATTCCGCCTCTCGTCGTTAGCAGTAGGGAGAGAAATGAGAGGCGAGTTTGCCGCGGCGCGAAAGAAAAAATAGAACAAACCGATTCTCACTCGGGGAGTAAGAGGCGAGAACTATTATCCGAAACTAATTACCCCAGTTAGTCCCTTAATTAATTAAAATTATGTTATTTTTACTTTTTTAATATTTTTAGATATTTTTAAATTTTATAATTGTAAATGAATTCTTATTTATAATTCGGATAAATAATTTGATATTATAATTACTTGTTTTTTCAAATAAATTTTAAATCTCTGCGATCATGAAAATTATCTGATTGACCAACGGCGGAGATCTTCTGTCATTTTTTTTTAATTATAAATTTAGTAAAAATAAGTTACATATATATAAATAAAGTATTTTTTTTAAAAAAGGTGCAATGCTCACTTTGCTTTCTCTGCAATCGATCTCATTCCAATTTCCACGGCTGTCGAAAGCATTCTCTTATTCCCCAAATCGGGTCTTACCTGCAGATCCAAGCAAAGGCCATGCGGCGGCCATGACTGAGTGCAGGTACAGCAAAGGTGCTTCTCGGGCTGTTCAAAGAGGCTCTGTTTTCTGCTTTCTTCTCCTCTTTTCTCCTTCTACTCCAAGTAAAGAAAGATTAGCCAAGATGAAAAGGGAGGTCGTAGGTGAGATTAGCCAACGATCCACTACAGGACTCTCTCTATCACCACCAGTATTGATCGCCATTTTTGACTAAAAGAGAGATTTTGATACGAGAAAAGACTGGACGCTGGCTCTGGTATGAAGAATAAATGCTTGGAACATTTTACGGTTCCCTCCTATAATATATACTAATAACCCACATTACAAATTAAACAAATTTTGCTTAGAAGGATGGTTTAAAAAGAATATGTTTCATTGATTTTTTATGATGCTTTTAGATACAACCCGTCTGCTTTTTTATCATATGTTTCATACATGATATGCCTCTGTTGAAGTTGGTCGAGCTTCCTCCACTGGTTCATCTCATCTGAAACTCGGAGCAGTTAAAGAGCGTAGTTACTGATAATTGTCCCGAACTCGAAGGTGAAACCATGAAACTGTCCCTCTGCCATCTCTGTTACTCCCTTGAATAAAATAGTTGCCGAAAAATGTCCAGGCCAAGATAAGGTTGTCGGTCGCCGGTCGCCGGTTGCCAAAGTAAAGAGAAAAAATTGGGAAGCCGAAAAGCAGAGAGAAAGAGAGAGAGAGTGAGAGACAAAGAAGAAAGCTACCTTTATTTCGCGAACACTTGAGCAGAAGTCAGAGTAACCGGGTCCCAAGTGTCACTTCTTCGACTGAAAAGACGTTGTAAACGAAGAAATTGCAGTTGATCATCAATCGAAACCGTTGATTCAGTCCGGAAGCATTCAATTCCCAGGTGCGCGTCCACAGCTCCAGCAGCGAATTAACAGACCGGGAGAACCGTATCTCCATGGAGTGACATCACAGCATCAGTTGGTGAAAAAAGAGCTACTCCCTCAACTATTGACATTTGACACGACAACCACAGTGGCCTGAGGGCAAAGCTTAGAGAGGGAGCATGGACACAGTTAAATGGAGACGTAGGACAAGGGGGACCTTGACCGCTCCTGTAATCCGTCTCATTTACTGCTCTCTTCTTCTTCTTCTTCATCTTTCCGTTTTTAATTTCCCCTTTGTCGAAGCCCAGCCAAAAAGGAAAAACCGAGAATCTACCCTGCACCACACCAAATCCTACTGTAGATCTTACCACGCGTTCAGTAACTACAAAACACCCCCAGTCGCTCTTCCCATTCCAGCGCTTTGCAGTCTCTTTCCCCTCTGTTCCCTGGTTTTGTCTTTTGAGCCAACTCGAGCCATGTTTCCATCATCGGATATCCCAGATTGCTTCTACCCATTTCAGCCCACGCTCGTCTGCCCGAAACTTCCCACCCCGGAACACTCTCTCTATCTCTCCAACCTTGATGACCAGAAATTCCTCAGGTTCTCGATCAAATATCTTTATCTTTACAAGAAATCTGTCCCCGTCGACACCTTGAAATCTTCTCTCTCTCGAGTTCTCGTCGACTACTATCCATTGGCGGGGAGGTTGCGAACCAGCGAAGAAGACGATGAGAAGCTGCAGATTGACTGTAACGGACAAGGAGCCCTTTTTGCCGAAGCGTTCATTAATTTAAGCGCGGAAGAGTTTCTGCCACTTTTGAGTAAACCCAACCGGTCGTGGAGAAAATTACTCTACAGGGAAGAAAGTCAGAGCTTCCTGGATATCCCGCCTCTTGTTATTCAGGTCAGTTTAGGTTTCTGTTTATTTTGATCTTCTTTCTTCTCAGGTCATCACTCCACTGTGGTTTTATTCGATCGTCTGACTCCCTAAATTCCGAAAAGTGACGCATTTTCTTGCACTGATTCCTTTCCAATTTCTTCTCAGCTCCAAATGAAGATTATGTCTACGTTTGTACTGTGACCGTATTCTCACCATCAATTAGAAGAGATTAATCTGAGAAGCTAACTGTACCACATCTTAGGTGGTATTTATATACACTTTACCACAGAAAGTACTCCTAACCGAGGAGATAAGAAATCTTATCTCCTAAACTAAGGGAAGATAATCCATGTTTGTCTGTTTATCGGACTGATTCTCGTCATAAGGTTCTGCATCTCCTGTTGCTATCAAGAAAAAGACTTGAAAGTCATATTTCCTCGTCATTTTCAATAACGGATAACGGCCATGTAATATCTTCTGCTACTGTCTCCAAAATCCCGCCGTCGATCGCTTCTCACAGTCTGTGTCACTCCTGTTTAAATTTTGCTTGGTTTTTTTCTTCCTTCGCTTCGAAAGCAGAGACCGTCCATGGATCAGTGACATCTCTGAAGTGGAAAGCCGCTGAAATTATCCGCCGGAAGACGGCACTGTTTTTTCTTCCACATTATACAGGCAAAAGTCATAAAACATCTTTTTCTTTAACGGAAATTAAGCACGAAATGATTTGAACGACGATGTCCTTTTTTGGTATTTGACTGTTTCAGGTGACCCACCTCCGATGTGGGGCCTTGATCATTTGCATGGCGATCAACCACTGCCTGGCGGACGGCCTTGGTACGTGCCAGTTCCTCCATGCTTGGGCCCACATGACAACTAAACCCAGTAGCACAGCCCTGCCTGTGGGGCCCTTCCACTTCAGAGAGTTGTTAAGGCCGCTCAAATCTCCGAAAATAACCAAACAACATCCTGAATTTACCGTCTCCACCGTTGATCGTATTGTGGGCACTCTGGTGGACCCCACGACTCAGCATGTTGTCCCCACTTGTTTCACGTTCACTCCGTCGCAGATCCTGCAGATCAGGAAGCTATGTGTGCCGTCGAACAAGTGCACCTCCTTTGAAGCCCTGGCCTCGCACGTGTGGAGAGCTTGGGTCCGCTCGCTGGGCCCACCACCATCCCTGCGGGTCAAGCTTCTGTTCTCGGTCAACGTCCGGGGCAGGCTTCGACCGCAACTCCCCGCGGGCTACTACGGCAACGGCTTCGTCCTGGGATGCGCGGAGACGACGGCGAGGGAGCTGGCGAGGTCTAACGTGGGCCACGGGGTGGAGCGAGTGCAGGAGGCGAAGCGGGCCCTGAACGACGATTACGTTCGGTCGATGATCGACCTGCTAGAGGAGCGGCGGGCGAGGCCGGACCTGTCGGCGACTCTGGTCATCTCTCAGTGGGCGAAGCTAGGCCTGGAGGACGTAGATTTCGGGGAGGGGAAGCCCTTGCACATGGGTCCCCTCGCCAGCGAAATCTACTGCCTGTTCTTGCCGGTGGTGGGAAATCCGGAGGCGATCACCGTGCTGATGTCGGTACCGGAGAGGGTCGTGGAGAAGTTCGAGTGTTGTATGCGGGACTTCTCAGCAGAGAACGACAGAGGAGAGATGGAAAAAGGGGAGCAGGTGATCCATGGAGTGGTAAGGCTTGATGTGGAGAGATAAGGAGACACTGAAACGACCATTTAGGGTTCGAGTTGCACGTCACCATCTCCATAGACCACACCTTTCTGGGAGTCTTATTCCCACTCATATTGTGGGTAGCGAGGGAGGGCAGACCCTGTCCAGGATCAAATCACTCACTCTCCTCAAACTTTTTTCTTACAAGGATTTGAAATCTAAATTTAAAAGAGTCAAAGAAAGAGAGGAGGATATATTCCGTTCGTTTTCGACGTCGGAAATGATTATGCGGTGATTGTGATCTCCATTTAAAGATTGCCGGGTGACACCTGATTGTCTCCCATTTCTAGTTTCGACCAGCAGCACACTTGACACAGTAAACCAGTCTTCTTCCTCATAAAAGTGTTTTCCGTTTGTAAGTTTCTTTGTTGCGATTGAGGTGGCTCATGAACGAGACATCATTTTGTTTAATTGATGGTATCCCAGCATCTTATCCTCAAACCTCTTAAGACAGTAGGAGCATGCGTGCCCAGTCTTGGTAGGAAAGAGAGGACCATGTCCCCCCTTTATTGCTCCTTTAAGGTGCTGTTTGTCCCAATCTGATTATCTAGTAGGATGAAATTGTGTAATATCAAGATAACCCGATAAGAACCAAGCTAGGTTTGAGCCGAGATCGAGTTACTCACGAACCTGCTTGATTTGATCTCACCCCTAGTTGCTTTACACAAAAAAAGTGGTGCTTTGAGCCAAATTAAGCCCCACATGGTGCTTAGTGACTAGTGTCATAGGGATTTGGTGCATGAAATCCAAGCTCTCAAGGAGAGGAGAGGTTTACTCTCTCCTAATATTGATTAGTTATTTTTAAGAAATTATTGGTGTAATAAAATAGAATTAGCAACAAGTCAACTAATTGTTAAACCAAGTTAGCTCAATAACAATTGAATTTCATATAGCTATTCTAAATGATAAAATACAATTATTTTTTTGAGAATCATTAAAATAATTAGTAATTCGAAATGGATGATTATATTATCTAATTTTACTATAGACCTTTATTTTACACCAAGTGTTCAAATTTGAAAAAACAATCTCGATTGAAGAGAGCTCTTACTGTGAGAGACTCATCTTCCCTTCCTATCCTACAACTTTTGCAGGATAAACAAACAGGGCACTCCAGAAGAAATAACGGATCTGTCACCGAAGCAGATGGGTTTTCTTTGAGACATTTAGCAAGGTGGAAGATCCTTGGGAGGAGGTAAGACGGATTGCTCTGGTCCCTTTCCATCTTCTACCACAAAAGCCATCTTCAATCCCCACGACGTATGTAGTTCCAAGTGACAATGCATAAACCAGACACCTGGAAATGAAGCCATGAAAGAGATGCAGCCTAAGAAAGGTTATGTAATATGAGGAAGACAAACAAATTATGCCTCTATTGATCAATTTTTACCTGGATTGTCAGCCCTGAACCTAATCGCAGTCCAACCCCCAGTGGGAACTCCAACTGTATTTCTCTCTGGAGGATCAACCAAATTGTACTTGGCAGGATCTTTTGCTGGATCAAAGTTCCCAACTCCAGTTCCAACGACAAAGAAATTGTAACCATGGAGATGGAATGGATGAGCTTCGACAGTGAGAAGATTTGTGTCTTGAAGTACAAGCTCAATGGTCGAATTGAACGCAATCTTGCTGAGCCTGGTTCCCAATGATGTTCCAAGATTGGCCGTGAGCGGGGCTCCAGTGTAATTGAAAGTTGTAGGGGGTTGATCGGGGAAATCTGCTCTAAACACTCCCTTGATGTCGAAATAGTGAGCTTGCAGAAGTGCAATATGTGGCATGACGAAGGTGATATTATTGAGGGAAGCAGTGAGTCTAGTCTCGTTCAAGCAGGTGGGACATGGGTTACGTCCCAGACCAATGGTGTAGAACAGATGGCGATCAACAGTGAGAGGGACATTGGCAGGAAACTGTGGAGTGTTTACGCTTCGAAGCTTCTTGCTGTAACTCATGGTGAATTTTGTATCGTTGGGTGCAGGAAGCTGAGGAAAGACAGGAAGAACAGTGTTCGGAATGCCTTTATATTGAAGGATGGCAGTAGCGGTCCTGTTATCTACAGGTATAGGAGCATCCATGAATGGCCTTGCGGCCATGAAGTACCTACTCGGTGCCTTGTCTGCCTTTACTAAGACATTTGTGGTTTGGCCTGGAGCAATAAGTAGGGCTTGTGTGGTGAAGGGCTTCGTATAAACTGCATCGATCTCGACCACTGTCATGCTATGACCGGCAATGGCAAAGAAGAGCTCATCGTTGAGGGCAGCATTGATGATTCTCAACAAGTACGTCTTACCCGATTCAACCTCCATTGCGAACGTATCTGAAATCATGAAAAGGAAAAGATAAACCCTAACGAAGACTATTAGAGCTGTTATCAAGCTGCACTTACGTTTCTCCGAGCAGGGGAAGAGTGGCCCTGGTTTTCCGTTGATAGTGTGTGCGTCCGACATGGGAGGCGGCAAGCCAAGTTTGTCAGCCTTCTTCACCGCCTGCTCAACGTCGTTGTTCCACCACTCTCCTGTACGAAAGACATCGATGATCAACTGGGTTAGGAAATCGCGTTAGAGTAGCTAGCTATAATTTCAGAGAAACGAACCAAGAATTATATTGGCTTCTCTGTAGGGTTGAGGGAATGGGAAAGGAGCTCCTTGCTTGGGCATAATGACAATGACACCATATACTGTTGCCCTCAGCCACAAGATGTGAGCATGCCACCATAGCGTCCCCCTCTGCCCGGTGACATTAAAATCGTAAGTGTAGCTGCTTCCAGTCTTAATTGGACACTGCGTAATGTAAGCCGGTCCATCTGCCCATCCGTTTCTGAATTGCTTCAATCCATGCCTGCAAATTACATGCTCCTTTAATCTAAGTTTGAGCTCATATCCTGTTGTATAACCGCTGCTGCTCTACTTACCAATGGATGGACAAGTTATATTGAGCGTTATTGGTGACATTGACAAGAACTCTATCGCCTTCTCTGACATATATCGTCGGTCCAGGGAACATTCCATTCACAGTAACGATCGACTTCGCGTGGCATAACCGGCTGACATTCTTCACTTGTATCTGTTACCAGACAGAAGATGAAATCACTTTGAAGATAGAACAAATGGGCGAACCACAGATTATGAATTGATCAATAGCAAAATCACTCACATCAAACTTGTATTTTTTCACTGCCGCTTCAGCAAAAAACGGAGAAAACACAAGTAATTCCAAGAACAGAAGAAGACATCTCATGTAGAAACTGACTTCTCTTGCCATTTTCAGCAGCCGAAGGCTCCGTCGATTGTAGAAGCTGGTCTATGTATGATTGAATATGGAGCTGAAACGTGATAACTGTTATATATATAGGAAAGACGGGGATAGGATATGTTTCAGGTTGTTAAAAGGGAGTGGTGGGTGCAGTTTGATTTTGTAGAAAGTGTAAAGGAACTGTGGATCAAAGCTTGGAAGCAAGTACAACTGGGAATATAATATGATCTCAAAAGAGTAAAATGAAGGAAAATACGAAGGCATGTTTAAATTATCCAAAATATATGAGGACGAGAGGTCTGTTGGAACAACTTTTACTCGTTGTTCAAGGAGTTACTTTTAAGACAAGATGGATTTGGTGTGGCTTCGATAACGTATCCTCGCCTTGCTCTTTCTTATCCTGCTTCCATTACCTTGTTCACCTGTCAATGTCTGCAACTGCTGAGTTTGGCACATCCGAGGCAAATTCCTCGTCCAGTTACTATGTGAACATTATCACTACATAAGCAAAAGCGGACTTTTTTTTAGCGTAAGCGGCTTTCGCACCGCAATGAGGTTAGGCTCCAGAATCCGATGAAGCTAATAGCGGAAAGAAAGGCCTCATTATACTAAAAAACTCCCGAGCCTTCGTTCACTGGGGAAGAATGCGACCTTGTGGCTATCTACTGTAACCTTTGCGGTTCTCCCTGTGCCACTGAAAGAAAGGATGCTCCCAACGCTTAGTCAGCTAAGCAAAGCAAGCTTCCTGGCCTGGCACGTAAGCTTCAGGAGTGTGATCCCTAGGGGTCAGATGCAATTTTTAAATTTTTAAACATAAAATTAACAATTTTTTTATGTTTTAAAATCATAATAAAATATAATTTCTATAAAATATATATATATATATATATATATATATATATATATATATATATATAAATTATTAATCAAAATAAAATACCTCATAAAGTATAAAAATCATAGAAATATTATTATGGTGACATTGATCATTATTATGAGTTGATTTTCAAGATTCCGTGGAAAAAAAAACAAAGACATCATATTGGGGAGAAAACAAGAGGAAGAAAGAGGTTATGGATTTATATCCTAAACCTCCCCTTGAAGCTCAATTTATAAATGAATAAACTTTAATATTATAATTATGCTCCTGAAACTAAAACTAATTACATCAATGTTATCTTTATGAGATGATTCTTTATTAACCATCATACCACCATTGTGTGGGCCTTCCTTGGTCTGTGGTTTGAACCCATCGTCCACCTCTCTTAGATGTGTGAGCATTCATTGGTTGTGTGGGCTTGAGTCCATCTTCTAACTCAGTTAGATGTGTGAGCCTTCCTTGGTTGTGTGGGCTTGGACCCATCTTCTAACAATTATCATCACACAATTAATTAAATATTAAAAAATCAAATAAATTTAACAAACCCAATCCCCATCTTCGCAACCCTGACCACTCCCTGTCCCTATAAACTCCACTTAACCCGACCCAACCCAGCCCCATCTTTGTAAAACTGACTTAAACCCAACCATTCCTACCCTATCCCCATTTCGTCTCCGTGGATTTGGTTTGAAGAAACCCGTCCCTGACCCGAAAGTCAACAGGGTTTTTCCTTGCCCCGTCCTCAACGAGCAAAACCCGACTCACCCCTAGTTTTGTTTGTCTTGCATGCAGGAAGAAGCAGCTTGAGAGAAGTCTGAAGAGTAAAAGGATATAGAAAGAAGTACCAAAAATCGAGGAGGAAGATGCAACAAAAGATGCGGTTTATTGTAAATTAAAGTGCAACCAAGTATATTAGCATGACTTTGCAATTTTTAGGACTGGAACTAGGAGTGCAAGAAAATCCATAACATGGCTAGCATTTCTAAGTATTAATGCTTTTCTTGTCTGTTTGGTCTTAAATTCATCAAGGATCAACCAGTTTTTCTAAATTTTAAAGAATTATACTGTAATTATATATGACAAATATATAGCTTCTTAAATAAGATTCATGCCAAACCCTAATAATATATGGTGTTTATAAGATACAACAAAAATTAGGGACCATCTGTGTGACCATAAGAAAACAAAATGACACAAAATTCATTTTTTATTTGACTAATTTTTTCATGAGAAAATTTTCCTATTAGAAAAAATGCCTTTCAACCAGTTTTCTCATCTTTCTATTGTCATAAGAAACCATAGAAAAATTAGTTATATTGTTTGTGTTTACACTAAAAATGAAATATTTTTGAGTGCTTCTTGATTTATTCCTTTTTATAGTTTCCTAATGGAGCAATAGAAAATCGTTTTAAAATATTTTTAGCATTTTTTAAAGCCAAGAAAAACAAAGACAATTAAGCCAGAAATTTTCTCATTCCAAAAAATAGCTTAAATGCCAAAAATATTTGGTTAATAAAATTTTTTATGATCTTTTTTTCCTACACTTCCCAGTTAGTAACAAAAACACCCTTAGATTACTTTAAACTTTAAGATGTTTTCAATGATTCAATGTAAATATGTTTTCATGCAACTTACACTACAAAAAAATGGGCATTTGTCAACGAATTTTTTCACATTGTGAGTATCGCCTCCATGTTACTAGAAGTAATAACATTGAACATCACCTTATTTTTTAAATTCAATGGATGGTTAGATTGATAAAACCATAATTGTGAGAGGTCCTTATCTTCTCTAAAAATGAGAGGAAGAGTTGAAAGAGAGAGGTTAAGAGGGTTAAAATAAGAGAGAAGAGTGAAGTAGAGGAAGAGAAGGAGATAGAGAGAGATCTAGAGGGAAAAAAGAAAAAAAGGGAGAGGTGCTAGGCACAAATTTGAGAGGGGAATAAGAGATTTAGAAAAAAATTACTAATTTATTCTTTCAACCAACACCCCTATTTATGGCATTACTCGAGAAACTCGTTAATCAACTAGGACTACATAATTCAAAGAGACATTCTAGGAAATTGAAAGGATTACATCAATCTAGGAAAGATTCTAGGATCTAATCTAATATAATCTAATTAAAGATTACATAATTAAAGATAAAGTTAATCTAGTAGGATCTTATCTTATAAAAAAAATGAGAAATTTTCCATTTGCCCCCCTCATACCGCATTTTCCCTTTTTGCCCTCATGACCCACATCTGCTTCTTTATTGGAGGTGGCTCCACTTTCGATTTTGTAGTGGCACCACTTTCTATTTCTCTTCATTAATTTATATCTTCTTCTTTTTCTCCTCTTCCTCTTTTATTCTTCTTCTTATCTTCTTCTTAGAGGGTAATTTTGGGTATCTATTATTCCACCCCTCTTGAGTATCAACCTTGTCCTCAAGGTTGAAAGTCGAGGCATTGTAGACAAATTTCATCTCAAGTGTCCCACCCTAGAATTTCTAGAAAATAAAATTTAATTACCATTTTTACCCTTAAGTGGCGCCCCTTAGATTTAAAAAAAATAAATGGCCCTCAAATTACAATTTGCACCCTCCCCTGACTTGGTACATGTGTACATTTACATAGATTTGGTTTTTATCAGAGGAGGGGTCGGAGGACCTTCTCCCCTAGGGGTAACATCGAATCAAGTCGAGCTCGAACCTACCTATGTTCAAGTTGGACTTGATTTAAATATTTTGAACTTGAGTTCAAGTCGAGCCTAGCCTCGAGCCTAAAATTTTAATCGAGCTCCAGCCCAATAATTTTAACCGAGTTCGAGTTCAAGCCGAGTTTGAGCTCCAACCTACATTTAGAACTTTGCATAAAATACAAGTAAAATAAATTGTATATAAAATTATGCATACATTTTACATAAAATTGGGCATAACTTCTTTATATTAACCCTATATAAAATTATCTATACACTGTGCAAAAAATTATTCATAAAAGCTGCATAATTATGCATAATATTTATTCAATAATCAAACAAAAAAACATTCATTTGAAAAGCAACGCTAGTTTTGTCCATTTTTACTCAATCAGATTGTTCTGATTCAATGACTAAAAAACCAAATCATCGAGAGAGAAAAAGTTTAAGAAAACTGGTTTTTGGATGACTTAATCGCATATAAGTTTTTGTTTTTTCTTTGGATCATGTTATGATAGTATTTATAATAAAAAAATCGCACGTGTGAATTTCGCTCGTGAGAGTTCGAAGAGGAAGAAATCAAAGACTGAGAGTAAGAAATGGAAGAGGAATAATGAAAAATAAGAAAAGCAAAATTGATCTCCCCCCACCCCAAATCCCCATTTTCACTTCTGATTCCCGAAAAGTCAAGAACGAAAGAGGAAGAAGTCTCAAACTTGAAGAGTCGAAGATGCACCTCTCGCCTCTGCGTTCAGGCCCTTGCTAAGTTAACGAGCCAAACCATAGTTCAATTGAGCTCAACTCGTTAACCTAAACGAGCTTGGTCTAGATCTCGAACTTGGTTTAAAATCCAGATAAAGTCGAGCCGCTTGTGAACCGGCTCGATTCGATGCCACCCCTCTCCCCCATTCTTTTTGTGTGACGAGCCTCCCTTTGTTTTGTGGGCAAAAGGGGTAACATCCTCCCTCCCTCCCTCTTTCGTTTGAAATGAAAACGAGGGATGTTTCCCTTCCTTCTCACTTTTACCTAGGGATGGGCTTGGGTCGGGTCAAGGATAGGTTTCCCAAAACTAGCACCCAATCTTGAACCTCGACTCTGAACCCCAACTTTGAACCCCCGAACCCGACCACAAAACCAAAACCCAAAAAAAACTCAAAACGAGTTGGTTTCTCAAATCCATCCACACCCCGTTCCCCTCTGCTTCAACCACGTTTCTTCCCCATCCCCGCCTTGACTCCACATTCTTGATCAAGGCCCATCCCTGTCGGACCCACAAGATAATGGTCCATTAAAAATCTTATTAATCTCTAAAAATTACAAAAATCTCTATGCTCTACAAAAACCCTATAACGACTTTATATACCTAGACCCATCAGCTCATATCGTGCGCTTAGGGTTTCTTATCAACAGCTTGCTTTCCCCGACTGTCGCAGCCGTTTTTAAGTGTCTCCCTTGCTGTGTGGAGCGAGAGCGTGTGGAGCGAGAGCGTGCAGAGACGAGCGCACCAACAAATAAGAGCAGGTACTTCCTACGCTTCTCCCTCTTTTGCTTCCAAATTTGCTGTTCTTGATAATTTATTTTCTGTTCTACTTTTAGCTTCTTCTTTTCTTCTTTTTTTCTAATCTGCAAGTTAATTTCATATCTTGCTTCTGAATTTCTCTTCTTATTGTTATGTTTTGATGCCATATTGGAAAATAGGCGTTTGCGGTACTAAAAGAAAGGCTGTTGGATCACATAGATTCTCATCTTCGTTTTCATTCCTTTAACTAATCCTTTTTACTTTTGCTTTTTTTTTTCTTCTTCGATTTTTTTATAACTGAGCTGAATATTTGACTTTCGTGGTCATTAGATTTATTCGTAGCACTATATTGGGAGGAGTATTTGCAAAATGGCTCTGGTAAGTTTTATCTCCTTTTTACAATTTATTCCTTGCCCGTCAATTATTCGTCTAGGAGATTCTGAGAAACCCTTATGTTCAGTAGTATAGATATTTGTAGATCTGAACTTCGGTAGAGGAGCTCGTGGAAGAAAAGATTTAACTTTTTTGTTCCCTTTAAAAGACATACTTTTTTATGCTCGACAGATTTTGGTATTGAAATTAGGTTAAGGAATCACGACCTCTGAATGGAACCAAGCGTATAGTCTGTGTCAGTACTCTGTCTGTTTCAATCAAATATTCAATACTTGAGCTAATATGACAACTAGAATAGCAGAAATGAAATATTATTTTGGTTTTTATTCAACAGTTTTTATCCTTCAATATTTTAGCTAAATGTGGGTAACTAAACTTGCGATCTGCAACTTCCACGTGTGTTATCATGAAGTCATTCTGAGCATTAGTTGGGAGAATTTAGCTTAAGTAACACACCGGAAGGAAAATTAATCATTGAGTGGATCATAGTGCAACACAATTTAGTAGGAGTTTTATGAGTAACTGATGCATATGTACCCATTATCAGCTTTGTAAAGGAGCAATGGTTCTTTTGTTCTGAAAAAATGATCTTTGCTTAGTAGACTATCTTATGTTGTTTGCCTACTGGAAGCTTTTTGTCACGTAAGATTGTGACTTATCCTCTGTTGTGTAGGTTTTGCACGCACATAATACAAACAAGAATGCACTGAAGACCCTCATTACTGCACAATATGTTGGTGTGCAAGTTAAGCTTGCTGATGACTTTGAGATGGGAGTCTCAAATAAAACTCCTGAATTCATTAAGATGAATCCAATTGGGAAGGTGACACCCTCTCTCTCTCTCTCTCTCACACACACACACACACACGTCATCTGTGTGGCTACATGTTTGTTAAAATTGCACATGCATGTGTGGGTTTGTATTGAAGAATATCTGGATATGAACATCTATGTATGCAAGCTCACATTCCTATCTCCCATGTTCTTTAACTTGTTTGTTTCTTTGTCCTCTCTTAGATCCCAGTACTGACAACACCTGATGGTCCCATTTTTGAAAGCAATGCAATTGCACGTTATGGTAAGAAAATGTATCTGCTACTTTATCCATGTTTTACTGAATTTGATTAATTCGGACCAATTGACTTTCTATATTTCCTTTTACCATAAGAGGAAACAGTTTAGGTCCCTTAAAAAGCAATTTTTTTTTCTTACATGCATTATCAAAATACTTGACTTATTAGTCTTTTATAATGTAGTGTAGTATGCAAAGTAGTAATATTTGACCTAATGGATGTGAACTGTGTCCATCATGTCCAATGAGATCTGTACCTATAATTTTTTTGAACTGTTTTGGACAGAGATTATATGCAGTTTTCAAGTTTTGAATTTTTTCAAAACTGTTGCCATTTCTGTTGCAGTGTATCTTTTGCTTATCTCGTTCCATATTCTGTTGCAGTTGCTCGCTTAAAGGGAGACGGAAACCTCTATGGTTCTTCCTTATATGAATATGTAAGTAATCATGGCAACGGGAATGGACTCTCCATAAACCATTTGAAATTATCTTATGTCCGGTGTGTTCCTCACCCATCTTTTTTTACATTCCAGGCTCAAATTGAGCAATGGATTGATTTTGCCTCACTTGAAGTGGATCCAAATATTTCGGGCTGGTTTTACCCACGGATAGGAATCCGTGTCTATCTTCCACCTGTTAGTTACTTACTCAAACTTTTGTTTAGTGAATTTGTTCCCTGCACTTCTCTGACCCTATATCATATTTTTTATCTCTTTTTTGTTTGATGAAGGCTGAGGAAGCATGCATTTCTGCTCTGAAAAGATCATTTGATGCACTAAGCACTCACCTTGCCTCACACACGTATCTAGTCGGACATGGTGTTACACTTGCTGACATCATTTTGACATGTAACCTATACATTGGCTTTACCAAAGTTCTGACAAAGAGCTTCACTTCAGAATTTCCTCATGTTGAGAGATATTTCTGGACTATGGTAAACCAACCGAATTTTAAAAAGGTTCTAGGGGAAGTCAAGCAAGCTGAAACTGTTCCTCCAGTTCAGTCAAAGAAACCAGCTCCAGCTAAAGAGCCAAAAACCAAAGAGGCTCCTAAGAAGGAAGTGAAAAAGGAAGTTGCAAAGCCAAAACCAAAAGAGCAGGAAGTTGCTGAGGAAGAAGAGGCACCAAAGCCAAAGCCTAAAAATCCTCTTGATCTCCTTCCTCCAAGTAAAATGGTTCTTGATGATTGGAAACGGCTCTACTCAAACACAAAGACCAATTTCAGAGAAGTTGCTATCAAAGGTACTACAGCTCTCTGTGTTTTTTTTGTAATTTTTTCCGTTATATGTTATTCCACTGAGTAATTTGTGATTGCATGCATAATCTGTACCTAGATTTTTATCTTTTTTTAATTATTATTGTGGTAGGGATCACGTTTAGGAAAACTAAATTATCAGAGAGACAAAAAGGCTTTCACATACCAATGTACGATTTATTATTTAATAGTAGGGAGTGAGTTATCACGTAATTGATACCAAGACTTTCAAATCTGTTTTTCTTTTCATTTATTTTGTCCATCTTGTTGTTGTGTTGTGTTTTGAAGAAATGAGGGGGTATTATAAGGTGAGCTTTTGGGTTCAAGTCCAACTGGTGTATCTTAGTAAATGTTCTTAAGCCCTTGGCAACATTGTAAACAGAAATTTTTTTACAACCATGTATTCTTTTCTGTGCAAAATTTTTAAAACAGCATAGCAGTAAACTTTTATGTAAGCATCCTGGGGTGGCTTTTGTGGGTAAATACCATTTGAGTTAACTTAGTTTATACCTGTAAACTGCTTAGGGATGGCCCAGCCCAGTTTGTATTGTCCTTCCTGCTTGCGTGAAACTCGTATCACTTATCTAGCTAATGCTTCTGATGTTTGTTGAGTCAGAAATTTTATGCCCATGTTCTCATTTTTTAAAGTCTTCCAATAAATGCAGGTTTTTGGGACATGTTCGACCCTGAGGGGTATTCTCTCTGGTTCTGCAATTACAAGTATAATGAAGAAAACAATGTTTCTTTTGTTACACTTAATAAAGTGACTGGGTTTCTCCAACGTATGGACCTGGTTCGGAAATATGCCTTTGGAAAGATGCTTATTATTGGAGAACAGCCACCATACAAAGTAAAAGGTCTGTGGCTTTTCCGAGGGCCGGAAATCCCCCAGTTTGTGTTGGATGAATGTTATGACATGGAGCTGTATGATTGGAGGAAGGTTGACCTTAGCGACGAAGAACAAAAGGAGCGCGTTAATGCGATGATTGAAGACCAAGAGCCATTTGAAGGAGAGCCATTGTTGGATGCCAAATGTTTCAAGTGAGCAGGTGTCCGAGACTTGGGTGTCTTTTTTGTTTTTACTTGATTCTGTTTAATGAACTCCTTATAGTTCTTTGCGGCATAATTATTATTGCTTCTCATATGAGGGAACAGTCGTTAGTGTTTTGTTCACACTTCAGTGGTTGTAAGTTTTTTTTTTTTTTGCCCTTTTTCCTACTTCAAATCTAATTTGTTTTTGGTCTTCCTTATAGTTTTTGTAAGCTTTGTTGGTTTCAGTTGCAGGAATTAAAACTTATTTTCTACAATCTACTTATGATATTTTTTTTATATGTGTACCTTATATAATTGGTATTTACTTAGCAGATTAACCCACCCGTAAATAGAACTGGGGTCTGAGATTACACACATAATTCAGACGCCGTACTTATACTAGGTACAAAAGCTTAGCGTGACTGGCACACGCCTCGGTTGTCCACGTTCCGCGTCATTTTACCGGTTACGTTCACCCCATGCCGTCAAAGCGCGCGCCACTTTACTCGTGAGATTTCTCGTTGCAGGAAAGGAGAGGAGAAGCAATGGCGATTGGCCTTTTCCGCAGGATCCCGACGCAGACCGTTTCGAATCACCTGCTCCAGTGCCGAGCTCATGCCTCCGCATCCGCCACCACCACAGCGGCGGCCGCGAATCCCAAAACTTTCTCCATCTACCGCTGGAATCCGGACAATCCGACGAAGCCCCAGCTTCATGACTACGAGATTGATCTGTCCTCTTGCGGACCTATGATTCTCGATGCCCTCATCAAGATCAAGAATGAGATCGACCCTTCTCTCACCTTCCGCCGTTCTTGTCGAGAGGGCATCTGCGGGTCCTGCGCCATGAACATCAATGGCTGCAACGGCCTAGCCTGCCTCACGAAAATCGACAAGACCTCCTCCCCTCCCACCATGATCACTCCCCTGCCACACATGTTTGTCATCAAGGATCTGGTTGTCGACATGACCAATTTCTACAACCAGTACAAGAGCATTGAGCCGTGGCTGAAGCGGAAGAGCCCTCCGTCGGAGCCTGGCAAGGAGATTCCTCAGACAAAGAAGGATAGGGCCAAATTGGATGGTATGTATGAATGCATTTTATGCGCCTGCTGTAGTACTTCATGCCCGAGTTATTGGTGGAACTCTGAGTCGTATCTGGGACCTGCTGCTCTATTGCACGCTCACAGGTGAGTCTCGATTTCGCGACTTATCAGTCTTTTCAGGGCCTCTATGAAAGAATTGTCGGTTGCCCAATTGTGTCTCGTGATTTTTTCGATCGTGCACCTTAAATTCTTATACGCCGAATCTGACCAATATGCTGTTTGTTGGCATGTTTCTTGTTTTATCATTTTTTCCTAGCTGAAATGGATACTTCATATATAAAAACTAGTTGATCGTAAACAAAGAGAAAGACTTGACAAGCTAAAAAATATCCATTTAAATGATTCTGAAGTTGCCTACTTGCTGATAGTGAAACTTTTGCCTATATCATAATCTTCTGGAAGCTTTGATATCTTTCAGACGCAATATACATCTCGTGTAATCAGATGATGGTCATAATTTTGCATGATCTCAGCATTTGGGGTTTATGCACGTAGTGTTACTTCAAGTATTGGTATCTTATGCAAGGGAAAATGCAAATTAGGTATTTGTTTGAAGCTTTCTCAACTTGAATGTGTTGATATCTCAGTGAGTACCTATATCATTGCATTGTCTGATAAATTGGTTGTCTTTGTATTCAATTTCATTACGGCAATAAATTCATGTTGGACTCTAAGTAGTATACTTAATGGTCTTGAGAAATATATCCCCTTTTTTTATATCTCAGTGAGTACCTAATGTCATTGCATTGTCTAATAAATTGGTTGTCTTTGTAATCGATCTCATTATGGCTTAAAATTGTGATATATTCATGTCAGTTGTGGCTATAAATTTCATTTTGTACCCCAAGTAGTATACTTGATGGTCTTGAGAAATATATCCTTTTTTTTTTCATTCAATGACTGTTAAGTTTTAGGATTCCTAAGAGCATGAAGCACGGTCCTCAAATGTTACTTCAACTGAGTCAACTTTTCTTTTTATTCTGCTTCAATTTTGTTGTCTTCCAAAGAGTTGACCCTCTATATAATTGATCTCATTATGGCTTAAAATTGTGATATTCATGTCAGTTGTGGCTATAAATTCATTTTGGACTCCAAGTAGTATACTTGATGGTCTTGAGAAATATATCCCTTTTTTTCATTCAACGACTGTTAAGTTCTAGGATTCCTAAGAGCATGAAGCACAGTCCTCAAATGTTACTTCAACTGAGTCAACTTTTCTTTTTATTCTACTTCATTTTTGTTGTCTTCCAAAGAGTTGACCCTCTATATAATTGTATCCTCTCTTATACAACTTAGAGTAATAGTCTGTCTAAAGCTCTTTCAAAACACTCTTCCTTGTATCACGGCATGTTTAGTGAATCTCCTCTTTCACTATTTTTGTCCTTGATATTCTATTTTACTAGCTACCTTCTTCTTCTGATAAGATTCCAGGTAATTGGGTTGCTGTCTTCGAGTGACCATATTTCTTAATTGTGATCATTAGAAAAGTAGTTAAATTGCTATTTGTGTTTATTTTGTTTGTCTCTGCCATGTATTTTGTTATTAATTTGATTCGAAAGAGTATTGGTTGTTCTACATTTTACCTCCCTTGTGAACTGTACATGTTTTGGGTTAATCAGAAAAGAATTCTGTTTTCTGGTTCTCTTTCTCTCCTCATTCATTGCCTTCAAGTGTATGACTAGCATCCTTTTGCTGTGAGAACCAGCAATACATTTAGGAAGGAGGCCTAACAATGACAGATTGAAGCCTCACTCCTTCTTTAGTTAAGGAGATTGACATGATTTGCTGATTTTTTTAAAATGGGACCAATTGGTTTCAATGTCGTACAAGCGCTTTTGGATCTCATGAAAAGTAAAGCAGTGTATCCAAGGAGGCTAAGCATTGAGGCTCAGCATTGCCCATACACAAATGATATTCCACTACAACTTAAATATCTGTCAACAGCAAGAGGATCTCGAAATCTTCTGTGGTAAATCTTTAGACCGCTTAGCAAAGCATGGACCTCAGCTTTTGTAGAGTCCAAGATGCTTAAGGGGCATCATAAATATGAATAATATAGCCATTATGGTGGTGAAAAATCCCACCGAAGCCAGCATTCCCTTGATTCCCCAAGGAACACCAGGCAACAGCAGAATGAGGTTTAGGCACTGAGAGATTTGCAACTAGCCTCCAATTACTGAAAATCTGATCCCCATTGAGGTCTGAATTCATCAAGGGAGCAAGCCAGCCAATATCCATATTAATAATACTGTTAATAATCATGTCAACAGCAAAAGATTGCTATCTGTAATGATGTTGATTCTCTCAAGCCACATCTTCTAAGGAATGTAGGGAAGGCAGGAATCCAGCGCAGCTTACATGGCTGAGGCAACTTCAGATATGATACTTGGTCAATAAACTCTTTATATGTGTCAGGTAAAGAGAGCTGCAAATTGAATTTATGCAGAAATGCTGGCCATACCCTCCAAGAAAATTCACAACGTAATAGAAGCTTGAACAATCGTTAGGTTTTCTTTTCAGGAATATATTTAGTTTGCCTGGGAGTCAGGATCATGCACTTTAAGAACTCAACAAACTTATGTGTTTCCGACATTTTTTTACATTGGAGAATCTTGCTTGAAAATGTTTCATTTGTCATCATTCCTGCTTTAGATGTTTGTTTTTCTGGAAAGTCTTCAACTTCTTGCTAGTTCTCTGAAGTTACTGAAAAATGCAATACCTAGCGTAAGAGAAGGCATGGATGGATTGCTGGCTGGTGGGTCTTGGGCTGCATGTTGAGTTGCTGGTGTTTATGTTTTGAAATCCTTTTTGACTTAGCATTTCATCCTGTGATCTGTCCTTTACTGGATATGGTTCACTGATAGAATGTTAGGGTTATTTTAAACAGTTCTTTCTTAATTAGCTTAGTAGGTAGATTAGTTTCTGTTTCGTGTTATTGCTGTGACCAAGTAAAATTGTCTAATTGCATTTTAGTTGCTCAGTCTTTGCATTTCTGCGGCATCTATTTTTCACATGGCTTGTTGAACTTGCAAAAGCAAATGGACCTTAGGCTATCTCTTCTTATAAGTTCGTGTGAGATCATGTACATTTTTTCTGTTTTTTTTTCCATGAAAGTCAGTCTTTTAAGTGTTTGAAATCCAATCCATTGGATTTAGTGAAGAAATCAGAGACCCTCAAATTCTGGGATTGTCTAATTCAGATTTCACAGGGCAATCTGTAAGGCATTCTTTATCATGTATTAAAAAGTGGACGCCAATATGTTCCAATCTCGAACTATATTATATAGGATGAGATTCAAATTACTTTAGATTTTTTTATGGTTTACTGTGAATTCTCTGAATGTACCATGATGCTTCCATGAAATTGGCTTTAAAGAAAACCAGAGATTACACGGTAGGCAGCTTTTCCTTTTGGGCTTTGAAATAGCCTATCAGGCAAATATAACTCAGGAATTTCACATTTTGAATTCTGAAAGCTATGTCCTTGTATATTTACCCCTGCAATTTGTGCTTCAGTAATGATTAATTCATCGTAATTGGCATGTGCAGGTGGATACAGGATAGTCGTGATGAATACACAAAGGAACGACTAGATGCAATATGTGACGAATTCAAGTTGTATCGCTGCCATACAATCCTGAACTGTGCTCGTGCCTGCCCCAAAGGATTGAACCCAGGAATGCAAATTCAATCCATAAAAGCCCTCCAGCTTTCCAAGGGTGGGCTTTAGTTAGCTTCTCCATGTGGCTTTCAGTTTCTCAAATTTAATATAAGGTTGATTCAAGAAAAGCAGATCCAGCCTATAGAAGAAGCCCTTCAGCTACCCAAGGCTTGACGTCAATCTGACACTCCTGCTGCTACTCAATTTTACTTTGAACCAATAACAATGGATCTGCACTTGATGTGCTCATTTTTCTTACTCTTTGTTTTTGTACTTTAATATGGCGCTTCCTGTATTTCTCCAAAGCTTCTACTCTTGATAAATATTAAGATCTACCGATGCACTTTGGGCTATTTAAAACATTTTCTGGATGATTTGGGGTGTAGGGCGCCGTACATCTATCTCAGCAACAGTGACAACTAGTCCAGAATCTTCTCCATTATGATCTGTCATGGTTAAAAGTAGAAACCAAAGACCTTTTTCCATGCAGTTTCTATAAGATGAGAGGAGGAGCAACAGAAATCAACGGGTTCTTAGCTCTGGGCATATCGATTTTAACAAGCTGTTTAGGAGCTATCTCCCCGACTGGTTCTTCGCTCTGGTCACTGAAATGAAGTGGCCTTCTAAAAACTAGTTGACTTGTATTAGAGACAACTAGTTCTAATTCTCACTCCGATCGCCATTATTGCTCAGTGATAGAGCGTGAAAGTTCGCAGTTCGATCCTGAGTGATGGCATCTTCTTCACTATGAGGGGATCCTCCGTACTACCTACCATTACTTCATACAACCTTCTGAACGAGAGGAACTATTTTTAACTGTTGTACGTTTCTGGGTCCATTGCACCAGCCAGCCAAGCTCTTCTTTTCATTCACCAGCCTTTGAAAAAGTGATTGATTGTAGCTCAGATGGCCGTCTTCTCCACGACAGCTCACATGTTCGTGTTTCCTCCATTCCCCGTTTCAGAATCCTTCAAACAAAACATTGATTAATCATCATCCATGCCCTTTCAATTAAGAAAAATGTGCTCCAAAGCATATATTCTCTTTCAGATCCTTTGTCTTCTTCTATAACACCTTTACAATGTAAACTATTAACCTCCTTTTTAGGTCTAGGCATCTGCGTACTTTTTTTTTTTTCCCTTCCGCGGCAGTATTTGATCTATTTGATGTGTGATTTTTATATGGAGAAAAATAAACGATCAAACGAATATCATTTAAACTAATGCTGCTTTACAGTATATATATATATATTAATCTAAGTCTGTAATCATCTCTGGCCTATACATGTACTCAAGAGTTGCAAACTTTAAAAATCCAGATATGAAGACAAAGGAGATCATCTTTTGTATGAAGAAACGGATGTTTCAGGTTAGAACCTTCTCATTCTTCCATTAATTGAGTTTAGAAACTCATCTTCCAAACTCAAAATTATAGGTTTTCAAATTAAACTAAAAAAATAAAAGCTACATGTTATTTTATTGCAATTGGATCAAAAGCAATACCGAAGGTTGCTCTGGCTTCTGAGAACCTGTGTTCCATCTTTTTTTTTGGCTTTTTGTTGCAGGAAAATAAACCTACTGCAGGTTGCTATTCAAACTTGGAAGTGCACCCACCTTGGCAAAAGTCCTGCTGCTGTCCAAATGACATGTAAAGGTCACCCATCAATTTCAATTACAGTTGATCAAATGGCTAGGGTTTTGTAAATCTGTAAGAGCTTTGGACCTTGGTCAATCTTTGTTGAAAGTTTGAGATCATTAAAAAGGTTTAGCTCTGAAGGGTCCTACAGTTTGCTACTTGTCCAATGAAAAGTATTTCATATAGTGTCACCTGTCATCAGGTTAATGTCTACTATGTTAATGGATTTAGGCATCACCTCCAAGACAAGGCAGGGTTCCTTGAGTGGGATTCCATGCTCGAAACTGGAAGATGAAATATATCAATACTGTTCCTCCTTTCAGTGCTTTGTCTTCGTCTAAATTCTTTTTTTACCCTCAAACACTTTAGACTTACTTTTTAAAGGAGCCCAGAGATGTGATATGTCTGATCTACTAAGATTTTCCAGTGCAATTTTTTTGCAGCTTACCAGTTTAGGATTGCTATTAGATTTTGCAGCTTTATCCCTTTTGAGTTGTTTCTTCTATCTAATTAAAGCTTCTTTCCTCCAATATTCATCACATACAGAAAGCTCTGAGTTCCTTTTCTACCTTTCAAGATCTTGGGGGCAGTGGGAGGGGGAGGAGTTGTTGATTTGTTCTTGAAAACAGATATTTTACTCAGTGATTTTAGATGTAAACCACAGAGAAATCTTTTGGAGTACAATTATTATCTGTCTGGGAATGATTTCTCAACCTTTCTTGTTATTGGAGAAACTTTTTACTAAGAAGAAGATTCCAAGAGTACAACCTTATGAAAGTTTAACTGTTGACTGTATTTTCCACTTGAGTTCCAAGGACAAATCTACGTACAAATTACTGAATGTTTCATCTCCTCTCTGTCCATTAATGTTTGCTTCTCTCATCTTTATTAAACACAATATTACACCAATCACCAAGAGACGCATATCCTAAAAGAAATCGAAGTTAAGAAAGATAAGAAATAATTGAGTAAAAAACAGGTTAATCAGGTTGCTGTCACTAATTGGATGAGCATTTGACCACTGGTTGACCAACTATATCTTTAGAAAAGGGAAGATGATGTATTCATGCTGATGTTGATGGAGGTAAAGCTCTTAATGATAGCCAATGCTTTTAGGGAGTCGTTTGATTTTTTTTTATTTTTTTTTCAGCTTTGTTTTATAAGGCTCAGGTATAAGGGATCCAACAAGGATACCATTTTGCAGACCATGAGAGTAGGCTACCACTTTGCCTAGGCCTTGTTTACTTTCTACAATCTGCTTCCTCCTTTGTTAATGCCAGAACATCTAATCTTTTCTCCTGATTTTCTTTCTGCACTAGATTCCAACTCACAAGTTGTGGCTGCCCTTGTGCCCTTGATTTTATGAGTAAACCTATTACTATGAGCTCCATGTTTGTCAGTTGTGTCTTGTTTCATTGTTAAGAGAAGTTGCTTAGGTTTTCGATTAAAATGTAGAGCATTGCCCCTTGACCCTATCTAAAGGGGAGAGAGTGCAAAGGTGTGAAGGATATCCCGCCATAACATAAGTCCGAAGACCAGGCTTCCATTACCAGAATCAGAGGCGGAAAAACCCGATAACCGTTGTAAATTTTCTGTATAAATTCAATGTAAACTCTCACCATCAATTCATGATAATTACAAAGATTATGATACAAGAGTAGACTAGCGGTCTAGCTTGGAAACCCAAAGCTTTTCTAATGATTGGAGAACACTTTGGTTGTAAAAAATGCATTTTCAAAGGCAAAAGAGATGCTATCAGTCACCCCTCCCCCAGCATAAGACATACCCCATCATATACAAGGATAATGGAGCTCATAAAAAATAACTCCATTATCTTGACTTACTTCATTCTTTCCTTTTTCTTTTTGTTTAATTAACTATCAGAGCCTTCATCAGTGATATTAGATGACCTTGAGATTTAACAATGATTGACTACCATAGTATCATGTATTAGCAGCAAAAACCTGTAGAATTATTGGTGTGTTTTGGTATTATGAAGGGCCACCAGGGCGAGTCCAGACAAAGGGCCAGCACTAAGAGGACCAAAATGAGGCAAAAGAGCCTAATTTAGAAAGAAGCACTAAACCAAAAGAAAGAGGGTTTGAGGCGAGAGTGACTGTAAGCAAGAAATACGAAAAGGGAGTAGGACCCAATGAAGGAGGGGGACTGAATAAAGCATGCTTTTTGAAAAACTGGATGTAGATGGGTCGGCATGCTCGATGAGTAAAGAAAGGAGGGGAAGAAAGCAAAGGCAAGCTTGCCCATACTCTAATTTCACATTCTCCCAATAACTTTTTTCCCTACTGACATCAACTTTTGTGGGACTCAGCTGATTATTATAGCTTTTCTTTTGAGCTGCGACAGCTTAACCTTGCTTATTCAATCTTAGTAGCTTTGAATGGATGATCACATTCACCAAAGCTTCCTTCCTAAAAAAATCCTCTCTCTCTCTCTCTCTCTCTCATGAACATAATGCATTGGATTCCTCATAATTGGTCACATTCAAGAATAACTTTTTTTTATATCACCAATTTCTTTAAGCCCAGTAATTTATAGGGTAAAGAGTAGGGATTCAAGTCAATTGTGAATCCCCTTTGCCAAGTGCATGTGCAAAATGTTTTTTAAGCGAATAGATACTAGAGAAAGGTGAACCTTTTGAGGGTCTTTTTTTTTTTTTTTTTTTGCAAATGAATGTTTAAAGATCAGAGTTAATGTTCAATTTTAAAAGCAGGGTTTTTCAATCCTATGAATTATTTTCTATTTGCTTTACCTTTGGGAAATTTTTATTTTTTTAGATCAAACTCCTGATTTTCTTCTCTCCAACTAAAAATGGAAGTAGGTTGGAAACTTTGATACGAAAAAACATAAGAGTGAAGTGTTGTTTCATATCGGAAAGTTGTTTGCTTGCCCTTAAAATGCTAGCACTCATGTTGGTTGACTGAAACCAGTTTAATAGCTATTGAAGACAAGGTAAACGAGGTAGCATTGAGTGCAAGAACGATCGTGTAAAATTTATCTTATATTGGTTTTGACAATCCTTTTGGACATTCATTGTGGAGGGTATTTAACCTTTTCTTATTAGGAACTGTGTCTTTAAATCCATTATAGTTTGACATCACTATCATTGCTGTTGTTGTTGTTGTTGATGTTGTTGTTGTTGTTTTTTAAATATAGAAAATAGTGCGTAGAATTTGATAGTGCACCTAGAAAGTCACTAACATTTTTTGCTTTCTCTATAAGTTTGCTGCCGTATATGGAATTCGGTCGCTTGTTTTTTCTCGTCATTCATAGAATAATAAGAGTTTTAGATTTAAAGTGAATGGTAGAGCTACAACATAGAAAATACATATGGTGTTTGTTCATATAAGGAAACTTCGTAGATATTCACTCTCTTGAAAAAATGGATAAAAGCGTGTTAATGGACAAGTGAGGAACAATTTACTTGTCTTAGACGAATTCCGTTTGTATGTTTTAAGTGCAAATGACACTTTGTAATTAACTTTCAGTTTTGGTATGTTTACTTAATTAGTCTTTCCATACTGAATATTAGATCACTTGCATGATATATGTTTGACAATATGACTAGAGAGAGAGAGAGAGAGAGAGAGTTAAGCCTAGTGCGTCTGTTTTTTATAATGAAGTTGCTGAATATTGTTTTGTGGTCCAATTTCTTATTTTGCTTTCTGTAGATTCAAATGGAGGTGTGCAGATAAGAAGGACGAGTGGAAGAGGGTGGAGGGGTCGAATATGACAAGAACATTACAAGTTCCAGGTTTAGGGTTTTCTTGTTTGCCACTCAGTGTTATGATTGTGAAAAGCTCCTTAAATCGTTCTTGTTGGAACTCACATTCTGAGGTCTCCAACTCAGATCTATTAAACAAAAACGACTATCTACAGAAGAGTTCAGAGAGAGTTATCTATCCATTTAGCTGAAGCATTGAGTCATGAATAAATGTAACTTGGTTTACAGAGCAAAGGCTTGGTTAACAACGCAGCCAACCCGTGTGTGAATGAACTAAACTCGTTCATATAAATGGGTTTTATTCATGCAACCAAAGGTTTCTTAACTCGCGTCTCAGCATGAGGCGGAATTAGGTCATCCTCTGATCATGTCTGTCTGACATGAATAAACAACTTTGATTTCGTTAGACCGAAGAAAATCTTAAGGGCATTCTTGCTCCCCACCTTATCACCTTATCAGTGAGAATTACAAATTCGTTTGGTCAATTCATAACAAGAACTCAAAAACCCTAAGCTTCTTTCTTTTGTTGATCTCCGAAATTACAATCATGCCATCGGCTAATTTGTACATTTTATGTACGAGTTCCAACCATTTCTATAAATCGAGAAGACTACTTGAACCCAGTTCCAGTACTTGTTCTTCAGGCGATTATAAAGTTTCCTTGGGTGAAATTCCACTGGAGAGAGAAGGTTACATCATTGCTGAGGGCAACCATTCGGTACCAAATATATGTGATACCTTATAATGGTGTTCGAAGCTTGACCATGTGCAGACAGAGAGAGGAACAGTGCATGTGTCATGGCTGTTATCATTTCTTTTCTCAAGTCATCCTTGGGATCGAAGGCTGGGAAGATAATCATGGCGTAGGGGAAGTATAATCATCTCCCTGTAATTGCAGAGTGCAAAAGCTTCACCTGAAAAAGAAAAAGAGAAAAGAGAAGATCGAGAGAGACACAGAGGTGTGTGATCGCCTGCTTTTGCTTACGGAGCTGCAGAAAGTTTGTCTGTAAAGAAAAGGCTGAAACAGGAGAGAGAGCGCGCCCTTATGCCTGGCTCCTCTTCTCTTTCTATCTTTTCATCCATACTTTAAAGCTCAGCTTGCGCTTGAAAGAGTAAAGAGGAAAGGGGGTAGAGGAAAAGATGTATAGGCATCATCTCAAAAGCTTCTTTTGATTAGCGAGATTCCAAAGGCTAGTTTAAAACCCATCTTGGGATTTTAAAGCCTTTAAAAATCTATGGAGTCTGCAAATCTAAGTCATCAGCATCAGCACCAAGAACAGTTTAGTGGGTCTTCGTCTATAGCTCTTCCTTCTTTACATGGAGCTGACAACAGTCATCTATGGAACCAAAACCTCATACAGTAAGTTTCATCTTTCTCTCCAGAATTTCTGTAAACGTCAACCACTTAATACCTGTGTTTGTCATCGTTTTCTTGGTGACGGCAAATCCACAGGTTTTGTATTTCTAGGGATTCGACAGCCATCATCGTTTATTCCTTGAATCTGGAAATTTTTTGTCTGCTTTATTTTTCTTTGTTTCCGCGACCTTTCAGAGGATTTTACAGGAATTAACAGTGACTTATGAGAGCCCTGTAACCGTCTCATAGCAGCTGGAAATTTTTTCTTCTTATTTCAACCCGAACACTCGTGAGCTAGGATTTAAGAACGGACGTGGGGAATCAGTCCCAGGTGCTGGGAATGTGATAGTTGGATCCTATGGTTGTTTATAAAAACCAAGAAGATTTTCTTCCTGTACAGTAGATGGAGGAAAACAATCTATTCTTTGCAGTTGCTTTCGCATTATGAGCACTAGAAAATCAAATGGTTTTCTTCCTGCTAGTACTACTGAGTTTTGATTCTTTCAGATTATTCTTTTCATTTCTACTGGACCTATTTAATCCCAGTGTTTTGGTATTTCAACCGTATTCAAATGCTGTAATTGATTGTTCATGCAGGAATGGCAGTAACTACAGCTCAAACGTCAATGGGCTTTTCTTGACATCAAGAGATTTAAGGCAGAGCCACGACAGTGTCGCTCCTCCTTCTGTTAACATTTCCATGTTTCAGGACCTGGGTTCTTACTGGGCAAGCAGCGCAGACAGCTGCAACAACCACTCAACCCATGAACTCCACCTTTCGAAAGTCAAGGCAGAATTACCAGAATCCTTTCCCAAATACAGCAATTCATCCAACCTTGAAGAGATCCCTTTGCCTTCCACAAGTTACATCAAACATGAGCAACAGTACCTTCAAGACCTAAACGAGAAGTTCCTCCTAAGAAGCTTCTCTTCCAGTGGTTTTCAGACTTCGACAGAACTCATGTATCCCAGTTCGAAAAGTTACACCAGTCTGGGCACAGTGACCCCATCAACAAGAGGAAGCTTCAGCAGGATTCATCCAAGTGCAACTATCTCGGGTCCGAACCCATCTTCTTCACCATTCTTGGGTTCGCTTGGCTTGAATATGCAAGCTATGGATCTTTTAGCTTCTGCTAAGCTTGGTGGAAGTTTTATTCAGCCTTCAATCAGCAATTTAGCATTGCTAAGAGAAACTGTGCCGTCTGGATTTGAAAATATACGAGAACTGAATCAGGAATCTTCCAACTGCAGCTCCCAGAAGGTGTGTTTTCTCTCTAATTCTTAATGTAAAGGCATTAGTCTCAAATTCACCATGATATTGATTATAACATTACGATGTTCCCTTTCTTATACTTTGCTATGAAGATCTTCTGACACCCTAAAAAATCAAGTCACAGAAATTTTTCACAACAAAAACATCGAAAAAAGATGGAAGTAAATGAGAACAGTTTTTGCTAGAGATACTATAAAACTTCTTATAATCTCACCTTATACTTTCAAGTGGATGCTCCCTATAAAACATTTTCAAGTAAACACTTCAGCAACATTATTCGAGTGCTGAAGCACGCAGTTGGATATAAAGTTGATTTATGTGCTCCTAGAAGCTTCAACTTCATTTCTGAATCTACTGTGATTTTTTCATTTTGCCTTGTAAAGAAAATAGAAATCATAAACGAATAAACCTGAATTTCTGTTTACTTTCTGCAAAATATATCCAAAAGTTAAACAGTTTTTCTTCTCCTGTGGATGCTCCCTTTTTCTGAGGAAAGGTTTCTTTCTTTCTTTTCCAATATAAAGTTGGTTCGTAGTCTTTCTTTCTTTCTTTCTTTTCTCTCAGTAAAGCCAGGGGATTTGCAAGGAGTATCTTGTTTCATTTTTGCTCTCGCACGACAATATCTTTATTCTCTACTGTTTGATCAACTCGGAATGGCATCTTTCTTTTGGTTAGCTGAAGTTCCTCGTTCCCATCTTTTCATAGATATCTTTCGTCCATGGAGCGGCAGACGCTAAGAGACCCAACGGCTTTTCTGACTCGAAAGTTTCTCAGAGTGCATCCAAAAAGCCTCGGTTCGAATCACGGTCTTCCTTCCCACCCTTCAAGGTGCTCAGAGTTTTTCTGAAAAAGATTAATCCACTGTTTCACTGGACCTGTCACTTAAACAATTATAACTTCAGTCTTTGATGATCTCCTTATGTATATGTGCTGTTGATTCAGGTTAGAAAGGAGAAGCTGGGAGATAGAATTGCTGCTCTTCAGCAGTTGGTAGCCCCCTTTGGCAAGGTAAAAGATAAACGGTACAGTATCAGAGATTGTTTCTGACGACTTATTTCCTTTTGCTAGTAATATAATAACGTTGATCCACATGGCGTGTGGAATTTACAGACTGACACTGCTTCGGTACTGATGGAGGCCATTGGATATATTAAATTCCTTCAAGAGCAAGTAGAGGTAATATTTTCTTCTTCCAATCGAATCACTAAAACTAAGCAGTTACCAAGACAGCAGACGCAACCATTGCTCGATATGGGCTTCTCTGTATCTCGTACAGAAATCTGATCCCGGTCTGGCTTATCTCTGCAGACTCTCAGCGTGCCTTACATGAAGTCTTCCGGGAAAACAAAACGTGGGTCACTCCAAGGGGTATGAACATTCATCATGATAGTTTCAGAAACAGAAAAAGAAAAGAAAAAAAAAGTTAACTGTTTATCTTTCTGGGCATACAGGGTGCAAGCAATGAGAACGGAGAAGAGGAGCCGAAGAGGGATTTGAGAAGCAGAGGGCTGTGCCTGGTTCCCTTGTCCTGCACTTCCTACGTAACCAACGACACCGGAAGCGTCTGGTCCCCTCCCAACTTCAATGGAGGCAATTAATTAATTTTGATAATGCTTCCTAGTAACAGCTATAGCTGAGAAAGAGGAAGAAGAAGAAGAAGAAGGTAACTGTCGTTCAAGTCTCAGCTACGTTTCATTGGGCTTAGGGAAGGAAGAAAGAAAATCCAGATTCAGTGGAACAAATTTGGTCATCATTAGAGTAGTCTCCAAGATCGACCAAGTTTGATCCACTAAACATCTGCCCCATATTTGTTAATTGGATGACCACAATACTGTTATCATTATGCTGATTTCGTCAATAGTTGAATGTTTCATCTTTTTCTTTCCTTCGTTAATGAGCTTCTGTATTTCTCCTAATTTGCGATCACCTATGAACCTGAAGAACGGACCTTGTGAACCGAGTAGTAGAAACCTCAGAACAAAGCGTAAAGGGAAAAGAAAATAAAATGCTGCAGATGTTCCTGTCCTTCACTTTCTGAAAGGAGCAGGGAGTCCAGTTTCACGTTTGTTCAGAATGTGATCTTCAGGCCGAGTGATGACCCGTTGTTCTAGTGCTGGTATTTTTAATTGCCGTCGTACTAAAACTAACTACGAGTACAGCAAGGTTGTGTACATTAAATAGAGCATGAGGATTATAAGAGGGAAAAACGAAGGGAAGAGAAAGGAAACAAAAGGAACTGAAGACCTGCCGAGACTCCAAACCCCGAACTGCTGACGGAAGCCACCGATTCACCGCTGCTTCACCATCCACGCACATGAAATGGTAAATAGGTGGGATTACCACGCCAGGCCTGAATGATAATGCCTCTCAACCCCAGTCCTAGGGCCTGAAACCAATCAACCATCTCGAAATCACAGTACCACGCAAGGCCTCAATCGACCCCCCTCCGAACATATGGGAAGGGCAATGGGTTGCACCCCGTAGAATCCGTTGAAGTTACGGTATTAAAGGCAAGAAAAAAAATTATAAATTTTTTACTAAACATTGAAGGGTGTCCTCCGGCTGTCTCCTCTGCCTTTCTTGCCAAGAGAGGGAAGACAGGTGACATTGAAGGGCGTCTTCCGTATCACCTGAGATGTCTGGAGTTTTAAGGAAATCGTTACCTCTCGAGACTCTGAAACACCACCACCTTTCTACTTTTTACTAATAAATTGTCGAAAGAAAAAAAGTATTTCAGATTTTGCTAGCACAATAAAGCCTGAGATGGATGTGTTTGTAAGAATCTGCCTATCTTTCAGATTATATGTTGGGATTCCAAACAGATACCCGGTTACACTAGGGGTCCCAAATCCCAAATGTAACCTGAAACATGGGTCGGATCCTCAAAGACGGACTGGTCGAAAGGTTTTGAGAGTTTGCTCACATGGCAACACCCTTACAGGAAACAAGAGAAACCCTCGAAACTCTGGAGAAAAAATTAGGAGATAAGAGTAGATAGGAAAGAGAAATAGGAGTTAAGAGTTGATAAGAGATTATTATGAGAAACATATCAAGAAAACAGGAGAATTTGCTGTTAGATCCGTAATAGTAAATTCTAATCCAGAATTTACAACATGCTATAATATTAGGATTAAAAACATACCTATATTCATTCCGTAAATTTCGCCTTCTGATGCGGAATTTCTATGATGAACGATAAAAAACGGATATGATTTCCTCAACTAAATCGCCTTATTCCTCAATGGGACTTTCGTCTCTCTTCCGGATGGGGAGAAGGGAAATTGTGTGTGATTTAGTATATTGGGGACCATAACCATGTTGTGTCTCTTTATATAGAGTTCTTATAATTCCCTATGGACTCAATTGGCCCATATCCATGGCCCATTCCTTAATGGGCTTAACAAAATTAGATTACTTAATTTCAGCCCATTCCATTAATAATAGAAAATATAATTGTATAATAAATATGTTACCCAAATTAGAATAGGAAATGTGAATTTCCTAACATTTGCTTCTTTCTTTCTGCTTTGGTTTCTACTTTGATAATGAAGTTCACTCCATGTAACTTTCGGTTTATGTTTCCATTCGGTTTCTTCAATGACGTCGTTTTGGCTTCAGTATCTTATTTCGATTCTTGTTATTTTAGTAAGTGTTCGATCTTTGTACTATGCTGAAATGTTCGGTATAGACAGAACCCGACCTTCCTTGTTTGCCTGTAATAGATATGTACTTCTGTTCTTCTTTGTTTATTTCGCTTTGTCAATCTCTGTATGTTGTCTGTTTGGATTGCTGCCGATAACAAGTACCATACTTCTTTTCGTCTGTGCTCCTTGCTTTCAATTTCTGTTTTTTATGCTATCAGACCATACCTGCTAGATTCCACCATCGTTTCCCACCCAGGCGATGCTGGGTGAAGAAGATGAGTGAGCGTGACTTAACTTTCCATATTACTTCATAAAAAACATTTCATATTTAGGGCTTGTTAGTGCCCGTAAGTGAAATGTATTTCACTTAAGCTGGGTAAATAGATCCAAAACGCATTAGTGCGCCGCGTAAGTGCAAGGGGAAAGTAAATTACAAATGTATTTCGCTTTCCCCCATTTTAGGCATAAAGCGATGGAAAGTGAATTCAGAGGGGTCGAGCTCTGAATTCACTTTCCCTCTCTCAATTACATCAGGCTCGGGCTCGGGCTCGGGAAGGAAGCTCTGTCGAACAAGGGTTACGGAGAAAAAAAATTTTCTCTCTCGCTCACTCACAACCTTCGGCGATTTCAATCGCCCTCTATTGTGCGACCTTGTCTCTGGCGCTCGACTCCCTTCTTCTCGCCGTCCCCAGCATCGACGACCTTTGGCGACATCTCTCACCTTTCTGCAACCTCTCCGACTCCTCCCTCCTTTGCGACCGTCGGTGATTTTAATCGCCCACTCTGCGACCTCTCCCCGGCGTTTGATTCTCTTCCTCTCGTCGTCCCCAGCACCGATGACCGTCGACAACTTCTCTCCCCTCTCTACAGCCTCTCCAACTCGATTCGGAAGAAACTAGGGTAAAAATTGTTTCCTGTAAATCGATGGTTTATTTTTTAATTGCTTCCTGTAAAAATTGCTTCTTGTTGATTTTGATTTGTTACTTTCCACAAAATTGTTCCAACCAATGGTTAGAATTTTTTATAGTTTTTCTTCCCCATTTATGTTGTTGTTTATAGTTTTTCTTCCCCATTTATGTGGATTTTGGTAGTTATCTTCTAAATTGTTGGGGGTTTAGAGGTGGGTATTGCAGGTTCAGATTTAGCTCTTTTCTATGTATTCTGTCATTATGGGTTTTGTTCGTGGGAATAAGTGTGTTTTCTATGGCTACTGGAGTTTTTAGGGTTTTAACACTGATTTGTTATTATTATTTTTTTGGTATCTCCTCCTTCATTTTCTCTTTAAGAAACATGACAGATCTTTAGAGATATACTGATGTCTATCTCACAAAACTTCAAAAATCTTTCTAACTTTACTGATGAAATTGTGCATCTAGTAAGGTAAGGAGAGGGGGGTTGGATTCCTCTTCCTTTTTTTCTTCTCCCCCTCTCAATTTTTTTTTAAGAACAACTTATTTTTTATTCATTGTCTACTTGTTACGAGTTTTAGATGGCTGGAAGGAGGAAAGGTAAAGACAGTATGGATAACACTACAAAGAGATCATACGACACATGGATGTGCGACGAAGACAGTAAAATGTTTGATTTGCTCATTGAGCAAGTCAATTTGGGTAACAAATTACCCAATGGAGTTTGGAAACACGAAGTTTTCAACGATTGTGTCTGTATGTTCAATTTGGACACAACGAACCAAAAAATAGTAGAACAGTTGAAAAACTGCTTGAGGACTTGGAAAAAAATGTATATGGTTATGAGTACATGCCTCAACACTAGCGGACTTGGGTGGGATCCAACAACCCAAAAAGTCACTGCTAGTAAGACAGTGTGGCAAGACTACATAAAGGTTTGTAAATATAACAGAGAATGTTATGTTTCTTGCTTTATTAATTAGGATTTTTAGTATTTTAAATGATAACTTTTCATGTAGGTGCATAGAGAAGCCGATAAGTATAGGCGGGAAGGTTGTTCGCTCTATGAAAAATTGGCTATAGTGGTTGGAAATTCTATTGCCGCGGGGAAAGCGAGTAACACAAGCATTGAGTCAAATGATAACCTTTCAAATACTGTAGAAGAGACAATGATTGAGGACATTGATGAAGATGATGCAATTAAGGAGATCCCAACACCCAACAATATAGAGTCTCCAAGTGATGCTTCTCCGAAAAGCAAAACACCAATAAATGATGGGGATAGAACTTCTCCTACTAGGAGTAGGAAGAGATCCGAACCATTATTTAAAAATACTAACAGGATCGTTGAGGCTATTAACAATATGTCATCAACCCTTTTGCAAATCTTTAGTCTCGTAGAACCTCCATGGTTCAAAGCTATGGAGGAATTACCTAACTTGCCTAGAGAAGTCAAATTTGCTGCCACAGAGTTGTTCGACACCACAGGTAAGAATGATATGTTTATCAAGATGAAACAGGAAGATCAGTATGACTGGTTGATGGTTAAATTTAATGCAATGTAATAGACTTATACAAATGTTAACAATTTTAACCTATATTTACGAGACACATTTGATTTTGTATGAATGACGTTGATTATTGAGTATTTCTGGTAAATAGTGAATATGTATTATTGAATGTGTTTGAACCATGTTCTCATTTTTGAATGTCTAGTATTGCAGGTACCCATGGATAATCTACCAAATAGGGAGAATATGTATTTGTATTGTAATTTACATAGTTGTATTTGTCCTTGTCAATTCATACTTCAATGATTGCAATAGGCAAGTACAATGTTCTTATCATATAGGTGGTCCACGATATTTAAAGAAAGCATTAGAAAGATCGCCTATTAAATTTTGAAAATTGTATAGGATGAATCAAACTATTTTTCTCAAGTTGGCTGGAATCTTGAACAGTAGAGGACTATATTTGTGGAAGAACAACTTGCATATTTTTATATCATTGTTGGTCAACAACAATCTTACAGTGTCACTTCAGAGATGTTTAAAAGATCAAATTGGACAATTAGTAAGTATTTTAACAAGGTGTTAAATGTTATTATCAAACTATAATTTGATTACATTAAGCGACCTTCAAGACGTACTCATTCAAAGATCTTGAACAATGATATCTATTATCCATATTTTAAGGTAAATATAAAGTCTTTTGATGAATAATTTTTTATTATTATAAAAATATATATTTGTATTAATGATTTTTTTATTAGGATTGTATTGGTGTCATCGATGGTACTCATATTAAAGCACATATCTCATTTAATTAACAAGCAAAATTCTGGAACAAAAAAGGTTTCCTCTCACAAAACGTAATGGCAACATGTACATTTGACATGCAATTCACATATATACTAGCTGGATGGGAGGGATCAACAGTCGATTCACGTGTATTGAAGTCAGCATTAACCAGACGAGATAAACTTTATGTTCCTAAAGGTAAATATCACTTCTCTCTATATTGACTATTTAAATTTATAATTTTTTATTAGATTATAATAGATATATATTTTATTGTACCCAAATATTATTTGGTAGATGTTGGATATGCAAATTTTCTAGGGTTCTTGGTTCCCTATCGAGGTACTCGTTATCACTTGCAAGAATTTGGAAATAATACTCCTACGGATGACAGAGAATTATTTAACCAAAGACATTCATCTTTACAAAACATTATTGAGCGTACATTTGGGGCGTTAAAAACTCTTTTCAAGATATTAAAAGATGTTCCTCCTTTTGATTTTGATGTCCAGGTAAAAATTGTGATTGCTTGTTGTGTATTGCATAATTATAGACGCATGGAAGATTACATGGATGTATTTGAAGATGAAGAAGATTATTCAAGTGATGATTCTGGTGGACAACATTGTGAAGATAACAATAAAAGTGAAAATAAAAACAGTGATAGTAGTCATGATGTTGAGGATGATGTGGACCCTCAAAGAAATACTCAAAGGGAGTCTGCAGTACAATCTGCAAGAGCATCGTATTATCGAAATGATTTAGCAATTCAGATGTGGCAAAATTATTGACTATTATGTTTTAATGCCACTAAATATTTTTTTTGTTGTACTTTTGTATGAACAAATATAATTTTTTATATTAAAAAGGTGATTGAGTTATATTTATATTATTTATATTTTTATTATTATGATATTTGTGTAGTACGCTATGTAGTACGATATTTGTATAATTATTTCATATTTAGATATTACAAAATTAAAATTTGATTAAAATTTTAATAATATAAAAGTAAACATTTGTTTAATTATTATATTTAATATATTTTATTTATTAACTAATATTAATTTAATTTTCTAAAAGTCAAATATATCAAAATATTTTATTTAATAAATAATCTATATGCACTTTACACCACACTTTCCATCGTGTACACTAACACAAACAAGTACTTTACATTGTATACACGAACACAAACAAGTACTTTACACTGCACTTTCTATTGCACACACTAACACAAACAAGTACTTTACACTCCCTCTCACTTTCCCCAGGGAAAGTACTTTACTTTTCTTTCTCTTTCCCTTCCCACTTACAATGTGCACTAACCCCCCTTACTCACATTTTATAATGACTTTATAAGTTGTTCGCCTTCTATTTTAAATTTTCATATTAATTTAGCTGCTCTTTATTTTAATAATTAATTTTTTTATCAAAATAATTTTTTTTTTGGAAAATTTTTTGAAGGTTATTTTGTAGGGGTGGCACCAAGACAAACTAGCTCGCTAACCGTTTGAGCTTGGCTCAAACTCAAACTTGAAATAAGACTAGTTAAGTATAACAAACCAAGCTCGACTTGTTAGCTTTAGCATATATTTTTTTATGAAAATATGTTTTACTTTAATTGCTCTCGTCAATTCCTTCTTTAGTTGATTGATAGTTACTCTTATTTACCTCATACCTCAAAGACGATCGATTGTTTAACCCTTTTGGGTCCCTCAACATCTAATGTTGTTGTTTGTCAATGGAATAAATACTATTAATGGAGATATTTACTCTTTCTTTTAGGTCTATTAAACTGGTTATTATACATAAGTATGCTCCATTGCAAAGTCTTGGACTCCTCTGTGATAACTTGCAGTTTAAATACAATATTCTCTTTATTTTTGTACCTTGAAATATATATTAAGCTCGAATTCGGCTCAAACCCGAGTTTAAACTCATTTACAATTTTTAAGCTTGAGCTTGAGTTCAATTTAAGGCTTGATGCTAAGCTCAAACTCGAGTTTAAAGTTTTAAGGCCAAGCCAAGCTTAGGCCTACATAGGTTCGAGCTTGGCTCAACTCAATGCCACCCCTAGTTATTTGTTTGTTTTCTTATATAAAATATTTTATATTAATCTTTATACCATTATATTATTGTATGATATCTATTTTTATTAATTTTATATGATCTAATTGAACGTTTTACATTTTTATTATATAAAATTTTATTTATTTACTTTTATTAATTCGTGACTAACTATTCAGTCATCACAATTAAATATGTTAATTTTATTATACTATTATTTTGATGATTTAATATGATATACTATTTTCTCATAGAGGTAACTTAGTTCCATTGTTCTTGAATTAAGTATTTTTATTACTATAAAACAAAATAAAAAGTAAATAATTAAATAATAAAATAGCACTATTTAAAAATGTGAATTATTATTCACAATAAATTATTTAAATATTTTTATATATTTATTTATTATTAATAATTGTTGAGAATTTAATATCGACCGGGCTGATCCCTCTTATATTCATGTTGCGCCTTCAGTATAGCCTCGAGGTTTTAGCGCAACTGGTTTTAACATGGTATCAGAGCAAGGTAAATCCCGAGTTCGAGTCTCACTCCCTCCTGTTTCCACGAGCCACAAATGGCAACGTGTGGGGGAGTGTTGAGAATTTAATATCGACCGGGCCGATCCCTCTTATATTTATGCTGCGCCTTCACTAATGCCTCGAGGTTTTAATGCAACTGGTTTTAATAATAATTATTTCATATTTACGGTTTACTGTGATTTCATATTATGAATAATTATTTCTAAGAAGAGCGAGGACTCTCAATGATGAGAGGAGATAAATAAATAAGAAAACCCAAGGAAAGTGAAAGTGATCGTTCCTTTGGTTTTAAGTCGATGGACATCTACTCCATGGACCATTCCATTGTCGTCAGTTGAATTACAAAGAAAGCAAGTATGGAAGGCTTTCTCTGTTGTCATCATGATGGATTCCACTTTCCACAAGTACGTGCTTTTTCAAATCCCGTTTGTTAATCCATTTCTGATATGGGCCCACACGACGATCTATTGGCCGGCTCCTGCTGCTCCATGTCGAAAAATATAAATGGGCCGGAATTAAGCTGGGTCTCAGACAGAGTCTAGGATCAATATATTTAGGCGAAGCCCAAAAACTCCGGAGGGCAAAGGCTATATATTACGGCTTCTGTCTTCTTCCCCGACCTTTTCCGCTGTTTTTTCCTGGAAGCTTCTCTCTCCGTTTAACACTCCAGTTCGAGTACTCAAGCACGTGACTCGGTCTCCTGGCAAACCGATTAAGCGTGTGCCGGACGAAACCGGCAACTCGTCCAAGGCGACAGTGGACCCAAGCAACCAGCCACCCAATCGAGGGATATCTCTTGTTATTTCCTTAATCAAGAGCTATTAATTCCCCCGACGTGTCAGCGGCCTTGTGATTGGATAAGCACCACTGGGCCCACAACTTTTCACCAATAGCTTTGCGATAGCCGCGTCACTCGAGTTCTTCGGCGCCGGAGCAGCGGCCTGCTCTTTGCTAAATCTTAGCTAAATTAGATCACTCGCTGGCAAAGCCATTTAAACTTTTATAATTACTATTTTATTCCCACAATGCCCTCGTTTTGGCAAAGGAGAACGAAGTGATCATCAATTTTAGCAGGGGAAATACTTCTTTTGAGTAGTGGTGAAGTAGTCTTTGGATTATTATTGGGCGTTTCTTCAAAGACGGACGTCAAGAGTAAATTCAATTCCAATTAATCGCTCGATGGACTTCGTTGCCTATAAATGTGGTTTCTTTTGTCACAGTAGCCGGTATCTAGCTTTGAGAGCTTAAGGACGCCGTCCCGATGGCGAAAGGAAGAGCGCTCCTCTCATCTATTTTCCCCTTCTTTTTGCTCTTCTCTATTGTTTCAGCCGAAGTTTTCTTCGAGGATCGTTTCGAAGGTGTGATGCATCTGCATTTTCGGCTTCGATTGTACTGTAGTTATCTAACTGTTGTGCTATCTTGACTGTGTCATTCGTTAACTTGGATCTGATCTGCTTGCTTGAATATGTTTCTAGTGGATCCATCTTGATTTTCTCTTATCTAAATTTCTGGTGAACTTCTATCCTATAAGACTGATCATATGTGAGATCTCGTTTTTATTTGAACTAATGCTTGGTGATGAGTTGATCCGACTATTTTAGCCTTTGATTGATCAAGTGGTGACACATTTAGGTTGTTGAACTTCGATGCGTTACTGCTTTGTAGTGCATTTCGGATCATGCCTGGAAGAGATTTCAGGAGTTTTTATTTGGTATCGGGAGAATTGGAAATTCCTTCACGCTTCTTATCACGTCAAAGAATATACATGGAAGTGTATTAACCTTCTATGGAAAGTACATTGTGTGGCATTATGGGCCTGTTGGTTCTTATTAGCACACTGGACATCAAAGATCTAATTTTTTTCTTCGGCTAATCATACTGGTGGAACACCAGAGCATTTTACCATCAATAACAAACATGATGTGGAAGCGTTGATATCAAGCAATTAGATCATTTTCAATAGCATACAATACTCGTAGATCAATGTGGCAACCCATGCTTATGCCATAAGTTATGATTTTTTTCTGCATTAAGTTGTACTGAACTTTCCAAACTTTACTTTAAAGCAACTAATGAGTAAGATAAAGATGTTGCATTGCTCTTAGTGTAGACTTTATATTCCTTAGAGCCTGTAATAATGTTAAAATCCTAAGCATTTTTTTATTTCATTTATTCTTGATGACTTACTACCTACCAAAGCCCAAAATGTTGGCTGCTCTTTGTGGTTTATTATACAATGTGCTTAAGGCATTATTAATTCGCCCTATGATAGTAGGCTGGTTGATTGCTTCTTGCCCAGACAATGGAAGAGCGTTTTTCCCTTGAGTATTTGTTAAAAATACTCTCAATACTCAAGTTGTTAGTCTGGAACCCAAGACCCTACCGCAGTGGTGTCTTCTCAAAGCGGCCCTTTAGCCTCAAATCAGAGAACACTTTAAGATTACTTCTAGTGCTCAGGGCAATCCTTGTTCAATTCTTTTTCCTTCTTAACCTGCTTCCTTTTGCACTGTATGCACACTCCTTGTTCAATTCTTTTTCCTTGTTAATCTACTTCCTTTTGCACTGTATGCGTACTGTTTTTCTTCTTATTTAAGGTGTGCGGCATTGTGGAAGAAAATTATCTTGTACATCAGTGAAACTGTAGAAGTATTTGTTGGTAAGTCTTTGCTGCTTCATTTCTAAAATGTTTCTTTCTTGCTTTCTTGGTGGTTGTTGAAGATGGATGGGAAGGTCGCTGGGTGAAATCAGATTGGAAAAAAGATGAAGGCATGGCAGGTGATTGGGTGCACACTTCTGGAAAATGGAATGGTGATCCCAATGATAAAGGTATTGTATTCTTGCTTTATGTAAGATCTGTGGTTCACTACCTGATAGAAGCAATTGTCATTAGTGAATAGAATAATCTATTCAATGATATTTTATTCTTACTTAATGTTTTTAAATTTTTTGCTCAATGCGAAAAGCAAGTATGCATATGTTTCTTGAATGGAATATATTCTCTATCATTCTCTGTTTTGTTCATATGGAATATATACTTTATCAAGTGATTTTGTTACTTTTCATCATTCTCGTCCATCTTCACACACTATGAATGATTTTGTTACTTTTCATCATTCTCGTCCATCTTCACACACTATGAATGATTTTGTTACTTTTCATCATTCTTGTCCATCTTTACACACTATGAAATAAAGAATATACTATAGCAGTGAAGCTTTATGTCATACCCACTGAGCTTCCCTTTTCTCTTTGTTTGGCATACTCTTTTATCTATGGTCGTCACAATATGATCTTATTCTATAATCTACTAATCCAGTTTTATTTGCTCAGACTTTATGCATAAGGCACTTTTTCTGCATGTGTCAGTCTACTTTTATATCATCACTTTGATTATTTCTCCACTTTAAACTAAGTGAGATTCCTCTCTTTGTGCAGGCATCCAAACTTCTCCAGACTATAGATTTTTTGCTATCTCTTCTCAGTTTCCAGAGTTCTCTAACAAAGAGAAAACCTTGGTCTTTCAATTTTCTGTGAAGCATGAGCAGAAGCTTGATTGTGGTGGTGGGTACATGAAGTTGTTAAGCGGTGATGTGGATCAAAAGAACTTTGGTGGAGAGACTCCATACAGGTAACGATTCTATATTGGGAACTGTTTGCTTAGCATATTTTCTCACTTGTTTTGGTTGTGTGTTTCTGTTGTCTATTGGGATTTTATAGCTCTGTGACAATATATATTTGCTCCTCTACATTTATTCTGTTCTATCTATCCTATTGACAATTGTTTTACTTCTGTTGCAGCATTATGTTTGGGCCTGACATATGTGGCTATAGCACTAGGAAGGTTCATGCTATCTTGACCCGTGATGGGAAGAACCACTTGATAAAGAAGGACATTCCTTGTGAAACTGACCAGCTAACACATGTTTACACATTCATCATTCATCCTGATGCTACATACAGTATACTGATTGATAACAATGAGAAACAGTCTGGAAGCCTGTATTCCGACTGGGACTTGCTCCCTCCAAAACAAATCAAGGATCCTGATGCTAAGAAGGTTAGGGTAGTCGGATAATTTCCTACGCATGATGTTTGGTTGTGACATGGTAATGGATAACTTTTGTTATTTCATGCAGCCTGAAGATTGGGATGATAATGAATATATTCCAGACCCAGAGGATAAGAAGCCTGAGGTATGTGACTAGTTGGTTTTTTCCAGTTTTGGTCCCGCATTGCTTCATTTGGACAAAAAAAATTATTTTTAGCATGTGACCTATTTCTGGAACCTGATGATCACAATATTATCCAACATATAGAAGTTGCTAATTATACTTGGAACTTGATTGTTTTCTCAAAAAAAAAAAAAAAAAAAAAAAAAAACTTGGAACTGGATTGACTTCTAGTTTGCCTGATGAATCTTTAATTAAAGGTTATGAATGTACTTATTTCTTCATGGTGTAACCTAAGGCCCATCCATTCTGTTGGATTAGTAAGCCAACCTAACATCTAATACTGGTTCTGAAGTATATTTTATGTCCAGCAACTAAGATGATAAATTCATATTTCATTAGCCCAATAAAATCTATGTGATATACAGATCAAGGTAGCTGTTTGTTTCCTTCTTTATTCAGATGTTTTAGGATCATTGATCAACTCTAGCTTGTCTAGTGCGTGAGCCACATGGATAGTACCTCACATGTCTGTTTCATCTTCATTCTCAAATGAAGAAATTAACGAACGAATATCCCATTAACCTAGAAAATCGGAGTACCATTTGTATAAGGTTTCTATTCCATTTCTTCCATGTACTGGTATTCACCTACTGGATATCCTAGTGTTATGATGACAAACATTTGGTCAACCTTTATTTTACTATTTTATTATCGCTGTCAATGACCATAATTTCTGTCTATTTGTATGTCAGGGGTATGATGACATCCTGAAAGAGATAACTGATCCTGACGCAAACAAGGTAATTGTGATTTGACTTCTGCCATTGATTTGATTTATGGGTTTCAAAATTGAAAAAAATTGTTGAACATGTGATTTGAAATGATTCATTTCTTTGTGATGTCCCAGCCTGATGACTGGGATGATGAGGAAGATGGTGAATGGACTGCTCCTACTGTTCCAAATCCTGAGTACAAGGGACCATGGAAGCAAAAGGTTGGCAAAACTGAAATAAGCTATTATTGTTTTGAACTGTTATTGAGACGTATTATTGAATACATTTTGGATTTAAACAGACAATAAAGAATCCGAATTACAAGGGCAAATGGAAAGCACCTCTGATTGATAACCCTGGTACATCCTTCTTTTCATATGATCATGATTTCTGGAAAAAGTGATTTGATGTCTTATATCTGATATATATATTGTTTAAAACATATATCAAATAATTATGCTTTGATGACAGATTTTAAGGATGATCCCGATTTGTATGTCTTCCCCAACTTGAAATATGTTGCAGTTGAGTTATGGCAGGTATATGCATTGAGCTAGGCTTCATGGTCTCCTTTTAGTTGTGTAATGCACATTCGTTATTAGACTTCAATTTAATGACTTCGTACATGTAACTCTACATCAGGTGAAATCAGGAACTTTGTTTGACAACGTTCTAGTCTGTGATGACCCTGAGTATGCAAAGAAGGTTGCAGATGAAACTTGGGGGAAAATTAAGGATGTAAGTTGGATGCATCTCCTTTGAAGTATTATCATCCGTTCTTTATTTGTCTTTGTATATTGATGTTCTCATTTGTACGCAGGCTGAGAAAGCTGCTTTTGATGAGGCTGAGAAAAAGAAGCAAGAAGAGGTATTCTAGTAACTAAGTTCGTTACTTGTAATGGCTATAGTTGTACAGCTTATTGATCACTGATTTATTGTGTAATTCTTTGAAATAGGAGAAAGCCGAGAAAAGTGACATTGAATCTGATGTAAGTGTTTGTTAAGTTTGTTACATTGTTAGAATTTTTCTTACTTTCATTAACAGTGTCCTAAAGAGTTAATTGTTTACAATAGGATGAGAAGGAAGATGAGAATGACAATGAGGATGTTGACAGCGAAGAAGCCAAGGAGGATGAACCAACCAACCACGTATGTAACTTTGGTTCTCTCTATTTGTTTCCAATGAAGAAATTAAGAAATAACAGATTTTCTCATTAAATAGATAATGATTGCTTTACAAGCTTTTTGAGATTGTTTGGAAGGAGAAAAACTTAGTGATATTTGCTGTTTAATTACTTCCCTTTCATTGTGTTCTCTTCTATTTGGGAAAATATGTCAGTTTTGCCTGTTTCTGATTTTTCTTTATGTTGCTAAATAATGCAGGATGAGCTATAGACTGCAAGTGGCAACAGGATGCTCGTTTAACGTGGGGGGAGGAGAGAGTCTGAAAACTCTAATCTAATTTTTCAGCATTTTCATTTGAAACATGATGATGCTGTAGATTTTTGGTTAGCTTCATTCTCAAGTAAAAGTTTTTATTTGTTAGATGTACTTCTAGATGCTGCTTTACCGGCCTGCCTTTCTCCATATAGCTTAATTCAAGTGGCACAATACTTTTTGAAATTATACTCAACGCCTGCCATTTAGAAGAATACTTTTGGCGCATTTTCTTTTCCTATTTGTTGTTTGCCTCCTTATATCACCTTCTAGACATAATGTAGCCTGAGAATAAAAGTCGGATCGTCTGTATTGTCAGATACGAACTCCCTGGAGCCTTACCCACTAATATTTTGGCCCAAATAGCAAATGGGATGTGAGGGGACCTGCCTCCGGTGCCACCAGACATCTTTAGATTCGTTGATGTTTGCAAAGAAAATCGCAAAGGCTATTTTTATGTGCATAATTTTGAGTTCAATTCATTTCTCTTTAATTGTCTAGCATTTTTTTTATCAAAATTCTTTGAAAGCTAGTGTACTGCGAGGCAAATGCAAAGAGGTCTCGTAGTACATAGGTAAACGCTCAGGCTCTAATACTCAGGCGATAGAGGCATATAACCAGATTCCAAAAACCTATTGAAAAATAAGATATCGCAATCCTAAAAATTGTTGCATTTAAATGAGTAAGATTAGGTAATAATGTATGAACACAAGCCTAGAGCAATGATTCGCTTGACGGTCTTCGTTAGTTGGTACATCACCCATCGTCACCATATTCTACAACTCTTATAATATAAACTATTTTGTTGGTGTTTTTCTTTGGTTAATTAAACAATTGAAGAGGATAGTTTCTTTTTATACACCAATTTTTTTTAAACTAGTGTATTAGTTTCGCTACCAAGCAAATAAAAATTCATTAGTTCCAATGTCCCATCGACCATCTACAGGAAGGAAGGATCCAAACTCTGACTATTTCGGTTGAATCCAAGAAAAAAAAAAAAAAAATCATGCGAATTCCTAAACTGATAAGCTGTGGGCGCTCTCACGCCGAAAAACAGAAACAAAAAGTCCTTATCCAGCCAGCCGCCTCTTAATTTATGGCTACTACAATTTGTCTGATATTTTCTGGATTATTTACCGGCGATTTTCCCTATCAACCGCCAACAGCAGGTTTTCCCCGTTGACGTCTTGTTCCCTCTCGCCCCATAATCCAACATGAGCGTCCCGCTTTTTATGCCGGATAAGTTGCTTCTGAGGCTGTTGACATGTGTGGAGGAGCTAAGTCCACACGCGTCAGATGACTGCTCTGCCAAAATATCCTAGATTCCTTAAATTGGATTGTTCTTTATTACGTATTAATTAAACAAACAGCCAATAGCATAAAAAGATCGGTTTCACTAAACTGCCCTCAGTTCTGTAATCTATTTACTCCTTCAGAAAATTCTGATCGATTACGGTTTAAAAAGATAAACAACTAAGTTGGCCAATGATGAGATGTAATAAATAATAATTACGAGCTAAGTTGCTCACGTCAATAATATTATATCAAAACCATGCTACGGAACTGAGGGTATTTGAGTCATTTCGTAACTGCTGTTATATGGGATAGACATTTTCATCCTCATCCACTACTGAGTGAAGAAAGACTACGGACTGGAGAATTAGACAACCACCGTACAGTCGCCTTTTCTTTCTCCATCCCTCATTCTCCTTACTGCCATCCGTCTTCGATCATCTTTTCAATCTGCTCAACTTGATTCCTCTGTTTGTTGGATTCGTCCATCTCCGTGTTTTTCACGCTGAAATTACTTAATCTCGTCTATCTCTTCGACGAACACAGATCGGCCGGCTGTTTCTTCCTTCTGTTTCTTCTGCGCAAAGGTCGCTCTTTTACTCCAATTATCTTGTTGAAATCGAGCGATCTTTCGGTTAATTTCGTTCTCCTGCTTGTTCGGGTCTCATAGTCGTACTTGAATGTCCACTTATTTAGGTTTTTTGGAGATTCGTTTCCGCGAATTTCATGCCAAGAGTTATTCTTAACTCTCTCTCGTAGTGTATCGGATTTGTCACTGGACTTACTGCTTTACCCTTCGGTTAGCGTGTTGTGAGTGCTGACCTTTGGAGCGGTTGAGAAATTATTTGGAAATCAAGCTCTCATTCAGATTAGGTAACGAAGGATTGTCGAACCTTTTCGGGAAGCGAGTTTGGTGTTTTCATCCGCATGGCTTTACGCTTTGTTTTTTGAAGCCCTTGGGATGATGTCGGTCTTTTCTGTTTACTTATGTCTTTCCCTAAAGTACACGTTATTGTGTTTTATCTGAATTCTTTTTAAACCAGTTTAAAGTTGCGAATAGCTAACTGATCTGCTGAATTGCTTTGTCTGAAGTGTGAAAGCAACTTTGTTGCTACGTGTTCGTTGCCATTTCTGCGGCAGCAATAATTTCTACCGCAATTTACTATAATTGAACTCTATAAAATCTTCATGTATGTGACAAGCATGCATGTCTATATTGGTTAATCAAGTTTCTGTTTTCGTTAGAACTGTTTTGGTTCTGTTAACTGCTATTTCTTTCCTTTAGTTACCGTTCATTGATTAGAAATATCAGATTTTAGTGTTAATCGGAGTCTGAGCCTTAGGATTCAACTTGACACACAGAAAGTGTAATATGCGATTTGATGCTCTGTTTCCTCTTTTCCTTTGATAAATAAGCTAGTAAAATTCTTAATTTTTGTATTTCTTATTGGATTAGGATACAAAATGAGAGCCCTACAATCACCAGTTATCTGTCCCAGCATTAGCGTGAGGGAAGCTAGAGTTTTTAGTCTGTCAGGGAATGCACTACGGACAAGGGGTGGGGTTCTTGGGAATGGTTTCTGGGGATATAAGGGAAGATGCGGAAGTCAAATTAAGGTCAAGGGTGGTCTATCTCTAAGGCACAATGTGGCAACAGATATGACCGTAAGGTGTAGCTTCAGCTCGTCATCAAATGGTAATGGCAGCATGGCAGAGAACTTCAGTGAGAATGATGAGGATTATGTAAACTCCAGTGTTGTCGAGGCTGGTGAGGATGATAGACACCCTTCATTTAAGTTAATGCCGTTCTCATTTATCTTGATTTCCTGAATTTCGACTTGGTCATGTTTCTCTATCTGAGCATTTCATCTGTTGTACCGTTTCAGTGTTGCTTAATTGTATGTTGTTTGCTTTTGTTCAGTTGAGGTGAAAAGTGGTGCAGATGGTTTCTTGATAAAAATGAGAGATGGTAGATATTTAAGATGTGTGCACAACAACCCTCAAGGAGGACATTTACCTGATTATGCTCCACATCCTGCCATTGTGTTGAAGATGGAAGATGGAAGTGATCTTCTTCTTCCTATCATTGTCTGTACGTGCTGCTCTTATGGGTTTGCTTTTAGCATTCCACAACATTTCGTTGTGTCAAATAAGTGTCTTAACTGATGTTTGTTTCTGTTTCCAGTGGAGATGCCCAGTGTCTTGCTCATGGCTGCTATTCGTAATGTGCATATTGTATGTTTTCTGTATCTTTTTATTCCAGAATTGCCCTGTTGCTCTAAAACACTTTTATTTATTATTTCTGTTGGATGTGTTTATGAGGATTATGATGTTTAAATGTGCTCTCAGGCGAGGCCTACTCTATATCAAATAATGAAGGAGATGATTGAGAAGATGGGTTATACTGTAAGTTGTGAGCATCTCAATCGTTGCTCATTTTTCTTCTTTTCCTACTCTTTGTTAAAATCGATTCATGTACTTTAGATGGTTGCCATTTCAGGTAGAACTTGTTCGAGTTACCAAAAGGGTACATGAGGCATATTTTGCTCAACTATATCTTACGAAGGCATGTCTTTTTCTTTCTGTTCAGCTGTTTAGATTATGTTTTATAGATCTGTCTGATGTTTAAGTTTCCCATAATGTAGGTTGGTGATGAAGCGGAAAGAGTCAGCTTTGATCTTCGACCTTCAGATGCTATTAATATCGCTGTGAGATGCAAGGTACATTTTGAACCATGATGCTTATATTAAATTTTGATGTTGTAGTGTCAAGGAAAGATCTGAACCGTGTGCATATATCTTCTTCAAAAATATTTATGCTTTCCCCAGTTGTGTCTATTTTTACAATAAATGGGAACAGCATGATAATATGAGAGATATATATTTTTACCTTGTGAATATATGCTGAATGTATTCACTCTTGATATGACCCAATCCTATCGGTACTGTTCATGGTTTACCATAAGGTGTGCAGTGGCCATTCATTAGTTCAAAACTAATTTGTGATTGAATTGCTGCATTCCTTGGTTGTACTTGGTTGTAATTTTGTTGGGTTCAACTCTTAGATTTTATATCTGGATGGATGCAGGTACCAATCCAAGTGAACAAACATCTTGCCTACAGTGATGGAATGAGAGTAGTTGAACCTGCAAAACTGGCCATGCATGCTCAACTCTCTGATGGCTTGTTGTTCACTGAACTGGACAGGTAGATCATCTGCATCTGTTGCGTATAAGTTAGTATTATGTTGTTTATATGAGATAATGAAACAGAAGATTAGAGGCTCATAATTGTGCTATCGTTCTCCATATATAAGTTACTTTTATTAGCATTATCCCATGAGGTCATTATTTCAATCTTTTTCTATACAGACCATCTTTCATTCTTTCTGTAATCACTGTTATGTATCCTTTTTTGGATTCATTCTATGGTTTCATTAAAGCCCTTGTCATGGTGTGCTCTTCTGCCTCCAAAGGCCATGGCTGGACAGTCTTTAAAAGCTATCTTATTTTTACTGCAGCTCTAGTTGGCGATCCTAGTTTGTGAATGTAAGCCAATTTGTTTTGCATATGGTCAGGTTTTTTACCTAAATTTCTCCTACCCTTTTCTGTCTTTCCCCTCTCTTTCACAGTTCAGAAATGTGCTGTTTATCATTACATAGCCATGTGTTATCCATGCAACACATTGAGTAATCTTACATTAGCATAATAATGGTTTCTGTATTTGGTTATAGTTCGTTTACTGTATTTTCAGATTTAATCCCAGAATTTGCTATGGTTATGTGCATCTGAATATGTGCGAGGCAATATTGACAAAATGCTTTTTATATATAGCATTTTGTTCTCATACTGCAATTTCTTTATTGTATGGAAAATGTCACTATTCTACCAAATACGGTCTTTGCTTTGCCAAACCTTGTCCTAAGACATGTAATAGTGCAGGCCTGATGGACAACCATCTTTTGAAGCAACAGAGTTTGATTTGGTCCGGAACATGCTCGTTGCTGCTGTCGAGGAACGCTATAGAGATGCAGGTGAGTTACTATTGACATGATCTGTATCAACATGCCTAATGGTTGCATTTTTTTGTTGTATTATTTTAGTTGGAGGGTGATGGAGAGGGGGGAAAAGGTAATTCTAGAGGGGAATAATGAAGGATACTGAAAGTTAGTATTTTAGACAGAAAAAAGAACGATGGAAAGAATATCTTGGTATGAGATAGTGACACCTTGTCTAACGGGAAATTGTAGTCTTAGTCTCCTTTGCTTTGACATTAAAATAGCTTTATAATCAAGATACCCACTGCACCGATTCCTTGATACAGCCCAATACAGGGATAAACTCTTCCAGCTTCGGTCCAAGAAGAGGAACTGGCCCTGAGATTGTGAGTGCTCTCCTTTTTTTTTAATATTCTGGTACTGGACTTTTGCCCATAACAATATGATGATCATTCTGGATTTTGTTTCCCTGCTGCAGAGGGTGATCTGATGCCAGAACTGTACATAATGCTGTACTGAACTTCAAGGCGGTGGATCCATATTTAGATTTGTGTTCTTGTTTGTGAATAGTGGTTCATGTATATTTATGCTCTCTTTGTATATAGAAAAGCCCTATCGGTTTCTCCTCGCTTTCTTTGGTGAAACTTGTTCGTATGCCTGGGGTTAGGCAAAAGTGTATCAGGAACATTTCCAATATGTAAAGGTTAACACTGCTTAGCCTGGACATTAATCTCGTTTTAGTATTTGACGACTCCAGATTTGAGGGTCAGAAGCGTAAATCAAAACATAGAATCGCTTGGACTTGGAAGTAACATCAGTAGTATCTGATGATTTAAATGGTTTAGAAGCGTATACCAAAACATGGTTGTTTATTTCCAGACGCGTCATTATGAATTTGATCACGGTTGAGATTGCTTTAAAACAATGTCGTTCATGTAATTTCTTATGGCATGCGACAAATTACTTCCCATATGTTAGTTTTTCACGTTATTTTATTAAAAAAATTAATCGTTTTATCTTCAAACTTGGCGTTTTATAAATTAAAATTTTAGTTATGTCTTGTTTAAAACAATGATACCCAAAATCATCATATTCATTAAAAAAAAAGTATTCGTACGAATACCCTTCAAGTGTAGATGGCGCATGGCAAGAATGGTTGGTAGAAAATAATTTCAGGCGGATAATTACTAGTTACCAAAATCACAATCACAGACTCGGGTCGCGGAACCGCATACCACCCCGATTACGTACCCGAACCGAACCATCCCCCGATTTCGAATTGTAACTCGTAACACCAATTTTTGACGCGGTAACCTTATCCACACCGAAGTAAGCAGGACTGCGTAGCCTGAGACTGAGAGGCAGCAAGAACAGGCGCAGAGCGCGACGAGCTTCCATATCTCCTCCCGCAACCTCTCCATAGAAGTTCGAAAAGAGCGAAAAATGGCCCTTTCATGCACCACCAAATTATCCGACGTCTCTTCCATCTCTCTGCTGCCCACCCCTAGAAAACCCCTCTCCTCTTTTAAGCTCTTTTTCTCATCCTCTCTTCGAACATCCCATCCGAAATCCCAAAAGAACCCCAGGAGTTCTCGGTATACCTCTGACAATCAGAACCCTCGAAACATATCTGGTTCGTCTGCTCCGTGGCTTCAGAAATGGCCCGGTCATGGGAAGAGGCCCCCGGAATCGGATTCGAAGATTAGAAAAGACGATATACCTGACATTTCAGAGACCCCGTATTTGGACCGTGCTGATCGTGGGAGAAGTGCCATTGAGAGGATAGTACTCCGGTTACGTAATCTAGGCTTAGCTGACGACGACGACGAAGTACTACGAGAACAACCCTTTGATGATCTTCCTTGGGAAGGCGAGGAGAAGTTGGGAGATTTGCTCCAGCGGAGTTGGCCTCGTCCTGATTCAGCGGTTCTTGATGATGCTGACGAACTGGTACTCTTTCCCTGGGAGAGAGGAGTGGATGGAGGGAATGATGAAGGAAGAGGGTTCAAGCGGAAGAGAGTGAAAGCCCCGACTTTGGCTGAATTGACAATTGAGGATGCGGAGCTGAGGAGACTGAGAAGAGCAGCGATTATCTTAAGGGAGAGAATTACGATTCCAAAAGCTGGTGTCACACAGGTGGTCTTGGAGAAGATTCATAATGCGTGGAGGAAGTCGGAGTTGGTGAGGCTTAAATTTCATGAGAGCTTGACGCATGACATGAAGACTGCACTTGAAATTGTAGAGGTCAGTCTTCTCCTCCAAATTTTGTCTAATATATGCTCCTATGTTGATCAATATGATCTTCTTCTAAGGCATGATCTGTTTCGAGCTGGTGATGTTTGTGAAATTTAGCTTTGGATGAAATAATATGTATGATCTGACTGAGGCGTAGTGGGTAAGTGCTTATGTTAACATGAGCTTGAATTTATGACTTCAGACATTTATATATTCCAGTGTGTTCAATCCTACAGAATCTTCATAGTCACTTTTGAACCTTTTTATCTGTGGGCTACTCTTGATTATCCTACATTCATGAGGTGATTTATCACCTTCCGAGGGCAATGGTATTGTTTTAGTTTGTAGATTTTTTTTTTCTTCTGCTGGTCCTTTACATACTGGAAATTAGATTTTCTGATCAAACAAAGTTTCAAGGTACAGCCATATCCTGCTAACACTACCTTATAAATATCTATCACCTCCACAAGGGCATCGAGTTCATCGAGTATATTGCTTGAGGAATGCAGGAAAAGCTAGTAATTATGGAGGTACTTGTAGATAGAAGAGACAGGACAGTTGGCAATCAGTTTTGACAACAATAATGATCCTTGCTATGTATATAGTTCGTCAGCTACATTTATTGTTGCTAATTTCTAGCTGAGTTTGCCATAGGACTGCCATGTGTCACTGAGTACTTCTTTTATGATTTACTATTAGGATTCCATCCAGAGGACGTATTTGTTAAGAATTTTCCAATCTTTTATTACTACATTGTCATTCTCTGCTTTGTTTTATGCTTTAGAGATCTTAGTATCCTTAATCTTTTCTTTTTTCTGTCATGTATTTGGGCTACAATTAGTTATTTGTAGGCATTGAGTGTCTTACCCTAATGGTCATATGCTGATCAGCGTCGAACAGGAGGTTTAGTTATATGGAGGTCTGGAAGTGTTATGGTGGTCTACCGTGGAGCTAATTATCAAAGGCCTTCTTTCAAATCTTTATCGGCAGAAAGTACAACCATGTTGCCAAATCTCCAGAATGAGGAGGATGCCCACTTTGGTCCAGAGGGTTCTGGAACTGACAGTCTAGTTTCCAGGAATGGCAATGAAGCAATTTTCACAGCACCTAAAGAGACCAAATCTTTCACATTGAGCTCTATTCCTGTTGAAAATTTGACCGAGGAAGAAAAAGAATACAACAGCTTACTGAATGGATTGGGGCCACGGTTTGTTGACTGGTGGGGTACTGGTGTTCTGCCAGTTGATGCAGATTTGCTGCCTCCAAATGTTCCTGGCTATAAGACACCTTTCCGACTTCTGCCTACTGGAATGAGATCACGTTTGACAAATTCAGAGATGACTAGTCTAAGAAAGTTAGCAAGGTCACTTCCTAGTCACTTTGCCATTGGTATGGTTGCCTTTTGCTCACATAATGTAGGTTTTAAGTTTTAATTTTCTGTTAATGTTAAAATTGTAGCTGTAACTTTCATTGCTTTGCCATTTAACATACTAAGTACTTAGTTCTATGGTAAAGGACGAAACAGAAATCATCAGGGTCTGGCGGCTGCTATCCTTAAGCTTTGGGAGAAAAGCACTGTTGTGAAGATTGCAGTCAAGCAAGGAATCCAAAATACAAATAATGAATTAATGGCTGAGGAGCTCAAGGTTTGAGTATATTCTATTGTAACTTGATAACCCGATTTGGCAATTATGGCTGTTTGAGCATGTACTTAAAATGAAATCTACTTCATGTTACCTCAATCTAGGATTTTCATGAAAAAAAGTAGTGGTCTAATGGAGTATGCTAGTGATACTCGAGATTCGTTATATATCAATATAGTAAATCTGCATGCTCATTAACAAGTGGCTCATAACTGGTTGATGTGTTCACTGCTACTGAATGAGTGGCACGTGTTCATCAGCTTGATATGGGCAATACCTATGGCAATGAACCCCACTTTTTCCTAGCATTTTCACTGTTGAGTTGAGCTTTTCCGAAGATTAGCTTTGATCCAATTATTCAAATGCCCAAGTTGCAGTATATCTATTTGTCTTGTTCAGTAATTGTTAGTTTAAGATGGGATAATTCTTGCCTGGTAAATACTAAAGTATGTTATGCACTAGTAGAATCAAATATCCCTGTTAACAAAATTTCATTTCCTTCCTTTATATATATCTTTTATATATTTTCTTCCTTTGTATATATAGTTTATGTATTTTCTTCCTTTGTATATATGTTTATATATTTTCTTCCTTTATATATACTTCTATACTTATTTACTTTTTTGTTTTTCTGAAGTTTTTTTTGTTTTGTTTTTTAGTTGGATTACCTGAAACTAGCCAGAACTGAAATATCTAGTCCCTGATCTGTAATAAAGGGGATGACTAAGAAAGATGTTGTATTTGGGTCTGTCCTGAAATGGTGGATTCAGGTCAGGTTGAGCCAACAGAAATCTGACTGCATTTGACCGAAACCTACAGTTCATGTAGTTCATACCTTCTAACACTTGAAAATTTCCTGGATGTCCACCAGATTGCTTCATTGTAGTGTCATCTGCCTTAGATATAAAGGACTGGAAAATAGTGAGAGAATATTAGTCTTATGCATGGACTTATTTCTCCTAAATGCCTTTGTCTCTCTTGAGGACAGTATCTATAGGATATCACTATAGTGCATGCGGGGTTAAGTTAAGAAACAATCTATGACCAAGCATTAGGTGGATCATGTTTACCTTGAGCAGTATTGAACAAATTGATCTTCTCATATAAATTATTCTTTGTTGTCTCACTTACTGGTCTGTTATCTGGTAAATGCCTTTTTGTGAGCAATACTCAAGGTGTTGAAACTTTTACACCTAGTCTGTTCTGTCATGCAGAAACTAACTGGAGGAGTCTTGCTTCTCCGAAACAAATATTACATTGTTATATATCGGGGAAAAGATTTTGTCCCCACAAAAGTGGCTGCTACCTTAGCAGAGAGACAGGAACAGACAAAAGATATTCAAAACATGGAAGAGGAAGCACGCACTGGAGTTGTTGGATTGGCTCCTTCTGCAGAAATAAATGAAGAAGGACAGGCACTTGCAGGAACCTTAGCAGAATTTCTGGAGGCTCAAGCTCGATGGGGAAAAGAAATTTCTGCCAAAGAAATTGAGAAAATTAAAGAAGAAGCTTCCAGAGCCGAAAAAGCTAAGAAATTCAAGAAAATTGATCATAAATTAGCTCTTGTAAGTAAAAATTTTATCATCATGTGGAGTTCCTTGATTGAGATGAAAGTGCTTTACAATAATGCTGTCATCAACTCTTTTCTTAGAGGGGCTAGCCTTTTTCTAGCTGTTTTTCCTTTAAAATTCTTGCCTTCAAAAAATTAGTAGAACTTTTATCATCCTACTACTGCAAAAAAATACTGGATTTTGAATGTCCTTATATATGTGAAGAGTTTCTTCTGTGTCATATGATAGGCTCAAGCTAAAAAGTTAAGAGCAGAGAAATTGTTAGCAAAAATAGAGACATCTATGATTCCAGCTGGGCCTTGTGATGATCAAGAAGCCATAACTGATGAAGAGAGGTCTATGTTTCGCCGTGTGGGTTTGAGAATGAAGGCATACTTACCTCTTGGTAGGCTTCTTATCACATTATATGTTTGAATCTAGCAATGAAAGTTGACAATTGACAGATTTAATTAGTGCCAATGTTGTTCATCGAGGCTATAGAGTCTGGACTCCAAGTCCAACTGATGTTGTCTGTGGCAACTTTTTCCTCTTTAAAGAAGTCTTGATATTTACAAATTTTCCTCATTTGATTCATTAGGTATCCGTGGTGTCTTTGATGGTGTCATTGAAAATATGCACCTGCACTGGAAGCATAGAGAGTTGGTTAAACTGATCACAAAGCAGAAGACCCTTTCTTTTGTGGAGGATACAGCAAGGTTATTGGAATATGAGAGTGGAGGAATATTGGTAGCAATTGAGAGAGTTCCCAAAGGTTATGCACTTATCTATTACCGGGGAAAGAATTATCAACGACCTGTGAACTTGAGGCCAAGGAACCTGCTAACAAAGGCAAAGGCATTAAAGCGCTCAGTTGCAATGCAACGGCATGAGGTGATTGTTGTTTTGTTGCTTTTCTGTTGTTATTATGTTGTTTGTTTGAACTAAAATAAGGTAAAAATTTATATTTGAAAACATAATGTGCAGGCACTGAGTCAACACATATCCGAGTTGGAGAGTAAAATACAAGAGATGAAATCCGATCTTGTAAGTGGCCTTACTTTCTTTTATTTAGTGCATATGCATGAACCTGAAAGAACAAGAGCAATTGCGAAAAATGAAACATAAGGACAGAGGGGATAAAAGGAAAACCAGCATTGCCATTTTGATGACCCATTAGCTTCTTTGTTAATGGTCCACGAGTCAGTTTTACTCACTTTAATTGAAGGCAACATAATAGGCCATATATGCTGGATCATATATTCTCGAAACATTCTTGTTGTTGCATGGTCTAAGATTAGGAAATGCTTGGTTTTTTAGTGAATGAATTGCAAATTAAATCCTCCAGGCATTTGAGGACCAAGTCTATAATATGGGTGATAGTACGATTCTTTTAAGAAATATCCGTCTCCCCCCTTCTCATGTAGACATGTACACACACAAATATTATAGACACAGGAGGTGAGGCATGAAGATATCTTGAGTTCCCAATCTAAGTTTCTTTTTATGCAAAAATGAACCACTGAACTAAAGTAGGTTGAGTACTCTTGCCCAGAAATGGGTGTACCACTGCTATGTAGCATATCAGCCAATATCTATTGGATTTTGCCCTGACTGATACGGGGCAAAATTTGTATTGGATTTCAGGGTATCAAATTTGTATTGGAGAAATGATATGCTCACCCTGCTCTTGCCATCTTTTTGCTAAGGTCATGTTTCTGGAAATCTTGTCTACTAATTGGATGTGGAAGTAATACGAGGAAATGTAATTAATATCAAACATTTGAAGTAAACTATACTGACAGCGATGAAAGTTAATAATTTAATAGGAATGGTGTATTTATCATCAATAGCATTATAACTTAATTTTGCTGTAATGATGGCAATGGCGATGGATTCATTGGTTCTTATTTTTTCATTCTTTGATTTGATTTGATGAAACTGCTTACTATGCTTAAAAGATTTCTGATAAATACACGTTTTCAATTCACAATCCTCTTACTATAATCATAATTATCTCACTATGTTTTATTTCATAGGAAATTTCTGATGGTACAGTTGATGGAGAAAATAAAATAGAGCATTTTCTGCTGTCACATTCCAGCGAGGTGAGATAACATGCTTTTGGAACATTACTTTTTGGTTTACATTGTTACAGATACAACAAATTGTGCATTTTATTATATCATGCAGAGCGAAGAGGAGAAGTCCTGGCTTGAATCTGATGATGATGACGACATCGATGAGTCAAATATTGAAGATAATTGAGGATGTTGACTAGGGAGCATGTACTCATCTCCAAAGGGCGAGTTGAAACATCTTTTTTTTTAACATGCTTTCCTTTCTGCCCGACAAGGTATTTGTTCTTGTTCTCCTTTCAGTCTCAAAAAAATACTGCTTGTTCTGGTGGTGAGTTGGTCTTACTGTATGCATTTGCCTTCTTGGTGGTGGTAGTGGGCCAAGTTACCTAGGCAAACCTGAAAATATTTTCCAATCTATTCTCCCTTGTTATCTGCAGGAGTTAGGCAGATTTTTGTTAGATCAGAGTAACCTCCTGTCTGCATGTCTTCTGCTCTGTGTATTTACAAAATTTTGTCTACCAAGTTACGTTTTTTTTCTTCACTCTTTTAGTACATCTTCTACTGAACGTAGATGCCACAAGTTTCTGATTTGCACGAGGGAAACTGGTTCTGCTGGATCTTGACATACTTGTTGGAGGTAATTTATGTCAGCCATCTCACCCCAAGTTGAGACTCAAGCTGGTGTTGTAGGACCGAGGCAGAGCTGAGGGTTCGACATGGTTAACATTTTTTTCTTCTTTCTCATGAGAATAGCTGTAACATTTTTACTTAGGCTCTCCTGTCTGAACTTGCACCATAACCAAAAGGCATGGGGATACTGTATTTGAAAGTTCAAATATTTGTGCATTAGTAGCTGAACAGTCTGTAAATTCCTTGTATTGATATAAGTGGGCAAAGCTGATATTTTTGTATTAGACATGTTTGTACAGGCTAAGTTGGTTTGAGAGAAAAAAACAAATGAGAATTATTTTTGTGTTTTGTACGTTGAATAGAGACAGAATATGGAAGAGAGAATTTCCCAGCACAAGGAAGTGGCTTAGGATTTTGGCCACTAAGCCTAGAACTTCACTAGATAAATCATCAAAGCATACCCGAATTCCTCTCAAGTTCGCTCCTACCCTTCTGCTAGTGATTTTTCATTGATGAAACTCATGAGTTACTGCGCTGAGTTGCCCCTCCTATGACCAGCAAAACAAGGAGACGAAGGAGATCTTGAACCGTCCTGCTCGAACGACTGCGCAGGATGGGAGATGGTGCTGGTGGAGAGCGCAAACAACTTCTCTCACACATTGAATTCTATAAGCCATCGGGAGTTCGATCCATCCTTCTTAGATAACCTCTTCGACAACGGATAAACAACCCCTCCGTACAGATGGACGGCGGAAGCTCGACCGAGTATGATAGCGTTTTTCAGTCCAGGCTCGCCATCGAAATTACCAGCTCCAACTTTCTGTGCAAACAACCCCGACAACTCTACCTTGCCACCGGAAACTGATATAGTAATTTGATCGGATGACTGATCATGATCTCATGACTGAGATAGTGTTAAACTAAGTCTAAAAGATCGAACTCCAGCGTTAAAATCTGAAAAGATAACGTCTTCTACCAACTTTATTTTTTTGTAAATATTCATATGAGATGGATTGAGTAATTTTACTAAAGGGAAGATCAGATTAAAGCTCCACTTGGGTAAATTGAAACCTTTCAGCTGTCTTTCTTATATAAAAACTACAGGAACATTTTAAGTAATCCCTCAGGCGGCTATTCACAGCATTCAAAGCGCCCCACACGTTAAAGAGTCTCATTTGGGACTTCTACCCGGCACTTCCCTCTCGAGGACTCCATTTCAAGGCAGGTTCAGTTACCAAGACTGATTTGACAGCAAGAGAAAAATGAGTAATTTCCCACTATCTTTTATTTAGACAGAGCAGGATTCAAATATCGCATTAGAAATTCTTGGTAATTTTTATCAAAAATTACTGGTATAGATTCATTCAGATACAGAGGCTAAATTGCATTCTCTGCCAGAATTGTGAATTTGTACAATCAAATCAATTTGGAGAGCCACAGCCGTCTAGAATTCACAGCTTTATTACTAGCATTGATCATATGCATGAGACTTTCTTCACCAGCAAAATGGGATCTGCAAAAACACAAATTACCCAGTTATAGAGTTCTTGAAATGTAATTGCTGACGTTTCACACTAATCCCCAAGTTTTTGGATTAAGATCACTTACCATCTTCTTTTTCTTCTTCTTCTTGTTGTCAAGGTATGCAATAAACTCCTCCTGGCGTGCAAGGCTATCCTCCAAAGCCTGTCAAAGGAGGAGAAGTTAGTACTTTGGTTGAACCAAATATCAAACTGTTAACTGAAATTGTCTAGCAGGTCTTTGTTTTTGGTATCTTTGTCATTGTCGACAATGTAAAACCCTCAGCATGCAGTCATGGGCAGCATTGGTATGTATATTGATTATCATTGGCAGTTTCTCATGCCTCTTGCCCAAAAATTGTACTGAATATATAGGTAACGAAGTTGTGCAATATTAAATCAAAATTATCTTACCTTTTTAGTGGCCAAAAGTTCTTGTTCTAGTTCATCAACCCGGCTCATAGTAGCGTTTAACAGTTCTTCCTTCTCAGCAGGCATCTCAGCTGGTTTCACAGTGAGAATACTCACCTTCTCTTCCAAGACACTAAGACGCTTCATAACGGAGGCATATTCGATTGGAGAGATTGAAGGCAACTGCTGGGTTGAGGATTTCATCATGGAGTCGACATAGTAAACTGGAGAACCACACTCCAGTCCTGCCTCTGTGAGTCTCTTGGGCATGCCTCGTGAAACACGCAATAACGTCACAACACCCATAACGAAGGCCATAACTCCTGAAAAAAGATGTGGCTGCTTGTTCCCTTCTTGATGCTTTTCGGCATCCATTGGAGAATACAAACCTGCTAGAAAAAGGAAACAATAAATAGATATTGACCAACATAGACTACTTTTATATAATGAAAATATCACGCCAATAACGTAAAAATTATTAAGCAAAATGATCGTAACCTAAAGAAGTTTTGAAATTTGAAAAATGCTAACTATGATTACGAAATAAATTTCCTCTTCGCTGCCCTTAAACTTATAAATTTGTTTACAAAATTAAATTTGGGTAACTATATAATGAAAGTGTATCAATAACCAGGAACTACTTTAATTTTTCCATTCATTAAGCATAAGATCGTGATCTGCATACCTTTGGAGAGCACAAAGTCATCATTCAATATTTGTTTCTTCCAACTGACATCTACAGCCTTGTCAACCATTGGGATGAAATCATCATATTTATATGTATTTTCGAAATTTCCATGTCCACGTGAAAGCTATAGATACAAGAAAAACAAATTAAGAACACAATAAGATTAAATATGAATAAAATAATACGAGTAAAGCATAAGAATAACATGATTTAGTAAGTAGCAATGCCTAATCATGGTATACAAACTCGTAGAAGAGCTTTACAATGCATTAATAACATATAAAGTATAAGCCCACAAAAAGGAAATGCACCTGAAACAAAGGAAAATGCAGATTTTTTACATATCGGAATAATAAACAAGATCTTCAGCTAATCCAAGTTTAAAACTATTCTTAAAATTTTGGCATCCTTTTGAGTGTTTAATTTCTTTGTTTAGGATGTATCATACTCTAACCCTTAAACTTACTAATTTGATAATTATCTGATTATGAACAAGTTGAGATGCATACCTCTTCACAAACGGGAGACGACTGTGGATGATCTATGAATTCCCGAGGCATTTTAGGAGAATGTACACACCTTTCATCCATATCACCCTTTAGAGAAAGTTAAAACTTTCATATTAGAAATAATAATGATGGTGCACTCACCAGCAAAGAGCAATATTTATTATCTCTTTAAAACGAGTACTTTTCAGCAATGATGCAAAACAAACTCCAATTTCATACTCTTGATACGACATATATACCTTTTGGTACACAATCTCCTCAGAAATTGTCTTCTCATCAACTTCTGAGATGATGATATCTTTCTTTCTACACTTGGCTTCACCATTTTGAACCCTCTGTCAGTAATAAGAAACAACTCTTGTTATATCAACAATTTATTCGAAAAATACAATCCAAAAATTAAAAAAAAAAAATCTAAGAGGAAAATAGAAAAGACAACTAAAAACCTTCATTATTTCAGGATCTTTCCATGGCCCTTTATCTGAACGCATACAACCATTTTCACAATTGCAAATTCCACCCAAGAACTCCGGCAATTCACTAGAACAATTCAAACAGGAAATTAAGATTATATGTGCAGACAAATAAGTTTAAAATCAATAGTTAGTACTAAATTCATTTAATTTTTTGACAAGAAGAGAATCTCATTTTCGAAAAATGTCTTTAACTAATGATAGCCACTCATCACTGGCCTTTGACAAATTGTTAGGTCCTACATCTAGAAACCAAGCATTTAATATGTTTCAAGAGAAAGAAACAAGTTTCAAGATCTAAACCCATAAACTTGATTGGATCAAAAATTTCTGCAAAAGAATTTGTATTATGGTGCCATATGTTGGAAAAATAGACAAAAAGAAAATAAAATTGAAGTTATACATTAATCATTCATCAAAATATCTCACCTAGCATCAATAACTTCAAGTAATTTGCTCTGGTATTTATTGCCAAGAACCTGAAGAGACATAAAAGATAAAAGATCATACCGATTTGTTGCACAAACTGGCTTTTGAAGAGAAATTTAACAATTTATACTCCTTACGTGGATCTTTGCAGTTGTTTTCGGATCAAGGAAAGATTTAATTGTGTTCCATAATAGTCTGAAGCCAGAACCAGCGTTGATGATAAACATACGATACAAAGTCTGCATTATTAAAAGCAAAAAAAAAAAAAAAATTAAAAAATCATAAAACAACATGTTAGTTAAGAAAATTTTAATTAGAGATTTAAGAATACCTCAGGATAGTTATCTCCATCAATCTTTTGAAGCCGTGTGATAAGTTCTCTAGCAGACTTGTTGAAATTTTTAAGCCCCTGATTCACCAAGTCATGTGTAATGCAACATTAAAAGAGCAGACACCACGAACAAACAAATAAGATTTAACTTCTCTCTGTATTTTAAAAATAGCAGATAGAAGCCCAAAGTATAAGGTTATTCAATTTGCAAATAATAACAACCTTTGTGCCCAACTAAAAAATAAAGTTTAAGATAGTAAGGCTGAAATAAAGAGCAAGTATTGTTACATACAACACCCTGGACATCTAAAATTGTTGTGCTTTGGTCAATATGGCGTTTAGCTGCAATTGAACAAGCCGGGAACTTCACAGCGAAATTTCTCTCAAACTCCTGGACATGGTATTTCACATAGCGGTCCAAGGTAGTAGCTTGCATCAACTTGACAGCATCGACCTTGCCAAGTGTCTCAATGTAAACTGGTCGCCCTTCCTTATCTACCCCATGGTGACCTTGAGGGTAATGTTGTAGGACCTCTTCAATTTCGGTGAATTCAAAATCCTTACGAATATTAAACAAAATACAATATCAGCTAATAATTATAAGTCACCACATAGAATACATGATATGTGATTTCCAGATGGAATTGATGTTGATAGTAAATCTAATAATTCACAATCAACATCAAGATCTTGACGACCTTGAAATTTTTATACATGGGCATATTATTACCTCCAAAATTGTGTCAGCACAAAACTCTTTTCTCCATTGTAACATATCAGTCCACATCTGTTTTGTTTTTTCGATATCAAACTTTCTAGCCTTCAAAAATCTGTATAACAAATCAATTGGATAAAATGAGGCATGTAGAAACATATTGATATTCAAGAAAAAAATTGGTGTAGATTATATAGATTCCTTATATTTCTAAACTCCTATTAGCTTCTATCCAATGAAAAGGCATTAAGTTTACTGACAATGGATTAAATTTGGGAATGTTTCATCTATCGTTTCAAATGGTAATGTTTCATCTACAATTTCAAAGAAGACTTACATAAAAATTTAAAATAATACATATGTACCCACACATATGCTATTGTAATCATTTACGTGTATTAGATGGTATAATAGGGGATGCAAATAAAAGTACCTGAGCATGGTGTGGTAGTCATCATGCTTAGCTGGTAGCAATTCATCCAATATAAGTGCTTGACGGAATGCATCAATTGCTTGAATTTCCTCTGCATCATGGATATCCTCAATGGTAGCAATAGACATGACTTTACTGCTTCTCCTACCCTTCTTTGTTAAAGAATTTCTGAACTTTGTGGAGGCATTAATAGCCTTCTTCTTTAGAGATCCCATCCTTGTCCTCCTGTCGTCTTCAGAATTCTCAACATCGTGACCTGACAACAAATAAATGAAGAAAAGAACATACAATTATAAGCATTTGAAATTTCTCTATTTAGAATAGAATAGGATGGGAAGGGGGCTTCAATGCAGTAAAAATTGATGTCAACATAGCATTACTACCATGGATTCTGGATTGATCTAGAGGGCCTGACATGATTATGCTGAAGATTTGGCTTATGAGGTTCTTCCCGTGACAGCAAAGGGTAGGAGATCAAACTCTCATATCGCAGATACCAGAGAGGATTCCTGAATTTTGGCCACCAAAACATCAAAATCTTCAAATGCATAGGGTTCCAAGATCAGTCTTTCAACTATCTTTTTCAATCAAATCAAGATTAATACCCAAAATTCCAGATCGCCTAAAGTAAAATTCTATCCATGTAATCCAGCTTAAAATAATTCATACTTCGATAATGATCATGTTCTTACTTTGCCCAGAATTTACATAATTCAAAATTTAAGCATTAATATTGATAAACTACAAAAGAAACTCCATTAAAAATTGCAGCTTAGGTCAATAAAGATTTTTTTTTATGAAAGAGGTCAATATAGATTAATCGGTTGATTGTTATAATCAAACCAATAATTCGAGTATAACATGTGATGATTGACAGAAAAACACTGAAAAATTAGAATAATTTCTCTTAGCAGCTAGGAAGAAGAGATGCAATTCCATGTTGAAATTTCAAACGAGTAATAATAAAACACGAAAATAAACGAAAAATAAAAATAAAAATCTAGTATATTTGTAGCTAATCAAACAAAGAACTTCAATTTATAAAGAACTATTCATTTTCAAATCTAGATCAAGAAAATAAAAGATAGGAAGATACCTCTGAGATGAAACCCATCGAGAGAGAAACAAAGAGATGTATAAATAACCGGATATTCCTCTAAGAATAGAAAAGAGGGAAGCACGTCGCAAGACATGGAAGCTGTAAGAAGGTGTTGAAGAGGTCATAGCGTCAACTTCTCTCTATTCTTAGTCATGAAGACGCCCAAAATACAAGGCACGCCATTCAAATCCTCCTATCAATGAGCAAAAACTGCCCAACAAACCTACGTGCCGACAATGTTGCAGACCCTTTTTTTTTTTTTTTTGTCTATTTATCTAAATTCTTATTCCGTCATTTACCAAAATTTCTGCCGCATCTTGCGTTCTGGCAATCTCGTTATTCACACGTGATGTGATCGGTAGTGCTGGTCCTTTGTACCGTTCCATGCCGCCGCAATGCTGGTTTTCCTTTCGTAGTAACATGACCGATATAAGAGTGATACGGTAGTAAGAAACATTGGTAACAATCGTGGACATCGAGAAAAAACACCCGGTGCTTCGCCTCCTGCACATGGATACGCCTTCTTCTACCACCCCATCTCCTCATTTTCCAACAATGGCATTCTCGCCTCAGCCAACACCCCCCCTTACTGTCACGAAGAGAAGAAATCAAGAAGCTAGGTTCTCGGACTCTGAAAAAACTAAAAGCAGTGACCGCTCCGCCGACAAGGCTCCAGAAAACGAAAAATCAAATGACAGAGAGAGAGAGAAAAGGAGAGCAGTTTTTTTATTGTTTTTGGTGGCAGAGACAAGTCTGTACATTTTCGTGTTTACTTGCCGTCTTCCTGTTCTCTCTTCATTATTTCTTTCTTTTCCCGCGCAAAATGTTTTTTTGTTCCGCCTCCCAACGAGAAAAAGGCCAGGGGACACATTTTCCCGTGAACAAACTGACACTGCTACACACCGCTAACTATTACTTTCATGAGATGCAAGTTAGACGACGATCTTTTTCAAGAAATATAACATGTAAAGACAACTAATTCAGCTCAAATACCTACATGTTTCTGCCAATGAATTTAACCTTTCTTATCACATGGGCCCATGAGTTATAAGGAATGCGGCCTCAGATTTAACCAATGGAATTTCAAAGGCAGGGATTTGTAGGTATTTATGCCATATAACATGAAACTCTTTGAAGAAAACACTTAAAAATAACTATTAGTAAATTCCTCTTGCAATCTTAGTTAGCATTGTTCAAATTTCAAAACTTCTTTTGGTTACTATTGTCTTACTTTAAATCTTTTATGTTATTGGCATAATATTTATATAATAACAAAAAATTATCTATATTGGTTAATATATATCCATTTCTTTCTCATTCTAGCAAATATTTAATCTCCAAAAGATGTAGAAAAACATCAGGAATGAAATAAGCAACAACATCATTTTTTAGGGCTCATAGTTTTTGTTATAGGTGTTGGTCGTTTCTACGAAGGTTTCGGCTTATTGGTTAGGTACTTAATATTTAGTATCAAAATGGACACATAGGAACAGTCCAATAGTTATCTTCATCTTTCTGATCGAGTATGTCTCTGCCATGAAACATGTAGGTGAATCGGAAGATAAAGGTGAGTATTATCGTTGTGAAACCAACTAAGACCTCCAGAGAAGGAAGAAATATTGAACGTTGTTGGAGGCCGGTTGATAAGATAGATTGTATAAAATGAGGAAGATGGCATATATCTTTGATTTCAAGTTTGTAATCCTCATCAGCTTAAAGAAAGTATAATGTTACAGGGTCTTCTACCTCACATGATGAAAAAAAGGAGGCAGAAAGAAACGAATGAAAGATCGACGTTTCTTCATTTCTAGATGCCTTCCGTTCTAGCCATTTTCGGAAATCCTAAAGAAAAAGTCCTTTCGCCAAATCGACGATAAAACTGAAAACCTCCACATGTAACCCTGCATGCCTTCCAACCAAATTCCCTCCTCCCATCTGTCGCGCCCTTTCTCTGAAAACCAAAACCCTCACCTCCTTTCTTCTATATTACAAACACCCTCCTCCCCACCTCCACCAACAACCCTCCCCGCGCTGCGGACAGAGAGAGTCCCTCTCTTTATCCTCTTCAACAATGGCAGACCGTCAATCGGCGCCGGCGAGATCAAGAGCCAGCGGTGGGCCTACCCAATCCACCCTATTCCGCCGGCTCCACGAATACGCTCCTAATTCCGCGCAGGTGGTTGGATTCTTGACCCTCATCATCTCCGGTGGGATTTTGCTCGTACTCACAGGAATAACACTCACGACCTCTGTTCTAGTGCTCATCCTCTTCACGCCGTTGATCATCCTGTCGAGCCCGATATGGATACCGGTTGGCATCGTTCTGTTTTTCGCCGTCGCCGGTTTCTTGACCGCGTGCGTGTTCGGACTGGCGGCACTCACCGGCGCATCGTGGTTGTACAAGTACGTCGGGGGGCGGCACCCCCCCGGCTCCGACCGCATAGATTACGCCAGGAGTCGAATCGTCGACACCGCCAGTCACATGAAGGATTACGCGAGGGAGTATGGTGGTTACTTGCAAAGCAGAGTGAAGGATGCCGCGCCGGGCGCGTAATCCTTTTCTTCTGATGCAGGGCATCCAGTTTCTACTTTTTTATTGTGTTCTACTTCAATTTTCCAAATTTCGTCTAGTTGGACCACATTGCGTAACATTGTTGGCCTCCACTAGTGTTTGTTCTCAGATTGTCGCGTGTGGCACCAGTGACTTTAGCGAATTTTGGTCGTTAACGCGTTATGCCTCGCTGTAACAGTCCGTAACTATTAACAATGTATAAAACTATAGTTTTGGTTAATTTAATTAATGGTTATAAAAAGATAACACAGAGAGGAGAGTCGGGGGACTGGAGCCAGAAGAGATTGAAAAGAAGTCGACGGGAGGTGGTTATCAGCTTTTATGCATCGACCAAAAGAGAAGGTAAACGATTCGGTAGACTAGGACTCGGTTGCATTTGTCGTGGAGTCGCCGCAAGACAGAAGCCAACTTTGCTAGTTGTCCTTTGGTTCATAAAGGCGCGCACCCAGTTGCCACGCGCGTAGTCATCAACACGTTCGCACCGAGTTGTTGGGGAATCAGCTCTTCCACTACAAGGCCGGCCCCCCTTTTATTGCCTTATTCGATATGGCTGGATGGACAGATTCATTTCAGACTGGAATCAGAACTCACTCGCCTTGTTGATCTCCTACTCAGTCCATTCATGATGATTTAATCCCAACTATAAATTATTTAAGTTCTTCCGTCCCTTCTGGTATCGGAATGACCAGATGAAGATTGACAAAAAATGGAAACAGCTCTCCTAATTAATTTGCAATTACTTATGATTATCAGAAAATAAGAAACTACGAAGTTTCTCCTCGTAATCTAGTTTTACAGATACAGGCAGGGGAAAGCTTGATATAGTATGTACTCTAACACTGAAAGTGAACAAGAAAACGAGAACTTTACACGTTGAGGAGTTAGCAAGCTCTAACTCCCGGCCTTCCCCGCCACGACTACCGGAAAAGAAAAGCTGCTCTGCAACGGAGTGGTGCGCGGTGACCTGGGTGGGAACTCCGGCACTTGCTTCCCGTCGCTTCCGTACAAGATAACTCCCGAGAAATCCAAGGGTTGACACTTCTCCCCCATCAAGATATCCCTCTGCCACAACCCGCCATCGCCGAAACCGTCATCGGCTTCCAACTCTTCCCTGTTCTTGTTCTTCTGCAGGAACGGGATGACCTTGTTGCTGAGAGTCGTTAGAAGCAGTTTTGGGGAGGTCAACGGCGACTTGGGGGCGATTCTGGAGCCACCGGGCTCAGACGGCCGCGCGCGAGCCACCAACTTACCTGACACCCTTCTCGCGTGTTTGGCGCATAGAGCAACCAGAGCCACCACTGCCACGAACAAGCCCACACCCATCGGCACGGCCTGCTGACCGCCCGAGCTGCCGCATATGAGAAGCCGAACCATGTCTGATGTCCGATCTCCAGCCCCAACAGCTTTCTTCTCTGCTCCTGCTTCTCTACTCTCGAACAAGAGACTCGGAGCAGTCAAGGAACGATTATAGAAGCCCAGTGATCGCGTAAATTTGACCGGAAATAATCCGTAATTGACCTCAGACCGACTCCAGTTTGGGCTCTCTGACTCTATCCTAGTGTGCATAACACCAAATTCCGGCGATAAATCACTTACTTCGCAACCGACACGTGTTAGTAGCTAAAGAGTTATTTACCCATTTTTGCCGGATTCAAAATTAAGATAAGGAGATAGGATTTATCCGATCAGCCACGCGGCCAAGCTAAAAACCCGCAAACTCAGTGAATCGCTCCATTCAAGCGGCCAATTTGTAATCCGATATGTTTCGGATTTTTAAAGCGTTGATATAATAAGCAATTTGTAACAGTTGGCCTTTTAAAGCAGCTAAGAAAAGACGTTATGATGTGATATACACAATGTATTAGCCTATGGAGTTATATGTGTCCGTGACAGCATGATTTGTTGTTTCAGCTAATTCTGACCCGGTAATTTTAATTTTCTACTGGATTAAAATACCCAGGTTTGACGTCAATCTTTCTTTTCGTGTTACTGAGTTGAAGTAGTTGGGTTGGGCGGGGATGATCGATGGAAGGGTTGACTAGGTTGCCACTTGGGAGGCGTGATCCTTTCCTTTTGAGTGCCACTTTGGTCGGTATTAGGACTAAGTCCACTCTGACCATGGTTGGTAAAAATCATGTTTCAACTATGCATTGTTTATGTTCATAAATTTGTATTCTGCAATCTTCATAAATATAAGTCTTCCGTCCCATCCGAATTATCGCTTTTGGTGGCGTTTGACCGCTGCAGTTTCTCTTCCATGGCTCTCATCGACCCAGAGAGGATACAGCCTGCGCTTCAAATTCTTCTATTCTATTCCACTGAATCAGCTACCCCTGAAATGATTTAAGATATTTTAGTGGCGCTGCCCAGAGCAAGATCAATAGCCACCAATGGGATTCACGACGCAGAACCGTAAATCAGAAAGTGGTTGGTAATCTGCCATTGAAATGGTTCGTAATGCAATCTTAGTCCCACTTTTGATGGCTCAGAAGAGGCGATTTTCCGTGCCAAAGTTGAAATGAAAGAGCTCTCTGTAAAGGTGAAGGGTTTGAGCTGGGTTCGGCAATGGCTGACTTGCGGTTGTTTGGCTTCCGGAGATGGCCAAGACCTTTGAGAATCTCAAACGTTTATAAAATAAGAACATCTTCTAATGGTATGAGAAGTCGTGATATCATTGTTTAGAGATCAGAGAACCGATAGTCCGCCCGTTCCAATTTTTTTCTCTGATCTTACGAGTTCGAAGGCTCGAATGTCTGCGCGCACAAGAGATATTAAACCTAAAATTAATATGGTAAAGTCTTAAGTGATAACAGGATGTCTCACAAAATAGTTTTAATTAAATATTTTTTTTATTATATTAGTGTCTTTCATTATTTAATTATTTTCAGATATATTTTTTAATATTAATATTTGACTTTGAGTATAAGGGGACATAAATAATTTAATTATGTTCTGACTTTATTTTATTTGGTTTATCTTGTTCAGTTTGTTTAAGTTAACGAACCCATCTCGAACAAACCATTTTTTAGTAAGTGGGCCGTATCTCTCGTTGGGGGCTGGGGAGGGTGCCACGTACTCAACGCAATCACCACACGTGCCATAACTTTTTAAAATAGAGGCCCAATAACTATTAGCCCACTTTTTTAGTGTTGGACCCATGGGCTCTTATATTTCTAAGGTGAGACCCAATAAGTATCATTAGCAAGTGTTGACTTTATTTTTTGTTTTTTTTCTGCAAATTTGTACAACTTCTGAGAACCACTAACCCACTTGAGAGTAGTCATTCGAGATCAGAGCTTCAGCGGAAGCTTCTTTCCCGCTTCCAGAAATAGAATTGCGCTTTGCCCACAGAGGGAAATGGCGAAAGAGAGACAGAGAAAGCAGTTGAAGCGGAATTGCTGGTAAGAGTTGGAGATGTAATCTCTGCAACAAACGGCGCGAAGCTCGTCGATGAATTCCTCTGCCCACTTCATTCCCTCGCGGTTCTGATTTTCCCGCTTGATTCTTCCCTTTTTCCTTCGTCTTTTAGTGACAGCCACCAGATGTCAGCCACCAGATGTCAGGGATTCTTCTCACTTTTAAGCAGAAAATATGAACTTTGCATTTACACCTTAAGCCCACCACTGTCCTCAAGCGCTGAGCCCCTGTGTAGTGCTTGCTGTGCGCCCCTGCAATCTGTAATCTCTACAATCTCGTGCCAACAGCTTCGTTTTAATTTCATGCTCTCGAGTATCAAGGCCTTAATATTCTAATCGCTGTAGTACTGTTCTTCTACTCTCTCTTTCTGGTAAGCTACTTACTGAGTTTCGTACAAATTCAGAGATAAAAAGAAGAAAAATCCCTTTCTACATCTTAGCATTAAAAGTAGTTCGGCTCTGACACACTAAGCTTATTAAGGCGATTTATTTCTGCAACTTATTACGAAGTAGTCCTTTACTCTCGGTTTGCTGAAGTTCGTTTTCTGGGCATTTCAGTGGCAAGTAAACATCAAATACTCAAAAGCAGCAAACATTAACGATAAGCATTTGTAAGGATGCTTTGCCAAGATGTAGATATTCTTTTAATACAATTTACAGGCGGAATCAGCTTTTTTTCTTCACTTCTTTGAAAAGCCAAGGGGAAAGATAAAGAAGAAAAGTGAGCTCATGGAGGTTAACTTTAACGTTTAACCTATCTATCGGGGGAATCTAGGTCTTACTATGTTTTGCTTCGATCTTCTTCAAGAACGCTCACCATATCAGGGCTCTGAAGCAGAAAAAACGAAAAAAAATACAATCACCATCTCCGCAACCGTAATTGCCCACCAAAAGTCAAAGCTAACAGAGCCTGAAAGCACACAAGAACCGATAAAACTGCAACTCGGATGAGCGTCTCCACTGGTCACTTCTGCCTTCAGACCTGCGTTAGAAATGGGCGGCTGTTTTTCACACTCTTTTACTCCAGTTGGTGCATTTTCTTTGGCCACAACCCAAGCATCATAGCATAATTCTGGATTGCTCCAGACGGAAAAGTACCGACCCATCTTCCCGTAGAACTCTTCAGAAAATTCAAGTTCTCCTGCCAGATTGTTCCCGTTTAGGTAAAGAGCATTAACACAAGGCATGTCGCTAAAATTAGGTGGCACGTTTCCTGACAGGTGGTTGTCATTTAGAGCTAGAAACCTCAACTTTTTCATCTCTGCCATTGACGCTGGAATCTCTCCAACTAGACCCATGCGGGAAAAGTCCAATGTAATCAGGTTCTCCAGGTTTTGCCAATTCAGGCTCATCAAATTACCGCCGATTGGGTTATCGGATAGAAGCACTTGTTCCAAAGAGACCATCTCCTGGAGTGTTTGAGGCAACCCGTCAGAGAATATGTTGTTTCTGAGGTCTAGAAGAATTAGATTCCTCAGCTGTCCGAGTTCTTCTGGAAGCTGACCGTGAAACGAATTGTTGCTTAAATCAAGCTTCAATAGAGAGGTCAACCCACCAATGCTGGAAGGCAAAGACCCAGATAAAGAATTTCTACTGAAATCAATAATCAAGAGCCTGGCTAAATCACCCAAAGAGACAGGAATCTGGCCAGTGAATCGATTTCCAGCAAGAACTAATTTCTCCATCTCGGTTAAGTTCCCAAGACCCAACGGCAATTCACCTGTCAAATTGTTCTCTAACAGTACCAAAGACCGAAGCTTTCTGAGTGAAGAAAACTCGGCTGGAATCTCACCAGTAAGTCCGGGATTTGAACGGAATTCTAGGGTTTCTAAGGTGCGAGCGAGCTTCTTCCATGGTAAACCCTGGATGGAAGTCGGATGGTGGAAACAACCGAAGAAGGAGAGGCACTTTAGATGCTTTAATTCGAAGAGATAGGGACTGATTTCTGCAAGACGAGCACACTGGAAAGAGTTGTCATGAACAGTTCCGATGACCATTGTGGTTACATACCATATCCCGTCAAAGAGGTCGCAGGAGACACCTTGTATCGGGGTCCACCCGCATGGATCAGGGTACAGCTCAGAGCCATTGAACCAGTTTCCAACAAACGATCGAAGGATGGTATAAAGCGCCTCTTGCTCTCGCTCCTCCATGGGAGCCGTGGAAGTGTCAGCATTAGTTCCAGAAGATAAACGGAGAAGGAGAAGGAGAAGGAGAAAAAGAAGAGAGTGAAGGCAGACGAATTTACTCATGACTATTTAACAGAAATGAAACAGAAACGAAAGTTTTAAGGGACGCGAAAGCAGCTACTTCAGTTCAAGAACCAAAAAGAAGACCAAAGCTTTCTCGTGGAAGCAAATTAGTTTCTCGTCCAAGGCTAAGCCAGAGAGACGCAAGAGCTCTCTAATCGTTCAAGAAACACAATGGTGAGAATCATCGTAAGGAATCTTCAAAATAGATGATGATGGGAACAGAAATTCACAGGATAAAGAGAGGTAATTTGAAACGGGAACATTCTCGTCAGGAATCAAAAGTTTCATATACATAAGGCTACAGGTAAATAAAACCACACCAGTACTCTTTCTGAAAACAAGAAGAAAAACGCAGTCTCTTCTTGGCGACAGCTCCAACCAAAAATAGACAGCAGACAAGCAAATAGACAGGAAGTCGCGATAGTCAAACCTTGAGCACCAGAAGCAGCAAAAACACAGACGAGCTTTTAGCTACGAAATCGAACCTTTCAGACAAAAAGCAACAAGGAAACGCTTACAGAACCGAGACAGAATCAGGTCACTCCCTTCTGTCATCCCTGAAGCAAACACAAACAACCAAAGTTGAACATATGAACCCCCTGCAAAGCAGCTTTCTAACGACGTAAATCGAAATTCGTAAACAGGCCCAAGCGAGGAAAAGATCTAAAGGAGAGATCCACAAGAAAGCCGTTGAATAAAATCTAATGAAACAGTAAAGAGACCAGAGGATCCATGAGAGGGCACTGTGATGGCATGCAAGCTATACAATATGGCTAAGGTAGAAAAGCAGGGGGATGATCCTCACGGCTCGTCTCCCAAAGCAAAGGCCGTAATAACTGACCGATTTGGAATTATGTATCGACGTCGTCATTACTGACCTGCGGCTGGAGCTTTGGATCTTCGTGTAGAGGCTCCTACCTTTTGGCGTACTTAGCCGGATTCATCCGGTGGGGACCATGTCTCATGCAAAAACATGCAGTGAAAAATCTCCTCAGTCCTCACGTTACAGAATACAAAGACATACACTGAAGCCTGGTACATGAGCCGTTCGCATCCGAGACTTTAGACTTCGAATGATCATAACCATCTGTTATCGCTATTTCATAGGCAATCCCAACGACCCGACCTATTCGTGCACGTGTACGAGTCCAAGTTGGCTGGTGGGGCCCGCATGACGTGTAATTGGAGCAATGCGGATTTCAAAGTCGGGAAATCATGAAAAGAGAGTAGAGATCAATCTCTCCAATCATTTACAGGCTTGGAAACAGGTAAGATGGTCCCACCACACCATAAACTATAATACGGACAATCAACGGCTGTAAAGATGGGCTGAAAATATCGGATTGTACTTTTATTTGTCCGGTTTCACCATAGCCAGCTTTGGGAGCTTCTTGTGTTGCAGTGGCCTGCGGGCCCAGCCGAGGTAATCCTACGTCGGATCTCAATACGGACCCGATAAGCGGATTTAGTGACGAACTAACCATGCTGATGACAATCGGATCCGACAAGGGGATTTAATGACAAAACTAACCCTGCTCATGATATTCAGACCGCGGATCCCTGGAAAGGCTTCCATATACTGCATAGATTGTTCACGCGGAGAGACGGAATGGAGGAACGGTAGGAGAGGAATAGGGACCACGGGGAGTTAAAAGTGGCAATAAATAGGGGTAGCGGAGAGAAGACATCGAAGTTTGTACCTCTGGAGCCTGAGCGCGAGAGAGAAAGAGAGGCTACGGTTTGGCCAGAGGGCGGAGTATGGGCTTCTGTGACAAGTCCCTTTCCGCCTCTTCTCCTCTGCTTCTTGTGCTGGCTTTTCTTCCGTGGGTCTTGCTCTGTTTCATTAGAGATACTGAGGGAGGGGGAGCTTTTGGGGCTTTCGTTGTCTACTAGCAGCCTTTCCATTAACTCTTTTACGAACAATGAATGGGGGTGGGGGCAAAACTGCAAGACATGAACAGTCGAGGCGGCCATTACCGGTGCAAGGAAGTGTGGAACGGAGTATCAGCTCTGCTTTTCTGGGTCTGTGTGTTCAGATGTAAGATGTAAGCGTGAAAGGGAGAGGTCGAGAAAATATTTCTAATGCCTCGGAAACATTCCAGGCTTCTAAGCTGAGAAAGTGGCCGGAGAGGCTTTCTTCATGTACGATTCGGGATTAAAATAAAACCAACTTCGCAGTAATTACTTGTGTTTTATATGTTCAAATCATTTATCCTTTGAGTTGTTGAGTTACTGGTAGATTCACCAACAGGCTGAGTGAATATTTTATTGATCTTGATTGTATCTGTTTATTGAGACTCATTATTGTGTTTTAATTGAAATGCAAAGAACCCTTGCATTTGTAAACCAATCAAGAGTGCTTGTACCTAGTGGTTGTTTAATCTTAGATTGCTATGTCTACTATGAGGCATTTGCATGGGTCCAATTACAACACTTGGGACTTACAATCAAAAACCACCGGCACCAAGACCTACAGAGATTTTACAATTCAAGCACTGTAATGCATCTTGATGGGTAGGGGAAACATTGTGACTTGATGGATCTGGGACATTGGGATGAGGGTTAGGGTGGTCAACTTGGGGGTTGGTTTCACAGGCTACATGGCAGTTCTTGAGGGTAAGAGAGGTAGGCAATCACTGGGTTCTAGGGTTGGGTGGGTTTTATTAGTACAATTAGATGGTAATCAGGTGGGTGGTATGAAAAGTTGAAATTTGAATTGGAAGGGAACGGAGGGAATGATGTGAACAACTCATTGACCTTATTTTCGTCATTAGAGTTACGGTTGAGGTGTGAATTAGAGTTAACTCGGTTGTAGTCAACATTGAAGCTAAAGTTGAAGTTGAAAGCTATGATTTGATTCAACTTCAACTCTTTGTTGGGTGTTACTGTACACGAGTTTGTGCACTGGAAAACAGATTCCAGTGTTAGTGCCCCAAAATGAAAAATATGATGCAAACAAGAGAATGAATAACTTTTTATAATATACTTAAATAAAATATATACCTAAACAGATAATTAACCAAAATAAACATGGTTACTACACTAATAAGTGATTTAAAGTAGTATTAAAATATATTAATATATTAATTAATGAAATATTATATTATAATAATTAGTTATTACAATTTATTATAAAATAATATAATAATTACATATGACTGTAATTTATTATAAAAAATAAATAAAGCAAAAAATAACATAAGTGAATATAATAAAAATAAATAAATAAATCAATTTATTAATATCATAAGATATATTTTAACATTAAAAATAACTAATCTAATACAGTAATAAAAATATATATATATATATATATATATATATATATATATATATATATTATTTTATCAATAACAAAATATATTTTTTTACATATTATTAATTAATAATATATTGCCACAAAATTTAAAACCATTTGTTTAATTAATTATAAAAATGGGATAATTAAACCAAAATAATTGATCAATGTTTACTTTAACAATATTTTAATTATGACTATTAAATCACTAATTTAATACAGTAATTAAATATTGAATATACTGAATAAATAAAAATACTTATTTTATTAATAACCGAAGATGGATTTTTTATGTACTATTAGTTAATAATATCTTTTACAAAATTAAAAATGATTAGTTTAATTAATTATAAAAATGAGATAACTAAACCAAAATAATTGATCAAATGCTCTGTTTAACAATATTTTATTTGCCATGATAGATTATAAATAACATATAATAAATAAATTATTTTATTAATAAAATAGGATATATTATTAATAACATATATATAATTAAAACTTAAAAAACATGTTTGAAAATGAACCGAGTTACTTGTAATAGTCTACAATTTACAACATAAAAATAAATGTTTAAACCCTAAATCCTTTACACCCTAACCCTAAAATCCGAAATTAAACCCTAAACCCTGAATCCCTTAAACCATACAAATTATACCCAACACCCTAAATCCTCTAAACCCTAACCCTAAAACCCAAAATTATACCTAAATCCCCCAAACCATAACCCTAAATCCCGAAATTATACCGAAATCGAACAATCAATACAAATAAACCACACAAAAATTAAATAAAACAATATCAAACAGTAAATTAAACTAAAAAAATAGGGTTAGGTTTATTAAGTAAAATTTGGGGGAAATCGAAGCCAAATGGGAAAATTGAGGAAAATCGAAGAAGAATGGAAAAATTGAAGCTGAAAATGGGGGAAATTGGTAGAAGTTAGGGCAATCGAACCCTAAATGGGGGAAATTGAGGGAACTCGAAGAAGAATGGGAGAAATCGAAGCAAAAAATGGGGGAAATAGGTAGAAGTTAGAGCAATCGAACCCTAAATAGGGAAATCAGAAGAAGTTTGAGACAAGAAAGGCGAGAGAGGAGGAAACAGATGGCGAGAGGTGAGAGAGGACCGAGAGGTGAGGTGTGCAGGGACAACAGAGAAGGCCGAGAGAGCTGAGAGCCAAGAGATTGTGACCACCGAACGTGAAGACAGGAGAGAGAGAGCTAAGAGACGTAGAGAGGAAGAGAGGGAAGAGATACAAAGATGACGAAGGGAGAAGAAGTCAAAAGGAGTGCAAAGACGAGAGCGGGAGAAAAAAAAATTGGGAGAGGAAGGCCAAGAGGGAGAAGAGAGCACAAATGAGAAGAAAAAAAATTCGTCGGGGGAGGGAACGACGCGACTCGAGTGACGCTTCAAGTGGACGATTCACAAAATTGGGCTGAATCACGATTCCACGATTTTAGCCTAAGACAATTACCTGCATTTTTCAGATGATGTTGGTGTTTATTCACCACTAACGGCCTAATCAAATGAATTGCGTAATGCGCATGAACTTCATTTCAACTTCATTGTTGACTAACCCCCCTAAATGTGGTATTCCTGGAGGGGATAATTCTTCAACTAATTTCCATTTTAACTGAATTCTTCAAATATTATTTTGATCCAGAAGAAGCCACCTACCATTTTGAAGAGCGTGTGCCCTTGCCAATGTTGTTTCGGCACAATGTAAACTCTTGCAAAGTCTAAGCCTGGTTATATGGGCGGTGGTATCCCATGACAAGGTTGATTCATAGGTCACTAGTAAGACACAAAAATCAATCTTGTGACACTCGTCATGTGACAACTATAAGCAAAGTCAATACAAAGTAACAAGGAAAACGATTGATCAGATGAAGATAACATTAGAGGCTTAGAGCTTCTCATGTTTTCCGAAATTTCAATAGACCTTCTTCATCTGCTCGCACAATAGGAAGTCTTGCATTGGAAACGATTCCACAAAGACGTGGGCATCCCTCACAAGTTACAATTTAACCGCTAATTTCAATACTTCTGCATAACCCAATTATTTTCAAAATACTTCTTTGTCCAGAACAACCCTAATTACCATTAAAGCATCCAGCAGAGGAGTTACAACAAGAGGCACGATGCCTGTGGAGAGCAGAATAACTGCTTCTGTCTGTGATGAAGGGTTTGAAGGAAGAGAGACTGAGATATATATATATCTCTTTGTAGTTGGTATAGTAAATACTACTTCATGATCTATCAGCTTTGATGGCTCATTTTTTATAGTAACGAGCGACTTGCTTCTTCGTGTGAGCATGGCTGGCCTCGGCGCCTTCTTTCCATTTACTTCCAGAACTACTGGGGTTTCTGCGATTCAGAAGAGAAGGTGGAGTTCCATGAGGGCCTAGGTAGATCTCTTCTTTGGCTTCAGTTACCTGGCCACACACAAGGCTAGAGATCAGAAAGATAATCTCATAAGAAAATGGAGTCTTAATATCTCATTTTACCTAGAAAGAAATCTCGGAAGTGCGCACTCAAGCAAACAAAAGAATAACATGGTTCAGTTAATCTCTGAGCCGTTTTTTTCCGGAGTGTAGGATCTTGTTTCATCCTTCTTCCAGTGATGATTGGTTTTTAACTGTTCTGGTGTTGTTTCATCCATCTGATCCATTGGCAGGCTTGGGATTACGAAACCATCCGCGTCTGAAACAGGAAAAACCATAAGATGAATAAGATCATCACAGAAAAGAGTTGAAAACACAGTAGTGTTGATGGCAACAGAAATAACAAGTGAAAACTATAGAAAGTTCATTGCAATCAGACTATTAAAAAAATGAAAATAATAGGATTAAGAAACTTGACCCAATCGTTTACTTCAAGCAGTCCACAGAGATTTACAAAAAAATACGTGATAAAATCTGATGGAGTCTGCAAGTTTCTAATTGTTTTTTTTTTCTTCTTTTCTTATGAACTTCAATCACACAATAATTAAGCACAATATTTTATCTCCTGAATTCAATTTTTTCTCACTATTTTAACGTAACATAATTGAAAACAAACCACCTTAATGTGTAAACCTCATTTAACCTAATCTCAATTAACAGCACCGAACTACGTTAAATAAATCATCAAACGCGTCGCTGATCGACACGTAGAACGGAAAATCCGGTATTGACTATTTAGACAAAAGAAAATAAAGATTGAGATACAAGTTTGTCACATTGTCACGGAGCCAAATCTCTTGTGATATAACTTGAGATATGTGAGCACCTTATAAGTGTAACTCAAGAAGCTTAAGAAAGTTTACCCCAATCATCCACTTCTACTGCAGCAGATAGGCTAGCATTGCTTTCTGAGGACTTCATTTTGTGGAGAAAGCTGTAGTTGTTTTCTTCCTTTCCCAGTCAAGTAGAGAGCAGCAATGGCAAAAGGGTATATGAGAACTCTGTATGGACACAATACCTAAACTTTTCCATTTGTGAGGATACACTTTCCCATTTTTCATTCTGCTTGACATTAAATGAGTCTACCATGCAAGGAAGGCTATTATCTGTTCTATTTATTGTCTTAAAATTTGCTGTATACAGGAGATTGATCTCCTGTTAAAGAGAAGAACTTAACACTCTTAGAGAAACCTATTAGAAAAAATTTCTTCTGATCAGTTTTTTTTGTATATTTCTATCGTTCTGAATCACTTTCATATTCTCTTTAACAGTTTTTTTTGTGAAACAACAGGACAGGGATAAAAAAATAATTTCTCGTTTACACTTTCTTCACATGATAATCTTTTTCCAAAGGCCACCACTCAGAGTTTCAGTTGATCAATAGATGAAGCCAGGTGAAATAGTTAAAGGTTCCTGTAGAGTGTGAGGCTGCTTATGAGGGTTCTTTGCATATAGTCACTTCCTTTTGCTCAATTAGTACCTTTACCTGGACTGATATCTCTTTACAGATTGAAGCTTGCTTTGCCAGATAAGAATGATATTACTATGAAATAATTGACCTTCTCCTTGGCTCACAAGTTTAAATCAAATAATTTAAATATCTCGTAATTGATTTCTATTATATACATCAAAGAAAAATCAATAAATTCTGAGTAAATTAATTAGAAAAAGGGATGAGTATTATGTATATATATGTATAATAATAGAAATTCATAAAAACAGTTAAAAGAATTTATATTTTAAAAAGAATTCAAAAATTTTAAATCGATTCTACTATGTAATTAGTAATGAAATCGAGAAGGGTGGTCAGTTATTCCGATACGAACATTTACCATTGATTCATGTTGAAGGCATATTACTTGTCTCCTCACACGTAACCGATGCCTAAAACGGATTAAATTTTCTCGTCGTGCGCCCACGTCCTCCCAACCTCGACGAAAAAAAATTTCACGACGGGAAAGAGAAAGAGAAAAGGAAAGAAGAAAAGAAGTTTATTTGGATGCTTAAGAAAATGAGAGATAAAATTGAAGAAAAATATAGTTTCTCTTGTTTGGATATACATGAAAAATGAAGAAAAAAATAGTAATATTTAAAATTTTTTATGATTAAATTTTTTTCACAAGTTTCTATTTCTTTTTTTTCTCTCTCCAAATTCCATCATTTTGTGAGAAAATTCTATTAAATATTCTCTCTTATTTTATTTTCTCCCAATGATTCTCTAAAATAACTTCTTTTCTTCTTTTCTTTTCTATTCTATGGTTCCAAACAGGCCCTAAATGAATAAATAAGGTATTTTGGGTTTTCCCCAAACTCACATGGATTGGGGGAGAGGGGAGAGGGGAGAGAGAGGGTGTGAGAGTGGACTTTCCACGTCTATTAACAAAAAATGCTGCGTTGAAATTGATGAGATTCAGATTAACCCGACCTAGATTTGAGCTAGGTAGAGTCCGGTCAAAGATCACAAGAGCCACCCACACTAACCAATCCCACTAATATCTAATGGAGTTCTTTACCCTTTCTTATCCCAGCTCCTCTCCAAACGCTAACCGGAATTTATCTGTCTCACCGAACCACTGTAGGACACCGTTAGACCATTTATGATTCTCCCATAAACACAATAACCCTCCAATGTCCTCGCGAACCTTGTAGGCGTGCCCACAAATTTATAGTCAGATACGCTACTACAAATGTATTAGCATTAAACTAATCTCTTCCATGAGAGGATGAATAGGACATTTCTCCATAATATAAATGGTTCAGAGACTAGTTTCATTGCCAATTTGCAAATGCAGGTACTAATAAGTCTAAACTTGTCAGTGACAGATAAAAATTAGTTTAAAATTGTTTGGACAAAGAAGCTGTTTGTTGGCTTTGGGTGGGGAAATGTTGCGCTTGGGAGAATTGAACTGAAAAAGATGGTTAGAATTGGACTGAAACAAATGGCACTTTTGACTGCAATTATGACTTCTCTCGAGCAACTTCCATGTAAATACTACTGATATACGGGATCAAAATAGAATAGAGATACAGAAAAAAGTAGGATGTTCACGGAACAGTAAAAGATAACATGGACGGGAACTTGGAAGAAAAACAAAGACAAAATTTTCTCCCTTACAATCAAACACTCAATTGGAGAATACTACTCACTTTTCTACGTTAACCCACCTTTAGTACCAATTACTAGAAAGCCGAACTGAATACTGCCAATATATATATATATTCCAGCAGTAGACGGAATTCAAGCTTTTTATTTCAAAATCTTTTTAACTGATGTGCTAGAATCTTACACATCAATTGAATGACCCCCACATGGATGCTAAAAGATTATGCTGCAGCAGATTGCTTGACCTCGTGGTCATCAAGATTCAGGGCCTCAAGAAGTTTCGGCCAGGACTCTGGAATGCCTCCAGGTAAATCAAAATCCACTAACAATCCCCGGCTCCCATAGAACCCTTCCACAGGTTGGCTCTGTAAATTCAAATTTAACTTTTATGAGAAAGTAACCCCTAAATGCTGCAGGAAACTAGTGGAAAATATGGCCCATTCAATGTGATCATTATGTATTAATCATTTTAGCTTGGCTGCATAAAGCCTCATAAAATTTGCAATAAATGTGTTTTCAAGCAAAAATTTTACAAGTTTTTTGCTGAAATCCTCGGTAGTGGGGTGCCACTGACCAACCAACTGCCTACAATACATCTGTGATTGTACTCCTGCATACTTGGGCCACTGCCCGAGTGGAAAAGAGATCTCACCTACCATGTGTCAGACCATGGTCTGAGGAAGGAGAGCAGGAGGCCACCATCTCCTCTCTCTAACAACAGACCACAGGCTAGAGTTTGATGTCAAACACTCACCTTTGACAAGTGAGAAAGAGAAGCATCTTTTCCCCACCTCTATGGACCGATGCCTGAACATGAGGATGGGCTCAAGGCACAGGCATCAGGAGGTCACCTAACAACCAGACATGTAGGTGGAGAGTATATGGAGAGTTTGATACTGGTTATTTCCAGGGGCAAATAACATCACTAGATAGTAAAGCAGCAGAGGAAGCTATTTTGCACCTTCACAAACTTAAATATCTCCCAAGGTATTAATTTGTTTTACTTTTCATTTTAATCCGTATTAATCTTCTTCGAGCCAAATCAATTGATACTCCATTTCATATCCTTCATGCAATTCAGTATCATTTTATATTCTACCTCTAGATATAACACTAACTACGTGAACTGTTCCAACGTGAATTACTAATGAAGCAGGGAGAGGAAGAGCATACCACTTCATTGTATATTCGCAATCTTTCCTTGACAACTTCCTCAGTGTCATCAGATCGAACAGTGAGTTTAGAAGCACACTGTGGAGGAGGTAGAAGTGGTGCCATAAGAATTCCAGGCTTACCATTCTCAGGCTTAATGTCAATGGAAGCAACATTGAAGTTTCCACCACATTGACTGCAAGTCCTCCTAGCCAGGCATTTCTCAATTAATACATCCTCCCTGAGTTTAAGGTTGACCACTAGGTCAATTTCAGTCACTCCCTCCAGTATCTCCTGCACATACATAGACTTTTTTTACTGCAAGGTATTGGAATGGAACAAAACACAATCTACTGAGGATACATTCCTGGAAGCACATTTTCAAAAAAAAAAAAAAAAAAACCCTGGAAGCAAACCAGTTTCCCCAATAATGAGTCCATAAAAGAATCAACAGAGGAGTCACTCACCGCTTGCCTTATTGTTCTGGGAAAACCATCAAGGATGAATCCTGATTCCCCCTTGGCTTCACATTCTTCAAGATGTTTCGACAAAAGATTTATTATAATTTCATCTGAGACCAATTTTCCTTGGTTCACAATTTCTTTAAGCTGCAGAAAGGAAAAGGAAAAACATTTATTGTATGTTACCTTCTATGAAATCATCCAGTCAATTTCTATTCTTCCAAAATTTAGTGATGCAAATGTATGGACCCAGAATTAGAACATAGCAATGCGATTTTAAACAACTAAAGGAAACCAAAATACTAATCAGGTTGTAAATAAACAAAATCTTGAAAACTATCTTGATAATAAGAAAAACTAAAAAATCATATAAATGTTTTTTGAAACAAACAAATCTCATCGTTGGAGAAGTTGGAACAAAACTTCTGGCTCATATATTATACACCACGACATAATATATCTTTCAATACAGCAAATGCAAATTAAAGTTTCCTAAACATTGAATTAAAACCAAACCTTCCAAACAAATGACAGAAGAAAGAACACCTTATTTTGAAATAATATCTACCAGAAGAATTTAAAAGAAAAAGAGGCACAACTTAACCAGCAAGGCTCTCATGCTCTCACTGTACTTGATCTACAATGATGATGTGACAGATGAATGTTGAAAGATGCAACTAGATAAGGTTTTTTCACATCAGGGTAGCCTGAAAGATGCACATATTATTCCGCATTTGGGATCTAGAAAGCAGAGCCACATTCATGAGATTAAGACAGAGAGGTAATGGTCAAACTCAGAAAAAAAAATCGAGAAAAGTGAAGTTTTAAAAAAGCAAAATGAAGAACAACAACAAGCTAGAGGAGCACTCCCTTTATAACAAGGGATTGGAGGGAGGCTCCCTGCTTAGCAAGCAAATCAGTAACAGAAGTCACAGATTTAGGAATGTGAGACTAAGTACAAACAATGTTAGGAACAATATCCATCCTTTCATTAAGGATATCCCAATGCCGCCAAGGAGGAGCAGACAAAGAGGCACACCAACCAATTGCCACCCTGAAGTCACCCTCAATGGGAAGTAGGCTACTAAGGTGGTCATGGAATACAATAAGACTGTGAAAAAGAGCATGAAGCTCAAAGGAAGTGGAATTGGCAATCCCTAAGGGGAAGTAAGTGATGAGCTGAGTGCCCATGAGATCACGAAAGACTCCACCAAAGCCGGCCTTACCGGGGTTGCCAAGGGAGCTTTGATCGAAGTTAAGTTTGATAAGGCCCAGTTGAGGAGGTGGCCATTCCTGGATAATGGTAGGCCATTCTGAGCCATGGCTTGCCAATTGTCCTGGGGAGAGCAACCCGAAAGAGAAGCAAATTCCTTTCTTGAGTGAAGCTAAGAAGAAATCTGACCAATGATGTTGCCAATGATCCTCACAGGAGATTCGAGCTTTCTATTAAATCTTTTATTATTCCTTTCTTTCCAAAGGCCCCAAGGGATGAAGGCAGCACAAGCCGAAAGTAGCAATTTGCCCATCTTAGGAATAGAGATCCCAAGGAGCATCTGATTGGTAGAGATGAGGTCTTAAGGAACACGAAGCTGAAATCCAATACGACTGAGGATGGACATCCACACTTGTCAAGAGAAGGGGCAAAGGAGAAGATGGCTGACTAGTTCCTTCTCGGAATTGCACAGAGGGCAAACAATGCTCAGATTATGATTATCCCGTCTTCAAAGTTTGTCGACTGTGAGGATTTTGTTAAGGCAGACACTCCAAAGGAAAATTTAACTTCATGAGGGGCGTTAAGATGCCAAACAATGGCTGCATCATGCTCTGTTGAGTTAGGGTTCCAACCATTGAAGAGGTTATAGGCAAAGGAGATCGTGAATATGCCACTCTATGTAATGTAGGCTCTATGAGCCATTAGAATCAAGCAAGCTATACAAAGTACGGTTGTAACTTGTTGAGAAAATCTTTCTCCTTTATCTCCCAGTTCTTCTCTTTTTTTCGTTTTGCTTCTCTTTTCTATTGTTGCACCGATCAGCCCAGCACACACCAGCTAAACGTGTGCATAAGCCTAGTCAAGGTTACATCCAATATCTAGTATCAGAGCGTGGCGATCAGGATGAATTTTCCACTGATTTGCACGATGCAGGAGATGATCTTGAGTCCAGTTGAGGTCAAATACCAAAAGGTCAAGTCTACTCGGGCTTCCTCACAAAAAAGAAAAGGGTGGAAGATGACATTTGGTTAACAGAATAGCCCATCTAGTTGATTGGGTAGCAGCAATGAGAAAAAAAAAGAGAGGGTTTCATCGAGGTGAATATTGTAGTTGCAAGACTTGCCAGACCTAAAGTGTTAGCAAGATTGTCGACGTTTGGCGATGTAAAACCTCATCTTCCAACATTAAAGATAGAGAGCTATCATCTTAGATTACCCATGCATGCGAGGAGCAAACAATGAAGAGCCACAACCATCAAAGAGCCGAAAGATCCATCTATTGTGAGTTTGGCAAGTTGATGAGTTTCCTGTAAGTACATGAGCAAAGATTCTTGGAGAAGACGGAGTCGTGGATGGCATTATACAGTCAGATGACATTGCGGGGCAACAGAAACAGTTGTCTACTCCATGGAAGAAGAGGGGACAGTTTCACGTCCAGGCAAACACCCAGAAAGAAGCAGGATGAGAGGGAAGAACTCGTCCCGTATCCAGTACTTCGTGCAAATATCATCCATTACAAGTCTCATAATCCGCATCGGAAGAGTCATTACAAGTCTCAGTTTCCAAGCCAGAAGGGTAAAGCATACAAACAACATGCAAAATTCAACAGATCTATTGTGAAAGGGGGCGACTTCAAGCAAGCCTTGCTGTAATATACTGTATGGCATACTTAGTTTAAAGGAGGCCAGTAGAGTAACAAACTAAGCAGAATTGTTAACCTAATTAGAAGACTTAACTCAAGGGAGGCTAATAGAAGCCATGAGCTAAGTCAATTTCTTAGTTCAGGTAATGTTTACTTTTACATAAAGGCCTTATTTTCTTACTGTTAGTTTACTAGTTCAGTTAAAATTGCGTTGAACAGGTTGCTTAACGCCTGAGGTTAGAAGTCTAAGAAAAATGTCTAATTTCCATGTAGTAACACATGGAAACAAGAGTAGAATGTGCTCCACACAACAGACTATATAATGAAGGCTCTTTGAGCAATTAGAATCAAGCGCAAGTAATACAGAGCATGTTGTGCCTTGCAGAGAAATTCTCTCTCTCTCCTTTATAAAGTTCTGGTCTTCTTTTCGGTTGCTTCTTTCTTTCCTGTTGCTGTGTCGATCAGCATAATAAGGAACCTGATAAAGAATGAGTTGCTTCGAAAAGCTAATGCAGACGCAAAAACAGATTAGAGAGTCGTAATGTAGAGGTATGGCCAAGAGTTATCTGTGAAAGTAAGTCTTTTCCGCTCCTGTGAAAGCATGTCTTTTCCGCCCCTCCAAAAGTTGAAGTGGCAAAATCAAGGACCAGGCAACGATCCCAGTCCGAGTTAACTAGCGAACAACGATAGAAACAGAAAATACCGAAACTGACAACTAAAGGAAGACAGTCATACCTGATCCGCGAGAGGGCTGGAGCTCTTGAGTTCTGCCCGAACCAGATCTCCAGTGGCGATGTGAGGCACACCAAGGAGCTGGGAGAGACGACTGGCATAAGTACCCTTGCCGACGCCGGGGCAGCCGAGGAAAATCCACTGGACATTTCTGTTTGCGTGATTCGGACGCCGGAGGGGGCGCTGGTGCGACAGAGAATCAGGGAATCCAAGGCGAGCTTCAGAAGCGAGAGCAGTGAAACACCGAAGAGATGAGAGGGACGAGGAGAGGGGTTGGAGCCTCAAGAAGCGGTTCAGAGCCGCCATGGGAGAGGAGGAAGGAGACTCGCCTATTTAGGAAGGAAGTTTTCTACTTTTCCCTGTAGGAATGTTGAGATCTGTTTATTGTTTAGAATTTTTCGATTCGCCTTACCCAATGCCGGAAAACTGGAGGGTATATCTAGCTAATTAGCAATCACCGGGCATGCATTTGCTTTTTCCACGCTTGAAGTTGAGAAGGGGAATCTAGTCTTCGGCTTGACCACCCTCCCCAAAAACATTCAGAATCGACGTTTCAGTTTCGGACGTCAATCACCCAATATAGTATAAAGATTACATAAACTATTTTATACGTTAATTTTTACTCCCAAATTATTCTTATTTCTCTTATAAATTACATACCGCCCCTTCCCTTCTTTGATCCCCTTATGTGGGAAAGAAGACACAGAAACCCACCACACAAGGGAAAGGAGGAGGGCAGACATTCCCTTTCTCCCCCCAGGCCAGCACAGTGAGAAGGGAGATGACCCCACCTTCGAGGAAAAAGTAATTTCAACATTCATAACGAGACAAGAGTAATTAAACTATTAATATGTAAGAATTACAATTAAGTAGAAGAGTGAGAACATTTTTAACACTCTTGACTACCCGTTCTTCAGTGGCTTTGGATGTCTGGTATTTGAAGATACAAGCCACACAGATAAGTTAAACTGACACCTGCACTTCCTGCGATCAGTAAAATGTGTAGTTCGTTGATGCCTTTCCAAGGGAAGAAGGCCTTAAAAGTTGTTATTCGAGTATTTATCACGTCAAGGCCCTCTACAATGTGATATCATACTTTCAAATTCCAGGACTGAACCACCACAGCTTAAAAAAATGTTGGTAGAATCATCGAAGCTCCATGAGAGTATGAATTATGACCGAAGCTGATACATTACAACTTTCAGGAAATCACCCAAAGCAGAAAAAAAAATTGTCAGCACATGAGACACCGGCACTAATTTGCTACTACACTGCACATCACGAAACCCTTACCTCAGTGGCAAAATAGACACACCAAATCCTAACAAATATGAAATAAACACACTCCTAACCCCTAAAGCTAATGTGAGTTTTTTAACGCTTCTTTTGATACGAAGTTACACGAATGACATTTTGGCAGAGCTCTAAGTTAGGACTCTGTACCAACCAAGTTCTAAGTGGAGGGCAGTCACGTAGTGAAGAAGTTCCATAGCTTCTTCCCTATTGATGCATTATGCTTCTCAGAATCATCCTCAGACTCATCTGCAAGATCTGCCTCTTCCGTCTCGTACCCATCATACTGTGCATCTTCAACCACATTCATTTCATCTCTACTCTGATTGCCACCTTCACTGAACTCTACATTGTCAATTGTTTCGACCTGCAGCATAAACACAACCTACATAACTAAAGCATCCTTTGAACGAGAAACAGCCTCACAATCCATATACATGATAACACAGACGCCCAAGTTCAGAAGGGAGTCCCAACAGCCACCTATGAGGTGGTCCTTACTCCCACACTGCTACAATGTATGCACCCTTACCTAGAAATTATGCATCATGTTTAAGGAGATTAAAAAAAAAAAAAAAAGGTAAGATGCATTTACCCTGACAACCTTCTCTAATGTAATTTCCTTGTGAATCTCCACAATGCTTCTCCCAGTAGTATCCATGCCATTGTCATTCTCAACTGCAACTCCAGCAGAAGTGGCCCCAGTATGCTGCTCAGCTGCAACCACTTCCCGGTCACCTTCCTCAGGAACCTTGTCATTTTCAAGTAATTGGGTTGACTGTGGATGATCTCTTCTCTCAGTTCCTGCACTTTGCTGAGGCAACGAAGCTTTACCCGCACTGACTCAGCAGAGGCAAGTATTTGTGAGTAGTTTGATATACTGGAGAAAAAAGAAACACATGCACATACGTGTATGTCTGCACATACATAAAATGAAGAATATACAAAAACTGCTTCAACTAGTTGTTATTAACCCCATTTTCATGAGGTCCTAAAGTTTCAAACACATAAAGAGTTGCACTCACACTGTGGACTTTCTGAAGTTATAGCGCTTGGCTCCTGGAGTTTCAACTGTAGTAGCTTCAGTCTGCCGCCTTTTGCGCCTTCCACCAGTTGTCACACTCTCGGAGCGGGCTTCGCTTTCATCTAAATTCTGTTCACCAGCTATATTTCTATACTGCCTCTTGCGTCCAGCATTGGAAGCTCTACTATCTTCTCGAAGGGAGTCCCTTTGGCTTTCCTTGCCACCATGGGCGAGCTCTTGATGCTTCCCATTTGGTTGTTCCTCATTTTTGTTCTCACCTGGGTTTTCACCAAGAATGGCCTTGGATTCATCAATCACTTGCTTCATGGTGCGAGTAGCTCGGAGTTTTCGAGATTTTTTGCCAATTCTTCTAGGAACATTCTTTTGCACCAGAGGCTTGGATTCCTCAATTTCTGGTGAAGCAGAGAAAACTTCAGAGGCTCCCTGTGAGCGAGCCATTTCACTCCTTTCATCAGCAGATGGACTAGGGCCATCTTCCACCTCTCTAACACTGGTGTCAGACTGCATCTGTTCAATATCAGCAGTATCACTCATTACAGCAGTAAAGGATGGTTCTGGTTCATCTTCAGCTGCATCTAATCTCTCCGATACTGTCATATCTGGACCTTTAATTGCATCTTCTATCCTCTTTACTGGTGAAAGGTTGAAAATCTTTGATGTGCACTTCCGAAGCCATGACATTCGACCACCAGAATCTGTACCCATGCCCACAGGAGATATGTCAGGAGCCACCCCAACCTTATCAGTCTGCCTAAAATCCACCTCGGCCAATCTTGAAGGGAAAGTAGGCCCAGAATCCTCAAATTCCAGTAAAGGTTGCAGATCTGAAAGCACCACAGTCCCACAATTTTTGCAAGTCTTGTTCTGCTCAATAAAGTCAAGCACCCGCTGTCTCTCTTTTACAAATTCTTCTCTCTGATCCCTCACTTTCCTGCTAAGAGCACGAAGCTCCTCAATGTCATTCTGTATCCCATGACGGTCCCTTTCCAGACGCTCTCGAGCTGACATCAAATCCTCTCTCTCTGTCTCTAGTCTTCTCATTCCCAGTTTCATTTCCTCCATCTCTCTTTGAGCCTGTTCTCTTAGGGAGTTTATGTGATTCATCTCTTTCTCTCTCTCTTCCATGAATGCCTTCTCTTTTTCATGCAACTGCCTTTCCACTTCCTCCTGCAGACTTTGTACTGAAGTTTCAAGAGCACATTTCCGGAGCTCAAAGTCATGAAGCATATCATCTCGCTCTCTTTGTGTTTTTTCAAATAACTCAGACCTCTCTTGCTCCATTCTGGCAGCAAGAGTCTCCCTCTCTAGTTTGAGAGTTTCCAGCTCTTCCTCTGCTTCCCTTGCTGCAGCCAACTTTTCACGCTCCATTCTTTCCTTTTCAGCTTCTTTCCATTTATCAAACTTTTCTTTTTCCTCTTTGAGATGTTTTTTCTCTGTTTCAATCAGAACATTTTTCTCATCGAGCACTTCCCAATCCCTCTCAATCTTCTGTCTGTCCTGAACCAGCTCCTCTCTTTCCTTTATCAAGAGCTCCTTCTGGAGTCTGCACTCTTCTCTTTCATCCTTCAATTTGGACTGGAGGACGAGATATTCTCTCTTCTCATCCTCAGTCACTTTTAGATGTTCCTGCTCCTTAAGAATCAGTTTTACCTTCTCCTCCATGGCAACCCTGTCCTTTGCAAGTTCAGTCCTGAGATTCAATAATTCCTTTTTGTCAGTCTCAACTCGTTTTTTCTCCATATCCAAGGCTTTCTCCTCAGCTTTCACAGACTTCTCCTTCTCTTTGAAGACTTTTTGTCTTGAATCATACTCCTTCTCTTTCTCCTTCAATTTTTCTGCTTTCTTTTCAAGGGCCTGTTCTCTTTTAACAAGCTTATCTTCCTTGTGGCCAACCTCTGCTTCTCTTTGCTTCAACTCATCCACCTTACTTTTCAGTTCTTCATCTACAGATACCCTCTTCTTCTCCATCTCCAACTCAAACTCCTCCTTTTTTATATCAAGAACAGCATTATGCTCATCAATGAGTGCCTGAACTGCAAGCTGTAAAAGTAATTCATAATATATCAACAGCACCTTCCAAAAGCTTCAAAAGTTCATGTACAGAAACAAAACAATAACACAAATTACAACAACATCATATAAAAACTAAAACTAATGACTCAATAATTGACAAAACACCATTTTCAGCAGGTCATCAGAAAATCCACCACAATTCTCAAAATGTTTATGTTCTATGGAAAGGACAGAAATGGAAAGATGGCCTGTAAATAAAGACCATCACATTTTTTTTCCTCCTAACTAGACATTTGCAGCCATTGATTAGAGAAGAAGCCATCCACATGGACAATCAGCAATATAATCTACTTTCAGGTTCATACCTCCCCCATTTACCATCCTAGCCATGTGATTGACAGTGTTTCAGTTAAAAGTTACCTTATATTTAATTCCATTTCCACTTGCAAACACAAATACAGCCAATACAGATTAAATCTAATGGAACATAACCTCAGCAATTTAAATCAATTCAGTTTATAACTCTGTCAACACAACTTCCGGATAAATGCCCCAAGCAAATGCATTAACAGCCTGACACTCAAACTCTAGATCCCAAAAAAAATTCTCCTACAAATATGTACAATGTTTAGCCAGAAGAAAACTGATAGCAACTATATAGAACAACAAGATGAAGTTATTGATTGGAACTCACTTTTTCTCTAGCATTGAGCTTTTCCTGCAAAGCAAGGAGTTCCTGCTCTCTGGCCTCCAGGTCTTTCTGCTTCAGATCATATTCCTGCATGCAATAAATAAAAGCTTTAATTAACTATCGAATGCACATAGATTATAGAAAATTTTATATTCACCTCTTCTTTTTGTGCTAAAGCAGTCAATCGCATGCTCATATCAGCTTCCTTATCTTTTAAAACAGAATTTGCAATTTCAATCTTCTTCTGCAAATCTTCAAGGTCTTTCTCTTTCTGATTGATAGCTCTATCCTTCTCATTTGCCCTAGCCTCCCTCTGGTTTAGAAGGCCCTGGCTATCAATAAGCCTTTGTTGACCCTCTTGTAACTTCTTTTCCCATTCTCGTAGGTCTTCTCTTTGTTTCGCTAATGCAGACTCATGTGCTTCCTTCCTGAACAATTACAAGCAAATACAGCTTAGCGAACCAGAACACAGAATCAAACTTTTTATTTGCATAAAAAACAACTTATAAAGCACAATAGCAAGGCTAACTGCTTGTTTAAAAGAAAAAAGGACACAAGAAAGTAACACAAGTCTTAAGGTAAAACCATACTCTGCATTAAAAGAGAGTCGCTCTCTCCTTAGTACACTCTCACGCATCTCAACCTCATGTAGTTTTCGATCCATCTCTGTACTTTTCCTACTGGCTTCAGCCAGCTTGGCATCAGCTGCACGAAATTTTGCATCCACTTCCAAAGATTTCCCCTCAACACTTGCCACCAATGCATGAGCCTCAGCCAACTTCTCATCAGAGTTAACCTTAACTCCTGCAGACTCCGAACGCAACTCATGCAAAGCTTTTTCAAGCTGTAAAAATGAAGTAAAAATCAAACATAAAGAAGGACAAAGAATGCAGAACCAAGTTTGTGTTTATTTTTTATTCTTTATATTTTATACAGAAAGGGAAAGCAGGACCAAGTTTACATATACAACTTTTTTTAGGAACATGAAGAAGCACAAATAACTCATATAGCAAAATCAAACTATGGATATAATATTCAATTTCAGATGACACTTCTTTCCTTTTCCATAACAAATAAGGCCCATACAAATATGCATACAATGTCCCAACCTTGGGAAACAATCACTTAATATCCACCACAACAAATCAAAGTCACCAGAGCTCCAAATCTACTACTTGCTTATTTGCTCTACAACTACTGGAATATTAGCCAATGCATCTCCAGTACACTTCAAAGAAATGCATCACCAACCACTGGATGCTAAATAGTTATTAGACATTTGAGTTAAAAGAAAAAAATATCAGACATGCAAGAATAAAGAGAATATCACGTACATCAGCAACGCATTGTTTCTCTACCACTAATGCCTTTTTCAAACTCTCCTCACGCTTTTCAATGTCAGATATCACAACCACGTGGGCAGTCTGTTCACGTTTAACAATTTCTCCAGCTTCCATCAATGCCTCCTGGAGTTCTTCAACTTTTGTAGTCCATTCCTTCTTCTCAATCAAGAGAAGCCCCATATTATACTGATAATCATAAAGCTGCAGAGAAAAAAAAAAAAAAAGAACATAGATTCAGTGTAGTAGTACAACATTAAGCAAAAGATAAAAATAAAAACAATATCAGATATAGCAAAAGATGAAAGAAACCTTGATTAAAATTGTAATCCTAAAACACTGTGGCAGAATTAAAAAGATTCATGACTAATGGGGGAAAAGACTAAGATAAAATACAAGAAATTGGAGTGGAGTGAACATGCAAAATGCCTTATAGAGGAACCAACATAAATGACAATTACATGATACTTAGAAGAGCTTTTTTTTTAAAGTTGAGTTTCATTTATTATTAAAATAGAATCATGCATCTAACAGATTCAGAAGACAAGAAAAAAATTCACGAATATGATATTTGAGATACGATAAACAAATCCAGGTCTGATCAGCTCATAGTCTCCATGAATCATATTTGCCAGGATGGCACTACATAATTTAGGGATTTAAGCTTCACCCATGAATAAACAACAAACTGGTAAGGCAAAAGCAGAGCTGCAAGAAAATCAAGACTTTGTTTACACAAATGCTGTTTCCAACCTTCCAAGCACTGCAGAAGTAAAACCCTTCCTTTGGGAGGCTTATTGTATTCTCCCTCTAATACAATCAATCTCGCTTTTCAAAAAACGAAAAAAACAAGTAAAACCCTTGCACCTCTCCCAATACCTAGTAGAGATATTTATCTAAAATCAAAATCACAAGAAAATATAGAAGTTCTAAAAGAGAGAAGCTTGGACATGTTCACCTTGTGCAGTCTATGAGCCTATACTTGCGTTCATTTTGCAAGACAAATGATGGGTAATACAGATTATAAAACTCCCTTGTCCTCACATATAGGCACTTGAGACAAGTTACGGAAAGGTAATTACCCTAAGTTCTAGTCAGTTCTAGTATTTTTTTGAACCAATGGTTGTCTCGGGAGGCCCTCTTATTTTGTAATCTTTTTCTCGTTTAATACATTATTACTTTTATCAAAAAAAAAAAACTATTGTGAAATGTTAGAGACTATGAGATTTGAACTTGTACCTCCCTGATTTCGGAAATCAAAGTTAATTCTAATTTATAAGAAATGATTTTGAGATTATGTCGCGTCACATTAAAACACTGATTCGCTTAAAAAATAACCAACACATTTAGCAGATTGCATAGGTATGTTCTTTGAATGACTGTATAAACTTCCTTGGCACCAACCAAGTTGGAAGCCGTTACATTACTACATCCATGGTTGAGAACTCCTCAAAGAAAAATTGGGTAAAAAAGTACAAAGAAAAAAATTTGAATACTACTCGCAAGAAATCATAAATGATTCTGTCTGACTAGCTTCATTGGAAGTTTCTTTTTCAAAAAAATCTCCTTTTTTTCTGACAACATGGAGAAATAAGATTTGATTTGGACAGAAAGAATGCCACAAGATCTAGAAAGAACTAAAATAGCTGAATGTTCTCTGTTATAATAAGTGAAAATAAGATTTAAAGGAATTTCACAAAAGCAAGAGCTGAAGCCTGACTTTAACTCCATGTTTCCCATCTGTCATCAGCAGAAATCTTCTTAGAAGTATTGGAAAAGTTTCAATTCATAAACCGCAGTCCTTTCCCACTCCAAGTTAACACAATCAAAAACTTCCCAATCAAAAAGGAATCGATTGGGCATTTAACATATATCCTATACCCTTAGGACTTAGAGCTCTACTTTAATTCTGGCATAACCTGTGTAAAAAAACAGTCCCTATCTGGGTTCCTCCATTCGTAAAAATTGGAGAAACTTGGCTTTGATACACATTGGAAAAACACCTCCGGTCATGCAAGAATGGACTCCTCCAGCTCTTGGTTATCTCAAGCTAAATCATCTATTGGCAACCCTGGTTTTTCTGGTTATGGTGGAATAATTTCAGATCATTCCGGTAATCAGCTCTTCACGTATGCGGGCCCCCTTGGTATTTCTGACTCTAGGAATGCAGAGTTACAGGCTCTCCTCTCCGGTCTTCATGTTTTCAAAGCAAGATGTAGTGGGCCCCTCCAAGTTGAAGGGGATTCTAAAGTGGTGATTGGATGGTGTGAGAGAGTGTCTTCTCCTCCGTGGAGACATTGGGATACATTTAAGGAAATTTTAGATATTACCTCAATTGTTTCTTGTTGTTAGACCCATATTCCGAGATCCGCAAATTCAGTGGCAGATATACTTGCTAGGCAGGGAGCTACCCTACAATCACTGGTTGTAAGGAAAATGCTCCCTCAAACTTTGCAATTTTCTTCTGTTTTATTAATACATCTTTATCAAAAAAAAAAAAAAACTAGTGTAAAAACACAGAAAAAGGTTAACGTAGTGAACCCCCCAGCATCGCTCTATACACATCAGAAAATATCATTAATAAAATAAGACACAACATTATAGCTTAAAACTTAAAAATCAGTTAAAGTAGTACCGAATTTCTTTACTATGAAATTTCAGAATATTTCACGAATCTTCGGCAAATGTTTCTTAAGGGCGATAGGATAGTAAGTAGACATGACTGGATTATGTTTAGTGTAGTTTTCTAGAATCTAATCACAGTTTGATGTCTTCATATCGAGTGGAATGCAGGTCCGATCACAAAACCAAGAACAGTTCCCTGGGTTCCTTCGGAAAAGGTAGTGCAGAATGGTAGTTACATGAAAATGTACATGGCACATGAAAAGAATCCCATGTAATCAGGCATCGAACTAAAAACTCTACCGAGGTGAAGAGTTCAAAGAAAAAAGAACTGGGACACAAAATATTAAGAGAGAACATTTTTTTTTTTTTCAATTTTCTGCTGACCTCGTCTTCGAGCTTTGAGATTCTCTGAAGAAGCGCCTCCCTGTCCTTTTTCTCCAAAGACGCCTCGTCCAACAAACCGGCGTCCCGGAACCGCCGCCAGACCTCACTCTCGCCACCACCAACCCCTGGGACCGTATTTGCACCATTCTGTCCTAATGAAGCCAATGGTGGTGGAGGAGTTGCCTCAACGGCTGCAACACTTTTCCCTTTGAGGGCAGTCCTGGGGTCATCCGTCCTAGGCGCAGGGGACCTACCCGGCCACCCTTTCATTCGAGGGGTGAACATCAGAAACCCTCCTGGCAACCCCTTTCAACGAAATTGAAAGCTCCCCTTTCACTCTTCTCAAAAACCTAGAAGCTCCACTTACTTTCGCCTTCGAAACCCTAGAAAACTCATTCTACGATAAGGGGAAGAGAATAACGCCACCATTCAAACCTCAAAAACCCTAACCACCGGAGATGAAGAGGAAACCTAGATCCGGCGAGATAAAAGAAAAAAGGGGTTGAAATCCGAACGCACGAAGCGAGGTATAATCGCTTGAGAGAAGAAGACTCAAGAAACCGCCCCTCGCTTTTTGTGAGACGCAGCCTTTCTTTCCATTCTTTCCGCTTTTTTATGTTGCTGCCACTTTTTGAGGACCAAACGCTCGTCTCCTTCTTTCATGCCTCAAATGCCCTTGCAAGTTTCAACCGGTCTGCATCGACGGTACGGTCTATTGATTGAACAAATCAGGCAATTGTAGGAAAAAGGTTAAATTTCTCTTTTTTTTTTTAATAGTTCAGAATTTTGTAGTGAAAGCACACTTGTTGAATCTTTAAAAAATTAAAAAAAATAATTAAAAAGGTATTTAAATAATTAAAAATTATTTCATTCATTAATTAAGAGTCTAAGACCTTTTTCATTATTAACAGTAGCAAAAATAATATTAATTCGAATTAATTACTTCGTATCTATTTTGTGGTCACCGACACGATAAACATCTGAAACAAGCATAGATTATTGAAAAATGTTACGAGAAGTTTGCTGGACCGGCATGACCCATGGGTTCATAATAAAGAATCAAAATTGGAACTAGGTTGAGAGAACCGGACCAGAAAGCAAAAGAAACGAACGAGTTAGCCGTTGGGAAGAGGACATATTTGGAAAATCATAATTCGGAAGGAAAGATTGGACGAAATGGGTCAGTTGGTAGGTAATTTTATCTGGCCAAAAAACGTCGTGGGTTTGGGAGAATGAAGAATGTAAGCGGAAGGGGAGAAGGGTGGACTAGTAATTCAGGGCATCGCTCAGGGGTGTTTCAGAAATTTTATTAATTGACGATGAGTGAGATTGTGATTTTTCAGGAAATGAAGTGGGCCCGGTTGGGTATCTCACGTGCTGGCGTTGGAATCGCGAGGAGTGCAATGAATTTGATGCGTTTTATGAAAGCTGCCGTGGGGCCCTTTTGACCGTAAGTGGATTGCCAACGGTCGAGAAACTGGCTTCACCTCACCGGGTGACCTGGCTAGCCCAAAAAACCCATCTCTTTATATAAAGAGATCTCTAGCACATGTATAACAATTTAACTAGTAAAAAGTAAAGGATTAATGACTCTTGGTTGTCTATTAAAATAAGGGTGTTTTTTTAAATACATTATTGGTTAGATGTCATATTTTCAAATGTAGCCAATTAGATGTTATAATTTCAAATACGTCGCATGCCACGTTGGTTTTGACGCTCTCCCTCACACTCCCTCCCGTCGTACAACGAACGGGAGGTGTCGAACGGCCTGGAAAATGTTCAGCAGGACCGGTGGAAACTGGAACCTCGACCAAGAAAACATGCTACTTGCCGTCGTCGTCCCGGTTTAAAAACTCGACAACTGCTCTGCCGCTTTTCATTTCTCTTACTAGCCATTTTTTCTTCCAGCCCTTCTCTTTCTTTGATTCATTATAGCTTTCTTCTCTGTAAAACACTGGATTAGAAAATTACAGCTCTGACTTTTTTGTTTTTTCGAGCCACTGCTCGTCGTCTTCTTCTCCGAATACTGCCTTTTTCTTTCTAAATTTTGAAGAGTGAACGAGGAAACTGGAAAGTCATGCTTGCGAAGGAAATTTCAATCTATTTGGCCTTTTTGGTTATAATTCTGGATTAATTATGAATTGATTCTCTCCAGCGTCCCTCCTATTTGCAAAACTTAAAAAAATAAAAAAATGGAGAACAGAGAAGCAGGAGAAGAGGGCCCCGATCCCTCCTTCCATACCTCGACCTCCCGGTCCTATTTGCAATAACTGTAAAAAAAAAAAAAATGGAGAACAGAGAAGCAGGAGAAGGGGGCCCCGATCCCTCCTTCCCCACCTCGACCTCCCGGTTCCAGCCGATGCTGGAGGACTGAGTTAGGAAGGGGAACCAGGCCTCCCTTTCTCCTGTCCCACTCCTGCGTAGGACGGCAATGAGTGGGAAGTGGTCTAAGGTAGGGTGGGTCCCTCGCTCGTCTTTCCTGCTGTACGGCGTTGGCTGAAGGAGGGTCCGCTAACAGAGATGGTAAGGGGATCTTTGCCTCCCTGATTCTGCCACGTTAGTCCACATTTGCTGCGTGTAAAACTTGTACCCGTGATATGGCATTTTTTGCTCGAGACATCGCAAGTGGAGTTACCCCCGCCCGAGTGGAATTAGCCTTATAATATACATCGGCTAGCGAGCTGGTTCGCCCCTAAGTCGGTTCTCGTCGTGCACTTGAAGCGAAAGAGTTCTTCATGATCAGTAAGCTGCATGACATGGTCCACTCACTCCCATTTATAGCAGTCACCAACAACCTGCTGTTCGCCCCAAATCACGCGCTTAGTACCATTTTCGTACCAGGAAGAGAGCTTCTCATCTGTTATTCATAGTGGAGACAAGGGTTTAAGGAAGAAGAAGACGGCAAACATCTAGCTATATTCACTATCTGTATAATCTGTCGATCGGGCGTTTAACTAGGAAGCCATGTCAGAAGATTCACAGAAATGCTTTCAGAAGGTCATGGACAAGCTTTTCTATGCTCCGAAATCAAAACCTCCTCCTCCTTCCTCCCCATCCAGGTTTTTTCTTTGTTACGGCTATCTCTCTCTCTGAGTACTCTTACGCTCATGGACATTTCAATGTCAATGATTCAATGATTACTGCTAGAAGTATATCCGTTGTTAACGTTATCTCTTCATCTATCTGATAAATTTCTGCCGAAATTTTCTTAATTTAATTCCATGTCTCGGTGCATTTGGGTTTGCTTTTCAAATATTTACACCTTTGGATGGAATGGTATGGAATGAGAAGGGCTGCTTTATTAACTCTTCTTAAAATCCGTGTGTAAGATTTCTTGGTGCTTTCTAGATTTCCTTGTCAGTCTTTGTAGAATATTATCATCCATCTGTTGAAGAACTTACAGCATTCAACTCGTTTAGTTTTAGTGTCTTTGTTTCTTCCCAACTGATTATCAATGCTGAAGATCTCTTCTTTCATTCTGTAATGTTTATACTGTCAACTCTGTTGGAATTGGCTTATGGGCTCTCCCAGAATCAACAGAATCATTTAGGTACTAAACGTATGATTCTGGAGATGTTTACTTTTTTGTTTTGTTTTTAACAATTTTTTTGTAGTTCTACGGGTCTATCATCTAGAGGTAAAAAGCAGCTAAAATGGACCCCAGTCTCCCAAACAGATCAAAGTTTGAGGCATAATCTAATGGAAAAGAACAGCATCAAGCGGTCTCTAGCTCCACTAGGGTCACAAGCACCAGTTTGCAGACCATGGGACAGAGGCGATCTCATGAGACGTTTATCCACTTTTAAGTCGATGACATGGTTTGCTAAACCCAAGGTTCAAAGCTGACTTCATACTTTTCGTTTGCAATTGTTATTTTTAGTACAAATATAATTTATCTGACGGAAATATTTTATTTTTCTTCATTGGATATCTGAATGCATTGATGATTGAACCACTGGCTATATTATATACTTCCTTCTTGATTTCATGATGAAAACAAAGGATAAATGCATTAATTTGGTTTCTTCGTAATTGTTAGTATATCATTTCATAGTTTGCATAACTCAACCTTCTTTTTCCTTCTAGCTGTTCTTCTTCTTCTTCATCATCTGATTTTAGGTAGTAACAGAATTTGATTACCTTGTTGGTTCAGTCCTGAGTTAATGGACACCAAGCCTCGAAAGGTGTCTTTCCATGAATCAAGGGAAACTGTCTTTGAAAGATAAAGAAAGCATTCCTTAGGCAGATTATATAGTGAAAGCTAATCTCTTTGGCCGAGGTTTTAATCTCAATTGGTTCCCTTATGTTGGTTATAGCTATATGTAGTAAAGTGAGTTACTGCAAAATTTAAGAAAGAATATAACTGGAACATATGAAACTGGGCAGGCAAGCATATGAATGGCTGAATATTGGGTATAGAATTGCACTACAGGGATTTACATGCTATTTCAACATGTCTTGTGCCTGCTGTAGAGTATTTTGGTTGCCATTCATATTTATTATTATGAAGAATTAAGTGAAAACAACTGTGTCATTGAACAACTTAATTAGTTTTTTTTTTTTTTTTTTTTTGTGTGTGTGTGTAAATTCAAATGAAAAAAATTAGTGATTTAGTGCCCTTAACAAAATCTTTTACGTGCTTTCTTTGCTCCATTTATTTGCTTTCTTTTTAATTAATTTCAGAGGAAACAATTCCAATTGTGACTCCACTAAGTTTAGTGTAGTCATTTTCATGAACAAGAGACATAATTCTTGATGCTGTATCTGGTCCACAGTAGGGGCATCTAGTTTTTATCTTTATTCTTATGTTTACGGCAAGAATGGTTTCATCCCCATCACTTGAAACCATGGACCTCTTCAAGCAACAAGAAATTTTATGGTCTCATGTCCCTTGTTTTGTTGAATTAATTTTCGGCAAATTAGCTGAAGAAATTTAGCATACCCGAGTTTTTTGGATCTAAATTGAATCTGATGCGGTATCTCTGAACATTTAAAGAGAAATTCTGGACCCGCTAGGCTGTGCCTGTCACTGTGCTGTCCAAAAAGGCTTTTGAGCATAAGGGAGTGAGAAAATTCTTCTAAATGGCCCACCATCGTTGGGATGAGGCTTTTTTTTTCAGATTTAAGTTTTCTAATGACAAGAGGCTCCAAAAGGAGAACTGTACACATTATGAAACATAATACAAATTTCTAGAAAAGCATTTGGGAGAAGACTCATGATATAAGTTGCAGCCGATATCAAACCTGGTTCTTTCATTTTTGTTTTTACTTTTCGGTATATACCATCTCATAAGCCTTATTGTTGAAAAATCAGTACAATGGCATTTTGGTTATTTCACCTTATCCTCATTCTCATATCTTGATGTAATATTGTTCCTTATGTTGAAATGTCTATGATCCATTTTTCATATATATAGGACATGTAGAATGGGAGATATAAGGAGATTTGGGTTTCACTTAAGTGTGGGCATTGCTGTAATTTTATCAATACCACTTAAATAAATAACTCGGGCGTTGTGCACAATCCCCAACACAACTCTATTTTGGAGCTCTTTCCTCTCCACTCTCTCTCTCATTCTCTCGCCATTCCTCTCTCTCCTTACTTTTTTCATGGTATCAGAGTAGTACATCACATCTGGGAAGGTGCTTTGTCAATAATTTTTTCACCCTTTGAAGCCGCAGTCTACATAAAAGAAGGATCTTTTCAGGTTTTTTTTGGCTATTGGTTGGTAAAAATCCATTTTTTTCCTTCTTTTCTTTTTGCCATAATCCTAACGTTACTGGTTTTGCTGTTCCTAGGACAGATCTTGATGTTTTAAACTACCCAAAAAAGGGTTTTTTATGCTGATCTTGGGATGTGCACCAACTCCCAACCTACCTGTGATGATGCCATCCTCACTTTATGCTGATGTCAGCCCTAATTGGTGACAATCTGGGTTATTTGATCTAAATTTTGAAGTTTAGGCTGTAATTCTGGTGTTTTAAGCTGTGCACATCACATAACTGTCCTAACCCTAATTTTGAGGGATGGGGCCCACCTAGGCTGATCATACAAAGACTTTTGGAAGGTTTATTTGATCTGATTCATGTTTATATATACATGTTATGGCTGATTCTGGTGAGGTATATACCCCATCTAAAGAAACTTCTAGTTTTGATGGGAAGGATATTATTACTATTACATTTGAAAAATTAAATGGTGACAGTTATCTCACTTGGGCCAAATCTGTATGGATATATTGAAAGGGTAGGAAGAAGCTGAAGTTTATTAGAGATTACCCTCCTATCTCTCTTGATAATGATTGAGAAGTAGAAGACAACCAAGTAATGACTTGGATGGCCAACAACATAGACTATTCTCTTCGGATTCAGGTTATGAATTTTGAGATTGCCAAAGCTATATGGTTGTCTCTAAAAGCTTTATATGCTCAAGAGAGCAATCTTTCCAGGGTATATGAGTTATTGAGTTCTTTGGTTTGAAAAGAGGTAACAAAACAGAATACTATAGTTCGTTTCTAGGTATTTGGCAGGAAATTAATGTTTATAATCCATTATCTACGTATGAATGGGCACACAGGGAACAACAAAATTAGCTCCTAGTGGCAAAATTCTTTGATGGTTTGGCCACTGAATTTGATAGCATAAAGGCACCGATCCCAGTCTCTGATGAAGTACCTAACCTCTCTACTACCCTTAATAGGATAATAAGAGCTAAAAAGAAAATTGTGCCGAAAGCAGGGAAAGATGCAAAAATGGGAGAGGCCACCGCACTTAATACATCAACTACTGCATCCGGTTCCACTAATTCATCCAAAGGACACACAGGGATTGACAGAGGCCGAGGTAGAGACAGTTTAGGCCGAGGTCGAGGCTGGGGGGATGGCAAATCTGAAAGGAAGTCTGTTTTTTGTGGGTGCACTAATCATTACTTAAACAAATGCTGGATAAAATTTGGAAATCTTGCATGGGCAAATTCTACTATACATGATGGTACTGCACTTGTACCCGATGTTACAACACCTGTCCACCTGGTGCCACAGATGAACTGCAACAATTGATTCAGCAACAACAACAGGTTGCTGGCGTATGGCACAACTCTCCATTACCTTTTCCTCTGCATCCTTGGCTCATACTTCTCCTCCCACGAGTATGTCTGTATTTATTGTGTGTCATTTCCCATCTTGGGTACTTGATTCGGGAGCTTCTAAACACATGTTAGGTATGTCTTATTTGCTGACTTAAAGGAGTCTCTGTTTATTAAACATGTCAATCTTGCTGATGGGTCAATTTCACCAATACAAGGAGTGGGGAATGTTATTCCTACTTTTTTCTTTTCACCTCATTCTGCATTGCTTGTTCCCAAGTTCCCTTTAAATTTGTTGTCCGTTAGTCAAATTGCTAAGTCTATGAACTGTCCTTTAACTTTCTATCATACTCATTGTTTTCAGGATCTCACGATGAGAAAGATGATTGGTTCCGCTCGTGAGAGAGGGGGCTATATTATTTGGACAACCACAGACCATATAATACCTTACATGCGCTACACGCAATTGATTCACCTCTACAATGGCATCTTAGACTAGGTCATCCATCACCTGCAAAGCTGATTCAAGTAGTTCCAGAATTTCCTTCCAACATTACTTTCCCGTGTGAGTCATGTCAACTGGGCAAGCGGCGCCAAAGTTCTTTTCCAGTTTCATATCATCAGACAAGTAAATTAGTTGAGTTTGTTCACTCCGATGTCTGGGTCCTTCTCATGTGACTAGTCAGTTCGGTCATAGGTATTTTATTTTATTCATTGATGATTTTATTAAATGTACTTGAATTTGGAGAAAAATATGAAGCTTTTGATGGACTCCAACTTTTTCTAATAAAATAAAAAGTAAGTTTGAAGCCTCAATTAAGCACAGACAATGGTCTTGAGTTTGTAAATCAAAAGTTTAATTCATTTGGTCAATCTCAAGTGATTATTTATCAAACATCTTGCGTGTTTATTCCACAACAAAATGGAGTTGCTAAACGTAAAAATCGTCACTTACTTGAGGTGGCTTGAACTATGATGATTCATATGAATATCCCTAAATCATATTGGGGTGATGTTATACTTATTGCATGTTTTGTTATAAACAAAATGCCTGTCTTCAGTTCTCGATGCTAAAATTTCTATTCAGACTGTATTACCTACTACACCTCTTTTTCATGTACCACCGCATGTATTTGGTTGCGTCTATTTTACTTATATTTTCTAATCATCTAGGGATAAATTGTCTCGTCGTGCTATTAAGTCTGTCTTTTTGGGATATTCTCGGACACAAAAAGGGTACAAATGTTTCTGTTCATCTACGAGAATAACATTTGTATCTACATATGTTACATTCTTTGAGTCCTCTAGGTCTGAGTCAGTTCCTCCAGTTCACTTAGTTCCTAGACCTGTTGTTCCTATTCCAATTGATGATAGTACTCAGACTACACGTGATGTTCCTATTGAGAAACCGATATTGGCACAGACAAACACCTTCTCATCCTACTCCAGATCTCTCTCTCACCCCGGACCATGACTCTGTATTGTCTCCTGATCCTGAGTTGAGTGACCTACACCTTCCTATTGCTTTTCAGAAAGGTGTTAAGAAAGGTACTTGTCATTTTCTATCTCATTTTATCTCTTCTGATTCCTTACCTAATAGTTATCGTAAGTTTGCTTTGTCTATCTCCACTTGCACCGTTCCTTCTTCAGTGCGGGATGTTTTTTTGTCTCCTCATTGGAAGAAAGCCATGTATGTAGAGATAGAAGCACTAATTGATAGAGGTACCTGGGAGTTATGTGACTTACTTCCAGGGGCTACAGTGGTTGGTTGTTGATGGGTGTATACAATAAAATAATACAATGCAAATGAGTCCATTAAAAGATATAAAACTCGTCTCGTTGCTAAAGGATACACCCAGACTTTTGGAGTGGATGTATTTGAAACCTCCTATCTGGTTGTTCGCCTGTCCTCTATCAGAATACTGGTATCTGTTGCAGAGAATCAAAGTTGGTCTTTGTTTTAGCTAGATATAAAAAATGTTTTCTTGTATGGTGATCTTGAAGAAGAGGTTTATATGGAGCAACCTCCGGGGTATGTTGCTTAGGGAAAGATGAATAAGTATGTAGAATCAAAAAACTCTTTATGGCTTAAAAAAAAGTCCATGGGCATGGTTTGAAAATTTTAGCTAGGTGGTTATGTCTATGGGATTTCTCAGAAGTTACTTACTGTGATTATTCATTGTTTATTATGAAGAGATTGTCTGGAATTATTGCCTTACTGGTATATGTAGATGATATCATCTTATCAGGGAGTGATAGATCAGGCATCGAAGAAGTCAAATCACACTTGGCGACACACTTTCAGACTAAAGATCTGGGTCAACTAAAATATTTTTTGGGCATCGAAGTTGCAAGAAGCAAGGAGGGGATTGCTTTTACTTAGAGAAAGTATGTAACTAACATGCTTCAAGAGTATGGTCTTTTGGGAGCTAAACCAGTTGATACACCTATGGTGGTAGAACATTATCTTCGTGATGATCAAAGTCTAAAATTGAAAGATAAAACAATGTATGGAAGATCAGTTGGGAAACTTATATATGCTACAATTACTATACCAAATATCTCATTTGCAGTCAGTGTATTGAGTTACTTCATGGAGCATCCACGTAAGATTCACCAAGAGGCTGCATAGAGAATCTTAAAATGTCTGAAAAGGGGCACTAGGAAAGGGTCTTCTCTTTAGACCCAATGATCACTTGAGGATTAAGGCTTTCTCCGATGTTGACTATGCGGGCTCCAAGCTTGATAGAAAGTCAACTACTGGGTACTCTGTATTTCTAGGAGGAAACTTCATCAACTGGAAAAGTAAGAAATAGAATGTTGTTGTTCGATCTAGTGCAGAAGCAAAATATAGAGAGATGAGCCACACCGTAAGTGCATAAATGTAGGTGAAATCAATTGACTAAGAGTTAGGCTTCTATCAAAAGTATCCTATGACTATGTGTCGTGATAATCATGTGGTGATCTTTATTGCTAGCAATTTGGTATTTCATGAGAGAACGAAACATATAGATGTAAACTTTCATTTCATTTGGGATGCAGTGATGAAGAAGGAGGTGATAACTCTATATATTCGGTCTGGTGATCAATTTGGAGATGTTTTCACTAAAGCAAGGGGAAGCGTGAATTTCTGAACTTCTGTGATAAGCTGGGCCTCATTGACATTTATGCTCCAGTTTGAGTGGGAGTGTTGAAAAATAAGTACAAGGGCATTTTGGTGATATCACCTTAACCTTCATTCTCATATCTTGATGTAATATTGTTCCTTATGTTGAATTATGTTTATCATCTTTCATATATATAGGACATGTAGAATGGGAGATATAAGGAGATTAGGGTTTGACTTGAATTAGGGGCATTGTTGTAATTTTATCAGTCCCACTTAAATAAATAGGTTGGGGTCGTGCACAACTTTATTTTTTCTCTCTCTCTCATTCTCTCTCTCTCTCTCTCTCTCTCTCTCTCTCTCTCTCTCTCTCTCTCTCTTTCTCTCTCTCTTTTCACTTGTCTTATGTAATAGAACATGACTGGCATATCAAAGCGAAAAAAAGGAAAATAGAAATAGGATAAGAAGCAAATAATTTCCACTGACTCTAGAAGTTGTCTGCCTAAAAGGCAATTTATGGAATTTCTTTTTATGGAAATGTGGTCTCACATATTGCTGAAGGCCTCAAGTGAAATGAGGTCGGGAAGATGCCTTTTTCTTCATTATTTCAGTGTACATTACATTTGATAAGTTGAGTTTGGAGATCGCCGGGTAGGAGCCTTTGGTTTTATATGAGAGCTTCTCCTCTAGGCACCATCTTCATTGTAATGGGTATAAGGTGTTTATACATTAGCAATTATGAATGCTCCAGTATTCATTAGGCAAGTTGCATACAGAAGTAGGGTTTGTACTAGGAAATGGGAAGAACTACAGCTGATAATTTGTTGAAAGAATCCATGAGTTTAAACCTCACATACCTAGCATTCCCTACTTCAGGCTGGTTCTTGTTTTGGAGCAACTTTACTTGAATAAGCATAGGGTATTTGTTGCAAACATTTCAGGTTTGAATTTTTTGACTGCTTATGTAAAACATGATTGCACCTTTAGTTAACTGGTGATGACGGGACTTTTGTTTGGTTTTGCTTTCACGTCTGACTGGTTTCTGGGTATTTTATTGCTCTGAAGAAAAGTTTTCTGTGTATTTACAGTATTCAAAAAAAAAATACATATAGCAAAATGTTGTCCTTTCCATTCCTGTTGCGAGTAGTTAACAATCTCATTTGTTGTTAACTATTTCTGTTAAACTGTGTTTTCTCTTCTTCCGTACATTCCTTGGGTAGAATAGATGGATGCTGTTTCTCTATGTAAGTGCTTGACAACAATCTTTTTGACTTACACTTTTCTGTATTGCTCTCAGTCCAAATTATCTTTGTTCAAATCAATAACTTTTTCAGTCTTATTTTGCATTCTCTCTCAGGTGGTTAGTCCAGTAAACTGTGCGAGTAGGGGTTGGGTGAATGTCGATATGGATACTATATCTTGTGAGGCATGTGGAGCTTGTCTCCTTTTCTCTACTCCCTCATCATGGACACAGCAGCAAGGTATGCTATATTATCTGTTCTCTGTTGCTACCACACTTATGTTCTTTTCTTTTAATGTCTAATATGTATTCGGTGATGTCAGTTGAAAAGGCAGCTGCAGTATTCAGCTTAAAACTAGACAGTGGACATAAGCTACTTTGTCCGTGGATTGACAATGCATGTGATGAAACATTAGCCTTATTTCCACCAACACCTGCTCCAGCATTGGTAGAGGGATATAAAGAACGGTCATCTGCACTAATTAGAGTTTCAGCCCTTCCTGTAATTTCTCCTGCAGCCATGGATTATATGTGGAGCCCTAAGCTGCAGTGGTTGCTGGACCAATATTTTCATTCATTGTGTGCATTAGGTAGTGCAGTTGTGCTGGCTGACTCCTCTAGAAATGAAGGGCTCGTAAAGGGAGCCGCTTCACAGGACCTTTATTACCAGGTTTGTACTTCTAATATAGCAATATTGTTGGGTATGGATTTCTTTCGTTTTCCTGTGAACCGGTGAAGCATCTATCCTTACTGTCTGAAGAATGTAGGGTCTATGAGATATTGAAATGTTGTCCTTTAAATTACATTGCATGGCTGATTTATTTACAGAACTTTTGTTGTCCTGACAATTAAAGGCAATATTCTCCATGTGTAACCAGGAGTTACTTCCTTGCAGAAAACAAGAAATGCCATTTTTGTCTAATTCATTTATTTGTGATGGACAGAAGAGTTCCATCTTATTAGCTTCATTTGATATTAGGTACCTGATGGTTAAAGCTCTTACAGGCACAGAAACTCATAAGCTTATGTGGTTGGGAACCTCATTTACTTCCGTATAGTGTAGACTGCAAGAATCACTCAGAGCCAGCTACAGAAGAGAAGATTTCTTCTTCAGAGATCATAAAGAAACAGGAGCATGAGGTCATAGTTGGCTCCTCAGACAATAGTAATGATGTTTCCAAGCCCAAGAATGAAAATTCTGCTCCCCATGAGTGCGAGACTGATCCTGCATCTGTCGTTTTAGATTGCCGGTTTTGTGGGGCGAGGGTTGGACTATGGGCTTTTTCAACCGTCCAGCGCCCTCTAGAGTTAGTAAGACTTGTTGAAACCGCACAAGTTAGTTTTCAGGCCGACTCCAACAATGGCGAAGAACTTGTCAAGAGACACCCTACTGGTGCCTTGTCGACAGAGATGCCTTCTGGTTTAAACATGACAATTGCAGGGGGTCTTCCACCAACAAAACAGAACCTCAAAGCAACAGTTTCTTTACCCATCATCAGCCGGCATCTAAGAACTGACTTGAATTCTACTACAAATATGGGGAAAAAGCGTAAGAGGACTGGAGATGGGAAAACTGAAGAAATTGATGGAGTGTCCAAAGATGAGAACATCATAGTTGAGAAAGAGGGTTATTTTTCCAATTCTGACTCTTTGCATGAAACCCCAAATGAGAAAGAGACTAGTACAGCACAAGATATGGGTGGAGGGAACTTTTTGCAAGATGCAGAAACTGCAGCAATTTGTGGGGAGGAGGATCACACTACTCCAATTAGAGAAGTTGCGGCAAATGCTATTGAGACCTGTAGAAAAGGCGAAAATGATAGGTCACCGGATCATATAGAAGCAAATTTATCACATGATCCTGAGCCGACGGGCTTGGTAGTGGATGCTCTTCTGGATAATGCATGTGACAGAGAAGTTAGAGTAGGGGATGGAGTTTCTGATAATGATAACAGAGACCTACAGCTAAATGATCAAACAGTCGGAAGAGTGGATAATATGATGCAGATGTCCATCAACAATGAATTCACTGCAGATCATCCACCAGGTGAGGTCTTTATTATTTTTTTTTCACTTTGGTGATAGAAATTTATTGGAAGCTTAACTTGTGGATTTAACAGTCATGTTGGTGGAGAGAAAACAAAGTAGAAGGATGAAATGGATCCTAGTTGTTTGTTGATCTCTATCAGATTTTTGACACAGCTGGCCTTAAGCAAACAAAAAATTTAAAAAAAGATAAGAATTTGAGCTGGGAGCTCTGAGATTGGACTAATATTATTCAGAATCAAACATATAGCAACTTCATTGCATCCTTCTCCTAGAACTGAGTTTCTGTTATAAAGCGTACTTACTAAAATAGGACTTTTGTCAGACTTAATAACAATTGAAGTTGGACACCCTAAACTAGCTGTCAAAAAATGGATTGATTCCTTCCAAATAACTAGCTGAAGGTAGGAGAACTCTTCTCATTATCTATGCACAGAATCTTTTGAATTCTAAACCATTGTGGGACTATTCTCTTTTATGAGACAACCAGCTTGGGACTCGGAGCACATGCATAACTATTGAATGGTGGACCTTTTTTATCTACCTACCTTTCTGTTTACATCCAGGCCTACATAGATAGCTTTGCCCAAGTTATAATGAACTTGCACATGGCTCACGAAATGGAAATAGATGGGCTGCTTTAGGTTTCTTTGATACTATGTTGAAGTTGGGTTCATTCATCCGAAAATAACCAGCCAAAGTTAGGAGGCATTTTCCAACCTTAAAAATACCGGATCTTTTCCGAAGCCAGTCTCTGATAAGAACAACTCTCTTTCCTGATATGTAGAGCATAAGAGTACTACATAACAGTGAGACTTTTTTACCCTGTAACCCTAGCCATAGAAAGAATTCAAGGAGCTAGAAAAGTTACTTGCTGACTTTAGGCTCTTTGAAAACAAACCACTATTAGAAGGAAAATAAAACCTAATAATGAAAGACTCGCCAGAATAAGGCTCTGCTAAAGGAGGACAACTGCTTACTGTTATGATTTTGAAATTACTGAATGAGGATGGTTGCTGACTTGCTGAACATAGGCAGATACTGAGAGTTGTTCTGCTTAGCTGCTTTCACCCCTTCCTCGATCCTATAAAGTTAATCTTCTATGTATGCTGCAACAGATCTTAAGAGCTTTTCATGCATTTAATTTAATTTTTTTTTTTTTTGAGTGAAATCCAAATTTTATTCTGAGAGAAAGGAAATACAAGCCTAGTTAAGGAGCGCCCCCTTTACAACTAGAGATTGGAGGGAGGCTCCATCTTTAGCTAGCGAGTCAGCCAAAGACTTGGCTGATTTCGAAATATGAGTCCAAAAACATTCCAAAAGGGGTAAAATGTCAAAAACTCTGTTTCACATTCCAGTGTCTCCAAGGAGGGGAGGAGCCAAAGGAGCACTACAAGATGATCACTTGAGAGTCGCCTTTTATGATGAGGGGACCAGCAAGGTGTTCTTTGAAGATAAGAAGACCTTGAAGCAGTGTGAAGAGTTCTGCTAAGTTGTGGAGCGTAATTAACACCTTACACTCGGCTCGAGAGAGGTTAGAGAAAACACCTGTGTGTGTGTGTGATTTTTCTTGTAAACTATTTTATCTTTATAGTGGATTGTTGCAACGACAAAAGCTAGGATGTAGTCTCACCTGGAGGCGAACCTGTATAAATCTTGTTGTATTTTCGTGCTTGCTTTTCCTTTCTTCTGCGATTATTATTATTGCTCTCGTTAGTTTAGAATTAGGGCGTTTAATTCCTAACAAGTTCGACTTCAGCGGAGTCTTTAATGCCTAATGGGCCAAAATACATGATAAGGATTTGGCTTTCTGAATTTCAGAAGGCACCTTCATAATCCTCAATACTTGGGCAGCCTTACGCACTACCATTAAAATTTAGCTTGGTAAGAAGGGACCAAGCAAGAATTTTTGGGGGGGCGCCTGCTGAGATGAAGGCTAGCGAGTTCAGACCAATTGATGCTGCTAGGGGCACTGACGACAGAGAAGTCTTTTTTGGTAGATAGCCAGGAGGCAACGAGTCTGATAACGTTGCTGGAAATCATGTCGGCGGTGCTGACTTTGAAATTAAATCTTCTCTGATTGCGTTCTTTCCAGAGGGCCCACAGAATGTGTCCTGCACATGAGGAAAGGCTTATTCTGCCATAATGAGGTAGAGTGGTGTGAATGATGGACTTGCATGCGTCGAGGAGATTGTTGGGGAGGCACATTTGCAAGCCAATGATGCTAGTCTAGACAGTCCAAGCAAAAAGGCACTGTAGTAGGAGGTGACATGAGGTTTCTTTAGCCAAGCTGCATAGGGAGCAGTGTATGTTGGGAGCAGTGTTATCCTGTTTATGGAGATTAGCGGTAGTGGGGACTTTGTCTTGGGCAACACACCAGAGGAAGAAACACACTTTGAAGGGAGCAACTAACTTCCAAAGAAAGGTGAGATCATGAGGGGTTGATGATGACTGTCCCCTGATGAGTAAATAAGTAGAAGAAACTGAGAAGGAGCCACTTTCCTCTGTGCCATATAATCTTGTCGTTAAGGTGGGGTCGGATTTGAATTTCCTGAAGGTCAGAGTGGATAGCAGGAATTAAGGCAGCCTCTGAGTCGTTGAGGCCTCTGTGGAAGTGGAAGTTCCATCCATCGGGAGGAATCCAACAACTAGCAACCGAAGCTTGGTGCATGGAGCTAATAGAGTGGAGTGTTGGGTAGGCAGCCTCAAGCTGCTTGTTGCCGCACTACCAATTCGACCAAAAGAGAAGGGCATAGCCATTTCCGATGAGGAATCTGATACCCTTCTCAAAAGTGGATAGAAGGGGAAAGAATGCTCTCCATAAAGGCGACAATTTGTAACGACGACCACCTGAAATCCACCAGTGTGTGTTCACGCTGAGTTTGGCAATGAGCATTGGCCGCTAGATGCATTTCGGCTCAGCATTAGCTTTCCAGAGCCATTTGAGGATGAAGGCCAGATTCATGTCTTTCATTAGCCGGATGCCAAAGCCACCTATAGCCTTAGGCATGCAAAGATCGGTCCACTTCACAAGATGGTATTTTAAACCATCTGAGGCTCCTCTCCATAGGAAATACTGTTTGATGGCATCAATTTTCTTGCAAATCAATGCTGGGCAATAAATGAAGGAGAGACAATAATTCGGTATACCTGAGAGGCAAAAGTTGAGCAGAATGAGATGCCCAACTTTGGAAAGAAGATGACCTTTCCAGGTAGCAAGTCGACGCTCCAGTCTTTCTATCACCGGGGTCGAAAGATTCTTGTGAGACCGACTGTCAAAGAGAAGCAATCCGCGGTAGGAGGTTGGCAAGGTAGCAATTTCACAACCCAAGGAATTAGCCATAGCTTGAAGAGTGTCCGCCTCAATGTAATAACCGCTGGTTGAGGATTTGTGCCAATTGACTCTCTACCCAGTGGTGATCTCAAAAAGGCCAATGAGAGCTGTAAGTTTGTTCACTTCCTCAATTGTTCCCACTCCGAAGAAGATAATGTCGTCTGCAAATTGGAGGGGGATGTTGAAGACCTGTTGATTGGAAATAGTTTGGGGCCGTCCAGTTTGCCACACATAGTGGATCATGGCCGAGAGAAACTCCGCCATAATATTGAAGAGGAGAGGGGACAGGGGGTCCCCTTGTCAGAGGCCTCGATTTCTCTTGAAATAACTATAGGTTGTGCCATTTAGGATGAGGGAGAAGGAAGGAGAGGTGATACAACTTCGGATCCAAAACCGCCATTTCATGCCGAAACCCATTTGGAGAAGGTCATCGAGATGGCACCAATTACCACAGTCCAATGCCGATGATGGAGAGGGGTTGGAGTACTGGAAGCTATATATGAGAGGGAGTCTTTGATATGAGTTGGAGATGTGGGAGATGAGGTGGAAGAGGTTTGTCTGGACATTTCTTGGGTGGGTGTGGGGGGGAGTGTTGCTTGGGGGGTGGGTAGAGCAGTGTCAGTGGTGTCGATCAGTAGGGGGTGGCAGTTTCCGAATTTGGGGAGGCAATTTGGGGTGGGTTCAAGGTGATGGGAGAGAGCTGAAACGAGGGTATTTAAAGGCGGATGAAAATGGGTGGTATAGACCACGACAAAGTTTGAGAGTTGGTTGCTGTTTATGGTTTGGGGAACAGAAAGAAGGTGGTTTTGATAGGGTTGTTTGGAGTGGTTATCCGTGAGGATCTGGGTCTGACGTGGCAAAGTGTTTGGGCCGTGGCCAAGTCTCGAGTGGGACAGAAAGGTTAGTATGATGGGATTTGTGTCATGCAAAGGTGGACACCTAGAGGGGGATTGCAGGTGGGGATCACGGGTTGTCTCGATGACTTCTGTGTATGGAGGTAGGCTTTTCAATATGGGGTTAGGGTTGTCAGTGATAAGGCTGTCAAGGTGGATAGGGGTTGTCATGTGGTCAGGAGGGTTCAAATTTGAATTTGGATTGTGACTGCATGGACCAACAGTGACTCGGTGACAAGGCGAGTTGTCCATCGGGTTAAGAATGGTATCGGGTCAGGGAAGATCATTGGGGTGGCTATGTCAGCTCGGTACGGTTGACTCGCAAGCCATGGTTGCTAGAAGGAAGGTTCGACTAGGGGGTTTCAAAGACGATGTTGATCCAGAAGGAAAAGCCATTGACTAGTAGTTTCAGGAGTTTGGATCCAAGGAGGGGCTTGTTGGGGGTGATAAGAATGTGGGCAACATCGAGTCTAGATTTGGAGGAGGTGGTAGTGTCGAGGCCAAAAAATGAACCAAAGGTCATAGCAATCTAGGTGAAGGTCTGGGTATGCCAGAGTTCGACAGGGATGCCCTAGACAGTTATCCATTGCCTGGGGGAGTTGCTAGGTTTGGAAGGAGTCCATTCAGAGATTGTGGCAATGTCCGGTCGATGGATAATGGGGATAGTAAGGGCGGCTGATTTATCAAAGCGAGTGAGAAAGTGAAAAATCCATTGACCAGGCTTTAGGAAAGAGTAGGATGGAGTGTAGTGTTGGTGTAAAGATTTGTGAAACTAGGAGGCAATGGATTGTGGGTCGGGTGGTTGAGCACTTGTGGGAACAATAAGGGATAGAGAAAGAAGTTTCTCACCTTCACTCCATAGTGATGAACGGAGAGAGATCGAGGGTGGTGGCGGTAGGTTATGTTGATGAGTGTCTGTTAGGATGGGTAGGGGGCTTTTCAATGTGCTGGGTTGAAGAGGGGAAATGTGAGGATGGGTGGTGGGGATGATCGAAGCTAGTGGAGGTGTGGAGTCATTTGGGGAATGTTGAAGGAGACAATTGCGAAAAGCTGCCCATCCAAATTTAGAAGCGGTTTTTTCAGGATTGTAGAGCCTGACCATGATGAATTTTTCATGACATCGGGTGATTTTACACTCAAGGCCACCCTAATAGAGGAAAGTTGAAAGGTAGAAGACAATACTACCAGTCCATAGCTCTTGTGTTTGCCTTTCCGCCATTCGATCAGCAGTGCCCTGATCAAAGAGATTCACAAAGGTGGTGATCTCCCTTACAAGGATGGTGATGAAGGATCTTTTGTCACCGGATTGTGAGGTTATTCTAATGTCATTGCTGGTTCTATGGAAGGAGAAAATGGAGGCTCCAGATCTGAAGTTCGCCAGTTGCAGGTGCTTGTCTCTAGGTTGCAGATTCTTTATTTTTCTTCCATGAACAAGCGTCCAGCCAGCATCATTCCGTTCTGAATGTGGATGCTCCATTGAGGAAGAAATCTCCTGGTTCATTGTCTGATGTACCTCTGAAGATCGATCAAGGCCCAATCTTTGGCCAACGGGGTAATCTTCAAGTCCCCGAAGTGTTGTTGATCGCTCCTCCTGATGTTTTGCCATACACTGGGCTTGTTGATGATCCAATTGAGCTCCCGGTCAATCGTCTCTCTCCTTGTCGCAATGGAACTCGCACCAATCTCGCCCTTCTTGCTCTGTCTCACTCTCGGACTCTCGCTCTCACCATCTCTCTTCATGCATTTAGGTTTTGCAAGCAATTCCCTTTAATGTGGAAGTTGATTTAGATTTTGTTAACTTTTTAGTGTTTTTCATGATGCAAAGTAAAAGATTTACCATTTCATTTGTAGGCTATTATATAATATTTCACATATTCACTCAAAAAAGAAAATTCACATATGAGATTGAGGGAGTGGGTTCAGAGGGGTTATGAACTCCTAAAAAGGAGTTGTTCTTTTAAGTATTTTGAACTTCTCTTCTGATAACAATATCTAAGACATGCAAATGACACAAGATTATATGCACTTTCACCCCATGGATCTATGTCTATCCTATCTCAATAAGGAAAAAGGAGATTACGAAAAGTGTGCATTATTAGTTCTGAAAGATGGTTCTTTCTCGTTGTTGCCTTTGTTATTGTTTGTTATGCCATTAGCCAAAATACTGGTCAATGGCCTGTATGGATTCTCTTTTCTTACTTCAGTTAACCAGAATTCTTCTCTTTGAAACTAAAGTGAGATGCCTATGGAATATGACTTGAATGTTCAAGAAGTAGACAACATTCAAACATCTACGACTCACAAATGACACAAGATAACATCCACTTTCATTACAATGTGCTATCCTATCTCAATAAGGAAAAAGGAGATAAAGAAAAATGCACATTAGTTTTCAAAGGTTGTTCTTTCTGACTATTGCCTTTGTTATTGTTTATTATGACATTCAACCTAAATACTAGTCAGTGGCCTGTGAGGATTCTCTTTTGTTATTTCTGTCTCACTATAATTTACAATAGAAATCACACACACTTACAGGTGTTTTCTCTAACCTCTCTCTGGCTACAACTCCAGCTCATTCTTGGTGATGATCGAACCCTAATAGAGGTGCCCCTCAATTATAAAGAGAAAATTAGGGCAACCGCGATACAAGAGTAAAATTTCCAAACTGTCCTTAATGAAACAACAATTAATATATCGTGGACCGGATTCAGCGTAGGGCGTTGATTAGGCTCCACAACTTTACAATCTCCCACTTGGAGACTAATCCATCATCAATATCTCCTCTACAGCGGCAACAACTTCATCAGTCCTCAGAGAGAAGTCCAACTCAAGTTGCACACAACTTCAGTTTCTCAATCGTAACAGTCTTTGTCAACATATCAGCCGGATTCTGACTTCCTTGAATCTTTTCAAGTGCTAAGACTCCATCCTCTAGAGCCGATCTGATGAATAACACACCTGTATGTGATTTGTTCTGGCATGATAAACAGGATTCTTTGTTAAATGAATAGAACTCTGACTGTCACAATACAACACATTCTTTCCATGCTTAAGACATAATTCTTCCCAGAAAGACTACAACAACAATAACATATTCTGCCTCAGTAGTGAAAAAAGCAATTCTCTTCTGCAACTTAAGAGACCCAACTAATTGTTGTACCACCCAATGTGTATACAAATCCAGTGGTACTCTTCCTGCCATAAATGTCTCCAACTATGTCAGCATCTGCATAACTCTGTAATCCCATGTCTGACTTTCTGAAACATAAGGCTGAGTCTGCAATACCTCTCAAATACCTGAGAATCCACTTCACTGCTTGCCAATGTTGCTTACCCGGATTACTCATATATCTGCTCACAACTCCCACTGTATGAGCGATGTCTGGTCTAGTGCACACCATGGCATACATGAGATTGCCAATAGCAGAAGCATAAGGCACATTGGCCATGTTAGCTCGCTCTTGCTCTGTAGAGGTAACTGCTCCTTAGATAGCCTAAAGTGACTAGTGAAAGGCATACTCACTGGTTTTGCATCATTCATGTTGAATCTGCTCTGCACCTTCTTCACATATTCTTCTTGTGACAGTTTCAAGACATCAATGTCCCTAGTAATCCTCATCCCAAGGATTTGTTTTGCAACACCCAAATCTTTCAATACAAACTTCTTGGACAACTCCCTTTTCAACTTATCTATTTCCTATTTGCAAGCACCTGCTATCAACATGTCATCAACATATAGCAGTAGAATGATGTAGGAGTCATCAAGCTTCTTCACATAACAACAATGATCCGCCTAGCACCTCAAGAAACCATTACTACTCATAAAGTTGTCAAACTTCTTATACCATTGTCTTAGAGCTTGTTTAAGACCATACAAGCTCTTTTGAAGTTTGCACACTATTTTCTCCTTTCCCTGTGCTTTGAAACCTTGTGGCTGCATCATGTAAATTTCTTCCTCCAAATCACCATGAAGAAAAGTTGTTTTTTACATCCAACTGCTCCAAGTACAAGTCTTCATTTGCCACTAGTCCAAGCATTGTTCTAATAGTAGTCAATTTCACTACTGGAGAGAAAATCTCAGTGTAGTCAATGCCTCCTTTTACCTCTTGCTGCCATCATGTTCATCTTTTATTCGGTACACCCCCTTTTGGTAATTCAGTCAACTGTCATGTCTAATTGGATAACAACGAATCCATCTCATCCTTCATGGCCAACTCCCACTTGGCTGATTCATCAACTTGCATGACTTCCTCATAACTCTCTGGTTCACCTTTATCAGTCAACAAAATATAATTTAGTGCAGGGGAGTACCTCTGTGGTGGTTTGCTAGTTTTGGCAGATCTTCTGAGTTCTATCACAGGAATGTTTTGATTTATTTCTGGGGGTATCTTTTCCTGGTCTTCCTGAGCAATATTTTTCATCTCAATAACTAGAAGATCTCTCAACTGAATCACTTCAGACTTCTTGGATTTTCCCTTGTGCTCTCAAACTTTGTTCTTAACTAGTCTTTATACAGGGCACCTTCATTAAATATCACATCCTTGCTCCTGATAACCTTACGACTTTGGTCATCTCAGAAGCGATAACCAAACTTGGTACCACCATAGCCAATAAAGAAACATATTTTAGATTTAACATCAAGTTTATTTCTAACAATAGGATCAATATGAATATATGAAACACGACAAAAAACTTTCAAGAAAGAAAGGTTTACTTCTTTGTCGCTCCAGGCTTCTTTTGGTATTTTGCAATTCAATGGTGTTGAGGGACCTCTGTTGACCAAATAGGCAGCGGTGTTAATAGCCTTTAGACCAGAACATCTTTGGCAATCCCGCCTTCAATCTCATGATCCTAGCACTCTCGTTCAAAGTCCTATTCATCTTCTCTACCACACCATTTTGTTGAGGTTTTCTAGGAATGGTCTTCTTTATCTTGATTCCATTATCAGCACAGTACCGTTTGAAATCATCATCTATATATTCTCCCCCATTATCTGATTGCAAGCACTTCACCTTCAAATTTGTCTCATTCTCAACCATTGTTCTCCATCTCTTGACGGTATCAAAGACATCAATTTTTTTTTTTCAGGAAATAAACTCATACCTTTCTGCTTGCATCATCAATCAATGTGACATAGTAATTTGAACCACCAAGGGATGTAACAATCGAAGCCCCCCCCCCCCACATCAGTGTGGACCCACTCCAATTTTGTTGTCTTTTGCTCCTTTCCAGCCTTAGAAAAGCTAACCCTTTTCTGTTTGTCGAAAATACAGCCTTCACACAAACTGTAATTTACAGTTTTCAACCCTGGTAGCTTCCTTTTGGACTGAAGCACTTTTATTCCCTTCTCACTCATGTGATCGAGCCTATAATGCCACAAATCAGAATCAGTAACACCAACAACAACTGCAACCATATCTCTACAACTGGAAGTGATGTACAGAGTTTTAGTTTTAACTTCTCGTGCAACAACCATGGCTCCCTTAGTGACTTTCCAGGCAGCACCATTAAAAGTCACATTATGACCTTCATCATTAAGTTGCCCTACTTAGGTCAGATTACACATCAATTTTGGTACATGTCTCACCTTGTGAATTTTCCACATTGACCCGTTTGACATCCTCAAACTGGTATTACCAATACCGGCAATATCCAAAGGTTCTCCATTAGCAAGATACACATTCTCGTGATCTCCAGCAACATAATTCTCCATGATCTCACAATGTTTGGTGGTGTGAAAAGAAGTTCTTGAATCTAACACCCAAGAGTCAATAGGGCTATCAACCGACAAGAGTAAAACATCTTGTACTTCTTCAATCACCGCATTTGCAACATTGTTGTTCTTTTCATCCTTCTTCGGTGCTATGCAGTTCTTCTTTATGTGACCAGACTTGCCACAATTCCAACACTCCACATTCCTTCCGAATTTGGACTCACTTCTACCATTCCTTGACTTCCCTCTACCATTGCCCTTGTTGGAATTCCTCTCGAAGTTCTTGCCCCCAGTATCGACACTTAGAGCAGAATTAAATGTCGACGATTCTCCGGAGTCCTTTCTACGAACCTCCTCCGCAAAAATGGTATCCTGAACATCCTCCACAACTTAACATCTACGTCAAGTGGACATTAAAAATGCCTTCTTATATGGTGATCTGGAAGAAGAGGTATATATGGAGCAATATCTAGGATATGTTGCTCAGGGGGAGACACATAAAGTATGCAGACTTAAGAAGGCAATTTATGGGTTGAAGTATAGTCCACGTGCTTAGTTTGAAAAATTCAGCTAGGTTGCGGTATCGATGGGGTTCTCGAGGATTTATTGTGCACTCCTTGTTTGTGATGAAGAGGTCATTTGGAATTGTGGTGTTTTTAGTTTATGTAGATGATATTATATTATCTGGGAGTGATATTTCTAGTATAGAAGATACCAAGTCTCATTTGTCTGCATATTTTCAAACTAAAGATTTGGGACTGTTGAAATATTTTTTGGGCATTGATGTGGCAAAAAGTAAAGAAGGTGTTGTGATGATACAACATAAGTTAATAGGAGGCAAGAGGGCGGTTTCAAGAGTATGGTTTGTTGGGAGTCAAGACAAATGATACCCCAATGGAAGTGGGACATGATCTCCAAGATGAACAAAGTGCTAAATTAAATGACAGAACACATTATTGGAGGTTTGTGGGAAAGTTAATGTATGCAACAGTTACTAGACCTAACATTTCTTTTGCCACAAGTGTAGTGAGCTAATTTATAGAACATCCTCAGAAAATACACTTAGAAGCTGCACAAAGAATTTTGAGCTATTTGAAAGGGACACTAGGAAAAGGTCTTTTCTTTAGACCTAACAATCATATGAAGATAGAGGCTCTCTGATATAGATTATGCAGGATCCAAACTGGATAGGAAGTCAATCTCTGGATATTGTGTCTTCCTAGGAGGACATTTGGTTTGTTGGAGAAGTAAAAAGCAAAATGTTGTAGATTGGTCTAGTGCAGAAGCTGAACACAGTGCGATGTCTCACATAATGAGCGAGTTGATGTGGGTTAGGTTAGTCTCACAGGAGTTGGATTTCAACCAGGATGAGTTGATGAATATGTTTTGTGATAATCAGGCTGCAATCTTTATTGCAAGTAATCTGGTTTTCTATGAAAGGGCTAAACATATTGAAGTAGATTGCCACTTCATTCGAGATGCGGTAATGAAAAAGGAGGTAGTAAGTCCGTTTGTTCGGTGTGGAGATAAGTCGTGAGATGTCTTCACCAAGGCCCTTGGCAAGCGAGAGTTTATATCATTCTGTAACAAGCTAGGACTCCTGGATATATATATGCGCTCCAGCTTGAGAGGGAGTGTTAGAAAATACATCTTGGTGTATTTTGGTTATTTTACTACCTCTATGGTTAATTTTCTTTTATGTAATCTTATTTTACATGTTAGGTTATGTCAATGATTAAATTTTCGTGTATATAGGAAGTGTAATTAGGGAGATATAAGGAGTTTGATGTTTATTAAGTGTATAAGGGGCATTTTTGTAATTTGTAACTCAAACAGTTATTTAAGATGTCTGGGAATTTCTGCACGATTCCCAACAAAACCTTTTCAAGCTCTTCAGAAAACTCTTATTCTCCTTTCTCTTTTTTCTCTCAAATTTCTCCTCTTTCTTCACCCAAATCTCGATTTTTACAACAATTCTCCAGAATTCTTCACTATGAAACTGAAGTGAGATGTCTATGGAATGACTTGAATGTTCAAGAAGTAGATTAAATTCGTGCTTGAATCCTTACTAACTTGATTCTAAGATCTTGGGCTACATATTCAAATTGTAGTTGACATCTTAGACGATATATTTGCATGGGCATGTATGCGATGACCTGTTCAATATGACAGTGGCTTACAATAAGTTCTGCTTGCTGCTACGCCTATGTTCTTCAACATATTAAGATGTTGTGGATGTTCCTGTTAAACTTGATTGCGAAGAGTTGAATAACGTTTATGTTAATGATATCGGGTCTATTTAATGTTGCAGTATTTTCTTCATGTACACGTTCATGGATTGCACTTGATTGATTTGGTAGTTTTCACGTCAAGAGGTTAATGCAGGTTGTATTCTATGGCTTTTCAGAGAGGGATTTAGAGTTTGTACAAGGGATCATGCATTTTGATCCAATAAAGCAGCACAGATATTTTTGTCCATGGATTGCTTCCACAGACAAGTCACACCTTCCTGGATGGCAAGTGACACTCTCTGCTTTGTTTCAAGAGGAGTCTCCTGATACTTCATTGAAGGAACCTCGATCAAATTCATCCATCATAGAGGTAATAGCAGCAGTATTTTGTTGGTAAATTTGCTGAATCATTTAGTATGCTTATAATGACATTAGAAAATGTTGTCTGCAGGTAGATGATCCCATTACATCTGTCCGACACCTCTTCATGTCTCCAGCTGAAAAGAAGAGGAAATCATTTTATGGATCAAGATAAGAGGTGTTAGAGGGGGCACATAATATTTTGCAGGAAGGTCGGATAATCTATTATGAGAATACCAGAAAAGCCTTTCAAAGCCAGGTAGAATCAATTTTATGGTTGCTGCATAGATATTATTGTAACATTTGATAATTGAGAATGAAATATTGGATGTCATAGTCTTTTGATGGGGTTGCATCTCTATTACAACAACAAAGTGAAGGCACGAAATATATCGAGTTAATCAATCACGCCGCAGTTGGTGACAATGATCTTAGAGTAAGGGCGATTGAAGCCGCCCTCTTGCCTCCTATTAACTTTGCTGCCCTGTGGATAAAATTCCATTTGTGAGTAAAACGCTCACAACGAGAGTATTAATCGAGAATTCGTCCTGTACATTCTTCTCAGCTGAGAGTCTTCAAATTTCCCTCTTCTTCCTCCTGGATCTCCACAGCATACCCAAAGAGTAGGTAAAGGCTTGGAGAGAGTGGCTCCTGTGCTCTGAAACACCGCGGACCTCAATCTGCGATATCTCTGCACTAGTGTGCACATCAACCCTGGTGAGCGTCTGCTTCACGGCAAGTACTCGACAGTTGAGGCTGTTGATACAAGTGTTGACCATGGCCGTCCTGAAAACAAACTAGACACGTTTCATCGTTGGGAATTTAGAAGCTACGGTTCTGTTACAGTAGGTAATCTCCCAGGAAATTAATCCGAGCTTAGTACGGGCTGTTAATGTAGTCATGAATGATGACCTACCCCAACTAATACTCTTTATGATCTTTTAGGGGGCGATTTTTTTTAATGTTTATTTATAATGAACAGTGACTATAACTTACTTGTTGATGAAGCTTTGGTCATGGAGTCCAACAACCAGTGTTGAAGCTCTCAGTTTCTCCACCAGTGACATGACTGTCGCGCCTTGATCACCCTCCGTCACGACGATTTCTACCTTCGCCTGTAACGAAATCATGCTCTGTCAGAGTGATTGTCTATTTAAACTGTTCCGAACAAAGGATACATAGATAATTGAAGACAAGAATTGCGTATGGTAAACTCAAACAGCAGAAAGTGAATAAGAAGAGCTGAATTCGAACCTGAGCTGAAGGCCCTACTAGAAATGCTCAATTTTGAGAGCTCAAATACTTACAATTATAAGACACGAAGAAAAGAAATTAACAGATTTTGAGTTTTCAACAACAACATCAACGACTTTTGAAGTGATCAAGTTCAATTACAGAAGAAAATGGATTCTTGAACAAAACCAAAAAGGCTAGGAAAAGAACGAGTAATTAACATTAGAAATCATGTAAATGTTCAGAATTATTACCAAGGGTGAAAGCAAACCAAGAAGAAAGAAACTAGAAGATCAAAACCATCAAATTACGCACCTCCGGAATGCCCTGGCATAGATCCTTGAACGACAAAGCCAGCTGAAACCCATTCAGCCTCCGTATCCTCTGCTTCTGCCTGTTCTTGGATCTTGACGACGGGTACACATGAAGCAAAGTGATCACGTCGCCGAACCTGAGAAGATTCTGGACTGCCCACTTGAGAGCAGATCGAGCAGCATCTACATCCTCCACAATTGCTATAATTTTTCGGCACTCCATCTCTCCATTTAACTAAAAGACAGCGCGGTTCTTAAAACCGGGGTTGTTTCCAGCAATGGAATCCAGAGCTTCAGATAGAAACAAGCGCCGGCGCAGAACACTTCACAAATACCAACCAAAAGAAAAGACCGGGTCTTCTAACTACTCTTTTTCCCCTTTCCTCCTCCTCCGGGAGTTTTTTTTTTTTTTGTACTTGCGTGACTGCTTTAACTGCTACCCCCTCTAGTGGTTGGACAATTGGACTTGGCCAGCATCCTCATCTGGAAACTGAAGTCACCAGAGATAAATCAATCCTAGTCTAAGATGGATGAGTGTCATATAGTAGGACCCAACGGATCCTCACCTCGTTACACAGATCGTGTACGACTGATCAAGGCCGCTAGCTGCATAAATGGAGTCTTCAATCAAATCTGTCTAGTTATCCTGTGCAGTTTTGCTCTCGCTTTCCACCATGATTGACATCGAAAGGTCACTTCAAATGGTAAAATGTCTCAAGTTACAGAGGAACCGACCACCCATGTTGCGTCAGTGTCACGAGGAGAGAGGGAAAGCCTGTTTTACAATTATGAAGGTTGCTTACCACCAAAAAGAGTTAATAAAAATGCATCAATTATGAAGCCACTCAAAAGTTAGTAACCCAGAAGGTCTCGCCATTTTTCCTATACAAGTCAACCCCCTGGTGCTAATTGCAATCTCAAAATTAAACCCTGCAATGCCAATATGTTTAAATCGATGTAACGCAGAACCATGTTTAAAAGATGATAATAGTCCTCATGAACAACTTTATTCTGAACAGCTGCCTAGCAGGCATCGTCCCGGTCAAAGTTCGTCTGGGAATAAGGCATAAAAACCCAACCACGCTCAAACAGTCGGAGGCAACCTTGCGAAGGATTTGCAACACATGCAACACAGCACACCCGGTTCATCATGGGAATACCCTTAACACCTCAAATGGAAGAACCAACACAGACGATGTTGATCCGTTACAGATATTTTCGAGGAAGCAAAACCTTCTTAATCCATAAAAATTAAGATTTCTCAGCAAAAAGCTAAAGCTACACTTAACTGCACCGCTCCAATCAGCCTAATGCATAATGAAGTTTATTTCAACATGATGACAAATAGCCTTCCATATCCCTAACCTAGCTTATTTTCATTTAAAGAAGCATAAGAAAAGTCACTGATATTACAAGGAAGGATCCCTTCATTCAGTATTTGTTCTGATGCACTCTCCAGCATGTCTCCACCCTGAAAGACATTAGAGAATGCAGAAATTTTTATCCCCCTCAGTAGTTGGTGCGACTTGACAGAGTCTGACCGCGGCCCCTCCCAACATAGCCATAGCCCCGTCCATAGTAGCCACGGCCACGCCCACCACGGCCAGACCCTCTTCCACCCCGACCACCACGATGCCTATCAAATTCACCAAAAGTCTACACAAAACAGCAAAGTTATAAAATGAAGTCAAGAACTCCATTTTAATTTTATCCATAAAAGCAATTCAGGATTGGGTAACTCCAATATGCATACCTCAGTATCAATTTTCATCTGTTCAGAGAACCTAGTCCTTCCATTTCTTGCTCCTCGATCAAGAGCATTGCAAGATAGAGAATCAAAGAAGTCATCCTTAACATAAACAGGCTGCTGAACAAGAAAAATTATAGCAACTACAGTCAACGTCGTCACATTTTAAAACAACACCGTCAGAAGACTCATTCACTATATTGTAACTATAGGATACATAAGAAAGCTCGTTTCACTATACTATATAACTGTAGATTACATAAGAAAAAACATAATACTTTTTCCCCAAGACTTCAGCAAGTAAACATGAATAAATAGAATATCCAACAATCTTGAACTAAAGAATGTAGTAGAAGATTAATGTGTTAGGGTTTTCCCCTGTAGTGCACTCAAGTAATAATAGAGTTTTCATTTCATGTGAATTTCCGTACTAAAATTTCATTAAAGGAGAAAACATATCTAGACAACACAATAATATATGAAGTCTTAAAGCCCAAACCGAACAACATGTACTCTTTTTTACTCAGCATAGTGGAGAACCAAGAGGCAGTTGACGATTAAGTAAGCCAAATGACAAGCCCATCTGGGTGTGCAGGTTCTTCGAGAACTATGATTCAATTGCAATGTTATATAGTTTTGTAATTGATGCAAAGTACCAGGAGAAGCAAGATTTACCGTGACCTCCAATTTTGAAGCATCCAATTCATCCTCCTCCAAATTATTGTACACATCATCATCCTTCCCATCTTCTGTAAGTCCCTTGCTTTTACCAAGATGACCCCATACTTCATCTTTCTTGAATTTTTCATTCATGGCGTTAAAATCAAAATCTTCAGTAAACTTAGTGACAGCATGTGAAATCTGTATTATGAATAGTCACTTTGGTCAAACTGATTAAAGAACAAAAAGAAAAATAACAGAACAAGAACCCACCCATGTTATATAATTAAAAAAAAAAAGAATACTAGTAAGAAAATTTCAGAGTAACTTTGGCAAGATATTACGCCTAACAAATGCATAAAATCAAGAGTACTATAGTTAACAGTTTAGCACTTTCTAAGATGACATACAGAAAAATATTCTCCAACAGCAAAAACCTGCCACAGATGGAAACACCAAGCAAAAACAACACAATATAATAATCTTCCACTAATGATTACACCAGAAAATTCAATAAAAATAGCAAGTATATGATCTGATAGGTCCTCAACATATTCATGAGATTTTAATACATAAAAAACCAGTGACAAGACCACATATAATAGTGCATTATATGTCAACTAGGATTTAGATTTCATTAGAACTGGGGGATTTTAATAGATCAATCCATAAGATGAAGATCCTACTAAGTATATTAATTATTACTAAAATCTACCATCAAAGATATTATCAAAATTCTATTTAACTAATACATTTAGACTAATTGGTGCATGCAATCTCTGCCTAGACAATGGACCTCAAGCAACTGCCTATGGAATTTAACATTTGAAGACATGGCACAAAATATCTAAACAAAAGAAAATTTTACCCCTAAAAATTGATGATTTGGTAGAGAAAGAAGCACTACTAGATGTTTCCAATTTGTTCAGTTCCCAGCTCAGAACTAAGGTGAAACATGAAATCTAAATAATTGGATGGTCAACAAGGTAAATATAGAAACATTGAACATAACACACCATAACAATCTAAAAAATCTCTCACCAAAAACCAAAAGAAAAAAAGAAGAAAAGTGATGTAAAATAACGACTAACAATTAGAGCATTACCCCATTTCCTCTTCCTCTTCCACGACCTCTACTACCATAATGAACAGGCAAAGCAGTACCATTTACCTGGAAATAAAACCCACATCCATCTGATTAAACATTCCAGCCATTTGACAGGCAAAATGACATATTTAACAGCAATTTAAAAAAAAATTATGGAGATGCCCATTCAAGACATGACCTCAATAGGACAGAACATCAAACTCAACAATGGTATTGAGACTGCACAGCATGCTTAAAACACAATCATGGGTCAGACAAGCATAAGACCAAAATATATACTCATGACACACAAGATGGCCTTGAGGCATTTAATAAGGTACAAAATTAATGAGCTTTGAATAATCCCCAAAAAGTCATAAACATAAGTCATGGATCAATTATGCTGATATAAATTTCAATATTATCTAATCATGATTATCTCATTAAAGTATCTTAATAAGAAAAATACCAGCAAACATCTTTAAGAAAAATACCAAGCAATCATCAGAGACTCACCCCTATAACCATTATGCTGCAAGAAATCAAATCAAATGAAGAAATGGAGGGCAAGAGAAGTGCAAATATAAGTATAGACAGAGATAATGAATCAGTGATAGTGATTAAGAGATGTAATTTTCCAATTGATTGTAAATGATATAGGAGCCTCCTTCAAGCCAGAATAAAACTCGAACCAGGCAGCAATAATTAGAGGGTAGACAACACTTCAGAGAAAACTGAGAAACAGCTATGCCTCAACTATATGTCAACACTAAAAGAATGATAATAAGATTAAAGCAGCATTGCTTTTGTCATGCAGTAAGACTCCAGACAAGGGTAACCATTTCCTGAGGCCAGCCATCGAATCCCCTGACAAACCATAGACCCTTGTTCAGAGAGCTGCCACACAGTCCAATAGCAGGGGACACTGACATTTACATTTTTCTACAACATATGGAAGTATGTAAAATTTTCAACTCATGAGGGTACACATGACCAAGACCACTTCTTTTTTCAAAAAGAATAATCATGAACAAAAAACAAGCAAGGTAGAGTCTTCAAGTAAAAATAAAGCAGGCAAGTTGATTATGATGAACTTTCCCAACCTATGGTGGGGATACAACAAAACTATACCTTACGATTTGGTACAGTAGGTAGTGGCAAAATTGGTGCCTGAGTTTCAGCCACAGTTGAAGATGACGGTTCTGGCAATGCAGATTGCACAGTCTCCAAATCTTTATTTACCTTTGTTAGTGGTTGGGATGGGGGAGCAGTACTAGGCACAGGTTGCAATATTTGACCTGGGGTTACCAGTAGGGGCACAACCAATGTCTCTGTGTGACTTGAAGTGGATGGCCCCACAGTAGGAATTGACTGAGACAAAGGCTGAGATGGCAAGGCGGGGCCAGGAGCTGCACGAGCCCCAACCTTGCTAGAGATGGGTGGCACAATTGGGTTGATATCAAGATTAGAGGAAGTGAGAGGAGACACCATTGGCAAATTTGCAGTTGGAGTTGTTGTAAGGGAGGTGACAGGAGCCTTGTTTGACATGAGAGCAGAAAATGTCTCAGAAGCTAAAGCAGCAGCTTGAGCATGGCCTACAGATGAGGGCAAGCCTGATGAGGTTAAACTAGAGTAAGAACCACCAGTTGTGGGCAAACTAACAGGTAGCAGCAAAGGTGAGGGAAACTCGGGCAGATTTTGGGAATTGTTAGGAAAAGATGTAGTATTCAGTCCAGGATATTGCATAGGTTGCTGCATGGAAGGAGGAATTGGCAAGCCAGGAGGCGGCCGAAGTAGAGGTTGTTGTTGTTGTTGTAAATGAGGAGGAAGCCCACCTGCAGGACCATAAAAGCCTGGCCAGTACATCGGAGGCATAGCTAGGCCAGATCCGTTGGCATTTGGAGGGGCAGGAGTTGAACCCCATGAGGCCAAGTTCCCACCAGGAGGGTACAAAGGGAGGCCACCTTGAAATGTTGATCTAGGGAGTCCCAATTGTGCAGAATGTGAAGCTGGATCAGGTGTGCTTCCACTACCAGCAGATGGCAAACTTGTAGATACAGCTGGTGGCCGAGAATAGTGAGACTGCAAAAGTAATCAGTATGATTAACAAAAATACCTGTGAAAGTTGCATAAATTTTTTTATTTACCTGAATAATAGCAGGATCATTGTGGATGGGTGCACTTGTCTGAGCTGGTGGGGAGGACTTCACCTGTAAATCCTGCACCAGTGCATAAAAAATTAGGATGAAGAGCAACAAGAAAGTTGCACCGAATAAGACTAGTAGGTAACTTTTTCAAACACAAGATGGTAATTAAATTAGATCAGTGTTATAAGACTCAGATCTCCAAAAGACATCTTGTCACCCATACTTCTCTTCCAAAATGAGAACTCGCACAGCGGGACACATAATCACACACTCGGGTTGCCTAGTAGCTCATGTTAACATCTTCCAGGTATATCTATTCTGTCCATGAGTCACACTCGGGTTGCCTAGTAGCTCATGTTAACATCTTCCAGGTATATCTATTCTGTCCATGAGTGTCACTGATGCATTTTAACTTTGGCACTTTTCAATGACAACCAAGTTAAAACAGGAATAAGTAGAACTGTTTCTTGCTCATGAAGCCATGCAACCTTGTCACAGGAAAACAAAATAACTTCACAGAGATGAATCCATTCTATATTGATATTTTACAACTGAATCGGGATAAACAAGAACATTTTATCCACTATTTTCTGTAGATAGAAATAAAATGATCCTCAACAAAGCATAATTACATATACACGAATAAAGCAAATGTCATGCAGAATAAGTTTAACGATTTAGCAGCAGAAATATTTATGAAAAGCATCAAATATCATAACATTGAAAATGGTTTTGATTTTTTTACATACTTTGATATCAGTACCACGGAAGAGTATATACTCATAGACTTTATCACTTGCAGGAATTTGTGGACCGTCTTTCTTCCGTCCTTCAGTTCCAAATGCTCTTACTGCATAAAGTAGAGAAAACATATCAGAAGGGGAACTACATACCCTTGATTAGCTTCTAATAGAAACCTGCACAGAATTTTTTTTTTTTTTTTTTGCTGAAAAGACCACAGGATCTACTAAAAAGTGTTCCTTGTTTTTTCTTTTATGTTTCTTGGGTAATGATTTAGTGCAAGAATTTGATACAGCACACCCTGCAACTGCAACAAATCAAACAAACCTGAAGAAAAACAGAAACAGTGACATCTTTATGAAATTGCACGCTAACCAAAACATAAAAACGCTAACCAACAGCTTGTTCTTGCCCTTGTAATTGCTCTCCACATTTTTTAATTGTATATGCAGTTTAAGATAGTTTCAAAACTTTCTAGCCTAATAAGCAATTGTCATTACCTCAATTGGTTCTAGAAAATCATACTGCTTTTGAAAAAGATAAAGAAGTGGAAAAAGAAAGTGTAATAAAACATATACCCAAGAAGAAGTTTGTACCCCTATCATACTAGTTAATTAGCAAGAATTATGACTCCACCAAATCTTTATTTCTATTTTTTTCTGAAAATGTTGACCCTACTAAACTTTTAAGACCTTGAGATATCCTCTATCCACTGAAACACCTCAATGGACAAATGGACAAAAGGACATAGAAGTACAAAATCTAATGTCACTACTTGATACTCCCTGAACTACTAAGAGAAGCTGAAAAGAGAGAAGGAAATTCTTCCCATCCTCCACATCCTTTTTCTGACTTGGGGTAGTAGTAAACCCCAGCAGGCTGCACTTGAAGAATGTTTCTATATTGCAATGAGCACTATATTAATGTCTTAATGATCTGACAACAAAGTGCTCTACTATACACAACAAGCTAGAAGAGCATGCATCATAATGTAGAGTAAATCCCCACGTCCTCTATCGAGGATAATCATATAACATTTAATAAACTAAAGAGCAGAAAGATGACATCGAAAAACAAGAAACTCCAACAGAGAATCATTCCTTTGGATGTCTCCCTGTTTGAAGACATTAGATTGTCCTCAAGTCATCCCACTAAGACTCCAAAAACTAAGTTCTTAAATGATTTAAATTTATGTGAGCCAATCTAAGCGGTAACTTATTATCTGAGAAACATATGTACTATACAGATTATTTCTAACAGAGCATGCATAAAAGGCAGTACAATCAATAAATTGCATATGTTCTACCCAAACAAAATGTATGAAAATACCTACAAAAAGATATAAGTAGATAAACAAAATAACATTTCTAATGTTCTTCTTAGTAGAGAAATACAAATGAAAATTAACAAATAAACAGAGAACGAGTTTCAATTTGACATGAATACCAGGCTATAATTTTAGATTCAGATTTGAATAAATTGTCTTTCTTTAACCTAAGATTTCTACCACATCTTCTAGCAACTGTTAGTTTCAAACTAAAAATATGTGGTTTAAGCTGTTGGAATCATCCATTACTTCCACGGAAACCATCATATGTCGAACAAATTGAAACAATTCTAAGGAAGTACTGGTAAAATTATGATTTCATTTTAGCTTCTTCTTTTTGCCATGGAAAGCACTGATTGCAAACGCTTAATCCAAAATTCCTGAAAGGCTTGGAGATTGGTTCACGTTCCAACAAAACCAGAATCTTTGGAAATATACAGTACCATAGGCCAAGCTGTTTGACAAGAAAAATTCTGCGGATGATGCTCTTATATCACTTCCAGATATGGCAATTTTTAACAGGGAAAACATATACTTAAACAACAAAGTAGGAGGAAGACAGAGCTTAAAATTCTCTAAAATTCAGAAAAATTGAAGGCAAAACATTTTTCAACATATCTTCCTTTTTAGAAATTAAAGTGGTTAAAATTTTTATCTTTTTATTTTTTCTGAAGAACAAGAAGAGAGTAAACATTATTACTTAACACTGAAGATTGGGACCTCAAAGAAAGATCAGACGGCTACCCTTCTAACACAGCAGCACGGTAACTCATATTTCATGGACTAATACTCATAGAATACTCTAAATGTACCATATCCTAAATAGGCTTTGTTAGAAACTGAAGCTTGAATGCATACTATGATGATCCAAATTATAAGTGACCTTCCCACTTGAACATCCTGCCTGCTGATCTCAGAACAAATCAGAGTACATGACTAATTTCCTTCTACTTCTGTATATTAGGGAACCTCCCTCTTGCATAAGAACTTAGAATCAATATTTTCCAAACAAAGTCACTGAAGCAGTAAAACTGCTTTGGTCAAGAAGCATTGCTATAATGAAAGACGTATAACATTCACTATGCTGAGTTCTAGGGAACAAATATTATCTATAGGTAGTTTCACAAACCAATCTCGTGCAATGTAACATTAGGTAGTTTCACAAACCAATCATGTGCAATGTAACACATACATGTACCCACTACAAGTTGCCATGTCTTCAAGAGAGTAGTCTTCAATACCTAATAATTCAAATGTAACACTGAAAACAAAATGCACCTGAATTACTGGAAGAATAAGATATATAAATGACAGACACCCCAACAACAGCACCAGGAGGTAAGAAAGTTGATAAAAAATACTCTACCGAGACTGAGGTACCTCAAAGGAAATTTATTTCAGATTTAGGATACCAAGCTCCCAAATAAAGCAACATACACAAATCTAAAAATGTTGCAAAAATAACTTAGGATATAAAACAGACGTTTTCATTTTCAAGATTACAGTTGAGTCTGCGAGGATACTAGACTGTCGAAGTAATAATAACAGCAGAACAACAAGAAAGGAAGAGGACACCAAAAATCTCAGGAATTGCTTCCATCTGCCATACAAACTATAATCCTTTTGAGGTTACGGAAATCTTTACTATATCTCTAAAACAGAGAAAAAACGACAACTTTTTGCTATATCAAGTAATAAAGAACTAACAAAAAGTCCTCCAATCCCTCTTTTGTAATTCAAAGAATAGAAATCCACTATAGTATGACGCACAAGGCACAAACAGAAAAATAGCCCCAAAAATCAAACACTTAGAGAGTAAACCAAAGATTCGTATCTCTTGGAATTAAATATTAGTACAATAGAACAAAATAAAAAAAAACATGAACGAATTGCATGGAGAAAAATAACGATAAACCTAGAGCCAAGTGTAAGCCAAAATGGGAGCAAATCTCAGCCCCCTTTACAGAAAAATAGTGATGGTAAATTTAATTAAAATACAATTAGGATAAACGCAACGAACCAAAAAAAAAAAAAGGGAAATCTCTAGGAAATACAATGACAGTAAATTAGCACCCAGAGCTCCTTAAATCTCTCGTATTACAAGCCAAGCTAACAAAAACCCTTTCAAATTAAGAGCCACAAGGTAGACCATCAAATTCTTAAAAATATACAGGAAATCCAAAAAAATAGTAAAACTCGAAATAATAAAAGCCCATGCAAAATAGTACCGTTTCTCAATCCGATGCTAGATTCTTCTGTGTTGATGTTGTACAAAATCCCTTCATACCGGATTTCGCACTTGGATGTCAAACTAATCAAGCTACCGATGTATGAATCGGCGGCTCCACTGGATCTCGACGTTTCCGCTGCCATGATTTTGGCAGTAGAGGAGCATGCGAACTCTGCGGGCTGAAGGGAAGCCGAGAGAAACCCTGAGGCTGCTGCCCTTGCTCTTTCTTTTTCAGCAGTATTTTTTCGAGTGCTTCAACTTTGGACCCCACTGATGACCCTTATACATTTCCTTTCGATTCGGCGGTTCCCTTTTCGATTTCCTTGATCGTGCAAGCATCACCCTCTGATAATTTTCACTGCCACTCAGCTCCGTATTTATCTACGGACCGACTGATCATTTCGCATCCAGCCGTTAATTTGGGCCCCACTGAAGTGTTGCGGATCCCACCCCTGAATATCTGGACACGTATTGGGCGTGACACTTACCGTGACTTCGACCGATTGGACGCCGCCGAATACACTGTCAGTCCACCTCGAGCTGACTAGACGCTAATCAACTAATCAAGGCAACAACTAAAAGGAGTTAAGGCAGCAACTTAGTAGTGTACGTTGCGCTGCGGTTCACACACGTCCAGTTTGAACTTCGAAATGTGTTCGCGAGGAGGGAGAGAACCGAGCCATGCACGCTGGGAGCGGCAGGGCGCTTGTGGCTCGAGACGGCTCGGGTTTCTGTGCGGGTGCGCCTCACTCGTGTGGGGGGCGCCTGACAAGACGCGTGGCTCGGGACGGCTCTGGCTCTGGTACGGGTGCTCCTCGCTCGTGTGCCGAGCGCTTGCACCACGCTTGGCTCGGAGCGGCTCTGGCTCCTGTGCAAGTGCGCCTCGCTCGTTTGCCGGGAGCCTGAATCAGCGCTTAGGTCCGGTCGGCTGTGGCTTTCGTGCGCATGCGCCTGGCTCGTGTGCCGGGTGCGTAGGGCTCCACAGTTTGAGTTAATAGAACTAATGACCTGCTTAAAACGGGAGAAAACAAAAGAGTAAAAAAATTAAAAAAGTAATTTTTGTTGTTATTTTTATCCTAGGAAATATTTTTATCATAAAAAAATAAAATATTACTATTTTTTCGTATATCCAAAAAAAAAAATTATATATTTTTTATTTTCTCAATCATTTTCTATAGATATCCAAATAATTCTTTTATTTTTATTTATTTTCATGTCATCCTTGTAAAATTGATAAATTACAGGGGCAACGACATCGTTCTTCAAGATGAACGCTGGCTTGAGCTACACTCCCAAGCCAAGCCCTAAAAGCAAGATTCTTCTGCCTAAAGAAGCAAAAATGTCGCGAAGTCGACGATAGGAAAGAGAGAGAGAGCCGTCAGAAAGGCGTCAACTTGGTTGCTTAGGCGTCAACTTGGTTGCTTAGGCGTCGCGGCTCCTGAGTCCTCCCACAAGGCGTCGACTTTCAACCACCCCTCAAAGCTCCTTCCTCACATATCTTTCTCGCTCGGCTGCGATCCGGCGCCCATTCGGCTCTGGTTGCTCTCTGCTCTCGTTTCCCAGAGATTAGTATCTTTCTGGTTTTTTTCGTCCGGATGTAGCCTCTTTCAGATGATTCATTCGTTTAATTTCGACAGAATGATCCGGTCGAGCTTCTCTTGGCGAATTCATATGCATAACTTCAAATAATTCGAACTACATAGACTTAGAAGCTGGGACCTTAATTTGCTTACTTTGTGGTCATTTGTGCGATATCGTGTTCTCAAATAGTGGTCTGGAGGACTTGACGAGCAGCTTGAGGTAAATTATAGCTGCTTCTTTCACACGACTTATTCAGGCTCTTCAGTACATTGAATTTCTGTTATCGAAATACAAAGCCTTGTTGTCCAAGATTCTTGAATTTGTATTAGTGTTTGGTTGTCCACGTTCAATTATTCGAGGAGATTAATTCAAAAGTTACGGATTTTATTATTTACAGTTGCACAATGCCCACTGCTTTGCTCATTGAAATTGCCCGATACACTAGTTTTAGTTTTACTTCGTTAATCACTAATTTACTCTCTCACTGATGACATAAAAATTGGATTGTGGAAAGTGAAGTCAGAATTTCTCCGGCTCAGGTTTATTCCCGAGACTATCCCTTCACACATATATTTAGCTACTGAATTGATCCAAAACACTAGGATATGGATAAAAAATATAACATTTTTCCCCCTTCAGTATTTGTGTTGTTCACTCCTTAGTTGAGATTCAGCCCGTTCAGGAATGAAAATCAATTATTTAAGTAGGAATCAGTAAATAAGTTAAGTGCTCTGAGTGCAGGATGATTCCGGGATATCATTTATTTCATGTAAAATTTGGCAAAGAGTTCCTTGTTCAGATTCTCTAAGAAATGACAACTGATGCATAAAGAATGGAGACAAAAAGACCAGACAAAGGTATTTATAGGAACATGTAAGAATTTCATAATACCTATAATCCTAGGGCAGGCAATGAGGAGAAGGATTCAGTGGTTCTTAGATTCTGTCATCTACTTCATTGCCATGTAGAGGTGGATGTCTTGATCAAATTATGCAGTGAAAGGAGTTGGATACATTATCACTAAGACTGAGACACTCATGGACATTTCATCATGATAGAAATTGAACCAACAAGTGTCCTCTCTGAGGAAAAAAATTGATTTACAATCTCAACAATGAGTTAAATGGTTGATAAGTTGGAAAATCTAGAATCTACTTTCTGGAAATAACTCAAACTATTCAGCGAACAATATGAGTTAATGTAAGTCAATTATTTCATCGATGGAAGCATGTATTTAGAGCAGATTGTGTATTTAATCATATTTAGTACCTTTCTGTTATCAACCTTAGGGACTTTACAAAGGTTAATGAGTTGAATTTATCCTCACAAATTTTATATTTTTATTTTTATCCTAGGAAATATTAAGGACAGTTGGATATTGTATTGAAAAAAGGAAAATTGGGACATGATGGATTGGAATGTCAATAATGCATTCAAAAACATGAAAGGTAAATTACTTATTCTCTGACCATATGTTTTTTCAGATGCTATATGAAGCTTGCTTGATTAGAGAGGTTATAGCATTTCTTTTAGGCGAATAAATACTTCTATTTCATAGCTTTCTTCTGTTAGAGAATTTTATTTGATGCTTTTAGTTCTATTCTGCTTCTATTTTTGTGGAGGCCATTCTACTTGTTCTGTTTTAACTTTAAAAGAAGGAAGTACATGCATGTCCTGACTTCATTCATAGACTTCAGTATGCTACACAGTCTTTGTCTAGGGCCTTTTTAATACTTGTTTTCCTTCTCTTTGTTCAATATTTCCACTTTTCTTAGTTTCTTTTGTTAAGCTCATACATTCATTGGCTTTATCACCAGCTTGTGGAGTTATCTTTTAACTAAGTTCTGGAGGTCTATGCATATAGCTAAAACTTCCTAACATGACTTGTGGTAAATGGCTGATTTTCGAGGGTTATGTTCTGATCCTCTGATTGCTGATTGAGGCAGCATAGAATTGGCTTTTTTCTGTTATTATTTCCAGTTCGCTATAGTCTTCTTCTTCCTGCTTTATATCATTTGTCATTCTTGTAGAAGTGAGTGTCCGCCAATGGTTTAGATGTTTATTGAGTCATTTCTATTGTATTTGACAGATGAGTATTTTGACGATATGTGCTCAGGGTTATTAGGAAGGGTTTTATGTTTAAAATCAAAATGGCCATGATTCTTACTCGTCATATAGCATGATTTTATAAGCTGTTCACGATGGAGAAAGTAGTTCCTGTAGAATTTTCATTCCAATCTGATAGATTCTTAAGCCTTGCTTGATGAAGCTTTAGAAATACTATTTCTGATTATTGTGTTATTCTGACAGAATTAGAAACCAAGAGCATGATAGATGTGACAATCGTGCCACAAAATTTAGACCCAGTAGATATTGCTCTGGGTTCTTCAGAAAAAGGAAATGCTGCTCTCCCAGCAAAGCCTAGAAAAAAGTCTATGACATCTTTGTATCTCAAATTTTTTGAAACAGCCCCAGATGGTAAGAGTCGAAGATGCAAATTCTGCAAGCAAAATTATTCAATTGCTACTGCTACTGGTAAGCTACTGATGGAAATGCTGGTATGGTTTCATATGGGTAGGAGAGGGAGGGGGCTTTGTTTCCCATTGAACTGATTAAACCGTATAATGAATCCATCATGATTCAAATCCCTGGTGCGATGATGTTATCCACTCAATTCATGAACAAAAAATGGATTTACTAGGGAAGACCAGCAATCAGTGGTTGGCTAGGTTTGGGGGTTTAGACACAATGTTACTGCTGAGATGTAATTCTGTCAAGTTGGTCACACTATATTTTCTTTTTCTTTAGCTCCATAAACAAAATTGAGCAGTGTTCTTGATTATCAGTTTGGTGATCTTTTGAAGGTAATCTTGGGAGACATCTTAACCAACGCCATCCTGGATATGATTGTCAGCAGGGTGATGCTGTGATTCAGCCAGTTTCACAGCCTCCTGCACCTGTAATAAGCAAGAAGCCTCAGCCTCAGGCAAAAACCACTTCTGTAAATTTAGACAATCTCAACTGGTTGCTCTTCAAGTGGCTTATTGGATGCTCTCTTCCTTTCTCAACCTTTGGGGATGAGGACTTGACAAACTGCTTCAAGTTTCTTGACCCTTCAATTAAACTTTGGTCCAAAGATTGGGCCAACAACATAATTCTTGAGGTCTTCAGAAGTATGCGTGAAGATGTTAGGTCCTCACTTGAACATGTGAACTCCAAGATTTGTGTCACACTTGATTTCTGGACTTCCTATGAGCAAATATGCTATATGAGCATTACTGCCCACTGGATTGACGAGAACTGGGTGAAACGCAAAATCCTACTTGACATTGCTCACATCCCTTACATTGGTGCTGAGATCTACCATACCCTTCTGAAGGTTTTCAAGATGTTTAACATTGAGAACAGGATGCTATGTTGTACCCACGATAACAGTCAGACTGCTATACATGCCTGCCATAAGCTGAAGGAGGATTTGGAGGGCCTGAAGTTGCCATTTTGCTTTATACCTTGCGCAGCCCGAACTCTGCACCTGATAATAGAGGATGGATTGAGAACTGCAAAGCCAGTTATATCTAAGATGAGGGATTTTGTGCTTGAAATGAATGCCTCCATAGAGATTGCACAGGACTTCAGACAAATAGCTGCAGCATATCAAGAAGGTTCCTGGAAACTACCGCTCGATGCTTCAACACGATGGAGTGGGGAATATAGAATTCTTGACATCGTCCGTAAGGTATTCCTTTTGTGGTGGATCTTTATTGGTTTTCTTTCTTTCTGGGAAACACTGATAAAATGAATAAAGTAATAAAGAAAAGAAGAAGTGAAAAAATGAAAATAAATTCTAATCGTCTACATCGTGTTGTTCTACAGGCTCATGGTGCCATAGATGCAGTTCTACGGAAGCATGAAGAGACTCTTGGGACTCGAAACTTGTTCCTCAGCCCTGCCGAAAAGAATGCAATGAACATCATGCACACCTTCTTGGAGCCATTCCACAAGACCACGACCAATCTTTGCACGAGCAAATCCCCCACCCTCGGACTAGTACTCTTCTTCATGGATCATGTCATTGAAATCATAGCAGGTTGTCGCGAGAGTCGAGCGAGTCCTGATTGGCTAAAGAGTGCAGCTGAAGACATGGCAAAGAAAACGAGAAGCTACAGCAGCCAAGTCCACAACGTCTATACGTACATGGCGGCAGTTCTTGACCCCCGGATAAAAGGGGAACTCCTTCCTGAGAACCTCAACGTAGAGCACAACCTCGAAGAAGCTCGGAGCCACTTTGTGAGAAATTACTCTACAACGCATTTCCCTGCCATGACCGGTGGGTATACCCGTAACTCTCAGGATAATGAAGATGGAAGCAGTGTCTCTTTTGCGGAGGAGATAGCCCGGAAGAGAAGGCGTGTTAGCATGAGCACCTCAACGGATGAACTCACTCAGTATTTGTCAGAATCACCTGCTCCAATTGCAACAGATGTTTTGGAGTGGTGGAAGGGAAACAGTGCGCGATATCCTCGTCTCTCTGTTATGGCTCGGGATTATCTGGCAATCCAGCCTACTTCAGTGGCTCCTGAGGAGTTGTTCTCAAGTAAGGGAGACGAGATAGACAAGCAGAGGATATGTTTGCCTCACAGTAACGCGCAAGCAGTTCTGTGCCTAAGGTCGTGGTCTCAAAGTGGGTTTAACATAAAGTTCCAATCAACAGAAATTGACTGTGATAAATTACTGGAATCCCTAGCTGCTGCCCCCGATAAACAATAGTTTACACTAGATTTTGATGTAAAAAGCTGTAATATTTGTTAGGAATGACCCATTATTATAGGGGGCAGTGGGGTTGTAATTTAGATTTTGGGTGAGTAAATATGTTAGAGATCTTTAATTATCTGCTTTATGTAGCTCACTAGTTAGCACGCTTTCATTCTCTAATCAGAATTACAAGATAAGGCTTAAGCATCCAACAATACAGATCTACTACAACATTCCATTAAAGGCATCTCCCCTCTACATCTAAGAACAATCAATAAACAACCAATACTTTCATAAACTTGAATTGAAGGTTAGATGTGCATTATGATATTGGGGATGGTTGCATATTGGCATGAGATGGAATTAGAGTTGATTATTTAACTGAATTATATCTTAATATGGTATCAAATCAAGAGCATCTATTCATGAAACTGGCAAAAGCAATTGTGATTTCACATTGTAATCCATCTTCTTTATGATAAATCTATTTCATCAATTTAAATGTCCATTTCAGTCTATATTTACTAGTAAACAATAATCTCAATTATTGATGGTCGTCGAATCAAGCCAAACGCCGGCGAACCCACCAACACTACAAAGGAAAATGTGTCTTTCTTGTTCGGAGTAGGGAAATGGTTATTGCAGGGAGCATTAACGTTAGATCATCGATTTGGATATTTCCGAATAGCCAGGGAGACCCGTCTCCCCTCTATTCTGAATTTCTGTTCTCCACTTCTTGTATCACAGTATGCAAGGAACGAAACAATTTTACAATTTAGATTGTCAAAAACTAACGCTTAAATGTAGTAGATGGATTGATCCCCCAACGTAATTGTTTAACTTTTTGTATAAATATGTAACCTCATTGTAGAAACATATATTGAAGAAATACCTTTTCTCATAGTATCAGAGCAAGGTTGGACATTGTCACACTTTTCTCCCTATAGACGGATCTTCTTTCCCGTATGTTCCCAACCTGGCCATCCACAACTTGCACGTTACCCACCACTGTCGCAGCAACACCAACGAGTCCTTCAACAAACCTAAACCATTACCATCCACTGACCCTTCACTGTCAATGTCGTGATCTTCGTCAAAAGTCATTAGAGTAGAGATTGGGGGGAACCCCATAACTTGATTCCGATCTTCATGACAAGGCTAAAAGGATTCCATGAATCATTAGGCTGATAAGAGACTCTTAAAGAAGGCCCTGATTCAAAAAAAAGGGTCACCTTTTGCTCCTCCTTTCGGGCCTTGATTCGAAAAAAGGGTCGCCTCTTGCTCCTCCTTTCGAGCCCCGATTCGAAAAGAGGGTCACCTACTGCTCTCCTTCCGGAAGCCACCCATCAGCCGAGTCTCCAGATGATCATCCAAATTGATTGGTCACTCCACCAAGCTCGAAGAGACCACCCAAGACCAACTTGACAGCAAGTGAATCGAGACTGAACCCGCTGGTCTGGTTCAACTTGTTTCAACAAATCGCTTCTCACGACCACCTTGTCCACTAAAGCAACTGGATCTTCCCTCCTGTTTCTAAGGTCGAAGGAGGCACACTTCTTTAATCTCACCACCATGGGAGATGAAAGCAATCCAAAGAAGCCAACTTAGTCGAGCATAGTATCTAAACTTGATAATCCCAATCACCCACTATATCTTCACTATTCAGATAAACCTGAGTTGGTTTTAGTACCACAACTTTTCACTGAGGAGATGTATAGCACATGGAGTCATTCCACGACTATTAACTCTAACGGTCAAGAACAAATACGACTTTGTTGATGGATCAATAAAGTGACCAAACAAGGATACAAATGTGAATTGCAAGATGATTTTTGTGGATGATCAAGGTAGTAGAGATCCTCCCGCTAAGTTCTCATCTCAATCATCTTCCCCGAGCGTAGGTCATATATTAATCTTACATCATATAGGCATCTTGTGTAAAGATTGATCTACTTGACTATTACTAACCAAATTTGGTTTATGTCGTCCATGTTTTAAGTCAATTTATGGAGAAACCATGTACAATACACGTTGAGGCAGTATATAAAGTCCTTAAATACTTGAAACAAACACTAAGATAGAGTATTCTCCTATTCGCCACAAGTTGCAGATTGGGCTCTTTGCAAGGACACAAGAAGGTAGTAACAGGGTATTGTATATTTCTTAGACAATCACCCATTTCTTGGAAAACAAATAAGCAAACAACGATGTCTCAATTAACTACAGAGATAGTATTGCTCTATGGCTATTATATATTATAAAATTACTTAGTTGAATAATGTTTTGAATAATTTGGAAATCAAACATACTCAGCCGGTCATGTTGTATTGTGACAACCAAGTTACTCTATATATTGCCTCAAACCCAGTATTTCATGAGTGAACTAAGCATATCAAAATTCATTGTCACTTAGTTTGTGAAAAAATTTAAGTAAGCTTGATGAAGACAACACATATACGAACCAAAACCAAACAATAGATTTATTTACTAAGGCGTTGAGTTCATTCCAATTTGAAACATTACTCGATAAATTGGAGTCATTAACATACACTCCAACTTGATGGGGAGTGTTAAAGGTGATTATGTGAAATAGGAAATTGAATATTCGGTTTCCATTGTTAGATTAGTTATGCTTATTGATAGCAGTAATTGTTTATTTTTTGTGTTTAAATATGTAACCTCAACACATATATGGAAGAAATACCTTTTTCTCTCTCGAAGATGAGTGCTGGACGAGTGGTAGTACCGTCAAGCTTTCCGAAGGCTAAATCGATGGCCGCTATTTGTTTGACACCGCTGCTTGTGTCGGCGAGAATCTCAGCTGTGGCGGTAGCTGCGCTGGTCCTCATGTGGGGCCTTCGCCTTTGAATCAAGCTGCGTCCCTCGCTCGTCCTCCCAAGAAAATTGCATTTTTTCTGTAAGTTATCTTTTTCTCTTCTTATTTGGACCTGCATTGCTCGAAGAAAATTTGGTGGTGATTTTACTACTTGATAGAGGTTCTGCATCCTCTTCTAATGGTGATAGGTTTCATAATCGCGAGTGGCGAAGGTAGGGTTTTGAGGAGTATGAGTGACTTGATGTGAATATCTGCTTCGCTGTGGCATTGAACGAGTCCCACGTACGACTCTTTTTCTTTCTTCAAATGTACCGAAGCGAGACTGGATCTGATGAACAGATCAGAATCCGTTTATGCTGTAGATAAATATGAAAGACCTATATCTATTTTCTTCAAACAAAGAAATAATTTTCTCCATTTTACCTTTTACTATCTTTAACTTTTCCCAGCTATTCTCCAAAAGTGGAAACACTCATTTTGAAACTCAAATTGCTTTTTCACAATCTCTGCAACATAAATGAGCTTCAAGCTGTCATCGTAATTCTTCTAAACTGATTTTGCAGCAATTTTAGAGTATAGATGGCTGCCAGGATCGAGAAATTTCAAGAAATCGGTGCATCTGTGTCTCCAGGGAGTTGCTCTTGCATCTGGAATTTTTGGCATTTGGACCAAGTTCCATTGGAACAGAGGAACTATCGCTAACTTCTACAGCTTGCATTCATGGATGGGTTTGATCTGTGTCTTCTTGTTCGGAACCCAGGTTTGCGGCTCCTCTCAACCTCAATTCGCCTTCTAGTCGAGTTCATTAACAAACTAATTAACTATTTCGAGTTCAGAGGAGCTGCCTATTTCTTACAGAAAAAAAAAAAAAAAAAAAAGCTCGAAATTGTGTTCATTTGATCTGGAAGGGTGCAGTGGGTGGTGGGCTTCATGAGCTTCAGGCAGAGAGGAGAGGTTCGCCGTCTTGCCGTGGCACGACTTCCTCGGCCTGTACACGTACGGGCTGGCGGTGGCCACAGCGGAGACGGGTCTTCTCGAGAAACTCACCTTCTTACAGACGAGGGGGCGAGTCAGGAGACACTCGCCCGAGTCAGTTGTCGTGAACAGCCTCGGGCTCGCGCTCGCATTACTGAGTGGCATCATTATACTGGCAGCGACATCACCCAATCGCCATCAAAACCCTAACATTGTATATAAATTATCGATGGGAAGTGGGTTCCGAAGAAATGAAATGATGATGGATGATGCTTTTGTAATCTGCCCTGCTTTTTGAGCATTTACTTAAATACCATATGTACTAATTATCCAGTTAATTTTGAATCGGCTAACCGGTTAACGGCGGAGATCGTTTCTGGCAGAAGCGGACCTCCGGAGTCCAGCTTCATTCATCGTAGGGCTCACAGGTCGCTGCTTCGGGAGGAGTTCCAGATTTGCTTAGACCGTGTATTCGCGACGGGGTTGGTCTCCTTCCTAAAGGGCCTGAACCGAACGGTCTCAGAGTAGCAGCTAGCAAGAAAACCGTTTCTTCTCTTCACTCCCCTTTGCGTTGAATCTACCTCGACTTCACTACCATTTTCTTCCGAAAACCCTTTACTAGCGTGAAGCCGTGGACGAAGCGTAAAGGATCGAAACTTAAATTTCACAACGGAGGCATTATCTGATTCTCAGCAAGACGAAGAAGGAGGAACGGGAGAAGATCTCCGTTTCTCCTCGAAGTCGAAAATGGCGGCTCCAGTTGTTCGATTTCCGACCTTCTCTCTCATAAGGATCTGTGGCATCACAGCTGCAATTCTTGTCCTCACATGGTCGTTACATTTTCGAGGAGGGATGTCTCTCTTCTCCGATAACAAGGATCTCATCTTCAACGTGAGCTCCCGCCGGCTAAATTTTACTTCAATCTCTTCACACACGCACACACACACTCTTGTTAATGTTTCGTAGTTTGTTGTAGTCCAAAAGTAGAATGATAGATCGGTCCTCTTGATTTTTATTTTTATTTTCTTTACTCAGTAGAGCCCACTTTAAGATATCTCTAATATGATATAGTGGTTTTTTTTTTTTTTTGTATGCGGTGCGTGACATAATTATTACTAGGGAGATTGTTTATCGAGGTTAATTTCTAAAGTTGATTTTATTGGATCTATTTTAGATTTTTGAGGACATGCTTGGTACTATTTTCTCAGTTAGATCTTTTTCACCTTGTTTGTGGTATTAATTTGTCGTCATTTTCTCCACCAAATGTGTGGCAATTGAACGCAGTAATCGTTTCAACCATTACTATTATTCGTGCGATTATTTTGATTTCTAATTGAATGTTGGTTTGTGAAAAGAAAAATTCTTATTACTTCTGAAATATTTAGTTTAGTCATTCTACAAATGTCATGGTGGGTCACATTTAACTATCACAGTGCCAAACAATTCTGAATAAGGAGTTAAAATTTTGGTACCTGTGGCAGGAATTTGCTGTGTGATTTACTGAACAACTGGTAAGTCTTGCAGTTGAGTAGAATTTTTTTAGCAAATATACACTTCCGTCTTACATGTTTGTTGGACTGTTATGCTTTCCAAACAATGAAATTGAAGCACCAGTGAAGTGGTCAATTTTACCTTATAATTTCACTTGAGGGCGGTGATGACCCCTGCCTTAATTATATGCTGTATGTCAGCGCTTCTGTATTTGTAGTAGTTATATCTTAAGTACCCACTATGATCGTTTCCAAACCAGGCATGGTTTGGTTCTTAAAAGTGTATAAATCTTCATCACCAATATGTGATTTTGCATATAACCAAATGTTGGGGGGCTTTAAATTTCATATCCTTTCAATTTTCATGGTGTAGTGGGATTTGTTGGTATATCCCTTTTCACTGTCATTTGAAGTTGTCATGTTTTTTTTCATTACGTTTAACATGGTTAGTAGATGTTTTTGGTTAAGTATCTTTGATGAGTGTTCGGCTAATCAGAAGCATTACCTCTCAACTGAGCAGGTTATTGCTATTCCTATTGTGTTTACATACTGTTTTTCTTCTATAGTTTCATACATTTAGTATGATTGTTTAGCACTATGACAGTTTATCTAAACCTATTGTGGGTATGCTTCTTGTAGATTCATCCTGTTTTAATGTTGAGTGGACTTGTATTTCTGAATGGTGAAGGTAAGTTTTCTTCTCTCCTTTCAACTCATGTGTGGAAGAAATCTTTGACCTCAGATATTGCAGCCATAGCATCAAAACTGCACTTGTTACTCCAGTAGGAACTTATCACGGTGATTTACAGCTCTTGTTGGTTTTGCTTCTTGCTTGTGTTGTTGGATTTTTTTCTCCATTTTTATATTTGTATTCTTGCCATTAATTCATGGATATCAGTTACATGGTTGATCAAGAATATGCAAGCTTTTACCTTCTTTAAACTGTGTAAAATATTACTCTTTTCTTTATGAATGAAATCTCAGCATGCATTGTGCCTGTATTTTAGTTAGTTCATCTTTAAATCTGCAAAAATGGTGAAATCCAACCTGCTATGCAACTGCTAAAAGAACAAATTTTACCTTGAGTTGGTCATCTACATCACCTGATAATGTTCAATAGAACTTTTCACCACTTAACAACCTCCACAGCAAAAAGAATCTGCCATGCTTTGTTCTGAAACCAGTTCTTATAATAAACTATATGACTCACAATATGTCAGTCACTACTTTTCTTCTTCAAATTTCCTGGCTCTAATTGGCTTACACCATGAGGACATGGTTCTATCGAATTTGTGAGAACATGTTTATACTGTTGCTTTCTTGTTGATTGTAAAGGAAAAGAAATTGCACTTATGGTCTCAGCTCAATCTTTTTGAAATTTGACAATAGTGAGATCACTTATTATCAAGGAATTCTATGAACAACTATGTTCGTGGTAGTTCTGCCTCTGCCCTGCTAATGTTCTGTCTCATATGATTGCAGCCATGTTAGTTTACAAGACAACATCTGGAACAAAAAACTTCAAAAAAGCTTTGCATCTAGCAGGACAATTCATTGCTTTTGTATTGAGCTCTATTGGCATATGGGCAGCTCTGAAGTTCCATAATGAAAAGGGCATAGAAAATTTCTACAGTCTGCACTCATGGTTGGGTCTAGCTTCTTTTATCTTGTTTGGCGTTCAGGTTTGTTCTTGATCTTCCTTCACTTCTGAATAAATTTCATTGTTCCTCAAAGAGGGTACAGGTGACTAGCCTCTGAAGACGGCACTTCGGTATGAACCCTGGACCCACCAGTTGAATGAGTTTTCTATTTGTACTTTGCATGCCTCCAGGTTCACAGATTGTGAACCAACTATAGGTCATGCTTTCGGAGGGAATATTTTATATACAAAGTCACGGCCAGGCAATGTTCCCTTCAAGTGATGGGTTCAGGTATGGTGGGAGTGCATACCACTGCCGACTGACTCTGTCAAAAGAGTTCCATATCGCCACTCTCACCAATTTATATTCAGAGCTGGCCGACTCCATATTATATGAAACTTGTGCTCATGACATTTAGATGTTGCATCAGCATTCAAGTAAGAGGATGGCAAATAGGTAAAGGAGAGGAAGAAACGGGAGGGTGGAATATAAGGAAAACAAAGAGTGATGAAAAGTAATATTGAAAGACATGCGGACATGCCAACTTACTAAAAAACGTAGATTTCAAATGGAGTTTACAATTTCCATTCACATTTCTTCGATATGATTTTTATGGAGTTTATTTCTTTGATATCAGTGGGGACTCGGATTTGCTACGTTTTGGTACCCAGGAGGCTCAAGAATCAGCAGAGCGGCTCTTCTTCAATGGCATGTATTCTTTGGCATCTATATCTATGCACTTGCTGTTGCCACTGCAGCTACTGGCATCCTAGAAAAACTTACATTTCTTCAAATTAACCAAATAATCTCACGATACTCAAATGAAGCTTTGTTAGTCAATTCATTAGGGATCCTAATTGTAGTTTTAGGTGGTCTAGTTATCCTTGCTCTTGTTACACCAACAAGTGGCAAAGAAGACGGGCATAAGGGAATGAACTGACTTATTAATTTCTTCAGAAATGGTTGTGAGATTGGTCTGTAGTCGTGTAACGAGAACAAATGTTTCAGAATATTAAGGAAGCATTCTGTGCTCTCCGCCGTGTCTACATGTTGTGTTATCTGGAATTTGATGGAAAACTTACACTAGTTTTGATGAAAGGCCTTAGGTATTAAAGAAGTTCCAAATTCTGGACGACGATGGGTGGTTGGAAACACTAAAAGACTCCTGTAATTCCTGATTAAACATCTATTCAGTTTGGTCACAATTTCAAGCATGTTGCATTTTCAGAAATGGGACCTGTTGGCTTTAGGAAATCCTTGGATTACTGGATGACATTTAGGGTCTGTTTGGAATTTTTAGAAAATAAAAAAAATAAAAATTTGATCATTGTTTTTATTAAAAATAGTTAATAAAAATAAGATATGGTAGGACTATAGTTCCTAAGGGTGAAATTGAAACTGATACTTCTCCATAATTGTTGTAAAGATCGTTTTAACTTTGCCTTATTCTTTATTTTTATTATAAAATGAGAATTTAACCTTTATTATTTTTTAAAATATTAAATTGAAAATAAGACCATTTGTGCCAATAAAAAATTAAAAAAAACAAAGTTAATTATTCTTTATTTTTAACCATTATTATTTTTAAAAATATTAAATTGAAAATAAGACCATTTGTGCAAATAAAAAATTACAAAAAACAAAGTTAATTATTCTTTATTTTTATAAAAAAATAATTTTTTATTGTAAACACAAATACTATAGCTAATATTTCCTTTAATTTCGAACGGTGGCACGAAAAAAAAAATAGGTCAAAGGAAAAATAAATTTTCAATTATTTTAATTTTCGTCTTAGAGCGAAATTGGTCCCTTAACTAAAATATAGGATATAATACTTCGGCTCATATGGAAGTCTCTATGAGGGTACAATCGTTTATTTATTTGAGCTAACTATTAAGTAATGACATTAAAATAAATATCACCATGGAATTATTATGAGTCTTCTAATATAAAAATATATAAAAAAAAAGATATAAAGGTCAACTACACCACATTAATTTGGTCCCATCAAATATGACTAATTCACAGTGAAATTAGTATACTCATGAGCCTATTTTATAAGAAAGATTATATTAATTTGGTCCTTAAACAAATCTTAAACTCATCTCCCCTCCACCAAGATAAAACATACAAGTAATCAATCATCATTCTTTGGCACTTTGAGAAGATAACAATGTCGAGACAGATAGATCAATCATTGACCATAAACAATAATTAGGTAATTATATATAGCATAATATATTCCATTTTAAAGATTTTTTTCTGTTTTCACTTATTTTAAATTTTTTTGTTGAGTCACCTTGTAAAATGTCAAGGTGACTCAGCTACTCGAGTGAGTTGACTCGACTCACCCAAACCGACTCAGGATTGGTCAACAATGAGTCAAATTCCAAGCTCGAGTTTCCAGACCTAATTTGATCTTAATAAGGGATCAGAATCCACATAAATGATTGAACTTGATTGTTTTATATAGAGGTATTACATTTTTTTTTTATCATGATTTGTGCTTTTATGTAGTTATGAGTGATATATTATCCTGATAGGTGTATTACTAAAATGGAAAAAGGGAAAGAAGCAGATAAATGGGAGCAAAGTAGTAGAAAAATTGAAGAAAACACAAAACCAAGAAATATATAATTTTTTTTTGAAAAAATTGAATTAAATATTAAGTAACTGTGCTAATAATATTTTAAGAAGTTACAAGAAAAGATTTAAATATCAAATATCATATATAAGATTAGAAATTATATGAACAGAATTTATGATAGAATATATTAATTGAATAATTAAAAAATATTTGAATTAAATGAAAACCAATTCAACTAATGTCTTAAACTAATGTCTTTTGGCAAATGATGTGGCAGTCTATATGGCAAATGACGTGGTCAAATAATGACGTGGCAGCCGATGTGTTGATCTATGTTTACTGTACTGATGATGTGGCGACACATAAGCAGTCAAAGCTTGTGTGTCGCTTTTGACTGCACACGTGTGCGGTGGACCGATCAAAGTTGGGTATTTGTGAAAATATTTTGATGAATTCGTTGTTTTTCAAAATAAGTTATTTTAAATGGTTGTTTTTGTGAAATTCCCAACTAAGATAGAGGATGAGACATTCTAATATCATCTCCTTTCTCACTTTCTTTGTTTTTAATCATAAATAGAATAATTTATTAGCCCTGGGTAATGCGAATTTTTTGGCCATTTTTTTCTATGGTATTCACCTTCGTTCTCAAATTTCTGTCGAAGGCTGAGATCTTGCGTAACAACTAACTAACAATGATTTGTGCACTCTAAACCATGTAAACGGATTTTGGGTTATCACACTTCGTCATCGAATTATGATTTATGAGTTTGTGGTGATGAAACACCTGCAATTTGATTAATGGGTTTGGTACTGATCTAAAGAAGCGTCCAGCTGGTTGATTTAATAGTAATCTAGATCATTAAAAACTCAACCATATTGGTGAGAACGAAGCAAGAAACTGAGATCCTATTAACTGAAATCGCTCTGCGTAAAGACTTTTGGAGATTCTCACCATCCTCTCGAATCCATAAGAATAAAGAACTTAAGAATTGCTGGAGCTGCACCTGGGATAGGTTGCAGGTTGCAGTCTGAAGCTCAGTTCCATTAAATCTGAAGAAACAGCACTTGATTACAAAAACAAATGGAATCAAATCTACAAGAGAATTCTCTCTCTCTCTCACCCTCTCTGTCTATCTTCTCCGGTTGTTAGAACGCTAAGGTCCAAAAGGGAAGCTTCTTTGCTTCGTTTTGGATTGTTTTATTCCTTAGCTTCCGCTGCTAATCCTTGGGATTTTCCTATGAGCCTAACTTGAAACCCTCTATCACTTGGGGCTCGAATTCCGGTCTCGGTGAGAAGAAATGATGGCATCAATGGCTTCCTTCACTTGTGCCACTTCCGGAGCTTTCCCTCCAGCAGCTGGCCAGAATTCATCAGTTGCTAGCACCTGTGTTTAAAAGATTCATGGTCTGTTAGGGTCTTAGCTTCGCATTTCTTTCAAATAAGAGAGAATTCTTGTTAGCTTACCTTGACTTGCAACTGCAAGAACTTGACATAGCTAATGGCTTTCTCTAGCATCGTCACCAAATCAACCTGATGGAAGAAAAATGTGAACAGATAAATAAATAAGAAAGTTGATCCATTTCAAAGCAGCTTCTTTTCATTCGTGAGGTCTTGGAAGTTCGAAATGCTTTGGTTGAGAAAAGCTTACTTTCGTGCCATTTGGTACAAGATCTTGCAGCATCTTCAGCCTCTCACTGATCCGTTCCCTTCGGTTCTGCAAAATGAATTTGTATTTTCTCTGATCAATTCCCTGGTAGGTAACCTTGAAAAAAGAGACAAATTGCAGTGGGGTTTTTCATCGTGAGTTTCATATGGTATTACGTCACCTTTGCTGCAATACTTTGTGGATCCTTTGATGGAACTGCCTGTGCTTTGGGTTTTCTGGGTGCGCCTGCACAGTTCTTCTTGGAAGCCTGGATGCCGTCTCCCTGCATGATCAGCCACGCATTCTAGCTCAGAACATATTTCATCGGACAAAACGAAAATAATGTCGAAGTTCTCTTGGATAAGACTTAGTAATGCAAACATGAGATCGTCACACTTGACAAGAGAATTAATTTCTGCATCCGTTCAAGTTAATTCTGATGAGAATTCAAATCTACCATCTTGGAATAGCAGGTAAGTCAGAAAATTTTCTGGGTGCAATGGAGGAGTAAGCATATACCATGTAAGGCCGCTTGTGGTGGTTTACTTCGGCTCCTCCAGATTTGGGCAAACCGTCAGCAGTTGTATCTCCTGAGTAAAACCACCCCATTCTCTCCTCCCTGAACTGGTTTTCCTTGTTTGAATTCTTCATCAAGCCGTAACCAGTGGCCGTTTCCAAACAATTCGCATTCTCCGTGAACCGGGACTCGATCCCACTCTCCGAATTCAGATTACTCCATTGGTTGTCATGATCCATGACATCTGCCCATGCCGAGTATTCAACTTCTTGACTAATCTTCAAACAGCTGCCTTGAGACACTCGTTCTCCATGGCCGTAGCTCAGTATCGATCCGCTGGAACAAGCCCACTGATCGAACCCACCTTTGAAGTCGAGCACCGACTGAGAATCGTCCGGAGAAGGATTCCCACCCTCACTAATAAATCCGACGCCACCCATATTCCCGAATTCGAAAGCAGAAAGCAGATGGTTCGTAGACATGTTCTTGAGGCCACCTCCGTTCTTCTCAGGTCCATCTCCTAATTCTTCAAAGCCGTACAACCCTATAGCAGAAGATGCAACACTCCACTATTGACATTTCCGTAATGTGTGCATGTTTCAATGGAACCCATTAGCCAACTCTGTGGCTCTACACCAAAACTGACGTGAAAGAGAGACAAAGCAACAAGCTAAAGCACAGGAGCCCTGGCAAATACAAGGAGAACGATGCTCCTTCAATGGTTCTTTCTCCTAGACAAGGACTTCATCTTCACACACACACACACAAATATATATATGCACGCAGAGTGAAACCAACAAGGGATTTGAAGACAGGAATTAATTCGAAGAGAAAAAAATCAATTGAGATGAAGAGGGAGGAGGGTAAATGCAATATAGGGGAACAAGCACCGAGTAATAGTTACTGGTATTATTTTTTTATGGGGATTGTTAGCTGTCAAACGATAGAATTGAAGAAGAGGAGATACAGAGCAAAACAGCAGAAGAGTCGCCGGATCTTTCGCTTCCTCACGTCTAAGATTCCTCGCAGTCACTAAGAAGAACCTGGACTTAATTAAAGAGGCTTCGCCCAACTTTCCTTCTCCCTTCCAACCCCTATAAGCATGTGCACACAGTGTGTTTGACGATCGTAAATCTCCTCCACTACTCAGAAAAGAAATTCCAAGCAGAGCCCAAAGTGAAGAGATCTGCAGCTTTGAGCTATGATGGCTTGTAATATGCCCTCGAACCGACGGCATGTACTGCTACTAGCCTCTGCACAACTCCTGATTTTCTCCACTCCATGAGACTGGTCTCTCTCATGAAACCATGAAAATTGTTTTAGACCCAAAATTATAAGAGAGCTTACAATTTCGAGGAGCTTCACATATCTTATAAAAGAGATTCACAGACAACATTATCCAATCTTTTTCAGAAACCCAAGAAGATTATCCAATCTTGGGTTTCCCAGAAACGGAAGCTGAGAAGAAAAAAAATAAAAGCCTAGCTGCAAAAGAAAAACGAAGAAAGAAAAGAAAAGAAAAACTGCTATACGAGATTGAATTCGTTTACCATGAACTCAGCAAACGAACACAGCTTGTACTGGTTCAGTCCACGATTTATTTAATCCAGGTTTCTTATCTTCAAACATAAACAATATTAGGTACGCTAATCGCTAACTTCAACACCCTGCTGCGTTGATTAATGAATTCTTTTGTCTGGTTTTACTTTTTTCCCAAATAAAAAAGGACGTAAACTAATCATTGTCTTCTGGGAAAGATGCTTACGTTAAGATCTTCTCACATAACGAGATCACTTGAGAGAGAGAAAAGAAAGCTGGGAAACAGATATGTCCAGGACGGTATAGGGATACATTTGATTCTGAAAGCTAGCTGGGCTTGCTCGCTGATGTTGAGACTTTTAAATACTAGACTAAGCTCCCATTTAGAGCCTTAAGGAACATCTTGTTTAAAGTGGTTTGAGATCTGCAAAAACAGAAAAGTGAACGGATCCTCTTCACTTAGCAGATCAATACAAGCACTATCTTTTTTTTTTTTCTGTTTAAGCATATCAGGTTTAGTTTAAAATGGTAATATGAACTCTAGTTTCTAGGCTGATTTTCTTATCAAGAGGAAACTAGATTTTTTATGGGTAATAAAGAAGAACTACTATTAACCGTTTTATCATGAGAAACAATTTCTCATTAAGTATGGTATAAAACTGCTACCAGTTGCAACTCCCTCAGTAACACGATGCCATTAATACCTTGATGGGAGGTTGGCACAGTTACGTTTTTTGGATTCAGTTTGGTCCGCCATCTCGTCACTCAATCCCTCCTTCAGTTTTGAACCATCGCCGAAAGTGTTCAGAGATCGGAAGTGCCGACCAAAGAACAAAGAGAAGGAATCTGAAGCGTATGGAAGGAGGTATGATCTATGCTTCCGTTTAAATTATGATGAATTTCACGTTTAGGTTTACAGTTGGTATCAGAGCAGACATCTAATCCTTCGTATCGGTTCCATTTGGGCTTAAGTTTAAAAGCTCTATTTTTTTTCTCTGTTTTTAAAAACAAATTATGTGGACTCTGCATGACAGAGTGTGGGCTCTGGCATCGGTGACAACCAACGTCGGAGCATGACGCCGGCACCGGTGACCATTCCGCACGGTTTGCTGGCGTCGACAACCTACAAAACGCCGACGGAGTCTGTCATTGTACGCTCTCTGTGAGCTCACCGCGGCGACAGTTCGTGGCTCTCTGGCGTCGCCGTAACAGGTCGGATCCAGCACCGGCTATATTTTCGACAGGTTTGCTGGCGTCGATGACTTTAAGGAACGCGGACAAACCTCTGTCTCTGCAGACGGCTGGAGGTTGAAGACGACCTCCAACGCGCAAATATGAAATTAAATTCATAAGGTATTTTTTTAAATACCGTCGAGTTGGCTCGGGATGAGTCTTCTACAACTCACCGTTCCAACTCGGCAACCGTGACTCAGGTCAAGGTGACTCGGTGAAAAAAAGGCACGGGTCGACTCGGGTGAGTTGAGTTGGCTCGCCGTTCCAGGACCGAGCCGACTCGGTACTTATATTTGATTTGCGCCAGCGGGATTCGAACCCGTGCACTGGCAAAATCATCTGCACCAGTGACCATTAGGCCACTGGCCATCGGCTATTATGTGTATTGGAATTTTTAGATTTATTTCCTGTTACAGTTTTTATGCATTTTTTGACATATATTTAAATGCTTGAAATTAAATTTATGCATAATATTATAGTTTTTAATTATGCATATTTTATGAGAATATTTTGTGTATAATGATAACATGTTATTGTAAGTTAAAATTATGCAATTCATGTTATTCTCATACATTTATGAGATTTAATGTCTAGTGATCCATATAATTTTTATTAATTAGAGAGTAGGCACAACATCTTTAACTTAATAAAAATTATATATTATGATTAGGATCACATAAAGAATATTAGACATTAATTGTAACTAATTTTACTTGATATAATAAATTTTATCCCACAGAAATTTTTATTATATTTGAGTTTATTAGTTAGGATAAAATATCAAGTTATTCATAATTTACCCACAGGGATTATGAATTCATAAATAATTTGATAGTTTTATCATAAAGAAAAGTAAATATTAATTGTAATTAATTATACTCAATATAATAAATTTTATCCCACATGAATTTTTATTACATTTGAGTATATTAATTAGGATAAAATATCAAATTATTCATAATTTACCCACAAGAATTATGAATTCATAAATAATTTGATAGTTTTATCATCAAGTTTACTCATAAAGAATATTGAATCTGCTTGAATTAAAAAACTTTTAGCCCACATGTAATATTTTTTTATGTCAATTGATTTAATTTTTAAGCATGATTTACATTTGTAAAACATGATATTTTATTCAGGCCTCAGTTTTTAACATGAGCATGTAATTTCTCTGATATTCGTTGTGATATCCCTGATCTTAAGGGAGATAACTATAAGGTCTGGAAAGAGAGAATATTTCTTCATTTAGGGTGGATGGACATAGATTATGCTATTAGGAAAGACGAACCGCCAGTAATTACTAATACCAGCACTGCAACTGAAATTACACTTTATGAACGATGAGAGCGATCTAATTGCCTCAGTGTAATGCTCATTAAGACTAAAATTGTTGCTGGTATTCGTGGTTCTGTTGAGCAATATGAAAATGTCAAAGACTTGCTGAAAACCATTGACACTCAATTTGTCACTTCAGATAAGGCATTAGCAAACACCCTAATCATGAAGTTCTCATCCCTAAAGCACACCAGTATGAGAGGTGTGTGTGAGCACATCATGCAAATGAGGGATATTGTGGCTCAATTAAAAAAATTCGAGGTCGATATGTCAGAATCTTTTGTGGTGCATTACATCCTGAATTCCCTTCCACACCAATATGGACCTTTCAAAATCTCGTACAACACACATAAAGATAAATGGTCAGTTAATGAACTTTTGACCACGTGTGTTCAAGAGGAAAGGAGACTAGTGATGGAACAAGGAGAAAGTATCATGCTGGCAACACATAGAAAGGGCAAGTATTAAGCCAAACAAAAAGGGGGAAGGATAAAATACCCCCCCAAGTTGGTATTATGAAAGATTCCAAGTGTTTCTTCTATAAAAAGTAGAGACACATGAAGAAGGAATGCGCCAAGTTTCATAAATTACTTGCTGACAAAGGTACACTAACCTCATTTGTTTGTTATAAATCTAATATGGTAAATGTCAAAAATTACACTTGGTGGATTGATTCTGAATCAACAATCCACATCTCGAATTCCTTGCAGGGTTTGCAAAACCTAAGGAAACCAGTGGGAAGTGAGCATCACATTTTCTCAGGAGACCAGATAAGCTCACATGTGGAAGCTATAGGAACCTGCTATTTAAATTTAAGTAGTGGCTTTGTTTTAAAATTAGAAAATACCTTTTATGTTCCAAGATTCTCCAAAAACTTGATTTCAGTTTCAAGGCTTGTACCTTATGAATATTCTTTTAACTTTTCAAACTCATCGTTTAGTTTATATTATAAGTCTGATTGTGTTGGTCTTTATAGCATTAATTTACAAAACAATGCCACTTACGGTTTAATGCATGTTCACATTGGTAATAAAAGAGGTGTTATTAATGAGGATTCCTCTACATTATAGCACTAGAGATTAGGTCTTATCTCCATAGATAGAATTAAAAGATTAGTGAATGAAGGGGTACTTAATACTGGATTTTACTGATTTTGAGACTTGTGTAGACTGCATTAAGGGAAAACAGACTAACAAGACAAAGAAAGGTGCCAAGAGGAGTTCAACCATATTAGAGATCATACATACTGATATATGTAGTCCAGACATGGACTCACATGGTCAGAAATACTTATCTCTTTTATAGATGATTCTTCACAATACATGTATCTCTACATGCTTTATAACAAGAATGAAGCATTAGATGCCTTTAAGATCTTTAAGGTTGAAGTTTAGAGACACAATGCGGTAAGCAAATTAAGATCGTGAAATCAGATAGAGGTGGAAAATACTATGGTAGATACACAAATAATGGAAAAGCACTTGGGCCATTTGCAAAGTTTCTTCAAGAACATAGGATTGTTGCCCAATATATCATGTCTGGTTCTCCGGACCAAAATGGTGTAGCAAAAAGAAGAAACCGAACATTATTAGGCATGGTGAGGAGTATGCTTAGCAACTCCAATCTTCCTAGATCCTTGTGGCCTGAAGCACTTAAGACGGCAGTGTATATGTTAAACCGAGTTCCAACCAAGGTTGTTCCAAAAATGCCAATTGAATTATGGAAAGGTTGGAAACCGAGTTTGCGACATATGCACGTTTGGGGATGCCTATCTAAAGTGAGAATTTATAATCCACAAGAGAAGAAGTTGGACCCAAGAACCATTAGTGGGTATTTTATTGGATATGCTGAAAGGTCTAAAAGTTACTGATTTTATTGTCCATCTCACAACACTAGGATTGTGGAATCAAGAAATGCAAAATTTCTTGAAAATGACTTGATCAGTGGGAGGAATCCAACTCTGAACATAGTTTTTGAGAAGGATCATTTAGAATCTCAACCTTCCACCTCAAGTGATAAATTGGTTATTGTTCACAACACCCCTCAAGTACAAACTGGTGTTGAACAACCAATCACTGAAGTTCCACAAAATGTTGATGACATTCCAGTAGATCAGGTACTTCAAGAGTTGCCAAACACTTTTGAACAACTAGTTGATCCACATACTTCTCAGGAAACTGATAGTTCAACATTAAGAAGATCTACTAGACTTAGAAGTTCAGAAATTCTTGATGATTATATTGTGTATCTGTAAGAATATGACATTGGAACCGCAAATGATCCCATGTATTTTTTAGAAGGCATGAGTTGCAAAGAATCAAAATTATGGTACAATGCCATGAAAGAAGAGATGAATTCTATGAAGAGTAACAGAGTCTGGGATCTTGTTGAGTTGCTTAGTGGATTTAAAGACATTGGATGTAAATGAGTCTTTAAAACAAAGAAAGACTCATTAGGCAACATTGATTGATACAAGGCAAGACTCGTTGCTAAGGGATTCACTCAGAAAGAAGGAATCGATTACAAGGAAACTTTTTCTCCTGTATCTAAGAAAGATTCCTTGCGCATAATTTTGGTACTAGTAGCCTATTTTGGCTTAGAGTTGCAACAAATAGATGTGAAAACGACACTTCACAATGGAGATCTAGAGGAGAAAGTTTAAGGCTTACAACTACTTGTTTTAATTTAAGGTTGTGATAAAGTCAAGAATAAGCTACTATTTCACTTCACATAATTTTCTTTAGATAAAGTGGCAAATTTCCTTTTTTATGAGTGTGAACATGAAAACACAATCATCTAAATTGGGACCCCGATTTGGATCCAATGAGTTGTCGAGATTGAAAGAACTTGATCACTAGTTCATCAATGACCAAAGTCAAACTTCTTTAATAGTAAAAGTACGTAAAGAGTTAATCAAAGGTCAAAATCAAGGTATTTGTCAAAATCAGAGTTAAATATTGAGATCAAGGTTCGATTGACAATAAAGATGAAATAAATTGTGAATGGTCACAACTAAGATTAAATTAAAAGGGGATGCCATCTAAGCACCACCAAGGTACTACATAAGCAACAAGCGATAATTTTCGCTGCTACTTTGTTATCGTCTTGGATCCACTCACAATACAAGATCAAATTTCTTGTCAAACACTAAGCGGAGATTGACGCAAAAGCTGAAGTTAGTCGTTTAAGGAGGTTGCTGTTTGATCGTCAAGTTAAGTAAACACAAATTAAGTTCACACATAGAGGTTGAATTAAGGGACAAAATTAGAGGTGAGACCTCATACCACTTAAAATTTATAATATCCTTTTGTTTTTATATCAACGGTTGCACCGATTTTTTGACTGGTTCTTTTGTACATCGACAATGAGAGTTCATCATACATATTTGGCAGATAATGTTCCTTACTGAGACAAATGAAATGGTGGCAATTCAGGTTACACACAATTTTCTCAATGTAGCCTTATTTCTCATTGTAATGAACTACACGAATCTATTAAAATAATTGAAAATAAAATTGAAACAAACAAATAATAAGAACTACAAATAAATTTCACATGGTTCAGAAAAGGAGATCTTTTATCATCAGTAAAGACCTAAATACTTTGATTTGATATTCACGAAATTAATCCTTGTTTATGTACATATAATTCTTTTAATTCTATATGTTATTTATTATTTGCAAAGAAAGCCTGAAAAGTATAGTAGATTTAGCTTAGTATCAAATATGTGGATGTACATACTTGAAAATAATCTAAATTCTTTATTTAGAAGGGGCAATCAAACCCTAGAAAGTGTAGTAGACAATTTAGTATCAAATATGTGCATAAAGATTTTAAAATAATCTTGTATGTGTATTATGAAAAGCATTTAAGAGTTCATTTAAAAACATAGGCTAGGTTGTTAAGAATATTAAAATTAAATAAAGTCGGATAATTCCAAAAAGAAATTGTAGTGGTCTGTAAACACATTAAAACAAAGTAAATGTAACAAACAAACCATATTACTCTGAGAAAGGAAGAAATGCCCCGTCTCGTAGCTATCACTGGTATTATAAATGAGCTGGTTACAAAAAAGGAACATCTTTTTCTCCGTTGTAATTTATTTAGGGTATGTTTGGATTCCATAGAAAAAAAAGGGTAGAAAGTTTTTTCCTGTTGTTTGACAACATAAAGTCATTGAGAGAAAAGAAAATAAGAGAGAAGGTCACTTTCTCTTTTAGTTAATAAATTTTCTCTTACAAAAAAGAAAAGAAATAGAAACTTGAAATAAAATTTTAATCAAAAAAACTTCAAATATTACTAATTTTATTTTCTTTTCCATTTTACAATTGGACCCAAACATGAGAAACTATATTTCTCTTCTATTTTTTTCTCTCATTTTCCATGGGCATCCAAACAAGCCTTTTCTTTTATTTTCTCTCTACTTTCTATGTTTCGAGCATTAACTTAATTCATAAAAGAGAGAGGAAAAGGAAAACATAACCATCCCTTGCCAAATGTGTGCATCTATTGAATCCTCGATCTTGCAACTCCCCAGTGTAAACTCAGAAGAATTGGATTCCTTAAGGAAATCAACAACTTGGACTTTTTTCTTTTACTTCAAGATATAATTGAATTGGATTTTTTCTTTTTCTTCAATATATAATTCAATTGGTTCGGCTTACCTTTGTGATAGAGCTTATCATTGTGAAGCAGCTCCAAATGCATGGTTTAAGTATTTGAATAAAAAGATTAAGGGCTAATAAAGGATGATTTTGCTTCCTTAACATCCAATGTTGAGACAGTGGCTTACCGAGTTATGTATCCATGGTAAATGAAAGAAGCTATCCCATGTATCATTTATTTACCCATTTATCAATTAGGTCAGAATTTTGCTCTGGTTTTCTTCTATTTAATAAACAATAAACGGTTAAATTGGAAACCCTGCCTGTATTGGAAATTTTGAAGCTTCAAAAGTCTACAATGACCATTGAAGTGCAAGCCCGAGGTGGAAACCATCTCAAACAGATGCATGTATCATCTCTCCAGACATAGATACGGTAGCTCAGTAGTTGTGGTTTCAAGATCCTGGGTAAAATTGGAGGTCCACGTTCTCTATTATTTTCCTATCTAAACGGGCTTCCAAGATTCTGATCAGCTCAAGACGAAACAGACAGACAGGCTATTTAGGGGCATAACCTGCATATGTTGGAGCTAGGCTTGAATTAAATATATTTGTCTTTTTGCCATCGAAACTAACAACAAAGATTAAAGAGATTGAGGAAGATGAAATCGAACGAACAACCCAAGTGAACACCAGAACTCCCGATTTTCCTGAGCCCCGAATCCCTGAATCCATGATTCCTCAATTCTGATCTCAAATTCGATACGAGATATAACTCTGAACCGAGCTCAAGGTACTTGCAAACTAGGCCGGTTGGATGCCACCCCTTGATACAGGAAATAAAAGAATGGAGAATGTGAGATGCTTTTCATCTCTATTCCGTTCTTTGATTTGTTTTACTAAATTCCTGAGTGTTAGAAGTTCTTCTTTATTTTTCTAAAGGAAGTTACAATCCCTTTGAGTAGGGGGGATTTCGAGAGAGCTTTATCTACACTCTAGGGTTGGCGGAAAGTTTGAGTCAACAGAGGAAGAAAGAAAAAACAGGATTTTTTCAAATGCTTTACAACCCGATAAAAATTTAAAAGTCGTGATATAATGCATGATAGCGTGACATCCTCCCTTGCTGTATACAGATGTTCTTCGAAACAAGAGGGTTTTCCACATAGAAAGCGATATTGAGATAAGATGCGCCTGCTCTGAATGGACGCGTTGACATGAAAGAAGCCTACTTTGCCGAGAATAGATATCACTGGCCAAGCGGGTGAAATTTACAGCATTCTTGTTCCTTTTGCTAAAGACACTTTGGGTTGTTGGAATCAGATAAGCCCAAGAGGCAGACAGAGCAAGTATTCCAGAGTGCATGTTTGGTGTTGAAATGGAAATTTTCTACCAATTTTCAAACAGAGAAGAAACCGGGTTCTGAAGGAACGCATCTGCTAACGATGCTTTTTTTTTCTCCAAAAATGGTGAATCCCAACTAGAATTTCCCCACTGTTTGTCACCCAATTAAGATTCAACCAAGCCTCAACGTTTCATTTTCAAAAGGGACCTCCAAAAGGGTCCAGCCATGAATGCCAGTGACCTTTAACAATAACAATGGTGCATGTGCCAGACACTTACCAGTGTCTTCGGCCATGAAAGCGCTACCAGAACCTAGAGAGAAACAGTAGCTTTCAGGGATAACAGACACACACTCCAGGCCACGCCCATGAGAGCCTACCAGACTCTTTCAGCAGTGAACCTAGACGTGACCACCCTGCAATGGAAAAGAGGCACAAGTAGATGCAGCTTTGTTTATCTTTTTCCCAAGCTCTCAAAGTCTAGAAGCCAAAAATGATTGCAAGTCCTACAAAGTTGCTGGTTTGCTTTTCCATGTGAAACGCTTTGAGGGAAAAGTGACAAGCATAAGTTTATGAGGGAATCTCTCGCTAGGCCTGAAGACTGAAAAGATGTAATGAACCTACCCTAAGGACCAAAAAATCCAGGCATGAAGAGGACTGGAAAAGCCCAAATGCAATGGAAAATCTACTCACCACATTCTCCCCTTTGAAATTACAGCTAAGATATGTGAGGAGACTCCAGAAATGATGTCATAACATGGGGCACACCACCAAGCATACGTTGTTGTGTACATGCCTGTGGTGGATCATTCAGTAAGTCGCATATCTCCTTCTTTAAACAGCTATACCAGAGTTAACACGGTAGTATGAGCCAGTTTTTTTGCCCAAACCAATAGTAGTTTTTGCAGTTATTCTGCTGCCACAAAGAAAGCAAGTGATGGACTGTCAATCCTCAGTCCGGTGATGCCACTTTTTCTCTCGACCTTACTTCTTGTGGTAGCCATCAAAGTGGAGGTAATACGTATGGGCGGTCGCTGCCTCTCTTTTGACTGGTTTCACATCTCTGAGACACCTTGACAAACATTTGAAAGGCAGGATTCCCATAGACAGTAAAGTTGATTTTCGCGGGCATAAGAGTAAGGATGTGAGCTGAACAGGCATGACAATGCATGGGCAAACAGAGGTTAAGAGGTTGCAATCTGGCCAATTCATTTGTCCAGTTTAATTTAAGGGGTGGGATCAAGCCTCGGAAATAAGCAACTGATTAGCAGGTAGTCAGCCATTGGAACTTCGAAGAGAATGTTCTTCTCACGTGGATGGTATCGGGAACTCGATAACAAATAGAATAAACTGAAAACAATCCCCGAAATCCCGAATCCTCTCATCTTCAGTTACCTTGTACAGTCCTTCCCCGGCAACAACATATGGAACTCGGTCGGTGAAGCCCAAGCTCTGTTACCTCTTCTTCAGTAACTCGGACTTCAAGAGATCTCCCTAACAACTTTGGGATCACACTGCTATTAAAAAAAGAAAATCTTCCGCTAAATACTTTTTATCGAAGGTGTTCAACTGAAGAAACGAGAAGACCATCACCGAAAAAGAAATTCAAGGACGAAAGCAACCGCGAAGAGAAGGAGAAGCTCGACGCTCGAGGAGCGGTCCCTCCTTGCGTTATGGTGGTGGAGGGACAAACCGCGCCTAAAAAACTCGTGGTCACCAATTGACGACGCTCGTTTGGCCCACCTGACTTAAAGTCGATGGCTCTGATTTTTGGGGCGCAACCGACGACCTATTAGGTCTAAACATCTCACTAGCTTGGTTCAGACCGGCGAAGTGAAGGAGATGCCTCACCCAATCAATGTCTAGCGTCCACGACCGACCCTCGACTCACGCCTATCCCGCCCCCGCCGCCTCGGCCCACACTTAGCCACAACTAAATGGTCCCGTCTTCTCTACCCATATTTGACGGTGTAGATGCACGTGTAGTTTAGATAGGACTGTCACGTGTAATTTGCTAAGTTTGGGCTAGAGCCAAATGATTAAATCAGGAAAAACCGAGCTGGTGGTGACCTCATTACCGATACTAATTTAATTAACAAAAGGAAAGGGGGAAAAGAAGAGGCAGGGAGAGAGGGTCCCAAAATTGCACAACTTGGGTGACCATATTTTTATCCTGTCCCACGACACTAACACAATTCGGACGCGTAGTAGACGAGATTAGTGTTTAAATAATTAATTGCCGCTGATCGAATAAGATCCTTTGGAGAAAGAAGTGAAGGGCCCCGCTCAAAAAAGGCACGGGAGAAAATAAATTAAAAGTTGTTCTCTCTAGATACAGAAATCCAATCCCACAAAACCCAAATTGTCGTCTTACTGACTTAAACATGACTTAGCTAGTGATTATGCTCCTCCTGTGTTGGTTAATCATTTCGGTGCCAAATCCACTGAAACTCGGATATTAGTGTTCAACGTGTTCCTTTCTAATTGGACGCTAATTACTGCTACAATCCGAGTTGATTGATCCACATCACTCGCTTCTCTAACTCTTGACCAAGTACAGTCGGCACTGACCGCAGTGGCTATATATTTCCTTTCAATTCGTTTTAGTAAAGTTCACAAGCGAGAAAAGAAATTGAAGAAAACGAACAGAAAACACTCCCTTTTCTCTGTCTCTCTCTCTTGGCTATCTCGTCTCTGCGACTCTGAGGTGCGGGAGGGTGATACTCGGGTTCGTTATCAAACGGTTTCTTCTCTCGTCCATTTCTACCTTCGGCGTGGCCATTAATTACTGAACGAATGCCACCGTTCTGACTCTCTGAACTGAGCTTCACCACCGTAGTTGCAAGAAGCGGCCGAAAGAAATGATTACAGGGAAAGATCTTTACACGGTTCTCACCGCCGTGGTGCCACTCTATGTGGCAATGATCTTGGCCTATGGATCGGTCAAGTGGTGGAAGATCTTCTCCCCCGACCAGTGCTCCGGCATCAACCGGTTCGTTGCCATCTTCGCGGTCCCTCTTTTGTCCTTCCATTTCATCTCCAACAACAATCCCTACGCGATGAACTTACGGTTTATAGCGGCTGACACGCTGCAAAAGATTATAATGCTTGTGTTGCTTGCGATCTGGACGAATTTTACTAAATATGGGAGCTTGGATTGGATGATCACAGTTTTCTCTCTTTCCACGCTGCCCAATACTCTCGTCATGGGAATTCCTCTTCTAATCGCCATGTACGGCGAGTACTCGGGCTCTCTTATGGTGCAAGTCGTCGTCTTGCAGTGTATCATTTGGTACACGCTCCTGTTGTTCTTGTTCGAGTACCGCGCGGCGAAGATTCTGATCATGGAACAGTTTCCCGACACCGCGGCGTCCATCGTCTCCTTCAAAGTGGAGTCTGATGTTGTCTCCCTGGACGGCAGAGATTTCCTGGAGACGGACGCGGAGATCGGAGACGACGGGAAGCTGCACGTCACCGTCCGAAAGTCGACATCCTCGCGGCGATCGATCGGGGGCGGCGGGTACTCAGTCTCGGGGTTCACGCCTCGGCCGTCGAATTTGACGGGGGCGGAGATATACAGTCTAAGCTCGTCGCGCAACCCGACTCCGAGGGGGTCGAATTTCAATGGGACGGACTTCTACACGATGATGGGCGGCGGAACACCGGCGCCGCGGCAGTCGAATTTCAACCAGGCGGACCTGTACTCCTTGCAATCTTCCCGGGGCCCGACGCCGCGGCCCTCAAATTTCGAGGAGCAAAATGCCCTTGCGGCAGGAGGGGTGGCTTCCCCAAGATTCGGGTTTTATCCCGCGCAGGGAGGCAGCGGGAGCTACCCTTTGCCGAATCCGGAAATCGCTTCAACTAGGGCTGCGAAGAATGTGAAGACGCAGCAACAACCGCTGATTAGGGCGAACCACGACGCCAAGGAGCTTCACATGTTCGTTTGGAGTTCTAGCGTCTCACCCGTGTCCGACGGCGGTGGGCTACATGTCTTCGGTGGTACAGAGTTTGGCGGTAATGACCAATCTGGACGCTCTGACGGCGCCAAGGAGATAAGAATGTTGGTCGCCGATCACCCCCAAGACGGACACAAAGGTAAATGAACTCTTCGGTGAAATGATTTTTTCGCTCCTTACTCTCTCTCATGGTTCTCATGACATCTGAGAATTAATGACAACCTGCTCACATTCCAGATACGGACTTTGTGGGTGAGGATTTTAGCTTCGTGGGGAGCAGAGGAATTGCGGATGGAGACGAGAAAGAGAAAGATGGACCCGGGGGGCTGTCTAAGCTCGGTTCTAGCTCCACCGCCGAACTCCACCCAAAGCTGGGCGGAGCCAACGATTCCGTCGCTGGGAAACAAATGCCTCCGGCGAGCGTCATGACACGCCTCATCTTGATCATGGTTTGGAGGAAGCTCATCCGTAATCCCAACACCTATTCCAGTCTCATCGGCCTCACCTGGTCTCTAATTGCCTACAGGTAAGAAGCTTCAAGAAAAGAAAAAAATTAAAATTAAGAAACTTCAGAGAAGAATTTTAACAGAGATTGCATCCGTTCATGGCAGATGGCATGTGTCCATGCCGAAGATAATCAAAGAATCCATCTCGATTCTGTCAGACGCCGGCCTGGGAATGGCCATGTTCAGTTTAGGTAAGTTGAATCCGCCTGAAGGTTCAATGGCATCTTCTGTAAATTAAATGCTCTCAACTCCGCAACTTGTTGGAATAGTGATTATCATTTGATTGTCTGGGAGCGGCGACAGGGTTGTTTATGGCGCTACAGCCGAAGATCATCGCATGTGGGAACTCCGTGGCTTCATTCGCGATGGCCGTCCGATTTCTCACGGGCCCCGCAGTGATGACGGCGGCCTCTATTGCTGTAGGCCTACGCGGGGATCTCCTCCACGTGGCCATCGTACAGGTATAAATTACTTGGAAAAGTAAAATCGCGGTTTCTTTTTTAACTAGTGGTAATGGAAATTCTCTCGAACTCTCGTCAATTAATAGGAAACGCTTAAATGGAAACTTTATTAGATCTTAATTCATTTATTTATCTCAGGCGGCCCTTCCTCAAGGCATCGTCCCCTTCGTATTCGCCAAAGAATATAACGTTCATCCCGCCATTCTGAGCACTGCGTAAGTTAATCTGGACTTGCCTGAACTAACTTTTAAAGAGAGTCGGTAGGTTCAGAACTCCTTTTGTACCGACCCTGCTTCAGCTTCTGATGGCCTTTTTGCTCTGTCATGACCATTTGCTAAATTTTTCTCTTAACTGGAAAATTTTCAGGGTTATATTTGGGATGCTAATCGCTCTACCCATCACTCTTGTCTATTACATCCTTCTTGGTTTGTAAGATTTGAGAAAGATAGGGGAGGCAAAGAAAGTCTCTGTCATATTCTACTTGCTGCTCACAGGACCACCTGTGCCGACGAGCCGTTATTGGGTTTGATTTCGGTAACATCAATTTAGACTTAATTCCAAGGGAAGAAACTATTGTGGATATTGATAGAAGGATGCGCCACTGATCCTGCCAGGAAACAGTCAAAGTGAAGTGCAGAGGAAAAGAAGAAATAGTCGGTTTTTCTTTCCTTTTTCTTTTCTTCTCTGCATGTAGAAGCCAAAGAAAGAATGTTTGCTACCAGGCAAGGTGGTAGAGGGCTTGTTTATTAATTTATTGTAGTTAGTTTTGATCTGCACCTTCTTCTTGAATGAGTGGATCCTGGGAAAGGATCAGGGTGGTGCTTCTCTGGCTTTCCAGCACAGAATTTCATGAGGAGAACAATTATGAACTAATTGAGCCAATTACGTAGTGATTGAGACAAGAAATTTCACCTGCAGATGCCCCCAGACAATTTCTTTCTGAAAAAGAAGCCTACAATTGCTGACAAGCAGTCAAGTACACATTGCCGGGGAGGTGCCCCGATGCGTGTATGAGGGAATCCACCGAATCAGTTCTCCCAGTCCCTTCAGGCTTTTCCCCTTTGCCCTTCTCTTTTCCCTTTCCACGTGAAGTAAAGGAGGTCACTCAGCCATCGGCTCCAGGTTAAGATCCTTAAAGCACGTTGCATTTCCACCACTGGGGGACGGATGCTGCCCTCTTTTTTTCTCTTCAAAGCGTCGTCCATCCATGAACAAGATATTACAGACTTCGATGAGGACTGAGTGGACCAAATCGGCTTCCATGGGGGGATTTTTTTTTTTCAGCTAACGTGGAAAAAGTCCCAGCCTATCACCTTCATATTCCCATCTTAAAAAGTGAAGTTATGCTTTTGTTCAAGTATCTCTAAAGTCAAAAAGATAGTAAAAAAGGAAGAAAAAAAAGCTTCTCCTGATTTCCACTGATCAGAACGGAAAGCCAACGGGTAGATATCAGCACCGATTCACGGCTTTATAGCAATTTTGAACCGTCAAGCATTATTAGGTCCCTTCGTCGGCTCCGTCGTGGAGGACAAAAATATTGATTATTGAAACAAGTTTGGAGCAGAAGAGAAAACGACTGTCGATGGAGAGGCGGACATGCCATGTGACTTGTCATATCAAGAGCCTTTTCCCAGGGAACACCGTTCTAAATCCACGTAAATAAATGACCAGCTTCCCGCTCTCTACCTTGTAGTCAGTCGTTCAAATGTGAATCCTAAATGTTGGATTATTTGACTCGGTCTCATCTCTTAAAAGTCAGGGGCTTGAGTGATTTCCATGTAACTTTCACACATCAATCAAAGTTGGAATCCAGACAATTGCTCTTGACTCTCGTCCTTCATTAGGTAAGATTGCCCCACCCTCTCTCTCTCTTCACCAATACCCACCGTTGTGGGTAACAATCGGTCCCCATCGACTGAGTCGAATCACTCTCTCTGACCATGCGTTCGTGCGGTAATGGCACAAGCGGTGTAGCTTATAGTACATCGGTGGGTCCACGACGGAGCCATCAACCGAGTGGTTTACGTTACGGATGCGCCCCTCCATGATTGAAGGAGACTCGTGGCACTCCGCCCCATCGTCATCCAAAGGTTGAATCACAAAAAGCCTAGGGTGGGTAGTGATGACACACGCACGTGCATGTGCATGCAATCAGCTCGACGTGATTGCTTCGATCCGGACTTTTTCTTTGCCTTTTACCCAAGGGTTCCCTACCCTACTACTCACACACGCACACCGTGTGACGCATGGAGAAAGAGGACGCGCATATCGATCCGGATAATTATTGGACTCTCGGAAAATGATGGACAGGATCCGACTCCGACTGGTCAATTGACCCCTAAGAGATAGGGTTTGAATGTGCTTTCATGTGTCCAGTGTTTTCTCTCATCCAGAACGGGGCCCTTACCTTTGAAGAAGATGGAGATCCAATAAGCTGTCCCCACCATGATTTTCAGTCTCATCTTGGCCCCACCACCTCCCCTTCTGCAGCATAATTTTTTTGGCAGAAATAGGAAAAAACTGGCTACTGTCTTCTTCCTTTCTCTCCTACAATGTTTCGTGCAATAAAAACATTAAAGTGATCGTGTATACATCGATTTCTCGATGGTGAAAATGGGGACCAGGATTGAATGCTTCTAGGTGGCCGATGTCACTCCGATGCAGATCCTCATAAATCCTCTCTCTTCCCCGCATTCATTATTCCGATGACAGATGATAGGAATCATTGTAAAACAAAGGTTTACCTGTTGGGAATTCAATTCAACTGAAATATGAGGGCATGGGCTTCGAACCGCGGAATCTAAATCTATCCATGCGGACAAATGCTAATGAATAGAGGAAGCAAGCAAAGTGCTGAAGAGATGGGGGAGAGAGAGGGCGTGGTGTGTGTCCGGCCAACTGCCGACATAGTCCGCACTTTGACGCCTTGTGACCACCGGGGAGATGGCTTTCCGTGAAGAAAGTGGTCGCGGAAGGGCAATCGGAGCAGAAGGTTTATTTAGGTCTGTTTGGAACCCTAAAAAAGAAAAAGAAAATGATTATTATTATTCCAAAAATAGTTAGTGTACCTCAGACCCATATAGAATTAAGAAAGGCCCATGAGACGCCATGCAACTCTATACTGGCCCATTACCAAAATCCTGACCCATACAATGTCTTGCTGAACCAATTGGTTCTTACCTCAGACCGGGAGCATTGAGCAGTAAGCATGCGTGTTTCTAAGGGGAAATTCCGGGAAATTTTTATTCAAAATTTTATCATTTAATCACATGGCAGAATAGTGACTAGCAGCTGATGTGTTCTACTCACATTGTACTAATGATGTGACGACACGTAATATGGACCGGTCAAAGTTGGATATTTTTCAAAATAAGTTCATGGCGTTGCTGTTTCTCAAAATAATTTTTTTAAAATGGTTATCTTGGTAAAAAGCCCAAATATTTACGAAAGATGGTGTACAATCACCAAAATAATATAAATTATTTTTAACCAATTATTTTATTTTATTTTATCCTTTTTATAAAAATAATTTTTATTTAATTCTGTGTTGGGTAAAATAGAAAAATTATCCCTCTTTTTATTCTAGGAATTGCCACTGTGTGGCTATTTAGGAAAGGCTGAAAAGCAGCCTACGAATACAGCAGTTTCTTCTATTTACCTGTCAATTCGTTTCCAAACAAGTTTAGGCTCCTGGCTTTCGATGATCTTTATTCCGACGTAAGAAACTGAGAAAAAGACCAGAGGGCAAGAACGGAGACTTCATGTCGGGCAAGCCATGCTGCCTGCTCCAGGCCAGTCGACACTCCATTACAGATGGAAAGATCTGTTCACGATTGCCCGACCGTGATGACAAGTAGAGCCCAGTTTAAACTTCTTGTTTCTTAGGGTGATTCTTATCCCTTGGACACTGCGAAGTAATTAAGGTTCCCAATTCCTAGGTTTTTCTTATCAATAATCCAGACATTTACAACAAGGAAAGCACTTCCTATTTCTTTTGTTTCCCAATGAAACCGTTTTGTGTTTGTCGAAAGAGAAAAAAGGGAAGAATTTTCCTTCCCTAAAATTTTCTTACATCCCGAAGTTTCTTTCCACTGTCTCCGCCAGGTTTCTCTTGCACGCGGCTGAAGGCTGGCATGGTTGGAAGATGTGCGAGTGCGGCGACGATTGGGAGGCCGAGCCGTTGTCGAAGCCGTTAGCCGGCGGGTTGGCCGTCACCCGCTCACAGCGAGGACACATACTGAGCGTGGACACCGGCAGAGGCTCGCGTTTGTAAGGAGAGATAACTGCCGCCGGCGCCACCCTCATCGACCGTACCTGCTCCACCTCGCGCTGCAGTCTCCTGTTCTCCTCCGTCAGCGACCCGAAGCACCGCTTCAGATACTCGTACTCCATCTCCGTCTGCTTCAGTTTCGTCCTGCTCCCCCAACAGCAAACATCAACTTCACTTCAAAAGATAATCGCATTTGTTCTTTTGTTTTTGTTTTTTCGTTTTTCAAGCTTTTCATGCTTTGTCATTTATTTCCGTTCAACCTGATTTCGTTTATTTCTTCTTGATTTTGTTCGGATGTAATATGAATCGACAGGCTCAGCTGGCCTGTCACGTGCATTGTCACCCGAAAAAGCATCCGCCGGAGACCCTGAGCCCCAGAATTTCCATATGAAGGTATCAAGAAGATCTCCGAGACTGATTTTGTGGGTCCATAATACGGGCTATTTAGATGCTTATCCGTTATCACAAGCCGTTGGATTTGACATCGGAAAAGCTAATAAACATATCTGAAACGTCACCAAAGAATTATGCCACGTGAAGGGTGTAGATTCGATATGTGACGCGTACCTCGCTCTACGGTTTTGAAACCAGACCTCGACTTGGCGTGGCTTCAGCTTTAACTGCGAGGCCAAGGCCTCCTTTTGCCGCTGCAGACTCGACAGATTCGTAGAAGAAGAACTTCAGTTTAGAAAGGGTTTTGATTTCTGAGACGAGAGAGTCAGATCGGAGAAGAAATCTCACATGGTTAAGGGTTTGATATTCTCGAAAGCTCTCCTCCAGCAATCTGGACTGTTCCCTGGTGAGGCGGAGCTTCTTACGAGGCGGACCATTGTAGTCGTAGTCTTCGTCGCCGATCCCGAAAAGAGATTCTTCGCAGCCGGGGGGGAGCTGGTTGATGTCGAAGTCCTTCATACAAGATGGACCACCGTCTTTAAACTCCACAGAATACAAAGCGTTAGGTGTGTATGGAAAAAAAAATTAATCAGTCAAAGAGAATGAAATAGGACGGCAGAGGTAGAACTCGGTTAAAAAAAAGGGAAGAAGAAGGTAAAATAATCAGAACAGAGATTGAAAATGAAGACGTCGACGATGTCGAGGAAAAATAATGAAAGAAGAAGAATAATAGAAAAAGAAAATAAACGGAATTAGAAGTAACTTACCGGAGGAATGAGGAGAAGAAGAGAAGACATGTCCCGGCATGGCCATCGTTAACTTCAAAGAGGAATCATTCTGGGAAGAAGGCAAGTCCGCCATTAAAGCTGCAGAAGAAGAACGGAGAGTAAGGAGAAGAAGGGGAGAGGGTGAAATAAGTACGGGTAAGACGGGATGAGGTTCCCTAGGGTTTTGACTAGTGTCGTCATGTCAATCGGGTTTGACGGGTAGATCACGAACACGTGTCGGTGGCAAGGATTGCTGTAGGAAAAACGCCGGCAGGTTTCCCGTTTAGTCGATAGTGAGTCGCCTTGTCGGCTTTTGAAATGATTGGTAACAACACGTACCGCCACACATCAGCAAACAGAAAAATCCAGGGTTAAATTATAGAAATAACATTAGGTGACAAAATGATGTACATCTCAGTTACTTTTTTTATTTAATTTAATTATGGCGTTATAATGAAACACATCTACTCTTAAAGCAGCAGTTATCTCAGTATTATTTACTGGTTCATATGCGGTACGACTGAGTAACTCTTAATTACTGGTTAAGTGTATCATTTGTTACTTGCGCCGGAACGTTAACGCGGTTAATTACGAGACAACTTCTAGTGAAGCAAGGGTGGCCCACCACGTGAATAAACGGGGAACAGGAGTGGCCCACATGATACTTATGAGAGCCCCTCACAACGAGTTACGTGTCGCTTTATCGACATCGACGTGGCTAGATTGTCGTAGGTTTGAGATCCACGTGGACCCTGGTTCCGCCTGAGACTCGTTTAAATTTGGAAGTGTCAACTCCGGTTCTGCAGGAACAGTCGCCGCATGCACGTGTCTTGGTGGCCTGAAAGAGACGGTTGAAGGTGGTACGAGGAAGCGATGCGGCCCCCGCTCAGGTCTCCGCCACAGGCTTTTCATCCTTCGAAGGTCTGGTTTACACACGTGTCTCACCCGTATGGAACGTCATCGGTGTAACTCGGATAACAAATCCACTAGACCCTTATTTTCCCTGATAAAAACAATTTTTATTTTCGTCTGACCGAGATGTCGTAAACCGAAAACGACGACTTCCTTTATGCATTTTTCGTTTTTAGTTTTTGAGTTGGGATAAGACTTATATTTTAGTGTTTAATTTTAGGTGTAATTGTGATAAAATTAGTTTAATAGTAATTTGATTCTACTTTTTCATCTATTACAAATAGATATTTATTTATTCAAATTACAATAAGTTAGCGAAATATTTTTCTTTCTTAAAAATTTAATATTTGTCAACACACAAAGATAATGTGATTTTTTTCATATCTGTTATATCTAGTAATTTAGATTCGTATTTTATATTTTTTTTCTTTCTTGTCCCAATACCTGTCTTTTTTTTTTGCGTTTTCACATCTATACTGAACTTTTCATGTTAAAAATTATATATTGATGGAAAGATCATCGAGTCTATTTTCCAACTCAAAAAGAATTTTTGGCAATTGGAGTTTTCTATAAAGAGAAATCAATATTTGAAGCAAAAAGGGTCAGAAATCTATTAGATATTTTTATTTCAAATATAATATTTTATGAATACCAGTTATACTTTGATGAAAGATATTAAAACCTAGTTTCATATGGAAAAAAATTTACATCGATTTGATCTATATTTAAGAAGATATTCACATTGGAGATAACAATGGTCAAACTAGATAATGAAATAAATCAAGAGGTCATACAAGATTCAAGAATGAAGTTTTTTATGTCGAATTAGGTATCAATTTAAAGCTCTTTCAGTCTAGTTTCTTGAGAAACAAAATTTTTTGTGATTTTGATCTACATTTTTGGAGATATTTATATCATAGGTATTAAAGGTCAATTCTACCGAAAATCTCTCTTTTCTTTCCTATTTTCTCTCCTATTATTTACTCCATGCATTGACATGAATTGAGTTTTATTTTTTCCTAGAATCTTAGTTTTTCACCCAAATTTCTCTTCTAATCATAGATTTTTTGTTAGAATTAATCACTCTATAATGTGCTCATTCACGGAATGCAAAACTTTCCTGCTTCGATGTTGTTTTGAAGTTTTATGTTTTTGTTACTTGTTACTTGGTTATGTAACTTACGCATCGTCAACCCCCCCCCCCCCCCCCCCCCCCCCCCCAAAAAAAATGTTATACTTGGTCAAATTTATTAATTTCCACCGTTATAGTCTCTCATAGTTTTTTTTAAAGGTCATATTCTAGTTTCATTTGGAAGTATGAGTGTTGCATACTCGCATCCTTCCAGTGACAATTGTTTTCCTCTAATATTTATTTACTTTGTCATCTTCTATTTTTTACTTCAGAGCAATGCCTATACCTAGTACCTAAAAAATATAGGAGTATGCCCAACATCTAGTTTGAGACAAGTATTTTATTTTTCACCTTAGAGGCGATTTGTGTTTGACTTACCATTAAAAAGTGAGTAATCACTTTGTTAAGCATTAAAGTTAGGACATTTTTCTACCTTTAAAATTGAGCCAAGTTTCTTTCAGACTATGACTATTTTTTACTGGTATATAAAGATTTGTCATACAACTAGGAGTGATTTTCTTATCCCATAATGTGTTTTTATCCAAGCTGAGTTTTTATGTCCTTTTTATCCCTAACTAAACGGAGAGAAGTAGAAGAAGAAGTACATGATGTCAAGAGGTTGGCCAATACAACCTAAAAGACTAGTCGGTTAAGTGCGGAAAGCTATCGCTTACAAGAGTGGACAGAACCACTATGATACCCACCCCGCCCATTCTCTACAGCCTCTCACGGGATTTGAACGCGGGACTTGGTGTGCCCTTGAACTCCCGATGTCAAGAGGATAGCCAATACAACCTAAACGACTAGTCGGTTAAGCACCGCTCACAGGAGTAGACGGAACCACTCTGGCACATGAAAGAGGTATTTTGTTCCACATATTTTGGTAATTTTTATGCGACAAAAATATTCAAGAAAGAAGGAGAACAAAAGATTAAGTTTATGTAAGCTAAAGTTATAAACTCCAACTTGAGGGGGAATATTGAAGAGCAGATATGGATGAGTCTTACATGACTCTCACAATAAAAAGTTTCACAGAGGTAGAATTAATATGGTTGAGTCTTATAGGAGTCTCACAGGAGGAGGTCTCATAGAAGAGTCTCAGTTAAAGGTATTTTAGTTATATTAGTCTTCTATTTATGTTTATTTGTTCAATTGTTCTAAGACATATTGTTTAATGCTTAACTTTGGGTGTATTTGGGATAAGGATAGTTTAATTGTAATTAGATTCTACTCATTTTCTCTATTATAAATAGAAACTCATGTACTCATATTACAACAAGTTAGTGAATTATTTCTCTATTCCATAAATTCAACATGAAGAAAGACAAACACATATGTCCACATAAAAATCATTTTCACAAGCGCCCTATCGTCACTGTCTTTCGACCAAGCTGCTAGTCTTCTCCTTCATAAGATACATCACATATTTACGATTCAAAATCTCACATTCACCAACCGTTTTACCAAAGAGCTAAATGATTAAGAGGGTGACCAAATTGTGGGAACGCAACCACTTTTCATCATCGATTCCTGCCAAGTGTGGAGCCTTTCGTGCTTCTCCAAACCAAACTACAACCTTAGTTGCAAGGGGGGTTACAAAAAGAAAGACATAGTACACAAAGTTCCCCAATTCAAATACCCAATTACATCCTTATGGTAGAGTTTGATTTTGGAAGGCTTCGTTTGCTTGCATGGATGAAAAATTAGCTCTTTCAAATCGAGTCAAAGAGAACACTTTCTATGAAATTTTTACGGTCATTCATACCAAGAAGATGATATCAAAGACGAAAGAACCCATTACCATTCCCATTTTAACACTTGCGTGCTCTACATACATTGGAGCCAGACATTGAGAATGTTCAAATTCAAATACCTTCAAACCTAGTGTCACACTGCTAGATCGAGCTAGAAAAAAATTTTAGTCCCTCATTGTGCGGTCTAACTTATTTCGAGTGAAAATTAAGGTAGTCGACCTTTCTTTTAACAATAAGCTAAGCTAAAATAAAGAGAAATGAGCATTTCACATTAATGGGGAACTCTAAACATGAATTTAAAGATGATTACATGAAGTTTACTAGGCCTTATTTATAGGTCAAAGAGGGATAAACCCCCTATCCCTTTTTCAATTTCTTAACCAATGAGAAATTGCCACCTAAGCAAGACAAATATCAAATTTATTCAAATTCAAATAAGGCATTATCTAACATACCTAAAATCCCTAAAAAATCCTGTCCAAGTCCATTTGGATAAACCCCAACTTCAAAATTTCAAAATTTAAAATTTTGAATCAGTCAACTAGCCATCTTGATAGGCCCGCGCACATAGGCCGTGCGGGCACCTGGGCCGCACGTTCGTGTAATATTTTCACGCCACAATAATGCATACGTCCTCGTCGCATTACTTTCCTTGATAGCTGAGAAGAAACACATGCCAAATTAATGCACTCCCTTGATCATTTGAAAAAAAAATGCAAGTTAACTTGTCTCCTTTTAAACTAGCTAAAAAAATGTGCAAATGACACGAGTTTGTAGTCTCATCGCAAACGCCTCCTTTGTCACATACTCGTTTGACTTGAACATGAATGTGCCCAAGGTGAAAAACCGGTCAATTGGCTCCTTCTTGAGTTGCTTTTGATGCACATTCGTATCAAAGTGAATTTGTGCAAATTTTGATATTTTGGCACTTTGATAACTCCCAATCATGTTTGCAACTTCCCTCCATGGAGGCATAATCTTCAAATCTTCCAATATGAAATCATTCTTTAAGACTTCCTTCTCTTCAACCAACATGGATCGACCTTCAACCCATTGTTTGTTACCTGTCAAAGAAACAGTAAAATAGGACTGTCCACCCTTACAACCCCTCTTAAGTTGGAGGGCTAAAAGAATTATTGTTTTCCCCGTTACATAGTCCCCTACACCAGAAATTACACAAGGCCAACCCTCGCTCATTATTTCTATCATTGCCATATAGGGAATAGTAAGGCTTTGCTTTACAAAAGAAATCTACCCCACAGATGACATTAATATCATCCGAAGAAGCTACAATTTTTTTTTAAAAATCCAACCCACTTTCCAACAACGACACAAATATGCTTGGCCACCCCAAACACGGCTTTGGCTTCGAAATATACAACCTTTATTCAATTGCTTACCACTTGTCGCCTTAAGTGTAATCGTTTTGCTTCCTCTTCCAAGATGAAGTTGTGGGTAGGTCCCAAATCAACAAGAGCTATCACATTGCTAACATCTAGTAAAGTATCAAGAAAAAACAATTTAGGTCTTATCGATTTCTCGATCATTGCTCGTATTGTGATGAGAAATATCAACTAACCAACTCGATGTTCTTCAACATGTTGACCGTCACCTGATTTTCTGACTCCATTGTCCACTTTGATATCATTTAGTAGTTTTTTTTACTTGGACAATCCTTCATCAAGTGTTCTCCTTCACTAAAGAAACAAGTAGTCTTTCAATTTTTAGGATTACCTTTTTTCGTGTAGTTCTTATTCTTTTCATCATTTGTATGGTTTCCTTAGTGTTTCTCGGAAGTCTGTCTCCAAGAAGACATCTTCTTATGGTTCTCATTGTTCCTCTTTTTATCCATAGATGTGGCGACATTTTCATCAAACTTTCTCTCAAAATTCGTCAACTTCTCTTCGGTGGGTAAAGCAATTGCAAACATCTTCACCTCCCCACTCTTCAACTCTTGTTTAGGCCAAGGACGAAGTTCCGCAAGAAAAGAAAACAACCGTGGTCAAGTTAGAGATGCATAACATTAAATAAATGAAGGATTGAATATACTCATGAATCTTCCATTTTTGCTTCAATACACATTTTGAGATAGGTAATCGACATATTTGGGAAAAAAATGACACTTCAACTCGTGCTTGAAATCTTCCCAAGTGTCAACAAAGTTTTCACCATTCTCAGCATCACCAAACCTCCTTCTCCATGACAAGATCACATTGTCAATGAGAAACATAGAAAAGGTTCTAACCTTTACTTCTTCATACTTGAGATTTCAAGCTTTGAAGTACTGCTCAACTTTTTCCATATGGTGTTCTTGATCGTCATTGGATCTTGTACGCTCCCATATATGTTAGGCTCAGGAACTTTAATCTTCATGTGCGTAGAAACCATTTCTCCATTCAAAATAGCTTGCTTGAGAATAGTCATTCTCATCTGCATCTCGTCAAGATTGTTGCAAGAGATGCCTCTAGAACTACAATGATGGCATCCACATCATTCTCTAGCCCTTGAACCGTTTCAAGGTGAAGTACTTGTACGTTTGCCATCTCTTGAATCTTCTCCTCCCAACTTGTGCATTGGCATTCTACTTTCTTTAGCCTAGATTCAATTGAAGTTAAACGAGATTCGGTTTTAGAGATTTTCTTCTTACCAACTATTTTGCATATTCCTTGAATTAAAAGGTTAAAAATGAATAAATATAGAATAAATGAGTAACGAATTATCTATTACTTATTGGTCTATTACCTATTTACGCCCTAATCTAAGTAGACTCATTAAATCTGTTAGGGAAAAAAAACGATCGTAAAGAGACAAGTAATCATGCACAACACAATATTTTACGTGGTTCAGCAAATTGCCTACATCCACGGGAGCTTTAGAGGATTTCATTTCAAATCAATTTGAGGATTACAGTACAATAAAGAGGTTTCTCTGTTACAGTAGCAGCGTCGTCCCACTGTCTCTCAGCTGCGACGACTCCCTGTTATCTCTACTAGTAACACCTGGAAAACCTCACTGTAGCAGTCTCAGCCTACAATCATTGTTGCCTCTACCTCTGCCTCTGACTCTGTAGCAACAGCTACCTCTGCCTCTGCCTCGGTAGCAACTGCTACCTCTGCCTCTGCCTCTGCCTGCAACAACTGGAAGGCCTCCCTGCTGCATCTGCCTGCAGCCACTGGAAGGATTCCCAGCTGCAATGACTCCCACTGGAATCTGCCCTCTGACACCGGTGAGTCCACGACTCTACCTCGGGCAACGGCGAGTCTACGACTCCAACCTCTGGCAACAGACGAGTCTACGACTCCAGCCTCAACGGCGAGTCTACGACTCCAGTCTCTGGCAACGGGCGAGTCTACGACTCCAGCCTCAATGGCGAGTCTACGACTCTAACCTCTGGCAACGGACGAGTCTACGACTCCAGCCTCAACGGCGAGTCTACGACTCCAGTCTCTGGCAACGGGCGAGTCTACGACTCCAGCCTCAATGGCGAGTCTACGACTCTAGCCCCTGGCAATGGCGAGCCTCCACGACTCTGCCCTGATCTAAGCATATCCTCTCTTTCGGCACCAGCGAGTCCCGGTGAGACCAAAGCTTACTGCTTTGTCTTCTTGGTAAGACCGAAGCTCACTGCTTCGTCGTCCTGCCAAGACCGAAGCTCCAGACTCGTCTTCCTGCGGAGACCGAAGCTCCTGCTTCGTCTTCCTGCGGAGACCCTCTCTTCCGGCGACGACAATGATGTCGCACGGCAATGCTCACAGCGCATGTCCTGTATCTCACAGCAGCGTCTGGAACGGCGCCTCTGCTGCATCTCACAGCAGTGTCTGGAACGGCGCCTCTCTGCCTGCCACGGCAACACCGAGAGTCCCACTGTCTCTCGGTTTTCCGGCAACGACATTGGAGTTCCGAGCTCCGGCGACGGCAACAGCGCCGAGCCCGAGCTCCTCCTCTACTTCCGCTGCGTCACTCTGAACGACGCTGGAGGTCTCTCAGTCCTGAGAGACTCTCTGCTTCTTCTCACCAGAACAGCGTCGCCCAGCAGCTCCGGCAACGGCGAGCCTCTACGGCTCTCTCCTCTCCGGCGACGGCGAACCTCTACGGTTCCTCTCCTCTCCGGTGACGGCGAGCCTCTGTGGCTCGCCTCCTCTCTGCTGCAACGGCGACGCCTCTACGGCTCGCCTCTCTGCTGCAACAGCACCGACGACATCACTGGTGTCGTCAGTGGGAATCCGAACCCCCTCTCTGCTCCGACAGCACCGTCGAAGCTTCACGGGTTCACGCGTCGTCTCTAGGCCCTCTGCCTTCCTGTGATGACGCCGAGATCTGAGCTTACACGGCTCTCTCTTCTCCGGCGATGGCGAGACCTCTCTCTGCAGCGTCGACCGGCGAGACCTCTCTCTGCCGAGACCTCTCTCTGGCATCGGCGACGGTCGTCCCGAGCTGCTCTCTTTCGGGGACGAGCGTCGCCTCTCTCCGAGACCCTCAGTCTGTGCCTGTCCCGACGAAGCCCATCTCTTCCTCTTCCCGGCGCCGAGAGTCCCGAACTCCCACTACTTTCCGGCAATGGCGACGTCCGAGCTCCACTCTCTGGCTCTGGCGACGGTCGTCCCGAGCTACGCTCTTCCGTGGACGAACGTCGCTTCTCTCCGAGACCCCTGTCTCTCTTCCAGCACCGAGGGTCCCGAGACCCTCTCTCTGGCTCTGGCGACGGCAAGACCTCTCTCCGCCGGGTCCTCTCTCTGCAGAGCTCTCTCTCTGCAGGGCTCTCTCTCTGGCACGGGCGACGCTCGTCCCGAGCTTCTCTCTGGGTCCGAGTGTCGCCTCTCAGCACTCTGCTGCTTCCTCTGCGCCGAGCTCTTCTCTCCGAGAGCTATCTCTCCCGGCGACGGGAGCCTCGATCGAAGTACGACTATACTGCATCGGTCGAGACCCTATGGTCTCTCAGTCCCATCTCGGTAAATCCCGAACTGGGATACACAATCTCCAACGGGAGGGAAAACTGAAATTTCCCTTGCGTGTGGCACACGCGAAACAGAGAGAGAAAGTATCAGGGGCCCACCTCTCTGGCGCTGGCCCCGATACTTCCTGACAAAATCCTCATTGAAATGAGTTATTGCAAATCGATTTAAAAGAGACTTAATTTAAATTCATAGAGGGCTCCTTTGATTCCATTCAGAGTCTCTCATTAAAAACTCCTTTAAATGAGTAGCTCATAAGCCTTACTAGAATCCGATCATTGCTTTTGGGGGGCCCAGACCTTGGAGGGCAAGGTGGTAGCTTGTTCTAGAAAGCACTTTTCTATGAAAGAAAACCACAAGTTATTTCCTAAAACGATATTCAGTTCAAGAAAAAATACAAGAGCTAAATTGGTTTGTATATACAAGCTAAGCATGTCAAAAACATCAACGACAAAGAATCTCACCGTGCATCCTCTCGTACCATTTTGGTTTCGGGTTGAGGGAGAGTTATTTGCGAACCGGTTCGGTGCGTTGTAACCCAATCACATTTTTTAAAGCGAATTCCCGGCTTTTGGAGTTGGTGCGGCCGGACAGCTCCTCAATCGGAGGGCTCGCAGTCCTCCGTTGGAACATAGGGAAGAAATAGCGATGGATCCCTACCGCCCATGTAGTGAAGAATCTGCCTTCGTGTATGTCATCAGCTCAATTCTAAGCCCTACTGCCCAATTCACGCAGAGGCCCAGGAAGTATACAAGTGCCACGTGGCGAGATTTGCAAAGGCCAGACTCGTCCTCGTGCCACATGGAGCGCAAAACTTGGCGACTAAGAGACTCGATTTTACGTGGCGAGCAACTGACAAACCTAAGTCACACAGTACGATACTGTGCTACAGGGATCCGCTTAGGAATCCCAGGGTACGTGTCGGGTGCGTGTCACTGCAAAGTGGTTCTATTGTCACTTGACCCGACGTGTGCATGAACACACCGGAGGTGAACTCAAGTGAATAAATTCGTTCATTCATGAGAACTCGCTCATGAGTCAAATGGGTGAATCAAGATTCTCATCAAAATTCTAGTTCATTTACTTTCTCTCGTGTCAACGCTCCCTCTTGTCCTCTTGCTCTAGCCTCCTTGGTTATTAATTTATACTACATGAAAATCTATTTTATATTATTAATAAAATATTTTATTTATTTATTTTATTATTATATTAAATTAGTGATTTAAAAGTGATAATTAAAATATTAATAAGATAAGTATTTGATAAAATATTTTTGTTTAATATTTTTATTTTTAAAATTAATTAAACTAATTTTTTTTAATTTTGTGGAAATATATTATTGATTTATACTACGTAATAAAGTATTATATATTTTTAGTTTATTTATTATATTCATTATTGTTATTTTTTACTTTTTTATTTATATATTTTATAATTAATTAATGCAGTAATTATTTTTCATTATTGTATTAATTTAGACTAAACTACAATATATCTTTATTTATTTATTTATTTATTATATTAATATATTTTAATACTATATTAAAATTACTTATTATTAAATAGTAACCATGTTTGTTTGGGTTAATTATTTGTTTAAATATATTATCTATTTAGGTATATTATAAAAATTAACTCATTCTCTTGTTTACACTATATTTTTCATTTTAGCCACTAACACATAAAAATATTTTCTAGTACACTTTACATCTACTACACTCGTACTCCCGAAGTAATTCATTTTCACTAGGCTACCCTGCTTAAAAATTCTTTAGAAACTTCTAGAATTCATTTAAAAAAAAAAAAAACTCTACAAACGATTTTGAGGAGTTAATGTACCTTGGGAAGGATCTGATCCCCCGGGAATGTCCGTGACGATCCTGCACAATGAAACACCAAATGAACTGGATCTACAGACAGTAACCGAGAGAAAATAAAAAAAAAAGTAGTCTTATTTGTTCCTTATCATCTGTCCCAGGGACACGAAGCAGAAGCAAATCTAGCTTCTCGCATGCCTTCATCCTCCTCGCGGAAAGATTTTGCTAATATTAGTAACCGTAGGGTGTTCTAACCAGTAAGTTCTAAGCCCTGAAATCATCGTCACAACAGGGAGATAACTCACTGCTCCAGCAAAACCTATAGTTACGGCCTTTGCTGCGTTCTTCGCTTCTTCTGATTAGAATCAAAAGTGAACAGAGGAGCGTGAATGTTGAAGAAATTAAGAGAGTACCAATGGACTCATTCCCACAGAGTCGGTTCACAAGGACTCCGAGCTTCCGAATCAGTTATCACCTACGCATTTGGAAACGTATTAAATAATAGTAATACTACAACAACATGCAAGATTATGCTACGCAGTCTTTTTTCAATTTGTGGAGAAGATGAAGAAGATCAACAGGCGCCGTAACCAGTGGTGACTGACCAGAGTATACTGATCGGAGGATTTGCCGGAGATTTGTACGGTGGGAGGATAAACGGTGGAAGAAAGCTTCATGTCGTAGCCATTGGTGATAGAAGGCAAGAAGATGGAGCCATTGGCGATCACATCGCCTATCTCCTTCCCCAACTATAGCGAGTGAAAAAGACCTCAAAAACCCCGAGGGAAGGAGGAAGAAGGGAGGATTCGGTTATTTTTTGATTAAAATAATGCACCGCGAAAATACAAGAATGGTCAAATTCTTATTTTTTTTCCTTTTTCTTTCCCGAGTGTTCCAAACAGACCTTACGTGAGAGTTATCGCCCAAAGGTCATGTTGTAATTATGAAACAAAGACATGGCCTAAATGAATGACCAATTTATTCTATTAGTACAAAAACGAGTTCAGATCTGTTGCTGGCCGTACCCACCAATCAGTTGCAAGTTTGAATGAGAAAAACAAATACTAGCATTGGTCTAATCACCTTGGACCATTAATCTTCTCTATGTAGTTGGATTGGACCTTTGGCCAACTACCACATGAGAGGTTTCTAAAACTAAGTCTTGGGTTCACATCTCACTATGATATTGGGTTCAATAAACCTAAAAAAAATTCTAGTCTATGGACCAAGCAAATCATATCCCTAAACAAAGAATAAAAGGACCTATTCAGGGGGAGAGTCCCCTTCACGCTCCTTGATCAAACAGGAACAGCCAAATCCAATCTCTCAAAAAACCTGATCTTATGTGCCATACAGCAGATGGGTCTCTGCACTCTAAGATTCAATATTGCTCAGGAATAGTAGGTCTATATATAGCTATAGATACAGAACATAAATATGTTTGGCTAACTTTATGCATCAACTACAACATGAGACTGAGTTCTTCCAAGGCGTTTTTATCTACACAAGTTACAGTTATAAACATTGCAAAAGCTGAATTGCCTCCGTCAAGGAAATAGAATTTATCTAAAGCTTCTGACCATCACTTTCTATATCAATGTAACAATGTAAGATGTGACTCAATCACCAAGTAGACAGAGAGGTTGTCGCATGCTGAGCTCTGCTTTCAGTTTTGGGAAGCTCTCCAGATCGCTCGAAGCGCTCAAAATTTTCTGCAGTTGTTACACCTCAAAATTATATTAAACATGTGGTTCAAACAGGATTGCAAGTGCATAATAAGCCATATAAATCTCTCTTGATTCCAAATTCAACTTCACAGAGAACATAAAACGTGGGGTCACTTGTCATAGTTAAATTCCATGAACACTTGAATACGAAGAACAGAGAAAATGTATGTCTTGAACCATCTCATGGTCATCGCACTTTAGAGCCTGTTCTCTAGATCCCTCGCATGCTGCCACCCCACACCCCGCCCCCCCCACCCACCCATATCAGCCAGATCCACATAACTCTTGAGTTTTCAGACCATATCATGCTTATAGTCTGCAATTTTATTATTCCTTAATGGGTGGCATATGACGATACTTTGATCCTCCTGAATTTTCTAAAACATCTAACCAAAGAGACCAAACCATAAGTTCATTATCGTTTTCTATTTTGTCAATGTTTCACTATAGTAATTTGACCTTAATGGGTTTCTAATGGGTGGCATATGACGATACTTTGATCCTCCTGAATTTTCTAAAACATCTAACCAAAGAGACCAAACCATAAGTTCATTATCGTTTTCTATTTTGTCAATGTTTCACTATAGCAATTTGACCTTAATGGATTTCTACAGCACAGTAAAATGCAACTTTAATATTTCAAATGGTTAAGAATGGTAATTCATCAAGTCTACCAGATGAAATCATCGATGCTTAGTATAAGAAACATCAAAGAGATTAGATCGTTACCAAGGCAGCCAGATGAGCTTCTTGCAGAATATTGCCATCAATCTCCAATCTAGCAATAGGAAATTCTGGAAGGTGTCCAGACTGCTTCTTACCAAGCAAGTTGCCTGGTCCACGGTGAAGAAGGTCAAAGTTTGCCAGGAAAAAACCATCAGATGAATTTTCAAGAACCTTCAACCGGTCTAGAGCCCCTGCAGTAGCTGCTACAAAGATGCATATGGATTTCCTTGTTCCCCGTCCAACTCGTCCTCTAAGCTGATGCAGTTGAGCTATCCCCAACCTCTCAGCATTCATGACAACCATCATTGAAGCGTCTGGAACATCCACTCCTATCTCAATCACCTGTGTTGAGAGTAGTATATTGGTATCTCCACACCGAAATTTTCGCAAGGCTTCTTCCTTCTCATCACTCTTCATACGGCCATGGAGGAGTCCACATTGGTATCCCTCAAATTTAGCTGATATTGATGAAAAATCTGTTGTGGCTGCATGAAGCTGGGGCAACTGCTCAGATTCTTCTATTATGGGGTACACAAGAAAAACCTTTCCTCCTGTTTGCAATTCATTATGCATCATCTGCAGACAAGAAATTCCTAAATGTTGCAAGCACAAAAGTGATATTACCTAATCAAATAATTATTTGTATCACATTTTCACATGTGTGAGCACCCTGATCCCATTGCCAGACATGACAATTCTGATATGCACATCTAAGGCCTCACATGACAAGTAAGGGGTAACATTCAAAACATGACAATGTTAATTACATTTCCAAAGAAATAAGTGTTTTTTTTTCAGGTAAGAAGGCCTGCATAGGAGTTTGAAACTCTTTAGTTCAGCCCATCATATACAATCTCAAATGGCTAAGAATTACCATCATGCATAAATGCATTGAAGAAGAATAGAAGAGCCCAACCTTTGGGAGACAGGTTTGGACTTCAAACTCAGTGAAGCCCAACAGCAACTATGCCACATCAGTAAGAGTTGTATCATAACCAGATGCAAATTCATGTGGTAACCTATATGACATATCTTCATCCCAATTCAAAAGAAATTCATGGATAAAGGCCAGAGAGAGAAGCTCAAATCCAAGAATCCATGAAAAGAAGAAAGGTGAAACACAACAAAGAGGATTGGATTAAAACTAGTACAACATAACACTCACTACAATGACAGAAACACATTCTATATGAGCTTCTCTCTTCAAAATAAGTAAGAGACGAAGATGTTTTTGTACATATTCTGATGATAAGAGAAAATTGAACGATTGACCCAAAATCATCCACATGTCTTTCAATCTTAGAGAGTAAATAAAGGTTTGAGCATTTGATATTGTTCTAAATAGAATGGGCACCAAGAGCTTAAAATATTTAAACCATCTTCTTCCAGGTTTAAAAATGTAAAGGAGAACAGAAATATGCAGTCATCAAAAAAAGGATCATGGAGACATATGAAAAGCATGACACCAAACCAAGTTTCCAACAAAAAGCTTTTGAGTACTAAAGAGGAGTGAAAAGAAACAAACATCTTCACCTCATACACCTTTTCCAAGCCAACCTCGTTTCCTACTAAGGTAAACGTTTCCACTGCCACTCTTCCAGGAGGCAAATCTGTTATCTACGAAGTCAAACAATTCACAAAAATAAAGAAACTGACTAGGAGCTGATTGACTAATAATAGCACACTATTTAAATTTAAAACTCTACAAGGACCCAAGCAGCAGGGACCGCATGAGATGGTAAGCATTAAATGTAATAGATTGATAAATACTATATAAATTTGATAAATAAAAAAGCACCTAGAATGTCCTTGTACCTGAGTTAAGGACATATCTCCATATAAAGCCAATGCAAGTGTCCTAGGAATAGGAGTTGCGGACATTGCAAGAACATGAGGGGCCATACAGGTCTTATCATCTGTTGAGCGATTCAAATTGGAATCAGACATTCTTATGTTTGATGGAATAGAATACAGCTGCAAAACAAGAGGCCCCATTCACTTCGTTAGTGTAGTTAATCTATCTTCTTCTTTTTTCTTTTTCTTTTTCTTTGAATAGAAACAAGATGAAAGTTACATCACTATATTCAAACATTTTTTTCTTGGGAGTCAAACCAGTCAAAATAAAAACGGCAATCTGAAGAAAGCCAAAAAGTTACCACTGCAAGTTATCAACCTTACTGTTAAACCTTCCTCTCTCGATCACACCAAATCGATGCTGCTCATCTACTACAGCAATGCGTAAAGCTGCAAACTCCACTCTCTCAGCTATAAGACTTTGGGTCCCAATGACCATAACTATATCCCCACATTGAAGGCCCTACAATAGCAATATTGTATTCAGCATTTTGACATGTATGTGAATGGGCATGTAACCAAAAGCAGAGGGAACACAGATAAAGCATGCCTCACGGATTAGCCGTGATTGCTTTGAAGAGGTTGACCCAGTTAGCAAAGCAATAGATGGTTTCAAATGGTCTTCCCCAAAATTCTCCAGCAAGGAAAGGATTAGCTCATAATGCTGGATAGCAAGTAGTTCAGTAGGAACCATAAAAGCAGCCTACAGGAGGGACCAAATAAAAAGAAAAGTTAAAAGAAAAGAAGAAAGAAAGGAAAATGGAGTTATATATATTTTTTCTTTTTATTGAGAAAGGTTATATATTTTTTTTGAGATGTTATATATCTATGTTTGCTAGAAAGGAATCTGCATGTCAAAATTATATAGAAAAGAGACTTTGTGAACTACCTGAAAACCCGCATCAATAACCTCCATACATGCCAAGAAAGCAACCACAGTCTTTCCACATCCAACATCTCCCTAAAGAGAAATGTACCAACCATTATAATGTAAGAAAAACTAGAAGGCAATCCAGATCTATTATCTTTACTTATAGAGAAGATGGATCTAGTTCCCTAAAAAACACTAGGATTACACATTATATAGTAGAATTGACTAAGACAATCTCAAAATTGAAGATCAGTAGCATATGAATTAAAGGATTATATCGGCTGAGACCATAATTGGAAGAAACAGGGACACAACCCTCTAATTATCGCAACATATAAGCTAATATAGAAAGCATGTTGTGAAAATTACTATTTCTACACTCAAAAACATAGTACTTCAATATCCTTCCTCTAATAGCGTTAAGATGCTCTGATTTACAGTTGCTGTTATTTGAGGAGCATTTGGCCAGAAGGAAGCAGCAGCAAAGGTTTAGCTCAAAGAAATTTGTAGTACCCAGATCACTTCCAAGATATATGACTAATATCAATTTGAGAAGCAGAGAAGATTGAACCTGGAATAGACTTTTACCGAGAGAAGACTGGCTACTTATTTGTGAAAGCAAGTTGTTTCATCCCTGAAAAGTATTAACTTGGTTGCCCCTTCCATTGGTTTCGTAAAATTCAATTTCTACAAGAGCCCCCATAGAAACCTAAATGCTTCTCGGTGTGATGGAGTTTTCAAGAAACACCCAAGGGGGCTCATCATCCTCAAATTATCCAGCACCTTGGTTTGAGCATAGGGTAAAGCCATAACATTATTAACTAAGCTAAAAGTCATATGCAAACATTTATAGCACTCTACTTCTGACAGAAGTGACTCTTTCAATCCGATTTTTTTATAAACTCTGGGCATGGAGCAGCTGTCTTTGGGAAGATTATGGACCTCTCAGCAAGCCTTCACATATGCTTGTCTCACAGTCCATAAACGATCAACTCAGAGGCAGATACAGAGACTCGTGACTTATGAGTGTGCATGGAGAAAGTGTTCTGTTCTTTTTTACCCAGAGAGTCTAGACTCCTAAAATACCTTTTTGCTTCATCTATATTTTTTTATATTTTTTCATTTTGCTTTATTTTTGGGAGACTATCCAAAAACTAACCTGGAAAAGTTTGACTTGGATCCATGGTGTCACTGTAGAGGGACCAAAACACCATGGATTATCCTCCCAGACAAACATAGAAATGTAACTTGAGAAAAATTTTACATTATCATTTTCAAAAAAAATGATAATATAGGCAAGTACAAGCCTACAGGTCTACCATAACCCTAAGAAACTAGAATCACTTCTTAGAACACAATGACAAATTGCAGGTTATTCTATCTACTGAAGTGAAATGTCAGCTTTTGCTTTTGTACTTAACAAATGAGGAATCATAATTAACAAATGATAATATACCTGTAAGAGTCTATTCATTGGTATTGGCCTCTTTAGATCCCATATAATTTCAGAAGTAGCATTTAACTGGCTAGAAGTAAGAGAAAATGGGAGAGACTTCAGCAGCTTCGTTGTGAGACTGGACCATTCATCCACAGGAACAGAATTTAGCTCATGTTTCCTATATCTCTCCAGTAAGGAATCCTTCTCAATCCGTGTCCCACAAGCATCAAGCATTTGAAACAATCGTGCCAGCTGCAAAAAACAAAAGCAGAAAGCAGACAAATAAGAACTCGAGAATTTCTTTTCTGTTGAAGGAAAAAGAATCTGGAGGCAAGTGCTCCATGGATGCCACCTTCTGATTCATTCTTCATCATTCTCAAAAAAAGTTTATAACCTATCCCACCATTGGCATAAATTTTTTATTCTCAAGCATTCCTATTGAACACTAATTCTTCACTCAGGTCCTGTGTCACTATGACTACCTTTGTCGTCAAGAGGCTTGATCAAGGTCACAAAGTTGGATGCCATCCCCTACACAGATAGGCCTGAGGCAGGTTTCCTACTCTAAAGGCACATTTGCCACCATCATAACTTTATCCCAAGTCCTTTAATATAGCGGCCATGAATGCTTTTCCTCTGTTTAATCAACCATTTTTCCCCCATTTTCATCCATCATTTGCCACCCATTTTCGGAACACTGAGAAAAAGTTCAGAATAAAATTGACTCAATTATTAAGTCATCCTTATTGATATAGCACCATCCGTGTTGTTTTGGACTTCCACTTTCTTAGTGGTAAAAGCCCCATCATTTGTGACTATAGGTGTGCTCCATATCTGAAGATAGTAGTCTATGTGCCAGATCAGGTGGCTATGAGCTTGGACAATCCCAGACTTAGTTGTTGGGAAAAGGCCACGCAACTATGGCCTGTCATTTTGAATTTGTCTGACCCAACTTCAACACGCTTCTTTCTGCTGGTGCTTTAAGCAATATTGACAGAAACACTACTTAAAGATGCACAGTTAGAATCAGTTGAATATATTCAAAACACCATGAAGAACTCTCTCATTTATGTTTCCTTCTATAGTGGCTAACAAAGAGATGTTATGCATTCAATCATTTTTTTCTCATCAGATATTGGTAAAACATATACTGCAAAGCTAAACAAGTACAGAATTAAATGAACAAAAACTATTTAAAGACTATCAAAGCCTTCTCAACCAAATACCTGAAGGTAGAAAAATTCATCAAATATGAAACGTTTTCGAGCCAAATCAGCTTCATGTAGAGTCAATGGCTTATGGATTCCCCAATAGGCCTACATTGAAATGTAAGGAAACTCAAAAATCAGTACAATACTTCATGCTATGGAATTGAACACCAAGAAACTTAAGTGAAAAAAATTAACTAAAGCTAGAATGCAGGATAAAGATTGTACATGTAAACTTCTTCTGTAAATAAATTTTAAAAAAAAATGTGAATGCATCAGACACATTTTCATGTTGCAGAGAAAGATAAAAACATAACAAGACAAGCTAATATAAAAAGTTAATGAGTATGTTGGTAGGATAGTTGGGAAAAGGCCTCCTAACTTCAGCTGGTCATTTTTTATGTACATGTACCCAACCTTAACATGGTACCAAAGTAGGATGTCTACATTGTTGGGCTTAGTTTGTGTTCTGTTTAGTATGTACCCCATTTTTATTTTCTACGTCTCAAGCCCATTATCCATTTGTGCAAGTCTGGACATGAGGGAGAATATTAGTGGGAAGAATCACACATAATTTAGTGTTAAGAAAAGTCATATGGTTATTAGTCGGAAAAGGCCTCTTGGCTTCGGCTAGTCATTTCGGGATGGACCTAAACCCAACTATAATAGAGTTCACAACTAAAATAACAAAGTATTCACAGCATGGTCAAGATTCCATTTCATATCATACAGTGCAGTAACAAACTCAAAGTTATGAGGTCAGAAGACAACAATTAACTGTTGGCCTCTACCTGAAATAGAGCAGTCAGTGCAACAAAAGTAAACTTTCTTTGAAATAGCGTGATATTCGATAAATGAAAAAGAGCCCAGCAAGAAGTAAACTTGAGTAAATAGATTACATAAGATGAGTAATCTTAAAAAGCAAATATCCAGACTTGACTTTGCCAAAATATCCAACAAAGCACTGGACGGGGCACACCTTCCTCATGATCATGGTGGGAAAAGAGTTCTTCTGGATTAAAATTGTCTTAAGATGAACTATGCATTGCAGGAGATCAGTCTGTGCTCCAGCGGTAGATGGGAAGACAACACTCTACTCAGCCTCTCACCAATGTCTCACTATCAAAACTGAGTCATCACTCGCCCGAATCCCAACCCACAACCCAGCACCACTCTCGAAGCCTCTGACTCTTCCATGTCCCTCCCTCCATCTGTTTCAAATTTAAACTTTTGACCTTCTAAACCATTCACCTACCCCCTTTCAACTTGACAAAGCTGACAGAAATAAAAAAAGTCTGACAACCTTGTCTCCCAACTTCAGCCTTCATCTTCCATCAGAACCTTTTGACCTGCCTCACAACCTTCCCAATGCTGTAACCACCCCCGATGGGCCCACACCTTTCCTCTGCCAGACCGACAGAAATTATACCTCATCAAACCCTCATAATCATTCCCCACCAACCCCTCAACCACCCCAGGATTTGTGTCAAGCAAGCCAGTGCTCACTGGACCATGCCCAGCAGCTTGACGTGGTCTCACTCAGCATGTGGCAACAAACTTTTTTCCCACCAAGACAAATCAGCCTCGTCCCATATCAAACCACCCACACCTCCCTCAAAAATACCCACCCATGTTTAACTGCCAGCATCCCAAATCAAACCCCAGAGATGACACACCCCTGCCATGACCCGTCATCCTGGCCAACACACAAACTACCATTCAGACTCCAAGTCTGGCCAACACACAAACTACCATTCAGACTCCAAGTCTGCAACTATTGCTGCTGCCAGCCGAAGAATTGCTGATGCCCCCCCAGCCTACTCTTCCCCCCTCTGTTGGATACGTATCAAAGAAGGAGAGGACAACCCAGAAGATTAACTCAAGGGGAAACCGATAACCCTTCTCAATTCCAAACTGATCCAGCCATAGGATGAGTTATATTCCCTCCACTAATGAAAGATCGCACAGGTCTGTTAGCGAATTGCAATCTGAAAGACACAGATATGATAAAGAAACTTGGCAGCAGATGATGGATTCAGCGAGGCTTATGGGCGTTGTTTATGGAGGTCAATTACCGGGAGATGACAAAGTTTCAAGAATTCCAAAATCCAATCAGAAATGATTATTATCGCATGGAACATGCACGGGATTGGCACTCAGAGAAAACGTGCCACAAATTTGTCATCTTCTTTATCATTCCAAGTCGTTCATTGTGATTCTTCAAGAAATCAAGTGTCAATGCATGACTGATGTGATCGCTCGGGATTTATGGCAGTGCACCATGCTTGAATAATGTGCAATTAATGCAATTGGGCACTCAGGAGGACTTCTAATTCTTTAGGACTCCGATTGCATTGACATTCTGGATGATAGTGCTGGAGTATTTTCCATTGGGTTACGGGATGTAAATGGTGCCTTGCTGGGATTTATGGCCCCACGCACTACCGGGAGAGAACTTTTCTGGGAGGAGCTGTTGGACCTCATTCAGTGTTGGAGGTACCCCTAGCTATTGGTGGGAACGAAAAAATTCCCTCCAGCAACCAGAATGTTCTCCTCAATGCGAGGATTTGCAGATTTTATTGGGAGTTGTGAGCTGGAAAAAATCTCCTTATCAGGCAAAACTTTCACCTGGTCAAACGGCCAGCAACAGCCTATCTTATCCAAGTTGGATCACTTCCTAGCAAATAATGATTGGCTGAGACTCTATGAGAATGTGACCAATAGAATATTGAATCGTGTTGGATTTGACTACCTTTTTCGGGAGATGGGGGCTGGCTCCATTCCGTTCTGAAACTTGTGGTTGACGGAAAAGGACTTCGATAACCTTCTTGTTGATTGGTGGTCAAACTTTTGTATTGTTGGTATTGTTCGTTGGTTCCTCCCTCAGAAACTCAAGCTTCTAGAGAGTAAGCTGAAACTTTGGTCCTAGGATCATCACTCAGTTAATGCAGAAAAGACCTCCCTCCTATCACAGATTGCTGAATTGGATGATACCGAAGAGTAAAGGTGCCTCTCTCCTACTGAGTTCTCCAGCCGTATTTCTCTTCAAAATAAACTTCAATCTATTATTTATTGTAAGAGAGTTCAATGGAAGCAGCAGGCATAGTTTAGGTGGTTGGCTGAGGGGGATGCTAATACCAAATTTTTCATGCCATCGCTTTGGCGAGGTGGAGGACTGACCAAATTACTTCATTATGCATCAATAATGAAGTAAAGGCAGATTAAGCCTCCATTACTAATGTTTTGCTTAGTTTCTAAGCAGACTTGTACTCAGAGGAATGCCTTGACAGACCTAAACTTTAATGCCTTCGATTTGCAATCATCTCCCCCACTATTGCCTCACTTCTTGAGCTGTCATTCTTTGTTAAAGAGATTGAGAATGCAGTTATGGGTTTGGCAAACGACCGTGCTCCTGGCCCCAACGGCTGCAACGGGGAATTCTACAAGAGAGGATGGTCGATAATTAAAAATGATGTGATTGCTATGGTTTAGAGCTTCTACCACAAAGGCAGAACTTTCTGAAGCACGGGTGCTTCTTTTCTTGCACTTGTCCCAAAAAAAGTAAACGTGGAGCACCCTAGGGACTTCCGACCTATTAATCTTATTTCCAACTCCTACAAGATCATTGCCAGATTGCTTGCTGACAAACTCAACGTCATTCTTCCTTTGGTTATTCATCATGGACAAGGCGCTTTTTTAAAAGGAAGAAACGTTCTGGACTCTGTCATGGCTGCCCATGAGCTTCTTGACCACTTCAAGAAATCTAATGCTCCTCAGATTGCTCTCAAGCTGGATCTTAAAAAGACTTTTGATAGAGTGAATTGGTTGTTGTTAGATGACAAAATGGGATTCAGATGTTGGTGGTTCTGGTTCAAGTGTTGTATCTCCTCCGCTTCCTACTCCCTCCTCCTAAATGGCACTACGTGTGGTTTTCTCAAAGGTACTAGAGAAATCAGGCAAGGTGATTATCTATCATTGTTGTTTTTCAACATAGTTGTTGAATTCTTATCTTCTTTGATCTACACGGTGAGAGATGCGGGATGGCTCTACCCAGTTAGCAACCAAGAGGCTTTTGATGTCCCTCTTCTCCAATTTGCTGATGACACCATCTTCTTTGGAGAAGGGACTCTTGAGCATAAGAAGATTAAAATTCTCCTTGGGTCTGTTTGAGATTACTTTCAGCCAAAAGATTAATTGGCAGAAAACTACTCTGATGGAATACAATATCAATTCAGAAGAGCCTCGGTCTATGGCAGATTACTAGGGATGCTCATTAACCTCCCCTCCCACCACTTATCTCGAGACCTCTCCTTGTTTGATTGTCATTCCAAAAAAACTTATGGTTTCTAAGAAGACTCATTACTTGGCGGAGAAGGTTGCTCTCTAAAGCATGTAGACTTATACTAAACTCTTGTATTGTTACGATTCCCAATTATTTCCTATCATTCATGACATGCCTTGCCTCTATACGCCAGTGTATTGAACGCATCAAGAAGCGATTTTGGTGGAGGGGTGCCAGATCTAATTTCAAGTACCATCTTGTGGGGTGGAGTGAAGTTTATCTTCCTAAATCTCGGGGAGGCTTAGAAATTCGCCTCACTAGAGACATGAACTAGGCGATGCTTAAAGTGGATAAGGAAATTTAACTCCACAAATTTGTGGAGAGCAATGGTTGCTACAAAGCTTCGGCTGGGAAACCGTTGGTGGACCTCGGATGGGAGGAGTCATTGCTTATCTCCGACCGAGAGATCTCTCTATCTTCTCCTCCCAACTTTCGGATCAACAATCTGCTATTATGTTGGAAAGAGCTTGAAAATTAATTTCTGGAATGAATGATGGAGCGGAGATGGGCCTCTAAAGGATTCATTTATCACTCTTCTGCAAATTACCAGCCATCATGAGATATTTATTGTTGAGGCTTGAGGTGCAAACGTGTGGAAGCTTCATTTCCATTTGGGTTTAAATGATGTGGAATCCCTTAATGCTTCCTACTTAATTGATGGCATTGAAGTGACTAAAATTCAAAGCAATTTGAAGGACAAGATGATTTGGAAGCTTGATAAGAGTGGTATGTTCTCGGTCTCCACAGCCTATAACCATATCAATGGTTGGACTTCCAGTTCTATGGAGCATGAGACTGCCATCGCATGGTGACTTACCACCCCCTGTAAAGCCAAATTCTTCTTGTGGTGTGCCTATCTCAAAAAAATCCTCATTGTTGATAATCTCTGAAGACACAGAAACTCCAACCTAAGCTTCCTTTGCCCGTTGTGTGGTATCGAGGAGGAATCGATTAGTCATCTCCTTCTCCATTGCTCCTTTGCTTGGCAGGTTTGGACCTCTCTACTCAGTCATATTGGGCTTAAGATGTGCACCCCTACAAATTTTACTACCATCCGTTGGATGTTGTTAGGAACCGCTATCCCTAAATAGGGTAAGATGTTGCTTTCAGCAAATGTTACGTTTACTCCTTGGTGCCTCTAGAAAGAGATGAATACAAGGAGATTTAACAGCAAATTTGGGATTGTTGAGGAGGTTACTTGCAGCATTATTGAGTTGTTTCTTTTTGGCTCCATATAAGAAAGGAATTTGAATCCTTAAAGGGCTCCTCTCTCCGCAACAACTGGCACGCCATTGCTTAGATGTCCATCCCCTCCAAGACTGCTACTCTACATGAATAGCAACCGCCTCGGTGTTATCGTATTCAAGTTGATTTGTATTTATGAATTATGATAAGGAGAGGGCATTATTGTAATTTCTTGTAGATTATAACTTAAAAGTCTATATATGTATAACGGGAGGAAATCGGGGGAATCGAAAACAAAAAAAACGATCTCTTGATATTACCTTCGTTCGAAGAAATTGATTGACACTCGGTTGGGTCTTCTTCAGCTCAATTTTGATAAAAGTTCTCTTAGAAACCCAAGAAAAACTAGTTTGGATCCGCAACTCAAAGGGTACTCCCCTCATCACTTACTCCAAACCTTGGGTATTGTTGACTCCACTCCAACCGAACTCTACACTCTTCTACAAGGCCTCATCATCTTCCGAGACCACCTTAGCAGCCGGGTGACTCCAAGGTGGTGGTGGTGGTGGTGCGCTTCGCATTCTTTTCCACCTTGGCGCAATTGGGATTTGTTTTATGAAATTATGGATATCATTCCTCTCATAGTTTGTAATTTATCTCACATTCCTAGATCAACAAATTCTTTTTGTTGATTTGCTTGTTAAACAGGGAACCTCCCTGTAATCCCTTGTTGCAAAGGATTGTTCCCCTAATTTGTATGCTTATCTGTTTTGTGTACTTATTGTTGTGAAGTTGGGTCCAAGGCCCATCCCAAAATGACTAGCCAACTTAGGAAACCTCTTTCCTAGTTAATAAATTCAAGATCTTTGTACTCACCAATCCATGAGGAACTATTCCTTAACACTCCCCCTCACGTGTAGGCCCTCTTTTGTGGCTCTACAAGTGGATAATTTACGTGTAGGCCCTCCTTTTGTGCTACAAGTAGATAATTTTAGGTGTAAGTCCTCTTTTGTGGCTCTACAAGTGGATAGTTTAGGTGTAGGCCCACATATGAGTACCTACTCTGATACCATGTGAAGTTAGGTCCAACGCTCATCCCAAAATGACTAGCCAACTTAGGAAACTTCTTTCCCACCTAATAAACTCAAGATCTTTGTACTCACTAATCCATGTGGGACTATTCCTTAACAGCTGCAATAAAATATCACCTTTCTCAAAAAAATGTAATCTTAAAAGCTTAATGCAGGTATGAATGAGGCAATTGGTAACATATGGTAAGGTTTTTCTAATAAATGCAATGACTTTCAGCAATAAATGATTATATGAGTAAGGAATCTAGAAAGGATTTTAAAAACTTTGAAAATCCAGAGTCACAGAACTGAAATGTATCTGATCATAATCCCATTTAAAACCAATTCATCCCAAATGTACTACTTTCTCAAACCAAAGGGAATGTATGAGTATGAAGAAAACAGATGTTATAATAGTTCATGATACATAGCATTCCCATAAGTAAAAGAAATATGAGGGGGGAAAACCCACATTTCAACAAAAGTTTTCATCACCAATGCAAATCTATTATTGAAAAGAACAGGTAAATTTTTTACTTAAAGAAAGAAAAAGTGCATGGCCCAAATGCCACTAGCCAGAAGTTGCATAATATCTGAAGAAGAGACTGCACAAATTACTTAGGAGCATAGGAAAATACCAAAGCAAAGAAGTAAGCAGCATGTAGAAATCTAGAATCATCAAACAGAGTTTCACTTACATCATACAGATTTGCTAAACCAAATTCTGCACGAATATCATCAGGAATGGGGTCAACATTAGCAGGCAACACTTTTAGGGCTCTGTATATAACCAAAGATATGTAAACATGAGCAGCATATAGCTCATATAGAGCAGAATTTGAGAGGATTCATGTTGACAACTCAAAATAGATAGGAAACAAGGTGATGATAACGGTGATGATGATAATGATGTAGAATAGGACAAAAGTAGATTGTACACATTTATTTCTTTGAGTATCAGTATCAGTTTCATCAGGAAGCTGACATCCACTTCCCAGCAAAGAAGGGCCACAGCCCCTTGTAAGCCTCACAGCATGCAACAGATAGAGGATTAGCAATTTCTCTTGGAACCATACACATAAAAACATAGATCTATCTTCACAGTATATGACAGACACCTATATCAATTATATGGCATGCAACAGTGGCAGATATAAAGTTGGAATAATCTTGATATACATTGATGAGCAGAGTGGCGACACTAAATTGACATAATCTGAGATATACATTGACAAGCAGTGGTAGAACAATTACATGAAAAATGGCTGTATATTATGCATGTATCTGTCCACACCAGTTAAGATATTAACTGTGACAATGATGACCCACCTATCTGTAATTCTTATTCGCTATTTCTATGGGTTAGTATGATCTGGTCCGTATTGATGATAAGAGATGCAACAACAACCTTGTCAGTCTATCAACCAAGTGACTTTCTATCTAAGCATGCCACTTATTGAGGTACAATGATAAAAAAGATTTATCTGTCATTAATTGATGTACAGATAGCAAGGGATTGGATGGAGGACAAGCATCATGTATCTATTCAATATTTGTATTGACACTAGATGTCAAAAAAGAAAATTCTAAACTTGCATCAAATTTTGCATTGTCAAAGTTCTATCTAACTTTGCGAGGCATCATTATATGAATTTCTGCGCTATCATGCTGCTTATTAGAAATGTAATAATGTTATTTTTCATTTTAAAAAAAGGTAACTATTGTCTAAAACCATAGGCCTTTAAAGGAAACTCATTCCAATGAACCAGGAGGATGTATGCTTTTCTAAGCCAAAAAGACTTGACAAGAATATGTGCAGAATGACCAGCAAAGAATGTCATGCAAGTTCACCTCAATATGATGTCCCTGAAAAAGCTTGGAGTCAAGCTCCCTTTGTAAGGGTATACTGGATATGGCCTGCCCTGTCCCTGCAAATTTGATTCTGCCTCCTCATCAAGCATGTCAATAGTGTATTCATTCATTTCATAGTGATCCTCCATCCGCATAGCTTTTACCTTAACCAGCATAAACAACATATCATATCGTTCCACGGAACAAGTAATTATGAATAGAAAGTCATGAGAAAGTATCATATTACAGAAAAGAATACCTCCCACGGAACAAGTAAAACAGTGTCAATAATACGAACCAACCACCTCAGCAGCCATAATTTCGAAACTATCTAGATAATAAGACCAAACCCTTGAAGCTCAGGTTTCTCCTCCCCCTCTTCCAGTATTCTTGTAACTTTTAATTAAATATTCACCATTTAAAAAAATAAGACCAACAAAATGAGGTTAAGATGGGCTCTAAACATCTATAATCTCAGTCATATACATTATTTTTAACAAATATAAAGTCAGTGCTTATTTCTGAGAGAGTTTTGGAACCCCTTCACACTTCAACATGATAATCAAATGCAAGGGAAGTTTTTAGCACTATCATATATAACAAGTCACAGAACAACTTGCTCATAGTAAAAATAAAAAATATGACAGATCCCTTAGATCTTGGAGGCAGCTCCTCTTATTCAACATTTTAATGTCCCAATCTCATCAAATCTTAACTACAACTTTTGTCAATTTTAAGATGTCCTGTCTTCAACTTACATTGCAAAGATTTTCCCTGCCTCTTATAAAAGAATGTAATAGGCTCAATAAAATAAAATATCTTCAGCTAACAAAATAGAGATAATCGTGGACCTACCTTACCACTAACATACACAAGATCCCCTTCCTTATGTTTTGACTCAAGACTCCGTAGAAATGGTAAGCATGTAAAGCGTGTACCACGGAAGTATTTCTTCAAATGTAAATATATAGTCCTCTCAATATCAGGAGCTTGTTCATCACTTGCAATCCCACATCCAACAACCACTTCCAAGAATGAGAAAGAAGAGCCAGCTTTAATCCCCCTAGGGAAACAACAGAGAACCAAATACAGATCTTTATCACAGAAAACCAAGAAATGGGCATTTACTTAGTCAATTCACATATGTTGCAAATATATTTCTATAGCAACAAAAATTACCAATGATATCCCCACTATTTCTATTGCCACCAAGTTTCCAGTGCCCCAATTATGGACCCCCCCCCCCCCCCCCCCCCCCCTTCAAACCACCCTCATTATCTCATTCATCTTCTATACTCGCAAATAGTTAATTTTTACAAGTATATGTCCATTTTTGGCATATTCTAACAATGACGCTAATAAAAAATTCACGACACATCCACTACCAAGAAAACCTTCATGGCCCTACGTTAACACATGTCTAATCTCTTCAGATAAACATAAGAATAAAAAATATTGAATTAGGTGAATGAGAAAATATTGAGAATATTAAGCTCCAGGTCAAGTGATGCAAACCCAGCAAGTCTCTAAAAACAAACATTTCATACTAGTGAATCTCCCTAACCTGGAAGATAAAACTTTCCCCATGAAGATCAAATAATGTCCATCCTCAATTGGACCCTGAGCATTTCTGAGATCAGCATATGTTCGAGGAAAATGGTGCAGCAATTTCCATAGCTAGAACCAAGCAAAAGAATGAGATCACAAACCTTCATCAGATTATTAAAATTGTATGGCTTTAATTTGTACCAGATAGGAATAAAGTAACTATTTTAGTAATTGTTATTGTTTTTCTTTCTTACTGTATGAAAGCCACTTTTATCAAGCTGTTGTCGGTGCCGGCTGCTTATTCCAGACACAGAATTGATTGGTGAATAAAAATTGAACTCATGAGATTCTGCAACTTGCGGTGATTTAGACACTGTTTCAATATCAGATTCCTTTCTACTGGGTGTGGCATCAGATTTTCCTCCAGCTTTCAAGCCCTTTGACAGAGAATCAATTGGCAAGACATACAACTTTTCTTCCTTAGATGAGGACAAATTTGCATTTTGAGGAGACAGGTCCAACAAGGACCACGATTCACTTACTTTATCTGGTTCTGTCCAAATCTTATCCATAGTACCAGGCAGATACCCTTTACAACTGCTACCAAGTAAAAGATCCACTTGTTCTGATTGTTCATCGTACAATTGGATAAGTGATGAATTACCTAAAATGATTGATGGGAATCTTCTACACTCCAATGAAATATCAAATTCATCAAACATTTCTTTAAGATCTGTACCGGCTTTTCTACGAACTCTTTCTTGCTCAATTAAGTCTTCCAAACTGCTGTATCCCATCAGAAGAGAGACCTGAAAGTCAGATAGGTCAGTTACACATTTCTTCTGAAAAGAAAATATGGGAAAGCCACACACTATAATAAAAAATCCAATAAAAGAGAAGACTATAAAAAGGCATTAAACAATAAAATAGCACTGCACCTTATTAAGCATCTCTGAGCGATCTGACATGCTTGCAATGCCATAGCTTATAACTTCATCCAACAGCTTTTTAGCAGAATTGTGACTTGAGCGATAGCACAACTTCCGAAGGTTGGAATGAAGAAAGCTACTAAACCTGTGGCAAAAGATATGATTTAATAGGGTTTTGGTTTTCTCATAGCTAATACTATATTAAACAGAGGATGGAGATTAAAAAAAGTCATTTTACCTCATATTTCTCCCAAAGGCATTCATATATCCTCTCTCAGCTTCAAAAGAAATTGCGCTAGTCAAGTTGGGCTTGTTGAAACCCTGAAGAAGTAACATAATACTATTCACTTACAAAATTCGGTTTTCTCATTTATTGCTCTAGCAAGTCTTATTAATATTTTAGATCAAAGGAACTCTTCAATAAAATATATATTTAGATCATTGAATTATTAATGAGGCCGAAATTTTACCAAGATTTGAGCTCTTAAGGGGAGTGAGCCCAGCCTTGAAAGCATGTTATGAGTCAGAAGAGTAACTTATGGTTGAGTTCTCAGGTGATTGAGCCTTTGCTTCCGAGCCAACTTAGGTATAGGATCCAATATTCAAAATAGAAACAATTACGTTTAGTTCTCGATATTCTAAATAAGCACTACGCAAATAAACCCAGAGTTGATACGTTGACAGAAGCAAGGTTACCAGTAGGGGTAAACTTGTAGTGTTGTATTAATGTATTAAAAAACTCTATTGTATTTTGTCTATCTTGTCATTCTTTATCTCTCTTTTTAATTTTTTTCAAGTAATGTCTAAAGTTTCTATCATCATTATCACCTGATTAGACTTATGTCTAGGTTTTGGTGACAGTTTCATGAACTCTTTTCCCTTCTGTTCTATCTTTGCTTTTCTCTCTCTTTGCCAAAACGAAATAAACAAAACTTGCAGGATTTAACCCTTTGGTTAATGTGATCTGGATTGAATCATATGACTCATAGCCTCATTTGATAAATCTGAAAGTCTTTTTCAAATATTAAACAAAATGGCTTAAAATGTAAGCTCAAAAGTTTCTAGCTATTTCCGTGACCAACTGACATTCCAACTACAATGAGAAACCTATATTTTTCATGCCAAAACCATGGAAACTTCTTAGCATTGGTTTAGCATGAAATTCCAAAATCTTGTTGGCAGCAAATCTTAAGACTCTTTGATTGTCATGTTCCTTTTAAAACAATTGAGGTTGTGATGTTTTGGCCTGTTCCTCCAAAGTGAAGAAGCTAAAATTATCATTTTGAGTAGATGGAGCTACTTATGCAGAAATTTGGATTCCATTTAAATATCCTACTGAAAGATAAACTTCAAAGTCAAACTGTACATGTTTACTGTGTTAGGATAGTTTTCCATTGTTCATCCATCATCAAACCTGAAAACTTGCAAAAAAACTCTTAACAAAGGCCCAAATTGATTTTTTTTTTTCAACTCATACACTGGTGGGTCACAAGGTTGCTCATACACTTCGTAACAAGAACAGCAAAGCATCCTTTCAGTTGTTATGGGATCTCTCGAGGCCACTTTACAGCTTCTCTACAAGCTTGCCATTCAAGAAAGAATGAACTGTTACCTAGCTTACTAAGCATTGATCCATTCATTCTCTTATCTTTTTTTTCAATTTTTTGGGAAATTGTCAGTCTCTTATCTTACTTTCAATTTTTCTGTCTGAACTCATTTCCTTTTTTATGCTAAGAATAGGATCTAATAATTTACCCCTTGGATTTTAATGAAGCATTCAAAAAATTTCACAGCCCTTTTTGCAGATGCTCCAATCTTCCCATTTACCAGTAATGACATATAGTTCTACCACTGATATCGACACATCTGTAGTCATACGAGGGAAGGAAAAAACTCCAGTGCAACAGAAGATTATGTGTAGCCTTAGAGAGAACTAAATTTGCATTCTAAAAAGTGCAGCAATTACATTACATGACATTCAATTCCAAAATCTTTACACATCAAAAGACATATGTTATCAGCAGTCTTCATTTTCCATAGCAAGCCAAAAAAATAAACACACAGAAAAGAAATAGAAAACAAAAAAAGCTTAAAAATCTGCAGCACAAAAAAAGATACTCATTTTATACCAGGCAAAAAGTCAAAACAGGAGCAGATCGCGCCATGCATGTGCTTGGATAAAAAAGTCCGTTGGTTGCATAGGATGGACTGAAGTTCCTGTGGCATAAAACCTGCAAAACTATATTGAGTAATTATTCAGGCAAACTACTCAAGGAACCAAAGCTTCTGAATGAAGCAAGTTTGGAGGCCATGATACTCATGACGTTTTCACTGAACTACATGATAAAGAAAGGAAGTTACCTTCTACAAAAGCAGGAGGCAATTATACAACGAATCTTCACTTAAAAAGGAAACTGCTAACTACACAAGTACTGAAGTAAATTTGTTCACCAGATAACCATCTAATTGGATTTATTTCTCGCTAACTTCGTTTTTTTTCAAGTATTTCTTTCCGTGTCTCTGCTCTTATGTGTGACAGTAACATGCTGACATATTATGCAAACAAAATTCCAACTTCTTAGATCCTCCATGTTTTGGTAACACATGTTTTGGTCTTTTTTGTTAATAGCCATGCTTAGACAGAATATATAACATGAGGATGTTTCCATTCAAATACACTTTAAGCATTGTACTTCGAGACAAGCTCTGGTGAATACTGGTAAATCTTGGAGAGTTGCTACTACTTGTCAAATCTAGTTACCATTACATTTAGCAATTGAATGATCCAAAGAACAAAAAAGACTAAAACGTTAAGAATTAACTCAATCTTGGAGTTAAGAAGTGTACGAACCATTTCAAGTGCAACAAGAAGCATCTTAGAAAGTAAGTTTGAACCAAAAGGAGACATCCACTGTTTCACTATAGGTGAATTTTGTGCTTTTCAACATAGCACTTGCAGGAAGCTATTGGCAGGCTCTTTCACAAATAATCGTCAGCAATTTACTTCTTCTTTTCTAAAGTGAATTTTATTCAAGTAAAAGCCAGAACAAAACAAAAAAAGGTAGCCTAGGGAAAGAGATATCCTGTAACAACGAGGGATAGGAGGGAGACTCCTTACTCTACCAAAGAGTCAGCTAGGGAATTAGCTGATCTCAGAACATGAGTCCAAGCAAATCAAAGGATTTAATAATATCAATAATTTCATGAAATGCTCTCAAATGGTCAACAATTAACTTCTAGCAACTCAGAATCAGCAAATGCTCAAAAAGCTATGTTGAAGAACAGGAATGGAAGAGTTTTACCTGACTCTCAAAACAAGAAGTCTCACAGAGCCAAAATTAATATGGTAGAGTCCAACAGGAGCCTCACAAAAGGAGTCTCACATAAGGGTTTCAATTTAAAGGTGTTTTAGTTATGTTAGTTTTCTATTGTTCAATTGTTCTAGTATTTATTTTTTGGTCTTTAACTTTGGGTGTAAGGGGGACATTGGTAGTTTAATTGTAATCTGATTCTACTTATTTCTTCTATTATAAATAGAAACTCAATGTACTTAGTTATAATCAAGTCAATGAATTATTCTTCTTTTCCATAAATTTAACATGATATGAAAGCAGGTTATATGAGTTGACTCGATCAACCCACAGAGACAATGGAGTGTTATTAGGTTTGATTTCAAGTTTTTAACTTTCATTCTTTAATATTTGATCAGTTAAAGTTTTCAGTTTTTTTGTGTCCGTTTATTTTTTATCCTCATTTTAGTCGGCCAATGTATGACCATCTTCAAGTTGCTTATCAGCAAAGATTAGACACTACTCCTCTGTGAGAGAAGCCTTTATGAAGGTCTCCTAGTTTTCCCTCTTCATAGCTCTTTCCTCCCAAATCTAGCATTGAAGATTGTCAGTGAGATAACCAAAGATGTCATGGTAGTCAAAATCAGGTTTTGAAGTCTTCTGGCTATTTAGATTATCTTTCTCATTATGATTACCACCTTCTTCCGTTCCACTACATTCATTGAATCCACATGCAATCTCATCATCTCCAATCAACATCACTTCTTCGGGATCATCGTCAACTTTAAACGGTTCGGAATTCTGTCTTGATTCTTTGTCCTCTCCTTTTGGCTTGGCATAGATCTCAATGAAGAAATTTGTGTCGTCATCTTCAATCAGGTGACTTACAGAGCCAGCCAAGTCTATGTCCACGATCATAGCTCCATTAAATTCCATCTGACCCGTATCAATTTCCTTGCCTTCCATGGAGTCTTATTATCAGTTTCCGAATCTAAGTATTTCTGGTTCGAGCAATGTTTCTAGATTGTATCAGGAGTATAAGTGTGATCCTTGGTGTCGGTCTAACTCCTAATCCTAATAGGAGTCCGATTCCTGGTGCTTCTCCATGAAAGTTCTAACCTCCCTAGGGTCGAGATTTGTCTGCCCTATCAAGATCGACTTCCAGAATGTAAATCCAAGGCACTGCATTGGCATTCCATTACCTAATCAAGATCTGCTTTATACAGCACGAGAAGACCCCGTGTGCGGCTTGTGTGTATCTTCAGGAACTCAGAACAACTCTCCATGATCAACCCACTCCTTCCTCTCACTGAAACCCACTATGATATTTTCCAGTTGCGGCTGCAAATCGACACCTATGTAACAAGAGAAGGATCCAACTATGAGAACAACAAGTAAAACAGCTCCAACGAACCTTGTGGTTCAGGCCTAAACCATCTCATGCCCCAATCTCAGCTATTGTGGTTCCCAATGGTAAGACCTGGCTTACTGCAATCATCTCCAGCTCCTTTGTGACGTTCCTAATATTGCTAGGGATCACCACACGTTGATGCTACCAACAAGATAACCTTTGTCACCCACCTCATGCTACAAAGAAAGATGGGTATAAGATATGACAACAAGCACTTGTTTTTATTGTTCTAGATAATGATGTTGTATTCAAAGGTGCTATCTTCTAGACTTTGTCGGACCGAAAAAGATTTGTACTTCAGCTTTCTCAGCAGATTAATCACATCAAGGTTTTTTTATTATTGTAAGTCTACATTAGCAAAGGTTCTTGCCAAGGAGCAACCTGAAGAATCTTATCCTGCACATTGACACGGAGAAAAATGGTGTTTGAGCTATGTTCAATTACTTTTCGAGTGAAGTTGTGGAAGCAAGACATAGGAGGTTAAGGAGCTGGTCAATCTAGATGAGGCAAAAGGTTTGATGATCGTCCTGAAGTACATGGAAGATGGAGACTTGCATACATGGGCCCTACCTGATATAAAAGCATTCAATATTGGACACAAAGAAGAGTGACTAACTTGTAAAGATAGTATTGTGCTGAGATGGAGCAATCCCGACTGCTACAAGTGTCTTATCGTTTTTAATTCAAAAGTCCTAGAGTTGAGTCTGAGACTTCAATACATGGTGGGCTCTGAGTATGGCCTCGATATAGGCTCCTTCTCTAGTATGTTATGTTATTATTAATAAAATTATATTTTAGCATGAGGGAGATCGCACGAGGCAATTTGGTTTGGGGACTCTTCTCTAGTGTTGGTTTGCTTGTATACATCAGTTTCATATCTTACACATTGTCAACTCTAAAAGATTTTTGTCACTCCCTAGAAATTCCTTTAAGGTGATACTTGGTCCAACTAGTTTGTTAAATTATTTCAGTTCTACCTTTACAGTCCTCTTCTTATTATCGTGGTGATTATTTTCTCTTCATTTCATCCCCCCCATATCCCTTTTACTCGGTTACCTTTTTCCTACCATCCTTTCTTTTTTTACTCTCATTTACCCTTTTGTTTTTAAGTCCATTGAGACTTTTTTATTGGTATCCTTAAGTAGGTTTTTATCGCTATCATTTGAATGACAAACATTACCCCTTTTAGAGATTATTATCACTATTTCGATTCTTTTTTATCACTCATATTTTTTTTTACTTTTTTAGAGTTTGTGTCTGGTTGAGTACTTATCCTTGGGACGCCTTAATAGAGGAGATAATTAGTACAGTTATATTTTTGTTTCAAGTTGGGATCACTACCATTACCTCCTAGCTTGAGGGGGAGAATAGAATGTGAAGTGTGAAGGATTCTACAAGCTAAATCAAACGTGGTCACTTTCATTACTCTATTGATTTGATTTTCTTTACTTATAAAAATTTAATTTGGAAGTTGAGTGTTACGATGGTTGAGCCTCCTTCTAATTTATTTTCTTTGTGTGTAAGAAATTTGTTTGAAAATTGAGTGTGACAATTATAGCCCCTCCTTCTAGATTTGAAGTATAGGTGTTGCTATCATTTGAGAAGAAGAAGTATAATTTTCCATGAAGAGTTCTACATGTTGTGGTAATCAAATTTTATATGACCAGAATATGAGAGTCAGGGGGAGTACAACATGAAGAATTTTTTCTTAAAGACCAACAATTTTTTTCATCACAAGCTAAAGTTATGAACTCCAGCTTGAGGGAGAGTATTTTTTTAAATGGATGAAAGAATCTTACATGACTTGTACAATAAAAAGTCTCATAGAACCAAAATTAATATAGTGGAATCTTACAAGAGTCTCACATAAGAATCTTATTTTAAAGGTATTTTAATTATGTTAATTTTTTTTATATTGAATTATTTTAGGACTTATCTTTTAGTATTTAACTTTAGGTGTAAACTGGGATCGGGGTAGTTTAATTGTAATTTAGTTCTACTTGTTTACTCTACTGAAAATAGAGGTTCATTGTACTCACTTATAATCAAGTCACTTAGTTATTGCTCTTTTCTAGAAATTCAACAAAGTTCCTCTTTAATAACCAAACCAGAGCAACCTTGGTAGATAGAAGAAGTAGTTACAGTAAAATGCTTAACAATCTCCACCTCTTCGATAAAAACAACTTGCGATTAAAAGATTGAAAACTATAACTACCAGCTGTCAACAATTAGCCCACCGAAAAGGTTACATTGCTTATGTCTATTTTACAGTTCAGCACTTAAATAGAACTCGGAGATGGATAGAATTCTAGGATGGTATGAGACATAATAAGTCAACATGTAGCAACTGCATAACTAGAAACAAGGAAAAATAATATATAACAAGCAGAACAAGTTAAAAAATATGAAGGACAAATTTGCCAGTGCCATCAACTGCATTATCATAAAAATCTGCTGTGCTAAACACTCGGGATGGCCTCTAGAACTAATGTGTACTTAAATGTCGCCAACAAAATAAAACTCTTGGCTATTCAGCAAGACCTTTTATATGAATTTGTGCAAAAAAAATGCGCTCGAACTAATGTATAAATTTTCCTAATTCAATCTCCGACTCCTGTTTGAAAGGAACGCAAACACATCACTCTTTCCCTGAATGTGAAATCCGAACATCGCCCTAAAGACCCGCACGAAATCATAATAAACAAGTGAAACAGAAAAGCGCCTCGCCAATCTCCAGCTCCCATGGCGATGAAAAACTTAAATGACAAGCGACAATCCTCCTATCTCTGAAAAATATAAAGTATCTCTCCTGAGGGAGAGGCAGCCAGGCAGGGACAGTAGAGTGAAATAAATAAGAGAAAATCGACTAAGCAGCTTCGATTGTAGGTTCCACTGACCTGTTAAGGAAGGAGAAATTCGAGCATCTAAACCGACCAAATGTTTTGCCGGGAAACGCTAGGAAGACCGAACGGGAGAAAGTGGAGGGAAACCGATGTGATTTTTATAGTTAGCATTTGGTAGACAGAGCCACAAGAGAGTCTACGGTGAGTCGTCACTCGATCCGGCGAGTCTGGCCCATAGGCCGATAGCCGAAAACAATTAACAGTGAAAAGGCCAAAACACTGAATTTGACTATGATGTGTACACAATTTTCCCTGACCAGAAATTTTCAGCAATTTGTTAAAGTCTAGGTAATTTTTATTTATCATTTAATATAAAAATTAAGAGAATTCATTAGGGTTTATCATCTAAATATAACAATTAATGATAAAAATAGTACGTGTTATGTTTATTTTAGTCTTAATAATTTAATTTAAATAATTTACCAAACAACCGTTACCCGTCGTAGTAAATAGGGACACACAAAAACACAACCAACAAATAACAAAATACCATGTGGTGGATATTTATAACACTAAAATCTTCTCACCACAAGGCAAGAGCATTTCATAGCACTTCAAACATATTCAACAATATTCTAAAATATTTCAAAATTAATCGAACTAATTTCATTGCAAATGACTAGAACAATGCAAAAACAAACTCATGAAATCCAAATTCACCGAACACCCCTCGTAGAGCCCCATATGACTTCGCAGTCATTACGAACCGTACATCGTCATTGATGGAGGTCAGGTTTCGTTGGCTAATGGACGCCCATGTAGGCGACTCAGCTTTGTTTGAACTGGACCATGTGGTGGATATTTATAACTCCAAAATCTCCTTACCACATGGCAAAAACATTCCACAACACTTCAAACATATTCAACAACATTCTTAAATATTTTAAAATTAATCGAACTAATTTCATGTAAATTACTAGAACAATGCAAAAACAAACTCTAGTCCCAAACCCTAAACGCTACTTAAAACCCCTAAAAGTCACAAACCCTAGACCTTAAAACCCCTAAAAGCCCCAAACACTATCACCCCAAAAACCGAGAATCCTATTTAAAAAAAAAAAAAACATAAACCCTAATTCCAAACTTAAAGACTAAACCCTAGACATTAAAACCCTAAAAGTCCCAAACCCCAACCCTAATCCCGAAATTAAATCCTATCAAGACAAAATTGAACCCTAAATCCCATAAACCCTAACCCTAAATCCCACAATTAGGCCACAATCAAGATAAATTACGCACAACAATTAAAATTAAATCAAATACAACACTAAATTAGATGAAAAAAAATTAGGGTTTCGGCTTACCTTTTAAATTTGGGAAAAACCACCGCCTAATGGGGAAATCTAAGCCCAATCGAAGAAATCGATGCCTAACTGTCGAAAATAAAAGGAAACCGAAGGAAATCAAGGGAGGAGGAAAGAGAAGAACGAGAACGAGAAGGGAGAGAGAGGCCGAGAGTGAGAAGAGAGAGGGAGGCCGAGAGAGAAACGGAGAGGAGATGCGTAGAAGATAAGAAGAAGATGGGGCGGAAAAAAAATCAAGTGATGACGAAAGAAAACTAAGAGCGAAAACGAGAGATGACGAGAGAAAGCAGAAGGAGCAGAGAGAGTGAAGACAAGAGGAAGAAGATGGGGCAAAAAAAATCGTCGGGAGACGAATGGGGGGGGGGGGAAGAAGCAACGCTCGTGCGTGGAATCGCGAAAAAGGTAGGAATCAACTTTCCTCCGTTGTTGCCTGATCAAATGAAATGGTGTAATCTCACTTCAATTCAAGTCTTTCTACATTATAACGCAATTTTTTATGGGGGAGAATTCATTCCACTTCATTGTAGACTAACCTCCATAGTGACATTGGAAAATCATTTGTCTTTTATTAAACAGAACTAGAGAGTTGATACTAATATTATGAGGTACGGATCAATTCGTTGAATCGGATCATCACGACCAAGACAAGAAAATGAGATTGATTGAGTTGATTTAACTGATTCAATTGATGAACCAGTTGAATCATCATTTCCACAGGAAAAGATTTAAAGCAAAACATGGGAGGGAGGTGGTCAGTCCCCTTTCTTCTTTTTCAGCGCTAATAAAGTCCCCTTTCTTCTCTTTCAGCGCTAATAAAGGTTGCCTTCCCTGTGTCCTCGCTGTTGCAAGGAAAATAATATTAACAAATAACTCTCCCTGCTTACCTGCGTCCGTTCCTATCCTACAAGGACTTCGCACTTCCGGCCATGGAAGATAAAACAGGAAAGAGAGGCAATCCATCGTTTAGATCATTTCTTGTAACACGATATGTTCACATCATATTAGACCCACGTGAAATTACCCAGAAGAAAACAATCAAACATTGGTTTAGCAAACCAAGTTTAGGCTAAAATATGCCAGAGTTTCGGTGTCAGTTATCGTCGTCGTCCAGTCTAAGAAGCTCTCTGCACCCCAAAGTAGACAAGAATATTTAACAACAAAAAAAACTCTCTGCGTTCTGCAACTCATGAAAAGATCCACACAACCTAGAAAAAACATAAAAGAATTACAGGAGACGGATTGTCCTTTTTCTTCCTCCAATCAAAAGTGGTTCGAGTAGAAGAGTAAAACAATCCACGTCAATAGTAGGAAAACACGGCACGTAAATCTATCGAGAGGAGTGGAAGATGAACTGCCCAACACAGCAGAATCGACGGGCAGCGGCATTTCGTCTCCAATTAGGCTGCACGACGAAGCATCGCCGCCGATCACCATAAAAGCTCTCAAGATCGCAGTCACCGGATGCATGTAGGCGGTCCTGTTCTTGGCGAGCAGCCACGTTAGGCCCATCAGTTGGCAATCTTTGTTTCTGATTTTGCTCTTCCTCTCCGACGCCAAGCGGCTGCTATTCGCTCCCTTCTGCTCGTTCAGCTGCCAAAAAGATTGGGAAATATGTCAATCCGTGACTAATGACGTAGCGGAGAAGAGCATTAGAACCTCATCGTGACTAAAAAAGGCATAAAGCTAATCGCGTTGACGGGAATAATCGAGGGCAAAACAGTCATTTGGTTACTGAAAACTCAAATTTGGTACAAAGCGGGACAGCTGCCAGGACAAATGACAGTTTCGCCACCAGTCACGAACAAAATGCCAAATCGCCTCCCGGTATTCTCAACGCCGAAATTGGAGGCTAGTTTAGTAAAATTCATTTTGAGGAATTATTACAAGAAACAGAAGGTAGTGATAAAGCTTGGCCACAATTATGCCCTCAGTACTACACAGAAACGAACAAAGGGCGGGAAGGATAGGAAGAGACGTTGCTGGATGAGAGAACCAAGTAGACTAACCTGACGGAGGCTGATCAAGCACTTACTACAGGCGGCCCGGCTGGACCCTGCATTGCAATCCTTCTCCAGCTTCTTCACCCGTACGTCGCCGGCCAGTTTCCCGTCCCCTGAGACAGCGAACGCCTCCGGGCAGCTCAACACTTGCAATCTGATCCCGCAGTAGCAGTAAACGAGATCGCACGTGCCGTTAGGTCTGGCCAAATTGACGCCCTTGGCCCGCATCGCCTTCCCCAACTGGTCGACGCACGTCTCCGAGTCATCGGGCAGCGCCGGCAGCGCGTCGTACGGGTGACCGGTGCCGGAACGGGGATGGAGGGCCGTGCGTGCGTAGGCGGCGTAGAGCCAGGCAGCTAGAGTGGGGCAGCAGCGGGGGCGGGAGAGGGGGCGATGAACGCCGCAGGCGCGAGTGACGGAGGAGAATAGAGAGTCGGGCAGGTCGAGCGGACAGGAGGAGACATCAGATTGTTCGGGGAAGGCCGGGATTGTGGAGGGTGGCGAGGAAGGGAAAAAGGGCTGGATGAATGCTGGATCCGGGAGGTCTTCCGGCAGAGCGAGGATCAAGATGGGGCGGAGAGAAAGAGCAAAGAAGAAGAAACGGCGGAGGAAGAGAGGGAAACTGAGCATTTTCTTTTACCTTGCTTGCGAGGAGGGTTTCTTCTTGTTTCTTCGCCTGCGCTCGAAGGTGTGCGAAGCACTACTTGGCTATTACGTTTTTAGTAAAGGATGGGGGAGAAGATCGAGGAAAGTGGGCAAAATAAAGAGCGATTCAGAAGACGAGAGCTTAGAGAAAGAAAAAGAGAGACAAAGAGATGGGAGGGAATGGCTTAAAATTCCAGATTTTCTACATATACGATGAGGGAATGATTGAATCGAAGCGCTTACGTTTACAGTTTCACGTAGAACAAGTAAATATAAACTTTTTATTCATATATTTCTCTATAATTTTTATTGATTTGGTACGACTCTTCAGTATAATAGTCTAAAGTCACGGATTCGTTTCTGTCCGATTTATTGTCTGCTGCTGGCCTGCTCCTTCCCATGAAACGAATAATTCTACTGGCGCTCCTTCTTAAATCCGTCTGCCTGGAGACGAAGTCGACGTTTCCTAGCTGATCAAACTTTTGTTCCCCAGAGAATTCATCTGATGGCGCTGTATATGGCGAAACGGCTGAAAATAAAAGCAAAAAAACCGTAGCAAAATATAATTCCTCAATTGTCTCCATCTTTTTGCAGGCGCTGTCAGCTTATTTAATTTTCATATTTTTGTATTGAAGAGACGTCTCATAGACGAAGAAGGGTTTCATGAACCCTTACTTGAGACTACCCCTTGGTATTGGACTCAAGAATCTATCATATATTGTTTATTTAAAACTGAAGTTCCCCATGGGGGTAGACCTCCATTACCAAATCTACAGAAGCGTCTCTGTGAAACGGCACGGAAAAGTGGAACGGGAGAGGCGTCCGACGATAGTTTAGAACACGACTGAATTAAAGAAAATATACCATAAAAAAACTCAAGATTCTTAGGCTTTTGTAAAGATTGGTGGTCGGGCTTTTGGGATCGTAAACTCCGAGGAAGTGCAGCTTGAGCGTAGATCTAAGCCGGGTAGATTTGCAATGGGGGGGGGGGGGGGGTTAGTGCACATGACTCAGGATATGATCTTCATGCGCATTACGCGGTCATGTTGTCGTTAGGGAGCGCCCAAATTTATGTCATGTACATGAATATACATGAATCAAAAGTTCATGTCTCAAAAGTAACGGGCGGAAGTTCCGCCCGATTTTGAGAATCATCTATATGACTCTCGCGCGGGGCTATCTCTCGGGGCTCTCTCTGCCGCACACCCTCTCTGCCATTGCATTCCCGCAACCCTCTCTCTTTCTCTGCTCCCTCTCTCGTCTCCTTGCCCGCAGCCCTCTCCCGTAGCCCTCTCTCGTCTCCGTTCCTGCAGCCCTCTCTCGTCTCCGTTCCCGCAACCCTCTCTCGTCTCCGTTCCCGCAACCCTCTCTCATTCTCTGCTCCCTCTCTCATTTCAGCAATCCTCTCTCATTCCCGCAGAGCACGGGAGGTCGAGCATTTACAGAGCTTCTCGGCCTCCCTCTCTTCTCCCTCTCGGCGTACCGTCGGAGCGCCTCCTCTGTCGGCATTGCCTGTCGCTGTCGCCGGTCGTTGCCTTTGCCTAGCCGTCCCCGTCGCCATTGCCCCGCTGGCTCGCTGCTGAGGAAGACGAAGATGTTTAATTTTTCCTAAGTTAGGAAAAATTAAACTATCTTCATAAAAATTATTAATTTATAATTTTTATTTATAAAATAATTATTTTTATTTTACAATTACTATATTAAAATAGTGATTTAATAGTTATAATTAAAATATTGTTAAAATAAATATTTGATAAATTATTTTGGCATAATTATCCGATTGTTATAGTTAATTAAACCAATGGTTTTAAATTTTGTGATAATATATTATTAATTAATAATACATAAAATATATTATGTACAAATATATAGTGTGTTAAAGTTATGATTAGATCAATTTTTTCTCTTAAATTATTCATTTTTAGGTTAAAATATATCATATGTTATTAATAAATTAATAACTTAATGTATTACTTCTTTTTTATTTATAATGTTATTTATTTATTATTTGTAATTAATCATATACGTATTTCATTGGCTCATGTAATTACCATATTAATGTACAATAAAATATCTAATTCAATTAATAATATATATTAGTATATTTAATTATACATTCAATAACTTATTCGTGTAGTAATAATGGTTGTTTTACCTAATTTGGGGTTTAAAGATTATGTTGTAATTAAGTGCACTGTAAAGGTTTAGAAATTCTCTTGTTTTTTATGTTTTTCTCATGTTGGGGCACTAACACTGGAAACTGTTTTCCAGTGCACATGAAGTCGTCAACACTAACACAAATTCTTACCTGATCTTCATGTACATGATATGACATGATCTTCATGTTGGACATGACTTAATCTTCAAGAATCCACTTTGGGGCACTAACCCCCCCTCGGAGAAAAGTGTTTGTTTGAGCGAAAAAGAATTCTTTTGCGGATTCTTTTAAAAACAGAAGACCTTTTATAAGTCTCACTGTGGGGGGGTTAGTGCACATGACTTAGGACATGATCTTCATACGTATTATACAGTTCATGTCCTGATGTCGTTAGGGAGCGCCGAAATTCATGTCATGTACATGAACATACATGATTCAAGAGTTCATGTCTCAAGAGTAAAGGGCGGAAAGTGCTTTTTCGCCCGATTTTGAGAATCATTTACATGACTCTTGCGCGGGGTCTCTCTGGCTCAGACCGTTCCCGCACCTCGCTCTTGTTCCCGCAACCCCGCTGTCGTCTCCCTGAAGCCTGAGCTCTCTGCTCCCTCTCTCGTCTCCGCCGTCCCTCTCCGGTCTCCCTCTCTACTGCTTCCATCTCTCGCTGCAAACGTTCTTCCGGCGTCCTTCTCTTTCTTGGACTCGCTCTCCCTCTGAACCTCCCACTCGCTTCTCCCTCTCTCTCTTATCTCTCTGTCTCTTCTCCCTCTCTTCTCCCTTTCGACATCTCACTCCCTTCTCCCTCACGCTATCATTTTTTCTCCCAAAAGACCTTCCAATTTCTTACAATTTTCCCTGTTTCAGTTTTGTTTTTCTTCGATTTTGACATTTGGACTTCTCGGCCTCCCTCTCTTCTCCCTCTCTGCGTATCATCGGAGCGCCACAGTCGCCGTCGCCCGCTAGCTCGCCCCTAACAAAAACGACGACCCTGAGGAAGACGACGATAGTTTAAAACTATCATCATTAATTTATAAAATAATTATTTTTATTTATTTAATACATTTATTTTATAATTACTATATTAAAAATAGTGATTTAATAGTCATAATTAAAATATTTTTAAAATAAATATTTGATAAATTATCTTGGCATAATTATCCAATTGCTATAGTTAAATTAAACCAATGGTTTTAAATTTTGTGATAATATATTATTAATTAATAATACATAAAATATATTATGTACAAATATATAGTGTATTAAATTTATGATTAGATCAATTTTTTCTCTTAAATTATTCATTTTTAGGTTAAAGTATATCATATGTTATTAATAACTCCACGTATTACTTTCATTTTTTTATTTATAACGTTATTAATAACTCCATGTTATTTGTTTATTATTTGTAATTAATCATGTGCATATTTCATTGGCTCATGTAATTACCATATTAATGCATAATAATATATCTAATTCAATTAATAAATATATTAATATATTTAATTATACATTAAATAATTTATTCATGTAGTAATAATGGTTGTTTTACCTAATTTGGGGTTTAAAGATTATATTGTAATTAAGTGTATTGTAAAGGTTTAGAGATTTTCTTGTTTTTTATGTTTTTCTCATGTTGGGGCACTAACACTGGAAACTGTTTTCCAGTACACATGAAGTCGTCAACACTAACCCCCCAAATGCGAAGATGATCTTCATATACATGACTGACATGATCTTCATATTGGACATGAACTTGATCTTCAAGAATCCATTTGGGGCACTAACCCCCTGTGCGCTATTTCGATGTCGTTTCATGGCTCTAGACGCATTTCTCTGGTTAAAAAATAAAATTAACAAATTTAGTTAATTTATTTTAAATTTTAAGATATTTGGTTTCAACTGTAAGGTCATTTATGTCATTTCATATTGTGTCGTCAGACTATATATATGTGTGGCTAGACGCTCCTATTCGTCTTAGGGTTTAATGGTGCTTCGGGATCGAGGATCTCGAGTAGTTGAGCTTGAGCGGCGTCGTCCGGTTAGTCTTCTTCTTCCTCCGTCCTTTTTCTGTTTTCCAAGTGATGTAACAGTGTCGATGACATTTCTACAAGCTTAGGTTTCTTGTTGTCTCAGTTCGATTTGGTTCCGTCGACCACGTGTTACCTTTGGTACTCGAAACGTCTTTTCGCTTTGATGGAAGGGGCTGAGTTGATTGCAATGGGGAGAGCTGCGTATAAGCATATTAGCTCTGAAGAACTTGCAGGTTTTCTGCAGGGCGCCCGGTCTATTTAGCCCCAAAGTAAACGGAAAAAATGGTTTCATAGTACGGATTTGCGATTAGGGTTTCGGAGCGAATCGGGAGATTTTTTAATCTTTCCAGTTTGATCCATTTTCCCACTTTCTCAGCATTTCCGCCTCCAAAAACCATTACATTTTCTCTTCTAAATAGATACTATAAACACCTTTTGGTTTTTGAATGAAATGATCGCGCCAAAAAATTAATGTTTCATCTTCTTGATCTCGGTACAGCAGCGAGTGAACCCGTCCACCATTTTCTTTAACCAGGTGACTTTGGATTTGGATTACGCTGAGCTTTGATCCCAGTTGCTGGAGACGATTTGGGCATTAACTCGTCGGTTTTATGTGGCTGGACGGACTGAACCTTTGAAATAGGCTTATTTTAAAAACAAATTTTGTATTTAAAAAATCAAATGTACTACTCCAAGTTATTAAAATATAAGACAAAAATAAAAATTGTTATGTTAATTAAGTATAATCATGAAGGTTATTAATAAAATAAAGGCGACATAAAATTAGACAATAGCAAAAAAGATAAAAATTATATAAAATAAAAAATTTGCCCTCTCCCATCTTATAATATTGTCTTAATTAGAACTTCATGTTTGATAAGATACTGCAGTTATGGCATTATGGAACGAAATACAATGTTAAAATAGAAAAGAAATTAAGCTATACACTAGTAATCACGGGTAAACTCAAAAATGTTGGACACGTACTCACCCACTGTTATCACTATGGATACTGCGGAATACGTTGCAAAAACATTTTTCAGTGAACAGACGCCTGAAGCGTAATTTTTGTTGAGCTGACTCGTCTCAGCTTGGAAACAACGCTGTAACAAAATACCAAAGTCTGGACTCGGCCCTTTTCCGAATGCAGACTTCGTAGGCGTCACGAGCTAAATCCTAGGCGACTCAGGGTACCCGAGTTCGGATCACGGATCATCTAGTACCAACCAAGGGTTCAGTAAACACTGGAGAAGGGAGGTGGGGAAACGGACGGTACGTTCTCCGTTCGCCACCTCGTTTTTGGTCTTTACAAAAAAATCGACCTTTGGCCCTTGCGGAGAAGAAACTGGAGATATATATAACCAGACTTTCCTCTAGCCCGAAGGAAAAAATCCATCCTCCGTCTGAAGGATCCGCGTCTGTTTTTCTCCCTTGCAGAGAAGATCAAACTTCCTCAGTGGTCCAGTTGTTTCTCTTCTGCTCGCTGAGAAACAGACCTTCCCAACGGGTCCCTCCGTAAGTTCTAAGGTCTCTACTTGCCCACGCATTTCTTTCCCTAATTTATATTTTGGAAGCAGAAAAAAACTGACGTTCCTCCCGCTTTTCACATCTAATCATCTCACATTTGTTCAGCCCCTCCCTAGAATATGTAGTCTCATTACATTTTCCACTACAAACGGGAAAAAAGAGAGCCTCTAGCTTTCGTAGAAGAAACGGAAGGTCGAAATAGAAGTCTCCCCGCCCTTGCGAGATATCTTCGAAGCTCTTTAGTCTTCCCGTCATTTTTTTCACAGCAGACATAGAGAGCCCTCCAGAGATCTCTTTTGCTGGCACACAAGTCTTTCCCCCCGGATTACCGAGAAAAAGCTGAAATTTCACTTGTAAGTTGTATATTCTGCGTAAGATCTGCATAACTTCTCTTTTTTGCCACAGTGATTTTGTTTTCTGTTCGCTTTAGAAGCAACTTGAATTTAGGGTAAAACTTGAACATAGGTAATTTACTTCTATGACATGAAGAACTTAATTCTTCTGTGTTCGTAAAATTGGCTGACGAGAATCAACTTGTTTCATAAGTATATCAACGTGTGTTGAATGGTCTTATAGTATTATGGAGAGCCTATAACTTAAACTTCTCTTTCAATTTATTCACAAGCAGTAAGACAGCTAGTTAACATTCCAAAACTCAGCTTTTACCTAGTTGACGGACCTGGTTTGAGACTCACAATTTGCGTTTAGTTGCGGAGGACTTGCTTGTAGTTCTGTCATATTTGCGTCTATGAGAGGGTAGCCACACAATTTGCGGGAAGAAATTTTTTGTCAAACTGGTCACATTTGTTCCAGTCTTCCTCTTTTGCAGCTAATTAGGGGATTCTGTTTATATTGTCAGTCTTATCATTTATTTTATTTGAAGCGATGCCTTCTGCTGTAGGCAGGTTTTTTCATCTAAAGGAATTTACTGGTGCAACCATACATCTTTTGTCAAAGTATTAATTCTTCTATCTTCACATAGCCAACAAATGGCGATGGGGCCTGTCTTGAATGTTGTAAGATAGGAATTTACTTATAAATGATCACAACAACCTATGTCACCCACTCAATTTGTTTATATCATTCTTGCACCAATTTTTTTTTTTTTTTTTTTCAATTCAGTCCTACTAACATCCAATGAGATTAAAAAAGAGATATGACAGATCGAAGATATGGCTTGTTTCTCTTTAACCCAATTAGGTCAGGCTGTGTGTGTGGTTAAACCAAAATAGAGTGCTATGTATTTTTTATAATGCTAAACATATGCAATAGTTGTAGCTTGGCTTTCTGGTTAGTTTTGCTGAGGTTAAGTTAGCTCTTCGAGGCCTGCCACCAGAAATTGAGTTTTTGGTTTTGTATATAATTAGCCTAATAGAAGATAGTTGAGCTGACTCTTCTCAACTTGGGAAAATGTAATAAAATATCAAACCTATCGTAGTCGGGTATCGGGCCCTTTGCTGAATGCAGAATTGTAGGCATCATGAGCAAAATCCTGCTCAGTGAGTCGAGTACTTTTCTGTAAATTTATCAGTTGTAGAAAAGTATCTCGACTTCTCTTCCAGGGTACCCCTTCCATCCTGCAGGACACTTCCCTCCAGTGTCCTTTACGAAAGCGGGCGGGTGATCCATCTTCTCTCCCTTATGTGAGCGAAGTTCCAACTAGCAATTTACATCATTGTTAATCAATGTGGCCAGTAGTCCTTTAAGGTATGCTCTCATTCCTCTTCTTTCGGTGCTTGAATTTTCTGATTTTGGCAGCCATCTTCGTGTCTCAATGGGCAAGAAGTAGTTGTTCGTTTTTACCATTAAAAAAATGCTAAGAGTTCCTTGGAAGACTTTTCTTTGCTAAACATTTTTATTGCTTCTATTGCATCACACTAGGTTCAAAGCTAGTTGCATTTTTTTTTTCTCTATTCTTAATTTGAGTAGGGTTTATTTACAGTCGTTGATCTATTTCTAATTCTGTGTATTGGAAAATTGCTGTTATACTCTGTAATTTTAGTTGTTCATGCGCTGTTCTGTGGATCTTTTTTTTTTTATTTTGCCTTTTGTTACTACATATCCTTTCATATAAATGATTGATTAGATTGAATTGGTCTAAGATGGCTACATAGAAGCATTATTATACATTCATTCATGTTGATTTGTATTTGCTTATCTTCTCTTCATACATTCAGTCGTTGGTGATTTTAAATTATTTATTCACATTGTCTAATTTCCTGCTTGTGAATGGCCTTTTTACCGCATAATTGAAAATATTCATTTCTAATTCCTTTGCAGTCTTTAAGGAATTCTGTGTTGAGCTGATGACTTTTTTTTGTAAAAAAAATTCTTGCTTCTCAATTATTTAAAATTATTGATTCTTCAGGAATGGACGTGAGTTAAAAAGATGACTCTTAACGATCAATGGAAAGCTATTTTAAAGATTCAGAAGTTCAGAAGAATTGTGTCCTACACTGGCTTCTACTGTTTCGTTTCTGCTTTGACTTTTGTATACACAAACAATACGTAAGTGCCCCTTTTCTCTTCTTCTGTTTACTCTGGTCTTATTGTTGGGAATTATATTTGATCAACATTTTACTAGGTGGATTTTTCCTGCGATGAATGCCAATTGTTTTTTTTGTTGAAGCACAAATCTGCATCTACTATTCTTCTAATATGTCTGGTTCCCTTCTAATTTTTGGTTCTTTCAGGACTAGAGCTGGGATGTCTCGAGCTGATCAGTTTTATGCATCCTACCCTGCTGGCATTGAGCTGCTCACTGACACAGCGAAGGTTTGAAGAGCTTGAACTTTGTTATTCTTTACTTCAATAATGTTACCTTCTGCTGATTTGATTTTATTCAGAACTGATGTTAAATTTCCAATTTTCTTTCTGTAGTTATATAAATCTGCCCTTGCCAATTGCTTTGAGGAAGAGGACTGGGGACCTATTGAGTTCTCAATTATGGCAAAACACTTTGAGCGTCAAGGAAAGCCACCATATGCTTATCATTCTGTAAGTGTGGTGCTTCTGATCTTTGTTTTACTGAACTTAGAATTAAATGAAACAATTCTCAACTTATTAGAAGCGAATACGGTGGTATCTTTCACATCTTAGGAGCTTAAAGAACATTGAATGTCTCTCATGGCTGATGTTTGAAATCTAAATATTATAGCCTCCATATAATGAAAAATGAGTAGCGACTTCTTGATTTATACCTGTTTCCTAATTGAATATGTTTGGAGCTCATCTTATAACTTTGGTCATATAGCTTACTTGTGAAAGCCCTGTAAGCTTGAGCTCTGGATTTCTATGACTAGTGTCATAGGAAATCCATATGCCAACCCAATTAGCAATGGACATATCTGCATCATGTGTCCATTTTGTGATTGCAAATGTGGATGGAAATGGCCATTGTCTCTCCTTCATGAAAAGGGTCGTCGATCACTCTCTTTCTCTCTTTCTCTTTCTGGATAGGCTGCAGGTCCCGCCATGGTAGAGTGAAAGGGGATGGGGGAGATCTGCCTCCTATAATCACATGAGGTATATTTGAGTGGAGATGTGTCCCTTGTTAGTTGGTTGATATATAGGTTTCCTGTGACATCATACGACATTTGAAGTCCTAAGCTTATGCCATATCTTGTATTGAAGCATTAGGAAATTTGAATTTGTAGCTCTCTTTGTAGCTGTCTGTTTCCTCTGTTGCTTTCTGATTTGAGTACTGAAAACAGTTTCTGACAGAGATTCAAAATCCTGGTCTAAAACCTATTGAACGACTGAATTGAAAGCCTCAGACTGGGGTCAAACATGTGCTACAGTTACTTTCCTTTCTTAAGCAGCTACTCTTGGAATGTGGTGAGAAAGGTGTAATCTAACGTACTAATTCCAAGCAGAAAAAATTGGAGGTCTTGTTCCCTCCTGCAAGGGAAACTATTGAGCCCCACTTCAACTCTCCATGCCCTTACTGCCATTCTCTCGGATGCCTACAAGCCTTAAGAGAGGAGAGGCTTTCAAGTTGAGCATCTTTTTTCTGGACATTGGTTACGTGAAAGTTTAATTACCTATTAAAAAAAAAGTAGAATTCACTAAGTATAGCTCATGATAGCTTCATATCGAGTAAATTAAAGGATTCTCTTTTCAATAAGTTAGAGAACATCCCATTTTCAGCAGAAAAAGAAAAGTTATTAGAACCTCTGCTACAGTGATGATGAAATTCGTGTCACTTATTTCTGTAATTATATGCACAAAGAGTGCTGTATAACTTAGGTTCCATAGAAGCATTTCTAGGGGCATCGCGTCTTCCTGTCACTGTTAGTTGCTGGCATAAGCAGTAATGTATTCTTGAACTGCAGCTGATCTAGCAACAAAATTGTCTGAACTGGAAATACCTCAGAACTGCTGATCATTATTTTTTATTCTGTCAGCCAATGCTTTTTGTTAGTGTACTTGATGTCTGCTTGGTTTTCTAATGAAGTGGTTCAGTTCTTCAATTGCTTGTAGCTGAAACATCCATAGGATTGGAAAGAATGTTGATACCCTTGGTTTCTCATTGTTGCAGCAATACATGGCTCACCTTCTTTCTTACGGTCAACTTGATGGCAGTGGGTAGTGGACATTAATAGCAGACCCGTGGTGCCACAGTACAAGGGCATCCTGTTGGTACATATTACCAAGTAAACTTTGAGGGTTTGCGGAGGGATGGAACCCATGTACTGAAGTGAAAAAATATGAACGGATACGATGCAAGAGCCACATTACATAGTGGAACCAGTATGCTTTCCGCGGTTAATCACGTAATTGTTTTGACCTTTTACATAATGACAAGCCACTCTTTACCTGCAGAACCCATAGTTTGAGCAGGTGCTTTATATCTCAGTTTATTTCAGGTTAACTGACGTTTAATTGGTCTCGTCCTATAAATTGTTCTCTTAAATAATGATATCCGTCCGACTTACATCTTCATATATTCTTGTTGTAATTATTTAATTTTTCTTTTCCAGCAATATTAGATTTTTGGAGATAATATTAGTTTACGCGAGTCTGATTACACGGGCAATTGAGAAACTTAATTTTTTTTAATTACGTGGACGTGAAAAGTAATTTGATATATTTATCTTCACTGGGAAAGTTGATTTCGTAAATCATGTTTTCATAAAAGAATTCGATGAGTTCAGTCGTAAAGAAACAGACACGGTGAATGAACAGCGAAATCCAGATTCCAGAAGGCTTTAAACTACTACTCGTGGATAATTTAGATTTTCAGTCGCGTGATCCAGGGTAAGAGAAGCCAGGTGGTCTAACTTTGATCCTGAATACTACAATCTTGACTAAAATATAATTAGTTTATATTTAAGATATCATTCATATTAAGCATTATGCTTCGGTGATTAAAACTCGGAACGGACTGGCCGTAAATTGATGTTTAGTGCAGTTTTCTAATTAATTATAAGTTGCTCAAAGATTTTTGCGCAAGTCTAATATAAGCAAATATTTTCTTCTTAGGCTTATATACTAGAAGGTTATCAATCGACCACTCTCTAAAAATTGTCTAAATATCAGGCAGAATTAAACTTACCTCCTACGAGATAATCAAAAGATCCATAAGCAACATTTTAGTATTTTTCAACCTAAAAGTTGGCATATTTTACTTATTGAAAAGCTAAAAAATTGATCAGTAAATGGAACCAAAACTTCGTCTAGTTATAGTTCTAATTAATTTTTAATGAATTTAGATTTGGTATAAGTATATAACATATCTAACATAAAAATTTAGCCCCTATTTGCCCCGTGATTCCGTGGAACCGCACTGATACATTTAAGAAACGAAAAGAAAAGAAAAAAAAAGACAAGAAAAACAGTGGCCATGCCGCTGTGCAGTTCAATAACACGACGGGCCTATGAAATTTTCAGGGAGGAGCTACTCGCGCAACCCAAGCAAAATCGAACATTTCCCCGTCAGTGATACAACGACGGCGTTGGATCCATCTTCACGCTTTCGTGCACCTAAAAGAACCAATATCTATAACAAGAAACAGTTCACGCTAATAAAAGATCATCTTCGTGCAGCCTAAGGTCCTTCTTGACAATCCAAAATTCGACTAAATAGGCCAGTAAGCAGCTGGTAACATTCTCTCCCAGTGATCCAGCAGTCCAAAGTTTTACATTCTCAGGGGAAATTTTTACTTGCCTGAAGGCACGGGTAGATCTCAGAAATCAAATTCGCTGTTAATAACTAAGCCAAAAATGGGCAAATATTCTGTATACGTAACATAAGAACGAGAAACGAGGGCCAATATGAGATTCGTTAGCTTTAAGATGTATTTGATGGAACAAGAATCAAAATATATACACACTACATGGACCTAGGACTTTTTAACTGTTTGTTTTCTTTCAAAGCAAAACATGATGATCTGCATCAAAGAAAAGAAATAATCAGCATATCCTCATATTTTACCAGGACGAAACTAAAAACAAGAAAACCCTATCATACTAGACTTACAATTCATTAGAACACAACAAAACCCACCAGTGCAAAATGGGAAGAAAGACTTATTGTTGCTCGGTTCTAACCCTCTTAGCCATCTCCTGGTTGTATCGCTTCCTTCTTCGTTTTGACAAATGAGTAGAATCAGCAGACTGTCGAGAGCTGCAAACAGTTATTGCATTGCCTCCGTTTAGTAGAAAGTAATGATCAGCCTGAGTTGTGGATGTTGTAGTTTCAGGTTTACAAATCGGTTGTGATGGTCCACTTGATAGGTAATTCAATGGCACCATCTCATTTCCAGCTAAACCCGTCAAAGAATGATGAACCAATTCTTCTTTTGGTTTCAAGTCAGATGTTACTGGGACCAAAGAGAGATGTGCAGAAGGTGAGACATTTGAATGGCTGGCAAGAGATTTATTAGCACAAAAGACCCATACATACCAGTGCTACAGCTCGAACTCCAAGCATTACCTTTATAAATAGCAGCAAAAAGCCTAGACTTGGATTTTATGATTTCTGTTAAGACAGTTCTCGATGATGAAGTACCTACAACAATATCAGTTCCTTGACGAGAAGCATTTGAAATGACAAACCAAAAGGTAGTTCCAATAAAAAATCTGAAACAACTTCATATAGGCAATAGTCCATAAACCTAAAATGTATTGAATGACTGTGCGGGCTGCTTTTTGTTCTGCCTCCTTCTTGTTTTTTCCTGGGTTTCCCACATATGTTTTCCCATCAAACACCAAGGAAGATGTGAAGATTGGAAGTAGGTTCCCTGACTGAGAAGTTGAATATGATGGCTTTGGCAAATTCATCTTAACTGCATATTCATTTAAAATAGACTTGCAAAATACAGTGTCCTGACAATGAAAAACAAACTCAGGTAGCATGTAAACATGAAAAAAGAATAAAGATCCATTCTTCAGCTGTTTAAGTAAATATGAAACAAACAAATGCACACGATTAACATCGATACTCACACTACATCAGATGTGTCCCTAACCTGATCTACTTTGTAAATTCAGCTAATTGTCAAATCCAATCATCGAATTAGCACATTCATCTGAAACCATCATCCCATTTTTGCTTCGTTATAAAATTAAATTTTACTCAAAGTGTACAGTTAGACATTAGGATGACAATCCAAAGCCTAACACCTTAGAAGCTTAAAAGAGAAAACTACGAAGGAGCTCAAATCCTCTAAAAATTTTAGTCAAAAAGCTCCCTCAAGCTATTGGTAATAATTTGTCTTTTCAACCATTCCAATCAACTTCATAAATCAAGATGCTTTGGTAAACATGCATGAAATTCCATTTGAAGTAAACCAGGGAATTTTTTTACAAGGAATGTTAAAGGGAATAAAAAAAATGACAAGAACTCCCTTGGTTAAAAATCTAAAGTCTAAAAATTATGAAAAGATCGTATTATTTTATTTAAGAGTCTTCAGCTCAGTTGAGTTAGAAGTCTTTGAAATTATGGTACATTCTATATTTTCCAAATGTACTTTATAGTTCAAATTTAATTATCTTAGCATACTTATAACTACCATGCTATTATAAGGGAAACCATCATAAAACCCTAATTTAATCTCCTTCTGAAATCTCAACTTTATGTGCAGTTTTTAAGTCCTTCAGAGCTGGAACACTTATTTCAAGAAAACCCTAATTTTTTGTGTGAGATTGGAAATCCACGTTATGAAAAAATGATAAAGAAACAATTAATCCTTTTCTGCTATTTTCCTGTTCAACAACTCATTATGCAATATTAAACATTTAAACTTAACATATTTTAAAATTTGGTCAAAGTGCACCAATTGAATAACATACAAGATGCATAAAACACACTTCCATGATAAAAATTGAATTTTTACCATGTGAGAGTTCCACTTCACAAGAATTTCAATGGAGGGACTTAGAAATGGGCTATTTCTAAGAGTTTAAGATTTTATGTTTCTTGGTTAGATATGCTCTCTTCACAGCTGCCCTAAAGGAGTTCCAATGAGGTGGTTTAGAAGGTGCAAACAATGAGAATATTCCTTTATATACAGATAAATAGCATCAACTCTATTTCAAATCCTTCACTAATCAAGTAAGATTCTCTTTTTGTGAATAAAAGGAATATGTTTATTTTAAAAGAATCTCGTTCTGTATTGAGAATACTCCCCAGATACAGAAAACTGTCATCATTCTATTTCAAACGTTCACCAATCTTTTTGGTGTAAAGAACTAATTTTTATTTTTAAAGAATCTTATTTTATTACCAAATATGAAAATTGACTCCTTTCTGGTAGTACTATGAGACTCAGGGCTCAGGGTTCTCATTTGGAGACAGAGAACAGAGAACAGAAAACAAAAAATTTAAGATAACTTTGATATACATAAGTTTAAGCAAAAACAAGAGATAGATTACAAACATGAGAAATCTGTGGTAGTCCTTCATCCTTTATCTTTTTCATTATGGAATCCAGTGCAAGTTTTGCAACATCTTGCTCTGCTGCTTTTCGATTTTGGAATCTTTGAGATGACTTGTATGTGGCTCCATCAACAATCACAGTTGATCCAAATTTCGGATCATGTGGAAGACCTCCATTGACAGTCTGATAAACTGGAAGAGGTAGAGCCGACCTTTGTGCATATTCTTGCAACCGGTTTTTATGCATTAGATGTTCAGGTACACCTACACATGGAAAAAGTTTATCATTATCTTAGCATACAAAAAACATTAAACAAATGCAACAGAAACAAATGGACAATAACATAATTGCATTACAACTAAAAAATTTACTTTGAAGCAAAAATGAGTGGACTCCACCACTTGAAATCATCACTGAACGATATAACACAGGAAGAGTCGAAGTCATTCTTCCCACCAGACCACATTTTTAAGAGGAGATTTGTACTCACGACTTGAAAATGAGAAAAGGGGAAAGAGTAGTGTCATGTTCACAGCTTAAAAACTCAAGAGAAAAAGAATGAAGCAGTCGTACACAAATAACATGTTATATGAAAATTAACTAAACCAAAAAGGCCCTTTTTTTTTAACAAGTACATCAAACGTACAGAGCCAAAGCAAATTACAGGTTGTGAATACATCCAAACTATATGACCATTGCACATGCAGAAAGCGAAAGGGTTAGCCAAACACATGAGGAATCACTTTTCTTACTAACAAGACCCTGACTAAAGTTTCACTCAAGCAGAAAAGAAGTCGATCAAACAAATATACCCCAACTTAGAGAAAAAAGGACACCAGTCTTCCATGCGGTCCATGAACAACATCTTGGAACTGAAATCCCTTCCAATTTCCTATTAGTCTACAGAATTTACAGTTCTCCACTTCCAAAAGTAACCTTCCCTTCTCTCCTTCTCTCAGTAATAAGTCCCTCCTTTTGATACCCTAATCAAGCGTAATTAGTCCCTCCTCTTGAAACCCTGATCAAGTCCTTTCCACTTTATGTTGGAAAGGACACTTACGGTAGTTCTCTCACCCACACATCATCATTTCATAACTCAGTACATGCAGAACAAGAGACGCCAATGCCGTCAATTGTGTAACTTATCTAGAGAAGCAAAACAAATATGTTCCTCTGCACCTCCAATGAAATAGGCAACGAACAGCAAGCTGCAACTTAACCAACCGACCGTATTTTGTTGCAGATGGCAATGACACACAAAATGGGGAAAACAGAAGCAAAGGAGAAATAGAAACTGCAAAATAAAAAATAAAAAAATAAAAAAGAGGAAGCTCAATGAGAAAACGGACGCTCAAGACAATTTGCAGATAGAAAATGACATAGAGAATGGGAAATAAAGAAGCAGAAGAGAAATAGGAACTGCTAGATGAAAAAAGAAACTACATGAAAAAACTAACAATCAAGGGTGACCATTTTCAAAACTGAGTAGAACTTCACAATTCATGCCTCATATCCGGATCTAAAATCATTAAAAAGAAAACGAAAGAAGTCGCTATACCGAAGTCGAGTAGACACAAAGACTCGATCTCATTCACAATCTGAAATCACCAAAAACGACAAAAACGAAAACATCTACACTAGTTAAGTCGAAAAGAAAAGAAAGCTTACTCGGTTTGGACGGTGGAGGTAAAGCTGGGGGCTCCATTGTTGCGCAGATCCAGCGACTCTCGAAAAGGAAAATGTAACCCTAGCGACCAAACGAGACTTGTGTGAGATATACGCCCATGGGAGCAAGTTTCAGGAGGCACCACTTATCTCTCCCCAGGTTCCTTACGTTGGAGACAAATAGTGGTCGAGCTAAACTGCGCTGCATGGTAGACAAGAGCAAAAACTGTCAAGAATTAGACGGTTCAGTAATACACTGATGTTGGTTATATTCAGCAATTAGCCTAAAAAAACTTTACTACGAAATGGAATGTTAACGAGACATGATATAACTAAATGTTGTGACATCTAAGCACATATTAGAACAAACGCTAAGGATTTAATGTCAAAAGGGTACATCAAGAGGTAATCTCGATCCTAAACAGTGGGAGTCGTCAGAAAAGTTCTGTAATTTGAAAGTAAAGGTGGAAAACGATTGCACTTTCTCCCTTATGAATGCAATGTCCAGGTGAAATGACTTGAAATCATCTCTCTCCTCTATTTTATGTGCCAGGTGCCCTTTCCATACGTTAAAACGATTTCTTATGGAACATCATGGACAAGCTTATGATGATTTTCACTTTTCTTTGTGCCAGCTCAACCTTACCATCCACAAAGCCGACAACAACTCCTATCACTATCCTCATGTTTAAGGGGGGTAAGTGCACGTGACTTTGGACACGATCTTCATGCACATTATGCAGTTCATGTCTTGATGTCGTTAGGGAGCTCCGAAATTCATATCATGTACATGAACATACATAACTCTAGAGTTCATGTCTCAAGAGTAAAGAGCGGAAAGTACTTTTCGCCTGATTTTGAGAATTATCTACATGACTCTCGCGCGGGCTCTCTCTGGCTCAGACCGTCTCGCTCATTTCTCCTCATTTCGTTCCTGTACCTCGCTCTCGTTCCCGCAACCCCTCTGTTGTCTCCCTGAAGCCCGAGCTCTCTGCTCCTTCTCTCGTCTCCGTCGTCCCTTTCTGGTCTCCCTCTCTACTGCCTCCATCTCTCGCTGCGAACATCCTCCCGACGTCCTTCTCCTTCTCGGACTCGCTCTCCCTCTGAACCTCCCGCTCGCTTCTCCCTCTCTCTTATTTCTCTGTCTCTTCTCCCTCTTTTCTTCCTTTCGGCATCTCACTCCCTTCTCCCTCACGCTATTATTTTTTTCCCCAAAAGACCTTCCAATTTCTTGCGATTTCCCCTATTTCAGTTTCTGTTTTCTTCGATTTTGACATTTGGGCTTCTCGGCCTCCCTCTCTTCTCCCTCTCTGCATACCGTTGGAGTGCCGCCTCTATCGGTGTTGCCCGCCACCGTTGCCGTTGCCGTTGCCCACTGGCCCATCACAGTCGTCGTTGCCTGCTGGCTCGCCCCTGAGGAAGACGACGATAGTTTAAAACTATCGTCATCAAAATCATTAATATATAAATTTTATTTATAGAATAATTATTTTTATTTATTTATTATATTTATTTTATAATTACTATATTAAAAATAGTGATTTAATAGTCATAATTAAAATATTTTTAAAATAAATATTTGATAAATTATTTTGGCATAATTATCCGATTGCTATAGTTAATTAAACCAATGGTTTTAAATTTTGTGATAATATATTATTAATTAATAATACATAAAATATATTATGTACAAATATATAGTGTGTTAAATTTATGATTAGATCAATTTTTCTCTTAAATTATTCATTTTTAGGTTAAAGTATATCATATGTTAATAATAACTCCACGTATTACTTTCATTTTTTTTATTTATAACGTTATTTATTTATTATTTGTAATTAACTATGTGCGTATTTCATTGGCTCATGTAATTACCATATTAATGCATAATAAAATATCTAATTCAATTAATAAATATATTAATATATATAATTATACATTAAATAATTTATTCGTGTAGTAATAATGGTTGTTTTACCTAATTTAGGGTTTAAAGATTATGTTGTAATTAAGTGTACCATAAAGGTTTAAAGATTCTCTTGTTTTTTATGTTTTTCTCATGTTGGGGCACTAACACTGGAAACTGTTTTCCAGTGCACATGAAGTCGTCAATACTAAGGGGGGGGGGTTAGTCCACAATGAAGTGGAATGAATTCCCCCCGCATTACCTAGGTCATCATAAATAAGGTGTTAGTGCAAAATAAATTGAATTGAAGCCAGATAACACCGTTTCATCTCCTCAGGCAAAAACGACGGAAACCTGATTCCGCCCGTTTTTTCAAATCATTGACTTACCACGAGCGACGGCGTCGCTTCTTCTCCCCCCCCCTTTTCTCATTTCCTCTTTCTCCTCTCCTCTACTTGGCCTTTGTCTCTCGACGAATTTTTTCGCCCGACCTTCTTCTCTCGTTTTCGCTCTCTGCTCCCTCGGCTCTCGTCTTCGTTCTCTGCTCCTCTGCTGTCTCTGCTCCCTCTACTCTCTCGCCTTTATCTCTCGTTTTCGCCCCATCTCCCTTTCTCGTCTCTTTCTCTCTCGGCCTTTCTCTTCCTTCTCCCTCTCTCGTCTCCCTCTCTCTTTTCCCTCTAGGCCTCCATCTCTTTTCACTCTCAGCCTCCCTCTTCTTTCTCGTTCTCGCTCTTCTCTTTCCTCCTCCCCCGATTTCCTTTGATCTAACCTATTCCGGTTTCGATATCCTTCGATTTCCTTCAATCTTCTTCGATTTTCGACAGTTAGGCGTTGATTTCTTCCATTGGGCTTACATTTCCCCATTCGGCCGTGATTTCCCCCAAATTTCAGAAGGTAATCAGAAACCCTAATTTTTTTTCAACTAATTTAGTGTTGTGTTTGAGTTAATTTGAATTTTCATGCGTAATTTATCTTGATTGTGGCCAAATTTTGGGATGTAGGGTTAGGGTATATGGGATTTAGGGTTCAAATTCGTGTTGATAGGGTTTAATTTCGGGATTAGAGTTGGGGTTTGGGACTTTTAGGGTTTTAAGGTCTAGGGTTTAGTTATGAAGAGTAGCTTTTGTTTAGGGTTTAGTTTTGGAGTGATGCCTGATGAGTTTAGTATTTCAAGCGGCTTGAATGCTTGCACAGGTTCAGAGGACCTATCTCAGGGTAGAAGGATTCACGGATCTTTGATACGACTTGGATATGATGCTGATTCCTTTTCAGCCAATGCACTTGTTGATATTGAAGCTGCTATGATGGTTTTTGAGAAAATTTTGCTACCTGATATTGTTTCATGGAACACTCTTATTGCAGGTTGTGCTCTTCATGGTTTCCATGATCTAACACTGGAAATGTTGCAAGAGATGAAAGTGTTAGGCACAACTCCAAACATGTTCACTCTATCTAGTATTCTTAAAGCTTGTGCAGGCATGGGAATGATCGATTTGGGCAGGCAAATTAATTCACATTTGATCAAAGTGGGTTTTGATACTGATGTATTTGTCTGTGTGGGACTTGTTGATATGTACTCAAAATGTGGTTTTATGGAGGATGCAAGAAGGGTTTACAATTTGATGCCTATGCAGGATTTAATTTCTTGGAATTCTATAATCTCAGCCTACGTACAAAATTTGAATGATGAAGAAGCCATATCACTTTTCTATGAGATGCAAAAAGAAGGGTTTAACTGTAACCAGACAACATTGTCCACTATTCTGAAATCAATTGCTAGCTTGCAGTGAATTGATGGGAGCAAAGAGATCCACTCATATGCTATGAAATTGGGGTTGGAGTCTGATGTTTATGTCACAAATAGTCTTATCGATGCATATGGCAAATGTCATTATATTGAGGATGCAAGGAAATTTTTTGTCATTTTATACCTTTTTGTCACGTGTTTTATTTTTATTTATTAAGTATTTTTATACTATATATTATGTTATTACAAAATAATTTATTTATTAATTATATTCATTTATGTTATTTTTAACTGTTTTATGTAATTTAAATAATTTATTCTAGTCACACGTAATTAGTATATTAAGTTATAATAAATTGTAATCATTAATTGGTTTAATTATGCAATTGCTATAATTAATTAAACAATTAAATTTATTTATTATATTCCCTTATATTATTTTTTAATTTTTATTAATTTTATATAATTTATTATAGTCACACGTAATTAGTATATTAATTTATAATGAATTGTAATCATTAATTGGTTAATTATTCAATTGCTATAATTAATTAAACCATTATGCTTATTTATTATATTCCCTGATGTTATTTTTTAATTTTTATTAATTTTATATAATTTATTCTAGTCACAAGTAATTAGTATATTAATTTATAATGAATTGTAATCATTAATTGGTTAATTATCCAATTGTTATAATTAATTAAACCATTAATTTTATTTATTATATTCCCTTATATTATTTTTAATTTTTATTAATTTTATATAATTTAGTCTAGTCACACGTAATTAATATATTAATTTATAATGAATTGTAATCATTAATTGGTTAATTATCCAATTGCTATAATTAATTAAACCATTATATTTATTTATTATATTCCCTTCTGTTATTTTTTAATTTTTATTAATTTTATATAATTTATTCTAGTCACACGTAATTAATATATTAATTTATAACGAATTGTAATCATTAATTGGTTAATTATGTACTTATTCTCTTCTTTATTTAGAAAAGGACACTTGAATCTGTTTTCCAGCCATTTCAACTGGCCTGGACTAACACCCAAACATGAGTTGAAGTGAAAACAATTCATCTCATTTCAATTCAATTTTCCACTTTATTTCCACTTCATTATGGACTAACCCCCCTAACACCAAGTGCCAAGATGATCTTAATGTACATAACTGACATAATCTTCATGTTGGACATGAACTTAATCTTCATGTTAGACATGAACTTGATCTTCATGTATCGATTTGGGGCACTAAACCCCCCCCCCCCCCTCAAATTCCTTTTTAGCACATTGAACAAAGAGTTGGGTATGGATACCGAAGCTGCAGTGATAAATAGGACCTATTTCAATATTTTTTCAAACCATTTTTACATATAAATGAAATGCAAAAAAATTACAATAATAGAACAACACCAAGGAACTTCCCGGGGAAATCTACCTGAACCTAGGAGACGAAATCTTTGTAATGGCCTAGTCATCGACCAGATGAACCAGGACTCTCTTGCTGTCTGCTCTCATCTTTATAACTCTCAGGCGTACAAGGTAGCTAACTTATGTGTCAACCCATCAACACCTTCGTCAGTGTGATCGGGAACTGCTTCCTCCTGCACAATTAGCAAGTAGAAAACGGCTGATCAAATTAACCAAAACCTATGGTTATCAACTTCAACAGAGAAAGCTTTAAGAGTACTTGTTTACTGGTAGAGGCCTTCTTTCCCAGAAAAATTAATTTTAAGCCTAAAACAAGTGGGTTCAAAATTTCACTACACTTACCTATCACTCGAGTATCTGAATACTTTAAGGGCAAAATAGCAACTAACCTCAGAATCTGTTCTTCCATCGACTCCTAAACACTTGGACGCACTGATGCTTGCACTTTTTAACAAGCCACGGGCACTATAGTTTGGCATATTAACACCATTTTGTACATAAGAAGCCTGTTCAGATACCTCTCCCCGCTGCTTTGTAGGGCTTTCCATAGTTGTTCGAGCAACAGATTCTGTTGATCGCTTTTCATTGTCGCTGCTCTGATTATTATCATTCTCCTTAGGTGCACAGACACGCTCCCTGAAAACAAAATAAGGATGTATAGGACAATGAATCAAACAGGACAAACACTGGTGAGTTTTTGCTTTTCCAAATTTTGGTTCATGATGGCTATTCAAACAAAAACTTTACCTAGGTAATGATGCATGTTGTCGTTGGAGAGGACTGCTCTTTTCACCCTTACCGTAGTGCTCCTCGAGATGAGCAAATTGTCTTTTGAACCGATCAACTCCGCTGTTGATATAGATGTAAAAGCAAATTAATCACCAAGATCTTGCACAGCTTTTCAAAACTAGGACGTGACAGAGAAACCCCCCACCCCCACCCCCACCACAATCCCCAAAGAGAAAAAAACACAAAACATGCTTCCAAGCAGCCAAATCATCAAGAGTATGCATTGAGGTAATGCGTCTGGGTCTGCATGCTCAAATAGCATGTGGTATATTAGAAGAGCACTCAGATTTGTAATACAATGCTAAACTTTGGCACTTCTTTCATGAGCTGCCACAGCATCTCTGCTAAAATTCCTATTAAGCTATATCTCTTTCAACTATTATCCATATAAAAGTAACAATTTTTGGCATCCTCAATTCACCTATTCAATCACCATTGCAAACTTTTGAAGTTAAAATTTCTCCCGGATCAATTTTTTTATGATCATACCTGACAAATGTCCTTCTGATACAAATTAGATGTGTCACAATAAGAAATTTTACTGAACAAAGGTTTCAAGCACCAATTTAAAATTGCGTGGATTTTATCAATTTGATAGGCTTCCAGCTATATGGTAGAAGAAACTATTAAAGTATCATAAAAAAGCTACCGCATTATTAAGCAAATCGCTAGGGTTACTGAAGAACTGTGCAGTTGGGTTTATCAGAGCTGAAACAGACATAAGAAGAATATTTGACCAAAGGTGAAACACCATTCTTTTATTTAATAGAGACAGTGCTAAGCATCTGACCTTGGGTACATGAAACTAGTTTGATCAGCTCCACGAAGATACTCCTGCAGCATCTGGGGATGGTACTCCAAGATCTGTTTACTTTATAGAGAAATTCCATCATAAATAAAAAGTGATGCTACTGGAAGGCCTCTAAAATAACATTTTAAAACAAGTATAAAACAGTGAATATTACCTCTCGATATATTAACTCTCTCACATCATCTTTTGTTAATTTCCTCCTCTCAAACTCAAACTCAAGCTTTGGAATAGGTATAGTTGATGGTTCACGATCCACATTTGACAAGCCATGGAAGTATGAATCAGTCAGTGCCTGTAAGCACAGAAGAAGAAGCATGTAATCAAGGGCAAATGAGTTATCAAAATCTATATGAAGTTTGAACAAACTGTCTTAATTGAAAAATCTAACCTCCTCAGCAGTTGGGCGATCTTTAGGATCAAATGCCAGCAATCGTTCAAGTAAACGAAGAGCCAAAGGATCCACATCTGGAAACTTTTGTGAGAAGGGAACTGGAGGCTTTTTCCGCATACTACTCAAATATCTCCTAGCCTTCTCATTACGAATCTAAAGAGAGAAAAGCAAACAACCACCGGAAAAATCTGATCATAGAAGTCAAAAGTACCATCTTCATTCATGAGTAGTTTCCATCATCGTTATATATCAATAAATATTTTAACATTTTCTGGTTATTCATACTCTTATCTCTGATGATGACAAGGATGTTCAACCATGATAATAGATAAGGACATTTAAGAGAACAATTACCAACCGACTGTACAGATATAAACTTGGCTAGGTAAATCTAAATAGATGCAGTTGAAACTTGGAAGGTAAGACTTTGCCAATGATAATGCCATGTTCAAAGTAGAAATCACAAACCCTAGCAATAGACTCAGGTGGAGGAGTTCCCAGCAAGTCAGTCATGAGGTCCAATTGGTGCACCACATTCTTCCCAGGGAACAAAGGCTTGCCTGTGAGCATTTCAGCAAATATACATCCTATGCTCCAAACATCGATTGCAGGAGTGTACTGAAAAAACACAATGTCTTACAATATGTCAGGCATGCAGCTATTAAAATTCATGATCAGTGGTACAGTAAGCATTTATAAAACCGTTACTTTCCCAAATAGACAGTATGGCCTGATTCAATATAGAGTTGAGAACCTATACAGCAGATTGTTTTTTATAAGTTTTTTTACCTTGAGAGAAAGATATCATTAAAAGGAGACTCTAAAGGAGAAAAGAGTACAAAAAAGATTAGTGGTTACAAAGTCTTCCAGGATATAACAGCACGTGCAACTAATCTTTATAGCTCAAGACAATCACCAAGATGGTTCATCTAATTTCCTTTTAATCACACTCTTCAAAATACACAAACACTACAAAAATACTTAGTATTAGTTAATATGCAATCATATAACAATGACTTTGGTGAGGACACCCCTCATGTACCGCGATTACACGAGTCTATACTCGAAGACACCGGACTACGACAAGACCCACTACGTCGCAGTAGGGGAGGTATTTAGGACAGATTAGTTGTTATTTCATTTATTTACATTTAGTGTTGTCTTTAAGAGTAAATGTTTTATTTTTTCAGGGGCATTTTCGATATCAGGGGTATTTTGGTCATTTTGAAATGTCACAAGTGTTTTTGGGTGTCTATTTAGACACATGATGTTTGGAGATCAGGATTATTGAATGAAGTTGAAATTTTCCTCCCTGACTCTTCTCTTCTTTCTTCCCTCCCTGCTCTCGACTCCCTACTTCCCTTCTTCTTCTTCCTTGCTTCCTCCTTTCTTTCTCTTCTCCTTCTACTTTCTCTCTTCTCCCTCACGGCAACAGCACATCACCATCGTCCCGTGTCAAGACTGGTATCAAAGCAAAGATCCCATCGCCTGGTCGTTCATCGGCAATCATAGAAGCTCACTATTGCCTATCGAGGACAACCTTCGTTCAACAACAGAGGAGCCGAGGGACGAGGGTAGCAACCGTCTACAACCGAGCCTCTCGGATAGCGTCGCCGACAGTCCAGGTACGCAAGACAAGCCTTGCCAAGCCTCCCTCTTCTTTCTGTCGCTAATATCCACAACCATCGCTGGCAAGCAGTCCTCCACTGTCCAACCCATCATCGTGGACACCCGGAGCCATCGAGGCTTCGTCGCGCCATAGAAAACACCCACAGAAGCCACTGAGAAGCACACCGCAGTCGTCACTAGCTGCCATTGCTGGAGCCAAGCCTTCAGAAGCTATCCGTCGTCGAAACCCCAACACACCCTTCCCCTTCGACCTCGCCATTGAGCTTCTGCTTAATTAGAAGCTCATAAAGGAGAAGGTGCCCACACATACAAATTTCACACATGTGAACAAGTGATGCACATGCGAATAAAAAAGGGGTTAAAAAAACAAAAACAAAAACAAAAACAAAGGCAAAAGAAGAAAAAAAAGGCTACCAAAAAACTGACTCTTCAAGGATGTTTTGGTCGTTTGGTTTTGGGTCTCTATTTAAACACATGATGTTTGGAGATTAGGATTATTGAATGAAGTTGAAATATTCCTCCTTGAATCTTCTCTTCTTTCTTCCCTCCCTACTACCCTTCTTCTTCTTCCTCTCTTCCTCCTTTCTTCCTCTTCTCCTTCTACTTTCTCTCTTCTCCCTCACGGCAGCAGCACACCAGCATCGTCCTGTGTCAAACTTGTTCACTTAAATAAGAACTTACACTATAACTTTCAAATACCAGGATAACTTGGTTTAAGTCACTTCAAATTTAATTAGGTAAACTATTCCCTGAAATACGTGAAAATCATTCTCAACCCCCCTGACTGCTCTCGCCCCCTTGGTTTAATTTTAAGAAAGTCAATCGTAAAACAGCTCTCAAACCACCCTCTCTCCTGCCTCTTCTCTTTTTTTTTTTTCCTCTTGGAGAAAGGAAGGAGGATAGGACTGGGATTGAAGAGGAGGAACAGTCCCGCCCTTCCACTGTAAATTGACTGTTTTGCTGCTCTGTTTACAGAGAAGACCAAGGGGGAGGATGGGGCCTCCCCCCTCCCACCCATGGCTGCAAAGCTGCCACCCACCACCTGCCACAGAGAGGGGGAAAGGCCACACAAATCCACATTCACTCCCAGATGTGAGAGGCGCCTAGCCACTTCTCTTCCTCCCACAACAGGAGGGACGGAGGGGAAAAATTACCCCTATCTGTTTTTATATTTTTCAAATAATAACTAAATGGGTGCATATGTCATTTTTGTCATAAAATCAAACCAATGGGTGACACTAATGATTTTTAAAAACCCAAGGGGATTAAGAGGGTGAGTAATTTTCACATTTTGCAGGGAGGTAAGAGTCCTTTGTTTAGTAATGAAGCAAACAGAAAAGAAATCCATGTCAAATTTCTCCACTGCATCACTTGGAGAAAGAAATCGTGTCAAAATGACAAGCATGGGCATAGTATCAGTTTGTTGAGGACAACAGAATCTAAGGTACTGACCAGTCTCACTATCCTTTTCTACTGAAATCGCAAACAAAGTTCACAAAGGGAGGATCAGCTGAGACAGCAAGTGACATAGAGAATCAAAACCCAATTTTTTATGGATGTTTTGATTATGTTATAAATGGCTTAGTTTGAAAGGAACAACTCCAGACAAGAGAGCTAACTTTGCAAAGATATAATATAAACAAACATCATACAAGGTTTTAGGATAGTCCAGTATTCACAGGCACCTAAAACACACCCATTCAATAGCAAAACGAGAGAAGAAAGCACTCCATGTAGACTATGTGTGAGAAAAAGTATTCAGGTCTCATTCTGTTGCTAGAAATACCATAATTTATGCAACTTAGATGCACTCATATACAAGGGGTAAATTTAAATTTTCAGCTAAGCTTATGAAAAGAAGAAGAACATAGGATTAATTTAAAATGAAAGCACGGCCTTTACCTAATAAAATATTTATATCGCAGAGCACCACAGAGCACATAACTAACAAATTTTACCAATAAAATAGATATGTTAAAGCACTCCATGCAGATTATATGTGAGAAAAAAAGTACCAGTTCTCACTCTATTGAGAGAAGTACCAAAATTTATGCAAGTTAAATGAAAACATAGTAACATGCCATCATATACAAGGGGTAAATTTGTATTATTCAGCTAAGCTTATGAAAAGAAGAAGAACATAGGGTTAATTTAAAATTAAAGTAAGGTCTTTACCGAATAATATTTATATCACAGAGCACCACAGAGCACATAACTAATAAATTTTAACAATAAAATAGATATGTTAAAGCACCCCATGTAGATTATATGTGAGAAAAAAGTATCAGTCCTGACTCTGTCGTGAGAAAACAAAATTTATGCAAATTAAATGAAAGCATGAAGTTACATGTCATCATATACAAGGAGTAAAATTTGTATCATTCAGCTAAGCTTATGAAAAGAAGAAGAACATAGGATTAATTTAAAATTAAAGCAAGGTCTTTACAAAATAAAATATTTATATCACAGGGCACATAACTACTAAATTTTAATAATACAATAGATATGTTATTGTAGATATGTTACTATTCATAAATCCGGTTAGTAGCTAAAACTAAACCCAGATAATAAACAACCTTGTCATACAACTGACCTCAGAAAAGTATCAATTACTTACCTTGGAAAAAAAAGAGCCACAGAGTTCAGGAGCACGATACCACCTGGTTGCCACATAATCCTTTAAAAAGAAAAAGAAAAATAAACATTGGCCAGTGAAATACGACAAAAATAAAATGAGCATCGCATACTTAAAGCTCTAGTATCAATCTTATTTTAGATACTAGGATCATAGACAAAGTTACAGTGAACACAGCTTCAAAAGAATACATAGAAGAGAGAACATACGGTCCAGAAAATGGCGGATGGGGCATCATTGAATGAAACACGGGCAAGCCCAAAATCGCAGATCTTCAGCTTGCAGTCAGCATTAGCAAGTATATTTTTAGGTTTCAAGTCCCGGTGAAAAACATTTGCTGGGAAAATACAAACAATAGAACACCCCTCAACTTTCATTTAAAACATATAAGCAAAATGTTTAGGTTAAAAATAAACAGAATTTACCAACCTGTATGAATGTACTTCAGAGCTCGAAGAAGCTGATATAAGAAAAACTGATAATGTTCAGGAGTCAGATCATCATTTGCCTTAATTACTTGGTGAAGGTCAGATTCCATCAACTCAAATACAACATAGATATCTTTGAATTCTCTCCGAGATGGAGGCAGCATTATATGTTTTATTTCTACAACATCTGGATGACGAAGCAGCCGGAGTAGCTTGATCTCTCTTAAAATACGAGTAGCATCAGAAACATGCTCAAAAACATCATTTATCTTCTTAATTGCTACCCTTTCTCCACTGTGGGTATCAATTGCAGCACCAACAACACCATAACTTCCCTTGCCAATAACCTCTTGTATTTCGTATTGACTTGCCTCACCATACTCAGTGAAGAAGTCTTTGTCAAGCATGTTCTGAGAATAACAGAGAGGAATGTTGGTGATTTCAAGAATCAAAAGTATGAATGATGAAAATGCAGCAGTAAACACTCCCAATGCCTTTGGAACATGAACAAGCAAATTTATCAAGAATTAAACTAAGTATATGACATGCATACAAACTAATTGCAGGACTTCAACTGAGGAATATATTCTACCAGTTGAGAAGCACCACCTAAAACTCTTTCAAATCTTCCCTCTCTGTCAACATGTACGTGTAGAAAAATCCAAGCCCTCTTTTTTTTTCTTTTTTTTTTTTTTGTCAACACCATAACTTCCCTTGCCAAAGATGAGAACAATACAAAGGGAAGGGAGAGGAAGATCCTCAACCCTCAAGGAGAGAGGGGATAATAGTTTCCAACAAGTACATGACTCTTTGAGACACCTTCTGTAGCTGGACTATCAGAAATCCATTGGCAGATGTAAGAGTGTGTTGCCACTTGCCATCTAACAAGGAACTAATGCCGATAATATCAACAAAGATGAGGTGAAGCCTCAAAGGGGAAGGGGAATCTCCAAGGCAAAGCCCCCTCTATACATACATACTGTCAAGGACCTAAATTGAACACCAAATGGCATCAGATGCACATCAAAATTCAGATACTTTTTTCGTTTTTATCTATACTCACAAGCAACTAATGCAGGCAAGGGTGGGGTTGCTGTATCGGCAATTCATCTTGCAAATATATTACAGATTTTGGAGGTAGTGTTATGATACACAAAAATTACATATCGGTTTGTAATATTTTCATGTTTTTAGCCCAAGACAGGACATTACAGTACAATACAAGATAAATAATGATACATCGTGCAATACCAAGACACCTACTCCAGGGGTTATGAAATACAGAATTTGACTCCTCACAGCTATCTTCATGATTCACAAAAATGTGTAACCTTTTAAACATTTACCAGATGATACAAGAAAATCTTGCTTCTTCAATCAGTAATTTTCTTTTCTTCTTTTCAGATGCTGATATTGCTCCAATGCATCTATTAAAATTTCCAGGGGGAAAAAACTGAAGACTATAATTCACGCAAATTGGTTAGCTTTTAAAAGTGCTAAACCAGCAAGCATATTGGGTTTGTCGTCATTTGCAAACCTCTTGTGACCCAAAACATAGGATCGATCAATAAGGTTATATTTGGACGTTGGATATTTTTCCCTTTAATGTCAAGTAATGATCCCAAAACCCAGTTTCTTACACAGGAGGGATTATTAAAAAAATAGAAAATTTCTTATTTGATCAACCTTTAGCCTCCTAGAACCATCCTAGGCAAAATGAGAGACTTTAGAAAATATACTAGGCAAAGCAACGGTAGTTTTGGTACATACATGCTAAATGGTAAAAAGTCACAGCAAGAGTAGCAGATTAGGAGATTCCCTAAAGCAACACAGATATAAACTATTTTGAGACAAAATCTAGAAGAAACTGAAAAAGAAAGCCCCACTTGGGGCTTGAGGAGATTTCCTAAGTAACAGATACTTACCTTTGCAAATGGTTTCCCCTTCCTCTGTACCTAGACTTGTTTCCGGCTCTAAATCTAGACATTGATGGTTCAAAAATGGGGATGGATGGACCAGTCTCGTGAATAAATTGAAATTTTCCATAGTCTAGCAATTAAGGTATGGGTATGTAGTGCATAATTAATCAGAGAGATTGAAACAGAAGAAGGCACAGGTAAAAGATAAACATAGAATATGATTCACAAGATCAGATTTTGTTAGTGGAACTCTCTTGGAAGAGAAAGCACCAGCAATATGCCACTATAGCTAAGGGTGGAAAACATAAAGGCGAGCCCCAAAAATAAACAAACTACTTATTGGTGTGCTCCACCATCAGTTGGCCACGCCACATAAAGCTGAGCGATATCTCTTTGCAATTCAAGTTAGAAAACCCTTGGAATCAATTGTGAAATGTAGACTATACTATCTTTAGTATAATCAGTCAGAAGAATTTCGACGAGTTGATCATAGACGGTAGGTGAGACGTCATCTATAAGCTGAGTCACAAAAGGACGAAATCAAGGAGCTGTATTAGTGATGACCCCAACCCAACACGTAGCAAACCCACAAATTGCTAGTGCTTGAAATAGACGGTGGTTTGAACGAGAGAGCCAAGGCATACATCAAGTATAATGAGCTTTCCCAAATCGACAAAATTCAAAAGTCCATAACAAAGTAAAGCATAAAAATTACAGTTCTATACGCAAAAATTGATCGGCCGATATTGTGAGTGAGAAATACCAGACGCCAAAAGCTTTGAACCCAAAATAAAAAATAAAAAATAAAATTCTGTAAATCTACTATGAAGATAGTATAAAGCAAAAAAAAAAAAAGTGACTACGGAAAAGGTGAACTGAAGAATAATACAAAGAGGAAAGTTATCTTTTGTGCCAAAATAATCCAGTAGCAATGAAGGAGGACGGAAAGTCAGACTTCGAAAACTACCTCATCAACCCCGAAAACAGAAAACTTCGAGAAAAATCAGCACTTGATCAAAAGCTACGAGTAAAGAGAACCACAATCAAACAAATGCACAACATAATGAAATTTTCAACCCTAACTAAACAGAATGCAGTGAAACACAAAGAGAGCAACCGAGATCAAGATCCCGATCTTTTTCAATGTCGTACATAAAAGACCGAAGAAACGACGAAACTCCCCTAAACGGAAGAAAAATTAGAACATTACCTTCTTGTGCGACTCGGCACCAGCCATCCTGATTCTTTTGGGGACTCTAATGAACTTCAAACCAGAGATCTGAAAGTCCTCAACGATCTGGAGATCGTTTTGGTTTTGGTCCTCGAGGGAGTACTCGGCTCCACTGGGATCGGCAAGCTGTTTTCGGCTATCCGTTAGGAACGAATGCGAGGGCTTATTGGGCCGGCGTTGAAACCAGCGACGAACGCCATCCACGAGAGCGCCTCCACCCATATGAAGCAGCAGGCAGAGCCAGACGATCGCAGCAGCATTGCCCGCTGGCCCCCTACCTTCGCGCTCGCCCCGACATCTCTCCCTCCCCACCTCTTTTCAAGGTCCGACTCCGCAGCGATCGCGGCGACGACACAGCAGAAAAAAGTCACAATGTCTTCTCGACCTGGGGTCTTCGTGGGAATATTTTGTGGAAGATGGCTACGTGGCATAACTATAATGGACGATGTAGCGTAGCCCCAGACACCCCTCCCCGTCGATCTCCCCATTCCCGAGGACACGCAGTTAATAATATTTGGAGACGAAGAAGGTTAACAATTTGATTAAAAAAATCCCTAACTGTTCCTTTTACGATAAACGCCGGAAAGGTTTTTTTCAAATTACTTTTAACACCCCTAACATTTCATTAATATCTCAGAAATCCGAATTAATAATAAATATCTTGTCCTTATATTATGTCATCTTAAGTTAATTTATTTTTAGAGAATAACGAGTAGTACCGGTACCAAATCCAACCGGGATGGTGTGCTGAATCCGTCAAATCAGTCCTCGACGGTGACAGAATACTGCTCGCTTCCAGTTTTCTTCCGAGGAAGAAGTCAGAGCATCCAGCAGAAGCCATGCGACGGGAAAGTATGAAGAAAGCTCTTCCGCAGTTGAACAACTCTCCACCAAACTCCGTCTCCATTGGATGTGACATTACGTAAGAGATTTACAATTCCGCTCTTCACCTGATCTCCTTCAAGAGTTTAAAAGCTTCGAAGCTTTCTGCTGTGCTCAGATTTCCACCTGCGTGTTATGAATTTCAGAAATTTTTTGCCATGTTGTCAAAGATCTCTAACTTCCGGAATCGATTTCAGGTTTGACTTTCGTTCCTTGCTGTTTGCTTCTTTTCTGCTGAGTATAGCTTTCGGTATTCAAACGAATCATTCATAAATTTGCCATATAGAGAAGAAACTTTAATGAATCCATTTGACTCTCTGAAATCCATACTGTTTTTTATTAGCATAACCGTGATTTAGATGTTTTTAGTGTGTTGACCTGCTATATGAACTCGAACAGCGTTTCAATCCTAGCCTCTCTGTGTAGTAGTTTCTGCAGTAGAACAGGCAAAACCGCAAAATCACCAGACCTTTTTCTCCGCAAAAGCTTAATTCTTATTTGGTTGTTTCTTTAATGAAAAGGTGGAAAAATGAAGAATCCACTTGGATTGGATATATGTCTAACTCCTTCCTGCTTTAATTAAGGATGGAAACATAATTAACCTATGAACGAAGCTGACAAGTTTAGATCCATTTACTTGCTACCAAAAACAGAACAAGGTTGTTCAGTTTGAGAAACTTATATTGGAGTTGAATGTATAATTGAATTTGAAATTTATGTCGATGCACTTCCAGAAACAAAAACACAATTCCTGCAGCCAAATTGGGTCTCACCCTCCAGGTGACGAAGATGAGCGTGGAATGACATCCAAACAATCCTTCTTCCCATCGAAGTCACCATTCTCTGATCAACTCGCTTATGGCTCCTCACCTGCAGCATCTCAAACCTCTTCAAGAGATTCAAGCGTCCAATCTTCTGCAACATTTCGCACTTATGATGCTTATCGGTCTTCGTCAGCTCGGGGCGACGAGATTGATGCTGGTAACCATGAACTTCTTCCTTACCAAGACGCTGAAGAACAATTTCTGGAGGAACATGAAGGTTATTTTGCTCACTTGTGGATCGACCAAGTGAGAAAAGATCAATACCCTAAACTTGATTTGCACAGACTTGTCTACTTGGATTATGCAACTGCTCCATTATATTCACACTATCAGGTAATTAGCTCATTTCTGGACCATTACATGTAAGAGATACAACAGCTTAGCTTACTGATACCCATTAAAGTCCGTCCATATTCTCTACTTCGATTTTCTGGGATTTCTTTCAGGTGGAAAAGCACATGAAATTCCTTCTGCAAGATGCCGATCCTTGGGCTGGGCCGATTTACACTACAAACAACTCGTTATCACAGGACATAGACTTCATCAACACTACTTCCAATCGCCTTCTCAATCTTTTCAACACTACAGAGAAAGACTACAGCTTAATCTTCAGTCCAGATCTTTCATCAACTTACCGCCTGTTCGCCGAAATGCATCCATTTCACAAGGGTACAGTTCTTCTCATAAATGAAGATAACCACGAATACATTCACCATATATTACGCGCTGCGCAACGCTCCGGTTCGAAGATCCTATCATCACCCATCCGAAACAGAGATTTCTGTATCCAAGCCAGTGAGATGCATAGGCTACTTGTAAGGCGAGGGTGGACGGGTCTCGGACGTGGGCTTCTGGTATACCCTGCCCAGTCGCACTCCTCCGGCGTCCGACACTCACTGAACTGGATCATAGAGGCACAGCAAAACGGATGGAAAGCATGTTTGGATGTTTCAAATTGCGTACCCAGCATCGAAATTGATCTTTCCTTGTATCAACCAGAGTTCGTCACTGGTTCGCTGTTCCACATTCTAGGGTTCCCATCAGGCGTCGGATTTTTGCTTGTGAAGAGGAGTTCACATTCGGTTTGTCGGGAGAGGGACACGAATCAGTTGAAAATAGCTGAAGTTCCTGAGCATGGGCCAGCTGTTCGAACAGTAGGAGAAGTTGAAGGTTTAGCAACTCAAACATTTGCAGCTTTAAGTTTTGGTTTAGAGAATCTGGAAAGTCTCGGTACTGCACATATTCAGACGAGAGTGTACAGCTTGATGTCTTGGTTGATTGAGACTCTGACATCACTTCGGCACAAGCTCGAACAGAAGCCATTACTCAAGGTAAGCTCGTAAGACCACCAAAAAAATCCCAATTTAAGATCGTTCAAGCTGAAACTAGTTAATAAGTTTTCTTACATGACAGATCTATGGACCTCCGGATGCTAAACACAGAGGATCGATCCTGGTATTCGATGTCTTGGACTCAACGGGCAACGCATTATCAGCAGGACTGGTTCGGCGATTGGCAGAAAGAAGCAACATCAGTCTGGGTTTCGGCAGATTAAACAGCTCCAGCTGGGCTCTCCCTTCCAACAAGAAATTAGACGGAAAGGTGATATCGAAAACTGCAGTTCGCCTGTCGCTGGGGCCTATGTCGACGTTTGAAGATGTGTACCGGCTCGCCCAGTTTTTGGCGTGCTTCAGGGACGAAGATTACACATCAGTGGAAGCAGTGGGATACGTTGAAGAGTACAAAGATGACTGTTGACAGTGACTGAAATGTTTTCGCTTGTGCTGCATTCGAGCCCATCGTAAGCTTGATGATGTGCTAATCTGTTGGCATTTGGGTCCCCCGCGGTAGGCATTACGACCTGGTACAAGAAACTCTTTTACCTACCCTATTACACTTTTCAATGGTTGCCAACTCCTTCTCTCCAGAAGGAAGAAAATCCTACAATAAAACACTAAGAATAAGTTGAAAACAAACACTCTGTACACCATAAACACACCTCCAGAAAAATATTCGTATCGGCTTTTAGCTCCATCCCTCGGGAACAACTGGCAATCTGCAGTCAATAGAAAAGATTTTCTGAGATTAAAATTATCAGCCAAGTCAATAATAAAAGTAGTATTCTTAATTTATCTGAATTTTTAAAATACTTTTTACCATTTACAACAAGTCTCTTATCCTCTGTATTTGTATCCATCTCAAACGAGTAACAGAATTGTGAACTGCCTTTATTACAGAAGGATTAAATCATTCAATACATATTTTACTAGCCACCTCACCGAGAATTTTGCATTCATTCGCCTTCTGGTTGGTCTATCACTCGTAGCCAATGAATGAACGAGGACATTGACCAACATTCACTTCTCTATCAAGTTCAATTACAAATAACATGTACTTGGGACTGATTGGTCAAAATCTTGAAATAATATTGTTTTCTTGATATTCCATTAATTGTTCATGGTGATCACATCAAAGAAATTTGAAACATGCTAGTAGGTTTGAGTGACCTTTCTTGTGGGTGGAACTTTGCTTCAAGTTATATAACGGTATTAAAAACCATAAAGTTTTAAATGAATCATAGTTCATGCAAGTCCAACCACCTGAAAAGAAAGTCTCTGCAATTTATACTTGCTCATGGCAACAGTCTCTTTTGTACAAAATTTTAGCACCACAGATCTCCCAAAAGGTGCAAAATGGACGACCAGAACCACTATTATTAAGTGGTTGATTAAAATTACAAAGACAGGCATTATTTCCTCCAGCTGCAGCTAATGGTCAAAATACTACTAATCTGCATCACAGCTTAAGTGAAATTGGAGGTAACACAAAACACTCAGACGCAAACCCAGATTAATTGCTTCAATTCGGCCACTGAAGTTATCTCTACCTGACTACATTAGATCAACGAACCCGTTCAAAGATGGGATTTCCAAGCAATTCTGTAGCAGAGGGTCGCCTTGCTGGTTCTGGATCCAGCATCGTCTGATTAAGAGTTCAAAAGCAGCCAGCATCATCAGTTTGTTGACAAAGTAATAGACCAGGGAAGAATTCTTGCCTCATCCTCACATTAGTTATCAGAAAAGAAAGAAGACAAACGTGGGAAATTTCTTCAACCATGAACGTAGTCTCTAGGAGTATCAAGTCAGACTGAGGATATAGCCAAGCCCATACCTTTAGTAAGTTCTGAAGTTGCATAGAATGCCCTGGAAGCAACAGTATCTTGCCCTCTCTCAAATTTAGAAGCTGGGTTCCAGAGTCTGGAAGTGGGGACCCTTTAAGAAGCTCATAGACAGCAACACCCAAGGAGAAGATATCAACTTTGTCAAGATGCTCAAAATTTTCGTTAAGAATTTCAGGAGGCATGTATCGTGCATCGCCTTCCTCGACCGGCAGTGTCCTATCAAGTAGGGTGGCAAAGCCAAAGTCCCCAAGCTTAAAAACTCCATTTTTCATATAAATATTATCAGGCTTTACATCTAAGTGAGCAATTCCACGCTCATGCATGAACTGCAATGCTTTAGCAATCTGTAAGATTATCCAAAGGATTAGAAATGACAGTTAATATGTATGCAAGAGGCATTAAAATGATCACCCACTAATATCTGTCTCCACCATTGTCACTATGGTAGACTTGAATAATATGGTCGTGCATGAAATTCAAATCAGGATTATTCTGCAACAGATCAAGTGCAGAGCCTATGACCAGGGCCCATACATAAGTTATTAAAAGTTCACATGGGTGAGGGATTCCACACATGGTCATTAGAAAAAGAAATCCACTAGTTAGCTTCCTTACAGGAAGTGATGCAGACGAAGAGTAGATCTCATTTCTTATGAATGGCATGCATACTCTTGAATCCACTATCCAGATTTTCAACAGAATTAGCAACCAACACCTTAGAAATTTTCTGATTTCTTGGGTATAACAGTTGAAGCGCAAGTTAATTGCACCTGCTTCTAGGCCTCCAAGCAAATATCTCATTAACTATGATCCACCCATGATTGAGAACTTAACATTGTGGTTACATTCTTTGATAACAGTAACTGGTAAGCCACTGATATGACCCCACAAATCCAAACACGTCACACACCAAGTGATATAAAGTACCACTCAAAGCCAAAATGCCAACTATCTAACCAAATTAATAAGTCTATGCTTGCTTAACAGAAAAGATAAGTGATGAAGGCTAAAGTACTGATCCAACGAACCTGGTACATAGCAGCAAGTACTTTTTCTGTTGGCATTGGAGGGTTTGTGCACAGAGATAAACTGCGCTCACAAAGCTCCATCTGTATATAGAGTTGCTCATTTTCAAACCAAGAAGTGTAATAGCCCACAATGTTTTCATGAGATCCTAAAAAGAAGGATTGTCAACTTCAATAGTATGAACTTCTTCACTTTCTTAATTTTCGTAATATGAAGCAATGACAGAAACTTGAAGGGAAGCTCCTATTGAAGAATTTTCAAGAATTCAACATACCTAAAGCCGCAAGAGCTTGAACTTCCATTAATGCCCTCCTTCTGCACAAGTTAATAATGGAACAAATAATTGCTTTTAATGAAAGGAAACAACTAATAAGTGGTATGGCCTATTGACTGCATTGATTTTTTTAGAGGAAGCCTTATTGTGCCAAAAAGTAAACAAACAACAAGACTAGGAGGGAGGACCTCTTACAACAAGAGATAGAAGGGTTCACTCTCCCTTTAACCAACAGCCAGAGGTTGATATATTAGTATATGACATGATTTGAACTTTCATAGTAGAAGATACATGAAACTACCTCTCTGTATTTTGATGCAACTGTCTTATGCTATATTTGACAGCATATAAACAACCATCAATTCTCTTCAGAACCTTGAATACACGACTAAAGTTTCCAAAACCAATTTGCTGGAAACAGAAACAGGTGGGATCATATTAGAGCAATGACAAACAACTTATTATTAAAGAGAAACTGTCACACATGTCAGAGAAACAATGCTGACGAAAGTAACTGATAGAACCATAATAGTTAAAAAACAAACAAAAAAATGCAGGCACTCTGCTTGAAGAGCTTAGAACAATCTTAAAAACCTCTATCACATGAAAATCAGTGCGGTACCGCGAGCCTCCATCCCCGACAGTGACTGAAGAGAAAAAACCTGCACACCACTTCCATGCAAAAACAAATCATGAGAAATTGAAGAAAAGATATGACCTTGGTCACACTGCTGAGCACAACACAGGACATAGAGAAAACGCAAGTTTCTCCAAATAAATATGTTATTCATTTCTCACATGTTTGGAGTTTTTCTTTTGTTTTTTCAGAGTCATTATTTCACTATCATTCACAATCTGATAAACTGAAGCATTTTAGATCAATGTCACATGTAAAAGATGTTTATATTATAGCCAACTCAGTCTTTATTTAGAAAGCTAAAATTTTCTCTAAGTAGCCAACTCCTTCTACTAAAAAGTAAGGCTGAAAGAAATTTATATGTTTGGCAAACATATATTCCAATGCATTTGCTTCATATGAAAATCTTTGTACACACTCATTTAACGTATCTCCACATTGCCACATAAGATAAACACCGCAGTCCAAAGTGTCATTCCACTAAAAGAAAAACAAACAAAAAATGTACAAGCAGTCCAAAATAATTTTTTTTTCTTTTCCGAGACAGAAGTTCGAATGGAAAAGATAGTGTTATGTTATTCAACATCAATGTCAAAAACAGAATGAGGTACAAGTCTACCTGTACATTTTGACCTTTGATTGTCAAAGAAATCAAGATCAGCCATTACAGCTTCATTTAGATAAGGATTTTTTATGCAAGGAGGAGGCATGACCCGACAACGCAAAGCTACAGCAGACTGTGAAACATAATTCTTTTTTTTGGTTGGCTCACTAATACAAGTCTTTCCCATGTTTTCATCCTCATATTCCAATGAATCAGTTGCATGCTCCTGTATCTGTTGATGGCAGGGTAACACAGTGTCGAGAATATCGAGTGATACTTCCTCTAGGTAAAAGAAACAAGAAAAGGTATCAGTTGTCGAGAAAAGAAAAGAGAATGAGCATAAAAGAATCACTGTCAGAGCAAAGATTGTATTTTATGACTTCTAGTACTCCTAGTTGATACTGATCACCCCTCCCAAAATGTTTGTAGTTCTCTGGCTTCCGCCATCATCACCAAAACAAACACATCCAGAAAAAATGCTATGGCAGCAAGATGGCATTCCAATGCCTATATTAGCTATCCTCTAGTGAGAGATATATCCTCTAGTGAGAGATATGACGGGCTTCTTTACTAATAGCAACTTCCTCAAAGATAATCAATCATGTGTTCTATAGCCCAGAGGACTTCCAAGCAGGTGCACTTTTTTTAGTTGAAATACATACTCGGGAAAGACTTGAACCCAAGACCTCACACTACAAACACCCCCATGAGACCATTAAACTAAAAGGACCAATCGACAAAAAAAATCACTTTTACCTGCTTTTCCAAGATTCTTTTTCTAATTCACCAGAAAAAAACATTTTTCTGATTGCAGATAGAGTCACATGGAACTTGTAAAAAAAAAACTGATAAATTTGTTTCTTGTAAAATATTTAAGAGCATTAAAAGCAGGGTCCCCCCCCCCCCCCCCCCCCCCCCAAAAAAAAAAAAAACCAGGGAATTATGACCAGATTTTTATGATTATTTATTAATTTTTTCCATGTTGTGGTTATTTTGTTTAAGGGTTTCACAAGGGAAGTTAAGTGGTTTTCTTCCCCTTCTTGGCTGAGATTCCTCTAAGGATGCATCCCATGCCTACAAGACGGTCCAGACCACTAAGCAGTTTCAGGTTGGAAACTCACTAACATAATGATGACTGCATCAAGAAATTTTGCCCCTCTCTACCTATGGAGTGCAGATGAATCAATAAGCTATTCTTTTTTCTTTCTCTTCATTATGTGTTCCATGTAGGCAGAGTTCCTTTTGCATCTTTTCATAAATTTGTTATTATTGCAATAGGAAAAAAGAAGTATGGACATTCCGAATGGCAAAGAATGTTACCTTGTCTATATCTTTTGCTTCTCGAAACTTTAGATTTTTCGGGAGATTTAGGACATGGAACATTTTCCTGAGAGAAGTGTGCAGATCAGACACAAGGATCATGTAGTACGCTGGTATTTTTAATGTACAAGTGAGCCAAGTTTAAATGAATGGTCAGGTAAGTGTAATAAATTTTTACCATTCTGAAATCAAAGCTGTCTGATATAGGTTGGCCATCCGGAGTAATATAGTCTGGAGTGCTGTGGAACAAGAACACGGAACAAGAGCTTAAGTAAAAATGATGAAGCTCAAACAAGAGCATAAAAAAGACAGAATCAAGGGAAAAACGACTAAGCATGTGAACTTTCTGACTACGGTAAACCATAAGCATATTCAATAGAATACCAGCAGCTGGCCTCGTTTATTCTATCAGTGCTAGAAAGTTAATACCTATATTCAAAAACGTAGACCTGATGGCACACGAAACCGAAGGCTACCACCTGTAATCCCGAATCATGTACCGAATTCTACATTTATGCGACGAACGGAGATGAAATCAGAGAAATTACCAGAAGAAATCCTGGCTGAGAATGCAGTCTTTCTCCTCGTCAGCAGCGATGTTGATGTCGCTTGTTAATGATGAAGGCAGATCATGGTCTTCCATAAGCTTCTGGAAGCGAGGAAGGCTGGAACTCTCGTGGAAGGAGAGCAAAGTGACTTGCCCAATCTGCTCGGTAAGATGCCCTGTCGGAGAGATAGGCATCGTCTTTGTTACTTGCATCTGACTCCGGGAGAGGTTTTTTCTCTTCATCGATTCTCCCTCACAGTGCGACTACGGACATGTTCCCGGTTATTTCAACTTTATTGTGTGAGGCGCTCAATGCCGCCCCTGCACGAAGCGCGAGAAAGCAAAAAATTGAAAAACAATGATTCACGGTTTGGCGCCTTTTCGAGATATTTTATAATGACGCGAATGCCACTGGCTAAAAGGACCGAATTACGGATAGCCCGTTACTCGAGAAGCCTACAAAATGCAAACGACTTGCCTAGGCCGTGCGGTCCAGCAAAACCATGAACTCTCCTTTGGGTAAATTGAAAAAACCTTGTGTAAGAATAAACATTAAAACCATGATTCTTCGTCGTCTCCTCATCCTGAGGTAAGTGATTTATACTTTCCTATTGCCCTTTGAAAAGGTGTTTGTAAATATACCCACCATCTTTTATCTCATTTTATTCCTTGTTTGATAACTATTATAAGTTTGTTTTGTCCATCTCCACTTACACTATTTCTTCTTTAGTGAAGGAGACCTTGTTGCAACCTCATTGGAAGAATGTCATTGATGTTGAGATAGAAGCATTAATTGATAGAGTAACTTGGGAGTTATGTGACTTACCTTCAGGTGCTGCTATAGTTGGGTGTCGATGAGTCTATACTATTAAATAAAACTCGGATAGATCAATTAAACTATATAAGGTTCGTCTTGTTGGCAAAGGGTATACTCAAACATTTGGGGTAAAAAATTTTATGACTTTTTCTCCGGTTGGTCGCTTGTCCTTTGTTCGTATACTTATTTTTTTTGCAGTTCAACAAAGTTGGTATCTATTCCAGGTAGATATTAAAAATATCTTCTTATATGGTAACATTGAGGAAGAAGTCTATATGGAACAACCTCCAGGGTATGTTGCTCAATGGGAGACACATGAGGTATGTTGACTAAAGAAAGTTCTTTATGGCTTAAAACAGAGTCCGTGAGTTTGGTTTGAAAATTTTAGTCAAGTAGTTATATCCATGGAATTTCATAGAAATTATTGTAATCACTCATTATTTATTCTTAAACGACTATCTGGAATTATTATCTTACTGGTATATGTAGTTGGTATCATCCTATATGAGAATGATAGATCAAGTATTGAAACAATTATATCCCATTTGGCGAATCACTTTCAGACTAAGAATTTGGGTCAATTGAAATATTTTTTAGGTGTTGAGGTAGCGATAAGTAAGGAAAGAACAACACTAACTCAGAGGCAAAATGTTACTGATATGCTTAAAAAATATGGTCTTCTTGAGGCTAAACTAGCGGATACACCTATGGTGGTAGGACTCGATCTTCATGATGATCATAGTCCAAAACTGTAAGATAGAACAATGTATCGAAGGCTAGTAAGTAAACTCATCTATGTTACGTTACTAAACCATATATTTCATTTACAAGGAGTGTAGAAAGCCAGTTTATGGAGCATCCATAGTGAGTGTAGAGAGCCAATTCATGAAGCATCCACGTAAAATTCACCTAGAAGTTGCACAAAGAATCTTGAGATATCTAAAAGGATTACCAAGAAAAGGTCTCATTTTCAAACCTAATAATCACTTGAGGATTGAAGTTTTCTTTGACTTTGACTATGTAGGTTCCAAGTTTAACAGAAAATCAACCATTAGATACTGTGTATTTTTGGCAATAACTCTAGTCAGCTGGAAAAATAAAAAGCAGAATGTTGTTACTCAATTCAGTGCAGAAGTTAAATATAGAATATGACCCACATTGTCAATGAGCTAATGTGGATAAAATCTGTTGTTTAAGAATTTGGCCTCGATCAGAAGGATCTTATGACTATGTATTATGATAACCAAACAGCAATCTTCATTGCAAACAATTTAGTCTTTCATGAAAGAATAAAACAAATAGAGGTGGATTGTCACTTCATATGAGATGCAGTAATGGAAAAATAAGTAACTACTCCATATATTCGGTCTGGTGATCAGCGACAATATCCTAACTAAAGCACTGGGAAAACGTGAATTCCAGAACTTTTGTAACAAGCTGGGATTGTTCTAACATATACTCTCCAAGTATTGAAAAACAAGAATAAGGGGCATTTTGGTTATTTCACCTTATCGTTATTTATATTTCTTGATAAATTTTATTTAACATGTCAAACTATGTCTATGGATCAAATTTCATGTAAATGGGACACATAGAATAATAGATATAAAGAAATAGGGTTTTCACTTAAAATAGGAGCAATATTATTAGTTGTACTCAACCTTAAGTTATAAATAGAAGCCGGAGGACGTCCAGCTCCCCCATCTTAGTTTTTTTTCTCAATTTGTACTTCTCCACTTTCTCTCTTTCTCATTCTCTCTCTTCAACCTTCTTTCTTCTTACTTTTTTCTAATAGTATATTTAGCACCATTATCATATTTGAGTATACAGTTAGAGGTGTGGTAAATCTATAATTATAATGCATAGGTGTTAGAAGTCAGGGGTATCTTAGTCATTTAATAGGTGTGGTAAATCTGTAATAATGTATCTAGAAAATCCCAGATTGGTAGTGGTGTTGGGGTAATATTTATGCATTTTTTTAGTTTGTTTAGAAGACAGTTTCTATCACTTATGAACATGTCCCCGCATGAGGGGCAAATTAATCTTTTGTAACCTACCTTAAGTGAAATAATAAAAGAGAGATGGGGTTGATTTCTCCCTCCATCAAGGAGGCACTCTCTTGAGCACTTCTCTTCATTGTTCTTCCTCTTCTCCTTGTTTCTCTTCAATCTCTCCTCTTCCTTATTTTCTTACAATAACCATTTGGACAACTTTCTTACAATAACCACTCGAACAATGTAGTCTGAGAAATCTGTGAAGTACTTGAAAAGCAAGTAGGTAGGTACCTTTCCCTATTCCCTCTAAGAGCATCTCTTTATGCAAGAGAGAAAGCTTCAGATTCCTACAACCAAGATATGATACATACTGACAGGAAACTGAAGAAATGTTGGGATCCCAACTCACAAGACGAGTAATCAGCCTTTTAGACCGTCACTCCAATTCAGTAGCTCTTCCTCCTCTTAAGAGTTTTTTCTTTCCATTCCCTCTTCTCCTTCTTTTCTCTATTTTCTTTCTGAAATATCCGTTCTATTATTTGGCTCTTATATCATGGATTCATGCTAATGTATTAGAAGTAGATAAAGGGAAAAGGGAAAGCATAAGTCCAAAAGAACTGCAGATGAAGCACATGGAGCTCCCTGTTCCAGCCTTTTTGTCATCCCAGGAATAGAAAATCATTCATCTTTTTCATGTAATTCAAATATCACGATTCACTACAAATTGGTTCTTAGTCTGCGGTCATTCAGCCTCACAGTGATGGAAGGAATGATACTACCCTTGAAATCTGTCAGCCACTGTTTTGATTCAAACACTAACTTCTGAAAGTGCATCGGTTTCCTCAAATTTCAGTTTGTTCTTTTTTGTTTCAAGCGCACTTTGATTTCCAATATAATCTGATATAGCCTTTGGAAGTAAAAATCCAGGTCTTTCAAGGAAGCCTGCTCTGTCAAGAGCCAATGGTTCACGAACTGTTACTTGTACTCCATCGTAGGTCCAAAGTGTTATCTTTGCCTCTCCTTTCAGACCAAACGAAAACCAACCAAGTCCAGCAACTGCAATATCTGTGCTGTTCACATCCCAGCTGATTCCAGACACGTCAAATTCTTTCTGTTTCCATTCGCCCAATACAGATACTCTATCTTCCCCAACAGGAGGCTGCATACCAGAAATTACAAACATAATTAGAAGTAACAATATCACAGGGATTGGATTCTCAAATGACAGGGAGGAAGACTAATTTAAATTGACACATTATATCCACAGCCAACAGTTTTTTTCATGACACATTATGTCTACAGCCAAACTGTTAACAAATGAAAAAGCTCTTTATAGTTAATGACTATCTTTCCTACTATTCTTCTTGAATAACTGAATCTGTATCCTTTTTGCAGTTGGGTTCTATCTCACTCTTACGCCCCAGAGAATCCTTAAAACTGTATTTTAGGCATCAAGGTTTCCACAGCAATAAAGAAATTTTCAAATGTTAAGAAAAGTAGCTATCTATCTATCTTTCTTCACTGAAAAAATCGTGTATGCGATTGGCTTTTTATGTATGCCAATGTTAAGACAAACACAGAGATATCTAGAAAAGCATTGTAAAAAGGGCTTTCTTGTTGATGAAATTGTATATAAATTTTATGTCACAGGTTTTATTAAGCAGATGACAAAAATCCTTGTTTTCAAGCGAGTAGATCAAGAGCTGGACTGATTTTCAGGTTTGACAGATTTCAGCTCCTTGGCAAGAGAGGAGAAAATGCCTAGGAGAAAGACAAAGATACATTTGAACAATTAAACTGGCAATTATGATCCTGAAGTTAGAAAAACCACATTAGAAAAACAACATTTCAAGCAGAAAACTGGGCTCTTCAACAATTCCACGTTTAAGTATATATTACCAATCTACTTTTCGCATTTACTGATATTGATCATCGTAGACAACAGGTGTAACATTGGAGAAACATTTCTTCTGTAGTTAAATAAGCTATTTTAATTTGTTGGAAAAGTATATACCTGCAGCCTAATACCAGCATGCTTTCTCAAGATCTCATCAGCATTCTCTATCTTCCCCAAATGAAGAGATATGTTTGGGGATGTCCAAACTGAGACATAAATTGTTTCAACTGAAGCTTGAATCAAGTCTAATCTAACTAGAGCACCAAGGTGTATAAACTGTCCAGCCTGAAATATACACATAAAGACTTTGCATTATTTGCAAAAACACAATGATATGAAATGAAAGAGCATCTTATTTTTTTAATCCCTTCTGCAATCAATCTGCAGATAGAATTTACTAGAAGAAACCAGTAAACAAGGGGTATCTATTCTGCCTTGTTCAGCGAAATACATGCTAAAAACAAGTTCAATAACCATTCTAGAGCCAAATGTGAAGGCATATATAATGAGGGTAAAAAAAAGGCTAACGTTCACGTTCACTATAAATTAGCAAAACCTTGCAGACAAATCAAATTTCGTTAGGAATAATAAGCTTGTGTTTAGAACTCATAAAATTCAAGTAACTAAAATTGTGAAAAGGAAATCAGACAAATACATGCATAGTGCACCTATTTGGTTCTTTTCCCTATTTCAGAATCTCATTGTTCCAAGACGAAAACGCATGTAAAGATAAATCAATCCCACCTAAAGTTTCCGTTTGGTTATTCAATGGCAAAATACACATAACCTAAAACAAAAAAAATACAAGAGATGAGAAGCTTGCCTTGATCCTGTAAGTCCTAGGCTGAAGTTCCTTTCGAATTTCCACCATCTTCTGCTCATCTCTGTCTAATCTCATAGACAAAAGATAAGGATGAAGCAGACCAGGAGTATCATACATTTTTGCATTGGCCGGTAAAATCCCCCTAATTCTTAATATTCCCAAAGTTGTTCCAGGTACAGCTGCTTCTGTAAGCTTTGTTACTTTAGCCCCTTCTCTTTTTGCAAAAGCATTTATCAAAGTAGACTTTCCTGCATTTTGAGCCCCGACCACCCATACGTTTCCTCGTGGACCAGCGAGTCCCTTTATAAATGACAGGAGATTTCTCACACCTAGATCTTTATGAGCACTCACCAAATAAACACCACTTAGTCTTGGTGCTCCCCCAGCTTTAGCCCGGCCACGTACCCATTTATCCAATCTTGCTGGGGATATCTCTGAAGGAAGAAGGTCTACTTTGGTCGCAACCAAAACAAGCTTTGGCATTTCTTTAGATTTAGTGCCCTTTTTATTGGCTTCCAATGCTTTAAATAAAGACTTGGCTGCTCGTTTAGGGAAGGAGCCGTCAAAGTCAACACAATCCACAACCATCACTACCACATTGCTAGTATTGCCACTAGGTTTCATTATTCGAGTTGCTATTAGCCTATCAAAATCAAAGTCTGGAATCAAGTTTTCAACATTTTGGTTCTTGACTTGGCCATAGTTCCTCAAAGAATGGCAACGGGCACAAACAGTTACCTCATCTTTCTCCCTTTGAGCCTCCCGAGCTTTTCTTTTCTTTTCACTTTTTGAAATCTTCTCCTTCTTTCGCTTCTCTAGTAAACCATCAGTGATATTACCATACCCAACTCCGGCTGGGGCAAAACCATCAAGTTCTTTCTGCCTTTTGTCATCTTCATCATCAATTTCCCATTCGGAATCCCAATCAATTTCCTCGCTATTTTGTGAGCTGTTTTCCTTTGCCCGATCAACTCTATCTGAAATATTGTTCTCGAATTCATCCACCAAATCACCAAAAAATTCCCCATCTTCGTCGGCAAAACTACCATAATCAAAGTCAGAATCATCTGTTTCTTTCTCAATTTCACCAAGCTCGTGATGTTCTGAGTCAGAGTCCCCGAAAATTAGTTCATTTTCTTCTACTACAACTCTTTTTTTGTAATACCCTGGCAAGTTTGGGTCCGCGTCTTGCATGAAAACGCCACAACCAGGGCAGATGAGGCGACTCTCATCCTCGTCTCTTCCTTCACTGAATACCTTATTTTGACCGGCGGGTTTCTTTCTTATCTGGGTTTGAGTCGACTTCTCACTTGAGCAAGAAATGCAGGGGATTTTCGTGTTCGAGCTAGGAAAAGTGACAGAAGTTCTATGATGATAAAGTGATGAGAGACGAGGAAACGGAAAAATCCGAGTGGGTGCAGCGCAAAATTCACCAGAAACGTTGAGGGTAGCGGGAGTCCTAGCATTTTGGAAGAGATTAGAATTTAGGATTGCTACAGAGCAGATTGTCATTTAAAAGAATCTTGGAACCGCTGGATGCAAGCGAATCAAATTGTTTCAGGCTGCAAATTATAGGAAATTCCCCTTCTTTAAGCCAGCTCTATCGAACCTGATGAAAGCATGTAGTTGATTAAGCTTGTTTGGAGGCGGACAATCACTGTAGATCCTGGACCTGGAACAAAGCTTGGATGATGTATGAACAGAATCTACTGTAGGAAAAAAAGTTCGAAACTACTGTGCAAACGTCGAAATTCGAACCTTAATACAGACTCCCGATGGACTGTAGTCACAACATCGATTATAAAACCCACTCGAAATCCAAGAGCCAAAGCAGGGACAAAAGAAAAACGGAAACAAGATAAGGAGAAAAAGAAGAAGAGAAAGAGTTGTAAATGAATAATAGAATTCAAAGCAAGAGAGACGGAGCGCCCGCAACCTGCAGACAAGAAGCAAGGAGAAACATAAATGTGGCAAAGGAAGCCCAGAATTGCAAGGAAGACGAACGAGAGCCTGCAAGCTGTAGTTCGAGTTGCGAGGAAAACATAGAAGAAAAGGCGGCCTCTCGCAGTCTTACTAGTTGCTAAGCTTCCTAATCGCTATGAATTTCTCGAGTGAAGACGGTGACACAATCTGTCGTTGACAAGACAGATTGCTTTCCGTTCCGTTCCGCTTGGGCTGTCAAAAACAGGCACAGCAGAATCGTTCACATTACAATTTACAAACACGGCCATACTAATTCTTCCTATTAAAGAAGATAATATAATTCCCCTAGTTTCCTATACCTGGCCATACTAATCCTTCCTGTTGAAGGAGAAAATTAATTAACCCAAGTAACAGAGTGAAAGAAAATTTAACACATGAGAAGAAAAGAAGTTTTTCAGAACTTTTCTATCTAAATACTTGTAAAAGGTAAGAGAAAAATTCAAGCTAGAATAGTACAAAAGAAATCCACAAAACTGCCCGGAGAGGCGAACCAATCGCACTCTTCACAGAGTAATAACATCAAAATCCGCACCAGTAGCAAATTCAAAATAAGTAATAAAACATTACTTTGTGAAGCATTAAGAAAAAAAGAAGAAGATGAAACTCAGTATTCAACCGCCAGATCGTTGGATTCTTGTACAAGGGCAACTAAGATCGAGAATGCACTACAAAGCTTCTGCACTCCGAGCAAGAAAATGGAAGAACTATATTTTAGGTTTACTTATATCCACAAGTGCTCTCGTCGGTATTCCCGCACTATCGCTGGAACACTTGTTGGCGGGACCTGTTGCAAAGGCAAAATGTAACAGATCAATTCTCACAGAAAAAAAAAAAAAGTATGAACCACGGTGAAATTTTTTAATCTCTGAAGGACATACCATTCCATAATCTGTCACAATCATTGACACATAATCTGATGGAGTTGCATCGTAGCTGTTTACATTGTCAGAAGAAAATGTAAGGAACATTGAAGAATATATGGAAGAAAATCAAATTGGACTTTCCAACTATTAATCCGGCAACTCACAGAAGATTCAAAAGCTGCAAATTTTCAAGCTCAGCCCAATTACTCAGATGGTTCAAGTCCCTCCTTCCATGAACCTTCGAAATTGCATCTGAATCACCTGCAAAACAATGGCAAAAGAGGTTAAAGACATTTATTAGAAACAACATACTGAAAACAACTGCTGTGCCAATGGAACATACCGAGTTCATTGGAGCAGATGGAATCAATCTGTACCCTTTCATGAAACTTATATGCTTCACAACAAATTAAAACAGGTACACGAAATTCATGAGCAACCATAGCCACACTCGCAGTCCCTACTCTTGAATAAACTGTTCCATTTGATAGCACGGATGAAGCTCCCAAAAAGACCCTGGTTACTTCATGCATGACATAGGAAACAGCATTTATATGGGTATAAGTACACCTTACACCCTTGGCCACCAATCTCCGAAGCAAAGACTGTCCTTCAAGCTTCGGACGAGAATCAACAACCACTACTCGAAACTGATTTCCAAGCTCATGAGCATAAACCAATATCATTTCGACAACAGAAGAAGAACCATATGTAAGGAGTACATCCCCATCACGGATCTTAGTGACAGCATGCCTCACTATAACCTTGTCCGCAAGTATGATCTTCTCATTTATGAATCTATCAATGTCTAATTGAAGAGTGACCTTTGCCTCTGATTCGGTAAGTGTCAGAGGTAACTTGGCAATTCTGTTCTTCAAAAATCTAATTGCATTTCCCATGCTGATTGAGAGGGGTCGACACTCTATCAAAAATGAAATATAACTGCCGATTTTAGCAGTCAAATCTCGAATAAGAGCTTTCTCTGGTGGAGTTGAATAGTCTTTGATGGCATCCTGAAATGCGTGAAGCATTGCAATACAACGCGAATTACCACCAGAAATATCCCCAGCAAGGTACTGTAGTCCAACCTGAAATCATTATAACAAAGTTACACAGCCACCAGGTAACATCTGTCAACTACTTACAGAAAAGAGGGACTATTTTCACCAACTGAATTTGATCACTCTTAAAATTCCATAGTTTCTGAAAAAAACTATCCAGATCAAAATCAAGCCAGTAGATTAGGGCTGCACAAATCAATGAAACAATCCTCTCATTATTTTCATAGCTGTCCAAACAGATTAAGATGAAAATAAACAGGGGATCTTTTAACATTCCCCAAAGTTTTTCAAAAGTCATTTCATCAGCCAACCAAAGAAGAATTTCAGTTATACTGTACTTAATTATTATTAAGAGTTAAAAATTGTCAACAAGCACCCAGGCCCAAAAATTGCTAACCACCAAAACTCAAAAGCATGCCATAGACTTCTGCTTACAACATTATTAGGGAAGTAAACTAGGACAAGCAAAAAGATACCTCATAAAGTAAATAGGAGAAGAAAAAAGATACCTTATAAACAGCAGGATGCATTTGATCAAGTTGGAAAAACTTTGATTCCAATTCCGGAAGCTGGGTCCCATGCACATACTGAGGTAGGTGCCTAAACAATTCAACCCTGTTTCTAGCTTCGGTTTGCTTAACTACTGCACGCCTTTTTGATTTCTCAACTCGTTGCATATCATCAAACTGCATCCGTGGGGGAGGAACATCCTTCTTCCTGTCCTTTTCTGGAAGCCTATCAACCACTTTCTTCTCAGATGCAGCAACAGAAGCTGAACCTGCAGCACCCTCTTTCTTTTGTGGTGGTGGTTTTCCAGCCTTTTGTTGCTTGTTTACTGTGGCAGACACACCCTTCTTACTTTCACCTGCAGATAGTAAGAGTGCCTAGAGGTCAGAGGAGGTCATTTATAATTCACCAATATGCAGTAACCTATAGAGTGAGATAAGTCCATTTTTATTTATTTGTTTTCTAGCTTATTTATCAATTATTTTCTTTTCATTTCCTTTTACCAGAAAGGACAGAACCACATAGAGACTACAGGTTAATAAACAAGCTAGCAAGACCAGCCTGAGACAAACATTTCAATAAATTATCCTATTTATTAAGCTATTACTTATAGTTATTTAACAATGACAATAGAAAGTCAGAAATTATCTTTCAACAATGCAAATTAAGGTCGCAAGTTAAAAAATGTCTCAGTAGTTCTATGCATTATGGAGAGAGGTAACGTAAAGCCATAATATGAATCATTGTCAAGATTTTTAACCACTCAGACAAAAGTCTACCTACATGGATGAACAATGGCTGGTCATTCGTCAAGAAATGAGAAAAAATATAGTGACACTCGTCATGCTCACATAAGTTTGACATTATGTACCATACATAGATTAAGTGCGACGGAAAATACTGTGATGCCCATCATCTACAAATAAGTTTGACATAATCTACCATATATAGATTAAATGCATGTGTATGCAAGAGGAGCTTGCAAAATAATAACTCTCTCTCTCTTCCCAAAGCTTTTGTTTAATTAAAAGCTCAATGTTATAGTCGAAGGGAAGGAAGACCGATGGGGAAATCAGCTCTAGCAATGGCCAAAGGCGACGGATGGCCCTCAAAGGCTTGGTTACGGCTGGCTAGCGACGGTGGTGGCAAAGCCCTTCAGCGGCTGCTGCAGGAGTTTTCTTTGCGCGACGAGCTTCGGAACGAGTCTAGGTGTCATCAGCGGCTCCTAGGCGTCGCGGATGGTAGCTGGGTGGTGGAGCGGTTGCCGGTGGGATCTGTTGACGTCGGCAACGGGAAGAGAAAAGGAAAAGAGGAGATGGGTTTGGAGAGTGTACCTGGATTCTCAACGAAGGTGAGGGGCTTGATCGAAAATTCTTCCCTCTTCTTTTTTTTTCTGCTTCTTTTGATGGTGACAGGGAAGTAAATAGAGGAAATTGAGGAGGCAGGGAAGTTGGGTTGCGAGTTTTAAGTGTCGAGGGTTGAGTCGGTGCTGTCCCTCAATTGAAGAAATGATGCTCTGAGGTGTTGATGCAGAGAATTTGTTCGCTGATAGGATCTTTCGGCTTTGATACCAATTTGATGCAGAACGACATGATTTTAAGGATTAAAACGGTGAAATTTGGGAAGAAAGATAAGAGGAATTGAGAAGAGTAGAGAGGGGAGTAGAGAAAGAGGAGAATGGAGAATAATCTTTATTCATCGAGAATCTGCCCACTAATCCGAAATATGGGGTGGTGGGTCTTGGTGGGACCCAACATCTCCAAGTGTAGACTCGTGTGACAGGTGGCACACTGGTGTCCCCACCACAAATCATGACCTTCTTAAAAGAACTTATCTGAGCAGTAATCTAGAAAACACAATATTAGATTAAGATTAATAACTGCAAAATTCCGTAACAACCTTTTTTTCTAAAGTAAAATGTTTTTTAAAGTAACATATTGACCATTTAAACAGATCAATATCGGGCCTTAGAGCCCGTTTTGATCAATCGAGGAACAAATTAATCAAATAAATGAAAATAAGTATATTCATCCTCTCTCTATAAAAAAAATTAGATAATTATGTTTAAATTTCCTTATCCACTCTTAGGTTAAACTTTGATTAGAAGATCGATAAGTTTAGAAAAAACAAAATGAACATTAAGAAGAAGAAAGAATAGAAGCACTACATAAAAGCTATTCAAATTGAACAAGAGCAACAAAAATTTCTTCAGCTAAATAAGCTGAAATAAGTAAATTCTCTATTAAGAAAACTTAGAAAGACCAAAAAAAAGCTGAAAAAGACTTTAAAATACAGCAGACATAAGCAGTTGGTTCAGGCTGCATATACATGGTGGCCAAAAATACCCTCATAATACCTTTCCAATGTCTTCAGGTCCTTATTACAACTATTTTTAGTTCAGCTACATGAACCCTTTTTTAGCAAACAGCTACATGAATCCCTTCCACTTTACTCTATCATTTATTTTAAGTCTCAGAAGATGGGATGCCTAATCTTAGAAAGCAAGGAGACATAACTTGATTTTGTCCTGAAACAGTATTTGTTTTTTCAAATGGGATGGGATGAACTCTGAATCAAAGAATAATTAATAATGTTAAGGAATAGTTTTCCTGCTTAAATTGATAAATCCAAGTGAAATTGTTATATCCTCTATTGAAAGAGAGAAATAAGCACCTGAACATAATGCTGATTGATAAGAAGCTAACAATCTCATAATTATCAAAAAAGTGATCTGATTGAAGGCATATTAATACCTAAAGATTTTCCAAAATGCAATTTTCAGGCAAGCTTTTTCTTTCAGTCATTGCTCACCGATTCCATCAATGTCCATGTCGGTCTTTAATTGGGTCGTCCATCAATTTTACATAGAATAAGACCTCCTTAAAGCACTATAAGGTATGTGTTGCCTGTACCCAAAGCTTCAATCCTCCAAAGTGACTCTTTCTTATTTGCTTATATAATGGTACTACTCCCAAGTATTCCCAGTCATATTCGCTCTAACTCCCTGTCCTAGTTTGGCCACACATTCTCAACACCATCCTTCCCCATGCTAATCATCTAGATGTCAAACCATAGTTGTAGTGCAAGTCAAGAAAAATGAACACCCATCAATGCCATTCATTTAATCAACCAAATTATCAGTCATTTTCATCAAATTTTCTTTATAAGGAATAGTTCAGACAGACCTTCCCTACTTTTGCACGACATAACACTTTGATCGATACAATAGCAGTTCATGCAATCTACGTTAATCAAGCACTACCACAGAATATCATTACAGTCAATAATAGGCTAATCTTCAGGAGAGCAGCTCCAAAATGAAGAAAAATCTTGGTACAGTAAATCTCTATTGATGAATTCTCAATAAAATCAAAACCAAAAAATGCTTTGCAAATGAGACATCTTCACTCAGTCACTTGAGAAAGTCTTTTTGTTTTTTTGAATGGTATAAAGGTAAATTATTTGGTCCACATAACACAAGGATACAAACTTACTGCCACACACTTACAATCTAAGAGGTCCACATACATCATGCTGAATTCTATATAGAACTACGAGAGGCATTTTGATAATGTAAAAAATAAAATGAAAAAATGTTATAAAAGATTCAGGCTTTTTCAGGAAAAAAATGTTATTAAAATTTACCTGACTCTTTTGCAGCAGCTTTCTGAGCCCTTTGAGTCTCTTGAAGGGCACGCCTCTCAGCTTTTGAGGTCCTCTCTTTCAATGGCTTTGACACTGCAGCAAGGTCATTTTGACATGCTCCGCCACCTTTTTCTGGAACAAATTTGATTGACACAAAACATTCTATGTCAATAGAGATGAGACAGAGTTAGAAAGCTTTTACATCGATAAAAGAGAAGACTATCGGAGCCCGATAAAATACTAGTGATATGAGTCCTAGAACACCACTCACTATCTTATCACTACCTAAAAATTGGCCACCCAAATAGTCAAACACTTCAAGAGAGACTAGACTTGAGCACGATCCCGCCCAGTAAACTCCGCCCCAGAAATAAGTTGATGATTTTCTTTTTAACTATTTAGGAACAACTAAAGCCAACCAGAGGGACATGATATGAAGAATCTCGGTTTGCTAAGAGATAGGAGCAAAAACCAGAGAATTAATTCACTTTCAAACTGATAAAGTATACCATATTATTCAGTTTCTACGCAAATCTTTCTTATCCAACCGGAAAAGACAAACAATTGACAGTCTCTCGCTTACCTGAAACTCCCGGCTGCATATTTACAACTGAAACTGTCGTCAAATTACGCGCCACTGGTGGAAAATTAGTTCCTTTCATTGCCGCTGCGATTTCCACTCCTGCACTGGGAAAGGAAGAGGCTGCCACCTTCCCTAGATTGCCTCGCGCCCGCCCAGGCGATGCCAAATCCTCCGAAAACTCCCCATCCACACCGTTTTTACTAGACGGAGAGGATAACGTCGGCGAAGTCCGAAGGACAGAGTCGGTTGGATTATAGCTGCCGAGCGCCATATTATCCATAATAGACCTTCGAGCTGAAGGAACTGGAATCGGATGGACGGTGAGTAACCCGACGGAGGAAGACAGAATCTCGGAAGCATGACGAGGAGGAGGGATCATCACAGGTGACAGAGTTCCAGCAGGGGAATGGTCGGATATAGGTGGAGAGGAGCCTATGACAGGCACAGATTGGGTACGCTCCGGTGGGTCGTTAGGCGTGAAGAAGCCAACCTGGCGGACCTTGGGATCGATCACAGCACGAGAAGGTCGACGGGCGTCCATAAGTGAACAAAACGTCAGAGCCCCGAGCAATTTAACCGAGGACGACGATGGTTATCCATTGGAAGCTCAAACCTCAAAGAAATAATTAGGGCTTTGAGAAGTTGCAGAAATGCCCATAACTTGGAGGGTCTAAGGATTTGAGTGCCATAGAAGAAAACAGTTAGGGTTTTCAGAGGTTGCAGAGAGCCAGAGATGACTGATCGTCGCCGAGGAGAGAAGACGGGTGGGGAACCTTTGTCACTTTCTGGTTTTTAATCGGCTTTACAAAGGAACTTAACGTGGAGTCTGAATTTTCATTCGGAAAGAAAACAGGAAAATCGATAACGTCATTGGCCAGCGGGAGCCTGCACAGTGGAAAGAGAAAACACTGTCAGAAGGCCACTTGGTACTCTGATCCGTGGGCCTCACATAAACAAACGGCTAATATGCAAATGATCGAGATTAACGGTAGATATTCGAGCTCATAGAATACTTTTTGTTACATACTACTGAGTACTGACAGGTTTTATTTTTTGTATTTTTAAATATGACTTTCTTATGTAGTTAACTGGTTTATAGATTATATGGCATGTTTGATATTTCTAAATAGAAATCCTATTATTAAAATATTATTAATAAACTCTTATTTATCAATTAAGATCAATATTATCTATAAAATGTTATTTTATATTTTATTATAATATAAATATTTTTTATTATTCTTAAATAATATTTAGAGATTCTAATTATAAAATACATCAATCAAACCTAAAAAAGTAATTACTGAACATAAAAATGTTACAAGTTGAAAGCTCAAGTCTACTTGACATAGGCTAGGTTTCTCAAAACCCGAACACGACCTCAATCCTTGATCCCGAAACCCAAATCCAAATAAACTCGAAACATCAAACTTGATCCCAACCCGATCGCTATCCTCGCAACCTTGTCCCCCATACTCTTGTAAACCCAACTTAAACTTAACCTATCCTTAGACTGTCCTTGTAAACCTAACCCATTAACACGTATCCGTAATAAGAAGAAAATAATAAACATGTAATAAGAATATCATCAACACATTCATAAAAATAACATTTGTAACAAGAAGAGATCTGTTCAATAAACCCATCAACACATTCATTGGAATAACATATGTAATAAGAAATATTTACTCAATAAAATCTATCTTAAACATCAATTATTTAATTAAGTCACTTCTTCATAAAGTTAATTTCTAAATTACTTATAATTGATAAATGGGTGTCAACTATACAATGGCTATCAATTGTACAAGTTCCAACAAAGAAAATAGGTTTATTGCGCTTTCCAACCTAAGATGTGAATTAGGATCTAACTACACTTTGACAAACATTCAAAGATTGTAGAAAAAAAAACACGCTTTTGCTCTTATTCTGTCATCACTCCGCAAGTTTATCGGTGTGAATTTGTTTCTTATTCGACGATAGAATCAACCCTTGCATCAGTGATTGGTTCCAATCAATTCTTAAGCAACCCATCCCCAACTCCTTGATGGAACTCCCTTTGCTAGCCACGGCACCCAACATCGCTGCACTCAACTCCTTCGCACGGCCCTTCTGTGGCCACTCTACACCCACCGACTCAACCACCTTACTAGCTAGCCCTGCTGGATCAGGAATGGTCTCTGCACCTTCGCACGCCCGCACCGCCATCCATGACTCTTCCAGCAGAGTTGAGTTTTATTATGGTCCTGGGTTAAGTACTTATGCCTTCCGCTCCTAACAATCGGTCTTTTGGATAGTATTTGCTAGGTTGGCGACCACACTCTAGCGACGGCCCACTCTAGCGACGACCCACTCTAGTTTCTGCTAGGTCGCCCCCTTCGCTTAGGATTCTCGCCGCTTAGGACTCACGCTGCAGGGATTCGAGCTCGCGACGTAGCACCTGCTTTGATACCAAATGTTGGGCACCTAGCCAATACTATCCAAAAGACCGACTTGTTAGGAGCGGAAGGCATAAGTACTTAATCCAGGACCATAACATCACACCCACCTTCACGAGTCAACAACCATGATGACCACACTCTAGCAGTGGCCGCACTCTAGCGATGGCCTACTCTAGTTTTTGCTAGGTTGCCCCCTCTGCTCAGGACTCACGCCGCAGGGATTCAAACTCGCGACGTAGCGCCTGCTCTGATACCAAATGTTAAGCACCTAGCCAATACTACCCAAAATACCGGCCTGTTAGGAGCAGAAGACATAAGTACTTAATATATGACCATAACAAGTTCATGAACTGATCGACCCCCATTGACTAGGCCAGAAATGAGACACCTGCTACAATTCCCTCCAACACCAAGTTCCACCGAGAAAGGAGAGAGGCCAAAGAAAGGGAGAGAAAGAGAGGTAGATACTTGTAGATCGCCTGGTGTATTAACATAGCGAAGGGAAGGAAATAGCGTTCTCTTGCTTGTCGAAGGGAAGGTTTTTGTCGTCAGAGGGAAGGACCTCGACTAAGGAGGATAAGAAGGGGAACGGATGAAATGTCCAAGATCCCAAATCACCCCTATAATTTTTTTTCCTTGTTTTTCATTTCTTTTCTTTTCTCTCTTAATTCTTTGATTAATTGAGAGATTTTTTTTAACTACGAGATAAAATGATTTTCCATGTTGTTTTAAAAAAATCACTTTTTTTTCTTTTATAGGGATTCCAAACATACCCTTAATAATTTATATTGAGGAAAAATAATTATAATGGGAATATTTTAACTCTGAGAATTCCTATTTAACATATGGCAAATATGAGGTCACTATTTGAAAATTACTATTTTATTTAATATTTTGTGTTAAACATCTTAAGTACCAATATTACTCCCAAATTTAGCGATATATAGTTGAAATTTGGTCACAATGAAAACTATAACACAAGGATGGTCTTATTTGGGATAATGCCACCTAAGAAAGTCATATTTATAAACTATTTTATTATTTTAAAAATAAACTATAAGCCTTATTTGGGATAATATCACTCCAAGATGTTTTAATTATAAACTAGGCTATCTAAGTGTTAAATCAAAGGGCAATGATTAATAAAAAATAAAAAGCAAATGCTAATGTCCCCTTTTTTGGCATGGAGGGAAGGAAGAGGAACTTTTCTCTCTTGGAGGGTTAGTGCATTTAGAAAGTAGATCACTATATAAACGAAAAAAGTGTCATGAAGGAAAAATGTGAGATAAGAAAAATGAGGGAAAAGGAAGCGAAATATGGAAATCATTTAATGGGAAGTGGATTCCACTTGTGAGAGGTATTGGTGGAATTTAGATTTTAGTATTTAAAGAATAGACGAGGCGATTCACTATCTTAGGCTAAAGTGAATTCTACCCTAACATTTTATGCTTGCTAATGCAATTTGATCACTTAAGAGTATTCCATTATAGCTTTCCAAATATATTAACATGCCATTAATTTCCTCTATCACCTTCCTTATTATTGGGTACCTCCCCCTCCCTTGTCTACAAGATAATACAGGGAGAACAACTTCTTTAACTAATATGTAGTAGATTTCTCTTCCTTCCCCTTTTCCCGCAGTATATATTTATTTAGGGAAAAATGTTCGATTCAATTGCACTAAAAAACTGGTAAGACCAAAGTTTTTTTTTTTTTCTACATTTGTCTATATTTTTATTATTATTTAGAAGTATATAATTACTTTATTATATTTAAAATGACAATATTGTATTTATTATATATAATATAATAATATTTAAATTATTAAATATTTTTTAATAAAAGAAATATTAAATTGGACTTAAGCCCCATTCATCTCTCATTTAATAGGGAAATATAAATTTTTTAAAATTATATTACTATTATCATTAGTAAATTTATTTTTTGTCAAGTTGAATTAAGAATAAAGTGTTAATTATTAATGAGATTTCAATTATGAAGCCACATTTTAAAATATGGTATATAAATGCCTTTATTTCATCAAGAATGGTATATAAAAATGATTTATTATAAATTACTCACAAATAAAAAATATCTTTTAGTGTCATTATATAATTCATAATTTCATATAGAACCTAACTTAGTGAAATAATTCTGGTTTTTGGACCGTTAAATATCTCGGTTCACCCCGGCATGGATGTGGCTGGGGACGGGGCCACTGTCCGGCTTGTTTTAATTGCCCTTCCTCAGGTCCTAGGCTTTCAAGTACAGGCGGTACGTTTTTGAGCACAGAGCAGGTACTCGACTCGCTCGACGGCGACCTAACGTCGGAGGTGAATGATTCTAACCGGCCGAGCTTTATTTTTATTTTCCGTTGTCACATTTTGTTTGTGTTGTTTGAGATGTGTTTTCTCTAAAACCCTTCATTCCGTCGAACGATTTTCATTCTCTCTTAACCCCTTCCCGGCTTCTTCTGAAGTCCGATAATCCATGTATTCCAAGAGAGCTTAAAATTTTTTCGATATTAGAATTATTTATGCGGCATCTCTGTATCTTTACATAAGGTCCATTATCTGTGTGCTGTGCGTGTGTTTTTTTTTCCATCTCAAAAAGGCATTTGGTTTGGGGTTGAGTAGATAACTGGGTTTCGTTTTGTGTGAAAAAGGAGTATTGTTTTCTGCACTGCCCTTAACCAATGATCACTTTGGACTTGAAGCGTGCAGGTAGAAACTATATAGAGTTAGCAGAAAAGGACAAACCCTATCCTAGTGGATTACTGAGGGAACAAACTAGTGAGCCGGAGAGAAAATGTCTCACAACCCATCGCAACTCCTTCCATCAGGTTTGTCCTCTCTTGTTCTCTGTCTTTTATTTTCACTCACTGTTATATGTTGCCTCTCTCTGTCTCAATGAAGTTTTTTCTTTTCCTCGCCTACACAGAGCTGATAGATCGATGCATAGGATCGAAAATATGGGTTATAATGAAAGGAGACAAAGAACTCGTCGGGACGCTCAGAGGTTTTGATGTTTATGTCAATATGGTTCTTGAAGATGTTACTGAATAGTAATGCTTTCTCTCCTTCTCTCCTCTTATTCTAGTTCAACTAATTTTGAGCATGATTATGGTTTTGGAAGTGTTTTCATCTTCTTTCTGAAAATTATTCCACTCCAATTTGTACTTTCTTACTGTCCTCCTTAAAAGGTGTTGGAACTAAATGAGGTAGAAAATTTTGGGAGAATAGAGTATTTAAGTTGGAGAAAAAAAAATCTGAAGCCTCTAGGTCCTGTAGGGCGATTGTAAGAATCTTGTTCCGTACCTTGAGTTTTTAGGTTTGATTCCCAGCTTACCTTCTTAAGGAAGGAGGTGGAGTTGGGTAGGATCTTGCTTGGGTTCTACTCAATAACAAATTGCATATATGAGGTTAAATCTTCATGAAAAAAGATATTTCCATTTTTTTTTTTTTTAAAGTAAGAATGACTAGTGAGTGGAAGCCATAATTTTGGCTGTTTGAGTAAAGTTTTGAGCTGTTGCATGATTATTGCATGGATTAGCAAGGCTGAATCCCGTTATTGGCTATATTTTAGTGCATAACGTCTGATGTTCCTCGTGTTTCTGATCCTTCTTGTCCTCTAAGATATTGTTTGATTTCTACTAACTGAAAAAATTCCACAGGAACCTGTTCTGTTCTTGAAATTTAACAAGGCGATCTTCACTAAGTTTATTAATTATGGTGGATAATACTTAGTAGTTCAAATGTAATCTACGCAAGCCTTTGATATAGAGTCAAACTTTACTGCATGCTATTATCAACTGCATCACCAAATCTTAAGGCCAAATTCAGGCTTTCGGCATGCAGATCAATGTTTTAAAGGCTTTGCTCCATACAATGAGATTGTAGGTTTAAGCTTTTGGTTTTACCCACCAAAACTAGAAAAAATACAAAAATAAAAAAGTTGAAATTTTACTATTGGCCATACAGTTTTACTGAAGATTGATTGCCAAAATCTATTCTTTTAATTTTTTTTTATGTTTTATGAATTGTTTTTCTATTCAAAAAGCAAAAGCTACATACACTTTCCATATAACCCCAATTGTGCAGCTTCCACTACCGTCTGTCTTGCTATTGTTGCTAACTGATTAAGTATGGTATGCAATGCTTAAATCGTATGTGTTTTTTCCTATTTCAGTGAAATCACTGCTGAAGGGCGTCGTGTTACCAAGCTTGACCAGATTTTACTAAATGGAAACAACATTGCTATTGTAAGTAATCGGGTTATCTTCTCATGTTCTGCTTTAAATAGTTCAGGGATCTGCCTGGGTTTTGGGATTAAAATTTATCATATGTTCATCCATTTTCTATTATTTTTGGTCATGTTTATACTAAGCTTTTATGATACTTGTACGTGACACTGCGGCCAAGTAGTCTTAGATCTATTATTTTCTCATCAAGGGTTGCTATTTATCCAACTATTGAGTTGCTTTCACCTTGTTACCTGTCAGTGGATTGCTCCCATTAAACATCCATAATGCTGTGAAGGGAACCTAACCTAAAGTGCTTTCGCTATAGAAATCCAAGTATACTAAAAGAGTATTATCTATTTGTAATCTGTCCTTACAGTCTATTTTCTGTCATTTTGCAGCTAGTGCCTGGTGGTTCTCCGGATCCTGAATGAAAGTTTCATCCCTTATCTGACATCCATAGTCTTACTATTTTGTATGATCAACCTGCTCTAGTTATGCAGACAAAACCCATACAGAAGTGCATTTCCTTTGGTATTTTTAGGTGGCAGGGTAGTGGGGTATGAGTGCCTCATTGAGTTGAGTATCTTCCAAGCTCGTTATGTAACAATGACTCGATTCAAAAAGAAAAATCTGTCTCCAGTTTTTTCTTTTAACTGAATTTTTTTCTCAGTTTGGTCTTTTGAGAGTGGCTGCAAATATTTTGCTCCTTGCAGTAATGACGAGGATAGTTTGCTAAGTAGTGTAAGTTGAGGAGGAAACATCTGGGTATAAATTTGTTTTGGGGGTGGGAGGAGGGAAGATTTCCTACTTGGAAAGGGCAGAGTTAAAGAACAGCATCAAACGGAGCTGTGGTTGATGAAAATCATTTGTCAGCAGCCCAGCACAGACTAGTACAGAGTAGAGAATCGCTGCCTAATCCTCCAAATTTGAAAGACAACAAAGCATATAAAAATCTGAATCTAGATGGAGTACCGATCTAACGAGCAAACATCTAGCTGTGAAAATTCCAACTATCTCACTCTATCGATAAAAGTTTTACACAAAGTGTCCATCCCTGTAGTCACTGCCCAAGTTGGATCTACACGGTGTGGATGAAACTTGTTTGTCCCTGGTGAATGATGTCTCAGTTAATCTTACCTAATGATTCTAGGTGATTAGCATCTTGCTGTTAAAAAAAAAGCATCTTTCTTGCTGTGCTCGCAGTGAAGTCAAAATGTTTAGACTTTAGACTTTAGAGCCTTATTAGAAAATTGCTAGAAATAAATATGAATGTTTATGAATTATCCCAATTTATTTTTCTTTTTCAGAATCAGAAATCTCAAATTTTCTTTGTCGTGCGACGGAGTGAGACACAATTTTCCGTCCCGTCTCCCCTCTCGCAGTTCCCTTTTCTTCCTAACGTTTCATAATTGTTCGCTCGCCTACTCGCGGGGTTCCCTCACTCTCACATGAAATTCCCATTTCATTCCTTTGATGTTTCACTCTCTCAAAATCGTAATTCGCTCAAAGCCACTGATGCAGAAGATGATTTCTAGCTGCCGAGGTGTTTAAAACTGAGAGGAATGGCGTTTTCTCGGTCACATTTCTCTCCGCTTCTCTCTTCTGACAATCATTGTGGTTTTCGTTGTTATGATATTTTTTCTATTAAATGTCCCAATCCGGCATTTAGTATTCAACGCTCGAACTGTCGGAAGCGATTCGGTCTTTGGTGTTCCATTGCAGAGAGAAAGCTTGGAGCCTCTTGGATACCCTCTGATAGAAATTCCGATGATATTTACGGGGGATGGTCGGGGGTTGAAGAAGCCGGAATTGAGAGAAACAAAGGTTATTATTTTATTAAACGCCAACTTTGTGAAATATCTGAAGCTCAGGTTGTAAGTTGTTAAGAGAAATTTACTTGTTCTTCCTTTTCTTTTTTATTTATAGGTTTGCCAAAAATTCTATTTGTGGGAATAGGAGCTTCAGTTGCGATTTTACTTGCTGCGTTAGCTGGGTATAATCTTTCAGGTGAATTGGTCGAAGAAAACTTCTAGTATTGTAATGTTATTTGCCTTGGATTCTAATTAATTAATTTTTTCATACTTTATGCATGCATCTATAACATAAAAAAAGGAAAGATTTTCTTTGTTGGAACGACTGGGAATGTGCTTAGTTGCCACCTTATTGCTGCGTGGACTCATTTTCTTAATCTTTGTGATTTTCACATATTTTTTTACAGGGTCAAGTTTCGAGCCATTTCTAATGGACAGACATGCCCAATATCTTCATGTATAGCATAATAACATAGCCATCTTAAGAATATTAAAAAATGTTTTGGATGTCCTTTTAATTTTTCCTGTTTCCTTTGTTTCTGCTGATCATAGAACCGCATTTTGTAAAGTGTAATGCTGCTCCTTTATGAAGTCATAGAATACAATCCACACGTCTGGGGTTTTGCAGGTTTCAGGTATCGATTCCTAGCTCCACTACATGATTTGAAAGGGTTTTTCATTTGGTCAGTATCGGATGCTGAACATAGCATAGTTTCAGACACGTCAGACGCCAACCTGGACTGTAAGCCTGATATTGTGCAGGATAGAACTGAAAAAGAATTCTTGGATCATGTACCAGGTATTTGCTCTGCACACATTCCCCTGTGGATATTATGTGCTTAATTTGTTCTTTTGGCATGTTGATCACCATAATCATGCCAAGTATTGTGGGGAGGAAAATAGTGAGGTCTTGGGTTCAAATCTTGCTGGGGAAACAAGGTATAATGTGCGTGTGTGTGTGTGATAACATTCAAAAAAGAATCATACTGAGGAGTCTGGTGAAATATCTGATTCCTGGGTTGAATTTCCAAATTTTTAGACCAGGGACTGGTCATGAATTGCAAAGATTCAAGTAGTCAAAGCCTATTGAAGCTGGGTACCTTTGATTGCTCTTTAGTCATTCAGCTGAAAATTGAACCGGACATTTTATCTTCAACAGATCAGCTCCATAGTCACTCCCAATATTTGCTTGTGCAGTACATAGTTCTGAAGTTCTGGAGAGGATTCTGCAGAAGTGGGATTTCTCTTAACATTTGATTGGTGAACCGATTGGGTGTTTGTCTTGTTGGAATTCAGCTTCAAGACCTCTCCTGTTGGCGATATGGAACATTTTTCCACTTAGGCATCACAGGAGTTGCACTTCTTCTTATAATAGTGTAGTGACTATTTAGATTCTCTCTTCCTCCTCCCTCACCAAGGTCCCTGGTGCTTTAGTCTAGTTCTTTAGGAAAAATGCAGGTGAGTTTGAGGATACAAGAAAAAATATAGTTCCAAACAAAATAATGATTTTGCTTGGATGATTACCTCAAAGTTTCAAGAATAGAAACCCCAATATGATTGATATTCTCTATGGGAGATGGTCCTATGGTTTGTCTACTTTGGACAGATACCTCAGAGGCTCTGGAAATTCACTCGAGTAATTACTAGGTTTTGCTAGTTCCCTGTTGTTTTGATTATGTATCACAGTTTTAAAAATGTGTCCTATTGTTTCCCTTTGAAATGGTAATAAACCTTTCTACTGGCTTGCTGCTCATGATCATGTTTTGACTTTGCATGAAGTAATTGTACAGTGCCTTGATGGAATATGTAGAATCTTACTTTGTTGCAAACAAACCGTTAAGAGATCAATTTTCAATTTTAATTTTTCAGTGGATGTCTTTCAGCACTTGTTTTATTCAATGCAAAAGAAAATTTTCACCGGTGTTACAAACTCAGAGTAGCTGGTTGAAACAGGTTCAACTGGACCTGGTCCCTTGTTTAGGTCTTATATGCCTAAAAACCAGATAGGGGAAGAAACCCGCTTGACCTGACTGGGTTTCCCGGTTGAATCACCAAACCAGGCGACCTGGTTGGACAGTCGGGTCGTGCTGCAGCAAGAGGAGTCTCGACAGAGACTGGCCAAATGGGGAAGGAGCCACTGCCGTCTCAACTGATGGCCATTGTCCAACGGCAGAGAGGGCGAGTTTCCCTTGTGTCACAGTGGCAATGGGTGGCCATTGCTCCCTCCCTCTCTTCTCGATAGACAGAGGAGGAAGAGGGAGGGGGCCGCTGACCCTCCCCCTTCTAAGGTTGTAAATGGATCAGAATCGGTCCAGATATTGAATTTCCAAATCAGACCCGTTTGTAAATATTTGGATATCCAAAAAACTATCAGAAGTTATAATTCCAAATTCATTTTTGTCGTATAATTTTAAAATTCAGATAGCATCTGAATCTGAAATCATATAGTGAAAATGGCTGAAATTAAAAAAGAAGAAGGAAAGAACCTCAAAGAAGGAAAAAAAGAAGAATGAATATGACCAAGAGAAGAAGAGAGGTTGAGAAAAAAATGCAGAGGGCGATAGGAAAAAGAAGAGAGATAGACTACTGAGAGAAGAAGAGAAAGAGAAAGTAGCTGGAGGGGTTGAGAAAGAGGTGCGAGAAAAAAGAAAGAAAGACGGTCAAGAGAAGAAGAGAGGCAGAGAAAGTGAGTGTGATAGGCCCCCAGTCTTACAGGTATACAACCAAAAAAAAAGGGCAAATCAGTTGGAAGTGGGGAAAGACAGATCAGCACCCAGCATGGCAGATCCACCTACAGCAGCAGCAACAGGACTGTCCCTTAGTTACGGGAATAAGGGAATAAAGGGGAAGGAGCTGGCAGGAAGCAGGAGAGAAGAAATTGGCAGAGAGAAGAGAGGCTTCCCGACCCTCGAAGTCTGGATAGGATCATCTTCATCGGCTCGGTTACAACAGGTAAGCCTTATGTAACGTCAGTCTCTAACATTCTGGTATCAGAGCGAAGTTGGCCAGGGTATGGTGAGATTGAAGATGGAAGGCTGAATAGACTTAGGGGAAAAGGAGGTTTCGAAATTGAAGGTGGGAGTGGAGGAACTCAAAATCGACATGAAGTTGATACGAGAGCTCCTGATGGAGCTCCGAGAAGGGATGTGCACCAAAGAAAAATCACCGGTTGGAGAAACGTCTGCGGCTTAGGGCGGATGTTGGTATGGTGGAGAGCCGAGAGGAGAAACCGGCACGAAGCTGAGGAGGAGGTTGGACTTACTGATTTTTTCCAGTGAAAACCCCTACGGGCTGATTGAAGAGGATGATCAATGCTTTGTCGTCAATGTTGTCGAAGAGGAGGATAAAATACCCTCAGCCATCATCTGCCTGGAAGGATAGGCCTTAAACAGGTTCCAAAATTGTTGATTTTCAGGACTCCATGAATTTAGCTCATATAGAAAAAGGGTGAGAAACCCATTGGGAGAAAACAGGAGGAAGAAGGGTTATGAACTTTTTTCTAACCCTCCCCCTGAAGCTCTATTTATAGATTTATGAAACTACTATATTACAATAATACACCTGAACTTAGGGTTTAGGGTTTTAACCCTGGAACTTTAACTTAATTACATCAATGGCATCTCTATGAGATGACCCTTTATTTACCATCTTGCCATCTTGTATGTGGGCCTATGGGCCTTCTCCTTGATATGTGGGCCTTGAGCCCGTCTTCTATATCTCTTGGTCGTATGGGTCTTCCTTGATCTATGGGCTTGGGCTCTATCTTCCAACACTCCCCCTCAAGCTGGGGGTGAGAGAACAACATGAACTCCCAGCTTGTTGCAAATGATGTATAAAATGGCACATCTTCCAATATGCCTTCATTTTCCAACACTCCCCATCACGTTGGTGCTCTCGTTCATGAGGCTCAACTGGCATAATATCAGTGAGAGTAAATCACTCCTCGCCGCTAAGACATTGCTCCATACTCCGGTCTTAACTCATTCTGGATGTAGGGCACACTCCGTCTTTTGTAGGTAGTGTGTTTATCGGCATTGCTCTGAAGTGTCCACTTCTACCACCGTGTTCCTCCATAGGACAACGACTCTTAAGTGGTAGAGTAATATATGACATTAATGGGGGGGGAAGTAACATAAATGTAATAATAAGTTCCTCCGTCATGGATTTCCAACTACAAATATTTTTTATATTTTTGACGGGGATGAAGTTCTTCCGTCATGGACTTCCAACCACAAATATTTTTGACGGGAATGAAGTTCCCCCGTCATGGACTCCCAACCACAAATAATTTTGATATTTTTTACGGGGATGAAGTTCCTCTGTCATGGACTCCCAACCACAAATATTTTTGATATTTTTGACGGGGATGAAGTTCCTCCGTCATGGACTTCCAACCACAAATAATTTTGATATTTTTTGACGAGGATGAAGTTCCTCCGTCATGGACTCCCAACCACAAATAATTTTGATATTTTTGACGGGGATGAAGTTCCTTCGTCAGGGACTCCCAACCACAAATAATTTTGATATTTTTTACGGGAACAAATAAATAATGATATGAGGCTACCTTTTCTTCAATAATAATGTCTTATCAAAAGAGACACAATAGTAGTAGCTGAAATGGGCTTGGGCCCATTTAACACGACCCAAAATAATCTTTGTAAAATTGACTCATGAAATAATCCAATGCACATATATGTTTTAAATAATATACTGACCAAGGAATAATCTATCAATGCTTCAAAAATAATAATCCAGCTAGAAAAAAATTACTGAGTCGCGCCGAAATATGTATAAACTTGGGCACGTATACCGAGGCAGAGAATATGTGCCCCGAGTCAGGTTGATCCGGACTGAGTTGGTCCGAGTTGACTCAGTTTGGATCAAAACAGAGCTCAAGCGCTGAACCGGCGCTGATAACTTGGCCGGTCCGGGTTGGCAGAATAGGAGCGAGCTAGGGCACTGATTTAATTCAAGTTTCTTAACTTAGGAAACTTGATTAAGGCAACAATACCTTCTTCCCTGCGCGAAGAGACGGAAAACTAGAGATGCAGTCGAGAAAGTTTCAGCTTCCAGTTAGAGAAGAAAGATACAGAACTTTATAAACCAAGAGAGCGTCTTCAGACGACATCTTTCCACACAACAAGTTTCTGAAATGGAGGGAATAGCAGCGGATATCTCGGCTGAAACAGAGCTCGGCTCTTCAGGAGGAAACTTTCCAACAGCAATGCAAGGCCCAAAAGAGTTCCTCCAAAACGGAAATAATTCTGGTGCAAGCTTCCAACAGAGTGGTTGTGGCGGGTGGTGCAGAAACAATTGGTGAAGTTAAGAAAGGTTCTTTGCGCGCGGCCCAAACCACCAGGGTTCGCCTCTCCCGTCCCCTTCGACGAGCGGTTGTCAGTCTCCCTGCATCCGACTTCTCCTGTCGGCAACCAGACGCTTTTGACAACCTTCACATCGTCTCTCTATCTCGCCGCTCTCATCACCTTCACAAACAAGGCTTACGCGGAACAAGATTTATTGTCGCCCTTATGCTCCTTGTAATTGCTATCTTCTCATTATACTTATGGAAGCACTAGCAGCTTTCTCATTCTGAAGCAAAGGGATGACAACGACTAATCCCAAAGGCAGACACTCTACCAATCAATAGCAATGGGAAGAAATTTGTAGATTGCTAGCGTGAAGGAGGAGGATATGATGAATTGGATCAAAGCAACAAGAGTTGTTTGGATCACGAGTTATCAGAGGAAGATAGAATAATCCATATAACAAAGAATAATCAACCAAAGGAATAAAAGTAGTAATATGAGCAAGGAAGGCAATACGATTTAATCAAAGGAAGCAAAAAAAACAATGTACGAGTATTAGAGAGATAAAGAAAAAAAAATTCTAACAACGGACGAGAATGAACTTTGAAAACCCTTAGTTGGAGTACTGAAAATCAAAGCCCTGATACCATGTTGATTTTCAGGACTCCATGAATTTAGCTCATGGAGAAAAAAGGGATAGAAACCCATTGGGAGAAAACAAGAGGAAGAAGGGTTATAAACTTTTTTCTAACCCTCCCCCTGAAGCTCTATTTATAGATTTATGCAACTACTTTATTACAATAATACCCCTGAACTTAGGGTTTAAGGTTTAGGGTTTTAACCCTAGAACTTTAACTTAATTACATCAATGCTATCTTTATGAGACGACCCTTTATTTACCATCCTGCCATCTTGTATGTGGGCCTATGGGCCTTGAGCTCGTCTTCTATATCTCTTGGTTGCATGGGTCTTCCTTGGTCGTGTGGGCTTGGGCCTTGTCTTCCAACACAAATGGTTGAAAATCGAGCTCCGATGCTTACCTAGGTGCAATATTGGGCGGCGCTCCTCCGTCACTTCAACCCGTTGAAGGCAGGGGGCTTGTATCAATTCCTCCTCGCATTTTGGCAGGTCGACTCCATTGCCGCCTATAGGGAGCAGTTCGAGCTCCTCTTGACTCTGCTCATGGATGCGATGGACAAGCTACTGATGGGAGCTTTTATCAATGAACTTCGAGACGATGTTGGAGCTGAACTCCGAGTCAACCCGCCCGAGTTGTTGCTCGCCCAGATGGAAGCCGCCCACCAAATTGACGAGTGCAATTTGGTCTAGGGTTGCGTGCGATCTTAAGTGGCATGAGCCCGGATGGGTGGGGATGGGGCGGATCTCGGGCTCGATCGAAGGGCCTTCGTCTCGGATCATCCCTGGCTTCGAACCAAGGAGGAGTCTCCCTGTTGCTCCGACCGCTGCGCTGTTGCGTCCCCCACCACCGACGGAACGGCCATCAACAGCAACAACAAGAAGGGACTTCGCCTACCAGCGACTCTCAGACGTGGAAGCACATGCAAAACGGGAAAAGGACATGTGTTTTCAGTGTGATGAGAAATTTTTGCTGGGACATCGCTACAGGATGTGACAAATGCATGTCATGATTGTCTATGATGAAGAGGAGTCTCTGGCTGGCCACGAAGACACCTCTGCTAAGGAATTAGAGCCTATCACACGATTTCGTCACTGTCATTGAATGCGCTTCGCGGAGGTGTCACGGCAAGCCGCACCCTGAAATTGAAGGGCTCCATTGGGTCACACAACATCGTGGTTCTGATAGACAGTGGCGCTTCCCATAATTTTATCAGCACCACCCTTGTCAGAGACCTACAACTTTTGGTCGTGCGGAGTTGTCCCTCTGGAGTCACGTCGTTGACTGATATTGTATTAGGGGCAAAGGAATGTGCCCCAACCTTGATCTGGTCATTCAAGGCATCACTATTCAACAACATTTCCACCTCTTTGCCATGGAAGCAGCAGATGTGATTCTTAGGGTAGCCTGACTGAGCCTGTTGGACGACGTTTGTCTGAATTGGAGGAACCTTTCCATGACTTTTGAGATAAACGGGCAGAATATTCAATTTCAGGGTGATCCCGCCCTTGCCAAAATTGAATTGTCAACGAAGGCCATGACCAAGGTTCTGACTAGGCAAAGGCAAGGCTTTCTTCTGAAATTCTACAGGTTATCTAGTGAAGTAGAGAGCCAGGCTGAGGAGATTGCTCCCGATATAGGTTCCCTCCTCACAGAATTCCTACAGGTGTTAGATCCACCACCTCGGGCAGTAGACCACTCAATTCCTTTGAAGAAGGCGAACCACCACCTCGGGCAGTAGACCACTCAATTCCTCCTTCTACCAGAAAATTGAAATCCAGAAGATTGTACGGGACATGCTGGTCGACTGAATCATCTGACCTAGCAGTAGTCCTTTCTCCAGCATGGTGTTGTTGTTGCAAAAAAAAGATGGGGGGTGGCGATTCTGCGTGGACTATAGGGCCCTCAACAAAATTACCATTCCAGACAAGTTCCCTATTCCTACCATTGAAGAACTTTTGGACGAGTTGGGGGGAGCCGCATTTTTCACCAAATTAGACCTGAAGTCAGGCTACCACCAGATTTGGGTAAAGGAGGACACCCACAAAACGTCATTCCGCACACATGAAGGACATTACGAGTTTTTGGTGATGCCATTTGGACTCACTAATGCTCCATCCACCTTTCAAGCATTGATGAATCGGATCTGCCAAGTCCACCTCTGTAAGTTTATTTAGGTCATACCACTCACTTGTCTCATTTGCAGATCACGCTGCAATTATTGGGAGATATTCACTTGGTGGTGAATTCCAAAAAGTGCTCATTTGGCCAGCGTCAACTGAATTACTTAGGGCATCTAATCTCGACAGATGTTGTCTCGATTGATCCTTCCAAAATCACATGCTCCAATAGCAACCTCCTTTTGACGTGAAGGGCATCTGCGGCTTCTTAGGCCTCACCAGATACTATCGACGGTTCGTTAAAGGCTATGCAAGATAGCTGAACCTCTCACTCAATTGCTAAAAAAAGATGCCTTCCAATGGACCGATACCGCCCAAATAGCTTTCGATGAGTTGAAGCAGGCCGTGACCACAATGTCGATGCTTGCGCTACCCGACTTCTCCAAGCCATTTATCTTGGAGACCAACGCCTTGGGCAAGGGTATTGGGGTTGTCCTCATGCAAGAAGGGTGTGCCCCTTGGCATTCTTGAGTCAGGCCCTTTCACCTAGACCCCGTCTCAAATCAGTCTACTAGCCGGAACTGATGGCAGTCATTTTCGCAGTCCAAAAATGGAGGCTCTACCTTCTTGGTCGGCACTTCATCATTCACACCTACCAAAAGAGCTTACTTTTCCTGATAGACCAGCGACTCATGGTGTTTGATTTCGAGATCATATACAAACTCGGTACCGACAACAAGGTTGTTGATGCACTCTCACAAAGGGAGGAAACTTTGGAGGTATCAGCCGTGTCTTTAGTTTGTTTCTCTGGACTAGAAGAATTGGAACAAGAGATCCATTAGGATGATGGGCTTCCCAAAATTTAGGAAGAGCTGTTACTTGACAGCAACAGCCAGCAGACTTATCATATCGTCATGGGGTGCTTGATGTATAAGAACTGCTTGGTGCTGCCATTGTCCGCTACTTGTATTCCTCGCTGGTGCTGCCATCGTCCGCTGCTTGTATTCCCCGATGGTGCTAGCCATCGTTCGCTGCTTGTATTCCCCACTGCCCTGTAGTCATGAAGCAGTTGACCAAGAACAACTATTTTCTCCTCCTCAGTCACCCCTATACTGCTGTCCAGGTTGCTTCATTGCTTGTCCTAGAAGTCATACGTCTGCATGGGTTTCCATGGTCCATTATCTCAGATCGAGACAGAATATTCATTAGCACCTTTTCGAAAGAACTCTTTAAGCAGTCATGCACCTAGCAATGCTTGAGCTCCACTTACCACCCCCAGACAGATGGCTAGACCAAGGTGGTCAACCGATGTCTATCCACATACCTCTGCTGTTTTGTGAGCAGCCACCCTCGACATTGGCCTAAATGGAAGCTTGGGTGGAATTCTGGTACAACACCTTCCACTGCGCCACGAGCATGACACATTTTCAAGCTTGATGTGGTCGGGACCCACCAACACTACTTTGGTACTCCCTCGGCACATCACCGATAGACGAAGTTGACTAACAACATCAGGACCGTGATGCCATCCTAGAGGAACTCCAATTTACACAAGACTCAGGCTAGAATGAAGATGCAAGCTGACACTAAACCAAGGGACATACACTTCCAAGTAGGAGATCTTGTCTATCTGAAATTGCAGCCCTACTGCTTCTGTTTCTTGGCCTGCAAACCCAAGGCGAAACTCAGCCTTCGTTTCTATGGACCCTTCTAAATTCTAGCCAAAATTGGTGAAGTGGCCTACCGCCTTGATCTCCTATCATATGCTCGCATCCACCCTGTCTTCCTCGTCAGCCAACTCAAAAAGCCGGCTCATCCTCCCATTCGAGCCACCCCTTGCCTTAATGCCTCACAGATGACATGGTACTCTTTGTCCAACCTGCTCATATCCTTAGTACCCAGCAACTCCAATATGGCATCTATGAGGTACTTGTCAAGTGGAAAGGACTCCCTGAATTTGAGGCCACGTGGGAACCTTACACCACCATTCTGACCCAGTTCCCTTCCTTCCACCATGAGGACAAGGTGCCTGTCAATCAGGGGGGTGATGATAGGCCCCCAGTTTTATGGGTATACAATAGAAAAAGAAGGGCAAATCAGGTAGAAGTGGGGAAATACAGCTCAGCACCCAGTGTGGCAGATTCACCTAGCAGCAGCTGCAACAGGATTGTCCTAAGGACAGTTAGTTACGGGAATAACTGAATAAAGGGGAGGGAGTTGGCAGGAAGCGGGAGTGAAGAATTTGGCAGAGAGAACGGAGGCTTCCAGATCCTCAAAGTCAGGACAAGATCATCTTCATTGGCTTAGTTACAGCAGATAAGCCTTCTATAACGTCGGTCTCTAACAGAGCGTAGGGGTTGAGAGGGAGGAAACAGAATAAGGAAAGAAGAAAGATAGAGAGAGTGGCTGAAAAAGGGGCCAGGAGGCTGAGAAAGAGAGAAAATGGAATGGGAACGAGAGAAGATGAAAGATAGAAAAAGAGGGGTCAGATAGAGGATTTGTGAGAGAGAGACATTGAGAGAGCTAGTCCAGAGAGAGGAAGAGAGTGGAACTAGGACTTACTAGAGGTCCAGAGCGAAATTGCATGCTTCCAAAGAAGATGAAAGGACAACCAGGGACAATGGGTAACAGCTGGCGGTAGGCAGAAGATTCTCTGCTATACTAACAAAGATATTAAGATACTGTTTAATTAAAAGTTAAGGTTAAAATTATTTTAAAAAAAAGGTTAAAATTCAAAATTTAAACCTTGGGGAGGGGAAATCTGTATGGATGCATAACCTTTTTGGACCCGGATCCTTGATTTTCCATTCCAATTTGAAACTAAATTGAATATCAATGTGATATCTTAGGGGGGTTAGTGCACAATGTAAGTGTGGAGGGAAAGTGAATTACAATGAAAAGTACTTTCCCTGGGGAAAGTGAGAGGGAATGTAAAGTACTTGTTTGTGTTAGTGTGCGCAATGGAAAGTGCAGTGTAAAGTACTTGTTTGTGTTAGTGTGCACAATGGAAAGTGTAGTGTAAAGTGAATATAGATTATTTATTAAATAAAATATTTTGATATATCTGACTATCAGAAAATTAAATTAATATTAGTTAATAAATAAAATATATTAAAAATAATAATTAAACAAATACTTACTTTTATATTATTACAATTGTAATCAAATTTTAATTTTTTAATATCTAAATATGAAATAATTATACAAATATCGCACTACACAAATATCGTAATAATAAAAATAACAATAATACAAATATAACTCAATCACCTTTTTAATATAAAAAAATATATTTGTTCATACAAAAGTACAACACAAAAAATATGGATAATGGATATCATTGTTCAAAATTTTTGAATGAGTACGTCTTGAAGGTCGCTTGATGTAATCAGATTGTAGTCTGATAATAACATTTAACACTTTGTTAAAATACTTACTAATTGTCCAATTTGATATTTCAAACATTTCTGAGGTGACACTGTAAGATTGTTGTTGACCAACAATGATACAAAAATATGCAAACTGTTCTTCCATAGATATTGTCCTTGTATCAAATAAAAGTCATCTACTTTTCAAGATTCCAGCCAACTTGAGAAAAATAGTTTGATTCATCCTATACACTTTTCGAAATTTAATAGGCGATCTATGCTTTCTTTAAATATCGTGGACCACCCATATGATAAGAACGTTGTACTTGCCTATTACAATCACTTAAGTATGAATGGACAAGGACAAGTACAACTGTATAAGCTGCAATACAAATACATATTTTCTCCCTATCTAGTAGATTATCCATGGGTACCTGCAATACTAAACATTCAATAATAAAAACATGGTTCAAACACATTCAATAATACACATTCACTATTGACCAGAAATACTCAATAATCAATGTCATTCATACAAAATCAAATGTGTCTCTTAAATATAGGTTAAAACTGTCAACATCTGTATAAGTCTATTACATTGTTTTGAATTTAGCCATCAACCAGTCATACTGATCTTCCTGTTTCATCTTCATAAACATATCCTTCTTAGCTTTGGTGTCGAGCAACTCCATGGCAAAAAATTTGACTTCTCTGGGCAAGTTAGGTAATGCCTCGAGTGCTTCGAGCCATGGAGGTTATACGAAAGTAAAGATTTGCGGAAGGGTTGATGACATATTATTAATAGCCTCAACGATCCTGTTAGCATTTTCAACTAATGGTTCAGATCTCTTCCTACGCCGAGTAGAAGAAGTTCTATCCCATCATTGCTTGGTGCTTTGCTTTTCGGAGGAGCATCACTTGGAGACTTTGTAATGTTGGGTGCTGGGATCTCCCTGATTGCATCATCTTCATCAATGTCCTCAATCATTGTCCCTTCTACAAAAATTGATAGGTTATCATCTGACTCTATGCTTGTGTTACTCGCTTTCCCCGCGACCATAGTGTTTCCAACCACAATAGCCAATTTTTCATAGAGCGGACAACCTTCCCGCCTTAATAAAAAAAGACCCAGAAGCTGAGCGGAACCTTCAATACCAATTCTATAGGTATAAATTAAAATACATAAAAGCTTGATGATCTTCCTCTGACACTCAAACACGAAATATTTCTGAATGCAGGGCATGACATTGTTAACCAACACAAAATATTTCTGATGCGAGATGTCTCAAAGAAAACTCCAACACTTCAAGATAAACAAAAAAATAAGAAAAAAAAAGAAAAAACGGATGCAAATAATTTCATAAATACCTCGAATCGAGCCGGAGAGGTTGCAGAGAGGGGAGATTGGTTCGGCGACTGTCGTCGGTGCTAGGGACGGCGAGAGGAAGAGAATCAAGCACCGGGGAGAGGTTGCAGAGGGGGCGATTGAAATCGCCGACGGTCGCGAGCGAGGAAGGAGTCGAAGAGGTTGCAGAGAGAGGGGAGAGATGTCGTCGAAGGTCGTCGATGCTGGGGACGATGAGAGGAGCGTTGGAGACAAGGTCGCAGGGCAATTGAAATCGCCGAAGGTCGCGAGCGAGCGAGGGAGAAATTTTTTTTTCTCCAAAACCCTCGTTCGACAGAGGTTCCTTCCCGACAGCCCGAGCCTGAGATGTATTTGAGCGATGGTAAGTGAATTCAGAGCTCGACCCCTCTGAATTCACTTACCATCGTTTTATGCCAGAAACGGGGGGAAGCGAAATACAGTTGTATTTCACTTTCCCCCGTCACTTACGGTGCGCACTAACGCGTTTCGGCCCACTTTCCCCAGCGTAAGTGAAATACATTTCACTTACAAAGGGCACTAACAGGGCCTTAATTCAATTCTATTAAAATTAAATTTTGATCATCCGAACTTTCAGATCCAGATCCGGATTCATTGACACCCCTACCCCCTACACCTAGTCGATTGGAATTGAGAAAATTCTGTCCTTATTGTTACAAGCATATAGATTCATGGGGAGATAAATAAATAGATTGAGCAGAACATCAGTGCCCCTTTTCCAAGTAACAGAAAGAAGCTAAAAAATATAAATAATAAATAAATAAATTTTAATTAAATAATTTAATTATAATTAATATTTAAGCTTTAATAAATATTTATAATTATAAAAATAAACATATATTGTTATAAAATAAACAAATCAAATCCTCTTTTGGTCGGATCCGAGATGAATGAAGAAATAAACTAGGATTTTAGATATAAGAAATAAACTATAGATAAATCCAAGCGGCCCTTCGTAATCCAAACAATCTTTTCGTAGGCGTTGGACCCCAATTGGATCAGGTGATCGAATTGATTATAGAAACATGAGCTTAATTACTCAATTTATTAGTGAACAAGGAAAAATATTATCTAGAAAAGTGAACAGATTGACTTTGATACAACAAAGATTAATTACTATCGCTATAAAACAAGCTTGCATTTTATCTTCATTACCTAGATAAGAGGGGGCCTCCTAATAATGAGAGATTGAAGGTAACCCCTTCCTTAGCTAAAGAGTCAGCTATATGTGTATTTTGTTATACACTTCCAAATCAATTTTGAATTCCTGACAACATTCGATATGTTTCTCTCATGTTCAGCAAAACCTGTAGCAAAGACTGCTCGTGTGGTTATTCCAGCTGTTACTGATACCAATCAACAAGAAGCTCTTTGTGTTCTCAAGAAATTGAAGGTTTGTTGCTAATTCCTATATGTGCCTGCTTAAAAAGTAAGGTTTATTTTTATGCATTTTTTGGCAGAAAGAATATTTTCCTGTCCTTCGATATGATTTAGTAATATGACTATTTTTTTGTGTTTTTTTATCATGTTATCTAGGTCATTGAGGATGATGTCAAACCGGATGAATTGTGCACAAGGAGGGAATATGCAAGATGGCTCGTCAAAACAAATTCCTTCCTGGAAAGGTATTTGGTGCATTTTGATTTTAAATACTTATCTTTATAATAGCATTATAATTTGATTGCATGTTGTGTATCTAGGAGTTCAAAACACCATCTAGCACCATCTATGTTACTTACTGGTTCCATTATTATGGCATTTGATGATGTGAGTGTCACAGACCCAGACTTCTGGTGCATCCAAGGTATGATCTGCTTCTTTTGAAAGCAGCTTCATAATATTACTTGTCCTTTAAAATAATAGGTTTGAATTAATGGTACAAGAAATTGGTTTAATAGCTCTTGCAGAAGCTGGCATTCTGACTAGCAAGCTAACAACCAACAGTCCTTGCTTAGACCACCAACAGAAGGTTAATTTTTTCCCAGAAAGGTATGAAAAAAGTAATATCTCTCACTCTTGTCTTTCGTTAACCTTACCTCTATCTATATGTCTTTATGGTGATTTTGCTCATATTTGGTGTTTTAGTTTTACATCCCAAAACCTTTCTGATGTGATCTTGATTACATCATCTTTAGTTTTATATCTCGGTTGGATCTGCTAAACTGGAAAGTCCAGTTAGAGTACCCACGCTCACCAGAAATGAGCCAAAAGGTATGCAATAAATTAAACAGATTGCTTGACATTTGTTTTTTTTTTTTTAAGACTTACACAGTAAGTGCATGAACTTGTGCCAACTTCTGTGTTTCTCATAGCTCTTAAGACCTGACTTGTTTACAGTCCAGATGTTAACGAAGAAAGTGGAGTTTATTGATGTGGGGGCACTTAATATGGATGTACCTGTCGAGCTCTTTGTCGACATGCTTACTGCTGATAGGAGTATAATCAACAAAGTCTTTGGTAAACTCTGCTTGACTCTGCATTTTCTAGAAACTGAATAAGTGTATTTTATCTAATTAAAATTTTGGAGTTTCGAACTTGACTTGCAACTAACTAAAATTGGGGAAGAAATCCTTTAATGGTTGTTTATTTGCTTGAGAATTGTGATTCTTTTATGAGAACTAGATGATCAAAAGGACAGAAACCAAAAGGTGAAGGAGAAACTACTTAATTAGTTTTACTTCGTTTTCTAAAGCTATTTCTTAATTTAAATTCTTCCTGATTCTCTATAAACATTATGCATTCACTAATGTTATATAACAAAAATGCTGGTGATCATCTACTTACTGTCATGCCTGGCCTCATTGTTCACTATTTACAGGTCGCACCAGGCGGCTTCAACCATATAAACCTGTGACCAAAGCTCAGACAGCAGTAGCTCTGTCATGTGGCAGGATGATGGATCTAATCCAAACTGCAATATCTAGACTTGAAGCTGAAAGCTTAGCAAAGCAGGTTGAAACAGAATTAATAAAATCTGAGATACTCCAAAGAGGTGAAATTCAAAGTTTTTGGGAGGAAAAGTTGAACGAAGAGAAAGATCACGAGTTGAAGGTGGAGAGAGAGTACCTAGTAGCTGCTCATGATTTGGAAAAGGAGAAACTTGATCAAGATAAGAGCCAACCTGATTTTTTGTGTGAGCAGGCAGCTCTACACTGTCGACAGCAGCTTCTAGTCAGAACAAAAGAGGAGGTACAGGAGATGTATGAAAGGTTAAAGTGTGAGAAAGCTAACCTGGAATCTGAGCAACGAAGTGTGGTAGAGTTGCTAAAGGACTTACGGACCAGACAGGATGGCCTTGATGATGCCAAAGCTGTATTGGGAGCTGAGAAAGAAGCTCTCCGAATTCTAAGGTGAGTGCTCTCTTAATTTTTCCTTGCAATCTGCGGACTTACATTTGCTTATCACAATTTCCTTCCAAAAAGTTCCATAGAATTTTAGTTTTATAGATTCCTAAAATCAGGGAGTGGATCTTGATGCCATTAAGACATACACAGCTATCGATAGATCTTTCATCTTCATCTCACAAGTAGAACGTACTTAAAACAATGATTTTTCAGAGAATGGATAGAGGATGAAGCAAAGGAAATTCGAGCACGTGCAAAGATTTTTGAGAATGCTGCACAGAGGTGGAAGTGGGGAGGATAGCTTTTATCATACGTCTTGCAAGAAGCCAGTCTTTCTTGTGCAACAGAAGAAATGGGAAGCTTTTATGGGAGCCATTTAAGTGGATGGAAGTGCCATTAAGTTCTTCAGTATTCCTGTAGGATGCGTTTTCTTGTCTTACAGAATTGGATACCGGAAGGCTGCATTTGTTTGGAAATCCAACCAATTGTAGAGTTCACGAATGATGATATCTTTGGATATCTTCTTTTTTTAATCAGGTAATTAACGTGGTTCTCGCTTGGAGTGTTTTCCAAATTGCATTATCCTCGTGGGACAAACAAAAGAAAGCGATATCTATGAAATGCTCTTCATACTTCAGAAACGAAATTGGAGCTTAGAGGCTCCTCCCATGTATTTCCAACTGCAGAAAGTTCATGGTCCCACCAAACTTTGGACCATTCGTGCTCATTCAACCAGACTCTAGACCCATTGTTGGAATCAAAGCTGTGTCATCCGGGCCCTATCATCCGTTCAAATGTGTATAACTGCTATTTCACAAAAATGTTGCCAGTTGAACCTGAAGAATCATTACTTATTCTCGACCTCCTTTTTGGATGGGTTTGTGCTTGTATTAACAATCCATCTATGGTGATAGTTATAAGATGTGATGTCACCTCATATGAGTATGAAACTGTCATACACATTAAAAAAAAAAATCCCCATTAAACTAAAATATTGATTCAATAAGAAAATACTAGAGCCAGTAGTGCATCCAAATTATGGAGTTTAACCGCGCATTGTATCTTCATGTCAGGACTAAAACCACATTTTTGGAGGACTAACTGGAAAGGGTATTAAGCATCATCAATGCACTGAAAGAAATTCGCAAGAAAGATCATGCATACAGTATTCCAAGCTCAAGAAAACATAATAGCAATTCTCATTGTTGCATATTCTAACCAGGGAGTCCTAGAGAATTAGCTCAGAGGAAACTAGGGCAAACCGGTCCCTTTGAGATACCAAGTCGAACTTCCATTCCATGATGCATGTCCACCGGTCTGAAAGTCTCTGAATCCCGTGGGTCTGCAGATAATAAAAGCATTAGCAGATGGTGGTATGGATTTCAGAAAAGGAGGATAAAGGACAGGCAATGGGTCATTATGTAAATGCTCTCGTTGGCAGATTAAATAATGGATATTGTAGTATTAGGGTAAACTAAACATGAATGCTTGCTCTATATGCATGTCCGATTCACCTGTTCTCCCTCTATGCCATAAAATTCTTGTAACATTTATAGTTCATGCAACCAAAGAACATTTGACAGAGGTCAAAAATACCATTTAAGTAATCTTCAAACCCAAAGTAGTCCATGCCATAAAATTCTTGTAACATTTATAGTTCATGCAACCAAAGAACATTTGACAGAGATCAAAAATACCATTTAAGTAATCTTCAAACCCAAAGTAGTCCAGACTGCTGTCAAGGGCCTCCAAACCTAACCTGGAGGATGGGAGAGCACCAGGAGGTCTCTGAAATCTGATAGCGGTAATGCAAAAAATTATATTTAAGCAAAGTTAATGAAATAATTGATTAATAATGAGAGAGAGAGAGAGAGAGAGAGAGAGAGAGAGCAGAAGAACAGGCAGTTATGCTTTTAAAAAAACCACCCAATATCGGTTCAATACATTTAAAAAAAAACCAACTGAATTGATCGAGTGGTTGTCATAAATATTTAGTTACATCCATATATATAAGCATTGTAATCCTCCAGAGTCTACATAAATAAATCTCAATTACGAGGCATGATAGTCCTTTACATCCATTTAGTTTGAACAATTAAAGTCCACAAGGGGGAGAACTATTTAAAGCCTCAGAGAAAGATGAAAAAGGGGGCCCCGACAACAGATCCAAATATTAGAATCCTATTCAAATATGAGCTCAAAAGTTGGATAATTATCCGAAATGGAGTTCCCACAAACCTTAATCACCAATAATATATCGACACTACCAAGTGGAACTGGAAACACACGACTAGGGTTTAATATCCGATCTAAAACTTAAGCCATTAGATGTATATCCAATGATGCATATTGGTCACAAAGTTAACAATTTTTTTATTTTTGAAAAAATGGCACTACCTTTCTTCAAACAAAAGAGAGGACATTTTACCTTTTGTTTGAATGTTCAAACCCCTTACCCAGGTGAGACTTAAACACTAGACCTCACACTAGAAACTCCTCCAAGTGGCTACTAAGGCATAGACCCAACCCTGCATGTTACTTTTTCTTTTTTTAATTAAAAAGGTTTTAAAACTATATAAAGTACAAAAAGGTTATGCAAGTTAGGTTATTGGACTCGGAAACATATATCTGATTTTCTTCTTGTTAGAAGTTATTTTTTAATTTTTTAATTTTTTATGAAAATGTTTTCCTGTAAAAACTAAATTCCTAGAGCTTAAGGGGAGCAAAGACATTATTGTAATTTTTTTACTATTGATTGAGGTATAAAATAGGAAGAGGGTCATAGAACCTTAAGTTACCGAATATATGAGAGAAGGGGCAGGCACAAAAAAGAAATTTGAGGAGAAAAAGTGAGGATTGGAGGAAAGACAGAAGGGGAGGCAACAACACAGGCCAACTGTCCTTCCTAGGACTGTTAGTTGAGGTCGGACAACCGTGGGAGAATAAGGGAATAGAGGATTTGGAGGAGAGGAGGGCAACAAAGAAGAATTTAGAATTTGGGAGGTCGGGACCCTTGAAGTCTTAGGTAATCACTCTTTCTTCTTTGGTTTTCGATCAACTGGTATTAGAACAGGGGCAAAATTGGGCATAGTGAAATCGAAGATGGACGGAAGGATGGAGTCTGCCGAGAAGGAGGTTTCAGGACTGAAAAAAGGAATGGAAGAATTGAGAACTGATATGGGAGCAATTCACGAGCTACTCATGGAGCTCCGAGGGAGAATGTTGGGTGCAGCAAAAGGGAAATCGCCGGTGGAAGAAACGTCGGTGCGAGCCTTCAGTAACACCAGAAAAAGATATTTTGGGTTTGGAAGTTACAAAATGAAGGGGAAGAAAGCAAGACTTACCAGTATTTACAGGAGAAGACCCCTACGGCTGGGTAAACCAGGCAGAGAGATACTTTTCCATCAACGGCATTCAGGAGGACGATCAGATTTAGGCAACAGTCATCTGTTTGGAAGGCTGAATGTAGAGCGTCAATGTCAAGCTGGGCGCAGTTTAGGGCAGCCCTCATCCACCGTTTCAAGTCGTCGCAAATGGGGACATTGCACGAAATCCTACTAGAGCTCTCGCAAGAAGGATTGGTGGCAGAATTTTGGGAGTGGTTTGAGTCACTCTCGGTAGCGCTGGTCAAAGTCTCCAATGAGGGTTTGATGGGAGCCTTCGTCAAAGGATTAAAAACAAAAAATTGACCCGAGTTACGAGTCAACCCGTTGACATCACTCGTCAAACTCATGGAGCTGGCTCAACCGATCGATATGCGTAACTCGGCTTTGGCTCGGGTGAAGATTATTAAGTGGGATGGGCCCAGGGCACAGGATCGGGACGATTGACATTGCGTCGTCCTGGATCAGCCCTTTTGGTGAGCTGAACCAAACGCAGCAATTGGCGGCGATTGCAGCAGTGCCACTGCGGCCAATCTAGCAGCCTCCCCGACCCTCCCGTCATGGCAAAATTCCCAGTACGCTAGCTATCAGAAGCAGAAGCGCAAGACAGACGCACACAGGGCCTCTACTTCAAGTGTGACGAGAAATTCCATCCTAGGCACCACTGCCGACTGCGGCATTGTTGCCCACACATCAAAATTCCATCCTGCTTCAAAGGTCACTATACTATTTGCTTTTGCATATTGTTTCCCACACTTTGTTGTTCTTCAATAGATTTTCTACTGTAGTCCTTGAGAGTTTGGCTTTCTGCTACCACTAGGTGGTGGTAGCTCTATTTGAGATCTAATTGACTCATATGGGGGTTGTCTTTACTTGAAAAACTATGTAGTTGAAATTGTTTCCACACAATCTAATTCAAGTACATCCCATTTAGTGATTGTTATCATGATTTTCTGTTCGAAATTGTATTATGTTTTTTGTTGATTCCAAATTTTCCTAATTGTGCCACCCATATAAGTTTACCTTTTTTCTTATGTACCCTTTAGTCAAGGTTGTGAGAGTCCTTCTCTGTTATGCACGCAATAACATTAAATGTTATGCATGCAATACATTATTATTTTAGTTGTTTTATTTAATTTATTTTATTTTATTTCAGTTTTAGGTCATAGGGGTATTTTTAGAATATTTTATTGTAAACCCTATCCGAGTGAACCCTATTTAAGGGGTAAGAGTAATGAGAAACAAAAGCATTGAAGTATTAAGCATTAGGTTAATCTAGTGTAAAGAGGTGAGATCCAAGGTTAGGGTTTTCCTCAAAAACCCACTTATTCTTTCATCCTCCATTGATCTTCGTCTTCCCCATGTCTTCCTACTACCCCTACGGTAATGCTTGGAAGACCCGTAACCCGTGGCAGATTGCAGATCCTCCCAAAGAATCCTTGTGTCAGATCCAGGACCATAATATTCTCTTCAATATTTGTTCTACTTCATATTTTTTGTCCAATTCGACAGCTTGAGTTGGTGTGCTATTATTGAGGGGGAAGATGAACAAATTAAGTATTTTCTATTATGTTCAAGTTGGCGATCATTAGCATGCACTCCCTAGCTTGAGGGGGGAGAGACTATAAGTGTGTTGATGCTGACAAACATAAGTCCAACAACTGTCCTATAAGTGCAAGCTCAAGAGATGAAGGCACATATAAACCCAAAAGACAATGACAAGTTGCAAATTTTGAAGACCAAATTGGTATATCTCAATGTCAGCACTATGTGCTCCACCTTGAGGGGGGAGTGTTAGAAGTTATATTTTTGAGTTCATTTAGTGCTTTCCCCAAAAGGTAGTTCCCTATGGTCCAAGGGGAGCAGGGACATTAGTGCAAATAAATAGTGAAGAGACGTCTCTAAACTCTTATCTTTCTCACACTTTGGTTTTGAACATTTCACACTTCTCTTGATGGTGCTTCCGAAATTTCAAATACCTAATACTTGTAACAGAGTGGATTTGGATTATGCTACTTCCGATCTGAATTCACTCCATTTACAATCCTACTAAAAATTAAATCACAGAAATCATATTATGTGTAATAATCCCTATGAATGATCATCAATATTTACTCAAACTCAACAATCTTTGTCTTTCCTTCCTGCTTTTCAATTCCACAAACACAGCAATTTTTTCAGCTAGCTTGCTGTCTCACACAAGATCCTGGAACTGGAGTTTCATCCTTTGTTTTTCTTTTGGCAGAGAAGAAGAAGAAAAATCCATCTATAATCTTCAGTGTGTCTTTTTTTACCAACAATACTTCAGCTCTATGTGACTAAAACCAGTAACAAGAAAGAGAGTGATGAATATGAGACACAACAGAAGAGCATACAACTAGAGGATAATAAGGAAGGAGGGATCTTTTCATTTTTTATTTTTTTTTAAAAGAGGGGTCTGCATACATCAGATTTAGCGACGTAGTCAAGGGGAACAATACTCAATAGATAGATCTATACTAAAATATTTATTTCCATAAAAGGAGATTTTTTTTAACTAAATTCAATCCTCTCTGCTCTGGATTACATGTTAGTTTTTTCCCCATGACACAGATCATCATCGTTATCAAAAAGACTATTGACCAGCTATGTATTTTGCCAAGTTGTCTTCTTCAAAGTCTTCTCTTTATTGCCTGCACGTGCATCAACCAAATTTGATACATTCTTTTTGACATGTGCACTACTGCTGTGTCTTCATAAAACACCTAAACCATCTGTAATGGGAATCCTTCATTTTCTTGTCCTTAATGCTAGTCTCAGCTGTTTTCTTACATACTCTTTTTCCTAATTTTCGTCATCTAATTTTCCATCATCCATCTTCCTCAGGATTTTCATCTCTATCCCTCTCTTCTTTCACACATGGTTTTTCTTAATTTCCCAATTGTCTGTTCCATAAAGTATCACTATCCTAATACCTATATTTAGATTCTTGTCACAAGCTTTTTGCCAATGCAGATCATATAGCATTCCAAGCATCCAACATTTGTCCCATATATTACGTCCTCATTAATCTCCCTTAATTTTATATGGCAAGCCCAAGGTAGGGGAAAGAGATCATTCAACATAAACAATTGCAGTTTTGAAAAAAGGTGAACCAAAAATGGACCTTTACCCTGACTTCTACAGGAGGGATACATTCAGGTCATATGCTGAAACCTACTAATGTAGAAGGCAGACAAAACTAAATTCATATAAGAACTAAATTTGGTATGCAATTTGCACTCGGAGCAGCAGAAGACAGAAATCGCTGCTTGGAGGAGTAATAAAGCAGCACTCACAAGTCAAACAAGGGCTTGGTGCCCACAATAAAGAAATTGCAACAATTCCATTACTCAAAGCTTCTTACGTTTTTTTTATTGTTTGAAAATGGTGAGAAGCTTTCATTAATGGCAAAGAGATGAAGTATAAGAAACAAGGGTAGTTTAAAAAAAAAGGGTGAAAATCCCCTAAGTTTACAATGGGAGAAATTCCGAACAGCAATTTTCCCTCAGAAAACTCTCCTTTCGATAAATGATACGGAAGAGAGTTTTCTTCATGGAGAGCTTGCTTTCACTCCATTACTCTCAAAGCAGTAATATCTATTATTGTGGCAAATAGGGATCCTAAACTCCAGTGAGGGGCTGATTTCTTGGAAACCCAAGAGATAATGCTTTTGGAATCTCTTCTTACCCAATATAGTAAACCATTCTGGTCAAAATGAGAATGAGAGAGAGCGAGAGAGGTATTAACACACCAATAGATATACCTTGTTGGCAGTAAAATAGAAATATCAGCCAACTGGAGCCAAAATCTAATCTCCCTTCCACTTGATGACTTTGGAAGACATCAGCTAACGGTGGTAAGAGCTCCTAAATCAAAGGTATACATGTATTTCCTGTACATTCTCTTACTGATCATGAGAAGGAGCCACAACTCTGAATATCATAAATTTACCGGCAACAGTGGTTGATACATTCACAGGATCAAACAAGATAACTGTTTTTTATTTCTTAAAAATCATTAAGTGCTAATTGCTTTCTAAGTAAAATATTTTTTTTTTACTTAATTTATTTCACTCTACACCACCAGTACAATCACATTTATATAGCAGTTAGTAAGAAAGACAATGCTAAACGGGTAAGATAGTAATCCCATCACTTGACCCCGAGTTACATGCCTGAAGCAGTTACCCACATTATCTGACACAAATATGCATTAAGATGTGATCACCGATATTTATGAGATGGGTGACTCCTTAGCAAGCAAACAATAGAAGCCGTTTATTTTAAAAAGGATCTACTAGTTAGAGGTCAAGACAAACGGTTTTAGGACATGTATCATAAGCAGTCTCCAGTAGACTGTCAAATAGGAAAATTTGTACTCATCCCTAGATAACCATTATAGAGTCTGCCACCTAAAATGTGCTACTCGACGAATTTGTTCGTATAACTGTTTTCACGCCGTCTAAATTCATTTCAAATACAATTACTCATTTATCTTCTACACAGATAAAATCTATGAAGTTGAACAACTCAGGTAATGTAACAATAATGTTTCAAAATCATCAGATCCAATTGATAGACAAACCTTGAAAGTATTTGCGTGTCCAGATCAATTCTTAAAGCCATAGCTGATCCATAAGTGGCTTCAAGAAACCTCCGCTCCGTTACTGCGTCGCTCTTCCTTTGCTAAAAAATGGAAAAGAATAAAATAGAGACGAATAAAAGAAACAGAGACTAGGATTAAGTGGTGGGAAAAGTAATACTAGGAAAAAGGAAAAAAATTGTACTAAAAAAAGATTAAAGAACATATGTATAAAAGACCTCCGACGACAAGGAGCGGGAAAAATCTTAAAAACACAATTAATCGTCGAAAGCTACCAATTCACGGAGAGACCGAAGAGGGTGAGAGGCGACAATTTCGCTTTTTACGCCTTGTAATCCGAACCGAAGAGCATCGTTTTGAATCTCAGAAACACTGTGATGAATCGATTTTGCGGCCTCCATCTCCTTCACCAAGAGCAGTACGAGGAATACTAACTAGGCTTTTTGTCGGTCTGGACCTTGCGTAGTATCGGTGCCCGCAGAGAGCTTTATGGCCAAGCAACGGATGCAGCGGAGTCGCGATTAGCGATTCATGATTTGCCACGGAAATTAAAATTTGGACCGGTTGTCCATTTAGCGGACCGTACTAGTTAAGGCCAAGTTGGTCCAATTCTAGATGTGACCCTGTATATCTCGCATTTTTAAGTATGACCTAAGTTTAAATACAATAAGTTAAACCAAGGGGTAAAATAATAATTTAATATAAGTAACTTAAAATCTCATCTATGTATATATTATAGCGTTAGGGCTACCCCAATTCTCACCCAGTTGTCTAAACTCTAATAAAATTTATCATAATTCAGGAGAAAAAACGAACAAATGATTGAAAAATCTGTTATATACAAAAATCTAGGGAGAGGAGAGAGAGGGTAAAGGTCTATTAGATCTTTATTATATGATTTTATATGGAAAAACTTTGTATTTGGAAATATCATATATGATCATATTTAGAACTTACCGATCAAAATTTAAATAAGAAAATAATTACCTATGTACCCCTAAGTATAATTGTTATGGTCCTGGGTTAATACCTATGTCTTCCACTCCTAACAGGTCGGTCTTTTGGGTAGTATTAGCTAGGTGCTTAACATTTGGTATTAGAGTGGGCTCTCACGTCGCGAGTTCAAATCCCCGAGGAGAGTCCCGACTTGGGTGATCGCGAACCCCGGACGCTAGGCCATAAGGGATTATGGGACCCTGACTCGGGACTCGTCGCTAAGTGTTAAGCCGTTGTGGTCGTCGACTCGCGAAGGTAGGGTGTGTTGTTATGGTCCTGGGTTAAGTACCTATGCTACCAGGCCAGTTTTTTTGATAGTATTGGCTAAGTGCTTAACAATAATGTATTCTCATAGGTTTAAAAATAATACATTTGTACCTATATGGTATCACTAAAATTACTTACACCCCACTCATTAAATGCTATCGATAAATTTAAAAATATATAAACACTCTTGTGGATCCATACAAAGTGAAACAAACTTAATTGAGCTCATGGAAAAGAATGTGACAATTACATAAATATGTTAGTATTATTTGAGTAATTATATTATATTAACCCAAGTTTATATAATGTCTTGGATTTTAGACTTTTATCCACTTTTAAAAAAACAAGACCACTTCAACACCAAGCCTTGGTGTTACAGTTTGTCTATAAATTGTAAGATGATATTATTGCAAGTATAATTTTTTTTGTATAGATTGTGATATAATTGATTTCTTGGCTTGTACATACCCTTAGCAAAGTATCTAGTAGTAGGGAAGATATGGTCTTGTGTCATTTGATAGTTAAGTTTGATAGTTAAGAAGATAAAGTGAGAGTTTCATTTAAAGTTTACCAAAACCCTAAACCCTAAACTCTAATTCTCAAACCTCATACCTTAATAAAAAACTCCTTAGACAAGACCACTGAGGGGGGTTAGTCCACAATGAACTTGAAATGAAGTGAAGAATTCAATTCATCTTAAATGAATTGATTCAACTTTAACTCATCATTGGGTGTTAGTGTAGACGAGTTCAAATGCACTGGAAAACAGATTCCAGTGTTGGTGCCCCTGAATGAAAATTATGATATAAACAAGAAAATGAGTAACCTTTTATAATATACTTAAATAGAACATATACCTAAACAGATAATTAACCAAAATAAACATGGTTACTACACTTGATAGTAATTTAACATGTAGTATTAAAATATATTAATATCTTAATTAATAAAAAACTATATTATATTAATTAATGATTGTATTAAATACTCAATTAAACGCACCATAAAAAACAAAGTATAAAAAAGGAACGTTAATTCAAATCTAGTTTTTGGTTTTAGATTCTTTCTCTTTCTCAATTATAAATAGAAGATAAAAAAAAAAAAGATGAAAATTCACAAATCAAATATGGCAAACTGAGTAAATGTAAACTATCAAGCAAATGCATGATAAAATTAATTAAGTAAATAAAATATTCAAATAAAGATAAATAGTTCTCAAATCAATATGACAAACAAAGTAAATACAAACTATCAAGCAAATGCATAATAATTAGAACAACTAAATATTTAACAAACTATCAATAAAAATAATTCATTTTTTTCATTTACGTAACAAAATCATCGTGAATATAACAAAATCGTGACATTACTTAAAAGGAATAAGCAAGTATAGATAAGAAAATTTATTTTATACTACAAGTAAAAGAATAAGTGGTATGATAAAGTTGTCAACTTTGAACAGGAGAAAGTTATTTTCTTTTGTTTGACAACAAGAAATCTTTGAAAAAAAGAAAATATTTAGTTAATGAATATTTCTCACAAAATGAAAAACATAGGGAGAAAATAAAAAAAATAGAAACTTCGAGAGAAAATCTTAATCAACAAAATTTTAAAATATTAGTATTTTTTTCCTTTTTATTTTCTATATGTATCCAAACAAGAAAAATTATATTTTTTTTACCATTTTCTCTCTCTTTTTTCGTAGATATCCGAATAAGAATTTTTTTTTTCCAAATACAATCTGATATAATTACTTTTGTTTCCAAACAGAGTATTTTCTTTTTTTTTTCTTTCTTTCCAAACACAATCTGATGTAATTATTTTTGTTTCCAAACAGAGTATTTGTCAAGAGAACGGTGACGATATTCTGATAAGCATTGGACGGTGAGGTAACGCAGAACGGTGACGATATTCTGATAAGCATTGGACGGTGAGGTAACGCAAGGTCGAGCTGTTGATTTCGCTTTGCACCTACGATAGGTGCCTCGGAGACGGAGAGCAACGGAGTCAGCAAACCCGAATGACGTCTGTTGTCCCGACATGTAAAGACCACGAAGCTGCAGATAAAATTTTGTCTGCTACTGCGGCAAAACGTAAGGACGTGAAATCGTGAATGTTTCGCTGGAGCCCGAGGCGGCTTTTACGGAGAATGCCAAAGATTCCTCAGCCAGTGATTCCGCTGTGCTGATATATCCTTGTTTTATCGGGTGTTAAGTAACTATTGGTTTTTGTTTTCTTATAATGGAGAAAACAAATGCTATCTTTAGCTCTGCTGTGTAGATGCTGCCAAAGATGAAACCCTCTCTAGTCCAGTCACAGGAGAATTGCAATAGATGCCAAACGAAAAAAAGCGTCAAGGAAAAAAGCACATAGAAACACCTAATTACTTGCTTTGGCTTATACCAGCCAGTCGACAAATGGCTACAAATTAAATGACAGGTTGCGCTTTTCGAACCTTCCCCTTTCGTGCTTTCTGGTTACAACTACTGCAAGAGGGTCTGTAGCAATATGCTAGTAACTACGGGACGGAAGCGGAGACTGCCTAACGAAATTACTTCTGGGTCTATTACCGATTTGCTACATGGGTATTTTGTCTCTGTGTAAGTTCTGTTTGTTGGAGCTTTTCTTTGAGGTTGTGATAGGGTACAGTAAATTTCGCAGAAGAGGGTCAGCCACTAGTTTTGGTGGTGGGCTGGAGTTCTAGCATGGGGAAGCCTTGGACGTATACTTATCGTTATGTTGGAGATATAGGAGATTTTTCATTGGTTGTATTTGGGTTTTATAAATTTAGAGATGCGGTTGGCTTCATGATGGGGTGAAGGGTTTTGTTCAGGTTCGTCGAGGTTCTTTCTGATAAGTGATTTGTATATTTGTGAAGCTTCAGTGTAGCTCATCGCAGGGAAGTGTCTCGTCAAACACTTGTACCTAGGGATGATGACTTGACATTTCGGAAATAGGATTCAGATTTAATGAAGGACAGGGCTTTTCTCTAACATCTACATGCTAGTCAGATTGGGATTCCTAGTTGCTGCTTCAATTGCAGCGTATGCAGTTAAGCAGGTAAACTGCCCCAGGCCCAACTCCAAAAAGCCGACAGGTACAAACTTCTAAACTTTGAGCAAAAACTTATTTCAGAATATTTCATGTATTTTGAATTTGTTGGCTATGACATTTTTTTGCTAAATTATTACACCTTTGTTAGACTTATTTAGTGCAATATATAACTTAATTTAAACTTCTATAACGTTTTCTTTTTCATGTTGAAATCTGTCATCTCTCTTTAGTCTCAGTTGATATTCATGTGTTATCAGAAAATGGAGAAGAAGATTTTGCACAACGTCTGGTTGGGGGAGACAAAGAGGAGCTGTGTGGAGATTCTAGAGACGTTCCAGTGGAGGAAGAGGTACGCACTGCCTTCTAGTTTTATTTCTAAAAAATTGCAAGCAAGCAGATACTCTTTAGGAATGTTTCCTTTATCCTTTCCCAGTATCTCAATCAGAAACTGAATTTAATCCTTTGCAGGCGAAGGAAGAAGAAGAGGAAGAGGTTAAAAGAATCAGTGGCATTATAAATCCAAATTTGAACAATTCCACTCTTTTGGATGATGAGGATGCAATTTTACCAGAATTTGAGAAACTACTATCAGGAGAGGTGGAGATTCAATTACCTGATGAAACATTTGTTTCCGAAACCAATTCACAATCTGAAAAGGAGAATTTAGTTTATGAAGTTGAGGTGGAAGGCAACTCAAGTGAATTAGAACGGTTGCGGAATCTTGTAAAAGAATTGGAAGACAGAGAAGTTAAGCATGAAGGTGAATTACTTGAATACTATGGTCTAAAAGAGCAGGAATCGGACATAATGGAATTACAGAGGCAGCTTAAGATTAAAACGGTCGAGATAGATATGTTGAAGATCACCATTAACTCTTTACAAGCGGAGAGAAAAAAGTTGCAAGAGGAAATTGCACAAGGGATTTCTTCTAGGAAGGAGCTTGAGGTAGCAAAAAACAAGATTAAAGAGCTACAAAGGCAAATTCAACTTGATGCGAACCAGACAAAAGGCCAGTTATTGATGCTTAAACACCAAGTGATTAGTCTACAGGCAAAAGAGGTAGAAGCTTCAAAAAGAGACACTGAGCTTGAGAAGAAGCTGAAAGCTGTTAAAGACTTGGAGGTGGAGGTGGTGGAGCTGAGGAGAAGGAACAAGGAGCTGCAGCATGAGAAGCGGGAGTTGACTGTGAAGTTGGATGCAGCTGAGACTAGAATAACAGCCCTCTCCAATATGACAGAGGTGAAAAAAGTTATATACTAAACAACTACATGTGTGGGCTCATCAATCATCATCAGTTACTGAAAAAATATGCATAAATCAATGTTTAATTTCGTATGTTGTCTAGCGAATAGAAGCTCTTGCCGATTTTACTTTGTATATTATAAGTTACTGCTTTGGTTATATGGTGTTGATTGTTGCTATTATGGTGATCCTTCCTCTAATAGTTTTTTTTTTTTTAATACACATGTTTTCTGTAAAGGCCAACATGTTTTTTTCTGGTCATTATATGTTTATATACTATGTAGATATATGCATACTAAGCATATATGAAGTAGTTGGAACAAGGATTTGATGTATGATGCTAAGTTATATGTACTAACTATCCTTTAATTTTTGGGTCATGAATCTTCTAAGTGCTGGCCATTTTGATGTTGATTATCAAAATTCCTGTACAAAGAAATGACATAAACCTTGAACCATCAGACTTTGGCTTAAGTGCCCTTGGAAGAACCTAAGCTTCTTATACTGCTGTTTTAAGACACTCCAAGCCTTTAAACAACCAAACAAGGAGAGTTCTTTGATTTATTGATACGATTTTGACTGTTTGCTTCTTCTTTTTTTGAGTTCTTGGACGACAGTATATCACAATGTTCTGTAAGAGTTCCCATGTTATGGGTTTATTTCTTCAATGATATTTATTATTAGATTTTGCCATGCAGATCAATGTGGTTTTTCTTTCCTGAGGGATTAAACACTTTTCTTTTTTCTTGTATTCTTCCATAAAAACTATGGTCTCTGTCTGTGACAGTCATCTATGTGTTGATTCTGAACATTAAGAAGATTTATTTAATTAAATTTCTTTCCGTCCTCATTGTTTCAGTCATTGTTCTAGGATAGTCAAATCTGTAGCTTACATCTCAGAACCCTGATTTAGCAAATCTGTCAAAACTCACCAGAGCTATTTTTACTTGTCTCATGGTCAGTAGTATGATTCTCACATTTACCCACTTGAATTATCTGTATATACTTTGCATTCATTGTAATCATGTTCTTTAAGTCAAAGTCATGGGCCCAAAGATAAAACTGTTTTTTTGCAATTTGATGGATTCTTTGTGCTGCAGACTGAAAGGGTCGCCAAAGTGAGGGAAGAACTTAATAGCTTGAGACATGCAAATGAAGACCTATACAAGCAAGTTGAAGGATTACAAATGAACAGATTCAGTGAAGTGGAAGAATTGGTATACCTACGCTGGGTTAATGCGTGTTTGAGGTATGAATTACGGAATTATCAGGCCCCTCATGGCAAGATCTCAGCTCGAGAACTGAGCAAGAGTTTGAGTCCAAGATCTCAAGAAAAGGCCAAACACCTGTTGTTAGAATATGCTGGTTCTGAAAGAGGGCAAGGAGACACTGATCTTGAATGTGTTTCATCTCACCCATCTTCACCAGGGAGTGAAGACTTCGACAATACTTCCGTGGATAGCTCCTCTAGCAGGTACAGTAGTTTCAGTAAGAAACCAAGTCTTATACAGAAACTGAAAAGATGGGGGAAAGGGAAAGATGATTCTAGCAATCTTTTGTCACCAGTGAGGTCTTTTGGAGGAAGTTCACCAAATAGAGCCAGTAGAGCATCCATGTCGAGGGGACCATTGGAGGCTTTGATGCTGAGAAATGCAGGTGATGGTGTGGCTATCACTACATTTGGTAAGAAGGAAACAGACCTTGAAGATCCAGATTCTCCAAATCTTTCACAAATAAGAACACACGGTGGTTCAGATGCCTCTCTTTACTCTGTTGCCACATCTTTCCATGTCATGTCTAGGTCGGTTGAAGGTGTGCTAGATGACAAATATCCAGCATACAAGGATCGTCAAAAATTGGCTTTGGAGAGAGAGAAGGCAATCAAAGAGAAAGCAGAGCAAGCAAGAGCTAAAAAGTTTGGTGATGGTTCAAATTCAATCCCAAATTTTGGTTCATTTTCAGGAAGTAGGGCCAGAGCTGAAAGAGGAATTACTTTACCACCCAAACTCGCTCAAATACAGGAGAAGGTTGGTCGTTCTAGTGCAGTTGCCAGTGAATCGAGTGACCAAACTACTGATGACAAGGGTGATACAACACATGTAGTGAGCAAGATGAAACTTGTGGACATCGAGAAAAGAGCTCCAAGAGTTCCAAGGCCTCCTCCTAAGCCAACAGGTGGTTCTGGTCCCACTCCTGTTGCTGCACTTACCAATTCCCCAAGTGGGGTCCCACCTGTTCCGTCTCCACGTCCACCAGGTGCACCACCACCGCCGCCGCCGCCGCCACCTGGTGGCCCACCTCGTCCACCACCCCCACCAGGAAGTCTGCCAAAAGGCCCGACCACTGGTGACAAAGTTCATCGAGCCCCTGAGCTGGTTGAGTTCTATCAAAGTTTGATGAAGCGAGAAGCTAAGAAAGAAACAATGTCAGTTGCTTCTTCTGCTTTTAGTGCAGTAGAAGCCAGGAGCAATATGATAGGGGAGATTGAAAACCGATCAGCTTTCTTGCTTGCTGTAAGTGAATATAATCTTACAATTTACTTGTATTTTCTCATTTTCTTTTGAAGGAAGCTGTGGACCTGAGTAATTTTGATTCAGGTTAAAGCTGATGTGGAGACACAAGGAGATTTTGTTCAGTCTTTGGCCACCGAAGTTAGGGCAGCTTCTTTTACCAATATAGAGGATCTAGTGTCATTTGTGAACTGGCTCGATGAGGAACTCTCTTTCTTGGTATGCTATAGTTCTTTTCAAGTTTGCAAGGACTAATGATTCCATGATTCCTGCCATGCTATAAATTTTGATGCTAGCGGCTGTAAACTCGTCTCAAATCCATTCGGTTGTTAATTTAAGTGGACGTTATATTAAAGCCATATCCTCTTACGAATTTGATCCTCTCAGATTAGGCTACTACCTTGTGCATTTCCAAGTTTCTGATGTCCTGATATATAACATGTATTGTCATGCATCAAGCTCTGTAATTAAGTTCTTAAGAAAATTTGAAGATCCCCATCAGTGTAAACAAAACTTGAAAAAAAAAAACGAGTTATTAAAGTAGGAAACATTTGCTAACATATTGGAGTTATTTAACTGCTTGAAACTATCATCCTTCTGGTCATTGGGGGATACAAGCTGTGAGGGTTCGAAGTACGAAAGTGATCTTAAGCTTATTGACCATCTTTGAGAGTGCATTATATTTTGTTCAGGTTGATGAGCGAGCAGTCCTTAAACACTTTGACTGGCCTGAAGGGAAAGCTGATGCATTAAGGGAGGCTGCTTTTGAGTACCAGGATCTAATGAAGTTGGAAAGACGGGTTTCATCTTTTGTTGATGATCCCAAACTTCCCTGTGATGCTGCTTTGAAGAAGATGTATTCTTTGCTTGAAAAGTAAGTGGACTCGTGGAAGTCTCTTGGGGTATTAAGTAATGACAGAGTCCCCATCAATGCAACTGGTCATTTTATTTCAAGAAGAATCAGATTCTCTTCTGCCTTTTCATTCAAAATTGAGTGTGTGTTTCAATTTGACAGGGTGGAGCAAAGTGTTTTTGCTCTCTTACGAACTCGAGATATGGCTATATCGCGTTACAGGGAGTTTGGAATTCCAGTAGACTGGTTATCAGACTCAGGTGTCGTGGGCAAGGTATGCAGTTTTAAAATGTCTAGGATCTATATAGTTTAATAATGTGTGAAGTTTGATTTTGTAAAAGGTTTGTCAGGGATTCTCTGGGTATGGAATACTCAGTGAGAGCCCACAGCGAAACCAGTTAATTGAGTTTAGTTGGACATTGGAAATGATGTTCACATGCAATCAGCAAAAATAGTGATGTGTGTGAGGTATATACAGAGTAAGAATTAAAATCGTGTCTTCCACATATTTCATTTGATGTTTTTTGGCTGGAACAACCGAAACTTCTGTGCCATTACTAATCTAGCATTTCCCATAATTTATGTGGAACTCGGGTATCTGCTCTGTCCATTGATTAGTGCACAAACAACTGTTAGGACTAAAACAGCACTCTTGAATCTGCAGATTAAGCTTTCATCAGTCCAGTTGGCGAGGAAATACATGAAGAGGGTGGCATCAGAACTTGATAATCTAAGTGGACCTGAGAAAGAACCAAATAGGGAGTTTTTAGCCCTCCAAGGAGTGCGTTTTGCCTTCCGTGTTCATCAGGTAAAGCAACAGTCTTCACTGTTCCCTTTCTTATGCCTTCTTAGTTCGAATGATTGAAATGTCAGGCTGCTAGCCTGCTGGAGCATATTCCATTATCTGGTTTCTACTTACTGAATGAGATTAGTGATGGAAGGTTTTTTACTTTGGAAGCTGCTCAGTTGACCTTGCAGAAACTGGATTTTACCGCATTTTATCTACTTAAAGATTGAATTATCTGCCAAAATGGCAAGCCCTGTTAGTGGACATGAAGAGAGACATGATGATCATTCTATTAAGCAGGTTATATAACCATTCACTTTGGAATTGTTTCAGTTTGCAGGAGGTTTCGATGCAGAGAGCATGCAGGCCTTTGAAGAATTGAGGAGTCGGGTACAAACATATCAAACAGGGGAGGAAAGTAAAGCTCAAAGCTGAGTTCTTTCCTCCTGCTCCTTTGGCTTAATTCATCCGTGGTATATTGTGTAAAATGAGGAAGATCACATATATCTTTGATTTCAAATTTGTAATACTCATCAGCTTAAAGAAAGTATATTGTTACAGAAGGTCTTAAAGAAAGTATAATGTTACCGAAGGTCTTCTACCTAGTCTGGAGCCCCAGGAATACCTGGAAAATGTACCAAGCCGTTTACCTGCTCAACGTTTCTTGTTATTTGCTCCTATTACTGAGTGTTCGGTTTCTGAAGAAGTGAAGTAGGCTCCATATATGTGGAGCACAGAATGGGTCCAATAATTATGAATTAAAATAATTAACTTCATAATGGTATTTTTGTTTTTAAAACTAAAAAATATAGAAAAACAGAAAAAAATTGGAACTAAGTTAATGACAAAAATTTAGTTATTTTTCAGGGGGGTAAAAGCGTAGCTAACCTTGGTCTTTGTTACTGACAGTAACCGAAATCCAAATGGGAAACACCCGCTAATTCTCATTATTTCACCAGGGTATTAGCGGGAATAACCTTAGGCCTACCGTAGTGTAATTACAAGATTCCTGTCAATGAATTTGGCACCTCCAACCTTCCCTTGAACTCCCAAAGGCAAAGGAATTACACGCCTCTGGTCGCCAGCTTCCACTAGCAACTCAGCTCCTCCCCTATACTGCAGGAGGAACAAATCAAATTAATCTCAAGAGAGTGGAAAAACAGAAAAGAGGCCAACAAAAGACATAAGCAGGAGATGAATCATAAAATTGACAAGAAATGCTTTTTGAGTGCATCTTATATAGCCTAAACTTAGAAGATACAACAGTTAGTTTTTATTCCGTTATGGGCAGTTTTGCATCTGCTACTCATAAAAGCAGATTGGTAACTGTTTATGCACTAAAGAGATGGTCAATGACAGCTACTAGAATGATATAAAATCTCACGTCGATTAGCCTTTGGCTCGATTGTCACTTGAGGGGTTTCAAAATGGTAAGTTTTGGTTCAAGTCTCATGTGTGTCTGAGCATCAATCAAATAAACTTAGAGAAAGAAAAAAAAAGAGAAAAAAGGGTAAAATGAAACGAATAAAAGATCTACCTTTCTTTATTGTAACATTTCCTTAGTAATAGTGGTAACCATATTCATGATCTGTAACTGGTTGGCTTGAGGACTGGATACTAAGCCATGCAACTACTTCTAGGCATGGTCTTGTTCATGCCAAGGTAGCCTGGAGTGTTTGTGTAACTTGTAGTAAGTCTGCTATGAACAATGAAAAATAGCCAACGAGGTAGACAGCAAGAAGCATCTGGTGTGAGTAACTCATTGAGTCCAGGAGGTTGCAATTGCAAACTATTTGTTATTGTAATAATTTTTAAAATTGCACAACTGATTTTTTTATCCAACCAAAGTTGTCCCCTTTGTGTTGATGTGCTCTTACATTGACTGTTTTTCTGGGAAAATGGCCAAAGTGGCTGGTTAGCTGTATTAGACAAATTTATTTCATGTTAACATCACTTTTTATGCATTCTTGTTTTTCTCAAATCCCTAGAAAAGATCAGATTAATCAAGAGCCAAGAGAAAGAACGTAACAGTGAGGGCATAGTGGACATACTTGGTATAGCTTGATGTCAGTCTTGTCGAAGCCTGGCATGAAAAGTGTAACTGTTTTGTTGGCATGATCAAACTTAATAGATGACTGAATACTGCCGTTTCCACCACAAAGGAGATCCTGTGCGTCTCTGTTCAGAACATTGAGGGTTGCCTCCCAATCTATAGAGCACTCTGTTGGAAGATATGGGACAACAGCAAACGGCAAAGGAGAAAACATTTCTTTAGCTGCTTCCTCTGGAACAGCACAAGATTGTGGTCTGAACCCAAATGCACCAGAAACTTGTGCTCCAGCTTGGATTACACAACCCCAATAACGTAATGAGGAGTTGACTGATATTCTACTTTTCAGGTCCATCACAAGATAGCAGCTGAACCTTGAAGGTTCAGAAAATGCAGCTGATGCTTTCTTTGTTTACACAGAAAATTAATAGTAATTCAGTGTATGATACTGATGAAACCATTGACTGCAGAAGAAGAAAAAATAAGTAATTCTAAAGAAGGCAAACCTCTAGTGCCTGTTCAGCAGCACTCAATAGTTCTGTACTTGACTTATAACTTGCAATAGATCCGCCATTCAATCGTAAAGATTCATCTATTAGTTTAATAACTGAAGGAGCAGTTAAGCGCCCAATATCTGTCTTTTCAGCCATGTTTCGAAGGTACTTCAAGTACAACCTATTCACATTTACATTTCAAATTGTCAATCAAGAAAGAATCCACTTGAAAAATAGGCAAGCTAATGCAGATAAATGCACTACCTGGCTCCTCCACATACTCCCATCATCCGCAATGTATCTTCATTACTAATACCATCATATACAATTACATCAAAGTGCTTGTGGGAGTAGTTACTTGATTTATATGATCCTCCAATGTATCCTACGAGCTTCTCAATTTCCATTACTGAAAAAATAGAATCCATCCCTGGTAACACCCCGAGCTCCTCCCCCACCACCTATCATATGGGATAATATGCATAAATAGCTCCCTTAGAACTTAGAAGAAAGGAAAGATATAATATTGACTTTTTCCAGCTCCATAAAGAAGAAAATTTTCAGAAAGGTCTATCACATACCTACCCCTTGTAAAACCCCTTGAATCAAATTGAGATGGTTATCTGCTCTTTTTAACCGATCAAGAGGTTCAAGAATCATCTGCAGTTTCCAAAATCTTTTCCACATCAATTTAAAGTTCAACGAAAAAGTTAACTCAAAGTTTAATGTACTAAAAGATATGGATTAAGAGACACCTTAGAGGTTTCCAATCTAACAGCAGAAAGGTTGTTAGAACATACAGTAGGAGAAGTCCCAATTTTGCAACCCATTAGGTATTCAGCAGTGAGGTCTTGAGAATGCAATACAAAGCATGTGTTCAGGCCTGCTTTTGCATAATACTGAGAAACAAAAGAATGAATCCACTGAATATTGTAATCAAACTAACAACAGGAACTGTTCTCCTTGCATGGTAGATATATGCAGCAACCATGCTGGTAGCAGCAATCATCGATAAGATTGAGCAGTACTCAAGAAATTCTGAGTACCAGAAACTAAAAACAGTTAATGACCAAATTGCAAGTTAAAGCTGCTATAACTTGTCATCTTCATACCAAATCAAACTCGCACAATTTAAAAAAAATTATAACTGTAACCATTAATATATAATATACTTCAAGTCCATGAATTACATGTAGAAGCGTCTATTAAGAAATCACTGAACTATAGCATCTATTAAAGAAATCACAGAAATATAGAAAGAGTGAAACAAGGTGTCTGAAAAAACATTGAAGCCGATATATGCAATGAGCAAGCAACAACATGCAAACTCATAGTAATTGAGAAAACACTTATATGGTCCCATTTGCGCAATCGCCAAGATTTTATTCCACCAAAATTTAGCACCACGTGAGAGTCAGTATGGTACCTAATGACATTCACATTTCGATTGCCATAGACATGTGTACAAACTACATTCTTTAATAGTTTATATTGGCTAAATGCATTTGCAGTCATGGGAATGTTAATTTAAGTTCATTTTTAGATCCGTTCCGTTCTAGCGATTTTCTGACTTTCTTCTCCTATTCTATTTTCCCACTTTCTCGGTGCACTAACTCTGAGTGAATCTTGAAATTTGCAACAGGATGAATCAAATCTTAATTAACAGCTTGTAAATATCGGATCGATGCTCTACTGAACTAAAATAGAACATTAACCACAGTAGTCTACATCACAGCCTCCATGCTAGAGAACCTTACCTCCAGATAAATTAGTATCAACAATTCAACATAAAGGAGAGCCAGAATGGATAAGAAAGGACCTGAGAAGCGAGAACCGCAGCAGTGGTCTTCCCAGAGCCTCCTTTGCCCAAAAACGTAATCAGCTTAGTTGGCTTTTCCGGACGATCCGATGCCGCACAGATGAATGCGGCTTGATTTCTTCCCCAGCTTCCACCCTCGTTCTGCACAAAATCAGGGGTCCTACGGAAAAGATTCCGGTCTCGTCTCAGAACTGGAAAGGGGTAAGAACAGAGTGGACAAAGAAGAGCCATTTTCCTGTCGACCGGTCGTCAGCCTAACGATCCGCACTTCCAAGTCCAAAGTCACCAGTTTCGAAGTGCGTCAAATGTGACTCAACTTTCCAACTCACCAGATATGCTTTCGAGCTTGGGCGGTGTGATACCTATAAACCTATTTACGATTTTAATGGGTCAGGCTATTTTGTACTTGGGCTGGAACTGTTTCCACTACCCCCTGCGCGGTCTCCTTCCACTAATATCTAATGAATTATTATCACTACGAAGGCTTAATTCTTAGCGGCAGATTAATTACCGCAAGTGATACTTCCATTTGGTAGTACTTTGCTCTCAAGTTGTCCCATGTCACACTAGTGACGAATTTTGGTCGTAACGCCTTATTTACGCACCCAGTTGCCAATCGCTTAGTCGTCTACACGTTTACGTTGTTGGCCAGCATGAAGCTCCTCGCGTGCTTCCCAGATTCGGGAATCAGCTCTTCCACTACAAGGCTGCCCCGTCATTGCCTTATTCGACCTGGCTGGACAGATTCGTTTCAGCCTTCACAAGTCTGAAATCAGAATTGACTCGCGTCGTTGTTCATATTCAGTCTACTCACGATGATTTAATCCCAACTATAAATTATTTAAGTTCTTCCGTCCCTTCTGGTATCAGAATGACAGGATGAAGAATCGAAGACCGAAGATAGACAAAAAGTGGAAACAGCTCTCCTACTTAATTTGCAATTCCTTACGATCCAAATAATTATCAGAAAACAAGAAACTACGAAGTTTCTCCTCGTAATCTAGTTTTACAGATACAGGCAGGGGAAAGCTTGATATAGAATGTAATCCAACACTAAAAGTGAAGAAGCAAACGATTACTTTACACGTTGAGGAGTTAGCAAGCTCTAACTCCCGACCTTATCCGCCACGACTACCGGAAAAGAAAAGCTGCTCTGCAGAGGAGTGGTGCGCGGTGACCTGGGTGGCAACTCCGGCACTTGCTTCCCGTCACTGTCGTACAAGATAACTCCCGAGAAATCCAAGGGTTGACACTTCTCCCCCATCAAGATATCCCTCTGCCACAACCCCCCCTCGCCGAAGCCGTCATCGGCTTCCAACTCTCCCCCGTTCTTCTTCATCTGCAGGAACGGGATGGCCTTGTTGCTGAGAGTCGTTAGAAGCAGTTTCGGGGAGATTCTGGTGCCACCCGGCGTGGACGAGCGCTCGCGGGTCACCAACTTCGGTGACACCCTTCTCACTTTTTTGGCGCATAGAGCAACCAGAACCACCACTGCCACGAATAAGCCAACACCCATCGGCACGGCCTGCTGACCGCTCGAGCTGCCGCTTATGAGAAGCCGAGCCATGTCCGATCTCCGATCTCCAGCCCCAACACTTTCTTCTCTGCTTCTGCTTCCTTGAGGAACGATTATTATACAAGCCAGGTGATCGCGTCCTCTATCCGGCAAATTTGACCGGAAATAATCGGTAATTTGACCTCTGACCGAGACCAGTGGGTTCAATCGGCGAACGTCACATATGTAATCCGATATATTTCGGTTTTTTAAAGCGTTGATATTATAAGCAATTTGTAACAGTTGGCATTTTAAAATACCTAAGAAAATACGTTATATAATGCGATATATACGATTTATGAGGCTATTAAGTTAATAAGCAGCCGTAACAGCATTATGATTTGTTGTTTCAGCTAATTCTGACTCGGTAATTTTAATTTTCTACTGGATTAAAATACCCAGTTTAGTCGGGTTTGACGCTGATCTTTCTTTTCATGTTACCGAGTTGAAGTGGTTGGGTTGGGTGAATGGTGAGGGGTCTGAGGACGATCAATGAAAGGTTTGACTGAGCTGCAACTTGCAAGTGATCCTTCCCTGGTGGGTGCCACTTTGGTCGGTATTAGGACTACATCCCATCCAAATCATCGTTTTTGGTGGTGTTTGACTGCTGCATTTTCTCTTTCATGGTCGACCCAGAGAGGATTGATACTGCGCTTAAAACTCCTATATTCTATTCCCACTGAATCATCTACCCTGAAATGATTTAAGATATTTAATGGCGCGAGCAAGATCAATGGCCACCAGTGGAACGGATAAGGAAGATTCACCACGCAGAACCGTAATTAAGAAAGTGGTTGGTAATCTGCAATTGAAATGGTTAATGAAGCAATCTTAGTCCCACTTTTGATGGCTCAGAAGGGACGATTTTCCGTGCCAAAGTTTAAATGAAGGAGCTCTATAACTATTTAAAAGTGAAGAGTTTGAGCTGGGTCGGCAATGGCTGAATTGCGGTTGTTTCGCTGCCGGAGATGGTCAAGACCTTTGAGAATCTCAAACGTTTGTGAAATAAGAATAGCTTTAAGGGGATGAAAAATCGTGATATCATTGTTTAGAGGTCAGAGAACCTTTTTGCTTGAGTGACGAGAGTTAAGAAGAAAAAAAAATCGATATTCGAGTATTAATCCGATGTCCGCCAACTCAAATTTTTTCTTTGATCTTACGAGTCCAAAGTTTCAAATGTCTGCGCGTACAAGTGTTACTCTCAAGAGATGTTAACTCTTCAGTCAATCGATTGGTTCCTAGAGAGAATCGAAACGGTTTCTGGGGTCGAAAGGAAAGGCGGTTTCAGCAAGCCCGAACCTGAACGAAGAAACCAAATTGGTACAGTAGAAGCTTGTTGAGATTTTTGTAGTATAGAACATATCACAAGAGATTGAATAGAATGAAGACTAACAAGAGATGATTCTACTCATTTTTCTGAGTTATTTAAGAAAATAACAAAAAAAGTTTATACGTCCTTCACAGTTCACATAACTATAGAAGAAGAAAGATGAATAGGATGTCTATCAAAGACAAGATTCTTTTTTCAATTTAAACGGTCATGTTTGAACGAGATTCTCAAAGCTTAAGGGCTTGTTAGTATGCAGTGTATGTGAAGTGTATTTCACTTACATTGGGGAAAGTGGGCCGAAACCCGTTAGTGTGCGGGAGAAGGTGAAATACAATTATATTTTGATTTTCCCCGTTTCAGGCATAAAACGATGGTAAGTGAAATCTGAGGGGTCGAGCTCGGATTTCACTTACCATCGTTCACATACATCTCGCTGTCAGGGAGGAACCTCTGTCGAACTAGGTTTCGGAGAAAAAAAAATTATCTCTCGCGACCTTCGGCTTCTCTTCTCTCTCGGCCTCCCTCTCCTCTCCCTCTCGACCTCCGTCATAGAGCATGGGAGGCCTAGCCTCTGCCGTAGAGCCTCTCGACCTCCTCTCTTCTCTCTCTCGACGTACCGTTGGCTCGCCGTTGCCCTTCGACCCGTTGGTCTGTCATCGTAGTCTCCTGCCGCTGAGGAAGACGACGCACGCAGGAAGACGATGGTTTAATTTTTCCTAAGTTAGAAAAAATTAATTTAGGAAGAATTAAACCGTAGTAAAAATAATAATTTTTATTTTTATTTATAAAATAATTATTTTTATTTTTATTTATAAAATAATTATTTTTATTATTTAATATATTTATTTATAATTACTATATTAAATTAGTGATTTAATAATCATAATTAAAATATTGTTAAAATAAATATTTGATAAATTATTTTGCTTTAATTATCCCATTGCTATAATTACTTAAACCAATGGTTTTAAATTTTGTGACAATATATTATTAATTAATAATACATAAAAATATATTATGTTATTGATAAATATATATTTATTTATTATATTAAATTAATGGTTTTTAATGTTAAAAAATATCTCATGTTATTAAAAAATAATTTATTTATTTATTATATTTACATATGTTATTTTTTATATATTTTTAATAATTTATTTTAGTCACACGTTCTCTGAGGGAGTCTGCAGTACAATCTTCAAGAGCATCATATTATCGAGATATTTTAGTAATTCAGATGTGGCAAAATTATTGACTATTATGTTTTAATGCCACTAAATATTTTGTATGTTGTACTTTTGTATGAACAGATATAATTTTTTATATTAAAAGGTGATTGAGTTATATTTGTATTATTTTTATTTTTTATTATTACAATATTTGTGTAGTACGCTATATAGTACGATATTTGTATAATTATTTTATATTTAGATATTACAAAATTAAAATTTGATTACAATTTTAATAATATAAAAGTAAGCATTTGTTTAATTATTATATTTAATATATTTTATTTATATAATAATATTAATTTAATTTTTTGATAGACAGATATATCAAAATATTTTATTTAATAAATAATCTATATGTACTTTACACTGCACTTTCTATTGCGCACACTAACACAAACAATTACTTTATACTGCACTTTCTATTGCGCACACTAACACAAACAAGTACTTTACATTCCCTCTCACTTTCCCCAGGGAAAATACTTTTCATTGTATTTTATTTCTCACTACACCTTACATTGTGCACTAACCCCCCCCTAAATGCACATCGGAGACGAAGTGTTGTGTGGGGGGTCCCTCCTAGACAGAGGATGACCCATGTGGGTCCATTAAGCCCACATGGAGAGAGGGTTTAGGCCCAACTTATTTTAGGTTTACTAAAACCTAAGTGTTGCTGTCATAAGAAAAGAAGAGAGCGTGTGAGAGAAGGAAAAGAAAAAGAGGCCGTCAAAACAAAGCAGGTTGTACAGTTTCCAACAAACGTTCTATTTGGCGTTGTATGTGTTGTATGTGGTTCAATTGAGCTAAAATTTTGCAAAACATGCTTACAAATCAAGGCTCTACAATCTGAACATTGGAGATTGGATTTAGAGTAGGTTTTCTAGTATTTGTAGCCGCGAACTGTATCTCGTCCTCTTAGGTGAAGTTTTTTCTATCACATTGTTTGGTTGCCAAAAAAATGTTTTTCTTGAAATTATTGTTGATTGTATGCCTCTAGTATTATCTAGTGAGAGAATATTTGTGTACACATCATTGTTGATAGTGGAAGTTTTAACTGGATTAGGTCCCGTGGTTTTTCCCTTTGCTTTGAAGGGTTTTTCACTTAAATTTTTTTGGCTCTTTGTGTTTGTGGTTTTTATTTATTAAATTACTTCTCAACAGATTCACACCAAGTGGGAGAATATTATTTCCATTGTTTGATAATTGATTTGGTTATTCCAATTCACTGTTAATATTTCTCCCAACACGAAGAAGGATGAATCAGATAATGCATGAAGGGGTCGACGTATCGGTATCCTAAAAAGCTAGTATCTATTAATTGTCTTGGTCGATATACCCTTTTATATGGGTTCATGTACCTCCCCCATCGCCCATATCTCCCTTTTTGTTTTCCTTTTCATAAATTTAGAAGTTTTTACAGTTAGACTAACCGAAACGAAAACTGGTTAGAAATTAATTGGTTTCAATCTCTTCATAAAGAGAGACTATATGGATGGTCTAAAGTATCTACTGAATAAGACATACGACACAAATAGAAGCTTGTCTAATTTTGTGTTCTTTATTTATTTAAATCTGATACTATGATCTGGTTAAGTTTTGTTCATGATTTTCTTTTCTTTTTTAAATAGGAAGGAGCATACTGCATCTTGGCAAACATCGAATTCTTGAGTTGACAAGAGGGAGAAATCAGCAAGGAAGGAGGGCAGAAATGGCCGAGCCTACAAGGATTGAGAACCAATACAACATGAACTCCAAACACAACCTGCCTTGTCAAGACATCAACAAGTCCTTCAACCTACTGCAAGAAGGGATATTTTTGGACATGTGATAGAACAAGTATGAAAGAGTCTTACATAATTCTCACAGAGTTAGAATCAATATGATGTAATATAAGATAAGTCTAATTGGAGGAGTTCGCATATAAGATTTTTAATAGAAGTGTTTTAGTTTGTTAGTATTCTATTTATTTTAAATTGATTAATTATGTTAGAACTTAATTTTAAGTGTTAGACTTTGGGTGTAACTAAAATGTCAACATTGTTAAGAAAATCCAAGCAAATGAGTTTACTATAGAATATATGAGTGATGAATAATATTGTCGTGATTATTATTGATCAGGTGTTAACTGTTTATAAAATTACACATAGAGATTATAGGTGATTAGGACTCTACAATCTGAGTCTATATCTAATTTAAACACTAGTTATCTTTATTTCCATTAATCTCTTTATATCTATCACTATGTTTATCTCTATCTTTATCATTTACCCCAACAATGTTCTAGTTGAGGATATAGATAATATCTTGGCAATTCACATCCACAACTGAGGCTCTAAGATTCTCCGTCATAGCAACTTTGGTTATTACATGGTACCGCTGATGAATCCAATTAACAAGGAGCTAGTTACCTTTGCAACTTCACATATTCATTCATTCGTCTCTCTTCCAAGAAATAACCTTAAATGTCCAAAATTTTGTCCATCGGCACCTGCACCGAGAACTTGTTCCAATCCAAAACATCCTTGATTGAAAGAATATAGTTTTGGGAGATTATGAGGAACACAACTGACGTAGATGGCTTCTACAACTCTCGGGCTGGCCACCTCCCACCCACTTGGGCAGAGACTCTTGCTAGTTGCTACTACCCATCATCTCGTAGACTTGCATATCCATTTTCTTTGCCTAACCAATGCTTTGGAAATTTTTATTAAATTTAATATTTTTAATAACATATTTTTTAAAATAATCAACTCAAAAACTTAATTTTAAAAATACCCAATTTTGATTGATCAACAGGAAAATCCAACAGGACATGTCAATATTGATCGCTTTTTCATTTGCCACATCATCTACCATGTCACTAGAACGCTTTGTCATTCACCACATAGGTTACCACATTAGCAAAATGCCACATCATCATCGCTTATTTTTATTACAGATTTAAGTTTTTTTGTAATTTAAAAAAATTGTATAAAAAATTATTGTAGATTTTAAAAATAAATTTAAAAAAATTAAAACCTAAAATATTTTTCAAATAAAAAATTATAAATTAATAATAAAAGAAAAAAGAGGAGAAAAGGAAGAATGAAGCACATCACTGAGCAGATGATGTTAGTTACCTTTGGTTGGCTAGCAATTGACATGGCAACGTGGCTATCAATATTGATGTGTGGCATTGGACTTTTTAGTTCGCTATTAATAGGTCAAAGTTAAGTATTTTTAAAATTAAGTTTTTGAGTTGGTTATTTTGATAAATATTTTGTTAAAAATAATTAATTTAATAAATTTTCAAATTAATGAACACATAACCAAATCCTGAAGAATATACCATATAATTTCAATGCTACAATGACAGAAGAAGCCAAGCTAGTGTAGTCGTAGTTGCAAGCCAACCTAATTTGTCTTGCGGCTCGTGTAGTGCTAATTCCTGCACTCTTCTCTTCTCTATGTAAGTTGAAGCAGCCCGTTAACGTCATTTGGAAAACATTGTTGTTCATGCCATCAACTCTCGTATACTCACTATGTTCATGCATTGTTCGTAGGGAATTTTATTACAATGACAGATTTTAATAAAATATTTATCAAAATACTTTGACCGATCAACAACCCAATTGTGAAGTCCAAGGCGATATGTTCGCATTGACCGCCACTTGGTGCGATGTTAGCCGCTACATCACCAACCACAGGGAACATCTACCACATCATCCAATTGCCACATCATTATCCATGTAGGTTGCCAAGTTAGCGACATGCCACGTCAACCTTATTTTTTTATTATTGATTTAAGTTTTTTTGTAATTAATTTTTTTTAAAAAAAATATTTTACTTTAGATTTTGAAAATCTTATTTGTTAGTACAAGTTTTATTACCTTATGAAGGCCAAAGGAATTTCTACCCCGTCATCAATTTCCCACTAAAAAGCATGCAACATGAGTCCACTAACCTTTCCTTCCTGCTTCCTTCTCATTGTTGATTTTTTTAGTTAATTAAATTTACTCTAGTTGTCTAAGTGATGTCTTTTCAGCACACACATGCAAGTCCTCTTGCATATCCATATTAATTTTATTCATAACCTTCCTTTAACATCCAATCTTCCCTTGGTTGTTGTTTCTTGATAAACTATCCCACCTCATTTTTTAACCAAACCATGAAATGCGAAATTTCACCCTTCATGGTGGAACATAACTTTCTGTTGTTTTAGTTAATTATAGTTTATTTGTATTCTTCCTTCTTCTTCTTCTTCTTCTTCTTCTTCTCCTTTTTTGTTCATTAGAAGTTGACAAGAAGGGAAGGATTCAAAGGAAGTTGTCCTTCGCTTGCTTCACCTTCCCTAAGGTGATTACTAGAGAGAGACAATTGCCCCTGCTCCCTTCTTCTTCTTGGCTTCTTCTTCCTGGCTTTTGCAAATTGCAATGGTGAACAGAAAGGGGCAGGGGAAGTCGTCGTCGGGAAGGTGATGATGGGAGAAGGACAACCATCCTTGCCCCCTTCTTCTTCCTAGTGTCCTCTACAACTTGTAGAGGTGGTCTCCTTTTTGAGGTCACCGTCTTGTGTCGACAACAAAAAGGTTATGGCAAGAAGAGAATGACCTCCCCTCTTGTGTTTTCCTTTGATTGATGAAGAAAGGTCTCCAATGGAGAGAGGGAGGGGACCTTCAATCTTGTTTTAATAATGTTTACTATAATTATTGTTGTTTATTTTATTAAACTACTTATTAATCAATTGATTATTATTTCAATTGTGAATTATTTTTTACTAATTAGTTAATAATACTAATTATAAATTAGTGACTTAAGTTATTTTATTAATTTATTTAATGTATCCACACATTGTTATTTATCATATAAATTTAATTATAATGATTTATATGTAGTTTATGATTAATTATAAAATCAAACTTGTATTTTTTTATAATTTTAAGTAAATTATTTGAAAAATAAGAATTACTTATCATTGTTCAGTTATACTAAGTAAATAAATTAATTGGATGTTTAAATTAATAATTATATCAAAATTAAAATTCATGTTATCTAACTTAAAATACATTATATAAAATTATAATTAATTTTAAACATTATATTTTAATTTTAATTTATTCTCAATAATTTAAATAAAACTCATACTTATATTTTCAAATAAAAAATAAACAATTAAATAACTAATAATTTATAACATAATTGTACCAAACTTAAAATTCATTTGATCTAACTCAAAATTTATTTTTAAATCAACTAATAGGCTGAATGGATTTCACAAAAGAAGAGCCAGGTTAAAGACAAGGTGTCACTTGCAACCTCTTATGCACTTTTCAAGTTAAAAAAGTTTACTCACATCATCAAAGGGTAGCAAACAAGTCACTAAGGACATAATGAAGTAACACATATAAATTGAGAATATTAACTTAAGGAATTCAAATAAAGAGGATTGACACACTTAACTCCCAAAACATGAGACAGTTTCTCAAGACAAAGTTCGAATTGTAGATGAATACTAGGTCAGTCAAACATGAAAAGGAGTTCCACAGAAAATAAAAGAGAGTCAACTGGGAGAGAGACAAAACATATAATCAAACATTAAAAAATTTATCGTGAGACAAAAGAGTTACACAAGAATCATTAACATATACTAGGAATAAATCACAGTACATGAAAGGACTGTGACGTGTAACAAACAAAATATAACAGTTTGTAAGCATGGAAAGTTTTCTGAAACAAAAAATTGCATAGACTCCAAATTTAATTAGGAAACCTTGAAAAAAAGAATTTTTAGTAAAAAAGATTTATGTTGGTAGAGACTTGCACTAGAGTTTGAAAGCAAATAGGAAACTTGGGCAAAATAAGAATAACAATTCAAAAAGAAAAGGAAAATCAGCTTAAAATTCAGGCTTCCGCATGCTAGCATGACCCATTAACTTTTTTGTCTTTGATCTCTCTTTGGAAACATCAGATTGAAAAAACGATTTATTGGGTTAGAAAGTAGACTCACAAGTATTTATTTTGAGATATCAATTATCGATCTTTATTGTACAAAATGTCTAAAAAAACAAAACTTTCTACTATTGCTGAAATCTTTTTTGCTATGTGACCTTTGCTACTTTGAATGTCAATATCTCATTGTAAAATACTTCCATTGCTAAAATTATTTTTGTGTTGGAAACTAGACTCATATACCTTTCTATTAGCATATAATTTTCAAAATGAAAAATATGATATGATAGTTCAAAATCTAAAGAAACAAATGGGTATTGGGAAAGAAGAAAACTAAATTAAACTAATGGAGATGACAAATAAGAAAAAGAATATATTATCTCAATGGGTTGACAGAGTCAAACTCATAGAACATATCGATAAGGTCACCTATTGCCATTTTACGGGTGTCTGGCTCTTATAAATTTATTAAACATTCCAAAACATAAAAACAAGAAGTAGACTCAAATAGGATAAATTGTTTTTCTTCATGCATCATACAATTACATGAGATTGATCTCCAACTTAGAGAGATTCCTACCAACTAGCATGCATGTACAGTTCCAGTTCCAGGGCATCCTTGGTTATCTTTTTTCGGAATTTGATCGCATTGATTGGAGGTAAGAAATATATTTTTTCCCTTATTTCCTGATTAAGGAGACGATAATAAGAAGTAAATTTGGTCCCAAATCTAACAGGACGAAAACGAATTTGGAGAGGATTGAACAATTTTCTCGTTAGACATGTTTAAAATAGCGGAAAGAGTAAGGAATCCTTTTATTCATCGAGTGCCGTTCTATCTACCTATGGCTTCCTAATCCTTCCAAATGTTTTCATGTCAGTTGTCAACTCATGCTGTTCGTTCCTGCTAGCCACTCACTTTTGGTATGGGCTAATTATGTGTGGGCCCCCAATTGATCATGTCTTCTCTAATTTGCAATGCTTGGAAAATTTATTGAATTATTCCAAAAAGAAGATCGAAAGTCAAACAGCCACATGTGTCACCGACCTAATGGCCATGTCTTCTACTTTGGAAATTGGAAGAGTTACCATGAATTAGAGAGTCACTAAACAGCTTTCATATTACTCTTGTTGGTCTAAGTGCTTCATACATGGTATTCATATAGTTAAATATTAATGTATTTAATCTTTTTTAAAAATTATTTTAATTTTTATATAACATATTATCAATCAATTGTAACTAAATCGTTTAGATTTTATTTGAATTCGAGTCGAGTTTAATCTCGGAATAAGTTCGTGGGCCGTCTCGTTAATATATATTTTAAAAAAAAAAATAATTTATCCTAATTGCTCTTGTTTAGTTTTCTGATTGCTCTTATTTACATCTAACTTTAAAGATAATTTGAATATTTAATGGTATTAAGCTTATTATTAGAATATAATTATTTAATTTATATTTTAAATATTTTAATTTATAATATATATTAAACTCAAACTAGGGGGAGGTCGAGCTCAAATTTATTTAAATTTTTTGAATTCGAACTGATTTCAATTTAATGCTCCCCCTATTCAGGGAGACAAATATATCCGTTAGCCGAAAAGTAAGAAAACCCGCGCATGTTCCCACTTACCCATTTACCCTCATCCTTTTCCCATGAGAAACAAGGACAAGTCCGCGTCGGCTCCATTGCCTCCCCGTGAATTGAATATGCCGGTGTGGTGCGACTAACCACCTTTAAATCGCATCGCACAGCTGATGGTTGCGATCACATCCAAAGCGGACGGTCCCCGTGAAGCCAGCGTGAACTTCCACAAACCTGCACACCCCACCCCGGGGCACGCGGCGGACCACGTCTGACCTTTTCATTGCGAGGCTGCACGTTAAAGCCGTGCCGCCGCACTAATATTCCGCCCATAGGAAATTTTTCTTAAAGCGTTTTTTGCGTTTCGACGGGCCCACCCGATTAATTCTCCAGCTCAGCGAAACCTCCGCTTTCCCACCGCTTGTGTGGGCCCACTTTTCGCCTGCTGTCCGATCACAATACCCCCTGTCCCCACTGACACCTCTCCACTAATTTCCTCATGTCTCGCGTGTGCCTTCTTCCACATCGTATGTAACGAATACGGTACCCGTTGCGGAACCGTATGGCAGATGTCTCATGTACGATGGCATGGTCTACCCCGGCTCTCACGATCACATGACATGGTATCCAATTCACACGAGTTACCAGAGAAAATTTCCACGACACGCGGCGCCTATCCGAGTGGACGGTTTGAAATGTCGAAACTACCCTTCTTCGATCACATCCCAAATAGCTGTTATGTTCGTCGCGACGAGCAATGCCCCAGCCTGGACTTTATGTACCGAATGACGTTGAAAAGGTCAGGGGTAATTCTCCATTGTGGGACCCGCCTAGTTTGTTTCTCTCGACCGTCTTAGCAGCCCTTTACCAAACACCATCAGTCTTATCGTCGAGGGAGGGGTGACCGTAACTGGACCGAATCTTAGTGGTAGGTCCCACAACACGACCTGGTAAATTTATTTAAATTTACCGGGGTAGTGGGTGTGGTTGCTTAAAGTTTGAACTTTAAAAAATAACCCCAGTCAACTTTCGCACCCGTAACTTTAATATAAAGAAAAAGAAAAGTAAAATGTGGGCGGTCCGACTCGTTTAACGACTTGTCCTGTGAGATCTGACCGCGACAAGCACAATTAGACATTTGCTGTTGAAACGTCATTTACAGAGAAAAAACACAGCGTTTCTTCTTAATTTTGGCTGGTCCGTTACAATCGAAGAAGAGGTAGTCAGGGATACGTTGGGCGTTTTTTGAAATTTGGGTAGTTATTTTGGTCTCGAGCATCGGGACGCTTAAATGGGTTCGTGTCACGCGGAAGGGAACGAGAGGGGTAGTGGGTGGCGACGGGCGTTGACGACGAGATCCCGACTTACGAGGAGAATTTTATTCTGGCTCTCGGACACTTCTGACAGCGACGAGGTAAGAAGAGTGGCATGTCGTTTCGACTTTTCAGGGCCTCCTATCGCCTTTACTTTTTCTTCCTCTTCTTTTGCTTTATTTTATTTTTAAGTTTTTAATTAATATCGAATCACTCCTCTTTTCTCCTCGGTTTTGAAAATTGGGCGGGTGGTGGCGACCGCCGCCACGCCTTTATGGCCGCAGCCGGTGGCCCAAGGTGCGAGAAGTCTTTCCCCGAGCGACCGACTCCCCCCGACGCCGCACGCCGTCTGAAGCATTCTCCTTATATATTCTCATCCTAAATACGAGGAAATTGTTGTTTTTCGGCTATTATAAGAAAATTCAAAGTAATTCCGAATATTTTTCAGCAAAGTTATAAAAATAAACATTTTCATAAAAGGAACAGTAGGATGACGTAAGAATACCAAAATCAGACTAGAGACACAATGAATACCAAGACATTCCGGTTCCTCCGGTACTTGAACCGTCTCTAATCTGAGGTATCTCCCGTGGGCCCCCTTGTATTTAGCGATACCACCAAATAATTAAGCCAATTATGGGATTCTTATCTCACAATTACGTGCTGTTTAATTGTCGTAAATGCCTAATCCTGTATGTGATCGTAAATCGTAATGCATGTTACATGACGGACGGAGATGATGATGATGATGTGACGAAGCTGTGATGCCAAAGGAAAACCAACAAACCGAGGCGCATGCCATGCCTTCATGATTCTGTCCTCTGACCCACGCAACTCTCCACGCCATCTTTTCTGTTTCTTAATTCTCCCCGAAATTATTTTTAGTTACAAAAAAGTCACCACTTTTTTTTAAATTACTTACAGGCCCCTAATGTCGACGGCTGGCCGATGCCTTCGGATTAATCCTCCTGGACTTAAATGCCCATCTCACTGAACCTTGATTCTGACGATTGATGCCAAAGAAACTTCACGTCATAGGAGGCAATTATTCCTCAAAAGGACGAAAACTGTCAGTCTCATTGCTCGAGGTCGAGACCTTTCACATCTTTGAGCTACCATTAAATGCCATCCGGATATACTGTCCACAACAAATATACCTCCCTGGGCTTTATCAAATGGTCCAGGGTTAATTATGTCAGTCAAGGATCGGTCCTCTGTGTTGAAACTTTCGAGGGCGGCGTGGAAGGCGGAGTGGCCACAATTCTTCAGTGAAAACTCTGTAATACCGAGACGGACAAGGGGTATTTTTGTCTTGTGGGGCTCGGATATACATTGAAGTAATTTTGCTGCAATTTCGATCAGTATCCAGTGAGTTGAGCTGAGCGAAGCAGAGGGAGGGAGGGTTTATGGGTGTCTTGAAACAAAGGAGGTAGAGAAAAACTGGTGATTGTCGTTGTTTCTTGTCTGGATCGGGGAATCTGCGGGAGAATTTGGCGGTTTTGTTCTGCGAAAAAAAATTATGGAGTGTTCTAGTTGTGGAAAATAGCCATGAGCCAAATCTCGTCTTGAATCAGGCATTTTCTGCTTTGGTACCGAATCCATGTGTTTTTCTCATCGATTCTTCCGCTCTTGTTCTCACCATCACAGAAACCTCGTTTTTTCTTACCGAAACACCTAAAATATTTTCTCAGAGCTAGGAACGTGATACTTCGACGATGAAGTCTTTGGAGGGATGAATGTTGATTGTGTGCTGGCTTCTTCTTGATCTTGAGGCTGGCAACCGAAGATTTTAGTTGAATTGTCGTTCTTTTATTCGTCTTTGGTGATTTTCGTTCCTTGTTCTTCGTGCCGGTTCGGGTCTGTTTTCTCTCTTCAGAAATTTCTACCGGCGGGCCGTGAACTGACAGGCATTTTCACGGTGTCAAGGAACTGGAGGCGGAGGATCGCCGAGCTGTCCTTGTCGGAGAAGATAAAGAAGAAAAAACGAATAGATTCAAATCTCGATAAATATCGCTGCTTTCATATATCCTTCCTTTTGTTTGCTTTTCCTGTTGTTTTGCTTCGGTGTAGCCTTGAAAACTGGGAAACAACAGCTGCCACTTTTCTGCGTTTTTTTGGATTACAGAGGGAATCGACTCTTTTGATTGAGCTGTTTCAGTAGTGCGGTTCTGCGGTTTCAGTAAGAGGAGATTAGAAATTCATTTCTGCAAACAGAGTTTATTTGCTTGGGGTGCTTGCATCTCCGATCTCGAAGGGCTGATTGTTCTTGTGTCTGCTGCTGTCGCCTTTTTCGAAATAATAGGGAAAGCTGGGTCAAAATTGAGGATACCGGCCGGTTTTCTTCCTTTCAGTTGCTTTTGGAGGTTTAATAAAAGAAACGTCGATGCCATCTGATAGCCGTTATCCTCTTATTGACGTCGATGCTGTTGGTTGGAGGAAGACAGATTTTAGCTGTTCCAGGCGAAGTTTTGAATCTTAAAATACTCAGGAGCTGCTTCCGTTAGCAGTGTAAGGAAGTTGGTCCTCTCCTACCGTAAAGTCTTGTGGTGCATTTGAGCTTACTTTCCATTTTCAAGGGATGATGGCTGTAACTTCATGCAAGGATGTCAAATCAGGATTGGACCCTGGAAAGTATGTTCGTTACACGCCGGAACAGGTTGAAGCCTTGGAGAGGCTCTATCACGAATGCCCCAAGCCCAGCTCTATTCGACGGCAGCAGCTTATTAGGGAATGCCCTATTCTCTCCAATATCGAGCCCAGGCAGATAAAAGTTTGGTTTCAAAACCGCAGGTATTTCCAAATAAAAAACGCATTATGTTCTCATTTACCTCATACTGAAGTGCTTCTCTTTTCATTAATTTTTCAGATGCAGAGAAAAGCAGAGGAAGGAGGCTTCCCGCCTTCAGGCTGTTAATCGGAAGCTGACGGCGATGAATAAGCTTCTAATGGAGGAGAATGACAGGTTGCAGAAGCAGGTGTCTCAGCTGGTGTACGAGAACGGCTTTTTTCGCCAGCAGACACAGAATGTAAAGGAACTCGGCCGTTCATTTTTCCGGTTGTCTAAACCGTGCTCATTTTCTTCTGAATTTCTTGTTTGCGGTAATTGATTTGGTTTTCTTCTATGGCTTGCAGACAGCACTTGCAACAACTGATACAAGCTGTGAGTCGGTGGTGACAAGTGGTCAACACCATTTGACGCCTCAGCATCCACCAAGGGATGCTAGCCCTGCTGGGTAAGTCGGAAGAACCTCGATTTTTGTTTAAACGTATTTTTATTTATTATTTTCCAATTTCTCGTGTTTTTTAGCACGTGTAAATCTCGTACTTTTCTTTTAGTAACTTCGGCAATTCTGTTTCTACTTTTGTAGACTTTTGTCCATTGCAGAGGAGACTTTAACAGAGTTTCTTTCAAAGGCGACTGGAACTGCTGTGGAGTGGGTCCAAATGCCTGGGATGAAGGTCAGTCTGACATCTCTCTGACAAGTAATTAATAGGAAGTTATTATGCAGAAAGACAATTCAAACTATCATTCTATCTAGTCTTTCTTTTAAATTTATTGTAATAGCCTAATTCAGTTCTCATGTACTGCTACTTTCTTTGATCATGTCTGGTTATATTCCAATGGTCTGCTGTCTGACAGGAAAATATGATTTCTTATTGATGGGTTCTTTAACTGGACTTACTGGACTTATTTTGGGTCTGACGCTTGGGATCCCTTACATGTAGTTGCATCTTCGTGATAAGCAACTGTTTTTTTTTATTTTATTTTTTTTGCCTTTGTAACCGAGTTTTCTCTTGATCTAGCTGAGTACTGTGTTTCAGTTTGATGTTTATTTTCTTGCCTTGCTCTATTATAAGTCATGCATTGACCGTGTGCCATGAGAGAACATAATCTCAGAACTATTTCTTTGTCTGAGTCCACCTAGTTACCTGTGTGACCCACATGTAGCACAAGTTCTGATGGATATGTTTTTTAATCCGGTCTTCTTTAGTTTGTGTTTTTCCGTTAACGTTTTTTACTATGTAACATGTCTCACTGTTTCATGCTTTCCTGACAAGCCTAAATCTTATTCAACCACTATTTTCTCAGCCTGGTCCGGATTCCATTGGAATCGTTGCTATTTCTCATGGTTGCACTGGAGTGGCAGCACGAGCTTGTGGCCTTGTTGGTCTCGAACCTACAAAGGTTAGTCTTCCTGTCAGTTATTTGGTTTGTCCCTGATTATGTTGTTTGCTTCTCAATTTGTAATAAAGTTCTGGTAAATGGTTTTCTTCAGGTTGCAGAGATCCTCAAAGATCGGCCATCATGGTTCCGTGATTGCCGGTCAGTGGATGTTGTAAACGTGCTTCCCACTGGCAATGGTGGAACCATCGAGCTGCTCTATATGCAGGTTGGTACTGGTTGCTGTGTATAATTATGTTTACTAGAACTTGTGGAAGAGCTAGCTTGATTGCAATTCTAACTGTTTTTGGCTCATTTTTAGCTCTATGCTCCAACCACTCTGGCTCCAGCACGTGACTTCTGGTTACTGCGGTACACTTCAGTTCTGGAAGATGGCAGTCTTGTGGTATGTTCTTAGCATGGAAATTGGAAATGGATTTTTCACCTTCTAATTATTTTCATGTATACTTTTTGTCCAGCACAACTTTTATTTTTTGGTTTATTTTACTCTGGATGCAAGTGTGCTACTTCTGACTGCTGTATCTTAAATCATAGGTCTGTGAAAGATCCCTCAGCAGCACTCAGGGTGGTCCAGCCATGCCCCCTACACAACATTTTGTGAGAGCTGAAGTGCTACCTAGTGGATACCTCATAAGACCTTGTGAAGGGGGTGGATCTATCATACACATAGTTGATCATATGGATTTGGAGGTAAATATTTTCTATCGGTTGTCTTCTTTAGAATTTTAGTCAGCTCAAATTGAATCTAAATTATCTTGTGAATTTCGTTTTTCTTCATACTGTGGATTAGCCTTGGAGTGTGCCAGAAGTGCTGAGGCCACTCTATGAATCATCAACTGTGCTTGCGCAGAAAACAACAATGGCGGTATGTTAAATCCATTTTTCTGGAGAAGTTAATTGTAACATTCTATTCTGTGTGATGCCACTGAAAATTTTCACTCATCACTAAATTAGAAAGGTAAAAAAATATTTAAGTTTTCTAAAGGTACTTCTTCCTCACTGAAAAACAATTATCTATCTATGTGTATATTTGTTTTTATGATGTGTGATTTGATTGAAAGAAAATGGGAAACAATACAAACAAGACAAAAGAAAAATTCCAAGGGTCAAAAGCTAAAACTAGAAGGAAATGTTATTGGAAGGACTAAATCACTGCATGAGATTGACTTGCCATCATTCAGTTGACATACTGAACAGTTCACTGATTGAGGAGAACAAGACCTAGTCATTATAAGGCCTTTGACAATGTCTTGTATGTCTCAAAGATGTTAAGTAGGTGTGAAGAATATTAGCTAGTAGACAAGACTAATAAGACTAGCATCCTGAAATTAATGTGAAATGTTTAAGAGTAAAAAATTAAGACACTTTGTGCAACCATTCCAGTGTAAAACTAAGGTGATTCTGTTGTTTGTTGTTTTTTTCATCAGGCTTTACGCCAGTTGAGACAAATTGCTCAAGAAGTTTCTACATCAACTATCACTGGTTGGGGTAGACGACCTGCTGCTCTACGTGCACTTAGCTTGAGGATGAGCAGGTGAGCCTTTTCTGGTTTTTGACTGTCGAAGTTGTTCAATTGGTGTTTTCCTTTTGAGTTGTCAAGATGCTTATGAACAAATGCAAACAGAGGTTTCAATGAAGCAGTAAATGGGCTTATAGATGAAGGCTGGTCTGTTATGGGAAGTGATGGGATGGATGATGTGAGCATACTGGTAAACTCATCTCCTGGCAAATCAATGGGTATGAATGCTGCCTTCACCAATGGCTTTCCTGCTATGACAAATGCTGTTCTATGTGCAAAGGCGTCCATGCTTTTACAGGTAAGATGTTGATATGGTGTAAAATCCTATTGAAAGTATTTATACGAGATAAACAATAAGGAAAGAGAAGAAGTGAGGAAGATGAAGCTTTCAGCTTTGACTACTGCAAGCTTATAATTTATTCATGTCATTTTCTTGAGATACCTATAGTTCTACACAATGTGATGCTTCAAATTCCTATGCCTATGAAGTGTCATTGTGTGCCAGTTCATGTACTTTACATTTCTCCAATTTAGGGTAGTCATATGGTGATAAAATCATTTTTTTTTTGGGGGGGGGGGAGGTTGCTGTGTGGGACTCATGTGGTGAAAAGTTTAAAACAGAGGATACCTTCGTTTTTTCAATTTAACATAATAAAAAATATTATCTGACTTTTGTCCAAAAGTTGACGTTATGTCTTAAAGATAATAGAAAGTGCAATTGCTTATTGGTTTTGTCAGCTGTGTTGAGATGGTGGATGTGGGTTTTTTGGTACATTTATTGTATGATGTGATGGGTAATGCCAACTATCCCAATGCTTAACAAGTTAGTTAATTAGCCTTGACAGGGAGTACCATTCTTTAATTCTGCATGACAGTGTAAACTATGTAACACCTTGCAGGCAGCTTGTTTTGCATTATATTGATATGCACTATCAATTAACTTGTTGATTGCTTTTCTGCTTCAGCATTGCATCTATTTGTTGCAAGATGGCTTTTACTTTTTGTCAAATTGTTATTCGTGTCAAACAACTGGTTCTATGGTTCTGTTTAAGGTTTCCTTTCATAACGCCAATAAAGTAGATATCATTTTTGAGCTATTGTATTGTTATACTTGTGGACGTATTTCTTTCTGGCTTTTCCTGTTATCATCTGATGTGAATCTCATGTTCTGCTTTCATATTGGCAGAATGTACCTCCTGCAGTCCTACTGAGATTCCTGCGAGAGCATAGGTCAGAATGGGCTGACAGCAATATTGATGCATACTCAGCTGCAGCTGTAAAAGCTGGACCATGCAGTTTACCTGGCTCACGTATGGGAGGCTTTGGCGGACAGGTCATTCTTCCACTGGCTCATACTGTTGAGCATGAAGAGGTATTTAACTGTGCTAAATCTGAGGTTGCTAAATAGTGACTGTCTGTAATCATTGATGATTCTGTGGGTAGTGGAAATTGTGTTGTTTTTCTGTTTATTATTTAAATTTTGTGCTGACTTTGTTAATTTTTTATTTTTGTGTAGTTCTTGGAGGTGATCAAGTTGGAGAACATTGGACATAGTCAGGAAGACAGTATCATGACGAGAGACATGTTTCTTTTACAAGTAATGCTACTGTATTTGCTTGATTCATATGCACCTGAAACCATAATAAGATATAAAAGTCTGACAAAGACTGAAAGTTACGAGGACTTTTGAATTGTACTTTATGACTATTCTTCAGATTGATTCATTGTACTCTTATGTGGCTTTACAGCTTTGCAACGGAGTGGATGAGAATGCTGTTGGCACTTGTGCTGAACTTATTTTTGCCCCGATAGATGCATCTTTTGCTGATGATGCACCATTGCTGCCATCTGGTTTTCGTATTATTCCTCTGGACTCTGGGGTGGTTAGTATGCTTTAGCCAATGTAACCTAGTACTTTCTTTGGATATTCGGATGGAAACATGTTGTAATTTCTGAACTCATGTAGAAATGATGTTTCATAGAAATAAAGATGTCTGTGATTCAATTTTTTTGTTCTTGGAGATGCTTAATTTTTCTAATTATGTGAGATTGAACTTAATGTAGGACTCTTCCAGTCCAAATCGCACTTTGGATCTTGCTTCTACTCTGGAGGTGGGACCAGCTGGTAACAGAGTCTCTGGTGAGTATTCTAGCAGGGGTGGTAGCATGAGATCTGTGATGACCATAGCCTTTCAGTTTGCTTTTGAGAGCCATTTGCAAGAAAATGTGGCCTCGATGGCTCGGCAATATGTACGTAGTATCATATCATCAGTCCAGAGGGTTGCATTGGCTCTATCACCTTCTCGCCTCAGTTCTGATTGTGGTTTGAGGCCTCCACCAGGCACCCCTGAAGCACTCACACTTGCTCGTTGGATCTGTAATAGCTATAGGTATGCTTCATCTCCTTTCAAATGATTGAAATGTACTTCCCTTGGTAGAATTGGTTAGTTTTTGGGGACTCTTATGACACACATGGTGCCAAATATCAACCAAAGAATTCATTACATTGTTAAATTACATAGAGTGCTTTTGAATTGTGATATAATGATGTTGTATATTCAGAAACAAAAAAAGAAGGAAAAAAAGCTGAATTTGCTGTATATGTTTGTTTACTCTGTTTTCAACTGCTGCCAAGGATGATTCTAGTGTCATTATATGAGGCTGAAGTTTGCATTGAGATCATGGAAATTTTTGCTTCTCTTAACAAAATGCTTATTTTGTCATGTTTGAAGGAAAGACTTCAAATGTTCCCAATTAATGTGGGATCAGTATTGACACGATAGGTAAGGCATTGATCCTCGATCTGTAGATTTTTGCTGGAGACTGGAATGGGTGTAGCCTATCCGATTTTTTCTGTGTTATCATCTGTTCTCTTTGTCATAGTCATATTTTTCGTTGCAGATATTGCCAATAAACTCTTAAGTCTGTATAAGTTGCACAGCTAAGTGATATTATGCTATTTTTTTTTTTTTTTTTTGTTTCTCAAAAGTCCACCTTGGTTCTTAATTGTGTTCTTTTGATTTCTACACAGGTGCTATTTGGGTGCAGAGCTTCTCAAATCTAGCAGTGAAGGCAGTGAATCAGTACTCAAGACACTCTGGCATCATTCAGACGCCATTATGTGCTGCTCTTTGAAGGTTTTTATGCACTTCTCTTAACTGTTATTATAAGTGAATTTAGAACTGGAAATAGGAGATACCATCTATCATATGGAGTTGTGATACATGCTGATAATGTTTTTCTCCTTCTCAGCAATGTAATAAATAAAAATTTTCCCCCAAATAGGGGCTTCAATTTTCAATTAATTTCAAACGAGCACAAGTTAGGCATTTTCCAGAAGGGGATTAGAACTTTAAAAGTTTCATTATTGAATTATGGTCACCTTCAAAGATTTTGTTAACAGAGTAATAACTTTTAGGTAGAAATGATGATAGTACCCTCCCATGGGATCTCAATTCTAAAATAATGCATATTTGCAAGAATTCAAAACTTTCATCTGGTCAAGTAGTGCAGTTTGTTTAGAGTTTAGGGAAATTGTAACATTTTAAGATACTGTTTTCTAGGAAACAGTCCAAAATTATATCCCATTTTTTAATTTATTGAACCTCAAGACTTATTGGGGCATTTTCTTATGTATTTAGTGATCTAAATATGCAGTTATGGACAATTGCTAACAAGATATGCTTCTGTCAATTCTATGCAAACTTTCTTTGTTTGATATTGTAATGACATTAATCTTAGTTTGGTTTTATTTTTGTAGACATTGCCAGTCTTCACCTTTGCAAATCAGGCAGGGCTAGACATGCTTGAGACTACATTAGTTGCCCTACAAGACATCACTGTTGAGAAAATATTTGATGATCATGGACGCAAAGCTCTCTATACAGAGTTCCCGCAGATAATGCAACAGGTAAGAATATGAGTCCTTGAATGTTGGTGAGCCGGATGAAATATTTTTCAAGTTTGATGGGAAAAACTAAGCAAGTTTCTGTCTCTGTATGAATTGATACTAATAAATAGTAACTCACAAACTTACAAATACGATCCACACCCAATGAGCAATTCTAAACGAGTGTAAAGAAGTTAATGAAGCCAGACCATAACAATCACCCCTAGAAACAATAAAAAACACCAAATTTTATATGAAATCCCCCTCAATGTAAGGGAAAAACTGCAGGGCAAATCTAGGAGTAATCTACTTTATAAATTAGAGAGATTACAAAGTGGCTTTTTTAAGTTTTTACTTCAAATTAGAGGTTCACAATTTTTAGGAGAAAATGTGAATTTAAAATGGAAATGGGAAAATACACACACCCTTGATGCAAAGCTACTTCAAATGCCCACTTCAAACCTTACAAAAAAACTTATCGTAATGGCTGAGAGAAAAGGCAACCAGAGATAGAACACTAATCCTACCCCGAAATATAACTTGACTGACTGAAATTGAGAAACCTACATTGAAATGGTAAAAAATGGTGTAAAATACCTTCTTCTTGAAGAAATCTAGTGTAGGAACCCCTTTTTTCTACTTTCTTCTTCACTTATCCTCTTTTCTTACTTATTTTCTTTTCTTCTCTTCTCTAATGTTGCTACCCTCTTTTCTCTGGGAAAGCTTACTTTCTCAGTTTTTTCTACTTTCACTTTAACCTATCTGTTAAAACATGTTCCTATTTTACCTCTCTTAATTTAAAGAGGGCTGGGTCTTTGTCTTCATGGGGTGACCCACCAGAAACCCAACGAAGTTGACCTCTAGTTTGGAAGGTGTAACGTAATTCATGATAGAGAGTTTGATCTTGAATTATCAAGGATATTGTGGACATACTAGTTGTGAAGTGGAACATTTAGTCTAAATTTCCTAAGGTCGTCTGTTGGCCACTGAAGCCGAATTTTAGTGTCATTGTTCGGATTAGAAAGGTGATGAAGGTGAAAAAGGTGTTTGCAAAGGAGAAATATGGTTAATATAAACTACTCTCAGTTGTTCTCGAGAATAACTCCTTAAGAGGTACTGCTGAAGTTTTTTCAACCAGCTGGAATTTAATATCAGTATCTGATCTTGGACCAAACTATGTTAGTAGCATGATGAAATGGAACGAATGCTGTGGCTACAACTGCTTTTCTACTGTTAATTGAAGCACCGGTAAGCCTTGTATTGTAGCTGATTTTTTGGCGTCAATATTTGATTCAAGTGGTTGTCATAGTTCTGAAGGGACCTGAGATCAACTTGGACTCCATTGTAACCAAATCGCTTGGTTCTCTGGGAATCACGTGAGATCACCTAGAGTGAATGAATAGAAATTCATCAGACTTCCAGGGTGTTGTTTTGGTTTAGAGCCCTCTTCTACCTCTTGTTTCGTTTTTTTAGTCCATTTGATTCTTCCTCTTAGGAGTTAAATGTAGAACGGCGCTTCATGATTGTTTCCCATGGTTTGCTGTTGTGGACTCTTTCCATTTTATTGAATTTCCATTTTAATTCCTCTCAGAACTTGCAATGCACATATACATGTCTGTGCCCTAATTTAAGGGATGGATTTATTTTGAACTTTTTTTTTTTTTCTCTTGTATACAATTTTTTTAACTTATCCAGTTTTGAATCCTTTACAGGGTTTCGCATGTCTTCAAGGCGGAATCTGCCTTTCAAGCATGAGCAGGCCTATCTCGTATGAGAGAGCTGTGGCATGGAAGGTGATGAACGAGGAAGATAACCCTCACTGTGTTGCCTTCACGTTTATCAATTGGTCGTTTCTGTGAAAATTTTCGGGGTAATTACTACATGTTAGTTAGGACCTGAAGCATGCAGTAGTATATTTTTTTTTTTTTGGAATGGGAACCGTGGAATTGATACTGCTTACATTTTCTATTTTCAGTGTAAAACATACTTTCAATAGGTACTTATTATGTGGTTTTTACTTCGCGGTCAGTTTTTTTTCACATGGTGGTCATGCAAATTTCATTTTTCGCTCCTGCGGTGTAGACTACTGAGTTATGGGTTTTCTCGTTCCATGATAAGCTGCTGTATATATTTGTTTGCTTTTAAAAAAAATATTAAAAAGTTAAGAAGGGAGTAGACGTATGGTGATAATTGTTGTCATATTATAGTTACGGGATGATTAAAGATTCATTGGATCTTAAATATATGATTTTATTTGAAAATGCATATCTGGATCATATTCATTAAAATGTTATATTTTTCTGTTAGTAATCGGGACAGTATTTTTTTTATTTTTAAATTAGGCTGGTAAATTTACACCAATTAGTCTAGTGAGAGGCTACGGGCCTTTGAATAGGCAAGACAGCCTTCTGTGGGCCTCCCTGTCCATGTTGCAGAGAAGAGGGAATTGCGAGGCAAACCCCTCCCCTACCCCAGACCGGGCCAATTTTCTCCTCCCCCTCACCCCCCTTAATCTTGGTGAATAGGCATTCAATAAACCTACCTCGAAAAATAATTTCTTTTATTATACCCAATGTATAGATTTAGTAAAAAGATTAACTATTTAATCCTCGGTATTTATATATGGATTGCAATTTTTTCCACTCATAACTTAAGTCTCGTGTAAAGTGGTTGCCATCACCATAGTAAAGCCACTTGAAACCTAAATTCAATGAATAGTAACGCAAACAAGTTCACAATGTATAAAAACCTAATGCAAATATTTTATCAATTTTAGAACTTGCATAATATGTTAAATTTATGGAAAAGAAAAATATTTTATTGATTTGTTATAATAATCAGAATATATGAAACTCTATTTATAATAGAAGAAGGTAATAGAATCCAATTATAATAAAATTATCTTTGTCCCGATTACACCTAAACTCTAACACTTAAAAGAGAAGTCTTATCATTAATTAAATAACCCAAAATAAATAGAATATTAATATGACTAAAACACCTTTAAACTGAAACTCTTATGTGGGTCCATATCTTATGGGTTTGGGCCCATCTATCAACATTATTAGGTATGTGGGCCTTCCTTGGTCGTGTGGGCTTGAGCCCATCTTCTATGGATCCATATCTTATTAGTTTGGGCTCATATTCCAATACTCTTAGATATGTGGGTCTTTCTTAATCGTCATAAATATGTCATAAATATGCTTACCTACAACATTAGAGTAGCAAAGCCACTTACACAATTAGGTGGGAGGTGGGAGAAATACTGCTTAAAAGTTATTCTACGGTGTTACTAGAGGGATATGTTGATTCTAATGAAGTAATCCTTTAAGGCTAAAAAAAATTGGATATGGCAGATGTCATCACGTCATCCGTGAATAGGAGTGGCATCGAGTCAAACTTGGCTACTATTAATGGAGCTCAAGCTTGAAGGGTCAAGCTTAATTTAATCCTTTTAAGTTTGAATGCAAGGGTTAAGATGGTTTTGAAAAATGTGCTTAATAGAGAATAAAGGCTACTATTAATGTCCTTATGTGGTTTAATATTTTTAAATTAAAAAAATATATTTTGAAAACTAAACCCTAAGCCCGAAACTTAATTAATAATTTATTCATTAATTAAATTTATTTATTTATGTGGTTAGTAATTAACTATTTGCATTAGATATTTTCGTCAATGATGTATTTACTTGTGAAATGATAGTGTATGTGACTATTTATATTATTATATATTTTAATTAATAATTTTTCAGATTATTTTTAAACGAGTCATGGACCCATTTAACATCACCCGATTGGCTTGCCACTTGCCAGGTCAAGCTAGCAACTTGGGTGAGTTGACTCTACTCGGAGTTACCCTCCAAGTTATTACAATTTTTAGCTAATTGTAGATAATATTATATATCACAATAAAAAATATTTTTAATCTGTTTTAGTTATTTTATATTTTTTTGAATTATGCTAACCTTGTTGAAAGTTATATGAGCGAGTAAATTTTTATCTAATTATATATCATAATAAATATATTTCATTTTTTGGATTTATTTATTTATTTATTTTTAAATTTATTTTTAACGGAGTTAACAAGTTCAAATGTTAGGGTCAACTCGGAAACACCTCGATGCATGCCGAGTTGGTCCCTATCCCAAATCACAAAATCCGGTGTGAAAGCAGCACGAAGGACAAACTACTGCAAACAAATATCTCCAACTAACTTTACATCCAGGTGACTATTGAGAATCGTTGTCGGATTCGCCGCTCGCCAACCTTGAAGATTGAAACATTCATGAAGTAGCCGCCAAAGTCAACCCCATCCGTCCGGTTTCTTGCTCATAAAGAAGTGTTGAACCCAAAGTCCACACAACGTCATTTTATCATCTTTAGTCAAATGATTATATATTTGGCATAATTTAGAGTGATGGAGCTCATTCAACCAGTGATCGACATCGCCTGAGACGACTCAGAGCAGCAGACTGAAAGATCTCACCCAAGAAAATGCAACCAGTGATCGATATCACCAGCCACCAGGAGTTGGACGCGAGCGATGAACATCATCTGCAGCGCTACTCGGCCTTGGCATTGTCGAGCTTAATTTGCGTTCCCTTCGCAATCAGAGCTGCTATTAAGCTCGGTGTGTTCGAGATCATTGCCGAGGCCGGCCCGGATGCCTACCTTTCTCCGGCAGAGATCGCTGACAAAATCCCCACAAACAATGCCAATAAGGCGAGGGCACTTGAGCGGATACTCCGGATGCTTGTCACCAACTCTATTCTCAAGACGACACGAAGAGCTGGAGATGGGGAGGGCCAGAAGCCTCAGGTAACGTATGGCCTGGGAAAGCTGGGAGAATACCTGGTGGCTGGACCTCCGGGGACTTCCATAGCGCCATTGCAACAGCTGGCGGTGGACAAGGTGATAATAAACTGCCTCTACCATTTGGAAGATGCTATCCTGGACCCCGACTGCGAGCCGTTTGTTAAGGCACACGGAAAGAGCCTCTTCGAGTATTTGGGAGAGGATCTCCGTTTCAACAAGGTGTTTCATGAGGCTATGAGAAGCGGTTCCGTCATCGCCACCAACGTCATCTTTGATAAGTATAAAGGATTTGAAGATGCCAAAGAGATCGTTGATGTGGGTGGGGGTACAGGGGCGGCGGTGGCGGAAATTGTAGGCAAGTACCCATACATCCGCGGCCGGAATTTCGATCTGCCTTATGTGATTGCTAATGCACTTAAATTCCCCGGTAATTTATTCATTTCTAATAATGGATCACTTTCTGCGGCCTCATCACTCCCTCAATAAATTGATTTCGTTTTTATGCCTTTCAGGTGTGGAGCATGTAGCAGGAAACATGTTCGAGAGTGTGCCTTACTCTGAAACCATCTTTATGAAGGTTTGATTTCTTAATTCTTAATTGCCTTTTCAGTTTTCAGTAATGGTGGTACCAAGCCAAACGCTTGCAAACCATTCATGCTCGTCTTGATTCAGTTTTTACTTAAGCTCGAGTCGAACTCAAACTTGAAATAAGGCAAACCAAACTGAGTTTTTTCAAGCTCGCCTTGTTAGTTCGTGAGGGTATTTTTTTTATACAAAAATACCCTTTACGCTAATTACTCTAGTTAATTACCTCTTTAATTGGTTGATAGTTGTTCTTATTTATATCAAACGTCAAAGACAGATGGATAATTCGACCTTTTTGGGTCCATCAACATCTAATATTATTCTTTGCCATGACTATTAATGGACATATTTATTCTTTCTTTAGGTTTATTAAACTGGTTATTATATATTAGTATGCTCCATTGTAAAGTCTTGAATCCCTCTTTGATAGCTTTCAGTTTATCATAATATTCTTTTTATTTATTTTTATATTTATTTTTATTTTTATAATCTTAAATATAGATTAGAGTTCGAACCCGACTCGAGCTTGAACTCAAACTCAGTTAAATTTTTTGAGTTCGAGCTCAAGTTCAAGTTCAAAGTATTCAGATCAAACTATATTCGAACATATGCAAGTTCGAGCTTTGCTCGGCTCGATGCCACCCCTACTCTTGAGAGTTGGTGTTCGCTATCATTGAATGCATGCAGCAGGACGATAAACATGCCAGGTTCGGTGCGTTGCACACATTCGGACTCCATGGTTTATGTCTCTTTAAAATCACCCTAAAGAGCCTTTGACACAGAAGGGGTGGCTGGCCGCAGAATAAAATGATCTTGGCCCTCTGGTAACAGCCAGGAAGATTATTAAAATATATGTGGCAAATTTATTAAAATCAACCCAGCGGTTTCCTTTCCTTCCCCCTTTTCGTTACTGTTATAGAGAGAGGCAAGGGATCGTGATCGTTCTTCTGAGTAGAATTAAGGTTTTCCTTCGGGTGGACTTGGACTTCGTGGGATTGGATCGGAAGAAGGGTCAGACTTATCCCTCTTGTTTTGGGTGAATCGCCTTTGATCCGTTCCTGAATCACCTGACTTGACTGACTGGACTCAGATTTTGGGTCAGAAAAAATCTTCAACTCATTCACCAATGGGTCAGAAAGGTATTATTCATGGCAGTATTTAGAGACCATTTTTTATTTCAAAGCACATGCAGGGATCTTTTGCTGCGGAAGGAATCTTTGAAATGAGTGGGTGGAACAAAACAAAAGAGCAGACTGCCTTGATCTGCTTTTTAATCTGTTCTACCTTTCTGTTTTTTCTTTTTTTCTGTCACAGAGAAGGGTGAGACACCAAAGACACTAATAATCGATAATATTTGTGACAACGCAGTATATCCTCCACGACTGGGACGATGACCAATGCGTAGAGATACTAAAGAATTGCTGGAAGGCACTTCCAGTTGGAGGAAAGGTCATTGACGTGGATCTTGTTGTTCCAACCAAGATAGAAAATGGCGTGAAATCCCTGCGTGTGCTGGCTCTAGATCTCCACGTGATGGCCTGTTGCCCTCGCGGAAGGGAGAGAACCATTGAAGAGTACCAGTACCTTGGAAAAGCGGCAGGATTTGCTCAAGTAAAAGGTTTTCCTGTTGCTAATGATCTTCATGTTATAGAATTCCATAAACGACTTCAGCCGGAAAAATAAAAACAGAAGACTTTTCTTCTGGGGGTTGGTGTCTATAGCTTTGTTATGTAGCTACTGAAAACGTGTAATAAAAGAGAAGAAGAGAGCTTGTGAGAAAGAACAAAGACTTGGGAGAGAAAAGTGAAGAGTGATAAAATTGAAATAATACTTTTAGTTACAGTTGTATATTTAAGAATTTTATAAATCCTTGGGCATGCAAGAGATAACCTGGCGAACAGAAACATCTTAGTAGCCAAAGGAAAAGAAAGCAAGGGCGATTCCCGTAGCAGTGGTTGGACCTTGAGGGTTACAACAAGATAACACTTCATATGCTTATGACTAATTCTCAGACTGAAAGTTGAGGATAGGAGAAAAAAGTCATGAAAGAAGCATTAGAAGAGAAAAATGGGGAGAGGATAAAAAATCTGCTACATATTTGAAAGCTGGGGGAGATGATGGAGCAATCAGGAGAAAAAATGAAACCAACTTTTTTAGTTTTTTTTATTAGGGAAACAAAGCAGGGATAGGATGGTTTTTTGACCTAAGCTATTTTAGGATTGGATTCAGAGGTTGGGGATTGGGGTCAAAGTTGGGTTTTAGAATAAGTTACCCAAATCGAACAGGGCAAAGTTATGGTTGAGGGAAAGGGAAAGGGGGTGGGGGGTATGGTTGGTTTTATTGGATGGGATTTCAAGGTTGAGAGTTTGGGGGTAGGGTTGGGTTTTTTAAGAGAACGAGATTAATGAAAAAGGAAATGAGTTAAGTTTTGAATCGACAAGATAAATATTATTTAGTATTTTGTTATATATTATTATCTTCAATTAATTGGTGTCGAATATATCTTCTATTATAGGTAAATATTATTTAGTCGATGTTGGTAATGTAAATCTTTTTGGTTTTTGGGCTCCATATCGAGGTACTCGTTATCGTTTGCAATAATTTGGAGATAATCTCCTAGAAATGATAAAAATAAATTGTTTAACTGATGACACTCATCTTTGAAGAATACTATTGAGCATACTTTTGGGGCTTTAAAAACTCAATTTCAAATATTGAAAGACGCTCCTCCATTTACTTTTGAGATCCCAATACAAATTGTAATTGCTTGTTGTATTTTACATAATTATATACGTACAAAGGATTACAAAGATATATTTGAAATAGAAGAGGAGGATTCATGTGATGAGGCCGTTGTTGTAAGTGATAATCAAGATAGCAATGATAATGATGATCTTGTGGATGATGATAGCCAACTAATAAGTACTTAGAGGGAGCATTCATTAGAATCAGCAAGAGCATCATATTACTGAGATGTCGTAGTAGCTCACATTGATTTTTGTATCTAACTGAATTTAAATATGTATATTGTCTTTCACATGTACTAACTTGATTTTTTTGTACTAAATGCACGAAATGTCATTGTCAAAACGTTTGCTTTTATATTTTGAGTTGTGGAATCTTACAAGTAACTTGGTTAATCTTGAAACATTTTTTTCCAATAAATTATTTTATCATGACTTTCCAATAATATGGCCAGCCGCCAATGATGAAAATCAGGTAAATCCGTCCACGACTTCACTCATGCGACTTATCATCCCAATAGTATTGACTACCCCGCCCTTCCTCGACGGGCCCTTTAGCCGCCACCATATTTCGTCATCAAATCAATCACGTCAAGAACTCATATCTGGCGTCAACAACTCGCGGTCAAAGAAACATTCGAGTCCAAGACCGGTTTCCATTACAGGAACCACCTGAATTCGTTGTAACAACTGTTGTAATAAATCAATACAAATATATGCAAATGAGCACCATTGAATGTGTTTTTCGCTCTTAACTTCGCGCCTATTCGAAAGCTCAACTGGCACGAAGGATCACCCGTTACTGCAGCCAAAGACGGGTTCCCATTACCGGAACCACCCAGCGAAATACCAGATGGCCGAATTCGTTGTAATAACTGTTGTTATAAATCAATACAAAGGAATGCAAATGCTCACCATTGAATTCGTGGTGAAAAAGAAGTTCATTTAAAGTTCTCATCCTTTACCCATTCAAGAAACCCTCGAAAAACATTAAAAATCGTTTTTAGACAGAATAAATCCGACAGAGATCTCCTATATATATTTCATACTCTTACCCTTCTACTGGTAATACATGCTACTGGCTTTCCCTCCTTTCCCTTTTAGACCACTCACACCTTTTTGAGCAAGGCAAAGAGATTATCCCTACAAAATGCCAATGATCGACATCACCAACCTCGTGGAGATGGGCGAGGGCGCTGAACATCAGCAGTGCTACGCCGCCTTGACTCTGTCGAGCTTAATTTGCGTTCCTTTCGCAATCAGAGCTGCTATTAAGCTACGTGTGTTCGAGATAATAGCCGCGGCCGGCCCGGATGCCTACCTCTACCCGGCAGACATCGCTTCCCAAATACCCAATAGCAATCCCGGCACGGCAATATTACTCGAGCGTGTACTCCGGATACTTGTCACCAACTCTATTCTCAGGACGTCTCACAGAACTGGAGACGGGGAAGGCCAGAAGCCTCAGATGATGTATGGCCTCGGAAAGTTGGGAGAATACCTGGTGCCCGGACCTCCAGGAACTTCCGTGGTGCCCACGTTTCTGGCGTCGGTGGACAAGGTGATGGTAGACAGCTTCTACCATTTGGAAGACGCCGTCCTGGATCCCACCTGCGAGCCGTTTGTTAAGGCACACGGCAAGAGCCTCTTCGAGTATTTGGGAGAGGATCTCCGTTTCAAGAAGGTGTTTCATGAGTCTATGCGAAGCTGCTCCGTCATCGACACCAACGTCATCTTTGATAACTATAAAGGATTTGAAGATGCCAAAGAGATACTTGATGTGGGTGGGAGTACAGGGGCGGCCGTCGCGGAAATTGTAGGCATGTACCCATACATCCGCGGCCGGAATTTCGATCTGCCTTATGTCATTGCTAATGCACATCAATACCCCGGTAACTTATTCATTTCTAATATATATCATTTATGGATCACTTTCTGCGGCCTCATCACTCCCTCAATAAATTGATTTCGTTTTTATGCGTTTCCGTTCAGGTGTGGAGCATGTAGCAGGAAACATGTTCAAGAGTGTTCCCTGCTCTGAGACCATCTTTATGAAGGTTTGATTTCTTAATTCTTAATTGCTTCGAATCTTGGGTTTTCGGTTTCACTCTCGAGACTTGGTGTTCGCTCCTAGTGAATGCATGGATGAGGATGATAGGCATGTCAGGTTTGGTGCGTTGCATGAACTGCGTAGTCAAGTGGAACAAAACAAAAGAGCAGATTGCGTGGATCTGGTTCTTTCTTTTTTTTTTCTTCTGTCAGTAAGTAAGAGAAAACGGCTCATTCATACCTGCACCCTGAGAAGACACCAAAGAAACTAATAATCTATAATATTTTTTACTATGCAGACTATCCTCCACGACTGGGACGATGACCGATGCGTGGAGATACTAAAGAACTGCTGGAAGGCACTTCCAGATGGAGGCAAGGTCATCGACGTGGATTATGTTGTTAATACCAAGATAGAAAATGGTGCCAAGTCCCTGCATGTGCTGGCTGTAGATCTCCTGATGATGGCCTGTAGCCCTCACGGAAGGGAGAGAACCATTGAAGAGTTCCAGTACCTTGGAAAAGCGGCTGGATTTGCTCAAGTAAAAGGTTTTCCTGTTGCTAATGCGCTTCATGTTATAGAATTCCATAAACGACTTCAGCCGGAAAAATAAAAAGAAGACTTTTCTTCTGGAGTATCTTTCGGAGTGTATCCAGTGGCGGAAGGAGGGGTTGGTTTCTATAGTTCTGTTATGTAGCTACTGAAATAGTGTAATATTATTGAGAAGAAGAGAGTTTGATAGAAAAATAAGACGAATTTATAAATAATAAGGGGGGGTTAGTGCACTTTGTAAGTGCCGGGGAAAGTGAAAGTGAATTATTTTTTTTGTGTCAGTGTGCGTAATAAAAAGTACAATGAAAAGTACTTGTTTGTGTTAGTGTGTACTATGTAAAGTGCAATTTAAAATACTTGTTTGTTTTAATGTGTGCAATGGAAAGTGTGGAGAGATTATTTATTAATCAAATATATTGATATATCTAACTTTTAGAAAATTAAATTAATATTAGTTAATTAATAAATATATATTAAATATAATAATTAAAAAATATTTACTTTTATACTATTAAAATTGTAATCAAGTTGTAATTTTGTAATACCTAAATATGAAATAATTATATTAAAAGGATATTGTATTATATAAAGTTAATCTATTAGTAATATCAAAATAATATTAATTTATTAACTTAATGTATAAAAGTAAAATATTTATACAAAACTTAATGCAATTATTATATTAAAAGTGTTTAAATTTTCACTCTTAAACTATTCATTATCCAGCATACTAAGTAAACAAAGTAAAAATAAAAATAAAAATAAAAATAACACAAATATAACTCAATCACCTATTTAATATAAAAAACCTACAAATGTACATAAAAATTACAACAAAAAATATATTTAATGCCATTAAATCATAATAGTCAATAATTTTGCCACGTTTGAATTGCTAATACATCTAAAAAATACGATGTTATTGCACATTGTACTGCAAACTCCCTCTGAGTGCTTCTTTGAGTATACACATCATCCTCAAAATCATCATCACTATTATTGTCTTCATTTTCACTTACATTATTATCTTCACAATGTTCTCCACCTGAATCATCACTTGAATAATGTTCTTCATCTTCAAATAAATCCATGTAATCCTCCATGCTTATATAATTATACAATATACAACAAGCAATCACAATTTTTACCTAGGCATCAAAATCAAAAGGAGGAGAATCTTTTAATATCTTCAAATGAGCTTTTAATGCCCCGATGTACGCTCGATAGCATTCTGTAAATATGAGTATCTTCAATTAAATGATTCTCTTTCATCTTCGGAGTATTATCTCCAAATTCTTGCAAGTGATAACGAGTCCCTCGATAGGAAGCCAAAAACCTTGGAACATTTGCATATGCAACATCTACCAAATAATAAGAAAAATCATAAAGTAATAATAATAATAATAATAAATTGAAATAGACTAGAGAGAGAAGTGACATTTACTTTCAAGAATACAAAGTTTTTCTCGTTTGGTTAATGCTGACTTCAATACACGATCTTTACTCATAGGTGAGTTCAAGTAGATGAACCCGTTTATCTACTTGAATTGGCACTTGGTGCATGCATTAACACATCCGGGTTAAGTGACAGTACAATCTAATTCACTTTCACTTACGGAGAGGCGCACTAACAGGCTCTAAGTTTGGGGATCAAAGTTCAAGGTTCATTATTTGGGTCAGCCTTTCGAAAACCATACCGCGATTAGATAGGGTGAGAATGGAGTAGAGGGAAAGGGAAATGGATGGGTCAGGGAAAAGTTAAACGAGTCGGGGTTATATTTTCAAGTTCTGATTTTTATGGTTCAGGTTCAGAGGTTGAGGTGTGAGAGTTGGGTTTTTTATAATTTGACTCCAACTTAAGAGGCAAGAATGGGATCAAAAGAAGGGAAATGAAGCATGGTCGAGGTTAGCTTTTAGATTTCCGTTTATTTTTTTCCGGGTTTTTAGAGGTCTTTGAGTTAGCATTTTTGGGTGAGAATAGGGTCGAGGGAAAGAGAAATAGAGAGGGTCAGGTTGGTTTTCTACCTCCCGTTTATTTTTTTTCCCAGAGTTGGGTCAAGAGTCAGGTTAGCCGCCACCCTATTTTATTCACAAATCACGTCAAGAAGGCACATCTGGCAGCAACAAATCGCAGGTGTCCTTTACTATAATCAGATCGTCATCGATATCGCAACCCGTCCGAACATTGGGATACCGCAGTCAAAATAGCCTGAGGTTACCATGTTCAGTGAATTTGAATATCGTGTCTATCTTTGTGTTACTATTTACAACGAAGTCTTCTCTCATGTGATAACAACTGTGCGATTTTCTGAACTTTAATCTAATTTTTTATAAAAAAGTCAAACATGTGATAACAACTGTGCGATTTTCTGAATTTTAATCTAAATTTTTATAAAAAAATCAAATATGTTGAATTAGTTTATCATTTTCCTTCGAGAACTTCGTATAAAATATTTGTAATCTCACCTTCTAACTGCTGAAATTTTCATTCTAACTTTGCAGCCCGGGGGGGGGGGAAGAACCATTCGAGTCCAAGACCGGTTCCCATTCACCCATTCAAGAAACCCTCGAAAAACATTAAAAATCGATTTTAGACAGAATGAATCCGGCAGAGGTCTCCTTTATATATTTCATACTCTACCCTTCTACTGGTAATACATGCTACTGGCTTTCCCTCCTTTCCCTTTGAGACGACTCACACCTTTTTGGGCAAGGGAAAGAGATTATCCCTACAAAATGCCAGTGATCGACATCATCAACCTCGTGGAGATGGGCGAGGTCGCTGAACATCAGCAGTGCTACGCCGCCTTGACTCTGTTGAGCTTAATTTGCGTTCCTTTCGCAATCCGAGCTGCTATTAAGCTACGTGTGTTCGAGATAATAGCCGCGGCCGGCCCGGATGCCTACCTTTCCCCGGCAGACATCGCTTCCCAAATACCCAATAGCAATCCCGGCACGGCAATATTACTCGAGCGGGTACTCCGGATGCTTGTCACCAACTCTATTCTCAGGACGTCTCACAGAACTGGAGACGGGGAAGGCCAGAAGCCTCAGATGATGTATGGCCTCGGAAAGTTGGGAGAATACCTGGTGCCCGGACCTCCGGGAACTTCCGTGGTGCCCACGTTTCTGGCGTCGGTGGACAAGGTGATGGTAGACAGCTTCTACCATTTGGAAGACGCCCTCCTGGATCCCACCTGCGAGCCGTTTGTTAAGGCACACGGCAAGAGCCTCTTCGAGTATTTGGGAGAGGATCTCCGTTTCAAGAAGGTGTTTCATGAGTCTATGCGAAGCTGTTCCGTCATCGACACCAACGTCATCTTTGATAACTATAAAGGATTTGAAGATGCCAAAGAGATACTTGATGTGGGTGGGAGTACAGGGGCGGCCGTCGCAGAAATTGTAGGCAAGTACCCATACATCCGCGGCCGGAATTTCGATCTGCCTTATGTGATTGCTAATGCACTTCAAATCCCCGGTAACTTATTCATTTCTAATATAGATCATTTATGGACCACTTTCTGCGGCCTCATCACTCCCTCACTAAATTGATTTCGTTTTTATGCGTTTCCGTTCAGGTGTGGAGCACGTAGCAGGAAACATGTTCGAGAGTGTTCCCTGCTCTGAGACCATCTTTATGAAGGTTCGATTTTTTAATTCTTAATTGCTTCGAATCTTGGGTTTTCGGTTTCACTCTCGAGACTTGGTGTTCGCTCCTAATGAATGCATGGATGAGGATGATGGGCATGTCAGGTTTGGTGCGTTGCATGAACTGCGTAAGGAATCTTTCAAATTAGTCAAGTGGAACAAAACAAAAGAGCAGATTGCGTGGATCTGGTTCTTCTTTTTTTCTTCTTCTGTCAATCAGTAAGAGAAAACGGCTCATTCATACCTGCACCCTGAGAAGACACCAAAGACACTAATAATCTATAATATTTTTTACTATGCAGACTATCCTCCACGACTGGGACGATGACCGATGCGTGGAGATACTAAAGAACTGCTGGAAGGCACTTCCAGATGGAGGCAAGGTCATCGACGTGGATTATGTTGTTAATACCAAGATAGAAAATGGTGCCAAGTCCCTGCATGTGCTGGCTGTAGATCTCCTGATGATGGCCTGTAGCCCTCACGGAAGGGAGAGAACCATTGAAGAGTTCCAGTACCTTGGAAAAGCGGCTGGATTTGCTCAAGTAAAAGGTTTTCCTGTTGCTAATGCGCTTCATGTTATAGAATTCCATAAACGACTTCAGCCGGAAAAATAAAAAGAAGACTTTTCTTCTGGAGTATCTTTCGGAGTGTATCCAGTGGCGGAAGGAGGGGTTGGTTTCTATAGTTCTGTTATGTAGCTACTGAAATAGTGTAATATTATTGAGAAGAAGAGAGCTTGACTGAAATAGTGTAATATTATAGAGAATAAGAGAGTTTGACTTGGGGGGGGGGGGGGGGGGGGGGGTTGTTGGGTGGTTGTACTATTTGTAAGTGGTGGGGAAAGTGACAGTGTTTGTGTTAGTGTGCATTATATAAAGTACTTGTGTGTGTTAGTATGTGTAATGGAAAGTGTAGAAAGATTATTTATTAATAAAATATATTGATATATCTGATTTTTAGAAAATTAAATTAATATTAGTTAATAAATAAATATATATTAAATATAATAACTAAAAGAGGCTTACTTTTATACGATTAAAATTATAATCAAGTTGTAATTTTGTAATATCTAAATATTAAATAGTTATATAAAAATATATTGTATTATATAAAGTTAGTCTATTAGTAATATCAAAATAATATTAATTTATTAACTTAATATATAAAAGTAAAATATTTACACAAATACTTACTTTTATAATATTAAAAAATTTAATGTAATTATTATATTAAAAGAGTTTAAATTCTCACTCTTAAACTATTCATTATGCAACAACGTAATAATAAAAATAAAAATAACACAAATATAAATCAATCATCTATTTAATATAAAAAACCTATACATAATAATCAATAATTTTGCCACGTTTGAATTGCTAATACATCTCGAAAATACGATGCTCTTGCACATTGTACTGCAGACTCCCTCTAAGTAGTTCTTTGAGTGTCAACATCATCTTCAAAATCATCACCACTATCATTGTCTTCATTTTCACTTGCATTGTTATCTTCACAATGTTCTCCACCAGAATCATCACTTGAATCATGTTCTTCATCTTCCAGTAAATCAATGTAATCCTCTATGCGTATATAATTATGCAATATACAACAAGTAATCATAACTTTTACCTAGACATCAAAATCAAAAGGAGGAGCATCTTTTAATATCTTGAAATAAGTTTTTAAAGCCTCAATGTACGCTTGATAATATTCTATAAAGATGAGTATCTTCGATTAAATAATTCACTTTCATCTTCGGAGTATTATCTCCAAATGCATACAAGTGATAACGAGTTCCTCAATAGAGAGCCAAAAACCTTGAAAGATTTGCATATCCAACATCTACCAAATAATAAGATATATATATATATATATATATATATATATATACTAGAAAGAGAAATGACATTCACTTTCAGGAACACAGTTTTTCTCTTCTAGTTAATGTTGGCTTCAATACACAATTTTTCTCGTTGATCAAACGAGATATGTGATTTAATATGAGTACTAACGATGACACCAATACAATCCTAATAAAAAATCATTAATACAAACATATATGGGATATTAACTGAAAATTATTCATCAAACAATTTTATATTTACCTTAAAGTAACGATAATAGATATCATTGTTCAAAATCTTTGAATGTGTACGTCTTTAAGGTCGTTTGATGTAATCAAATTGTAGTTTGACAATAGCATCTAACACCTTATTAAAATACATACAAATGGTCCAATTTGATTTATTAAACATCTCTGAGGTAGCACTGTATGATTGTTGCTAACCAACACAAAAATATGCAAGTTGTTCTTCCACATATATTGTCATTGTATCAAATAAGAGTCATCTATTTTTCAAGATTCCAACCAACTTTAGAAAAACATTTCGATTCATCTTATACACTTTTTAAATTTAATAGGCGATTTTCCTATTGCTTCTTTAAATATCATGGACCACCCATATAAAAAAAAAATGTTGTACTCGCCTATTATGACCATTTAATTATAAATAGACAAGGGAGAGTACAACTGTGTAAGCTACAATACAAATACATATTTTTCCCTATCTGGTAGATTATCCATGGGTACCTGCTATACTAGACATTCAATAATAAAAACATGGGTCAAACACATTCAATTATCTATGTTTGAACGTGTTAACACAACATGTACCATTAAAGAAGTCTCAACTTCTACGTCTTGAACACAAATATTAAAATGGTATCAAGAAATAATTTTTAACCATTTTGTCATACAAAAAACACACCCCACATTCACGACAACGCTTAACCACTCCACATATTAACCACATACACATTCACGTCAACACTTTACAACTCCACATGTTAACCACATACACATTTACTGTTTACCACAAATACTCATAAATCAACGTCATTCATACAAAATCGGGTATCGTAAATATAGGTTAAAATTGTCAATATCTATGTGTAAAGTCTATTAATTGCATTGAAGTTACACATCAGCTAGTCATACTGATTTTGTTGTGTCATCTTGACAAACATACCATTCTTATATTTGGTGTCAAGAAACTTTGGGGCACAAAATTTGGCTTCTTTGGGCAAGTTAGGTATTGCCTCGACAACTTAAAACCATGGAAGTTGTGCATCAGCGTGTATGAGACTAAAGATCCTTGAACGGGTTGATAATATATTGTTAATAGCATAAATGACCATGTTAGCATTGTCTACAAATGGTTCGGATCTCTTCCTATGCCGAGTATTGGAAATTTTATCCCCAGTATTTCTTGGTGCTTCACTTCGCGGAGGAGCCTCACTTGGAGATTCTATACCGTTAGGTATTGGAATCTCCCTAATTACATCATCTTCATCTATGTCCTCAACCATTGACCCTTTTGCAGTATTAGGAAGGTTTTCTTCTGACTCAACGCTTGTTTTACTTGTTGTCCCCATAGCAATAGAATTTCCAAAAATTACATCCAATTTTTCATATAGTAGACAACCTTCCCACCTATATTTATCGGCTTCTTTGTGCTCCAACATGAAAAATTATCGCTTAAAAAACTTAAAATCCTGTTTAATAATGCAAGAAACATAACATTTTATGTTACATTTACAAACCTTTATGTGATCTTGCCACACTGTCTTACTTGCGATGACTTTCTGCGTTGTTGGATTCCACCCAAAGTTACTAGTGTTGAGGCACGTTGTCACGATTTGATACGTTTTTTCAATGTTCATTCGTTTTTTGGTTCATTGTGTCCATATTAAACATATTCACACAGTGGTTGAAAACTTCATGTTTTACCTTTCCTCCTTCTAGCCATCTAAAGCTCATAAAAAGTAGACAATAAATCAAGAATATTTGTTTTTGAGAAAAAAAGGAAAGGAGAAGGGAAGAGAAATTGTCAGAGTTGTTCTGTCCACTCTTGTAAGCGGTAGCTTTTCGCACCTAACAGATCAGTTTGTTGGGTTGTATTGGCTAGCCGTTGTCATGGTATCAGAGCTGTGCACGCCACGTCCCGTGTTCGAATCCCGTGGGAAGCAGTCAAGAATGGGCGGAGTGGGTGTTAGAGTGGTTTCGTTCACTCTTGTAGGGAGTAGCTTTCCGCACCTAACAAATCGGTTTGGATAGTATTGGCTAGGCAGTAGCTTTCCGCCCCTAATTCACAATTAAACATTTCAACCATGAACTTTTACAAGAAACTGGTTCTACATAAAAAAAGTAAAACTTTAATTCACAATTTGTTTGAAATCACACAACAGAATAAAAACATGCATTACTAGTATTCAAGAAGTTAAGAAAACAAAAACACCGAAAAGAAAACAAGAGGTGACACCCATAGAATAATTAAATATATTAAATATAATAATTTAACAAATTTGGGCACCAATTGCAAATTGATCAAAACACTACAACCTAGAGATGGCAGTGTGGCCTCTAATGCTGAAAATCAAAGAGGTGACACCCATAAAAAAATATCAGCATGCAAGGAAAATTCCACTTTCACATATGTACAGCTGTATGTGAAACACATTATCTCATGGAACTAAAAAGCAGGCATAGTCCCATATAGGGGTGGCATCGAGCCGAGCCGAGCCCGAACCTGCTTATGTTCGAGTCGAGCTTGATTTAAATATTTCGAGTCGAGCTTCGAGCCGAGCCTCGTCTCGAGCCTAAAATTGTTATCGAGCTTGAGCCCAATGAGTTCGAGCCGAGCTTCGATCCGAGCTCGAGCCTCAACATACATTTAAAACTTTTCAAAAAATATATATCGAATAAAATGTATATAAAATTATGCATACATTTTACATAAAATTGGGCATGACCTCTACATAAAATTGGGCATAACTTATATATATAATATGTGTATAAGATTGGGCATAACCTCTACTTAAAATTGAGCATAATCTATATATATAATACTTGTATAAAATTCGACATGACCTCTACTTAAAATTGGGCATAATCAATATACATAATACTTGCATAAACACTCCATAAACACTCCATAAAATTGTCTATACATTCCATAAACACTTCATGAAATTGTTTATACACTCCATAAAATAATCTAAACACTCCATACACTGCATAACATTATAAATAAACTCCATACAATAATCAAACACAACAAAATTAAATAAAATATCACTATCAATTTACAGTCACCCAAATAAAAACTATAAATCCTTTAAATAAAATCCTATTACTATTACAGACTTACTAGAAAATTACAAGAAATATTTTAAATTTTTCTTAGGAAAGTTAAATGGACCTCTTACTGCCTTTTCTAAGGAAATAAATAATAATTAATAATTAATCTAATATATTATTATACTTATCGATAAATTTTTAATCACATAAAATGTCAAACACAAAATTGCTATGAAAATTACCTCATGCTCAAAGTATTATATCATCGACTGTCAAATACTTATTCAAATTTTTTCAATATGGTTTTCTAACCCATCTTGGCAAGAAAATCTTACTTAGAAAATTATATGATTTTTTAAAAAGAATTTATAATTAGAAAAATATTTTGAAAAACATGAGGCACTAATGGTCCCTATATTTCTATTAAAAATGTCTTTTCAACATTTATTGAAAAAACCACTAATAGTCTCTAGAAACGTATTTCTACTAAAATATATTTTCAATTTATTTAAGAGCCATGAGGAAGGGACAAAGAGTTTTTTTTTATTTGTTTATGATCCCGCACGTAGGGGTGGCTTTGAATAAATTATGTATAAAATTATGCATACATTTTTAAAAAATATAATGATAGGGGAGGTTCAGGATTGAATTTCAATAATGGATTACAATGCACCAATATTAATATTTTTTACTCTAATTGTTGTCTAGCTTGTTTTGTAAATTTTGAATCTGGCCATAATTTATTATGGCCTCCTTAGTACCCCTAGATAAAAATTTATATTCTAGGAAAAACTAAAAATATTTTTCCTATGATACATATTCCCAAAAAAACCTTTAAATAAAATCTTATTACTATTAGTGACTTATTAGATAATTATAGGAAATATTTTAAAATTTTCTTAGGAAAGTTAAATGGACCTTTTATTGTCTCTTCTAGGGAGATAAATAAAAATTAATAATCAATCTAATATATTATTATACTTATCGATAAATTGTTAATTAAATAAAATATCAAACACAAAATTGCAATGAAAATTGCTTCATGCTAAAAGTATTACAGCATCAACTGTTAAATACTTATTCAAAAAATTTCTATACAGTTTTGTACCCCATCTTGGTACGAAAAATCTTACTTAGAAAATTATATGATTTTTAATAAAAAATTTCAATTAAAAAATGTTTAAAAAAACATGAGACACTAATAGTTTATAGAAAATTATTTCTATAAAATTTATTTTTAATTTTTTCAAGAGGATATTTTTTATTTTTTTTATTTTATGATCTCGCACATGCGAAATCGCATGTGCGATATCATCTTCTCACGAGGGAGGGAGGAAATTATTTCTCCCCTGTTCTGGTTTTCCGCCGAGACGACGCGGAGAGAAGGGGGTTACAGCACCGTGGAGGACCTATCGTCGAGGATGACGGCCACGACGGAGTCGGCGGCGACGGAAACAGAGGCGATGGCGAGGAGAGGAAGAAATCGAACGGACGGTCACAAAGGCGGTCGGCGAGCAGCTGCGACGACGGCGGTAGAGGTGGCAACAACAACCGATGGGAGGGGTTGGCGGTGACGAGAGGGGAGGAAAAAATTTCCCCCCCCTCGCTCTCGCTCCCGCTCCCGCTCCCCCGCTCGCTCGCGATCCCGTTACCGATTCATACCGATCTGACTCACTTCGAGCCGGCTCGCGAGCTGACGAACCGAACCTAGCTTCGGTCGAGCTCGGCTCGTTAAGGTAAACGAGCCGATTTCGGTGCTCGAGTTCGATAAACGACGAATCGAACCGAGCTGGCTCGGTTCGAAGCCACCCCTAGTCCCATAGCCGTCTTCAATTTTAGCTTGATCAGTGCCGAGGTAACTTGCAGGACGATAGAGACCTATATCGATACCATAGCCTGCCACAGAGATAGCTTTGGACTTTTTTCTCTCCCAGGAGGCCACCCATTACGATATCAGTGTCAAGGTTGGCATTTAAAAGCCGCCTCAAAGATCCCAAACAAGAGAACACCAAAGTTTACAAAGCAAAAGGGTGTTAAAAACACTCAGTTTGATGCCTTCTTTACAGAGACAAAAAACACCTTCAAATGTTGAGGATGACAAAGGAATAAGCAACAATGATAAGATGTGTCAAATGGTTGTTGTGGACCACATAATACAAACAGAAAGTCCAAACCGATTCCTGAAGTAATGGCGGTTTTGGTGAATAGGTTGTGGATATGCAGGTAGTGAGCATACCAAAGTCTGCAATGGAACCGAGATATAATTTATGTGCTGTAAATATGGAATCACTTCAAAAACTCGGTGCTGCTCTTCTTCTCTGCTTGAGTTCTTCTTAGTTCACCTTCTATATTCGAACGGAAGTCACGAAACATAGAAACCTTCTATATTCGAACGGAAGTCACGAAACCTAGAAATGAGCTCATTGATTATGAGAAGAACAACGATGGTAAAAATTTCAGAGAAACGAAAGGATCGAAGAGACGCCCCTGTTACTGTGATTTTGAAGGATAAACCGATTAGGAATGGAATACTTATGGAATGGGAGAAGTAGATTTGCAGCAGAAGGAAATAAGCATGAAAACAAAAAGATAAAATTTGAAGGGAAAGAAATTGGAACCAAGATGAACGATTTCAGCCTCATACCTTCGATTCAGAGGAAGAAGGATTTACCCTGATATATGTCGAATCGTGCGAGAAAAAAAACACAGTGCTGCTTGCGGAAGGAAGGTTGTCTGTGGCAAGATTCCAGCTGGGAACTGCTAAAGAAAGAGAGGATCAGCTTCCAACGGAAGGGGTAGTCGCAGAAAGGCGTAGGTTCCAGCCTCCTAACTGAAAAGAGTGCACTAACGGTTTTTTGTGCACTTTTACCAGGTAAAGTGAAATATATCTCACTGACAGTAACAGGAAAAAGTCTTTTAACTTTACTTGTGGAAACTAATATCTTTTGTAATATTTCTTTTATGCCCGTAATTTGTTTATTATATTTTTAATTAATTGTGTTAATTGCAAATATGAAACCAACTTTTTTATTTTTAATTAGGGAAACAAAGCAAGTATGGGATGGTTTTAATGTAGTATTAAAATATATTAATATATTAATTAATTAAATAATATATTTTATTAATAAATTAAGATAGATTGCTGTTTAGTATAAATTAATACAATAATTACTTGTGAGAATTAACTGGTACACTAATTAATTATAAAAATAGATAAATAAAAAGTTAAAAAACTATAATAAATATAATAAATAAATAAATAAAATATTTTATTAATAACATAGGATGTATTTTAAGTAGTATAAATTAATAATGCATTTCTATAAAATTAAAAATCATAAATTTTATTAATGATAAAAAATAGAATAATTAAACAAAAATACTATAACAATTGCTTACTTTAAAAATATGTTAATTACCACTCTTAAATCACTAATTTAAAATAGTAATAAAAATAATTTATATAATAAATAAATAAATAAAATATTTTATTATTAACTTAAAGATAGATTTTTATGTGATATAAAATAATAATTTATTCCCTCAAAATTTAAAATTATTAGTTAATTAATGATAAAATAGAACCATTAAATAGAAATACTTGATCAATTACTTACTTTAATAATATTTTAATTACCACTTTTAAATCACTAATTTAATGTAGTAATAAAAATAATAAATAAATAAATATAATATTTATAAATAACATAAGATAGATTTTTAGCAGTATAAATTAATAATATATTTCCACAAAAATTAAAATTATTAGTTTAATTAATGATAAAAATTGAATAATTAAACACAAATACCTGTTCAATTGCTTATGTTAACAATATTTTAATTACCACTGTTAAATATTTAATTTAATATATTAATAAAAATAATGAATATAATATATTTTTTTATTAATAACATAAGATAGATTTTTATGTAGTATAAATAAATAATATATTTTCAAAAAATTAAAAATTATTAATTTAATTAATTGTAAAAAAGAATAATTAAAAAAATGTTTGATAATGAACCGAATTAATAATGATTCAGAGGGAGAGGGAGATGGGAGGGCAAGATCCACTTTCCCGAGTTGAAGCGCAAGTTCAAGTACATGAACCAGGATTTTGGAGGAAATCTTGATTCAAAATTATAGTTCATCTTTATCTTGATTCAAAATTGAAATTGAAGATGAAGTTTGCAGATAAAGATCATGTCCTGAGTCATGTGACCCCTTGATTCAAATTCATTTTATTCATCTACATGAACTTCATTTTCAAACTTTGTGTTTAATAATTTCCAGTAAATTATTTTATTATGACTTTATAGTTAATTAAACTAATAATAATATTTTTCAAAGAAAATTTTATTTTTATATGTAATAAAACTATTAATTTTATTTTTACGTAATTATATTAATAATTTATACTATATTAAAATATATCTCATGTCATTAATGAAAATAATTTATTTATTTATTATATCCACTACTAATATTACCATATTAAATTAGTGATTTACGAGTGATAATTAAAAAATTATTAAAGTAAGCATTTGATCGAGTACTTCTGACATTACAAAAGTATACATTTTGTTAAAGTTATTTATTTTTTATAATTAAATATTGTAAAAGTTAATTTTAACACATAATTATTACATTAATTTAGACTAAACCGCATTCACTTAATTTATTAATGAAATATCTTATTTAATTAATTATGATATTAAAAAATTATAATATTACATTAAATTATTTATTATAACATGTTGTAACATGCTTTCCAAAAGGCAAGGGTGGAGATGTAAGAATAGGGTGCCTCTGGGTCACACAACCTTCCACGGATCATTTCTTGCTTATTTAACAACACAGATCGAGCCATGGGCTAATATTTATGCCTTGAGGTCGAGCTTTCACGTGGGTTTGAAACCCATTTCATACTGTTCCGAACGTGGACAAGCAAATGCAAAATAATAACAGAGAGGTGAAGCAGAACTGATTAAATATTGTCTTCTAATATGGCCAGTCGCCAATGATGAAAATCCGTCCACGACTTCACTCATGCGACTTATCATCCCAATAGTATTGACTACCCCGCCCTTCCTTCACTCGTCTGTGGGCCGACCCAAAGAAAACTTTATTTCCTCGACGGGCCCTTTAGCCGCCACCCTATTTCTTCATCAAAACAATCACGTCAAGAATTCATATCTGGCGTCAACAACTCGCGGTCAAAGAAACATTCGAGTCCAAGACCGGTTTCCATTACAGGAACCACCTGAATTCGTTGTAACAGCTGTTGTAATAAATCAATACAAATAAATGCAAATGAGCACCATTGAATGTTTTTTCGCTCTAAACTTCACTCCTATTCGAAAGCTCAGGGGGATCACCCGTAACTGCGGCCAAAGAACCATTCCAATCCAAGACCGGTTCCCATTACCGGAACCACCCAGCGAAATACCAGATGGCCGAATTCTTTGTAAATACTGTTGTTATAAATCAGTACAAAGGAATGCAAATGCTCACCATTGAATTCGTGGTGAAACAGAAGTTCATTTAAAGTTCTCATCCTTCAAGAAACCCTCGAAAAACATTAAAAATCGTTTTTAGACAGAATGAATCCGACAGAGATCTCTCCTATATATATATATATATATATATTTCATACTCTTACCCTTCTACTGGTAATCCATGCTACTGGCTTTCCCTCCTTTCCCTTTTAGACCACTCACACCTTTTTGAGCAAGGCAAAGAGATTATCCCTACAAAATGCCAGTGATCGACATCACCAACCTCGTGGAGATGGGCGAGGGCGCTGAACATCAGCAGTGCTACGCCGCCTTGACTCTGTCGAGCGTAATTTGCGTTCCTTTCGCAATCAGAGCTGCTATTAAGCTAGGTGTGTTCGAGATAATAGCCGTGGCCGGCCCGGATGCCTACCTCGATTAGATAGGGTGAGAATGGAGTAGAGGGAAAGGGAAATGGGTGGGTCAGGGAAAAGTTAAACGAGTCGGGGTTATATTTTCAACTTCAGATTTTTGTGGTTCAGGTTCAGAGGTTGAGGTGTGAGAGTTGGGTTTTTAGAGGTCTTTGAGTTAGCATTTTTGGGTGAGAATAGGGTTATGGGAAAGAGAAATAGAGAGGGTCAGGGTTGGTTTTCTACCTCCCGTTTATTTTTTTCCCAGAGTTAGGTCAAGAGTCAGGTTTGGGATGAAGCTCATTTCATACTGCTCCGAACTTAGACAAGCAAATGCAAAATAATAAACAGTGTGGTGAAGCAGTAGTGATTAAATATTATCTTCTCGTATGGACTTTGTATTGCACTCGCGCTAGACCATATCAGTCTCGCCAGTCGCCAATGACGATTTCTGTGTGTCTATCTATGTGTTACTATTTACAACGAAGTCTTCTCTCGTGTGATAACAACTGTGCGATTTTCTGAACTTTAATCTAAATTTTTATAAAAAAGTCAAATATGTTGAATTAGTTTATCGTTTCCTTCAAGAACTTCATATAAAATATTTGTAATCTCACCTTCTAACTGCTGAAATTTTCATTCTAACTTTGCAGCCCAAGGGGGGGGGGGGGGGGGGGGGGGGGGGGGGGTGTGAAGAACCATTCGAGTCCAAGACCGGTTCCCATTCACCCATTCTAGAAACCCTCGAAAAAATTAAAATCGATTTTAGACAGAATGAATCCGGCAGAGGTCTCCTATATATATTTGGGAATTTTACCAAAATACCGATTAAAAATAACTTATTTATAATAATAACGAAGACCACAAAATATTTACAAAACTACCGAACTTTGACCAGTCCACTATATATGTGGACAGTCAAAGGTGACACGTAAGCTTTGACTGCTTACATGTCGCTCCATCATCGGAGTGATGCTGTAGATGAACACATAGGCTGCCATGTCATTAATTTTGACACGTCAGCTACCATATCATTACATGATAAAATTTAGAATAAATTTAAAAAAAATTAAAAAATCAAATACACTTTTTATTACCTTATATCTAAATTAAAACTTATTTAAAAAAATTTAAAAAAAATTAAAAAATTAACTCTTACTTATTTAACACCATTTAATAACAATTAAAATATTAATTAATTAAAAGAAGTATCGTTACACTTTTTATTTCTTCATATTTTAAAAAATAAAATAAAATAAGTAAATTAATTAGATTTAAAATATTTAAAAATTTAAAAAAATACAAAAACATTATTTTAGAGTTTAAAAATACAATTTATTTGTATATTTTTATCACCTTATTTACGAAATAATAATATTTAAAAATTTTAAATATTTATAAATAAAAAAAATCTAACTCTTACCCATTTATTATGAATTTAAAATATTTATAAATTTAAAAAATCTTACTCTTAAGTCTTACCCATATATTATCGATTTAAAATATTTAAAAATTTAAAAAAATATACAAAAAAACTATTTTAGAGTTTAAAAATATAATTTATTTGTATATTTTTATCACCTTATTTAGAAAATAATAATATTTAAAAATTTTAAATATTTATAAATAGAAAAAATCTAACTCTTACCCTTTTATTATGAATTTAAAATATTTATAAATTTAAAAAATCTTACTCTTAAGTCTTACCCATATATTATCGATTTAAAATATTTAAAAATTTAAAAAAATATACAAAAAAACTATTTTAGAGTTTAAAAATATAATTTATTTGTATATTTTTATCACCTTATTTAGAAAATAATAATATTTAAAAATTTTAAATATTTATAAATAGAAAAAATCTAACTCTTTCCCTTTTATTATGAATTTAAAATATTTATAAATTTAAAAAAACTTACTCTTAAGTCTTACCCATATATTATCGATTTAAAATATTTAAAAATTTAAAAAAGTTTACAAAAACTATTTTAGAGTTTAAAAATATAATTTATTTGTATATTTTTATCACCTTATTTACAAAATAATAATATTTAGAAATTTAAAATATTTATAAATAAAAATAATCTAACTCTTACCCATTTACTATGGATTTAAAATATTTATAAATAATTTTTTTAAGTCTTACCCATATATTATCTATTTAAAATATTTATAAATAGAAAAAAATTTACTCTTAAGTCTTAACCATATATTATCCATTTAAAATATTTATAAATTAAAAAATATATAAAAAAAGTTGTTTTAGTGTTTAAAAATATATTTTATTTGTATACTTTTTATTACCTTATTTATAAAATAATAAATTATTAAAAATATATATTATTTATTAAAAAATCTTACAAAATTTTACAATAATTTTAATTTAGCAAAATTTTTATTAACATAAAATCAGAAATTAAACAGTAAATCACAAAAAAATCAATACAGTAATTAAACACCTAAATTCAAATCAACATTATAATTAAATACAATAATTCGATTCAATTAACAAAAACCCTAAAAAATCACCCCCTGATTTTCGAGGGAATGGGCGGCGAGAGGAGGGGAACAGAGGGGAAGAACGTCGGCGGCGAGAGGATGAACAGAGGAGAGATAAAAGGCTGAGACGGGGAGGCGAGCGGCGGCAGGGGCGAGGCCGAGGCAGAGGCAGGGGCGAGGCAGAGGAAGAGCAGCGGTAGGAGGCGAGCGGCGGAAGGGGCGAGGCCGAGGCAGAGGCAGGGGCGAGGCAGAGGAAGAGCAACGGCAGGAGGCGAGCGGCGGCAGGGGCGAGGCCGAGGCAGAGCAGCGGCAGCAGGCGAGCGGCGGAAGCAGGGGCGAGGCCGAGCGGCGGCGGTAGCAGGGGAGGCGAGCGGCAGTAGGAGAGGCGAGCGGCAGGGGAGCGACGAGTGGAGCCGAGACGAGAGGAGAGGAGAAAATCGGGGAAGATATTAGAATTAACAACATAAGTGAGGGCTGACGTGGCGGGTGCTTACGTGGCCAGATGACAGGGAAAAAACAAAGTAATTTATATTGATGTGGTAAATTACGTGGCAGATGACGTGCCAAAATTAATGACGTGGCAGCCTATCTGTTCATCCACAGTTTCGCTCCGATGAGGAAGCGACACGTAAGCAGTCAAAGCTTACGTGTCACCTTTGACTGTCCACATATACAGTGGACCGGTCAAAGTTCGGTAGTTTTGTAAATATTTTGTGGTTTTCGTTATTATTATAAATAAGTTATTTTTAATCGGTATTTTGGTAAAATTCCCTATATATTTCATACTCTACCCTTCTACTGGTAATACATGCTACTGGCTTTCCCTCCTTTCCCTTTGAGACGACTCACAGCTTTTTGAGCAAGGGAAAGAGATTATCCCTACAAAATGCCAGTGATCGACATCACCAACCTCGTGGAGATGGGCGAGGGCGCCGAACATCAGCAGTGCTACGCCGCCTTGACTCTGTCGAGCTTAATTTGCGTTCCTTTCGCAATCAGAGCTGCTATTAAGCTACGTGTCTTCGAGATAATAGCCGCGGCCGGCCCGGATGCCTACCTTTCCCCGGCAGACATCGCTTCCCATATACCCAATAGCAATCCCGACACGGCAATATTACTCGAGCGGGTACTCCGGATGCTTGTCACCAACTCTATTCTCAGGACGTCTCACAGAACTGGAGACGGGGAAGGCCAGAAGCCTCAGATGATGTATGGCCTCGGAAAGTTGGGAGAATACCTGGTGCCCGGACCTCCGGGAACTTCCGTGGTGCCCACGTTTCTGGCGTCGGTGGACAAGGTGATGGTAGACAGCTTCTACCATTTGGAAGACGCCGTCCTGGATCCCACCTGCGAGCCGTTTGTTAAGGCACACGGCAAGAGCCTCTTCGAGTATTTGGGAGAGGATCTCCGTTTCAATAAGGTGTTTCATGAGTCTATGCGAAGCTGTTCCGTCATCGACACCAACGTCATCTTTGATAACTATAAAGGATTTGAAGATGCCAAAGAGATACTTGATGTGGGTGGGAGTACAGGGGCGGCCGTCGCAGAAATTGTAGGCAAGTACCCATACATCCGCGGCCGGAATTTCGATCTGCCTTATGTGATTGCTAATGCACTTCAAATCCCCGGTAACTTATTCATTTCTAATATATATCATTTATGGACCACTTTCTGCGGCCTCATCACTCCCTCAATAAATTGATTTCGTTTTTATGCGTTTCCGTTCAGGTGTGGAGCACGTAGCAGGAAACATGTTCGAGAGTGTTCCCTGCTCTGAGACCATCTTTATGAAGGTTTGATTTCTTAATTCTTAATTGCTTCGAATCTTGGGTTTTCGGTTTCATTCTCGAGACTTGGTGTTCGCTCCTAGTGAATGCATGGATGAGGATGATAGGCATGTCAGGTTTGGTGCGTTGCATGAACTGCTTAAGGAATCTTTGAAATTAGTCAAGTGGAACAAAACAAAAGAGCAGATTGCGTTGAAATGGTTTTTAATTTTTTTTTTTTCTTCTGTCAATCAGTAAGAGAAAACGGCTCATTCATACCTGCACCCTGAGAAGGGGAAACACCAAAGACACTAATAATCTATAATATTTTTGACTATGCAGACTATCCTCCACGACTGGGACGATGACCAATGCGTGGAGATACTAAAGAACTGCTGGAAGGCACTTCCGGATGGAGGCAAGGTCATCGACGTGGATTATGTTGTTAATACCAAGATAGAAAATGGTGCCAAGTCCCTGCATGTGCTGGCTGTAGATCTCCTGATGATGGCCTGTAGCCCTCACGGAAGGGAGAGAACCATTGAAGAGTTCCAGTACCTTGGAAAAGCGGCTGGATTTGCTCAAGTAAAAGGTTTTCCTGTCGCCAATGCTCTTCATGTTATAGAATTCCATAAACGACTTCAGCCGGAAAAATAAAAAGACTTTTCTTCTGGACTATCTTTCGGGGTGTATCCAGTGGCGTCTGGAGGGGTTGGTTTCTATAGTTCTTTTATGTAGTTACTGAAATAGTGTAATATTATTGACAATAAGAGAGTTTGATAGAAAAACAAGACGAATTTATAAATAATAAGGGGGGGTTAGTGCACTTTGTAAGTGCGGGGGAAAGTGAATTATTTTTTTGTGTTAGTGTGCGTAATAAAAAGTGCAATGAAAAGTACTTGTTTGTGTTAGTGTATATTATATAAAGTACTTGTTTGCATTAGTATGTGCAATAGAAAGTGTAGAAATATTATTTATTAATAAAATATATTGATATATTTGATTTTTAGAAAATTAAATTAATATTATTTAATTAATAAATATATATTAACTATAATAACTAAAAAAGGCTTACTTTTATACTATTAAAATTGTAATCAAGTTGTAATTTTGTAATATCTAAACATGAAATAGTTATATAAAAAGATATTGTATTATATAAAGTTAGTCTATTAGTAATATCAAAATAATATTAATTTATTAACTTACTATATAAAAGTAAAATATTTACACAAATACTTACTTTTATAATATTAAAAAATTTAATATAATTATTATATTAAAAGAGTTTAAATTCTCACTCTTAAACTATTCATTATCCAACGTAGAACAACGTAATAATAAAAATAAAAATAACACAAATATAAATCAATCATCTATTTAGTATAAAAAACTTATTCATACAAATTACAACCAAAAAAATATTTAATGCCATTAAAGCATAATAATCAATAATTTTGCCACGTTTGAATTGCTAATACATCTCGAAAATACGATGCTCTTGCACATTGTACTGCAGACTCCCTCTGAGTAGTTCTTTGAGTGTCCACATCATCTTCAAAATCATCACCACTATCATTGTCTTCATTTTCACTTGCATTGTTATCTTTATAATGTTCTCCTCCAGGATCATCACTTGAATCATGTTCTTCATCTTCCAATAAATCAATGTCAACCTCCATGCGTATATAATTATGCAATGTACAACAAGTATTCATAATTTTTACCTAGACAACAAAATCAAAAGGAGGAGCATCTTTTAATATCTTGAAATGATATTTTAAAGCCTCAATGTACGCTTGATAGTATTCTATAAAGATGAGTGTCTTCGATTAAATAATTCTCTTTCATCTTTGGAGTATTATCTCCAAATTCTTACAAGTGATAACGAGTTAATCGATAGAGAGCCAAAAACCTTGGAAGATTTGCATATCCAACATCTACCAAATAATAAGATATATATATATACACACACATATACTAGAGAGAGAAGTGATATTCACTTTCAGAAACACAAAGTTTTTCTCGTTTGGTTAATGTTGACTTCAATACACGATCTTGTTTGTTGATCAAACGAGATATGTGTTTTAATATGAGTACTAACGATGACACCAATACAATCCTAATAAAAAATCATTAATACAAACATATATTGGATATTAACTGAAAATTATTCATCAAACGATTTTATATTTGCCTTAAAGCAACGATAATAGATATCACTGTTCAAAATCTTTGAATGGGTATGTCTTTAAACTCGCTTGATGTAATCAAATTGTAGTTTGACAATAACATCTAACACCTTATTAAAATACATACAAATGGTCCAATTTGATCTTTTAAACATCTCTGAGGTAACACTGTATGATTGTTGCTAACCAACACAAAAATATGCAAGTTGTTCTTCCATATATATTGTCATTGTATCAAGTAAGAGTCATCTATTTTTCAAGATTCCAACCAACTTTAGAAAAATAGTTTCATTCATCTTATACACTTTTTCAAAATTTAATAGGCGATCTTTCTAATGCTTTCTTTAAATATCATGGACCACCCATGTAAAAAAGAACGTTGTACTCGCCTATTATGATCATTTAAGTATAAACAGACAAGGGAAAGTACAACTGTGTAAGCTACAATACAAATACATAGTTTTCCCTATCTGGTAGATTATCCATAGGTACCTGCTACACTAGACGTTCAATAATAAAAACATGGTTCAAACACATTCAATTATCTATGTCTGAACGTGCTAACACAACATGTACCATTAAAGAAATCTCAACTTCTACGTCTTGAACACAAATATTAAATCATATCAAGAAATAATTTTAACTATTTTGTCATACAAAAAACACACCCCACATTCACGTCAACGCTTAACCACTCCACATATTAACCACATACACATTCACGTCAACACTTTACAACTCCGCATGTTAACCACATACTCATTTATTGTTTACCACAAATACTCATAAATCAACGTCATTCATACAAATCGTTTCTCGTAAATATAGGTTAAAATTGTCAACATCTATGTGTAAATTTTATTACATTGCATTGAAGTTACACATTAGCCAGTCATACTGATTTTCTTGTGTCATCTTGACAAACATATCCTTCTTATATTTGGTGTCAATAAACTTTGGGGCACAAAATATGGCTTCTCTGGGCAAGTTAGGTATTGCCTCGACAACTTTAAACCATGGAAGTTATGCATCGGCATGTATGAGACTAAAGATCCTCGAAAGGGTTGATAATATATTGTTAATAACATAAATGACCATGTTAGCATTGTCCGTAAATGGTTCGGATCTCTTCCTATGACGAGTAACATAAATTTTATCCCCAGTATTTATTGGTGCTTTGCTTCGTGGAGGAGCCTCACTTGGAGACTCTATACCGTTAGGTATTGGGATCTCCCTAATTACATAATCTTCATCTATGTCCTCAATCATTGACCCTTGTGCAGTTTTAGGAAGATTTTCTTCTGACTCAACGCTTGTTTGACTTGTTGTCCTCATGGCAATAGAATTTCCAAAAATTACATCCAATTTTTCATATAGTAGACAACCTTCCCACCTATACTTATCGGCTTCTTTGTGCTCCTACATGAAAAGTTATCGCTTAAAAAACTTAAAATCCTGATTAATAATGCAAGAAACATAATATTCTTTGTTACATTTACAAACCTTTATGTAATCTTGCCGCACTATCTTACTTGCGATGACTTTCTGCGTTGTTGGATCCCACCCAAAGCTACTAGTGTTGAGGCACGTTGTCACGATTTGATACGTTTTTTCAATTGTTCATTCGTCTTTGGGTTCATTGTGTCCATATTAAACATATTCACACAGTGGTTGAAAACTTTATGTTTTACCTTTCCTCCTTCTAGCCATCTAAAACTCATAAATAGTAGACAATGAATCAAGAATAATTTGTTTTTGAGAAAAAAGGAAAGGAGAAGGGAGGGAGAGAAGAAAAAAAGGGAGGGGGAATTGTCAGAGTGGTTCCGTTCACTCTTGTAGGCGGTAGCTTTCCGCACCTAACATATCGGTTTGTTGGGTTGTATTGGCTAGCCGTTATCATGATATCAGAGCTGGGCACGCCATGTCCCGCGTTCGAATCCCGTGAGAAGCGGTCAAGAATGGGTGGGGGTGGGTGTCAGAGTGGTTCCGTCCACTCTTGTAGGCGGTAGCTTTCCGCACCTAACAAATCGGTCTATTGGGTAGTATTGGCTAGGTGGTAGTTTTCCGTCCCTAATTCACAATTAAACATTTCAACCATGAACTTTTATAAGAAACTGGTTCTACATAAAAAAAAGTAAAACTTTAATTCACAATTTGTTTGAAATCACACAACTGATGGGAGGATCTGTATAGGAGTCTAGAATGAACTGTATGTAATAAAAAGATAGTAATAAAAAAATTGCCTCTTTATGCTATTGTTGCAAAAATGTATGTCAGAATAAAAACAGGCATTACCGGTATTCAAGAAAGTAAGGAAACAAAAACACCGAAAAAAAAACAAGAGGTGACAACCATAGAATAATTAAATATATTAAATATAATAATTAAACAAATTTGGGCACCAACTGCAAATTGATCAAAACACTACAACCTAGAGATGGTGACACCCATAAACAAAAATCAGCATGCAAGGAAAATTTCACTTTCACATATGTACAGTTGTATGTGAAACACATTATCTCATGGAACTAAAAAACAGGCATAGTCCCATAGCAGTCTTCAATCTTAGCTTGATCAGTGCCGAGGTAACTTGCAGGATGATAGAGACCTATATCCATACCATAGCCTGCCATAGAGATAGCTTTGGACTTTTTTCTCTCTAAGGAGGCCACCCATTACGATATCAGTGTCAAGGTTGGCATCTAAAAGCCGCCTCAAAGATCCCAAACAATAGTATATTGTGTCACCATAGTTTACAAAGCAAAAGGGTGTTTAAAACAAACACTCAGTTTGATGCCTTCTTTACAGAGACAAAAAACACCTTCAAATTTTGAGAATGACAAAGGAGTAAGCAACAATGATAATATGTGTCAAATGGTTGTTTTGGACCACATAATACAAACAGAAAGTCCAAACCGATTCCTGAAGTATTGGCTGTTTTGGTGAATAGGTTGTGGATAGGCAGGTTGAGAGCATACCAAAGTCTGCAATGGAACCGAGATATAAATTATGTGCTGTAAATATGGAAGCACTTCAAAAAGTCAGTGCTGCTCTTCTTCTCTGCTTGAGTTCTTCTTAGTTCACCTTCTATATTCGAACGGAAGTCACGAAACCTAGAAATGAGCTCATTGAGTATGAGAAGAACAAAGATGGTAAAAATTTCAGAGAAACGAAGGGATCGAAGAGACGCCCCTGTTACTGTGATTTTGAAGGATAAACCGATTAGGAATGGAATACTTATGGAATCGGAGAAGTAGATTTGCAGCGGAAGGAAATAAGCATGAAAACAAAAAGATAAAACTATAAGGGAAAGAAATTCGGAACCAAGAAGAACGATTTCAGCCTCATACCTTCGATTCCTAGGAAGAAGGGTTTACCCTGATATCTGTCGAATCGTGCGAGAAAAAAACACGTAGTGCTGATCACGGAAGGAAGGTTGTCTGTGGCAAGATTCCATCTGGGGACTGATAGAGAAAGAGAGGATCAGCGAGAGAAAGAGACGGGGAGAGGTTCCAACGGAAGGGGTAGTCGCAGTCCCTCTTTAACTAACGGTTTTTTGTCCTGACCTTGAATTTCAATGTTAGTGTCCCAACGAGAAAAATATAATCATTAAACCCCAAATTAGGTAAAGTATGTATTATTACTAATGGGTTGTCATTACGAGCGATCGCCTCTAATTAAAGTGTTGAATGATGAGAAGGCAGCGGTGGTTCTGTTACCTATAGCAAGGGTAGAAGGGTGCGCAAGGGAGATCGTGAAGGCTGCATGCGAGGGGAGAAGATACTTGACATGGCTATCCTGGTACCAGTTTTTCTATGTCATCACTATTATCGTTCCGTGGGAGATGGTGGATCTGTTTAATCGTGCGAGTTATTTCCAGAAACTGAGTTGGTGATAGAGGAGGTTGAATGTCAATCAGAAGATAGAATGCCCACAAAATACATATGCAGAAACAACTTTTATCTTCTTACTTTGGGACTATCCAGCTTGTTCAAAAGAGGAATCAATGTCACAGGCAACAACAAGCGTTACAGAAAAGGAAAAACGTACAAAAAACCCTGAAATTTGGCTAGTGGCCTCTCTTCCTATCATCATCATCTTCGTCATCAGTGTCTCCACTCACGGAAACGTGGATTCTTCTCCTGTGTTGCCAAATAAAACATAAAGCCGGGATATAAACTTCCATTTGTTTTTAATGACAAAGGTTAAACATTCTCGAGAAATAAGGTTCACTGCTCTTACAGGAAGAGTTTCTTGATCAGAAGTTCTCCTCGATTCGTGATCTGAGTTTTTCCTTGACACCTCAGATAGTTCATCCTCCCCGTAACGTTTGCACTGATAATCTGTTTGCATATTCAAGATTTGTATCATGCATATCATCCAACTTTATAATTGATTTATTTAAGTCTATTAAAAACTCACAAGGCAGCTACAATCCGTGAATGTACAATGATGAAGGAAATTTCCATTTTAGAATACTTGCCTCTACAATATTATACAAAAAGTGAGCTTAGCTCTAACATAAGTTGCATATGCTACAAGTCTTTGAAATATGGAGATTTCCTGGAAGATCTGGCAGTTCCGGAAAGTTACACAGTGATAAGATACTTTGAAGATTTCCTTTTCTCAATAGCAAAATAAGAAACCTAGAATGTGCTTGCCAAGATATTTCTTGAGTCACGAACCGGCATCGAGCCGAGCCTAACCTGAACTTGCCTATGTTCGAGCCGAACTTGATTTAAATATTTTGAACTCGAGTTTGAGCCCAACCCAGCCTCGAGCCTAAAATTCTTATCGAGCTCGAGCCTAATAATTTTAACCGAGATCGAGCCGAGCTCGAGCTTCAACATTCATTTAAAACTTTTCAAAAAATAAATGTCTTGAGTTCGAGCTCCAACATACATTTAAAATTTTTCACAAAATACATGTTAAATAAATTATATATAAAATTATGTATACAATTTACATAAAATTGGGCATGACCTCTACATAAAATTGGGCATAACCTCTACTTAAAAATTGGGCGTAAGGGTGACATCGAATTGAGCTAACCCCGAACCTTCCTATGTTTGAGCCGAACTTGATTTAAATATTTCAAACTCGATCTCGAGCCTAAAATTGTAATAGAGCTCGAGCCTAATAATTTTAACCGAGTTCAAGTTGTACCTTCGTTAAGAGCGGGAAAATGAAATGATATGACTTCAAAGTGAAATGAGTTACTTGTGCTTTGCCACGTAGATTAATAGGGTTGGGCCCACTTGAAAACCACCTGGAACAGAACTTACCCGCATCTCGTCGGGGTGAGTGGAGTCAGTGAGCTACAAAAAACGAATGAAGTGACTCACACTATTTGTATGATCCAAAGAGCGATGATGGCGTCTTACATGATCTTTTCCTTCTCTGGCAAGAAAACGAATCGACGTTCATCGTTACGGAAGCCGCTTCACTCCATACCGAGCGGTTACGGGCTCTGCTTAAAAGGCAACCGGTTGGAGGTTCTAGTGCCTTGCTTGTGACTCGTGAATCTTGATCTCGAATTTTGGCAGTTTGGCTGCTGGAGAGGCTATGTGAGAGGGAAGAGTTAGATCTGGAGATTGGAGAAATGTTGTTGCGGATATTCGTAACGACCTTGCTGCTTTTACCCGGCATCGGAGTGGTGTTTTTTGTGTACTTGTGTTCGTTGTGGTACACAGTGAGCAGGGCGGCGTCACCGCCGTTGCCACCGACGGAGCTGGTGCAGCTGCAACTGCCGGTGGTTGAGGGGACAAGAATGGAGGAGGTTGAATGCGCGGTCTGCCCGGACGAAGACGAGGAACGAGTCGGCTCGCGAGCTTTCGAGTGGAACCTTGATTCGGTTGAGCTTTGCTCGTTAATTTAAACGAGCCGATCCCGGATCTCGAACTCGGCTCAAGATCCAGGTATACCAAATCAAACCGTGCTAAAATCGACCCGAGCTTGAGCCGCTCGTGAGCATGCTCGGTTTGAAGCCACCCCTAGTCATGACTAGCTCTAAACCCACATGAGTTCCCATACTTCATGTATCATTTAATATCATAAATCCAAGTGGCCATCTTGTAAAGCATGCCCCCATCAACCAACAAGAAATTTTTGTCATTCAATCGAGGAAGATTGTATTATTGACATAGACATAAGAGATGTAATTTCTAGTCTATCTACCGGAAAGTTAAGAAATCATCATATAATAATCGAGAAATTGCAATAGAAAAGAAAAAAGAAAGGAGGTTTGTGATGATTTTTAAATCTTTTCTGCTAGGTAATCCATCTTCCTTATGCATGAAGATAATCAATTCGGTCGTTTCGGTCGGACTCCTTTATGGGTTTCAGATCAATTTTTCTATAAAGCCCTCTTATCTCTTCCTTCTGAAAATGAAGTTTATTGAAGAAGGAACCGAGAAGAAGGTATCAGCAATAACTGGTTTTATTATAGGGCAACTTATGATGTTCATATCAATCTATTATACACCCCTTCATCTAGCTTTGGGTAGATCTCATATAATAACCGTCCTAGTTGTACCGTACCTTTTGTTTCATTTCTTCTGTAAGAATCACGAACACTTTTTCGATTATAGATTCACGACCAGAAATTCAATGCGCAATCTCTGGATTCAATGGTTATTCTTGAATAACCTCATTTTTCAATTATTTAACCATTTTATTTTACCAAGTTCAACTTTAGCCAGATTAGTTAACATTTATTTGTTTCGATGTAATAGCAAGATGTTATTTTTAACAAGTAGTTTTGTTGGTTGGTTAATTGGTCACATTTTATTCATGAAATGGATTGGATTGCTATTATTATGGATACGGCAAAAAAGTGTTATTAGATCCAATAAGTACATTAGATCTAATAAGTATCTTGTGTCAGAATTAACAAATTCTATGGCCCGAACCTTTAGTATTCTCTTACTTATTACCTCCGTCTACTATTTAGGCAAAATGCCCTCGCCTATTGTCACTAAAAAACTGAAAGAACCCTTACCATTAGAAAGGGAGGAAGGGGAGGAAGGTAAGGAAGAAAGAGATATAGAAATGGAACCAACTTCCGAAGAGAAGGGAACAAGAGGGATCCGCCCAAGAAGACTTCCCCCCTTATTCGGGAGAAAAGGAGGATTCAGACAAACTAGATGAAACGAAAGGGATCCAATTGAATGAAAAAGAAATACTTAAAGATGAGGAAGATCAAGACCTCCTTTGGTTTGAAAAACCTCTTGTAACTCTCCTTTTCGACTATAAACGATGGAATCGTCCATTACGATATATAAAAAACGATCGATTTGAAAATGCTGTAAGAAATGAAATGTCGCAATATTTTTTTCACACATGTGCAGGTGATAGAAAACAAATAATTTCTTTTACATATCCACCTAGCTTATCCACTTTTGGCAAAATAATAAAAAGAAAGATGTCTTTATGCACGACAGAAAAAGGTTCCCCGGATGATCTGTATCATAATTGGACTTATACCAATGACCAAAAAAGATACAACTTAAGCAATGAGTTCATAAATCGAATAGAAGCTCTAGACAAAGGGGCCTCCCCTATGGATGTACTCGAAAAAACGAAGTACAATGGATGTAATTTCTTAACAACGAAGTTCTGCCATCCTTCACTCTTCTACATGCCAAACTGCAAGCGGTGTTGCCAATATCCCAGGTGAAACTTGAGCCCAAAACCTCACACTAGAAAGCCATTGTGCCAAAGGCCCAATCCACAATTTTTTTGTCAATATCCAGCTCTAGAGCATGGATATGTATAATAACCGAATCTCCCCACCACATGGAAAAAAATTTTATAGCACTTCAAAAATTTTAAACAACATTCTAAAATATTTCAAAATTAATCAAACTATTTTCACTACTGTAGATGCACTAAACAATGCAAAAACACACACATTATGTCCAAATTCACCGAACACCCCTGGTAAAGCCCCATATGACTTCACAGTCACTACGAACTGTACCTTATGAGTGATGGATACGAGGCATGGTAAGGGAAATAGGGTGGACGGAGAGATTAGTTTTCTATCCTTGAGTTTTTTCTGAGGTCGATATTAGAGAGAAGAATGGGTGCCGTGATTTGCACTTCAGTTGGACACTGCTCCAGAGTATGTGAAGAGAATGGCATTCGTGCTAATGAGCTGATAAAGGTGGGTGAAGGATGAATGTCCCCTGTGTAGGAAAAAATCCCCGAGTCATCCAATGTGAAGTGGTCATCTTTGAGCTGACCATGAACCTTTACCGCTGAGGCGGTAACGTGCCGCTGCACACGACAAATGTTTTTTTATTTTTTCTTTTTTCGAGGCATCGAGGCAGCTCTTTTTGTTGAAAATGCACGTGGGTTTGAACCTCATTTCATAGCGCTCCGAACGTGGGCAAAGAAATAAACAGTTCTGATTATATTTTCTAATATCCACTTGTGTATTACACTCGTGTAAGACACCATAGCAGTCTCGCGCCCACGACTTGACTAACGCGATCTGATATGTGATCCACTCATCTCACCAACCCCCCATCATCACAGTATTACTTACTAGCTCTTAACGCACCGATCGCCCGTTGACCCACGTAGTCTTATTTACTAGCCATACTACATCGATCGCCCGTTAGACCATCCCTTTGCACCAGATCCTTTCTAGAATCTAATCACTATGTCCATCAGCCCATTGAGAAACCCTCGAAAAAAAATTAAGACAGAATGAATCCGGCGCAGGTCCTCCTATATATTTCATTCTCTTACCCTTCAAGTGGTCATGACTCATACATGCGACTGGCTTTTTCTCCTTCCCTTTGAGACGGACACCCTGCTTGTTGTGTAAGGTAAAGAGATCATCCCTACAAAATGTCAGTCATCGACATCAGCAACCTCGTGGAGATGGGCGAGGGCGATGAACATCAGGAGCGCTACGCCGCCTTGACACTGTCGAGCTTAATTTGTGTTCCTTTCGCAATCAGAGCTGCCATTAAGCTAGGTGTGTTCGAGATAATCGCCGCGGCCGGCCCGGATGCCTACCTCTCCCCGGCAGACATCGCTTCCAAAATACCCAATAGCAGTCCCAGCACGGCTAAATTACTCGAGCGGGTACTCCGGATGCTTGTCGCCAACTCTATTCTCAGGACGTCTCACAGAGCTGGAGACGGGGAAGGCCAGAAGCCTCAGATGTTGTATGGTCTAGGAAAGTTGGGAGAATACCTGGTGCCCGGACCTCCGGGAACTTCCACGGCGCTCACGCATCTGCTGTCGGTGGACAAGGTGATGGTAGACTGCTTCTACCATTTGGAAGATGCCGTTCTGGATCCCACCTGCGAGCCGTTTGTTAAGGCACACGGCTTGAGCCTCTTCGAGTATTTGGGAAAGGATCCCAGGTACAAGAAGGTGTTCCATGAGGCTATGAGAGGAGGTTCCATCATGGCCGCCAACGTTATCTTTGATAAATATAAAGGATTCGAAGATGTCAAAGAGATTGTTGATGTGGGTGGGAGTTCAGGGGCGGCTGTTGCAGAAATTGTTGCTAAGTATCCACACATCCGTGGCCGGAACTTCGATCTGCCATATGTGATTGCTAATGCGCCTCAATTCCCAGGTAACTTGTTCATCTCTTGTTCATCAATTTCTGGATCACTTTCCCTGTCTCATCACTCACAGGCTAGTTTTTGTGTCATGGGTTTTTGTTCAGGTGTGGAACATGTCGCAGGAAATATGTTTGAGAATATACCTACTTCGGAAACCATCGTTATGAAGGTTTAGTTTCCACCCATCTCTTTTCTTCGTCAATAGACTGAAACATCTTATAAATGATATCGAGTTTTGAGGTTCTTATCAAATCTCAACGCGTTGATTATAACGGGTTTGTCAGATTTGGCACTGTACCAGACTCCCTGGGCTTATGATTTGCCGATTTGTTGCCGTTAAATCCAGCTGCTTTCGAAGCATAAAGCTTCATTTTGAATGAAAAGCAACTAATTCGGGCTACCTCAGCCAGAGTAATTGATTTTGGCCTGTGATAGCTGCGAGCTCATGTCTCTAAGAGCTCTGAGGTGTGGGAGGGGAAAGAAATCTTTTGAAATCATTGATTTGAAGAAACCAAAAAAGCACATTGCATCAATCCGCTTTCTAATTATTTTTCTTTTTATGCATCCATGAACAGAAAACAACTCATTTTTACCAACGCCATGAAAAGGGTAACAACCAATAGTCATTCTTTCATAATCTGTGACTATGACATTGCAGTCTATCCTTCACGATTGGGACGATGATCAATGCGTGGAGATACTGAAGAACTGCTGGAAGGCCCTTCCGGATGGAGGCAGAGTGATTAATGTGGATCTTATTGTTCCAACTAACATAGGTAATGATTTGGTATCCCTGCGTGTGTTGGGTCTAGATCTCACCATGATGGCCTGTTGCCCTCGCGGAATGGAGAGAACCATCGAAGAGTTCCAGCACCTCGGAAAAGCAGCCGGATTTGCTGAACTGAAAGATTTTCCAGTCGCAAATGGTCTTCATGTTGTAGAATTTCACAAAAGGTTGTAGCAGCTCCAAAAGCAAAAAAAAGAACGACATCAGTAGGGAGGGGTTTGGTTTCTATGGCTTGTGTAATAATTGCCTGTACTATGTATGTCGTTTGGTTCTTTCTCAAGTCTGATAAGCGAATTCAAGAATCAGTAATAGGCCTCGGGTTTCATCTAAAAGTTCAAATGTCCTGAGAAGTGATAATGGGAAAATCCCTGTGAATTCATGAACACTTTTTGGATTTTATTGTAACGTTTTCTTTCCTTTGCCTTGAAACTTTCAGCGAAATCCTATCAAATGGATGAAAGGATCTTAATATTGGAACTTGTGCTTCAGGATAAGATGAGTAGATCACAGTAAGAAAAGGCCATGCTTAAGAGTCCATGCGTGGAATGGGATAAAGGGTGGATGAGTTCTGAGACTGCGCAGTACAAGGATAAGTTCTGACCAGATATCCAAGCGCGTAATTTAGTCAAAATCCAGACTTTCAATTCTTGTCGTCAAATTAGACCGGAGGGAACTACTGGTGATTCCACGAACACTAATCCTTCAGTCAACTTATCTCGTATTCATTAATGGGTGTCCTTTTGGGGGTTATTTCATCTTCGTGTAATCAAATCTCTAAGGGCCTGTTTTGAACCTACAGAAAAGAAAAGGAGAGAAAAATGTATTTTCTGTTGTTTGGCAACCCAAACTTACATAAAGTAAGTTTGGAAATACAGACTTGACTTCAAATTGATGCAAAACCAATTCATTTGCTCAACAAATAGCAAGAACAATTCTATCTACTGATAATGCTACAACTAGTGAATTAGTTTTATAAAAATCAATACTTGCCTCTTGCACATACCCTTTAGTGACAAGCCTAGCATTGTGCTTTTGTATGCTCTCATGGTATTTGGTATTAAAGATCTACTTCAAACTTACTTTCTTCCCATTTGGTGCATACACTGATTCTTTGGTTTTATTCTTTCATTGAGTGTTGCCATTCTTCTTTTTTATTTGCTTCTTCAATGCATGTAGGTTTTGAAATCAAAAGAGCATAATCGCATGAAGTATAAGTTTCTGTAAGAGCTCTTAACTTTCTAGGTGGACTATCCAAATGTTTTGAACTAGATTACAAAGAGCCACAACTTGAGGCTGACATTACGAAAGAGGAATTGGATTTCTTCACCATATCTTCAAGTTTTAAGGACACTTGTTCTTTCGTAGTCAATTCAATTACCCATTTTCATCAAAGTAACAACCTTACTCATTATCGGCTTCTTGGAGATAGGATTATACAACTGAGAACCTTAGATTTATTTATTATAACTAACCAAAGTGCATTTCATACTCTTTTTCATCATGCTTTGGACAATTTTCAACACTCACATGCGAAATAACCAAAAAATTTATAATGACTTTTGGTATTCTACCACACAACTTTGTATGGTGTTTTATTTTGAACTGCTTGTAAAAGATCCATCTAAAAGAAAAGTTGAAGTTGCGATCGCTTCTACCCATCAAAAATTGGAAGTTGTTTGGTCTTTAATATACTCCTTGCGATCGCTTCTACTACCTTTTGATGAGGGATATAGCTATTAATTGCTTGTAAAACCTGTTAATAGGATAAAAGGATTTAAATTCATGATAAGTAAATTCTCCTCCTTTATCAATGCATGCCGTTTTCTTTCTCAATAGATGTTTTGAAATTTAGAAAAGTGGAGAAAATTTTAGACTTGTGCTTCAAAATTCACCCCAAGTCTTTCTACAAAAATCATCAACAAATAGTAGAAAACACTTATTATTAGCACGAAGATCTGCATGAACCAACTCAAGAGGTACTCTAGTTTTCAATGATTTTTTCACTAGAAAACAATATCAAAGTTGCTTCATATATATAAAAAATTATAGGGCCTTAATCCATGTAGTTTCTTGGTTGACCGAGTAGAGAAGAAAAGAAGAGAAGTAGAAGAGAAGCAAGAGAAATAAGAAGAAAGCTAGTGTAAGAGGGGACGAGTCTTGAAAGTGAATGAGAGGAAAGAAGCTCCCTCAAGGATGAGGATGAGCTCCTCCTATCCCTTATATTTATTGGCTTAAAAATATTAACAAAAATGTCTTTGCTCTACTTAGGCTACATAAAGTTAGAAATAATAAGATTACATATAACTCTTCTTATACCTTAATACTCCCCCTCAAGCTAGGGTATAAACATCAAATATACTTGGCTTGGAAATTGAATTTTATAGATGACCAATTGCAATTGTTTAAGTAAGCATGTTTGCCAATTGATTCTTAAAAAGGATGTAATGCATGCTGATGATCCCTACTTGCAATTTCTCTTAGACAAAATGACTTGACATCTGTATATGTTGGGTTTTTATATAAAAGATTGGATTAGTTGTTATAGTTGTCATGTCATCACAATTAAGTTACATAGGAGTGGTCATGGGAAAGATAAGTTTCATTAAGAATTATTTTAGTCATAGCATTTTACTCGCTGCTTGGATCATAATCAAATATTTTGCCTTTGCACTTGATTTTTCTACCACACTCTATTTCTTGTTCTACTAAGTCACTAGATTGCAACCCACCATGGTACTATGTCCTGAAGTAGATTTCCTATTACTTAAAGATTTTGGCCATTATGTATATACAAATCTTTCAATATTGTCATGTTCAAGGGACTCATATAATCGTCATTGATTTGAGTTCTTCTTGAGACACAAAAGAATTATCTCCAAAGATTGCCAATATGTGAGTTGAGATTGATGAATAAATTGACTTACAATGCTACTAACAAAGGGAGTATCGGGTAATAGTCATTAACTTGGGTTCTTCTTGAGATACCATAGAACTATCTCCAATGGTTGCCAATATGTGAGTTGAAATTGATGCATAAACTGATTTATGACACTAACAACAAAAGAAGTATCATGCCTTATCACAATGAGATAAATTATTTGTATCAACCAACCACTGATTTTTTTTTACATTTATATCATTATCAGATTCAGCACACAACTTCACATTTTGATCCATTGGAGTACTGTGTCTTCACCCAATCATACTTGTTTCGTGTAGTAAATCCAAAACATACTTGTTTTGGTATAGAGCAATCCTATGTTAAGATTTTAACACCTCAATCCCTAGGATGTATTTTAAGTAAGCCCAAGTTTTTTCCCTAAAACACCTTGCGCAATCCCTCTACTTGTTGCATATCATTCTTGTCATTAGTCGTCGCTAATATTATCAATATAAACAACCATTCGAATGATAAGAACCCCACTTGTGGAGGGTCCTTATCTTTTCTTAAAAGTGCAAGGAGGAGTTGAAAGAGAGAAGTTAAGAGGGTTGGAATAGGAGAGGATGGAAGAAGATAGGAGTAAAGTAGAAGCTGAGAAGGAGATAGAGAGAGTGCCAGATGAAAAAGAGAGAAGAAGAGTGGGGAAAATAGAGAAGAGGTGCTAGGTCACAAATTGAGAAGGGAAACAAAGACAAGAGAGATTTAAAAAAAAGGTTTGACTGATTTTTCCTTCTGCTAGCACCTATTTATTATTTTTCCAAAACATTCTTTGGAAAACTTCTAAGAGATTGAGAGATTACATTTGTTGAATATTTGGAAAAGAGAAACAATTCATTGACTTGATTTACCTGAGTACAATAAGCTTTTATTTATAATAAAGAAAACACGTAGAATCGGATTATAGTCAAACTATCCTTGTTCCAATTATACCTCACAAAAAGATAAAGTCATAACATATTTAAACAATTAAATATAAATAGAAGACTAATATAAATAAAACACTTGTAAATAAAGACTTTTCTGTGAGACCTCCTCTTGTGAGACTCTTGTAAGATTCCACCACATTAATTCAGACTCTATAAGACTTCTTGTTATGAGAGTCATGTAAAACTTTTATTCATGTTCTTCAACAACATTAATCTAGGAAAGTTTTTAGGAATTTAAAAGTTACATCAATCATAGGGAATTCTTTCTATTCTAGCAAGATTCCATCTTTTTCAAAAATGGCAAGTTTGACTCTTTTGACCAGTTCATTTTTACCTTTATGCCATTGAGCTTCTCTTTTCTACGATGTGGCGCCAATTTCTAATTTTTTGGGTGGTGCCACTTTTTATTTTTCTTTTTTCTGCATTTCTTTGCTTCTTGTCTTCTTCCTTAGGGTGAACTTTTGGGTCTCGGTCAGAGAACTACACCACTAGCAATATGTTTAACAAATATTGAGTGATCGACCTCAGTTCTTTTGAAGCCAAAACTAAGGGTAACCTTGCTAAAAATAAATAAACCATGCTTGTGGAGATTAATTCTGCCCATAGATAAATTTCTTAAGTCAACATACCCTCTCCCCCTCAAGCACAAATCTAGGTGGTTGATAGACTTGTTTATGAAGATCGTCATCAAGGAAAAATTTTACATTTAATAGATATACGAACTCCTACTGAATTCAATTTAGCTACCAGAGATAAGGTAGTTTTGTTCGATTAAGTCTATCCTTTGGTAACCAACCTGACTTTGAGGTGAGCAACACTATCATTTGGATTGTGTTTGACAAAGAAACATCTTATGCATTCTAGTAGTTTTTTTCCACTTGCAAAGGTTTCAAGTCTAGCTTTTATGGTCATGAATAGCTACATCTACTCTTCCATGCCAACTCTCCACAAGGGATCCTTAAGTGCTTCAACTATTCAATTAGTTATTAAATTAATAATATAATTAATTATTACATTAAATTTGTTATTTAACAAATAATAATTAATTGTGTAATTAGATATTAACTAATTAAATGATTCTTCCATTAATTGGCTAATTTATAGTTTAATTAGTTATTTTTACATTTATGAAAAGACACAATAAGGTTGAACAAGAAGTCAAGTTTGATAATTTACTTGGAACTTAACCCAATTATTAATTTTATCACTACAATGAAATCAAGGTCAAGTTAATTAGTTAAATTAAACAAATGAATAGATGTAATTTGTGGGTTTATTTTTGTGTTTGTCCATTTACAGCACTTTGCATTCGTAAGCAAGTGATCTTTGAGTAACAATCAATATTAAGCAAACACTAAGGTAATTGAACTTCAAATTTTAATTAAAATTTGAAAATTATAACATTATCTTTTCTCAATAGTGTTAAAAACATTAAGATCAATATTAATAAAAGAATGAATATAGTAAATAAATAAATAAATATAATATAATATTTTATTAATAACATAATATAGATTTGTATGTAGTATAAATAAATAATATATTTTCACAAAATTAAAAATCATTAGTTTATTTAATTATAAAAAAAATATAATTAAACAAAAATGTTTGATAATGAATCGAATTAATAATGATTGAGAGGGAGTGGGAGATGGGAGAGCAAGATCCACTTTCTCGAGTCAAGGTGCAAGTTCAAGCATATGAACCAGACATTTGGAGGGAATCTTGATTCACCTACTTTACTCATGGGTGAATTCAAGTGGATGAACCCGTTTATGAACTTTACTTTTGGCGCTTGGTGCATACACTAATACATCTGGGTTAAGTGATAGTATAATCTAATTCACTTTCACTTAAAGGAGAGGTGCACTAATAGGACCTAAGTTTACGGGTCAAAGTTCAAGGTTCATTATTTGGGTCAGCCTTTCGAAAACCATACCTCGATTAGATAGGGTGAGAATGGAGTAGAGGGAAAGGGAAATGGGTGGGTCAGGGAAAAGTTAAAACGAATCGGGGTTATCTTTTCAATTTTAGATTTTTGTGGTTCAGGTTCAAAGATTGAGGTGTGAGAGTTGGGTTTTTTAAAATTTGACCCCAACTTAAGAGGCAAGAATGAGGTCAAAAGAAGGGAAATGAAGCATGGTCAAGGTTAGTGTTTTTTTTTTTTTTCCGGGTTTTTTAGAGGTCCTTGAATTAGCATTTTTGGGTGAGAATAGGGTCAAGGGAAAGAGAATAGAGAAGGTCAGGGTTGGTTTCCTACCTCCGGTTTTTTTTTTTTTTTTTTCTAAGAGTTAGGTCCAGAGTTAAGGGAAAGGGAAATAGGGTGGAAGGAAAGATTAGTTTTCTATCCTTAAGGTTGATATTAGAGAGAAGAATGGGTGTGTACCTGTGGGTCCCGTAAGTGTGCCTTTGGTTGATGGCACCATGGGTGCGGTGGTTTGCACTTTAGTTGGACTCTGATCCAGAGTAGGTGAGGATAATGGCATTCGTGCTAATGTGCTGACAAAGGTGAGTGAAGGTGAGCTGACCATGAACCTTTGGAAGGTTCTTGGTGAACATGAACCTTTACCGGTGAGGCGGTAACGACCTGTTGCAATTGACAAATATTTTTTTATTTTTTATTTTTTCGAGGTTGTTGAAAAATGTACGTGGGCAAAGAAATAAACAGTACTGATTAAATATTTTCTAATATCCACTTGTGTGTTGCACTCGTGTAAGACACCATAGCAGTCTCGTGCCAACGACTTGCCAACGCGATCTGATCTGTGATGAGTGCATCACATTATTATTTATTTAGCTCTTAACGCACCGATCGCCCTCCCCAGCCCCATCCCTTGGCACCAAGACCCGTTCTAGTCTCCTTCAGCCAATTAAGAAACCCTCGCAAAAAAACATTACAAATCGAGTAAGACAGAATGAATCCGGCGCAGATCTCCTAGATATATATTTCATTCTCTTACCCTTCAACGATCATGATTCATACACGAGTCTCCTTCAGCCAATTAAGAAACCCCCGCAAAAAAACATTAAAAATCGAGTAAGACAGAATGAAACCGGCGCAGATCTCTATATATATTTCATTCTCTTACCCTTCAACGGTCATGACTCATACATGCTACTGGCTTTTTCTCCTTCCTCTTGAGACGGACTCACTGCTTGTTGAGTAAGGGACACAGAGATTATCCCTACAAAATGTCAGTGATCGACATCAGCAACCTCGTGGAGACGGGCGAGAGCGATGAACATCAGGAGCGATACGCCGCCTTGACACTGTCCAGCTTAATTTGCGTTCCTTTCGCAATCAGAGCTGCCATTAACCTAGGTGTGTTCGAGATAATCGCCGCGGCCGGCCCGGATGCCTACCTCTCCCCGGCAGACATCGCTTCCAAAATACCCAATAGCAGTCCCGGCACGGCAAAATTACTCGAGCGGGTACTCCGGATGCTTGTCGCCAACTCTATTCTCAGGACCTCTCACAGAGCTGGAGACGGGGAAGGCCAGAAGCCTCAGATGATGTATGGTCTCGGAAAGTTGGGAGAATACCTGGTACCCGGACCTCCGGGAACTTCCACGGCGCTCACGCAACTGCTGTCGGTGGACAAGGTGAATGTAGACTGCTTCTACCATTTGGAAGATGCCGTTCTGGATCCCAGCTGCGAGCCGTTTGTTAAGGCACACGGCTTGAGCCTCTTCGAGTATTTGGGAAAGGATCCCAGGTACAAGAAGGTGTTCCATGAGGTTATGAGAGAAGGTTCCATCATGGCCGCCAACGTTATCTTTGATAAATATAAAGGATTCGAAGATGTCAAAGAGATTGTTGATGTGGGTGGGGGTTCTGGGACGGCTGTTGCAGAAATTGTTTCTAAGTATCCACACATCCGTAGCCGGAACTTCGATCTGCCATATGTGATTGCTAATGCGCCTCAATTCCCAGGTAAGTTGTTCATCTCTTGTTCATCAATTTCTGGATCACTTTCCCTGTCTCATCACTCACGGGCTAGTTTTTGTGTCATGGGTTTTTGTTCAGGTGTGGAAAATGTTGCAGGAAATATGTTTGAGAGTATACCTACCTCGGAAACCATCTTTATGAAGGTTTAGTTTCCACCCATGTCTTTTCTTCGTCAATATACTCACACATCTTATAAATGATATCGAGTTTTGAGGTTCTTATCAAATCTCAACGCGTTGATCACAACGGGTTTGTCAGATTTGGCACTGTACCAGACTCCCTGGGCTTATGATTTACCGATTTGTTGCCGTTAGATCCAGCTGCTTTCGAAGCATAAAGCTAACTTATTTTGAAAAATACTCGAACTTTGACTGGGCCACTGTACATGTGTACAATCAAAAGTGACACATAAGCTTTGATTGCTTACGAGTTGCTACGTCATCAATACAATGTGAGTCCGACACATCATCTTCCAGGTAAGATGCTATATCATCTGCCCTGTCATCTCGTGCCACGTAAGCCCTCACTTTTTATTTTTTTCGTTCTCTCTCTCTCTCTCTCTCTCCGCTTATCTTTTTCCTGTCTTCTCCTCTCGCCCTCTTGTCGCCGCTCAGCCTTGGCCTCCTCTCCTCTCGCCCTCTCACCGTCGCTCGGCCTTGGCCTCCTCTCCTCTCCTCTCGCCCTCTCGTAGTGCTGGCTGCCATCACTCCCCACCACTCGGCCTTGCCCACGCCCTCGACGCCCTCCAGTGAATTAAAAAATATTTTAAATCAATAATAAAATGTGTTAAATACGTAAGTGTAAGATTTTTTGATTAATTAGTATATTTATTTGATTTTTAATTATTTTAAATATAAGGTAAAAAGTCTAACGATAAATTTGAAAAAAAATATGGATAAATTTGATTTTTAAACTCAAAACTAAAATTTTCAAAATTTTAATTAAAATATTTTTTAAATTGATAATAAAAAAGTGTAAAATAGGTAAGAGTAAGATTTTTTTATAACTTATTATTTTAAATATAACGTAATAAAAAGTATACCGATACATTTATTTTTTAAACTCAAATAAAATTTTCTTATTTTTTCAGTTAATAAATATTTTAAATCGATAATAAAAGGTGTTGTAAGATTTTTAATTAACTAATATATTTTTTAATAATTTATTATTTTTTATATAAGGTGATAAAAAGTATACAAATAAATTATATTTTTAAACTCTAAAGTAACTTTTTTGTATAATTTTTTTAATTTATAAATATTTTAAATCGATAATAAATGGGTAAGACTTAAGAGTAAGATTTTTTCAATTTATAAATACTTTAAATCCATAATACATGGGTAAAAGTAAGATTTTTTCTATTTCTAAATACTTTAAATTTCTAAATATTTTAAATCGATAATATGTTAGTAAATTTTTTAATTAATTAGAAAACATTTTTATTTTTTATTTTTTAAAATATAAAGTAATAAAAAGAGTAACGATAAAATTTATTTTTAATTAATAAATATTTTAATTGGTAATAAATGCTGTTAAATAAGTAAGAGTTAATTTTTTTAATTATTTATTATTTTATTATTTTAGATATAAGGTAATAAAAAGTGTATTCATAAATTTGATTATTAAAAGCAAAAAAAAAATATTCAAATTTTTATCATTTAATAACGTGGCAGTCAATGTGTTCATCTACTCACGCAATGCAGATGACGTGTGACACGTAAGCAATCAAAGCTTACGTGTCACCTTTAATTGTATACATGTATAGTTGATTGGTCAAAATTTGGTATTTTTCAAAATAAGTTCATGGCATCGTGGTTTCTCAAAATATTTTTTTTGAAATTAGTTATTTTGGTAAAAAAATCCTTTGAAGAAACCAAAAAAGCACATTGCATCGATCCGCTTTCTAATTAATTTTCTTTTTATGCATCCATGAACAAGAAAAGGGTAAAAACCAAAAGTCACTCTCTCATAATCTGTGACTTTCACATTGCAGTCTATCCTTCACAATTGGGACGATGATCGATGCGTGGAGATACTGAAGAACTGCTGGAAGGCCCTTCCGGATGAAGGCAGAGTGATTAATGTGGATCTTATTGTTCCAACTAACATACGTAATGATTTGGTATCCCTGCATGTGTTGGGTCTAGATCTCATCATGATGGCCTGTTGCCCTCGCGGAATGGAGAGAACCATCGAAGAGTTCCAGTACCTCGGAAAAGCAGCTGGGTTTGCTGAACTGAAAGATTTTCCAGTCGCAAATGGTCTTCATGTTGTAGAATTTCACAAAAGGCTGTAGCAGCTCCAAAAGCAAAAAGAAGAACGTTTATCTTTATCAATCAGTAGGGAAGGGGTTTGGTTTCTATGGCTAGTGTAATAATGCCTGTACTATATGTATTTCGTTTGGTTCTGTCTTTCTCAAGTCTGATAAGCGAGTTCAAGAATCAGTAATAAGCCTCGGGTTTCATCTAAAGTTCAAACAGTATCACCTCTGAAAATGTCCTGAGAAGTGATAATGGGAAAAACCCTGTGAATTCTATGAACACTTGTTGGATTTGGATGTAACGTTTTTCTTTCCGTGCCTTGAAACTTTCAGCGAAATCCTATCAAATGGATGAAAGGATCTTAATAATGGAACTTGTGCTTCAGGAAAAGATGAGTAGATCACAGTAAGAAAAGGCCATGCTTGTCCATGCGTGGAATGGGATTAAGGGTGGGAGAGTTCTGAGACTGCGCAGTACAAGGATAAGTTCTGACCAGATCACCAAGCGCAGTGATTTAGTCAAAATCCAAAGACTTTCAATTCTTGGGGGTTATTTCATCTTCTTGTAATCAATCTTTTAAGGGTCTGTTTTGAACCTACAGAGAAGAAAATGAGATAAATGTATTTTTTGTTGTTTGGCAACTCAAAATTATTGAGAAAAAAGAAAATAAGAGAGAAAATCACAAAATGATGAAATTTGGGGAGAAAAGAAAAGAAATAGAAACTTGAGAGAAAATTTTAATTATAAAAAATTTAAAAATATTATTAATTTTCTTTTCCTTTTCATTTTCCTCTTGTATAAAAAAACAAGAGAAACTGCATTTCTCATGCATTTTCTCTTTCATTTTTCATGGGCATCCAAACAAGAGAACATAAATTTCTTTTCTTTTCAATTTTCTTTCTCATTATCTTCGTTTCCCTTTCTTTTCTCTCCACTTTCTGTGCTCCAAATAGGCCCTAAAAGACAAACACAAAAAACCATGCATTTTAAATTGGGCATTAGTCTAGAAGGAAATATTGTTGGAATTATAATTGAAATATATGTCTTATTTTTAGGATATTACGAGACCCATTACTCCTTAAAATTACTCAAACATCTTCAATAATTAAAACATAAAGTTAAGTTGGCAACAAAATTACATGAACCACTAATTTTTTTTCCAAAACATGATAAATACCCCTATAAGTGATAAACCACTAACAATCAACTAACCTACTCTCCTAAAAACATTGCATCAATTTTTAACACCCCATTGAGGCAAACTTATCTACTCCAAGTAGTAGTCTAACAAAGAAAACATTTTACATGATAGTATAAAACCATCTACAAGTTGTTGGTAAGTCCTTAAAAAAAATTCTCTAATGAAGAGGTGTCTGGTTTTCATATATTTTATTCGCCCATGAAAAATTGGATTCCTTGTCAGTAACATAGTAGAAACTAGAAATGTTGTCACAAAAATCTATAGTAGATTGTGATTATTTTTGTTGTAAATTAGTCAGTACCCTCTAAATCCAAATCATTTGACATGCAACTGATGTCATGGTAATGTTATTGCTCTCGTATGATGCTTTCTTGGTTTAAGCATGAATCTAGATATGAAGTTCACAACAAACATTATATTAGGATGAGTGTGAGTCAAATACATAAACACTCTAACCATACTTCTAAAATGTTTCAAATTAACCTCCTCAGTCCCATTATCGAGTTTTTTTTTTTTTTTTTTTTGCATTCATTACTATGCTTGTCACCTGACAACTCTCCATGTTAAACTTCCTAAGAAGACAAAAACAAACTTTGTATGTTTAGTTTAAAGGCCAAAAATTAATTAAATATAATAACTACTTATAAGCCCACAATAAGAAGCTCTGAGTTTTTTTTTAACCTTTTTAAGAGAATTGATTTACTTATAAATTGTTGAAATCCTTCCTTGAGAAAGTAGGCATCAATTCTGCTATACCAAGCTCTAGGTTTTTTTTTTTTAAAAAAAAAAAATAGACAAAGATTTCTTTCTTTTCTTTATAAACTTTCACTTCCTTTCCATACACCAAAAAACCTTGTGGTTGTTCCATAAACATATTTTCTCTCAATTATCCATTTGGAAATGCAGACTTGACTTCAAATTGGTGCAAAACCAATTCATTTACTCAACAAATAGCAAGAACAATTCTAACTATTTATAATGCTGCAACTAGTGAATTGGTTTTATAAAAATCAATACTTGCCTCTTGCACATACCCTTTAGTGACAAGCCTAGCATTGTGCTTTTGTATGGTCTCATGGTACTTGGTATTGAAGATCTACTTCAAACTTACTTTCTTCCCATTTGGTGCACTGATTATTTGGTTTTATTCAAGAGCTACAATTTCTTCTTTCATTGAGTGTTGCCCTTCTTCTTTTGTATTTGCTTCTTCAATGCATATAAGTTTTGAAATCAAGAGAACATAATCGCACGAAGTATAAGTTTCTATAAGAGCTCTTAACTTTCAAAGTGGATTATCCAAATGTCCTCAACTAGATTACAAAGAGCCACAACTTGAGGCTGGCATTACAAAAGAGGAATTGGATTTCTTCACCATATCTTCAAGTTTTAAGGACACTTGTTCTTTCTTAAGTCAATTCAATTACCCATTTTCATAAAAGTAACAACCTTACTCACTATCGGCTTCTTGGTGATAGGATTATACAACTGAGAACCTTAGGTTTATTTATTATAACTAACCAAAGTGCATTTCATACTCTTTTTCATCATGCTTTGGACAATTTTCAACACTCACATGCGAAATAACCAAAAAATTTATAATGACTTTTGGTATTCTACCACACAGCTTTGTATGGTGTTTTATTTTGAATTGCTTTTAAAAGATCCATCTAAAAGAAAAGTTGAAGTTGCAATCGCTTCTACCCATAAAAAATTGGAAGTTGTTTGGCCTTTAACATACACCTTGCCACTTCAATAGTTTTTTGGGTTTTTCTTTTCTACTACCTTTTGATGAGGGATGTAGCTATTAATTGTTTGTAAATCCTGTTAATAGGATAAAAGGATTTAAATTCATGATAAGTAAATTCTCCTCCATTATCAATGCATGCCGCTTTCTTTCTCAATAGATGTTTTGAAATTTAGAGAAGTAGAGAAAATTTTAAACTTTCTTTCAATATTGTCATGTTCATGGGACTCATATAACAGTCATTGATTCGAGTTCTTGAGACACAATAGAATTATCTCCAAAGATTGCCAATATGTGAGTTGAGATTGATGAATAAATTGACTTACAACACTCCGAACAAAGGGAGTATCGGGTAACAATCATTAACTTGGGGTTGTTCTTGAGATACCATAGAATTATCTCCAAAGCTTGCCAATATGTGAGTTGAGATTGATGCATAAACTGATTTATGACAATAACAACAAAGGAAGTATCATGCCTTAGCACAATGAGATAAATTATTCGTATCAACCAACCACTGAATTTTTTTTACATTTATATCGTTATTTGATTCAGCTCACAACTTCACATTTTGATCCATTGGAGTATTCACCCAATCATACTTGTTTTGGTATAAAGCAATGCTATGTTGAGATTTTAACACCTCAATCCCTAGGATGTAAGTTAGCACAAGTTTTTCCCTAAAACACCTTGTGCAGTCCCTATACTTGTTGCATATCATTCTTGTCACTAGTCGTCTCTAATATTATCAATATAAACAACCATTAGAATAATAAGAACCCCACTTGCGGAGGGTCCTTATCTTTTCTTAAAAGTTCAAGGAGGAGTTGCAAGAGAGAAGTTAAGAGGGTTGGAATAGGAGAGGATGGAAGAAGAGAGGAGTAAAGTAGAGGCAGAGAGGGAGATAGAGAGAGTGCCAGATGAAAAAGAGAGAAGAAGAGTGGGGAAAATAGAGAAGAAGTGCTAGGGCACAAATTGAGAGGGGAAACAAAGACAAGAGAGATTTAAAAGAAAAATAAAAAAATTGATTGATTTTTCCTTTAGCCAACACCTTATTTATTATTTTTCCAACACATTCTTTGGAAAACTCCAAAGAGAATGAGAGATTACATCTGTTGAATATTTGGAAAAGTGAAACAATTCATTGACTTGATTCTTACCTGAATACAACAAGTTATTATTTATAATAGAGAAAACAAGTAGAATCAAATTATAGTTAAACTATCCTTGTTCCAATTAAACACAAAAAGATAAGTCATAACACATTTAAACAATTAAATATAAATAGAAGAGCAATATAACTAAAACACCTTTAAATAAAGACTTTCCTGTGAGACCTCCTCCATTAAGACTCCACCACATTAATTCAGGCTCCATAAGACTTCTTGCTATGAGAGTCATGTAAGACTTTTATTTATGTTCTTCAACAACATTAATCTTGGAGAGTTTTTAGGAATTTAAAAGTTACATCAATCATAGAATATTCTTTTTATTCTAGCAAGATTCCATCTTCTTCAAAAGTGGCAAGTTTGACTCCTTTGACCAATCCATTTTTACCTTTATGCCATTGCGCTTCTCTTTTTTACGAGGTGGTGCCAATTTCTAATTTTTTGGGTGGTACCACTTTTTATTTTTCTTATTTCTTCTTTTCTTTGCTTCTTGTCTTCTTCCTTAGGGTCAACTTTTAGGTCTCAGACAGAGAACTACACCACAAGCAATATGTTTAACAAATATTGAGTGATCCACCTCAGTTCTTTTGAAGCCAAACTAAGGGTAACCTTCCTAAAAAAAATTTAAACCATGCTTGTGAGATTAATTCAGCGCATAAATAAATTTCTTAAGTCAACATAGCTTCTCCCCCTCAAGCACAAATCCAGGTGGTTGATAGACTTGTTTATGAAGATCATCATTAAGAAAAAAAATTTTACATTTAATTAATGAATGACCCAATGGAAATTTGTAGCAATAGATATACAAACTCCTACTGAATTCAATTTAGCTACCAGAGATAAGGTAGTTTTGTTCGGCCAAGTGTATCCTTTGGTTACCAACCTGACTTTGAGGTGAGCAACACTATCATTTGGATTGTGTTTGACAAAGAAACATCATATGCATTCTAGTAGTTTTTTTCCACTTGGCAAAGGTTTCAAGTCTAGCTTTTATGGTCATGCATAGCTACATCTACTCTTCCATGCGACCTGTCCACAAGGGATCCTTAAGTGCTTCAACTATTAAATTAGTTATTAAATTAATAATATAATTACTTACATTAAATTTGTTATTTAATGATTAATAATTAATTATTTAATTAAATATTAACTAATTACTTGATTCTTCCATTAATTGGTTAATTAGTAGTTTTATTAGTTATTTTTTCATTTATGAAAAGGCACAATAAGGTTGAACAAGAAGTCAAGTTTGATAATTTAACTTGAACTTAACCCAATTATTAATTGCATCACTACAATGAAACCAAGGTCGAGATAATTGGTTAAATTAAACAAATGAATAGATGTAATTTGTGGGTTTATTTTTGTGTTTGTCCATTTACAACCGGTTTTTCCCCTATAAGAGAAACATTTTGCACTCTTAAGCAAATGATCATTGAGTAAGAATCTCAATATTAAGCAAACACTAAGATGATTGAACTTCAAATTTTAAAAGTATAATATTATCTTTTCTCCATAGTGTTAAAAACATTAAGATCAATAAGAAAATAACTTAGAAATCTTAAAAAATATGTTAAAGTTAAACAAAAATAAATTTTATATGTTGATATTTATTTATAATGCTTTACATATATGATTTATCTTTTCTACGCTTAAATACGATTAGAAAAATAAAAATTAAATAAATTAATTGATTATAATTGAACAATAATAAACCTGTAATAGTAGTTAAGTTATTGATTAAGCAAAAATAATTAGTCAAAACACTAGATATGTTTCTTAACTTAAGATTTATAATTTAGTAAAATATATGATTTCAATTGAATTTGAATTTTAAAAATATAAAAAATTATAAAAAAGGTAAATAGTGTGAAAAATAAATTAAATTAAATTTTAGAAAATATCAAAAATTAAATAAAAAAATTTAAAATAAAAAGTTAAAATAGGAGTAAAAATAATAATTTGAAATAAATATAAATTTAGAGACATAATTTTTATTTTAAAAAAATTATTGACTTATTTACCAATAAAGTAACTAACTAAAAAGTTATTTTAATTTCTAATTTTGTTATTATCTTCCTTTTTTTCTCTTCCTATTTTTTTAATTTATTATATTTATTTATTTCTTTGAAAAAATTAAAACTTAATATTACACTTTTACTTTTCAGTTTTTCATTATGATCTTTTTTTTTTCCGTTTCTTCTTCTTTTTTTTTCCCTTTTCCCCTTCTTCTCATTCTATCCCCTCTTCCCTCCCGCCCTACCTCGAGCCACATGCTTGAGAAGTTCTCCTCCCTTCTCTTGTCCCTCTTGCCCTTTCTTCTTTTCCTTCTTTCCCAGTTCTTTTCTTTTCCTTCCTCTCTCTAATGTCGCACATTGTCGTGGTACGAGTTTTCCCCCTTGTCTGCTTCATTACATGTCATTGGAGATGTGGTGTGTGTGTCTGGGGAAGGATGGTAGGGAGACTTGAGTGATAAAAAAGTGGTTGTGTTCTAATATTTAGTTTCTCACATGTGTAAGTAATAATGATTTGTTTTGTCTATGTTTTTTCAACTTTGAAGGCAGAAGAGTTGAAATGCTTGAACTTTCACGCAATTGAATTGCTTTAGCTCAAGGTACTCATTATTTATTTGGATTTGTATATCGAAATTTTAAGATTAAATTTTTTATTATCATGATAATTATTAAAGTGCTACAGTAATTTTATTGCCATGTGGTGAGAAAATTTGGGTGTTATAAATATCCATCACATGGATTTTTATATGATATAGGGATTAATGTGTCATTATTGGAGGGGTAATATCCACCACATGGGTTTTTTATACTTCTTTTACTTTTGCTTGTGTATATTATTTGTTTTATGTTGATATATTGAAGTTCTATTGAGTGTTTTTTAGTTTCTCTCATTTTTTATATGATGGGACCGTCGCAAGGATTTTTTGTTTGTGTTTAGAGTCGAGTAGTCGAGATCCAGATAAACCGAATTGAACCGAGCCGAACTCGAGCAACTCGCGAACCGGCTCAGTTCTATGCCACCACTAGTTCCAGTCACTCACAAAATCATGTCCACCATATACGGTAAGTTGGGCATCTATGATGTTTTCTCACCCCCAACTTGAGGTGGAGTATTAAAAGATGGGCCCAAGCCCACACATATATAGAGAAAGACCCCCATGTCCAAGAGGGGTGACGTGATTTTAAATAAGTGTCATCCCATAAAGATGATACAAGGGGGTAATTAGTCAAGGTGAACATGTCTACTTATGTCTTTTTTCATGTAAAGCTTGTAGCTCCAAGGGTTTGTAAGCATTGTAAATTCCTCTAAAAAACTATAAACCCAAGTCAGCTAGTGGCAAAGTATCAAGTTTTTCTCACAATTAGTGGAAGACTCTTTCCTTTAGCCTAAAAGTTTTCTTTATCTTTTTCCCCTTCTCTCTTATCTACCCAACTTTTCTCTTTAGTCTTCCCTTTTCTTTTGTTCTCCCTTCGTTCTTTCTCCCACTCTTATTTTGCTCGAGGTTCTAACCTTGGGTTCCTAAATTCAACAAAGGTCTCAAAATCTCTTCTAAGAGTTTGAAGTTTAATAAAAATTACCTTCTTTATACCTAGATACTCCTCGAAAATACTCCAAGCTTCGTTTTACCTAGCTCGTTGGAGGACAACCAATGCCTTTGCATCCTTCTTTCTCTTCTCTTTTAATTCATTTTGTGTATCTATCAATCTATTATTTTCAATAGGTTCAACATAACCATTTTCAACCAAGTCTCATAAATCTTATAAGATTAAAACAAAAAAAGTTTCTAATTTAATACTCCAAAGTTTATAACATTCACTACTAAATACAAAAATCAATACCTGGGTAGCATTTCAAAGATGACTGAGAATTTTCAACAAACAGGTGATGGGCAATGCGAATTATAACTTCAATACAAAAAATGCAAATAAGATTCTTTGAAGATGATGTAAAGAAGATGAGTACAATCAATCTCCTTATCGCCTAATTTTTATCAAACCCGCTTTGATACTATAATGTTGAAAAAAAAAAAAAAATGAGAAATACTATTAGAATTAATTCCTACTAATCTGAAATCACAGCTGAAAAAATATGTCTTATTAGCTAATACAAGACCCATGGCTCCCTACAGTTATTCATACATCCCTAGAAACTAAAACTCCCCAATTAACCACTCTCATAAAAATTTGCATGAATTTCTATCAGTTTGTTTATCCTATTCATCCTCTGTTCAGGAATTTGAATGGAAAGATGACAAGAGATACACCACAAACTGTTGACCCAAGAAAGTAAGAATAAAGGAGTTGAAGCTAGCAAAATTTGTCACGATGCTAAGTGCTGTCTTGTTCTGTCTTTAGAAGGTGAAGCAGGGAAAGTAGATAAAAAAAAAAAAAACCACTATAACATTAGCTGGATTCATCCTATTAAAAGGCTGACATTGCCTTCGAAAAGATTGAAATTCTGAGAGTGGATGGCAAATCTCAGCTCTCCAATAAGGAACTAACTGTTGATGTTCACTGGGATAGTGTCTAATCACTCTTTAAATGAGCAATGGCAGTCATTATAGAGCCCGGTAGGCTCCACCACTGTTCCTCTTATGTCTGAGGATATACTGCCCATACGCCATGTTATCTTGTCTCTAAATCATACATCAAGAGTTGAGCTTTGTCTGCGATGCTCTTAGTCTGAAAGTAACTTGGACGTTACGCTGCGGAGTTATCTTAGTCTGAGTTGGTCCGACTTGAATCATTGCGGTTCTCAAAGGCGAGAAGATACTAAAGAATGATGACAATCTTACGGTCATAAAGAAGAACTGGAGAAGAAGAAAGGGACCTAACTACAAAAAAGTTATAAAAGCTTCCATGAAATAAGGATAGACCAGATTTCTTTTTTCCGTTAGTATTACCTTTGCAGCCAGAGTGGTCAGTCCAATTCGTCCTCCCTTCAACCTTATGTATCTTCAATTTTGTGTTTGGTTGCTTCCTGCAACTATAGATATCTCATAATGCGCCAGGGATCTCTTTCTTGTCTGTCGAACGTGCACCACTCGATCACTATAAGATACAGTTGGGTCGATTCTACAGTTAAAAGCATGTCGCCTGTCGAGGCCTCTTTTTCAAAAGCATCCTGGACCACTCGTTGCGGAATTTTGTCGAACACCTTAAGAACCAGACAATCCAGAGTATATAATGCAGCAATTCACCAGATCAGAGTTCTGTTTTGTAAAAGACAGATATTAAGCCTGAAGCACTAGAACTCGTTGGCAACTTCTTGCTGATGTTAGAGTTACATAAGCAGCAAATCATCCTTAAAAACCGATAGGAAGGAAGGATCAAGGCCGTCGGGAGGGCATCCTTGACTTCATAAAACGAGCAGACGCCACGGTCAATCACACAAAAGACATATTTATGCACTCCCTCGGATTGTGTGCGAGTGGGTTGGTGTCGAATGTCGTGGGGCGCACGAGTGTGTGACCATTTTTAGTTTATCAAACCAGGCGAGAAAACGGGTCTGGTCTCAGGCGAGAGAAGCATACACTGTAGGGGGGGCTGTAGGGGGGGTGTCAACGAAGGGGAAAGGGTCAGTAAAGAGAGATCTCGCAACTTTTAACCTGTTGGAAGCAAATCCTCACCAACGGAAAAGAGGAGGATCTTTTGGTAGAAAGGAAGGCAGGGTTTAAAAATGAATAATGGCTCCTCCTGCATGGTCTCCGAGAACCATGATTGAAGCCCAGAGTGAGGTTTCCGAGGGGAAACCGCCTTTGCCAGCAAAACTTAGCTGGTTCAGCCTCTCTTTTGAGGGGTCAACCAGCGATTTGCTCTGCCTCATTGGGGAATGGAATCTTCCTATGCATGCAAAAGAGAGAAGGGTTGCGGGTGAGAGAAAAAGAGTGGCTTCTTGTCACTGGCATCATTGCGATGAACGAATAGATGAAAAGGGAGCAGACATCATTATATCGGCTTAGAAGGAGAGGTGGGTCACGAGAAAGCTTGTGTCTTTACTTGGTTGGAAATAGTCGATTTGTAGAAATTCTCTTCTTTTTGACCCTCATCGACTGCACTAAGCATGCACAGTGGCAAGAAAGAGATGCGCGTTTCTTCAAGCATCTCTGCGTCTCTCTACTATATCCGTCTATCCCTTTTCCTACTGCTCATTTCAAAGAGCTCAGTGGGGGAGGGAGAGATAATGTACAGAGAGAACCATTTTGAAGACTCGAGCTGATCCAGTCCTGCTCGAAGATACGAGGGCTGCTTCCACGATATCTACGAAAAAATAGTCTCGGGGCTTCAGCTACCAAATCATGCCTCAGAACTCGACCCTGATTCACTTTCATTTTGAATCTGTCTCTTAGTGTAGTGTAGTTACGCAGACTGTCCTCAATAGGCGGCAGATTTGGGACCCTTATCGGTCATGTCATTCAAGGTAAAAGCTGGCAGTCTGAAACAACAAAAAGAAAAACCTGCAACCAACTAGGATGAAATGATGGCGCCTCAACGGAAGGTATTTTCTCAGGTCTCCGTTGAAAGGAATCGTCTCTTTCGGTATTGCAAGATGCCCTTTTAACAGTTCTACGGCATTGCGACAAAAACTGAAAGACACGAACGTTTTCTGAGATGGGTGGTGACATGACTGTTGAATCAAACTGTCATAGCTTGTACTATCGTTGTAAGCTGCGATCATCGGTGATATTGTCTACGAGCATGCGTACAGATTGGTCTTAATTTGTGCATGATTCAACCATTCATTATTCTTCTGAGCAGCATTATTGTCCGAAGATGAGATTCGCCGCCCAACTTGGGCCAACCAAATGATGAAGACGATGAAATTTTAGGTCGTGTCCAAGGAGAAATGATCGAATACCCAGATCTGAATAAAAACAACATTGAACTCATGCACATATGACATTTTAGTTTATCTACATTTTACACTCCCTTGTAAAGTATATATCAAACAAAACTTTGGAAGATAATCGGGGTAACAGAAAGGACCTAGTAATAAACACGGCGGCTTGTGATTATGAGAAAACCCACAGATAAGAGAGAATTTAATAATAGAGATACAGGTTCTTAAGCCGGGAGAAGACGGAGTTGGGCTTCCGGGAGGATTGTAGGACTTTGAGAACGTCGGAGGCGGTTGGTCTGGCGATGGGATCGAGGGCAGTGCACTGGACGGCGAGATTCATGGTCTGGACGATCTCCTTCTCTGCTTCAGATACATGGCTTCTTAGGGAAGGATCCACCCAAGTCTCGAGGTGACAGTCGGAGTAGCAGTAGCGGGACCACTCCACGATGGTGGATTGTGGGCCACCCTCCGGGTCCCTCGGGTGTTTCCCCGTCACCAGTTCGATCATCAGCACTCCCAGGGCGTAGACGTCGCTCTTCTCTGTGAATTCTTGGCCCTCCTGTATTTCTGCAAGCCCAAAATCTGACGTCAGGGTCGTTTTAGTCATTTGACAGATAATAATATATGAAGGTTGTCAGAGTCTTGAGTCAGATTACGGTCCAAGTACAAAACAGACATAATTTTCCGGAACCCCCTTTTAGAACTTATAATTATAAAGAAAATTTCACATGGTCGCAATCAGTTAAAAGTTAAAAACCAATAAACTAGAGAGCTCTTTGGTCTGCAATTCCTACTTATTTACTGATAATAGTCGAGGTTATCACGGTAAATTTGATCAATTCTAGAGTGGGTATTTTGTACCTGGGGAGCCGTAGCCGGAGGAGAGGAAAGCCTTGTAATCACCTGCGAGATTGCCCGGAAGGTTCAGTTTCAGGCGGGCTTCGCCCTTTCCGTCGATTACCACATTTTCTGCGGAAAGGTTTCCCCGTATAATGGCTGGGCAGCAACGATGGTGCAGAAAGGAAAGTGCCCTTGCAATCCCCGTGGCTATTTTTCTACGCCTCTCCCAGCTCAGTTCCGTTACCACATCTTCGAAACGCCTCCCTTCGATGAATTCATACAGGACAAATCCATCTGTCTCAGAATGGCAGATTCCGAGCGTTTTCACGACGTTGGGATGACGAATCTTTGCCAAGCCTATCGTTTCCGTCCAGAAAGTCGTGGAAGGGGACGGAATCTCGAATAATTTCTTCACTGCAAACGGTTTACCCTCAACGGCCGAAGTTCCTCTATATGAAACGCCGTGGAGGTCTTTGTCGACAACGTTTTCTTCTCTCAACGACAGCAGAATGTCTTCCACGGTGACTACGTTGAAAATCTTTCTGTCAAAAAGCTGCAAATCCCACACTCCTTCCTCGTTGTCGACTTTCTTAGTCTGAAAATCCTTTCCTTGTCGAACGAAGAAGAAGAAGAAGACAGATAATGCGAAAAGCAGCAGAAGCACCACCAATATGGAAACGAAAAACCACTCAACGTGCCTCTTTGTAGTTTTGCATGTCGATAAACCGCTGGAAGTACCTCCACCGCACAGGCCGTCGTTGCCAACTACGGCGCTCGAATTAACGGCGAGAAAGGCAGGGGTCAGAGGCAAAGGACCATGCAGATTGTTATATGAGATATTAACTGAAACCAGCGAATCGATTTTTCCCAAATCTTGTGGTAGTTCTCCAGAGAATCGGTTATGCGATAAATCCAACTCGCTGAGGACAGGCATTAGGGATAGAGATGCGGGAAGATGCCCTGAGAGTTGGTTATTGCTCACGTCCAAACTCACGAGCTTCTCGCAGGATGATATCTCTCGCGGAATGGAACCCGAGAGCTGGTTCTTGGCCAAATTTAATTGCACCAGCTTAGAAAAACCTCCAAAGCTCGCCGGGATACCCCCTGAAAACTGGTTTCCTGATAGGCCCAGGCTCTCAAGCTCTTCACTTCCGAAACTGGGTGGCAAACTCCCGACGAAGTTGTTTCTTGCCAAATTCAGCATCTGAAGAGAAGGCATCGCCCATTTTCTGTCATCTATGACACCGGAGAGTTCGTTTCCCGAGATATCCAGATAATAAACAAGTGGAAGTTTCGTGAGCTCAGAAGGTAATTGGCCCGAGAGGTGGTTATTCTGGAGACGCACTCGTGCCAGACTTTTACAACGACTCAAGCTCTCTGGTAATTTTCCTGATAGGGAGTTGGAGAAGAGAATGAGCTTAAAAAGTTGGCTGGAGTTGCACAAACTGTCCGGAATTTCCCCAGAGAGATTGTTCGTCGAAAGATCGAGAGCAGTGAGGTTATTCTTTTCGCCGAGAGTGCTAGGGATCTGGCCAGACAATCTGTTGGACCAGAGCTGGAGAACTTTGAGATGAGGTAGGTGAGATACAGACTCCGGGATTCTGCCGGTGAGATTGTTGGAGAAGAGGTGAAGTATCTCGAGGCTTCGGAGGTTTATTAAGCTTTCAGGGATTCCTCCGGAGAGCAAATTGTCACTTAAATCAAGAGAAACGAGATTACGGAGATTAAAAATTGAAGGAGGGATCCAGCCAGACAGCCTATTTTGATAGAGAAACAGGTAACGGAGCTCCGTGAGATTTCCAAAAGAGGAAGGAATTTCTCCAGTGAGGTTATTGTAGACAAGATCAAGATGATGGAGAGATGACAAGTTTCCTATTTCCGTCGGAATCTCCCCTGAAAGATTGTTATAGCCCAAATATATCCACCTTAGGCTAGTCATTTGACCTATTTCGGGCGGAATTTCACCCACGAGCTCGTTTGAAGCCAAAGTTAATTCCTGGAGGTTTCTAAGCTCGCTGATCGACTTCGGAATTTTTCCCGACAAGCCGTTTCCTCCAAAATCAAGAGATTTCAAGCCGGAGAAAAATCTGATTTCGGTTGGGATTTCGCCGGAGAGAATGTTATTGGAGACATCTAGAGTCTCGATGTTCGACAAGGGCCTTCGAGGCAGAGATACAGGACCGGAAAAGTTATTATTGCTAAGATTGAGGTGCTGCAGCGAAGAAGAAAAAATTTGTACCGGAATTTCTCCAGAGAGAGAGTTGCTCGAGAGATTGATGGTTCTTACAAATGGAAGATGAAAAAGGTCGGGAGAGAGGCCGCCAGAGAGGTTTCTGCCGGAGAGTTCTATTACGGTGACTTGAGAATTACTGTTGCAAGTGACACCGTTCCAATCACAGAAAGAGGCAGATGCGTTCCAGCTGGAGAGCTGGTGAAGTGGATCATGTATAGCAGCTTTGAATGATATCAGTATCTCGAGTTCTGCTGCTCTGGCTGCTGAAGACTGGAAAAGAAAGATAACCGAAAGAAGAAAACACCACCAAGCTTCTCTTTTCGCCATTAGCAAGGACTTGCAGTAAGCTAACGTACGTTCAGGAAAGCGATCAAACACTGCAATGAACAGGACGTCGTTTTCCCCGGGATTCACTTTGGACACCGTCTTGTTGATGCAAATCTTCACTCTGAACAAAACAGAATTGGAATAAACAAATCGAAGCGCTTCTACAAAAACTTGAAAGGACAAAAAAAAATCACTAAGAATTATAAGAGAAGAGAAAAAGACAACAAAATAAAAGAATGAAACAATAACTCAGACTTCCTACCTGAAGAAAAAATTCCTCCGACTTGCTTGTTCCTCGATCTCTTCTCTGTTAAACCAGCCACAAGCAGCCGGAGAGTAGAAGCTGGTCTTTCAATCTTCCTTACCAGATTGAAGTTAAAACTTTAGGTAAAAGCTCTATGATTTCAGAGGGAAACCGCATCACCTCCACTCCAGAAAACATACCCAACAATCAAAAAACCTTTGATTGGAGAAAAACCACTCTGAGAGAGGTCAGGAAGAAGGAGAAGTGAAGGCGAGGTCTAAGGACCTTAGTCTTAAGTAGTAGTGCGCCAGTAAGAGGTGGGAGGACGGAGAAGCGCCTGCCGTCCTGCCTTCCATACAGTAATTGACCGTAATTTGAGACAAATTTACGAAATTGCACCATCGACTCGTTTCGAAGTTTGAACGGGACCGAGGGTCAGGAAACGGCTAAAAGGGAAAGGCAACAAATGCTGAAGAGCTACTGGTTTGGTCGGTTTTTCACCAGAAAAAAAATTCTTTTTTGACTGGCTTTGAAAAGCTCAGTTCCTGAAACGGTTGAATTTACGGAAGTGCCCCAGAAGCGTTGGTGGACCGAATTGAATCCAGCAGCACTCTCATGGTACACTCGTTTCCATCTCAAAAAAATGCCGCAACTGGAGAGGGATCTGGGTTTCTTCTCTTCAATTGAGTAATGAGTCAGAGTCCACTCGTTCGGGAATTTATTAAAGTAATCCTGTTTGTGCGCTGCAGTCGTGGGAGTGAGTTGAAGTTCCAAGTTTTCAACGCAGAGAGTCGGTCTTCTGGGTTAAAATGAGAAACAGGTGGAGGGCATTCGGAGAGGGAAACAAAGAGCAGGAAGAGAGTCTGAAGAAGAGAGGGCGCGTTACTTGGGGCTGCGGAGGCTTATCATTGTTATTTTCTTATTAAAGGTTGAAAGCAGAAACGAGGGCGCAGGTCCGGCAAAGAGGAATGAAGAAAAGGAAAAGAAAAGTAGTATGTCTTTACGTTACTGCTCGTGCGCCCTTTTTTGGGGTCCACTCTCTCTTTCTCGAAGCAATATACAGTGTGTCGAGTCTTTTATCGCACCGAGCATGCTTCTGCGCATCATCCCCCATTTTCTAGGGCTTTTCAACCACCCTTTTGGTCCTGGATAAACTCTCCTCTACATTCGCTTTTGCCCTTTATTAATCCACCTTCCCTATTCTAATTCCTCTTGTGTGATCTGATTATTCCACTCTCTTGGTACCTTCTTATGTCTTAACTATATGTTTTATCTAATTGAATGGTGGAATCCGGAGAGAAAAGAAAAGAAAGAGAATGAGGAGAGAAATTTTATCTGGTACCCTCTTGCTCTCAACAACCATGCCCTAATTCACTGTCAAACTTTACTTCCTCCCTTCATCAGCTTCTTTTGCCAAACAATTTTTCATCGGTCTTGCTGGTATGTCTCTTTTTCTCTCTTTCTCCCTTGTTTGTGTTTTCTCTCCTTCAAACTAAGAATTTTCTCTCCCTCTGTATGATCTCGCTCATCCCTTGTCAATGATTTCTCTTACTCAGACCTCAAATTGCTCAATCAAATTTATGCCATCTAACTCAAGCACAATCCAATTAGCTTTGGACAACCCCCTCTTCAACTCCGAAAGCTCCCTTTCCTACTAATGTTTACTTTCAACCCCTGTACTTCTTCCAATTGGCTAGACTCAAGAACGACTTGCTGGTGTTTCTTCTCCTAGCATTAGAAAGCCCCTTCCACTCTCCACAACTTGCCCATAGCTGGACAGTTTTTGGTTGAGAAATTGGATTAGTTCAATCAATGTGAGTTGTTGTGGCTGTATGTGAAGTGTTCATAACCCCTACTAAAGCCAACAGTATAACATACTTCTTACCATGCCAACGAATTCCTCATTGTTCACCAAGTTTAAGGCCTTTTTTATTCTTTTTCCTTCCTCTATAGACATCTTGTATCCCGTTGTGCAACATTATCGTCATAAGGCCTCATGCATCTTACCTATAAGCTGATTATTCAAGTTCAACTACTGTTTTCTGGAGTTATTGGTCATCGAGCACCCAAAACTAAGTGCTTCTTACCTTCCTCTATCTGAACTTGAGTGTCGGTACCTTTCACACTTTTCCATCTTTCAAGCTTGTTGGGCGTACTTGATTTACTGAGGTCAGGATGACGCTAAGGACAGATGGAAATGATGCAATGTGGCCACAGCTTCCGATCTTCATTCCTGGACCTCATTTACAGTTTTTGGCCTTTCGTCACCTGGCATAATATTCTATCGGTTGAATGCTCCCCCAAACCCCACCGTCACTATGGCTCTCTCCACAGTTCCACATGGTGGCAAACATTCGAGTTGAAACAGTAGCAACATTCTCTGTGCAATTCTGTCGCCTTTTAGCATGTTTTGGCGTTGTGGTAATGTTATTGGAATACCAGTTGCTGGCTTTGAGGAGAAATTTCTTTAGAGAAAATAGTCCTGGGTGTTAGATTTTAAATTTAGAAGTTAAATATTAAAATCTTTGAAGTAGTCCTCTCTAGGTTCAATTATCATGGAACATATGGTTAACTGTCTAGCAGTTACTCCTTTGATGGGAGGAAGTACCTGTTTGAGAAACTATGGGTTCTTGTTTTCTAATGGTATTTCTGAAAGCAGAAAATCTGGACATGTCATGAATTTCAGAAAATTGAAAATGGAAACCCAAGATATGAGTAATTTCCAGCCATGGCAGTCAGATTCCAATAACTTCCAAAACGCTTGTCTAGTCTAGACCATAGATTCTCTTTTTCTTCACCATGAAAAATTCACTTACAACTTCTCTATGACTCTTTCCCATAAAAAAAGGTGATAATAGTTGATGAATAGCTATAATTGTCCATTGTCCTTGTAAAAAATGAACGTATTTAACATTCTTCTATTTGACTTATTCAATACTTAATATGTATGATTCAATATTGATACATCCTTAAAAATATTTCCTTGGATATAATATTTTTATATCCAAACAAAAGAATTTAATTTGCATGAATCATGACGGTGTGTCATTTAGAATAAGTATTACCTTTCTTGTAACACAATGCAACATTCTCGTTTGAATGAGAACTATATGTGACACATATATTTATGAATGAGAAATATATGCTGAAAATTTTGGCTAAAAAGTAGAAGTCTAAGAGAAAAGTAAACTCAGTTCACGCCAATGCATGGAGAGATAATAGGATAAAATATAGAAAAAAATTGATTTTCAGCATAACTGACCTTTTAGTACTTTTGATATCAAAATATCCAACAATATAGATTAGAATCACAAACCGTTTATTTCTTAAGAAACTAGACTCAAATATCTTTAACTCGATACCTAATTTGACATAAAATGCTTTGTTCTTGAATTTATTACGACCTATTTATTTTCTTCTTTATGTAGTTTGATGGTTGCCAACTCCAATGTGAATTTCTTCTTACATATAGATCAAATTGACATGAAATTTTCTCCTTCTAAAACTAGAATTTAATACCTTTCATTTAAGTATATTTTTAATTTATAAAATTTAATTCTTTTTAGAGAAAGAATCTTATAGATTTCGGACTTTTTAATATGGCCAACCGAGTGTTTTTTCTTCTTTAGCTAGCATGACCATTAACTTTTACGATATTAATATCTCCCTCTAGAAAACTCATATTGAAAATTGGTTTAATAGGTAATAAAATAGACTTACGTATATATCTTTTGACTTTTAATTATCCACATAAAGTCCCGTTGTTGATGGTATAAAGCACCTCAAAAGTTTAAGCTTTCTACTGCTGCATAAACCTCTCTTGAAGTCTAACCTTTGGTGCTTCAAATACAGATTTCTCTTTGTAGAAAACTCGGATTGCCAAAATTCTTTTTTGTGTTAAAAAGTAGAATTGAATATTTTTCCATAAATATATAAGTTTTAATATAAAATTTTAAGTACGGACGTAAAAATACTAATAAAAAAAAGGTATTAGGACAAAAAGGAAGAAAAATGATAAAATACGATCCTAAACTACTAGAGATGATAGATCAGAAAATAATCACATTATCTTTGTGGATTGGTCGAGTCAACTCACTGAACCCGCTCTGATACTGTGTTGAATTTATGAAGAAGAGAAATACTTGACTAACTTGTTATAATTTGAGTACAATGAACATCTATTTATAACAGATGAAACAAGTAGAATCCAATTACAATTAAAGTATACTTATCTCATTTACACCCAAATTTAAACACTAAAAGATAAATTATTGAACAATTGATTAATTGAACATAAATATAATACTAACATAACTAAAACACTTTTAACTGAGACACTTCTATGAGACCTCTTCCTATGAGATTCATGTAGAACTCCACCATATTAATTCTAACTTTATGAAACTTCTTACTATTAGAGTCATGTAAGACTCCTCCATATATGTTCTTCAACAAATTATAAATTTGATATCATGTTATTTGTATACATGTAATTGAGTAGACACAACATCTTTATTCATGAAAAATGCATACAATAAGTTTTGTTGTTGAATATATAGATCTCATAAGAGAATAAATGACATCAAATTGTAATTAAATATGTTGGTGCAATTATCTCACCTCACAGGGATATCTTGGTATTTTCATATTTAACTAAAATGGAATGGAAATTTATTTTATTTCTAGATTAGTCCACACGTATCGAGAAATATGATTGTTTTCTAGTTTCATCATAAAAGTTCGATTATGAACCAAATTATGTGTTAAAATCTTTGGCTACAGGAAATTTTTAATGCTACGCTAATTCATGTTTTTTTTATATAACTTGCAATGGTAAAGTGTACCATATATTTATAATTTGATGTGTCTCAATTTTTGTGTGATAATTTATGATTTTTTTGTTTATTTATTACACGTAATTGTTCCATCTTCAATAATTTTAAAAAAAAATCTAAAATCCCTTATATGAGTGGTGATAACTACAATGCTTAGAAGGAGAAAATTCTCCTTCATGTGGGGTGCCTAGTCCTTGATTGTGTTCTTCTAAGGAAGAGTTTGTTTCCCTTACAGATACTAGCACACCAATTGAGATTGTTTTATATGAACAGAACTATAAATCTCCTAATTAGATTAAACGTAAACTTTAGTTTCTCTAATTTTGGCAATTCTACTTTGTTTAGGACTCTAATACATCTTATATAGATTCCGTTATGACAAGGAGCTCTTAAAGATTTGGGTTACAGCGTAATGTTCATATTCAGTGTGAAGGGAAATGACAGTGAAGACGAAAATTTCTATAGAGACGCCATCGTTGATAAAAATTAGTACGTTTGATCGACATGGAAAATGACAAGAACCCCCGTAATTTGTTCCTCTTGCCGATTGAAAGCAGCGAGAACCTACCTATCCGCTGCTGATTCGTCCGCAAAACTCTCCCTTTCGCCATTCGGTTGTCCGTTCTGGTGGTTCTAATTCGATCTCCAGAAAAATAATATGAGTATCCTTGCCCGAGAGGAGATCCTGTTCACTAAATAGCCATATTTACATCCGCCTCTTAAGTATATGACATCTGTATGTGGAGATCATAATCGTTGCAGATCAACAAAAACAGAAACAAATATTTCATTAGATATCACTAATAACAGTGTTATGGCAGTTGTGCAGGTTGGTCGTCTGTGGCGAAACTTGCGAGTTCTTTCACTGTAATATTCTGTTATTTTCCCTGTCTGATTCGATTTCTGTGTCAATCCTAGGCATGCAGCTACTGCTTCGAGCAATTTTCGGTGCAGGCAACTTCACAGAGGCTCCGTGACGAAAGCTTATCTTAATAGCATGGATCATTGATTTGGCAAGTGAAAGCGTGGGATTGAGCCGGGTAGTTGCGTTAAACTTCTTGGAGAAGGCCATATGGGTGTTAATGGCTTCCTCCAGTGCCTTCTCAGGGTCTTTATTCAGTTGTTCTTTCACGGCTTCAGAGCAAAGCCCGCAGACCCACTTCCCGCAGTAGCATTCCTTCACATGCCCGACATAATCGGGAGTGCATTCCTCACGGAGTCCACAGCATTCGCATTCTACACTTTCACTTTCTTCAACTTGAAGGAGATTGAACTCCCTGCTGTTTTTACCAATTTCTTGCGCGGCATCGGAAACCACCCTTCTCAAAGATTGGCCTTTCTGCGAGTTCGAACGATTCAAAAAACAAAAAAAGGGCAGACGAACTGTTACTCAATAGTAAGCCAGGAAGACAAAAAGTGGAAAAGAAATAAAAAAGAATAAGAAGAAGAAGGAAAAGAGAAGGAAGGCCTTACCTTATGAGACTGGCTTTGAGTGACTGCGCTAAGCGACATGGTTGCAGAAGTAGAAACCGGCGAGTCTCCTTTTTATAGCTTTGAGACGAAGAAGGAAAACCAGAGGTAGAAGGAAAGGGTGAGCTAGGCACTGTAGATACCTTTTTTAGGGGCCTTTCAGTTGAGACTTAACATAAGTATAGGTCCCCTACTAAGTGGATGGAAAGGCTTACTTCGCCATAAATGTATAAATTGCGCCATAGCCATGAAGGGACATGCCGAGACAAGTGAGATAGATGTATAGAATGTTGCGTCGTAAAAGAAGCCACTTGTGCCCGTTCACGAGTAACCTTATCAAGGTTTATACCATGTTGGAACCAGTTACGCTAAAACCTCGAGGTATTAGTGAGGGGTGCAACAGGTCCTTATACAAGAATTGGCCCGAGCGATACAAATACGGTTCCACAGAAATGGATACATGGGACTCTTAGGCTCATTTAGGGCCTCGTTGGAACCCCTATAAAGAAAAGAAAATAAAAATTTGATCATTATTATTCTAGTTACTGAAAATGAGATAGTGATCAAATTCTTATTTTTCTTAAGCGGGCGGAAAGATCATTCTTAAGTTCAACTGTAAAAGGAAAAAAGAGTCAAGTGGAAGAGAGGGAGTGGATTAGCATTAGAATACTCATAGATAAGGTAAGATCTAGACAAGGCTTGTTATCCGTGGGAAAACTAGAGAGGGACCATTCTATGATAACCACTCTATCTAACGTAATTTTCAACCACTAGCAAGAGTTTCAGCACCTCGTGATGGTGTGAAGCTTTTAAGCCAGAGTCAAAATACTTCATGAATACTATTTCCTATACTAGATGATGGTTCAGTCGTCAAAATACACTTTGTCACATTATGTAACTCTAAGGACACGTTAGTGCCCTTGGCTAGAAGTTACAAGATTTCCCATAAATCTTGAATTTTAAATATTTTTTTCTAATAACTAAAAGAATAATAATAACAAAATTATGTGTTTGAATATAATGAATTGGCTTGAATTTAGGCAATACAAATTATTTGATCAACTCGGTTAAATCCTACACGCAAAAAGTCGGCTTGAATCGATTAGACTTTCTTTTGCTTGGAGTTACAAGATTTGTTATTGTCCAATAAAATAAGTTCTAATACAAGATTTCCATAATGGAAGATAACAAATATGGTCAACCTTGGCAATAAATCTTGTTTGAATTTGTGATTGATTGAATTTTATAAAATGTCCCCATCTTGCGAATAATATGATATAATTATAATATAAAAATAATATAAAGTACAATATAGTATTAAAATATATAAAATTATAATATTTTATTTAAAAATAAACTTATTTTAAAGAAAAAAATTTGGTAGAATTTTTTTAAACATTTAAATATGAATATAATTTTTTTAAAATAATGTTATAAAAATATAATTTTATTTTATGTAGCACATAGAATTGTATCAAAATAACATAATACAATTTTGTACAATTATAGGAACTTTTATAATATATATATTATGTTAAAAATATTATATATTTTTTTATTTTTTACATTTTTAAAAATATTTATCATAAAAAAACTAAAAAATAGCTTTACAAACAAATATCTCTGCCAATTAATTTAAATTCAATGTCAAATCTCTCTCTCTCTCACTCTCTCTTTCTCTCTCTCTTTCTCTCTCTCACTCTATATATATATATATGTATATACCCAACGAATTTCACAATTCACTGGAACAAATAATAACCATACCAGCGATTTCAAATTCGATGGTAGATTTCTACCTATCATAGCAAATTTTAAAAATCGGTAATCGGATGTTTTCTCCGGAAAATTTTTAGCTCTTGGGAAACATCTGTGCCAGTGAATTTACCAATTTCTTGGTATAAAGTATCAATACATCAACAAATTTCAAATTTTACCACTAAAATTATTCCTTTTTTATATTAAATGGATGTAGCAGCGAATTTCATAATTCGGAGTTGCAAATATTCCATGTAAAAAGAAACAGGAAGACAAGCACCAGCAAATTCTGAACTCGTTAGTGCAGATTTTGGATTAGGCAGGATTTTTCCTGCCCAAGGGTTTTGCACCAGCGAATTTAAGAATTCATAGAGTAAACATTGACGTTTATTTTTTCCCTTTTAAATAAATCAATATATATATAACTTTATGAGAAAACTATTTCCAACTTTGACCAATTAATTGTCCATGTGTACAGTCCAAGACCACACGGCACCTTTGATTGCTTATGTATTACCATGTCATCATGCCACATCAATAACATAAAGAAGAATCACCATGTCAACTGACATGTCATCACATCATCATACATGTGTATGACAAGTCATCACACGTCATCATGTGCCGCATTAGCACTTCTCGTAAAATTTTTAAAACCACAAATTAATATTTTTATTTATTTATAAAATTATAAAAGAATTTAAATCAATAATAAAAGGAAAAAGGGAGAAATAATGTATGCTAACGCGTGCATGATGATGTATCACGATGACAAGTTGTACACATGTTTGATGATGTGATGATGTGTTAAGTGAAACAGTATTAATTCCTTTTATGCTGATATGATATGTTGACGTGGTGCCATATAAACGATCAAAGCTGACATGTTACCTTCGATTGTTCACGGGTGCAATTACTTTCAAAGTTGGGTATTTTTATTAATATTTATTTAAAAATAGGTAATTTAATAAAATTCCCTTTTTTTTAACCTTGTGACGCCCGGAAGGTTGATGAGTTCTTGAGTATTGTCTGGTATTAGGGCTTGAAAGGGAAAAAGAAAAGAAAACGGGCAATATATATTTCACCAGATGACACTCATCCACTAGAAATTTTACATGCCTTGAGTAATTTACACTTGCCAAAAGCTCCCACAGAACGCTTAATGCACGTACTCACAGAAGAAATCTTTACAAACTGCACTGGCATCAAACCAATCACTTCTTGCGCAATTATAAAACTCTCAGATACTAATGGAAAGAGTTCCACGGTTAGGCCAGTTAAAGAAAAAACACTATGGATTATGTCCTACGTAACCGATCTTCATAAACGCACAGCAAGTTAAATTCTTCCCAGCGTCCACCAACCACTGCAACTTGAGTCAGGAAGGAAGACGAATATATGCGGACGGAGTTTGTGAGAGAGAGGAGCTCGTCGTGAAAAGCTGGTCAGCAAAGAAACCAAAATACCCTGACAGCTGCGAACAGAAGCTGAAGCTCATGACGCAGAACCTGAGGAAGACAGTAAGTGCGAGGAAAAGATGCCTAGGTGTTAAGAGTGCTGAAACCATCCAATAAAAGTGAGGATGAAATCGACAAATCAACAAAAAGGTGATAAATAGCAGAGTGACAGAGAGGGAGAGAGGGAGAGAGAGAGATTTAATGGAGTAATTGCAAAGAGTAAAGGGTAGAGTCACTCGAGCAAAGTGTTCTTGCAATTGCCATGTTGAATTCAACGAAGTTTAGCATAATCAGCCATCTCCTTGGTGATGGCAGGAATGCAGCTCGAGCTTCTGGTTATAGTGGACTTCTTAGATCCCCCCAAGTCCCTGGGACTAATAGACTTGCCTCTGTTGCTCTTCTTTAGCATCTCCCTCATGGCATCTGCCTGGTCGAGAACAGGGTATGCTCTGCCAATCCTATTAAACCTCACGCACGCACTCATATGCACTTTCAAGGCTTCTTCCTTCGCCCCTCCCTTCTCGTTCTCTTCTTTCACGGCCTCTGAGCAGAGCCCACATATCCATCTCCCGAAGAATTTGTCGCGCACGCGATGAATGTACTCAGGAGTGCATTCCTCGGACATGCCGCAGCACTCGCACTTGGCTTCCTCCACCTCGGAAATAGGCGGCAGCTTGACGTCTATGGCTTCTTTGCTGAGCTCAAAAGAGAGATCGGACATTGTTCTCTGAAGTCCTTCCATCGAAAGCTTTCGAGGCTTACAGAAGCTGTCCCTCGCATGGGAACTGACGAGTGTCTCTCCATTTGGGGCCATGGTCATCGACTTGGAAAAGCGCTTAAAACAGTCTGGAGATTAAGATTCTGAAACCGAAGTCGATTGAAATACTGGGAGTTGGACTTAGAGCTGCTGAAACGGATGCCTTCGAAGGTTGGCACCCTGTGGCTAATTTATATAATTCACTTCAGATTCTTAGAATCAAAAGGAGCTCACTGTTGTGAACCACGGTGAATCTCGTGTCTACCATCGAAACCTCGAAAAGAGATCTCATGAAAGCCCTAGACTTTTCACGTAAAGTGAAAAGGAAGGAAAATATTATCAGTCACAGTGATCGGATACAGAAAATGTGTCCAGTGAGAAGCATCCATGATAAAGCAGCCACCTGACTTAAAATAGTAAAAATGTAATGCAGCAGGACGAGGACTCACGGGCAGTAGTTTGTCATCCATGGATTGTCAGCTCGAGGAGATGCTAAAGCAAAGGATGAAGAAGAAAGATGTTCGTTTCGTCTCCATGGAAGGATACCGCAAGAACATCAGCATCACGAGCATCCGAATCAAGTAGCAGCGAAGATAATGAGGAAAAGAAGCGGATGGAGAAATCACGAGAGCTAAGTGGTACTTCCCTTTCGTTTCAGTCACAGATGTCATGGACATTAGATCGAAAAGTCCCCGTCAATGGTCCGTTTTGATCTGCTACGTTGAGGTGAAGCGTTAAGGACTATAACCGATCAATGTATATTAGAGGCAAATTGTGATCAAGATTCGTCACGACGGAGCTTTCACTTCCACCGTTCTACAGTGTTTGTATTAGCAAATGTGTTAATTGATAAACCCGAGCAGGCCAGCCTCTGGACTTATCAGGGACTTGAAATTACTGAGACCAATTAGTGTTTTCAGAAACAGTAGTACATTGAATTAACTACTATTTTGAGGGAAGGGACTAACCCGTTGCTCGTACCATTCGGGAGTAGAAGGGTGAGCTCGGAGCTTCACCGTGGCAGTGGTGTAGCTTTAGCAATATAACGATAAGCCATTCATATACCATACACCATCATTATCGCTGACCAGCCCACAGTTTAGTCTCCAAAGCTCAGTGCTCTAAGCTATCGAGCTATGAAATTAGATGGGCTAAACCAGGGGTGGTATCGAGCTCGAACTTGCATATGATCAAGAGTTCAGCGCTCTAAGCTATCGAGTTATGAAATTTGATGGGCTCAACTAGGGGTGGTATCGAGGTCAAACTTGCATATGATCAAGAGTTCAGCGCTCTAAGCTATCGAGCTATGAAATTTGATGGGCTCAACTAGGGGTGGTATAGAGCTCAAACTTGCATATGATTAAACTGAACTAGATTTAAATACTTTAAACTTGAGTTTGAGCCACAAATTAGACTTGAACTTGAGCTTAATAATTTTAACCAGAGTTCGAGTTCAAACCCAATAATTTTAACCAAGTTCGAGCCTGTTAGAGCTCAACCCACATTTAAAATTTTGCATAAAATATATGTCAAATAAATTATATATAAAATTATGCATAAATTTTACTTAAAATTGGGCATTGACCCTACATAAAATTGGATATTCTTTTAAAGAGATTCTCCCAAAAAAAAAAGTCTCTCTTTGGTTGTCTCTAATTTTTTGAAATAATTTAGTAACTTATTTAATAATTTGTAATTTATTATATTTATTACTTGATTGATATTTAATTATTAAGTACTAGCTTAATTACTAATAATTTTCTCTAGCCTGTCATTATCAAACATCATCAAAAGAATCAAAATATATATTAAACAACTAACTACTAGTTAATAATTATTAATTATGCATTAAAAGAATAACCAAACAACTAACACTAATAAATGTCATAAATTTAATAATAAATATTATTATTTTTAATCAAATAATACAAGTTTAACTCAAAGAAGATAAAAAAACTTCACCAACGAAGAAGAAGGAACAGTTACAGCAAACTCAGGGAAGGGAAGTGAGATTCAATGGAATCTCGACCAAGCGACTATTATCCAACACAAAAATAACCGAAATGGGGAAGAAGAGCAAAAGTAGTTCTCGAAAGGGAGAAGAAGAGAGCCGTGACGGAGGAGGTGGGAATTCGCAAGAAATGACACTTAAATGGAGCAGAAAATTGCCAACAAAAGATGGTAAAAAATGCCTCTTCGCGATGTTTTTCCTGGCTTCTCTGTGCTGCTGGAACCAAAGGGCAAGAAATGAGATTCAGAAACGAGCAGTCTCAAACTTGGCTCCTGCACTCCAACTGATTTAAATAAATGAGTCAGCTCGCGAACTTGTAAACTGAACCAGAGTGAGTTCGAGTTTGCCTTGTTTACTTAAACGAATTGAAAACCCAACCGATCTTGAATCTAAAATTGAACCAAATCAAGTTGATGCTAAACTGGGCTTGAGTTACCCGCGAACCGGCTCAATTCTGCCACCCCTAGGCCCAACTCTAAAAGAAGTCAAAGCGACACTATAAGTATAAAACTTAAAAGAGGAACCAAAATCAGAATTGGGAATAAAATCATAAACGGCAGCACTTTTCCCACTTGGGCTTCAATTTTTTTTTTGTCCAATAATTGTGCAACTACGTTATCCGACATTATAAGTGAATAACGCGCGAGATGCTGTGTTCCCTTCAAAGACCTCTTTCATTTAGCATAACCAGCCGCCTGTAAATTGTTCAGGTTTTTGGTTGCGGCTATTGGTAACCAGACAGACACGAAGCTCACTTTGCAACCTTGAGTTTAACCTTGAGTTTAAACCTGCTAATCCAATCATACAAATAGATTTTCCACTGCAGCAAAGTGGAGGGTTCTCCGTAATTTGGACACCAAGATTCGACCGCAGCTTTCTATTATTCGATTTCTTATACAAAAAAATAGCAGCCATAGTCTCTGCAACGTCTTTCCTCGTCCAACGTCCAACGGAAGAAATTTGTGAAACAGTCATGGACGCAGGATACATCTCGATTTTCAAATCAATTATTTGGGCGGTTTGACCCATCTTGTACTTCTTATAACGTATAGACGAAGACCTTGTTTACTTTCCATGTAAATGATAATATTTTTCTCTGCGACTTGGAGGTAGAGATCTCAGAGAAGACTTCCGGCTCTCTCGATCATTCACAATTAATAAATCTTCAATAGCGAACTTATTTTATTATAAAGGGAGGAAACCGAGAGTGAGCAGAAGCGTCGCCTTCGGGTTCTAAAGCTGCGAGGCTGGAATTATATTCTATTCTATCGAGATGAGTGGCTTGTCGCTTGTGCCAGACGGTGATGCAGAGGAACGATCATGACTTTTTCGACCTCCTCGTCGCCGAAGCCTGGTTTATTATCATTGGCTCAAGGAATCGACTCCAGCCAAACTCCGGCCCTTAGCCAGAGCTTATTAATTGTCAGTACGTACAAAATGCACCATTCCGGAACCAGGATTCCCGTATTATAGAGCATAAACCCATGCTACTAAAAAAATAGGGAATTAAGGAGAAGGGGACATCTTAATCCTGAAAAAGAGACGAAAAGATGAAATAAAGAAATGGACCAACAAGGGAAACTTTTCCATTAACACCGGGAAGGCCAATAATGGAGTCTCCTGCTTCTTTCAAGTGCTCTAGTGCACTTTCGTTATCAGGCTGCCTTCGATCTATCTACCATGCACGACTATGTAGAAAAGTACAAATGATATATTTTCCAAGACGTGACGGAACCCCAAAACGATCCTTGCCGTGGTCTACCCGGCAGTTTGACGTAACACCGGGAATCCTTTTTATTCTCTTTGGACGACATTCAGATAAAGCAAGTTGATTTGATGAAGGCAGAGGGAAAAAAGGGTACGTTTATGGGAAAGAAGATGAGCAAAGCGAAATTTGAATTATTCAGAGGGCATGAGACCCCTTTTTCTTCTATGGGTGAGTAGTAGTTCTTTTTGTCTGGGAGCGACGACCTTCCCCGGAACGACGATGCTCTAACCGCTTGTGCTCTTTAGGAAACGGAGCAAATTTAGGTGAGGTTGAGCCAACTCCGACAGCTCTCTCATGAAGTGGAGGCTCCACCTTTGTTTCAATAATAATTGTTATTTAAAGAATAACAGAATCACGCGTTTGTTTAAAAGAATAAATGGTAAAAAAAAAAAAAAAGAAGAATGGGAAATGGAAGAGAAAAACAAAAGAAGAGCCGAGCTGAGGCAACCGCCTCGTAAGTTCCCGCGGATCAATTTGGCTCCCCGTGTATTTCCAGGAGGACTCCGCCTGTATCCTATAAGTATACCCTCCCATTTCCCACCAATACCCATTTGGTCGTTCTCGCTCCGCCATGGAGAACGTTCCCGTCGACGAATTCACCTCCGGGGCGAGCGCTCGTATCATTCCTGTCTTCCGCAACATCCGTAGGTCCCTACTCTCCCGCCAGTTCGTGCACCGTGTTCTCCTCTTTCTCCACTCCCTCTTCCTCTGGTTCCTTCTCGTCCTCCGCCGCAACCGTCACGCGTCTTCCTCTCCCTCTTCGTCGCCCTCTGCTCTCTCCTCTCCGTCAAAGGCTGCAGCTACCAGGCGGAGAACCGTTTTCAGGAGAGCTGAGGATGATGCCACGAGGCGCCGCGCTCTTGCCGAGGGCCTCACCATGGTACCGGATGCAGACTTTGGGATCGCCTGCCGCTGGAGTACATCGCTTTTCTACGGCTCGCGTAGGAATGCTCTCTTTTCTCGATCATGGCTTCCTGTTTCCGATCAGATGAAGTAAGGTCTCGAATTTTCATTTTGATTTGTGTTTCTTTCTTATCCAAATTGGTGTTTGTTTATGTGATCTTTAGGAGGTTTTACTTTTTAAGGTCCTGTTCTAAATGAGGAACTGCCTTAACCATTTATTGCATCCTCCTCTCTCTTTTCTGACTGGGAGAGGAGAAGTTTACTTCCTTGCATGTCACGGAGTTTTTCTTTAATAGTTTCTTTCACAGCAAGGTGAGCATTCCCGGACGGGAATTCTGTTCGTAGTTTCTCAAAAATAAAACTGTGTCACAAAATTAACGAATAAAAGTTTCTGAATTGTTATATGTAAGTGGTGTTTCGACCATAAATATAAATATTGACTAGGATCTAAACACTCAAATCATGAAATGTCCTGATTCATTCAAAATAAAAAGTAATTTATTTCAAATGTGAAAACCGAAAACTGTTTTCAAGCCAGTCATCAGTAGACAAAATTGGACGATACCCTGTTCTGGCTTGTGGGGCTTCAAGTGGAATTCCACCTTCTCCCTTTGGATAGAATCTCCAAGACAATCAAAAATGAGTATGGCGAAGTAACTCTATTACTTTTTCTATATATTCTCACTGTTAGGCATTCAGAAAGAAATATGAGAATCTAAGGAAGTTGGGGACAAAAGTGATAGGCATTTGTATGTTCACTGTTAGGTATTCACACTATTACTCTGTTGTGAAAGCTGGAGAGAAGAGACCTCAAGGACACCGATATTAATTCAATAAGCATGTTCACTGTAGGCATTCACAAAAATAAAAGAAAATAAAATAGAGAATGTGCACCAAATAAAGTCAGAAAGTGAAGTTAGTGGAAGGAAAGGAAAAAAAAAGATGCTAGTTCTGCCCATGACTAAGGCCAAATGCTCGCATTTTGGTGTTTTTAATTTGTGGTATTGGGTTCAAGCCAGATCGTAAACAAGTAATAAAGAAACTCCTTAACAAATGAAGAGATTAGCAGAGAATCTTGGAAGCATAATATTGAATGTCAAGATAGATAGTTGAAGGTTGGTCATGTTTTGTGGAATGGGTGCATGCAGGAACAAAGAAAGGTTTTAGTGGTTTATTTTGGTGCCTGTGTTTCTACCCCTAGTCTCATGTGATGAGAAAGTAATTACATCGTTGCAATTATGAAGTTGGATGCATTCTGAAATCCTTGTTTATGTTTATAAGATATAAGATGTTTCAAAGTTTAAAAAGAAATAGTAATTATCAACTTGTTTTTTGAAGAACTTCATGTATGAGAAAGTTACAGTCATGATTTTCATCATGCCAATTGATTCAATGCCTTACTATTAGAGAGAAAGAGGAAATGTAACTTTTATCTATATAAGCTGATCACAATAGAAGATTGATTGTTAACATACCATTATCATGTTGAGAGTTGTTACTTCTTTTCTAATTTAATTGTCAAGTTCTGATGACTAAAGAGTTTGCTATTTTTTCAGGGGTATTTTGATCATTATACATGGGCTTAACGAGCATAGGTAGCACTACGGCTGTGGTTATACTGACTCCTGTATATACATTTCCTTTTCTTTCTCTTCGTTGATACCATGGAATTTAATTGGCACTAAAAGTGTTGAAACTTTCGTCGAAATTCTAGGTAAGATATCCTCGCCTTGTTATAGTTGTTAGACATGCTATGATGAATCTCTCTATTATATATTTCAGTGGAAGATATACTCAATTTGCCCAGCAACTGACTGTTTGCAACTTTGGAGTATATGCGATGGATTGGATTGGTAGGTAAGCTTTGTGCTTAATGGTGGCTAACTTCCAGTGCTGTTTAAATCTGGTTTGCTTATCTGTGCTGTTGAGCCCCCTTCTTCATGTCAACTCAGTCAGAATTTCTGTTGGGGTTAATACATTAGACATATACTACATGTGCCAGTAATATCGAGGAGTAGCAATTTTACTTCGAGTAGTGCCATGATTTTGATTGTTCATATAATTTTAGGTCACAATCAAAATTGATTATATGGTGGACCCACCAGCAGAAGCAACAGCTCTGTTGTTTCAGTTTGTAGAATGTGCAGGTCAAAATAAGCCCTGTTGTAGTTTCAACCAGTCCTTGGTACAAAAGGTGAATCATGATGCTAGAATTGGTGCACCATGACCTCTGATGCACTAAAGTTCTTCCTTTCGTGGTCATCTTGATTGCATGCAGAGCATTTTATGCCTTTCTCTCATGATAAAGTTCAACCTGTGTAATTGACTCTGCTGTTTGTTAGTAACATACCTATTTGTTTCAGAGCCGAGTCTTTTATAACAAGTCAAGAAACCTGACATGTTATCACTAAATTTATTTTTATGGTAAAATATGAACTAAACTCTTTTATGAACTAAATCTTTTCATCTTTTCTAGGTCATGGTGGAAGTGATGGATTACATGGATATGTGCCTTCCCTCGACCAAGTCGTTGCAGACGCTGTAGGTTATTCCTGATTTAACTAAAACGAAAATTATATAATTTGTTGCTCCCATTCTTATATTTTTACAAAATCTTGCAGGGTATTCTTTTAGAGAAAACTAAATCTGAAAACCCTGGTGTTCCATGTTTTCTTTTTGGCCATTCAACTGGTGGGGCTGTGGTTTTGAAGGTAATTTTCTGGAAACTGCAATTTTCGATGAAATTTGTGTTCCAGGTTGTGATAGTGGTTGTGATGGTATATCTTACAGGCAGCTTCATACAATCACATTGAGAAACTGGTTGAGGGAATTATCCTGACATCTCCAGCTTTACGTGTGAAGCCAGCACACCCGATAGTTGGGGTAATTTTCTTTTTGTTTTCCCCTGTTTATGTGATGAATCATTCTTCAGTCTAGTGAGATAGAATTTTACTTTTTCGCATTCAGGCATTGGCTCCCTTTGTATCTATTCTAGCTCCAAAGGTCCAAATGAAGGGTGCCAATAAAAAAGGTATTCCAGTATCAAGGGATCCTGCAGCATTGATCGCAAAATACACTGATCCATTGGTCTATACGGGTCCCATCAGAGCCAGAACAGGCTATGAGATCCTTCGCATATCCTCCTACCTGATGCGAAACATGAACTCTGTTACTATCCCGTTCTTTGTTCTCCATGGAACCGCGGATAAGGTGACGGATCCATTGGCTTCCCAGGATCTGTACAACGAAGCTGCATCCGAGTTCAAAGACATTAAACTCTGTGAGGGATTCCTGCATGATCTTCTTTTTGAACCTGAACGTGAAGAGATCGCTGAGGACATTATTAACTGGATGGAGAAGAAACTATTACATAGCCAAAACTTGTAAACAGTCACTAGAGTTGGTGATTAGCTCATGTCATACAAGAGTGCTAGCGTAATCTCGGCCTAAAATGGCTGTTTTATCACAGTTGAACTGATATTAAAGTTTGCTGCTTATGCAAGTACTGTAAGTTTGATGTCTGTAAAGTTGTTTTATCAGTTGATGCCCGAGAAGTCTTGAATATAATAGTCGATACAGGTAGGGGCACTCAGTCGTTACAGGAGCTAAAACCCAAGTAATGAACAATAGGTTATACTTTAAGTGGATCCTAGGTACCTCAAAGGGCCTAGTCGAGGAAGAAAATCGACACGAAGGCCTGAAGGATTGCAAAGAAAGAGGCAGGGCATGCTTGCTATGGAGGACTGGCAACCAAAATAACTCCTTCCCGGCTGCTTTTTGAGAATTATAAAATAAAAGGCGTGTAGGGAGAGTAATAAATTGTGTTCTTTGGTTCATTTCTCAAGTGACATGGGAAAGTGAAATATAGATAATTTTGTTTCTCCCCATTTTTTGTTTCTTCCCATTTTAGGCATAAAGTGATGGTAAGCGAATTCAGAGGTGTTGAATTCTGAATTCACTTACCATCACTCAATTACATCTCGGGCTAGGGTTGTAGGGAAAGAAGCTAAACGAGGTTTCGGAGAAAAAAAAATTTCTCTCGCTCGCTCGGCGTCTTCTACTTATCTTCTCTCTCGGCCTCCCTCTCGTCTCCCTTTTGACCTCTGTCGTCGAGCCTCTGCTGCAGAGCCTCTCGACCTCCCTCTCTTCTCCCTCTCGGCGTACCGTTGGAATGCTGCCTCTGTCGTCATTTCCTGTTGGCTCGCCGCCGTTGCCCTCTGGTCCACTGCCATAAACTCTCGTAACTAAGGAAAATGACTACGCTGTGAAGAAGATGATGGTTTAATTTTTCCTAGCTTAAGAGTATATTTATTTAATATATTTATTTTATAATTACTATATTAAATTAGTGATTTAATAGTCATAATAAAAATATTGTTGAAATAAATATTTGAGAAATTATGTTTTAATGCCACTATATATTTTTTTTTGTACTTATATACGAATATATATAATTTTTTATATTAAAAAGGTGAGTGTGTTATATTTGTATTATTTTTATTTTTATTATTACGATATTTGTATAATTATTTTATATTTAAATATTAAAAAATTAAAATTTGATTACAATTTTAATAATATAAAAGTAAACATATATTTAATTATTATATTTAATATATTTTATTTATTAACTAATATTAATTTAATTTTCTAATAGTAAAATATATCAAAATATTTTATTTAATAAATAATTTATATGTACTTTACACCACACTTTCCATTATGTACATTAATACAAACAACAAATACTTTCCCTCGACACTTTCTATTGCACACAGTAACACAAACAAGTACTTTATACTACACTTTCCATTACACACACTAATACAAACAAGTACTTTACACTGTAATTTCCATTGCACACACTAACACAAATAAATACTTTACATTCCACTCACTTATTATTTATTGTAATCCACTAACCCCCTCGAAACTCGGGGTGTACATCACCTGTCAACTCTTCCACATGTAGTGTTGTTCATTGTAATCCACTAACCCCCTCTAATTGAAACTCGGGGTGCACATCACCTGTCAACTCTTTCACATGTTTCAGCTTTTATATACAGGATTACGGGTGATTGCAATTCCCCTTTTTAAATTAACTTCAACGGGTGAATATGAATGCTGAAAACGAAAGTAAAATTCAAGTTTCTGAAAGCGCAGCTACATTTTAACATCCGGTTATGGCTGATTTAATGGGATTAACAAGTAAATTCGTCCAACCTAATCGTTGAATGAATTTTCCTGAACCATTATCGACTGATTTAGGAACTAAAACTTCATTATTTCGATAGAAACCGAGAAAACAAACGAGGGAGATTGAACAAAGAAATTACTCTGTAGCTAGCAACTCCGCTTCCATCCTCTCGCCCATGGTGTGCACGCACAAGTCAATATAGGACTTGAACTGCTCTTCTGAAAAAGCTCCAACAGGATCACACACGAAGGACCACTCAACGGTACAGCCCTCGTTGACATCCGGGGAAACCTTCAAAGTCGCCGCGTACTCTCCAAATCCGATGTTATTATCGACGATCTCGTAGCTGAGAGTGCGTTGGACGGGATCAATTGCGGTCAGCTTCTCCTTAGCCCAGGCTACGGTGGAGCCATCGGCCGAGGAAACGCCGGACCCGGCACAGTACCTCACGCATCCGGGTTTGCTCCGCTCGCCTTCGACTAGGTAGCACGTGTCGACGTTGAGGATCCATTTGTGAGAGGTGATGAAATCCTCGAGCAGCGACCACGCTTTTTCTGCAGAAACGCTTCTCAGCTGGGCGATGGTCCTGCCTTCCCACTTGCGCTGTGGCTGCTGCTCTCCCTTCTCCATGAAACAATTTTCTCCGCAGGTTCACGTCTCTGAGAGTGGAGCAATCTGGAGAGGCTGGAAGGAATCTCTGAAAATTCAGAAGGCGGAAATAGATTTGAAAAGTAGAGAGCAGTAATGTAAAATACCCAATTTCCCAACCACATTTAGAGGCAGTGACGAGTGGGCCCATCCGTTACGCAAGCCACGAGGCATTGTCAGAATCATCGTGTCGCAACCAAAATAGGTTAAAGAGAAAAAAGAATAAAAAAATAAGTTTTTGTTCTTTTATTTGGATATATAGTTTTCTTATATATGTGGAAAATAAAAATTAGTAAATTTTAAAATGAGTGATTTGCAATTTTTGAAAAATAACAGTAATTTTAGCATTTTCTGGGGCCGTGTAATTAGCTTTTGATGAGGAACTTTTAAAAAAGAAAAATTTCCCTGCCTCTTTGGTTGGAATGATTCGGGAAAGACGATGCACAAACTCACGCAACTTTCCTTAAAAAGCTAAAAGATGTTCCTCTTTTTCTCAGGAATTTCGATTATGAGAATAATTCATTTCGTTCCCTTCGATATTTGCAATCCGGAATTGGTAAGAGTCCAAGACAGAGATGGAAAGAAAGATTTCACCCATCAAAGCAAAAACATGGAAGAAAGGCAGCAGAATTTGGAATTAAGAACTAAGAACAACAGTAGAGGATCACATGAGAATTGGGAAGAGACGATGAAAAGAAAAAGTCACTTATTCGGCTTTGAGTGCTTCCGCCATCCTCTTAGCCATGGTTTCCACCTCAAGTCCCACATACTCCACAATCTGTTCATGGGTCCAAGCCAGCATCGGCTCCGCCTCGAAAGACCAGTCGATTGTGCAGGCATCATCACCGTCCGGCGAGACCGTGATCGTTCCAACATAATAGTTGAAGCCGATGTTGTTATCAAGAACCTGATAGCTTAAACTGCGTTGGACAGGATCCATGGCTATCAACTTTTCCTTGGAATGGCTGCCAACCTCGCTGCCAGGGATGGGCGGACCAGCGTTAAGCCTGACACAGCCGAGTTGCCCTAATTCTCCTTCTATAATCTCGCTGGAATCCAGGTTTGGGATCCATTTGTATAAGGCCCCAAAGTCTTGCAGGAGTGCCCAAACTGTGTCAGCTAAGACGCCGGGAACCTTTGCACTGGCCTTGCCTACCCACTTGGGTGCCTCTGCCGTCTGCGCCATTTTCAAGCAAAATTTCTCCCGGGGAAGAAAGGCGCACCAGCAATCAAATATAGCTGCTTTTCGGCCGTACATGAAATTACCAAACAAATGGCCTGTGCGTTAAGAGTTGACCAACTTAAAATAATATGATATGGTATTTTAAGTCGGATTCTCATAAATTAAACAATCTCAAGCATCTGGTTAATGTTAGTTGAAGCTCAGACATGTCCATTAATGGCCGTTGAGCCTTTCACAAAGTAGTTCAAATCTATTAACTAATGGGACAGACTCCAGTCAAATAAGGAGACAACCCAAGAAAAAGAAAAAAAGGGAAAGAATCAAATAACCCATGCCTCCTAGGTTTTAAGGTATTCCAAGTAGAAGAATCTGCCATTGATACGATCTATCATCCTTCACGAGGAGAGCAGAAATCTCAGAGAGGCTCTGATCTATCATATTTCGAGTGGTGGTCCGGTCGGTGAGTAACAAAGTAAACCGAGGCCTCGCCTCGGAGCTCATGAGATCACAGGCAGAGTCCACTGGTATTCCGCAAACTCGAGTTCGGCACAGGTCCCGCCCCGATGGTACGTAGATTCCACTGAAATGTGGACGGCCATTGTCGTCCTCCTCGTGCGACTCATCTGACTTCTCTAGCAAGACATCGATGATTGTCGATTGACTTCTTGAGGGGCACGCCTTGGGTCTCCCGACTTTGAATTGGAGCCACTGGCGAGTACCCCGTCATAACTTCTAGAACTATTATCAGAGCCAAGTTGCAGTCGCCATAATTATTTGCTTTATCACCACGAAAGCTATCCAACTGCAATTGTGGCCCTTAGAACTGGATGGCTTCGGCTACTGAATAAAAGGTCAATACTGTCGTTAAAATCTACTTTTGCTGCTCTGTAACGATTGCTCCGGACTGTAAAATGCAAATTTGGCGTAATACTATGAGCCTGTTGTGCCCTGTATATCTCGATCTGATAGGGTAATTCTATGAGGCCGTTAAGCTCTGTATATCTGATACAGTTCTTTTCACAATTTATACTCAAATTATATCCTATTTATTCTCTGATTACTTCCATTTCAGTTCTACGACCTAGCCGTAGATGAAGATGTAAGGATATGACGAACGAAATTCAATAATTAATAGATGAGATCATGAGACAATCGACCATGGAGAAAGAACACAATGAACTATTGATACTAGAAATATCTTATTTCAAGGATCTAGAAAACATAACAGACGCATTAAGGCAATCGACAAACGTAACCGCAAGCACTTTCACACGAAAACACACAAGCAAGAAACGAGACATGTTAAGCTTTAGCTTCTTCGACGATCTTCCCTGCCATGTAGTTGGCACAGAAGGAAATGTAACCGGTGATCTTCTCCACAGACCATCCGGGGGGCGGCATGGGCGAACTAGTGAAGGACCACTCGATTGTGCTTCCATCCTCCTCCGGTAACACCTTCAGGGTCGCCACGTAATCCTTGAACCCGATATTGTTCTCGAGGACCTCGTAGCTCAGAGTGCGTTCCACCGGGTTATACGCCACCAATTTCTCGTTGGTGAAGGCGCGTTCCTGGGAGCCGGGGAGGGGATCCCCACTGCAGAGCCTGACGCAACCGAGTTTACCCGGCTCTCCGGATTCGATGGTCGTGGTGTCGAGGCTTGGGAAGTATTTGTAAAAGTGGGCGTAATCGTCTATGGCCGCCCAAACTTTGTCCGGAGAGACGCCTTCTACCTTGGCGCTAGCCTTTCCCTCCCACGTATCTTCAGCAGCCATTAGTGAGCAGAGAGGCAGAGAATTTCAGGGGAGGATTGTAGAGAGAGATGGGAGTGAATTGCAGAAGCAGGGCAGGGCAGGGAGAGCGGTGACAGACCTTTCCTTATATAAGAACATTCAGAATATCTTTTTATATATTAACTATTTTTTCAAATATATCTTTGACTTGTTTTCAAGCTGTGAGGGGTAATTTTCGTCAGTTATCTCAACTCTCTATCACGGGCAACGAGGCGAAGATACTTCTATACGCTCTGCAAATGTGAAGATTTCCGGTGGAGTCACGGTCAATCCTGCCTCCCAAAGATGTGCGAATCAAATCTCTTTCAGACGGCCGAAGAGAAGTTACGAACAGCTCGTTCACTTTATAGTTTATACTGTGCTTCTAGAAAGGAGACTTGATGTGAGAACTGACAAAGCCTCTTCCACCATTTCAGGTCGGAGTTCCATTTACCCGAGAATCGAGAGAGTTGCGATTGAAGACGACAGGACAAGGCGGCCCCGCCATTAAGAGTCGAGCGCACAACCCTCTTGGGCCTCCGGACTTTTCTACATTTTTTTACTCTAGACGAATCATAAGCAGCCGTGTTTGACCCCGGATTTCAGATCCCGAATTCAAAATTGCGAGAGGAAAGCGTCTCAGGTCCGGGTCAACGACTCTGTAACCCAGAAGACCGTCGTTACTCCAAATCCGCATCGACCCTCTGTCATTGGTGCCCTTCTTGTCCCTATCCATTTTTCATCTTTCTTACGTCCAACCACTCTTTTCCACCGTCCGCCATTACTGAAATGCATTTTTTCCCTTTTGCTTTTGGAAGTTAATTGAGAAACTAGAGGAAAATGTCTTTCGACAAAGAGGGGCAGGATTCTTTCATTAAACTCAAGCAGATTACAAGCGATCTTCAGAATTAAGTAACACAGTTCGGAAGGAAGAAAAAGCACGCCTTCAAAGGCTAAAGCAGACAACAAAACGGGGGAAATGATACAGTGACCGGGAAAAAAGAAAGGAAATTAATTTTTGGGGCTAAGAGCTTCTTCCATAGCTCTCGCCATGCCTTGCACGCTGTAACCGATATACCCCTTAATCTTTTCCGGATCCCAATAAGGTATCGGAGCCGACACAAAAGACCAGTCGATGGTACTTCCACCGTCGGAATCCGGCACAACTTTCCATGTCGCCACAAAGTCATCGAACCCCGATATTGTTATCAAGGACCCGATAGCTCAAAGTCCGTTTAGCGGGATCAAACTCTACCAACTTTTCGTTGGTGAAGGTGGGGGGTGTCGCTACCGGGGGCAGGGGGCCCAGAGCAGCGCCTGACGCAACCAAGTTTACCCGGCTCGCCTTCCACGATAGTTGGGAACCATTTGTGCACGTTGCCCGTAGTCTTCTATCAGCGACCATACTTTGTCGGCAGAAACTCCGTTCACCTTTCCGGCAGCCTTGCCTTCCCACTTGGCCGGCTGCTTCGCATCATCCTCCACCGAAGATTGTGCAGAGTTGGAGAGACTATGGGACGGTGTAACTAGTTTCTGAAAATGGGTTTCGGCGTCCTCACGGGTAGCTGGCGAATCCGAAAGGAATCGAAAGATACTATAGAGAGACATTGGCAGAAACCGACAGAAACGTGGGGATTAGATGGCCGTGATACGAGATGTCGGCCAAGATGTGGTACGTACCGGCCAAGTTTCAGAGCCATGGTTGAAACTTGAAAGGAGGTACAGGTAGCAAGTGAAGAAGAGGAGGACGCGGAGAGAGAAGAATGCGACACGTTGAGGGCAGCGATACCTAGAAATAATAGATATCGTGATTTTCCCAATCTGTCAGGCAGTTTTTTGCGGTTAAGAGGGTAAGTCAGCAAGGAAGTGAATGAATTCCTCTCCCGGCATTACTTAGGTCAACACAAATAAGGTTTTAGTATAAAATTATTTGAATTGAACCGATATAACATGATTCATCTCGTCTAGCAAAAATGACCAAAAATTGATTGTCCTTTTTTTCTAATCATTCACTTACCACGTGACGGTGTCGCTTCTTTCCCTCCCGAAACAGAAAATCCTTCTCATTTCCTCTTCTCTCGCTTGGCCTTCGTCTCCTGAATTTTTTGCCCGACCTTCTTCTCTCATTTTCGCTCTCTCTGATCCCTCTGTTGGCTCTTGTCTTCGTTCTCTGCTCCCTCTACTTTCTCTTGTCATCTCTCATTTTCGCCCCATCTCTCTCTCTCGTCTCTTTCTCTTTGGGCCTTTCTCTTCCTTCTCGCTCTCTCGTCTCCCTTTCTCTTTTCCCTCTAGGCCTCCCTCTCCCTTCTCGTTCTCGCTTTTCTCTTTCCTCTTCCCCCGATTTCCTTTGATTTAACTTATTTCAGTTTCAATATCCTTCGATTTCCTTCGATCTTCTTCGATTTTCGATAGTTAGGCATCGATTTCTTCCATCGGGCTTACATTTCCCCATTCGGCAGTGGTTTTCCCCAAATTTCAGAAGGTAAGCCGAAGCCCTAATTTTTTTTTCAACTAATTTAGTGTTGTATTTGAGTTAATTTTAATTTTTGTGCGTAATTTATCTTAATTGTGGCCTAATTGTGGGATCTAGGGTTAGGGTTTATGGGATTTAGGGTTCAAATTCGTGTTGATAGGGTTTAATTTCGGTATTAGAGTTGGGGTTTAGGACTTTTAGGGTTTTAAGGTATAGTCTTTAGGTCTGGAATTAGGGTTTATGTTTTTTTTCTTTAAATAGGGTTATCGATTTTTGGGGTGATAGTGTTTTAAGTGCTTAAGGTTTAATGTTTGGGGCTTTTAGGGGTTTTAAGGTTTGGGGCTTATTTTAATTTGTTAGGGTACTCGGTTAGGGTTTAGGGTTTAGGGGGTTTAGTCTGGGTTTAGTGATTGCGAAGCCATATGGGGCTCTACCAGGGGTGTTGGGTGAATTTGGACTCGATGAGTTACTGTTTGCATTGTTCTGGTAATCTACAATGAAATTAGTTGGATTGATTTTGAAATGTTTTAGAATGTTGTTGAATATGTTTGAAGTGCTATGGAATGCATTTGCCATGTGGTGATGAGATTTTGGAGTTATAAATGTCTACCACATGGTATTTTGTTATTTATTGGTTGTGTTTCTGTGTGTCCCTAGTTACTACGACGGGTAATGGTTGTCTGATAAAAAAAATTTCCATGTTGACCATCTCGGATTTAGATTTTAAATGGCTGGAAGAAGACCACAAACCCCTCGATCATATGACATTTGGAACTTCGATGATGACAACAAAATGCTCGATCTCTTAGTTGAGCAAGTCAATATGGGGAACAAGATGCCCAATGGGGTTTGGAAGCATGAAGTGTATTTGGATTGTGTCAATAGGTTCTATGAAAATGCAACCCATAAAAAAACTGTTGAGCAGCTCAAGAATCGAACAAAATCATGGAAGAAAACTTACCAAACAGTAACGAGTTGTCTCAACACTAATAGGTTCGGTTGGGATACAACCACACATCAAGTTACTGCATGTCATTCTGTATGGCAAGACTATATCAAGGTTAGTAAATTATGATTTACTGTTAAATATTTTATATGTTTTCCGTATTACTAGAACTCTATTCCAAGTCATCTAAATAGAATCTGTGTACCTGAAGGTAAATAATATATTTTTATGTAGTAATTTTGTTCTATTTTATCTTCAATTATCTTATGTGAAAAATATTTTGTATTGTAGGTAAATATTATCTAGTCGATGCTGGTTATGCAAATATGCTAGGATTTTTTGGTCTATATCGAGGAACTCGTTATCATCTACAAGAATTTGGAGACAACCTTCCTAGAAATGATAAAGATCTACTCAATCGAAGGCACTCATATTTAAAGAATACTATTGAATGAAGTTTTGGTGCTTTAAAAGCTTGATTCCAAATGTTGAAAGTCGCTCATCCGTTTTCTTATAAGATCCAGATGAAAATTGTAATAACTTGTTGCATATTACAAAATTATATATGTAAAAAGGATTACAATGATATGTTTGAATTGGAAGATGATGATTCGGATGATAAGGTTGGTGGAGGAGGTGATGAGGTCCGATTAGCAGGTGAAAATTCGGATGAAGATAACGATGATCAACAACCATGCGGAGGCATCGTGCATCAAAATCCACTAGACTGCACAATTTCGAGAATGTCTTATTAACTTTGACACATGGTCTCTGTGATTCAGAAACCTGCAAAGAAGGAAGGCCAGAAAGAAGGTGCTGCCTTCAAGCCTGCCTCAAAGAGGAAAGCCAAGGACGGGGATGAGGAGAGTTCTAAGAAGAGAAAACAAAAGAGGAAAAAATATCCTAATGCACCAAAGAGGGCGATGTCTGGTTTTATGTTTTTCTCTCAATCCGAGAGAGATGTAAGTTTTTCTACAGATCTGTGGTTCTTGTGGAATAAATACCCATGCAGACTTAAGTAATGCCTAGTATCGGGGCTTTCATGTTGACATTTATCTTTGACCGCTAGATGGTCCTGAAGTTTCTGTAGTTGTGGCCGTTTTATCTCTTTGATATGCTTGTATAAATCCTTGAATGAATTTTCCTGAACCATTATCGACTGATTTAGGAACTAAAACTTCATTATTTATAGAAACCGAGAAAACAAACGAGGGAGATTGAACAAAGAAATTACTCTGTAGCTTGCAGCTCCGCTTCCATCCTCTCGCCCATGGTGTGAACGCACAAGTCAATATAGGACTTGAGCTGCTCATCTGAAAAAGCTCCAACAGGATCACACACATAGGACCACTCAACAGTACAGCCCTCGTTCACATCCGGGAAAACCTTCAAAGTCGCCGCGTACTCTCCAAATCCGATGTTATTATCGACGATCTCGTAGCTGAGAGTACGTTGGACGGGATCAATAGCTGTCAGCTTCTCCTTGACCCAGGCTACGGTGGAGCCATTGGCCAAGGAAACGCCGGACCCGGAACAGTACCCCACGCATCCGGGTTTGCTCCGCTCGCCTTCGACTAGGTAGCACGTGTTGACGTTGAAGATCCATTTGTGAGAGGTGATGAAATCCTCAGAGCAGCGACGACGTTTTTTTCTGCATAAACGGCTTCTCAGCTAGGCAATGTAAGTCTAAACATGAATTTCTAACAACATAAAATTCATCATTTAATTTAAATGGAAGCTAAATTATATCTCCCATCAAGGTTGTTCATGGCTTCGTGTTACCAAGGGAGGTGCAATTGCCAGAAGTTGAAACCACGATTAATGAGAAAACCGTTTCTCATCCAAATGGTTAACATTCTCCCACTTGGTTCAAACTTCTAATATAATCTTAAACCCATCGATAATCTGAATTTAAGTAATAAATACATTAATCATGGCGATAAGTCCTCTAATGACGAGTATTATCTTTCATGTATTATTTATACTTTATGAATAAACCCTATGTTTACTCGTGGTCCAACAATGATGAATTTTCTCAAAATTAAAATGCACATAAATATGAGAAAAACATCACATTAATTAAGAATTTCACTGAAATAACATTGTTCATACAATGAAAAATTTACATAATGGAACCAAGTTCCATATTCACAACATGATCCTTGAATTTAAACGGTAGCATGCCCTTAGTCAAAGGATCTGCGATCATTAAGTCAGTGCTGACGTGCTCAATGACCACTTTGTTTTCATTAACACGTTCTCTTATGGCTAAATACTTTATGTCGATGTGTTTACTTCGACTTCCACTTTTGTTGTTTTTTGCTATAAAAACAGCAGCTGAATTATCGCAATATATGCTTAATGGCCTAGAGATAGAATCCATAATTCTAAGCCCAGAAATTAAACTTTTAAGCCATACACCATGTGAAGTAGCTTCAAAACAGGAAACTAATTTGGCTTCCATAGTCGACGTGGCGATCAAAGTCTGTTTGGCACTCCTCCATGATATTGCTCCACTGGCCATCCAGAAAATGTATCTTGATGTTGATTTGCAGGAATCAATACCGCCAGCAAAATTAGAATCTGAGTAACCAATGACTTCTAGATTGTCCGTCTACCTATACATCAGCATATAGTCTTTGGTTCCTTGAAGGTACCTCATTACTTTCTTTGCTGTTCTCCAGTGGTCTAACCCGGGATTACTCTGATATCGCCCCAATATTCCAACAGCAAATGCAATATCAGGTCTTGTGCAGACTTGAACATACATTAGGCTTCCGACAATAGAAGCATATGGAATGTCCTTCATTTGTTCCCTTTCAAGGTCGTTTTTCGGGCATTGGTTCAAACTGAACCTATCACCCTTCACAATGGGAGCTATGCTTGGTGAACAACTCTTCATATGAAATCTCTCTAACACTGTATTAATGCAGGTTTCCTGAGGCAGACCTAAGATACCTCAAAATCTGTTTTTATGAATCTTAATGCTAATGACATAAGATGCCTCACCCATATCCTTCATATCAAAATTGTTAGAGAGAAATTGTTTCACCTCATGTAGAATACCCTTATCATTGGTTGCTAGCAAAATGTCGTCCACATATAGAACACGAACACAAATTTTACTCCGACTGACCTTTTGGTTTATACTTTGATCCATAATGTTTTCTACAAACCCGAATGAATAAATTACATTATGGAATTTCAAATACCATTGGCGGGATGCTTGTATTAATCCATATATTGACTTTTTTAGCTTGCAAACCAATTAGTCACCATCACTAGAGGGGAATTCTTCAGGTTGTTTCATGTAAACCTCCTCCTCTAGATCTCCATTGAGAAATGTCGTTTTCACATCCATTTGTTGCAACTCTAAGTCAAAATGTCCTACTAATGCCAAAATAATGCGCAAGGAATCTTTCTTAGATACAGGAAAAAAAGTTTCCTTGTAATCGATTCCTTCTTTCTAAGTGAATCCCTTAGCAACGAGTTTTGCCTTATATCACTCAATGTTGCCTAATGAGTCTTTCTTTGTTTTAAAGACCCATTTACATCCAATGACTTTAAATCCACTAGGTAACTCAACAAGATCCTAGACTCCGTTACTCTTCATAGAATTTATCTCTTCCTTCATGGCATTGTACCATAATTCTGATTCTTTGCAACTCATAGCTTCTGAAAAATACATGGGATCATTTGCGGTTCCAATGTCAGATTCTTGCAGATACACAATATAATCATCGGGAATTGTTGATCTCCTGAGTCTAGTAGATCTTCTTAATGTTGAACCATCATTTTCCTGAGAAGTATGTGGTTCAACTAGTTGTTCAAAAGTGTTTGGCAACTCTTGAAGTACCTGATCAACCAGAATGTTGTCAGCATTTTGTAGAACTTCAATGATTGGTTGTTCAACTCCAGTTTGTACTTGAGGGGTGCAGTAAACAATAACCAATCTATCACTTGAGGTGGAAGGTTGATATTCTAAATGATCCTTCTCAAAAACTATGTTCCGAGTTGGATTCCTCCCACTAATCAAGTCACTTTCAAGAAATATTGCATTTCTTGATTCCACAATCCTAGTGTTGTGAGATGGACAATAAAATCCGGAACATTTGGACCTTTCAGCATATCCAATGAAATACCTACTAATGGTCCTTGGGTCCAACTTCTTCTCTTGTGGATTATATATTCTCACTTCAAACGGGCATCCCCAAACGCGCATATGTCACAAACTCGGTTTCCAATATTTCCATAATTCAAATGGCGCTTTTGGAACAGCCTTGGTTGGAACTCGGTTTAATATATACACTACCATCTTAAGTGCTTTAGGTCACAAAGATCTAGGAAGATTGGAGTTGCTAAGCATACTCCGCACCATGCCTAATAATGTTTTGTTTCTTCTTTCTAATACACCATTTTGGTCCGGAGAACCAGGCATGGTATATTGGGCAACAATCTCATGTTCTTAAAGAAACTTTGCAAATGGGCCAGGTGCTTGTCCATTTTCTGTGTATCTACCATAGTATTCTCCACCTCTATCTGGTCTCACGATTTTAATTTGCTCACCGCATTGTGTCTGTACTTCAGCCTTAAAGATCTTAAAGGCAACTAATGCTTTATTCTTGTTATAAAGCATGTAGAGATACATGTATCGTGAGGAATCATCTATAAAAGAGATGAAGTGTTTCTGACCATGTGAGTCCATGTCTGGACTACATATATCAGTATGTATGATCTCTAATATGGTTAAACTCCTATTGGCACCTTTCTTTGACTTGTTAGTCTGTTTTCCCTTAATGCAGTCTACACAAGTCTCAAAATCAGTAAAATCCAGAGTATTAAGTACTCCTTCATTCACTAATATTTTAATTCTATTTATGGAGATATGACCTAATCTCTGGTAGCATAATATAGAGGAATCCTCATTAATAACACCTCTTTTATTACCAGTGTGAACATGCATTGAACCGTAAGTGGCATTGTTTTGTAAATTAATGCAATAAAGACCATCAGACAATGTACCATTCCCAACACAATCAAACTTATAATATAAACTAAAAGATGAGTCTGAAAAGTTAAAAGAATATCCATAAGGTACAAGCCTTGAAACTGAAATCAAGTTTCTTGAGAAACTTGGAACATAAAAGTTCTTTTCTAATTTTAAAACAAAGCCACTACTTAAAGTTAAATAGCAAGTTCCTATAGCTTCCACATGTGAGCTCATCTGATCTCCTGAGAAAATGTCCACTAGTTTCCTTAGGTTTTACAAACCCTGCAAGGAATGCGAGATGTGGATTGTTAATCCAGAATCAATCCACCAAGTGTAATTATTGACATTGACCATATTAAATTCATAACAAACAAATGAAGTTGGTATACCTTTGTCAACAAGCCATTTCTGAAACTTGGTGCATTCCTTCTTCTTGTGTCCCTTCTTTTTACAGAAGAGACACTTGGAATCTTTCTTAATACCAACTTGGGGGGGTATTTTACCCTTCCCTTTTTGTTTGGCTTGATACTTGCCCTTTCCATGTGTTGCCAGCATGACACTTTCTCCTTGTTCCATCACCAGTCTCCCTTCCTCTTGAACACACATGGTCAAAAGTTCATTAACTGACCATTTATCTTTATGTGTATTGTACGAGATTTTGAAGGGTCCATATTGGTGCGGAAAGGAATTCAGGATGTAATGCACCACAAAAGATTCTGACATATCAACCTCTAGATTTTTTAATTGAGCCGTAATATCCGTCATTTGCATGATGTGCTCACACACACCTCTCATACTAGTGTGCTTTAGGGATGAGAACTTCATGATTAAGGTGTTTGTTAATGCCTTATCTGTAGTGACAAATTGAGCATCAATGGCTTTCAGCAAGTCTTTAACATTTTCATACTACTCAACAGAACCACGAAGACTAGCCGCAATTTTAGTCTTAATGAAAATTACACTGAGGCGATTAGATCGCTCCCATCGTTCATAAAGTGTAATTTCAGTTGCAGTGCTGGTATCAATAATTACCGATGGTTCGTCTTTCCTAATAGCATAATCTCTATCCATCCACCATAAATGAAGTATTCTCTCTTTCCAGACCTTATAGTTATCTCCCTTAAGATCAAGGATATCACAACGAATATCAGAGTACATAAAATTACAAATTACATGTTAATGTTAAAACTGAGGCCTGAATAAAATATTATGCTTTGCCAATGTAAATCATGCTTAAAAATCAAATCAATTGACATAAAAACATTGCTTGTGGGCTAAATATTTTTTAATTCAAGCAAATTCAATATTCTTTATGAGTAAACTTGATGACAAAACTATCAAATTATTTATTAATTCATAATTCTTGTAGGTAAATTATGAATAATTTGATATTTTATCCTAATTAATATACTCAAATATAATAAAAATTCTTGTGGGATAAACTTTATTATATTAAGTATAATTAATTACAATTAATTTCTACTTTTTCTATATAATAAAACTATCAAATTATTTATGAATAACTTGATATTTTATCCTAACTAATAAACTCAAATATATAAAATTCATGTGGAATAAAATTTATTATATCAAGTAAAATTAGTTACAATTAATGACTAATATTTCTTTATGTGATCCTAATCATAATATATAATTTTTATTAAATTAAAGATGTTTTGGCTACTCTCTAATTAATAAAAAATTATATAGATCACTAGACATTAAATCTCATAAATGTATGAGAATAGCATGAATGGCATAATTTTAACTTACACTAACCTGTTATCATTATGCACAAAATATTCTCATAACATATGCAGAATTAAAAACGATAATATTATGCATCTTTAATTTCATGCATTTAAATATATACCAAAAAAATACATAAAAATTGTAATAGGAAATAAATGTAAAACTTCCAATAAACATAACAGTCGACGGCCACTGGCCTAATGGTCACTGGCGCAAATGAATTTGCGAGTGCGCGGGTTCGAATCCCGCTGGCGCAAATGAATTATAAGTACCGAGTTGGCTCGGTCCAAGAACGGCGAGCCAACACGTCCCAGTCGACCCGATTTTTTTTTTTTCTCTCTTTCACCGAATCAACCCGACCTAAGTCACGGTTGCCGAGCTGGGACGGTGAGTTGCAGAAGACTCATCCCGAGCCAACTCGATGGTATTTACAAAAATACCTTATGAATTTAATTAACATGTTTTTGCGCGCTGGAGGTCGTCTTCAACCTCAACCTCCACCCACGCGCGGAAAGAAGGTTCGTCAGAGTTCCGCCGGCGTTGGCGTTCTAAGGCATCGCGAGAGAGCCGTCGACAGTCCCACTCTGAGAGCGGAAAGAGACTGTCAGCACTAGTTGTTTTTATACAATGTCGACGCTGGCAAACCGTGCGAAATGGTCGCCGGCGTCGATGCTACGTCTTTCTCCGATGTGAGAACCCCGATTGCCACAAGTAGTGAGCGCATAATTTGTTTAAAACAGACACTAAAAACAATCACAGAGACTCTCGGAATAGAAACATTGGATCAGAGGTCTGCTCTGATACCAACTGTAAGCCTAAACACGAATTTTTTAGAACATGAAATTTATCATTTAATTTAAACGGAAGTTAAATCATACTTCCTTTCATACGCTTCAAATTCCTTCTCTTTGTTCTCTGTTTGGCACTTCCGATCTCTCAACACTCATGGCGATGACTCAATTGAAGGTGCTTGAGTGACGAGACAGGGGACCAAAAATACAATGTGAAGCAAACCTCCTATCAAGGTTGTTCGTGGCTTCGTATTACCAAAGAAGTTGCAACTGCCAGGAGTTGAGACCACGATTAATGAGAAAACCGTTTATCATAAAAACGGTCCTACCTTCCCACTTAGCGTAGTGGCTGCTGACTTTCTTCAACGTGAAACAATTTTCTCGGCAGGTTCACGTGAGAGTGGAGCAATCTGGAGAGGCCGGAGGGAATCTCTTAAAAGTCAAAAGGCAGAAATGGATTTGAAAAGTAGAGAGCAGTAATGTAAAATTCCCAATTTCCACACCACATTTGGAGGCAGTGACGAGTGGGCCCATCCGTTACGCAAGCCAAGAGGCATTGTCAGAATCATCGTGCCGCAACCAAAATAGGTTAAAGAGAAAAAAGAATAAAAAAATAAGTTTTTGTTCTTTTATTTGGATATATAGATTTCTTATATATGTGGAAAATAAAAATAAAATTAGTAAATTTTAAAATGAGTGATTTGCAATTTTTGAAAAATAACAGTAATTTTAGCATTTTCTGGGTCCGTGTAATTAGCTTTTGATGAGGAACTTTTAAAAAAGAAAAAATTCCCTGCCTCTTTGGTTGGAATGATTCGGGAAAGACGATGCACAAACTCACGCAACTTTCCTTAAAACGCTAAAAGATGTTCCTCTTTTTCTCAGGAATTTCGATTATGAGAATAATTCATTTCGTTCCCTTCGATACTTGCAATCCGGAATTGGTAAGAGTCCAAGACAGAGATGGAAAGAAAGATTTCACCCATCAAAGCAAAAACATGGAAGAAAGGCAGCAGAATTTGGAATTAAGAACTAAGAACAACAGTAGAGGATCACATGAGAATTGGGAAGAGACGATGAAAAGAAAAAGTCACTTATTCGGCTTTGAGTGCTTCCGCCATCCTCTTCGCCATGGTTTCCACCTCAAGTCCCACATACTCCACAATCTGTTCATGGGTCCAAGCCAGCATCGGCTCCGCCTCGAAAGACCAGTCGATTGTGCAGGCATCATCACCGTCCGGCGAGACCGTGATCGTTCCAACATAATAGTTGAAGCCGATGTTGTTATCAAGAACCTGATAGCTTAAACTGCGTTGGACAGGATCCATGGCTATCAACTTTTCCTTGGAATGGCTGCCAACCTCGCTGCCAGGGATGGGCGGACCAGCGTTAAGCCTGACACAGCCGAGTTGCCCTAATTCTCCTTCTATAATATCGCTGGAATCCAGGTTTGGGATCCATTTGTATAAGGCCCCAAAGTCTTGCAGGAGTGCCCAAACTGTGTCAGCTAAGACGCCGGGAACCTTTGCACTGGCCTTGCCTACCCACTTGGGTGCCTCTGCCGTCTGCGCCATTTTCAAGCAAAGTTTCTCCTGGGGAGAAAAGGCGCACCAGCAATCAAATATAGCTGATTTTCGGCTTTACATGAAATTACCAAACAAATGGCCTGTGCGTTCAGAGTTGACCAGCTTAAAATAATATGATATGGTATTTTAAGTCGGATTCTCATAAATTAAACAATCTCAAGCATCTGGTTAATGTTAGTTGAAGCTCAGACATGTCCATTAATGGCCGTTGAGCCTTTCACAAAGTAGTTCAAATCTATTAACTAATGCGACAGACTCCAGTCAAATAAGGAGACAACCCAAGAAAAAGAAAAAAAGGGAAAGAATCAAATAACCCATGCCTCCTAGGTTTTAAGGTATTCCAAGTAGAAGAATCTGCCATTGATACGATCTATCATCCTTCACGAGGAGAGCAGAAATCTTCAGAGAGGCTCAGACCTATCATATTTCGAGTGGTTTTTCGGCCGGTGAGTAAAAAGTAAACTGAGGCCTCGCCTCGGAGCTCATGAGATCACAGGCAGAGTCCACTGGTATTCCGCAAACTCGAGTTCGGCACAGGGCCCGCCCCGATGGTACGTAGATTCCACTGTCGTCCTCCCGGTGCGACTCCTCTGAACTCTCCAGAAAGACATCGATGATTGTCGATTGGCTTCTCGAGGGTAAGGGTGGCTTTGAACCGAGCCGGCTCGGTTCGATTCTTCGTTTATCGAGTTCGAGCCGAGCTGGATCGAGTTCGAGCACAGAAATCGGCTCGTTTAGGTAAACCAGCCGAGCTCGACCGAAGCTAGGTTTGGTTCGTTAGCTCGCGAGCCGGCTCGAAGTGAGTCGGATCGGTATGGATCAGTAACGGGATCGCGAGCGAGCGGGGGAGCGGGAGCGAGAGCGAGGGGGGGAAAAAAATTTTCCTCCCCCTTCGTCACCGTCGACCCCTCCCATCGGTTGTTGTCGCCGCCTCTACCGCCGTTGCAGCTGCTCGCCGCCTCCGTCGTGGCCGTCATCCCCAACGATAGGTCCTCCCCGGCATCGTAACCCCCTTCCCTCCACGTCGTCTCGGCGGAAAACCAAAACAGGGGAGAAATAATCTCCCCCCTCCCTCGCGAGAAGATGAACTCGCACATGCGAGCTCATAAAAAAAAAAAAAAAATTCTTGTGGAAAAAATTAAAAATAAATTTTATAGAAATAATTTTCTATAAACTATTAGTGTCTCATTTTTAAAAAAAAAAATTCTAATTAAATTTTTTTATTAAAAATCATATAGTTTTCTATGTAAGATTTTTCATACCAAGATGGGGTAGAAAACTGTATAGAAAATTTTTGAATAAGTATTTAACAGTTGATGCTGTAATAATTTTAGCATGAAGCAATTTTCATTGCAATTTTGTGTTTGATATTTTATTTAATTAAAAATTTATCGATAAGTATAATAATATATTAGATTGATTATTAATTTTATTTATTTCCCTATAAGAGACAATAAAAGGTCCATTTAACTTTCCTAAGAAAATTTTAAAATATTTCATGTAATTTTCTAATAAGTCACTAATAGTAATAAGATTTTATTTAAAAGTTTTTTGGGAATATGTATCATAGGAAAAATATTTTTAGTTTTTCCTAGAATATAAATTTTTATCTAGGGGCACTAAGGAGGCCATAATAAATTATGGCCAGATTCAAAAATTACAAAACAAGCTAGACAACAATTGGAGTAAAAAATATTAATATTGGTGCATTTTAATCCATTATTGAAATTCAATCCTGAACCTCCCCTATCATTATATTTTTTAAAAATGTATGCATAATTTTATATATAATTTATTCAAAGCCACCCCTACGTGCGAGATCATAAATAAGGAAAAAAAAAACTCTTTGTCCCTTCCTCATGGCTCTTAAATAAATTGAAAAGAACTTTTAGTAGAAATACGTTTCTAGAGACTATTAGTGGTTTTTTCAATAAATGTTGAAAAAACATTTTTAATAGAAATATAGGGACCATTAGTGCCTTATTTTTTAAAATATTTTTCTAATTATAAATTATTTTTAAAAAATCATATAATTTTCTAAGTAAGATTTTCTTGCCAATATGGGTTAGAAAACCATATAGAAAAATTTTGAATAAGTATTTGACAGTTGATGATATAATACTTTGAGCATGAGGCAATTTTCATAGCAATTTTGTGTTTGACATTTGATGTGATTAAAAATTTATCAATAAGTATAATAATATATTAGATTCATTATTAATTTTTATTTATTTCCTTAGAAAAGGCAATAAGAGGTCCATTTAACTTTCCTAAGAAAAACTTAAAATATTTCTTGTAATTTTCTAGTAAGTCTGTAATAGTAATAGGATTTTATTTAAAGGATTTATAATTTTTATTTGGGTGATTGTAAATTGATAGTGATATTTTATTTAATTTTGTTGTGTTTGATTATTGTATGGAGTTTATTTATAATGTTATATAGTGTATGGAGTGTTTAGATTATTTTATGGAGTGTATAAACAATTTCATGAAGTGTTTATAGAATATATAGACAATTTTATGGAGTGTTTATGCAGGTATTATGTATATTGATTATGTCCAATTTTAAGTAGAGGTCATGCCGAATTTTATACAAATATTATATATAGAGATTATGCTCAATTTTAAGTAGAGGTTATGCCCAATCTTATACACATATTATATATATAAGTTATGCCCAATTTTATGTAAAATGTATGCATAATTTTATATACATTTTATTCAATATATTTTTTAAAAAATTTTAAATATATGTTGAGACTCGAAGCTCGGCTCGAACTCATTGGGTTCGAGTTCGATAACAATTTTAGGCTCGAGACGAGGCTCGGTTCAAAGCTCAACTCAAAATATTTAAATCAAGTTCGACTCGAACATAAACAGGTTCAAGCTCTCCTCCACCCCTACGCGAGGGCACGCCTGGGGTCTCCAGACTTTGAATCGGAGCCACTAGCGAGTACCCAGTCATAACTTCTAGAACTATTACCAGAGCAAGTTGCAGTCGCCATAATTATTTGCGTTATCACCACGAAAGCTATCCAACTGCAATTGTGGCCTTCGGCTACTGAATAAAAGGACAATACTGTCGTTAAAGTCTACTTTTGCTGCTCTGTAACGATTGCTCCGGACTGTAAAATGCAAATTTGGCGTAATACTATGAGCCTGTTGTGCCCTGTATATCTCGATCTGATCTATGAGGCCGTTATGCTCTGTATATCTGATACAGTTCTTTTCACAATTTATACTCAGATTATATCCTATTTATTCTCTGATTACTTCCATTTCAGTTCTACGACCTAGCCGTAGATGAAGATGTAAGGATATGATGGACGAAATTCAATAATTAATAGATGAGATCATGAGACAATCGACCATGGAGAAAGAACACAATGAACTATTGATACTAGAAATATCTTATTTCAGGGATCTAGAAAACATAACAGACCCTCGTAGTAGCATTAAGGCAACCTCGACAAACGTAACCGCAAGCACTTTCACACGAAAACACACAAGCAAGAAACGAGACATGTTAAGCTTTAGCTTCTTCGACGATCTTCCCTGCCATGTAGTTGGCACAGAAGGAAATGTAACCGGTGATCTTCTCCACAGACCATCCGGGGGGCGGCATGGGCGAACTAGTGAAGGACCACTCGATGGTGCTTCCATCCTCCTCCGGTAACACCTTCAGGGTCGCCACGTAATCCTTGAACCCGATATTGTTCTCGAGGACCTCGTAGCTCAGAGTGCGTTCCACCGGGTTATACGCCACCAATTTCTCGTTGGTGAAGGCGCGTTCCTGGGAGCCGGGGAGGGGATCCCCACTGCAGAGCCTGACGCAACCGAGTTTACCCGGCTCTCCGGATTCGATGGTCGTGGTGTCGAGGCTTGGGAAGTATTTGTAAAAGTGGGCGTAATCGTCTATGGCCGCCCAAACTTTGTCCGGAGAGACGCCTTCTACCTTGGCGCTAGCCTTTCCCTCCCACGTATCTTCAGCAGCCATTAGTGAGCAGAGAGGCAGAGAATTTCAGGGGAGGATTGTAGAGAGAGAGATGGGAGTGAATTGCAGAAGCAGGGCAGGGCAGGGAGAGCGGTGACAAACCTTTCCTTCTATAAGGACATTGAGAATATCCGATTACCAAAACGCCCTCAACCAAATTTTCGACTTTTTCTCATATATTAACTATTTTTTCAAATATGTTTTTGATTTGTTTTCAAGCTGTTAAGTGAGGGGTAATTTTGTAATTAAATAGTAATGTAGAGAGACTTGAATTGAAGTGAGATTACACCATTTTATTCGCTTAGGTCAACACGAGGGAAAACTGTTTCCTACCTATTTTACAAATCATAAGCTTTCCACGTGCGACGTGCGTTGCTTCTTGCCCCCCCCCCCCCCCCCCCCCCCGCTATTCTGCTCTCCCTCTCCTCGGCCTTTGTCTCCCGGAGATCTCTGCTCCCTCCGCGATCGTTCGGCAAAGTGTTTTTTTTTCTCCTCCCTCTTCCCCCACCCCTGTCGGTCGTCCTCCCTCTCCTCTCCCTCTCGACCTCCGTCGCAGAGCACGGGGGGCCAAACCTCTGTCGCATAGCCCTTTGGCCTCCCTATTTTCTCCCTCTCGGCGTACCATCGGAGCGTCGCCTCTGTCACCATTGCCCACTGGCCCGTTGTCGAGGAAGATGAAGACGATGTTTAATTTTTCATTAAGAAAAATTAAACCATCGTCATAATTGGTTTAATTATCCAAGTAATTAAACCATTAGTTTTTTATTTTGTTGCTAATATATTATTATTTAATAATATGTAAAATATATATTATGTTATTGATAAATTAATTAATTAATTAATTTATTATGTATTTTTTATTTTTTATTAAAATAGTGAGTTTTAATGTTAAACTATATCTTATGTTATTAAAAAATAATTTATTTATTTATTATATTCACTTATGTTATTTTTAACTTTTGTATTTATTTTAAATAATTTATTCTAGTCACGCGTAATTAGTATATTAATTTATAATAAACTGTAATCATTAATTGGTTTAATTATCCAATTGTTATAATTAATTAAACCATTAGGTTTATTTATTATATTCTCTTGTGTTATTTTTTAATTTTTTTCTTACTTTTGTATAATTTATTATAGTCACACGTAATTATTGTTTTAATTTTAAATAAATTATAATCATTAAGTAATATAATATAATTTTTGTTAATTAGGATATTAATATATTATAATACTACACGTTAAATCACTTATAAATGTAGTAACCACGTTTATTTTTGTTAATTATATATTTAGGTATATGTTCTATTTAAGTATATTATAAAAAGGTTACTCATTTTTTTTTTTATATCATATTTTTCATTTGGGGGCACTAACACTTGAATCTGTTTTCTAGCCACTTGAACTCATCTATACTAACACCCAAACATGAGTTGAAGTTGAATCAATTCATTTTATTTCAAATTGTGTATTAACTCCCCCATAAAGAAACATTGACAGAAACCTAACAGAAAAGTGTGGATTAGATAGCCGTGATACGAGATGTCGGCCAAAATGTGGTATGTACTGGCCAAGTTTCAAAGCCATGGTTAGAAACTTGAAAGGGGGTACAGGTAGCAAGTGAAGAAGAGGAGTAAGCAGAGTGAGAAGAGTGAGACACGGTGAGGTGCAGTGAGACCTATAAATAATAGATATCGTGATTTTCCGAATCTGTCACTCTGGCAGTGCTTCCTTCGTTCGCATTATCTTTTTTGCAGTTAATACACAGAGATATGAATACAATAAATATGTTACACTTAGACCTCCCTTGTTTTTATGTCTAATAAGGGGAGTGAGGGGGCATTCCCCTCTAAAGATGATAGGTTAAATGGATCCAACCCACTTAAAAGTAAGGATGGAGATCTCAATTATCCGGGCCAAATCTATGCAAGATCGAGGCAAATATGATTGCGGTAAGAAGATGGGGACCGCTTTTGATTGAATCCGATTAAACAGGCCGGTCGGGACTGGTGTTATTCTGATTATGATTGCGGTCGGAGTTGGGTTTTATACTAAAACCCGCCCCGGCCCGTCCATCTTCCAATCTGTGTACATGCGCAGTGCGCACTTTAAAAAGAAAATCCGTTCGCTTCCCGGGCTAAGAACACTTCGAGAATTGGCTGTTCTCGTGAAAATGGCGGATGGGCTTGTCTTCAACAACATTCTCCTGGGAGGCCGGGGTGGTACGGTGAGTTATAATTCCCGTAGTTTTTTCTTACTGTTTTGTGTTTTATTTTTCGTGTTTACTGGTGTCCATTTATTGGCCTTCCAAGCGATTGAATGTGTGGATTGAGAAATTTCCTAGGGTTTCGAATTTTGTGGTATAGTTATTGCTACTTTGTTTATAAGGGTAGCATATTTAAAGACGTAGGAAGATTTTGGGAATGACAAAAATTTCTGATGGTTCATTTCACAAAACGCAGAACCCAGGACAGCTTACGGTCCATTCGGCCGGGATCAGGTGGAAGAAAATCGGAGGTCAGGGAGAAGCAAGGGTTCTGAACCTTGAAAAGGCAAACATCCTTGCTGTTTCATGGATGAAGATACCTAGAACCTTTGAGGTCAGTGTAAAGGGCAAGGACGGCTTATACTACAAATTCACTGGTTTCCGTGAACAGGTATGCTGCTTCTTTTGGGAAAGTTATGTTCTCACTCCTTTTCATGCTGAGAACCGGGAAAAATATATGTATTGATAGCTGTTTGGATGCAACAGACCGAAATGAGCATATGGGTATTATTTGAGATGGGCAGTTCTATTTCTTGCAGGGAAAATCGTCTTTAAATTTTTCTGGAAGTTTTTAAACTTTAAATTACGTGAGTGTCATTCTAGTGCTATTTTAAGTTGCTCTGTCACTTTAGACAAAAAAAATGTGAACAGTTCCAGCTTTGAAGGGTGTTTGTAATTAGCTAGAAATATCTGTGTGGGCCATATGGTGTTTTAAACGACTGATTGCAAGACTTTCTTCTCAGTTTTTTATTCTTGTTGCGGGAACTTCATAAACAAAATGAAGAAGGGTACAAAGATTTAGAGTTCATTTTTGTTTAATTTTTTCACTAAGGCTTGAAACGAGTGTTAACTACCATAAGCCAATCAAGGAAAAAATAGTGCTGAGGAATGTTACATCATGACAATTATGGGACGAATCATGGCAAGGAAGAGTTTGGCAGCTTCATTTATCTGATGGCTTCCTGAGTATCCTAACTATTGAAAATCTTGTATTGAACCTTCAAATAAGTCAATAGTGACTTTCCATATTCTTGCTTGCTGGTTTCGTTTACCTTGAGTTTCTATGTTAGTTGGAATATGTTATTATCTATCATATGCTATTGTCCTTTAATACTTTGTAAGGACCCTATGCTAACTTCTTTATCAGGATGTCAGTAATCTGACAGCTTTTATTCAAAGCACTATCGGAATAACACCAGAGGAGAAACAACTCTCTATCAGTGGCCTGAGTTGGGGTGAAGTTGATTTAAGTGGTCAGTGACTATCTGTACCTTGCTATCTTTTTTTTTTCCTCGTAGATCATCATAGACAGTTGCATAGCATCAGAACTCCACTCTATAATATTTTCCAACCATTTTTAGGTGGACTTTTTTGGTTTATGTTGCACAAACTTATAAATGATCATTTTCCTTCCACTTGGATTGTGCCTCTTAATTGCTAATGGATGCTTGTGGACTGCTCTTGTGTTTAGTACTTCCTTTGCAAATTAAAGTTGTACTTCTTCTCTTCCACTTTTATGTTGTAATATATGCATCTTCGTCCATTTCAGTGCAGATTCATTTCAGCAATCTTGATTTCCCATTCTTGACTTGTTTTTTCTCTTCCAAAACCTTGTGCAACATTTTTTGCAGGCAATTTACTGACTTTTTTAGTGGGTTCAAAGCACGCATTTGAAGTGTCATTAGCTGATGTTGCCCAAACTCAGCTTCAAGGAAAAAATGATGTATCACTGGAGTTCCATGTTGATGACACAAGGGGGGCTAATGAGGTTGGTATCTTAACCCTTTGTTTCTTGGGCAACCATTTGTGCAAGTCATAGAACTTAGTTGTACGTGAAACAGAAGTGGAAAGGGATTTTTATGATCAAAATCCTGAAAAATCACATAATATGCACAAGTGCTATTAATGTGTTTGCATGTATGTGTCCGCATGCACAGGCATGCAGACATGGACACATTCACAATTGTGCATGTTTGTATATGTATACTCATTGGCAAATGGGATCTCATGATATGTTTGCAAATAAGCATGTATCTTAGGCATTTTAAGAACATGTAGGACTAATTGATCTTGGTGGCTTTCTGTTGCACTTTAAGAGTATAATGAAGCAAGTGGTCATCTGAAGTAAATGACTTTCAAACAATTTACCTTCCTGAATTTTTTGTTGTTCTAACAGTTTCTATTTCATGTTAACAGAAAGATTCATTGATGGAGATAAGTTTCCATGTACCTAATTCAAATACACAGTTTGTTGGTGATGAAAATCACCCTCCTGCTCAGGTGAAAAGTGTGCTGACTTTGTTTGGTTTGTTGTAATATCTTCTTATGGAGTTTTTATTTATTTATTCATGATCCAAATTTTTTACCTCCTTTGCATTATGACAGGTGTTCCGAGACAAAATCATGTCTATGGCTGATGTTGGTGCATCTGGTGAAGATGCTGTTGCTTTGTTTGAGGGCATTGCAATTCTTACTCCTAGGTTTGTCTGATAATCCTGCTGTGCCCTCAAGTTTGGTTGTAATTAGCTAATAGTTTGTATATCTAATGTTGACCTTTACTTTTGCAGAGGGCGGTACACTGTTGAACTCCATTCGTCATTCTTGAGGCTTCAAGGACAGGCTAATGATTTTAAAATTCAATATACCAGCATTGTTCGCCTTTTTGTACTTCCTAAGGTACTGCATTAGTCCTGATTTAAGAGCTTATCAACATTTATTGAATACTAGTTTGGCAGGATTCTCTGATACCTAGTTATACTAGTTTTACTTTGCTGTATTATTTCATACCTATCTCACTTTCTGTGATATTTGGTTTTTGTTCCTATAGTTATGTTATTTTTGTTGGGTTGTCACATCATTTTGTTTCATTTCTGTTGCAATTTGTACAGTCCAATCAACCACATACTTTTGTTGTTGTGACTCTTGACCCACCTATTCGCAAGGGCCAAACTTTGTACCCCCATATCGTTTTGCAGGTATTGTGGTCTAGTTCACTGCACTAATTGTTCTTTTGGTAATTTACTTCGGAACTAATAGTGCTTTATTTTCCTTTCTTTTGGTCGTGAAGTTTGAAACAGATTTTGTCGTTGAAACTTCTCTGACAATGAATGAGGACCTCTTGAATACCAAATACAAAGACAAGTTAGAAGCATCATACAAGGTACTAAGCAAATCATTTCCTCACCTTTTGATCTGTAGTTAGTATCTGTTTACAGTTTATTAATTATAACATGTTTTTCTGAGGGATTTGATATGTTGATTGCATTATTTGATATGGCTGGAGCAACTATATGAGTAAAATGCCTATCCTGACGCATATGCATTCATTCTTCTTACAAATGTCGACTATTTTCTGCTGGATTGAAAGTATTTGAATGTGTGGTTGAGGGGAGGGGGGTGGAGGGTAGGCACACGAGTGTGTGGATGTATGTGCCTACTAGTTCAATATGGGCCTATTCATTTTCTAGTTGGACAACATAGGCCCATACGTATTCTAAATTATTGTGGAGCATGTGAGGTTGTGTATGCTTATTTGAGCATGGGATGTGGGCTCCACATTGGACATATGAATAGGCATTAAATTAGGCCTTTTACTGTTAGGCTTATGAGTTGGGTTCATGTATTTGGTGTGTGACCTCTCCATGACCATCATTTGTGTTATGTGGTTCTTACAGTTTATGATCCTAAAAGTGGCCATTATTCTATTATGGGTCTGCAATACTGGTAAGTGAATGGTTGGCTCAGATACCAATATTGGTGAAGGTACTGCATTGAAAGTCATAAGCCATTCTGATTAGGGATGTAAATTTGTAATAAAAGGAATTGATGGTTTTGTGTCCATGGACAAATCATTTGTTTGTTACCTGTTTATTATTTTTTTGAAAAGTGTTAGATAACTGATAAATAACTGATAATTGTTTTTACATCCTGCGTCAAAAAAGAAAAAAAATCTGATAAATAACTGATAATATAGTAAATAGAATCCAGAATAAAGAAAACAAAAAAATTCCTTGATTTGAGGATTAACCGGGTATTGGGATCAATTTTACTGCTAATCAAATAAGGATAGATTGTTTGGAGTTCTGTTCTTCAATATGGTTCTTATCGTTTTGAAGACAAATTTCTTCTAGAATGGAACAACTTTCTTTTGTAAGTTAGAGTTTGAGCTTCTGCACAAGCCTTCATTGGAGAGTAAAAGGGCTGCATAGAAAGTGATCTTTATTTTAGCAGCTAGATTAGAAAGTAATGAGAGGGTTTCTCGAAGTATTTATTTGATGATGCGCAGATTATATATTTACCCCTTGTATCTGTATCCTTAAATGGGTATAGGTATTATGTAAGAAACTAGTCTTACCTATGTCCTTTTTGTATAATAAGTGATAAAGCAGTAATTGATTGTCATTTTTCAAAATCTTACATGAATAAAATTTTGCATTAATGGGAAGAGCTGGATAGTAGGTAATTGGGTAAAATTCAGTTCAAATGCTGAACAGCAATGTCCGTATGTGTTGAATTTCTGGAAAAGAGAAGAACTTAATTAATTTGTTGTAATTTGAGTACACAAGCATCTATTTATAATAGAGGAAACAAGTGGAATTCAATTATAATTAAACTACTCTTGTCTCAGTTACACCCAAAGTCAAATACTTAAAGATAAGTCCTAGAACAATTGAATAACTGAATATAAATAGAAGACTAACATAATTAAAACACTTTTAACTGAGAATCTTCCATGAGACCTTCTCCTGTGAGACTCTTGTAAGACTCCGCCATATTAATTTTGGCTCTGTGAGAGTTATGTAAGACTCTTTCATATTTGCTCTTCAACACTGCCCTTCAAGTTGGAGTTTATAACTTCAGCTTGCAATGAAAATGATTCTTGGTCTTTAATCTTGGTTTTCAATCTTCATTGGCTAAAACGTTTTCATAAATTTTAAATCTTCGTTATTTGTTTTCCCCATTTCTTGAATATTTTGGTCACATAAAAATTACGACAACTTGTGGAACAAAATACATCTTTCTTGTACTTCTTTTTCTACTTTCCCTCCTCAAGTTAGGGAGAAAAAAGGATAAATAGCTCTATACAACAAAACACAAAGTGGGAGAAGAAAACCACTTCTAGCCGTACAACAAAGCCCCATACACCAGTCAAAATGGTCATAGTCTGAAACACATTGTGCTCAATTTTAAAGGCGGAAAAACAACCCAACTTTAGGGCTTAACAAAGAGGACTACTCACTTTTTAAGGGTAACTCAAACACAAATCACCTATTTGGTAAAGAATAAAAGACTTGACTCAAGTTGGAAGTTGGGCACACTCCTATACTTTTCAGGTAGTGGGTCTAGGCATTGCTCTGAAGTAATGAAACACAAGAAGATAAATTGAAGAAATACTAGAGAAAAATAAACCGGGAGGAGGTGACCATGCAACACTCATACTTCCAAAGCTACCTTTTTTTAAAAAAAACTAGGGGAAACTATAATAGCAGAACTTCTAGGTGACCATAATTTTTCGGAGTTAACTATGCGGAAGATATACAACCAAGTAACAAAAAAGCAAAATTTGAAAACAACATGGAAGTAAGATATTGCATACCTTGAATAAGCACATCATGGAGTGATCAAGTCTGAGCAAAACTCTCTTATTAGAAGAGAAATTTGGCTTAAAAAATCGGATTTTAAGACAAAAAAAACTCAATTCATGTCAATGCATGGAGAGATAATAAGAGAGAAAATAAGAAAAACATAGAGATTTTCGGTAGAACTGACCTTTGGCACTTCTGATATCGATACCACCTAAAATATTGCTCAGAATCACAAACGGTTTGTTGCTAAAGAAACTAGACTCAAAGAGCTTTGATTTGATATCTAATTTGACATAAAAAGATTCGTTCTTGAATCTTTTATGACCTTTTGTTTTTCTTCGTTATGTAGTTTGACCCTTATCGACTCCAATGCGAATATCTCCTTAAATATAAATCAGATTGACATGAAATTTTCTCCTTCTAAAACTAGACTTCGATACCTTTCATCCAAGTATAATTTTTCTTCATAAAATATACTTCTTTTGAGAGAAAGAATCTGATAGATTTCGGACTCTGCAATCTGGTTGAACTGAGTACTCTTTCTTCTTTGACCGACATGATCGGTGACCCTTGCGAAATTAATATCTCCCTCTAGAAAACTTAGATTGAGAATTGGTTTGATAAGGTAGAAAATAGACTTACAAATATTTCTTTTGACATATAAAGTCTTCCTATGGCTTAAAATGGCTCGAAAAGTGAATCTTTCTGCTGCTGCTCAAACCTCTCTTACAGTCTGACCTTTGCTGTTTCAAATATCAATTTCTCTTTGTAGAAAACTCTAATTGCCAAATTTCTTTTTGCTTTGAAAAGTAGACTAGAAGATTTTTTCGTCAATATATAATTTGCAATATGAAAAACTCAATATGGAGGTGTGAATGTCAAGAAAACAGCGGGTACTTGGATAGGAAAGAAAGAAAAAGGTAAAATACGAACTAGAGATAATAAATCAGAAAAAAATTCACATTATCTCTGTGGGTTGACCGACTCAACTCACATAACCAGTTCTGATACTTTGTTGAATTTCTAGAAAAGGGAAAAACTTCCTTAACTTGTAATTTGAGTACATATGCCTTTATTTATAATAGAGGTAACAAGTAGAATCCAATTACAATTAAACTACCTTTGTCCCAGTTACACCCAAAATCAAAAGCTTAAAGATAAGCCCTAGAACAATTGAACATAAATTGAAGACTAACATAACTAAAACACCTTTAACTGAGATTCTTCTGTGAGACCTCATCCTGTGAGACTCTGGTAAGAATCCACCACATTAATTCTTCTCTATGAGACTTCTTTTTGTGAGAGTCATGTAAAAAATTTTCTTATTTGCTCTTCAACAATATGAATCTTTCTCAGTACCTGTTCCAGCCGCACTATGTAAGCAGTTTTAATTGTACACTTTTGTGGTTTTAGGCATTTTTTCGTGTGCCAGGTACACATGTACTATGATTTAATTGTTTCCATTGTGGTTTATTGGGTCAGCTATCATTTTGTATCTTTGTTTGATCTTTGATTGACCAGTGGAATATCCCCTACATGTCCTCACAATTACAAGTGAGACATGATATAAGAAAATAAAAAGAGTTGACTCACTTTTAGTATTCAGAGATAAATTGCATTGACTTCTCAAAAACTATACTTCAAATTGTAACAACTGTACTTTTATAATTTCCATTTTTGAACTGAAACTTCGGATATATTTCAGTCTTAATTCTAGAGTTATATTGTGAATGAATTCTGCAAAAAAGTAATTTTTATTAAGTCTGAGCTACAATGGTTGTCTTCACCCCCATGAGTTACAACGTTCGTCTTCGCCCTCATGCTTACAGGCAGCTCTGAGAACTGAGTTCCCTGTTATGAATTGAGCTATAAGCATGCTAATTCAAATAGCTTACCGGCTCTGTTCCTATGACTGAACTTTCTAATTTTCAACTAGGACTTTTAAACTAGCTATAAAAAGAATTTCCATACTTTTATTTATTCTATTCTTGAAAAGTTTTTCATCGAAGTTGTGTCAAGCACGTTTATCACCTGTGGGTCTTATTAATTAGGCTTAAGAGATTTTGATAGGAGGAGGGCAGTATCAGTGTGGCGCAATGTCAATCACTTCACTGTGGTTCTGTTAGTCAGTGGATATGAGTGTATCCTGCATCAATCACCGACTTAGTTCCTATGGCTGAGCTATCTAATTTTTAACTTAGAACTTCTAAACTAGCTATAAAAAGTATTTCCGTACTTTTATATATTCTACACAATATTCCTTCTTGAAAAGCTTTTCATTGAAGGTGTATCAAGCACATTTATCACATATGAGTCTTATTAATTAGGTTTAAGAGATTTTGATAGGAGGAGGCAATATCAGTGGCACAATGTCAATCTCTTCACTGTGATTTTGTTAGTCAGTAAATATGAGTGTATCCTGCATTACTTTGGTGCTCCTTCAGGCACTGATTGATTAGAAATAAGGTTATGTGGATTGTTGGGCCTTTGCCTCAATCACTCTGCATTGGGGGTGGGGAAAGGTCTCTTGTGTGAGGCTTTAGTTGCAGTTTGATGGACCTTTTTTATTTTTTTTTGGACTCATTGATGGACATTTATTTAACCAACTAAGTGGGTTTCATCTTCAGGGGTTAATTCATGAAGTCTTTACTGGAATACTGCGTGGTCTGTCTGGAGCTAAAGTCACTCGACCTGGAAAATTCAGAAGTTGCCAACATGGATATGCTGTAAAATCTTCATTAAAAGCTGAAGATGGAGTCCTCTATCCCCTGGAAAAAGGCTTCTTCTTTTTGCCTAAACCCCCTACACTCATTCTCCATGATGAGGTAACAAATCAATTGAGAAAAATTGGCATGCCTTTCTGTTTACCATTGAATTATATCGGTTCCTTATGGTGTCTTGTTACTTGACTAATCTAATATGGCATTAATTTTTTTTATATGTATTATATTTCATGCCTAGATTGAATATGTTGAGTTTGAGAGACATGGAACTGGAGCCTCCAGTTCGCAATATCACTATTTCGATCTGCTTGTAAAATTGAAGAATGAGCAAGAGCATTTGTTCCGGAACATCCAGAGGAATGAGTATCATAACCTTTTTGACTTCATTAGGTAGGTTTATGTGACCTTTTTGTTTTTTGTGAGGATCTTGTCGTATTGCATGGCTGAGATTGCATTAGAATACAGTGGGTTCTGTTGCCTTGTTAGAAGATAGTCCAAAAGGTATTTCTGTTATGTTAGTTGCAACACGCTTCCATAATTTTTTATATTATGTTTTCCAGTGGGAAGGGTCTGAAAATCATGAACCTTGGAGAAATGCAAACTACAGATGGTGTTGCAGCTGTTCTCAATAATGATGATGATGATGCTGTTGACCCACATCTTGAGCGTATTAGAAATGCAGCTGGTGGTGATGAAAGTGATGAAGAGGTACTTTACTTTGATCTTGTATGATTGATTTGCTGATTGGACTAGGATGCTTGACGTTGTGATATATGGTTGTTTGCAGGATGAAGATTTTGTTTTGGACAAGGATGATGGAGGCTCTCCAACAGATGATTCAGGAGAAGAAGAGTCAGATGCTAGTGAGAGCAAAGACTACAAAGAAGTAAGCAGGCTTCACCTGTTCTCACTGTATCAAGTCTCTTCACTTTTAAAAATCTGTACTCTTTTCATTTCACATGCTGAAAGACACATGATTTATGCTGAGAATGTCTTATTAACTTTGACACACGGTCTCTGTGATTCAGAAACCTGCAAAGAAGGAAGGCAAGAAAGAAGGCGCTACCTCCAAGCCTGCCTCAAAGAGGAAAGCCAAGGATGGGGATGAGGAGAGTTCTAAGAAGAGAAAACAAAAGAGGAAAAAAGATCCTAATGCACCAAAGAGGGCGATGTCTGGTTTTATGTTTTTCTCTCAATCCGAGAGAGATGTAAGTTTTTCTACAGTTCTGTGGTTCTTGTGGAATAAATACCCATGCAGACTTACGTAGTAATGCCTAGTATCATGGCTTTCATGTTGACATTTTATCTTTGAGGGCTAGATGTTCCTGTTCTTTAGTTGTGGCCGTTTTATCTCTTTGATTTGGTGAACTTGGATTAGTCTTGACCCACCACCATGTTTGTGTTTTGCAGCCTCTAAAGAAAGATAATCCCGGACTGTCATTTACAGACGTGGGTAGAGCTCTGGGAGAGAAGTGGAAGAAGATGACAGGTATTTCCAATGTTCTTATATTCGGTGTTTGGTTGTTGTCTATTTGTAATACATTGTGATACTTGTTGATCTTTCAGCGGAGGAGAAGGAGCCCCATGAGCAAAAAGCTCGGGATGATCAGAAGCGGTACAAGGAAGAGATGGCCGGTTATAAGAATACTCCTACAAATAAAGATTCCGGCAATGAGTCGGACAGTGCTCAGACGTGAAAGAATTTAGTGATAGCTACAGTAGAACTGGCACATTTATAACATGCAATATCGTTATCGTTTGCAAGTTTTTGTTATCCTTTTTACGGCTCAATTGGCTGTATACCAGTTTTTCTCTTCTTGATGGAATCAGAAGAGAGAGAGAGTATACGGGAAGTTTCTGGTCACCTCGCATTAAGAAGATGAGGCATGCAGTTGAGAACGTTGTTTTGTTGCTCAAGTGTGTGTGCTTTTTTAGCTTCGGTTCCGTATTTAAAAGTAGGGCAGTAATGCAACGTTGCAAAAGTTTTATGTCAGATTTTCAACCAAATTATTAGGTATGCATCAGAGTGGAGCAGCATAGCTCAAAATACTGTAAACAACAAGGAATCAAAAGTAAGAGAACACAACACGGGGATTTACTTAGGTAGGTTAGGCACTCCTACCTCCTCGTTACTGAATCCCTTCAAAACATTACTTTACTCTTCTTCCGCTATTCATTATATTAGGACTATTATTCGGCACAGTTCCTTTTCACCAACTGTTTACAAGGGCCCGGGGGCTCCTCCCCCTCTGCTACTAGATAGTATCGAAAGTGAGGGATCCCCTCTGTTGTCAGCAACGAAAAGGGTGTGGGAGTTGAATATGCTTCGTCCTCCTCAATTCGTTCTTTTATTTAAATTTTTATTCAAAAGATGATGATGATCTCTGCTTCAACTGGCCCTGAAACAGGATTGAACCATACTCACTTTACCGCATAGATTTTTATAACATCAATCGGACCGTGAATCTTTTCACTGTTTGCATCATTTACCGCATATAGTCTACTAACAAACGGGACGGTCATAATCATCGCAATTTACGAGTGCAATGCCAATTAACACTGCAAAGATTATCCGTTCAAAATCGCTTTGCATGGAAGTGATGACAATGGAATATGTACCGAAAGAAAGAAAGACACCGGAACCCACACCTGATTTACAAGAGATGCTGGAGTGGAGGGTCTCATATCAAAGATTTTGTGGTTTCTTTTATTCCAAATGGACCATCAAGTAAGTGCCAGCATAGTGCCCCAAATCTTTCGAACAAATACAAGTGTGACTTCAAATCGGAAAACAAGATGGATATTACACATACAGTTGAGCCGGGAGGCTTTCAAAACATTAAACAAATTCCTATCCACGGCTGTAAGCCTGTACTGAAGCTGTCTGCAGCGCTGAAATGTTGGTGTTGTTCTTTTTTCGAGGAACCTATCTGTCTTCTTTCGCTGATGTCTCATCTAGGCCAGGAAAACAGAGTCGTACCTTGATCCGCCTTCGTTGTTGCCGACCTCTGACTTCTCATTGAGTTTCATAACCGGAAACATCCTGCCTATTGAAACCTGCCCTTCGAGAATGTCCGTGTTGCTCTCAGCGGAGGTCTGGACTGCTGATTTGAGAGTGACTTCTCCATCAACCCTTGGGTCGGAATTCGAGTCAAGGTGGGTTGCAGCAGTTGTTTCATCAATAGCCGTTTCATTTACTTCTTGGTTCCCAACAGCTTCATCGAGTGCCTGATTGTGAGTTGATGTATCGGCCAGAGACCGATTAGAAATTTCCTCTTCTCGAAACGTCGTGCTTTCATCAGGTTCAGCTTGATTATCGGAACGCGAAATATTCTCTACCTTTGAATTACTCACTTGTGTTTCACCTCTTGACTCGTTGAGTAGTACAGAAAAGTTACCCCCATTATTGATAATGATGTCTCGGATTGGGCAGTTTGTTTGACTTTTCGTTTCGGTTGACTCGTACCAGTTTTCCTCCATTCTCCTGTCTTTTGCTTCACTTGTATTTTTGTTTAGATCCTTCGTTTTGTCACTTTCAGGTTTCTCTTCTTCCCAGTTCACAATCGTTTCGTTTATAGTTTCTTGCTCGTTTTTACCCTCTTCGTTTAGTATCCTGACATCAGAATCTTCTTCTTGGTCACTCGTGACTTCTGCTTGTTGATTTTCTAGCTCCCTTTCACCCTCTTCAGCGGTTGCAAATTTATTATCAGAAATATCTTCTTCGTTGCTATCCTGTTCATTTTCCTGTGGAGCTTCTTCCTCGCTACCGTCTTTAGAATTGTATTTTTCGTTGCTCTGCAATTCTTTCTTCTGTGGAGAATCCTGCTCCCTTTTTCTCTCTTCGCTACCTTCCTCTTGGGATTCAAATTCTTTTTCTCCTTCAGGAATGTGTAGATTTGGCTCTCGAGTTCTCGATTCCTTCGCATCTTCTTCAGTATCCTTCATTTGATTATTTGAACTGTCTTCCACATCATTCTGTCTTTCCTCCTGCGGAGTATCGTCCTCCTTTTTTCCAACATCATCGATGTTCTTTTCTTCATTGTTCTGTGATTCTTCTTGAGTATATTGTTCATTGCCGAGAGTTCCCTTTCCAGGATGTACGCCAATTCCCTGCGATTCTTCATGTTCCCTATTCAGGTTTTCCTCTTCTGTCTTTTCTTCAGTTTTCTGATGCAATTCATCATCTTCAGCCCCCTCATTTCCTATAATTTGGTCTGAATTTCTGTCATCTGAATTGTTTCTCATCCCATCAGTAAATTCGAATTTCATTTTGCGACCAAAATCCAAGTTTCCATCACCTCCGTTGAGGGTGTTTTGGATTCCTTCAACATCAGTCTTCCTCTTTTCATGCGAGTTCCTGATTTGGTAGATCAGCCAGACACAAAAAGCCAAAAGCAAAGCAATCTTAAAGACATGCTTAACTTTCAAACCTTTTGCTCGTTGATTCCGGCTAGAGTACTGACCAAAGATCATTCTCTCCAAGTGCCCTGGTGGAGGAAATATATAAAATCAGCACCTCATAAGATTAAAAAAGAAAGAAAACCACAACGTTTTGCGAACTGCTTTTCCCTGCACGATCAGGAGATCTCAGAAAGTAAAAACAAAACTTAAGGATCACCGCCATGTTGCTGTATATGGCTCAGATCGGTGAACCATTTTCGAAATACTAAACCTTCAATCGGCGGGAAACTGAAGCCACGTCAATTGGTAGTTTATATCACAACAATCGCTAAGCTAAACCTGCCCTGAAATTTTCGTCGATCAACTAGATACAGAGTCTTGTGTCAGTTACTTCGATCCCAAACTTAAAAATGAGGACCATACAACAGAGAAACTAATGCAGTTTTTGCAAAGATTGACAACAACAGAGGTCTATGGAACCAAATAATCACTTGGCGCGAAGAACTGAATGAATCATGTAACTTCGAAAGAGAATAAGCAAAAAAGAGAGATAAAACAAAAGTGGTATGCTACTTCCTTTCTCAACCAGCACTTTTAAGGGTAGCATCAGGACTGAAATTACCACCGCCTAAGAATCGGATCTGCGAAAGTTTCATGCTTTCAATTACTAAGGAATATTTCTTGATGCCTTCTGCAGAGTCTAATTTGACCAAGAAAATTTCTTAAGAACACTGGACACAGTCATTTTTAAAACTCTGACAATGAAATTACTTCCGCCTGTCTTTAAAATAATAGGTCTCCACTCTCCTGAGAAGAATACTCCAGAATAAAATTCTCTGTCAAATCAACAACATACTGCAAAAATGCCAGAGCATGTGTTTTTTGACAGAAAATAAAAAACGTTCAGGTTTCTGAATGGTATGCTGAACAATTACGTGGAAGTTGAGAGAGAGATAATGCAAATCTTGTACTTTCAAATGAAAAGCAGCAAAGCCGATCTTGCTGTATTCTAAAAGAGCTTCATACGCAAGCGCACTTGTACAGACATTATCGATTAGTAAAAGAGCAGGTTATAAAATTGCAGAGGTAGTTTATGATACAACCACCTTACTCTTAAAAACAATCGGTCTATATTTCATATGAAAAAAAAAAAAAAGATGTCCTAATTCTCATCAAACTAAATTTATAAGAACCTATCCAGTTAAAAAACTTTGAGGAGAGAGATTCTCTCCGTTTCACACATCCAGTGACACTGAACGCAACACGAGCCCTATGAAAAATAGTTTATAAAGAAGGATCTCAAGAAGTGGCTTTCCGTTTTCGAAGACAAGAAATTAGAAATACATTTCTTTCTCCGGAAAGAAAAAAGAAAAGAACGAATCTAACGGAACAGAAGGCTACGTGTTACCTATTGCGGAGATCCAAAATGCAGAGGTCGGAGCAAAAATCAGCGGTTGAAGAAGATGATGGTAGCAGATCCGAAAAGACTGTGAGTGGATGCTGAGATCGGAGGACGGTATTAAGTGAAATCCGGATAGAGAGTGTGCCGCTTTGCTTCTGCAAACAGCTGCAGACAGCAGTTGAATCTTGTTCGTCGGCGAGTAAAAATGCTTAAAGAGATGAGAGAGCCAACCGAAGGTTATGAACCCAATGAGGCGGTTATTTTTTAATTATGTTCCAATAATGCCCTTGCATTCTCTAAAGTAGTACAAAGCCTTGGGTGCAGATTCTAAATGGACGTCTCGAGTTTGGGCCTTCTCATGGATGCGATGAGCATACATAGGGATAGTGGATGGGCTCAATTAAGTCCTTCACATCTAATTTGAACTAATTATTGTTAGAAGTCAATCTTTCCAATTAAATCATTAAGCATATGAAAAATGATACAAATGAGTGGTACTAAAAAATATACAAGTAATTAAATATCAACAACAACATTGAAAAAGAGTATTTCCAAAAAAAAAAAAGAGCACCGGGGAAGAAGACAGACCCACCTCCTTTTCCTTTTAAATTTTTTTAAAAATGTTTTTTTATTAATTTAAAATAGATGAGCGCTTACGGGACAAAAATCCCCATTCTTATCATACTAAGAAAGTGGTCCTGTTTTTTCCACCACAAAACACCGAAAAAGAGACGCATCTTTATGGTTTATTATATAATTTATTAAAAATGATATAATCATTAATGTAATTATCACTCACTTAGATTGAGTAATACTAATATCTGATAGAGATAGAGATAAACATAGTGATAGATATAAAGATAATGATAGAATTAGAGATAGACCCAAATTGTAAAGTCCTGATCACCTACGATCTCTCTATATAATTCTATAAATAGTTTACACTTGTTTAATAATAATCACGACCATATTATTCATCATTCTTATATTTTATAATATCAACTCTCAGACAAATCCATTTAATTAAGCTCACACTAAAATTCTACTGTTCATAACTATAAATTAAAATTTTTGATATAAACATTTAATCCTATGAGTTTCAATAATTCCTTGCTCCATTACTCTCAAATCTTTGTCCCTTTCCTCGCACTTTGCCGTGCACATTTCCTTCTGTTATAAAAGTTCCGATTGCTTCTCTCAGATTTGGTCCGTCAATTTTCCTCCGCCTAAGTCTCGAGACTCAAAGAAATAGTGAAGCATAATTGTCTGCGATTGCGTTTTAAATTCTTGCGAGTTACAACAGAAGGCAGCGACTGATTGGCCGTAACCTCTCCGTTCCGCAGGTGGTCCTGTCAGTCCGCAGTCCGGACCCTCAATCATCCCCACGTCAGGTGCAGAAACCCGTTGAACGAACTTGGCAATTAAGTAGCAAAGACCGTCTGGAGTCCCTTACTCAAGACGTCCCACGACTCTCTTGGGTCCTAATTAATAGCTTCAGTACGTGCATGGAACTGTATACGATCCGTCCTAGTCCCCAAATCGGGAAAGTTCAAAAGGATATGACTTGCTTCAAGAGTTCCAAACGGACCTCTAAGCCGGCGGTCAATTCATCTGCCTGTCAGGCCCCAAGACAAGAAGACATCCCGGCGGAAAGCAAGCTTCCATTGCATGTGTCGGTTGAATGACAGAAAGGAAAAAATGACCACCAGTAATGAACTGCTGAAATATCATAAGGATATGCAGTTCCAAGTCTAAGAGAATTGAGTATCGATATCCTCCTCTTTGAGAAAGTCTCGTGATTATCCCTCTTTCCCATATCCTGGTGAGGGGCCGCCGCCTTCAATTTCAAGGTTCAAACACTGCGGTTTTAAGTAACAACATCCAAAGATTTCTGCTTCCCCCTTTATCATGTTCGATTACTTCAAGACCCTTCACCAAACCTTCAGAATTGGGTCCTCCACTTCCCTCGTTAGATTATAGAGCTTCTGTACAAGAGGAGATGCAGTACCGAGCTCGAAGATTAGTTTATGGCAACTTTTATTTCTTTTACCCCAAAGAAAATTGTGGCTATCATAGGCTGCAACATCTTTCCTTTGCTTTTTGCTTTGCGATCATGAGTGGGAAAAAACTTTCCAAATCTTGCTATTGTTTCCGATTTGATATTTCAATACCATGGTATTTTCTTACTGCAAATGGTGCCCCAATGCCTCCACCAGGTGACCCAGAAGTCCAATTTCCGCATCTTTAGATCTCTTCTTTAATTATCTCTGTCCATATCAAGCTGTCCTCCTCAACCTAGAAGTTTTAGCATTTTGTTTGCTTAGTGTTCTGCAAAGGTAAGTTGGAAGTATACCAGTTTCGTTGGGCGAAATCATGATCAGGGCTGTATAAGACTTGTTTAATCAGCCGGTTTATGTTGACGTTTCTCTTCATGTTCTTAATAATCAAAAGCAGTGAAGTATCTAAAGACGAGCTCAAGAGCTTGCTACCCAGGCATCCCTTAAAATATGGTGAAAGTGAATAACATGTTAGTGCTGTAAGATTCAAGTGTGGCACTTTAACACAACAGATTCCTCCACTGAAAGATCCTGGATAAAGTATATGAGAAACTGGGGGCTTCATTGTCCCCTGGGCAGATCCTCAAGCCATAAAGGAAAAGGTAGACCGTACCAAACCCAATACTAAGTGAGTTCAAATAAAGATGCTTTTGTTAGGAAAAGCAGGAGAAAAAGGTCCGGCGTCGTGCATTATTCAAGCCATGAAACATCAAGTGCGCTTTGCTTTAAACCAGTCTTCTTGTCCGTTAGAGCAGGAGCTTTTTACTCGTATCAATGGCCTGCTATATTGATTTGCTTCGGCAGCCGGAAGTTGGCAAGCCAGCTTCACGAAAGCCTCAGTGGCAGTTTCAGCAATGGTAGAGGTACAGCGGATGGTGGAAACAATTTGACAACAAAGAAGTTTTAATTAACTGACTTTTACTCCCTTATTCACCGTAGGAGTTAATTGTGCTTAGCTTCCAACTATTGTAAACAGTCATTCTATAAACGTATATGTATACTTTCGCCTCTGGACCTTCCAATAATGAGAATGAACTCAGTTCCCTCCGAAACTCATTCTGAAGTATATATTCTACCTCTTTGGAAGACTCGAGAACGAACACCATTAACCTTATGGTATACATCATCTTTTCAGGAGTGTTCGTGAATTTTACCATGCAAGGACTTAATCCGTTTTCGTGGAGGAGAAACAGATCGATAATGGATTTTAGACAAAAAGTTGGATTATGAAGAATAGCACTGAATCGTTTTCTTTAAAAGCAAAAGACGAAAAATAGTTATTTGCCGCATCTATGACACTCACTCTACTGCACTTTAGCCAAAAGGTGCTTGCTCGTTCCTGCATTATCCCCAACCCGACTAGATGAGGATGAGCAGATGTGTCTGCAGCTGCCTGGGCATCCAATTTGTAAAGCGTACACAATTAAACTAGTTTGATTGGCATAACAACTGGATTTTATTGGGCGCAAACTGAAAAACTCCCTTGGGAGTTCCGAAAAGTCCGCAGACATCATATAGAAGACGGAAACGAAAACAAAAAAAAAAAAAAAAAAAAAAAAGGAAGAAAGAAACATTGCTTTCAAGATGGAAAAGGGTGGATAATCCACTACCACAATCTGCACCTTTTAGAATTTGTTTTATATGTGGATGACATTTTGCTAGCAACCAATGATAAAGGTTTTCTACATGAGGTGAAACAATTTCTCTTTAACAATTTTGATATGAACGATATGGGTGAAGCTTCTTATGTCATTGGTATTAAGATTCATAGAGACAGATTTCGAGGTATCTTAGGTCTGTCTTAAGAAACCTGTATTAATACAGTGTTAGAGAGATTTCAGATGAAAAATTGTTCACCAAGTGTAGCTCCCATTGTGAAGGGTGATAGGTTCAATTTGAACCAATGCCCGAAGAACAACCTTGAAAAGGAACAAATGAAGGACATTCCATATGCTTCTGCTGTCGGAAGCCTAATGTATGTTCAAGTCTGCACAAGACCTGATATTGCATTTGTTGTTGGGATGTTAGGGTGATATCAGAGTAATCCCGGGTTAGACCATTGGAGAGCTGCAAAGAAAGTCATGCAGTACCTTCAAGGAACCAAAAACTACATGCTAATGTATAGGCGTACGGACAATTTAGAAGTCATTGGTTACTCAGATTCTGACTTTGCTGGCTGTGTTGATTCCCGCAAATCAACATCAGGATACATTTTCTTGTTAGCTAGTGGAGCAATATCATGGAGGAGTGCCAAACAGACTTTGACCACCACGTCGACTATGGAAGCCGAGTTAGTTTCCTGTTTTGAGGCTACTTACACATGGTGTATGGCTTAAGAGTTTCATTTCTGGGCTTAGAATTATGGATTCTATCTCTAGGCCATTAAGAATATATTGCGATAATTCAGCTGCTGTTTTTATGGCCAAGAACAATAAAAGTGGAAGTCGAAGTAAACACATCGACATTAAGTATTTGGCCATAAGAGAACGTGTTAAAGAAAAGAAAGTGGTCATTGAGCATGTCAGCACTGACTTAATGATCGTAGATCCTTTGACTAAGGGCATGCCACCGTTTAAATTCAAGGATCATGTTGTGAATATGGGACTTGGTTCCATTATGTAAATTTTTTCATTGTATGAACAATGTTATTTCAGTGAAATTCTTAAATTAATGTGATGTTTTTTTCTCATCTCTATGTATACTTTAATTTTGAGAAAAAACATCTATGTTGGACCAAGAGTAAACATAGGGTTTATTCATACAGTATAAGTAATACATACATAGTATTACATGGAAGATACTACTCGTCATTAGAGGACCTATCGCCATGATTCATGTATTTATTACTTAAATTCAGATTATCGATGGATTTAAAATTATATTAGAAGTTTGGACCAAGTGGGAGAATGTAAACCGTTTTTATGAGAAACGGTTTTCTCAAACGTGTGGTCTCAAATTTCTGGCAATTGCAACTTCCGGCAGTTACAACTCCCTCGGTAACACGAAGCCATGAACCTTGATGGGAGGTTGGCTTCGGTTAAGAATGATTTTCGGTCCCCTGTCTCGTCACTCTCATTCCCCTTCAGTTCAGTGCCATCGCCGCCGTGAGTGCTCAGAGATCGGGATCAGAAGCACCGAGAAAACAGAGCGAAGAAATTTGAAGCGTATGGAAGGAAGTATGATTTATCTTCTGTTTAATTTATAATGAATTTCATGTTGTTATTAGAAATTCATGATTAAGACTTACACAAACTAAAAAACTCCCTTGGGAGTTCCGAAAAGTCCGCAAATATCATATAGAAGACGGAAACGAAAGCAAAAAAAAAAAAGGAAGAAAGAAACAGCGCTTTCAAGGCGGAAAAGGGTGGATAATCCACCACCACAATCTGCACCTTTTAGAATTCATTAATTCAAGACACACTAGTCCTTTTTCTGGTCGCAAAATGGCTAAGGATTTAACCTCGAGTAAAGTCAGGTTATCAGGAGAAGTAAAATGAAAGAAGGAGAAAAGTAGACAAAGAAGAAGATGGATCTGCTTTGGCAGGTAATAATGATGCATACGTTTACTGTCGCTCCGTCATTTATTTTCTTCAGGTTTCAAAGTAAAGGCGCTTCCCACTACGAAAGCCCAAAAGAAGGTAGGAAGGCGTTGATCAAGGGACACGTGTACTGCTCTACTCCTTCATGTTAGCAACTTTAAAAATCCCATCTCACGGAAAAGGCTACGTTCTTTGAAAGGACCGCTTGGGGCCCCGTAAAAAAATAAAATAATAGAAATTTATCTTTTAATTATTTTTATTAAAAAATGTTTATATTAGTTATGATATTTATATTTATGTTAAAAATAAATTATTTTTAATAACAAAATTAAGATTAAGAATCATTTTTAAATAGCAATAAGACCGAAGAAAAAGGAAAATGATTACGAACAAATTTAATTTTAATTTATATATATATATATATATTCCTAAAAATGACATAAACATTATAACATTTTTAGTCTAACCAAAACAAAAATTAGTTAACTTTTCCGTGCTTTCTGATTAGGACGAATTCACTTATTAAATGTCATTCGCTGATGTTTGACGCGACGAGTTACAGAGGCCGCCCAAGGGCCCAGACTCGGAGCTCCCATCGGAATGCAGGGGGCCTCCTGGCAGACGGCTCCGAATCGCCGTCTGACGGAACTTACATGGAGGAAGTTTCCGATATTTTCTTGCATTCTTCTCGCTGATTACTCGTACATTGTCGAGCGGGTCTCCAGGGCGCTATCTGCAAGACGTGTGGGCTCGTAGGAATAGAGGCGCGTGGCACCTTTTTTTGCTTTCCGCCTTTCATGGTTTTTCCTTTTGACTGGCCGGTGATGCAGTAACTCTCCTTAACTAACTAAAGACGGCTTCCGTTCAGAGAAGTATTTGTACGACCAGTTTCAGTATTCATTTCACTTGCGATTGTGGCTTCGTCCTTTGCAAAGGTAAACATCAATTCGAGAAAAAAGAAATCTGAGAAAGCACAGAAACTGCAGTGACCGACCACACGAGTAGGCAACAGGCCGATCTAAGTATCTTTTCTGGTCGGAAAGATGGAATGTTTGTGAACCTCTGAAGTCTGAACCACCACAACGGAGGCAGCGGCAATAAATAATGAACTTGATTTAATTTCCATAAAGAAAAATATGAATAACGAGTAAACAGTAGAGGACTCGGCCACCCTTACCCAGTCTGACCGATCCATACATCTTAGATCTATAGCTCACGCGTCGAGAAAGTTACCTGCCACGTGGTGGAGTAGTTGCACGACATTCATTCCAGCCAACCTCATGGAGGTGGCCAAGGTAGGAAGACGAAATGGCTGAAAGACCTGAAAATCCAATTCGCAATTACATTAAGCAATGATTAAAGAGTTGTTTTGATCAGAAAATGCTTTCCGTTTCTGCTTATGGCCGCCGGAGTAATAAGATTCAGACCTTGAGGATAATGGATCACTCGTGTGAAAACCGAGCAGAGAATTTTGGTGGGGATAAAACTTAATGAAGGAGAGAAACGCAGAGATCTAGGGAAGTAAGGGCAGTTCGGACATTTGCTATTTGCTAAATATCTGTAATCATTGAACCCATGGCTCAGTCAGAGTAATTTAGAACAAATCTCATTGTCCTGGGCAGAATCCATGGTTCTTCTAGTAATTTCTCTTAAAAGTTCTAAAGCCACCAAAAATCGCCCACCACTCTTTTTCTGTTTTTTCTGTCTTCTTCTTCCTGGCGGACCTTTAAATACCAACCCCCTTCTCTTTGCTCGGATCCAAGAAATACCTCTCCTCTCAGGAGTTACCTTCCTCTCTCTCTCTCTCTCTCTCTCTCTCGCTCGCTTTTTCTTCGACCAAATTTGAAAAGGAAAAAAAACGACCAACTGTAGAGAAAGGAATCACTCTTCGTATCTCTCTTTCGTTTTCGCCCTGGAAGAAAACAAGAAAATGGAGGCCAGACCTCCTGTTCTAGCCAAGAGGCTGTGGCACATCATGCGCGTCGTTTTCTTCATGCTCCGCAAAGGGATCTCGAAGCGGAAACTTATGATGGACCTTCATCTAATGATGAAGCGTGGAAAGATTGCCGGCAAGGCCATTGGAAATCTCATGTTCCACCACCACAACAGCTTTAGCTGCCGCTCTCAGGACCCGCATCCCGCTTTCTTTGCCCCACGCGAATACGAATTCAGCTGCAGTAACAGCCCTGCCTTCCCCTTCCACATCTCCAAGCGCTCCAAGAACCCTCACAGTTACTCCTACTCCCACAACCACCACCACAATTACTTCTCCTGCATGCACCCTTCCTCTGTGGAGGACGAGGTCGCAGTTTCTGCTCTGCAAAAGACACTTGAGAAGTTAAACTCTGAAAAATCCGCCGCAGCCTCCCCCATGTCCGTCTCTTGGTTTGGCCGGAGTCCGGCGGTTCGTCAGCTGAGGATCACGGATTCGCCCTTCCCTATAAAAAACACCGACGAGGACTGCCATGTGGATAAGGAAGCGGAGGAGTTCATTGAGAAGTTCTATGAGCAGTTGAGACTGCAGAAGAAGATGGCCGCCCTGGAAGCGAGATATTTCGAGGACCTTTGTGCCCGGAGTAGTGGCTGAGATTTCGGTTCGATATCATTTTATGTACACTGTGACGATTATTGAAGGTTTCCGAGGGGATAGAGAAATAATGGTGGTTTGCTTTGGTGTTAAAAAAAAGAATGGGGTTCGTTCGAGTTGCTGTTTTTATATGTGACTATAATGGTGACTATATGAATCTTTCTCCACGAATCTGCAAATTTGCAACGGAAGTTCTGAACTTTTTTGTTTTTCTTGAATACTACTGTAGTTCCTTTGGCCGCTCGCTTTGTAACTTTTCGTGCTTCTGATACAGTCTCGAACTGCGACTGGTGAGTGAACTAATTCCAAGAAACGACCCATGCGGGCGATCGTAACGATTATGAGTGTGAATTTACAGTTTACAGTAGCAAATTGTCTGGTCGGTTGAGGCGGCACTCAACGCACAACCACTACGCTTTTATTCCTTGGAACTGTTCACTATCGCCACCATTAACTCGTAGGCTCCTTCTAACCTCACGCACTGGACAAATAGGAGGCAGTGGACCATGTCCTCCTTCAATGACATGATTTATCATCTCAAGTGCACCGATTGGCTGATTGTCGCACCGAAAATTATTATATAAATAAATTGTCAATTTATGTACCATTTGACGCATTTAAAATTTTTCTATGAACGTAGTATCTAATTCAAATAAGTACACATGCGTGACATATTTGATGGGATACTTGAAACATCTCCATGCACGTTTGGATGCCGAATTAGTTCAACAATTTAGGATTTACTGAAATAATGGAATGTATTTAGATAGAAATTGGCAAAGCCGGTTGGAAAAAAGCAACCATAGAAAACGACCGTATTAAAGAGTTGGTGGAAGGGGGCTAGTGCTGAATTATTGAAGCGTCTCTCTCATGCACTAAAGCAAAACAAACCTTCCCTCCTCTCTCTCACTCTCTCTCTCTCTCTCGAAAGCAGCAGAGATCTCATTTTCCATAAAATAATAAAAAAATCTAATTGATTGGGTCACTTGTAAGTGACACCCTATCAATTTCTAGAACCATTAAAATAATCCTTATCTCGCCAACAGTTACGTATAAGTATGATAGAATATATGCCACATGTGTCCATTGATCACTGCCGTTTATATTAATGGTATATTGGCTCAAAATGGTACATAAGCGGCTGGGATTAACCAATGTCGGTCATCTAACAATGAGACCGTCCGGGCCGACAGAGAGATTGTGAAACGCTTCAGGTGGCGGGGAAACCGGAAAAAAGTGACAAAATTTGGCTACCGGTTACTTTGCTCATAAGGTAACAGAGATAAAGAAATATTTTCGGTTTGACAAATGGCTTCAATTATTGATCATACGAGTGTACTGGCGAAAGACGAAAACAACTCGAACCTGATTTTTCCTCTCTTCCTTTTCTGCACGTTGTTTGATTGCAGCTGGAAAAGATTTAAGGTTGCCCTACACGTGGCGTCCGTCTTTTCGCGTCGCAGTTCCTCACCTGCTCCCACGCTTTCCTTCTTCTCTCTCCTACAAACCTCTTCTCCTTTGCCCTGAGCAATAATTTCTCTCCACATCAGTTTTATTAGTAAGCAAATTGATCCTGTTAAAATACCTAATTATGTAATTAGATATTTAATTATTAATAAATATATTTAATGTAATAATTATTATCTAACTAATTGAATTGTTGCTAGTTATACAATTAAGTAATTTATTAAATCATTTAAAATTAAGTAACCAATTTTATATAATTGAATTTAATAATTAATTAGTAACAAATAAAGCTATTTCCTATTTATTAAATTAATTATCCAAATAACCCACTAACAAATTTAATTTAATAAATACTTAATTATTTATATAATTACTAATATTATTAATAGTTAATTAATTAGTTATTTAATCAATTATTCAAATAAATAATTTAATGTAATATAGGTCTATTCTAAAATAAAATTTTAATTTAAACCATATAATTTAGTAAATTATAAATCTAACTAAAGATAGCGTAGTGTATATTTATTTTTTTATTATTAATTAACTTTTAATTTCATTACGACTAAGTTTTTTTTAGAAGAAGTAATTAATAGTATATCATAGTAATTAACTAAGTTTAACCTAATGACAATTATTTCGGTTTAATTTAATTAAAGGTCATAAATATAAAACATGATCGATCATCCAGAACATAACTATTTTATATTATAAATTATGATCAATCGTCCCACTTGGATTGATCGATCATTTTTACATAGGCATGCAAATTTTACATAGAATAATTAATCATCCCACCTGATTGATTGTATTTGTATTGCATTGCAAGAGAAAATTTTGTTTAATCAATTATTATTCTATCGGTCAATAAGTCACTCCGACAAAAACAATAGTCTGGATTGATTGATTTTACCCAATTTCAATGTAAATATTACACCAAAGATCCTGACAAAGGGAGACATAAAAGGACGAATGGTCACCCCAGTTAGTCTTCAGTGTCGCTCGTTTTCTGGATCTTTCGACTTAATGGATTGAAAACGTGATATGATAGTAATCTTGATTCAAGTAGGTAACAGAAAGGGCAGAGTTTTACGAGTAGTTTTAGTACCACTTGGTGTACTTCATCTTCGTTCTTTATTTGCTTATCCAGAGCGCATGAAGCCTGCAAAACTTAATTAAGAAGATCTGAAATAGAAAATACAATGGCTGTTATTGCCATCGATGCGACACAAGTCAAGATTGATCTCTCTCTTCTGATTTGTTGTTGCACGATTTAGGCTACGAATGAACACAAAACAATTTTTCTATTTTGGAATCAGATTCGACGACGACTATGACTATGAGAGCACATCCAATAACATATATTTTTACTTTGGCCTTTATGTTTTTTTGTTAAACGACAGTCTCTTGTCTTGGCCATTCGGGATTTGAAGAGCATCTCCATTTAATTTCTCAATGGGGAATAGGATCTGATCTCCCTATGCAACAATGGGGGTAAGGCATCCCAACTAGCTGCAGGCAAAAAATTATAATGTGTGTCGGATGAAAGATTTTGGCCATTCTGCGGTCGAAGCTTTCACAATAAAAAAGCTAATCTCGCCCACCGTGGGGCTCGAACCCACGACCACAAGGTTAAGAGCCTTGCGCTCTACCAACTGAGCTAGACGGGCTATGACAAACATTTGCTTTTATACGTAATATAATGAAGTAATTTCTACAGTGCCCGTCCTAAGAAGTCATTTCCACAGTGAAGAGGATGTCCTAACTGCTTGCTATTCCGAATGTCGACTCCAGTGCCCCGGAAAAAAACCAAGTAAAACCAGCAGACGGATCCTCTTTCTCTTCTATCGGATCTTTTAAGACTCAGATGACTGCAATTTCGACAAAATTACAATCGTTGTGTTCTTCTCGGGTCCGGCGCTCCAGCTCTTGTGATGTCCTCTCAACCGCAATAGCACTGCATGATATCGCATTGTGTTCGTTTAGATCTAACCAACAACTTCGACAACTCTCTTAAATCGCATAGTGCCTAGTCCCTCCTGATTCATTTGTCTTCTCATGGCTTCTTGGCTGAAAGTGGCCGAAGGTAAGATCTTCTTGATTAGACAACCAAATGTCTTTGTTTGTCCTTCCTGCCTCCCTGTTTGGAGTATTGATTCCATAATATCGATTACATCAGGAATTCTTTCGTCTTCACTTCTGATCATTTGGCACAATAAACTCTCCCGTTTATGTTTAGCGTGAGATCCCGGGACTTATGTTTAGCTATGGTCGCTTTATTTGCTGATTTTTATCTGATCTGTTACAAAGATTATTAAACTGCAGATAACCCAATAAATTACGAGCTTCTATGTGTTTGTCGTAGAAATCACTGTGAAGAGCTACACAAGGAATAACCTATTAGGGGTTTAAATACATCATGTGTCTATTCGAACACAGTCTTGGGAAGTTAATGGCCTTCGGGGGGAGAACATGTCAATGGAACAATTCTTATTTCTTACAGAAGGAATAATTAATCCCTCTCAGCAATTATACGTGACTTAGATAACATGAAGCATTCTAATTAAAGCATGTGCATAAGCTGTGTTTACAGAATCTTTATTAAAGGGGTAGCGTTACTGTATCCTCTTCTTCAATTGTGTTAGGTTTTATTTTGAGACTCGAGAGGAAAATGTCCAACAATTTTGGATCCTTGAAGTATGTATGTTGTGTTTGTAAAAGCACTTAATGAACCAACTAAGGGATTCAAATGTTTTTTTCCCTTAGATGGTGATAATTTTATTAAGCTAAAAGCCAGTACAATCTAACTGAGGGAATGTGAGTGGGGAACCTAAAAATGAGGGAGATCACTCTTTAGCTAAAGCATCAGCAACATGATTAACAGAGTAGTTTACATGGTTGCAACTGAATGCAACATTATAAGAATGATGTTGGATCTCATTGAAAACTTGTCAATGCCTTCGAGGAGAGAGTGGCCATAACCTTACTGATTTGAGAATAGTTCTGTTTAAAATATCTTTGCTTTCTCTCCGGCCAAAATCATCCAAGGAATGTAAGCTAAACATTGACGCTACATCAATTTTCTTAGCGTAGGCAGCTTAATAGGAATATTTTGCTCCATGAAATCTTTGAGTCTAGCTAGAAATCCAACTGGCAAATTGAACTTCTGCAGAACACCCTATAGAATTTCGCTTTAGAAATCACTATGAACAGTGGGTCCCAAGCTCTCATAGTTTGGATGATTCTACATAATTATTTCCTGAATTTTTATGCTGGATCCTGCTGCCACATATAGGAGGGTTTGCGAATGTGATTTTCAGGCATTTCATCCTGTTCGACCTTTCTTTGTCGAAAAGTGTTTTTTCCTCTCACATGATGCATAAGATTCAAGTCTGAGTGGATTGGCATAGCTTCAGCTACTCTGTCATTGTCTGACATGGACATCCCTAGTTAAAGAACTTCCATGAGAAATAAAGCATTTGGAAAATCAGAAGTTATATGTGATTTAGATAAGCTGTAAGATTCTCTGAGGACTTGATGTAGAACAATTAGGTTTATATCTGTGCGACTTGATAGACTATAAACATTGTCAGTTGGAACATAATTAGAAGGGAGCAAAATTAAAAAAGTTAATGGGTCAATTGAACAAAAATGTAACCTGAGGTCAAGGTTTTGATAGAGTAATGTAAAACAAAAGAAATGCCTACTTCTGGGTATGTATGCCAGTTAAAAGTATCCATTTCTTTAACCTGCAATATCTTCTCCAAGCATGTGCCACAGTGGATTTACACTTGGTTTTGTTATCTAATTTTGTTTATCATTTCTTAGAGAATGCAACTAAGTTATTGCACATTAAAATAGAAGCAAACCAGGTTATCTGAGATCCCTCTTTCCGTTCTTGTAGTATATATTTCTGAGTGGTATGTCAATAGTGCATGTTGAGTTATTTGATTTTGATTGTTACCAAAAGTGTAGAAGATGTGATGTTTACTCGGAAGCTCTAAGTGGTGTAATGGCTTGAATCAGATCTATTTGAAGTAGTAGACAGAAGGGCAAAGCTAGTTGCCAGTGAGCTGTCAGAGGAGCAGTCCAACTCACAGCCATCAGGTACAGATCTCAATGCAACTCCTGACTTAAAACTAGACTCCGTCTTTTTTTTTGTTAAATATATTTGGTGGGGGGTATTTTGTTGGGGGGGGGGGTGGTGTTCTTTTTTGGAATATGTATAATAGAAATAGAATATGAGAGAGAGAGAGAGAGATCAGGAATTCCAATTGTTAGATCTGACAAAATGATAAGAATTGTGGATCTGAAGGATAGGAATGTTGTTTTCAACACTATGGTAATTCTGTTATTATCAATGAAGTACTTTTTTGCTGGCACTGGAATGCTGGGAATCGCACACTTCCACTCCCCTCTGACCTCCAACATGTCTTTGCTGGGGGGAACTCTTCACTTGTGCTCTTCTACTGCTTGACCCTTAGTTTATTTACTGCTTTGTCTTATTATTTTTTAATTTGTTTTTTTTGTCTCTTGTGACAACCAGTAGCATCCATTGGCCAAGATTCTCAGAAGGGAAAAAAATCAAAGGTTAACTGTAAACCGCAAACTCTTGTAAAGTTGTCCATCTCTATGCTATTTTAACTCACAGATTGTTCCTCACTTTTTTTGTTATATTATTTATTCAGAGCAGCTTGAGACTACAAACTACTGAACTCTCTAAGAATAATCACACCAAACAAGTATCGGCTTCAATTGATACCATTGATACATTTGTTAGTGAAGATTGGTCAACATCTGAAAGTCGGGGCACTATGCAAAGTGGAAATACAGATGCTCCATCTGATGTTAGTAAAGAAGAAGAGATCTCGGTTGTTCCTTCACCAGTGCCAGATTCTAAAAATGTCATCAATGATAGTGCTGCTCTTATCATGGAACCATCAACTAACAAAAATGATATTGAAATTACTCCATACTCACTAAACAGTGAAATTACCAATGAAAACACAGCGGACTTGTGTGAAGAACCGTCCTCTGCACCTTTAGAGGCAACTGGAACTCAGTTTGTCAATGGACATCATTCACCTGCAGCAGATACTGGCTCAAAAGTTGAGTTGGCAATGGATGAAGGTTTCTTGAAGATTGACCAACAGAGACCTGTAAATGAAACAGATAGTGACATTCTTCAGGTGAAAGAACTGGATGTCTTACAAGAGCATGTCCCAAAGACTCAACAAGTGCAGAAAAATGGTTCTGCTATCGAGTCAGAACTGGAGCAGAATAACTTTTCTGCTGCCAAGGCACAACAGGAACAAAAAACGGATTCTGATGCCAAGACACTACAAGAACAGAAAATTGATTCTGCTGCCAAGACACAACTAGAACAGAAAAGAGATTCTTCTGCCAATACACAACAGGAGCAGAAGGCTGATATTTCTTCGAGCAAAGTTCAAGACCAGCTTGATGAGGTAAAGGATGTGTATGGATGTGCTTACATGGATATAGTAGCTGTAGCTGTAGGTCTTATTTCATCAAGACAAGAGAGCTGAAAGTTGCTCTCTAGTATGGAAATTGGCTTGACTCATTAAAATAATCTAGCACTTGTTGTGGACAAATTTAGCTCATTTCTGTTGTAATGATGAAAAAACCCAGCTATATTTTTGTTTTGGTTGTTTCATATAATTTTCAATTCATTATGTCTAATGGATATAATCCTATTTTGAGGGCTCAGTGCAAATATTTTTCATGTTTTTTAGTTGCTGCCAGTTAAATTACAGTGTAACCTTAGATGGGCAATATTTTATGATTTTCCCATTATCCTCTTTTGTCAATTCATTTAAAAAAAAAAAATCTCCTGTCTATTAAAAACCATCTGTGAGATCATGCTACTTTAGGCCCATTTTGATCTCATCCATTCTGATCATCTTTCATTTGCAATAGAAAAGTCTTATCTAACAATCAAAGGATTGTGGCTGGTCTCAAAGAAAGCAGTTCCAATTTGGGATCTCCTACAATTCCTCATTTTTTATCTTCTAGTTGACTTAAAAGTTTTTTTTTCTCAAATAATAAGTTTTTGTTTTTATTGTTCTTGTGGTATGACTAATTAATTTCTCTCATGACTGTAGGTTTCTTCTTTGAAATTTATGACTTGATCATTAAGTTGACAATTTGATCTTTGAACTTGTACTTTTTTTATATTAACAAGTTAGTTGAAATTCAGGATGCCTATCATATGCATTGGTTTTTTTAGATCTCTGCCATCCACGATATCGTACCCCTTCATGTACCCATTGAACAAAAGGTCCACTCGACAGTATATTGTTTGTACATTTAAATCTTAAAATTAACTAAGTTTAGGTATGTTACTATAGTTTTTATGTCCTAATGATTATATAATTTTCTTTCCTTCCCCCTTGGAGAAGAGTAATTGTCAAATATGACCATTTAGATATCATATTTTCAAATATAGTCAGATAACAAAATTTAGCGGACAACTGCAGCCTCTCCATCATTATACTGTGACAAAAGAAATTTTAATTGTGGAGGAGAAAGGGGTGTGTGTGTGTGGTGGTGGTGGGGAGGAGGGGCTGAAGGAGGGGGACCTATTTTTTTCTCCCTGTTCCTATTTTTCTCCTCATCACTGCATGAAGAGGGATGAGGAAAGGTTGTGGAGAAAGAGCCTTCCAGCAGATTCTTCATTTCCATGCAATTCCTGCACATGAACCAAGATGGGGCTTCCACCTCCTCCCCCCCCCCCCTTCCTCCTGGTCAAACTCCTTCGAAAGAAAGAAGGGAGATTTTGTTGCAGGATAGGGGAGTGCCAGAGTTGCCTCTTTCTTCTTCCTATGTTGAAGAAGAAGCGGGAAGGTGGGCCCTATTTCCCTTTTATGAAAATAACTTCTCTGCATTAAATTAATAAAGAGAGATAGTGATACCCCTAAAAATGGCCTTCTGTTAGGGTTCCAGTCACAGCATTTAGAATTAGCCCATATCTAGAAATATGGCTTTTGTATCCAGAATTATGGCATTTAAGTGGTTAATTCTAGAAATATAGTTCAAAGAAGGTCATATTTGGAAATTACCATGAAAAAATATTGCTAGGAAATATCACTAAGCTAATTTTTGGTTCCTATCACCTGGCCCCCCAGATCATCCTTCTAATATTTGGAAGCAAATTTGTAAGCTTGTCCCACATTTTGATAGTGGATTCGTTATCCATGTCCATTGCAGGGATTTCACCTCCTAGATGGATACTCAGGCCAAGGAGCAGGCATCTATTTTTAGGCTGGCTAGTGACCAGGATATATCAGTCAAAAATTCCTATTACACATCAAACAATGTCCCCATCTGGATTTGAACATCAGGAGAGCACTAAGGGATGATGAAGTGCAAAAACACAATGAACCTCATATCAACTTTAGAGAGCACGAGGTTTGTTGGAGGACTTTATGGTCTAAAAGCGGGATGCTTCAGGATTATAACTAGTAACCTCCCAATATTCTTATCTGTATGGCTCTGTCTTACAACAGAAGATCCCAGTGACTATCATCTAGAAGATCCCCGCCCCTACTATAGTTGATCACTTTCTGTAGTATGCAGCAAAGGATAGAATCCTCATGGTGGACCAGCTCCCCAGAAGGGGAAGTACTATTGAAGATCAATCTTGTAAGCTTTGTGATGACCATCTTGAAATGGTGGATCACCTATTTTAGGGCAAATTTGGAGCACTTTCTTTTCCAAGTTTAGCCTTCAATATTATTCCTTCCTTGAGAAAATTAACTTTTTGCCATGGGAAAAATCTTTGCTTGCTCTCTTTTGCTACAGTTGTTTGGAATATTTGGAATGAAAGAAATGAATGGACTTTTAAAAGTGACAATTATCTGTTTCAGGCATTATTGAGGCAACTATCCTCTGTGTGCTCTTTTGGGCGAGTATGTTGCATGACACAACCTCCCATCTCCCCATGCAAAGCACAACTGGAAGTTGATCATCAACTCATTGGACCACACCATATCAAATCTTATTGCTTGGATCCCTCCGCTTGGGAGTTGGCTAAAGCTTAACTTTGATGGAAGTTTGTGGGGTAATTTGGGTTCAGCTGGAGGGGGGGGGGGGAGGGATGTGTGGTGTGGTGTTATAAGAAACTCCTTAGACAGTGTCCTCCTTGTTTGCTACACTCCATTTGGTTTTGAAGATGCTACCATGAGGGAGTTGAGAGCCTTATTTGAGGGCATTAGACTATGGGGGGTGATTTTCTGACCCCGTAGTTGTTGAAGGAGACTCTGCAGTGGTCATTAGTTGGGCCAGCAGAAAGAACCACCCCCCCCCTATGTAGATGCTTCTTAATATTCATGAAATTGAGGATATATGTAAGAGCCTTGATATTTCATAATGGCATACCCTTAGAAGAGCTAACAGCATTGCTGATACTTTGGTTATGAAAAGGGTCTCCAGGCAGCACCTCGCTGTAGGAACCTCTCTTCCTATTTGATTTGGTCTTGACACTTGCGTCTAGAAGCTCTTGTACTTGGGTTTTCTCTCCTTCAGGAGCCTTCTTAATGGAATCATTTTTCTCATTGTTATATATATATATAAGCATAAAAAAGTAAAGTTCAAAATGATTTTCTGCAGAAAGGTTTGCAACTTTGCTAAAAAGCAGAAAGGCTACTTTACTAAATGCTTAACAATCTCATACCTAGAGAGAACAAAATGCCATCTGAATGAACTATAGAACTAGTTCTTATTTGTGAGTTCTTGTTGTTTTCACATTTAGATGTACCATTGATAAACCATTTTAGTTGGTATATATCTATATATATGAAAGCATAAAAAAGCAAGGTTCAAAATGATTTTCTGCAGAAAGGCTACTTTACTAAATGCTTAACAATCTCATACCTAGAGAGAACAAAATGCCATCTGAATGAACTATAGAACTAGATCTTATGTGTGAGTTCTTGTTGTTTTCACATTTAGCAGTATCTTTGATAAACCATTTTAGTTGCTGGCAGGCCCAAGGACTTCTTAAAAGTACAGTTTCCACTGGTCAGTCAAAGGAGGCTAGGTTAGCTCGGGTAAGTTAACTAAATTTTTTCATATCTCTGCAATTGCACTCTTTAAAGTCTCGTATATTCTTTGAGTTGAGAATCATAACCATTCGCCATTCGGCTGTTGCTTCATGGATGCATTGCATGTCTGTATATTTAGTCATTCTGCCATGCCTTCTGCAGCAGAACCAATTTCAATCTCAAGTTTTGTTGGTCATGCAGATTATCTTGGATACTCATGGAAATTTATAGATACTTCATTGACTTTCTAGTTGTTCTCCTAATGATATTGTCGCACTCATTATATTTCTTTTTTTGTTCATGATTAGGTATGTGCTGGGCTATCATCTCGTCTTCAAGAATACAAATCTGAGAGTGCACAGCTGGAGGAACTTCTCATTACAGAGGTGAGAGGCAAATTGAGCCACATTCTAGGGCGCTCTATTGCCACTTTTGCTAACTTTTTGACTTGACCTTGCTTCATTTTGGATGATCATGTTATGGTGTGACAATACTGTTTTAACAGAGAGAACGGAGTAGTGCATATGAGGCTCATATAAAGCAGCTGCAACAGGAGTTATCTGTATCTAAGAATGCAGTGAACAAGATTGAATCTGACATGTCTGATGCGCTGGCTGCAAAAAATTCAGAAATTGAGGCCCTTGTGGCTTCAATGGATGTAATGAAGAAACAAGCTGCAGTTTCTGAAGGACAGCTTGCGTCATTGCAGGTTTGCACTTCCATTTACCTGTTAAAATCTGATTTGGTATATGATTTTCCTGGCAGTGGGTCACTGAGGCACATTTCAGTTTCCCTCTTTTCCTCCCATTTACAACCAATGAAAATCTTATCTATTTTCACTTTAGTCATATGGTATAGAGGAATTCTGAATACTGCAAATGCTGCCAAAAGTAAAAGTGATACTTGCTATTTATAGCTGATGGCTTTCTCTAAAGAAAAGGCATCAGATTCTATAAAGAATGAGGAAAAAGAGTAACAAGAGTCCAGACAAATAGCAGCTTAGCAACATGATTAAGTGGAAGAAACTATTGGAGAACGTAGCTGCTGCTAAAGGCTGTGTAGACACCCCTCCATATGCAAGGTTGCCTGCCATAGAGTTTCCACTTCTATGGGTGTGTCAGCATCTCTATATGAATATAAATGGATTCAATCGGGTGAAATATTGGTGATGCTCTTGGTGGAAGCTACTTAATGGAATTGCATGCTGACTTAATCTGACTGATAGCTTTTGCCTATTGAGATCTCTGACATTTCCTTCAAAGATTATTTTATGCTGAATATAGAGAATCTCTGTTCCTGAATTTTTTTGTTTGATTTGTCTCCGACATTCTTTTGGGATACTGTCCTTCATGTTTTCCTGACTTTGTCAGTACTTACTGAAAATTGCTCTCTTGTGGAAAGGATTCCTATCTGTGGTCACAACTTGATATTCTTTTTTCAACTTTAAGCAAAATCTACTAAACTTAATCACTTCAACTAGTTTTTGTTATGATGTATCTCTTCCTATACTGGGTTATTCATTTTGCAGTGTCCAGAGTATTGGGCATTTCTCTCCATTATATTGACTTCTATTATAAGCTCCTGATATGAGCAGTAGATTCTTGTGACTTCAGTTTTTTTTTTTCTAAATGGATTTAGTTTTTGTATTTTTTTTACTTAAGTGACATCAGTGATATTAAAATGATCCATGAAACAGGCAAATATGGAAACCATCATGAGAAGTAGAGAACTGACAGAGACACGGATGATGCAAGTAAGCTAATGAGAACTTTCAAGTGTCTTACACTGTCACTTTGGAGATCTGTCAGATCATACTTGATGTGCTTTCAAAACAAATTTACAAGAAACTTATACATTCTTTTATTGAGCAGGCTCTACGTGAAGAGCTTGCTGCAGCAGAGCGCAGAGCTGACGAAGAGCGTACAGCACATAATGCTACAAAAATGGTTTACTTTTTTCCTCAACTTCTTAATTTTTTCTTCTATGTTTTTTATGTGCTTTTGCTAGCTTGGTCGTTTTTGTGATATAAACAGGCTGCCATGGAAAGGGAAGTGGAATTAGAGCATCGAGCTGTTGAGGCATCCACAGCTCTTGCTAGGATCCAGGTAAATTAACAGATTAAGAATTTTACAGTTAATTGAGTTAAGAGCTAGAGATTTTTTATTCTAAACGAACACTTTAGGAGACGAAGAATATAATTGTTGCCCTGAACCAGTTTTCAGTTTGGCCATTTAATTGATTGAGATCACAATTTTCATACAAGTGATCAAACCGCAAGCATTCTCAACCCTGTTTCTTTAAATTGGAAGGCTTTAAATACCCAAAAATATCTGTTACATATGTAAATCTTGAAAACGTTTCATTTACCATCTCTATTCATTTTGTTTGTGGACATAGTTAATTTGCTTAACAGACTTTATATTCTTGATGTGCATTTCTAGATTGTGGTACAAAAGGTAGTCCAATATTATACTTGGAAAGGTGCATTTGTTGTAGTGTCTGTTCTTTGGTAGCTTCTGTTCACTTGAAGACGTCTGTTTATTTTGTACCTTCTGGTTATTGCACATGTAAAACATAAAAACGTTTTGTTTTCCATCTCAATTCATATACTTGCTAAACATGGACATATCTTAATAACTTCATTCCTTGGAACATGTTTCTACATTCTGGGATAAATGACTGTGAAATATTATATTTGCAGAAGTTCTTGCACTTTAGTTTATGTTCACCTGATGGTATCTGTCTTTTATTTCATTTGAATGCTTCAGAGAACAGTTGATGAGAGAACATCTCGAGCTTCTGAACTGGAACAAAAGTTGGCTTTGCTTGAGGTATTTTACCCTTTTCATCTTTCACAGAATGAAGGGATAGTGCGTAAGCTCCAGCTGATCAGTGTAAACTGATTGAAATCTTATCAGTTGGAATGTACATCTTTGAACCAAGAACTACAAGACATGGAGGTCCGTGCTCGTCGTGGAGAAAAGAGGTCTCCTGAAGAAGCAAATTTAGCACTTAAGGTACGTGCAATGAGCTTGTCACTGCTTAGGAGTAGTTTCAACTAATCCTCCTGAATGTTGATGCATTGCCTTTCTTCAATTTGTCTTTCCGACTTTTTGCCATCCATTTTAGGATTCTGTTTGTTTTCATCTTCTCCAAAATATTACTTCTTGACCTTCAACTTTTTGTGCCAAAAATCATCTTATATTTGGATTTTTGCAGAGTGTAATTGATAGGCTATGGTAGATTTTGTGTAGACCTTTAGTTTGGAATTCACTTTTCTTGATAAACACTAATTGATACAGCACATGACATGTGTGCTCAACATGCTTTATGAAATTTGCCTTCTCGAACTTTATCCAATATTCTTACCACTGTCTCTGACATGAAGGCAAACAGAGCACTTGTTGTTCTGGACTATTTTCTCAGGATAAGTTCATGAGTTTTGTTTTAAATTTTTTAGTTGCAAACGAAACAAATAGATATCCATCAGTAAACTTTTCCTTTTAATTCCTATATCACAAAAATCATTTTAACAACCTTGCCATGTGATAAGAAGGATTGTTCTTTTTGTATTCGTGTGTGCATACAGATGCATACTCATTGCTCTCCTCAAAGCATCGCTTTGTTTCACCTCCGGTTATTCAACTCACTATAACTTCTTGTCTCTAATAATGTATCCAAGTGAAGTGTTAAAAGATTATCTTGATCAGTTTTATATGTGTTTTGGGAAAAATATAGAGTGCCTAACATATAAGGTGCAAGCGGTTTTTCTTTTCCTTTTTTTTTTTTTTTTTTGAAAATTCTGTATGTTAGTGAGAATAGTCTCACATAAATATGTGTTAGGAAAAATCCTATGGTTATTAGTTAAGAATGTTAGGAATTAAACACCCTAATTCCAAACTAACGAGAGCAATAATAATAATCGCGGAAGAAAAAAAAACAAGCACAAAAACTAACAACAAGATTTATACAGGTTCGCTTCAAGGTGAGACTACATCTTGTCTTCCACCGCTGCAGTAATCCATTATAAAGATAAAATAATTTACAAGAGAAATTGCACACACTTACAGGTGTTTTCTCTAACCTCTCTCGGGCTGCAACTCCAACTCCTTCTCGGTGATGATAAAACCCTAAAAGCGGCGCCCCTCAATTATAAAAAGAAAATTATAGCAATCGTGATACAAGAGTAAAATTTCCAAACTGTCCTTAATGGAATAACAGTTAATATATCATGGAAAGGGTGGGGGCTCCGCCCCCACACCCCCTTCCAACCCCCATGGTGACCTTACGGCAAATGTCGATCCTCGTACCGACTCAGCGTAGGGCGTTGATTAGGCTTCACAACTTAACATAGAATTGGCCTCATAACTTTTCTAGTCATTTTAGGATGAGCTTTGATCCAACTTGAACATGTTATCAGAAAGTCTATGTTGTTGGGCTCATTTTGTGCCTCATTTAATTTTTACTTCATTTTTCTTATCCATGTCTCAGGCCTATTATCCACTTGTGTAAGCCTGGAAGTGAGGGGAGTGTTAATGAGAATAGTTCCTTATGAATACGTGTTAAGGAAAATGTGAGAAAATCAGCTCAAGGGTATTTTGGTCATTTTATATGATCGGTTATCTTATATTACTACACTATCTTATTCAGCATGTTTGATTTAGTCTATGTACAAATTTTTATATTCATAGGAAGAGTAGACTGGAAGTTATAAGGGAATAAGTGATTTTATGTGAAGACGAACATTTTTGTAAATTGTCCAATTAAGCTTAATAAAATAGCATTGGGGGTCATGCACGACCCCCAACGTATCTCATTCAAGATCTTCTCTCCTCCTCTCTCTCTACCTTCCAAGTTTCACATATTTTACAGAAAACGTTATGGTTATTAGTTGAGAAATGTCCTCCTAACTTGGCTAGTCATTTTTGGATGGACCTGGACACTGTTTAACAGTGTATTACATATATATAATGTTAAATTGTAAAATAACAGATTGAAATTTTGTAAGTTTCAAGTGAATGCATTCATGAGCTGTTTCCAGCAATGTTCTCTTGTGTAAGAAATTTTTGTTGTTTCTTTCATATTTGAAGATGCAGGCATGGCAACAAGAAGTGGAGCGAGCACGCCAAGGTCAAAGAGATGCAGAAAGCAAGCTTTCTTCTATGGAGGTATACTCAAGTTAATTCTCTTCCAACAACTATTATACAATTATTTCATCAGAGGTTTTGAAAGCTGAACATCAATTATAAATGCTGGGATGAAATATACAAGAGCTAAGAAGCAAGGAGATTCCAAAAGAATAACAAATAACAAAGAAATTTAAACAAAAACTTATAGGTTGAGAAGAAGGTGAAAGGCTATTAGTTGCTCTATTTAAAGATTTGATGTTTCCTAGGATCTAGGTTGTCCTTGGTCAGTTCTGTAAGGTTCAGACCTGTTTCATTCAAAGTGTTTCCCATCCACCAGTTGTTTATGGGCTCTAATGCTTTTTTTGAAATGATATCACGTTCTTTTGACATCTAGGCATGTTGCTTAGAATCTGATGTTATTTTTGGCAGGCTGAGTTGCAAAAGATGAGAGTTGAAATGGCAGGCATGAAAAGAGATGCTGAACATTACTCACGACAGGTTAGCTCATCCTCATCCTCTTCAGAACATCAATTTCTTTCTTGACTTTTTTTTAACCTATAATAAATTTTTGGGGAAGAAATGGAGAGGAGAGAGTGACTGGGTTGATCTTTATCTTTTTTGGTAGTGTGTTGATGCATTACAACAGTGATACAGAAAAAGAAACAAATAAAAATAGTAAAAATAGAATAACTACAACTCAGTAGCTCACTAGAAAAGATTAATGTCCCTGGAAGGGGTAGTTAGTGGCTTCACCTCCCACAGTTGCAGTCCTTCGGCTACATATCAGCATCTCCATTGGCTTCCCTATCAACATGCTGCCCAGAAATGGCTCTGCATGCACAGTCAATAATTCTTTTTTTAGTAAATAGCAAAATTCTATTAAACAAAACATACAAGTCATTATTACAACTCCCCGGCAAGTAGGTGATACAACAAATATGTTGTACACACTTAAGTCATGAATCAATCTTTAATAAAAGAGGTTTGTGGATCGATTTTCCCCTAACGAAGGTGCTGCAGTGATGCAGCCTTCTCCTCCATATTCCTTGTTAGAAAATCAACAAAAGGGCATTTTGGTCATTTTATCTTAGCTGTAATTTCTAGAGATGATATTATATTGTTCAGCATGTTTACATTTCTTTGTAGTACAAATTTCGTGTAATTTTGGTAAGTCTATTGGGAGATATAAGGGTATATGTAAAATGTAACTAAAAAGGTGTAGTTTTTGTAACTGTCTAACACTTAGTGAATAAGAAGAAGCGGGGGTCGTGCTTGACCCCCATCCAGAGCAGTTTTTCTCAAACTCTCTTCTCTCTTTCCTCCCTATCTAATTCTCTCTCCAAAACTCTCAATTTTTACTTATTTTTTTATCATGGTATCTGAGCTTTAAGTTCTGGAATCAAGCCTTTTTGTTCTATTTCTTCCTCTTTTGAAGCCAGCAAGCTCAGAAAATGGTTTTTTGAGATTTGGTCTTGACTGGTTACAAAAAAAGTAATTTTTCTCATCCTTTTTGCTGCCAAAACCTTAGGGTTGTTGGCTTCTACTGCTATTAGGTGCAGTCTAATGCTGGAATAGAGTCCTAGAGGACTTTTTTTGCCAAGGAAAACTCCAATTTTCTGGTGCACAGCCCAATACAGGTTTTTTTCTGCTTGCATCACTCCCTGAGGAGATATCAGCCCTATTTTCTGCATGATCTACAATAATTGTTCATTTAAATCATATATTCTGGTTGTTTTTTGGAACAAATTGGGTGTTTTGTGCAAGTATACATGCAAACCGTATTTTTTTAAGAAGTGGGGCCCACCTACCCTATGCACCTATCTTGTGATTAAAGCTTTATTTGGTTGGTTGTGGTTGCTTAGTGATAGATATGGCAAAATATGGTGAAATTATTACTCCCTCTAGATAATCTGGTAATTCTGAAGGAAATGATACAATTATAACTACTTCTGAAAGATTAATTGGTCAGAATTATCTTGCTTGGTCAAAATCTATTCGGATATTCCTGAAAGCTAAAAAAAAGACTCAGTTTATGAGAGATGATTCTCCAGTCCTACTGAATGATGACTGGGAAGCTAAGGATAGTTAAGTCATGACTTGGTTGCTTAATAGTATTGATTCTGGTGTTCAAAAGATCGCTCCCCCCCTTTGTGCCACTGGCCTATCACTGATTATATTGCTGATAATGTGTCATTTATTCATTGTAATTGGAATATCATTCCTAGATCAGCCAATTCTTTGGCTGATAAATTGGCAAAATTAGGAACCTCCCAACAATCCCTCATTGTTTGGGAAGGCTTCCCCCCTTTGCAATCTGCTCGTTTGAGCTTTTGTCTTAATAAAATTCAGCATCATTTAAAAAAAATAAAAAATAGTATTGATTCCAAAATCAGGAATCAAATTATGAACTGCGACACAGCCAAGGAGATATGGGTCTCCTTAGAGTCCATTTATGTTCAAGAGAGTAATTTATCAAGGATATATGAGTTATATGCCAAGATGTTCAGCTTTAAACGAGGTCAACGATCTGTAACGAAGTATTATAGTGAGTTAATTGGCATACTGCAGGAGATTTCTGTTTTTCACCCCTTCACTACTGTTGAGAGGGAAACTAGAAAGCAGCATGAACAGGTACACATTGCCAAGTTTCGGGATGGATTAGGACCAGAATTTGATGTTGTCTGAGCACAACTTCTAGCTTTTGAGGATGTACAGTCTCTCTCTATTACATATAGCAGAGTTTACATGCAGAATCTGCCAGTGTATCATAGGGAGTGTTCCTATGTCTGCACTGAACACTTTGGGATCCACAAAAGTTTTTAAAGGTAATGGTAGAGGTACAAGGGGCAGAGGAAGAGACAGTCAAGGTAGAGGTCAAGGTCGTGATGATAATAGACAGGACAAAAAATGTACCCATTGTGGATGTACCAACCATTTTTCTGATAAGTGTTGGGCCAAATTTGGCAAACCTACATGGGCAAAGTCTCTTATTCATGAAGAGTCAATGTGCTTCAAAAGAAAAAGTATCTAGCTCTTTAAGATGCAGAAACTCCCGGAGGATCTGCAATAATTATCATGTATTGCCCAAGGGCAGTCCCCTAACTTGAAATTTTGTCAAGATTGAGATCTAGGAGAGAGATGGTGAGCGGGAGAGGGTGATTGCGAGAGAGAGAGCAAGATGACGAGGAAGAGTAAGACTATGGGAAAGACTCCGATTCAAAGAAAGAAGAAGCCACGGACATGGAGATCGATGAAGTGAGAATGACTCTCCAACTCAGATACTGGAACAGCGACGGGAACCTGTATCGTCCATAGTAGATCATCATCATCATAGTGAACACAACAATGTTGATACCAATCATGAATAGCCCAGTGAGTTCTGTGGTAGTGGAGTTGGAGATACCAAGAGGGCCCGCAAAGGAGTATAGGAGGTGACTATTTCCATCATGAATAACCCCACCGAACCTCACACGACTAGGGCAGCCAAAGGCACTTCCATAAGTGAAGGGGGGAAGGGGACATCTTAAAAAAATGTCACATTAGCATATACAAATGTTTTACTAGTGGAGGGACAAAAACATTTCTACCCCTTTTGCATACGAGAATACCCAAAAAAATATATTTTACCATACAAGGAGACAATGAAAATAAAGTAATAGAAGGAATTAACCCTTGAATGGGAACGTTTCCCTTGATAACAGAAGAGGGCATTCTATTGGTAAGGAAACATGTAGTGAGAACCACGTGAAAGAACTATAAAATGAGATGAGAGAAGAGATTGTAGAGGAAGAAAGCAAGAAGAGAGAGATAGAAGGAAAAGAGAGTTCGCCGAGAGCCAACCTGATAGGGGGAAAAGTTGACCCCCATCTCTAATTATATTAAACCTCTTAAGATGTATCACAAAATTGCCTCTTACATGGGGACATGTATATAAGAACCAAAAAAAAGCATTTAAAATAATCTGAAAATTACATACTAACTATCCTAACTCCATTCTATAAATATGGAACCACCTGGCTACATTATTACAGATTTGCCATCACTATGAAATGACTAAATACCCCTAACTTCTAACAAGAACCTTACATGTAAGAAACAAAGGATCTCAATGTATAATGGACCTACTCCTTGTAAGTAGGAGCAACGATTTCTAATTTAACCATTAGCTTTAGATGTAATGGCTTAAATTTCATCTCCTCTTCTTCTTCCTCTTCATTCAAAGAGGAGCATTCAGTCTTTGAAAATCTATTTGTAAACTCAAAATTCAATTTAAAAATGGCTTTTGGATTCATGTGTAGAATAGTACTTCAACAAAATTGATGTCCCCAATCCGCATTCGTCGTTGTCTGGAAATATTGTTTGCTTTCTTTCATTTTGAGAATGTGTGATAGAGTCATAGAATTTTCTCCCCTTGCAGTTTTGATCTTTAATCTCTTGAACCATTGCTTGACAGTAGTGTCAGTTTTCTATTGCACAACCTGATGTTGTTGTCTATGATTACAAAATTCAGGAACACATGGAACTAGAGAAGAGATACCGTGAATTGACTGATTTGTTGGTATGTAATAGTTTAAGTTGCTTTGCATTCTGCCAACTATTTTTGTGCTCTATTAATTTGTGAACTGATGAGGTATGGTACTGATCCAGTACTATAAACAAACACAACTTGAAGCTATGGCAAGTGAAAAAGCAGCAGCTGAGTTCCAACTGGAGAAAGAAGCCAAACGTCTTCAAGAAGCACAGGTTGGTGGAATCTTAGCTGTTTTCAGTCTGATTTTCTTGCAAAAGGAGCTTCTCAGCAATGACTTGTCAATTGTTGGAATTGTCCCTTTTGCACTGAGCAAGTGCCTTGCTGCTTTTCTATTAAAACTGTTTTCATTATTCGGCGAAAATAAACTTCATTGTCTTGTCGTGAGTGATTGACTTCCATTGACAGGTAGAAGCAGAAAGAAGCAGAGTGTCACGTCGAGCATCCTCCTCCTGGGAAGATGACACTGATTTTAAAGCACTTGAGTATGAGAACTTCTCTTATTAGATTGGTTATTTGTTATACCTGTTCATTGACACTTTCGTTGCTTCCTCTAGATCTTAAGAGTTACCATGATAATTCAATTTTTTACTCTAGGCAGTGGTAATTCATATTTTTACAACAGACTTCCGACTTATGGGAATATTTGTGATGGAAGCTTATCTTTTACCTGTAGATAGCTATTTTATGTCAGTTACCATCACCTATAAATTGTCATTTGTCATGTCAGTTTTTAGGTCTTACTCTTCATTGGAAATTGAGAAGTTATTCATGATGTCATGAAACCTACCATGCTGTATCTTTTGACAACCTGTTCTGAAACTCTTTTCTATGTTCCTTCTGGTATTTATGACGGTTAAGCAATAGTTATCTATTATGCTAATAATTGCAGGCCTCTACCCTTGTACCATCGTCACATGGTTGGGGCAAGCATACAGGTTTTATCTCTCTCTCTCTCTCTCTCTCTCTCTCTCTCTCTCTATATATATATATATATATATATATATATATATATATATATATATATATATATATATATATATATATATATATATATATCAAACCTTCTTTACCTGACAATTTTCTGGTGAATATTGTTCATTTCAGATCCAAAAAGCTGTGAAGCTTATAGATTCTGGTGCTGTCAGTGCTACTAGATTTCTTTGGCGTTATCCAATTGCTCGAGTCCTCCTACTCTTCTACCTGGTGAGAACAGGCTTCTGATTTCCTCTTTTCTTTAACAGATTGTTCCCAGCTGTTTTTTGACGTTTAATCTTAAGCACCTGGAAAACTACAAATGTATGGTATTTTTGTGTACTTGTCTTCAGGTATTTGTCCATCTTTTTTTGATGTTTCTACTGCATCGCCTTCAGGTTTGCACAAGTCTATATTTTCTTTGTCTGGTTCTTGTGCTTGGTTACAATTGCCTGACTTGAAAGAAACAGGCAGCTTAGTGAACCATTCATTTGTGCTTTGCAGGAGCACGCAGACAGTTTTGCTGCCAAAGAAGTTGCAGCGTCCATGGGACTTGCCTCATCTAACTTACCGTGAGGAATTTGTCAAGTTAAGGCTGCAACTTTAGGTATCTCTAATGTGTTTCTTGCTCATTACAGAGAAACTCCACATATTTGTTTGCAATTTTTTTTTGCCAATTGGTAATCTGTATTCATTTTTTGTTTTTATATAGACCTGAACACATTGTAAAAATGATAAAGAAATCATATGATGAAAGAAAAATATCAATTGACCATCATGTTTTACCCAGGTTAGTTATAGGTTTGTCTAAAGGCCCATCCAATCATTGTTGGAAAGTTGCTGACTGACTTGCTGACAAGGTTGGTGACCTTAATATCAATCAAAGGAAACCCTTTTCAATTTTTTGTATGACTGGAAATGTGCTAGACACTGAAGTACTAGACACCAATGATTTTACTCCAACTCGGCATATCCATTCGAAGAACTTGGCAAGTACCTGAAGTCCACGAAGTTGTACAGTTTTTTTTAATTTTCTATAAAAATGGTAGATTATATTGGGAAGCTTATTAGTTCAACTGGTAAGAGTGAGAAGTTTAGTGAAGACTTTTGGACTAGAAGAGCAAGTATTGGAATTCCACGGATGATTTGAAACAAAGCAAGGAATTGTTTTCTTGCTCTCTTTTTTCTTCTGATTTCGACTTCTGGATGACGGAATGACATTTATACGGTTACTAACTTAAAATTTTACAATTGTTTAATGCTGACTTTAAGCTCGGAAACACTTAACGCCAATGATTCTAACAACTCAGCTTTGTGTATATAGTCTTTCACACAAAATGACATTCCGAAATTGCGCAATTTCCTAGTATTTCAAAATCTGTAGGAAACAATAAAGGCTTCGAACTGTCAAGCATCAAATTAGCACTCGGATGAAAGGTCACGTTCCATTAGAGGATGCTTTGCGCCATCCATTTGCCTTATTTGATCCACTGCCCATGTCCCTTCGAGGTTTCGCCTCCACTCAAGACAATTTGCCCGGCATTGCTGCGATCTGAAGTTGTCTCGTTTGAACGGATCTTCTTATGAACCACGAACCCATTTTTAACGGTCTAAAAATAGCGTACAAATGTACCGTCATTACGTGACATTATTGGGTGTCCACATGCCTTGGTCTCGAATGTAGGGAAGGACTGCAAACAGAATAGGTTCACAGCAACCAGTCACCAGACACAGGTTTGAATTTGAAAATCCACTTTCTGGTTTGTAGTATAAAATATGAATAGAAGGCAAGAATCGGCTAGCTGTGCTCGTCCTTAAAAAGAGTCTTTCAGATTTTTTTAAGAAAAAGATTAACTGAAATAGTTTATCGGAAAATTTTGAAGTCATGTTCACAAGATAGACGGAAAAGAGGGACATATATATATTTTTTTTAAGTTCATAAAAAAATAAGATCATAAAAAAAAAAAAAAAAAAAACAAATCGAACAAATCAAAGTACGCAACCCAGATAATCCAGCGTATCGAAGAGACTTGGCCGCAGCTTTTCTTGGGACCTTTTAGATTGATTCTTGAATTGAGGCTATGAATATAATTAGGTTTGAACTTGTACTAAATATTCAAAAAAGAAAATGTATAATGAAATCTAGATTTCATGGTGATCAACTTTTTCCGAAACACATTGTTTCCATACTAGTAAATCTTTGATAAATATAACGAAATCTGTTCTCTTTCATTACATGATTTTATCGAAATTATTGAAGAGCATGTATGCAAGAGTCTTAAAAGAGGTCTCACAGAAGAGTCTCAGTTAAAGGTATTTTAGTTATGGTATTTTTCTATTTATGTTCAATTATTCAATTATTCTAGGACTTATTTTTGTGTTTAACTTTAGGTGTAACTAGGACAATGGTAGTTTAATTTTAATTAGAGTATACTTATTTCCTCTATTATAAATAAACGTTTATAATGTGGTGAAATTGTTCTCTTTTCCAGAAATTCAACATGGCATCAAAGCGAGTTCTGTGAGTTGACTTAGTCAACCCACAAAGATAATGTAATCATTTTTTAATCTATCATCTCTAGAAATTTAGGTTTATATTCTCTCTTTTTTTCTTCCATGTCATAATACCCGTTGTTTTCTTGATTTTCGCACCTCTACACTGCACTTTTCATATTGCAAATGATATATTTCTGGAAAGATCCTAGAGTCTAACTTTTAACACAAAAATAATTATGGCAATCGAAGTTTTCTAGAAAGAAAAAATAATATTTGAAAAAGGAAAAGTCAAACAACAAGAGAAGTTCTACCAGCAGTAGAAAGCTTCAATTTTTTAGGCATTTCATACCATCAAGAATGAGACTTTATATGGAGAAATATATATCAAAAGAAATATTTGTAAGTCTATTTTTTTACCTATCCAACCAATTCTTAATTTGAGTTTTTTACAGAGAGATATCGATATTGGAAGAGTCAATGGTCATACTAGTCAAAGAAGAAAAAGTACTCAATTCAGCCAGATTATAGAGTCCAAAATCTACTAGATTTTTTCTCTCAAAAAAGTATATTTAATAAAAAATATTATACTTGGATAAAAGGTATCGAAGTCTAGTTTCATAAAGAGAAAATTCCATGTCAATCTAATCTATATTTAACGAGATGTTCGCATTGGAGTCTACAAAAGTCATGCTACGTTATAAAACGAATCAAAAGGTCATCAAAGATTCAAGATCGAAGCTTTTTATGTCAAATTGGATATCCATTAAAAAAAATTTAAGTTTAATTTTTTAAGCAACAAATCATCTGTGATTCTGAGTTCAATTTTTGGAGATATCGATATTAGAATTAAAAAGGTGAGTTCTACCAAAAATCTCTCATTTTTCCTATTTTTTCTCCTAGAATCCGAATTTTTAGTCAAATTTATTTTCTAATCAGATAGTTTAGGTTAGAGTTAATCACTCCATGATGTGCTCATTCAAGGTATGCATTATCTTGCCTCAATGTTGTATTTTAAGTTTTGTGTTTTTGTTACTTGGTTGTGAATATTCCACATAGTTAACTCCAAAAAATTATGGTCACCTTGAAAAAGTTATACTTAGTCAAGTTTATTAAGTTATACCATTATAGTCTCCCTTAGTTTTAAAAAATAAAAGGTCATTTTAGAAGTATAAGTGTTGTATAGCCACCTCCTTCAGATTAAAATTGGTTTCCTCTAGTATTGTTTCAATTTATCACCTTGCGTTTTTATCTCTAGAGCAATTACCCACTACCTAAAAGTATAAGATTGTGACTAATATACAACTTGAGTAAGGTCTTTTGTTCTTCACCCAATAAGTGATTGTGTTTGAGTTATCCTTAAAAAATGAGTGATTTCTTTATTAAGCCCCAAAGGTTAGTAGTTTTTTACCTTTTAAAATTGAGCGGAACGTGCTTTTAGACTAAGATCATTTTGACAGGTGTATGAAACTTTGACATACGATAAGTGATTTTCTTCTTCCACATTATGTTTTGTCCAAGCTAGGTCGTCATTTTTATCCCAACTGGAGGGAGAGTAGTATAAGAAGTACAAGAAAGAAGTATTTTATTATTTCACATGTAGTGGTAATTTTTATGTGACCAAAATATTAAAGAAATGGGAATATCAAAATATGAAAAAAAATTACATCTATGAAGATTTTTTTTCAGGAAAATAAAATTGAAGGCCAAGAATATCTTTTCTTGCAAGTTGGAGTTATAAATTCCAGTTTGAGAAATGTTGAAAAGCAGGTATAGAAGAGTCTCACATGACTCTCAAAACAAGAAGTCTTACAGAGCCAAAATTATTATGATTGAGTCTTACATGAGTCTCACAAGAAAAGGTCTCATAAAAGAGTCTCAATTAAGGGTGTTTTAGTTATGATAGTCTTCTATTTATGTCCAATTGTTCTAGGACTTATGTTTTAGTTTTAACTTTTGGTGTAACCGGTAGTTTAATTTTAATTGGATTTTACTTGTTTTCTTTATTATAAATAGATGTTTATGTACTCAAACTGCATCAAGTCAGTGAAGTTTTTCATTTTTTCTAGAAATTTAACTGAAATTATGTTGGGAATCCATATTAGGGATTTATTTTATATTTAATAATCAAATCTCAAAAGTGCCTTCTTGTTGATTATTCATTGAATATGTATGAAAAATAACAATAAATTACTTTACAATGCAATATCCATCCATATTATGAAAAGTTGCCTAAGCAGTACCCCTAACTCAAATTATATTAAATGATTATTAAATCTCAGTAACCTAAGCTTTGTCTCTACATATTGCCTTTTTAATTTCATGAGTACCTAATACTAACTAATACAGTCCACTATCTCTTTCAATCATCTCAATTTGAAACTAGTGTTTTATGTCTCAAACTCACACCTGAATTTCCAATCTACATTTTCCTTTAGGATATCATACGAAAAGAATTACCAATAAATTTGAGTTAATAGAAATAGGGGTCAGCCTAATTTGCCTTCTCTAGGCAAAGAGAGGTTTCAGAGGAAGGAAATAGAGGAACTCACTTGTTACCCCTTTGGCCCTTAGCTTAAAGGTGTGCTCTTGTTTGTTGTATTTTTTAAAAATTAATACTTATTATTTTAAATTTTGAATATATATTATAAACCCAATCCAAAGAGCTGACCAAGTGCAATTCAAACCATGTCATAATAACTTTGTTGATTTCTAGGTCTTTTCATAATCTTTACCAAAGGGTTAGGAGAAGAAAGAAAATAATGAAAAGAAGAGAGACAAGAGGAAAAAAGAGAATTTCTTTAGATATTAATTCTTCATATAAAGTTTCGTTCTTTTTAGCATCAAATGCCTAAGAAAATGAAGCATTCGACTGTCACTCGAACCTTTCGTGTTGTCTGACCTTTGTTGCTTTAGATGTCGATTTTTCTTTGTAGAAATTTTTTTATCGATAAAATTATTTTTGCATTGGAATATAGACTCAAAATGATTTCCTTCGATATATTAATCGATAATATGAACATTAGTATTATGAAGGTATTAACATCAAGGGAAAATGGGTATTGGAAATAAAATAAAATAAACATCAATGAGAAAGAAAAAGAAGAACACCAGCCTAAACTAATTGAGATAACAATGGTTACATTATCTTTGTGGGTTGACCAAGTCAACTCACATAACCTAATATAATTCCACATTGAATTTTTTGAAAATACGACTAATTCATTGACTTGATTATAACTGAGTACAATAAACCTCTATTTATAGTAGAGGAAACAAGTAGAATCGGATTACAATTACACTACCCATATCCCAGTTATACCCAAAGTCAAACAATTAAAGATAAGTCATTGAGTAATTAAACAACTGAATATTAATAGAAAACTAAAATAACCAAAACACTTGTAATTGTGACACTCATGTGAAACTTCCTCTCATAAGACTCCGATAAGATTCCACATATTAATTTTCTATTTAAGACTTCGTCGTATAAAACTCTTTTATACATGCTCTTCAACAAAAGGCACCCACTAGGGGTGTCAATCTTACTAGTTTACTCCAACTTTCGTTTATTTTTTAGTAAATGGAATGGAAATGGGTAAGGGATGCCATAGTCGACTAGCCAATTACTCTCTTATATAAGAATAAATTCTTATTTAAGTAAACGGCATCCCTCATTTCATTTGAGTGGAAGGTGGGGGCATTCCCCATTAATAGAAGGAAGGGAGTGAGGAAGAATTATTCCCCATACCCCACACCTTCATGCACAAAGGGGGAAGGATCACCGATCCTATGTGATCATTGTAATGAAAAGGGGAGAGAGAGAGGGGTGATGGCCCCCTAGATCTTTCCACTCCCACTCATTTGGGTGCCTTTATGGAGAGACACTTCCCCACTAGTGTCAAAAGTGAGGATAAAGGGACCGACCCCCCATCTAATTTCTTTATCAAGCCGAAAAACTAATCCTCTCATGTGACTATGACCCAAGGAATCAGGTCAGATTAACATGAACCTTCCGGTTTCACTCATTTTTCAAGCCTGAACCCAATTTGACTAGTTAATTCGATTGAATCCGGTTCGAGTATGGTTGGTTCTATAAGGCTTTTTTTTTTTTTTTACCAGCAATTATTAATTTTCTCCGTGGCAATCGAGAAAAATTACGCGCGGGAGAAAAACAGAAAATGTTACCGCCGAGGGCGAAACGATTAGTAGTTGAGCGCGAGGAAGCGGGTGAGTCATTCACGTGACAGGTAACGGCCCTTCATCGAAGTCGATAACTACTGCCGTGTCTCATCTCATATACGTACAGTAAAAAATTGTTTTTTTGCAAGCCTAAATTGTCCGTACCAATTAAACCTGAAAGTGTCACGCGGGTCGTGTTGAAGACCAGCTTGGGCTCTCCCGTATTCCAAATAAAATCAGATTGGAATAATATTCTGAAACCGTAGTTCTAGCTACGCAGGTGGCATCGAGCCTAGCCGAGCCTAAAATTATTATCGAGCTCGAGCTTAATAATTTTAACCAAATTCGAGCCAAGTCGAGCTCCAACATTCATTTAAATTTTTTTAAAAAATACAAGTCTCAAGTTCGCACTCCAATATACATTTAAAATTTTTCAAAAAATATATGTCAAATAAATTATATATAAAATTATACATATATTTTACATAAAATTGGGAATGACCTCTACTTAAAATTGGGCATAAGAGTGGCATCGAATCCAACTGAGTCCGAACCTTGTTCAAGTTGAGTTTAATTTAAATATTTTGAATTTGAGTGCGACTGACCCTAGCCTTAAACCTAAAATTGTAATCGAATTTGAGCCTAATAATTTTAACCGAGTTCAAGCTTAACCTACATTTAATACTCTATATAAATATATGTCAAATAAATTATATATAAAATTATGTATACAATTAAAAAAAATGATAGGAGAGGTTCTGGATTGAATTTTGATAATAGATTAGAACGCATCAATATTAATCTTTTTTACTCCAAATGTTGTCTAGCTTATTTTTGTAATTTTTGAATCTGGCCATAAATTTACTATGCCTCCTTAATGCCCCTAGTCGAAAAATTATATTATAGGAAAAACTAGAAATATTTTTCCTATGATACATATTTCCAAAAAAAAACCTTTAAATAAAATTTTATTACTATTAGTGACTTATTAGAAAATTACAAAGAATATTTAAAAATTTTCATATAAAAGTTAAATGGACCTCTTATTGCCTATTCTTGGGAAATAAATATAAATTAATAATCAATCTAATATATTACTATACTTATCGATAAATTTTTAATAAAATAAAATGTCAAACACAAAATTGCTATGAAAATTGTCTAATGCTAAAAGTATTACAACATCAACTGTCAAATACTTATTAAAAAATTTTCTATACGATTATAGTCTCCCCTATTTTATATGTTTTTTAATAAAAAAATTCAATTAAAAAAATATTTACAAAAAAATGAAACACTAATAGTCCATAGAAACTTTTTATACTAAAATGTATTTTCAATTTGTTTTCACTTTACGATCTTGTACGTGCGAAATCATTTTCGCGCAGAAGGGGAGAACTTAATGTAGGTTTCTCCCCTTAATTGGTTTTCCATCGAGACGAGGAACAATGCCGAGGAACCAGCGGCGTTGGCGAGGAACTTTCATCGGGTATAATGACTGCAACGGAAGCGGCAATGACGGAAACAAAAGTGATGGTAGATGAGGGGGAAGAAATCGAGCGGCGGCCATAGAATCAACGGCGACGAAAAGGCAAAAAGCGGCCGATGACGCAACTATCGACAACGAAAGAGGCAGCCACAACAGCCGCCGGAGGGGCTCGACGGTGACGAGGGGAGGAAGAATTTTTTTCCTTTCGCTCTCACTCCCGCTCCGCTTGACGCTCCGATCCCGACTCCCCCGAATTTTGCACCAACTCGTTAAATTAACAAGCCAGTTCGTGAGTTTTCAAGCCGAACCTCGTTCGGTCGAACTCGGTTCGTTAATTTAAATGAGCCTATCCGGATAATCGAGATTCGGGTATACCAAATCGAACAGAGCCGGAATCGAGCTGAGCTCGCGAGCCGGCTCGGTTCGAAACCACACTTACATACATACGGTACGGGATGAGGTCCGGAGATACCCTTCTTCCCCAATATAAATAATTCTTTCTCCGTTGTCTCCTCTACTCGCTTTTCTCGCTGCCTGCCAGCGCTTCCTCATCTCCCAAATTTCATCGAATTCCTTATTCAGAAACCCTAGTGTCACCACTCTCGACCTTTTCTTCTCGAATTTTTCGAATCCTCTCTCTATTGTCGATTTTTTTTTTCTGCCAGATTGGGCGGCGATACAGCCTTGATTTTGGGTCTTTCGTTCGGAACTTCATTTCTTGCCCCTACTTTTTCTTGTTTTTCTTCTTTTCTCCCCTCGTGTCGGTTAATCGAAATCGCGCTTTAGGGCCGGGGGAAGCTGGGTTTTAGAGCTATGATATTTGATGGATGAAGGATGCCGGTACTGCGTAGCGTAGCACGGAGAGGCCGTGCACAGCAGCAGCCGGTAGTGGTGGAGACCGAGAGAGTGAACGCTCGAAATCGACGGCGTCGGACGGTAAAAGTTAATCAGAAGGATCCGATCGATAAATATATTGTGAAGGATTGTGGTACGCCTAGTAGATCTTGTGAGCCCAGGTTCTTGGAGCACGCCGGAGAGTTTCAGGAAGAGGTTGGGGAGAAAAACATGGATGACTTCGACAGTGGTGCTAAGAGTGCTGATAAAGTCGCTCCTGCTGAAGATGAGGGAAGCACCGTCCCGCTCCCTGAGAAGGTTGTTTCTTTTGGTTCAATTGCAGTGTCATACTTACGAAGTTGATACATTGTGATTTTGTTCAAATTTGCTTCAGTGGATTTTTTTTTTTTTTTGTTCGATTCTTGAGGTTGTGCTCCTTCATGTCCCAATGTGCATGTGGTTGATTTTGGTTTATCGGGGCCGAAGGAGCAAATTCTTGATGATCTTGTGTTGGTCAATTTATTCTTACTGCTATATTGTGGTGTGTTGAGACCATTTGGAGGTCGATGATCGTTTTTTTTCCATTTCTATATTTTATTTTGAATCGTTTTTTTCTTCTTTTTGAGAGCTAGTTGGATTCGTAGCTTGTAAGATAGAGTTATGTCAGCATCAAACGTAAGCCGATCCCTCCTTCTGAAGTTTACCTGTGAATGTTAAACTCTGCCTTCAGTGTGTGGATTCTAAGTTTTGCTGACATTCTCATCCTTACCACTTGTTTGAAGTTTAGCGAGTCTTATCTATCATATTTATCTCATCACTTTTCATATTTGTTGTTTTTCCTACGAGTGTAACTGCTTCTAGTGTTACGGTTGTGCGTTTTTCATTATAGTTGTGTATATGTTGTGTTCTAGAAAAATTTCCCTTGCTTGGACACCTCTTAAGTTCGTCGTTGTCTATGTTTTTGGTCCTTGTACTCTTCAGTTAGCGCATGGTTTGCTTTTTTGTAGGTCCAAGTTGGTGGTTCACCGATGTACAGAATTGAAAGAAAGCTAGGGAAGGGAGGTTTTGGACAAGTTTATGTTGGTCGTCGCACTTCCCCTACTCCAGGTGGCATAGAGAGGACTACTGGTCCCGGTGCAATAGAGGTGAGATACCTTTTCAGCGATGATGTTTTTTAATTGAATTTTTTCTATGATGTGCCTAATTATTTGTGGTTTCCTTTAGGTGGCTTTAAAGTTCGAGCATAGAACCAGCAAAGGTTGTAATTATGGCCCCCCTTATGAGTGGCAAGTTTACAAGTGAGTTAACTTATCTTTCTTTTTTTGTACTTCATAGAAATCTGTGGAAAAAAAAGAAACGTGTTACCTTATTTCAAGTCATGGTGCTTCAGTAAAAGTAGAGCAAAGTATACTAATTGAAGCAAGCATAGAAGGAAGATTTCTATCTTCTGTTTAGGTTTTACCTTTTCTCTTCTGTTTTTTAGCTGTCAATCTTAATAACCCTTTGTAATATTCATGCTTCTGATTCTGCAGCACTTTGGGTGGTAGTCATGGTGTGCCCCGCGTTCATTTCAAGGGACGGCAAGGGGATTATTATGTCATGGTATTTAAACTGAATAAGTTTTGTATTATTCTCCTTTCTTTGGTGTACCCTTCTTTTTTTCATTTTCTAAATCTTTTCATATTGGAGTACATAAATGTCATAATCATTCAGGTTATGGATATGTTGGGACCCAGCCTTTGGGATGTGTGGAATAACAACTCTCACACGTAAGTTCTATTGCAGTATATCCTTTTGCAGCTTAAAGTTTTACATCGTAATATTTTTCTTTCTTCCTCCAAAGTTCTGATTCTTTATTTCTTTATCTGCAGGATGTCTGTAGAGATGGTTGCATGTATTGCTATTGAAGCAATATCAATATTGGAGAAAATGCATTCAAGAGGGTTGGTGTCTTTTTTCCATCCAATTTCAAACATATTTGTTCTTTAATGTCATTTGAAATTCATTTATCATTCTTCAACCACCGATTTTAAAAAATCACGAAGGATTAAGTGTTGATTGTGAACATAAAGTTGACTTGTCGAACTGTTCAGTTACGTGCATGGGGATGTAAAGCCAGAGAACTTTTTGCTTGGACCCCCTGGGACACCTGATGAGAAGAAGCTCTTCCTTGTTGATCTTGGATTAGGTATGTTCTTGTAAACTTTTTGTTTGGTTTTCAGAAATTGGTACATGCAATCTCTCTTTTTTTTTTTTTTTTTGAAACGGGTACATGCAATATCTCATGATCTTATGAATTTGTTTCACTATCAGCCACTAGGTGGAAAGACAGTTCAACTGGGTACCATGTTGAGTATGATCAGCGGCCAGATGTCTTCAGGTAACTTGTATTGGTGATCTCAGAGATGTTGACATGGTGTTTGAGGTTTCATGTTGAGAAAATAATTTGATGCTTTGGATGTTGCAGAGGAACTGTTCGTTATGCAAGTGTGCATGCTCACCTTGGAAGAACTGGAAGCAGGAGAGATGATTTGGAGTCTCTTGCTTACACCCTTATTTTTCTTCTCCGTGGCCGTCTCCCTTGGCAAGGATACCAGGTTAGACAAATTTAAATGTCTTTTAGATATTCTAGGCTCGGAGTATTGCTATTTGTTTGCTTTTGTCTCATTCTTTTAATTTTCAATCCTGTCACAGGGTGAGAATAAAGGCTTCCTTGTCTGCAAGAAAAAGATGGCTACGTCCCCTGAGACTCTATGTTGCTTTTGCCCTGTGCCATTCAGGCAGTTTGTGGAATATGTTGTGAACTTAAAATTTGATGAAGAACCAAACTATGCAAAGTATATTTCATTATTTGATGGGATTGTGGGTCCTAATCCAGATATACGACCGATCAACACTGATGGTGCTCAGAAGGTAGTTGTTTGGTCTTTTATTTTTTTCTTTGGTTGCATGATGGTGAGAGTTTTAGATGCATAGATATAATGTGTGGTTATTTGCTGTGAAGCTCATATACCTGGTTGGTCACAAGAGGGGCCGTCTGAGTATGGATGAGGAGGACGATGAGCAACCTAAGAAGAAGGTCAGGATGGGGATGCCTGCAACGCAATGGATTAGTGTTTACAATGCTCGAAGACCAATGAAGCAGAGGTGGAAATTGACTGAGACAAACATTTAATTAAATGTGTTTGTGCCAGACAAGCTATGGCATATTCATGTACTCTTGCTTTTTTTGGTTCAGGTACCACTATAATGTTGCAGATGGAAGACTTCAACAGCACATTGAGAAAGGGAATGAGGATGGACTATTTATTAGTAGTGTGGCATCATGTACAAATCTGTGGGCCCTCATCATGGATGCTGGAACTGGTTTTACAGCACAAGTTTATGAGCTCTCTCCTTATTTTCTCCATAAAGTGAGTATTTTCAGGGTATTTATTAAGATATGTGGAAAAGTGCAAGTTTGCCAGTCCTCTATGAAATGTATCTTGCTTATTCTATCCTGTTTTTATCATCTCCAACATCGTATTGATCGACTTGTCTGGCTGTGATTTGAAGGAATGGATCATGGAGCAGTGGGAGAAGAATTATTACATTAGTGCAATAGCTGGAGCTAACAATGGGAGTTCCCTGGTAGTCATGTCAAAAGGTGGTAACGACCTTTGCACTGCCTCCTTGGATTATTGTACTTAATCTACTAATTTCATTTTTTGTTTATGACTGCAGGTACACAGTATGCACAGCAGTCGTACAAAGTCAGTGACTCATTTCCGTTCAAGTGGATCAACAAAAAATGGAGAGAAGGTTTCTTTGTCACATCCATGGCAACTGCAGGAAGTCGATGGGGAGTTGTCATGTCTCGAAATGCAGGATTCTCAGACCAGGTTTCTGTTTGACTATCAGTCTTGGATTGTTTGTTTAGCTAAGTTGTTTAAAGCAGATATGGTTGGAATGTGTTTCTAACTTAATGTCTCTAGGTGGTGGAGCTGGATTTTCTGTATCCAAGTGAAGGTATCCATCGGCGATGGGATAGCGGTTATCGTATAACTGCAACTGCTGCGACTTGGGATCAAGCTGCTTTTGTTCTTAGTGTACCTAGAAGAAAACCAGCAGATGAGACACAGGAAACACTTCGAACATCAGCATTTCCTAGTGCACATGTAAAGGTGAGGCTTGGCCTTGGACTGTATTGCTTTTACTTATAATGTGATCTTCTGTTGATTGCTTATTGTTTTCCTTTTATGCTTGCAGGAGAAATGGGCAAAAAATTTGTATATTGCATCAGTTTGTTATGGCCGAACGGTTTCTTAGTCTTCTTTCAACTTTCTGGGGGATGTGCGCTGGCACCATTGGAGATATATATTATCTATATATGGTCAATCATGTAGCATCTAGTATTTCTAGCTGCTGCTGTTTTTGATAGTGGGGATGTAACATCTCATTTTGCAAGCCAAACTGCTCGTTGTGGACTGGGATAAGAGAAAATTTTGATGTGCAAGCGTTACTTGTTAGAACCATTATACATCTCACATATCAGCTACCAACTAACTCTGCAATGTGAAAATGTCAAAGTGTGTGAAGAGGCTCGAATTCAAGAAAAAAGGGGATGGTGGGCATCCTTACTTCTTGTTAAGTTTGTATAGTGTTGAATAAATCAATTGCTTGATTGAAACAATATTATGTCTATTTTTGTTCAATGCTTTAGGCAGCTGATGGGAAGTATTGAAGTCTATAACGTACAGCCTTGCAAAACTTATTGATGTTGGTTCGAGGCAATTGGTTGTCAATTCCTGTCAGATTTGTGCCAGATTTCATGGGCTATTCCACATTCGGCTCTTGGGTCTGAGGCAAGTCTGACAAACATGAGGGGAAGCCCCTACTTTATGCTGTTTGCCATTTTCTTTGGTCTATTTGCACTAATCCATACTAAACCTTCTTATCTTCAATTATTTGTGCTTATACTGCTGCATTTGTGCCTGGCTGGATGCGCATGGAAAATAGAAGCAAACATGCAGCATGGCTTGCAGGCGATGCAGGAGTTTATCTGACTATTATGAATGTGTAAATTCTGAACTCAGATACTTGTCAAATTACATGATGTGTTTGTATGTCTTTCCACAATGATTTGAAACGTGGGATAGCTCATACCTTCGGTTTTTGAAGGTTGTGTATTTTGCAGTGACTAGTTAATGTCATCACTCATCAGACTACCCTTGTATGGTGGCCAGAAGTCTTATAATTGCATTCTGGCGGTTTCTATTTTTGTTTGCTCAATTTTTTTCCTTCATGGAATTTGAAATTTAATTGAGTACAAGTCAGGAAGCCTTTTTAAACTGAAGTTAGACTTCTGTGTAAGGTTGAAATAGTGTATGTTAATATCAATTATCAGGGAAAGGTATCGTCAGCTATTATATCATGTTTTCATACTTCATGGTTCAGAGTGAACACTACATTTTCATCAAGTTGGGAGACTTAAATCCGAGGATTTTGTTTGGTGAACAACAGTGAGATTCTCTAAGTCCCTTCAAGAACAGAGAGATCTCATAGTTATTTGGTCCAGGTGCCAGGAAGTTAGAAATATGATGTAAGGTACAGGTGGAATCACTATTTTCCCTTTTCGAGTTGTACCTTTTTATTCAGTGATTCTTCATTATTCAACTTTGTATTTTCATCTCTTCCCTTGGTCCAGGTGCTAGAAGCTTGTTTTGGAGAAGAGGCAAGTTGTCTTTTTTGTGATCGTTGTCATTATTCAGTCAGCATATTATACATCTGACATAAGTGTCATTTGTGCTGATTCATCTTCTGACAGATGGTTGGTGTGCAGGCTTACAACTCTGTTTTGATGCCCCATGATTGCCTGGTTAATCAAGTGACCATTGCTGGAGGCAAACTGTCGTCTTCAGTGAGATTGATATAAATTATTATAATCCATTAGTGTTAAATTAATAGATCATATTTTTGCTTGAGTTGATTTTTTCGTTGTCACAGGGTTTGGTGTCACTATTCTGCTTGTGTCCAACTTCGGAACATTTTTGCATCGGCAGTGGAGAAATCTTAGAGCGGTGGAAGTATTTAGTGGCATTGCTGAATTTCTGGCCATGGGAGGGACAGATATTTACAGTAGACATCTACGGTATGATGTTGCTTTACTGCGTCGACAAATAGATCCTAGTCGTTTTCTCCTAGTTTCTCACGTACATACAGGATTTTTAGAGACGAGGTGCATAAGGAAGCTGGTAAATATCAGAAAATTCGATGGCTGCGATGGGAGTTTGTGCTCAGGCAGAAGCATGAGACTGATTAGATTGGGCACGTCAAAGGGCTAGGTTCCGTTGTAATCAGATACAGATTGGGACCATTGAGATACTTTCAGGTTGAACAATTATTGGGTGATAAAGTTGAAATTTTAAATAATCACTATATAAAGTTACTAAAAAGAGTGAAAAGAATTATAAAAAGGTTTCCTCTTATAAAAAGGGTTGCACATACAATCTTGTGTATCTTTTGCACATAAAAGTCACGGTTTTATGGTATAACTTAGCAGAAAAAAAGGAAAAGAAATATCAGTGTCTAACGTCCGATGAATTGTTCACCTCCAATCAATGATAAATGATGGTAAAACTAGAGGTAAACAGCTTGAAAATCTTTACAGAGACTCGTCTAAACATTTTATGAAGAAATTATTAACATATCAACAGGCTCCAATAAAAAGGCGTCACCCAAGATATATTGCCTGATATCCCTCGACTTTTGGACTTGCCTGATGAAGCAACTATAGAAAAGGCCATCTATATAAAAACATTACAAAAGCTTAAAAAGAGTTGACCAAAAGTGATAATCATCATAAACATGGTGGTTAGTAATGTGCCCGCAGAGCCCTACTTGATACATAGCATCAGACAAGCCATTACCGAATAAAATAAGATTAAAATTCTAAGGCATGAATATGATTCAACTTCTGATTCTACAGAGTTTTTGCACCCGACTCCGACAACACATTTCATTATCGTCTATTGAAATGATTCCTTACGAGATAAACAGTTAATAATATAAACATCTTGAACAGGTAAATGGCCATATCACCAACTGATTCCAATTTTCCATGTCTGATTCCTCGTCATTACTTGCCAACAAAAGTAAGCACTCTAAGAGCCAAAATCAGTTGGTTGGCCTACGGCAAATTCTTCTAAGAGGAACTTTCTCCTGTCATTCACAAAGAAAAAACGAAAACAACAAAGAAGCTACATCCATGCATAAGCAAGAACGTGTGATACATAAGCATTCATAAACTAGCAAGACTAATTGGAAGAATGTAAACTAGTTACCTCAGCTTGATCATGATCATATCGAATCAAGAAGATGCACCTACAACCCCTGATATCATGAGCTCTCCTCTGAATTTGCAAAATATGCGCATCATAATAGGTGGCATGATCCCTTCTTTCCTGAGCATTAATGGTAATGAGACATGTGGAGACCAATGAAGGACTTGCCAAGAAGTTCAGAGAGATATTTCAAAAAACTAACTTGAAAACAGAGGACAAGATCTCCCACAGCAACCTTCCGACATTCTGAAGGGTCTAAAGGTAGGGAACGCTTGCGAACAGCTGTTTTGATGTTAACCCACTCATCTTCTTCTGCACCGAACCCAACAAATCTTACAAGCACTTCCTGTAGGGAAAAATAAAAGAAAAAAGAAGAGAGAAAGATAGAGAATTAGTTGGACAGAGCAAAAGATTAAAATCACAAAATTCCACATACAACAGTGAAGTACTTGCATTTTCTACAAACAAAAAGGAATGTAGAACATTTGATGAGTAAGACAAATCTGACAAAAAATGAACATCATAAAGTAAGACATCGGAACGCATAATCGTCCAAAAGGAAAGTGAAAGAGACATCCATACAGGTTCACCCGAATGAAGCACTCTGTGTGTGAGGAAGGATTCAACATCATACCTGCAATTAGTATAAGTAATGTCAGGAATGCTTTTCTGAATATTGATCACACACAGCCAACATACCCCAAAAACCTTAAGAGGATGAGCCCAACACAAATCCTTAATGTGGTCATTTAAATAAGTTTCAATTCCACCAAACACAGCAATATCGTACAAATCAGAATGGATTACCAGGTAGATAAATTTCCAAAGACAATTATCAGTTCCCATAGAAATAGTTGATTTTTCACTTAAAATAAAGCAATGAAAAACAATGGGTGTCTAAATGAAATAATAGCAAATAGTAAGGAGAATATTTGCTCATAAGTATTAGAGACGTCGAAATGAGATGAAAGGTCCAAACCATACTTGTTCATAAGTTTTCACCTAAAATAGCAATATAACACAAATCAGAATCAATTACCAGGTAGAAAAGATTTCAAAGATAATTATCAGTTTCCATAGAAACAGTAAGTATCTCACTTATAATAAAGAAGGAAAAACAAGGGGTGTCTAAAGGAAACCAATGCAGATATTAAGAAGAACATTTCCTCATAAGATTAGAGAAGTTGAAATGAGCTGAAAGGTCTGAACTACACAAGAATTATGGGGGACTAGAATATCTTATGTCTGACATGAACCAAACTTCAAATAGATTTTAATCAAGCATGTTCAAGCAAATCCAATGATCGATCAACTGGCAAAGGAGGGTGCATCATTGAAACAATTGGTTGTGAATTTCAGTCATACTAATTGATTGTATTTTTATTTATTTTAAATGTTTTTTTAACTATTTTAATTAGTTTTCTTTTCATAAAAAAAATAATCAAAAAACTATTTTAATTAGTTTCTTTAGTGCAATAAAGCTTTGACAACATTCAGAAAAAAGTTTTATGGCCCATTACTTGGAGAATGCAATCCACGGAGACTTTTAAGAGACGTACCATAGGAATAAAGATATTAAAGTGGCAATATGAGAAGCATCACAAAAGAAAATATTAAAATGGCATTGAAGTACCAGTAGAACATTTATAGTTTGCTTTGGAGCAGCTTGAGCAAATCCTTTGGTGTACATGATATAGGTTTGCCAATACCACCTAACACTATGAATCTTATCATGCCAAATTATATCAATAGTCCCAATTGGTTGTTCATTCAGCCCTTGTTCGCGAAATGGAAAATCTATATTGACCAAGAGTAATAGCTAATTGGAAGAGACCTATGTACCTGTTGTGGACTGCTATCAATCAAACACATGGGTATGCTCAATAAGTAAACATGCAAAGGAACAGGCCAAAAAACAACCAACAAACATTCGAGGAAAAAAAAAAAGCATAAAAAACTAACTTGACTTTATGCTCAGAAGCATACCACATATGAAGGATGTGATCCTACTCTTCTTGTTTTTTTGTTTCCTAGATTTGAATGGAAAAGAACTTGAGGAGAAAAAAAAAGAATGGAGGAAAGGATTCGTGTAGCTGACCCAATTGGTATTTTGATGAAACAACGGCTGACTACAATTTAATTTTGACGTCTAGCATTTTCCAGATTTTCCCTTAACACATTCAATCAGTGAATCATCACGAGTGAGTTAAAAATAAGCAGGCTGGTGGTTTTATTCTAACTTTAAGCATTATAAAGGGTGAAACATGCAATCAAATGTTTAATGGCACAACATATGACAAGAGAGAATCCTTCCGATGTACTCCACCCCTTTCATTCACTGAGCAGGTTCTCCTACATGATAATTTTACCTGGTCACTTCTCAGAGCCCTAGGTGGTAGGACTCAATCATCATCGATTCAGTTTCTGAAAGAAAGAATCTTCCTAGAGCTTCGTTCAGATTTATGGCAAGACTGTGGACCTTTATGATCGAATGTATCTTTGATCTAAAGTAGTCCATTAGTGGATCTTAGAACCTGTATTTTGTGTTGCCCCACTGGGGCTTTTCTTTTTCTTTTTGTATAAATATCTCCTTCAGGAAAACTTTGAACTAATTTCACTGCTATCTACAACCTTTCTAATTATTTTAAAAAAGAAAAGATGGTTCACAGAAAAGCTTTTCTTCTTGAATGATGATTCACAAATAAATTGATAAAAAATTACATGCAAAATAAAATTACAATGATCAAAATACATAGAAAAGCCCTAAAATATTATAGCTCACCATGCCCCATCTTTTGTTGATCTAGCTTCAAACTCTAATGTAGATATATCTTGTACCTTCTCCCCTGTTTCCAAAATCAAGTATGAGTAACAAAAACTTGCTTTCTTTCCTCTAATGTGCACTTAAGCACAAAAGACAATTAGAAATAACATACAAATTAGAATTCAATCTTCATCCACCATAAATGATTAATCTTTCAAAACAATAAGTATAAATAATTAACTGATCAAACAGACACATAACTAAGGCATCTAGATGTTAAAAAATAAAATATTTGAAAGACCTTTTTCTATCAACTCTTTTTTTCTGAACTTCCCATATAAACAAACAACTTGTGAACAACGTAGAAGAATGAAGGATGAGGGATGGTAGTAAAAATGAGGCATAATTATCCTGACAAAATATCTAGCATCCAAGGACATGAAAACAAATTGAGAACTGAGAGCAAAAGGACTCCTTATTCTTCTCCTCCAGGTTGACTAAACAATGGATTTGGCACAAGATGACGATGATGATGATGACAAAGAAAACTGAAAACCATCGACTTGTGACGATGATGATGAGCCCCATTCACCCCTCTGATTTATTCCCAAATGACCCAGAATTTCCTTTAGAAAAGAAAGTGACAATTTTTTATGTCACTCCGCTCACAATGACCAAAGAAAAAGGAACAAAATATATAATGATCAAATGACTAGGAGCACTGTTTCACTAAGAAGACTCACGTAAATATATCAAGAATTTGAATCACCCAATACAAGACCAGTTATTATCACAATCTATGTCATACACAACCTTTGAGCATATTGGAAGAACTCTCTGGAGCACTAGAACTTTCAGGTGCACTATTTGACTGATCATCGTTTGAGGGTACAAATTCATCTTTTTCTGTTGAAACAATTGGAGAGGAAGAAATTTTGCTCTCCATCTCTTGCTTTTTCCATTTAAACCAGTTCTCAACCTGAAAAATGGCATTAGAAACTCCTGAGTACATATATCTGAAACAAACAAAGTCCTAGCAGGGATCAACGAACCTGTTCCCATTGTACAGCAGCCTTTCCAGAGCGGCCTGCATTAAGACTGTTCAGCAATTCAAGGCAGAGAAAGAAGAATCATTATAGAGACACAAAAAAGAATTTACAATTGCGGAAGGAAAGCACTAGACTACAATTCATATTGTTGAAATTTGAAGGAGAAAAGACATGGGGAGCTGTGAAGAAAAACTTAAAGAGCACACCAAGCACTTAGAATTAACTGGTTGTTACCAGCCTAGACAACTAAGAAAAGAACCAGATAAAACATATAGAAATTAAGAGATAACATACAATGATAAAGAGAGGAATTAATCATCAATCTCTGAAGCTGTACTATATCTTACTTGAATTTTTTGGTAAGCTTCTCGTAGAAATTTTGGTTCAAAGACTGCTCCACTGCTTCAGCAAATAACTTCTCCATTTGCTCAATCTGGGTTACAGAAAATCAAGTCAGTGCAATTCCCAAACAGGATAAATATTGAAGACACATTTCAGAGAGATAGAGAGAGGAGGCAATAGAAATTTAAGACTAGAGATCCAACAGTTTTTCATCCTTCACAAAAGATGCCAGGTTTGATGACACAAAGATCATGGAAAACAGGTTATATATAATGCATACACTGACACCGAATAAAAGGACACAAACCTGTCATACAGAAAAATCGTAAAAAGCAAATGCATGTATTTGTATTAGAGACATGTCAGATTCTTTTGAAACTTCAAGGGCTAGAGAGGCAAAAGGCTAATTGGGGGCCATCCAAATGTTAGTTGTTTCTAAGCAGACAAAACATATGGAACCAGAAGCTTGGCAGACTTTAACCTTATAGCTCTTAACTTGCATTCTAGTTTTAATCAATCACAAATATTCACTAGTCTCTATTTGGTCATCCTCACCGCCTTTCTTTCTTTACGTGATTTTTTGAGCTTCTCTCTTCCCTTTCAAATCATGTCTCATGCATTTCTCACGCCAGGGAAGGAGTAGCCCCCTTTTGAGCCTCTCTTTTTCTCATTCTTTTGTCAGTTTTTATTTCCAAAGGCTCTTGTGAGTTCCTGTTTGTAATTTCTCCCCAGGAGCTATCTCTTGATGAGTACTCTCTTCACATTGTGATTGAAAAAAAAAGAAGCCAAACCAGTGATGTCTACCACTACCCATAACTTCTGCCTGTACTCTCCTTTTACAAGCTTTATCTCCAAAGGCAGGTAAGTTGCATCAATTAAGAAAAGGGAAACAAAAAGAATTGAAAGGTTTATGAAGTGGTAGTGTGTAATCCTCCATATGATAGACTAATAGAAATAAATCCCAATCTGCTCTTTCCAGGAGTTGTCCTTGCTACATTCTCGGTTCAAACCACAATAAACTCTTTTTACCCTTGGCTCTTCCTGTACTCGAATCTATATAGACTACTGAAATTTTTAATCATCCGACTTATGTGGACTAGTTCTTAATAAATGCAAGGGATAGGACAACCGAACTCAAATCTTATATAGACTACAGAAATTTTTTATCATCAGACTTAGGTGGACCAGTTCTTAGTAAATGCTAGGGACAACCTCAAAGAAAGAGACATTCCCACGTATCAAATTATAATAGATTAGGTATCATTTGCCCCAATAAAACATACAGATCATTCATCGGCAGAAAGCCTAACTCTAACATGCCAAAGTGGAGAAGACCCCTACAATGCCCTTTCTTATCAAACACCAAATTCTTTAAATAAAGACAAAAACACAGACAATCAACAGCAGCAGAACCAAAAAGTTAGATTTACGGACCATTAAACATCAAAAGTTCAGACTTAATTCATTGAATGTATCCATGCTTGTTTTAACAACAGAAGTACTCATTCTCAATCAGAGATGAAAATCCAAAACATTTTGCGTGCACAATTTTCTTTCTCTGGAAATAAAATGTACGGACGGAACCGTTTATATATATGTCGAGAAAGTACTCTTCTATCTCGCACAAATTAGAGCAAAAGGATAACAACCAAGAAAAGAAACATAAATAAACGAGAAAAACATGTACATAACTATGTGCCTGTTTCTTATTCGCTTCACATGCGAGAGAAGGCATTAAAGAAAATCCAAACGTCAATGGAAAGGTCGAAATCAACAATTTCTTCTAATCGCCTCCAATAAATGGTATGTAGGAGGGAAGCTTTACCTCGGATTGCTTGAAACAGGAACCCTCCTTCTTTCCGGGCCGCACACGACCCATTTTTTCCCCGCCAATGAAAATCTGAAGAGTTCAGACAACAGAGGGCAGCTTTGGGAGAGAAGCTCTCGGCTCCTGTTAATACTTCTTTTATTTTACCGGTGCCTGAAAGGAAAGAAACAAACGCAACATCCCAGAGAGAGAGACGGACAGAGGGCCTTACGGTTTATTCGGCGGAGGGAGAAATGCAGAGTTTGCCCAAGAAGATCAGATATCGAACTCCAGAAAGAAACAGCGATCGCCTAACTGGTTGTTCTCTGAGCCTTGAAAGTAGGAGCTATATGTGCTCCTCAACGTAACGTCGGAGACGGGCGTAATGCAGAGGGGTACGTCTCTACCAAGCCTTTATGGTGAGTTTTTTTTGAGCCGGCAAAGGTGTGTTGATCACCATAAATACCTTTTACCGCGGTAGCGCCCCAGGCTCGCGCTTACAGCGGGCTCAAGCCTTCTCACGGTGACAATGAAAATTTATGGATAATTTTCAAATACCATTCAAATTTAGATTTGTATACATAAAATTATAAGAGATTTTTTACAAATTAAATTATTTTAAAATTTAATATAAATTGATTTTTTTTCCCGATTAATTGATGTTGTTCTTGAATTTTAATTTCGATAAATATTTATTATATAGTTTTTAACATAAAAATAAGTTTTAGATAATAAAATAAAGTCTTTATGTTTATTTTAGTTAAATATTAATTATTAAAAATTATTTTACTCTTAATCTTAAATTATTTTACTCTTAATCTTAAATTATTTTATTGGTTATATTTCAAATACGACTTTCCCATCCTATTTCCAGATATAATTTACTGGGTGTCATATTTACAAGCAATGCCCTGTCATTTTTTGAGGCCAGGGGCGGTTTCTTCCCTCCTCTCTCAGCTCGAAACAGAGAGAGGGGGCAGGAGTATGCCCCTTCCCTACCACATTTTGTGGATGGTGGGAGTAAAAGACGCCCTCCGTTCAAGAGGAACAATCCGTTCTTGCTTGTTAGAGTATGTTGCACCTCTTTTCAAACCACATTGGAACGTCCTGCATATTTTTTTTGCTCTAGTACATAAGCTGAGGAAGGCCGTTCGCCAGTAAGTTTCCTAATTTCATTCACGAACGTAGAAGATGTAAAGAATGTGAAAACTGTGAATGATCCAAACTCAAACTTCACAGTTTTAAACTAAAAAAATAAGTTATTAACAGTATAGCCTGGACTAACGCTCGCAATAGTGAATTCATACTGAATTTGCATTTGGGAAATAGGAGATACCAAGAGTTTGAGTGCTTGACTAGGTTTTCTAAATGGGGTTTTGTTTCATTAACTGAAAACGAAAGATTACTTGTGTCTGATTATGGAAGAAATTACTAATGTTTAAAGGAAGGAATGAAAAAAAGGAAGATTGCTTGTGGCGATTGCTTGTGACAGATTACGAAGGGAAGATGAAAGGTATCTTCACTTTCTCCATTTTCGTTCCCTTCTCTCGCCAACAGGAGTCGACATGACGGAGCGACCATCATTGATGCCTACGGTTTTTCCATACGGGAGCCCGTGGAATTTAAGCTCCATGTCAACTGTTCTACAATATGACCATAATTTAAAAAAATAAGAGGTTTATTATATATTTAATTCTTTTATTTATTTATATTTATATTAAACATGAAAATATTATAATTATTAATAATCTTCTACCAGCAAATTTTAAATTTTGTTGACAGAGAATTGCCTCTACCAATAAAAATGAAAATTCACTAGCGGAAGTTCGATAAATAGAAACGGGTAAACGAATTTTACCAATGACTTTTCGTCTGGAGAAATCTATTTTCTTATAGTGAATAAAAATTTTTTAAGAACCACTTATGAAGGGCATTGATTGGGTGTAATTAGGGGTGATTTGAAATTTATCGAGCTCGAGCTCTGAAATCGGCTCATTTACCTTAACTAGCAGAGTTTGACCTAAGTCAGGTTCATTTCATCGGCTCGCGAGCCAGCTCGAGGTGAGTCGGGATCGGTATTGGGTCAGGAGCGAGATCGAGGGGGGAAAATTTTTCCCAACTAATAAGGTTGAAGTGGATAAGATGAGAAAGTAATTCAAATTCAAACTCCATGAGGGTTTTACAATGATGTAATTAGATTTGGCCTACCTGTCCTCCTCAACCCATTGCTATTTGTAAGCCAAACTACCACCGCTAGCCATAAACACTTAAACACTTATCATTTCCTAGGCTATGGGGATAAATTATTTACATCGGCTCATTATGGATGATTTTGCAATCAAATTGAAAACATTCAGTCACTGTTTATCTTGGAGATTCTAATGGTGAATGAGAAGTAAAAAAAAAAATCAATTTGAACAAGAAAAATAGGAAAAATTGTTGCAACTCACCATCCTATGAGGCAAGACCTCTAAAAATAAAAGCACGTTCGGGGTGATTTTGTCAATTTTATGCAAATGAAATGTTTGTTTGGAATCCCATAGAAAATAAAATAAAATAAAATTTTGATCATTATTATTCTTAAAAATATTTAATAAAAGGGAGAATTTGATTATTATTTTATTTTTAATAACTATTTTTTAGAATAATAATGATTAAATTCTCATTTTTTTCCAAATGGTTCCAAACATACCCTTAAGCATTTTAACTGAAAAATGGGTTCTGCCCTACTTGATCATCTACCTTTAAATTTACATATACAATCTTAATATCAAGTTTCTTCAATATTTCGTGTAATTTGTGAATCACTTAAAATTGCCATAGTTGTTTAATTAAGCAAACTAGTGAAAAAAAAAGAAGAACAAGTAACATTAAATAGTAAGCCAGTGAATAAGCAGGCTCATGGACGATTCAATACAAAAAATTATTTAGTGTGAAACATATGAAATGCTATCGTAGTTATTTGATAACGATCAACGGTTATTTCATCCGTTCAATCAATAATTATCTCAGCCAGTACCAAATAGCTTTTCGGTATTGTGGTATAAACGAGCTTACTCACTCTCTAAATTGACCATGATTGACCTTTTTTCCTGATATTCCTTCTTTAATCATATACATTTATAGAAATAACGGATGGTAAACATATCGGCAAAACGTGTCGGTCTTATTTTAAATACCGGCACTTTTTAAAACCCGATACATCACTTCACGGAAGACCCAACTTGTCCAAGGTGTCGTCCCGCAAACACCACCATATCTTGATGAAAGCTTTTCACGACTGCAGATTCCGCGTCAAGGGAGGATGCGCTCGTAATTTTGAAAAATTTAAAATAGGGAAGAGGATAAGGGATGCGTTGGTAATTTAATGAATAACACGCACTACGAAGGAAATGCAAATCTGCCGGCCGTCATGTAACTCCGAAAAGGCGGGAAAGGATTGAAATGGATTTCCAGGGAAAAGACGACGTGGAGCTGTAAACGTTTACAGACAACTTAGTTCGCGTGTCCGACCGGACAACAGACAAAAACTTGATTTAATTTCAACAACATTTTTCTTACGAAATTATTATTTTGCCACGTTTCGGAAGGCTTTGAGTTTTGGCTTTTACGTAAATACCATTAAATCTTGGTGCCCTTGGTTGGAACTTGATATCAGCATTCAAAATTCAAGTAGGTCCCGAGCAGATCTGCTTTATATAAAGCTTTCGCTTTTTCTACGTTCGAGCCCATCCGGTTCGTTGAAAGCTTGACGTCGTTAAAGCTCAATTTCTTCCCCGCCGTCCGTCGTCCACAAATTCCACCTCGACGTCTCACCGGCATTTAAGCGTTTCTCCTCCTTCAGATCGGCCCAGGCCGCTATGGTTATATAACCTCCGACGCGCACGTTTTGGGGGGACAAGGCAACAAGCTCGGCATTTGCGAGGCTCGAATCTCCCTAACATTCTCCCGCATTGTCTTCCATTCATTAGGTTTCCACAATTATTTTGAAAAAATCTTGACTCGTGCTCTTCTCGATCTTTTTTTTCTGTTGAATGTCTTGTGCATTATCTTACATTGATCAATTCTGAGTCTCGGAAGTGAAAGCTCTGATCTTTGGGTTCAGCTTGCTTTGTCATCTCCCTGAATCGAGGTAAGAACGATTCAACATCTGCATTGCTCTTGTTTTTCTTCTGATTCGTTTATCTGCTTCCAAGTACATATTTTTTTTCAAGTTTATTTTTTGAGTCGATAGTTTATAATATTTATTTCAATCAGACATTTACTTTTCCCCCTCAATTTTTTTTTTTTTCTGTATCACTGATTTACACTTACTTTTATCAATTTGGCTCGTTGTGGTCCTTATTTTCTTTTCTTTTGTTTTTCTGTTCAAGGCACGAAGTTTTGCTTGCGGATTTCTCCTCCGGATCCACACTATTAATTATTTTCCTGAAACACTTACCGGTTTTACTCTGCAAACATCCAGAAAGGTTTACAGAGTAAATATCCACGGCTGTAATATGGAGATTATATTTGACGTTGATGGCTCAAGTAAAGTCCTTAAAATGCTCAATTGTTGAAACTTATTCTTGCACCTGACTGGTTATGAAAGTTCTTTTCTATTTGAGGAGATCTCTCATCTCCTCTTTCAGAAAGTCATGATGTTCGTTCCACAGATGCAGTTGTGAAGGTGGAGGCAACCTGAAGCCTCTTTTAACAGACTGCAGAATGGATCCTCATTCAGAAGATTCGTTGAAAGGGAACGGGGAAGCCAATGGCAGTACTGCGATGGCCAATGGCAACTCTTATCTGTCAATGCGTACCAGCTTAGAGGATGATGATGGTAATAAATATATTTCTTCTAATCTATCTTTTATCTTATCATTTGATTTTCTCTCATTTTTACATTTGTGAGTACATCATCCAATTGCAAATTTGTTGAATCAAATGCAGCAAAGTGTCGAGCAAATGTGATGGAATGGTTAAATAATTTGTTTCCCCATTTAAAATTGCCCTTGGACGCCTCTGATGAGGAACTGAGGGAGTGCTTGATTGATGGAAGTGTCTTCTATGGCATTTTGAATTGGATGAATCCTGCTTTCCCAAATGAGGTTAGATCTTATTGATTTATGTATTTTTTATAACATTACATGTAAGTATTTCTGTTTCATGCTTACTTGTTATTGCAGGGTCAAGTTCCTCGTTTGGAAAAGGTTCAGAGGTTTATCTCAATAATGGAAGAAATAGGATTTCCTGTGTTTGAAGTGTCAGACTTGCAACAAGTATTTGTCTCACATTTTCTTTTTTATTTAAGTGTATTCGTGAATAAAGGTGTTGTTTCTTTTGTGGCAGTTAAACCGTTTTTTCAGTTCCTCAGATGTCTTTCACTGTCTCTGCTTCCTAATTTTTAAATCTGTAATTGGTCCTGCAGACCATGACTTATGTATTGTAATATGGTCTACTTGTGTGGTCTGCATCAAGTACTAATCCACATCTTGAGCTTACATGACTTGTTGTTGTAGGGATCTATGACATCAGTGGTGGATTGCCTTTTGGCCCTCAAGGCCAACTCTAGTGCTGAGGTTAGAGGAACTAGCTCGCCTGTGAGTTATTGGAACCAGCTAAGGAAGAAATGGAAACTTCAAAAAACCATAAATGCAGAGGGAATTGCACATGGTGATCAGTCCGCACAAGCACCTGTATCTCCTAGGACTGCAGAAGAGAGACGGAGAATCTCTCTGGAGTTGAGATTTCAGCGTGCTCTCAGAAGTCCTGTTGTGTTAGGTATGATATTAAGTTTCCATATAACAGAATAGATGAAGTTAGATATCACAGAAATGATTCTTATTTGTGTCTCTGGTGATTATTGCGCATGCTTTCATACTTATCATTTGTTTCCGTTGGGACAAAATAACTCTGATATGGCCGTCATCTTGTTTCATAGTATGTTTACAAAGAGTGCTATATTTGACAGATAGATGTCATGCTGTATGTAGTACTAGTTTCTTTTCCTGCAAATTTTTAGTTTTTCAGACCTTTATACTTTACTTTGATGTTTTCAAGACTTTAGTTTTGATGTCATCATAAAGTAAAGAATTTTTACATTGCAGCCTTTGCTACCTAAGTGCTATGTAGATGCTGGGCATGTATGATAGATACAGTTAATTATCATGGTTTGCTAGTCCTACTCAATTATTGTATTTTGCTGTATGCCCTTATAACATATCTGACATAGGTTATATCAGTATAGTGTCATGTTATATGTTACTCATGGAATAAATTATTTTCAGCTGATCTTGAAAAAATATCTTACGAGTCTGTCCTCTTTTTGCTCTGCTTGTTGCCTTTATGAGTTTTCTTTCTCTCTTGTTATCATGGTTGTATGGTTTATTTGTAACACAACTTTAGATCACCTAATATATTTCTTTTTTTTTTTTAATTGTAGAACCATCTGTTACGGCATTACATCATGAACGGCATAAGTTTCATGAGGTTTTTCAACTTAGACAAGGACGCTATTCGGATCTTCCCCCTGCCAAAATTTTGGAGATGCTGAAGACTGCCAGTTTAGATGTACAATTTTGAAGTGAAAAATCAACTGAAGTTATGTTAAGTACTTAGTTCTTTTTACACACTTGCCTAAAGTTTTTTTAGCGCCTCTTTGTTGCAGAGTGCTCCAACACAATCACTTCTTACTGTTGTCAATGGGATTCTTGATGAAAGCATGGACAAGAAGAATGGGGAAATTCCCCATGTATGTCAGTGAAAAAAACTGTATTTTTATTAAAGCATTCTTGGATCTACCTTATCCTTTTGCTAATCCCAACAATAATATTCTCTTACAGCTATTAATTATTGAAACTCATCTGTTGTCCTCTTATTACTCAGCGTGTAGCATGCTTACTAAGGAAAGTTGTGCAAGAGATTGAACGGCGAATTTCAACACAAGCAGAGCATATAAGAAATGTAAGGTTGTATTAAAGGTTAAGTGCTAAACTAAGTATTTGTCAGTTTTTGTTATTTATAGGGGTCTATTGGTGCAGCAAAGTAACCTCATTAAAGCACGTGATGAGAAGTATTTGTCTAGGATCAAAGTACTTGAAACACTAGCTAATGGTTCACATCAGGAAAACCAGGTGTGTTTTGTAGTTTAAAATACGAATTAAGTTCACCTTATGGCTTTATGTGTTTTCCTGTCAACATTTTCTCTCTTGTTACTTTTTCACTGTATATTATTTTTCTTGATTTGTGAAAAATAGATATCTACCAGTGGATCTGATGCTAACTGCACTTTATTTATTTTTTATATTTTGCAGATATCTGTGAACCATCTGCAGCAAACAAAGGTTCTAGATTTAACATGTCAATCATTGTTTACAATATCAATCTTTCATTTACGGATTTGCATTTAAAGGTCATCTATGAAACTACAATAGCATCCTATTGCTTGTGTGGCCATATCTGTCATCTAACTTGTCCGCAAATGTCATGACAAAGAGAATAGGCAACCTCTGAGATGACCTAGAATAGAAATAACAGTGATGATTGTAGAACTAGATCTTCTTCATCTAGTCCTGTGGCACATACTTCATTGACTTTCGAATCAAAGTAGCTGATGGTGGTTCCTAACCAAATCTAGCATGCAACTAGCTGGTTTAGTTCCCCTTGCCCAAGGCTGACGATCTAATATGAAGCTAGAGAATTTCTCTTCGGACATATTTCTACTTGGAATGTGAGCAAGTATAACTGTTCAACGAGCAGTCCTGGTTTGCTTAGGCCTCCTTATTGTCTCTTGAGCCAACAAGTTGTTGAAGTCTCAGCTTCTTCATCTGTCCAAGTTTTAGTACTTGGACTGTCCTCATTCTGCAGTTTTTCTGCAACAGTTTTGCATTTCCATAAAGATAGTTATCATTACTACTATCTCTTCTTTGGCTGTACAGGCAATAAAATACTGTTCAATGTACGACAAGAAGTTTGCCAACTTATGGACCTCCTTGCACCATTAAATGGGCTTTGGCTTTGAAATTTTTACCTTTTTAACTGGAGTCTGTTCACTACTTCAAATACACTCTTCACAAGGCTAAGTTTAATACTTCCTTTGCATTGTTTTCTGATCACCTTGAATTCATAGCTGATCTTCTTGCAGCAACTCGCAGCAAGTTGAGCAACACTTTTTTTTCTTCCCAAAGGCGAGAGAGCAGCAACACTTTATAAATGATTGAATGGAAATATCCAGAAAGAATAAATGGTTGCAAGAATAAGAAAACATTATGACTTTTGCTTGTTTGTTTCTTGTTAAATAGAATCCTTTTAGGGTATTGAATCTCAGTTGATAAAAATTGAGTTCCACATCTATAACTTCACATGTGTCAAAGTAGGAAATACTGGTCTCTCCTTGGAAGAATGAATTTGCACATGCAGTTGATTTATAAATATGGTCATTCATTGCAGCATTAGAATTCATATACTAATCGGAACTAAGTGCCATTGGGTTCTGGAATTGCAATTAAATGGAACAGATGCTGAGTCTGGACAGTGTCTGACTACTGTCCAACTGTATTGTGTTTACTGCAAAAGTAAATTTAAGTGAAAGAACATGCATGTTGTTGGCTGGATACTCATGCATCAGAATCATTTAAGGTAATTATGAACCACTAGAAGTGTGTCATTGACATAATGCTGCCAAAGAGCTTACATTTTTTTCTTCTTTATTTTGAATCTCTAATTTTGTGCTATCCCTCCATGTCTGGATGATTTGTCAATGTTGTCACCTATATGGTAGCCTTGTAAAAGGAATGTTACACTTTTTGAGGTCAGTGAGGTAGGTTAATTGCCATTCTGATTCTACAAATGAGAAAGGCAGTTTAATCACTATTTTAAATTTAATGCTTTAATACTCTGAGGATTTTTTTTCATTTGTTTTTTTTTTTTTTTTTTACAGATTCTTTGATAAGAGTTTTTTGTTTGTCACTGATTTTTTTGCTGAAGCAGTACTTGATTCTAACTTGCATATTGCAGGCAGAGAGGATCAAAATGGAAGAGGCAAAAAGACTTGGGGAGCAAGATTTATCTAGACTTGCTAAAGAGAAACAAAACTGTGACAATGAAATCATGGAACTCAAGAAAGAACAGGAGGTAGTAAAAAGGACATATGAAGAGCGCTGCCGGCAGCTGGGAATGCGAGCCATGGAAACTAAAGTGGGGCTAGAGGAGAAATTAAAGGAAGTGGAGCTTCTTCTAACCAAATCAAGGAAGAAAAATCAAGAACTTGAGGCACTCTCACTTTCAGAAGTTCAAAATTGGAGCAAGAAAGAACATACTTACCAGACTTTCCTGAGTTTTCAGTTTCAAGCTCTAAGGGTAAGTTGTAGATGTCATTTTTTTATTTAAAATTCCTGTAAATAATACTAACATGAGGCATATGGTTTTTTGTAAATTGCTAGGATGTGAGGGTGTCTTCTGGATCCATTAAGAAAGAAGTGTTGGATGCTAGAAAGAGGTGGCTCGAGGAATTCAATGACTTGGGTAGATACTTTTATATACTTTTTCCTTATAATTACTTTTTTGTTTAATGTTTGAAAATTTCTCCATTGATTATATAGATTTATGTTACTTGGTTCTTGCATAGGGAGAAAGCTTAAAGGTTTAGCAGAAGCAGCTCAAAATTATCATGCAGTTCTGGCTGAAAATAGAAAACTTTATAATGAGGTTCAAGACTTGAAAGGTTTGATTACTTTACATCAACTCACTTTTAAATGAGATTGTTCCTCTTTTTCCTAGCTGTCAAACTCTCAATTGGTTTTCTTATGTAGGAAATATCAGAGTGTACTGTCGTGTAAGGCCATTTCTTCCAGGCCAAGCAGCAAGGCAGTCAACTATTGAGTATATAAGTGCGGATGGAGACCTGATTGTTGCTAATCCTTCCAAAGAAGGAAAGGAAGGGCACCGGATGTTTAAGTTTAATAAGGTCTTTGGTCCAACAGCTTCTCAAGGTTTTCATTTTATACCTACATTTTCATTTGCATAAGTTACAGATATTGTCTTATTTTTGAACTTAGATGTACACTTCATTTTTTGTAGAATATCTCATATTAGTTGCAGTGAATATCTCTTTTGAAGCATGTAAATGGAATCTCATTGGTTAGAATTTTCTAGAAAAAAATGTCACATTTGTTATAGACAATTTCTTGCAATGAAGGTTGTATATTTCTTCTTTTAAACTGATGAATGGTTTCCATTCTTCTGTCATGTTTATCTAGTAAATACTATATAGTAATGATGGTTTAAATGGTATGAACTGAGGCAGTTAACCTATCCTGAGAGAACAAAGTTACATTATAACTTCTTTATACCAACTTAAAATTAGTAAGAAGAATGGGCCAATTTATTTTTGGACAATCACCATTAATTTTTTTTTTTTAAATTTTTGGACATTAGGCAAATCTTCTGCTTTCCTCTTCCTTCATTTTTCACAAGGGCAAAAATGCTGTGTAATTTTCTATTCTGGAACTCTTATGAATTGATAAACTTAGAACTTTTGTTTGTAGCCTTCTTCTGCATTTGTTAAGATATTTTTATTTTATTAGTTGTATCTAGAATATACAGATGTTAACCTGCTCAAACTTTGATCGATTTTCTAGTGTTAGTATACACAGAAGGTGAGGTTTGCTTAAACTAAAAAAGTGGCCACTGACAATCATCTATACTATCATCTCATCTTCATCTTATTTTGGAAAAGGCCAGTGAGTATTTAAGGAAATTCAGGAATTGTACAGATTGATTCTTACTAGAAATTATATACCCAAATTAGTCGACACTGTGGCATCCTCTTGCAAAGGCTACACATGATTCTCTAGTTGTGGGGAGTTCCTACTCCCTTTCTCCCCTAATTTTGATTGTTTTTGGCTATCTCTATGGTTGTCTTTTTCTTTTTTCCTTTAACAAAATCAGTCACTGTTTTGAAGAGAAAAAAAGAATCTGCTGAAAAAGTTTAAGTGTTTGCCTCCTTGATTTGTTGAACCTCATGGCTTTTGTTTTATGAGCCCATGCATCACATGACCTTCATATTTGATGAATTCTTCCTTGAGTTAGCTTTTGCTCTTCTCTTTGGGGGTATCACAAACTGCTCTTAAATTTCTTAAATAATTAGTTTGATCATGTAAAGTTAGTTTCGTATATGTCATTTTGCTTGTCCCTCAAAATACATAATTTTAATTATGTTTGTTTTTGTTAAACTATTGACAGCGGAGGTATTTTTAGATACACAGCCCCTAATACGGTCTGTTCTTGATGGCTATAATGTTTGCATTTTTGCTTATGGCCAAACTGGTTCCGGGAAAACTTACACAATGGTATAAGAAGCCTCCTTATTTTATGATTTTGCATTTAACTTTCTATATCAATTTGGTTTCGTGTTCCTCTTCAAGATATATGATTGGATAATCACAGTTGGTAACTTTAAGCATCCGAACACTTCTTACTCGCAGACTGGCCCGGAAGGAGCGTCTCTGGAGGAGTGGGGGGTGAACTTTCGAGCTTTAAGTGACCTCTTTCAAATATCTTGGGAGAGGAAAGTAACTGTAGCATATGAAGTTGGGGTTCAAATGGTCGAGATTTACAATGAACAAGTTCGTGATCTACTTTCTAGTGGTGGTTCAGCAAAGAGATATCCTTCAATTTCGCTTTTATCAGTGAAATTTGGCTTTTGTGGTTTGTTATTGAGTCATGTCCTTTAGTACTATTAGCATCTTTTCCTTCCTTGCTCTTCACACCAATGGTATTTTCTCTAGGGTCTTTCTTTCCTATTTTTGTACTGTAATTCTATTGTATCAAGTTATTTTTTGCTGTGGTCAATTTAATGGACAAGTAGCTTAAGCAAATCTTTATGTAATCTTAAATGTGTGAGCTCTGAGATTTTCCTTGCTCCTAACGCGTTGATTTGTCCTGCTTTCTTGTCACCTTGTGTCTTGATTTATCTTGTTTTAGTTAGGTTGAAATGTGCAAGCATAGTCTTTCTCCTTAAATCGTTTAGTCTTTTTAACTTTTATTTTGTTCAATTGACATTTGCTGCCTTTAACTTGCACACACTTGGGATTTGGAGTACCTCTCAACCCAATGGACTTGCTGTCCCTGATGCCAGCATGCACCCTGTGAAATCAACTGATGATGTTTTGGAATTGATGCATGCGGGTCACTCAAACAGATCTGTTGGTGCCACAGCTCTTAATGTCAGAAGTAGCCGGTCCCATAGGTATGTGTTATACAGGTTTACCCACTTCCCTGATCTCCTGTTTTTTAGATCCTAACACTTTGGATATTTGCAGTATTGTCACTGTTCATGTTCGTGGTATGGATTTGAAGACTGGTTCTGTTTTGCGTGGTTCACTTCATTTAGTTGACCTGGCAGGGAGTGAAAGAGTCGAGCGTTCTTTAGCAACTGGAGACAGGCTTAAAGAGGCTCAACATATCAATAGATCACTCTCAGCACTTGGAGATGTCATCTTTGCTCTATCCCAAAAAAGTGCTCATGTACCCTACAGAAATAGCAAGCTTACTCAAGTCCTTCAGGGTTCCTTAGGTCTTCACCTTGAAAGTTTCTGAAGTTATTTTTAAACAACGAGTGAATTGCTTCTCTGCATTTTTAATCCCTTAAAATTTTGTATTCTCTTGTTTTATTCCAGGTGGTCAAGCTAAGACCCTCATGTTTGTACAACTAAATCCAGATGCTTCATCATATTCTGAGACCTTAAGTACCTTAAAGTTTGCTGAAAGGGTCTCTGGAGTAGAGCTAGGAGCTGCAAGGAGCAGTAAAGAGGGCAAGGATGTTAGAGAACTGATTGAACAGGTTTGCTTCAATAGGAACCCTTTTCCATAAATGGTTTACTTTCTTCTGAGTTATAAATCTTTTGAAGTTTGTGCGGTTACGGTTCGTAGGAAGGTGGAACTGAGGATCCACTCAGAAAAGAAAAAGGAGAGATGGTTGCTGGGATAAAAATGTTTAATGACAACTGATCTTTAGCTTCAGTCACAACTGTAAAGTTGCTTCTATTATTAGTGTGCAAATGAGTAGACTGAGTAATGGATGTATTTCCGAATTTACGTAGTGGGCACTTATTTCAACTTAGTTGCTTCTATTATTAGAGTGCAAATGAATATTTCTGAGTGTACATTGTTGCCTATTGTTGGTTGTTTTGATGGTTCTAATATGCTCAAAGTCACTGAAAGAGTCTGAATTGGAAGATTCAATCTTTTAATATAATACTTCTTCAATTGGATTTCATTTGAATCTCTTCTAGGCTTTTTGCCTGTCAGTAAGGTTGCAATACATGAAATGTTTTGATTTAGTTGACTGACTATGTCTCACGAAATACAGCAGGTAACTTATGGAATAACTTTTCTTTTTTCTAATTTTTTTGAAAACCTTGGTTTAATGTGGCAAAAAATTATTTCTTGTGGTGCAAATGAAATTAATTAACGAGAAGTCTGACTTGAGAAAAGTGTGAATCCTCTTACACTATTGTTATTGATGAATGGAAGTTATAATTATCGAAGTTATAGCATACATTGAAAATTGTATGTTAAGTTTTATATTTGCGAAAGCAGAGTTGTCTAAATTTTCTGTCATCTGTCAGGTGGCATCCCTTAAGGACATTATTGCTAAGAAAGATGAAGAAATTGAGCATTTGCTACTCCTCAAAGATCAAAGAAGTGCATCTTCAAATGTATGCCATGAACCACAGCGGGCAAACTCATTGAGGCATTCATCCTCCTCTCCCCATATATCATCTATTGGTGCCAAACCACCGAAGAGAAGTCGAAGTCTGTCACATGGAAGAACTAGTGCAGCTGCTGAGGTAGATAATTGCTCTGACTGCAGCGATAAACATTCTGAAGGCAGTTCTCAGCAGTCTATGGAAGATTATAGGCATCAAAAGGAATTGCTGGGCCAATCAAAGCCTTTTGGAGCTGAATTTGGAGAGAATTCATCTGCTGATGTTGAGCTCTTGGGATTTGGAGATGGAGAATCTGAGGATAGATTGAGTGATATATCTGATGGTGGCCTTTCCATGGGAACTGAAGCCGAAGGTGAGGTCACCCGTCTACTCGAAGGTGTCAAACTGGTGGAGTGCCCGAACAAGTAAGTACATGTACATCTTTTGACTGGGGATAGGAGCAAAATGTTTTAGTTAGTGATCCCAGTACAGATTTTGTTGAAGAGGACATAACACAATTTGGTTACCCAGCGCATAAAACTCTTCCATAAAAACCTCACTGCTTCCATCCTCACCCCATGCTATTCTATAGGTGGCCTCATCCTTCAACAAAACAGAAAATATTTTCTGGCCCTGTTGAGAATAGATTTTGTAAACTTACATTTGGAGTAAACCAATTTGTTGATTATTTTCATGTGCTATATGTGGCTGTCCTAGCTCACCTTTTAGTTGCAGTGTCCGGAAGATAGGGGCATGTGCTTCCATGTTCAGAAACCCAATTGAAAGGGTATTGTAATTGGGGTAGGGGGTGAAGGATCAGCCCATACAATTAGCCGCTAATGCTGTTAGTTTAAATTAGCTTCATGTAGATCCTTTATGGTTGGGTTTGGTAGAGTCTTGCTGGAAAGAATCTTCTGTTCTTTGTTTCATCCTTACCATGCCAATTTCCTCATTTCTATGCTTACTCTAGATGCCATGTTTCAATCATCATTTTTATTTAATTAAAGGCTATAGTCTTGTTAAGAAAGATTGGTCTACTTATGTTTAAATGTTTTACTTCACTTTTTTTCTGTGATTGCTTGGTCATGAGCCTCACTCTCTATTTGTTTGGTGCTCTGTTGCATTGGCTCAGCTGGTTGACTTAATGCACGTTCTCTTTTAAGATTCAATTATTATAATCAGCTCAAGTATCCTTATCTAACAAATAGATAAAATGTAAGAAGCATTTATTTTTCAACACATTACAGTTTTAATCCATTATGCAGATCTAAATTTCCAACTAGACTCCCTCGACCACCACAAAAATCTGGGCCACTAGCTATGAGTCGTCTGGCGGCAAAGGAGTCTCCTAGGGTATCATCAAAGGAATCTTCAAAAGTCTCATCAATAAAGGAGATCTCTAAGGTGTCAGTGAGTAAGTAATGTTCTTTATCACTCTCACCTAAGTTATGTTAGGATGTATTGTAGATGTTCTCAAAGTTGAAGAACCCAGTTAGCTAGCTGACATGCCTCCCAGGGACATTCGTAGCAAGTTTACTCTCCTATATGAGTGAGTTAAGTTTGCTGGATCATTAGTACATGTGTAATCCAGAACTGGCAACTCTTAAGGGTCTGTTTGGAACAGAAAAGAAAAGAAAAGAAAAGAAAAGAAGAGAATGAGAATTTGACCATTATTATTTTCAAAAATAGTTAGTGAAAATGAGATACTGATTAAATTCTCCTTTTTAATAACTATTTTTGAGAATAATACTGGTCAAATTCTCATTTTATTTTCTTTACTTTTCTTTTCCATGAGGTTCCAAACAGACCAAAGACTACTATTCTGCAACTTTGTCTCACATGCACACACATCTCATCAAAGATTGATGGGCTGTTGATGAGCTGCATTTGCATCTTGCATGTGTGAGATTATGTTGACATAACTCTGCAGGGCTCAATCATTACATTGAATCTTTGGCTGAATGGCTAGACAAAGGGTTTATAGAGTAACAATCTTGGTTTCGAGGCTCACCAGGATATAGGTGTCGTGTGTGTGATCAATGTTCAAGAAAAAAAAAAAGGCTCAGCCATCTCATATTATTTTCTTATAATGTTCAGGTTTGAGAAAACCCACAAACCAAACAGCGACACCATTGTCATCAACAAAATCTACTAAGCGTTGGCAGTGAAGAAATTTTTCTTGGGGGTATTTTTGTATTGTTGTATTTTTTCACTTGCTGCTGTAGTTTTACTAATTCCTCCATGGCTTCTTTTTATGTTGAGAGCTCATTGAATGTTTTGAGAATGTAATATAGGCTCTTAGTGATTTTGTATTTCATTATTGTAAGCCTCCCACTGTGTGTGATGGTAATTTGTCAATACATCTATGTAGAATGGTAGTTTTTAGCAAGGTATATATCTGATTTCCTGTATTTATCATACAGAGATTGAAACGCCAGCACACCCCCTTCAAACTTCCAGATCTGTAATCATGTTCTAGGATGCCCTATATCACTTCTACTGCCGATCTGACAGCATGTTGGGGATATGATTTGGAACTTGTCTCTTTCATGTTTTCATCCCTAAATCAAAATTGAAACTCTATTCTGCCATTTTCTTTTTGATTGATGAACTCCTGCACTTGTAAGCACTATCCAGGAAAAAAAAAGGTTTTCTAACTCATGGCATTACATTAGACCTGTCTTCTATCTTTGTATTAACAGGACTAGTGCGAGTTTATAAGATTTCCAGAGGAATTCTATTGCTGGTTGGCATTGTGGAAGGACATGCGATGGCGTTCCCTCGCCATTTTGATTGAAGCATGGCTTTTCTTTAAGTGCTGTAGTTTTACTAATTCCACCTTTCCATTGCAGGTAACTGACTAACGTTCCTCACTAAAATTTGAGCATTTCAAAGATGCTGCACAAACTCTGCAAATTTGGTAGCTATTAGGCTTATCTTGTATTCATTTATCTCCTCTACTGGTTGTTTCATTGCTTTCAAAGGGAAAATTTGATACACTCAATTCACCTCTAAACTCACCCCTCTAAACTGGACCAACAGGTATGGCATTTAAATGGTTGCATGACAAAAAAAAAAAAAAAAATCCTAGTTAAAATTGTATATAAAGAGAGTTATAAGAGGCAGGTCACCTACTCACATAATTTTACATCTATGGCTTCATTTAAGACTTTTCCGATGTCTACCAGTGATCGTTTTAGTAGTTCTTTGCAGAATTATTAGACATGGTCTGGATTGGTTGGTTAGACCAAATTGAACTAGACATGGTCCCTCCACTAGGTTTGATAGTTTTTTTCCCTGGGAGTTAGTCTAACATCTAATTGACCAACAAGGTAGCGCGTTACTTGGCTGACTTGGTCGATCAGATATGAGACTGGTTCATGTGGGAAAAGTTTTCCTCATGCAAACAACAAGGAAAGGGGCGCACCCCCCCTGCATCTTCTCTTTGAACGGCTCACAAGAGGGGGGCTTCCCCATACATCTAACAGATAGAGGTTTCGTGTGGTGGAGAGAGGGGGAATCTCCCCTATTGGTAGGGATAGCAATGGGGCTGGTTCTCTGCCCTTACTTCCTTCAGTCGGGGATAGAAGGGATACCTATGGTTTTCAACTCACTGAGTCAACCTGACCCACAAATAGGATTCACGAGTGGGTGAGTCTGGTCATGGTTTTGGCTTGATCCATATATTTAGGGCGAGTTAGCAGTGAGTTAGGTCTTATTCACATCGAGTCCAGCTACCAAACTTGCATTCGCAGTCTCACTTGCTTGCTTTGACTCTAATTTTTGGGTACCAAAGTTAGGTCTCAGTTCTGAGTTGAAAAATCCGAGTGGAAGAGGTTTTTGATAACCAAGCCAAACCTACATACAATCTTTCAAATAATACCATTCTGAAGCTTTTCATGTATTCCAACTTCTTTATAATAACATAAAGAATCAGTTTACAGTTTCAATCAATACTTTGAGTACAAACAATGGTATTATTGAGTTTATACATAAAAAATTTATGATATACTTTTTATGCTGACTATGCAGGTTCAAAGTTTGACGGAAAATCAACTACTGGGTATGTGACAAACTGGGCCTAATTAACATATACACTCCAATTGGAGAAGTGTTAAAAAACAATTACAAAGTTAATTTGATCATGTTACCTAACTTACTTTTATATCTTGATGTAATCTTATTCCTTACGTTGAATTATGCCTAAAGTCCAAGTTTCATATAAATAATACATATAAAGTGGGAGATATAAGAAGATTAAGGTTTCATTTAAGTGAGGGGCTACTTGTATTTTTTTTATTTTTCGTTTAATAAATAGGCTTAGAGACGTACACGCCACCCTAGGCAGCTTTATTGAGCGTTTCTGTCCCACTCTCTTTCCCTCTCTCTCTCTCTCTCCTTTTTTCACCAACCTAGAGGCCGGTCATATGGATCGGATCCCTTTGATACCTTGTAAAATAGGTATAGTGAAGAAGAATGGGGAAGCCAAGGTCTGCAATGTGCAGCCTACTCGATGGAATCACTTTATTAATCTCACTTAAGTGATTAATTACAATGGGACATAAATACCCTTTATAAGTGGACTTATACACAAAGGAATAAAAAAAGGTTAAGATTGATTGAAATTACAACTTCAACCTCACCAACCATTAACCAATATCTGGACACTAGCAATTGGCATAAATATGACTACGCCTATGAGCTAAAATTTAAAAGTTAACATGGTTTATGCAATTTTAGGTAGATAGCTTCTTATGTGTTCAGTGAGGTGAAGTCTAGCATTCTTAGTGATTCTTATAGAAGTCAGCTATCAGAGGTTCCCATCGGTTTTAGGGCTCTTGGTAAAATTGCAGGTGCTGTATGGAGCGGTCGAGTTTGAAGAGCATTCAAGAGGGGAAAACATCTTCAATGATACTCGTGCAATTTATAAAAATGCCTATGATTTTGCTGAGTCTAAGAGAGATATTCATAATCATTTTATGCTGAAAGCTATGAAGTTTTCTTGGATCTTGATAGTACAATTCTGACTTGCAGGCAATCCCACTAGTCGTTGGATATGAAGTGCTTGCATATATTATCCAATGTGTATAGGTGTTTTTAATGGTTTGTATAGGTCTATAATCAAATATACTGGGTAAAGGGGAAAGGAAAATAACAGTGGCAATGCATCTCAATCAAACCGAGAGCAATCTAAAAAAATTGGATTCACTTTTCCCATCCATCTCTCTTCAACTTCGCATGGTATCAGAGAAAATACTCATATGTGGGCCTCCACCCAAATTATCGACAAGTAATAGCCCAAATAGCTTACACTTGTGAGGGAGAGTGTTAAGGAATAGTCCCACATAGATTAGTGAAAACAAATATGTTGAGTTTATTAGTTGGGAAAGATTTTTCCCTAAGATAACTTATTATTCACAACTGTAACCAAAAATCATAGTATATCTTACTTCGTTGCTGCCATCATGTTATAGATGTGGAAAAAAAGATGATAGACAAGAGTGAGACAAATCGCCACCATGACTTGCTGCCTAACAGAAACTGTCTTGTGGCCGTTCTCTGTAGAAGAGGAGTCATGATCTTCCGTGACGGTGGTTGGAGTGTAAATGAATGCCATCGATATGGGGTCGTCTTCGTCTTCTAAGTGAAAAATGGGTCTTCCAACGGCATGTTTGAAGAGCCCGTCGGTCCATACCTGAAAAAGAGGTGATGTCGCCACTTTAATCAACTTCTCCACTTTGGATTTCCCGGATTAGTTTAAGATATTAAATGGCTCACCTGCATTTGATCTCCAATGGTGACAAGGAGAGCTTCTTTGTCGGGTGAGAAAGACATCCAACCGATTCTCGATGAGTAGACGTGAAACTCGGATGCCCCGTTGCATGCATGGATGCATAAGGCATGCGGGTAGTCGGATCTTCTTATCAGCATTCGGATAACATCGGATTTCAGAGCACTCAGTTCCCGATTTTCCGGTATGTTTCGACCATGCTTGTAGAGGCATAGGACTGGATTGGCCATTTCTTCGCATGATTGTCCATCCTCGCATGATTTTGTGCCAGAAGCTTCTATTAGCGACTGCGTCACTCTCCCTGCGACCTTCTCTATCTCCCTCCATAGCTCTTCTGTCCTTCGACTGCAAATGGGATATTTCTCGTTAATTCATATATACAAATGTTGTTTGCCATGAGATTTTGTATTTGTTAAGAATGAAGATGGATAGAAGTTTACTTAATACTAACTTCAAACTGTATTTAGAAATGAAAAAAGAAAAAGAGAATGGTTGTTTTAGTGATGCAGATACAATGGTAAGAGTATAAATAAATAAATAAAATTCATGTGTACTTTCCCTACTTTTTTTGTACATTAACAAACCCTTAGTCATTATTTATAGGCATTTCTTAAGTTTTCTTAACAATTTACTCAGATCATTGATGATAGAGCTCTGATACGATGTGAAGTTGGGTCCAATACCCATCACAAAATAACTAGACATTAAGGAAGTTTTTTTTTCCAACTAATAAATTCAAGATATTATACTCACTAACCCATGTAGGATTGACTATATTCCTTAACACTCCCCCTCATGTGTAGACCATCTTTTGTGGCTCTAGATATAGATAATTTGGGTGGAGGCTCACATATGAGTACCTTCTCTGATACCATCTAGATTATGAGGAAAAGGAAATTAATTGTCATATCTTCATTGATGTGGAAAAAGGTATTTATAGACAGATTTATAGATACTCCTAATTAATTACAAAGAATAACTCTTCAATTGTATTGTATTAATTACAAAAAATAGTATTAATGTTATTACTCTGTAATAATCACTAATTTGAGTTAGTATCATTTTGTTTAATTTAGTAATCAGAGATGGACGGAAAATAGAGCTCTCAATCCAGCCACTATTGCTCGATTGCTGGCGTTTACAGGGCTCCCCTATACATGTGCATTTGATAAAATGAAAAACGGTAAATAAAGAATTACCTGAAATTCGAAAATCCGTCGGGCCAAATTCCCTCCATTAACGTCCTTGCTTCCACCTTTTCCTCGTTCCGACACCAATAGAATTCCTCGCACACGTCTCCTTCCTCCTCCTCGTACGAGACTTCCTCAAAACCGTACCGTCTCCCCGGCGATCTTTTCACCACTTCCTTGTTTTCCTCCGAGATCTCGAAAACTCCAGCAGCGGCATTCTTTACCGATTCGATCAAATTGTTGGAGATCCCGTGATTCACGAGCTGAAAGCAGCCGAAGCCGGTGGCGTACTCCAGGCTCTTCGAGAGGGAAGGATCTTCCTCTACAGAGATCAGGGTCCGGAAATCGATCTCCGGCGGGTCTATCATCGGGATTTCTCGCGGGAAAATTCGATCCGGCAATAAAAGATCCGGAACATGAAACGAGCAATCGAGAAAGTCCGTCAGGTCCTCGTCGTCGACGGCCGCCGTTCGTCGGCTATTTGCGTTGGATATGGGAGACGGCGGGGGAGCTCGGAATTGCGGCGTGCGTTCCGGCGACGTCGCCATGCCAAGAAGACAAAAGTAAGAGTGATGGAGGAAGTAAAGAGAAGAGGAGCGGAAGAAAAGAGGAAGAAAGGGGAGATGGAAATGATTCTATGTCTCGGATGTCGGAGACAGTCTGAGGATCATCGATTGTTTTCCTTTTGGCAATCGCTTTTTTTGCCTTTATTTTTCTCTCTTTTGTTCGTTTATTTATTTCTCATTAGTTTTCTCCCTTGATTTACTCAGTGTTGTCTTCCGCCGGAATCCGCCCGGTGTCCTTTTTGCTTTTCTTTCCTTCTTTCGTTCTCTCGAAAGTCGGCGACGGCGAGTACGCTCAACCAACTGTTCAGAACAGCAAACGATGCTCTGGAAAGGAACACTCATCTGCTCAATTGGGTCCAGACATATGCGACAGGACGGTTCTTTCCATTAATAACAAATTAATATTAGAGAACCAATTTCTGAAGGGTCTACATGCACAATCAACGGACGCTGGCCATTCCGGCGAAAAGTAAGTCACATAGATCTGATCGCCTGAAGAAACAAAAAAATCAGACAGGAAAACATTTGTACCAGAGCCATTGTTTTTTTTTTAAAGGAAATTTTATTCAATTACTCATTTAAAAAAAATATTAACGAAAATAACCACGACACGTCATCTTTGACCTCGAACATTGTGCCACATATCATGCCATGCCACCACCCGGAATGGACTTACACATGTCATATGCCAGATCATTGAATCACCTCATCATTAGACACATCTTTGACACGATAGCAGGCCATTTTTCTCAATTATCTTTTTATCATTGATTTAAGTTTTTTTTTAATTTAAAAAGTATTATGAAAACATTAATTTTTGGTTTTAAAATTTTCCCATTTTTTAAAATATGTATATAAATTATTTTTAAAATATTTTTAAAATGTAATTAATACCTTACATTAGCGATTTAGGATATTTTAAATTTAAACAAATATTTTCTTAAATTAATTTTAGTTTTTAAAAATTTTATTTGTTAGTACATGTTTTATACCTTTTTTATTATAAAAATATATATTAATTAATTAAAAATATATTCTAACCTATTTAAAACCTTTCATTATCTATTTAAGATATTTTTAATTTCAAAAATAATTTAAAATTAATAATTTAATTTTTTTAAATCTTATTTATATTTACTTGTTTCGTTACCTTCATTTTATTGTAATAAAATATCGAATTTTTATTTTAATTATTTAAACATATCTTTTTTAATGTAATTAATCTATTTCATTATCAATTTAAGATATTTCCTAATTTAAAAATTATTTTACTTTTCAAAAATCTTATTTGTCGGTATAATATTTATTACCTTCTATTTAAAATAATAAAATATAAAATTAATATATTAATTTATTTTTTAAAAATCTTCTAATATGTTTAACACATTTCATTATCAATTTAAGATATTTCCTAATTTAAAATTATTTTACTTTTCAAAAAACTTGTTTGTCTGTATAATATTTATTACCTTCTATTTAAAATAATAAAATATAAATTTAATATATTAATTTATTTTTTAAAAATCTTCTAATATGTTTAACACATTTCATTATCAATTTAAGAAATTTTCAAACTAAAATATATTTTAGTTTTAAAAATCTTAGTTGTTGGTACACGTTTCATACTTTCTATTTATTGCAATAAAAAATATATTTTTTATATTAATTATTACAAAACGCATCTTCAAAGTTAAAAAACACCCTTGATTATCGATTAAGCATCTTTAAATTAATTTTAAGATATTTTATTTGTTGGTACACGTTTCATTACCTTTTTATAGTGATAAAATATTAAATTTATATATTATTTAGTAAAAAAAATTCTTCTAATTTGATTAACACCTTTCATTATCAATTGAATATATTTTCTATTTTTAAAAAAATAATTTAAAATTATTTTAGTGTTTAGAAATCTTATTTGTTGGTATGGTTTTCATTTTCTTCAATTTGTTGAAATAAAATATCAAATTTGTATATTAATTATTTAAAAATATTTTTCTAATGTAATTAACTCATTTTATTATTGATTTAAGATAATTTTGTAATTTTAAAACTATATTATGATAAATTATTTTTGTTTTAAAAAATCTTATCTGACAGTACAAGTTTTATTACCTATTTTTATTATAAAAAAATATAAAATTAGTATATTAAAAAATTAAAAATCTTCTTCTAATATGTTTAACACCTTTCATTATCGATTTAAGAGATTTTCTAATTTTAAAAAAATATTGTATAAAAAATTATTTCAATTTTTAAAAATCTTATTTGTGTGTACACATTTAATTACCTTCTATTTGTGAGATTTGTCACTTGAGTAAACACCATAGAAATACATTTTATTCTCGTCCTGGAAGTAAAATTTTCTTCTCCATAATGATTCGCTAAAATGACACTAAGACATTCAATTAAAACAGTTTGGGAATTCACAAGGTAAAATCACCTAGACCATTCAGGCCTAAATAATTATATAAGTATTAAAAACAAATATTTATAAATATTAAATTATTATAGATAAACTGTTATTTCCTCCAATAATTTTATAATATAATAAAAAAATGATCTAATTTCGCTTTCTTTTCTTTCTAAATTCTGATGTCATCCTGAACTTACACTCATTTGGGTTCGATTGCACCAGACCACTTCACTCTGGACGGTTTTTCAACATCGTGGCTGACAACGAAATTTTCGTCTTAACGCGGACCATTCTCGTGCGCCCACAGTTGACATGGCATGACTTGATATCTAATCCAACTAAGCACTAACTTGATGACGTTGAGGCCCTCCCCACCTGTACAAAGATTTAACCCTAACCAAGCAGGAATTCAAGCCGATTGAACGAACAACAATTTCAAATTCAAAACAGCGACGTCATGACTGTCCCTTCTGTATGGTTTGAGCCTTTTAGTCCTGTAGCAGGATTTGAATCATTTGGAAAGACGGCAAAAAGAAAAAAAATGACGGAATCAATTGATGCGCACAAAAACCAGACAGATATTTTCTTACCTAAAGAAGCCCAAAAACTGCATAAATCAAAACCACGACAACTGTGTTATTCTTGATACCCGGTTGTGACTGGTGACTGGTGACTGGTGACTGGTGATTAAAAAAATCTTCAACAATTTCACTCAATTTGTTTACTCTTGTCTTTATAAAGCTAATGATGATAAAGATTGGGTTGATCCCATCTAAATCCCTACTTTTTTCTATTGCTACTAAGGTAGAATCTCAGTGACCGAGCACGATCATGCACCTTTGCTAAAACATGCTTGGATTCTTCGGGAGGGGGGGAAGCCCTTTTGCTCTTCCAGAAAGAGCATCTTGCAATCAGCTTCCCCAGCATCACAACTTCGAAAAGGAGAAGAGAAAGTGAGCGCAAAAATACTGGACCAGTCGTCTTGCCTAACTCCTGCCACTTCCGAAGCATCTTGTCTCTTTTGTCCGCCATTGATATGTGCCGGGGAATATGATAATTAGAATGTTACAACAGGAACCGCATTTACTCTTTATCTTTTGCCCTTCTCCCCTTGGTTCGGAATCTTTAGCTAAAGTGAAAGCGCAGCAATGGCCAACCTTTGATAACCGAAATGCAAATGTACTATTCCGGCTTCTAGAATTCACTTTTAGACCTCAATATTCTCTTGCAATAGCTGTTCTCAAACGTGGTCACTAGGCTAATACTAAATGATATTGTTTTTTCTTTCTATATGAAGTCGAGTGATTGTGTTTCTCTTTCACATGGGATCTCATTCTCTTTAGTTCCGTGGAGAACCTATTCGGTTATGACTTGTAACAGCTAGAATTGTTTGAGTGGAAAACTTGATGATCTGAAGACTCAAAACTCGGGTTTTGTCTGGAAAGAATTGACTTACTTTTGTGGCGTGGATGGAGTAAGGATACTGCGTTGAGATTTTGCTCGGGGAAGGCAGCATCAGTTCAAAGACAGGTTTGCATCGTTTGATGAGCAGTAGAGTAGTGGCTGACCCAATGAACCAGTTTCTGGAAATTATATAGGAGCGGACAACAGAATCCATGCTGTAACGATAATGGGTTTAATAAATTAAAGAAGGATACGTTCTCTGCCTCAGCATTTTCAATGATTTGGGTGAGATTGCGATTGTTAAGGTAAAATCAATGTCTTAACTCTTAAACCATTAAGGCTTTAAACTGGGGAGTTGCGGCAAGGTCGGTCAAAACAAACTCCTCCTAAAGTCTATAAACCTTTTTAAGTGAATCTAAACTCTTCAGAGAAACGCAAATGCTCGCATTCAACTAAAGGAGTCGCCATCTCGAATTACCCAGGCTGCACGTCATGAAAAGAAGCGTAGTTCAATGAACTGATTGTAAAGGTGCAAATGATATTGATAGAGATGAACTCTGGAAATGAGCAGGTTTTCACGATAAGACCGAGAGGTGCTGCGGAGGAGGCCTTTGAAAATGTCAAAGTCCTCTCGTTTAAACTTGCGGCGAAATGATGTCAGGCTGTAAGCAGTAAAGTGTAGTTATGGCGATTCTATGATCCTGACCCAGAACCACCTAAAGGAAGGGTGACTTTTCACCTATTATCTAGAAGCTATACATCGACGATCGTACAAGCGACAACCACCCGTCGGAGCGGATTTCGCAATTCAAGATATAAAAGCCTACGGTTTCGTCAATCTCGGATTTTCCTCTTTCGGGTCGGGTGGGGTAAGATGAACGGATGAAGAAACCTTTAATAAAAGAGTCTGACAGTTTAAGCCTTTGACCAGCTACTCTTCTAAGTTACGGTGAAGACATTCGGGACTCGGTTTATTTGAAGAGAATTGCGTCAATAAACGAGACACGTCGGTACTGACGTCATCCATTACGTGTTCGACGAGACTTAATACATCGGGAGGACAAGTTCATACAGGTTCTATCACTCTGCTGGGTAAAACACCCAGAAGAAAAAACGGAGTCTTCGTTAATTGTTAATGCTCGGTTTGATCGGAAATCTCGAATAGTTTCAACCCTTTTATTCGCTACATGTTGAAGAGCATGAGGAGGTCCGTTCACCGAACTCCTACTTACCACCAGGGAGAATTGGGTGGAAATGAGAGGACGAGCCCCGACAGTTTGGCAGCTCTTTCTGTAAAGGATTCCTTTACCTACCAACCATAATCAATATTCTAGTGAAGGGTCCTTGCTTTCTTCGTAAGTTAATTTCCCTGTAATTTTATTAGATATTTACCAACGCAAAGAGAAATTGGTTGATTGGATCAAAAGGCGAAGTCGCAGTCTTTCAGAGACTGATCGTTTCCACTGCTGTCCTTTCTACTTTATGTAGAAGAGGAAAAAAGCGAAAGGTAATCCTTCTACGTCTGGCAAAACCTAACCCTGTTCCCCACCAAACCTGAAATATTGAAGGTTTGGAGGTTAGTTCGCTGATTACGATTTGCCAGTCGGGAGTAAGAAGGGAAATTGTAGATTCTACCGCAAATGATTGGCAAAGATACATAAGTTCTTCTACTTAACCTCCCTGCAATGCAGGAACGAGTGAAGCCGCCAGAATTCAGTGGACTTTTCCTTATAATAGAACTCCTTATGGATCAGAGATTTTGCCCCCATCAATCTGTATATGAGAAAATTCAACATTTCTAAACTGTCTCTGTCTCTGTCTGCGCCCGCCCCCTCCCTAAACTCAGTCAGCTAGTAATTTTTTTGCAAAAGAAATCCTTAACTCAGTCAGCTAGTGATTTTTTTGCAAAAGAAATCCTTTAACTCAGTCTTTGTTTCCACTCGGACACATGTATTGTTCAGAAGAGAAGGTTTCTAGTTGAACAAGCTTCATACTGACGTTATAGAATGGAGATCTCTCTATATATACACACGGCATATCTAATACTAAAAACTGCTTGATACGGAATATGTGAAACTGTTTTTTTAGCATGGAGATATCTATATATATGGGGGTTAGTCCACAATGAAGTGGAATGAATTCTACCCGCATTATTTAGTTCATTAAATTACGTCATTAGTGTAGGATGAATTACATTGCTGTGAGGTCGATCTTTAGGCCGTAACAGAATGTCGCGGCGGTTTCGAAGGTCTCGGAGCCGCCGGGGAAATCTGAAATCGAATGGCTCTTTCGCAGAAAGGCTCTTCGACGACGATGATGACTTTTATTTTTTTATTTTTTTCACTTTTTTTAAAATTTATTCTAATCACACGTAATTAGTATATTAATTTATAATAAACTTTAATAATTAATTAGTTTAATTATCCAATTACTATAATTAATTAAACCACTGGATTTACATTTTGTGTTAATATATTATTAATTAATAATATGTAAAAATATATATTCTGTTATTGATAAATTAATATATTTATTTATTTATTATGTATTTTTTATTTTGTATTAAAATAGTGAGTTTTAATGTTAAAATATATCTTATGTCATTAAAAAATGATTTATTTATTTATTATATTCGCTTATGTTATTTTTAAAATTTTTATTTATTTTAAATAATTTATTCTAGTCACATGTAATTAGTATATTAATTTATAATAAATTATAATCATTAATCGATTTAATTATCCAACTGCTATAATTAATTAAACCACTGGTTTTACATTTTGTGTCAATATATTATTAATTAATAATACATAAAAATATATATAATGTTATTGACAAATTAATATATTTATTTATTTATTATGTATTAAAATAGTGAGTTTTAATGTTAAAATATATCTTATGTTATTACAAAATATTTTATTTATTTATTATATTCACTTATGTTATTTTTTACTTTTTTAATTAAATTTTAATAAAAATTTTTAATCACAAGTAATTATTGTTTTAATTTATAATAAATTATATTCATTAAGTAATATAATATAGTTTTTCATTAATTAGGATATTAATATATTTTAATCCAACACATTAAATCACTTATTAGTATAATAACCATGTTTATTTTGGTTAATTATTTATTTAGGTATATGTTCTATTTAAGTATATTATAAAAGGTTACTCATTCTCTTGTTTATATTGTACTTTTTATTTAAGAGCAATAACACTAGAATCTGTTTTGCAATGCACTCAAACTCGTCATTGTGGACTAACTCCCTTATATACACACTCTGATTACATGTATTTTTCAGAGTAGGTTTCCGGTTAAACTAGCTTCAAATTTTAAACTTTCAAATGCAAATAAGTTGGATGCTAGATAGTTTAATATCCCTAACCATGTATAAAATGGAGATCATCATTTAATATTCGTATGGGATAAGCCATATATATATGTTTAATGTAAGTTCCCCAATTCACGCCCGCCCGCCATTGTTGATCATCAGCAAAAACAGTGTCTCAAGGCCCCTCCGAACTCACATTGTTTGTTTTTTCCTGCTACTCTAAATCGCCGAAGGAACTAAAATACTAAATGTGGATACTGGATATTGGAAAGACCTATTTTTAATTAGAACTTATTTACATTATGATGTGGAGCACAGGCTGGCAGGAATCAGTTCAGGTCATCTCTCTCGATTAAGCGCTTTCCTGTCATGGCTCTTACCTAAATATTCCAATCTGTAGTAGTACTGGTCCATGATGTTACATAGCTGAGCATTCGAATGAGTTTATGGTATGGGAGGAGAGTCTCGCTCACACGAGGACGGCTCCCTTTAATACCGAACACTTATCCGAAACTCGATAGTAGGTTAAACAGAAACTTCCGTAGTTGAAGGTCAGTGCCGTAGTAAGCCAATGAGTAGTACTCAAGCGTCCGGTTTGAAAGCTACCTTGTTTCGGTATTGGTGCTTTTTTGACAGCTAGTCAAATCCAGGGTCTCTTGGTTCGTCCATAACCGCTGGCTGCCAAAACAAGGAATGAGTACAATAGACCCAAGTTTATATAACCGATAGAGGTAAATTATTCGCGTTAGCGTCTATCGATGCCGATCTATCATAGAATGACTTTAAAATATGCAATTATGCGTATGCCAGAAAGCGACATAGAGTCGGTTAACGGAGGCAGTCCATCTGTTGTCTTCCATAGCTGTTTTTAAAGCGATCTTTCCAGGATTTCTTATATTGAAGAGGGAGAAATTTTTTTCACGAATCTTGATCCCAATTAGTGGCATTTTTCTCCGGGGGCCTGTAAGTTCTGGCGATCATTCTCTTTCAGAACCCACCCGCTCCGCATGTTAGGACAAGTATACTGTCTTTCTTCTTATCAAAAACATATATTTGTATATAATTATATATTAATTTCTCCTGTACTAAACACGTGTTCATTTAACGGACTATAGATACTATATATCTCCATATTAATAAAATATTATCTATTTTGGGCTTAAACCCTCATTGATTTGCTCTTAGATTTTACCTCCAAAATGTCTCATATCAATAGAGATAATATCTACACTTATATATCCATGATACTCCCAATTTTTAGTTAATGTGGGACTTTAATTGTATATCCAACAATTATTTCCTCGAACAAAGAACCACCGAGTCTCCCCTCAAACAATCATCCATCAGTTTACTCTCTACTAACCTGGATTTTTCGCTCCAATGCATTGAAAGCACACGCTTTACATGAAATACCAACTGTCTTAAGAGCATGCTCTATCCAGATTAACTCCTCTTCACCGTGTTAGGACCTGGACACTTCCATGAAAAATCCGGAGCACACTACCTGTCCAATAGAGCACATCCATGAATTCCTTCACGATCTAATTCAAGGCCCATCACCTTTGTTTGGTATTCAAAGGATCCCATCCACTATGACTAACTCCGGGGCATAGCTTTGATACAATTTATAAGGATTATAGACACTACCTTTTTTCAAATTGGTATAATATTGTCCACTTTGGGCGTAAACCCTTATGGATTTACTATTGGACTTTTATCCCAAAAATCCTTATACCAATGGAGATAGTGTCTGGAGTACCACCTGTCTCGAGAGTATGCTCTATCCAAATAAAGTCCTATTCATCGTATTGGGACTAGGACACGTTTAAGAAGAAACCGGAGCACACTTCCTATCTAATAGAACACATCCACAAATCCTGTACCCACCACCTTCGTTCGGCATTCATAAGATTCCATCCACTATGGCTAACTCTGGGTTATAATTTTGAAGCTATTTGTACAGACTATGGATACCACATTGATATAATATTGTTCACTTTGGGGTAAACCCTATGGATTGGCTATTGGATTTTTATCTACACTTATATATCCAAAATGTTTATCAGACTGCCAGATAATCCTGGTAGCGGATCGTTCAAAGGGACCCGTGTGATCTATCACAGGAACCAGTGATTTAATTCGCTGTTGTTCGTTATCCGGACAAAATAAGAGCGTCTGTGACGTGCAGAATTCTCCCAGCGCAGATAGGGCCAGCCACTTGAGACCGCTTGTTCAAGCGGCCACAGTAGTGAACCCCTTTACTAGCCGCCACGTTCTAGAAGACGGGTTTAGAGCTGGATATTTCAGGAGGGATAATTATATTACGGATGCTAAAATCTTTTCAGTAAATTGGAACAATTGTGGAGTCTTTTTTCGTCAAACTCTGGTGCCCATCTGTTAATAAAGATTTTCTGTAATATTGAGCGTCTCCTCACGCCAAGCTCGTTATTCGAGAGATCTTTTGCCTGACGGTACTACATTTGAATCAAATTCTTACAATCAAGTCTTGTCTGCAGCCTTTATTTATCTTTTTGCTCTTTTCACTATTAACTTATCAAGAACAGTTTCAAATTTCAATGGGAGTTTATAATTTATGCAAATTTTTTGTTAAACCTATAGTTGAAAGATTTTTTATTCTTTTTCGTTTTTACCTATCTGGAAGACGTGACACCGTCGTCTAATTTCTTACCAGTTATCGCCCAATTCGCATGATCAGAATTAATTACCTGGCGCAAGAAAATACCGGGGGGGACGGGTGGGGAATCAGGGATCCGTGAGGTTGCCGGGAAAATCTCATAAGCGCGAACCGTTGACTCTTTGGACTCCATTATTAGTTGTGATGCGGGAGGTGGAAGGAGGAATGCGAATTGATCAAGATAGATCAGAGCAGAAATCAGGGTTTTACTAGTCAACCAAGACGGCCAATTGGTTTTTAAAAAAATATATAAAGTAATAATATAATATTACAATTACCACTCACAATCTTCCCATGTATTTTTCTCGTCAGCCAAGTATTTATTCAGGACGAAACAGCCCCAGGACTCGTTCACCGTCTCGGGTGCAAGTTTCGAGATCGCTCTTGAATATCTCCCAGGAACCCTTGCCTAAATCGGCAGGAGTGGAAACGGATCTTCGTTTTTGAAAGTCCGCTAACCTCACGGTCCAAACTCTTATCTTCTTCTGTGTGGGGAAATGGAGAATCGTCGTGTGCTTGTCCATTAAGGGAGGTGGCGATGCATCACCGAGAATTGGGAACTGATCAGACTTGGCAGCTCCAAGAACGACTTGGGTTCGTTCTTCTGTAAAGCGCGGGAGGAATCAGAAGTAAACCCTTTGGAGAGTTCTTAGAAGTCCCATTCAAGGGTTTCCCGGAAGTTCAGTTCTCCATAGTATGCTGAGATTTCCTCTCCCTGGCTTCACTTTAGTTTCTTTTCAGTCGTCTATTTTCTTTTTTTCCTTAAACCTCTGATCCATTGATTTTGCGTTTTGCCAGCTTCAAGATGGAGAGTATAGAGAAAGTCTGGGATTCTGGGCGTAGAGCGAGCAGAAATCTTAGCCGGAGTATCAGTAGAAACATGAGGGAGAGCAATTGGGGTATGGAAGAAGTTTTTGTGCGGTCATCGCGGTCGCGGCGTAGTGGCAGGGGCGTGGATGATGACGAAGAGGCTCTTCGGTGGGCCGCCTTGGAGAAATTACCAACATATGATCGGTTGAGAACCAGTATATTGAAATCTTACGTCGAGACCGAGACCTCCAAGGATCAATTAATCCATAAGGAAGTAGATGTGCGGAAGCTTAATGTTGACGAGCGACAGGAGTTCATCGAGAGGATGTTCAGAGTTGCAGAAGAAGATAATGAGAAATTTCTAAGAAAATTTAGGGAAAGGATTGACAAGTAAGTTAAAGAAATTTGTTATATAAAATTTCCTCTCCTTTCTATGGCTTCTTTATCCTAATTTGGGCAAGTAATTATCTGTTTCCGTGATCTGTTTTCGAAGCTGTTGTACTATTTTGCTTTGTTATGACGGTCTGTTCTCCATTTTTCAAGTACAACGGTGATTGCTTTGTTTTACTGGATCGTCCTTGTTCTTTCGGTATTTCTTAAAATCTGAACGAATTAGAATGGAGTTTCTGTCGAATTGAGAATTTCTTTGTCCATGAAGGTTTTTTTATCCTAAAATTTTGCTGCAACTGCATCTAAACTGGGAATATTTATTACTACGATTGGAAAAAAAAATGAAATATTCCATCTTTCTTTCTTCTACTCCAAAAAATTCCTCCTGATTAGATTTCAATACTCTCAGGAACTATTTTCTTTCTACACATTTACTCCCATCATCTATTAAAAAAATGTATGAGTACAGTAATCACGGGTGTTTGCATCAAAGTCGATGTCATAAATAAATGAGGAAGATGGAGAGAAGTCTTTCTTTGAAAGTTGAATGATTTCAAGTTTTGACTGAATTGTCCGAAGGCGGCGACTCAGTTGAGAGGTGTGGAAGTCGATCCTAGTTATAAGGACCGAGTTGACTGCTTACTTTTTGTTGCAGGGTCGGTATCCAACTTCCGACGGTAGAGGTTCGTTTTGAGCACCTTACCATAGAAGCGAACTGCTATGTTGGAACAAGAGCTCTTCCTACGCTCCTCAATACAGCGAGAAATCTCGCAGAATCAGCTCTAACTCTGTTTGGGATTCGTCTAGCGAGGAGGACGAAGCTCACCATTCTCAAAAACATCTCTGGGATTATAAAACCTTCAAGGTGCGCTCATGAGTACACTATCGAAAGACAATTCCCTTGAGAATTTATTTATCTAATGTAATGAAACCCGCAAAAAAGAAGCTGCTTTATCGATTAGCACTGACTGCATTAAGAGGCAAGGAACTCACATGGTACCTGGGAGAAAATTTTGCCTGGGTATTTCATCCTTAATGCCTGGGTGCTAGTAATAGTAATAGATACTATCGCATTTTTTTTTTTTTTCGTCGAATATAAATGAAATTTACCGAACCTTATCGCCTCTTTTAAATTTGATCACAGAATGACACTCTTACTGGGGCCTCCGGGATCGGGAAAGACGACTCTGTTACTGGCACTGGCTGGGAAGCTGGATCCGAGCTTGAAGGTTGGTAACCCATTGTTTAAGATTAGTACAATCAGATGCTTTCTTAGTTTTTACTTTTGGGAAGAAAGCCGACTCAAAATCCGGTTTAGAGTCGACCGAGTCGTAACGACTCGGTCCACGAACAAAAGTTTGCTGACGATTGCCAAAGGCTAAAAAAACTCGGTATGGGTCGAAGAAAATGACTATACACGTTGGCAGTAATTAATATTTGAGACAAAGGAAATGACTCAGCGAGCAGAAATAAGTACCTAAGGGATGGTCACGCGTCACGGGTGGTAGCTTCTATTTGAGCGGCCCAAGGAATGGCTCATGCATTAAAGACGATGAAAGCGGTGTACAGGGGGTCCCACAGATGGTTGGGATCCGGAAAGTGGGAATTGACCTTTTACGTTTTTTTTTTTTTTGCAATTGAACTGAGTGACACAACGATTTGATAGATGGTACTCTATCCACTCAGATACCATGTCTTTGAAATAGGACAGACTTTTGGTTGAGAGGACTATCATGTGGCTGCGTGGGCTATAGGACCTTGTCGGTTGTGTGAGGAAACCCCGATAATTTAGGCTGCTATTTAGAACCTGGAGCCTGGATTGTGAGAGCAATCGCCAATGTAGTCTGTCTGAGATTCTATTCTGCTGTATCTTTTACCTGTAATAAAATGGGTCTATGCAACAGTAAAAATAGGTATAGTACGAAAAAATGAAGGAGAGAGTTCCTGACTATCAGATTCCGCGAAATTAAATAAGAACATGAAAAATTTCAAATTCGTAGACTTTGTATGAATTGCTGCCAAATCCATCACTGGGTTCGGCAGATGTGACAGCAAATGAAATGACTAAGAAAGAAGGAAATCCCTTCTTCCTGGCCTCCGGCATTTACTGAGCGATAGCGGTTGTTGACGACGAAAGTGAGAATTGGGAGATTCTAATCTCTAAAATAGAGAAATATCTGAAACATTTCTGTTCACTCCTTGCTTTGAGGTGTTTTTTTCGAAGGCCGAATTTTATTGATTGAATCATGGACGTCTGCTTGACAGGTACAAGGAGAAATAACGTACAACGGCCATCGGTTGAACGAGTTTGTTCCTCAAAAGACTGCCGCGTACATTAGCCAAAACGATGTCCATATTGGTGAGATGACCGTTAAAGAAACATTTGACTTCTCCGCCAGGTGTCAAGGAGTTGGATCAAGATATGGTAATTTTTTTTAATTCTTGCTAAATTCATTTATCTGATTTTTTTTTCAGTTCTTAATTATGAGATTATGTTAAATAACTGGGAATATATCTTTCTTCACATGTAGAGCTTCTCACTGAGCTGGCAAGAAGAGAAAAGGACGCGGGAATATTCCCGGAGGCAGAGGTTGATCTGTTTATGAAGGTAGTGAAATTAGATCATTCTTTTTTTTTCTTTCTTTGTTCTCTTTTTATAAGCAGGTGTCGGCAATGTTGGTCTTTAATGCTACTTTCTGATTTGTTAAATGTTTTCAGGCTACTGCTATGGAAGGAGTCGAAAGCAGTCTCCAGACGGATTACACACTCAGAGTAAGCTTCCCATAGTCTTGCATTTCTCAAGCTTATTAACTAACGTATCATGCTTTTAGAAATAGACTTGCCGTTCTCAAAGAAAAATAAAAATAAAGTTTCTTTGACGGTGAAAGACTTAAACTTAAGAGCGCATTCCGAGTGCCTTGCAGATTTTGAAGCTTCCGGTGATTTTCCTACTGTCGTATTGTGGTTGCTTTTGCTTTTCTGACGCATCTCTTTTCCTTTTTCCTGTCCGTGAAAGGCTTTTTGATGCTTTCTGGTTAGCTTCGGAATTTTAAATATACTATCTCGTTTTTTGTCGAAAAACAAAAAGCTCATGCTCAAAATAGTGTTACATGCTTGGACAAAGTTACGATATGATTGTCATAAATGAAAAAAGATTCTTGACTTGCTGTTCTGGTCAAGAGTAATGTTTCTGGCTAGCCCAAGTGGTCAAGTCAGGCCAGTACCTGTCGTCTCAATGGCATCTCGAATGATGAGATTTAGCTCCCTAGATTAATTACACTTTCTACCAGAAAAATGGAAATAATGGAAAAACACAACAGCTTTTTCGTAGTAGTTTCTGTAAATTGGCCCGGACGAAATATTGAAATTTTTTTACGGGTAGCTGCTACCAAGTGGACCCCTACAGTGAACTACCTGTATCATTGATACTTATCCTATTGGATCGTAGCTGTGCGCAATTATAAGTGTGAAGGACGTGGCTGGTGACTAATAATGTCTGAAATAGTTCTTTCTTTTTACCGGTGGAAATCAATACTAGCTACTGAATTGTCCAGTTTCCTCTCAATAACAATTTTGTACTTATTTCTGGATGCAAGGTGAATGAGATATTTTTGCTTCTGGCTTGGATGTGTCTACGGAAAAGATAACGACACATCTAACGGTTAAGCTGATGATCAGTGTTGTATGAATTACGCAGATACTTGGGCTTGACATCTGCAAAGATACGATTGTTGGTAACGACATGATGAGAGGGATTTCAGGAGGCCAGAAGAAGCGAGTCACCACAGGTTGGTCTTGCTGGCGTGGTGCCTGACAAAATAAATTTTATATTTGTTTTCATTTGAAATGTCAGTAATTTTAACTGCAACTTTAGTTGAGGACTTATGCTCCGAGAGGAAGACACAAATTACCTGTATCATCATTCTAACAGACTAAAAGATGGGTGAAAATTGCAGGGGAGATGATAGTGGGTCCTACCAAGACCCTTTTCATGGACGAGATATCAACAGGTCTGGATAGCTCTACAACGTTTCAGATAGTGAAATGTCTCCAACAGATTGTGCACCTGACTGAGGCCACCATTTTCATGTCTCTGCTTCAACCTGCCCCTGAAACATTTGAGCTTTTTGACGACATTGTCCTCCTCTCTGAAGGTGAGATAGTCTACCAGGGACCAAGGGAGCACGTGATTGAGTTCTTTGAGAGCTGTGGATTCGTATGCCCAGAGAGGAAAGGCACTGCTGATTTCTTGCAAGAGGTACAAGCTCTCTTACTCCATACATATTTACTTGTCTTCATGTCATGTGTGCTAGTGTCAATGGAGATTTTTAGTGATGCTGAGCGTGGACAAATAGGTAAATATGTACCCAAATATCTTGGCTGAACTCTTGGTGGAAGTAACGATTGGTCCATGAGAGTACAGATTTCCAAAATGATATTCTGCTTGCTAGTGCTTGCTAGGGACATTGTGAAGGGTCAGAATTCTAACAATGGGGTTGGTTGCTTTTATTCAGGTTACTTCAAGAAAGGATCAAGAGCAGTACTGGGCAGATAAGAGCAAGCCTTACCAATACATTCCAGTTTCCGAGTTCGCAGCTCGTTTCAAGAGGTTCCATGTGGGTATGCATTTGGAGAATGAACTCTCTGTTCCCTATGACAAGAGCAAGAGTCACAAAGCTGCTCTTGTGTTCAGCAAGCATGCAGTCCCAACGATGGACCTTCTCAGGGCCACCTTTTCTAAAGAGTGGCTTCTCATCAAGAGAAATTCCTTTGTTTACGTCTTTAAGACTGTACAGGTTATTGTCTCAATGTTACTAAAACTATCTTCAATATTTTGCTATTCTCATGCTGTGTCATTCATCTTTCTTCTTTGGTTTAGCTAGTGCCCATTTAATATAACACCATTGTGTATGTGTTTACTGTGGTGACCAGTTTTTCTAATCTGCTCTGTCATTATGCTTGACCAGATGATCTTAGCAGCTGCAGTTGCCTCCACTGTGTTCCTACGAACACGGTTACATACAAGGAGTGAAGGAGATGGAGCCCTTTATGTTGGGATACTTCTGTTCGCAATGATCTTGAACATGTTCAATGGCTTTGCAGAGCTTTCTTTCACTATCACGAGGCTTCCTGTCTTTTACAAGCAAAGAGATCTTCTCTTTTATCCTGCTTGGGCGTTCACTCTCCCAAACTTTATCCTAAAGATTCCAATTTCACTACTAGAGGCATTAGTTTGGGTCGGGGTCACATACTACACTGTAGGATTTACCCCTGAAGCTAGCAGGTAGTTAATTTTGACTACCTGATCCTTGTATTTGTTTGCATTTATCTTCTTCACTTATATTTGACAAAAACATGTACTTCATTTCTATTTCAGGTTCTTCAAGCATTTGTTGATTATCATCTTGATACAACAAATGGCTGCTGGACTCTTTAGGCTTATTGCAGGAGTGTGCAGAACCATGATTATTGCCAACACTGGGGGTGCTCTCACTCTTTTGATTGTCTTCATGCTTGGGGGCTTCATACTACCTCGAGGTTTCCTACTTAATCCTTTTCAATATCACAATATAATTGGCTCAATCAGCTCATTACAGAGGATATTTTACATATCAAGCTGTGCATTTTGATCTCAGGGGAAATTCCCAATTGGTGGATTTGGGGTTACTGGGCTTCACCCCTCTCATATGCATATAATGCACTTGCGGTAAATGAGATGTTAGCTCCAAGATGGATGAATAAAGTGGTAGGAAACTGTCTGCTCCCTGCACTTTTATCCATTAAGTGCTGAAACATGCTTTTTGTGTAGTCTATGAATTAACATGTAATTGGGGCCACCATTCCAAGGTGGTTGAATAAACTGGTAGGCTACTGTGTTTGGTCCCTGCTCTTTTATCTCTTAAAGTAATGACATGTGCCTTTTTGTATAGACTATTAATTACCATGTAATTTGGCCCTCTGTGGTGCTACTTCTGGATCCTCAATAATGGGAGATAACTAACTAGAGCTCCACTAAATTTGTAGGCATCTGATGGTGTTACTAAGTTAGGTGTTCAAGTGTTGAAGAACTTCAATGTCTTCACGCATGACTACTGGTTTTGGATTGGAACTGCTGCCCTTTGTGGGTTCATTGTCCTCTTTAATGTCCTCTTCACTCTGGCACTCATGTTTCTTAACCGTAAGTAAAGCACCTTCTCTCTCTCTCTCTCTCTCTCTCTCTCTTAGTTTATAACAATAAATCAAGATTTTAATGTGTCTTTTTCTTTGTCTAACAGCTTTGGGAAAACCACAAGCTGTTATATCTGAAGAAGTGGCAAACCAGTTGGAAGGAAACTCGGATCAATCAAAGAATCAGGCAAGATCTGGAAAATCACGATCGAGCCAAAGCTCCTCTTCACGGTCTTTATCGGCGAAGGACAGAAACGTTGACCGTAAGAAACTTCTCCTACTGCTCCATTATCATTTGTTTTTTCTTTTTTAAATTTCTCACTTGTCATTTTGATGTGTGTGTGTCTCATTGCTGCTTCATCCTTACTAGTTGGCCAGTGAATTGGTGCTTCTCATCAATTTAAAATTTGATATTTAAGGTGACGTGAAACAATTTCCTGGAGATGCTAACCTTAACTTTGCTTATTTTAGGTGAAATGGCTATCCGTCGATTGAGCGGCCGATCCAATGGCAATCTTAGTCGCAATGAATCAGGACTTGAGACAGCAGCAGGAGTTGCCCCCAAGAGAGGAATGGTTCTTCCATTCATTCCGCTAGCTATGTCCTTCGATGAAGTGAATTATTATGTTGACATGCCCCCGGTATTTTTATTATTCTAACTGTTATCTTTTTCAGTTATTATCGAATTGAACAATCTATCCATAGGTTTCTGATGGTCTCTTCTTGGTGTTGTAGGAAATGAAAGAGCAAGGAGTCACTGAGGAAAGGCTTCAATTGCTAAAGGGAATCACAGGAGCTTTCCGACCTGGTGTACTTACTGCATTAATGGGGGTTAGTGGTGCTGGAAAAACAACCCTTATGGATGTCCTAGCAGGTAGAAAGACAGGGGGTTATATTGAAGGAGATATTAGAATCTCAGGCTTCCCCAAAGTCCAAGAAACCTTTGCAAGAATCTCGGGGTACTGTGAACAGACTGATATCCATTCTCCCCAGCTCACAGTGAGGGAATCTGTGACCTATTCTGCCTTTCTGCGTCTTCCCAAGGAAGTCAACAATGAAGAAAAAATGGTATATAAAAGTTCTTCTTTCATCTTCTTTTTTTGTTTTTGTTTTTATGGGGTGGGGGAGAGGGAGGGGGAGGGGCATGTGTGGGTTTTATGATAAGCATTTCTATATATTCTTGTTTTATTTTCAGATCTTTGTTGATGAGGTGATGGAGTTAGTGGAGCTTGAGAACCTGAAAGATGCAATAGTAGGGCTCCCTGGGGTTACTGGGCTATCAACTGAACAAAGGAAGAGGTTAACAATTGCTGTGGAATTGGTTGCTAATCCTTCAATTATCTTTATGGATGAACCAACATCGGGTCTAGATGCAAGGGCAGCTGCCATTGTCATGAGAACTGTGCGGAACACTGTGGACACTGGAAGGACAGTTGTATGCACGATACACCAACCCAGTATCGACATCTTTGAAGCTTTTGATGAGGTATTAACATTGCAATCAGCTAATTATATATGTGGTTTTGTTATTTATGTTCCAAGCGGTAATATGTTTGCCAGTATTCAAGTTAACCAATTATTTGTTTATGATTTGAAACTATTTATTGCATTTTTACTGAATAATTTGTTTTCTGCTCTAGCTGCTTTTGATGAAGAGAGGAGGGCAGGTTATATACTCCGGACCTTTGGGCAGGAACTCTCACAAAGTTATTGAATATTTTGAGGTATGATACTCTTTTTCTATTTTCATCATTAATTTGTTTTGCTGATGGTACAGATGGTACTTATTGCATGAGCACTTGATTCAGACTGTAACTTACATGAATATGTTACTCCAGTCCATTCCAGGTGTCCCTAAAATCAAAGAAATGTATAATCCAGCAACGTGGATGCTTGAAGTTAGTTCAATTGCTGCTGAAGTTAGACTAGGAATGGATTTTGCTGAGTACTACCTTTCTTCACCTTTATACCAGTAAGTATAGTACTAGTGCTGGTACACTATCACCTTATTGCCATCTTCCAACTAAAATTGCTGAAAACTTTTTTGACAACTGCCTTCTGACAAATATGGTCTACCGAAACAAACTAAGCTTGTTACCTGAAGTGAAATATGTTCCTTATAAAATTTGGCTTCTGAAATATTCCTCTTTTTAACCTATTTTATTGGCTAGAGTAAAAAACCAGAAATCAAAGAATCAACCATTTCTTAACTTTTGTTTCTTTGGATTTTTTCTGGAATAAAACTGACATTTTACCTTCTCTAACTCTTCAGGCGGAATAAAGCTTTGGTTAAAGAGCTGAGCACTCCTCCTCCTGGGGCGAAAGATCTTTATTTTCCTACACAATACTCTCAGCCTATGTTTGGCCAGTTCAAATCCTGCATTTGGAAGCAATGGTTGACTTATTGGAGAAGCCCTGACTACAATCTTGTTAGATACTTCTTCACCTTAGTTGCTGCCCTGATGCTTGGTACCATCTTCTGGAAGGTTGGTGAGAAAATGTAAGGCTTTTTCCTATCCCAATTGTTTGTTTAAAAAAGCAGCTGCTTGAGCATCTTCTTAAGGCTTAACATATCTTAATGTTTGTTGTAATCCATGTTCTTATGATCTTGTGTAGGGAAAATGCAAATGACTTGACCATCATTATTGGTGCTATGTATTCTTCTGTTCTGTTTGTGGGTATTAACAACTGCTCCACCGTGCAACCAGTTGTTGCAGTTGAAAGAACAGTATTTTATCGAGAAAGAGCAGCTGGGATGTACTCTGCCTTGCCTTATGCCCTTGCTCAGGTAAGATGCATTCCCTAGCATGTCGAGGCAACTGAAAGTGGAGAAGGATTTTCATCTAAAACTTGGTTCTATTTTCAGAATGCAATTAGTTTTATTGGATTACTGTGAAATCATGTGGCTAAAAGAAAGCATAGTAGGATTGAACTGTTTTAGCGTTGCATTGTGACAAAACGTTGTTTATGCAGGTGTTAATGGAGATACCATATGTGCTCATTCAGACCATGTACTATACGGTAGTGGTGTATGCAATGGTTAGCTTTACCTGGACTGCGCCAAAGTTCTTTTGGTTCTTCTTTATTACGTTCTTCACATTCCTCTATTTTACCTACTACGGAATGATGACTGTTTCCATCACACCAAATCACCAAATTGCTGCCATCTTTGCTGCGGCTTTCTATTCATTGTTCAACCTCTTCTCTGGCTTTTTCATCCCCAGACCGGTAAGTTTACCCAGCTATTTTTGCTAAACAAAGTTATAGGAGTAAATAAATGATGAATACTTGGAGAACATTTGTAGAATACTGATACATTTTGAACTTCGAATTGCAGAAAATTCCCAAATGGTGGGTTTGGTACTACTGGATTTGTCCTGTTGCTTGGACAGTCTACGGGCTGATCGTTTCTCAATATAGTGATGTGGAGGCATTTATCAAGGTGCCGGGTGAGAGAGACCAGCAAATCAAGCTTTATGTGGAAGACCACTATGGGTACCGTAGTGATTTCATGGGTCCAGTTGCAGCAGTTTTGATGGCTTTCACTGTGTTCTTCGCCTTCGTGTATGCTTACTGTATCAGGGTACTAAATTTCCAAAGCAGATAAGCGAGCAGGGCATCTTATCGCAAAGCCACTTTTTGTTAAATTTTTTTTGTAAATAGTTGTATTTGATCAAGCTGTTCGAATGATGGTAGTAGACTAGAAAAGTGGAGCATATTTTCCTGAAAGTAAGATTTATGGGTAGCTGGGTGGGTTGGCAATGTGTAATTTTTTTGACTAAATGTTAAAGAGATGGCTTTTTAATATTTTCCAAGTTCAAAATTTGAGTAACAGTCTGAAAATACGTGAAATTTAGTATCAGTAGGCGGCCTCTTTTGGCTTTCCAGCAGCTGATAAAACACAGAGATAGCGGACTCCTGTACGAGACCTGCTAGCTTTGCCCGTTAAAAGCCATAGGCAAGCCTTCTGCCGGATGGTGAGTGAGGTCCGTTTGTCGAAGGCATTGGTGCAATCAATTAATATCCAAACGAAGTCTATGAGATATCATCATATTCTCTACCAACTTATTATGATGGTAATTACTCTTCATAACCAACTTATTATGATGGTAATTACTCCTCATCACAGCTCTTCTACTATCATTATTTTATTTTTATTAGACCCAAATAGAAGTATGACATTTTTTCCCAATTATGACGAAATGATAGATTCCTCTTTTCAAAATTTATGATCTCAAAATAACAGTACTCATTGCCTGGATTGTGTTTATACCATCAAGGATGCACACAAGAATAGAAGGAGATGGGAGCCTTTATATGGGGATAATTATGTTTGCCACGGTCGTAAATATGTTCAATGGATTTACAGAACTCTCTTTCACTATCGCAAGGTTTCCCATATTTTACAAGAAAAGGGATCTTCTCTTTTATCCAGCATAGGCTTTCACTCTCCCTAACTTTCTACTGAAGATTCCAATTTCGGTTATAGAATCATCAGTTTGGGTGTTAGCGACTTATTTCACCGAAGGATTCGCCCCTGAAAGTAGCAAATGACAGATTTTATTACCTTTTACTTCTGATTCTTTACGTTCTTGACATGCCTTGAACATTACAGATTCAATTTTTTGTTACAGATTCTTCAAGCAATTCGTAGTAATCTTTTTTGGTGCAACAAATGGCAGCGGCTCTCTTTAGGCTCATCTCCGGAGTATGTAGGCCCATGATCATTGCCAACATTGGGGGAGCTCTTACTCTCCTTTTGGTGTTCATGTTGGGAGGATTCATCCTACCTCACGGTTTTTAACTTAGCAATTTCCATGACATCACTTAAGTGAATCATTCAACTTATTAAAGAGGAAGACTAATGCTTGTATGTTTATAGCAAACTTTGCCATTGCGATGGCAGGTGACATTCCCAAGTGGTGGACTTGGGGATACTGTGTTTCGCCAATTTCTTATGCTTATAATGCCATTTCTGTCAACGAAATGTTGGTTCCTAGGTGGATGAATGAAACGGTACACGACCTTTGTTTCTATTAGGAAATGAATGCTTTTGAATTAGTGTCTCAGTAAAACACGAACAACAACTTGTCTAACCTGATGGTGATAAGATTTTTAAGCATCAGATGGGGTCAGGAAACTAAGTGTTGCAGTGTTGGAGAATTTGGTTTTGGATTGGAACTGTCACGCTGGTCGGATTCATTACCCTCCTTAATGTCCTCTTCACTATTTCACTTATGTACCTAAAACGTAAGTACAACTCTTTTTTAATTTACAAATCCTCGCTTTTCTTCTCGATCTGAATTCTGTTTTTTAATTCCAAATTTACTTGGGGTGTGATTGCCCTTTTTGGTTCGACAGCTCTAGAGGTACGACAAGCCCTTATATTTGAAGAAGTTCCCCCTGAATTAAAAGAAAACCCAAAGGAATCAAAAGAAAAACCAACTTCACAAATATCAGGGCCTGAAAGAGGTTTTGCTCACAACTGTTTCTCAACTAGCTTAAGAAACTGAACTCATTGTAGTAGCGTTACGAAAAATACTATAGTTATTAGTAGGGGAAAAGACTGACCAACTTGGGTAGTCAATCTCAATTACTTTCAGGGAAAACAACAATACAACATACAAGTGCTAAAGGAGATGGAGCACATAACTCGAGCTCAGACTCATCCATAGAAGCGGCAAGAGCTGTAGCCGCTAAGAGAGGAATGGTTCTTCCATTTGCCCCCTTAACTATGTCCTTTATCAATGTGAATTACTATGTGGACAGGCCTAGGGTAACATTTTGATTCTTTTAATTCCACATCTTAACTGTTAATCTTAATCTTGATAGAGATCAAGAAGATTAGGTTAAGAGAAGTTGAGATTGTCTTAACTTCTACATCTACAGTCATGTACACATGTAACTCTACAATCATGTAAATCATTTTATCATTTTGTAACTATAAATACATGTATCAATGAAAGTAATATCATCGGAAAATTAATTTTATCAATTTCTATATGGTATCATAGCTAAAGATCAGAGTTTTTTTTCTTTCTCTCCCGCCACCACCGTCGCCACTGCCGATGATTGGCACCTGAGCCTCGGCCTCCCGACACCAAGCTCAGCGTCTGATTCCTCTCTGCAGAGCCCAACTCTGTTCGTTGGAAGGTCTCTGTAGCAGAGGACCTGCGCAACTACGTGCCCACCACCGCTGTTGTATCCAGTATTGCGCCGTTGTGTGCCTTCACACTATCGCCACTGCTACCGCCGACGACTTCGTCGTTGCCGCCACAGCAGTGTCCCGAAACTCTGCAAATCCCGTTAATGGTCCTACGATGCCACTACCAGCATCATCATCGTCGCCATCGAGCTTTCGTTGACCGTCGACCCTCTACAACTAGTCGTCGTTGCTCAGCTACCCGGTCAGAGTTCGTCAAAACTTTCATCGTCACCGTCGCAGCAAAGTTCCGACACTACTGCTCGCTGCGGCGAGGTATCTTCTTCTGTTCTTTTATTCCCCTCCCATGACCTTCGGTTTAATCACTAAGGTGTGATTTAATTTCGTGAAGAAGAAGAGAAGCACACGTGTGACCTTCACACGTGTATTTTCCACAGGTGCGAAGCAAAAAAAAAAGTTTTACTAATGCCTTTTGAAGATTCTAGTATTACTATTCCCAATGCTCATGACCCAACCACACCATTGACGGTACTCTATATCCATAACTCAGTCAAACACAACTCTACAAATTATTTTAGCTGGAAAACTCAAATAGAAGCTATTCTTTTTGGTTATGAAATCCTCAAGTTCGTTGAAGGTTCTTATTCTCTATCGTCTGCCACAAAGATGATCAATAATCATGCTGTTCCGAATCCCGAACACACTTCGTGGTTTCGTCAGGATAAGCTTATTTTTGGTGCTCTTAATGGTACTCTCATGCCATCTATTATTCCACTTATCACTCACTCAAGTACCTCTCATGAAGCCTGGACTATTTTGGCCAATACATATGATCGACCCTCGCGAGGTCACCTCAAACAGATTAAAGAGCAACTCAAACATACCACTAAGGGATCTCAATTGATTTTCGAGTATATGCAGTATATTAAAACACAAACTGATGAACTTGTGGCCCTAGGAACCCATGGATCAAGAGGATCTCACTGAGACAATTCTTGATGGGCTCGATGATGAGTGCAAACCACTAATTGATAATATCAATGGTCGTGACACGCCCATCTCTTTTAATGAACTGCATGAAAAACTTATCAACAAAAAAATCTTGCTAGGTGTTCAACAAGCTCACTCCTCTCCATTTCCAGTTTTTGCAAATCCGGCTAGTGCTCAGTCCAATTTGGGTAGGAAGGTTAATCCTAATCACCGATAGCAAGGGGTGCCTTCATCATGCTCACAACCAGGTACTATTTTCGGTCTCCACAATATCGTCACTCTGAATGGTCGATCTCAACCTTGACCTTATCTCGACCGTTGCCAGTTGTGCCGGGAAAGAGGACATAGCGTTCCACAGTGTCCCGTCTTTCGCCAAATATAACTGTCTCTACCACCTTCCCAGGCTCCTCGCCCCACCTCTCATTAGCAATCTCGTCCTACGATCTCATGGCAACCATGTGCTCATCTTACAACCACCACCGCTTCTACTGGTTCTTCTTGGCTTCTGGATAGTGGAGCGTCGCACCATGTCACCACCGACACGAGTAATCTCTCTCTCTTCATTCTCCTTATGACGGTACAGACGACATTATGATTGGTGATAACACGAGTATTCCTATTACTCACATTTGTTTCAAATCTCTCTCTACACCCTCTCGTACATTTTTATTAAATAATGTTCTTTGTGTTCCCACCATGCAAAAGAATCGTATTTCTATTTCTCAATTTTGCCAAACTAATCATACTTCCATTGAATTCTTACCCACTTCCTTTCGTGTGAAGGATCTTCGTACGGGGGTAACACTTTTGCAGGGTTGAACTAAAGATGGTGTGTACGAATGGCCATCGTCCCCAGTCCAGTCTCCACCAATAATTATTTTTTCTAGTGTCAAGACAACTTCGTTTGTATGGCATAATCGTCTAGGTCATCCATCGTCTCCGATTCTACAACATATAATGTTCACTTTTCAGTTAGACTTGACTCATCTTCTAAAATTTAATTTTACTTGCAATTTTTGTTAGTGCAATAATAGTCACAAATTACCTTTTTCCCACTCCACATTATATTTTCAAATGTTTGGACCTCTCTAATTTATTCTATTGATAATTTCAAGTATTATGTCATATTTGTGGATCATTTTACAAAGTATATTTGTTTTTATCATCTCAAACAAAAATCACACGTACTTGATAATCCGATTTAAATCTATAGTTAAAAATTTATTTGGTAAACGGATTAAGACACTTTACTCTGATAACGGGGGGGTGGGGGGGCGGTGAATACAAAGCAATGTCTTTTTTTTTGGCATCCAATGATATTTGTCATCTTACGTCTCCTCCTCATACACCTGAACACAATGGGTATTCTGAACGATGACATCGTCACATTGTAGAAACAGGTTTGTCGCTTCTTTTGCATGCCTTTATACCTCTCTCTTACTGGTCATATGCGTTCTCCACTGTTGTCTATCTCATCAACTGGTTTCCCACACCCACACTAAGTCTTCTTTCACCTTATGCAAAGTGAGGCTAAGGCTATTTGCACACTCAGTCTGGCTGAACGGGAGCAAGTTTATCACTTGTAAACGAATTATCAAAGGTTATCTTGTGCATTTCAAGTTCTATTTATATTCTTCAAGATGAAAGGTATGCTCTCTTTATTCTTAGTATTTTAATTCTATGATATATGTATGACTCTCATGATAAGAAAAATTATAGAGGATTTAATATCTATTTCTATGATATTTATTTTATTATTATTAGACATCAAGTCTAACAAGCTGACGATCATAATTGGAGCCATGTATGTTGTAGTCCTATTTGTGGGCATCGCCAACTGTGCAACTGTGCAGCCAGTCATTGCTGTTGAGAGACCGTGGTTTTACCGAGAAAGAGGCAGTTGGGATGTACTCTGCCTTGCCCTATGCTCTTGCCCAGGTAACTGGCAACTCTGTCATGGATTTTTTAGCTATTGTCAAATAGCTCTTACAGTGGCTGACTATTGAAAGTTGGTTTCTCTCTTCCTTTCTGATATCACAAGTCCTGTTTACTTCTTCTCCCCTATCCAATATAACTGAGCTAAATTTATGAATATTCAGCTAGAATTCTGAATTTTCTATTGATGTTTCTAGGAAATACATGTTTGCTTATGCAGGTGTTCGTAGAAATACCTGTGTTCGTCATGCAACATATTACTCGCTCATCGTGTATGCCTTGGTTAGCTCTGACTGAACAGCCACAAAGTTCTTTTGGTTCTTCTTCATCACCTTCTTCACCTTCCTCTACTTCACTTACTACGGCATGATAATCAACAAGTGCCTGCCATTTTCGCTGCTAGTTTTTATGCTCTCTTCAACCTCTTTTCTGGTTTCTACATTCCCAAACCAGTAAGTCTATCGTTTTTATCGGCATTCCTTTGTTTGAAAGAGAAGGAAAATGAAAAAGGGAACTCTGGTATGATCAAATATTCAATAACTGTGCTGAGGTTTCGTTCGCAGAGATTACCCAAGTGGTGGATCTGGTACTATTGGATTTTCCCCGTGGCTTGGACGGTCTACGGGCTGATCAAGGTGCCAGGTGAAAAAGACCAATCAATCAAATTTTACGTTGAAAACCACTTTGGTTACCACAGTGACTTCATGGGTCCAGTAGCAGCAGTTCTCGTATGGCTCTTACAGTATACCCTTACTCGTCTACGTAGAGCAGTGACTTGCTTCATGTGTATATATAATATATATATGAGGTCAAGATTGAGACTTTATTGGCTGCAGAGTTCTATATCTTCAGCTTAATCCAAAACGCATGTACACACCAATTAATCACATTAATTAATTACTTAATTAACAATCTTGTGAATAATTCTAAGTCCTAAACAATGAAACTATGCATAAATAAATGATAGGAAAATTCAGGTTTGCTAAGTCTATGCAAACTAAGTAGATCCAATTTCTAGTGGAAACACAGGTACATATTCAAAGATAACGTAATGGACACTAATTGGTATTATATATGTAATAAAGAGTTAAATTAACGACGTAAGAAGCTCGAGCAATGAGTTATCTTCGTCCCTGCGGCTGCCTTCTAAAAATAAAGTGAAAATGATACTTGAGCCCTACTCATGAGGTGAGGTGAGGTGAGGTGCTCCAACATTGTCAAATAGAACTCATGAAAGCAAAAGCTAGATATCAGGGATAGAAATCAAATTCTACATGATGTTGTTAGCCGTAGATAGTTGAAGAAGTAAATGATCAGTCCTTTCAGTTCTCGTTATTTAATCTATTTGACTAGAAATAATCAAACCCATGTAGTTTATAATAAGGAATTTTACCAAAATACCGGTTTTAAACAACTTATTTATGAAAATAACGAAGACCACAAATTATTTGCACAACTACCGAACTTTGACCGGTCCACTGTATATGTGGACAGTCAAAGGTGACACGTAAGCTTTGACTGCTTACGTGTCGCTCCATCATCAGAGCGATGTTGTAGATGAACACATAGACTGCCACGTCATTATTATTGACACGTCATTACATGATAAAAATTTGAATAAATTTTTAAAAAATTAAAAAATCACATGCACTTTTTATTACCTTATATCTAAAATAAAAAATTATTTAAAATTTTTTAATAAACAATTAAAAAATTAACTCTTACTTATTTAACACCATTTAATATCAATTAAAATATTTATTAATTAAAAAAATTATCGTTACACTTTTTATTTCTTCATATTTTACAAAATAAAATAAAATAAGTAAATTAATTAGATTTAAAATATTTATAAATTAAAAAATACAAAAAAATATTTTAGAGTTTTAAAATACAATTTATTTGTATATTTTTATCACCTTATTTACGAAATAATAATATTTACAAATTTTAAATATTTATAAATTTAAAAAATCTTACTCTTAAGTCTTACCCATATATTATCGATTTAAAATATTTAAAATTTTTAAAAAAATACAAAAAAACTATTTTAGAGTTTAAAAATATAATTTATTTGTATATTTTTATCACCTTATTTAAAAAATAATATTTAGAAATTTTAAATATTTATAAATAAAAATAATCTAACTCTTACCCATTTACTATGGATTTAAAATATTTATAAATAATTTTTATTTTATTTTTAAGTCTTACCCATATATTATCTATTTAAAATATTTATAAATAGAAAAAAAAATTACTCTTAAATCTTACCCATATATTATCCATTTAAAATATTTATAAATTAAAAAATATATACAAAAAAATTGTTTTAGTGTTAAAAAATATATTTTATTTGTATACTTTTTATCACCTTATTTAAAAAATAATAAATTATTAAAAATATATTATTTAATTAAAAATCTTACAAAACTTTACAATAATTTTAATTTGGCAAAATTTTTATTAACATAAAATCAGAAATTAAACAGTAAATCACATAAAAATCAATACAGTAATTAAACACCTAAATTCAAATTAACATTATAATTAAATACAATAATTCTATTCAATTAACAAAAACCCTAAAAAATCACCCCTAGGTTTCGAGAGAAGGGGCGGCAAGAGGACGAATAAAGGGAAACAGAGAGAAAGAACGTTGGCGGAGAGAAGATGAACAGAGGGGAACGAAGAAAAAGAACGAGAGATAAGGCTGAGATGAAGAGAGAGTGGTTGAGCGGAGGGCATCGAGGGCGAGGCTGAGCGGCGGCAACAGGGCAAGGCCGAGGCCGAGGCAGAGCAGCGGCAACAGGGGAGCGGCCGAGGCCGAGCGGCGGCAACAGGGGAGGTGAGCGGCAGCAGGGGAGGCGGCAGGAGGCGAGCGACGAGAGGAGAGCAGCCGAGACGAGAGTCGAGGAGAAAATCGTGGAAGAGAGAATTAAAAACATATGTGAGGGCTGACGTGGCACATGCTTACGTGGCCATTGATGACATGGCAAAAAGAAAATAATAAAAATGACATGGTAAGTTACGTGATAGATGATGTGTCAATAATGATGACTTGGTGGACTCTGAGTTTTCACTTTGATGATGGGGCGACACGTAAGCAGTCAAAGCTTACGTGTCGCCTTTGACTATCCACATATATAGTGGACCGGTCAAAGTTCGGTAGTTTTGTAAATAATTTGTGGTCTTCGTTATTATTATAAATAAGTTATTTTAAATCGGTATTTTGGTAAAATTCCTTTTATAATAAGACGACGCATTCTTTCTCTTCAAACCCGGAGGAGAAGGTGGGCAAAGACGAACCCATTCACTCGGTATTAATTCCAGTCAATTGATGAAGGATAATCCATTACTGAGGCCAGATTTATTAACTTCATTAGGAATGCTATGCATCCTTAATTCTACGAGTGTTTCCGATTTCTACGTCTCATTAGCGGAGAATTGATACCTGCCGTGTCCACTCAAACATGAATCTGAGGCTTCCTGTTCGTCGAAGCAATATGTTACCATTATCGTCATCAGACTTATCAAAATTTAATTAAGGTCAGCCACAAGAATCTTTCAAATGTGTATGAATTAAGACTCCGTAAAACGTGTATTTTTCTTTGACAATTATATCGCAGGATTTTCATACGTCAGTAGGAAGAATTACGAACTTAAGACTCGGTTTTGATCGAGTCCGGTCAGTCGTCGGACACAAAGGCGTGAGGCCAAGAAATTGATGGAAATGGAGATTTATGAATCGGTACAAGTAAACGCGTACGACTTTCAGGATGATCTCCTATAAAAGGAAAAAAGGTAGCGACTAGGATGAAACATAGAAAATCATCTCTTCTTCATTTGGTCTTTCTGATAGCAATCTTCTCTCATCTTGCTTGCGGGTATCGAAGTTTCTCTGTGTTTTTTTTTTTATCATCATTCTCGCTTCCTCGATCTCTGGCTCCTAGATAACATGGACGCTCGCAGAAACATAGTTGCCTCACTACTCTTGCTGCTCTCTTTTCTCGACTATGCTCGTGGCGACGATCTTCTTTCTTGCCTCTCCTCTGGCGGAGTCAGAAACTTCACCACCTATTACACTGGCGACTACCTTCAGTTGCTCCAACTTTCAATCCAGAATCTGCGATATGCAAAACCTTTTGTCAATAAGCCTGTGGCGCTCATTTTACCAGAAAACAAGGAGCAAGTAGCCGCCGCAATTAGGTGCTCTACGAGAGGATCGTGGCTTATACGGTTGAGAAGTGGCGGCCACAGTTTCGAAGGCTTGTCTTCCCGTGCCGATGTCCCCTTCGTGCTGATAGACCTGATGAACCTGAACAAAATCTCCACCGACTTGGATGCCGAGACGGCCTGGGTTGAGAGTGGGGCTACTCTTGGTGAGATTTACCATGCCATTGCGACTTCAAGCAAAAAGCATGGCTTCTCTGGTGGCATGTGTCCCACTACAGGAAGTGGCGGCCACATCAGTGGTGGCGGCTACGGTGCACTCGTAAGGAAGTATGGACTCGCTTCTGACAACGTGGTGGACGCCATTCTGGTGGACGCGGAGGGGCGTCTTATTGATAGGAAAGCCATGGGAGAAGATGTGTTTTGGGCCATCAGAGGCGGTGGGGGCGGGAACTGGGGTGCAGTCGTGGCCTGGAAAATCCGGATGCTCAGAGTACCGGAAACTGTCACCGCTTTCCGGGTGTCTAGAAACGGGAGCCCCAGTGAAATGGCTAAATTATTGCACAAATGGCAGTTGATAGCGTCTAAACTGGAAGACGATTTTTTCCTGCAGCTGCTGGTACTTCCTGGAGGAAACCAGTCCCAGTCCGCCAGCATCTCCATTTTCTTCGCAGGGATGTACCTTGGTCCAAAGGCATCTACTCTCGCAATCGCAAACCGCGCTTTTCCTGAACTAAACCTCAAAGCACAAGAATGCATAGAAACGAGTTGGGCCAATGCCTTGATACTTATCCGAGGAGATGAAGCAGTGCAAACCGTGGAGGACCTGAAGAATCGGTACACATATAGAAAGACGTTCACAAAGGCGAAATCCGATTACGTCAAGTATCCCATTCCATTGTTTGCATTGGAAAAAGCTCTGAATTTGGTGGCGAGGCAGACCAAAGCTTCGGTCTTGCTAGACCCTCACGGCGGGTTCACGGGTAGGGTCAGAAGTGACGCGACTCCCTTCCCACACAGAGCAGGAACTATCTTCGGAATAGAGTACTACGTGGACTGGAACGAAGAAGACGATGCCAACGGCCCCCAATATATCGAAGGTCTTCAGACGCTCTACGAGTACATGACGCCCTTCGTCTCCAAGAACCCTAGAGGCTCGTATGTGAACAGCGTCGACCTTGACCTCGGAATGTTGGACTGGACCGATCAAAAACTCTCCGGTTCCAAAGCCGTGGAAGTTGCGAGGAAGTGGGGAGAGAAGTATTTCATGGGGAATTACGACAGGTTGGTTCGAGCCAAGACATTGATCGATCCCAACAATGTGTTCAGGCACCCGCAGAGCATTCCTCCACTCGGAATTCATGAAGAAATGTTAAAATGTAAATTCAACCTTAGGTAGACATGTTGTTTCATTTCAAAGTGCAGAAGTTACATAGTAATTCCGGTTGATTAAGACTAATATTATTTTTAGTGCGTCTCCGTAAACCCATCAAGAAATCTTTGCAAATTGACTTTGAGTTTCTGAGCCATGTTTCCTCCCCCTCTTTCTTTGTCTTTTCTCTCTGAATTTCTATAGTACGAGGAGAGGAAACATCATAACTGGATTACATATTGTTAATTTTGACCGAGGGATTTGCCTCCAATTTGTATGAGATAACAATTTGGGCTGGACTGAACTTTGGTTAGATTTATTTCTTTGGTGAAGGACCTTTCATGGAAAAGCCCATCAGAGAGGGCCATTAGGGCCCGTTTGACATAGCTCATTGGGCTCAAAAGTTGATATTCAAGTAAATAATCATTCTTAGGAAAAAAAATATTAAAAAACTCAAATTTCCCTAGTTGTAGAATCCTTTTGTCTTATGCAGAATGAAGAACCTTTCGAATAATATAAACAATTTAATTGATGACTCTACTAGCGAACGCGCCCACCAGTCACTGCCGCAGCCAAACTTGGTGCAATCCTACTCGAGTCGGTAAAGTTGACGTCCCGTAGTTGGTGGGTCGCCTTCCTGTACCCACTTCGCAATAGCAATGTATGTGAACGTCGGCGAGCAGCAGATTTCATATATCTTCCGTCTTAGTGTTTACTGCAACTTACCAGACTAAAAGGAAGGATCCAGTGTCGTCAGTCACTGGTTACTGTGGGACAAGAAACCCAGTCGGTTGCCATCGTCACGGGTTACTGGGGGACAAGAAAGCCACGACTGAAACGCTCACATCGTCGCGTGGGAATGCCTCAACCCAAGACCGCTCGACAAACGAAATCGTTTAAAAGATGTCGCATCAATACCTTATATATATTCCCATATATATAGATGAAGTTAGTTGAGCGTTTCAGTGACCCTACCTTCTCGCTTTCTAAAGAACACCACAAAAAATCCTGCCATGGCTGGAGCTCCATCAATGCACACACAGTAATTATCAGAAGAAAAAAAAAAAAAAAGATCAAATGAAATCGTTGCGGCCTGATCCACCAACCATGCGTCCGAGCTGTGATACCGTACCCGTTTACTTCCTCTGACAGATGGGCTACGAGACAGGATTCGATGAATGATGAGTTAATCATACATTATCATCTCTGCGATTCTGGTCCTCCATCCCATTCTCAAAATTCGGAAAGATTCCCCTGGTCGTTTATACCTTCTAAACTCCGTCATCGTTCCTGTCGCCGGTAGTGCCGATGACTCTGATGTATCGGACCATAATCCATCTTTCACCACCTACAAGGAAAATAATAACAGAAGTAGATATTTGATATAGTAAATAATCTCAGCATAGCAGTCCAATCCTTTCCCATGGGATAAGAAACCAGGGATGTCCAAAGTATTTGATTAAAAACTGACGATTTGAATTGCTCATCACTGAAACCCATGCGTGCACCAGGAGGCGGGCAAGATCCTAAAAGAATGGGACAAATCGTCAAGCCATTCAATTTAGTTATTCATTTCCGTAAAATACTTGTTATTGAAACCCAAACTTTCTGTGCAGCCTCGTTGCACTTGAAACGAGATCAGTTCTTCCATTCAACAACTACCAAGAATTAATATATCTAAGAAGTATTTAACTATGGTTTTCATAGTATGCTGTGTTTATGGCATTCAATTGGATTCCATGCCTGCATTTATTTTGACTTCCTCCACTGTCACTACCTTTCCATGTTCAATATTTTAACCAGAGATGAGAATTTCAACTTTTCTTTTGTCTTTATTATGGAAATTCTAAATAGGCATCACACGCCAAATTCAGTGGAAGAGTAGCAGTAAGGAGAGAGCATGAAAGCAGGGGACGCCCACGCGAATCAACATGCAGGCTCGTCAATTGTGGAGGATAAGAAAACGTCCAAAATGTGTAGGTCCTCGCCACCAGTGTCAGTGTGTCACCTTCCATTTTACACTTCTTTTTCTGTTTGTCCCTTTGTTCATAATTAAATCACCAGAGGTTAAGAGATTTCATCTATATAAAGAGTTTGGTCTCGAGGCTCTCATGCTACATCCCACCCGCTGAGCATGCTGACCTTCCCTATGCTTAGCAGCATGGCTCGCCGCGGATGCTTGTGCTTTATCTTCTCCCTCCTCCTTGCCTCTGCAAGTTGTGGGTACGGCCGACGAGAGGAAGATCTGCTTGCTTGTCTAACCTCCCGTGGAGTGTCTAACTTTACTACGACTCGCAACGCCACATACCTTCACCTCCTCGATAAGACGCTTCAGAATCTTCGGTTTGTCGACGCTCCCTTCGGCAAGCCTGTTGCAGTCATCTACCCGGAAAGGAAGCACGAAGTTGCAAGTGCCATTCGGTGTTGCCGGCAAGGATCATGGACGATTAGGCTGAGGGGTGGAGGCCACAGCTTCGAAGGGCTCTCATCCTATGCAGAGACGCCCTTCGTGCTCATTGACATGGTGAACCTTAACCGGATCAAGGTCGACGTCGAGTCAGAGACGGCTTGGGTGGAAGCTGGGGCAACTCTGGGCCAAATTTATCACGCCGTCACGGAAGCAAGTACGACACACGCCTTCACCGGCGGTTTGTGTGCCACCGTCGGAGCAGGAGGCCACCTTAGCGGGGGAGGATACGGCGCTCTGGCGAGGAAATACGGGTTGTCCTCTGATAACGTGGTGGACGCCATGCTTGTCGATGCTAGAGGACGGATTTTGGACCGCAAGTTCATGGGGGAGGACGTCTTCTGGGCCATCCGTGGTGGAGGAGGTGGTACTTTTGGTGCTATTGTGGCTTGGAAGATCCAGATACTCAAAAGTCCCAGAAAAAGTTGCAGCATTTCGAGTGGCGAGAATGGGTAGCATCGAACAGATGGCCGAGATATGGTACAAATGGCAATTCGTTGCACCACATTTGGAAGACGAGTTCCACTTGCAGGTCGCTGTCTTTCCGGGCGGAGAGGATTTCATAATCCTGGGCTTCCTGGGACTCTACCAGGGGCCCAAATCCTCCGCCCTCGCAGCTATAAACGAAGCTTTTCCAGAGCTGGCCATCACTGACGAAGAATGCAAGACGATGAACTGGGCTGAAGCCTACGTTCTCCTTCGCGGAGATCCAGACGTCACCGAGTATGCACACTTGCCGGAGAGATTTTCATATCGCAGAGTGTTAGAGATGTCCAAATCCGACTTCGTGAAGACCCCAATCCCCAAGGATGCGGTGGTGGAAGCTCTGAAGTTGCTCACTCAACAGCGTACCCCTGCCGGTTGGCTGCTACTGGATCCGTATGGTGGGTTCCTGGGCAGGGCAGAAAACGACTTCACCCCTTTCCCTCATCGAGCAGGAAACTTGTACGCCATTGAATACCTTCTGCAATGGAATCAAGCGGACGACGAGTGGAGGGGAGGATACATAGACTGGCTCAGACGTATCTACAATTACATGACGCCTTATGTCGCCAAAGATCCTAGAACTGCCTATGTTAACAACGTCGACCTCGACCTTGGTGTGATCGACTGGATGAACTTCACCATTACAGGTGATAAAGCTGTGGAGGTGGCTAGAGCTTGGGGGGAGAAGTACTTTTTAGGAAATTACGAACGTTTAGTTCAAGCAAAGACATTTATCGATCCAGAGAACGTGTTTAGACACCCACAAAGCATTCCTCCCCTGGCCTCCTCATATCAAGATGGGCTTACAGAGGAAGATCATTCTCCTAATACTCTAGAGCAGATGTTCTGATAAACTTTCTCCACTGCTGTATATCACTTTGTTTGATCTTGATGTTTTGATAGTAATTAAGCAATATCATGTACATATATCGAGCCTTATGAGCTCATTTGTTCAAGGTATCAAATCAGTCTTTTGATTTTAACGAAATGAATTGAGCATTGAACAAAGCAGTGGCCCGGTGAGATCATTCTAACAGAAGCAAATGAGCAAGCCCGCATCCACAGGCGTTATGATTTTAAATTGAAAACGTCCCGTGAATTACAAAAGAATCTTTTTTCATGAATTAAAATATATGCTGCAAACAAAAGTCTAAGTTTATTTTCTCTTTTAGTAGCCAGATCATGCTCGATCGCTCCACGTGAAATGAATCCTATCACCAACTTTATATTATTATTTGACAGGTCTTTTTAGCATTTTTATTTATCCATTCCTTTTAGCATTATAAAAACAGATCTTTTTATTACCGTAAGTCACAGATTTGTTAGGGACGGGTCGTCTTGTTTCTGTCTCTTGTGGATGCTAGGGTTTCTTGACTCCCTGAACAACAGTAATCAACGGAACTTGACTCAAGATCTTCTGTTGTTTACTCCACTGTTTGTCTCTTGCTAGCAGAGCTCATCTGAGGAGCCATGCTTGACCGAGGTTAAACAAGCTTTTCTCAGCATATAGTTCACGAGGCCGCGTTTCTTGGGTTCTTCTCCTTCTCTACATCCACTTTCAGAACGAATACTACCTAGTTAATGTCTATTATCTTACAAACTTTTTTTTTTGTTGTTGTTGTTGCCGGTGTGGGGGGACGGAGCTTCCATGAACGTATGCAGAGTCAACCATAGATATAGACAATGCCACTAAACTATTGTTATGAAACCCAACTAAGTACAGCAATTGTGACAGAGAAAACAGGTTCAAAAGTTAGATTTTTGTCCATACCTTTCATGGCATATTATTTGATTATATGGGAATCCACATCTATGAGTTGGTAATCCACATCTTGGCCTCATCTTGATGTCTCGTTGGACCATATTCAACTCCCGCTACGATGTTTACCAATACTTTAAAACCGCCATGCATGACTTCTTCATGAAAAAAATAACATACCTAAACTTCTCAAGTTGGGTTAAGTGTACTTGTTACTGAATTAATCAGGGTTAAAGGAGTTGAAGAAGATCAATCATCGATGGAATTTGCAATAGAAGGACTTTTTTACTTGTTGGGTTCACTTAAAATCTGGAAATCCGTCAAAACGCAATCAACGGTGAAGAAGAGAGGAGTCACAGCACGTCAGACAGACGTGCATCGCGTGGGAATACGAGGAAGACGAATGACTTCTCTTCTTCGCTTCTGCGACTTGAAATGCAAAATCTTCTTTTCATGCCATCCATCAATCAGCCAAAGTGGACTCTGGAGCTCAGCCATTGCCGTCGTTTTCTTGTACGCGGCGGTTGCATTTCTTATGGGCAAATGAAAATTTACTGATGTGGATCGATCGATGAGTGGAGCAAACTCTATCTTTACCAGTTAATTTGTGTTTTAATTGTCTCAATTGTTTCTGTTTAATCCAGGTCGGCGGGTCTACTTATTACTAATGAATTAATTAACTAATTAATAAAATAATTTAGAACTTATTCAACCAATTGTTTAAATAACTTGAAATGGTTAATTAACTAATTACTAAACAAATTAATTAACTAATTAACAAAAAAAATATTATCCACTTTGAAATTTGTTTAAGAATATATATAGAAGAGTCTTATATGATACTCACAGTAAGAAGCTTCACAGAGCCAGAATAATATGGTGGAGTCAACGAAGAGTCTCATGGAAGGAGGTCTCACTGAAGAGTCTCAATTAAAGGTGTTTTAATTATGTTGATCTTCTATTTATGTTTACTTGTTTAATTGTTCTAGGACTCATCGTTTAGTTTTAAACTTTGGGTGTAATTAGGATAAAGATAGTTTTATTTGTAATTGGATTCTATTAGTGTTATACATGACCTAAAAAGTCCTTGTAGACTATTAGTCTATAATAGAGCTTGGTACATGTATCCTATATAACATTGGTAATCTCAATATGCAAAACATTATTAGCCACAATTCTTTTGTACTATTAATCAACCCATTAATCACTAAAGTGTTTTCTCCTCTTCATTAAAGAAAGGAGGAGACCTTTGAGGGGATCATTCAAGTCACGGGTAATAAGAAATGTGTTGATAGATTACGACCGAGACAAATAGTTAGAGACAACTTTAAATGAGATAGTAGTTATTTTTTGGATACCATGCTTCCCAAATTCATAAGTAGAAGGTTCATTACAACCATTATTGAGGTTGATACGAGGAGTTTTCAAACCAAGAAAATAAACTCAATGGAAGATCAGAGAATTAGCTTATCATCAATGAAGGAGAACTGTCCATGAAAATTTCTTATGATAGGAATTAAAAAAATTGAGAAACGAGCATGTAAGTGTGTTGATTTTCAGGACTCCATGGATTTAGCTCATGGAGAAAAAAAAAAAAAACTCCAATTGGTTATGGACTTGTGTCCTAACCCTTTCCCTGAAGCTCAATTATAGATTAATGAAACTACAATATTAAAATTATGCCCCTGAACTTAACCTAGTTACATCAATTCCATTTCTTATGAGATGACTCTTTATTTACCATCCTGACATCACTATGTGGGCCTATGAGTTTTCTCCTTGATATGTGGGTCAAACCCATCTTCTAACATACTTGAATGTGTGGGCTTGGGCCCATCTTCTGACACTCCCCCTCAAGTTGAGGGTGAGAGAACATCATGAATGTCCAACTTGCTACAAATGTTGTATAAGATATTTCTGTATAAAATGGCAGTCCTACATATATTCCAACACTCCCCCCCCCCCCCCCCCCCCCCCCCCCTCAAGAGGCCCAACTGGCATAATATAAGTGAGAATAAAATCAGTTCTAGTCGTAAGACATCGCTCCCTACTCTAATCAAATAACTCATGTTGAATGTTGGGCAAACTCCTATTTTCTGTAGGTAGTGGGTCTATATGCAGTGCTCAAAAGTGTAATAAAATTCCTTTATCATTGTGTCCCTCCACCAGACATCGACTCTCAAATGGTAGGAGTAATAATTGCCAATTAAGGGGGGTAACAAGTAATCGCCCAAAAGATAATATTTTGGGGCCACCATGTGCTTTTTTCTTCAATAAAATAACCAATACAGACAATAATCAACAAGAGAGAAGTCATTCAATAATAATGTATCAGCCAAAGAGACACAATAACAGTAGCTGAAATGGGCCTAGGCCCAATAACACGTGCCAAGTAATGAAAATCCTTAAAAAATGACCCATAAAATAATCTGTTGCGAGTCTGTGCACCAAATAATATGTTGACCAAGGAATAAGTTACCAATACTTCAAAATAACAATCCATCTGGAGAGAGAGGACAGAGTCAAGCCGACTCAAATATTTGACCAATATTGCCAAGTTATTGGAGGAATCGACATAGAACTCGAGACCGGACCCATATCACTGAGGTAGAAAAAGTGTGCCGAGTCAATTTGACCCGGACTTGAGTTGGCTCTGGACAGGGTTGGGCGGAATCCTGTTTGTTGGCTTGGTTAACCCGAGGGGAACAAATGACTCTCTAGTCGCTGGATTGACTCGACAAGGTCTGGTCCGAGTTGGGCTAGGCACTGATTAATTCAAATTTTCTAACTTAGGAAACTTTTATTTGGGCAACAATCATCTTCTTCCCCACGTCTCCCGCTTTCGAATAGAGCGGGATCACAATATATTCAATCTCTAGAAACAAAAACAGATGCAATGCTGGCATCTTCGTCCTCCCAAAGTGGCAATCCAGCTAGCGTTACCGTCACAAGACAAAAACTTAGACGAAAGGTAAGCCAAGAAATCAGCAGTAGGCAGAGACAACTTTGTGACTTCCAAAAAAAAAGTAGCAACGATGTTCTGTAAGAGGCAACACTAGATAACAACAACAAAGATAATCGTTTGTATGCTGTAACTCGGAATAATGACACTAAGCCAATTCAGAATTTGTATGTCGGTATGGAAAGTCAGCATTGATCTCAGATGATTGTCCAGATCGACAGTAACGAAACGGTAGCTGCAGATTTTCTGGACTACGTCTAACCAATTTGATCCAACAAAAGTTTTTGACCAGAGATAAATCACAGGCAGAGACCATTTCAGATAGGTAGTAGTGGAAAAAATGATGGATGCTTGCTGGAAAGATAGCTTCGAGAAGATCTCTCGGAGAGTACTGATATCGGGGCTCTGTTTGGAACAACATCGAGTTGCCAAAGATATATTTCCAAAAGTTATGAAGATAGGATGGCAGAGGATGACAACAATGATGACGGCCAAAGCCAGTAGGTTATACAGAGCAAAATATAGCAACAAGTTTTTTTTCATTTCTCCACGAGAAACAGAACTAGAGTCATCTTCTTTGGTGACGCAGATGGTGTATCTTTTGCCGATCCAATCGAAGGTTTTCCCTGTAACCGGAAGCTCTCGACGGAGAGAAATTCGGAGTTTGGACAGAAAATTTGGAGAAAATAACTATTATTTGCCAAAAAAATGACGGATTTTTTCTCCCGCGACAAGATATCTTGTTGCCGACACCAAGGAACATGATGTTGCTAATATGTCAGATTAAATCAATTATACTGGTTTGATACAAATCTCCCATCTCCCGCACTATTGAAGCTCATTGTGTTCACACAACCTCTGTGCTTCTTTGGCTTTTTGCATATATCAACCTCAACACCATATCCTCTGTCGGTCCAACACTATTAGTCTCCCAACCATGGAATTGTTTTTAGCTACAACATGCACTCCTACAAGAAGAACGGATTTCGAGGACACTGTGAGGAAAAATTAGCAAATAACAAAATCATATGGAGGAGCTTCACCTTCTCCTCCTCGCCCAATCATTGTTAAGGATCATCAAGACTAGAAAATTTTTCCATGTATCTCTAATTGGAAAAATCCAAAAAGTTACACGATCCCATTAGAAAACAAGCAACAAAATTTAAAATTGAATTCCAACAACTATAAAAAAAAGAACATTAATATGAGAAAAGAAAATTAATGGGTTTCTGGATTCCTTAAAACCATAAGTCCTGAAAATTAATGTTCTAATACCATGTTGATTTTAAGGACTCCATGGATTTAGCTCATGGAGAAAAAAAAAAGACAACCATTGGGAGAAAACAGGAGGAAGAAAAGGTTACGGACTTATGTCCTAACCCTTCTCTTGAAGCTCAATTTATAGATTAATAGAATTATAATATTATAATTATGCCTCCAGAATTTAACTTAATTACATCTATGCCATATCTTATGAGATGACTCTTTATTTACCATCCTGTCATCACTATGTGGGTCTATGAGTCTTCTCTTTGATCTATGGGCCTTGAGCCCATCTTTCACATCTCTTGGATGTGTGGGCCTTCCTTGGTCTTACGGGCTTGAGCCCATCTTCTAACACACTTGGATGTGAGGGCCTTTCTTGGTCGTGTGAGTTTCGGCCCATTTTCCGACAAAGTTCAATGTATAGGCAAAATTCAAAATCATAAGTGTCAATAGGACTCATATTTCCAACTTAGAAGAAGCTTAAATTCATGCCGAAAATTATTTTAGACTTTGACTAAATCAACAAGACCAAAAAAATGGGCTCTTACATGCACTTAATGAATTATTTAATGGTCAAAACTCTTCAAACCCTATATTATTATTTTCAAGTACTATTTATGCTAGAACTCTCAAGGCATTAAGACAAGTAAAGGACCTTCAAGGGTGATTTTTGAAAATTAAAAAAACCATGCAACCATGCCAAAAATAGCTCAAAATGAAGAGATTAGTGAAGATCGAAAATTCAAATTTTAGGAGCATATACCCTTCCTAACGAGCATGAAACAATTCAAGAAATAACAAAAACCTTACAAACTCAAATTATCCATTAAGTGCTTACTCATGGTCAAGCCACATTGATTGGCATTTCGAAAGCGTTTAGAGTCTCCTCGAGCAAATGCCCCATTGACGGACGAAAGCAGGTCTGGGCAGATGGTGAAGCAAGGGCTACATGATGACAGCTTTAGCGACAGCGAGTGGCTGCTCTCCATCGCCCACTGCCTTTGTCTCTCTCTCTCCCTGTCACAAAATAATTAATGTCACAGAAACAGAAGAATCCAATCTTCAAGTTGTGTCTATCCACAGCCACTTTAGGTGGAGCGAAAGGGTCCCTCCGATGTCGACTCATTCTTATCATTTAAAACCCGTTTGTTTTTGCCTGCAAATTCTATACTTGGATGAGATCGTGCCAAGATATCCTTTTTATTGTAACATCTCGCACGTGGTTTGACAGAAAAAAATATGGTGCAATAGTTTGCTTCCACCTAATGGACACGTCTTGTTCGATAAGGTGGGGAAGGGACACTTTAGGCAGTAGCTACTGCCTCTTACTTCTACTGCCTCTTACCTCGTCTTTTCCCCAACGTGCTCCACTCTTCTCTCCCTCTCGTGACTGTTACCTGCCTTGTCTTTTCCTATCGTCTTCTTCTTCCTTCTCCTTCGTTACTTTTAAGTTGAAGACCTTAAGGATATGAAATCCTGAAAATCAACACGGTATTAGAACTGTGATTTCCAGGATTATATGAGCTATTCTCCATCCTTGGTTCCGTAGTTCTTGGTTGAGGACGTCTTCTCTCTCTCTTGAATTCGAAACGAGAAAAAAAAAAAAGGGATCCAATGGGTGAAGAAACAATTGGTTTGATCCAAGTGTTAATCTCTTGTTACTAATGAGAACAACAACTAAGTTGCTTCTGGTAAGCAATCTGACATTAGTTTCTTCTGGTCACTCTTTCGACTATACACCAAGATTTATCTCATCGTCTACTCTTGGTTTTGTTACAAACCTTGAAAGATCTCGTTTCTCTCCCAATTAGGTTGTGGCCGTGAACCGTGAACCGAGGCTACTCCCCACCGACTCCTCCACACTCGACGGCAGCATTCAAATTTTAGAATACGAGGAAAATGGACTCAGAAATCAGAGCGCCGAGTTCAAAGTTCAGTTGAAATAAATGGGTAGAGCCGATTTTCTTTAATTGATCCGAAGGCTTCCACGCGCCTTCCTTCGCATGTTAAAAGCAAGAACAAGTTGGTTGAGGCAGGCATCGGATATCCGACTTTGGACCTGCCGAGTATCCGACGCCAAGTGCCATTTTCCAGTTAGCCTCACTGAGATCTGGCGGACATGCCCCGGGATCTTCTCGCCGAAAAGAAGCGCGTGGAAGAGGACGAAACGACCCTAGTCGGGGGCCCGGTTCATTCCTTGAGTTTCCGTTATTGAGATTTTAGCCGACCCAGTCAGCCAAAGTCGGAAAGGACTCGGGTCGAAATTTCTCCTCATTTTGTTGAACCCTTCCCGGTGGACGTTCACATCTAACCCATCTAATCAAACTCTTAATAGGTTTAAATTCAATGAATTAATATGCATAATGAAGACTCACATTGTCAACTTTTAATTTGATTTTGTCGGGAGAAAGTGAGATTGAAGTGGGTGAGACGCGCAGAGGTGGACATCAGAATGAAAGTGAACTGTTAACCGGCTCGGCTCGGTCAATTGAGCCGCCGAAATAACTCCAGAGAGGCTGAGACGGGAACGAAGAATGTACGATAAAAAAACGCGAAAATATAAAATAAAAAAAGAGGGCAGGCCACCCGTCCGGTCCGCGAGAGACTATAAAGACACGAAGCTTACGCCTACCTAAACTTTCCTCGCCCCCGTTTCTCTCTCTTCACAAACTCTCAGAGATTTAAAATATTTTTGCCCGAATTTCTCTCCTGTGAGGAAGAAAGGGAGTCGAACGAGCAGCAGCCCAGAAGACTCTCTTTCGCCGGACACAGACAAAACCGAAAGACTCTCTTTCGCTTCTCTCCATTCTTCGCCATGATTCCTATAAATCAAAGCGCCTTCCCGGTAAAAATATTAATTGCGTATATTACATTATATAGCTTTCTCGACAGTAACCGGAAAACCAGATAAAGGGGTAATACGAATCGAAAAGATGCCTCGTTTTCGTTTTTCCGTTTGTTGATTGGATTTGTTTATGTGCTCGGTATTTTTTGACTTGGCTAAACCAGAATATGAGTTTTTTAATTCTTGCTTAGCTCGGCTTTCTCATAATACTAGTCATCTAGACTCTGGTTATCATTTCATTCTAGCTTCTCTTTCTTCTCTTTTTTATTATAAAAGGCAGTTTTGCGGTGCTTTGTTTGTATGATTGAAGCAGAACACGAACATCAACTCCATCGGTTTTTCTGCTTTCTCTTCTTCTAGCTCCTTTCCTTCTCAGAGAAAAGCCTCCGGAGTCGTGGTTTTGTGCTGTGGTAACGGCAGAGGAGGATTCGACGGCAAAGGGAGAGTTCGTACTTTCACTTTGAAGGAGACGGTTGACGAGGCTGCAATTCTGGAAATGGACTCGAAATCCACCGTGGGAGGAGGAGTTCAAGACGTCTACGGCGAGGATTGTGCTACGCAGGATCAGCCTATTACGCCATGGGCGCTTACCGTTGCTTGGTCGGTGACAGAAATTTTTTGTTTTTGATCTTTAATCCCTGGGTCTTTCTTGGTTTGTTATGCAATCTTTATTTCTCCATGTGTTCCTTTTTCTCTTTTTTTTTTGGGTGCATATATATCTTTTTTGTTTTTCTCTTTGATTTTTGTTTCCTTTGCGTGTATTTAATATTAGATTGACGTTGTGTCTCTTCTATTTTTCCCGTTTGGAAGGAAGGTTTTGAAGGGGATGATGCTATGTTGTGTGAATGCATTTTTTAAATTCTCGTGTTCGGTTGGCGAGCTGTCTAATTTATTTATTTTTCTTCATTTTCTAAAAAAATTACTGCTTCGGTTTTATTGATGCATAAACCGAACGACTTCTTCTGCGTCTTTATTTCTTTTCTACCTGATGCTTTTCTGTATTTTATACCTGTTACTCTGGCGTCGTTTTCTTTTCAGGTTGGATTGCGCTCTGTCATCAATGATATCAGTATGTGATGCTTTAGATCTTTAGAAACTGAACCAGGGGATCGTTGCTTTTTTCCTCTTTTCTTGTTATTCCTGTAGGGATCTACTGAATCCAGTGTTATGTAAACGGCAGCCTACTATTTCCTTCTGACTTCGAATATTCAAGTTATTTTCACTCGTGAGATTCCGAATCCTGAAGTAATTCGTTAGGACATGAAAATTGTCCCGGCTTATCCTATTCCTTTTCCACCTTCCATTTTTTCTCATTTTCTGGAACAGACGGAGCTCCTGTTCTTTTCTCTAATTTGTTTTTCATACATGTGCTCGGTTTTCCTTCAATGGCTTCGCCCAATTTGTTTTCCTATGTTTACTGGCTTTCGAATTTTGTCCTTAGTTGAAGAGCAAGCCCCTGGCTAGGTCCATCGATCTTCTTGGTTATCCCAGACAAATTACTTTTTAATCGGTGCAAATTATTGGTTGCGCTTGCTCAAGGAGATCTATAATAATCTGTTTCTACATCTTTACTTTCCTTTGGCAAAACTGTTTCCTTTAATTTAGCTTTTGCAGCACACCCTCTATTTCCAAGTCTCATTTCAATATATAATCTGTCTCTGTGCTGATTCATCTTTCATTTTGTGTTATAGTGGGTATTCTTTGCTGAGAGACCCACACCACAATAAAGGGCTTGCCTTCACGGAGAAGGAGAGAGATGCCCATTATTTGCGAGGCCTTCTTCCTCCAGCATGTGCGTCTCAAGAGCTTCAGGTATGTAAACCTCTTTGCTTTCAATAAGACAAAAAAAAAAAAATGTATATGACCTTCCCTCATATTTTGACTTGTTTTCATTCTGCTATTTTTGCAGGAAAAGAAGATCATGCATAATCTCCGTGAATACCAAGTTCCTTTGCACAGGTACATGGCGCTCATGGATCTTCAGGTAATTACTTTAGACCCACATTTTTGGCAGTGGACTTCCAATTAAGGGCCGTTGGTTATCTTACATTTCAGCATTTGTTTACTCTTGCAGGAGAGAAATCAAAGGCTCTTTTACAAACTTCTTATAGATAATGTTGAGGAATTACTTCCTATTGTCTACACTCCAACCGTTGGTGAGGCTTGCCAGAAATATGGAAGCATTTTCAGGCGTCCGCAGGGTCTTTACATTAGCCTAAAAGAGAAGTAAGCTTTTGACGATATATGTGATTTCTGTACGTTTTAATAGAGCCTGAGTCTTCTATGATTTTGGCAGAGGGAAAATTCTTGAGGTGTTAAAGAATTGGCCTGAAAAAAGAATTCAAGTTATAGTTGTCACTGATGGTGAGCGTATTTTGGGTCTTGGAGATCTTGGATGCCAGGTAGCTTTCGTCTTAAATTCAAGTCATACCTGAGCCTTTACTTTCTCCTCATTAAAGTTTAACAGTTGAATTGTTGACGTAACTTCTGCAGGGAATGGGTATTCCAGTTGGCAAACTTGCTCTTTACACTGCACTTGGGGGTGTTCGACCTTCTTCAGTAAGAAATTTTTTTCAGTCTATGGTTTCTAGTCCTTCAGCAACAAGAACTTCAGAATTGTAAATTCTGTATTCTTATTTGCAGTGCTTACCTGTAACTATTGATGTTGGGACAAACAATGAGAAGTTGTTGAATGATGAATTTTATATTGGCCTCAAACAAAAGCGTGCAAGTGGCCAGGTACATTTGGCAAATTTTATATGTCTCTATTTATACATCCTTTTACTCTCTCTTAGCATTAAGCCTTTTTTGGGTTTCTGTGTATAATTAGGAATATGCCGAGCTTCTTCAAGAGTTCATGTCCGCTGTTAAGCAGAATTATGGGGAGAAAGTCCTCGTTCAGGTTTTGTCTTTATTCATAGCTCCATTTCATTTTATTTTGAACTCATATGCTGGTTACATAGTTTTAAAATATTCTCTTCTCTTTTTGCAGTTTGAAGACTTTGCAAACCACAATGCTTTTGAGTTGCTTTCAAAGTATCGAAGTTCTCATCTTGTCTTCAATGATGATATACAGGTGATAATGGGTTTACTTGTTCTGTTGGCAAATCATATTATGCACAACTTTTTCTGAATCAGATACCATCTTGAATAAGTTTGAACCATCATCAGTTTCCTTCTAGTTTGCCTTCTTTTGATTGTTGGGATTCTTATCGTTACAGGGGACAGCTTCAGTGGTTCTAGCAGGACTTGTTGCAGCCCTGAAGTTACTTGGTGGGACCTTAGCTGAGCATACTTTCCTATTCCTTGGTGCTGGAGAGGTGAATTGGCCTTTGCTCTATTAAAAATCTTGTTCTGTCTTAAGCAGGTAGCTCTCCTGCTTTTTGGTTTATCTCGATGTAAACATACTTGTTATTGTTGCAGGCAGGGACTGGTATAGCAGAACTCATAGCTTTGGAGATGTCAAAACAGGTATCTTGTTCTTTTTTTCCTCTGATGACTGTTATCTTAGTATTTTACAGTGATCTTATTGTTTTACAGCATCCCTTTTTATGTGAAAGACATACAAATTTATCTGTTTCCTATTCTGCAGACAAAATCTCCATTGGAGGAGACCCGGAAAAAGATCTGGCTTGTGGACTCCAAGGTTTTGCGTTATTGAAGTTATTTTGCGCGTGGACTTCTAGGTTATTTCTCATCTGCTGCAGTAAATTACTAATGATTTTCCTATCATCAGGGGTTGATTGTTAGTTCTCGTAAGAATTCTCTTCAACACTTCAAGCAGCCGTGGGCCCACGAACATGAACCTGTTAACAACCTCTTAGATGCTGTCAAGGTATAGAACCTTGTTCTGAAATTTTATATTGTAATTTTGTATTGCTTGCGATGAAGTTGTTAATTTTGGCACATTTTTTTCCAATGTCAAGGTGTTCCATGAGCTCTTCATTACCTTATGCTTTCCTTTTTTTCAGGTTATCAAGCCAACTGTATTGATTGGGTCTTCAGGAGTGGGTCGAACTTTCACAAAAGAAGTGGTTGAGGCAATGGCCTCCTTCAATGAGGTCTGTGTGTGTGTTTTATGTATGTGTCTTTTTCTCATGTCTTTATGTCAAGCAATTAACTTTTTATAATGGACACAGAAACCTCTTATATTGGCTCTCTCCAACCCAACTTCACAATCTGAGTGCACAGCTGAAGAAGCTTACACATGGACTAAGGCAAGTGGAGTCTATGTTTCTCTGCTGTTTTTCCTCATAAAGTAAAACAAAAACGTAGCTTAATCTGATTATAAAACTCGATGTATCTTTCTTTTTTTTTTTTTTCCGAACAGGGTCGTGCAATTTTTGCTAGTGGAAGTCCATTTGACCCTGTGGAGTACAATGGGAAAACTTATGTGCCAGGCCAGGTTTGACATCAACTATTTGCAACTTCTGATCCTTTATCTGCGAGTGTGATGGACCTTTGTTGTATATCTGTGTTCTCTTGGTAACGCAGGCTAATAATGCTTACATTTTCCCTGGATTTGGTCTGGGGCTGGTGATTTCCGGAGCAATCCGTGTGCACGATGACATGCTTCTGGCAGCCTGTGAGTTGCAACTATAGTCTTCTGTCAGCTTGTGTTCACTAATTTGGAAACAAAGATTAAGAATATTGAGACTAGGCGACTACAATGCATCTTAGATTGATTCTGTTTGGCTGAGAAGTATCTAGGTGCATTAGCCGTCGTCTGCACTTTCTCTTTTTCGTCAGATTTAGATTATGGATAGAAAATGAAGATTTACTTTTAATGATAATGCTTAATTGACTCCGTTCTTGGAAACAGCGGAAGCTTTAGCTGCTCAGGTGACGAAAGAGAACTTTGACAAAGGGCTGATCTACCCGCCATTCTCCAATATTCGGAAGATTTCAGCTCATATTGCTGCTAAAGTAGCTGCCAAGGCATATGAACATAGTAAGCTTTGAAAGTTTATTTGTTTATTCTGGTTCAATCTGGTTCAATCTGGTTCAACTCTCACACAGGCCACACAGACTCGATATTGCTTTAACTCGTTTTATTCGTGCTTGGCTCGTCAGGTTTGGCCACCCGTCTCCCTCAACCAGAGGATCTAGTAAAATATGCGGAGAGTTGCATGTACAGCCCTGGCTACCGCAACTTCCGATAAATAGGCGCAACCCTCTTCAGTTTTGTAATAACCACCCAGTCTCCGATGTTGGTCCCTTCTCCCTTCTCTACCATATTATCGGATGTGCTGTTCCGAGTGGGTTTTTCACCCAGTCTCCGATGTTGGTCCCTTCACCCAGTCTTATGGATGTGCTGTTCCGAGTGGGTTTTTCATTTTTAGTTTTTGTTATAGGTGAAATAGTGGAGAGAATGGATGTATTGATGGGTCTGTAATTGTAGTTTTGAGCTTGTTCCGCATAATTCACTGTCTTTTCTAAGAACTTTGAAGAATGTGGCTCTAATCCGTGCATTTGTGCTATCTTTTTCAAGAAACTATGATCCTAAGATAGTAAACTTTTCCTGACAAGTCTTTTATTCTCGGTGAGATACAAGCTGTGCAAGCAACTCACATGTGTCTGACCATTATCTGCTGGTCTGATTATAGGAAACATGAATTAAAGTATTTAAGAAAAAATATTTTATTTTAATTTTTTATTATACACACTAACAAAAAAAAAAAAATAATTCACTTTCACTTTTTAATGCACTAAGCCCACAAGAGTGGTCGCTCCTCTTTACCACCTGCTGAAAAACCCTCTCATGGGTGAAAATACTTCTTTTAACATGACAGCTCGAGAGAACTGGTGGATTGGTTGCCATGTCATTCGTAAAAAAATTCCCCTGCGACGGTAATATTACAGGGCAGTTATCCTTGCTAAAAAAATAAAAAATAAAAAATAAAAAATATATATTATAAGAATTTGAATGTTGGAACACAAATATTTTCGTATTTATTTTCTAATTCATGCAAGGACTCGGCAAAGCCGGAACAATCCATCGTTTGACATTATATTGAAACACATAACGATAAATACCTTCGCTCCGATTTGATACAATAGGAGCCTGAGCAACAGCACAGCTGATTCACTAAAATGACTAGCGCTGGTTGTTCTAAGTCTTTTGATACGAGCTCAGGTCGATGTGGGTAGCACGATATCGCTGGGTGAGGTAAGTCGCACAAGTAATAGGAGGGAACCTGTTCAATATAACCAATATATAAGATGTCAGAAAGAAAATAAGCTCCGGTGCACAACAACTGAAAAAGCATCTAATTAGTACAACGGAAGCTGAGAATGGACTCCATATTTTGCCTAAACACAGGGCTAGAAAGGAGCTTACTTAGGAGGGTTAGTCTCTGATTTGCAGGTAGGCAAGCACTCAACAAGGCATTCATGACTAGGCTCCACAAAGAAAGCTATCTGTTGAGAGGATGAAGTAAAAAGGTTTATGCGTTCATTATGTAAGAAAATAAAGAATAATAAATAACATGCCAATTGTAAAATACAAGGATTGTGGTGCTGTTCTTGATAGAGCAGATCCTATATCAAACACCATTTAGCTGAAGAGATGGTGCAATGCACAAAAGTAAATGGGTGGGTTGGTTTACTTTCTGTAACACCTTAACTCTTCAGTGCAGCATTCAAACTATTCCATCAATTGGGTCATTCAGGGTTAAAATTTCAGTCAGGGTCTGACAAACCGGTTATAGTGAATTTAGACTTCAAATCTGCTGAATCTATTGCAATTCTTAAATTTCAAAACTCGCTCTGTGACAGATAAGGAGGAATGAATTGCTTACAGAATAGCGTTCTTGACCATTCATCAACACTCGATGCAAGGTGGACCTGCAACCAAAGTCAGACAAAAATAACTAAGCTGTATTTATTCTGGCTGAACTTAGTGAACTGTTTTAGAAAGTACAGCAATAAGCTGTCCCAACAAAAAACCAGGACAAGCATTTCATGATGCAAAATGATCAAAGCTTCCCTATATGATACGAAATTTGTTTTTTGTCAACTCGTAAGATTGAGATAAAAGAGAATGATGAACAACTTGGAGATTAAAATAGGAAACTAGAAAGTACAATATGCTAGCAGCAAAGACAAATTAAAACAAAACCCTTAAAGCATATCTTTTGGATCCCTAATTAGCTTCTAATCGAACATGACAAAAAATTGAAAATAATATGAGGTTTCCAATAACATATTTGTTAAATTTTAACTTGATTGATAGCTTATACTAACTTACACTATCTGAAAACCATCATAAAATATTTTTCTGACAAAAAATGTAGTACAATAGGCACACCTGAAAACACCATTACTCCAACGCTCGAGCATATCACCAAGATTTACAATGAATGCTCTGCAGACAAGAAACTGCACGTTTGAGCATACAACCTTATCCCCAAAGTAGAAAGCACTCTAATAATTACTCATCTATACTGGAAGTTCTCGATGCTTCTGAAATCAACTTTCATTTGAGGAACAATTGCTACACTAGTCTACTGCTGGGTTGGAGCAATGACTGATATCAAAGCTATATATCTCTAAGGTTAGTTATTTTACAGACAATCAATTGAGCACACCCTAGGAAGCCTGTATAAACTTGCTGTTTACACAAGGAAAAGACAGACTAAAACTCCCCGTGCAACATGTGAAATCTGAAAAGCTAAACTTTAACAATGACGAACAGTCCTCTTTAACACCGGGAGCACAAATTTTCAACCAGTTACAGCTTTAACTGCAAGCCTCTTAAAATACATGGTAAATTACCTTTACTGCCAGAAATAATTCAAGACTAGGCTAGCATAACTGACCCTTTTAAAGGTGGTATATATTCCCATATCTGAGGCTGAGCATCTTTGACCTTGCAAATCTGGAGCGCAAGAAAGAGTCATGTAACCATTCCTCTTACTCTTAAATTATAGGACAAAACAAGTCTGCCTAATGAAGCACAAGAAAGTGTCATGTAACCATTCCTCTTACTCTAAATTATAGGACAAAACAAGTCTGCCTAATGAAGAACAAAAACAGAAACAGAAGATATATTCCAGATTAATACTTGAAGCCCCACAACATCGTCAGTGGCCAATAGTGTAATCAAGCCATAATCTGAATGTGCTCCAGCTCCATATATTCCATTAGTAGGATTCGATAATCTTCCTAGCAACATGGAACATATAATATAAAATCACAAAAGAATTACAAGCAAACTAAAGAAAAAAAAAGGGCCAAAACTTTTGGATGGAATGACCTTTAGTCCGTCTTACACCTTCATAATGTAGCAAGCGTAAAGTTGCAATGGATTCGCCAAGCATTTCTGGCTTATCAAAAAATTCACCATCAAGGTCAAGTGCAAGAGCTATGATCCTCGCAACTGCTTTTGCCACCCCACTGATGGTAAGTATGAAATTACATTAACAAACTTCCAGACACCAGTAAAATCTTTCTGAATCAAGTTTGAGTTGTAAAGGAGGAAAATAGACCTAACGCTCTTGAATAATAAAAAGGCAAACTGTTTTTAGTACAAATGCAATAGCCTAACTTACAGTGCCTCTTGGTGATATTTCTCCATTTTCTGCCTCCATCCAGGTAACAAATCTTTCAGATGACAAATTTGCAAAAGTAACAGGACACTGTAGTAAGTAATTGCCCGATTACTCTATGGAAGTAATAGTTAGTTACAACGCAAATAAAGCCGCTACAATGCTCCCTAACAACCAAAAATGAAAACATAAACTACTACTCCTAAGAAAGTGATAATTAAGCCTGATCTCAGGTATTCTTGAATGCTAGATATATGCCCTCCAGATATTCATATATTGTCACATCTCCATCACTCTATGTGTAATGAAATTCATAATTAACAGCAATGTAAACCAAATGAACCATGACGAGTTCACTATTTAAAATTATTCACGATGATAGTAGAGTAAATAAACAACAACAATTTTTTAGGCAACCTGGTATGAAGGTAGGCGCAGAGCATTTACCTATGTCCACAAGGTACATATATAGGGGCCTAAACCTGAGTGCCTATATGTGATCTAGTCTTCTAAAAAATATTCACAAAACAAGATTCACTCTCCTAAAAAAGGGATTATATATAACAAAATATTATATTCTCTAATATTTTCGTTTCAAATTGTAATATCTTAACATGCAACATGCCAATCAGAGACAAGTTCAAATCCGAAGCATTATGTTATACTAGGCTAATTGTCCTGTCATGAAATTCTCAAACACAACTCCAGACTATCCTTGGGCATTGAGCACCCTGGTTTGTTCCGTATCAAGTTTTTATCAGTACATATATAAACCATGGAGTTTTGGAGAAAAGTCAATAAGAGAAGTCATCAGCTGATAATTATCAGATGTAGATAGCCAATACAGAGGTTGTACCAAACATGTGAAACCTCAGTCAACATTCCACCTTGACTGCAACTATTTTCACTAATATATGCAGATCCAACCAATAAATGTTAGTGGCCCTCAATGGTTAGATGATATCGGTGCATCGGCTCATAACAGTCGTAGCACAGAAAAAAGATGACCCTATGACTTTAACCAGTGAAGCCCATGACACCCAAGTCATTAAAGATGAAGGCTCAAAAAACCACAAATATATAATGTCATCTGGAAGTCCTGATATTATCTCGTATTTGGGTTTATGGTTCTAATGTTCTTAGCAAAGAAAGTAGTCCTCAAATGTTGTTCTTAGTAATAACATCCACAGTTTCATCATGCAAGTGGTGGCTGACCAAGTTCAATGAACTTCAATGATTCTTACTCAACTTTCTTTTGTACACACACACACACACACACATATATATATATATATATATATCCTTTTTTTTTCTATTATTGATTACACACATGCAATATTAGCACATCTACCAGAGGTTATTATTTTATATTTATCTTTCTGCTATTCTTTGTTATGTTGTCCGCATTTAGTGAAAAGTAACTCAAAACACGGAAATCGTAGAAGGCCAGGAACCTCAATTTACTTGAGAAACTGAATCCAATGATGCAGATGTTTTTTCTACAGTAAATTTGATATTCAAATTTCAGTTGGTTGGTGATCATTTTTATAGATGAACAAGAGAAAAATCTAGGTTGGTCAAATCTACAGAAGATGGATATCATTGTGGATATTAATCGCTCGTCTCATGATTAATATATCAAAGGACAACAATGCTTCCCCAATACCTTCAGAAGGCCAAACATTTGGTCCATAAAATGGTTTTTCTGATTGAGGGTCATCTTCAGAGACTTCAACGCCTATGTAATATCCCTCTTTGTAATCTCCTGCAAGCAAAAAGGTCCAGAAAGAAAAATATCTTCAAGAACATAAAACAGACGAAATGAGAAGCTTGAAGCACAACAACATGTCCAAGAACTAGAATTAACAGTTCCCTGTCTCGACAAAGGAAAAAAGAAAAGTGGTATTAATTTCCCAAACCCGGTTCAGTTTCTACATTATCAAATCAACCCGGACCAAAAAAGTTGTGTTCCTTTTTCAATTTTAGACGACCAAGAAAGTCCGCTCGAGCCCCCAACAGGCTGACCTGGAAAAATGCTGACACCCTTTTCCGTAAAGGGGTACAATGACCGATCCCGCGAACGCACTGTAACCACTGCGTTTTTATCCTATACTACTGTTTCAGACCCTTTTTCCTTTTAAGAACAAAGTCTCCAAGGGTAAAATTTGGTTCGCTAATTCCCGACATCAGTACCAAACACGCTGCCAACCCAATAACGATTAACAAGCCCCAACAATGACCCGATTCAGATGTAGACCATATACAATGTACTTCTTTGTTTGCAAAAAAATTACTAACCTTCTACTTGATTGTCTGGATCGAGAATCTCGTCTAGAACAGGTGTATAACCTCGATGCTTCTCATTCCTCAAGAGCTTCATTTTATCATCAATTGGTAGGTCAAAGAACTTCTTACTCTGCTCAAAAACCTCATCCATAAACTCTTGACTAATCCCATGGTTAATGACGTAGAAGAATCCCGAATCAAGGCATGCCTGCAGCAAAAATTCATGAAGAAGCAAGCTAAAAAAATAGAGAAAAACAGCAAAGTTGAAAATTAAAATAGAAGATTAAATTGATAAGCCCGTGACAGATTTTGTGATTACCGTCACACGAAACTCTCAAAATGACAAAATCATACCCATTGAAAAAAAAAAATCGATGGAGAACTGGAAGATTTAATGGGTACATAATAAATTGATGCAACTGTTGCGTAGTACAGTTCACTGATATTCAGAATGTCGATACCACAATTAGACAGAGCACAGATATCCAACCAGGAAAACTCGTGACAAGAACTAGCGAATGAACCGATTCAAAAGATTGCAGAGATAAAGAATTACTTTCAAGGAAATAAGGGAAGTATTAATTCATTACTCCGTAATTTGTTTTCGCGTCTCCAGAGAATTTGCTAGAAAACGAAAGGAGTATGCCAACAGTCACTTAAAACAAGTCTCTAATCATACAACTAAAAGTTGTTTTTCCCTCAATTTCCTGACTGAAAGATAAAACAGCAGCTACTTGGGAAATTATCGTCTCTGAAGTTTATGAAAATACAACAACCTGAGTCATGACAGATAATTAGCAAAACAAAAAGTACGAGCAGAATTTGTGGTTTACAAAAAACTATACTGATGCTGTTATGCAGATGAAAAAAAAAAAAAAAAGAGAGAGAACCTCGAAAGCATCATCACGCAAGATGCAGAAAATGAATCGTAGTTATCCGTATGAACATGCCAACTGGACTCACAAACACACAAAGAAAGAACAAGGATCGGTTCCATTTTGAGAAGAAAATGGGAAAGAAAGGAGAGAGAAAATGAAGAGTTGGTAAATGATCCTACTTGTTTAAGAAGAGAAACTGATTCGGGTAATTTAGGATTGGAGAGATCGATGCAATTTAGGGTTGAGACTCTCGAAACGGAGGAGAGAGCCGCATCGGAATGATTCTCCATTCCCCTCAGTTTTCTATATTTTCCCGCGAGAGGGAAATAAAAGCCGGAACGGTAATCAATATAATGAGGAGGACGAGTTTCGGAATCTTAGACGTCCTTTTTCCAATTGTCTACTTCCAGGAGAAACTTTATCGGAACTGCACAGAGCTGTGACTACCTTCTGGATTCCGAGTGCCGTGACATTCTCGTCGACGTTGCTAAGACTATCGCCACACTATTACGATTTACGCCTTTCGAATCTGCTCCATGTATCCGCATCATAAAGCTGCGAGCCCCTTTGCGTGGGTGGGGCTTTTGCGACCTACGGCTTCAACCGACTGGGGTTTGAGGTTGGGACGAGTCACGTCGGGGTCGGCTTTTACAAAAACTTAAACTTAAACTTGATCTCTCGTCCCAAAACCCGAATCCGACCAGACCAGATCATCATCATGGTAACCCCGTCCCCGGCCCATCCCCATAAACTGACTTATACCAAACCTATCCCCACTCCATCCGTGTAAAACCCGATCCGTCTCAACCTTGTTTTATATATCTCATATATATAGTTCAACCCGCGTGAATCTGCATAAGATTAGTCCTGGAATAATCCGCTCTTGGACTTTCTTTAAAAGGTAAAAACACAACGATCGCTTGTCCGTCTATGATGACTGATCTGCTCGATTACCGGGCTTGATTGAATAGAAAAACAAAGAACCCAGATTAAAGGCGGCCTGGCCAGCCTTCGCTCATCCAAGCGACCTTCATTAGAGCAAGCAAACCATGGCACAGTGAAGTTGGACTCGAATTCACAAGAGGCGGCTAGAGAGGTGCTCTAAATGTCAACTTGAGTTGAATAACATGACTCTACTGATCCGGATAACATTCCAGAATTGATTATTGTTTTCGCGTTTGGAAAAATTCTACTGACAACTTGATTATTTTATCTTTACCAGAAACAAGTCATAATTTCTCCAGTATCTGCATTAATCTACTGCTACTGCTAAAAAGTGAAGCATGAAATGTGTAAAAGAGATACTACATTAGTTTATAAACTAGAGAACAAAGCAATTTCTGAAGGTTGTCATCTATTTAATACACTGCATGAAGACTAAAAATAGGCCAACCAGCCATCCAGTTAGTCAAAAGGGAATTTGCAAGTAGCAAAGGCACCAGCATCAGTCGAGAAATATAAATAATCTATTTTATATCAGGCTCATCAGATTAAGCCATCTAAAGATCGAACAGATAACGATAAAGTGATTATATCGCAACATCTGAGACAAATTTTAACCAGGAAATATTATTGCAGGCAGCTTCGGATAAAGAATTCAGACAACAATAATCTGAAAACAAAAAACTAATATTTCCAAATTAAAGAGGTAAGAAATCTTTCACAATATGCATTAATGTTCCTTTCATAAGAAAGTCATATGAAATTTTCCACTAATGGATAGTCAGTGATAGTCTCATAATAGAGAGAATGTCTTGAGACCAATTCCTTCTATATTGACTGTACATGTATAATCATTTTGTATGAGACATTGAAGGTAAGATAAAAAGGACCTCTCATCAATTTCCATTTATAGAATCTCATCCGCCACTTCAGAACTCCTAATCCCCCAAAATGCTTTAGGACGAAGATTCTTATCCATTGCACTGAAAAACCAGCCCATATTTGTCCCCGCCCCACAGGTAGCACAATAAGCAATTGTCCAAGCATACCTAAAACCAATCCGTGTTAGGCTCCTTCCACCAAACAGTAAGGAATGCATAACAAAAAATAAAAATAAAAGAAAGGCCAAAAGAGATTCCGGACATCTACTTTTAACTTGAATCTTTTGAGTTTACCCCTTGCAGAGAGAGACGACATTTTCTTGAAAAAAAAAGATGTTCACGTCCAAAACCCAGAGAATTGGATTCTAAAAATACTCTAGCAAGCTTATAGTGGATAAAAGCATGCAAAGAAATTAGAAAGTTACACATACCCAGGAAACCAGCTATGTTCTCTCTGCGGAGATCCCATCAATGCTAGTCCGGTGGCATTATTGAGAGTCATGACCTCGTGCACATAACCATGTGGGTTTGCATATGCACTGAGGGGACCATCTCTTGACATCACCATAGTATCGCTTCTCTTTGCAATCACAGACTACATAAAATAAAGAGTTTTAGACCAAGAAAGCTTCTATTCTACCTGAACCCTGAAACCCACCAACACCATGTCTCTCTGGTTTCTAAAGTAATAACCAGAATTTCATTCTGTTAATTTTATCAACATAGGAAACTTTGAGAGAAAAACCGCGTGTGTGTGTGTGTGTGTTTGCTTGCCTGTGTATCTGGAGATATAAATATTACCAGACAGCTTTTGCAGCGAACTGTATCAAAGTGCTCAAGTAACTGGATTTCCCTGCGTAATCTGTAGGAGATCCCATTGATCTCTAATAGCTCCTGTCTTGTAGATTCTGAGACAGGAATTTTACTGCCAATATGGAAGGATAAAATATCTGGTTTACTAATAAGGGCATTTAAGTTGGAAACACCAATTATCTCCTTCCACATATCTGCAAGAAAACCAATCAGAATGATTGACAGACTGCACAAGGAGAAATGCAGCAAAACTTTTTGGGACAGCTGTGTGACAAGTCCATACAAATTTCATATAATCAAGAAAGGGAATCAAGAATGATTACCTGCTGCTCTACGAGCAAGAGAATAGGCATCATACATCCGATAAACCCAAGATGGCCAAAAAGCTCTCGGTGCTCGATGTAACCACTTAGACTCATCAGCAGCCCAAGCCTTGATTGGTTGTCTATCCGGACTTAACACAGGAGAGACAGGCTTAGCTTTACTGTTTTCACACATTCTATCGTCCAAAGTAACAGAGCCAGCTTTACTGCTTTCACAGTTCTTAAAACTAAGTGCCTTATGTTCATCATCACTACTAGTGAATTCACCATTACTACCATTATCTTCAGATGTGTGGGCAGAAGAAAAGTGACTTTCCAAATTAGAAATTGAATCTTCACTTGCAGCTGAATCAGAGAAGTGATCCAAGTCATTGAGGTCTTCTTCCTCAAGCCACAGAGCAGAAGATGTATCACGGGATCCTCCACATAAGCCAACCTGGCTCCTCCTAGAGCTACCAATTGAAGCCAACACTCCAAATGCATCTTTTGGCGTCCTCAGAGGTGTATCTTCCTGTATAATCTGAACTTCTGCCATTGGCTGGTGGACAGAAAAGTAAAGTCATTTGAGGAAAAACCAAAAAGTTTAAAGTCACAGACTTAACAAAAGGGCTTTCCTCAGCAGTACCATATTGGAAAAAAGATTTTTTTTTTATTTTTTTTTGAGAAAACCTTATTGAAAATTTTTGCTTACATAAATGTCAACAATCTCAAAATAATTTTCATACTACTGGATTCAAGCATCATTCAACCATCATCTTGATACCGAATGACAAGTAACTTTTTTCTCAAAAAAGAAAGTGTGCATTCTCTACATAGTCGAACAGTACAGTAGGCCTCTGCAGATGCCTTGACATAAGGCAGCCTTCTGAAGTGGAAAGATTTGGATGAAGATAGTGATAAATTTGAACCTGCTGTGACTCAGTTACTGAGTCGTGCTTTCCCAAAAGAATACAACAAACCACATACATTATATTTGGCTCAAAGGTGTAGAGAATTCTAATCCTTCTAAAAGAGATAGGATTTGCAAAGCAAATCCAAAAGCTTTGGAGCATTAAAAGTGAAGCAATAAACTCTCTAGTATTCTTTTTCTTCCAATTTTTGTTTCATTTTTTCAAATGTACAAGCTCAAGAGCTTTACAAACTCACTAGCTTGGTTGCCTCATGAGTCTTCCTCAAAGGAGGTGGCACTCACATTGTTGCCTCAACTAATTGTGTAGGTAAGTTTTCCTTCTCAGCTCCAACATTTGTTTAAGAGAAAATGCAGTTGGCCCACCATACTGGCAAGTAGACTGCCAGCTGAAAGACTGAATCAAATAGATTCAAAACTCTTCTTAGATCAACAGTATGTTTGAAATTAGATTGTTCTCCATGTTAGTAAGGTGGATATCTTCATAAAACAAAATCTACATACCGTTCCTTCAGCATCTATCCACATGCGCCGCAAACGAAACCTCTGTTGGCCACGAGTAACCACATTTAATGAACCATCGTGCAACTGCTTGTACTGCCGAATCTAGAGAGCATAATCAGAAAAAATATATCAAAACAAAATAGTAATCATGAAATCACATATGAAAGTAACTCACAATATGAAATCCTAAGGATATGAGGAATATCTTAACAAACAATACACTGGCCTTCACCACACAACCAAAATCAGAGAATTTATAAAGCAGATAGCAGATTAAAGAATTTTGTTATTGTAATTACAATAATTATTCTAAGGCTAAAAAGAGTATGGACTTAGTCCATCCAACTTAGCTGGACCCAAGTCTCATCAACCATTAGGTTTTAAGCTAACGGCCAATATTTCAGTCTCTCTACTCTAGCAATTTCCTCCCTCCCATTTCAATCGTGGTTTCCTGCTCAAAAGTCGTCTTTCTGAAACCAGTAACTGTGCTCAAGATCTTCTGTATCTTACAGGTATGATCTACTCTACTTTTCTCTCTTCTTTAACCTTTTTTTTTTCTTTCTATCTTCACAGACCTGTTTGTAATTCAGCTTTTTTTACTTTTCTTACTTTTGCTCCAGCAAATTTCCCTCTTTCTATCCATGCTCCATTTTTTTTTATACCATCATCATCAAATTCAAGGTTTTCTTGCTCTCATGCCTATTGAGTTCTCCTATTTCTTTTTCTTCTACTTCTTCTTCTCCTCCTCCTCCTTCTCCTTCTGCTTCTAGTTCTTCTTCTTCAACGAAAAGACCTGTGCAATCAATGACTGAACAGCAGATAAACAAATAAAATCCGAAAATGGATACAGATGCTAATGCATACGAAATACAAAACAAAGGATCATACAAACATCTAGCTGATGCTAAAAAAGATAATAACCTTAATCAGATGTTTTGCTCAATTAAAATGGTCTTAGCAAGGATTTCCTGTTCTTGAGAGTACGGAGATGACAACTATTGTCCTTCATCCTTCTGCTGCAATTTTCACTCACTTTGTGGTAAAATTGTGTAAACCCTGTACTTCTATCATCCTTAGAATCAGGGAAAGGAGAAAATAGGGGGATAGCAGTTTGGCAAATGCAACTAATTTTCTAGTTTTTTTTATGCCCCAGTTTCTGTTTACCTAATAAGCCAGTACCTCTTTGAAGTAGCTGGTTGCAAACTCGGGCCCAGCCAATTGTTGGCTGGACTCGAGTCCAGTCTTGGAAATCATTTATGATTATTATTGTTTGAATACTTGTTAGACATAGATGGCAAACTTACCACAACATCCGTGAAACTCGAACCCACGACATTCGATTAAGAAAACCCCATGTGGCCATCAAACCAAAGGTTCTAACCAAAAATAAATTCAAACAATTTAAGTATATTCCAGAAACTCAAAAGGGCACAAAAGGTGCTTAAATGAACAGACAAATATAGCTAAGCAATACAACAATGAAATTTAGTAGCATAGCAATAAATACCAGTACTAGCATACACTTTTGTAGCTTAATTTGGTTTCTTAATCTTTATTTGGAATGTTAAGTAATTCTAAAAAGACAAGCATATTCAAATTCCAAAAAGACTAGGAGAATGAAATCTATAGAGACAAGACCTAAAATGTACAAGAACTTTATACCTCAGCAGTTGTTCCAACTTCTGAACAACAACGCCTGGTATTGCCGGGACGGTGGTAAATGCGCACCTAGAACAAGCTCTTAAAGATGTAAAATATTAATCAAGAAATATGACAGGGAAATTTAAAAAATGAAAGATTGACTTACTACACCAATAATGTAAGGAGCATCAGCGTGTCTCATTGCTTTTTCCACTATAGATCTATATCTAGGTTGAATAACCCGTAAAGGCAGAACGGATTCGGGGAACAAAACAACACCTGGAAATTTTATTAAATAAAAAAACACAAAATTACTCACCACATGGAGAGGAAACTATCCATTATGAGGTACACATAAATATCGGTATAACCTACACTTCTTTAACCTTCTACTTCCTCATGAATAACTTTGTCAACAAACGAATTCAAATAAAACCAATTTCACAACAGTCCTTTTCTTCCTAATTATAACAATGCATTCAATTAGCATCAGGAGTGGCTGTCTCGCCAAGACATCTCACATATTGAGCGAGGCATCTCAAATTTTTTAAGGGAAGAGACATCTCACCCTTGGTTCTCTGACCTGGACTAGTAAACCAATTTGAGCATCTAACAACTCAGGTCGGTTCACCCAAGTCAGGTTGGAGACTCACGAGTCCAATAACAGGACTCCTGATGAGTCAAAGGTGACTCATTCAAAAGAAAAGGGGCGAGTCCAACCCAATCCCTCTCGAATTCTAGTTGATTGGGCCAAGTCCCAGGACAACTCAGCAAGTCAGAAAACTAGAATCTCATCCCCTGCATAAAAGTACCATTATATAACAATATACTTGAGAGATCCCAAGACATCTCACATTTTGACATGCGCTAGACATCGCGGAAAACCGACACACCCACCCCAAATTAGCATTAATAAGAATGACAATAGGGATAATACTTGTCCTAAACTATAATTTGCATATAAAGTACCCCTCCCTCATCCTAAATTTTGCATATAAATTTAAAGAACAGGGCAAACTTTTTGACATGGAAAATAACCAGCACTGATGATATTATTTCCTTCAATTGGTAGTGCATCGACTGATGTTGAGGAGTTTTGTTTAAGAAAAAAGTACTAAGAGAAGATGTCTGGGCAAATTATAGATCGAGGAGTTCCCTACAACAAGATGTTAAGTGGAGTTTGCTTATTATAGAAAGTTTTCTTGAAATAGGAGATCCAGCCTCCAAGCACAGACGTTAAGCTTCAGCCCAGATATCACGACCATCAAATCCCCACTAATAATGAGGGGTGAGAAAGAAGTTTACTCGATCTTCGGATGTGGAGGCGTTCAGTATTAGCCCCAAAAGAGTCCAAAGTCCATGGAGACATCATATTTTACCACTAAAGACTCACTTTCCTTTCGAACAACTTAATTATATACAGCACATACTGGTTAACTACCTTCCAATAAACTCTGCAATGTTAATACACCCAATAGTTTTTTGCCCATATGGCAATTCATAAAAGTCTCCTGTGCAACTTGGAATTGTTTTTCAGAGATGAAGCAAACGAAACAGTGAATATCAAGACTCCAGTCAACGACAGGGATGTTAATGGGTAAATACCCAATCACCTGAAAGATCTGAGCTGGTTCAACTGGTGTTCAGCTTTCTTGTAGGAACCATTAATAACCTCATTATCATCCAGACTCCAACTCTGGCGTCCAATTATTGGGACTTCAGTAAAACACAATGACTTTACTATCATAGGATCTAACGTATTTAAATTAAAATTAATTCATATTCAATATCACTCTAATTTCAGTTATTATAAGATTATTCCAAAATCAAAACTAGCTAGTTTCTTGGAGTGAAGTACCAAAAGCACTCAGACAGGGCCTAGATTGCATGCAGGCAAGATATATACCCAGTTTACAGCCATCTCCACATTACATCTAGAGAAAGATATAACTTTAGGTAGGATCCAACCAACTTAGACTGCAGTAGATGATGCATGACTAAGGGCGCACCATAATCCCCGTATCCCACATTCATGTTCATTTTCCTGGTCCTGAAAATAATTCTTCATATGCCTTAAGTTCATGTTGATTTATCCAGATCCTTTAATTGCTTTTTGAATTCATGTTTATATATTCTTTAGATGCCAATACTTTATTACATTACTCAAAATGCACATTTCCTTTGTTGGTCCTAGGAATTATGATGAGGGACTACCGCTTCCCTACATCCATTGTTTGATTTTGTTCATCACAGTCGTCAATTTAAAAGCAACTATTTCAGATTAACAGCACAGTACTCTCTAACTAGTCTATACAATTTCCTTTGATTTGAGCTGAACGGTTTGACCAGTAAACTAGTTTGATCACATTGGTTGGCCAAAAACTGGTTTAATTGTTTAAAATTTACATTTCAAGAATGGAATTTGGACCATATAATTTTATTTTTATTTTTTTGAGAAAGGTGAATTATATTCCAAAGCCGAAATATAAAGAAACAAAATTAGGGAGGGGGTTGCAGAGGCACCCCAATCTTAGCAAAGAGAGTAAGCCACAGGCTGACTTGGAACATGACTACAAGAACAATGAAAAAGGCTAACAATGTTCATGATCTCGTGAAAGGCATGCCACTGATGTCATGCCACTTTCAGGATTTGTGCAACCATATAGGGGGGGAAATATATCAAGGAAAACAAAAATTACCAAACTTAAATTGTAAGACAGATAAATTAAACTGTCAAGCCACCAGTTAGCTGGCATGTTAGTGTCCGTAACATTAAACCAATGTCCTTAATCTCTCAGATTCTTATGAAAAACTAACCTACCATATCTAGAACCATCTTTGAATCTCTTCAAGCATCCTTATTGAAACACACAAGAAATAACACATTTAGGCCTCAGTATTGTAAAAGACTTCATGTAATAAATCACTGAAAAGGACAATGATGTAAACTTTTCTTCTTTTTCAAAGTAATCAACATATTATACAAAGAGAACATAAAAAAGGAAGGGAGATAACATCAAGATGTGCACTACCAAGCTAAGATCCTTTCACGGTTAATCACCTTGCAGGTAGAACATGGGAAGAGACAAGATTGCACCACCATCCAGGAAATTCACCCCACCCCGAGTGTCCTCAACATCTGTTACAGAAAAGTTACCATAAAGCAGATCTCATGGATGAAGTTCTTCAGGATCAAACATCAGAACATGTTGATAGGCCTACCACCCAGATACGCATGCAAAGAGGGTAAAGACGTATCAAAGGGGAAGTCACCGTCAGAAGATTCTCCTCCTCCATTCTCGCTTCAATGCAAAAAATACAAAATGCTCAAACTGATGAGAAGTTATACAAATAACTGTGACTAGAGTAAAAATGGACTAAATAATTTGAATTAAAATTTTTAGGTGTAACAGTTACTGTATTATGAGCTTTTTAAAGTAAGAAATGTCTACATAGGCAGCTAGCATTTCCAACTCCCAGCATAGAAAGATGTACAAGTTTTTTCATTAATATTGTAGATTGATCTCCAATAGATTACTGACAATGAATGACAAATAATTTTACCAAAAACAAAAAAAAGATATTTACCAGGTCCCCGGTGGCATCATCTGAAAATTTGTTTTCTGCCATTTCAGAAGGTGTTCTGTCATGGCATTACAAATTAACCATGTTAAAAATAACATTACCTTCACTTGATTCTTGGGGTGTAATACTAAGGAGAGATGCCATATGAACCTCCAGCCGCCACTGACGGAACAGGTAGTGGGAGAAGTGGACATTTTTCAAAGCAAACTAGTCCCTAACAGTTTTTTTTTTAAATGGGCTAGTCCCTAATAGTTGATAACTCAAAAGTGGAAACATCGAGTTGTAGGAGAAATAATGTCTTTTAATCACATAAGGTCGCCAACCGAAGGGTTCGAGTGAAAATGTTCAAGTCCAACATAACTTTAAACACCCAGAGGAAGCATTTTTTTCATGCTTCTTTTAAGGAGAGTGGACAGCCAAAACATATTACCGTCCCTTTTTCTCCAACATCCTCTTCTCCAATAGCTTATCAGAAATTTGGCGAAAGGCTATCAAATGAAGGTGGTCAAGTAAATTTTACCACTTAAGTGGTAAATTTTCTTTACGTAATCTTGTTATGCGTGTTAAATTATATTAGTGGTTAAATTTTTATGTACATAAGATGTGTAGTTAGGGATATAAGGAGATTACGGTTTATTAAGTGTATAGGGGCATTTTTGTAATTTTTAACTCAAAACACTTATTTAAGGAGTCTGGGAATTCATGCACAGTTCCCAAGGACGCCATTTAGGCTCTTCTGAAAGCTCTTCTTCTCTTTTGTCCTTTTTCTCTCAATTTTCTCTCTTCCTTCACCCAAATCTTGATTTTTACATGGTATTAGAGCTGTAGATCGTTGCTGGGAGTATTCTACTGCAGATTTTTGCCATTTTTTAAGAGGACAACCTGCTTGAAGGAGAAAAACTACAGGCTTTTGATGTTGGTCCATCAAAGTTAAACTTTTTTTCTCCCTTTCTCTGCCATAACCTTAGGGTTACTGGTCTTTATGAATTATTGAAGGATTCTCTATACTTTGATTGCCCTAATTGGGTTCCTAATTGGGTTTTTTGAGATCTATGTCACCCAACCCAGTGTTGGATGCCTGTGTCTCATCACCCGATTGATGATGTCAGCCCTAATTGCCACTACTTTTGCATGATATTGGTTGAAATAACTGTGAATTGCTGGTTATTGGATTATTGAAGTACGCATATCCTAATTTTGTGCCCTAACCCAAATTTTGTGAGTGGGCCCCACCTTGGTGATAAATCTGAAAAATTGTTTGGAAGCTTAAATTGGTTATTGTGTGATCATATATTAGTATTATGGCTGAGACAGGAGAAGTTTATATCCCGGCTAGAAGAAATTTTGGGTTTGATGGAAAGGATACCATCATGATTACTTCAAAAAAGTTGACAAGGTCTAATTATCTTAATTGGGCTAAGTCTATCAAAATGTATCTTAAGAGTAGAAAGTTGAAGTTTATCCAAGATGATCCCCCAGTGCCTCCAGATGATGATTGGGAGGCATACAGTCAAGTTATGACTTGGATTGTCAATAGTATTAATTCTACTCTTAAAAATCAGGAGATGAATTGTTAGACAGCAAAGGCTATGTGGCTGTCTCTAGAATCTTTATATGCACAAGAGAGTAATCTCTCTCCGGTTTATGAGTTGTATACAGATTTTTTTGGGTTGAAAAGAAGAAACCGAACTATTACAGAATATTATAATGCATTTCTTGGCATATGGCAGGAGATCAATGTATATCATCTGTTTATTACTGATGAGAATGAGTTGAGAAAACAGCTAATCAGTTGCTTGTGCAAAAAAAATTGGATGGATTAGGTGCTGAATTTGATGCTATTAAAGCCCAGGTTTTAGCTTTAGATTAAATTCCTACTCTCTCTACCACTTTTAATCGGATTATGAGGGTTGAGAAGACTATTGTACCTGGAACAGATAAAGGAGGTAAGATAATGGAAGTCATTGTTCTTAATGCTTCCAAAACTACATCAGCCCCTACAGATTCCTCTAGAGGTAGAGGTAGATATCGACGTAGAGAGGGCCCAGATAGAGGTAGAGGACATGGTGATGGTAAGTCAAAAAGGAAGTGTGTTCATTGTGGCAAAAATAATCATTATTCTGACAGACGTTGGGTTAAATTTGGGAAGCCTGTATGGGCTGATTCTACAACTCCTGATAGTGGAAGTGGGAGTGTAGATTCTTCTATTTTGATCACACCGGGTGTTCCAAATGAGATGCAGCAATTGATATAGCAGCAGCAGCAGATTGCTCAGCGCATGGCCCAGATCTCTGTTGCCTCAACCTCAGCCTATGTAACTCATGCTTCCATCCCAATTCCTAGCTCTACTAGTGCTGACTCAAGTATGGTAGCTTATCATGTTCACTCGTCATCGTCTTGGGTTCTTGACTCAGGAGCCTCCAGACACATGTCAAGTATGTTGTCATTGTTTTCCGATTTAAAAGAGTTTTTGTGTGTCAAACATGTTAATCTTGTAGATAGTTCTACTTCTCTTGTTCAAGGAGTAGGCAGTGTTACTCCGACTTCCTTTTTGTCTCCTCAGTCAACACTTTTTGTTCCCTAGTTTCCTTTAAATTTGTTGTCGGTTAGTCAGTTAGCCAAGTGCATATGTTGCTCTCTCACATTGTATCCTACTTAAAGTGTTTTTCAAGATTTCGCGACAAGGAAGACAATTGGTTCCGCTCGTGAGAGAGATAGGCTATACTACCTGGAGAACCATCGGCAGAATAATATTCAGGCATTATATACCGCAGATTCTCCTCTACAATGTAACTTGCGGCTAGGTCATCCGTTTGCAACAAAACTGACTCAAGTCTTTCCAGACTTTCCTTCAAGTTCTTCTTTTCAGTACGAGTCGTGTCAACTGGGCACGCATCACAAAAGTTCGTTTCCAATCTCGTCTCATAAAACCTGCCATCTATTTGAGACTGTACACTCAGACATCTTTTGATCAAGCGTAGATTCATCTTTTGATTGGATTCTTCTGATGTTGCTTCTGAATCCAGGATCTTCGCGATTCTTTTACATTTCCACTACTTCGAGATGTGAATTCCCGGCACTGTTCAACTTCAGCGATTCAAATTCCGATACCAGCACTGGAGCCGAATAGGGAGTCATCCCGCTGGGGGGTACTCTGATGGCCGGCTTATTGTTGATCTACGAATACCAATCACAGATACAGGGATGTTTTCATGACAAAAGAAATCAGGCTAGCAATTTTTGTTGGAGCATGTCTTCAGGTGTTTCAGCAGTTTACTGGAATCAACCGGTCATGTATTACAGCCCTACTATCGTGCAAATGGATGGGTTTCGCTCCAACCAGCTTGCATTGCTTGTCTTTGATGGTTGTGGTGATGAATGCTTCTGGGACCATGGATGGAATCCTGAAAATCACAGTTTCCAGACGCAGAACCCGTCAACAGTGATGACGGCATGTTTGCTGTCCTGCCGAGTTCACTCAGCTGAACTCAGACAGACTCACAGAACATTCCGGAAAATATACTGAGAATCTAAAAAATTTATGGACCAGCTATCCGGAAAAAAAAATTCATGCTGAGAATCTGAAGAAAAAAATAAAAAATCAGGAGACGACATGGAGGTACGCGCCCAATATCAAAAACTGGGAATTCTAAAAACCATACCTATGAGTCCCGAAAATCAATGCTCTGATACCATGTTGATTTTCAAGACTCCATGGATTAGCTCATGGAGAAAAGGAGAGACGACATATTGGGGAGAAAACAGGAGGAAGAAAGAGGTTATGGACTTATTATGTCCAAACCCTCCCCCTAAAGCTCAATTTGTAGATGAATAAACTACAATCCTAGAATTATGCCCCTGAAACTTAAACTAATTACATCAATGTCATCTTTATGAGATGAATTTTTATTTACCATCATGCCACTACTCTTGAACATGTGGACGTCCTTGGTCTGTGGGCTTGAGCCCATCTTCCACCTCTCTTGGACATGTGGGTCTTCGTTGGTCATGTGGGCGTGGGCCCATCTTCTAACACACCTCTCTTGGACATGTGGGTCTTCGTTGGTCATGTGGGCGTGGGCCCATCTTCTAACACACCTCTCTTGGACATGTGGGCTTGAGCTCATCTTCCAACAGAGGATGTACCATTCTTTTCCTCTGTGTTTTTACCTTCTGATCATTTTGTCTCACCTGAACCAACACCAATTATCCCTGTACCAGTTGATGAGCCCGTTGGACCGTCACAAGTTGTCACTATCGAGAAACCATTACAGGTATATACACGCCGAAAAGAAGTATCACCACCGACTCTCTCATCGGACCATGACTCTACTTCGTCTCAAAATCCTGGAGGTAATGATCTATATCTTCCTATTACACTCAGGAAGGGTATCAGGAAAGGTAAAGGTACGCGGTATCCGTTTTCTCAGTTTGTGTCTTTTTGTTCCTTATCTGACTCCTATAAAAAATTTGTTTTGTCCATTTCTACCTGCACTATCCCTTCTTCAGTGCATGAGACTTTCTCGTTTCCTCATTGGAAGCAAGTTATGGATGTTGAAATAGATGCTTTGATAGATCGAGACACTTGGCAACTATGTGATCTACCACCTAGGGCCAAAGTTGTTGGCTGCCGCAAAGTTTATACTATCAAGTATAATGCAGAAGGATCTATTGAGCGGTATAGAGCCCGTTTGGTTGCGAAGGGGTATACTCAAGCCTTTAGTATTGATGTGTTTGAAACTTTTTTGCCTATTGCTCGTTTGTCGTATGTACATATTTTGCTCTTAGTTGCAATGAATTAGGGGTGGTCCCTACATCAAATGGACATTAAAAACGCTATCTTATATGGTGATTTGGAAGAAGAAGTATATATGGAGCAACCTCCAGGATATGTTGCTTTGGGGGAGACACAAAGTATGCAGACTTAAGAAGGCGATATTTGGGCTAAAGCAGAGTCCATGTGCTTGGTTTAAAAAATTCAGCCAGGTTGTTGTATCTCTAGGACTCGAGGAGTCATTGCGATCACTACTTGTTTGTGATGAAGAGGTCCTCTGGAATTGTGGTCTTTTTGGTTTATGTAGATGACATTATATTATCCGGAGTGATATTTCTAGTATCGAGGATACCAAGTCTCATTTGTCTGCATATTTTCAAACTAAAGATTAGGGACCGTTGAAATACTTTTTGGCATTGAAGTGGCGAAAAGTAAAGAAGACGTTGTGATGACACAATGTAAGTATATCACGGATATGCTTCAAGAGTATGGTTTGTTGGGAGCCAAGCCAGCTGATACCCTAATGGAAATGGGACATGATCTCCATGATGAGCAAAGTGATGAATTAAATGATAAAACATAGTATCGGAGATTAGTGGGAAAGTTACTTTATGCAACAGTTACTACACCTCACATTTCTTTTGCAGTAAGTGTAGCGAGCCAATTTATGGAATGTCCTCGGAAAGTACACTTGAAAGTTGAATAAAAAATTTTGAGGTATTTGAAAGGAGCACCAAGAAAATGGTTTTTCTTTAGACCTAATAATCATATGAAGATAGAGGTTTTCTCTGATGCAGACTATGCAGGGTCCAAACTGGACAGAAAGTCAACCTCTAGATATTGTGTCTTCCTTGGAGGAAATTTGGTTTGTTGGCGAAGTAAAAAACAGAATGTTATAGCTCAGTCTAGTGCAGAAGCTGAATACAGAGCGATGGCTTACACAGTGAGCGAGTTGATGTGGGTTAGGTCAGTCTCAAGAGAGTTGGGTTTCAACCAAGATGAGCAGATGAGCTTGTTTTGTGATAATTAGGTTGAGAGTTTTATTGCGAGTAAACCAATTTTCCATGAGATTACTAAACATATAGAAGTGGATTGCCACTTCATTCGAGATACAGTGATGAAAAATGAGGTAGTAACTCCGTTTATTCGGTCTAGATATCAGTTGGGAGATGTCTTCACCTAGGCCCTTGGCAAGAGAAAATTTATATCATTTTGCAATAAGTTGGGACTGCTGGATATATACGCTCCAGCTTGAGGGGGAGTGTTAGAAAATACATCCGGGGTATTTTGGTCATTTTACCCTCTAGGGGTATTTTGGTCATTTTACCACTTTAATAGTTATTTTTCTTTATGTAAGCTTGTTTTGTATGCTAAATTATATCAGTGGTTAAATTTTCATATACATAGGAAGTACAGTTAGGGAGATATAAAGAGATTAAGGTTTATTAAGTGGAAAAGGCCAATTTTGTAATTTGTAACTCAAAACACTTATAGGAGTTCTTGCACAATTCACAGACACGCCATTCAGTCTCTTCCGAACGCTTCTCCTCTTTTTGTCCTTTTTCTCTCAATTTTCTCATATCCTTTCACCCAAATCTTGATTTTTATAATAAAAAAACAGAACACGGAGAAAAATCCCAATTACGAAATAAAAGACACGGAAACGCTAAAATGAAAACAGAAAACAAAACAATGGCGTGGCTCACTTTCTTCAGTGGTAAAAAATCAATGGAGAAACTGAAACGTATACAAAATCAATACCTATAGTAATGCTATAGAGTAGAACCAGTCAGAAGACATCAAAAGTCAAATCAAAGGAAAGAATGAAGAAATTCACCTGGATTCAGCAGGATCTTCCGACTCTTCATCAGCTTCCTCGACTTGCAGCTCCTCCATATCCAACTCTCTTATTTGCTCCATTTGCCGCTGTTCGTTCTCACTAATCCGGTCGTTGTCCATCTCTAGGTGAAGGGCGGATGAGAGAGGAGGTGAACAGAACAGGAAGTTAGCTTGCAGATATTAGTACGGATACAGAGAGGCTCTAAAGTTTCAAGAAAACTAGTGGGTGACCGGAGAGACGGAGGTTACTCATGTGGGTTTGGCGCTTGTGCAAAAATATAACGGCCAGAGCAAATGCGCCAACGAATCGAGGCGATACCTGGCGGAGCGCCGTGTCCACGTTGCGTATACCGAAGACGGCTTAATCGCTTAGTAATGGCCCCAGCAAAGCTTGCCTTAACAAAAGGCCCACGGCGTCTTTGCTCTCACTCTGAGCAATTAATAAGGGAAGGAGCACAGCGCAATCCCAGTGAGTATAGGAGCTGGCGGACTGGCAGTAATTATAATTAGATACTCACTGACGTCACTGGTGTCCAAACGTTAAAACTTGTGAAGAACCTCTTTGAAACCTGCCCGCCGCACCACCAGCCGTACGCTTATGGGCTCTTTACCAGATCTCAAAGTTCAATTAGGTGGCCTTGTGGGCCTTTGGGCCTAATGTGCTCTTCTTTAAGTAGTAATCGTATGAGTTTTTATTCAACCTATGTGAAATTATTCCCACTTACGCTGACCCTCTGGTGCGCTCGGATGGTCCCTTTCCCCAAAAGCTCAAACTCATGAAATAGCACATTCGTGCTTGGATAGCTGGCTTCTTCTCACACTGGTGTCAAAGCCACAAAATCGTATATCATCGCTCAACTCATTGATTTGGATGACCACAAGGAGACCCGTGCACTGACCTTCCATGAATTCCAAACCCACAACACTCTTCAATTCCAGCTTCAGGAGATTTCCTACTCGAAACTCATTCGCTGGAAACAGAAAGCACGTTTCAAATGGCTTGCTGAGGGGGACGGGAACATTCGTTTCTTTCACTTTTTGGCTTCTGCCAAGACGACGATCCAATTGGGTCTCCTCTCTATTAATTAATAGAGAGATCACCAATGATTGGGACGCCATTGCTAATGCTTTCATGAGTTTTGAGTTTTTTTGCAAATCTTTACAATGAAGAACTATGTCCAAGACTTCAACACATCTCCATGACCCCCTCGTTATAGAAGGTGATTCTAGCGTTGTCATCCATTGGTATTCCACTGCTGCTACTCCCCCTCAAGAGACACTAGCATATTTATCACTGTGTTTCTGACCTCACTGCCAACCTCACGTATACTTGGTCTCATGTTCTCCATTCAACCAATTATTTGGCCGACGGTCGGGCTACACACGGGACCTTCCCTCCCTAGGCAGGGCAGTAGTAATTCACGCAGTTTGACTCTCAACAGAGAAGAGGGAAGGGGGTTCATATATTCTTATCGATCCTTTTTCCTAAGAAATTATTTTAGGTATATGAACATACCTGTCTCTGCAACAAGGAGTTAGAAGGCTCGGTGGAGAAGGGGTCTGTTCTCCCTAACATAGCGAACAGAATGTTGTTGCTTCGACTTCTTTTCTTGTGATTTGTGTTAAGATTTACTCAAAGATTTCTTCTCTTAAGGAGAAATCATGTAATATTCTGTAAATCCGGTGATTGGGGTAATCCCGTTAATCACTCAAATTCTTCCATGTATATTTTATAAAACGACTATTTAAGCCAATGATGTGAATGAGAAATTAAGATTGAAAGTGAAGTATTATTTTCGAGTTGGTATCAGAGCGGGAGAATCATCTCCTTCTCCTTCTCATCGTCGAAGAGTAGAGCGAAAGCTCTGTTCCGTAATCTCAGTCGACGGACTCTGTTTCGCAATGAAACAGAGCTTTACACCGACGACTGTAGCCGAGCCACTGCTCGGTCTTCCATCAGAGAACTTCCGACCGACGGATCGCCACGAAAAAAAAGGAGTTGTTCGGAAGTTCCGCAGGCCGCCGACGATCGTAGCCGAGCCAGTGCTCGGCCTTCCATTAGAAAGCTTCGCCGACCGACGAAGAAGGAAAAAAAAAACAAGATGGGGAAAAGACTCACCGGCGCCAGTCCAGCGTGCGTCTTGACGAAGCCTTCCCGAGTGCCATCAGCCCAATCGACGCCGGAAGGGGAAGAGACGCTCGACAGTGCGGCGAAGGGGAAGAGACGCTTGACGAAGAAGAGGTACAGTAAAATTTCATTTGTTCGTTTTAAACTTAGATCCGGGTTAGTTATTTGCCGAGCGACCTGGTCCGTCCGAGACCAAGATCAGCCCAGCGAAATAACGTGAACCGGATCAGACCAAATCGGACCGGACCGGACCGGACCAGACCGGACCAATTTTTTACCGAATCAGTCTACGGATCGGACCAATATTTTTTTGGTGTCCCCACCGATCTTCTTTTCATCATGTCGAAGGAATCAACACCGATTATTCATGTGCAATCCGAAAACTCTGGTTTTACAACCAGTGTCACTCTTACCGAAGTCAACTATGATGTATGGTCCCAGATCATGGAGATGCAAATTGCAGGACGAGAAAAGCTAGAATATATTATGGGAAAAACACCATTCCCACAAGAAACGGATGCCTCTTATGCGAAATGGTATACTGAAAATCAAAAAGTCAAGGGGTGGTTGTTAACCTCTATGTCACTAGATATTATGAAGCGCTATATTTGGCTGCGTACCGCACGCGAAATATGGAAGGCTCTGGAAAAAGCTTTCTATGATGGGTTAGATGAATCACAATTATTTTCATTGAATCAGAGAGCTTTCTCCACCAAACAGACTGGTCGCCCTTTATCAACGTATTATGGTGATCTTATGGAAATTTTTCAAGAACTTAATCATCGTGACAAGACTATAATGAAAGATCCTGATGATGTGATTGCTTATAGAAAATCCGTTGAAAGACTGCGTGTTCATATTTTTTTAAACGGATTGGATGCAGAATTCGAACAAGTCCATGGCGAAATTCTCAGAAAAGACCCGATATTGGATCTTGAAGAAGCCTATGCTTATGTACGTCGTGACTCTGTTCGTAGAACCACTTTAAATAGTGAAGTTGATCGTGTTGAGACATCTGCAATGGTAGCACGTCGAGCTAAGACTAAAACAGCTCGACCAACTGGTCCTAACAGTGATCAAAATCGAACATCAGGATCTCAAAATCGTAGCTATGAGGTTGGAACAACCAAACCAGAGCGCATTTGTACTCACTGTGGTGAGACTGGGCATATAAAGTCACGATGTTATGAACTTATCGGGTATCCAGAATGGTAGGATCCTACAAAAGCGTCTCGCAAACGAAACTTCAAATCAAATAATCATGCTTCCGTTGTAGTAGCAGAACCTTCCACCTCTCATACAACTGAGGATGCATCAGTCTTAATCGCTACATCTGGTAAGGTTCTTAATACTTCCACTCTTAGTAGAAATAGTGAATGGATAATTGATTCTGGTGCTACTGATCATATGACCTTTGACAATCATCATGTTAAAAGTATGAAACCATCTGAACAACATATCGTATCTACAGCAAATGGTACTCCATCTCACGTTATTGGAGAAGGTTCTATCACTCTCACTGAAAATCTGAGCCTTGATTGTATTAGTTGTTCTAACCCTCAATCATAATCTATTATCAGTTGCTCAAATAACTCGTACTCTGCATTGTATTGTGGTTTTTTGGCCTAACATTTGTGTTTTTAAGGACATTCGAACTCAGAAGACAATTGGGTATGGTACTAGAAGGGGAAAACTCTATTACCTTGATCTGCAGCTAGAAAGTTTTCATCAGTTAGCCCAAGCGTTCTCCATGAAGAAAAAATCAGCAGATTCTGATATTTGGTTATGGCATAAACGGTTGGGTCATTCATCCTTTAGTTATTTAAAGAAATTGGTTCCTCCACTTTTTGAAAATTTATCTATTTCAGATTTTAAGTGTGATGTATGTGAATTGGCGAAAAGCCACCGTGTTCCTTTCCCAATAAGCATGAATAAGAGTCCAGTACCTTTTATGATTATTCACTCTGATGTGTGGGGTCTAGCAAATATAGCCTCCCTTAGTGGTAAACGGTGGTTTGTTTCTTTTATTGATGATCACACCCGTATGACTTGGATTTGTTTAATGAAGTCAAAAAGTGAAGTTAGTTCGTTGTTCAAACAATTTCACAAAATGATAGTCACCCAGTATCATTCTACAATACGAACTCTTTGAAGTGACAATGGGGGAGAATTTGTGAATCAAAGTTTCAAAGAATATCTAGATGATCATGGTATTACTCATCAAACTACTTGTCCGTACACCCCTCAGCAAAATGGAGTTGCAGAGCGAAAGAACCGCCACCTTCTTGAGGTTGTTCGTGCTTCCTTGTTTGAAGCTCATATGTCGACAAGTTACTGGGGTGAAGCCATCACAACTGCAGCTTACCTTATCAATCGAATACCCTCGAGTGTGTTACAATTTCAGACTCCCTTGAGTGTTCTTCATAAAACCATAAGTTCACCTGCTGTGCCGAATCTACCACCAAAAGTTTTTGGGTGTGTAGCCTTTGTTCACCTCCATAAGTCATTGAGACATAAATTGGAACCCCGAGCTCTCAAGTGTGTTTTTGTTGGTTATGCTCAACATCAGAAAGGTTATCGTTGTTATCATCCTCCATCTCACAAATTGTATGTCACTTTTGATGTGGTATTTCACGAAGAAAACATGTATTATTCTACTCCCGAGTCTTCAATACAGGGGGAGAACAGGATTGAATTGAAGACCCTTTATCATCATTTGGATATCGTGGATACTACAAGTGGTTAATATTCCGATTACAACTGTGGACATCAAAATGATTCACAGGATGGAGAAAGACAAGACCTGATGGAAGTGATGCAATCAGAGTCTCAGCCGCCATCTTCCCCCCTTCATAATGTATCAATGGATCAATTGCCTTCTGAGTCCGAGTCCATGTCTGAACCTTAGGTAAGTTCCGAAACTCAACTAAGAGTGCTACCTCATCGAACCACAAGAGGAAAACCTAGAGTCAATTATGAACCTCTTCTCACCTCTAAATCTCAGTATCCCATGCAGAATTTTGTGTCTTATCATAGATTGTCAAAGGCAAATGAGGTATTTGTGAATCAATTATCTGCTATATCTATTCCTAATAGTGTGCAGGAAGCCTTGAAAGATTCTAAATGGAAAGAAGTCATGAATGAAGAAATGAGGTCTCTTCAGAAGAATTCAACATGGGAAGTGGTTAACCTACCTGTAGGAAAGAAACCAGTTGGATGCAGGTGGGTATTTACCATTAAATATAAAGTCAATGGCACCATTGAAAGGTTCAAAGCAAGGCTTGTCGCCAAAGGATATACTCAAACCTACGGGATCGATTATATGGAGACATTCGCACCAGTGGCCAAAATCAACACCGTTCAGATTCTACTATCTCTGGCTGTGAATCTTGATTGACCCTTATATCAGTTTGATGTAAAAAATGCATTTTTACACGGAGATCTCCAAGAAGAAGTATATATGGAATTACCTCCAGGATGCATTATGCAAAACAAAGGACGCAAACAAGTATGTAAACTCAGGAAATCCTTATATGGTTTGAAGCAGTCCCCGAGGGCGTAGTTTGGAAGGTTCACGAATTTTATGAAATCTATCGGATACAAGCAAAACAACTCAGATCATACTCTCTTCCTGAAATATAACAATGAGGCCATTACAGCTCTTATTGTATATGTTGATGATATGATAGTAACTGGGAATGATCCAGAAGAAAAGAAATCATTGCAAAATCGTCTTGCTAGAGAATTTGAAATGAAGGATCTTGGCTACTTAAAATATTTTCTTGGCATTGAAGTGTCCAGATCCAAGGAAGGAATTTTTCTATCTCAACAAAAATATGCTTTGGATTTATTGAAGGAAACTGGTATGACAACATGTAGTCCAGTCAGTACTCCTATGGAAGAAAATTTGAAACTTGGAATACATTCAGATCAAGTTCCTGCTAACAAGGAGCGTTATCAGAGACTAGTTGGGAGGTTAATGTATCTTGCATATACCCGACCAAACTTAGCTTATGTACTAAGTGTGGTTAGTCAATTTATGCACTCTCCAAGTGAAGAACATATGAATGCCGTCAACCGTATCCTACGTTACTTAAAATCATCTCCAGGGAAAGGAATTTTATTTAAAAAGGGAGGTGACTTGAAAATTGAAGGTTATACCGATGCCGATTGGGCTGGGTCAATAGAAGATCGACGATCTACCTCTGGATACTTTACATTTGTAGGTGAAAATTTGGTCACTTGGAGAAGTAAGAAACAAGAGGTGGTGGCTAGATCTTCAGCTGAAGCCGAATACAGGGTAATGGCCAAGGCAATATGTGAATTATTATGGATCAAAAATCTGATACAAGAACTACATATTGAGCAGACAAGTCCTATGAAATTATATTATGACAATAAGGCCGCATGTGATATTGCCCACAACCCAGTCCAGCATGATAGAACTAAACATGTTGAAGTTGATAGACACTTTATTAAAGAAAAGTTAGAAGCAAGAATCATTGAAGTCCCGCATGTTCGATCTGAGGATCAACTTGCCGATGTGCTAACCAAGGCAGTGTCTTACCGAGCTTTTAACAAATATCTTGACAAGTTGGGCATAAGTGATATCTACGCACCAACTTGAGGGGGAGTATTAAGATTTACTCAAAGATTTCTTCCCTTAAGGAGAAATCATGTAATATTCTGTAAATCCGGTGATTGGGGTAATCCCGTTAATCACTCAAATTCTTCCATGTATATTTTGTAAAACGACTATTTAAACCGATGATGTGAATGAGAAATTAAGATTGAAAGTGAAGTATTATTTTCTCGTGATTTGGGATACCTTTTGGCTTGGGATAGAAATTAGAAATCAGCTACTTTGGCCTCTTTGACGCAGTTATTAAGTCACCAACAGCTATGCCGCTGAACGCTTTCAGACTCTGATTTGTCATGTGACCAGCATACTAGAGATTAGCATAGGACAATTGATAAAAAATCAAAATTCCAAGAAAACTAAAATCATAGTGATGGGATCATAACTACACATCTTAAATCTGTACTTATTAATAAAAGGGGATTAGCGTAGTCAAAAGAAACAAAAGGTTGACATCAAATCCATCTAATTTAGTAGTTAATCGTGGTCAGCATATATTTTAGTAGATGCTGCTGATTCGTTGTTCGTCATAACATGTTCCTGAAGGCCATTTACTTCCAAATAATATTTACTACTAACTGGGTTGATTTGAAAATAATTGTGGATTACAACCATCATTATCGAAGCTACATCTGATACACAATTTTCCAAGGGCGGCAATCACCGACCATCCATCAACGACTACCCTAGATTTATGGAATCTATCAAATTAATAATTTGGTATAGCAAACTTTGAAAATTCGGTTCACGGGGATCCATGGGTAATAATAATCTAATGCCTTCCTAGTGGTCGACTTAACAGGTTGTGCGATACTGAATGTACAATTCCGAGTTGTCATATTCCACGCGGAAGGCGAAGGCTCTAACCGAGGCCTTCCCTCCACATGTGACATGTCCGTAATCATCAAAACTGCGAAGAATTCTGAAGCAAATCGTCACTGTCAGCTGTGCTGCTGGTACCTAACAGAGACGGTGACGTGTAGAGCGACGAACAATCTCTTCCACCGGGACGCTCTTTCAGTAACAGTAGACGCTGATATAGACGAATACGGCATCAACAAGTCAATTGCAGGAGTTTTGCAGGGAGACCGAAACGTTGAAACGACAGTCGAAATGCCGGTTGGCCATTCGGAGATGTCGTTTCATGTCTTAGCTATCTTTTCTTAAATCGCTTTAATTGGAGTGTTCCTTGACGCGTGGAACTGGATGATATACAGTGGGCACTGTGTTTTCTGTCCTAATTAATGAGCAGGAATCTTTTCTTCCTTAGCGGCGTGTAATTTTGTCTTCTTTGTCGACTGTGATGCCAACGGAACAGCGATGGTTGCCGTTCTCTGAGCGCTCCACGCCTCCATCCAGAACGAGTTTTACTCTCCCCCGATCTGTTCTGTTAAATGAGAGCTTTGAGTTTTCATTACCTGACCAGTATTTCGTTAGGAATTCATCGCTGTCATCCTTGAATTTCTCTTCATCAAGTCTCCACGCGACTGGAAACAAATTCAATAATTCATCCCTGTCTGGGCTCGGAAAGCTGACACGCCATGTTTGTAAGTGATTAAATACCAGAAACAAAACATCAGACTGTGATCGGTTTCTACTTTCAATCTCGATGCCAGTTTCCTCGGACGGTCATGAGTAGAGCTTTCCGACCCTCCAAACATCTGTCACAAATAAATAGGATATGATGAGATGTAACTTGTGACAATAAAACTGCTTCATCTGAAGATAAACTGTACTAGAAATTAAGAAAGATATCACTTCAGATATTTATCCGGAGAGAGAGAGAAGAGGTTCAATAAGAAACCATTGTTATAAAAACACCGATCCAATGAAGCTTAGTATTCTAGCTGTTCCTCACTCCAATTATATTATAAGATGGGTGGAGGATCCCCCAACCTCCTCGCCAGCTTGATCTGCTCACCAACTTGGAAATATGTTCAGGTTCGATTGAATAGAGTTCAATTGGCATAAGTAGAACATTTATGATATCACCCAAAAAATTTGTTTTTTTTTTTAAAATACACCGATTCTTGAAAAAAAAGGTGAAGACTGGAGCTCCTACCCCTCCCCTCCACCTTTTAGCAAATGGGGGAGGACCATACTTCCCTTTCAGATTGAGGGAAAGGCTATGGTCTCCTCCCATCACAAAAAACAGAGATGGGCATGATTCCATCCATCTCCCTTTCCCTTTTTCGGTGTCATTAGGAGATAGAGTCGCCTCTTCTTCTATTATCAGTGACAAAGATTGTAGTTGAATGAGAGGTTGCGGAACAATCACGCCTTCCCCCATTCCTGAGTTGCATGTGGAGAATTCGATGGGGTTGCAGTTAGATGTTTCGTTGTTGGATCAACAAATTTGGCTTCGTCAATTAGGTTTTTCTTTTTTTTTTATCATCCTACACTTTTGTATAATTTTTAATCCAAAGAAGGGACCATGTTTTATTAAACATATAAAAAACATATGAAATAACAAGTTTTACCCTTGTAAATAATCATATTTTATATTACATAGTTTTTTTATCTTTTACAGCTGATGGAAAAGCCGTTGGTAAACAACCTCAATCATGCCTCCTCAGTTAATCATTAATCAAATCCGAATCTGCTTTTCAAATCCGCCCAACCAATGGGGAGCGCCTTCAAAATCTAGAGTTCCCGCAATGACTGTATTACCCTCGCCACCTCAGGCCTTGTATGTTTTTTAAGTTTTCAACATGAACATTAGAACCTGTGAACAGCGGGGAGACATCATAATAGAATTATTTGGCAGGAAGAGTCAAGATGATCACGATTACTATGCTTAGGACGAAACGTGTCGATTGATGACTGGCGGGGAACAAAATAAAGAGGATCAGAGGTAGTTTCGTAATTTTTACTGAAGTCGAGGCATCTTCGTGACTTTCCTCGCTAAGAAAGACTTAAATACAGGAATCTCTTGCAGGGAGATACGTGTCAGGTTAAGAAGACGACCGGCGAAAGCGACGTCCAAGCACATTTATAAGTATTATGTTATCGGTTTATTATTTTTATCATTCCGAAGGGGACCTCGTGGGTTGCGCACTGCCCCCGCCACTCAGTGACCCAGCCTCGCCTCTTAAATGACGCTGAAACGTGTTTCTTGGCTTAATTAACGGCTCGATCTCTTCCACCGCACCTGCTGCGCTGGATATTTTGGATATTTTAGAATCCGTCGGAAGACCTCCTGGACTTTGCTCACGTGGGAAAAAAAATGTAGCTGGCTGGCGTTACCTTCTACAACGAGTCTCAACTCTCAAGCCGTTGAATTGGCGGCTAGAAGTCCGGAGCCGAGCTGGGCGGTGGGTGGTTTTGTGCAGTGGCTAAATGACACGTGGTTTGACGGAAAAGCGAAGGGTAAAGTGATGAAAGCTTTTTCTCTCTCTTAGCCAGGATGCGTGTGTCATCTACTCATGCACGAAACACGTGTCGTCACCTCCGCGTCCGTTACATGCTTTTATCCCATCATCGCAATAGCCTGCTCTTCGGCCTCCCTCTCTCCTCTCTTTATGCTGCTGTCGGTCTGTTTTGTCCTAACAACTCTTTCTCTCTCCCGGGGACAGCTGCTGCTTTTAGTGAATGCAAGGCCTTTAGGGTTTGACAAATGGAACGAGATTCTCCTCTAGACGACGAAGAAGATCCCGGATCCACACACGAACCCCACGCACCTCCACCGCCGGCACATCACAGCCACTCTCCACTCCTCCAGCTCCCCGTGGTGAGGTCTGATTCTGGCGCTTCGACGTCTCTTTTCGGATCTGACGACAGCCGGAGCACTACCAGTTCCGGAGACATGTCGAGCAGTAGCGGCGAGATTCCGCCAGCCTTCGTCGCCGACTCGGTGTTACCCAAGGTAGTGGCACGGCCAACTGGAGCAACCGGAGGGGATGATGGAGGAGGGGGAAGTGCTGGTGGTGGGGTCCTGTGTCAAAATAGATGCGTTGGGAGGCGGAGGGCCGTCTCATGGGGCTCCGCGTCTCTGCTCGGGAGACGGAGAGAGATGGAAGACGCCCTGGCCGTCGTCCCTGGGTTTATGTCGCCAACTTGCGAGGCTTTCGGTGGATGTACAGCGCCGGGCTCTAGAACCTCCGCCGAGATCTCGCCCGTGCATTTCTTCGGTGTTTATGACGGCCATGGTGGTTCCCAGGTATTTCCCTTGTTCTTTCTATCACTCCTCTTCCTCTTCTTTAATTTTTTCTTTTTTTTTTAAAAAAAATTCGCGTGAAATGAATGCGTAGATTTTCTTTTTCCATAATTTGACTTTTGAATTATGAGCGCCTCGTTTTTATCATCGTTACTAGAAAATTAAGAAACGGAATAAAAAAATTAAGAAAACATGCGCAACACATGAACACAATACAGATGCCCCTCTCCACAAAGGAGTTTTCCTTCTTATCTGCAACAGCAAACGCAACGCAACTTCGGTAGAGCTTTTTTTGTTTTTCCCCCTCGTAGTTTATCTTATTTTTTCCTTCTTTAATCCGTTCCGATGGCTTCTCCCGTTTCCCTCTAGTCCTTCAATAAAAAAAACGCTGTTTCATTTTCTCGCTAAAATATTACAAGAATTTCGGGGCAGTCGAGAGTTCCGACAGTTGAAGAGACCACAACCACAAGTCGTCTTCCGCGGCCCAAGTTTTAACATTGAGGGTCAACTTTTGCTGTCCGTCTGCATCGGGAGGCAATGGAGGAGTCCACGATTTCCCCTCTCTAAAAGTCTTTCCTCCTTTCCTCGTCTGTCAGGCTGTCCTCGATTCAATTCTTTTGCCATTCTAGCAGTAACAACGCTTCGGACATTTCGATGCAATTCCACGTTACCGATAGATGTGAACTCAAATTAACACAAGTAATGAGATGATTTAAATTTTTATCCTCGATCACTGATAGGGCTAATTTTTCAGAAAAAAAGGAGCATGTAAAAATTTCCAAGCCGATTGAACATGTGAAATCTTGGAGATTGTAAGGGGATGATAAATTGGTAATCATATCGTAAACTAAAGATTACAGTATCCTTTTGTAATCAAAATTCTCAATTTTAGGGATATTAATTTTTTTATATGTACGCAAGAAAGTACACGAACAAAACTTCTAGAAATATGCCATCTTGAATTAAAGTACCCTTTAGATCCTCCCGCTAACCCTTGAATGATTTTCATTTCTTGTAAAATCTTTTGGGAAGTTGGGGCTACAGAAATAGTATGTTCCTTATCATCATTTGATCAAGACTCATTTAGTCAATGTTTTCTCAATTCTGGAGCAAGTTTCTGGGGGGTTTCCCTACTTCTATTCATCACAAATTGGGGAAAACAGCACTTCAAGAGAAGCAAAGATGGATTTGAAGAACTGTTTTGTGAGTTACGGAGGCAAAAAAGCCAGAGGTTGTCTCTATTGCTACTGATAAAAGTGAACTATGATGAAACCCCGAAGAAGAGACCTTCCATGAACCTTGAAGACTAATACAAGGGATGGGCTACCTCTTGCCTTTTTTTACCCCCTGTGATATGGTACAGATGCTGATGTCCAACCTTGGGTTTTCCGCCTAAAACCGTCTGCCCCAAAAAGGCAGCATTGATCCATTGTGATCTGATCCAATCTCCCCTGCTAAAAACCTCATTATCTTGATGGAATAGAAACCGCTCTTGATTATATCACTTGCTCTAGCAAACTCTTTGAAATTAGGCTAAATTTCTTGCAGTAAGCTAAATACATCGATTAACTATTCATGAGAAAGAAGGTTCTGGCCTTTTCTTTTTCTCTTTGGGCAAGACAGTCATAAAAATCTGGCACTGCGTACGGATTCACTTTCAGAAGCCTCTACTCAAGTTGGAATTCATGTAGGAATCCAGAAGAAGCTTCACTAGAATATTTTATTGATTAGCCATGAATCAAAATTTGCTACAGTTTGGTTCGAAGAATCTTTGGTGGTGGCTTGATTACATATGGAAGTCCACACTCAGGTTGTGGAGATAACGGATGATTTTCGACTAAAAGATGTAGTTTAGAGGTCATCCAGATATTTTTAGGGGCTACCCTCACAATTTCCAGCCTTTGGAAAGGATTTCAGAGGGTGTTATTTGTGTTTTTTTGTTCTGTCTAGGGATAAAAGAAAAATAGGTTTGTGACTCGTGACTATTAATTCCATGATAATTTCGAGTATTGCTCGTAAATTTTTTTATTGTAGCAAGAACTTGGTCCGAGATTGCAAGGTTAAGAACTTTTTTTAAATAAATAATTTGCTCAGAAACGTTGTGTAGAGACAAATATTGACAAAACTACTAATTCTCGAATGACTCGGTGGATGATTTTGTTTTCAAGTTCGTAATCCTTTTAATGCAATTCTCTTGATTTTCTTCGTAAAAGGCATATCAAATCTTCACTCTTTGTGGGATTAATGTCTGAAAACATTCTTTTCTGACGACTGCATTTGGATTGTTTGCAACGGTAGGAAAAGTGCCGATAGACTAGCTCTCGTGTGTAGAAAAAATTATTCTAAATGTTGGCTTGAAACTTTGCATATCAGTGGGATAGGATAATATTTTACCTAATGATGACTTCTTTGATAGGTCTGTAAGAGAGTGATTATTTCCGTGGTTACTCTTTATGTCTTTAACCTATAACTTTCTCTCAAACAACAACTGAAACAGTCGCGACCACCGGCTGCTTGCCAACTGGTCGCCGTCTCCCCCCTTGTCCCGGCATGGAGTAATTACATGGTGGAACTCGAACGCCTTCAGTTGGCGTCTAGTTCTCACAGAAAACAGTAACAGTTCGAAGTCGGACTTTTATGACATAAACCTTTTAGCAGGTAGGGTTAGCGGGTTTGGACATTTGCTAATGGAGAACAACGCCTCTCGTGAAGCCTGGTAAACTATGTTAAATGACAAGATCCAATGTTTTGTACGCTTAAGACAACAGTACCGGTCAAATTATATTATATTATTTTATTCTTTTCTTCTGTGACGATTCCATTAAACCAGAGAAGTAAACTGTAACAGTTAGACGAAAGTTGATGTCGGGCGTAAATGTAAGGAATAAAATAATTAGAAAGTGTGAACATCAGAACTGACTCTTGGCAGGCAAACCGGAATTCACTGGCACACGTAAATAATGAAAATTTTCTTGAATTTAGAATTCGTGGTATGGGTTTGCAGAGTTTTCACTTCACCGGGATTTCTATAGAACCGCATTACCTTATCTCGAGTTGTTATGGTAGAGGAAAATATTACAGAAAGAAGACACAAATTCGTAAGGTAATGCGTGTGGCTTTAGAATTTATTATTTACTTCCAATAGACAAAGTGAATATGACATTATGGCTAGTAATTGCAGTATAAAACTCGTCTGGCTGATTCAATTATGGTTTAGTTGACACAGGACAACTCTCCACTGGACCAGTGAGATGACACATTCTACCACATTCTACCATGTTGTGGTCACCGTCATCTCTTTTTTTATATGCCTTAAAACCTGACCAAAATGTTTGAGACGTTTTCTGAAATTGAAATATGCATATCTGGATAAGCTCCTTTGATGCCTAGAGCTTAAGTGGTGCCTTCGGTGTGAATTCGGACTTTATATGAATAATTGGGGTTATGAAGATTTTAAAAGGCGTATCTTATAAAGTAATTTTTTTTTAATGTTGAGTACGAGAAAGTTTTAGTACTGTAGTGGGAAGAACACTTCGGTAACATCTTTTAGTTTGCTCTTTCATTCAACGAGATCGATCTTTGCTTCTCTTGCTACTCCTTAAAATTTAAACATCTACGGCTTTTATCTTCATGCTCTCACTTGTTTGACAATGTACTCTAGGTTGCTAGATTTTGTGCAGAGCGGATGCACGAAGTGGTTGCTGGAGAGTGGGACAAGGGAGGTGATGAAGGAGGATGGTGCAGAAGGTGGGAGGAAGCATTCTTCAATGGGTTCGGGAGGGTGGATAATGATGTCGCAGGAGAGTCTATTGCTCCAGACATGGTAGGCTCCACTGCTGTGACCGTGGTAGTGTCAAGCTGTCAGATCATTGCTTCCAACTGTGGTGACTCAAGGGCTGTACTCTGTCGAGGCTCCCAAACTATTCCATTAACCATTGATCACAAGGTCCTGGTGTTCAAATTTGCACATCTATTGTTATTACCAGCATTTTGTTTTAGGACTCTTTCCTTTTTCTGTAGGGATAATTGTGTTGCTCCAACTCTAGTTTATCTCTCCTTCTTTTTGTTATTTTCATGTTTGATTTTCTGCTCTCTCATGTTCCGTTGTGTTACTGCTAGAGTCCCATTTAACAAGGCAGAGTCATTTGTTAGAAATTATTCATTGGTGTTAATACCTGAGTAACTCGTTTTTTAACTCCTAAAGCTTGTTAACCTGTTTGAAGAAGGAATCATATCCCATAAAAAAAACATATTAGAAAGTTGATTTCTGCAACATTTATAGTCTTCCTTAGAATTCCTTCCCTGTGGCTTCAGCAAAAATGATATTGTTATGAAGCAAGTAATTATTCCTGTGCAAGAAGTTGGAGCAGCTTTTTGGTAGAATTTTATTTTATTTTGTTTTGTCTGGATTTGGAATTAGATGGAAATCTTTTCAAGATTGAACTTTTATCCAGTAGGACCTGTAGGAATTCTTGTTCAAAGAAAGGGTGTTGGTGTCACATCTAGAGGAAGGATAAGTAGCAAGCAATTAACCAAAATAATTGGCTCATGGCTAGGAAGACTTAACCAAAATGATTTTCTTACATATTTTTTTCTATTTTTCCTTGAAAATCTTGCAAAAAATTGCTCTATGATCATCTTATAATTTTATTGCAAAGGTGCAATCACGGCTGTTGTTATCTTTCCTTCTTGTCTGTATCCTACAGGAAGTATTCTGTAGAAGTACCTTTAAAACATTTCCTTTTTACTGTAATGAGTTTTTCATACTTAGGGTATGTTTGTGCTAGGGAATCATAGGGAAAAATGACTAGTTAAAATTTTTCTGTTTGATCAAAATTTTCTTGTATTTATGGTATTTTTTGGGATTGAGAAAATTTGTCTCTTGATTCTTCTTGCAATTCAAAATGTCAAGTGAATAGGAGAATGAGTTTCCTATTACTCCAATAGGAAATTATATGAAAACTAAGCAAAGAAACATTAAAGTGATCTTGGACCACTCAACTTCTACCTCCATCTAGTATTTTATTATTTATAAAATCTTTCATTTTGTTTCAAGTGTAGACATAAGTGCCACAATTAATTTTTATGTTTTTCCTATGGTAACACAAATGCAAGAAAGCCGGTCAATGGGAATCTTATCCAATAAGAATTTTTTTCAATTGAAATGTTTGTCAAAGAAAAAATTATTTTCCTGCATTTTGTTTTCTGTGTGCGCACGAACGGACCCTTAGTATGATGAATGAAGTAAAAAATGCATGTGTATTCCTGACTACACAGCTTTGTAATTGTTGAATGCTTTCAACGTCCATACTAAGCATGCTTAGGAAAAATTAACAAAACAGAAAATACATTGCTATCATAGAGGGAGCAATTGAGAAAAGTCTGAAATATCCCCATATTACTCATGTGTTTTAGAGCCCAGTACTCTTATCTGGATGGAATTGTTATGTCTAACAATTTTGTTTCAATCAGGACTATAAGATAAGTTTCACCTTCTATGGTGCTTGTCCATTTTTTGGACTTGGTAAATCCTAACTAGACTTTGTCAAGTTGTGCTTGTTCTAACTATAATCAGCGGCTTTCTCAGTTTTCTACCTTTTTACTCTTCGTTCTTCCTATTTTTTTTATTATAAGGATTGAATGTTAAGGTTTCACTAATATTATAATTACTTCTGGCTTAATGTGACCACTGCTGCAAGCTTTCAATTCTGGTGAAGCTGGAGAGATCTTATACATTATAGCCTCATCATAATTTGACAGTTTTGTTCCTAAATGCTGATGATTGAACATAATATGTATTTATCTTGTCGTAGATACGCTCTTAATTGTGTCGGCATGAAATGGTAACTTATAAAACTAAAGCGGGGGTCCTATTTTGCGAACATTTTAGAAAAACTGGTTATTTTATCAACGTTCCCAGAGAAATAGTCGCTTTGATGTTCCTGGTTAAGTAGTCATTTTGTGCACACTATACTAGTTGTTGGTGGCAAGACAAATGAGGCCAATGACAAGTGTGGTGTATTAGTTGTCGCTTTTAAAGATACTCAGACCACTTTTGGGGGAGAAAATATTTTTACAAGGATTTCTAGCAGTTCCAAAAATCTAATTACATTGAATTTCCTGCTTTCTTGTTGTCTCTGATTATTATGTGGATAACCATACCTGGTGCACTCATTAAGTTAAAAATTGAAGTTTTGTTTTTCTTTACTGTTATCTTACACAAATCTTTGGAGCCATCAAATGGGCTTTAATTACATATCAGGTTGCATATTAATTTTGTTTTGGTTGTTCGTACAGCCTGATAGAGAAGGTGAGCTGGCAAGGATTGAGGAAAATGGTGGGAGAGTCATAAATTGGAATGGTCCTAGGGTGCTTGGCGTTCTTGCCATGTCCAGAGCGATAGGTATTTCTCAACCATGACCAATCATTTTTTTCCCTTTTTGGAAAGCAATTTTTGTCTTCTGACATATTATTTTATTTGTCAACTATATCAATACCTTATTCACCAAATTTAGTATAGTATTGTGTTGGATGGAGATTTTGTTTAAATTAATTTTGAATTTAACAATTGTTATGTTTAGTAAGTGAATGAATGGGAAAGTTGTTATCAAAGTTCTATTAAAAAATTGATTCTCTTATGGTAATTTATTTGGTAAATATCACTTGCCACATATGCACTGCTAGGTAGAGGCATGTAGGGGTGGCAACTAGCCAAGCCAAGCTCAAACTGGTGGTAGGTTTGGGCTCAGCTCACACCATGACAATAGGGAGAAGGACAAGAGGTAAGAAGGTTGAAGGAGAGGGGGAAGGGTGCGACCCTACCCTTTCTCTGTAGCAGAAGGACTAGTGTCTCTGCCCTATCCAAAGAACGAAAGAATTTATGAAAAAAAAGAGAGGAAGAAGAGAGAAAAAGAAAGCAGGAGGAAGAAGAGGAGAAGAAGACGGGAGGAAGAAAGGAGAAACGTAAGTCGTTTAAAAGGTAGGAGGAGAAGTAAAGAGAGATGAGGATAACTGTGGACTTGGGGCTGAATGGATGTTTTTGCCCTATCCCAGTAACGAGAGATGCCTTTCTGTGCAGCATTCATCATTTTGGTAAAGAAAGATACAGTTTTCTTAAATCGCATTTATTCTGAATGATAGCAAGGGGGAGTTATGAGTGGGAACATATTTGAATGGCAAAAATTTTGTGTGCTCTTAATGCAAACTGATTTTCAAACGACTATTTTTTATTCTTTTATTCTTTTTTTTTAATATTTTCTCCTTCTTGGTTTATTTCCAAGGAGAGAGGAGAAATAGCATTTGGTGATTCTTATTTTTCCCTTTAATACTAAGATATTATGAGCTGGCTCGACGAGCCTCAAGCCGAGCTACATAAAACTTGAGCTCACTCAATGAAGTAAGTGCGCCTTTTTTAAGGCTCAAGTGAGGTTCGAGCTTAAACCAAGCTGTTCATGAGCCACTCACATATTGGTTCAGCTTGATGCCACTTCTTGAGGTATGAGTTTGGCTTAAAGTGACATGGTGCCCTTAGTGCTGAGTGAATTTATCATTGTTTCAATAGTAAATACTTTCTTCACTATGACAGTCAGCCACAGTTATTGAACTTCTTTTATTTAGGGTTCTTTCTCTCTCTCTCTCTCTTTAAATGGTGACGTTAAATTTATTTTGAATTCTTTAGGTGGTAAAGAAGTTGTAGAGTATTTGCCAGTTTTTATTGAAGAAAAATAGATAAAAGAGCTCTAGAAACAGCTCAGTAACTATATTGTGATTGAATCAGTTGCATGTGTTTATGTTGTGACAACTCTTTTCAATTCCTCATAATATATTCACCCATCTTTTAGTGCGAATATTGATTGAGCCTTTAGCTAAATGTTCACAGTAGAGGTTTCTTATTGTGAGATTTTCATTTCAAATCTCACAGGTTTGGTATCTCTGGCAAGTGTCTCAGGCTTTTGGTAACTTGGGCATTGTTTTATCAATATTTATAAGAAACATCTCATTAGCATCATATTTTTAAGATCTTATTGGTCCTCTGGATAGTTCAGACAGGAATGGTTGTCAAACGCCTAGTCAATACAACCCAAAAGACCAGTCTGTTAAGTGCGGAAAGCCAAGTACCTAACCCATAAGTGGTGGACGGAACCACCTAACTCTGACACCCACTGTTCCCATTCCCTACCGCTTCCGCCGGGATTCGAACGTGGAACGTGGTGCCCAGCTCTGATACCATGTTAAGAGATTTTTGAAGAAATTTTCCTTAAGTGTGCTTTTCTTGGTTATGCTATACCTCAAAAGGGTTATGTTTGTTATGATCCACATGCTCGTTGTATACGTATTTCTCGAAATGTGGTTTTCTTTGAAAATCAATATTTCTTTTCATCTCATGTTGAGCTGTCATCTGCATCTTTATCTCTTTTGCCTAGCTTTGATGATTCTCCGCCAATTGTGGAAAGGTTCAAACCTGGTTTTGTGTATGGAAGACATAGTAGACATGAGTCTGGTTCCACTTCCTCTGTGCCCCCTCATGATCTTGTCCTGGCGCTTGCTCTTACTCCTGCTCCAGCTTCCACCACTTTTCGCCGGTCTACTCGCCCTTCTCGGCCTCCTCGTTGGTATGGTTTCTCCTTCACTGTCTCTCCTGTGGCTTCCTTATCCTCTATTTCCATTCCCACTTGTTACAAACAGGCCATGGAACATGAGTGGTGGCAGCATGCAATGCAAATAGAACTTCGAGCTCTTGAGGAGAATCACACTTGGGATATTGTTCTTTGCCCCCTACAATTAAGCCTCTCGAGAGTGAATGGGTTTTCTCAGTAAAACTTCGCTCTGATGGCTCTTTGGATCGGTACAAAGCTCACCTAGTAGCTCTAGGCAACAAACATGAATATGGGATAGATCATGAAGATACATTTGCTCCTATTGCCAAAATGACCACGGTTCGAATTATCTTAGCTATTGCTGCTTCCCAGTCGTGGCAACTACATCAGATGGATGTGAAGAACGCCTTTCTTCACGGTGACCTTTAAGAAAAGATCTGCATGAAGCTTCCCTGTGGTATGACTACTTCTTCTCCTCATGATGTCTGTAAGCTAAGGCGTTCTCTATATGGACTTAAGCAAGCTCCTCGGGCTTGGTTTGAGAAGTTTCGCAGTACGCTTCTTACCTTCAGGTTTACACAAAGCCAAGTACCTAACCCATCAGTGGTGGACGGAACCACCCAGGTGGATGAAACCACCTAGCTCTGACAATGGCAACTAGTAAACAGGGGACAGTGAAGTAAAAGAAAGATAAAAGAGAAATAAGAAATCAACTATGGAAGATTGGGAGAAGAGGAAGAATAACAAATGAAGTGAGAATACGGAAATGAAAGAGGGAAAAAAGAAGAAGAAAAATAAAACCTTCTCTTATTTGCACTTTTTCTCTCTTCACTTATTCTGGCTCTTCTTCTCTCCAAATCTTCTGTTTCTGGATTCTTTTTTTCTGTCTCGTCTCCTTGTTTTCTCAAAACTTTCTGTTACTGATTTCTTTTTCTTTTTCTCTTTCTTTTACTCTGGTAATTAAAGGAAATCTATCATGCATCTTTCTTTTCTTTTGCAATCTGTCAGCCCTTTTTCCCCAGAGAGATTTGAACACAAGAACTTGTTTCAAATTTACTGCTCCCTGTTTTTACATCCCTTGTAATATCATAAAAAAATGCCTCCATTGTCTGTTATTTAACTCTTAACTACAGAGAAAATTACTAAAATACCCTTATTAATATCACTAGCAGTTGTATGTGGCACTCTTTGAAACAGCTCAACTGGAGATTTTATGCTCTGATGTCTTCGCATACCAAATAGATTTTTCCATGAACTTGCATCCACACCTAGCTGAACTATTGAGGTTCTGTATATTATTTAAGGTTGCAGCTGGTGTTTGTTCTAGGCTTGTGCATCTTAAGTTGGATTATCGGTGTAGAGGCAGGTTTACGGTTTAGGGTTCAAGTTAAATGTACATCTTCAAGCGAGAGAAGTTATGCAGTTCAGAGACAACTACTTTAACTTGGGTTATTTAATGGCTGCTACAAAATTGTGCAGGCCATCCGTTCTAAGAAACCATTTAAAATAAAAAATAAAAATGTATCAGGATGCAACTATTCACTTTCCCTTTTTCTGGTTTTCTTATTCATACTGCCTAAAGTTTATCTACTGAACAAACTTCTGTCAAGCCCCATCTCCAGCCTGGTGCAAACAGCTCAACTGGAGATTTTGTGCTGATGTCTTCGCATACCTAATAGCTTTTTCCATGAACTTGCATCCACACCTTGCTGAACTATCAAGGCTCTGTATATTATTTAAGGTTGCAGCTGGTGATTGTTCTAGGCTTGTGCATCACAAGTTGGATTATCAGTGTAGAGGCAGGTTTAGGGTTTAGGGTTCAAGTTAAATGTACTTCGAGTGAGAGAAGATATGCTGTACAAAGGTGTGTTTATTAAAACATTTGAGTTCCTTGTTGGTAGAAAAGGATCCCTACATCGCTTATGAACTCGCAGGCAAAGAGGTTATTTTTTCAGGCCGACGTTTACAAGACTGATTAGATGAAGGTGGATTGTTGCCCAAATAAGATGTCTGCTTTGCATTTTGGAAACTGCCTTTGAGGCTGCATAGGAACTTTTGTTACAGGTGCTAAGGAAGATAGTTGATGCTCCAGCCTGTTACATGCTGATTATGGGAGAAGCTAGACAGAATTATAGTGAATTTTTAAGAATAATTCTGCAGCATGAAGAGATTAGAAATGCAACTGCCTGCTATCCATGGCAATAAATTTGTCTGTAATTTGGTAATTGTGAACCTATCTGGCATACGTGTGGACTTATCTTTTGACCTTCCGAGATTCAAATCAGGCTACTGAGCAGACCTTCCTCTTCATATAGTGGTAGTAGTTTTGGCATTATTGCTGAGATCTCCTTAGGAAGCACATATATTGACAAAACAAAATAGAGATGGGTGGTTTATGGAGAAGATCCTCTTACAGAGCACAATGTTGAGTTACGGAATCTAAAATCTCTTTCGACGTCGAGAATGATTTATGTGTCCAGGTAGATTAGAGGTTGGGCTTGCTTCTCCCTCACCTTTTTTGCATTCTGGGGCCCTTAATATAACTGAGTACCCTTTCTTCCTCCTCCGAAGGATGGAGGTGGGGTACACAGTGAAAGAAGTATCAAAGTGTGATCCTCTTTATCTTTTCCAGCAAACTTTTGATTATTCTGTTGAATAATCTTCTCATCTGCTTGTTGCTCTAATCATATATTGTTGCATGAAATATGCTTATCCATGCAGTAAATTTCCTTTTGAAATTGTAGTAGATCTGCATACCCTTTTCTCGTCTTCTTGTAGCACTGGATGAAATATGCATCTATTTGTTATGGTAGATGGCTTGAGGTATGCTTGTCCTTCATTTATATGCTGGAGTTGTCCACTATCTTAATAAAGGAAGCAGCTGTATAGGAAAGCTCGATACCCTTGAACAAAATTAGGAAATTTGTGCCATTTGACTCTCTACATATGCTTCTGGGAGAGCTGCTTTAATTGCTCCAATCAATATATGTGACTTCAGCGGATTTTACTAATTGTTAAAGAACGTTGTATATGCTCTCCGTAAAATTGTTTCATGTATTCAGAGGCCCTTAGTCTACTTACCATTTTCAGGTGATCATTATCTTAGGCCTTGGATTATTCCAGTGCCCGAAACCACCTTTACGGCAAGGACCGAAGAAGATGAGTGTTTGATTGTGGCAACTGATGGGTTGTGGGACGTGATGTCCAGCGAGGAAGTGGGAGAAGTGACTCGGCAGATGTTAAGGCGGCACCGTCGGCTTGCTTTTATGGAGAACAAACCTTTACCAGCCCAAGCTGTTGCAGAGCGTCTTGTGGAACTTGCTTACCACAAGAATAGCTCTGACAACATCTCTGTCATTGTGGTTGATCTTAAGGCCAAGAGAAAACGTCTTCATCAGAGGCAATGAGTGAATACTGCCGCCTCCGGAAACAAAAGATAGAGCAAAGGAGGAAAAATAATTATTTCTTTGAAAAATTTATTCTCTCTTTCATTTTGAACCTTGATTCCTTTCAAAATCTGGAGATCGCAAGCGGTGAATGGGACTGGGTCATTGGACCTTTTTCGTTTCTTTTTTTTTAAACAAGTTTCAAAAGTATTTTGTTTACAAAAATTCATTTTTTTTTTTTTTTTCTTCTACCCTGTACATAGCATCATTTCTTCTTTTCTTATCTTTGCTTGTTTTTGTTGCAAACCTTGTAATTGGTTCTAGGCCTCCAGGACCAGATTTAGTGGCCTAACCTTCCAGAATTGTATATAATTCTTCCTTTTCTATTATAGTGGTTGATAAAAATCACCTGAAGAAGTCTAATCCTGCGGTTTTAAGTTTAGATATCTTATTGGAAAGTAGGAAGGAAAACGTCACATTCGCTAATAATTATTAGTCTTTCGTACATAATGCATAAATTGGAAGTTCCAAGAAAATTTCAAGCTTGTAAAATGGTCTGAAACAAAAAAAATACAAATATTATTAATATAAATAATTAAATAATATATTTTATCTATTAAATCAATTTACTTTTATTTATATAATATTTATTTATTTTTCTCTCTTGATCGTTATCTTCTCTTCTCAACTTTCTATGTGCGACATTTTTTTTCACTCCTCTCTCCATTTTTCTCTCATAATATTGATTTCTTTATTTCTTAATTCCCCTTATGTTTATCTTTTCTTAGATAATACGACATTTATTTTCTTATACATGGTAGAATCTTAAAAACTCAACGACAGGTTCTCTTTCGATAGAGTTGTCATTCCGGAGCGCCTCAGAGACCGCCCCTCTTACAGACGGAATGGTGTTCAACTTGACTACAGTGGAGTTCTCTGGAAAATTTAGCTGGCGTTCCAATTTACTTTTTTCAATGGATAACGAGTTCGGTTGATCCCCCTTACTATATTTTCTAATCTACCTCGCCATGGAGTGGAATTTGAATCTCGTATTCGTCTTTCTTTCAAAACTCAATCTACAGGAAGAGAATTGTCTCCGGTGTCCAGCCAACTGGGTCGGTACAACTTGGGATTATTTTGGTGCCATTAAAAATCGGGTGTCGCTTCAGGTACTTTACAACTTCTCTTATTTTAGTCTGCACAAAATGCGACTATGGTAGGACAACTTACGTTTTCCTTTCATGATAGCCTCTGTTAATTATTCGTCATTTCTAACAGCTTATATATGTAGAAAGTGGCGTTTTATTTAACTTATTTGTAGGTGAGAGTTAAAAATGACACGTTAGTAAGTTTTCTATGTTAAGTTTGCTTCGAAGTTAATGTCTTATTTTATAGGCTAAAAAAGATTAAGTTCCTATTTTAGGTTAGTTTCTAAGTTAAATTCTTACTTTTGACAAGTTAAAGTCTGTTTGCGTTGGAACTATTTTCTGTTTCTTAATGTTTAAACGTTGTAGTAAAGAAATAATCTGTTTAAACATTGTAGTTGATATTTTACTGATGAATGGTCTATATAAAGAGGTCTACTAGTCAATGAAAAACTAGATTTGTCATCTCTTCTTCTCTCTGTTTGCATGATTCTCTAGTATTTTTCCTAATTGTGTTTAACTAATTTACAGTAGCAGGAAATGTATCAGAGTTCCTTGGAGATAATGCTCATGTTTCCATGGATTATGGTTCTCTAAAACAGATAGGGTGTTTAGGTTGGTGGTTGGAAGGTTCAGCACCCTAACTTCATAAGCAATTACTTGATCTCTTATAAAAAATTAAGGGCCTATCTGACCTCTATATACTTGTTGATCCACATTGACCTAGAAAACTGCCTTAGCAATTTGTAGAATTGAGATTCTATGCATAATCCCTTGTTGATGGGTAACAACTCCAAATAAAATCTTAGGTATTAAAAAGGCTGCATGAATGCAGTAGATCTATCTTGATATGTTTCTTCTGATGCAAGTTCTTTATCTTTTTTCAAGATTTTCAGATTGTGAGATTCTGATTTTGAGATTCTTATTGCCAAGATGTGGCATTAGAATTCTTTTTTACCATTGTAGTCTCTAGCATTTATATCATGATGTAATGCCATTTTTATTGACAGTTTGACAATTTCCAGGATTCTTACGAAACATTGTTCTTTGTCATAGCGGTGGGCCTTTAATTTTTTTATATCATTTTCTTGAGACGCCCTTTGACTCATTGGTGGACAATATATAGCATCTTCTCTTGATATTCTTTTATTCTTTTTACATGTTGTACTAATTTACTGAAAAGAGGGAATTGGGCCTTTTGCTCAATGACTGCATGGAGGTTTTCTAGTGTGAGGTCTTGGATTCAAGTCTTGTGAAAATTGTAAACCGAGAAGTGGTAAGAAAGAAATTGAGAGAGAGAGACGTGAAAACCAGTCTCCTTGGGGGTCGTGCTTGACCTGCGGCCTCTTTATTTAAGTGAGTTCGAGTCATTTTACAAATATACCCTTCTACACTTAAAACACCTCAACTCCTTATATCTCCCATAATACATATCCAAATTACATAAAAGTAAAACTAGAGATTCAACTAAAGTTGCAGCATAAGATGTATAGAATGTAAGAATCACAATAAATGTAGAAAGACCAAAATACCCTTCTGCTTATTTCTAAACACTGTCCCCTCAAATTCCTTGGGGGTCGTTGCAAAAAATTTCAGATTCTTATTTACTTAGGGCCTTGGTAAATACATCCCCAATTTGCTTGCCGGATCATACGTACGGAGTAACCACTTCCTTCTTCATTATAAAATCTTGAATGTAGTGACAATCTACTTCAATGTGTTTAGTCTTCTCATGGTTACAGGATTCCCACAATAAAAATAGTTGCCTGGTTGTCAGATCATTACTTGGATCCACTCTAGGAAGGAATTTCAGCATCTTGGTGGGATCTCTCTTTTCGTTGCAATTGGCAGGCCATTGCTCAGATGTCTGCATGTCTTGTGCGCCGTATGAGATTGGCAACCTCCGACCCATGACATCCTCAAGTTCAATTTTAATGGAAGCATTCTTGGCAAAACCTTTCTTGCCGGCTTTGGAGGAGTCATTCGAGATTTTGTTGGCTCTATTCTCATCTCATATTCTGGGCCATCGGGGACTGCTGACTCCACTTCTACTGAGCTCATGGTGCTTCTCCAAGGACTCATCGTTTTTCATGATCACCTCTTTGGGCCCCTTATCATTTGAAGGCGACTCCAAAGTGGTGATAAATTGGTGCTCCTTCCCCGAGCCCCCTTGGTGCCATTGGCTAACCTTTCATAACATCAAGGATATTTCCTCCATTTTTTCTTGTTTTTGGTTCCATATACCGAGATTAGCAAACTTTGTGGCTGATTTTCTTGTAAAGCAAGGAGTCTCCATCCAATCTCTAGTTGTAAATGGAATGCTCCTTGGCTGATTGTTTCTTCTTCTCCTTCTTCTTTTTCAGAGACAAGAGAGATTTACAAACCCTTCTCCCTTATTTATGATTAATACAATTCTAAAATATCTTTTATTTCTCATAAAGCCTAAGAGTCTATTTTCTAAAAGAAATAGCTTTTTCTAGGAAATAAATAAAGCCTAATTAACTCAGACTAATATCTTCCAACATACACTTTGTGGAGAGAATTTGAAAAGATAATAAAGTAAATATCTTGCTATGTGAATATCTGTTCCAGTCATATATAGGTCAATCTCCAATTCCTATCTGGATGTGAGTTGACTATTTAGTGAGACTGATTGTGATGTACCACTGTTTTCCTTGTTCATCCCAGCTCCCTGAGGACAATATTTTGAAAATATTTAGTTAAACTCTGTTTGCATGTGCCATGAAATTGATGGACTTCTGCCAAAAGAAAGCACCTGATGGACCTTTTGTTACTTGTATTTCATTCTTTGTCCAGTGATTGATGTTTTTTTAAACTTCTCCAAATGGTGGATTTTTCTCCAATTCCTATCTGGATGTGAGTTGTCTATTTAGTGGGACTGATTGTGATGTACCACTGTTTTCCTTGTTCATCCCAGCTCCCTGAGGACAATATTTTGAAAATATTTAGTTAAACTCTGTTTGCATGTGCCATGAAATTGATGGACTTATGCCAAAAGAAAGCACCTGATAGACCTTTTGTTACTTGTATTTCATTCTTTGTCCAGTGATTGATGTTTTTTTAAAATTCTCCAAATGGTGGATTTTTCAGGTAATTGCAAACAAGATTAAACGCTGCAAGACTGACTTGTTTTCTGGTTTGGTATTCCTCTCTCTCTCTCCCTCTCTCTCTCTCCCCTTCTTTTTCTGTCCTTTGCTATATAGGTTGAAATTTGACCATCCAGAGCGGCCTGAATGTGACAACCTTCTTTCAATTTACCCGTTAGCTACTGGAAGGACACAGGAGGTTCTGAATTTACATATTAGTCATCTAATTTCGTTGAGGCTTAGTGGTAGCTCTTATATTCTTTTTTTGTGTATATGTTACTGTGGAAAGATTTGTCTGTCCATATGTATGTTATTGAAGACATCATTGAGGACTTTTCCGACTTGCTTTGACTCGGCTGACCCAACTAGGACCAGACTGACTAGGATTTCTGGGTGACTGATTAAGTTCCTGAGTATGAGTAAAAAAATCATGGTTTTTTAAATCGGTTACCTGGAAATCTGAGTTAGGTTGGGTCACCCTAGTGTAAGGCAGGACTCAGGCCATTTCACACGATTGGGCAGGGGACAGAAAATTGGCTGAAACAGAAGGGGCGATCCCTCCCCCCCAACAATCTGACTTAGTAGTTTCTTAAAGCGAGTTGACTTGCTGGGTCAGAAAATCATAGGTATAAAAAGAGAAAGAGGTTTCTTGAATTAGTACATGCCCCACTTACCAGAATAAGGAATGGAAAGTACAGAAATGGGAAATGCAGTACAAAAAATTGCAGGAGATCTTTGTTTAAGAAACAGACAAGAAATGTTTGAGAATGTTAGATGAAATGTTAAGAGAAGAGGAAGAAACTATTCAGCAACTTGTGGGAAATGGACATAAAAACCAATAAGAACAATGTTATGAGTACTGCAACAAGTTTATAAGAAGAAATGATAAATGATATGGTTTTATTTAAGATAATTATTATATAAAATTAAAAATAATCCATTAGTATAATAGATTGTACTTAATTAAGTTATTCTGAAAAATCAGTTTATTTGAACTGAACACTTTAAATTTTTTATTTTTAAGCTGTTTAAAATGAGTAAAAATATAGCTTTATATGGTTTTTTTAGTTTTTGAAATAATGATTATTTTAATTAAGAAGTTCTAAATTTAGTAAATATATGATTTTAATGGTGATTTCTATGAATTCTCTCAAAGAATGATGATTTCTATGAAGTTCTAAATAAGCTCTGAATGAAATTTTTGTAATTGTTTCAAGTCATGCCAAAAATAAAGTTTCCTGTAAGTTTATGAAATGTTTCTAAAGCATCTGCTTCAAGTTTTCAAAAAGTTTGTCATAAATTGTAGGAAAGACTTCATTTCAGTTTCCGAAAGAGGTTTCTATTTTAATGGGTTTTCTGACCCATGAAGAGTTTCCTGTAACTATGGTTCATGCAAATTTTATTTCCTCTTAAGTATAAATTACTTCACTTCTGGGTCTGTTTAATACCACAGGGTTTGAGGCTTTAAACGTCTTTTTCTGACACATAGCTGCTGTCTTTTTTTACTTATTTTTTCTCTAAACTGTTGGAAGGTCTGTTCTAGATGCTCATTGCCTGACTACATGCTATTTGTTTACTGCTGTCATGTCTGGCATTGATCTTATCTAGTGTACCAGTCAGTCTCAAAAAGCTTAGATCTGAAATCCAAGATTCAGCTGCTTCTGCTCTGATAATTTCACCGAATAATTCAATTGCCATTGTCAATTATTGGTTTAGCTTGTTATATGCTCAATTGTTTTCTTTAGAGCTCTACAATAAGAGCGTAATTGTGTTTGACAGCAGGATGACCGCACATTTGCAACGTGATGCTATCTTAGAGTATTTTGTATAGATAATCATAGATTGTTGTTAAAATTAATTCCCGAAGAGTGCTTCCTCCAATTGATAGTCCTGTTGAAAAGGAATTCCAGGAACAATCAATGAAGTGTGATTTGAATGCCTTGACGGTCGCACAATTGACAAAAAAATAATTGATTTGGAAAGACTTAAAACACCCTTATCTATGAAAATGATGACAAAAAAGAATTAATTTGGAACTTTATCTTCATTGAATGCTATTCTCTTCATGTTTGAATTTTTTGCGTGCTACTATTTATGGTGAGATGGAATTGGCTTGCTAGCAATATTGCTCCCATAATTATTGTAACTTTTGAGTGACAAAATTAGGTGTTAGATCATCTTGTCTCTGTGTCTGGATCTGCTAGTTGTGCTGCCACTCTGCCAATTTTTGTGGGGTTAGTCCTTTGGAGGGTTATCACTGACACCTTCTCTATCTACAGAAAGCTGCAGCCTTACTATGTGTGCAGTGCTTCTAATGGTTTGGCTATGGTTACTACACAAGCCCCTGGTTGGATGAGGAGGAATCCTATTGGTTTGGCCTCTAGGATGTGCCCTTTCATTGTCTTAGAAAGTTTTGTTTTCATGTAAATTTGCTACCTTCTAGTGAAGTTGTGAGCCTCAAAATTTGTGTTTTTAATATCTCTTTTTAATAATGTTGAAGAGGTGGATCTGTTGACCACAATGCAGTTGGTGTAGAATAATCCCACATTGATCCAGGATTAGAAAATTCTTGTGCTTATCACTTGGAACAAGATCTAACTTCAACTACTCTATTTAGGATAGACCTAGACTTCAATATAGTATCAGAGTGGTTGATCTTCTAAGCAAAGTTGTTTACATGTAGGAATCATAAAGAGGGCCTACAAGTGAGCAAGAGAGTTAAAATAATCCTACATGGGATGGACATGGACCCAACTTTAATAGTTGAAGTTCTAATGAAGATGTTAGAAAGCTGTTTTACATCATTTACCTGTGTAAAGAGGAACAAGTGATTGGTGCAAGTTGGAGGTTATATATGGGTCTCCTGAGGTGTAAACATCTTCCCAGACAGTATATCTTTGTAGATCATTTGGTTGATGTTTAGTGGGAAAGTTTTTTAGTACAGTTTTGTAGGTCAGCTTCCAGCCAGTTTGCTTGAACTAACTTGCTCTGTGTCAGGTTATGCTGTATATGGTTAGCAAAATCTACCAAAATTTTTGAAAGGGTGTCTATTTAAGAGGTGTTTCTGTTTCTCTGGGAATATAAAAAATTCAGCTTCAGTGATTAGGATTTACATATAGGTTGTAGGGTGGTTGTGATGTTGTGTATTTCTCTATTTTGGCCCTGAAGAGCTGCTGACAGATCCTGGTTCTAGTAGGAATCTTAGATCTGCTATGTTTGTTAGGATTAAGATTCACTCATCAGATCATTTAATTACCAGGCAGATTACCTGATTCCTCACTGTTATTGGAATTAGGTGTCCTATATTTTAATATATATGTAATTAATAAAAGCTATCTGTTTCGAGGTCATGGTCCTGAGTTTGATTCCTGATGCTTAAAAGATTATTGGAGCTCCAGAAAAAGTTCTGAGAATGATGTGCGTTGGCAGCTATATGCCCATGAGTCGAACAGAGCCTACTTTGATGGCTTAGATCAGCTGCTCTTAGTCACACATTTGATGGAAGAGTTTGTCTCACCTCCTTCCCTTCATGACCTATCTTGTGGTGTTGGCAATTGCTATGATAGATGTTTGCTCACCATCCATTCAATCTGTTCTTCAAGTGTGTTTTCTGATTGTATCAGCATCTTAAGATGGATGGCTAGGTGGGTCTAATAGTTTCTTCATTTATTTTTCCTTTATACTTAACATGTGGCTTTTGTTGGTCAACCTGTTCATGGTTTATGTTTGATGCTGTCTATTCTGCGTACAATAATTTGAAGTTTGGTGTGGAAGCTTCATTTCAGAGGCTAGCAATGGTTTTCATCATTTTGTTGAGTCACTAAACAATGTAGTATTATGGACTTTTCCTTTTCTGTGGATATTTTCTTGTGCATCTCTATTCTGCTTTATTTCTAATGATTGACTTCCTCATTTGCAGGTTCCCTACGAGGAAATCACATCCGATGCACCGTATTTGTATAAAGTTCTTCTGGAAGGCGCTCAAAAAAGCGGCCAGTATAGCGGATGCTACTCTCGATAATGTCTACCAGGCCATGGGATTCTTTCGAAGAGGTAGAGAATTTATGCTGTGAAAGGGTTCCAGAAGAAAAAAAGCAACCTTAAAATTAACTTTTGGATGATCCTATTTAAAACCCAATTGGTTTATTATTGAGATCAGTACCCCAATGGAGGTAACGGTTTATTCCCAGAGAAGGTTCTGTTAGGTATTAATTCTTTCGCGTGAAAGCAACATCGCCCATATTCTTTATAATTCTTTTCCGCTCTTTGCTTGTCCATCTCATTTTGTTAGTTTAATTTATCAGTTTGTGCCATATTGTGAAGGATTCTTTCTGCTCTTTTCTGTAGGATTAGCTCATGTCGGTTTTAGCAAGTGGGATGTCTCGGTTCTTCGGAAAGACAGACAGTCCTATCTGCTGGAGGCATAGTAGCAACCGAGATACCTGTATCGAGCCAAATCCCCCTAGACTCCTGTATCATTGATGGATTAGTGCAGGTTATTTATGTAAGCAGCCAACGGGTTGAAATTGTACCATGCGACGCGGCGGTTTATTGAAGCGTCACAAAGAACAATCAAAAAGAAAGATTCAGGTTCATGTATCGATAACTGGTATTCATTATATATATATATATATATTCCAGACATTAAAAGCAGGCTTTATCGTCCAGGTTGGGATTCTTATCTGCATGTGACAGCGATCTAAAGTAAGAATCCCTGAGTGAGGAAAATAATATATATTCGGATCCACTCCTTTAAACGGAGTGGATGAATGCAAGGCAAAACAACAAAACGTAGGAGCTCCATTGCAGCCCCTTCAGTGGTTGGTAGCAGAGAATAAAGAATAACTCAATTTAAGGGGTAATCCTGTCCCGGGACATTTGGTTCATTCACTTTGCGAAAAGATCTGACTAGGACTATTCTGTCTCTTGCACATATCAAAGATCCCTGAGCCTCCATTTTCGGCTCTCTACAGAGGCAGAGTTTGCAGTGTGGGCGTATCTATTCCTACTCCAAAGCATATCGAGTGTTCTGATGTTGTCATTCTCTTTCTACCTAGCTTTTTCTGTATCTTCTCCTCTCATGATTGGATGTGATAACACGACAAAAACAAAGATGCCTCTTGCCTTAGTAACCTTGCAAGCAGATAGAACTTCAATCTTGGTATATACACCGGCCGGAGAACCGATAGTTCCGTCCTCGACCCGCATACGTCGCCGTGGTTTCATTTCTAGCATTCTGACTGTGATAAATTTGAAAGGTTTTCATCTGTGAGACTGGGAAGGATGTCGTTAGCAAATGAATGGAAATCTCAAACTCGTGGGCAACCATGAGCCACCACATCAACTTCAGATAAGCTTTTGTTTTCTCATGATCATTGTAAATCTGAGAATGTGACGTATCCCCATGGGTCCTTGTTAGATAGCAACTTGGGTAGTATTCGCCGCCGATTCGAGGCTTGTGTAAAGAACAACACCAACGCGTGTACTCACGAGGCGAAACCTCGAACAGAAAAAAGATCGTTGCCGTAACTGCTGCATAATGCTGCTTTTCGCTTCTTCGCAGGAACACTATAAGCATTTGGAGTTCCATTGTAAGGGTGAAACTTGAAGATTCTGGGTAAATTTCTTCTCCTTTGTGAGTAAATTTATGATTAATAGGGACTACGAAACCTAAGATTCTGGGTAAGAAAGAATTGAAAAACTGAACTTGCGCAGCAACATTAAGAAACCTAAGATTCTGGGTAAGAAAGAATCGAAAAACTGAAGTTGCACAACAACATTACGAAACCTAAAATTCTGGGTAAGAAAGAACTGAAAAACTGAAGTTGTAGAACAACATTAGGAAGCTGATTTTAAACATGAACCAGTATAATTAGAACAGAACCACCTCTTGACCCAGAAAAAGAAGATGGTCATGATTTAGAATATATTTGAAAATGAAAATTTTAAAAAGGTGACAACCAAGGAGAGAGTCCCTTTTCCTCTGTCCGGATATGCGTCGAGTGATGGAGCATCCGAAACGCTGGCCTCTCTTTTGTCCAAACTTTAGAACCGAATCGGAGTTCTCTTCCTCTCCCTCTCCCTCTCCCACTCCTTTCTGGTGGATAGGGACTGCTGGTCTCTCATCATTCACTGTAAATCAAACAGTTTGACAATTGAACCGCTGGAAAAGGTAGGGTCAACTAGACTAGTTTTTTTTTTATTTCTCCTTTTATTAAAACATTAGAACCGAATTGGAGTTCTCTTCCTCTCCCTCTCCCTCTCCCTCTCCCACTCCTTTCTGGTAGATAGGGACTGCTGGTCTCTCATCATTCACTGTAAATCAAACAGTTTGACAATTGAACCGCTGGAAAAGGTTGGGTCAACTAGGCTAGTTTTTTTTTTTTTTTTCTCTCCTTTCATTAAAACTTTAGAACCGAATTGGAGTTCTCTGCCTCTCCCACTCCTTTCTGGTAGATAGGGACTGCTGGTCTCTCATCATTCACTGTAAATCAAACAGTTTGACAATTGAACCGCTGGAAAAGGTTGGGTCAACTAGGCTAGTTTTTTTTTTTTTTTTTCTCTCCTTTTATTGTTTCAGATATTGACCCAGATCGGTCTCGGCGACGATTGAGCTTTTTTCTATTATTGTTTCAAGGGGTTTTATTTTTATTTTAAATATTTTATATGTAAAAAAAAAAACATTTTTGTTGGTGCGACTTGTGAGGTCCGAGGGGACACATTTCAGGTTCAAGAATCCAGATTCGGGAGATTTAGTGCATGACACATCTCATGAATGTTCGAAGTTTCAGAATCTGGGCTGAATTTATTCCCTCCCTTCAAAAATAGCTAAATATATGGAATTTGTGATTTCCTCGACCCAGATATCTTCCTTTTCAAAGTTTTTGGCAGACACCAGCTTAAGACGCGTCCTTACATGGTCGCTTCTTTTGGGTAGCGCTCATCACTTTCATCTGCTATATATACTCCTCCTCTGGCCTCCATTCTTCTCACATCCCCTGTGGCGGCTTCCTCTCAGAATTATATTTTTCTTCTGCAAACCCATCCTTCAGTTCCTGCATATCCCCTTATAGCTCGTAATGGTGAGCCCATTGCATCGCCAGGTTGCCAACATGAGAAAATCCCTTTTCGATCAGGTAACCTTCTCTCAATTCCCATTCTAGCTATCATTTGAATTATTTGGTCCGCCCCATTGTCCACCAATGCGAATTTTCCATTCTTTAATGCTGTTCCGATCTCCTTACTTCTCTATCTATGATTCTACATGCATAAATAATAAGATGAGTAAGCAGATGAGAAAGCCGTCGGGACGGAAAATGTCCTGACTATTCCGTTCCTTTCTGCAGTTTTAGACTGTAAGAAACACTACTGCGGGGCGAAGAAAATCAGAGTCTTCGCCCATGCAAAATATTTTTCACCCGAGATACCATTGGAGTCGGCAACATAACTGTTACAGTGTTCACCACATCTCGGATGGTTAAAATAGGTGAAGCTGATGGGAAGTATTTTTTTTCTCTTTCTTTGTGGCGATTGATTGAAAGAGGATCACGCCGTTTCCTCCCCCAGGCAGAGTTCAGATGGGATCGTCATGCCCATGATGCCTAGGGAAGGAAGGATCCAGTGTTAGGCCAGGATAGCGAAGAGGTACTGATTCAGTCAGACAATTAATCGGTTTTGGCCCACCAGAAAGATTGCCCTCGTTAAACCTTAAAAGAGGCTTTGCTGACGACGAGGAAAGAAAAACGAATCGAAAGAAGAAGGCGAAGAGATGGGTGACAGAAATTTGATCACTGAGAGCATCGAACAGTAATAGGCATAGATTCTAAAACTCATTTACTTTATAGGACACTTTTTTTGGATGCCCGGAAATGGACGTTACGGTTCGGTTGAAGGGAAGGGAAGAATCTCTTTCCTTATCTGACAGCTTCTGTTTTCCTGATCTCTTGTCAATTCTGTCATCTGTAACCAAACAGTGTCTCAAAGTCTTACTGTTCGTCGCCAACTTTTCTCGTTTCTAATTAACCGACTGTTGGTTGGTAGGCAGTTGGTTACATTAATGGTTTGCGCTGTTGCAGGGTTTCCTCGATGAGCAATTTGTACAGTTGGAGGAGCTGCAAGACGACATTAACCCTAATTTCGTCGAAGAAGTAGTGAGCTCGTTCTACAAGGATTCTATCAGAACGATGGTTAACCTCGAGGCCGCACTGTTAGTCATCTTACGTACACCTTGCTCTTTGTTTATGCTCTTTATGGCTTTCTAAATAGTAATCTGAAGCTGCTACCACTTACTGCATGCTTCACTGTTATTCAGGGAGCAGCGCCCCTTGGATTTCAGTAAGCTGGACTCCTACATGCATACTTTCAAGGGCAGTTGTTCCAGGTAAATAAATTGCCGAGGATGAAATAATGGGCGAGGTTACTGGACCATATGAATCTGAGAGTATTAGGACAAACAAAAGCTTCAGTCCTGAAAAGTTCTTCTCTGTTGGATTCCTTTCCTTTTTCTTTTGCTTTTGTAGACTTGGGAACAGAAGTATGCTTCATCTTCTTGAATCCTTTGCTGAAATTAAAGCACTTGAGAGAAAGCAATTTTTTAAACATCTATTTGATTCATTACCTCTCGTGTTACGTTTTTGAAAAAGCATAAATCGTATTTTCCTTTTGCTCATGCGATTTCCCCTGACGGAAACGATCTGAACGTTCTTCCAGCATTGGAGCTCGTAGGTTGAAGAGTGAGTGCTCTCATTTCAGAGACTTCTGCCGGGAACTCAATTCGGAAGGGTACCGATATTTCCATTTTACAATTACGCGATGAAGTCCTCCAGTTTCCCCTTTCTTACTGATAAGATAAACCCTGATGTAAGTGCAGATGCTTCAAAACTTACCAGCTAGTGAAGAAGGAGCATGACACTCTGAGGAAGAAACTCGAGACTTACTTTCAGGTTCCTTGCAGTTCTTCCTGAACCTCTCAAATCTTACCCCGCTTACAAAGAGCTCAATTTGTTAACATTTTGTCTTGAAATTACCAGGTGTCGAGACAAGCCGGTCCCATGGAAACTGCATCCCGACCTAAGTAATTTGATGATCGTGGTGACGCTCGAAGACTATGACAATGGAAACTGGAAACACCATTGTGTAGAGTCATCTTTTTAGTTCATGTTGTATTTATATGCCCATTTTGTTGGAGAAATGGCTTTCCCTGTATTTCCTTTTATGTAGCTTTTTAACTTGAGCATGAAATCTTAGGTTCTGGTTGAATTCTACAATTGCTTCGTCGAGCAGCAGAATGACTGGGTTTCTTATGATGGCCCTAGCGATGCCAATCCTTTGCTTTTGACCTCCTGATAATTGCACTCCTCTGTCTCCGCATTCCGTCTCGTACCCGTCTTTCAATGACCTGTACCGCCGTCACCATCCGTCACCAATGAGTAAACACTACGGCAATCAGATTTCTGAATGGATTTATCATAACCGATTTGAGGTGGAAGGACGGAAAGAGAAACCAGACTTACGAAATGAAATCGTGAGCGTTAGCAGCTTTGGCCGCCTCCACCACCTCGTCTTCCAAAGCTTCCGGCTTTCCGAAGACGATGTTGTCCCTTACGCTGCCGGAATAGATCACTGGTTCCTGACAGACTAGGGCCATGTGCCCTCTGTACCACCCGATATCCATTTCTCTGATGTCCACTCCATCCACCTTCGCCGTCCCACTCTCTGCGTCTAAAACCTTTGAATCAATCCGATAACTGTCGATTTCCCACATCCGCTTCTTCCCACGAGGCCGATACTGGTCCCTGCTTTCACATCTAAGCAAAATTCCCGCAGGATGAGGTTTTGAGGGCGACTCGGGTATCGGAAGTCCACCTTCTTTAGCTCTATTCTTCCAGTTATCTTGTCCAATCGCGTACCTCTGGGTTTCTCGCTCACCTGATCCGTTTATAGTTGTAAATTACTTGCTTGGACCATTTCTTGTTAAATATGCAATTAATTAGCAAATTGGTTATACAAATTAAAATCAAAACAAATTTTACTTACCTGGTCCGACCCAGGTCTCATCTTCGATTGCCTATCCAACACCTCGAACGCCGATGCCACTGCAGTGGCTCCTTTGGCCAAATCTGAAGTCATGCTCCCGGCTTCTGCTATCACTTTTTCCGGTACTAACCAAAACGAAAAACGTCTTAAACACGTCTCCCGCCGATATCTGCCGGGCCATCACCAATCTCCCCCAGTACCAAAAATCCAATGCCCAGCAAAGAAATGTAAAACACTGGGCGGAGCCAATCCTTACTCCTGCCAACCATGCCTTTTTTTCTAGCTGCCCTCTTCGGCTCCTCCTGCGCGGCGTCGAAAATCTCCTAGTAGCTTCCCCCGCATCCGAATGAAGTTACGATCCGATGGTTTGAGACTGTCTTGGCCGCAATTTGAGTACTTCGATTCTGCGCTTTCACCACATCCAACGATAGCCTCGATAACATTACCTTCTTCGTATAGAAACATAGTATTGTGAGTGGCTGTACCGTGATCATGACCAGTGCGAGCTTCCACGCAACAATTAAACCCATGAATACCGCTACAAACACAGCTGATGCGGTTTGCACTAATAGGGAAGCTCTATCAGCAACTAGCGACTTCACCCTCGAAGCCTCGTTGCTTATCCGCGGACATAACGCCCCACTTGAGTTGGCATCCTCATCGAACCACGCGAGTTCGAAAGAGAGGATTTTTTCAAACATTCGGATACGGATCCTTCGAGTCAGACGCTCGCCCATGTAAGCAAAATTGTAATGCTGGGACAAGTTCAGCACAATAGAGATCAAGCAGAGGGAGGAGAAGATGGAGGAGTAGGCACGAATATGAGCTCGCATTTCGTCGTGGGTGGGGGCAAAGAATGCCGCTATCATCCCACCGATGGTCAAGGCGTAAATCGGTTGTACAGCACCGAAGAGGTTAGCAGAGAGGCTGCCCATGAGAACCTGCTTCGATTCGGGGGCGTTTAAGGCCAGAAGGCGGGAGAAAGATGGAGGCGGTTGAGAGGCAGGAGGAGTGGTCCTATCCGGGAGGGAGGAAGCAGCGGTGAAAGAGGCGGGGCTCGATCTTGGCACGCTGCCTCGGCCGGCGCTGTTTCCGGTCGCAGAGCCTATGAGGGTTTCAGAAGCGTGCTCTTGATCATCGCAAAGACCATTTTTGCTGTTGATAAGGTCGCTGTGGGATCCGATTTCAATTATTCGACCCGCTTCGACGACCGCTATCTGTTCGGCGCTTTTCACCGTGGAAATCTTGTGTGCCACCAGCTAATGAAAGATACAGTTAAACACCAATTGAAGCAATTAAAGAAACTGATGGTAAAGATATCTAAAACTGCCCGAGTCAGTGGATTAGGCATTCATCGTCTCAGTGGGCTCAACATTGCCCGGGCATCTATATCGAAGACATAAATTAAAGAACTCTCCAAGGTTGTTCTTCCAAAGAGGGGTCTTAACTAACAAGACCCATTTCCTCTGATCCATTTCAGCTGATGCTCCTTGATGCCTACACCATCGATCTTCACTGCTCCTTCACTTACATCATAAAACCGTTGCAGCAGGGAGATCGCCGTGGACTTACCACTTCCGCTTGAACCCACCAGAGCCAAAGTCTGTCCCGCAGGAACCACTAGATTGAAATCCTGGAGAACGACTGAGTCTGGTCTCGAAGGGTATGCGAATTTGACACGCTCAAATTCAATCTCTCCCCGAACTTTTTCCAATACGAGACCTTTCTTGTCGTCTCCATCAATTACAGGAACTCGATCGATCCTGTCGATAATTCTCGTTGCAGCGACTGTTGCTTCAGTGAAGTAGTTGACATCCGGAAGTGCCAAGCCCAGTGAACTGCATTAAAAGATTAGCAAGCAGAGTGCACTCACAATTGCTGGATTAAGAGACAGAAATTAAAGAAAACTTACGTGCCACCCAGTATGAAAGAAATCCCAGCTGCGTAGATCCTCCCTCCGTTCTCCCCTTTATACATTACCAACCTACTCCCGTACCAGGCGAGAAAAGCCCATATTGCAGAAGAAAGCCCTGTGCTTCCCACTGCTAATCCTTTTGCAAGGCCTTGAGCTATCCCCAGCTTTGAAGTTTTCTCTAATACGGCTGAAAACTTTCTAATGATTCTCTTTTCTGCTGTTAAAGAGTAGACGGTTATGATCGAGCTGAGAGCTTGCTCCATTATGATGTTTGCTTTACCATACTCTTTATGGGATTTCTTCGATAAATACAACATATATTTCCTGTACAGGAGTCCGGGAATTACAAGTAATATAACGAGGGGAAATAGCCGCCATGAGAAGTAACAGCAGAACGCGAGTCCGGATATAAAGACGGATGAATGCATCAGAAAAGTGGGAACCTGAGATGATGTCAATAGAAGGTATGAGTCACAACCCAGTCCTCAACCATTCCCAATTGGCAGACATTTGAAAAACTTGGCCCAAAGGCCCCAGATTCAATGGGAAGTTAATAATACCAAAATACCCAAATATTAGTGGGTTAAATCTTTGTACTCACTAATCTATGTGGGATTATTCCTTAACACTCCCCTTCACGTATAAACCTCTTTTATGACTCTATAAGTGGATAATTTGAACGGAGGCCCACATATGAGCACATGCTCTAATACCACGTGAAGTTGGGCCCAAAGCCCATCCAATGATGACTAGCGAACTTAGGAAACTTCTTTCCAAAATAATAAACTCAAAATCTTTGTACTCACTAATCTATATGGGATTATTCCTAAACAAATTTGAGATGGAAGAACCTTGTTCCTCGTTTTTTTTTAAACCAACGTACATTATAACATAGCTAATTATGGTAATCTAAAATAGAAAAATAGCCGATAAGTTATAACATAGACTAACTTTTTCACTTTGTTCATGGTAATCTCCCATACATTGTTACGTTCTTGAACTTATATTCAAATCACAATCTTGTCTCTCACTTAGCATTATTAACCTCAATTAAGTAGTTTTTATTCAAGTTATTCCTGATTAAATAAGAGGATGAAAACTCATGCAACTAAATCTTCTAAGGTTCTGCTTCAAAACTAAACTCACATGAGACCTAATTTTCTTGTGCATATACCCATAAACGCTTGTATTGGATCTCATACACTACGAGAAGAAAAAAAAAAACTGGCTTCCACTCTTAGTAGTAAAAGCTAATTAATATGTATGCTTTTAGGGAATTTTACTTAAATACCCATTTAAAATAAATTATTTTTAAAAATACCGACGTCATCAAAATATTTCTAAAACTACCCAACTTTGACCGGTCAAATGCCTATGTGTGCTGTCAAAAGCGACACATAAGCTTTGACTGCTTATGTGTTGCCACGTCATTTGTGCAGTAAACGTCGTCTGACACGTTATTCTTTTACCATGTCATCTGCCATGTAAGCTGACACGTCATTAAAAAATAAAATAATCCTCACCGTATTCCACCGCATTGTTTTTCAAAATAAATTATTTTAAATGCCTTATGTGTCCCCTCTCATCTTTCTCCTCTCCTCTCCTCTCGCCCTCTCGCCGTCGCCGCTCGGCCTCCTCTCCTCTCGCCCTCTCGCCCCCTCTCCTCTCGCCCTCTCGCCGCCGCTGCCGCTCGGCCTCCTCTCCTCTCCTCTCGCCCCCTCTCCTCTCCCCTTCTTGCCGCCGATCGGCCTCCTCTCCTCTCCTCTCGCCCTCTCGCCGCCGCCGCTCGGCCTCCTCTCCTCTCCTCTCGCCTTCTTGCCGCCGCTCGGCCTCCTCTCCTCTCCTCACCTCTCACCCCCTCTCCTCTCGCTGCTGTCGCTTGGCCTCGACCTCCTCTCCTCTCCCCCTCTCACTGCCGCTCGCCCTCAGCCTACTCTGGCCTCGCCCTCTCTCCTCTCGCTGCCGTCACTCAGCCTCGCCCTTCTCTCCTCTCCCCTCTCGCAGTGCCCACTGCCGCCGCTCGGCCTCAGACTTCGCCCTCGACGCCCCCCTCTCAATTAAAAAATTAAAAAATATTTTAAATTGATAATAAAATATGTTAAATTAGTAAGAGTAAATTTTTTTAATTAATTATATATTTATTTTATTTTAAATTATTTTAAATATAAGGTAATAATAAATTTGAAAAAAAACGTATTGATAAATTTGATTTTTAAACTCAAAACTAAAATTTTCAAATTTTTTTATTAAAATAATTTTTAAATCGATAATAAAAAAGTGTTAAAATGGTAAGAGTAAGATTTTTTATAACTTATTATTTTAAATATAAGGTAATAAAAAGTGTACAAGTACATTTATTTTTTAAACTCAAGTAATTTTTTTATATTTTTTCAGTTAATAAATATTTTTAATTGATAATAAAAGGTGTTGTAAGATTTTTAATTAACTAATATATATTTTTAATAATTTATTATTTTGTAAATAATATGATAAAAATTATATAAATAAATTGTATTTTTAAACTCTAAAATAATTTTTAGACTTTGAGACATAACATTTATTACTTTTCCCAAAGATAAATGTCCAATATTGTAGATATTAGGTAATAAAAAATGTATCTGATTTTTTTATTTTTTTTAAAAATTATTTAATTTTTATTTAATGACGTGGCAGATGACGTGTTGATCTATGTTTATTGCACAGATGACATGGCGACACATAAGCAGTCAAAGCTTATGTGTCGCTTTTGACTACACATAGATATTTGACCAGTCAAAGTTGGATAGTTTTAGAAATATTTTGATGACGTTGGTATTTTTAAAAGTATTTTATTTTAAATGGGTATTTAAGTAAAATTCCCATGTTCATATGCTTCTTGCCTTGAAAATAATGTTTACAAAGATACCTTCTCACTGAGAGGTGTATTTGGAAATGCTGTTGATGATCTCCGAAATGGTCGCTTCTTGAGAGTTTTCAGAATCCAACTTCTTGTCGGAGAACAGCTTCCAAATACTTGTAAGAATCGTTAGCACCTGTCTTTCACTTGTCTTGCTCCAGCAGTATCCTTCTACAGTGGACGGCTTTTAATATCAGCCAAAACTAAGGGAGGATGACGAACTATAGAATTTTTGGGGAATAGCGATGGAAAAGGGTGACATAAAGCTTTGAAAACGAAGGACTCTGTATAATTGCCACTACCTAGTGAGAGATATGGCATCCTTCACTCAACGTCATGCCCCTCGGAAAGAGATATTGTAGTTTTCTCTTTAAATCTTTGTGTGATCTTCTAACGTAAATCTGAATCTCAAAATGAGAACGCAATCAAATGACATGGAGTTGGAAGGTCACGGCCGTATGCCATAACCAGTGTTGCAGACGGTGGAAATCGTGGGTGTATTTGCTTTATTGGTGCTGTGTACGTAAGATATTTGATTTGATCAGGGACTGAAAATGGAGCTGAATTGATATCTGGGTGGAGGGACCGGTCGATTTCCACTTTGACTAATTTAAACCAGAGCGAGTCAATCATCTTAATGATGACAAAGTGAAAGAAGCTATGTTGTTGCTAATCCTACAAAACTAAAAGTTCAAGAAAATCCAAAGTAGGTTCATTGATACTTTGTTTCCGTCCCCTTCCTCTTTTCAACCACCCATATTTGTACAATAACCGATCTGGTGGCTTTTTCTTTTTTCTTTTTAATCTAAGGAGGCCAGCCCCCTGATGAGGCACCAGGTATGTGTTTCCTGTAATGAAAATGAGAGGAAAAAGAACCAAAAGAGAAGAAGAAGAAGAGTGAGGGCAGGGAGGGGGTGAGGAGAAAATCAAAAACCCTAATTGGGACTTCAAAATAACAACAATGCCCCTAAAAATGAAATAGTTACTCCCAAGGATAATCCAAAATGTGAACAATAAAATTACAAAATATCATCTAATTAATCTTAAATGAATCACTACCTAACTACAATGTGGTGGGTTCAACCGTGGTCCAATGTTGTTTGGCATACACTCGTGTAATCGGCAGCACGCAAGTGGTATTCCCACCAACTCTCTCGATGTGGGGAAAACTCGACCCTATCATGTGAGACTCATAATGCTCTATTATTACTCCTACAAAACAGAGTCCAACTTCTGCAATGTGTCTCTTGTAACCCATGTGCAGTCAGAATCCGGTCACAATGTCCATTTTACTAAGAAACATTGAACCACGTCACTTTTGGTAAAAACAATTTGTTCATCCAAAATAGCATCAATATGTTCTTTATGTATTGGTGCTAGAGGTGATGGAACAAAATCCAAAGGGGTATTAAACAATGAAGGAGGAGGTATGTTGGGTGAGGGGGTGGAGTTAGAATGTGATGAAAAGGGTCGTCAGGGATAGAAAGGTGGTCCCTAATGCCTCGATCTATTGGCAAATCAACAAGTAGATCCAGTAGGAAGTCGATTAGGTCTAATCCAAACCATGAAATCATTAAACTATTTATCACATTTATGCACATTGGCCTGAAATTTGTATTGGGCATTACTTACTTGGATGCGTTTAGTGATTTCAACATACAAGTCCTTAACCCTACTTGCAAATGTGGTGCTCTAAAACCAAAACATGAGGAGATATGGGTACAGATCCAAAGGTTTCCTAGTCTGATAACCATGGATAACTTGAAATGGGCCCATTCCTATAGATGTATTGACCGAATTATTGGAGGCAAATTGGACAGTTGGGAGAACTAAATCCTAGTGCGGCGGTGATCTCCTAAAAGGCAACAATACGAGTGTTTGACATTTTCCTGATATTCCTTTGAGTACTCCTGATCCTTGATGGGAAGAGCCCGAGTGCTACAATTGGACATGATGTGCCTAAATCCTTGACATTTGTGACACCAAATCTTAGAATTGAATTTTGGTACTTTTTTCCCTAACCCCAATGTAGGCTGATCAAAAGTGTAATTCAGGCTTTGAGGGGGAGCCCCTAAAATTGACTTCCCTAGGACTTGAGGATTGATTGTGGGAGACCTAAAAGGCACAATACATCTATGTTTGACACACGCGTTGGCTAAGACATAGAGGTCAACTCATAATTATAGGTCAGCGCATAAACATCCTCCATAACAGTGACACCCTGAAGCATCGTCTCATGCCTAAGATTGTCATTCAAGCCCTTCTAGAACCTATTCAAAGTGATCACCTCATCATCCATGAAGGAACACTACATTTTAGAACTCATAAATTTCAACAATGCACTCATTGATCGACTTACTCCCCTACTGAAGATTGTGCCACTGATCTAGACGAATGCTTCTATAGGTGGGGGAAGGTATTTTGTCTATTGCTTGAGTTTCATTTCCTCTCAGTGAGTAATAAGAGGTTTGCATCTTCTTGCAATATCCTTCTCAATATTTTTCATATAAAAGTTGAGCAATGTCTATTAATTTTATTTTCAAAACCTGACTTTCTATCCTCAGATAGTTCGTACCACTCAAAAAATTTGTCCATTTCACAAACTCATGTGAAAAATGCCCATGGGTCAAAGTGACCATCAAATGTAGGGGCATCGATCTATATTTGTTTTAACATTTCGTCTTCAAGGCCCTCATGGTGCAGAATATAGGATGTATGGTTCCTAGCAAGAGTGAATATGTGAGGGTGTGTACGAGAAAATTCCTTGACTTCGGTATCATAACCCCTAGGAGACCTCATGTAATTGCGGCACATGAGTGATGTCCCCACCATCCCATATCATCACTCTGCAGTCTACATCTAATTTTAGTATGGGATAATCAATGAATTTGTTCTTAAGTAAATTAAGAGGTTGGATGAAGATGAGCCAATGGACGTGATGAGGATAATGCAAGGGTCGGTGCTCGTTCTTTCTAAAGGAAATACACAAACAAGTCTCAACTGTTGGCTTTTGCTTTTATATGCCCAAAGTCGTGTATCTGTTTCCTCATAAAGTTGTGTTAATGTAAATATGTATATTTATCTTTATTTGTCTTTTTTGGTTTGTCCAAGGGTATAACTGTAATTTTCCCTTTCCCTCTTCCTTTCGAATAGGGTTTCTGTTGAACCCGTCGGCAGATTGTATTTTCGACATTTTTCTGAGTTGCATAAGAAAAACTCTCTCAAATCAGAGAGATTTACATGGTATCAGAGCTGGAAATCAAGCGATTTTGCTTCGATTTGGTTGTCTAAGGTGATTTGGTTGCTCCCGCACTCAAATTTTTTCTTTTTCTGCTCGGACTGCGCTCGTTCTGCTCGTCTTCCGCCTCGCGCCACTCGTCTGCTCCACGTCCGGTGATCTAGGGTCCTTGAAGACGTCTCACCGCCCCGCAAAACCCTTGTCGTTGGTTGCATTGTCGTTTCGGCGCCATCAGAGGTCGGTTTCCATCTTTTTCTCAGTTCTTTGTGGTTGTGTTACTCTGTTTCATCGATTTCTGGTACTCGTGGTGCGGTGAGCGTGGATTTCTGCATTTGGTTTGAAGGTTCGGAGTGGGATTTGGCAGTAGACTTACCGTTGAAGGTTATTGAGTTTGAAGGTTTGGAGTGGGATTTGGCAGCAACTCTGTGTGGCTGTTTGACGCTCTCATGCATCTATTTTTTTGTTTGAGAAAGTGTGATTTCGATTTGTATTGTGAGCAAGGTTGATTAGCTTGGCTGGATTAAGAATTGGCTTCGATTGTTGCGTGTGGCGCTTTTGCTGTTAGACTTACAGACCTATGGATTCAATTAGCCATGATATGAAGGTTATCTCTGTCCGGTTAAATGGGAGTAATTACTCCCTTTGGAAGTTTGTGATGAGAAATTTTTTAATTGGAAAGGACTTGTGGGATTACATTGATGGACAAATCACTGCTCCAGAGCCTACATCCACTGACTTCATAAAAAAAAATAAGAAGTGGTTGACTGATAATGCAAAGATCATCACTTGGATTAACAACTCAGTAGATCCGTCTATCAGTTTGCAACTTTTGAAGTATGAGACTGCAAAAGAAATATGGGACTACTTGGAAACTCTGTATGAACAGACAAACTTTGCTAAAAGGTATCAAATTGAGACAGAACTGCGGTCTGCTAAGCAAGGTGATCGTACAATTCAAGAATTCTACTCATTTATGACACCTTTGTGGGATCAACTATATATGATGGATCCACCCTCCTTTCGGAAGCTCCCTGAATATACCAGAGCATGTGATGATCACAAGCTTACCGATTTCCTTATGGCTCTTCGCAGTGATTTTGAACTGATAAGAGGATCTATGATCCATAGAGTTCCACTACCCACCTTGTCTGCAACTGTATCTGAATTGTTGGCTGAAGAAACACGATTGAGGTCTTTGGGTGGACTTTCTTCGAGTAAGACATCCTCGCCTGATATGTCCCAGGTACTTGTTTCCGGCACCCACCCCTTCTCAACCATCAGGGGGCATACTTGGTTCTGGAACACACTCTCAAACTCATCAGTCATCCGGGAAGCCAAAAATACCAGTTCCACAAGATGAATGTTCCTACTGTCATGGTAAAGGTCATTGGAAACACCAGTGCCCCTCATTACAAAGCAACACTAAACATCAAGGCAATTTCAAACCTCCACAACATCATGCCTCCAGTCGTCAACATCAAGGCCACTTCAAATCTGCACCACATCATACCTTTAGTCGTCCACCACATAGAGGTTTTCGTCCATCTGCTGCCATTGGATCGTTGGATTATTCAGAGGCACCTCCTGCACCAGCTCCTCCTAGCAGTGATTCTACGCTTGATCTCTCATCATTAGCTGCCGAGCTCACTCGCATTCTTGGCAAGTTGTCTGCTCCCAGTACTCAATTTACATCCCATGCAGGTATGTCTTGTTTGGCTAGCTCCAGTGACACTCACAAATGGATCTTAGATTTTGGGGCCACACACCATATGACCCCCCACTTGTCTCTTCTACATGATTGTGTTAAGCCTTCTCACCCAGTTAACATCCAAGCTGCTAATGGCTCTTCCATGCCACTAGCCTCGGTTGGAACTGTCTCTCACTCTACTTGGTCATTATCTGATGTTCTCTATGTTCCCCATCTTGCTATTAACCTTCTTTCCATTGGCAAAGTCACTGATTTAGGTCTTACCATTTCATTTGCTTCTGATCATTGTCTTATACAGGATCGCAAGTCCGGGAGGCAGATTGGGATAGGCCATAGAGAAGGTGGTATTTATATGCTTGATGACTTAAAATTACTGGTATCTCTGCAGGTGTCTAGTTTATCAGTTCAATCCATGTTGCAAGATTTACTTTCTGTAAATAATCCTTTTTACTTATGGCGTACTCGTTTAGGACATGTTTCTGCTTCTCGTTTACAGTTTATGATCACACACAATATGTTGGATTCCACTATTAAATATTCCCCTCTTAGTGATTGTGTTGGTTGTCATCTTGGCAAACAATGCCATTTACCTTTTACATTAAGTCACTCAGTTACTTCTTCTCCTTTTGATCTTGTTCACTCTGATGTTTGGGGCCCGGCACCTGTACCCACTAAGGGTGGGGCTCGTTTTTATGCATTGCTTGTCGATGATTTCACTCGTTTCTCTTGGATATTTCTTATGCATCGCAAATCCGATTTTTATTCTATTTATGTTCAATTTTGTGCTATGGTGCGGACCCATTTTTTTACTCACATTAAATTTTTTCGCTCTGATTCGGGTGGTGAGTATATGTCATCTTTATTGAATGATTTTCTGAAGTCTGAGGACACTATTCATCAGTTGTCTTGTCCTTACACCCTCAGCAGAATGGTGTTGCAGAACGTAAACATCGTCATCTTGTTGAAACTGCTCGCTCCTTGCTGCTCCATGCCTCTGTCCCTCCTGAATTTTGGGGGGAAGCTCTTCATACTGCCACTTATTTGATTAATCGTATTCCTTCATTTGTTTCTGGCAGTATCTCCCCTTTTGAACGGTTATATCGTGTTCATCCTACCTATGAACACTTGCGTGTCTTTGGCTGTGCATGCTTTGTCTTATTACCCCCTTCCTATCGCACAAAATTATCTGCCAAATCTGCTTTATGTGTGTTTCTTGGTTATGGGTTTGGTAAAAAAGGATACCGATGTTACCACCCTGAGTCCGGTAAACTATTTGTTTCTCGCAATGTTAAGTTCTTGGAGCAATTTTGTTACTTTCGAATTCCCTTGTCTACACCTAGTTTGCATGATCCAGAATTGTTACACATTGATCCATTTGTTTCTGATGAGCCCCATGATGACCAGTTAATCACTCACCATCCGTCCCCTGATTCACCTCTCAGTCTGGAGGCTTCCTCTAGTCTGCCTTCACAACAGTCACATGTAGGTACTGACTCACCTTCTCCCATGGCGCCTCTCCCTCTTGACTCTCTAGACTCTGGTGATCCGCCTCTTGCCACTCCTTGCGTCTCCACTCGTGTCCGCCGTCCACCTCAGAGGTATAGTCCATCTTCATATTTGTTCTCTTCTCCCTATTTGACTTTTTTGTCTAGGATTCATTCTTTTGTTGAGCCTAAGTCCTACAAGGAAGCTGCATCCGATGCAAATTGGCGCCAAGCCATTAATGATGAGCTCACTGCCTTGCACCAAACAGGTACCTGGGAGTTGGTGCCACTTCCTCCAGGTAAGCATGTTATTGGTTGTAAATGGATTTTCAAAGTCAAAACTCAATCTGATGGTACACTTGAGCGCTACAAAGCTCGGTTAGTTGCTAAAGGGTTCTCACATACTGAAGGCCTTGATTATGATGAGACTTTTGCTCCTGTTGCTCAAATGAAGACCATTCATACCTTGATCTCTATTGCAGCAGTTCACAGATGGCATCTTCATCAATTGGATGTTAAAAATGCTTTTTTAAATGGTGATTTGACCGAGGAGGTATATATGCGACCACCACCAGGCCTTTCTCATCCTGCTGGTTACGTTTGCCGTCTTCGACGGGCTTTATATGGTCTCAAACAGGCTCCTCGCGCTTGGTTTGCGAAGTTTAGTTCCTCCTTGCTTCGTCTTAGCTTTGTTGCTTCCAACTATGATTCTGCCATGTTCATTCGTAAAACTGTTGTAGGGCATATTGTGGTCCTTCTATATGTTGATGATATGATTGTGACTGGTACTGATGAAGATGGCATTGCAGATCTTAAACGTCAACTTCATTCTCTTTTTGAAATGAAAGATCTTGGCTATTTACGGTATTTTTTGGGTATTGAAGTTGCCTATTCTCCTGAAGGTTATATTTTGTCTCAGTCAAAGTACATATCTGAAGTGATCAGTCGCGCAGGGTTGACAGATGATAGGATTATCGACTCTCCCATTGAACTCAATCATCGCCTTGGCCCTACAGATGGTGACTTGTTGTCTGATGTTACCCGGTACAGAGAGGTTGTTGGGTCCTTGGTTTACTTGACGGTCACCCGTCCTGATATTACCTATGTTGTTCATGTGGTTAGTCAGTTTGCTTCCGCCCCTCGTACCACTCATTGGACTGCCGTTCTCCGCATCTTACGTTACTTACGTGGCACTGTGCATCATGGCTTACTTTTGTCCTCCACCTCTGATTTGGTTCTCACTGGTTATTCTGATGCTGATTGGGCTGGTGATCCGATAGATCGCAAATCGACTACTGGGTATTGTATCTTCCTTGGCAATTCTTTGGTGGCTTGGAAGAGTAAGAAACAATCCGTTGTCTCTCGCTCTTCTGCCGAGGCAGAATATCAGGCTATGGCGTCTACTACTGCTGAGTTAATTTGGTTTCGGCGCTTACTTGAAGAACTTGGTTTTCCTCAACTGTCTGTTACTCCTATGTTTTGTGAAAATTAAAGTGCCATTCAGATTGCCAAGAATCCTGTCTTTCATGAGCGTACGAAGCATATTGAGATTGATTGTCATTTTGTGCGGCATCACTACTTACAAGGCTCTCTCACCTTGCCCCATGTTTCCTCCACATCTCAACTTGCTGATGTCTTCACCAAATCGCATATAGCTCCTCGTATATTTATCTTTATTTGTCTTTTCTGGTTTGTCCAAGGGTATAACTGTAATTTTCCCTTTCCCTCTTCCTTTCGAATAGGGTTTCTGTTGAACCCGTCGGCAGATTGTATTTTCGACATTTTTCTGAGTTGCATAAGAAAAACTCTCTCAAATCAGAGAGATTTACAAGTGAAAAACCACAACCAGAGAATTGATTTTCCTTTTACATGCTTTCATCTATATAATGTAGCTCGACTCCCCCCTTTCTCGTCTACAACCATTATTAGCAGAAAATAGAAACTTTGAAGCTTTCTGCACCAATTATTCTCTAATTTACGGAAGAAAAACACTGTAGGAAAGAAGTTAAGAACTGTGTAACATAGGGAAAGGTGAAACGAAACACTCCCTTTTTTCCATATTGGCTATTCTTGAAGGTTTGCAAGGTTAAAAAAGGCACCTTTCTTGGTCATGAGCTGAGCGTAAGTTCCTTGCTCTGTCACCTTCCCTTCGGCAAGGAAAGTTATGCAGTCGAGATTTTTAATGGTGTTGAGACGGTGAGCCACCACGATGGTGGTCCTCCCCACCATAATCCGATCGAGCGCCTCCTGCACCACTTGCTCTGACTGCAAATCTAGAGCGCTTGTTGCTTCATCCAGTAACAGGATGGTAGGGTTCCTTATGATGGCCCTTGCAATGGCAATTCTCTGTTTCTGGCCTCCCGATAGTTGCACTCCTCTATCCCCACATTCTGTCTCGTACCCTTCATCTAGTGACCTGCAAATGTCGCCCATGACAAACAAGTATATCACTAAATGAGGAACCCCCACCAAAGTTACATCTGAGGAAAGGAAAAAAAAAAAGCTTATTGTGCTCAGAGATACGAGCAAACCCTACCTGAAAGGTGAATCCGACCCCTTTAAGGTTGCTTTTGAGTTGGAAATTTTAATTAAAAATTATTACTCAGGTGAGCCCAACCTTCATTATTGAATACTGGGGTAGCTTGCTCAACTATTTAAATGTCATCTTAGGTGTCTAACAACTACATCGGGCAAGAATCATACGTTGTTGAACTCCTATTATGTGATGAGCATACTTACGAGATGAAGTCATGAGCGTTCGCAGCTTTAGCAGCCTCCACGACCTCTTGTTCCGAAGCATCAGGTTTCCCGAACAGGATATTGTCACGGATGCTGCCAGAGAAGATGACCGGCTCTTGACCAACAAGCGCCGTGTGCCCTCGGTACCACCCGAGATCCAATTCCCTTATATCCACTCCGTCCACCCTCACGACTCCTCTGTCCACGTCGTAGAACCTCTGTAACAGTCCGATCACGGTTGATTTCCCGCATCCACTCCTCCCGACGAGACCGATGCTCGTGCCTGGCTTCACGTTCAAAGAAAATCCTTGGAGTATCAGAGTTTGAGGCCGATTGGGGTATGCGAAATCAACCTTCTTTAGCTCTATCCCTCCGCATATCTTTATCAGCTTCCTCCCTCCAGATCCATCGCCCGCCTGATCAATTTACATTTTTTTTTTTTTTTGTAGGCTTGAACTTTGAACTAAACAAACAAGAGTCTACTGCATTGACCAAATTGATTGACTAAAGAGGTAGTAGCGCGAGTAAACAACCTTACCTGTTGAAAATTGTTCTGCATCTTGGACTGCCGATCCAATGCCTCGAACACCGATGCCACTGTGGCGGCTCCCTTTGCCAAATCCGTTGTCATGCTCCCCGCGTCCGCGATAACTTTTCCGGTACTCACCAGCACGAAGAATGTCTTAAACATTGCCCCCGCAGAAATCTCTCCGGCGTCTACGAGTCGACCCCCGTACCAGAAATCCAACGCCCAACAGAGAAATGTTACACACTGGGCAGAACCCATCCCAACCCCGGCCAACCATGCCCTTTTGGCCGCAGCCTTCCTTGGCCCTTCTTGCGCCCCTTCAAACAACTCCAGTATCTTACCCACACACCCAAACGAGCTCACGATCCGATGGTTACAGACTGCTTCCACTGCGATTTGGGTGCTTTGATTTTGTGCCTTAACCATGTCCTCAGAAAGACTCGATAGCAAGACCTTTCTAGAGTACATACATAGGATCGTCAGCGGTTGCACAGCAATCATCACAAGTGCGAGCTTCCATGCCAGAATTAGACCCATCACTATAGCAACTATCACGGCAGCAGCAGTCTGAACTATTAGAGAGACTCTGTCGGCCACCAGGCTTTTCACGAGGGAAGCATCTTTGCTTAATCGGGAGCACAGAGCACCGCTTGAGTTGGCTTCCTCATCAAACCATGCAATTTCAAATGTCAGGATGTTTTTCAACACGCGAATTCGAATTCTTCGAGTGAGTTTCTCGCCCATGTAGGCAAAAGTGTACTGTTGGCAGAGGTTGACGATAATGGAGATTACAGAAAGGGACGCAAAGGTTAATGAGAAAGCCCGGATGCGGGAGCGAATTTCGTCGTGGCTGGGCGAAAAAAAGGCAGCGACGACGCCACCCATGGTAATGGCATAAGTGGGTTGCACAGCCCCGAAGATCATGGCGGAGATGCAACCCATCAAACCTTGTTTCCATTCGGGGGCGTTTAATTTGAGAAGACGATGGAAAGAAGGGGGTGGGTGGCGAGAGATTTGAGAAGGCGCCTCTTCAGGGAAGCTGGGAGTAGGGACAGAGAAGGAGGCCGGACTGGATAGGGGGAAGCCGGCTGTAAAGGAGGCAGGGCTTGAACGGGGAACACTAGACATGTGCCGGCTGCTAGTGCTCCGAGGGACGGAAGAAATGCGGTATTTGGGGTTGGGGTCTGCATCATCGAAGTCGAACTTCTCCTGTAGTTGAGCCATACGTGCATAATGGCCGTTCTGGCGAGCAACCAGGTCACAATGTGACCCAATCTCTACTATCCGACCTGCATGGACGACGGCAATCTGGTTCGCGTTTCTTACTGTGGACAATTTGTGGGCGACCACCTAACCAGTTAAAGATAACAGAAAACAAAAAAACAAAAAAGTGTAAATGCCGTATATATTAGTAGCTTTTACAAAGCTCACCACCGAGAGAAATGAAAAAGAATGGGACACGAGGCGATCACCATCGTAGTTCTCCCCATGGAAGCTTGATCAAGAGCATTTTGGACAAGTTTTTCGGACTCAGAGTCGAGAGCGCTTGTGGCTTCGTCAAGCAGGAGAATTGCCGGGTTCTTTATCAAAGCTCTGGCTATGGAGATTCGCTGCTTCTGACCTCCTGATAGAAATGCTCCGCGCTCCCCCACCTATCGAACACATTTAAATGTAATTGTTGACAACACGTCCGAACCGAAAGAGTACAGTTCGGAGCATGGACTGGGTTGGAGACAGATTTTTGAAAACCTGAACCCTGAGTCTGAATGGGACATGTTGCCTATTACCAGACCAAACTTGTAAAAGGTTATGCCATGTCAGGAGTAACTTGGAACAGAATCTGACCTTTGTCTCGTATCCCTCAGGGAGCTGCCTGATGAAGTTATGAGCATTTGCAGCCATGGCTGCAGCTATCACCTCTTCCATGGTAGCTTCAGGCTTTCCAAACATTATGTTCTCCTTGATCGAAGTCCCGAAGAGCGCATGGTCTTGACTCACCAGACCCATTTTCCCTCTTATCCATTTCAACTGGAGCGTCTTCACGTCCACCCCATCGATCTTCACTGCGCCTTCTTCGGCGTCGTAAAATCGCTGCACGAGGGAGATGGCCGTGGACTTCCCGCTCCCACTGGAACCCACTAGTGCCACCGTCTCTCCGGCGGGTACCACCAGGTTGAAGTCTCTTAGGACAACTGTGTCCGGCCGGGAAGGGTATGTGAACTTGATATTCTCAAATTCCAACTCGCCTCTGACCTGCTCCAGTATTATACCTGTCGTGTCTTCTGCGTCTATCAGTGGAGCCCGGGTAATCTTTTCCAGAATCCCCGTCGCTGCAACTGATGCTTCAGTGAAGTACTTGATTTCCGGAAGAGCCATTCCCAGGGATCTGTACATGAGTCAGACAGCCACCAGATAATCAATATTAAATTAGTAGTGAAAAAGAATTCCAGCGATAGCATGTGGACATTTGGAAGAGTCAAAAATTCGGAAGCGGTGTGAGGTCGACAGTCTGGTTCAACTCCTCACGTAGAGTCCTTTTAAAAAATAATTAAGACGTGTGAGTCGTACGCGCATGATTTCAATAATTCTACGTTCGTCAGCCACAAGAAAAGCGGGACATCTAGTTTACTTTTTGAAACATTACCGGTAAAATTATTGGCAATGATAGTCGGATCAAGCGGCCAGTCTTTCATGAAAGCTGCAGTGATCTTCATTAAAAGACAAAATATATTCGAAGGAAAGGCGAAGTCACTTACAATCCGCCGAAGATAAAGCAAAGTCCTGCGGCTTGAATCCTGCCCCCGCTCTCTCCTTCATACATCACCAGTCTACTACCGTACCATGCAAGGAACGCCCATATAGCGAAAGAAAGACCCATAGTACCCACCGCGATCCCTTTCGCGAGGCCTTGAGCAATCCCCAGCTTTGTAGTTTTATCTAGTATGTTGGAGTATTTCCGGACAATCCTCTTCTCGGCGGTGAATGAATAGATAGTTCTGATTGAGCTGAGAGCCTGCTCCAGGATGGTATTTGCTTTGCTGTATTCTTTATGAGATTTTTGAGACAGATAGAGTAAATATTTTCCGTAAACTAATCCGGGAATCATTAGTAACAAGAGAAGGGGTAAAGCCACCACGAACAGCCTCCATGAGAGGTAAGAGGAGAATATAAGTCCTGAGATGAACACGGATGAGTGCATCAAAAAGGTGGGCACCTGTAGCAGCAAAACAACAATAAGAAAAGGAAATTCAAAAAATAAATAAATAAAATAAGCGGATTGTGCCTCACTTTCGGCAGAGAATCGTCCAAGAGCAAAAGCAAAAAAAGGTCTCTCTTTTGAGCCACAATATTCCATCGGAAATAGAAATAGAGCAAAACTAAGAAATACAAAAAAAGAAAAAAAAACCTTCCTCGTTTCTTGGATGCTGATGATTAGACATGCCGGTTTTCAAAGAGAGCACCTCTGAGACAGCTCAGAAAGACTACGCTCGCATCGAATAAACTAAATTAAAGAAGTATATACACCTTGTCGCTCAGAACCTCCTGTATGAGGGAGGTGTCTTTGGATATCCCGTCGAGTACCTCTGAGACTGTGGATTCTTGAGAATCAAAGAAGCCAACTTCCTGTCTAAGAACAGCTTCCAAATACTTGTACCGAATCTTTAGCACTTGCCTTTCACTAGTTTTACTCCAGCAATATCCTTCTGCAATTGTTTAATGTTTAAAGAAAAAACTAATTTAGAAATGCTTTTATACTTTTCATAAGTGAGTTCTTGGACTCTTCGGGGTCCTCCCTGTAAAAGGAGTTAGAAGAGGGGCTCTCGCGCTTACCGAGGAAAGCAATCACCAACACCGCCAATCCAAGGTATACAAATTGCAGGGTGCACTGTGACATCAAAGAGAAGAGAATATGTAATTGATATGGAAATCTAAAACTGGATTCCATGAACCATGAGGGTGCGTTGTCTTTAAACTTGATTAGATCAGACGCCAAAGCTGAAAAAGAAAGAAAAAGAGAACTTGAAGCTTGAAGCTACTACCTTTTCGACCTCGTCCATGAATGTTTCATGACCCAGCTTCGACTTGCCGAACCCCAAGCGGTTGATTATTCGACTGGAGGTCACGAACATGACGTTGATGGACATCCCATCTCCGATAGCTCCCACAGTTCCCAAGACCATCAACAAAATATCAACCCAATCGGAATAGATGAAAATGGCAGCCGCCGATGACTTCTTTTTCAAGACTTTCTGCGCTTTTTCTTGGTCAGAATCCCGTTTCCAAAATTTCATTTTTTTCTTCTTCCCGGTCAGTGTTCCAGACGTACGTCTTCAACGAGTGAAAGAAACGACCAAACTGAAATCAATCAAGAAATTTCAACAAGTCAAATGAAAGGTAAGACGACCATTAACGGCATCATGAGAACCGAAGCTATGTGATTACCTATTACTTGACAGACAGAACTGGCCGTGGATGAAGTGGGAGAGGGAGGGAGGGAAAGACAGAGAGAGAGAGGCAAGAGAGTGTGAAGACCACATTCTCTTGATCGGCTGCCTACCTGGATATGAATTCAATAAATAGTCTGCAGGGTTCATAAGAGCCACTAACTTTTTTAAAAATTACACATCTCAAAAATCATTTACCCATGGATAACATCCATTACAGAGAAGCACCTCTGTCAAATTTCCACAGAAAAAAGACTGTTTAGCTTTTTTCGACCTGTAGAGGAAGGAGAAGATACAATTAGGAAGGAAAGGAACAAAAAAAGGACTCTGTAGGAGCATAAGGGAACCCACTGATTGAAGGAACGATCTAATACTGTGTACTAACATGTCTGAACAGTGATTGTATATGTTGAATAACTATAAAAAAAAAAAAACGTAGGAGTGATGTAGAACGACTTTAAAAGAGAGAAACAGTAAATCGAAGAGAGTGAACTGCTTCTTGTGGTTGATGTGGATGGGAGGAAAACTAGATTTCTTTATTTCGGAGGGAACAAATTCAATAAAGGGGTTTGGGTTCTTGGTAACCGTCTTAATCGGTGCAGGAGTTTGGCCTTATTAGTCAACTTTACCTCTCCTTTATTTCAACCTGGACCTCCAAATTCAGACACGGACAGACAACTCATGGCTATCACCCACTATGAAGCCTCAAGTTTGTCTCGATGAAATATCCAAAGTCGCGCTAGTCTTATTCAGAAATCTAACCTGCCTAAGATTCTTTTGAAACAAAAATAACTTTTTTTCCTGGTTACGGGGAGGGTAAAGCTAGGCTCAGAAAAAAAAGTACAGTCGGTCTTTGATGTTAGAACACAAGGAGGTGAATAAATCGGTTAAAATGTACTCGCTTGATGGAGATGTCTTCGTAAATATAACTCTCAACCGTCAATCTTTGGTAGCTCTCACGAACAGATTACAGAAGGAAGTAAGATTACAAAAGAATCTACCAGAAGGCCAGGTGTTCGGAATGATCATCCGCAGGGATGATGAGTCTACCGCAAAGGACCCAGAATTACTGCCCCGCTGACGGCTCACTGGCAACTGCCCCTCAGATATATCGTTCACACAAGGGTCTGCTAACCTTAACAATTAAAGCAAACACGAGTTTTTGCTGCGTTCAAGATTTAATAAAAAAATCTGGAACTGGTGGGACGGAGACATTATTTTGATGCAGTCTCACAATCCCAATCAAAAGATGAATAAAAGAAGTTTCTAAAGCACTGGGAAGTGGAGAAGCAATTATGACGAGCGTGGAGGCACGATCGATCGATCCTCTCTTAAACCCGAATAAAGATCAGAATAGTTTAAGTATAGCAGCTAGAGTGCTGATTGTCTTTTAATCTTTCACGTCGCGCGTCTATATATAACAAAAGTGGCTTCATCTTTTACTTAGTGCCTTCTTCCGGCCACATCGTTGCCAACAGAGCGCAATGACTTAGGCTGCGCTCGTCACTAGTCTTAAGCTTTTGCTTTCTTTCTCTCTTCTCCTCTGGTTTTGCTTTTCCAGAGACGACCATTGTTTATTTCTAGAAGCGAGTGGGAGAAATATCTTATTCAAAAGCAACTTGTATGGCGGTCGTCGTTCTTTTGATCTTTTGAGGGGGGCAGACGTTCCTTGTGCAAAATGTCCACCCACTGCTGCCATTAGCGAATGAAATCGTTTGAAATCAGCCATTGTCGTCAAGGGGTGGAAAGTTTACACCAGAAAGTTTGGGCCTCTAGCTTTTGTTCAGCAGTAAGTAGAGGATGTCAGGGACACCTCGATCACCTTTAGGGGCTCCATTTAAACCTCAGAGTTAGCTTCTCTACCAATTATAATAACACCGTTTATTCTGTCTTCTCTAAACTTTACTTAAGAAGAATATTAAATCTGTAGTACGGCTTATCAATATGATCATCATCATAACCCAAAACATCAATAAAGCTACTCGTGAAGCAAAATCAATAGGATCAAAATCATTATAATATTGCTTTTCAGAAGCAAAATCAGAGAATCCATTGTTCTTATATATTATATGCAGTAAATTTCTTTGGAAAGTATACAGTGACCGAGTTAGAAAGTTTTAAAGGAAGGGACAAATCATACAAATGAGAAAGGGCATAAATTTTAGGGTTTAAACACTAAAAGATAACTGATTGAAACTCTTCTATGAGACTCCTCTGTGAAAGTCATGTAAAAATCTTCCATATATACTCTTCAACAAGAACTATATCAACACCAATGGGTTCCTATTGTTTTGTCCAAATCTTCAAGTTGATCTTCAATGTCAGTTTTCTCAGTTCCAGATACCCAAAGAGGGAAATACAAAGAACAACCCCCCATTTAGGAGAAGTATGCTTTGTATCAGGACAGATATTAGACTCCAAGAAGAGAAAGTAAAGATGCAAAAGAAAGAAATGTGATCAATGGGAACTTAATGAACCTTGTATTGATGAACTTAATAATATGCTTACCAGGACAATGATGATTAGTGCAAAAGGATGGAATAACATGATGAACACTAGCATGATAGCAGGCAAACTCATTGCCCATCACCTGTACCACAGCTGTAGTACATGGCCTAATTCCTCTCAATGTCCTAATCATTTCACTCATCCTCTCTTCTCATTGTATTCTCTCAATGCACTTGTTGTTCAATTCAATGATGTTTTTCTTAAGTCTCTTCTCATTATCTAAATGCACATAATAAACTAATATTTTATATACAAAATTCAAGTATGTTCGTCCATGAGTTCCAGTTTGATTCGTCAAGCATACTATTACAAGAAGAAATTACACTCTAGTCATGTACAGAACGTTAATATTTTTCTTGTTTGACTCTTGAGTAGAATTCACTTCAATTCCAGATACTGGTTGGTAGCAGAAAATATAAGAAAGGCAAGACGGTAATAAGTTTATATTTCTTTCAAAATTCTATTTCAATTCTCAGAAAAAAAAGGACAAAAGGCCTATAACTGTTACCACAAATGATGCTCTAGCAATATCAGGGTTTGAGACCAATTTAAGGGAGCGGACTCCTTTCAGCATTTTCCTAAGCCAATACCACATTCAACATGTAATGGCATCTTCACAGGTCGCCAACGTCAGTTTCTGTTGAGATCATCTCCTTCCTAGTCAAGAATTCCTATGCTTAGAGATCCCCCAGCACCTTTGATTTCACGTTCTCAGCAACAATAATCCGCCTCTCTAGGCCATCTTGAAATAAATCAAACCCACCTCCAAAGTTTCAGACTAGCCATTTTCAATGGTCTAAAGCGCTAAAACCACCTCCCATCACTCAAGAGGGCGAAGATATTACAAATATACTGTCACCCACTCCCCTCATTCAAATAGAATATATAACAGCAATTTAAAAGAATATCGCCTGCACAACAAAATGTTCCATCCAGGCTTCTCTTAATCACAAATACACTATTACAGTTGTGCTCGGTAGGCATTAGACTCCCAACATGTAATTACATTACGGCTGCATCATCCTGCAAAAATGCTCATCTTCCATTAGTAAATCAAAAACTAAGCCAGTCTGTGCTTCTAAAAATCAGTAGAACAGTGCTAATAAAATATTGAATGGCATTAAACATCCCTCTACCACACTCCATTGACTTCTCTGACAAGGACTAAAAACATTTATATATTCATAAGTTTCTTACAAATAAGCAAGATGAAGCGAGTGGATAAAAGAATAATTAATCATTAATGCAACTCAGTTCCATCAAAAGGGAAGACTTCTTCTCGCTATGGATGCCCTGGTGCAAATAGTTTATAAAAAAAAAAAAAATTAACACTACCCACCTTTTGGTACACAATGAAACAAACAGTTCAAGATTTTGCTGACCATGCTTGACGGCACCTAACAGCTTCTAGGCGAACAGCCCTTTTTTTGTCATCGAGTGCCTTTGACAAAGCTTGCACTACCTGGAGAAGACACTTACGCTCCTATCAACTTCCAACATGCAAGCACAGACAACATAATGCATTATTAAGTATGAAAAAAGAGATCAACCTGTGGTCTGAAAGGATAAATCCTTGAATGTGGCAGCATTGACATAGCTAAAAGGCATTGGATTGCTGTCTCTCGGATAAGCTGCAAGATACCAAAATGATCTCTGAGATTTCAGTTCTAACTTGGGATTCCAAAATAAGCCTAAAGGTTGCCAGAATTGAAGAAATATCTATGGTATCTTCAAAAAAATAAGCTCTCAGAAACGCTCAGTAGAGCCAGACACAGAAAAGTTGGAAAGACAAAATAAATCAGTAATTAGAAGAAGAAGAAGAAGAAGAAGTGAAAAAACAGACCTCGTTCTATCTTCTCAGCTTAAGGAAAACCTCAAGCAAATCTTCTGTTACCCACATTTATTTTCTCTTTTTGGCTTAATAATTCATATATTCATGAGCCAAGTGAGGAGAGAGTAGAATGCAGATATCAAGTATGATAAGTTACCAGTCATCATAATATAAACTCAATAACATAGAACAAAATCCTCAATTTTCAAAATTTGCAGAAGAATATCATCATGCAATACAGCATTGTAAAAAAGGAAATTACAATCAGATAGAATGCATTCAAGGAACAATTGAGCCACAAATATCAGAGAGATCTAGGGTCCATGCAGCAAATATGTGTTTATATGGAAACACCTTAACAGGTTAGGGGCCTGAGAAACAATGTACGTGTAAAATTTTGGCAATGAGGAATGTGAAGATAAGGTAGTGAGGGAAGAGTGGAAGTGCCACCACCTAGCAATGGATCTAGCAAATGTTAGAGCAGAACTGGGAGGATTCATGAAAACAAGGCCAGATGGGAGCATGTTAAAAATCTTTGGATCACAGGCTGATCAGATCCATGGAATCTGGAGTGTAGCCAACCCACCCTAAGGAAGTCAATGAATATCCTACTCCAGCAACCTCATGCTATTTGCTTTGCTCTCAAACAAAACCCTATACCTCAGGTTGTCTTTCTTTTTCATGGAAGAAAGAAGGAAAAAAAGTAAATCTTTTATAAATAAATGGATAAATAATAAAGAATAGAGCATACAAAGTTACCATCATATGAGGATATGGAACGAGCTTAATGAGGAGAGCAATGATGATGTGTACATTGTCCAAGATGGCTTCTTTTCCTGCAAAAATGGAAAAGTATCAACTGGAATAGAAATTCTGGATCAAGTCAAGAACAAAAAGTAAATTGAAATTGAAAAAAAAAAAAAACTTCAATACTATCATGAAAAGTAGACTGAGAGAACATAATTTTTAAGTACTCGCAAACAGAATACATGGCATGGCACTACAACATCCAGCACATTCATTCCACTACAGGTTAGCAACATTCGCTGCCCTCCCCCATCACAAGATACAAAAAGGAATTGAAATGAAATATTGTGAGAAACAACTAAGAAACTGAAATATACACCTAAACACACTAGAAAGGGTCAGCTTCTAACTGGCAAACCAGATATGCAGTAGAGATTGCACCAAGAAACCATATGATCATTTTGTAGTTACCATTCTCATCCATTAAGATCGCAGACAAAACCAGCAAGAGGCTGTATGTCAGATCCTTATTGAGAACATCCTGGCTCAAAGTGGATAAGCCCTCCAACAATGCAGGGACAAGCTGGAAAAAATGCAATTTGTATTAAAGGCAAGTGGTGAAATTTCCCAAGATTTATACAGAAGATATTCATTAAAGGTAACTGAACTTTTGAAACAGAACTAACCTTTTTTGCTTCAGTAACAACAGCAGTAAGTGGAGTTTCAGAAATTACATGTCCAAAAGCCCGATATTGAATGGCCCTGAAATTGCATACAATAGTTTCAGGAATGTACTAGATCTTTTCAGTTACAGGAGCATCCACATTAATAAAAGATAAATAGGGTACCAAAACAAAATTCACAAAGCATTCCACGATTTTGGCTGCTAACAATACCAAGACAATAGGAGAAACATGGACGTCGCAAATTGCAAATGTCAATTAGCAACTCAACAAAATCCCTTTGTCTTTATGATATACATGTGGTTTCTGCTGCCACAAGCATGGATCTCAAGTTCATTCTCTCCTCACCTCCCAGGCAAACAAGGCCAGGAGGTCATTGGCAAAATCAAACATGGTTCTACCAGATGGTAAAGCCATTTGGGAGAAGGACATTTTATTCCCATGTTTCTTTCTATCATTGTCTGCAATCTGACACCAAACTGGCAATCAAAACCCTTCTCTTAGCTTCAGTTATCCAGAGCTTTAAAGATTAAAATGGCAAATCCACACGAAACATTTCCACAGATGCTGTTTAATTCCTTAACACAATACATGATACTGCATGTCTTTTTGATCCCTAACCCCGCGTTATACAATGTACAATATGATGTTGAAGAAAAAGATGATCTGGATAATAAGAACAAAGATAACGAATATGAACAGTATGAATTTCCTCCATTTTGTTCTCCAAATCCTGCTACATTACTATTATATGTCCAGCCTTGTAAAGGACATGGAATAACTTAGACTATTTCACCTTGTTTGTTGCCTATTTTGTTATGTTAAGCCAACCAAAGCCTGATAAAACATGAGGTTACAAACAAATCCAACTGGACCCAGAAAATTGGGTATAGGGTTTAGAAATGTGAAGTTGGGTCCAAGGCCTATCCCAAAATGACTAGCCAACTTAGAAAACCTCTTTCCAAGCTAATAAACTCAAGATCTGTGTACTAATTAATCTATGTGGGACTATTCCTTAACACTCACCCTCATGAGTAGGCCCTCTTTTGTGGCTCTACAAGTGGATAGTTTAGGTGTAGGCCCTCTTTTGTGACGCTACAAGTGGATAGTTTAAGTGTAGGCCCTCTTTTGTGGTTCTACAAGTAGATAGTTTAGGTGTAGGCCCTCTTTTCTGGCTCTACAAGTTGATAGTTTAGGTGTATGCCCGCATATGAGTACCTGTTATGATACCATGTGAAATTGGGTCCAAGGTCCATCCCAAAATGATTAGCCAACTTAAGAAACCTATTTCCCAGCTAACAAACTCAAGATCTTTGTACTCACCAATCGATGTAGGACTATTCCTTAACAAGAAATACATACAAAAAGTGAAGGTTAAGCTTCAAAGTCAAAAAAAAATAACACTACTATATGAAGACAAATGTTCACAAATACCACATCTTGGTTAAGATAAAAGATTTGTAATGTAAAACATAGTAGATTTTATAGTGTATTCATATTACATTTCAAAAAAAAATATTACATACCTTGTAGATGGTGAATCACATTCTTTAATAGAAGACAGAAAAAGAGGCATCATGGTTGAGAAGAAATGCTGCTTATAGAGTGGTCTTAATGTTGCATGGAACTTTTTATTCAAGCAAACTTCTGAATCACTCATTAGAAGACGGTACGCATCAGCCGCAGATATTCTCACAAGATCATCCAGATCCTGTCTGTTTGTGGGTCCCAGCTTCTTTGATTGTACACATTCTAAAAGCAGCATCACAACCTCCTTAACTTTCTCATGCCCCCGCATTACCAAACCTTTCCCTATCCATCCTAACCCAACAATAGCATGGATTTGAATTGTTCCAATAGATTCACATAGTTTGGTCACACCCGGCACTTTCTGCAATCCCCTCTCGAATACAACTTCTAGTGCTTCATCTAAAGTACAGCTATTAAGTGCCTCTGTTGTCTTTACCTTTAAGGGCCACTTGTTAATGACAGAACCCAAGGCCTGAGCTACTGGAACATGCCCTTTGAGGAGAAGGATAGTCATGAAGATATTCAGTATCATTTTTACCTCAGGAACAGGTGTTTGAGGATGAAGCGATATCAGTACTGAAGCAAACAGTGAAATGACCCATTCATCTCTACATGAAAGAATAAAAAAATCTTGAGCAAGCTCTTCCGGATTGAAAGAAGTCAACCGAGACTGTATTTCCCTTGAGTGAAAAAATGCAGAGGTCACAAATACTTTATAAGCTTTTTGCACAATCATCCCCTGATTTTCTGGAGAACAACCTCTAACAGTGATCCTCATTGTCATCATTGTAGCTTCTAGAAGATCCTGAGATTGAAAAAAAAAATTGTCAGATATATCCAGAACTATTTAGCATTCAAACTCAAATAAATCGAACACCAGGTAACCTAATTCATAACTCACAATAGCTTTTGACATACATCCTATTTAAAAAAAGGTAAATGAAAATGGTACGAGGTCATCTCATTTACCAGTTTTTGAGAGGGGACTTTGAATGTTGGATTCTCCATTTGATCCCAAACACTGAGAACAAAACGCAAAGCAACTTCCTCAAAATCTCCATTGTTCTGCAACCTGCATCCCACAAAGAAATGAATGAAATAGAGTCTATATCTAACTAGTGAAATAAGACAACCTAAGTTGCCAGCCATTTAACCATCAGAGAGCAGAACACGTTAAGAAAATTTATGGTTTTAGCCAGGCATTTATAGCACTGTGCAAGACTGAGAAGCATCGGTGTAAAAAAACATGTAATAGGTGAAACAAGTCATCATGGCATGATAGAGAAAAACAGTCTTTTCTTAAAAAATGGAGAAAAGGACAGTCTTGCTGTTGCTAAAAGTGTACCATGGAAGTAACCGAGTTGAATAGCACTGCAACAGAAGAACTAAAATCTCGGTAGTGTTAGAATTTCCTTCAACCTGGAAAAAAGGAAGAACGTTGAGTACTTGTAGTAATAAATTATGCCAAAGAGCAATGTGACCCTTTTTACCACAATCTTTCTTCTCTTGGAGAAGGACACTCATTACATTATTTTCTATACGTACCAAATTGTGGGCAAAGTTGACAGAGATAGCTTCTTCAATCCCCTGAATCACTCTCAACAGAAAACTAGTCCCAGCAGCACTTATTTCAGAAATTGCCTCCAGTATGAGTGGATGAGGCATAATACCATCGTCAACAGAAAGTAGAAAAATAAACTTTTCAACAACAATGCTCATGAAGCTTGTTGCATTGTCGGAACCATGAAATTTCTCGACAGATTTACCAATTTGCACGATAGTCTTCAAAGCCAGATGCCATAAGAATTTGTCTTGAGACTGGCTTGTGATGATAGACATAAATAGCGACAGAATATTTTCGTAGACTGCCTTTGATGCCCGTACAAAACATCCAGAAAATGTGGCCATAGTTTGCAATCCCTTAGCTGCAACCATACCAGAGAGAAATTTTGGTATCAATTCAAGAAGCTAGCTCACTTACCTTTCCCATTTCATCCCTCGGGACTATATGCAGCTTAATGGATACTAAATGTCCACAGTAATTGCAGTTAACATTAATCTGTCATCTGATCTAGGAATATTTCTGTTCAATGATGAGTTTGCTCAATAAGGTCAACTCACTGGAAACAATACGTGAAACATCAAATATGTTTTTAATGACATTTATATTAATTAGAATAACGAACCAAATGTTAAGATATAATAACGAAGAAATTTGGGACGAAAACCATGGAGATAAAAATTAAAAAAACAAATTGGAACACAAAGATATCGCCCTGGAGGAGTTTATCTACGTAAGAGACTGGGTTATCATCTCATCTCAGTTATTAACTTGTTTAAAAGATGAAGAACAAAGATGTGAAACCACTATTTCGTCGCAGATAAGACAACCTTCACTAACACATCAAGACATGCTCGGCCCCCACCAAGAACTCTAGTACTCCACACAAATTATCATAAGTTGTTCCACGTATCCTTTTATAGGAAACACTACCATAACAAACAAAGATAAGAATATGGTGCTCCCTATGATTGTTTTTGAACTAGTGACATCAAACCCAAACCACACTAACCAGTTGAACATGTTTCAACCACATCTGGTCTCTCCACTGAGTAAAAGCAATAAAAACCCAAGAATGCGTCAAAACCCAGTCACCTATGCCAGATTTACCAGTTCAACTGGTTGACCAGCTGACCTAGCCCAGTGAGTGGGAAGTGCAGCAGCCCCTCTCCCCCTTGCCCTCTCCAAATGGATGAATGGCGGAAACTGAGGGGTATTGCTGCCCCTCTCCTCCTCCTTTTTTACTGCAACAACAGGGGAGGGTGAGGGATCCATCCTCCATCGCAAAAGGTAGTGGAGAATGGGGCCACAGGCCGGGCTTTCCCTCCTTTTTGAGGACCAGGGAAGGGTCCTCACCAGGGGAGCAGGAGGAGCAACTGCCTCCCCTAAACTATAGTAAATCAATATATTTTACCATTAAAATAAGGGAGATGGTTCTCCCCCTATCAATTTTTTTTCTTTTTTTATCATTTTAAAAATAAGCTTATGGCCTCAAATATTGCCATCTTTGGGTCAATCAGATTCAACCAGACCGGGTCACTTTTTGAGCAGCTGACTTGGCTCGGATTTTGTAAAATGGATTCAAAACAAAAGGTCACAAGCAGTAAAATCATCCAATGAAAAAGAAGATTCAGAGAAAGACCAATTTACCTCCAACATGGGCATATGCTTCTTTGTTAGCATTATTTCCAGTCATTACCAAAGTAGAACCAAGAAAACCAGATAATGAACCAAAATAGTTTTGAACCATGCAACACCATGTATCCTGTGCCTGTGTGGATTGTCCGGCAGCTTCTCCCAAGCCTGACACCAGTTCTCTACATGCAGCAAGAAGTTCAACACAAAGATAAAGTGCCCCAAAATTATTTATCCCAGTTTCTAAATCACCGCCCTCCAAAATGGGATTGCATGGCAAATTAGCTGAAAAAATTCCCAACATATCCATCAATACAGGAAAGAAACTCTGCATGACTCTTTGACAGCAACCAGTAGAAACTTTAGCTGAAACTGATAAAATGCTTCCAAGAGCATGTAGTTTCTGTCTCCCTTCAACAGGAATATCTGCATAACTTCTATCACTACTAAAAGACCTTAAAATCATCACCAATTCTGCATCTTCAACAACTAGATTTATAAAAGAAGCATCATCAGAGCTACCAAATTGAAACATTACTTCTTGCAAACATAAAAGAGCTTCTTTTATAATCTCATTGTTTTGGGATTCCATGTGCTCTGGTTCAAATGAGATAGGCAGCTCTTGTGATGAAGAAGACATGATGATATCCTTCAAAGAAGACCAAATAGCGTTTGCATGCTTCATCATCCTATCTGCTCCATAATGCAGTGAGCAATGTCTCAGATACTTTAAAGAATCAAGCTGTAACAAATTACGAAGTCATTAATTTACCATCAGGTAAGATAAGTCACTTTACCAACACTTTTATAGTTTATTGAGCTATAACCTGATTTCACTAACCTTTGCTAAAGGAAGGGAAGAAGAAAGTTTCTCCAGGAGCAAAGGGATGGCATATGGCTCAAAAATTAGTGATGACCCAAAAGCACACTGTGAACCAATGGGAAACCATACAACAAGTATTAGCAATGAACAGTTATGATCCTTTAACATACTTAGTGAGAGCTACCATTCATATACTTTCACAATTGTCATGTCAAAACATGTTTCAGGTCAAACCAATCATCAACCATTTTACCTCACTGATAACATTACATTCCGAAACACCAACAAAAAGATTATAGCTTATATCTAAAATTTATCCACTTGTTGAGCCACAAAAGAGGGGTTACACCTAAATTATCCACTTGTAGAGCCACAAAAGAGGGCCTACACCTAAAATTATCCACTTGTAGAGCCACAAAAGAGGGCCTAAAATTATCCACTTGTAGAACCACAAAAGAAAACCTACACATGAGGGGAAGTGTTAAGAAATAGTCCCACATGGATTAGTGAGTACAAAGATTTTGAGATTATTAGTTGGGAAAGAGGTTTCTTATGATGGCTAGTCATTTTGGGATGGGCCTTAGACCCAACTTTACATGGTATCAGACCAAGTACTCATATGTGGGCCTACACTTAAACTATCTACTTTTAGAGCAACAAAAGAAGACCTACACCTAAAACTATCCACTTGTAGAGCCACAAAAGAGGACCTGTACCTAAATTGTTCACTTGTAGAGCCACAAAAAGAGAATCTACACCTAAATTATCCACTTGTAAAGCCACAAAGAGGGCCTACACGTGAGGGGGAGTGTTAAGGAATAGTCCCACATGGATTAGTGAGTACAAAGATCTTGAAGTTATTAGCTGGGAAAAAGGTTTCCTAAGTTGGCTAGTCATTTTGGGATGGGCCTTGGACCTAACTACACAATTATAGTTAATGAATTTTCTAAACAAACTACATACTATTAGCACCTTTGACAATACATTCCTCACTTGTATGATAGTAACAACACATTCCAGAACACCAACAAAAAGGTAATACTTAATGAATTTTCAATACAAACTACATACCATTAGCGCCCTTGACAGGTCCTCTCGTTTTACCTCAATATCATTGTTTTCTGGCTGCACATAGCAAAAGCATGTATCTTAGTTACACATCAAAACATAAAATTGAATGAAAGAAAAAAGGAAAGAAATAACCAACAAGACAGGATTTATGAATAATATCAACTCTTAAACTATACTTAAAGAATAGGTGAACATGGATTGAGATATAGCATGCATAAAAATGGCAAGAATACTACGCTCCTTCAAACAAGAAGATACAAGAGATTTTGCCTAAAGAGGGCTCTTACTCTAGTATATCAGATGTATCAAATTCATATCACAAGAAATAAAATCTAAGAATGAATTTTTTTTAATTGTTTTCTAATAAAGAGTCATTTCACTAAACTTTAAAAAATAAATAAACTAAAATAAAACATATTATATCGGCACAATTCCTAGCTAATACACCAAAAGCTCTAGAGTAAATAAAGCGTGGAAAATGAGTCCCTTAAAACCTATCTCATACTTTGCTAGCCTCATTGCCCATACCCTAAGTTGGGCCCCATAGGATCATAACAATCTACCATGTTTTTTCATCAACATCCACAACTACCCATTCTATAACAGCTTTTGCTCTAGAATAGGTTGGTAAGTGATGCAATACACATCAATGTGGACGAGCTAGCTGAAGAATATTTAAGAACAAATGATCACACCTAATCACCCGAAAGAAAAAGGAAGAAGGAAACTAATTTAAAGAGACCTGAATTTCATATTTTGGACTCAAGTTCTAACAATAAAAAGTCTCTCTAAATTACACTTCCCTATTTCAAACTTGCTGAAATTAGAAAGACAAGCAACTTGTTGACTTTATGGGAAGCATCACTCAAATAGCAACTTACCATTTTGGCTAAAAGCTCCAACAAGAAAGTCTATTAATTGGTAGTTTCCTGTTTTCAGTTTAGTCTTTCTTTCTAAATGAGAAGTCTACAGTTGGCAAGTCTATAAATTAGAAATTGTCATGTTTTAAGTTTCTTTTCCAAAAAGTAGATATAGATTTAGAAAGTGTATCTTTTATTTTGGATAACATAGGAGTTTCTTATTTTGTTGATTTGTATGCCTATAAAAGACCCTCATATGTAACATAGAAATTACTCTTTTGCTATTGAATGAAATTCTGGTTTTTTATCTCTTTTGAAAAAACTTATATTCGGTTTTCTTTTGTTTTGCTATTTTTCTTAACAGATGCAAAAACCCTACTTTTTTGTCCTTCAAGTTTTACCCATTAAACTTGAACTCAGACCCAGAGGTGTCAATTTACCCGTTTACCCAATTTTTATTTCATTGCTTATTAAATGAAATGAAAATGGAACAAATTTTTTTATCCGATTAGGCATTCGGGTAATTTTACCTGCTTACCATTTACTATTTATTAAATGGAACAATAATGGGTAAGGGTTTTTTTTTTTTTTTGAGAATAAGATAAGGGTTATTCCTCACCTAATTAATCTATTTCACAAATATATATAAGGAAATTCGATAATTTTTTGTTTGAGTGGATGTATGTTTGAAATAAAACATGATTAAAGTGTTTTTTTCTTAGGATTTTGTAATATTCTTTTAAAGATTTGTCCTACATTAGGCTTCAGTGTATATGATACGTGATTAAAAGGAGACTTTGTTATTCCTTAAATCTAAACCACCGTGTTGCATCCAAAGCCATTTTCACCTTTTTGCTATGGCCCTCACTTTAGTATTAGGTAATGTTTCCGTAAGTTGCCTCCTTCAAGACAAGGTGACTCACTCTATAACAACTTCACTTAGGATCAAGTCCCCCTTTCCACCTTTTAGCAATTTTCATTCCGACAGTGTCACATGTGGTGTTTGCTATAATACCACATGTTAGATACCAACTACCAAGCCAATACACCAAAAGCTCCAACGGTAATAGAACATGGAAAACAAGGCCCTCAGACTTATCTTATACCAGGTTGGCCCAATGTGATGCCCATACCCTAGTTGGACCCCACAAGATCATAATAGAAACAATCCAAATGACATTGAAACAATAAACACCAAAATAAAGAAAGTGTGTGGGCTTTGCTTAACTCACGTGAGTGAAATAGATTGGAAAATAACGGCCCAAAATTTCAAAAAGATCTGCTGCAAAGCTTCCAATGGGATCAAATGGATTTGGAAACCGGTGAACAAGTTTTTCCACAAGATGAAATGTTAGCATCAAGCATCGAGGATCCTTTTCTTCATCAATAGCTTCACAAATACCATATATGAGGCCATCTGCCTGCACCAAATAAGACCAATATATCAATGTTAGACATTGTAAATGTTCATATCAATTAAAAACTTAAGCTAGCAAGTACAAAAAGTAGCACATATGAAATAAGAAAGAGAGTTGCATCCAAAAATAGCTCATACAATTTTAACAAGATTAAGCTTAAATATAAGAACAACCATAAACTAGGCTCAGTCAGCATAATAAAGCTACCAAATGCAGCCAAATCACCTCCAGTTAGGCCCCACAATAGGTCACAGATCTGATCACAACTTGATTAGCCAGACCCCTGAAGAATCGGACTTGACCACTAGTAGAGTTCCAGTGGGCTATAAACAGGTACATGGATTAGGATATGGAAGACAAACGGGACACATCTGAACTCAATCCATGAGGTCCCATGAGCTCCTATACATAACTTATTGTTGAGCGGGAGTTGTCCCACATTGATAAAAGTTAAGGAGTGTTATTAGGTTATCATGTTGAGCAACAGGCCTCTTAAATAGCTAGTCGTTTTGGATGAAACTAGGCTCAATCCAACAGTGGTATCAGTGTAAGAAGTTTGTTAGGCCCAAGGCCTAGTTTGTGCGCCATTATGAGTTTGTGCCCACGTCTCAAGCCCATTGTGTGTATGCCAAAACATAAGGAAGAGTATTGAATGGGAATAGCTCCACATTGATGAAAGTTAATAAGTGTTTTTGGGTAATAATATTAAAAAATAAGTGGCTAATCATTTTAGGATGAAACCAAGCTTAACCGAACACTTACTTTAAAAGTAAGAATGGATTAAACTTCTACTAAGCTAATTTTCCATTTGCATTTTACGTAAAGATTATAGATTTTAATGGATTGGTACATTGGATAATTGTATATGTAGTTTTACTTTTTTTCTCATCTTTTATTTTATGAAAATATCATAGAGAAAAGTAAAATTTTGAAATCACCATTATAATAAAGGAACTTAGTCCATATCGTATCCGAATTTAGCTCAAGCCCATTGTTAACAGCTTGAACACATCCTTTATGTCTTAAGCACATATGAATTTGAACCTGGCCAATCACATATATATTGAGACAAAAATATGGACATAGGAGGTCAAGCCCAATTCCTGGCCTACTTCCAGTTGGGAAGTAAGCCCTACTGTAGTCGACATAATGGAGGAGAGTTCTCACAAAACTTTGTAATAAACATCTCAAGCATATGCACTATTTGTCTTTCTATCTGTCTATTGTTCGTCCCATCCTTAAGTTTTCTCATCAACAGAATCCTAACTGTAAGGAGTCAAACAATCTTCAGGCAGAGCTATGGTTGTATTGAAAAGACCAAACAAGTTGTCCCTTATTGTGGTAAAGAGAGTACTTTCTGCCAGACATGCCCCAAAATTTTCCTCCTCAAACAAAAAGGAGAACAAGATACTTTCCATTCATCTTATATAACTACAATACTGACAAAATAACACTGATCGACAGTCATCAACAGGTAAAAGTACATAAAGATTCATGCCTGAAAGCATGAAGTACGAAAAAGTAAGTGAGCTGAGTGCTCTTGCTAGAGGAAGATATACCAGTGGTATAACAGCATCAGCAAAGCAGTCCAAAAGGCATTCGAGAAGCTCAAAACAAAGCTGCAAGAGTGTCAAAAGTAGTCAAGAAGCGAAACAGACAAATGTACAATTAATAAATATGTACATGAAAAACTGAATGCTCCCTGAAAATTGAGATTCTTACCTTTCTATCATACTGTGCTAAAGATTGGACCTGTATGTTCTGTAAGAAAGACTCAGCAAGCAATCTTGCGTCACTATTTAAGACCGCACCAACATTACTTTTCCTTTTTAGAAGAGCCAAGCAGCCATTAAGCGCACCACGTAGAGCTTGCCAATCTGCCTGATGCATACATGGTCATTGCATCAGTAATCAGGAAAATAGTTTAGAGAAATAGGAGGTTAGATACTGGGATCCATAACTATTTGCAAGAGCGTAGCCAAGAAGCCATTAAGTGCACCACGTAAAGCTTGCAAATCTGCCTGATGCAGACATGGTCATTGCATCAGTAATCGTAAAAATAGTTTAGAGAAATAGGAGGTTAGATGCTGGGATTCATAACTATTTGCAAGAGTTCCATTTTTGGACCACACGTGAAGAACTAATCACCATAAGACATTTTTTTTTTTCTGAATGAGCCAACATCTAATCAGTATGCGACCTCCGACAATGCCTTCCCTAGTAACCTTAAAACACGATCAGATTGATGTCTGAAGATATCCGGCACCATATTAGCAGCTCCATATATCTTTGATCATTGTTACTACAAGTTATTCACGCACCTTCTATCAATTCAAAGGGGAATGCAAATGATTACAAGACGTCCAGTCTTCAGTTAACCATATGAACATCTAGCCATGCGGTGGCTCACCCTGAAATGGCTCAAGAAAGCAGACATTCTTGCAACATAAATTGTAACAATTTGGTTGGAGTCAATTAAAATCATGTCAATAAATAAATTCTGACAAAGGAACTGCCAGTCACAAATCATGAACTTCCAGCTTATCATTCTATTTGCAAAAGGTTACTTAAACTTCCAAACAAGTACAGCAACTCACCAATCTTGCAGTGAAAAATGCTATCAAACTGTGCACAGTTGCACTGTCTAGCGTCTTTGAAATAAGACGTGTAAGGACTTCTGATAAAAGAAGGATACCTGAGATTATTTTGGGAGTGGACAGTCAGAAACAACAATATCAATGTATTTGTACATTAGAAGTCAAATGAAAGGACAAATAGAAAATGAAGGAAGGAGAAACTATAAGAATAGCCATGAGAACTGATGGCAGTGGTTCATCAACCCGTTTAGTGTGAGGACAAGGCCAAGTTTCAAGCCTGAGGGTAGAGAGGCAGTTGGGAAAAAATATTTACATAGGGACAGGCAGGTTTGTTTAAAACCCTCCCCACACAAAGAAGTTATTCACATATATTTAAATTAGTTTTAAAATATAATTTTGAATTAGAACAACTTATGTGCTTTCTCAAAATAACAATAAATAAATAAACAAATTAGACAAAAACTTAGTATAACTTACATGGAGCTTAACAGTCTAATTAAACAGTTATGTTTATGTAAGAAGTAGAAGTGTATCAATTCATAATGTTAAACAAAAAACACTTTTAAATAATTATAAAAGCATGGGTCAAAACTTTAAATGCCTGAGACTATTTTGTTTTTATGGTGCAAGGGAACAGGGCAGGCTTTTGTCTGGCAGGCAAGGAAGAAGTTTTGCAATACCTACCCTGCTGCCATCCTAATGGGGAAAAGATCACCAGAAATAGCCAAATTCATAATCAAACAACTCCCCCAATTCAACTCAGAACAAACGCGTTTTTGGCTCAAATTGACTAACAGTGGAATCTTATAAAGTCATACTGTTATCAATCTCCATATGGATGTCACAAGCTTTTGATGACACTGTTTACAAGTTTTGATGTTTGGTGAAGTGCTTCTCCCCCAACTCGCTCAGAATCTAACATTCTCAAGATATCCATCACAGTAAGTGATTTTATATCTGTAGTCAGTGGCTAGCCATGCTGCCAGTATATATTGAATTTTGAAATGTCCAGTACAGGAAGTCGCAGCTAATACTAGGCAATGTATTGGCTGAACAGTATGAAATTTTAGATACCTGCAGCAATGTATGGTGTATCTGATACCAATAAGGCAAACCAAGTTCTAATCTGGTCTACAAACTCTAGTTGAGATTCTTGGTACTAATGAATGAAAACAACAGATGCAAGCGCCATTCCAAAAAAAAAAAAAAAAATATGCAAGACGTTTCTAAGCGCGCAGAAGCAACTTTTCTTACAGAAATAAAGGAAAAATCGATAGTGTTAAGTGACTAAGGTTTCCTTTTAAAGACATACTTCTTGCGCGAATAACATTATCTGTTGTGGTCAAATAGATCTCCATTTCCTGAATCTAACCATGGAAGCAGTGGCAACTGTGTCAGTCGAAAAATATAATATAAAATTATCATAAGAAGCGTACAGAAACAACAACCACAACAAAGACTCACCAGGGCTGCGACAGTTAAAAGATCGCCCTTCATGAGGGCAGCAATGGCATTAATGCTTGCTACCTACAGCAAACCAAATTAAAGCAACGACAAGCTCAAATTGAATTAGATGAAGGTAGAAAAGTAAAACACGAGATATTTCAGAAATGCAGAAGTAATTGATATAGCAGCAATGTGGAAGTAATTGAAGCTCACCCAGAGACTAAGAAGAACTTACGGAAAAAAAATAAAAAATACGGTTTTTCTAAGAGAAAAACTGAGTATAGGATGAAAAAGACTCAAAAATGATTAAAAATAAAAATAAAATATTAGTCATTTGATGAAAGAAGCTCTTCGACGACAAAAAAAAAAATCACAATTTTCGTAACTTCAAGTGATATAAAACCTGCTTGTCAGGAGAACAAGATGAGTCGACGTAAGCTTCAAGGTGGGGTATCCAGGAGGTTGATTTCACCATTCCGAGCATCACAGATGACTTTCCAGAGTTTTGGCAAGAGCCGAGGGTTTTACTCTCCAAACAGTGAAATAGTCCCGCGAAAAATACAAGAAGCAACGTTTTAAAAGGGCGTGGGGCTCTTTGCACGCTTGGAGCATTTTAAGTTCTCCCAAACTGCAGATACTACTCCTCTCGGTAGGGGTGGTTGGCATTGAGTCGGGTTTACTTGGAACCCGACCTGACTCGAAAAACTTAGGTTCAGGTTTTATTCGTGGGTTGGGGATGGGTCGGTTTTGCCCTAATGACAGGATAAGGATATAAAAAACAAGATTAGGATAGGATAAAAATAGAGCATGGATACTGGAATAAGCCGTAAGGGAATCGAGCTGAAATCCTTCAATCTCACTGAAAAATCGACCAACAATCCGTTTTCGATCTACGCGATTTCCTGATCGCAAAACTATATTGTCAGGAGATATGATCCTAAAAAACTTCCATTGCCGGGATTTGAACCCGGGTCGCCTGGGTGAAAGCCAGGTATCCTAACCGGACTAGACGACAATGGATTTGTGAATCTCTTTAATCAATTTTTTTGTTGTCTATTTTTGTTCCATCAGATCAAACGTTGGGCTATTTAAAATGTGTTTAGATCAGGACCATATCTTAATTTAAATTTATAGTTAGAGTGAGAAGTGACACCGAATCTCCTTAATTTTTTAAATAAAAAGAAGTAAACCTTAATAAACTAATTATTAGACGAAATTGGTAAAATATGAATACAGAAATCAACAGTCCTTAAGGGGTCTCGAAATAGGACATGGAATTTATGTAATGGGTCCCTCAACACCTAATGTTGTTGTTTGTCAATAGATTAATATTATTAATATTATTAATATTTTTTTTATTTTTTTATTTTAAAAATTAAATTTTTATAGTTTTAAATATAAGTTGGACTTTGAACCCGACTCGAACTCAAACTCAGTTAAAATAACATCAACAAAACCCGTAAACCTCTCGATGCCCATCCGTTGATATAGTACTTATATTTCAATCCATGAAAAAGTTGTTTCCAACTATTCTCACCATGTAAAATAATGAAAGAGCCCTTTATATTCATCAACTAAAATAGCAAAACGAAGTATCTGACTTTTATCTTCCTTGTGATAGAGTTTCCATAAGATTTTCATATCGAACAATCCCTCGCTAGCATTTTATAACGATAAGCCTACTAAATGGTAATAAGAATTTTCTTGTTTAAAGATGCTTTCAAATTACTAGTATTTTGAAACTCTACAGAAAACTGTGGTTGATAGACCCCTGCTGATGGGTAATCAAGACAAAATTCTAAAGAAGGCATCATCTACGAGTTAAGTAAAAAGAAAGATTAATAAAATAATCCTTGTGAAAAAGAAGAATGATGAGCATGGAATTTGAACTCCTGTTAAAGAGTTCTGATTGCTGATGAACAACATTAACTTCAATGGGAAAATGACATGGGGAATAACAAAGGGTCATGAATGGAGATTCACTTATCTTATATGATCATAACTTTAATAGATTGATGAAAAATTCGATTTAATTTGGTTTTACAAATAATGATAGTCTTAACAGTTATGACAATGGAATGGCCTACCATAGCAGTGCTCTATTGTGGAAGAATGGGAACAAAAAAATGATACGTGCCTCTCTGATTATGAAAAAGATAAAAGAAAACTACATTTAGCAGAGAAGCATCGAAAGTCATGCCTGAACTGCAAGTTCAACAATCCACAGCAATTTACAGGACAATAGCAGGCTGCTCTGTACTACATTAAGCTTTCATTATCTCAAACCTTTGGGTTCTGAATCGCTCTCCTCGCAAAGGGCCTCTTCTAATCTGTCAAGAAATCCTTTTGTTTTCGTCTCTTGGAATACAGAGAGATTTAATTCTAATCTACTTGTTGAGGCTGCATCGAATCTTGTCCACAACTCCCTCTTAAGTGTATTTTCTCCAGGACGCTTACCATTTCGCTGTGTACTACCAATATCCTTCCACATAGGAGTGCTCTCCGGATGTACCAGGCATGCATTTGAAATACCTGGCAGTTTGCAGAAAAAAGCAACTCGTTATCTTGACCAAGTTTGTAAAAGAAACAAAATCCATCATACATACTAAGAGGAAAAGTGTTTACCATGCTTAGAAGACTGAATGATAGATAGGTCATCCTTGTCTACTGCACAAACACGCTCGATTGATTCCTTGGCAAGGATAAACTGACTACTTGAAGGTCCCTCAGTAGTTTTATTGGCGTCTATTGCAGAAACATCTTCAGTTGAGTCCTCAGCGAGGGTGAACTGACTACTGAAAGGTCCCTCAGTAGCTTCATTGGAGTCTATTTTCTCAGTATGTGGTTCCATCACGATGCAAGTTTTTGGAGGTGACAAAAACCAATCAAGAGACGGTTCTATTTTTTTTCTCCTAATATTCCCAGGTACATGGTCAAGGAGATCAGGATACTTAGCTGACTCAAGATCTGAACTCTTTTCTGTTTCACAATCTTGAATTCCAACAGCTAAATTGATGGCACTGCTGTATTTCTGAAAGTATTCCGAAGTTGGTTCAAGTAGCACACATGTCTTCAGGGGAGAAAACTTTTGAAGTGGAGTAACAAGATACATCGATTTTTCCATATTCTGACAAGTCTTTGACAGAGAATCATACATTGAACAGTCTGTACTCACAGTCTTGGAGATCGCTGATTTCGGAAAATTCTTTAGTGCTGGCTCAGCCTCTGACCCATCTAAAGCCTCAGAAAAGTAATTGACAGAAGTAGTTAACGATGGAGGCAAAGAAAGAGTACGAGGAGGAAATCCTACATCAGGCAGCCTTTCAGGTTTATGTCTCATCAAGTCTGGACCCTTTGATGATACTGTTTTAGTTTTGGGCAATGGAGTGAGCAAAAATAGTTGTCTTCCACTATCAACTCGACAACCAGCACGCCATGATACGAGGGGTGAGGGAGAGATTAAAGTATCCGAGTCTAGTCTCTCTGGAATGTCTTCTTTGTCTCTTTCTTGTTCAGTTGTGACAGAAGCTCCTTCCAATACTAACTGATTACTAGATTCGGTAGATGATCTACTGCATGCTTGCTGGAATCTTAGATCCCACATCTGTACTAGAAGGTCGAGGAGCACGAAATTAACTGTATGATAAGTCTTAACTACCACAACAACAAAAGTCTTCATACCTTTAGTGTTGAATGCATATCAGACAGGACATCTGCAAATAACTCAAGTTCTTGGACCCCAAGTTTGCAAGTGGTTTGATGTTTTAGGGCTTGACCAACAAGTTCATCAATCTGCAAAAGGAATCTACTTACACACAGTTCAAGATATGCCACATGAACCAGCTTTGATGCAAAATTTGTCAAAGCATCCTCCATTACTGGCAAAATAAAAGGAGTAGAAAAGCTTCGGATTTGTACAGTATACAGAAGGAAAGTTTTTTGACTGTTGATTAAACAGATACCCCATAACCCAAACCTTGGCAGCATTTAAACCCAAGAGCTCACAGTAAAAACTCCCCCATGTGAACACTAAGCCAAAGGCCCAACGGAAACAAACTTCTGCCCATAAAAAAACTAATTCCCATGAATAATTGAGCGGCATAAGGACAATACGGGTTGGAACTCAGTAGTTTTAATTGGTGAAGGATGGGATCACAACAATGGTCGAGTGGATGAGAAGAAGACATTTACAATTTTGGTACTTGATAGGTAATGATTCCTTGACCATATTTCTCCTCAAACTGCTAATACTTTTTAACTGATCATCTTATAACTAGGCTAAACTTATTGCAACTTACACCGTGAATCTTTCTCATGCCCAACATTGTAGGGACAAGTCTAATGATGGCGATCATTCTGTTGATTTTTACACTTCCATTATATTTAATGCGCTATAAAGATAATCATAACAATATTTCCCACCTACCAATGATGAATCCTAATATCTCAGTAGAAGTTTCAGGAAGTTCTCAGTAGAAGTTGGAATACCATGTGAAAGACCCCCAAACTGTAGATACTTGAAGAAACTTAATAGATGCATTTCTACCTACTTGTACTTACTCATTAGTTAAAACTAATTCGGGAACTTGATTTGGAAGAGATTCTGGAAACCTGCATGAAGTTATGGAGTATTGTTCCAGAGTAAATTAAGACACGTTCTATGGTTTGGTTTCTTTGGGCATGTCTCTTTCCTTTAAAATTCAAAATCATTAGAAGAAAATTATCGAATATGACATGTAAAATACAGTGGGCTGCCCCGGCATAAATTTAGCTTAAACAGATGGAATCATTGAAAAACATGTTATATAGTGCCCTGAAACAAAATTCTGAAAATTCATGAAGCGACATTTAAGCGTCTAAGCAGCAGGCTTGCATTCTAAAGCCTAATATCAAAAGGAAAATGTAATATTCTTTCTCACTCCGCATCGCAAATACGGTGCAGACCTCAAAGCTTAAGTGTCAAACCCCTTTGAAGCTTATAAAACGTAAATACTTTTAACTGCCATGTTGAAAACAAGCATTAGAAACCCAAAACCAATACAAAAAGAAGAAAACAGAAAGGAAACGGGAAAAGAAGTCCGGTAAAAGCAAGATTATCAGTGACTATTTCCCTCGAGCCTGACAGAAATTCAATCAAATCGCCACGGACATTTAGGATGGAAGGCTTTAGCTGATAAAATAGAATTAGGGCTTTATTGAACGCAAACGGCAACAGTAGACAACTGGAGGTAATCAGAAAGACTACATTTAAAAATGCATTTATTTAAAGCACAAAAAATGGAATTACCTTCCGAACGAGATTGGAGAGGTCAGAATGAACAACGACGAGGCGATCGAGAGTGGGATCTTTGTCTGTCGAAATCTTCTCAACTGATTTTGTGAGCTTTCTGATGTTAGAAACGTCTCTAAGTGGCTTTCTCGCGGTTGCGGATTTCGCTTTACACTTATTCGCCGACTTCCCTCTGCCAATGTTTGCCATTTCTCCGGATCAGGAAAGGGTAGCTTGTGGGAAGACAGGAGAAGAGAGCACAAGTAGCGAGAGGCAAATAAGAAAATAAGAAAGCTCAGGAGCCTAACGGGCGAAAGCGCCTTTCAAAATGTTTGAATTTTTGTAATCAGGATCCGGTTGGTATTTCCGAGTCCCCAATGCCGTGCCAGTTGTGCACGCGTGTAAGCCCACACAACCTGTAAACTGTGAAGCGGAGGCAGCATTTATGCTACATTTACCAATATAACCAATAAGAACGGTAGTACATAATGTTGACAATCCACTTAATTCTACTTCTAAATATTTTACCATCTAAGACTCAATTTAGGGTGTTTTTTATGTAGAAAATTATAAAAATAAAATAATTTTTTTTTTAACTAAAAACATTTATGGCAAATTTTTTTACCCTACTTCTTGTGTGACAGTGAGGTCATAAACTGTCACTTTAACACAAAAGGATGAGAACATTAAGACATAAACACGATAAAATCGATCGATTTTTAAAAAAAAATCAAATATGATATATGAATTAATAAAATGGTTACGTAAATTACTAATTTTATTATAATATTAGGTCTAATACACAAGCTTATGTGACTTAACTATGTAAAGAATTCGGTGTCTATATTGACAGATTGTTTCAATCGATTTTTTTAAAACCGTTTATAAGTTCAAAATATCCTTGCATTATAGGATATAGAACATTTTATTGCCAATTTTTCGATAATAGTTTTACCTGTTATGTGAATTTGTGGTTGATTATTAAATACTCACTTAATAATTATCATCTTCTTTTTAATTAACCATTTTTATCATTAATTGTTATCCTAATTTTACTTTCATTGTCCATCATTTTCATTTTTATTTTTTATTATTTATTATCACATGTTATGACAATTAATGATTATAAACTTAAATTATATTAACTTAAACGTAGAGTCGAGGTATTATCATAATTTAAAGTCTAAAAACAACCCATTGTATATAAAAACCGAGACTCGGAGTAGCGCTTATTGTCCAGGTTCAGTGAATGTGGATAAATCGAAACCATTCCTTCTGCTGGTTTGGACAGCTACCGGGTTTGGGCTCAAGATGAAAAAAATGCCGCCCGCGGATTATTTCCTCCGAGTTCGACTTCCGCAGCAGAAATGCGTCGGCGGGGTTCTCTTCCCCGCCGTCGTCTCCCCGAATCCCATCTCTCGAAGTGGATTTCGTTCGGTTGACGAATTGCATAAAGCGGGATCAAGAAGGATTGAATTGCACTACTTCGTCAGAGCGGCGCAATTCTTTTGCAGGAGACACCTTCGGAGTTTAACCAAGTAGTCGAGGCTTTCGGGTATCGTGAGTTGCCCTGTCTGTGGGGAGCTGCTCCCCGAACAAACCTTCTGGACAGGTTTTTACAGCCAACGAGTCGCCGCCTGATAAGAAGATGCCTTTCACCATGAAATGGCTCAGGTAACTTCTTTCTGTTTGACTTCCGTTTTTCTCTCTCTTTGATTCATTTCGACTCCATAATTCTCAGAGGAAATAAATATATGCTGCGTTTTTCTTTCTCTCTTGTTTCTTCCTGATTGTTTGTGGTCATATTCTTACTTTAGACTTATCATTTTTTCAATTGTTGACACTTGGATTGTCTTCTAACAAAGAAAAATTAATTGCAGATTTAAACATACCTCATTCTTACAGATCATAGCATTTCTGTGGATAAAACTTGTTCAATCTCACAAATTCGTTGCATGGTGCACCTGACAACTAAAAAATTCTTCTTAATCTCCACATTGATATTTTCGTTTTCTGGGAACAATTAGTCCTCTAAAATAGAAAGTGAATAATTATCAAGAATGAATTCTATTCAACTAGTGTGTCAATGATTTAAAAATTCTAGGAGAAAATTGGCATAATGTGGGTTCATTGTGTGAAAATGGAAGCATGTGGATGGGCCTTTTTAAGTAGGAGCCAATCTCATCCTCCCTACCTTGTAGAATATGACATAACTAAAAATATGGTGGTATGGTTTGTTTGTAAAATGGATCGCTAGGGTTGGCTTCTAAGTTCATTTAAGTCTGATAAAGTTTTTCTATGGTAGGTTCCAGATTATCTCTCCAAATTATTTTTCTTCTGTGAGATGGAGCTAGGAAATTGAGGTGAAACTCCTCTAGTTCTCAGCCATCCTGTTTATGAAAAGATGAAAAAGAAGTATCTAGCATTTGTTGAAAGGCTTGAGGAACATGGTCTGATTTAAACACGAATTCTCGGCTCAGAAAATGATCCTTCTTCTCCCATTGGTTGCAGGTTGTCAACATTTTTTACCAAGAATAAAGGCATCACCGAGTAAAGGTATTGTGTGGGACAGTACTAAGATCATTGATATGTTGTCTACTTGTCTTGTGTGTAATTTGTAACCTATGTATGATAGTCAGTTATCTAATGCCCCTTTCTCTGCAATCAATGGATAACTTAAAATTTCAGCTTGTCTTCTGTGTTTTTTTCTTCAACAACCCATTGTAGCTCTAGATCTTAGAAATGGTATGGCAACTTAAGACTTGATAGGACCAATTCATGGAGATTTAGGACTATCCACTTTCTGATCCACTTGAGTTGATGTTGTAAAATTTGTAGGCTTACCTTTTTTTCGTGCTTGTGGCAGTGAAAACTTTAATGATTTATGTTGTGATTGTGTAATATAAAATTTTCTAATCCCAATCATAGAAATGCTTCATGTTTTGGTTGGGCAATATAAACTTTCTAATCCCACTTATAGATTTAACACTGCCTCCTGAAATCGATGCTGAGCTGGTTGATTGGGTATGAAGTTGGAATAGTTGGAAGATGGGGTAAAACAGTGAGGGGTCCTGTTCCAGCAATCAAGACGGATAAACTAAGGGGAAGGAAGATGAGGTTTAATAGTATGGTGGCTGCTTATAATGGATGAGAGGATGCTCGTAATGATCCTGTGAAAGCTGTTACGTTTGGAGATGGTACCCTTTGCTAGCTGATGTGATCTCCTGGCTGCCTGAGAAGTCTTGAGGGGGAATCTGTTGCTATTCCCTGGAAGAAAGGTGATATTCTCTTTATTGATAATTTAGCTGTTCTTCATTCTCTACGATCATTTGAACCTCCTTGCAGAATATTGGCTTCTCTTTGTAAATTAAGGTTGGTCACATATTATCTTCACATATTAAACCTAGGGCCAACACTTGGTACTTGTTAGGCCGCAATGACTATGTATATATTGTTCCAGAACAAAGTCGAGAGATATGCAAACCAGATGAGATTATGGTAAATGCCTTTACAGGAAGCCCCTTAGAAAGTGCCTGCCAGTTTGTTGATTCCTGAAACCTGTTACCCTATATCTCTAGTCATGACTACTACAATAATGTTTTCTGCCCTTGGATTATGAGGCTAGGTAGATTCAACTCCAGATGATAAAAATGGTTTTATAGGAGGCTCTCCTAGATGTGGTTGTTATTTCTTGCCCATTCCTAGTCATTTACTGCCTAAACTTCTAGTGTCATACCAGCTGGCGGTCTCTCATGTTGTTCGGAGGTGAATCAAATTGCATCTATGATATTTAATGCATATATAGTTTGCCTAGTGCTATTCATGTTTTTTCTGGATCTGTTGATTTCTGAACTCCACAATACTGGATAACTGGATGATTGCGAAACTGTTTTTTTCTTCAATTGTAAAAGAAAATAAAAGAAGACTATTTAACCTTATGTGTTTATTCTTTATTGATCAACAAGTCTCTTGCAGATAATACTTACTCTACGTACTTATTCTTCGTATAGCAAAAGGGTACATATCTCTTCCTCTCTGATATAGTTACGATACATTTGGGGGTCGTCCTGTTTTAGCTCCATTTCGGATCATTGATGTAGGGTTGAAGGCTCTTCTCATCTTGAAGACATTCCAAACAGTTCCAGCCGCGTGCCCTGCTGTGGCTAACGCATTGTTCGTCATCTCTCCGGTGGCTTCTCCGTACCTATTACCAGAAAGGACCTTATGATTTATGAGTGAAACCAATGACTGACTTTGATGACTATTATGCTCTGACGCACTTATTTGGACTCCAAATCAGTCAGTCAAGTCTTCTATTTATCGACTGAAGCAAGCGGCTAAGTAAAATCCAAGTTCCAGACCTACCTTTGGGAAACAACGCCTGTTACTGCAGTAGAAGTTGCAGAAAAAGCCTCCTTTTCAGCTGCTTCCAATGCATCAAAAACCTTGTCTGCAATTCGTTATCAAAATTCATTAGCTATCAATTTTAGTACAAGATGGCTAGAAGTCTCGCCTGCGTTAGTTTGATCGATGGAGAGAATTGCTTATCAAAATGATGATCATTAAATAAATACTTACTGACTGCGTCTAATGTAGCCAAAAGAACCTCGCCGGAGGTCGAGCTTAGGAATCTCTTGCCTGCTTGTGATTGAACTAAAGGTATGACCATGGAACCTGAGGCCAGTGCGATCCCTTCTAGCAATGTTCTGCTCATCTTCTCCGTCATGTTTGATATATTCCTCGCCCTAAAATCACAGTCAACAGAGCATCTCGTTTTATCTAATACGAGACAAATCCTAGGACATATATATGGCTCACCACGAATGTTCGTAATTCATATGAATTTACCACCATCGAGTTGGAAAGAAAATCGTTAAGATTCCAGCCATTACAGTGGATTTTTCTCAGAGACGAGAATGGGGAAAATCAGCTTAACTATTAACTGATCACCTTCTCAAGCCCATCTTAAGCTTGTCGTTTTCCTCCTTGACATTAGTCTGAGCTGTATCAGCAACCTCGCTGCCTGAGGCTTTGCCGATGACGGATCGGAGGTGAGTTCGAATCATCTCTCCACCACTTTGGACCTGCAATATTTAACCTGGATGTTAAAAAAAACAGAACAGCTAAAATCTGAATTAGTTGTGCTTCCTCGTAAAGCAAATGAGCATAATCTCCTCGCCTGATTGGAGTAAGCACTGCTGCACTCGAAGATCCCTTTAATCACAGCGCCGGTCCCTGCGGCAATGGCTTTTGCTAGAAGTCCGTTATAGTCCTCAACACGTGGAGCAAATTCCTTCCAATACAGGCCGCTGGAGTCAGATGGAGCAGCTAGAGCAGAGTCTGATGAAGACATGGAAAAGCTCGAGTTCTCTTTAAGAAGTGAGTCGAGTGAAGGCAATCCAGCATTTTGTTCAGAAAAGGTGACTCCGTAGCTGAAAAGCTTGCCTCCTTGTCCCGGTAACGAGAAAAGATAGTGCAGTTGATCGACCTTAACAATCGGCTCGTCTCTGGTTAAAGGCCATCGAAGATCTTCCCCGACCTTCACAAAGATTGCGAGCACCAGAGAATCTTGGACGATTTTAACAAGACTGAAATCGCCTTGGGCAAGTTTTAAGGTTTCCCAGCCTTCCATGAGGTGAACTGTGGAGTTTGGAATGCGAAGGATGGTTTCTTCTCGTGGTTTGGCCGGGGTTTTTTCTGTCTCAATCATGCGGCTTCTAAGCCTGACCCAGTTCATGTTTTCTGTGTTGTTTGAGTTTGGGTTCAACGGAGAAGTCACAAAAAGTGAACTGGATTCAGGCAGGTAGTGGAGAACGTCTGGAGAAGAGAGCTCCCTAATCTGCTTCCATGAACAACTCTTGGATATCAAAGCGCCGCAGTTTCTGCGTTTTGAGGTAGGAGCTAAAGAGTTGCAAACTGCAGCTTTCTTGCCAGGAATTAGATACTACTGGAGCCATTTTCTGAATGGGATTACTTTTACAAAGATGCTCATTTCATTCCCGTTCGATTTATTCATAAAACTAACCTTCTGAGGAATAACTTTGCAGCCACAAATCAATCACCATCAAGTGATCTCTAGCCAAAGACGATGACAATTTTGTTTACACACAGTATTCTGCTTTTCCTACACTTATTTCTTTTCAGGGATAACATGCATAAGCTTCTTCTGTTTTTTTTTTTATATTATTATTAGGGTAATTGTAGGTACTATTCTCTTAGATTATTTGAACTACACCCATCTAGTTTCCTATAATTCACTTGGAGGATAACACTAGACAAGCTTAATATACTCGAATTGCAACAAGTCAATGAAATACCCAACCGTGTTAATGCCCTTAAAAGATATTGCTCATTCTCTTTTAGGCCTCCATATAAGGCTGATAGAAAAGAGTGTATAAATTGGCATGCCTGATTCACATATTATTAGGTATTGTAACGCCCCATTATGGAGAATTAATAACTGTTAGAATGTGTTTGAATATTATAAGCTACTGCAATGGGTGTATTAATGGATTTACAATTCACTAAGCTTGACTTATCTAAAAGATCCATTGCATATTTCATTGGTGAAAATCATACTTTACCACCCAAAAAGTATCTAATTGACCTTATATTCTGCATTTCAAAGTGGTGGTGTAGATGATCAATAAATTTAGAATTTCCTTCTGCGATCCACATTAACCAGAAGTAAGGTGAGCAACATACAACCTCTCTATGAACTAAGGTGAGCAACAACAAAACATTTAACAGAAACTGATGTATTTTCTCTGCATCAAGCCTTAGTCTTTGCTGCATTCTTCAGAATTGAAGAAGGAAGAGAGGAAGCGGGATTGATGGCTTTTCTGATCTTGAAGATGTTCCAAGCTGTCCCTGCAGCATGTCCAGCCGAGGCAAACGCGTCCTCCGTTATCTCTCCAGCACTCTCGCCGTATCTGTTACCAGGAAACGATCACGCTCACATCTACAAGCCAAAAGCTCAATAGGGAGATTTACTTTGTAGCTATGCCTGTCCATATTACCTTCTGGAGACGGCTCCCGATACTGCTGTGGACGTGGCAGAGAAAGTTTCCTTTTCAGCCGCTTCTAATGCATCCAAGACCCTATCTGCAGTTTTTGTCAATAAATCAAACTCATCACCGGTTCATTCGCGGTACTCTCCCCCCCACCGTTTGAACTTCAATAATTAGGTTATAATCAAACTCAAGAACACTATAAGCACCGTCTTCTGTGCAGGGTAGAAATCAGGAAGCACTTACTGACTGCATCTAGTGAAGCTAAGAGAACTTGGCCGGGGACCATGGCTAGGAATCGTTTGCCCGTTTGTGATCGAATCAAGGGTGCAGTAACAGATCCCGACGCTAACATCACGCCATTCAGCAATGTTTTGCTCATCTTCTCTGTCATTTTCGATAGTTTCCTTACCCTAAAACCAAATCGTCAGAACAAAAGGAAGATATGAAAGAATAAGCATCCCCACATCGAAAGAAAAGGTTAATGTATTACAGTTCAACCTTTTGGCAAGACCATGTCTACCTTTTCATGCCTTTCTGAATCTCACTCTTTTTCTTCTTCTTCTCTGTGTTGCTTTGGGCTCCGTATGGTATTTCATCCACGATGCCATTGTTCGGGGCACGAGACCGTATCATCTCCCCTTCTTTTTGAATCTGATATTACATCAAAATGTGTGTTCAACAACGGGAACCGGGAGCATCAAATATCAGGCTTCGAATGAACAATAGAAAGAAAGAAAACAAAAACTAAAATACGGAAACAGCCCACCAGCTTAACGTAGGCATTGCTGCACTTGAAAATCCCTTTCACGACTTCGCCTGTCCCTCCGGCTATGGCCTTAGCGATGACCCCATTGTAGTCCTCCACCCGGGGTGCAAACTTTTTCCAGTACAGCTTTCGAGCGTCCAAAGGAGCAACAGGCGGTGGGGGAGAATCCGAAGTAGGCGAGGAAAAGCATGAATTTTCTTGGAGAAACGCGTCCAGTGAATCCAACCCAGAGCCGGTTTCAGAGAAAGACACACCATAGCTTAAAATCTCATCTCCTTCGCTGGGTAACGAGAAGAGATAATCGAGTCGGTCGACCTTGACTACGGGCTCGTCTTTGGTCAAGGGCCACTGAAGATCTTTCCCGACCTTGATGAAGGTGGCTAGGACTACATCGTCTTCGACGAGCCTGACCACCACGAAGTCTCCTTGAGCGAGTTGTACCGTCTCGCCCCCTTCCATGAGGTGGATTGAGGAGTTTGGGATTCGTAAGAGAATTTCTTCCCTGGTTTTGGTTTGGTTAGTTTCTGTTTTCACAGGAGAAGTGGTTTTCGGGGAAGATCGGCGGGTTTTGGGCCTGAAGCAATTCATGTTTTTGCCGATTTCTACTGAACTGGTTGACTGGAGAAGAATTGTTGGCCAGAAAATGCGGCAACGGAGAAGAACTGAACAAGAATAATATCTCTTAGTATGGGGAAAGGATTTGATAAGCCGAACAAGAACTATATTCCCTATTCATTCACACAATCACCGTTCAATTTATTCTTCGGGTAAAAAGCAGGTCTTTCTCTACTTTTGGGTCGGCGATCACTTTATTCCATTCCCAACTCGAGGAGAATTGAAAGATTGCAATTGAGAATTTGGGACATTTTTTTTTGTATTATAAAAAAAGGGGAAGAGATCAATCGAAAATGTCGGAAGCAAACGTCACCGATGATTTCAAACAGGATAAAGATTTTAACCTTAAGCAGAAAGGAGTGCAAAAGGGCAAAAGTGCAAACAAACAAAGGCAAATTCGGTGCTTGGCTCGTCAAGACTCCAGCGTAAGCTGATCCAAGAATTGCGCTTACATAAGCCTTGCAAGCCTGGATGGAATCAACGCTTTTTGACTTACCAGAAAAGATGATGAGAGAGGCAAGGAATATGACGGTGTAAGCCGTGCTAACCCAACCCAATTCTTGTCGTTGGACTAAACAAAGCCAGCCACGAGTGTTACGGGGTTAGTCTCCTAAATTATGACCAACCTGCCGGTAGGAATTGTGCAAGTCTGACCTAGAGTCTTTTCGTGCCTCCTACATCCAAAATTTCCGTCTGGAGTCCCTGAAAGGCAAATTTCTTACTCTAGATAACTTGATGAAGGGAGGAACCTCAATCGTCAGTGTTTCTAGTAGGCTTTGCCGCCTTTGAGATGAGACCATTGATCATCTATGGATTTGCTGCCCCTTTGCCTGGAATATTTAGTCTTACTTCTTTAGCCTATGTAACCTAGCTTCTTTTGCTAAACTCGTCGTTCAGTGCCTTGGATAATCTAGCTGGAGCGAAATCAGCTGCATTTCTAGGGCCCTCTCCTCTGGTTCCACCCCATCCATAACAAAAACATCATCTCATGTAGTTGTTTGCCTTCAGGCTGGTCAATCAATGGATCCATTTTTTTTAATGTAATTTATTTTATTTTATAAAATATTTTTTACAGCTATTTTATTTATTTACCTGATTATCAGCTCAACTATTATATAATTGGATAGTTAAAAAGTACATTGAATAAAATATAATAATCAAATTAAAAGAAATATAAAAAATATAAAAAATAACTTATCCTGTTCCAATTATATATGATTTATATTTTACACGCTTAATTTGATTTTCATCTGTACAACGAAATTTTGCAGAAGTGGGTTTCTAAGTCAGGTTTTTGGGGGCAGAATCTGATTACCAAACGCCCGCTCCGAAGTCCTAACCCGCACCCCTTCTACCAACACCGCTACAACGGTCCACTCCAATCTCCTGAACAAGCAAAGCATGCACAATAAAAACCAAGCCTATTTTCGAAGTTTAAACCCGTCCGTCTACTGAAGACATTGAAGAAATTTCCTCAGTTGAATTAGTGGCCACTCGGGTAGATAGAACTCCAAAACCATCAATAATACCAAATAACTTTATCTGCATTAGATGAAATCCAAAGTAACACACTTTCTCACGTATCTGCAACTCGCTGAAAGACCGCTCTTTGTTTGCTTAAGCCACTAAAAACAGAAAAGATGATTATAGTTAATAAATTTCAGTACTCGTTCAACTTTACTTCTCATTTTTCAGAAAAGACAGCATTTTCAGAGGCAAATCTAGCTGATATAAGTAGCTAATATGTCTTATATCAACTCCGGGTACACACCGTTCTGTATTTTCTGTTACAATATCGACATTAATATCTTACAAATCAAAATTTTCTCATGAAATAAAAAAGAACTCGAAAGAAAAAGAAGAACTCGTATTTTTGGAAACGAGGGTTTAAAGTAGGAACAAGGAACCAATTCTGCTCCTATATACACAAATTGTTGTAAAAAAGTGCCAAAAAGGAACTAACCAATCATCTTCCTTGTACAAGCCCACTGAAAATTTGGCTGTTTCCTGCAAGTGTAGCTTCCCACTCAATAGAAGAGAGAAGGATCTGTGACAGTGAGATTACAACGTCCTTCATGTCTGGCCTCAAAATTGGATCTTCATCCACACATTGCTTTGCCAACATGGCCACCTACAAATGCAAAAACTGTTTCAGAACAAGGTGAACTGTTGCCCTCAATTTTGACTTTCTTGTACAAGCTTGGATTCTCTACTTTAAAGGGTTTTTCCCTCCCCTCTTTTCATCGTTTTGATAGCTCGCACATTGTTCACTCATCTGTTCACTTACTTCACAATGTCTCAGTACTTCGATATTGGAAATGAAAGAGCTTCATGTAGAGTTTTATACTTCTAGAATATAACTGGATATTGGAAAAGAAATGGTAAGGTTGATTCAACAGAAACTTACTTTACAAACACAGTCATAAGGATATAAATCAGCCAAATTAGGATCAATGTATTCTTTCAAGCCTTCCATGCTAACTGAACTCGGACAGTGTTTGAGGGCAGCTAACATCTGAATATCACCCAAGTAACCAGTGTAAGTCACCCTTGACTGAGGGAGGAGGTATGTGCATCATGACAGTTATATAGTCCCCACAAAATTTGAGATTCACACAGCCTCAGAATCACTTACATGGAATTACATTGCAGCCTTAACATGTTAAAAGCTGATTTACACAACTATAAATACTAGAACAGGACTTACAATGGATGCCAAAGAGCGCCTTTCATTGTTGCTCAGTGCTCTGCCTGCTGTTCTTGTTATTGCTTCCTTTCCCGATATTATCTCAAACAGAACTACTCCAAATGCATACACATCACTTTTGGTGGTAGCAAAGCCATCTCTAAGGTATCTAAAGGAACCATGGAACTAAGTCAGTAAATGGCAAATTTTCTAAATGAGGTGTGAACTGCAAATTTCAGGGAGCATTTATTAAGAATGTAATTTATACTGCATTTTGCTTACTCTGGAGCCAAATAACCAAAAGTTCCCACAACTTTAGTGACAGATGCTTCTCCATCGCCAGTTTTGCCAATAAGTTTAGCCAGTCCAAAATCTGAAATCTGTTATCAAATTAAAGCAAATCATACTCATTCAGTCAAAACTTTAGGTAACAACAGTAACCATGATTTCATATCTAAATTAATAACCTTTGCCCTTAGTGCACTGTCAAGTAAGATATTGCTTGTTTTGACATCTCGATGAACATAATGAGCCTTGGTGTGTTCATGAATATATTCAAGGCCTCTTGCAGCATCAAGTGCAATCTGAACTCTTGCAATCCAAGAAAGAGATGTATGACCTGAAGGTGCAGTGACTCCACAACTTAGAACCCAAAGGAATCATTTCTTAAAACCAAATATAAGACAAGTTGCAAAAAAAGAGTCTTATAACAAGCACTGAATATTTTGTTGTTTATGTAAATTGCTCAAGAGAAGTCTTATAACTGGCACAGCATAACAACATGTTGTGGGTTCATCTCAACCCATCATGCCTCTTTCAGGAGGTGTGTTTGGCTTGTCCAACTCTGGGGCTTACCTAGCTGCCCCTGTCTCAGTGATGGAAGTTTCTAGCTTGTGTGACTGCAGGAAATTTCAGATCAATATGATTATTATGAAGTTCCACCTTCTACTAGGAAGAGCACTCCACTTTTTAATACCTAGCATGGATATATCTGCATGGTCGACCTTGTTATTAGCAGTGTATCTCGTGTATGTAAGGGGGACTTCACTATCCATTTGAATGCAATATCCCATAGTCTCTCAGTCATGTGGTCGATTACGTTTGATCTTGTAAACTCTTCTGTTGTATGCCTTTCTCCTGTCTAAAATGAAGTACTGTCTTACCATACAAAAGTGCAAAGTGTATTCTTTTTGTTCACTGATTTTCATCATGCTTATTGCCATTTTCAGTTACTATTTAATGTCAATGTTTTGTAGCATTAGGTTTCTGGCATGTATTTTTCAAATGAAGGACTAGTTCCAGTTAGTGTTCATATTTTCAGCAGAATGATATAAATAAAATAGAAACTATTCGGGGAAAGTAGAGCTTGTACACAGAATAACAATAAAACCAGATAGCTTTTTGCACTGATATCATCAATTTCCAAACAAAGTACTCTTTCTAGTGCAAGGGGATTATGTACTCTTAAAAGGTTTCACCCAAGATCTCAAAAAAGTTAAACCATTTTTGTTAAAGTTCAAACATTCATTGGCATTTATTTACACAAACTAATTAACTCTATAGGACAAAAGCACATTGAATAGCTGAAGCTTCTTAAAGCCACCTGGAATTATTATTATATAAAACCTTGTACAAAAAAAAATCATTTTTATTAACAAAAAAATGAACATATAAAGGCCCAGGCTTCTTTAAAAAACTAATCTTGAATTAGTTTCTGAGATGCCATTACCCTTGTTCTGAGGATCATGTAGATGACTCTTAAGAGAACCCTTCTGAGCAAATTCATAAATGAGGAACAACTCATCGTCAGTGGCAGCATAACCGATCAATTCTACCTTGACAACGTAAAGTGAAGCACATGGTAGTTAGAAAAACTGTTACCAAAACATTGGAGAAACTTGGAAATTAAACAGTCACATAATAGAGTATGAGCAGTACCAAGTTCATATGATGGACCTTACAGAGAACTTTCATCTCTACCATGAATTCCTTAGTTTTTGTAGCAGTCATTCTTTTGATAGCAACCTCCTATAAAGATTCATAACTCTCTAGTCAATAAACGGTTACAAAGAAAACTGAAAACAAAAGAACATGTTATTTTGAAAGTAAAAAAAATGTGTTGAATGAAGATTGACCTGATCATGAAGAACTCCATAATAGACCGAACCATACATCCCATTACCAAGCAAATTTGCATCAGAAAATCCATCAGTTGAAGAGAAAATGTCTTCATATGAAAAAACTATGGGCTTCTCCACATCAAGCACGTTTGTAACAATAGCTGCATAGAAAAAAGAAAACAAATCAGTGTACAATAACCATTGTAACAAAGACTACCAAAAGCAGGATCTAGATATGCATTGGATGGCCTATGGAAGATAGGATTGGCAACAACTGGAACTAAGCAGGGATAATTAATAGATTCTCTCTTTTTCTTTAATGACACTTGTTGCACTGCTCTTGTACGTATGAAACAGCTTTTAGTTAAATCATACATATAATCCTCATTTAAGGTTCACGGAATTTTACTTTACGTGAAACCCATATCTTTATTCCCAGCTGAAATAATGAAAATCATTGAAAATCTTGAGATGAACAAGTGGAACATTCTGTAATTTTACATCCTATACCACTAAATTCTTATCTTATTCTCTCAATATAATTTTTTATAAACCAAACCTGGGCTATAGCCACAAATAGCCAAACCAAACCCTTAAAAAGTTATATATAAAGTTCTCCTACCGAGCATTTGGTTGTTGAAGTTTGCCTGAAATACTCATCACTTAGTACAAAAACTGCATTCTTGGAAAGAATAGGTTATGCCACATTATTCATGTGAATTTCAGCAAAGCACTTTATGGACTATCTACTAACTGGAGCAGCTAGCTAGACAACTCACTCGAACAGAGAATAGCCAATAACCACTGATTTGAACGGTTGACAATGTGAATTAATCACTACTTTAAATAGTTGACAGTATGGATAACTTGTGACCTTTAGGAACATGAACATTCATTTGATGATGTGCCGCATCGCCATTTTTTGGGTCCCACTTTCCAGATTTGCAGCAAAGGTACCGTCCTGAGCCATAACAGAAACTGGGCCTTTGAAGGGTTTGAAATTTGTGAGAGGTTCTCCTATTAGGATCTTTTCCATGACTCCCTGGGACTTGATTACAACACATCCTTGATTTGAATGAAACACATACAATTACAGCACCAAGTATCAGTACCAAAGCAACTCCCATGCTCCCTAAGATCCATCCATATGGAAAATGAGAGGAATGGTGCCCTTCAGAATCTGCAAATAAGGTTGCAATTAGCTCTCCTGCTTAAACATGTAAAACAAGATGTACACTCTTTGCCTCTGTAAAGTTCTATCTTTTCATTAATCGACAGAAATGAGAAATGAGCAGATTAATAAAGGAAGTTGGACTCCAAAAATGTTCCAGTACACTGGGGTCTTCTAGCAAGGATAAAGTACCATGAGATTCTAAATGTTTATTAGTATACAAGTTAACTCTAGTGGCAGTCACCACTATCATTTATATTTTATTATTTATTGATAAGAAAAGCTCAATCTTGAAAAGAAGTAAGTTCTTTCCAGTAATGGGATGTCACACTTCCACATGTTTGCATGTAACAATTCTGATTAGAAAAATAGAAATGCTAAACATTCATATAGACCAAAGTGACTTGCATGGGCAGAATATAACAATTTATTTTCTCATTTCATCAAAAAGCTCAAACCATATAACAATTTCCATTTGCACAGATGTCATTTCTCAACCTCAAATTACATTATCACTCATGGAATCAACAAATTTAACTCCCAGATACTGACTAGCTTCAACAGTGAAACTAGAAACAAAGACTCACAGTAGTCTAGAGCATGACTACCTGGGAAATTGATATCAGCTGAAACAGGAGGTGTGGCAGGTGCTGGAGAAGAAGATATCCCTTTGTCTATAGAATATGGCTCACCAGGAACTGCAAAAAATAGATTAAAAAAATCAGTTTGACACCACCATTTCATAAGCATATGAAATAGTATAAGCACAAGCTCCTTAGAAATTGCAAAAATATCATGGAGGAAGTATTTATCCAGGATGTTTACCAGGTATTATTGCCATTAAACAACGATCAGTTGAAGAGATGTCCACTACATTGTTGAGGGTCATTAGTTTGTGGACACCTCCATGCTTCTTTTCCTTAGGAAGAACATGTATGTTGACTTTCTTAATATTATTCTGCAGGTGTCAAAATTGAAGAAAAGACTTGATTTGACCATTGTAAGCATTGAAAGCTCACAAGGATGTTGGCTATAGTTTCAAATGTTTATACTAGTGCTATTATAATTAGAGAAGGTAATTGATTGAGGCTTGGGCTTCTACTTAGTCAATCTAATGGAGGGTTTTGTAGTAGGTCTCAGGTTTGAGTTCCACTGCCTGTGGTCTGGGTATAAACCCATTGTAAAGGAAGCTGGTAAATAAAAAAACTGAGATTATCTTTCACAGATCAGTTAAAAACAGGAAATTTGGTAAACTACTCTTCTTTTGAGAAATTGGAAGAGTTGGCCAAAAGCACAATACCCGACATTATTATATTAGGAAACTACGAGAAAATCTTTGTCTTCCCAAACTGACTAATAATCCTTTATCTAAGCCTTGGATCTAGTTAATTTCAAGACAAGAATTGGATTCGATCAGATTAGCATGTTCTTCGATCAACCATATAATGACTACGTTGCAGCAGCCAAAACGACTTCAAATCACAGCTGTATGATAGTTGAATTCCTGTAAACTGATACTTCTTACTTCCGTGATGTTCCTGTTACATCCTCTGCTCTTTAGATACGTCATCCACATAAACGGAAATGGGAAAACTTCTGACAGGAGACGAAGATGAGTAGCAGATCAAAGATCCAAACAAACATTTCCTTCCTAGATTACAATCATTGGGTTTCACCACCGCATAAATTAGATAAGAAGACACAAAGAAAGATTCTCTTCTTCTAGTTCTTGGCCCATTTTTTTCACCTCGAACAATTCTCAATTATGAAACACCTAAATAGAGAAACTTTTGCAGAAGATAAACGAAAGTAGTAGTGCACACCTGAGTTCAGTGGAATATAATATAATGATCCCACTGTAACATTATTAGGATCTGCAATCCCATTCACCGTCTCAATGATTTCCATGCTCACGCCAAACCTGCTCGCCAATGAAGCGATTGTATCCCTTTCTTGCATGACATAACTCACCAAGTAATTCCACAAACGACTGGAGCATCCGCAGAATAGATGCAATGAGACCACGGCACCGGCTCGCGCCTTTCTTGTCGTGTTTGGCAGAAATGCAAGCCCACTATACGCATCGATAACCATAGCATACACCGATCCTTCATCCTTCTTGACCGTGAACGTTGTGTTGGTGAAGTACCTTTTACCTGAAGAACAGGAGCAATTTTTTTTAATGAAGAAGTAGTCATAACCGTTGCCTTCAATGGATATGTCTTCAGGGAGAACATCGAACATGCTCTGGATTTCAGCAAAAGTTTGGTGATGAGTGGGCTTGAAAGCGATAAAGGAAGTGCAGAGCCGATCGGCATCAGAGCAATTTAATGGCAGCGGAGCAGAAAGGACCGCAGTTGGACTAAGGAATAAAAGGAGAGCTAAAATGGAACTTCGTAGAAACTTCATTCTAGTACACGAGCTCGCAATGAGATCAATGAACTGAAAGAGCAAGGTTGCACTAGTCTCGATGAGCAAATTTGAGAGTCAGCAGCTACTAGTTCGTAGTTGTAGAAAATTTACACGAGTTTGATGAGAAAAAACAATACTAGAATTCAATAGAGGATGTAAATATCCAATTTAAATACTGGAAATCACAAGCGCATGAGATCACAGAGCGTAGAACACAATTCGGCCACTAAATAAAGAATTAGATATAAAAAAGGAAAAAAAAACGTGATGAGAGATTAATGAACTGAAACGATGGTCTTAGACAAAATTCGACATGAACAGTCCAATTAGCGATAGAACCAGCAACGAATTTCCTCAAACAGGGCGTATTTGAGGAGCAAAATGTATTATAAATAACTAAAAATAAACAACACAAACTCGTAGATCGGGCAGAACCACAACAATGTAAGAAAAAGGCCAAAGCTAGGAGGAATCACCGGAATTTCCACAATAGAATTGAAGAAAGTGTGCTAACCACAAACGGAAGATTAAGAAAAGAGAAACAGAACACGCAATGTTAGAATTCTACAGAGGCTGAAAGGTGGAGATCGCAAAGAAATCAACTACAGACAGGAGCACGTAAGAAGAAACAACAATCACAAACAACTGAAATTCATGCAAATTTCAGGTTGGACGTCCGAAACTAGTTCGCAAAAAGACTGAGAAGAAAGAACGAGAAAGAGGGTTTTGTGTGCACTGTGTTGAGGAGAATAGAAAGAAATGTCAAACAAAACTTCGCATTTGCTCTCTTTCTCTCTCTCTCGCTAGCTGTTAAAGGTAAAAGGACACAGGCGAGCAAAAAAAAAAGGCGGGTAGAGATTTTTAGCGAGAAGACAGATATTTACCCCTCCCATAACATAATATTACATGAATGCCAAACCTAAGTTTCATTTAACAGTAAATTTTAAATTTCCACGTCGATAATTTTTATTGTGTAGTCATTATCCAAATATTTAAAAAGCGAGAAAAAAATTTAGATAATTTTGTACGTTGCTCAGTTCGATATGGGAACCGATAGAGAAGAGATTCGTCATGGTTGGAACTAGTGGCAGTGGAGTGGTTTAGGGAGCAGGAATTCTGATTAAGATAGAAAATAAACAAATAAAAAAGAAATAGTGGGAGGGATATTTTGGGAAGTCAATTCCATATTTTCTGTAATCCTGAAGCCTTCTCGGGGAAAGCAAGGCACAAGTCGCGAGAGTAGGGAGAGCGGTGGGACATGCAGCAGCAGATTTAAAAAGGCTTGCCCCCTGAGCAACAAAAGAAATCGGGAAATCCGGATTACGTGTGTTCTGTTAGACTGGTACCTCGGTGATGCCTGCCTGACGCTCGCGTGGTCGCCGTGCCTCGCACGGACGGTTTAACCGGTTTCTTCTTTTCCTTTTACAACCTTCTAGTATTTCTATTATTGCATAATTTTAATTATCGTTACTAAAGTTTTCATTCTTCCTATGATTGGGTTCGTGGGCCCATTTACACAATCTAGGAAGTTTTTACTTTGTACGGCAAATTTGTAGTTAAAAACTAAAAGATTATTAACCTTGGTTTCTGAGTTTCAAATAATTACGTGAAACAACACGAGGCTCCGAAGCCCGCGTGAACGGTTGGCCGTTCGCATTAAAAATCGCCGTTACGTGCCGATTAAATCGACGATGGGGCCGCACGTGAGCTGAGAACAACTGTAAATCTCAGAGGATCATGAGAGAACCTGGAGCAAGACGACGAAAACCATCACACCAGCGTCAACAATCGAGAACTGTACCCTAAAAGAAACTAAAGTTTATAAATGGCAGTTAATGTGTACAAAGGCGTTCTGCTGCTGTTTACCCGGGAATAGTTGAACTTGAACTCCGTCGCTCTTACCCTAAAACAGTAATTACTCCATGAAAGCACTACTGCTGCTCTTGCCGTTTTAGTGAAAGAGAATTCGTCTTCCACGAAAAAATTCGCTCTTTACAGATGTATATTTTGCTATAAATATATACACGTTAGCTTTCAAGTCTTTAATCCAAGTTCACTACTCCCGTCCCGTGATTCGCTTTCCGGCGCTGTCCCTGCGTCTCTGACCGACCGGGGCAATCGCCAATCACTGAACTCTGACTAGAGGGGAGAAAGAAATAAGCTAAAAATGAAGTTGGCTTTTGGCTTCAGATAATTGCACATGTTGACCGTGAGGATTTTTACTACATGTCGAAAGCTTTTGAGCTTTGTTAAATGTGACTGCTATACGAGATTTGACTCCAAAGAATAAAGTGTCCAATTGTATGAGCAGAATGCTTTCTACTTTCCCTTCTCCTTTTGGTGTTTGGGACCGACAATTAATTTTTTAGAACTGTACAGGACGAAGAGGAGGGCCGAGAAGACGACTAACGCTGATGCATGTGCTGCTGAACCCATGTGAGTTGCCGTGCTGGAATCCTGAATCCAGCAATTATTTTGCTTAAGAAAATCGGTCTGCAATTATGGGGGAGGCAAAATGAAGTGAATAATCCAGTCTGGATGTTGCGTACAGAATCTACGGAGAAAGCATCTCTCTCGTAGTTTTGAGTAATGCACTGGTTCTTATTAATGAAAAGAAAAAGTCATGGGGGTTGGTCTCGTCTTGCTTCTGCAACCGGACACGTCGTTTCCACTCTAGCTTTAGGCGCTGTCAATCAATCTCTGTGTCCAGACTTCAGAGAATGTCGCTCCCAGTCTTCCTCGCCTGAGCTTCCTTCGCTCTGCTGCCGGGCAAAGACGCATGCGAGACCTAGCATGCGTGCGAGCATGGATGCTTTGCATGAAACTCGCGATGACTCGAGAGAGAATTAAAGATTGAAGTATTCAAATCATCCGTTGGAATATTTGTTTGTCTCTATCAAATCAGTCATTGTATAATATCCAGTGGATTTTTTATTAAAAAGTTCGAACATTAATGGTATCAAAGCAGGTTGGTCCGTGTTAAGTTCCGCTCCTATCGAATTTGTTCACTATTTTTCTTTGCGGGGGAGTGTTGGAATATTTGTTTTTATAAACCAAGTCAGTTTTTGTATAAGATCCGTGGGGTTGCTTTCCTCAAAAGTTTGAACCTTTTAGTGCATTGGTTTCAATATGGTATCAAAACAAGTTAGTCCCAAGTTCAAGTCCCTCCCTATTAGTAATGTGAGATTAAAAGCTAAACAATTTTCCCTCGTTATCAAGGATCTATTGTATTACAAAACTCTTAACATTTTTCACAATTTTTAAAATTTTAAAACTGATAATTGATTTGAAAAGACAAACAAATTTAAGATTCAAGGTACGAAGAACAATCGGTATACTATAGTTTTTTGATGACATTTTTTTTTAACTTTTAACCTTAATATAGTTGTATTTTGTTATCCATACGAGTCTTAAGTGAACGAATTTTGAATTGGATGTTAATGGAAAATCAAAGAGAAAATAAAAGAGAAATATAGTTTTTTTTGTTTGAATACACGTAGAAAATGAAAATGAAAAAAAATTAATAATATTTTAAAATTTTGATGATTAAGATTTTCTCTCAAATTCTTTTTTTTTATCCCAAATTATATCATTTTGTGAGAGAAAAATTATTAACAAAGAGAAAGTGATATTTTTCTTCTCTCAATGATTCTCTACGGCCAAACAACCGAAAATAATTTTCTCTCTTGTTCTTTTATTTTATGGGGATTACAAACATGCCCTTAGGTTGTGTTTGGAACACAAAAAATGAAGAAAATGTGATATGAAAGATGATGTCCATGGAAAATGAGAGAGAAATGGAAAATGAGAGAGAAAGTAAAGGAGAAATATAGTTTTTCGATGGGACCGGCAGCTAATTGGCTAAATTTAACAATACAATATCAAAAAGTTGAATTCGAAAGTTACCCAAAATTAGACTGGGTATCGGATGGGTCCACTTAACACAATCAAAGCTGGGGCCCACTCAGCTACCACACGGTGAATCATTGGGAAAGGTTCCCACATTGCTCTTCCATTGGACTTGAACGTTGTCGGACTGGCCTGCTCCTGCTGCTCGAAGTGCAAGTTCAAATTTCGAGCCTCGGAGCCGAACAGAATCTGGTGCACTTCCACTGCCTCTGCCATTCTTTGAGAAGTTAGGGTTTCTGTGAGGTAAGGTCTCCGCTACTAGTATGCACTCTTCGCTGACCTCATTTTTTTATCTGTACTGCGTGTTGGTTTTTGTATTTCGAATAGGTAAATTTAATTTTTCTTGCTTCAAATGAAAGGTAGATACACTTTGCCACACGCTTGCGCTGTTCAAGAAACTTCAAACAATCTTTTAATTTTTCCATTTTAGTTGCTGTATTTTCGCACTGAATATTTCGACCCGCATTTGCTTCATTGGTTTAAGCTTTTTAATGACTTTGAGAGAATTCTTTGATACTGAAAATGTCTGGCCCACACTGAACTATCGATCTCATCTTCCATTGACTTCCACATATTCTCTCTCTGGGGGATTATTGGGTTGGGAACAAACTGTCACATGGTTTAAACTCAGAGAGGACAACATATGGTCATTGAGATTGGTATGTTCTAATTAATATTAGCACAGATTTTCTGAAAGACATCTTATACCTTTCAAAAGAAAATTGTGAACGGCTTCACATTGCTGGGTAAAGTTAGTTGTCTAAGTTGAAAGTAACCTCATGTGGGTTCTTATTCACAGTCCATTGCTAGTTTACTGGTTCTTTAGGGTTAAATGGTGTCCCCAGTTTGTTCATTAAGAAATACAACAGTCAGATTCAAGTTCAATACACCTGTGTAATCTATTATTTGAATTCATTGCAACTTTTAGAAAATTTCCTCTTTATGTTTGAATATGTATTGAGGAGATGTCGATTACCATATTTATGTAGTACATCAGCTTTTCAGTTGATTGTTCCTCTTAAAAAAAATTGTTTGAATATGTATTGAGGAGATGTCGATTACCATATTTACGTAGTACATCAGCTTTTCAGTTTATTGTTCCTCTTATAAAAAAAAATGTTTGAATATGTATTGAGGAGATGTCAATTACCATATTTATGTTGTACATCAGCTTTTCAGTTGATTGTTCTTCTAGATGAGCGTGAATGTGCTGAAACCCCAGGTACTATTCATTCAAATAAAACCTGGAACTTTTTTCAAGTAAATCCTATGAGTGTTCTGCAGTGATGAATAATTTAATGCTGATTTCTTCAATTTACTGGTGAAGACTCTGAGAGATGGTACTTTGTTTTTGTAATTTTTTGATAACAATGAGAAAAACGATCCCACTAAGAGGGCTCTCAAAGGAGGCAAGAGTGCAAGAAAAAACAGATACAAAATGAAATAAAAGTGCAGCAAAACAACACCCACAAAGAAATGCCAAGGTAAGGTCAGCAGGGTAGCAACATTCTTACAATGAGGTGCTTCAGGGGATCCCTTTCCCTAACCAAGGTGTCAGTAATGCTATTGGCACTTTTAGGGTGTTTGCCTAGATACATCCAGAATCTATCATAAATTCTCAATTTCATCAAAATACATACACTATATGTCCTCAATGTCTGAGGAGTGCTACTTGATTGCAGAAATAACATACACCATCTGTCATCTAGCATCGTAAGGAAGATTAATTAGTTTCGTTATGGTCATAAGAAATATTAACATCATGGAAAAGATTTCACTGTTACTGGTATTTCTTCCTCTCTGAATTTTCTATTTCTTCTATGCTACTCAGAGATTCTACTGTTCGGTTTAGCCAGAACACTTGGGAGATGGTTATACTAATAACTTTGGTTTTGGGAGCCTTACTTGGAGTTATTTTCTTGGCTTCATTAGTAATCAAGAGTGGTAACTTATTTCCTTCTATACTTTTATGCCCATTAGGTTTAAGTCTTCTTATATGTTCTTTCAACTAATTCATTGTGGGCACCGATGCAGGTGGTGCAAGAGTAGTTCCACCAAACCCGAATGAGAAGGTATACACTCATAACTCTTTTATCTTGTGAGTCTTTGTTTAACTTTTATGTTGTGATCTTCATATATCTTTCATTTTTTTCTCGTTAGTAGCCGTTTAAGTCAGAAGAAAGTTCTGGACCTCTTTAAAGGTGGATCAAGGTTCTAGTCATGGAAATGCAGAATGCTTATGGGTTTGTGAAGATGGTTTGTATGCAGGCTGTTGCATAAGGGTGAAGTTGTCTATGGGTGTAGTCATTGTTTACTTGAGGGAATATTGGATGGTCTGACTTCTTTTCTGCTTGGAACTCTTATCAACACTTGGAGAGAGCTTCATACTCCATTGTTCAAACTTAGTGTTCATGTGGGGTTAATCACTCAAAGCAGGACTGGTGAAAATCTTCTATATTATTACTAACCTCTGGTACATTGTTGACAGAAGTTCCAAAATTACCATATTTTACTACATGTCATCCTTTTACTGGATGCACTAGCATGGCTAGAAGCAAAAGTTATCCAAACCTTTGCATGGGTTATAATCAGGGGATTAAAACTTGCTGACTCAACCTGTGACTCGGGTGGGTCGGCTGAGATTTGTTACTGCACGGGTTAGATCAGGAGTTTGGGCAAGTCTCCCTTGACTCGCATTGAGTATGCCCAAGTCCTGATCTGACTCGGTATTTCAGTGGGTCTTGAGTGCAAGTGTAACATCCTGGTTATGATCATGGTTTTTTGACCCAACAAGTCAATCTGTGACTCAACTGGGTCAACTTGTTTTTTCAAGGGGCAGGTCACGTCTGATCAGGAGGTCGGATTCGCCCCTTCTGTTGGGTCGGTTTATCCCATTCCAGACGTAAACTTGGGGTAAGTCAGGGGGGAGGGTTCCTGATTCTAGTGTGAAGTTGGGTCTAATGGCCATCCTAGAATGACTAGCTAGGTTAGGAAGCTTATTTTCTAACTAATAAACTCAAGATTTTTGTTTTCACTAATCTATGTAAGATTATTCTTTAATACTCCCCCTCACGTGTAAGGCCATCTTTTGTGGCTCCTACGTGGATAGTTTGGGTGAAGGCCCACATATGAGCACCTACTCTGATAATATGTGAAGTTGGGCCCAAAGATCCATCTCAGAATGACTACCCAAGTTAGGAAGTCACTTTTACAACTAATAAATTCAAAATCTTTTTACTTACTAATCTATGTAGACTATTCTTTAATATCTGGGTTGGAAAACCTTTGTTACAATGACTTATTCGCATGCCAATGCAATGTGTTGCATGAAATATCTAATGTGGCATACCCTAACTAACTAAATTCTTTTGACTTAACAGTGGGGAAAATTTCATGAAAAACTGCCTTCTTGACAAACCTTGCTTCTGTTTTTACCAATATTCTGGAATAGATCTGCTGGCCTTATTTTTTATTCACCATCCTGATAGTAGGCATAAATCTTATAATACCTGATTGTGATGCATGTTGCCTTATCTGATTCTGTTGACCGCAATTACAAAAAACAATATCTCAAATTATGATTTTGTTTGAGAAGTTGAATCTCTGACCGGAAATATGAATCCATTTTGTATTGTATGGCTTAGGATGAGTCAAATTTCTTAGAGTCTGAGAAGAGTGGTTTAAGAACTTTGAAAATTTATGTAGACTAGTAATTCAAAAATAAATTAACTGGCAAAGTTTCCTCAGGTTCTGGCGCCACATAAAACTGTATCAACTAGAAAATTTTTAGCACCATTTCTTCTTTGCTTGCAAAACCATCCACCAATGACAGATGATGCCAATGAAAGTATAGCTCCATTATGTGCTCTAGCTGTGCAATTGTTCTGACTGTAGCTCTCTACTGAGTAAAACTGACTATGCTGTGAAAAGTTGAATTTCTTTGTTGTGTTTCATGGGTTGATCTTTTATTGTGCCCAGACAACAAAAACATACTCAAAAGCTGAAGTTGCTCTCCACAACAAAAAGAATGATTGTTGGATTATCATAAAAAAAAAGGTTTCAGTAATGCTTTCGTGTTCAATGACTTCTTTATTCCATGCCAGCAGGATAACCTCATGCTGACGGAATACATGCTTCTGCGTATTGTAGGTTTATGATGTTACACCATATGTGGAAGAACATCCAGGTGGTGATGCAATATTGGCACATGCTGGAGATGATTCAACTGAAGGCTTTTATGGGTATGCATCCAATTGTTTTCCCCTTTTTATTTGTAAATCTTCCAGTGCAGCAGATTTCACTAGGTTAGCAAGTTCTCATGGCCTCGGATTCCATTGGTGGTTCTCTCATGTTTGAAGGAGATCCTAAAGTTGTAACCAGTTGGTGCAGAAATCTCCGTGGCATCATAAAAAATATTCAGCTCCTTGCTCTTGACTGTGTTTCTTGCTGGACTCCTGTTCCTTGTTCAGAAAATTGTACTGGTGGCTCTTCAGCAAAGGGGGTTAACCTTCAAATGCTCGTTGTTATGGGTGCCTGTTCCATCTTTCCTTGATTTAATTGTCTTCGGCCTTCAATAGAATTTCATCTTTTCAAAAAAGGAAAAGTTTGGAACTCAATCTATCAATTTGCGTTGGTGTGATTGGTGAAAGCAATTCTAAAAGAGGTAGTGTGAAGTTTGGTCCAAGGCCCATCCCAAAATGACTAGCCAACTTAGCAAACCTCTTTCCCAACTAATAAACTCAAGATCTTTGTACTCACTAATCCGTGTGACAATTCCTTAATACTTCCCCTTGCGTGTAGGTCCTCTTTTGTGGCTCTACAAGTGGATAATTTAGGTGTAGGCCCTCTTTTGTGGCTCTACAAGTGAATAGTTTAGGTGGAGACCATCTTTTGTGGTTTTACTAGTGGATAATTTAGGTCTAAGCCCTTTCTTGTGGCTTTACAAATAGATATTTTTAGGTGTAGGCCCATATATAAGTCCTTGTTCCGAGACCATGTTGAATTTATGGAAAAGTGAAAAACTTCATTGATTCGTTGTAATATGAGTACATGAACCTTTATTTATAATAGAGGAAAATAGTAGAGTCCAATTATAATTAAACTACCATTGTCCCAATTACACCCCAAACACTTAAAGATAAGTCCTAGAATAATTAAACAACTGAACATAAATAGAAGACTAACATAACTAAAACACCTTTAAACTTAGACTCTTCTGTGAGACTCATGTTAGACTCCACCATATTAATTTTGGCTCTGTGAGACTTTTTCCTGTGAGAGTCATGTAAGAGTCTTCCATATCTTCTCTTCAATACTCCCCTTCAAGCTGGATTTTATAACTTCAGCTTGCAATGAAAAAGATTCTTGGTCTTCAATTTTTTTTGCTGCAAAAAATTATTTATAGATGCAAAAATTTTATCTTTTATGCTCCCCCTTTGTTGAATATTTTGGTCACATAAAAATTACCACAACATGTGGAACAAAATACCTCTTTCTTGTACTTCTTCTCCCCTCAAGCTGGGGATAAAAAGGACATAGAGATCCAACTTAGACAAAACACAATATGGGAGAAGACAATTACTCCTAGCTGTACGATAAAGCTCCATACTGTAGTCAAAATGGTCATAGTTTGAAACACACTCCTACTCAATTTTAAAGCCGAAAAACTAGCCCAACTTTAGAGCTTAAAAAAAAAACTACTCACTTTTTAAGGGTAACTCAAACACAAATCACCTCTTAGGTGGAGAATTAGAGACTTGACTCAAGTTGGATGTTGGACACACTCCTATACTTTTTAGGTAGTGGGACTAGATATTTTTTTGAAGTGATAAAAACACAAGATGATAAACTAAATAAATACTTAAGGAAAAACAACTTTAGCTAGAAGGAGGTGACTATGCAATACTCATACTTCCAAAGTGACCATTTTTTTGAAAAATAGAGGAGACTATAACAGTAGAGCTTAATAAACTTGACCAAGTATAATTTTTTTTCATAAAATATACTTCTTTTGAGATAAAGAATCCGATAGATTTTGGAATTTGTAATCTGGCCGAACTGAGTACTATTTCTTCTTTGGCTAGCGTCATCATTGACTTTTCCAAGAACAATATCACCCTCTAGAAAACTCAGATTTAGAATTGATAAGAAATAGACTTACGGATCTTTTTTTGGATATATAATTCTACCTGTCAAGTCTCGTTCTTGATGGCATAAGACTCGAAAATAGAAGCTTTCTGCTGCTGCTCGAACTTCTCTTGCAGTTTGATTTTTACTGCTTCAAATATTTATTTTTTTTTGTAGAAAACTCCGATTGCCAAAATTCGTTTTGCGTTGGAAAGTAGACTCGAGTATCTTTTTGTAAATATATAATTTGCAATTTGAAAAACTTAGTATGGAGCTGCAAAGGCCTAGAAAACAATGGGTATTGGAACTAAAAAGAGAAAAAAAAGGATAAATACAAACTTAAACTACTAGAGATGATAGATCAGAAAAAGGATCATATTATCTCTATGGGTTGACCTAGTTAACTCACAGAAACCTCTTTCCCAACTTATAAACTCAAGATCTTTGTACTCACTAATCCATGTGAGACTATTCCTTAACACTCCCCCTCACGTGTAGGCCATTTTTTGTGGCTCTACAAGTGGATAATTTTGGTATAGGCCTTCTTTTGTGGTTCTACAAGTGGATAATTTTAGGTGTAGGCCATCTTTTGTGGCTTTACAAGTGGAGAGTTTAGGTGTAGGCCCTCTTTTGTGGTTCTACAAGTGGATAGTTTACATGTAGGCCCTCTTTAGTGGCTCTACAAGTGGAGAGTTTAGGTGTAGGACCTCTTTTGTGGTTATACTAGTGGATAGTTTAGGTGTAGACCCTCTTTTGTGGTTCTACAAGTGGATAGTTTAGGTATAGACTCTCTTTTGTGGCTCTATAAGTGGATATTTTAGGTGTAGGCCATTTTTTTGTGGCTCTACAAGTGGATAGTTTAGGTGTAAGCCCACATATGAGTACCTGTTCTGATACCATGTTGAATTTTTAGAAAAGAGAATAACTTCATTGACTTGTAATTTGAGTACATGAGCCCTTATTTATAATAGTGGAAAATGAAACTTCTTTCCCAACTAATAAATTCAAAATCTTCGTACTCACTAATCCATGTGGGACTATTCCTTAACAAGTAGTATCAACAAGTCCTACTTTAGGTGGACATTTAGTTGATAACCATGATTTTCAGATTCTTTTGACCACCTTTATTTCTGAAAAGAAGAGTGTGGCCCTAAGTCCACCTGCACCCAAATTTTAATTTAACCACCGAATTTGAATTGAATGACTTAAAATTGATCTTTTTTTTTTTGTTATACATTTATCTATTATGCCACAAATTCATGTTGATATTCATTTGAGATTATTTATTTATTTCATCAATCTTGAGTAATAAGACAGAGATAATGACATTGTTGTAATTATATTGAAGTAAATTAATTGTCAATAAAATCAGTTTGAACTATTGAACATTTTGATCTATTGAAAGTAATTTTTATCATTTTTTAATATTAATTGGATATAAAAAAGGCAACTGCTAACGATCTGTTTAATTGTTTTATAAGATTTGTATAACTGTTAAAGTTGGGTTAAAGTCCATTCCAAGTGACTAACCAAAATTTAGAGGCTCTTTCCCAATTAACAGCTAGAAAATTTTCCACCTTAGATCCGGTTATGGGTACAAAGCGGGGCATGAACTAGGCCCCATAGAAAAGATATCACGTCGAAGTTGGGTTCAAATCCATCTGAAAATGATTAGCTACAGTTAAAAGACTGTTTTTACAACTAATAAGCTAAGGATTTTCCTTTAATTTTTGTAAGGTTATTTTCACTAAAAACAACTAATGGCTGAGCTTTTATTTATAAAACCATTTTGATGTTTTATGTCTCCTTTTCTTCTCGTGAACCGTTTTGTTTTCCCTAGTGAGACCGAGATTATCATTTTATGTTTTTTTTCTATCTGCAGGCCTCAGCATGCCACACGAGTTTTTGACATGGTTGAAGAATTCTATATTGGAGATTTGAAGGAGTGACGCTGATGAGTGGTACTGGAAAAGATGGTATCTTGTCAATTTTGAAGAGGGGTGTGAAGCTATTGCTGCTGCTGCTGCTGCGTCTGTTACAGAACTATCAGGTGCGTAAAAGCATTACCTAATTTCGTACTAAAAGATGGATAAGTTGATTTTTCAGAAAAAAAAAAAAGTTGAGTAGCAATGATGGTGTTCTTCATATGTCATCTGCAAGAGTTATTTCTTGACCAAAGCTACTCTTTAAATTGTTTTTCTTGTTGTTAAGTAGGCGCTGATTAATTAAAACACAATGAAATGGTTTCAACCGCACCAATTGGGGAGAGACAGAGTACCAAAATACTTTAATGGGGCTATCTTGATTATAATATTATAGAACTATCAGGAAGTTATTGAAATACTCTTTGACTTCTAATACTCTCCCTTAAGTTTGAACTATAACTTGGTAACATTTTTTTTATTGAAGTCTCATTTTCCTAGAGGCTTTTTGTGAACCAATCTGTTTAATGGTTTTAACTTAGGGGGGTAACTAGTTTGCCATTAATCATTGTATCTCTCACAAAATGAAGCTAACTTTTCTAATTTTGTTTTCTCATGGAAAATAAAATTATTGATAATAAAGATGCTACTTGATTGTTACATATAAGCACCGTATGTCTTTAGAAGTAAGTTTTAATTCATTTAACACTAACTAAATCCATATAAGTTCATTTACATATGAGTCATTGCATGATACTCTACCTCAGAATTAGAAAATGTCATTACGTTCTGTTTTTTACTCTTCCAACTAATGAATTTGCCTCCAATAAATACACAAAAACTTGTCATAGTTTTTTTTGTTCAGTTTAAATCCAAAGTAATTTACATTTAAGTATCCTTTTATCTAGAGGTAATCATGAGGGAGCTTCCTATATACTAATAGGAAAAGCAATATCACAATCACATATATCTGTTGTCCAACCAATATTTTGTACATAATCTTGCCTTTTAGTATAGAGATGTCCTAATCCCACAAATTTTGACCAAACTTCATAAGAGATGTCCTAGTAAAATATGTCAGTGATATAGTTCCTTTGTGACAATATTACACCTTGCTTATGGTTATTAAATCCCTATAATATTTTAGAGATCCAAGATCTTTGGTTTGAAAGTGTCTACAAAGATATATTTCACTTCGCTAATATCTTTGTTTCACTTCTATTCGACACATTGTCATTTACAAGAACCGTAGTCTCAAAACAAATGAAGAATGATTAGAGTGGCTCCTCAAAAATCCAAAGGTTGTGATAATTTTACTAAATTTATCAAACTAGACCCTAGAGATTTTATTTCAAACCCTAAATAGATTTATGTAGTTTACGAACTTTTTTATTTTTAGCTTCAACAACATACCCAAGAGGTTATTTTATATAAATTTCTTCCTAAAAATCACCATAGAGGAACATGTTTTTAATATCAAGTTGAAATAAAAGCAACCTTTAGTTTTTGGAACAAAAATAAAATTTGAATTATATTCATGCAAGCCATTAGAGAAAACTTGTCAAATACATCCGCAATGTTTGTGTGTAATTTTTGGCCACCAATCACGCTTTATACCTTTCAATTGTCACATCAATATTATATTTTATAATATACGACCAACGATAACCAACAATAGTGACATCTATTGGAAGCTCAACTAATGTCTAGGTCTATCACATCATCCACAACTTTCTTTCGACAGACAAACATAAGACTTCATGCACTTTACTAAGGATAGAAAGACTAGACAACAAAATTAAATGTACTAAATTAAATGTAATTTGACTATGGTTGCTACTCAATGGAATTTCAAAGGAGATAGATGTCTCATTTGTACATGCCATAACTAAGGTGTCACAACAATAACTCTTAAGTGGTAGAAGCCTTTTCTCTCACGTTTGAAACAAATTATCCTCTTGTCTACAAATCTTGAACTAAACAATAAGAAGGAAAATTGTTGTAAAACAATTCAATAATTTAGTGAGTTGAGTTACTGATGACAAATTGATTGGAAACTTAGGAATAGACAAAACAGAGGATAACAAAAAAATGGTGTTAGGTGAACAACCTCTTCAACTATGACTAACAAAGTTAACCCATATGCTAATTATTAGACTTACAAGAAGATCGAAGAGATGAAGGAGTGGACAAAACGATACCTAACATAAGGGGTAATGTCCTAGAATCAATAACCCATGAAGACATATGTAGTATAGACGTACCTAGTGTAGCTAGAGTAGCATTGGCTGAGGATGAAGTGTTGGCCATAATAATTATAATGGAAGTAGGAACAGTTGTTAGTTGATGCAATTGATGAAAAAGTAATTGAATTTCATCTTATGAGTTATTGGTAAATCCTTTAAATACAATGGAATTGGCACATGCTGGTTTTCCAAACTTGTTTCATATGGAGTGAGAAGGCTGGTTATGAGTTATAGTATCCTTATTAGCTTTAGATACAATTGCAAGTTCAACTTTAATCACCCTTTTATTAGCTTTGGATACGAGTTCAATGATCGCTTATCAAACAAATTGGATTTGGGCATAAACTAATGCTCGAGTCTCTTTTGACAATGAATTATTTGAGCCAAAATTTGATAAGCATGTGCCTAATTGCTTGAGATTCTACTCAACCAGAAATGCAGCTACCCCTCACACTAGAGCAACATTCTCGAATTGTTGTCGTCGTGAATTAAATTTGTAGCTCTACTGAACCAGTACCCCATCAAAAGTAACTCTTATCATAGGCTAATAGCAATGGAACCTAACCTGTATTATATTTTGTAACCATGATAACGCATCTATACCATTCGTACAGTGTAGATTAATGCTTCTTACGAGTTACGACTGCCATTACAGGAATGCAAGAACGATCATATCACTCCTTTGACATCTTAATTCTTACCCCACTAAAAAGGGCAAATGGAGAAGAATCTGCTGAGATTCTACTTGATAGGTTTTCGGCGTTAGTGACATCCGCTTTCTGCTGTGACGATCATCCGAGACGGAGAGGCCTCTCGCCCACTAGGACACCACCCTCTCCTGCTAGCTAGTCTGAGGATGCTCTCTTCTAGTGGGCGGCGTGGAGTAACACTGCACCTCAACAGTGCCAACCATTCACCAGTGTGAGATTATTCTCTTTAGTGGGTTTCATGTGGATTAGAGATTTGTGGACGCTTTGCGTTTCTACTTTCTGGATTCGAATCCGAATTGATCCGTCCCCATGTAAGTAAACTAGTTTTAGAACTGTAGCATTGTTTGGAGTCCCATAAAGAATTAGGCCAAAAGAATCAGTTCAGTCACCATCTGGGTTTAGGAGATAAGTTTCGTAGGCTTGAGCAATGAGTAGGTTCAGTGAATTGGCCGTGTTTGGTTGCTCCGGATAAGGATTCTCCACTGGTATCCGAGCCCTGCCAAGTCACACTTGTTTCGAATTGAAATCTCTGTGGAAATGAGTGAAACCTCAGCATCTTAACCAACATTCAACTAAACCACAATATAATACTGGAGGTTTATCATTTTATTTCCAAACGTTAACGAGGAAGCAACGACTGAAGTGCTTAAAGTAACTGGTTATTCATCGAAGGGATAAAAAAATCCGAGCAGAATGATTCAAAGCAAGAGAAAGCGTGAGGCATGCGCGTTGGAGCAAGCTTCCTCTTTACGTGCAGAAGAATAACGAGAAAAGAACAAGAATTCCTGGGTCAATAAGGGTAAACTGAAGAAGCAGACCGGAACTTGAGGCTAACGAGAAAGACTTCAAAAGCCAGAATTTAAGAGTGAAGAAAGAGAACCGAAAGGTAGGCTATGGATATGATGGACAGAGTAAGGAAGAATCATGCAACAAAGTGCACCCCCTACAGAGGCTTTCAGTTAAAAAAAAGGGTATCCCGGGCTCATTATGCGAGAGCAAAGAATAGTCTTAAATATAAAAACAAATAAAAAGAAAGATGAGTTGGATCCTCTTTTACCCTAAAATCTACTGTGGGTCAAGTGACTCACTCAGTGATCCATTTGGTTAATCGGCTGAGCCATCTCTAAAGAGTCAAGAGTTAAGACTCGTTTCCTTAAGAAAAACCAGACAGTTTGACATGCTCAAGACTATAACCCAAAGCACAGTGTCACACTACGTTCCGTCTCTCTCTCTCTGTCATCGTGAGAGGAAGAGGAAGCTCTTTCTTTTGAGTTTCTTTGCTTCGTCTTTAGAGGAAGGCTAGGTACGAATATAAACCATGCAGGCAGTGTCTCAGCTTCTAGAAGTCGAACTACAATTATTTTAATGGAGATCCGATGAAATATGTCTGCGTTTTTTCGTCTTTTCTTTTCACCAGGAGAATGATTCCCCCGCCAGTGGAGCACAATGCAAGGAATGTACTACTATCTCGATCGTGGGAGATCAGATAGACACGAAACTGGCAGGGGTAGAATTTGGAGTGTGCTTCTCACTGGACATTCATCGAACACTTTCGGGATTATTATAGTGATAGAGCAATCGAGTGGAAGCAGGACAAGGGCATCTCCCTCTGCGTGGGTGCGTTGCAATCGGTAATGATGGCAATGATATCAAACGCCGACTCGGTTTCTGGAGGCCGACTGGCCGACGCGAGTGAGGTGGCCAGTGGCGGCGCCTGCGCTCTGTGTTCACCTGGTTGGCCCACCGCAACATAAACGCACGGTGTACACTTGTCTCCCACACGTAGCCGCTGGGGGTTGGTGAATTCCTCGTGGGTTAGGTCAGGTAAACCAACGCCTGACCGGCTGCAGCCGGTCGCCAACTTTTTCCGACAGCCGCGATGAAAGATCGGGAATGAGGAAACAAAACAAACAACCGAATAATTCCCGTTCTGCCCTCCCGAGTCCTCAGTCCTTCCTCAAACTCATGGTTTTTCTTAATCCTCTCTTATTAACAAAACGTTCGCCCACAGGAAATGGACTCGAGACATGAGAGTCAATTCAGGCGACTAGACAAGTCTCTCATCCACTCGGCCTATCTCTGTTACTGTGGTTCGGGCTCAAGTCTCGCGTCTACATCTAAATAGAGTCGTGGTAACACATCATGTGGGTCAGTGTCACAAACGGGTATCGTTGACGTAAGAATCTCAAGTCGAAAAGCAGGCTTGAGGACACGAGGAAACAGAAAACGGGGGACGCAGACGAACGCCGCGTGGCGATTGCTGAGGGCAATGCGCAGCGGCGCAAGGAAGAAGGCGGCCGATTTCTCCGTTGGTTTTCTGCCTCACGCAAAGTGCGACAGTTTTGAGAGCTGGGGACCTATCAAGTGAAATATAGTAAAGGGACGTGAGGGTATTTAAGTAAATGTAGGAGGGCTGCTGCCGTAGTGAAAACGGAGATCCACAGAAACCAGAGAGAGGCAAACATGATCATGGGATCTCTGCATGTTTTAATTGCAGAATCCCTGCAGATCTTCTCCTCAGAAAATATTTTCGCTTTTCTTGTTTCCAAAAAGATAAAATAATTAAACGGGAAGTGGGTTTAATGAAGTTAATTAACTTTTATCTCCGCCGCTTTGGGGGTAGGCTCAGGGGAGACACTTTTGGCTGTGTTTTAGAAAAAAACATCTATATAATCTGGAATAGGCATCATATATATGCGTATATAAATACTGGAGAATGAAAGATAGTAGCTTGGGGTAATGTGCTGTTTGTCGTATGGGCACGCTTCCTGAGCGCTTTTCTTCTGTCATCCTTGCGTGAGCAAAGCTCCAATTCCGTTTCTGGTTGGGTTTTGAGCGAAGGAATCTCTCTTCTTTTGCTTTTCTCGTCCCCTCCTTTAATCTGTAAAAGAGCTCGAGGGAAGAGGAGGACAGAGCGGAAAAACGTACTACCTTCCTTCTCTGTCTTTGCGGGTTTTCGTTTTCCCTTTATCTTTCTGATATTCGGATATTTCTGGGAGTTTTCTTATCTGGGTTTTCGTTTTTGGGATTTGGGTAGGAGGTGTTTAAAGAGTTTCAGAAGGTGGTAGTGGGTGCTAGCTGCCTCTTTTGTTTTTTCTTCCCGTCTTCCTGGTTCCAAGGGTTTTCTTTTGATAAGAATTTGGATTCTGCTTCACTCAATAGGTTTTTTGATCCCAGTCGGAGTAAATGTTATCTAGATGTGGGGGATCTGATGAGACGAGGATGTTTTTACCGCTGGGTCTCCATTATTTGAGCTAAAATTTGTGTATTTCAGTGGCATTAGAAGGTGAATGATACGGTCCTCCGCCTGTGTACAAAAGTTACCTGATCTGTGATCTATTCTTCCTCGAATTCAAAACTTCCTTCGGCTTTAAGTTGATATTCTCTTCGTTTTCTGACTTCTGTCGTAACTCTTGATCATTTTCTTTGATAATTCGACTTGTTCATTTGGCGGTTATTCGTTTTCGTTCCTGCTGTTTTGGAGAAACATGGGAGTAACCTCAAACAGAGAAGGGTCTTGTAAGCACTTTCTTGAACTCGTGCCTAATGGGAGAGAATGGATGGTGAGAGAGAAAGAAACCTCCGGAGTTCCTGTAGACAGAAAATTGGAGTTAAGGCTTGCGCCACCTGGAGATTGGGCTCCAAATGAAAACGCCAGCAGCAGAGACAAAGATGACTCCCTTCTATCGCTCGGCTGTTTCACTAATCCTTCGAAGAACACTACCGCTACTGGTGCGAAGAGAGGCTTCTTAGACACCGAAGGTAGAAAGAGCGGCGGAAATCAAAACCAGAAGCTTTCTTCCGGTGTTTCCTTTTCTTGTCCTTGGTCGTCTTCTTCGCCATCCCATTCAACTCTTCAAAAAGCTCATCAGCACAACGCGGCGTTTTTACAGTTCCAAACTGGTTCCAAGCTACCAGCTTTGGGACAGGAGGCTTCACACGTAAATGGCGGGAAAGCAGAGTTACTTAATCATGAGAAGAAAGCGTGTTCTACAGCCTCGCCTGCAAATGCCAGCAATCCTTCTCAGACGAGGTACACTTCTTAATTACCTCTCTATTTTAATCTTTCTTCCTTGTCCTTTCAGGTGGTTTAATTTGTCTGCCTCTACTCGCGACCGTTACCTTTGGTTCTTTGTTATTCTGGTTTCATTCGCTACTCCAGTCAAACTCTTTGAGTGTTAATCCTTCTCCTGTTTAAACTGGTTTGAAGTGGTCATATTTATAGTCTTTGAGGTACAGGTTGTTTGTTTGTTAATGGAGAAAACAGGGTTTTTTTCGTTACAGATTTCTCTGATGTCTTTAAGGACTCAAATTAGCTAACTTTTGTCCAAGGTGTTGTAACTCTTATCTTTCTCATGTATACGTGAGCTTCAACTCCTTTCTGGCGGTGTTGGTTTGATATATTCTGTTTTGGGCATGACTTTGGAAGCCTCTTTCTATTGTCTTTTGGCAAGTTTGCTTTACCTTAGTCCTGTCTTTTTACAAAGCAAATATTTGTTAGTGGAGAATATATTTTGTACTGGTTTTTACTAATTTAATCATGTTATTGGCGGAAGATTTTATTCTAATTTTGATTTTTCTTTGGCTTTTTTTTTTCATTCGTATTTTTTATACTCGGTTTTTGGAACTGGAGTAGCAATTTATACTGGTAAATTCATACTGATTTTTTCCTTCTTTTTGGTGGTTGGAAGCAGAGGTACATCTGGTCCTGTGGTTGGCTGGCCTCCAATTCGCTCCTTCCGCAAGAACATTGCAAGCAGCTCTTCTAAACCCGCACCAGAATCACAAAACGGAGCAGCAAAGGCTGTTGAGAAGCTACCTGAACAATCAGCCAAAAAGGGATTATTTGTAAAGATTAACATGGATGGAGTCCCTATAGGCCGTAAAGTAGATCTCAAGGCGTATGACAGCTATGAAAAACTCTCATGTGCTGTAGATGAACTCTTCAGAGGCCTTCTTGCAGGTTATCTATGAACATCCAAATTTTCCGTCCGTTCATGGTCTCTGAGTTTAATATCAAATTAGATTGATTCTCTTGTTTATTTTTTCAGTTTACAAGTATAGATAGGAAGAGTGGGTTTTCTCAATGTCGTTTGTCATTCATTTCAGCTCAGAAGGACTCATCTGTTACTAGAAGTCAGAAAGATACAGAAGAAGGGGTGGCTTTTTCAGGTTTATTAGATGGAACTGGGGAGTACACTTTGGTTTATGAAGATGATGAAGGGGACAGAATGTTGGTTGGGGACGTTCCCTGGGAGTAAGCACCTTTTTTTCTCTTGACCTCTGTAATTTACCATGACAATCTTATCTTTTTCCTTGATGTCTTGCGCTAAATTCTTCCCTGTTTTCCCGGAGATTTGTTTACCGTTGAAAATTTCTTCCTGATGAGGGGCACAACCTCAGGAGCAAAAACTTCAGTTTGTGAAAACATCAATTATCCCTTAATTCTGGGATAGACGGGCTGTTCAGAATACCTTGTGTGTTCTATACTACTAGTTTATCTCGGATTCCGGACTGTATGTTCTGGATCTCGAGATGGGGAGGACCTGGTAGATATGTTGTACGTAAAAATTCTCTGGACATGATCATTCCTTAACAAACATAAATGACTTGCTATTAAAGGTAAACCATCCATAAATTGGCAATTAGGTTAAATTAGAATTGGCTTTTTAAGATGTTCTGTACAGTTTCAAATGCTTAAAACTAGTTTCCAACTGTGCTTCTTTTTAATCCTGATTCTTTGAATTGTTAATGCAGAATGTTTGTGAGCACTGTGAAACGATTGCGTGTGTTAAAGAGTTCCGAGCTTTCTGCACTCTCCCGTGAGTAATTTGCTAGTCACCCTCAACGTCTATCTTTTCAGTTTCTCTGTACATCTAGCTTTTATTCAACCACTCTTGGAGTATAGTTCAGACGGGGATGCAGGACAGTTCACCCGTGCTATTTCTGGTGTTCTTGCCCTTTATATATGTCTTTTCCCGCAGTTGGCAGCAGCAAACAGAACAAAATGCCGCCGGCACGTGGAGTAAGGTGAAGAAAAGATGGAAGGCTTTCCGCTCGAGTTGGGTTCTCTGGATTTGACAATTCTGTTTTTGGGATTAACTGGGTATGTTGTGGGTGTAACAGTATGGAAGGTTTTAGTTTTCTTCTTCGTTTTTGCTCTGGGGCTTGTAGAAAATGAAACCCGCTAAAAGCCTTTGTTGGTATTTATGTCACTCCTTGGATTGTGGAAATCATATATAAATATTACAATATCCATTCTAGTTGACAAATACTAATCTTTGTGTTATATACAAAATGGGTTTAGGATTTCTGTGTTCTAATACAAAATCATCCAGGAGTCGGGAATTCGCATAAAAAATTACATTCCGGCCATCATGTTTGATTGAAAAATGGCACGATGGTCTCTTGGTTTTGACAAAGATAGGTAGGATTTCCAGATATATACAGACTTGGCGCAAATAGCTGGGTTGAGACAATCACAGAACATTGTGCGGTCTTTCAATCAATCCAAGGACAGTGGCTTCATGTAGATGGATGTTGATTTTAAGGATTTGAGTGCGCCACTAGGTAAATTGATCACAAGTCAAGCGAAACTAGATTGCTACTTGCAAGGATTTTCAAGCAAGACCGTTTGTGTTTTCTCTATCTTTAGATGTGATTCTTCGTTTCTCTGAAGAATGTTTGCTGATCCACCGAGATTTTACTGGGTGCCACCGTTAATCCAAGCTCATTATTAGCCACTTCATACCCGAGGAAGATTCTTTCTGGGTTCTGGTTTTTGCTTTCTTTCTACTAATTCGGTAGTAAATGAGATCAAAATTGGCAGTAGCAATCTGTGTTACCCAAAATTGTGGTTTTTGTTTTAATTTTAACATTCTTAAATTAAAAAGATGCTCTCGAACAAGGGTACCAATGATCTTCAGAGAAATAAAGTCGAGTGTTGTATAATTTTCATAACCAAATGATAGCATTTCAGTTTGGGAACCATCGTATCTTCTTTCCCAGTGAGAAGCCTTCACTTAGTAAAGTTCCATCGAGAACAAAATCTATTGCCATTTCGGTGCCAGTGGGCAGCAGTGGCTGTGTTGAGTACAGGTGTAAATGGGATTCTTTTTCAATTCGATCAAGCTTCCGTGGACCTTCAAGTCTTCTAAGCTTTGTTCTTTGGTCAAGCGGGTCCAGGGAGAGGAAGAAAGCAGAATAAGGTCGACTAAGTCTTTCATGGTTCCAGCCTTTTTTATGATAATTCCCCCTAAAAGCTAGTCAACTTTTGGATCATTAAAGCCAAGTCTACCGCCACTTTGCAACTAAAAAGCGAGGCAGGTCCCATTTCCTGTTCGTGAAAGCTTTTTAATATTCAAGACTAGCTTTCAATTGCCGGGATAAAGTGAAAGTTCCTACCAAAAACGTGAAGGTGCAGGAGAGAAGAGGAGGAGCCATGCTCCGGTACCGTCGAGTCTCTGTCAGCCTCACCTTTCCGATGGAAAGGTACCTAACTTTGGGCTTTTGGAGTTTCGGTTCATCACGAAACGAACTTCAACAGGTTCGCGTACCAGAGGGGGTGACCCGTGTGCCTCATTGGTCTCCATCGCCCCTAATCGTTTTCTACTGTTATGTCTTTAAATCTACCCAGAAAATGCTCTCTGCTTTTTCTCGTTAAAGGGGTCGTAAATGCTTATGGGTAGTGCGATTTCAGCCCCCCTCCTCTGGGGATGTCTCTAATGGCAGATTATCAAGCTTTCTGCATTTATTTACATAGTGTTTTTCTTTCTTTTTTTTGTTTTTGTGCAGGGTCGATGTCCAGACAGATACTAGACATACGGCCCGCAGACGACGATACCAATGAAGAAGAGCGAAATGTCGATCGGCACGTCGCTCTCTAAACGAAAAGAGATGTGCTAACTGTACAGACGAGAATCAGAAGTCAGAAGATATCTGCGGGTTAACGACGAAAGATTGCAAGAAAGAGATACAAGACAGTAGCCCTCCATTAAAGGACCTCATGATACTACTGTATTGGAAGGAGGAAGTAGGAAGCTTGTGTAAATATAGAGAATCAAAAAATGTTGTCGAGTGTGAGGACTTAAGATCTCAACTGTGCTGACTCCTTGTCAGCAACAGATTAGATTCCCTCCATTAATGCATTATTTCTCAATGGAACAGTGAGCTTTATATGTCTACTTATCTGAGTCTTTCACTCCAGACTAGCCCAGAATAATGCAGGAAGTAAGCTAATAGTTATACTAGCTTGAGGGAGCAGAATAATGCAGGAAGTGGGCTTGGCCCAATTAATATGGCTTTGGCTCTTTCTATGTAAAACCCGTGATCGATAGACGAGCTCCATGGGCCTGGATCGATAGACAAGCTCCATGGGCCTGCATCTAAACTAGATGTGTTCCTCAAACCCTAAACCCCAAAAAGTGACGGAAATTTTTTGGCTTAAATTCCAATCTTCTTCACATGTTACAGGAAACCAACAAGACTTTTGATTATTCTAATATGAATATCTCCTTAAATATAGATATAATTGATATCTCCATATAAAAAACTCAGATTGAGAATTGATTGAATATTTTAAAAAATAGACTTACTTATATTTATTTTGATATATAATTCTCCATATAATGTAATTTTTTATGGCATAAAACGACTCGAAAGTTGAAGCTTTCTGGTGCTGCACGAAACTTTTTTACTGCTTGAACTTTGCTGCTTTAGTTGTCAATTTCTCTTTCCAAAAAAAATCTTATATCAATGATTTTTTTTGAGTTGTAAACTAGACTTAAATATCTTTCTAAAGGTATATTATTTGATATATGAAACATATTTTAAGAGAGTAAAAAATCCAATGAAAAACATGAATTGAGAAGGAAGATTAAAGGAAAAAAGAAAAACTCTTCTTGTTTTTTTTTTTTTCTTCTTCCCCATCTTCTCTATCTTCGTCTCATTTTCCATCTTTGATCTTTCCCCACTCTAATACCATTGAAACTTAGGATACCATAATATATAATCACCATAGAAGAGGATTAAAGAGTGAGAAGAAGAAGAAGAGTGATCGAGAAAAGGTTTTAGGAGGAGAAGAGGAATAGTGAAGAATTTGGAGAAAATAGGAGGAAAAATAGGGTAATAGACTTAGTCCAAACCCTCCCCCTTTAAGCTCTATTTATAAATAATTAAAGTATAATATTATAATTATACCCTTCACCCTAATAAGAATAAAGAAGAGATATAAAATATAAACTAATTATATCAAAGACAATCTAATTACATCATATCTTCCAACATAGTTGTGGTTAGGTATTTACAATGACTATAATGCCTTTAATGCTACATGCTTCAAAAGAAAAAAGATATTAGAGGACATACACTAGCTTGTATAATTATAATTCTATGTCATATTTATAGAAGTTCTTCTCATTTACTAGCCATACCACCCCTACACATGTGGGTATCTTTTAACAATCCCCTTCAAGCTAGTGTTTGTAACTTCACTTTACAAATAATCTTCCTAACAAAACTTATGTGCTTGAACAAAAATTCTAATCTTGTGTGGTTTGAAAAATAACTTTTGATTGTTTACCGTTGATTCATTTGTTCTTGTTCACATCACGCTTACAGTCTTCATCTTGCTCTCATCTTATTCTCCCTTTTGCTTAAATCTTTTAGTTACATAAAATTTTATTACCACAACACGTAGAATTCTTCATAGTAGATTATACTTATTTTTCTTCTCAAAAGTGGAATTGGGAAGGAGGTGCAATCACTGCAACACTCAACTTTTAATCTGGATTCTTACATGTAAAGAAAACAAGAAGAGGACATAGATCTATTCAATAGTGGAATGAATGTGACTAGACTTGATTCAGCTTGTAGAATCCTTCATGCTAGATTTTGTTACCTACCTCATCATTCAAACTTCTCCTTCTATTCTTCCCCTCAAGCTCGGAGGTAATGATAATAGTTGTAGTAATTATCTCCTCCATCAAGTTGTTTCAAGTATAAGTACTCAATTGGACACATAATCTCAAAAATAAAAAAAAAACATGGGTGATAAAATAAGAGTCGAAACCAACCTCAAAGAATTTTGAACAAAATATTGATAATAATCACTAAACAAGGTGATGTCTATCACTCAAAGGACGATGATAAAAACCCACTTTGGGGCTACCAGTAAAAAAGTCTCACTAGACTTAAAAACACCCATATATAAAAAGAGGACCAACCAAAACAAAACACCTAGGAGTTGGCCTAAGAGGATCAACGAGAGTTAAAAAATTATGGTAGGAGAGAGGCAACCGAGTAAAAGGGTAATGGGGGATTAAAGGAAGAGAAAATAACCACCACCGTAATAATACGGAGATTATTACAATAGTATTGAAATAACAGAAACTTTCCAAACATAAACTTCTCATATAAAGCAATTACTTTTTACCACAACTCTACCAATTTGGAAAGAAAATATTCAAGGGATAAATTATGGAATAAGGGAGATTTTGGACAATAATATTTGGAATCTAGAATTAGGAAATAAAACTTTCTCATTCAAAAAATTTAGACTAAAAAGGACACTAATATAATGTAAGATCAAAGAAAAGAAACTTTAAAAGAAGGAAAAATACTCAAGTTGGTAATTTTTTTAGTAGAGTTTTAAAACAAATAGGAAACTTAATCAACATTAGTAACTCAAAAAGTGAAGGAAATAAATCGGCTTAAATTTGGATATTCACATGTGACAGGCTGCCATCTTGATGTTTGATTCTTCCAATGTGGTTATCTTTCTCATGGAAGACGAGATTGAGAAACAGTTTATTAGGAGAGAAAGTACTCTCACATTATTTTTTTATATATAATTCTAAATTTTAATTCTCAGTAATATTGGCACAAACTATTCAAAAAGTATAGGCTTTCTGCTATACACGAAACTTTTTGGTCAGTTGACCTTTTCTGCTTCAGATGTAGATTTCTATTTGTAAATTTTTTTTATTGAAACAATTATTTTTTGTATGGAAACTAGACTTAAATATCTTTCTAACAATATTTAATTTTTTATATGAAACCTATGGTAAGAGGGTAAAAAATACAATGAAAATCAGGAATTGGAAAAGAAGGCTAAACAAAAAAACAAAAAAACTCTTGTTTTTTCTTTTTCTCCTTCTTCTTTTCCCTGCCTTTCTTCTCCGTCTTCTTCTCCTTTTCCATGTCATATCTTTATTCGTTCTGATACCATGTTGATTTCTAGGGCCAACACATAAGCACAAGAGATCTCAAGGGTAGGAGAGAAAAAAGACGAAAAGATAGAGAAGTGTGAGGACAAATTTGAAAGAAGAGGAAGATGATCGAATGCTCTACCTCATGCCTTGAGGTTGTATTTATAGTTGTAGGGAGGTGTTTACAATGACTACAATGCACTTAAGGCTATATGCTTCAAAAGTAAAAAGACATAAGAGTCCACATACTCCACCGATACACATGTGGGTGTCTTTTAATACTTACCATAAATAAGTTTGACAAACATAAAGTAGCTATCTCATTTTCACGCAAAGAATTACCCACTAAATTCAAGGTTGTGTTCTCTTTCTTTTGGCTTTGTTTCTTTTTAAATGGAAGGCTAACTAGCATACTTTTAGTTTGAAGTAAGTTAGGCCTTATGCTAAGGTTCTAGGAAAGATTGCTCACTCAATCTAGCAGTGTGACACGAAGTATGCTTCCCTTGCACATAGTACTCATCAACGGGTTGAATCTTTTCAATTCTTGTAGTTATAATTCCTCTGGATATCTATATTCTAATTCTTGTGTCAAATTCATCTTTTCATTTTAGAGGGGCTGGTGAGAATGAGATAAACTTATAAAATCCAGGTCAATGTTTCAAAATCTGTTGATTGCATTAGTCAATGTTTCAAAAGCTTTCTGGTGCTGCACGAAACTTTTTTACTGCTTGAACTTTGCTGCTTTAGTTGTCGATTTCTCTTTCCAAAAATAATCTTATATCAATGATTTTTTTTGAGTTGTAAACTAGACTTAAATATCTTTCTAAAGGTATATTATTTGATATATGAAACATATTTTAAGAGAGTAAAAAATCCAATTAAAAACATGAATTGAGAAGGAAGATTAAAGGAAAAAAGAGAAACTCTTCTTGTTTTTTTTTTTTTTTTCTTCTTCCCCGTCTTCTCTATCTTCCTCTCATTTACCATCTCAGATCTTTCCCCACTCTAATACCATTAAAACTTAGGATACCATAATATATAATCACCATAGAAGAGGATTAAAGAGTGAGAAGAAGAAGAAGAGTGACCGAGAAAAGGTTTTAGGAGGAGAAGAGGAATAGTGAAGAATTTGGAGAAAATAGGAGGAAAAATAGGGTAATAGACTTAGTCCAAACCCTCCCCCTTTAAGTTGTATTTATAAATAATTAAAGTATAATATTATAATTATACCCTTCACCCTAATAAGAATAAAGAAGAGATATAAAATATAAACTAATTATATCAAAGACAATCTAATTACATCATATCTTCCAACATAGTTGTGGTTAGGTATTTACAATGACTATAATGCCCTTAATGCTACATGCTTCAAAAGAAAAAAGATATTAGAGGATATACACTAGCTTATATAATTATAATTCTATGTCATATTTATAGAAGTTCTTCTCATTTACTAGCCATACCACCCCTACACATGTGGGTATCTTTTAACAATCCCCCTCAAGCTAGTGTTTTTAACTTCACTTTACAAATAATCTTCCTAACAAAACTTATGTGCTTGAACAAAAATTCTAATCTTGTGTGGTTTGAAAAATAATTTTTGATTATTTTGCTTTGATTCATCTTGTTCTTGTTCACATCACACTTACAGTCTTCATCTTGCTCTCATCTTATTCTCCCTCTTGCTTAAATCTTTTAGTTACATAAAATTTTATTACCACAACACGTAGAATTCTTCATAGCAGATTATACTTATTTTTCTTCTCAAAAGTGGAATTGGGAAGGAGGTGCAATCACTACAACACTCAACTTTTAATTTGGATTCTTACACGTAAAGAAAACAAGAAGAGGATATAGATTTATTCAATAGTGTAATGAATGTGATTAGACTTATTCAGCTTGTAGAATCTTTCCTGCTAGATTTTGTCACCTACCTCATCATTCAAACTTCTCCTTCTATTATTCCCCTCAAGCTAGCTCGGAGGTAATGATAATAGTTGTAGTAATTATCTCCTCCATCAAGCTGTTTCAAGTATAAGTATTCAATTGGACACATAATCTCAAAAATAAAAAAAAAACACGGGTGATAAAATAAGAGTCGAAACCAACCTCAAAGAATTTTGAACAAAATATTGATAATAATCACTAAACAAGGTGATATCTATCACTCAAAGGACGATGATAAAAACCCACTTTGGGGCTACCAGTAAAAAAGTCTCACTCGACTTAAAAACACCCATATATAAAAAGAGGACCAACCAAAACAAGACACCTAGGAGTTAGCCTAAGAGGATCAACGAGAGTTAAAAAATTATGGTAGGAGAGAGGCAACCGAGTAAAAGGGTAATGGGAGATTAAAGGAAGAGAAAATAACCACCACCGTAATAATACGGAGATTATTACAATAGTATTGAAATAACTGAAACTTTTTAACCAAGTATGACCCACGTGGGAGAAAAAAAATTCTCTATGGACATGATGATTGAGGAATTTTTTTTAAAAATCTCCAAAAAAGAGAGTTTTTTTATGGAACATAATAACAGAAACTTTCCAAACATAAACTTCTCATATAAAGCAATTACTTTTTACCACAATTCTACCAATTTGGAAAGAAAATATTCAAGGGATAAATTATGGAATAAGGGAGATTTTGGACGATAATATTTGGAATCTAGAATTAGGAAATAAAACTTTCTCATTCAAAAAATTTAGACTACAAAGGACACTAATATAATGTAAGATCAAAGAAAAGAAACTTTAAAAGAAGGAAAGATACTCAAGTTGGTAATTTTTTTAGTAGAGTTTGAAAACAAATAGGAAACTTAATCAACATTAGTAACTCAAAAAGTGAAGGAAATAAATCGGCTTAAATTTGGATATTCACATGTAACAGGCTGCCATCTTGATGTTTGATTCTTCCAATGTGGTTATCTTTCTCATGGAAGACGAGATTGAGAAACAGTTTATTAGGAGAGAAAGTACTCTCACATTATTTTTTTATATATAATTCTAAATTTTAATTCTCAGTAATATTGGCACAAACTGTTCAAAAAGTATAGGCTTTCTGCTATACACAAAACTTTTTTGTCAGTTGACCTTTTCTGCTTCAGATGTAGATTTCTATTTGTAAATTTTTTTTATTGAAACAATTATTTTTGAGATGGAAACTACACTTAAATATCTTTCTAACAATATTTAATTTTTTATATGAAACCTATGGTAAGAGGGTAAAAAATACAATGAAAATCAGGAATTGGAAAAGAAGACTAAACAGAAAAAAAAAACTCTTGTTTTTTCTTTTTCTCCTTCTTCTTTTCCCTGCCTTTCTTCTCCGTCTTCTTCTCCTTTTCCATGTCATATCTTTGTTCGTTCTGATACCATGTTGATTTTTAGGGCTAACACATAAGCATAAAAAATCTCAAGGATAGGAGAGAAGAGATGAACTCTAGCTGTTAGAAGAAAAGAGAGAAAAAAGACGAAAAGATAGAGAAGTGTGAGGACAAATTTGAAAGAAGAGGAAGATGATCGAATGCTCTACCCCATGCCTTGAGGTTGTATTTATAGTTGTAGGAAGGTGTTTACAATGACTACAATGCACTTAAGGCTACATGCTTCAAAAGTAAAAAGACATAAGAGGCTACATACTCCACCCATATACATGTGGGTGTCTTTTAATACTTACCATAAATATGTTTGACAAACATAAAGTAACTATCTCATTTTCACGCAAAGAATTACCCATTAAATTCAATGTTGTGTTCTCTTTCTTTTGGCTTTGTTTCTTTTTAAATGGAAGACTAACTAGCATATTTTTAGTTTGAAGTAAGTAAGGCCTTATGCTAAGGTTCTAGGAAAGATTGCTCGCTCAATCTAGCAGTGTGACACGAAGTATGCTTCCCTAGCACATAGTACTCATCAACGGGTTGAATCTTTTCAATTCTTGTAGTTATAATTCCTCTGGAATATCTATATTCTAATTCTTGTGTCAAATTCATCTTTTGATTTTAGAGGGGCTGGTGAGAATGAGATAAACTTATAAAATCCAGGTCAATGTTTCAAAATCTGTTGATTGCATTAGTCATTGTTTTGAAACTCAATCTAGTGGTTCGTTTGGTCAAGCCACCAGGTAAGTTTAAGCATTTATCACTCAACAATGAATTCATCCTTTCAAGTATTGTTTTTAGTCATGGAATCAAATTTCCATTTTAAACAATTATGTGCCCATTAGTTTCAACCAAGCTTGGTTTCACCTAATCTTTTTAAAAAAAAATACTACATTCCCCTTCTTCTGGAAGTTCAAATTTTGATTTTGAGAAATCGAACCCGCTCTCAAAACCACCATTATCCGAACAGACAGTTCAGGATATTACGAAAAATTATCATGAATCTGACCAGAAACTAGATCGCAGAAAAGGCAATAAATTATACCAAAGCCTAGAAATATGATTTGGGGGGGTTTCTCGACACAGTAGGAGATATATCCAAAAAATGTAATTAAAGGAATATGCAATTCGCTGATACATGAATCGCGTTAACAAAAAAAAAAAAAAAACAAATTCAGTGGAAAATATAGGTGATAGCCAGAGCGATAAGCAGGAGGAAATAAGCAATTCCTTGATCTATCGTTTTACCTGCATACCAAGAAAGTCGAAGTAAATTAGTTCTCGTAGACCAATTCGAAAAACAAAGGAAAATGCAGAAAGAAGAAGAAAAAAAAAAAAGGAAATATTAAATATGATTACGCGCTGTTTAGAAGTTCATTAACAAGTTTTGCAATTTCCAACACCCCAAATCATTTGATTCTTCCTTCCCTTTACATACTAGAGACCTAAATCCATTCCGAATCCTGTTTCTTGTAATTATCCTATCTCGCTTTACAAAAAATCTTTACCTTCGTATTGACTTGAAACAAGAGAAGTCAGGGGACAAAAAATGACGCGGCAATTAAATTTGTGATTCTCGTCATTCAAGAACACTATCCGTCGATTTAACTTTAAAAGTTTGTGTAATTTTAATTTGACGAAATTCGAAGTTCGCACAAAAGAAGAAGGCGGAGAAAGAAAGGGCGCAAATTGATACATACTGTCGCTGGTCGGGGGAGGGGAAGGCGCCATCATGTCTTGACCATTTCCTAGATGAAGAATTGACAACAACAAGAAGATGAGGAGGGCTTGCACTCGCAAGGAACTCATTCTTTCGGCGATCCGCAGCAAATCGAAGAAGAGAGCCGGATGAAGATTTTAATTGTCCTGAGCAGCGAGCAGTTGAGAAGAACTTGAGACCGCGAAAAAATGAATTGGTTTCAGAAATTTATAGATACGAGCGAAAGGAGAGAGCCTCGTCTTCCTGGAAGAAGAGAGGAGAGGGAGGACGAAACACGTTCCACGGGCGGCTGCAGTGGACTTTGACTGAACAGCTTCCGCTTTGACGAGATTTTTCGGTTGTGACGGTTGCGATGGTGCCACGTGGCGGTTCAAGCTGTCTTCTCTGACAAGATTTACTGCACGTGCGCTGACGCAATCGGCGTACAGAGGAACAGCGTTTTTTCGGTCAAAAGCGTCACCGCGTATCCTCCTATTTCGTTTTTATTTTTTATAAAATAACTAAATTACAAACATCATTCGAACGAGGAACCTCTGGTCTATCCGTAAATCTCTGGTACTTCATCCTTGATTCTTCTTCTTCCTCCTCACCCGCATCCATGTTTTTTATGTCCCTCTGTTGTTTTCAGCTGCATCCACTCTTGGTCTGACCTCCTTATAATCTTTCAAACCTCTCCATTATTTCTCAAGGAATAACTACTTGCCGATTCTTCCCTAGTAGACCGAACTGTTTTGATCCGATAACGTTTATCACTCCCTTTACTGTCCCTTAAATTATATGCTGCAATCCAAGGGAAGAATGGAAAGGCTCGTCCCTTCTCGTACTTCACCACCATTTTCACAGGATTCCTGACGACACCTATGAGAAAAGCTTCTGGTTCTTACAACAGTGACGTTTTTTACGATTTTCAAATGCAACCCATTTAAGAAATTCCTGGGTTTTGAAGTACGAAATTTTTCTAAAGGATTTTTCCAAAACCATCTGAGAGAGAGCAACACAAAGCAGTCAGGCAGTCTAGAAACCCTTCGGATGAATAAGAAAAGCGTGGCATTTTTGCAGTACATGATGCACAACAAGTAAGGAAAACAGTTAAAGCTATAAAAGAAAGAAGACGGAGCTTGAATTCAAATGACTCGTCGGAAGGAAAATAAGCAAGGAAGCTCTACAGAGAAGTACTTCCCTAATGCCAAGATACTTCCAATAACGCAAGCGAAACATGTCATAGGAAGTAGGAAGTTTCGCCCTTCCGCTTTTAACGGGCCAGCGGCAGCGGACCGGTTTAATTTGAACGCTAACTCAACCGGGTCAATTTTGTCATGCATCACGAGCCTCCAACCGGTCCAATGGTCCAAGATTCCAAGTCCCTCTGTCCAAATAAAATCCTTGTAGAACCCGAAAGTAGGGTTCCTCCGACGGTGTATCTCACTCTCCGCTTCTTCATCTTTCTCTCAAGCTATTATCATTCAGTGCATGATCCTTTGAGGTGAGTCTATCTACCTCATCTATTCGAGTGACTTCTTTCTTTATCCTTTTTCGTTCTGTTGTTCGTTTTTCATCTTCCTTCTTGTATTTTGTTCCTTTCTACGACCTGTATTTTATGTTTTTGTGTTTCTCTTCTTCGTTTTCATTACAGAAATAGGTTTAATTTCATCGTTCTCAGACCAGTGTTTTTTTTTTTTTTTTGAACTATGAAATGTAATTAGGGAAAAGAAAGAGACGATTGGGGTTCTGTTATCTTTAATCTAGTTGTTTGCCCTGTGTGATTGGGAAGCTTGGTTTCTTGGATTGCGCAAAATCGATTTTTGATCTTTTGGTTTTTGGCTTTATTTTGTACTTTTTTTTTCTGAAATACCAAAATTTTAAGATTCTAAAATACGTTCCTTGACAGACGGGTGTTGCGGGCAAACTGAAGACGCCATACGTGGAGAGGATTTTGTGGTTCCACTCGGTGGAGGAGACGGTCGACACTCTCGTTAAGCTATAAAGCTTACCCCAAAGCACTTCTCTTTCCTGTTTGTTTGGCTATGGGAACTCCAGAGACTTCCCGCGAGCCCTGCCCCGATCGTATTCTTGATGACCTCGGCGGTGCTTTTGGCATGGGTGCTGTCGGTGGGTCGGCTTTTCACTTCATCAAGGGCGTGTATAATTCTCCTCGTGGAGAGCGCCTTCTTGGCGGATCCCAGGCTGTTCGTATGAACGCGCCCCGTGTTGGTGGGTCATTTGCTGTTTGGGGGGGTTTATTCTCCGTTTTCGACTGTTCCATGGTATACGTCCGTCAGAAGGAAGATCCCTGGAATTCCATTATTGCCGGGGCTGCCACTGGTGGCTTCTTGCAGATGCGGCAAGGGGTTGGCCCTGCGGCAAGGTCAGCGGCATTTGGTGGAATTCTCCTTGCCCTCATTGAGGGAGCTGGGATCATGTTGAACAAAATGCTCAGTGTGCCGCAGAATTTCCCAATGGAGGAGCCCATTCCTAACATGGCTGGTGGGCCTGGTTTCCCAATGGGACAGCCTTTTCCAGCTTCCTCTCATGTACCAGATTCTACTGGAGAATCATCTTCAAGTACCTCATGGTTTGGAGGGTTTTTTGGTGGTGATAAGAAGAAAGAAACACCTAGTGCAAGTGGGAGTAAGACTGAGATTTTGGAGAGCTTTGATACCCCAAGTACCCCAATCCCTACCTTTGAGTACAAGTAAATTTAGGAGAGGTAGGAGGATATTCTTTTTGTCTTTTATTTTATCTTTTTATATGGGTGCTTGATTATCATCAGGTTCCTTCTTTGTTTCTTGAGAAATATGGTTTACATGTCAGTTCATCTGTTATTTTTAATCAGTTGTTCTTGTCTTGCTTCTTCCTTTTCTTCAAGTATGGGTGCTTGTGTCTATGCACCTGTGATCTATATGACTTTGACAGTTGCTACCGTGTCTGCATCCAATTGACTTTTGCTGCATTGAAACCTTGAACGAGTTTCATGTGTATCTATGGTGCATTTTTGTTTTTGAATATTATGAATACCTCAACAGTTCTTTGTTTTGAATGTTTCATCTGGTTTGCCATTTACATGAAATTTGTTGTGACCGCCTGAAATCACCAGTGGATATGAAAATTCTGGCACATATAACTTTGTGTCAGTGAATTTGGCACAAATTTCTTATGTTCTTTGAGTTTGGGATATTCACCGGGAAGTAGTGGCATGGAAACATAGTAGTCAAAGATAAATTTTTACTGATTTAGAATTTGGATGAAATACTGCTGTATTTTCTGATTATTGCCAGTGCCGAGGTAAATTTATTTTTTGATTGGTTCTATTAATAAACATCTGAAAGCATATACCAGACTAAAAGTCAGGTCTTCATAATAGGAGTGTGGAGTTGGCCCTTGATTGAAGTCTTGAATCAGTTTATAATTGAGTGGATCTCATTGCTAGCATTTTCTACTCGAAGTTGAAACATGTCAAACAGGATGAGCTCGAAGTTGAAATGATTTTTAAGTAGAGTTAAAATTTGTTTAGTCTACCTGTTCTTTTTAGAAAGAAAAGCAAAAAGAAAAAAAAACAGGATGAGCCCTACCTTGCTTGTTGATCATGTTAATGACGAATTCGTCTCTTGTAACATGTCCTGGAGGATTTTTTTGAACTTAAGAAATTCCCAAACTTGAAATTTTTTTAAAAAATGATGATAAATGTAAACATATGGCTTTTGCACATAAACTGTATTTAAGTGAAACATGGATGAATTGTAATTTAATGCTTTTTTGAGAAAGAACTTTAATTTATAGATTTTGTGAGAAATTTTTTAATTTAAAGATTTTTTTGATAGATAGCTTTAATATGAAGATATTTTTGAGAAAGAATTTTAATTTAAAAATAGTGACCAGCTTTCTGTTTGAGAATAATAAAATTGTTATATATGAAGCTTGTTTCAAAATGAAAATTCAAAGCTTGTTGTGATCATCCCCATTCTTGCTTTGCAGCTTGCTGCTGGCCTTTGAGCCTTTTAATGAAATCTCTTTTTCTCAAAAAAAAAAAAAAAAAAAAAAACTGTTAGACAATCCCTTTCGGTTCCTCCACCTCTAAGTTAGTTATGACAGATTCCTTGGGACCTCCCTAGGCGACCTGCGTCTGAAGGGTAGTGGGAAGTCATTTGCTATCATGAGGGGAGTATTTTCCTAGCTTTCTCTGCCCCCCTAAGCTGTTGTAATGCAGCTGAAAGAGAAACCAGGGCTATACAAATGGAGTGAAGCTATTTCTCCTGCAGTGAAATGCTTCCTTTAGTTACGGAGGGTCCACAAATGTGAAACTCACTGCCTCTATGGATACTTGCTTATATGTGTGGAAATCTCAGACCATTGTAATCAATTGAGAATCGTATTGCTGCACATCTCTAGAGAAGATGATTGCATTTTAAACAATCTTGCATTTCATACAATCACACAATCTTATGGAGAGTTTCTGCGGCAACCATTTCATGATCCTTTGGGGAGGAAGGAAATCAAATGTTTAGGGGAAAAGTTGGATGTCCTGAGGGAATTTTCGAAAGCAGTGATCAGTTCATTCTCTTGTGGCTTGCCAGCAAAAGGAGCTCAGCCAATTCCTTAGTGTTTTCATTAGGGAGAATTGGAGCTTGTTCTCTTGGAGGAGTTCGCAAAACTGTTCCATGGACTCCATCAAATTAACTTTTGATGGTTATTCCCTTGGTAGGTCCGGTCCGCTTGGATACGGTGGAGTTTTCCATTTCTAGGCCCCTCAAGGAAAATTCTTCTCTCTTATGCAGGCCCCATACTACATGGTGGCTGAAATTTCTGGAGCACTTCTTGGCCTCAGAATTGCATCTAGAATGCTCATTTTCTCCCAATTGTAGAGCGGGGCCCCCTTGGTATTTCTGACTCTACGAATGCAGAGTTACAGGCTTTCCTCTCCGGTCTTCGTGTTTTCAAAGAAAGATGCAGTGGGCCCCTCCCAAGTTGAAGGGGATTCTAAAGTGGTGATTGGATGGTGTGAGAGAGTGTCTTCTCCTCCGTGGAGACATTGGGATACATTTAAGGAAATTTTAGATATTACCTCAATTGTTTCTTGTTGTTGGACCCATATTCCGAGATCCGCAAATTCAGCGGCGGATGTATTTGCTAGGCAGGGAGCTACCCTACAATCACTGGTTGTAAGGGAAATGCTCCCTTAAACTTTGTAATTTTCTTCTGTTTTATTAATACATCTTTTTCAAAAAAAAAAAAAAAGCTGATGCAAAAAAATGCAACCTCCCCCCCCCCCCCCCCCCCCCCTCCTCTTCCCTTGTTGGCGGCTAATAATGGATTAAATCAATTTCTTGGCTACCTCCATACACATTGTTTAGCTTCACACCACGCAGTCAAGAAACATGGCTGCTTCCTCTCTGGCTAAAAAGGGAATCCACTTCTCTGAATTCTCTCTCTTTTATAGCCTCCCTCCTTATTTAGTCTTCTTTGGCTTGAGGCTCCATACCTTGTGTCACAAAAAAATTCTCATCATTCACAAAAAAAAAGAAAAGGGTCCTGCAGGATCTGGTGGTCTTTCAGGATAGTGGAGGCAGTATCCTGCTTTCACCGACTCCTTTACAGCAGAAACCCGTGGTGGTCTCAATGGCATTTGCCTTTCAGGGACTCTTGCTCAATCATTAGCTGGTGCAGCAATGAATCTGAACCCCCTTGGTGTTTCCTCTCTCACCTTGAGGAACTTTCAGACTTAAATCAATGAGTCTCTTGACCTCTTGGATCCAGGGTCCTAGGTTTGCCAATTTGGATGCGATAAGTTAGCTAAGGAGGAGGCTGCCCTTAATGACTTAATTGTATTTGGACAAGATTAATTTTACACGGTTCCTGGTTTTGTATTGATTTGCTTTCTTCTCTCTATTTGGTTATTTTCACCTGACATGTGGGGCATCTTCGCTCCCTTTTCTCTGAGTTCTCTCCAAAGAAAAAAAAGATTCGTGCAAAGGTCTGCTCCTCTATGACATCTTCTCTTTAGCTGCTTAAAGATGACTATGTCACTTTTTACCAATTTTTTGATTAAGAAATAGAGGCCAAACTGACTTTTCAATGAAAGAAGGATTACAAAGTACAAAATGGGTGTGAGTAGGAACAGCTGTGGCCTCATTGTACAAGGATAAGAGTGCTAACAAATTTGCTGATGGGTATACCATCTTTATCTATATACCAACTAAGCATTAGCAAAACTCACTCCGGGGCCAAAGGATCACTAGGACATCACAAAGTTCAACAATCTGAGTAGGGCCTCTCAAGATATTCTAAGTATGAAGCAGCTTTATTTCTGTGATATTGCTGAAATGCTCTTTTTAAAATAAATAAGGTCTGAGGCAGCTTTGTGGGTATTAAGTTCTACAGGTGTTGGCAACATTGCTCTATGGAAACTGGATTGCAGAGGAGTGGATTGTAAGCGTGGTACTGGGGTAGTGGTGATGGTGATCTTTCTATGATTACTGGGGACACTCACAATTGTCATTGGGATCACTGGTAGTACGATTATGGCTTATAAGGGATATTGAAATCAAGGGATTGGCCAACTTTATGTATTGGTTTTTTTATATGAAAAATGATAAATCATGAATACTTCATTTAAGAATGTGAAATTAAAAAAACATGTGCAGTCATAACCATCTTGAGTGAGGATGTGCAGGATGGGATAACCAGTAAAAGGGACTTCTGGCTGTGTTGGAAAAGACACGGGCATCATGAAATGAACTGAAGGTTTGGCTGGTATTGTGGATTTTGCTTTTCGTCTTGAGAAAAATCCCCTACTGTAGTATGTGTTATGAACAAACTCCTGATGGACATCTTTAATTTTCTACCTGATGATTACCAAGATTAGATACAACGGTTTCTCTAGAGCACATTGCATATATTGATTTAGGTAGTTGAAATTATTCCAAAAACGTTTTTTTACTATGTAGTTGTTACTGAATACTCAGATTCATGACCTGAGGGGTTATTTTAGGAGATTTCTAATTTCCTGGCATCATCCTTATAATCATTTTCAGAGGCTTGAACTAGTCCCAACTATTGTTGGTTCAGGTAAGTGGATACTTCATTCGTACTTTTCAATGTGATGTGCTTTAACCTTCTTTTAAGCTAGTATATCAGTGATTTTAACAGTATGGTGCTTTATCCTGCATCCCTCAATGGCTCTAGTCCCTTGGCATAACCCGTTATGGCTTTAACCTGGCTTAGCCGTGCATCGACAATGGTCACACACTTCAAAGGGTGATCAACTGTGTCAAAACCTGTAAGCTGTGTGGATACTTCAAAAAGTTTGTAGGTCATGTCCTTCACTGTTTTTTCGCTAGGAGCTTTTGGAGTGCTTTCTTACTCTATTTGTGTCTCCAACTATGCTTCCTCATGACCCTTCCTAATCTTCTTATGCAAGCAAGTGTTGTAGCATGGGGAAAATGACAATTTCTAGCTTGTATCCTTTGTGGCTATCACATGAAATATTTACTGGAGACACTTTTGAGGTTCCAAAGTCTGTCAGGGCAGTCATCAAACTGAACATGCACTGCATCCTCTTCTGGGCTGATAAATTCCCTGAATTCCTCGAATATGTGACTTGGGCTTTTGGCTTAATGGTCACATGGGGGTGTCTAGTGTTAGGTCTTGGGTTCAAGCTTCACTGGGGATAAGGGGTGTGCCTGCTTGTGTAATCAACACAAAAAGAAAAAGAAAAAATCCTGAATTCTCTAATATTTCTGGTTCCCTAATCAGAAGAAATTGGAAGATGGTGGGTAATACTGTCCCCCATGACATCAAGTCCAGTTACTTGGCTCCACCCTGTGGTTGGTTGATTGAAACTAAACTTTCATGGTCGTTCACTGGGTAATCTGGGTCCTGCTACCAGTGGAGGTGTCATCTGGGATGACTTGGGAATTATTCTTCTTGCATAATTTGCTGCCCTTTGGTTTGTGCGAGTCCACTGTCACTCAGATGATGGCCCTCCTCTCAGGGCTGCATCTATTTGGGGGTATTTTTTTCTTGTGGTTGAGGGCACCTTAGCTGCTACTAATTGGGTTGTGTGAAGAACCTCTTATCCTGGGTGGTTTTCCAAGGCATTTTGATGAGATTGCAGATATTTTGAGCGTTCTATCCATTTTATGGCAGCATAAACCAGGTGTACCAACAGTGTTGCCTCCAGCTGGAGTGAGCTGATAACATCTTACATTCCTTTTACCTTTCCGTGGCTTTTGCCATTGTTCATTTATTGTTCTTCCTCCATGTTTTTGGTGTGTTCTATTTGTATGTCCATCGTGGTTTGCTTCCTCCATGTATTGTAAGTTGCTAAACTTCATCTTCTGTCCCTGTGGCAGCTTTTCTAATTAGAATTTTCTTTGTCACTATTGTTGAAAAAAAGGAAAAGGTTATTACATCTGTATTTATCCAGCAGATTGCATAACAGACTTTCTACATATTTCTGTGCTCGTCTCTGATGTCAAGCCTGGGAAATTAAATACATCGTTTTTCAGTGGTTGTCGATTAATACTTTGTTAAGATTTTATTTCTCATTCCTGCATTTTCGGGTAATGTGAAATAATGACTCTAGTATTTGCTTGCCTTGCCCGCTCAGGAGGTGATCTGCTCATGTGTGTGTTTTGCTTATACTGAATAATCCTGTATATTGAAAACTTCTTTTGGCTTTTTGGCTGTTCGATTTGATACTGAATTTGCTTGTGTCAATATTCTATGAATAAAAGACTCAAGTGATCTTTTTCTTACTCTTATTTAGGTTTTGAAGAGATGGAACGGGACGGTAATGCAATTTTGATCTTATATTTGGCTTGATTGTTTTAATTTTCTTCATAGAATTGTATTCAGCACCCGAAGAACTTCATGGGTAACTCAACTAATTGAGTTCTCCAGTAAGTTGAGGTACTTGAGGGCTTATGTCATGCTTGTATGCTTATGATGTTTATGTATACATAAAATGATGACAATGAAATGAAGAAAAAGAGTTACATTTTGATTTTTTGTATTTTACTTTTTTTGGCAGCTTTCCATAAAAGCTCTTGAGTTATCGATGGCTTCTGTTATTGGTAAATAACTGTGGGTTGAAGTTGGGGTTTACATTTCTAAGGTTTGTGTGACTAATTTGGTCCGTTGTAATCGCATGTGGACTTGAAGGAGAGCTGTGTAAGAGGGAATGTTTGGGTGTACTGTAACAGACTCACAGTTGCATTATTATGAAGTTCACTACAAAAATAGTGTTTGAGATCTTAGTGGATCAAGTAGGAAGAGGGAGGTTAGCTGCACGAAGGGACCCTCGTCGGACAAATTCATTGCTGTTTGGAGTTCCAATGACAAGATATTTCTGGTTCTGTTAGTTTTTGACAGTGTCTTCTCATGCAAAAGATGAATTTTGCTTAGGACTCATGCCGACGTAACCAATTGAGGTCTGTAATCCCTTTTTTTTTTTTATCTTTTTATTATAGGAGAAATTGAGGACAAAATACAAATATACCTTTCAGTTTTGTTTATATCTTTGATATGAGAATTGCAGTATCATATATGCTTCCACATGTTTAATGGGCACAATACCTTAAAACAAATTATGCAGACTGAAAAAGAAGTTTAATATAATTATGTTTGTGGAAGTGAAGATTAATGCTATAAATCCGACTAAAGATAGGTCTCACCCTTCATTTATTTTTGTGTTGCTTGAGTGAATTCAAAAGTTGAAGTCAGAGTGAACTTTAAAAATAGAAAAGACGAATCTGACTGTTCAACCTGACCGAAAACATCTCGCCAGGAGGGATGCTGAGAAAGCAAACAGAAGACAAAAAATACCAAGGTGAGGACCGATAGTGGGTGAGAGAAGCGTTTCAGGAGTGTACTAGCAGGTCATGCAAGAGGCACACGGCTGGGCTCAGATTTTCTTGTAGCAGATCCGCAACTTTCACAAGCTCTAATAGCTCTCCGTCCTTGCCTCAATCATGTCTTTTGGTTAACTCGCTAACTGAGGTTGGTCTAGCATTTTTAAACTTGATTCAGGTAATTCTAATCGAGTTTTCAGTACCTTGCTTATCTTCCCGGTAGACGGGACGGGAATGCTTCTACCCGAATATATGTCTCATTGTGAGCCAAATTGCGAAACTTAGATGGCTCGAACCACTGACGATGAGCAGCAAGCACCGGGAGGACCTCCATTACAAGAGTGAACGTGTGGGGAAGAATCTGACTGAAGCACAGAAAATCAGGACGACATTTCGGACCCTAGGTGACATCGCATTTGTGTAGTGGTATTTCAACTTTTTACAAGGTGAGTTTCCAAGAAACTGCATTTGCTCACTAGGTTTGAGCAGCATAATGCAGCTTCACTACTACTATAAAAAACCTTCTTTTTGAATAGTTATTGCTTTATCTGGTAATGATGTCTATCATTTTCATTTGAAAAATCAGCCTCGAAGAATTTTGGTTCAGACACATATTCGTACATGATATAATGAAGAGAACCTTCTTCTGAAGAAAAGGATGGGGATGTCTCATCGACTCCTTTAAAAATGAGCTCGCATAATCTTGTCGGATACTCCACACATAACATTAATCACTTTCTTCCCTGCTGGTAAAACAGTAAGAGACTGCGGCCACGAGAAAAAGAAAAAAAGAAGAAGCTCTCCACAGTAACTGAAGTCTACCATATAAACGGATTCATTAACAAAAAACCTCAATCCGTGGTCCATCAGAGTTGAATCCAAGATCTTCCCCACCTCTCTGCCCCATGTAGTCAACTGGTGCAAACGATCCTAGAGAACCCATAGGATTGGGGGAAGATAGAACCATATGAAGCATTTCCATAAGGCTGAGGAGCTGAAACGAGTGAGTTTAATAAAGGACATAAGGGGATCTCCAAGGCGGTTAAATCCTTTTTCTGTCCACACAGTATTGTCTACACCAGTCATCATCATCACATATCCAAAAGTTGGTCATAACAGGGCGCTTTCCATAAAAGGGCCCAAGCGTAGTAATTATAAGTTGGAAACTTTACAGTACAAGTCAAATGTAGCCACTCGATAGAATATGAAGCACTCATTGTAGATGCTGGAAAGAAGATTTACAGTCTGATATAAATTGAATAAATCTCTCTCAAGTAGTCCTAGTTAGAGAAAAACATTTTTTTTTTCTAAGGATGCAATCTTAATATTTTGATGTCTCTAAACTGGGTACAATTCTAGAACAATGGCTATGTAATGATTAGAGAACCAAAAGATAAACAAAGAAAAGACGATTAACACTGTTATACACATTCACCAGCCAATTCGAACAAAAGAACAAACAGATGCTTCCAACTTATTGAGCAATCACATGAACATCACAACTACATTTTGTGACAAATACCATGGAAACTGAGACATGACAGCCGATGAGAGCTTTTAGCTCTACTCTTGTCATAATGACCAGTCATAATGATCATAACACATAAGACATATAAATGGTACCAACCAGAATGGGAAGGACGTCTTTCAATTGTTTCTCCAGGTCCTTTTAGGCTTCAGTTTTACATTTTAACATGCCTTCTATAAATGTGAAAAGAATCATATACATTATTGATCATTCAACAACAACAACAAAAAAAATCACAGTATTTTGCCTTCATTTGTGTAACAAGCTGCATCTAAACTAGAATGTGGAGAAGAACAAGAATATGTCATTTAGCAGCCATATTGTTATTGACAACGAAAATAAAAGCAACAACAGTGAATTAAACTAGATCAGTTGAAAGGAGTGGGTAAATATACAAAGACTACAAAACCAGTTATTGATCAAGTTTGATATCCCAATGCTGATTACCGAGATGGATAAAACTGAGGACCATGTAGAGCGACTTAAGGTAATGTTTGCTATAGAATCTCCAAAGAAGTTTTTATGGTAAAAACATTGTACTGTAAATGAATTATCAATTTTGCATGGTCCAGGAAAATGAAAGATCATTGGTGCACAGGACACAAAACCAACAAATAACACAGACAATTACTGTTTAGTCATAACCATCCTCGCACCAGGTTGAATCAAACTGAATTAAAACAAAAGAAAAGAATTTGTAATCAGTACTAATCTTGTTTTAAAAGAAAAAAGAAAAAGAAAGAGAAGGGGTACCACAAACTGAAAGACCGAGAAATTTCAATAAGAAGTAAATGCATGGTACTGAATACACTCAAATGCCCCAGTACAAAGGTATAATCATGTTCGTTGACTTAAGAGATGCAATAGTAGAACACCATAAGTTGCGTGATGGTCCATATCTATCCAAGCAGTAAACATTCCCCATCCGTTCAGAACCGAAGCTCATATCCATCAGTAGGTATTAAATCAACAGATTCTTCTTTCCAAGCAGTAAACCCTAATGCAGTATGAAAATTATATGGCAAAACTTTCATCACTTCTATGTGACCAGTAGCAGAGGTAGATACAGCAAAAGAAAAAAAGAAAGAAAAAAGGCTACAAGTAAAAAACATAACAAGGTGAAACCAGAGTTAGCAAAGACGAGTGAGATCCCTCTGTGGGACTGAAGCACAAAAACATAATAACGCTTGAAATGTGCATAAAGATCAGTTTGAGGTTAGTGAACATGTGGCAAAAGTCATAAGCGTTGAAAGAAATTAAAATAATTTATCAATGTAAGAAGACGTTAATCATCTCTGGCTTCAAAAAAAAAAAAAAACACTACAAAACTACATTAAGAAAACACAGTCCAAGCTAAAATGTTTACATTAATAAGAAAGAAAAGTAAAAAAAATAAAGGTCTAGAGGTTATTACAAGAGCATCCATGGCTAAAATGAGAAGAACAGGATCATTATGAAATGGAATTAGTAGCATATTAGACCTGCTTCCACCGGGCTAAGAATTTGTGCATGGCTTGCAAAACACCTATTCCATGGTTTAAACGAAAAGAAAATCCATTGGTCGGGGTACAAGGTGAAGAGTTGAACATTCCCAGAAAATACAACGCAGATAAGAAGGCAGCCAAATCAACTGACCTAAACTTTCAAATACTAGAACGCCTTTAACAACCATTCAGGGAAGGAGAAAACGTTTCATCAATCAAAGGAGCTTCAACACAAATACCGACGAATGCAGGCCTACAATCGAGTTAAGATTTCCCAGCTCCATCCAAAAATACATTCATATTAATAGAGATGAAACCAAAATTGAAAATTTCTTACACCAAGTTGTTTCTCCATTCCCTCAATGACATTCTCAAATAGACATCAGAATTGAAAACAGGAAAAAATTTAAAAAGAAAAAAAGGAAGAAAAAGCGTAGGAATCCACCGTATTAGCTTCTTGTAAAGGAACAAAAAATCCTCTTAGGGCCAATAGACGACTTTGTCGCGTCTTAGGATCTCCGATTACGTATGAATATGCTGCTACTGCCTGGCTTAACCCTGTCTGCCGTATATATACAGAGTATACGAGGTAGGTAGGGGTTGTCTCCGCATAGGCTCTTCAAGCCGCTACGCTGCATGAGATTGTCTCCGCACATCGACGGAGCCACCAGAGCCGATGGCGGAACCACCAAACTTGGCCGAGGATCGGCGAAATCAAACCGTCGTCCCCCGTCGCCATTGGCATGTACCCCAGCATCCTATCCTCCAGTATTTTCTCTTTTCTCATTCGATCTTCCCGCTCGCCGTTTCCTGTTTCCGAGAGGGAGAACCAGACAGGGTGACCATTTTAAAGGGAAGAAAGAGTTAAACTGGGCCCAAATAATGGACTTAATTACGCAAACACCAGGCCCTTCAAAATTCTGCCTTTCGGTTATGTCCTTGGGTACAAACGTACTTTTTCGGGCATTAATTAGAACCGTCGATCATGTGATGTCTCGTAGAGGAGATTTATGGGGATGGGCTGATGGTGACAACTCTACCGACGTTCTTCTTCTTCCTCGTTTCTTGCTATCAAAATATCCAAGGCGCATTTTCTTCTCTCTTTACTCCTTAAAAGTCACTGTATGTACAGGAAAGGAACTACTTATTAAACATGCAAGCTCATTGAATCTTTGGTTCATTAACTGAGGCTTTCACGACTTACAATGGCGCTCTCAAGGAAGTAAATGCCGTTGCAAGTATTTAAAGAAAAAAACCAGCAAAGCAGCCGAATGGGCAAATCGATACACTATAAGATTCCTGGCCTTTGAAGACGATACGAAAGCATCTTTGGATTCGTCGAGCAGATTTCCTTTTTCACATTTCAGCTGAATTACCCATCGTAAATCTTCTGTTTGCTAATCTTCCATTGATCGTGATTACGCAAACAAAGCTATAAAAAAATATTAAAAAATTCAAAGGCAAGTTCTGCTGCAGTATAGAAAGAGGCCTTTTTCTTTTCTGATTTGATGTATCCCCAGGTTTCACGGGATATAATCTATATATAAAATTTTGTCGTCTCCGTGTATCGGGAAAGAAATATCGAACAGATTTTGTTGCTTACGCAGAATCTAAACAGGGGTTCTGATCGCAATCCGACGAACATTCCTGGGATCGCAATCAGGTAGTATAGTGATATTGGGGACGAAGGGGCGCTTTTATTCAACCACTTCGAGCCTGGAGTTGGTTGTGCGTTCACAAGTTGCCATGCAGAGTCAACTGGAAATTCATTTCCATGTGGACTTAAGAGACCTCCTTCGCTGGCCACCTGCTTTTGATAAAGAAAGTGAGAAGTGGCGGAGGTATCAGTCTGCAAGATATCATAGATATATGGTTTGCCATTCTTCCTGATGGGAACGAAGACTCACTGTCATCGTTGTTCAGTGGGAGACTCCTGTTTGAGATTTGAAGCAGGGGTATCTGGGGGGTCCTCGCCTCCACTGAGATTTCCGTGGGTTGCTTTCTACAGGACGGGCGTGCTTCTCTGATATTTGCGATCTGGTCGGTCCATCTTGAAGGTAGTGTTGAAAAACAATAGTGAATCATAATTCAGAATTTACAACATACCAAAAAATTAGGATTGAATACATACCTGAAATTTCATCTTTCTGTTGCGGTATCTATTTGACGAATGATAATAACAGATGATTGGTATTGTGGTCTTCCTCAACTAAATCTCCTTATTCCTCAATAGGACCTTCGTCTCTCTTCCGGATGGGGAGAAAGAAATATGTATGATTTAGTATATTAGGGACCATAACTATTTTGTGTCTCCTTATATAGGGTTCCCATAATTCCCTATGGTATCTACTCAAATGGCCCATATCCATGGCCAATTTCTTAATGGGCTTAACAAAATTAGATAACTTAATTTCAGCTCATTCTATTAAAAATAAAAATATAATTACATAATAAATATGTTACCCAAATTTAAGTAGGAAATGTGAATTTTCTAACAATATCCCATTTGGGTTACATATCATTCCTGAATCAATTATATCACAAATTCTTGAGGCACGCATCTGTATATATTATTAATAATGGAACCATCGTATATATTAATAATGGAACCACCGTAACTTTCATCACATTACATTCGTGACTAAACCACGATGATCACTACCTTATCGATATAGCTCTTTTGTGACAACCTAAGGATACCTTTGAGAACGATCTTTAAGTATCTGTATACCTAATACAAAAGAGGCATCACCAAGATATTTCATCTCAAATTTCTTCGTCAGAAATTTCTTGGTTTTGTGCAGTAAGCCTATATCTCTACTAGTGAGCAGAATATCATCGACATATAATATCAAGAAGATGTATTTACTCCCACTGAACTTATGATATACACAGTCATCAATAACATTCGCCTCAAAACCGTATAAGGTTATGACTTGATGGAACTTGTGATACCATTGACGGCAAGCTTGTTTGAGACCATAGATGAATTTCTTCAATTTACAAACCATAGACTTTGGATCACCAGATATAAAGTTTTTTGGTTGTACCATATAAATCGTCTCATCAATGTCTCCATTGAGAAACGTTGTTTTGACATCCATCTGATGTAGCATTAGATCTAAATGAGCCACTAGTGTCATTATTGTTCTAAAAGAGTCTTTTGAAGATACCGGAGAGAAAGTCTCTTTATAGTCTATGCTTTCCCTTTGAGTAAAGCCTTTAGCGACTAGACGGGCCTTATATCTCTCGACATTGCCCTTTGAATCCCTATTGGTTTTAAATATCCATTTACAACCAATTGACTTTTTCACACCTTTAGGTAGCTCGATGAGATCCCAAACGCCATTATCTTTTCAAAAACCTGCTTCTTGAACCAGTATAGAAGTTAAGAAGGTTGACACTTGACAGTTTGCTTTCGAACATGGTTAATGGATAGTACCTGGTTAAGTTATTGCTTGCTCAGACATGGTTCACAGATGGTTCCTAAGAAATAGAAGACGCAGAAGGGGCCTCAGACATGGTTCACAGATGGTTCCTAAGAAATAGAAGACACATGAGGGGCCTCAGACATGGTTCACTTATGGTTCCTAAGAAAAAAAAGACACATAAGGGGCCTAGACATGGTTCACAAATGGTTCTTAAGAAATAGAAGACACATAAGGGACCTAAGAGGATAAGTATTACATTATTCTGATGACTACCTGTTGGAACTCAAAAAAATATTCAATAAGATATCCAACTTGGCTTTTATGGAACCGAAACCTAGAGATCCGGATTTGATAAATTGCAGAATTCAAAACCTCTTCAAATTCGATGATATTATATAATACTTTTAATGTTTTGATATTTTTATATTAATGGATAAAGAAGAACTTTTGTGAGAGTATTACTCTTAATTATAGTTGTGTATATATATATATATATATATATATATATATATATATATATATTTATATAAAATTAGTCTTACTATAATTTTATTTATCATTTTTATTTTTTATTTACTCTTGATTCACATTTTTGGATTTATCCACCTTAATTGCATCCAAATATCTATTTTAAATATTTATTTAATTTCCATATTTTGGAGATATTGCTATATTTGATTTTTATTCATTACAATCCGAGTTCATTTATGCCAAAAAAATTAACAATTTCAATGTACGTTTCTAGTACAACCCTAATAATGTATTAAATTAAATATTATTTTTATAAAATTGAATAAAATTTTACCTTTTTTCTTACAATACACAATTCTAAGCACTAACTGGAGCTTAATACTAAGAGTAACTTAAGAATTTGCATTAAGAGTTGATATGACTTTATAATTATGCAAGTTTGTCTATGTCTTTTTATGTCTTTTCTCTCTCAAGAAGTGTAGCTCTAGGGCATAATTGATATTGTAAATATCTCTCTACAACTATAAATATAGCAAAATAAGCAAGGGTCGAGTATCAAACTCTAGCTTTTTTTCTTTTTTTTGCCTTTAATCTACTTCTATCTCAATACTTATTTTCCATTGGTTTTTGCACTCTCTTACGATAATTTTTATATTGTAACCTATCTAGGTTGAATCATAACCTTGAATCTCTTCTTGCAGCAATTTTTATGGGTCACGTTGTTTTAACGGTCTTATATGATCATCTTTTTCTACTTCTTCAGTCTTTCAACCATTTTAAATTTGACCATTTCGAAGGCTTGGTTGAATGGGTCTTTGCTGTGGATATTCTCTCTTGTCGATTTGATTGATATTTGTGTGCTTCAACGGTCTTCTTGTGAGGGCCTTGCTTTTCTTCTTGCCCCTTCTAGGTTGGCCTCCATTGTTTTTTTTTTTCTTTCATCCCACAGACCCAAGTTGATGACCACAACAAAATCCCCTACAACAATTAGGGAGACAGAAAACCTTCCCATAGAGTCTTAACTCCCTCGAATAGAGCTCTCAACTCTGCCACAATAACATTCCCAAAGCCAGAAAGATCAAGGTAAACATGAAGGATATTAACTCTACCCGCTTTAGATTGCCCCTCTAACTCCCATCAAAGTTAAGCTTTTTTCAAACTCAGATGCAAATGGTTCTTTTTTAATGTTCTTGGTTGTCTAAAGGTACTATCCCTACCCTCTTACTTGGGTCTTCCCCTCCTCATTGGAAGACTCTTGAGCTCACTTTAAAAGCTTTTTGTGTGAGGGGTGGATAACTAGTAGGGGAATATTCTCCCTCTGGCTGGTTGAGTGATTTGAGACATGTCCTCCTTATCCTCCCCCTATGGCAATGGCTAATAGGTTGGAGTTCCACGCTCAAACTCACATCTCCCTAGTTATCTCATTAGATGCAATTTGCAAGCAAGTGATGAACTCCAAGGATTGTTGACATAAAAGAGTAGAGAGATACATGTTTACGTTTCTTGGAATTAGATAGGTGAAAGAGTAATCTCTGAAGCGAAGACTTTAGGATTTGGCTTGTGAGATCTGAGAAACCACACGCTGAGGTCAAAGAACGCCAGCGAGCGCACCTGGAAATCACGAAATCCAGGAGGCGGCAGGAAGACTCGTCCTGGTCAAAAGTTTGAAAATCGAGACTATTTGACTTGATCAACGGGGAAATCAGAGTCAAAGTAACTTGTCCCGAATGGAAGTGAAAGCTTTGACCTCTGAATTTTGATTTTGGTTTCTAGTGTTTACTGCATCTGAAAAGAAGCCTAAAACAGTCACGAGTTCGTTTCTATATTGGAGGCTGCTCGTTTCACACTACACAGCAGGAAGTACGTGAAACGTGCGCCTCGTTATCGTATCCGATACCTCCAGACTCGAATCGCCCAGTGGGTGCCGCATGTGGGTGTGGCAAATTGGCAACTGAAATGCAAGAAAGCCCGCCAAACAGTTCATGTTGAATTCAGCTTCGTCTTCTTCGATTCCTCCATGTCTCAAATCTCTTGCTTCCACTCGGCCACGGCCACCGCCACCTCTCGCTTCCTCTTCCTTTGTGTCCTCATCTCTTCTCTCGCCTTACATGGAAACTCGCAACCACTTCTCCGAGAGGAGGAAAGCATCTTGCTCAGAATCAAGAGAGATTGGAGCTCTATTCCTGCTCTTGATTCCTGGAACACCTCGACGGGGCCGCACTGCAACTGGACGGGAATCACCTGCATCGACGACTCCGTCGTCGCAATCTCCCTCGTGAACCTGAATATCAAGACGGAAGTTCCCTCTGGTTTCTGCCAACTCAGAAACCTTACGAACCTCGATCTCTCCTACAACTTCATCCCTGGAACATTCCCCATATCTCTCCTCAACTGCACCAACCTCCAATACCTTAACCTCTCTCAGAATTGCTTCGTTGGTCATATCCCGTCTGATATTGACCGACTCTTCGGTCTCCGCCACCTCAACGTATCGGGCAACAACTTCACCGGCGACATCCCCCTTGCAATAACGCGGTTGTCGAACCTTGTGGAACTTCATCTCTATCAGAATCTATTTGACGGCACTTTTCCAGCAGAGATTGGTGATCTTTCCGACCTCCAAGTTCTACGCCTAGATGACACGCCCTTCTTGCCGGCGAGAATCCCTTCGGAGTTCGGCCGCTTGAAGAATCTGCAGTATTTGTCGATGATGCGGTCGAATTTGATCGGAGAAATTCCGGATACCTTTTCGAATCTCACGTTTTTGGTGAAGCTCGAGCTCAGCGACAACCAGCTCAGCGGAAAGATTCCAGAAGGCCTGTTTCAGCTGAAGAATTTGGAGATCCTCTCTCTCCAATTTAACAGTTTATCCGGAGAGATTCCCAAGTCAATTGCTGCTTTCAGTTTAACTGAAATTGATATTTCTGGGAACCAGCTGACTGGTTTGATTCCGGAAGATTTTGGGAAACTGAATCACCTACAAGTTCTGTGGCTATATCGCAATCGTTTGTCCGGAGAAATTCCCCTCAGTCTTGCAAGACTTCCGCGTCTCTATGATATATCGCTGTTTAACAATAGCTTGACTGGAATCTTGCCTGCAGATTTAGGCGCTTACTCTCCTCTGGAATATTTGGATGTCTCCACGAACAGATTGTCTGGAACTTTGCCCGAAAACCTATGCGTGAAAAACGTCCTTCAAGGTCTGGTGGTCTTCTCGAACAATATGAAGGGGACCGTACCAGCATCTCTGGCTCGTTGTGAAAGCTTGGAAAGCTTGCTACTTTACGAAAACCAATTCTCAGGCCAAATTCCGGCACGCCTCTGGTCCTTGAAGCAACTCGGCAGAATAATGATAAGCGATAATTTATTTACGGGCGACCTTCCGAACAGATTAGGAACAGCGTTAGGTCGCCTTGAAATTGGAAACAATCAATTCTCTGGAGAGCTTCCGTCGCAAATTTCTGCGTCAGTCAACTTGACGGTAATCGAGGCTAGCAACAACTACTTCTCTGGTGAAATTCCGGCTAGTTTGACCGCGCTTCCTCTGCTTGAGTCGCTGAACCTCGACGGAAATCAACTTTCTGGTGGGTTACCATCCAGAATCATCTCGTGGGAATCGCTCACTCTTCTTAATCTTCACAATAACAGGCTCTCCGGACAAATTCCCGCGTCGATCGCTTCGTTGCGCGACCTCAACTCTATTGACCTGTCGGACAACCAACTTTCAGGCCAAATTCCGGCAGAGCTTGCCCGCCTGCCATTGAGCTATCTCAACCTCTCTTCTAACCTCCTGAGTGGTACGATCCCTGCCGGATTTCAAAACCTGGCGTACGACGAGAGCTTCCTCAATAACAGCGGCCTTTGTGCCGATCGCACGTTATTAAACGTCCGCCGCTGCTTCTCCCGGAGCAGGGATTCGAGCAAAATATCTCCTCCCCTGCTGATATTGATAATAGTTCTCGCGGGTCTGATTTCCATTGTCGCCGTCGGGTTTGCTTTGTGCCTGTGGATGGATCACCGGAAGAGAAAGCACGGTCAGGATCTGGGCCCATGGAAGATGACCTCCTTCCGGCGGGTCGATTTCAATGTGTCGAGCATACGCGAGGGATTGACCGAGAACAATCTGATCGGTCAGGGTGCAACCGGGAAAGTGTACCGAATCGCGATCGGACGGCATCGGACAGAGAACGTGGCGGTTAAGAAGATCTGGAACGACAGGCATGTCCAGGACGAGAAACTAGAGAAGGAATTCCTTGCTGAGATTGAGATTCTGGGGAGAATTCGACACGCGAACATAGTGAAACTGCTGTGCTGCATCTCCAGCAACAACTCAAAGCTACTGGTGTACGAGTATATGGGTAATGGTAGTTTGTACAGGTGGCTCCACGAGAAGAGGAACGGCGAGCGGGCGGTGTTGGACTGGCCGACGAGGTACGGTATTGCGGTGGGCGCTGCACAGGGTCTGTGCTATATGCATCACTCCTGCTCTCCTCCTATCATCCATCGCGACGTTAAATCCAGTAATATACTATTGGATTCTGAATTCAAGGCGAGGTTAGCAGATTTCGGTTTAGCCCGGATGCTGGCTAAGCCCGGTCTCCCTGATACTGTCTCTACTGTTGCTGGCTCTTTCGGCTACATTGCACCAGGTATGAGATCACTGTACAGCTAAACGACGAACATGTATATGCCTCCATTTATTTACTGAATTACATTTCTTGAACTCTTTATACATTAAAAAAAAAGGGGAGATTAGTGCCACTGCACCCACCAAACTAATGGATTTGGGTTCCTGGATTTATTTACTAACCATCGGAGTCTGGACTGGAAACAGAATACGCACACACAACAAGAGTGAGCGAGAAATGCGATGTTTACAGTTTTGGAGTGGTGCTTCTGGAGCTGGCTACCGGAAGGGGACCTCGCGACGGCGGAGAGGACACGTCCTTGGCAGAATGGGCATGGTGGTATTTTCAAGAAGAAAACCTGATAGAGGACGTGCTGGACAAGGAGATAGCGGAACCCGATTACAGAGATACAATGCGGACGGTATTCAAATTGGGCGTCATATGCACGAGTACATTACCTTCGGCAAGGCCTTGCATGAAAGACGTGCTACAAATCCTTCTGCGCTGTGAGCCTCCGCCTGCAAGCGGGGGGAAGAAGGCGAGCAGCGCAAATGACGTGGTGCCACTCCTCTACAGTCCCGTCTAGCCTCTACTTACGTTAAGACATTAAGTGCTTCTCCGGTATATGCAATCCAACGCAAGTGACTGGCTCTCCTCCTATGCTTCTGGTAACAAATGCAACCTGATTTCGACCAGTGCCCCATATAAAAGATTTTCTAGATAATTTCAAATTTTCCATCTCTGCGTTTTGCTTGAACTAGAGAGTGATCCACTAGTGTGAATTCTTTCTTTTCTTGTCTTATGTAGGATTGCATTGCGGGGGTAAATATCAGAATTTTCTATTTCTACGTCAAAAAAATCGGCAGATCTCAGGCAGGAACTTTTGAGCATAAATTTCCCTCCGGCAGTCTCCCCTATCCTTTTTCTCTTTCTATGAACTGTTTTTAAATCTATATGAGCATTTTTATCTCTACTTCCTTGCTTTGTCAATATACATGATAACCGCTTGTCAAAGAAAGAAAGTGCTTCAGGCCTTAATTGGTTAAGATGTTTAGTAGTTTCAGTATAATTTTTGGCTAACATCTTCTAACTCTGTTACTTTTAACTCTCTTAGATTCGAATTGCAATGTCATATGTGGAATTATGACATCTAATTGGGCCATGTTTGGAATTAAATTCAGTAACTGAGATGACTGATTTGAAATTACCCACATATTTAATACTTTGCTTTGCATATAGGTCTATGAGTTTTACTTACCCAATTATTTTAATAACTTATTTAATAATCCTAAAAGAATAATAAAAACAAATAAATAAGCGAAAACTCTTCATATAATGCTTATAACTTTATCAAAACTATGGAAAATTCTAAGACAAATTTGTCAAGTTGAAACGCATATAATGCTAGGCTAGAATGAGTATTATTCTTTATCTTGCACTCCCGAGATTACCGTCCCATAAAGTAGGTCTAATTAAGAGTCGAGTCAGAAATTATCTTCTTTCAAGCGCTCGCCCTATTAGATAAAAGATTTTAAATTTCCCCTTTGCGGCCCAGCCCTTTACAGTACTAAACTAAATAGGGGCACTAGAAGTATGCTTTCACTTGATCTCTCCTTTGCAGCTCTGAAAGCAATTGGAAGCACAAGCACAAAGCTCTTAAATGCTAAACTTATCGCAAGCAACGGTAGAAAAGCAATGAGACTCTATAGGCTTAATTGAAGCTGCCCGGATTAATAATATAAGCTCCTAGTTCAGTGAATTTAGACCTATCTTGGTTGTTGAGGAACACCGTTCTCTCTTTCTTATTCTTTCCCATACAGTTATTCGTATGGAGATCAAACAAAAAATTAGAGAAAGATAATGAAGGGGAAATAGTGGAAGTATACCCTGCACTTTAGTTTGGGACCCATCTACAATAGAAACAAACAAGGCCATAGTATGGGGTAACTAAGAAGATAAGTTCCCAATTTTACTAGCAAGATGTTAAGAGGCTCCAAAATCCAACAAAGAAGATAAGTTCCCAATTTTACTAGCAAGATGTTTAGAGGCTCCAAAATCAATAATCAAGGCTGAAGGACTAGAACATGAAACAAATGAGAATGTATGGTAGCAACTATGGTTGTAGGTGCACTACAGGAGGAGGTCATCAATCTCTAAGTTTTTGCAAAAAATCAAAATCTTCTTCAGTAAGTACTATCTTACCTTTAGAGAGATCTGAAGGACCCTCCTTGTTAACTTCTAACGCAGTATTAGAGGCTTGATTAGCTTTGAAGAAATATGGTTTGCCATGCAGTTTCCAACATCTCTCTACTACATGATTATTTACACCACAATAACTGCATGTCCTATAAGTATTAACTCCAAAAACACCACCACTTCTGCCTCTACCACAGCCACTTTTCTTTCCTCCCTCTCTACCTCTGTCTAAGTTGCCGCTCCCCCTCCTTTGGGAGAACATGACAAAGTTCTCTAACAGATCATATTGTGAATCTACATTCTTGGTTGAAATTCGCAACATAGCTGCACAAATATCATCAAAAGAGGTTTAGCAGAGGAGCCAAGTACCTGTGATTTGGCAACCTCAAAGTAGGGCTTCAAATTTGCAAAAATAGCTGAAACAAGTGTTTCTCTCTGTTTTTCTAGAGTGGCAATATCTATAGACTATGACTGAGCAAGCTTCCATTGTAGTAAAAGTCCTCTAAACCTAGCAAAGTACTCATAGAGATTGTCGCCTTGCTTGGTTGTGTACATCTCTTGAAAGATATCATAAAACTTTTGTAAGCTAAAAAGAGTAAAATATAATTTGGACAAGTATTCCAAATCTCTGTAGTTGTATCAACCAATTCATGGCCAGGGTGCCCTCCTTTAACCACTTTTGATAAGAGGGGTCATCTTCGCCCACTTGTGGTTGAGTCAAGTGTCCAGCAAGGTCTCTTGTAATCAGAAACCGTTTTATAAATTGAGACCCTGAAGAGTAATTAGATAACCCTTAAGTGGTATGATGGTTATCCTTAAAATTCATGTTTGCTGAATTCAGAGGAATTGAAGGATTTATTCAAATTTTCTGCCATATTTGACCAGAAAACAAAACAAAAAACAAGATCCAAGGAGGACTTAGATTACTGAAACCATATTTTATAATGTGACACTATAAAGGCTGCAACAAGTATAGGACTCATGGCAGTTTTTGGAAATTAGCAACTAATGGGCAGCAGCTTTGCATGAGGTTGATGAGCATGAAACTAAAAGAAATAATGCATGGCTGAGAATGAAATAGCCATTAGATGCATAAAAAAAATCACACGAAAATCAAAGCTGAAAACTGGAATAAAAACAGCTATCAAATAGAGATTCTCATGCAAAGAATAATACCAAACCCTAGTTTAGAGTTCAAGCTATAAAAGTCAGAATTTTAGATTTCTTTCAGCAAAGACTCAAGCCTGAAATAAAGAGGAGCATTCGAATTCTTAAGTAGTATTTTTAGAGATCAACAAAACAAATTTTGAAGAAGCACAAGATGTGCTTACAAACTCTAGCTGTCAGCCTTAAAAAAAAAAAAAAAAAAGAGAACTTCAACAACCAGATTTTAATACCCAATGAGGAAGCAAAACAATTGTGAAATTTTCAAGAGAAAAGCAAGATGAATAAATGATGACTGGATGGGCTTATATGACAAGGCCTAGCTGAATTTTTTTTCTCAGCCATCTTCCTTGAATGGCAGCTTTTGGACACCTCCCCTTGTGAAGTAACTTGATTGATTTTATAGCAGCTTGTATGAAACCCTAGAACCCCTGCTCTGATACCATGTTACATTCTAGGGTTTCATGCTTGGAGAAGGCTGGTTGAAGTGAAGAAGGTGGAAGAAGAAGAAGAAGAGAGAGAGAAAGAGAGAGGAGAGCTTTCTAGTGTGGAGAAGTTAGACATGTAAAAGAGAAAATATTAGGGCAACAAGAAGAGTGAATGCTCCCTTGCATAAGTCGAGCTCTCTCCTCCCTCCTTTATCTATAATATAATGAATATTACATGAGTGACTAGAATACCCTCATACACAATGTGTAATCAAGGGCTGAAAGAAAGCAAAAACTTACAAGTTACACTATTACATAAGAATAATCATTTCTTTCAACAATCCCCAAGTCAATGCACTCCATCTAGTGCTCAATCCCAAGACCGATTCTCTTCAATTTATAAAACAATCCTAGTCAATCAGCTTGTGTAACGTAGCCAATAAGATAAAGAAATTATCACCAATCACCTTGACTCCACACCAAGGGTCTCACGCAAAAATTAATCACAAGACACCAGTCTACATTTGTTTTGTTCCAGTTTGATTATCTTAGACAAGCCTTTGATTAATCACAAAATATTGTCTAATTTTTGTATGTCTTAGGCTAAGAAAGGAGGTTTGTGCTTAAATTGATGTTGAAAAGGGTCTTTTTTGGCGCTTGTTTGCCTCCTCAATTATGGCTTCTCCTCACATCGAGTACAATTGGGTATGGCGTGTGTTACTTCAGCTAATTTCTCAATTTTCATTAATGGTTCTCAAACAGCTTCATTTAGGCTAACCCATCACATCCATCAAGGGGATCCTTGCTTTTGAGTTGGGAACAACTGATTTTGCTGTCAACATAGTAACCATTCTAAGACAACCGAATCAACCCAAGCTGAAGATGGATCTAGTCGATGGCCAATCCGGATCAGTGATCCCTAAAGGAAAGAGAGTGGTCATAAAAAGCCGTGCAAGTACTTAGATCAAGCATAGGCAAAGGTTCCAACGTCCCATGCAATCAAATCCAGGGTTGCCCCAATTGGACCCAAGGTTCCCCTGTCACCTGACAAGACTAAATCGTAGGACACATTGGAAAAATTCTGACATGAGATGACTACATGTGAAGACAAACAAGATCGGGTGGAGAACAATATGGTTAGACCCAACACAAACATTGCCTTCCGCAAAAATAACAAAGACATCCAAAGTCAAGCAGATCTGAGTCCCTAAAAGGTATTTTACCTTCTATGAACAAGGAGTCAATAAGTCCAGATAGGTTGACCTAAGAAAAGTTGATACCATCCAAAGATAAAAACAAAAAAGGGAAACTTGTAGTTACTGAAGTGTCACCCTAAAAGATGTCTCCCGACTCAGAAACCACATTCCAAGATTGGATAAGAAAAATTATTGGCAATTTGGCGGCAGAGAAGGTCAATCATGTTGGCTGCCCTAAGAGAACTTTTTGCATGGCTTATGTAGTGCCAGATTATTTTCGAGCTAAGTCGAATGGGGCTCAAAGGGCAACAGATAAGCAAGGCTTGAAGGTGACACAACCTTCGGTTTAGAAGCCACTAGCTTCTACATAGAAACCTTCAAAGCCCTTGGCCAAGCTTGCAACGAATTCCATGGTGAAGCCCAAAGAAGTATCACCAATCAAACCCATAACTCTGGCTAAAGCAAAGATAGTAGGGGCTAAGTCCACACCAAAGTATACAAGCAAATATGTTGCTATAAGATTTTAAAAAAACTCTATGAAGGTGAAGAACTGATAAAAATCAAGAAGCCACCAAAGAGCATCAAGCACATGAAATAGTCATATATGGATTTTTTTTTTTTAATGTATCATTCAAGAAAGTATTAATGGCAATGGTGCGAGCATCCATGCCACTTCGGACAACAAAAATATTGGGGAACCAAGGCTGATTTAGAGCCCACGGATGTGATGATTTCAGGGTTTAATGATTGAAAATCTAGAGCAATCAACAAAATCCTTCTAGAACCAAAAATCAGTGATCATCTTAGTCTTGTGAATTTCTTTGTTTTTGATGCACAAGAAAAGTGCAATGCCCACTTAGGCCAAGTACTTTTTATCCATGCCAATATGTGCATGTCACCTAGTCAACATCAGTTTCTCATGATCTGGCAAGATGAATGGGTGATGGTAATTGAAGCTAACCCAGAACCATTTAAGTTTGATAACTATGAAGATGAGGCAGACACATATTATTATGCCAACCCAGATACATCGAGTAGAAAGGCATCCCAAATGCTTACTTTGAGATCATTTGAGACATGTATGAAAGGCATCTCCAAACTTCATACCATTTGGAGTCAATTTCTTAAGGTCTTTTGCAGCAACAAAGCATTAGTAAGAAAACATATCTACACAGAGTTGGCAACAACAAAGTAGTTTTTTTATGAGAGCTTCAATGATTTCTTTCAAAGGTGAAGAATTCAAGCACTAAATGCAAAAAGAAGCTGATGAAGAAGGAGATGATTGAGCAATGCATAGATTGACTTCTGTGCAAACTAAGAGAAAATTTTGACTTGGCCAAGCCAAAGACTGTTAAAGGGTTGTGGGTAAGAGATATGCATGTGACTAACTTGTATGTTAAATGAGACATCACCTAGATGAGAGTTGTTGATGGACTGTTTTTTTCACTCATGGTGCTGCTGAGTTGGGCTCGCCCTTGCAAACATTCTAGTTGACTTGTTTGTCGAAACCACACGTTGATTCCACTGGTTGGTACTGTTTAGCAGAAAAAAGGCGATTGGTTCGGATGTGGATGTTCTTGTTGAGGACACTGAATGATCGTATTGATTGGTTCAACAAAGAGTAGTAGTGGCATATTTTGAGTTGTCATTTTCTAATAGATAATAGTGTAGTAGCATTGTCGCCTGATATAGTTCAATGTTGTAGTTGACCTTATTTACTACAACTTTCTACCCTTTTTGAGTTCATAGAAACTAACTTACCTTATTACTAATGACGAAGATGTCATGCATGCTTATCTATGTCATGGAACACTATCTTAGAGCTAAATGACCCTGGTTGGCCATCATATCATATGGATGTCAAAAATGCCTTTCTAAATAGCGATCTTCAAGAAGATCAAGCACAAATGTATACATTACCAACTCTATACATTTTTCTAAAGACATTTGACCTAGACTAAAAACCTTTTCTATAAAGCAATCAAAAGCAATACGAAAGAGCAATGTTTTATCCCACAACGAAGAAGGGTTCGGTAAGCTAATTGTGTACTCTGGATCCAATCCAGCACCTTAGAATCCCCATCCATTATTTCGAGTTCAAGAAAAAAGATTGGGTTTTTTAAAATAAGATGATCAAAGTCCAGCAGATAGATGGTTGTCCTTTGCAGGAAGGATCAGGCTAAAAAAAATCGACTCTAACATTCCAGTCTACAAAGCTTCCAAGCAAGCAATTCCCGAAGATCATAAGAAAGAAATAAGATGATCAGGAAATGACGATGGGAAGTCAAGGCCACAGAGGAAATTCTCCATCGTGAAATGGGAAGAAATCATTCAACCGAGAGATGCAAGAGGTTTGCATATCAGAAATGGTTTGAGGGCACGTCAAGCACTTGCGGCCAAGCAATACTAGAGACAAATTACAGGACAGAAGGGTCTTTGGAAGGAATTCGAGTCCACAAACAAATAAGGAACTTCAGTGAATCATAAAGACATTGGAAATGGAGTTGGTCTCCAATTTGGAAGAATAGAGCAAGAAGTACAAATTTCAAGGTAGAGATGACTTTGTTAAATTGGAAACTGCCTCGGAAGAAAACAGCATGAACTGCAGAGCTTATAACAAAAGTGGATGAGAAGAATATCTTAACACTAGCAGAGTCCACAACAAATAAAGCAAAACAAGAAGCATATGAGAAGACTGACAGCTCCTGAATCATCTTAGAACCAGAAGTGACAGAGATCCAGAGCACCTACCCATAGAACAAGATAAATAGCCATAGCAGCAATATGAAGGTCAGTTCCTTTCCTACAGCACCCAAACCCACACAAATCTGAATTGAGGCAGGATTTAGATCAAATAAGAACCTGACTGTGGAACAAGAGGTGAGAACAAGCTTCAAAAGGAGGAGGGTTAGTAGTAGAGTGCCATAGGCACTCTTAAGTGCTTTTCTTGTGTGTGTGTTATGTTTTCAGTGCTCCTGCTCACAAAAGCAGGAAAAGAAACATCTACCAGAACAGAAAGAATTTTTTTCTTTCTGATTCAGTAGACCATAAATTACCTACGCCCGAAACTGATCAAACTCCCAAAGTAGTAGACACAGGGCAAGGGTAAACCCAAAACAAGCATCCATGTAAATAAAGCAAAAGAAGAACAAAGTTCATCACTGTTTGCAATGCAAGAGGCATGATAACGAAAGGCAATAAAGCAGTGAAGGGTTAGCAAGAACAAGCCTAAATAAGCAAATCGTTTAGCCTAAAAAGTACCTGTGTCTAAGATAGTGACCCTACTTATCTGCCCACGGGTATTGGAACTTTTTAGTACCTATACACTCCCAATATCTTGCAGGTCAAACTTCTCTTCAGATTGATATTTGCATTCCTTACTCCAACAGCTAATTGAATAATAAGAGGAAAAACATAACCAAATCACACCAAAAAAAAAAAATTACTACACTTATCTCATCTTGCAGTAGTTCTAGTGTTGGCCACCGTGATTACGCACTGTACATGCAAACATAGGAAACCACCTCCACTAACTTCTCACAAGCAATTCCCGTTGTTGTGATAATAAAAGATATACATGATCAAGTTCTTGACAAGCATAGAGTTTACTGGTTTAAGTCCGCCTTTGTTGGAATGACAGGCAATAGATGGTTACCAAAGTGAGAATTAAAACTTCTGAAGTTCCCAGTGCGTCCATCTTGTTGTGCCTGTGCTACTGCAAATCTCTTGGCCTGTTGCACTTTTGAATCAGACGTACCAACTGCAGGTACCAGAACCTGCATTAACAAACTCTTGATAAGCACAAATCCCTGTTAGTTTTCACAAATACTAGAGACAAAAACATAAAAAGCTAACATAAGTACATACTGCTGAAACGCTTGATGAAGTTGGCACCTTTCCTACTTTTGCAGCTGGAGAGGGAGTAATCCTGCACAAGAAATTAGGTTTATGAAAAAATGCACATGGATAAAATGTAAGCAGGCAGTGTTTCTCTGACACCAACTAGACTGAAGTGGCCACCATCTATTGTTTCTACTTCATGATGAAACGATTGCTTGGTTATTTGAGATACTTATCCTCTTCTTCAACAGATTGTTTCTGTCAATTTTGGATTTTGTCCAAGCAGCATAATAAAAATCATAAAAAATTAATAAAAGTAAAAAGCAGAGGAAAGATAATTAAATATCTAAAGCAACTCATCAGACTTTAGTAGAAAATAGTAAAGAAGCTTTTAAAATCATAGATTGGACTTTGATGTAATAATGTTTTTTTGAAAATTATTTTTGGTCTTACAATAGAACAAAAATATCATATGATACATGCAAAGTAACAGTCCACACTGTTTTTCTTTTCTCTTTTTTTTTTTTGAACTCACGAAGGATGAATTTTATTATAAAAGAATATGTAAACGCATCACAAGAAGAGAGGTGAAACCTCATAGGATACTAAAGGGGACAAGATTCCCCATCAATTACAGATTGTCTTGAAATGCTTGCATTGGCTAGATCATCTGCAATACGATTGGCTGACCTGAGGGAATGATGAGATTCATAAAAAAACCTGAAAATGAAAGCTCATGCTTTGGATTTCGCCACAGTAATGACAGATTCATAAAAGGAGGGGAGGAGGGAAAGAGTTTTTTTACATCCATCCTGTTAAGGAATAGTCCCACATGGATTAGTGAGTACAAGGATCTTGAGTTTATTAATTGGGAAAGAGGTTTCCTAAGTTGACTAGTCATTTTGGGATAGGGCCTTGGACCCAATTTAACATGGTATCAGAGCAAGTACTCGTATATGGACCTGCACCTAAAAAACTATCTACTTGTAGAACCACAAAAGAAGGTCTATACCTAAACTATCTACTTGTAGAGCCACAAAAGAGGGCATGCACCTAAATTGCCTACTCCTAAATTATCCAATTGTAAAGCTACAAAAGAGGGCCTACACCTAAAACTATCCACTTGTAGAGCCACAAAAGAGGGCCTATACCTAAATTGCCTACTCCTAAATTATCCACTTGTAGAACCACAAAAGATGGCCTATACGTGAGGGGGAGTGTTAAGGAATAGTCCCACATGGATTAGTGAGTACAAAGATCTTGAGTTTATTAGTTGGGAAAGAGGTTTCCTAAGTTGACTAATCATTTTGGGATAAGGCCTTGGACCTAATTTAACACATCCAATAACTAAGGCTGATTCAACTTCAATAATCAATGGAAGGAGGCCTAATGCTTCAACTTGAACGGCATTAGTGACCATCTGGGCCAAAGAATGCCAGCCTGATGCTCCATTTTGTTCATAAATAGCACCCTCCCAAACCATAAGGCCAAGGATTCCCAATCAAGCTTCCATGAAAATATAGTTTTAGCTAGATTTGAGGTGGGGGGTCAAGAGACAATTGAGAGTGTTTTCCCCGTGTTATGCAAAAGACCACCAATTCTTGTAATTTGCACAGGTTCCACCATAAATTTCTCAATCCTCACTTCAAAGAAAGAGCAAATACAATAACTCTCAACTGACCCTCTACTGTGCCAACCAATTTTAATGTATTTTACTCAGTACCAGACTAGGTAAAGCAAGAATTGTAGTTTATAGTCACAATACCTCTCTTTCACATATATTCAGTATAATGCTCTAAATTCTGCACCAGCAATACTCAAGCAATGCTAGTTACCTGCTTCTCCATAAGAGTATCCAATTCTCAAAAAGAGCAGATAACATCTTATGCTTCATGTGGTTAAGAAAATACATGTATACCAAGTCAAAAGTTTTCAAGTTCTTAATACACGCTTTGTCAACATACATATTATCTTTTTAATTTTGATTCTGGCTCATAAATGCAATCCATGTCTCTTCCTTAATCTCTGACCGTCTTCACTCAATCAAAGCACCAATTGACTCTAATAGATATTACTAACCAATCAGCAAAGAGGAAAAATGAATTGGAGCCCTGAAGCTCCCACTCATGACTATCAATCGGTTAAGACTGCATTAGGATTTGGATTTCTTAACCCAGGCTTGTCTAATATGCTCCATGAGAGTGATTATTCGCTACGACTTTCTTCAGTTTTAACTAACAAATAAAATCTAAGTGGCTCTGACTAGATTATTCACTATGACTTCTTCTGCATTAACTAATAAATTAACTCTATGTGGTTCTCATTAGTAAATGACTTCAATAAATTTGTAAAGTTGTTGAAAAGAGTCTTTCCATTGGCATGTGTCATCTTTTCATTTTTTAAAATCAAAAAGATGTCTTGCCCACACTAATAGTCAAATGAAAAAGTAAAAATCGAGAACAGAATCCCAGGAGAACTGCTTCATGAATGACTCACTCTAGGAAGCATCGGAAGAAGTGATGATTCTCTTAGCTTTCTGGCTCACCATGAGGAGAATCATGCTCTTATAGATCCATTTTAAGTTGTGCTACACTTTGTTGATACTAGCATTGCACCAGAAATATATGAAACATACCAATCCCTAAATATATTCAATTCCTCCAGCTGATAGTACATTCAATTCCTCCAGCTGATAGTACTTTTCAACACGTCTTTCTATTCCTTAAAATTATGTCAAACTATTGTCTCACACATACAAGAAGTAACCAAATAAAAGTAATCTGTACCAGTACATCAGTTGATTTGAAATCACCTCACAGTCACTCAAGGCAAAAAGTAAATCGTATGCAAATGTCAGAGCAGACTGGGTCAGTTGAAAACTTAATTCAAAACAACTATTTCATTTGCATTTGGTTGTTCTTCTCGATTTTATGAAAATGTAACTCCAATCAATTACTTTGTCAACATAGGAGAGTTTAAACTAGGAGGTACATCTGGTTTTCTTCTCAGTGTTTATGCTCCTATAGTTTTGCAGTTAACTTTTCTATAGGTTTTCTTCAGTTTAATATTGTATCCACAGTTACAAGATAATAAAATTAGTTCTTTTATCCCTTGGATCAATGGCCACCTCCAGTTCTCACTCGACATGATAATTTGGTTTCAAGGTCACCTTCACTTCTCTCTTGATACAATGATTTGGTTTCAAGTCTCATGAGTGTCTACTATAACCAAACCATAAAAGAAGAATAAGAGCAAGTAACTATAGTTCAAGCGGAGTTTTATTTTGAAATTGAAAACCTCAATTAAACAAAAAAGAAGTGGACATTTTCAATTGCACAGTTAGTTGGGCCTTTGGCTCAATTGTCACATAGGAGGGTTTCTAAAGGGTCTTGGATTCAAGTTTCACTAGGGATAAGGGGGCTGAGTGAGTGTGTGTGTAATCAATATTTTAAAAGAAAAGTTCTTCACTTGCACATCATGTCAACATCTCATGGGATGTTATTTTCTCTTCTATATTTGACCCAATACATATTGCTTGCGAAAAAAATTTCACTCGTTTATGGGAGCAGAAGCAACATGCCGTTTTTTTCCTTCACTCTTAATTTTCTTTCTCGATACATGTTAAAACTTCCTCCAAAGATGAAATAACACACAATTTAGCAACTATAACATTTGTATGGTTCTGAAAACTATAACATTCAGCACGGGATAATATCAGTCGTCAGAAACCATGAATTTTTGCAGCTACTGAAGAGCTCTGGATGCAAAGAGAGCACCTCGTTGAAGAAGACGAAGGTACAGGTGACAAGGCAATTTAGTTAAAAGTACGAAGAGAGAATATTAATGAAATATGTAAGTGTGTGTGGTACAACCTTGAAGTTTCCATGTTTTAAACCGGAAGTAGTCACTCTCACTTGATAGATATCTATAGCAATTTATTCATCAAACAATAGCGTAGAACAAAGTGACAAAATTGTTTCGTATTATGGAGAAAAACCGAAGCACATCGTACTTGCGAAATTTCTCATCATATATGATCAACAACTAATTTTGTGAAAAAATTCCTTCTTAGATGATTTTCAAACCCTACTCAACGATAACGTTGATAAAAGTACCAGATCTGTGTTTTCTTCTTTATTTCCGTAGTCTATGGTTTCAGAGTCCTAGGTAACAGTTGAAATCCCAAATGTCACACAAAAACAGGAGCAAAGTTTAAATACTGGAGTCGCGCATAGTGTAAGTAGAAAAGCGGGAAACAGAAGGAGAGATAAGAGGTGAGTACCCTGGCTGCCCTGTGGATTCTCCCGTCTTTCCTAGTTGACGGAATGATTCTATTTTCCTTCTCTTAGTTGCAGACGCCATTACACTTTTATGTCTTCGAGGGTTCCTGCCTGCTGATTTACCAGAGTCGCGTACGAATGGAGGTTGATTGGCAATTCAATGTCCTAAACTGAAGAGTCGAGCTCGCAGTAGCTTTGAGCTGCCAGTCGTGCCCAGATTCTAGGCCGCGCCTTGAGAAGAGTGAGAGTCTCAAATTTTCGACTGTAATACGACATTCGATTACAACTACGAGTCTTTGATCCCATTAAAGATTCAGATGTCCCAGATTTTTGAAAAAAGGAATTTTAGTAAAATATGTAAAAATGCTTTTGTTAGTTTTAAGAAATATTGAGAAAAATTAATGGGTAGAAACGGAGTTATGAAGGGGAGGCAGACCTTCTTCCATTGTTCCGGAAGAAAAACAATCATTCAGATTCCTCTGGATGGAACAAAAAGAAAAAGAGTAGAAGAGAGTTGGGAGGCATGGGCAAGAGAAATTCCAAAAGACGCGTTTATCGACTCTCACAACTCACAACAATGTCAGTGTTGTTAGTTTCTCCAACAATTCCAAAAGCTCCGGTGTCCTTTTCGGCTTTCATCTTACCCGCCCTTAAAAAATCAATCGACTCTCTGTCGCCATTTCCTCTGCCAAACTGGAGTTGATAAAGCTTAAAAAGGGCGGAAAGTGGAAAGTGATCGCAACTGGAGTCCTTTGCTGCTTCAATTTTAATTTTTACTATTCAGAGCCTGGAGCCTCGAGGAGCAGTTCTGACTTGTGATAGGCACCATTCAGGGGACCCACCCACATGGTCCTTTCAAATAAATAAATAAATAAAACAGATAAGTTAATTGAGATTGGAGACAGAATCGATGGCCTCAAATATGAGGCTCATGACTTATATATATACTTGTCCCTCCCCAACTCCCACGTGCACTAGAGAACACAAATGTCACATAGAAGGGCCCAAGTGTCAACCTCTAAGCAGATTGAATATGATGGCCCAGCTACATAAGTCGCAAATTGAAATATACTTGCCATGCGGCAAGCATGTGTAGAGGAGATCGGCCCCTCCCTAGGGGGACATGTCACGGCTCACACTACCCCCACATACGTGGAAAAAAAAAAATTTAAGTCATCAAATCATGCAAGTAGGCCTCTCCTCCCTACTCCCCCTCCTCCATCCAACGAGTCACATGGCCACAATAATATCCTTAAGATGTCAAAAGAGTGTTCGGGTGCTGCCTCTACGATCGACAAGGGCAGGGCTCTGCCCTATTTTGCCCCGCATTTCCCACCTTCTACTCTTCTCGGAGACATCATTAATGGGGATGATGATGATGTTGATGGATATGGAGATGGCATGGGATGGAGAGAAACCTAAAATATTTTGTTTCTAAACATTAGGAAATCAAATTGATCATAAAAAGAAGGAGATAAGTTGAAAATGAGGACCGGCTATGTGTTAGGGGGGGGGGGGGGGGGGGGGGCCATAAACGAAGGGCATTGTTAAGAAGGAGAGGCATGTGAGAGGGCATCATGGGTGCGAAATGATGTTGTCTTCTCCTTCTAGCCCGCATTATGCCTCCTACTTTCACTTAACTGATCACGAGGCTACGCTCGCTGGTTTCATCAATGGCTAGTCTTTTGAATTTTTAATATTCCTCTTGGCGTAGATGTGTTCATGAACCTAACCGAAGTGATAGAATTTCGTACTTTAATTGCCTTCCTCAGCTACTTACAAGTGCATGAATCAATTTAGGCGATTTTCTCTCATCGTTTTTTTACTTTCTACTTCCGTGCATTGGCTGAGTCGTAGACGCTTGCTCCTCCAAGGGGATGAATCAGACCCATCCCCGTTCAATGTATTCATTTTACGTTGATTCAGCGATTGATGCCATTGAAAACGCTAGCAACACGTTTAAAGACATGTTTTGTAAGAACCATAGGTGTGGCACGTTCAGAAGGTCCGGGTAGGAGAGCCACTCTAGAGTACACGCTCAATCTGGAGGACTCGTCGAAACAGATAAGCGGTGGACCCACATTTGAGTCAGCTGAACGGCGGAAAGTCGAATTGACCACGAGGGAGTACAGATGATAAGAGGAGAGAGTACAGGTTAGCATCAGTGGGGCCGAGTGCTGGGCCATTTTTTGAGCGGAGCAGTTGGGGAGGCCGTGCGTCAGTGGTGGCATCCTCCAAATGCTATCGTTTTGTTCAGGTAACTAGGTAGTACCGAGTAAGTTGTGTTGATTGCGAGTAGTCGAGGGCCAAGTGCAGTCAAGCCGGCACGTACTGAGCGGGAGGGTTAAGTACGCACCCTCATGATCAAAAGTCGTGCCCCCCCGACCGCGAACCCCGAGCGACTCTGTCGTAGATGCAAACAGCAACATTTCTGACTCGTCCCTGTACAGTGTCCCGCTCTCGGATGACATCTCACCTATCTGCAGCCTTTGCTGCGTGCCCCGCCTACCTCTCATCTCCTTCTCCTTTCACCGTTCATTTTTAAACAGAACCACCGTCACGACGCCCCTCTCATCTCCTCCTCCTCCTCCTTTATATTTTGGTCTTTTTTTGACGGTTTAATCAGCGACGACAAGGCTGAAGAGTTTGGGAGTTTCACTGGCTGATATTTTGTACGTGTATAAATAATCTGCAAAAGGGCAATGCCAGAGTCGTCCAGAGCATGTGTTGACAGCCTGAATTCACGAGAAGTTGCACGTGCAATTTGGCATCTGGGTGGGTCCGAAATCCGAAACGGATAGAGGGCTCTTTGATCATGATTTCTGCACGTGGTCCGATTTTGTGATTAGGCTTATATTTTGTATTTATTAAGATTTTAAGGCAACTAAGATGCTTGGTCATTCCACAAAGATACTGGTCCGAAGACTTGGAGCCTCCGGAGTCCCGTGTTTACATGAGCGTGTCTGTTTGTTGCTCGAAACTCGAACCTTCGAGGCAGAGCACCCGATATGGAAACGGGAACTGGGAAACGCCAGCATATAATTATGCGCACCGTCGAGAGGAGAGAAACCAGATAGGAAAGAAATGTAATCGATTTAACTTTTTCAGCATTATTGTAGCTATCTTCCCTGTTCCCGTAGCAAAATTTCATTCAAATCAATCAATCAATCAATCAGATATCAATCTCCTCCGTTGGACGAAATTACACAAACAAACCAGGCGAGTGGTCTCAAAAGTGCCGTTAATTAACTCCGTGAGGGGTTACGGCTGCATTGTTTTCAATTTTCAATTTTCATCACTGTAAACTTGTAAACAGTAAACTGGAAAGAAAGGTGGGGATGCATGGCTGCTCTGCTTTTGGTTGGAGATTTGGGAAGTCTCAGTTTGCGGGGAAGAAGAAGACAAAAAGCCCAGTTGATTCCCTTCTTCGTGCGCCTCCAAGGGAAGGATAATAAAAAGAATAAATTAAAGCTTCCGATGGTTTCCCCTTGGCAGCGAAGACCAACTAAAAGTCCTCTTCTCTGCTGCTAATATATGGAGGGTCAAAAATTAAAGGATCCGTAAAGTGTATATGAGAAGAGGTTTTGAAAGGGTGATGGGTGTGGTCGGAAACGACACAACACAGTGGAAACGCCAAAGTCAGAAAAAGTCCGTGCTATTCTAGTAGCCGGAACAACATATCATAGTCATAGAGATACATAATAACCGTATCGTCTGCGTTGTTTAGCGGAGAGATATTTAAAAAATTCAGCCAAAGACCATGTGTGTTGGGACCCACTGGACGAAGGGGTTCTCAGCCATGCATAGCATACGCTTATCATCTTCTTCCTTTTGAGGACCACTTCTGTAATTAATCTCTGAAGTGTAGACAGTTGCTTCAAAAAACGTTTTTAATTTCAATTTCCCTGTTTTATTTACATTCACTAGAGTCAACAACAACTTAACATGTTTGTTTCTTTTTGTTTTGCATCCATCCATGCCCCATACGTAACGACACATCTAAAAGCTCACTCCTTGTGGGACAAAACTTTTGAAGTAAAAACGCATTCGGCTACTAGAGTAATTGAAGACGCACTGAAGAAGGTAATTTATATTTCTACAGTAATTAGAAGTAAAACTAAAAAATTAATCAACAACAAGTTACAACTTAAAAAAGTTACAGGAACAAAATTTCTCCATTTCTTTCTCCCCCCACTAAAAAAAAAAAATTTAAAAATAATAATAATAATAATGATTCACAAGCCAACGTCATAAAAAAATTAATTAAAAAATTACATTTAAACTGTTAATCTCTTTGGTGGAGCATCCATCTTTTTACTCGTTTTTTACTCGTTTCTTGTTTCTATTGAGATCCCACCTTGATCTCGATCAACGGCTCGCCCTCCTCTGCTTGATGCCCGTGCTTTTCCAACACTCCGCTACCACTTCCGGCAGAGGTCAGAAACCGGGCCCGATCTGCCTGAATGTTCCAATCGGTGGTCCCTACAACGTATAACATTAGCCCAGCACAGCAAACCTGGGCCGCCAGCAACCCAAGCCAAAGCCCGCAGAAACCGACCCCGAGCCAGAAAGCGAGCCCCACTGCGCATGGCATCCCCACCAGATAAAACGCGCCGAGATTCACGTTCGCGGCCGCGCTCGGCCTCGCGCTTCCTCGGAGGACCCCACAGCTGACCGTCTGCGGACAGTTGCCAAGCTCGCAGAGCCCCACGATCGGGAGCGCCGCGGACGTTAGCCGTAGGATCTCGGCATCGCCAGTGAAGAGGCGGCCCCACCTGTCCTGCATCCCTGTGGCAAACCCAGTTGCGAGGATCCCCATAATGGCCGCGGTCGAAACAGCGACGCCGGCCGAAACCCGGGCTTTATCCGGCCGGTCAGCCCCTAGCTCGTTTCCGACACGTGTGGAGACGGCGAAGCCGAAAGACGAGGGAAAGACGTAAACGAGCGCAGTGGTCTGGATGAGGATGCCCATGGAGGCGACTGAAGCTTGTGGGTCCGGCAGGAGGCCGCAGAGGATTATGATGATCTCGTACCACCACCACTCCAGGCAAACAGATACGCAGCTCGGCGCCGCTAGCTTCACGAGCGGGCCCCAGCCTTGTAGGCACTCCACGGTGGGAGGGGTCCACGTTGGCACATGAATGCCCGTCGCGTACACGTAAGCCATCAGGGACATCACGACGGCGAAATTGGACACGGCGGAGGCAGCGGCTACCCCCGCCACCCCGAGGCGGAAGTGGCTGACGAGGAGAAGGTTGACAGGCACGTTGAGAAGTGCACCGGCGCCAGACGCCAGCGTCAGGGGGTGAGTGATGCCCTGCGCGCGGAGGTAAATGCGCATCGGGTGAATGAAGGAGCACGACACAAGGTCCGGGAGGCAAAAAAGGAGATACTTTTGGGCGAGAAAGGTGATTTTAGGGTCTTGCCGTAGAAATATGAGGATTTTCGACATGTGGACCCAGAGAAGGAAGATGGGTACCGATGAGGAGAGGAGGAAAAGCACAGCTCGGTGGAGGGTCAGGGCTAGCAGCTTTGGGCGGCGAGCGCCGAAGGCCTGCGAGCAAAGGGGCTCCATTCCTAAAGCCAAGCCGGAGAGTACCGAGTAGCCGGTGATGTTGGCGAAGGCGATGGCTAGCGACCCGGCCGCGAGCTCCAACTCGCCAAGCGAGCCAAGGAAAAGCATTGAGACTAGAGAGCGAGAGTAGAGCAGAAGCGTTGTCATCGCTATAGGAAACGAAAGGTGGAAAAGAGATTTGGACTCCGCGACTATTTCCGAGATACTGGGACATTGGAATTGGGTCTCTTTTGGCGATGTGGCCGGTTTTACGTCACCGGCTTCGGAGAGGGAGACTACGGAGAGGTAAAGATGCGGTGGTGGAGGAGCACTCTTCTCCGACGTGTTTGTATTGGGATTACACATACTTGCAGAGGAGAAAAATGTTTCTATTCTCTGCTCTCCGAATCGGTAGTTGATTGATGAAATGAGTCTTGAGGGGCAGTGTTAATATAGAGAGGCGCGGGAGAAGGGGTGGAAGCCATGGGTTCCCAAGAGTAATGAATTATTGAGATTTCTTTTTAATTGTTTAAGCTTTTTGGTGGATTTTAGCATGTCGCTCTTTCCTTTTTACTTGCTTCGCTTGTAGAAAATTCAGTATGTCAGAGTTTCAATTTCCAACGAATTTACTGAAACCTACAGAATACGGCATCCTGAGAGATTTTCTTTCCCGTTCTCCTCTGCCATGCTAAATAGAATAATCGATGAACAAAATGGAAAAATCCGGAAACGAAGCGCTCCAGCGTAATCTCTGTCTAAAGACACCACAAAAAAGTGTCTCACCCGGGGGCTCAGGGAGGGTCCCCCCTGGTGCCCGCTATCCCCAGCGACGGACGTCTATCAAAGGCCAATGCATAGTGATTACTGGAAAGGGGCCATAAAATGGAATCTTGAACGTTACTGGTAGAAATATTTGCAGAGTCAAACATTTTGTAGACGTGGTTCTTTCGCTATAACTACTAACTGGCGTCCAACTGGGATTTGAACGAAAATGTTCCGGAAATTCCCAACAGTGGAGCAGGAGACTTCCCTTATTGCCCTTGAGTAATTAAGGCAATTTCCAAACCGGTTTTTCCTCTTCAACGGGATATCCGGACGTTATTTTAGCGCCCGTGGTTATTCATTTATCCCTACCAAATTTAATACGAGAGGATTAGTACTCCGCACGCGCGCATAAAAAAAAGTTCCTGTTTTGATATTTTCAGGATTGTTAATACGTAATTGCAACTTACTTCGGTCCCCACTAAGCGCAACAGTTTGATGATTTAACTAGTGCCCGCTTTTTTTAAATTTTTTAAACTGCAAAAGTGGCTAAGCTAAATAAGCTTTTGCGCTTTGATTTCGTGGGAGAAAAAGAAATAAGGTAATGCGTGTCGAAAAGCTCAACACTAGTGCTAAAAATGATCGGCTTACTATAATGGGAAAAAGGGTCGAGTCTGCTCGTCGAATCTAGACGTGGACATTCGCTGGATCCGTCACACGCACAAGGCGCTCGTGTGTCCAAGACCCTCGACGAGACCAGGCTGGCGGCACCCTCCTCTTTGATTCGTGACTTGGGGTAGTGCCCCGCCTCGATAGTGCCAGCGCTAGGCCCCACGTCAGCAAAAGCGTCGAGAAACTTAAAATGGGACCAGGCCTAAAATTTACTGCCTGGAAATTCTGCGATACTGCAGGTGACAAGGTTTTACACGATCAGGTCCACCGAAAATACTAAGCTCTGCGAGCCTCGAGCCCTCGAATCAGGGTTGCCGTATCGCCGATATTTTAAAGAGCATGTTTCGGCTAGCATGTCATATAGGAAATCGAACTATGGTAATGGGCCGTCGAGTACCCAATCGTCCCGGACGACGGTACGGTAAGACATATAGAACTCGTCTTCTGAAGAAGACATGAAGGTCACTATCCAAGCTAAGAAAAAATAAGAGATTTGAGGTCTTCAAAATGTCTGGCCTAAACCAGCTATTAACGAGTTGTAATTGAGCAGGAAAGGAACATTGATGTTGCCATGAGCAACTCGACGGAGGCCGAATTGAGAGTAGAATTTGTTAAAACCGAATTTCCACAAAGAAAACAATATTTGTGAAGAAGACGTTGAATGAAGTGGGAAAGCCAACGGCTATGATTCCGTCACTGTTGATCGTATTATAAAGTATTTAAGTATTGCGGGTAGTGGAAAAAAATATAATCTATTTCGTAGTTAGGCATTAGTGGGAGAAGAAATCAGAATGTCGACGGAGAAAGGAGAGCGTCAAGTTGGAGTGAAAAACTATAAAAAGAGAGAAAAAATTGACGGAATTGACGGGGGATGAATCTGAAGACGACGACTGAGGTCTGATAGACAGATCAAAAAGAGGGGACCACGTTGCCAGGCAGCCTGGATTTAGCCGGCAGACGGGAGGAAGGAGACAGCTGACCCCTCTCTCCAGTCCACTCTTCCCCTACCCTTTCCCTTAATCTGCGCCTTCCTCTTCCGCTTAACGTGCGCACCCCATTGTCTTCTCCTCTCTCTTTAAAACATTTAAACCAAACTGAACTCCAAAGTTCAGTGCTCTGTGCTCTGTGCAGTGTGCACACACCACCGAAACTGAAACTGCTGGTTTCAGGTTCAGAGGCAGGCAGGTAGGCCCCTCCTTGTTGCAGTCTTTTGTACTTATCTTCCCCGCCACCTTCAAACATACGCTCCTCATCCATGGCCCCCCACCTTCCACGTCTCGACCTTCCTATACTCAAATCTTGTAGCTAATAATCGACTGACCCGCTCGTGGCACGGGCCAGAGTTCCCGAGTCACCGTCGCCGTCCTCGCCGCGGGTTCTCAACCCCCTCGACTCGACCAACCTCTTATCCTGCATTCTGGTTCAGGTACGTCTTTTCTTTCCCGTGCATGAGGTTCTAGACAAGTTTGTAGCTTATAAAGAGCGAAAAAGTAATGAACAGGGCCAGGACTAGTAATTGCGGCTTGATTTTTTGAAGAAAATGTAACATGTGCACAAGCAACCGGTGTCATGCTTTTGGGAGCTTAACAACCTTTCAGTTACGTGCACCACCCTCTCTTACGAGATTAACCATCTTTCTAATCGATCCCTACTGGGTGGCGAGACTTGTTAAGTACTGTAGCGCACTGGTTATCGTAACGGCCCGTTCTTGTTTCTGGCTCACACACATTATGAAGCCGCTGTCGATATATATATAAAGGGAGATGTTTTCCATACTGTACGGCCTCTGCAGCTCCCGGGTTTTCATCCGGAGAGAGAAAAAGGTTCATGATTTGTGTAGACTTACGGGGATGCCGTTTTTTCTCTATTGCTTTCGTCATAAAAATAATACAAGTTGCAACCCTTTTTTCGCGGTTCTCTTCCGGTCCCGCACTTGCCGTCATTTCCCATTTATTTAAAAATCTAACTAGATTATTTCAATGGAAGCTTATCTGTTTTGGAAACCCGAAACGACGGTAATCGTGGACAACGAATCGGAAACCGAAATATAACCATCGCGTTTTACATTTTCCTTATAAATATTCTTCTAAAAAATGCTTGATTCTAAATTAAGCCACTTTTCTGCCAAAAAAAAAAAAATATAAAAATTTATGGATCTGCCTATGTAAGTTAAACAAAAACTAGTCTTATTAATATGGAATCCCCTGTGTAAAATTGGGTCGAAGGCCTTATCCCAAAATGACTAGTCACTTAAGAAACCTTTTTATAGCTAATAAACTCAAGATCCATACTTTCACTAATTCATGTAGGATTATTTCTTAACACTCCTTCTCACGTGTAGGTTCGGTCTCTTTTGTGAATCTACAAGTAGATAATTTAGGTGGAGGCTCGTATACTGAATGGCTTGCTTTGATACCGTATTAAAACTAGTCATTTTGGGATGTAACTTTCGACTCAATTTAAGATGGTATCAGAGTAAGGTTCTCATATGTAAACATCCACCAAATTATCCATGTACAATCATATCCACATGATTATATATATGAATGAGAGTGTTAAAGATAATCCCATATATATTGATGAATATAAATATCTTGTATTTATTAATTGAATAAAAACGTTTATTAAATAATTAATTATTTTGGGACAGAACCTTCTACTTAATTCAACACTGTAGATAAATTTTTTTTATTTTCGTGGGATTTTCTAGAAGACATATTCATCATGAGTTTGGTAAAGAAAGTTGTTTCCCTGGGAGAGGAAACGGTTGTTACAGCAATCATATTATCCGGTTTTTTAATGCGAAAAAAATATGTGATTGGGCCACGTGGAAGCACCCCCCGGAGAAAACATCACCGCCGCCCCACTCTCTTGGCGTCTTTTGCTGCAATCTCTATACACCCTTTTTCATGGTAGCCGCATTTTATTGTTTTATTTTCAGGAAAATAAAAAAAGGTGCTACTTGAAAGAAATATGAATTAGAAAATGATAAAAGATAATAATAAGAAAGAAAAAGAGAATGGAGCACACAAGGTAGCACGTGCAGGAGGGGCAGTACGGTGGGCAAGTCCCGGCAGCCACAGCTCAGCTCCACGCTCAAAGTACCACATAAGTATGTCATTGTACCCTCTTCTATTTAAATAAAATTCTCCAAAGTGCAGTTGAGTTTATAACTGGTATTATTCTTTTTGAAAAAAAAAAAAGAAATCATCCTCGCCGTGATTCTGGTGGGCCCACATCAGAAAGAAGTGGCAATGGCATGCCATCTCCTTTTGGCTTTTTGTAGTTTCCAGATTCTCCCGGTGTGCCCGGTGCATGGGGCTTTCCTTCTTGGGCTTGAAAAAGACATAAAAGCCCAAAATCCATCGAATTGACTGTCTCTCCTCTGCCTTTTACGTTCCTCCCTCCCACTTCTGCGTAAACAAATCAGTTTTTAAGTTACACAAGCGTTAGAAACAGCTTGAAATAGCTGAAAGTATATGAATCCTACACGCATGGAATTAACGCGAGGGATCAACTTTCGGCCAGCCGTTGGTCGAGATAAGAGCAGGCGACATGGCATGCAATCACCTTTCTCCACGCGGCATCAGCCATGTGGGGAAGCCAAAATTTGGAAAATACAGAGAAAGCTCATGGGGTGTCCCAAAGGGCAAAAACCCTGCCTGCGCTTTCTTCTACGCAAAGACAGACGGAGGAATCGACTTTATCTCTTTCTGTCCTCATAAGCAGCCCCTCCTCGTTAGTGGCGACTCGCGACGGGCGATATAGCTCACCTTCTTTCTAGAAATAGATGGTCGGGAGGAAAGAAAAGGTCAAATTTGGAAAAGGTCGACGACATCTTCATCAACTCTGCAACTAAACAAAGATATCCCATGTTGACTACCACACACCACACCAGGGTCCGTGGGCGAGGGGGCGAAGAGAAAGAGAGAGAGAGAAAGTATTAATCAAACTCAGTGGGCAGGTGACGACCCCTTTCAAGTTGTGGAATGATAGTACGACGTGGTTAGTGCTCCCGTTAAAACAATTTAATAGATTCCAGCCTGAGGATAAAGAAAGCTTACAGTTGGATTCACGAATCAACCTGGTGACTCTGTGAGGTCTACTTCACCCCACTCCGTAGACAACTCGCCTTCATCTCTTTCTTCATTTCCAAATGCTAATATTTATGTGATCATAAGACAACAGTTACATGACGAGATACGATGATGCAGAAGGAATCGTGCTTTAATCCTGCCCACGGAAAAGAGTAATATATCCGGAGTTCTTTGGATTTGCTGGCTTACTTGATCTGTTCCATTGATTCCTCGGCTTGTCTGATTGGTTTCCGGAATGAGATGTAGTGCGCATAATGGGTGTAAAGTTCAGAACATAAAAGGCACGATTGTTATTATTTCTTTCTACAGAATCATTTACATACGATCAAACGGACCCTTTTCTTTGAGAAAGTGATGATCAGGATCAAAAGTTATTACAAGCCAGGAACCTTTTACTTTGGAGGCTCTACAGTTGGAGATTCCTCCGATTTGAAATGGAGATAGATGTACTAAAAGTGAGTGCTGGGCAAGAGTAATAAATGGAGAATCCTTTCTCATATCTAAAATGGAAGAAACGGAAAAAAGAGCATATCATGTCTGTTTGATCTCCTTAATCTTCTGTGCTTCCCACTCTTTTTGACTTGTTATGTTTCGTTAAGCTCGAAAAAGAGATTTGTGCGATACCCCAAAGTCAAAAAGTACAGAAATGGGAGTCATGTTAAGGATCGAAGCTCCTCGTCAGAGATAGTGGCTGTAAGTTCCCTTCTCACGAAACAAGATTTAGTCATAATCGCGTTCATCATGACAGTATCGAGAAAGATTTCGAAACAGTGAGGGAGACGCATCAAATCGTGCAGTGATTAGTGTCTTGATGACTTCGAAACCCAAATGTCACGCCTTTGATTTCGAATTGGAGATTTGCTTGCTCTATTCAATACTAATCATAGTGTTTTGGATTCTGGAAAGGATAACAACTGATCTCATTGTCAAAGAAAGATAGAATCTTTGTTGTCTTCCCCTTCTGCTTTCACTGGCTTCAGCCAACCCAGAAAACCAAAAAAATCTAGAGAAACCCAGAAAATTCGAAGAAACACTAAACGGATATGACTAATTTTTAAACGCTTCCCACAGATCCCCCAACATGTGAATCTGAAAAAGGGTTGAGATTGACAACTTGATAAATGAATCCAAAAGGGAACACATCTGAGGGTCAATTGTTTCTCTCTCAGACGTAGTTGTTAAACAGCTGTTGGTGGCCACTCGGCCCATCAAACGACAGGCGGCCCAATCGAGTTATATGGTCGCATTTATTGATTAATGGACATGTGTCACCTTCATCCACCAGACTTGACCGATGATATACCAGTTGATGCTCTCCCACAGCGTTGTCTGATCCAATCTCTCAATCTCAATCTCACTCTCAGGAATCTCCCTTTTTTACTGTAAATTGAATGACGAGTCAGATGCTCCGGCTTCGGTGTGGGATAGTTTATAACAGCTAACACTTCACCCTTGTATAATTTGTTCCGACTTGGGCCGACAATTCAATTTCCGAGATGGGATCTGTGAAGGCTACGTAATCGGTGACGACGAGATGTGATAATTCAGATTCATAGTCCTTGGCATAATGAAAGGGAAAAAAACATGCAAGAGGACGGCATGTCACCAATGTGCCTTGATTGATTGGGGATTTAGGCAGCCCAAGGGGTCACGATTCACCATACTTCACTCCAAAATTAGTCAGGCGTATCCGTTTTATCAAGGAAGAAGACAAAGCCGGTAGCAATTTGAGTAACTCTTGAGATTTATAAGATATTTTATAAATGGTTAAAAGTACTAAATATTGGGGCACGGCTATTCCGACCCACTTCAATGGGTAGTAAGAATGTGCACATGTTGTGTGTAAGTTGGGTTAAAGGCTAATCTCCCAAAATGACTAACCAATTTATGAGGTCTATTTTCTAATTAATAAAATTTAAGATTTTTATATTTACTAATCCATATAAGATTATTATTTAACGCTTCCCCTCTTATGTAGACTCTCTTTTTGTGATTGTATAGAGACCCACATATAAGTACCTGTTTTGATACGATGTGAAGTTGGGTCATAGGCTTATCCCAAATAACTAGCCAACTTATGAAACTTTTTTACCAATTAATAAACTCAAGATTTTCATACTCACTAATCCATGTGAGATTATTCTTTAATTCTTCCTCTCACGTGTAAGTCATCTTTGTGGCTCTACAAGTGGATAATTTGGGTAGAGGCTTATATATGAGTACCGGCTCTGATACTATGATCCAGAATCCCACAGAGATTGTGCAACAATCACTTGACAACATCCCAGTGATCAGTAGTAGGATAACTTATTTACCACATAAGCAATGTTGAGGCGAGTAAGAAACAAGTATTGCAAACTCCCAACAACAGTTTGATAATCATATCCATCAGAAAGTGTCATGTTAGACTGAAGTGTGAGTGTAAATAATGTGACAAAGGGTGTAGCTATAGGTTTTGCATTTGTCATGCGTGTACGAATAAGGAGATCAAAGATATATTGGTGTTGAGACAATAGTCATTAAGAATGAGGAACAAATTCAATTGCGAGAAAGTAAGTGAGTCAAGGTCTTTGAGTGAAAATTTCTGAACAAAAAGGTAGATGAACGTTGTCATAACTTGATTATTGTCTATTATAATAATGATGTAATTCACATATACCAGAATATACAACACAATTGTACCTATGTAAGAAATAAATAGAGAAAATCTACATTAGAGTTGGTAAAATTAAAAGTGAAGAGAAACTGGCGCCACTCATCCTACTAGACACAAGGATTTAGTAAATGAATTATTTTTCCTCAGCGTTGCTTAGTGAGAAGGGCACCAAAACAAACCAGATCCCATGAAGCTTGTTGAATGGGTTGGGCCTACATGGGGCCTCTTTTAAGTTGTTATTCACACACAAGACGACATTCTTGCTGACATAAGTCCATGACAGTGTTTTTGCTCGCCTTTCCTTGGTTAAAAGGTACATAGCTCGAAACATACCAGGTGAGATCTTGAGCGAGAATACTATTCCAGTGATCACTGAAACAGTCGGAAACCTCGTTGAACTATGCGACAAAGAAGATCAGTCCGGCAATTCCTTATAGTAGAGAGTCTATTACTAAATGTAAAATTTGAAGAAGCTACCGGGTGTCATCCAGCCGAGTTTTATTTAAATATTTCGAGCCGAGTTTGATTTAAACCCAAACCCAAAATTTTTAACCGAGTTCGAGCTGAGGTCGAACTTCAACATGTATTTAAAACTTTTAAAAATATATATATCAAATAAATTATATATAAAATTATACATACATTTTATATAAAATTGGACATGACCTCTACATAAAATTGGGCATAACCTATATATATAATACATGTATAAGATTGGGCATAACCTCTATTTAAAATTGAATATAATCTATGTATATAATACCTTTATAAAATTCGGCATAACCTCTACTTAAAAATAAGTATAATTTATATACATAATACCTCTATAAACACTCCATAAAATTATTTATATATTCCATAAATACTTCATAAAATTATTTATACACTCCATATACTGTATAACATTATGAATAAACTCCATACAATAATTAAAAAAATAAAATTAAATAAAATATCATTATCAATTTACAATCACCCAAATAAAAACTATAAATCCATTATAAATTTACAAACTATAATGGTTTCACTTCATGCTAGAAAATAATATACGTCCCTACATGAGCAAAATCTCCACCTATGACAAAAACAAAAAAATAAAATTAGTTATTTTCAGATAAAAAAAATACTCTTCCACTACTAGTTACTTAATGTCGTTAAAAATATTAAAATTACCATGATGAAAAAAACATGAAAAATCATGTAGCTAATAGCATTATCTCTACACTCTTATTATCAGGTTGTAATTATAAAACAAAATTTTAATAAATAAAACTAAAAAAATACAAAAAAAATCATAATAAATAATTAATCAAATAAATTCACCTTTTGATTTTTCTTTACACCGTGAAGAGCCCGAACCCAATCACTGCCACAAATCAAAGTTTGAACTGTATTTGGTGCCAAGGAAGAATGATATGAGTCTATTACTAAATGTAAAATTTGAAGCTAATACGGATATGAGAATTATAAGGAGGGGTTAGTCAACAAACTTAAAATTTGAAGTTCATCTTCATCTCCTGATTCAAATTCATTTCATTTATCTACATAAAATTCAATTTCAAACTTGGTATTAGTGTGGACGAGTTCATGTACACGGAAAACAATTTTCAGTGTTAGTGTTCCAAAATGAGAAATATAAAAAACAAGAAAATGAGGAACTTATATTAGTATACTTAATTAAAACATAATACTTAAACCCAAAATTAGGTAAAACAAACATACAACATGAATAAGTAATTTAATGTATAATTAAAAAATATATATATTAATTAATTAAATTAGATATTATATTATTTAATTATTGCAGTTTATTGTACATTAATAGAATAATTATGTGAGCTAATTAATTGTGCACATGATTAATTATAAAAAATAAATAAATAAACAGGAAAAATTGATCATATGCTAACTTTAACATACTATATTTTTACGTATTATTACATCGTCCAGAGGAAAACCAGGCTCAGAATAAGATTTGCAAGTTTATTTTATTTTTTTATAAAAAAAGCGCACATGCGAAACTCGCATGTGTGAAGAACTGCACGTGTGAGTTCGCACACTGTGCGGGACGGAGCGTCGAGGGGAGAAAATAATTTTCCCCCTCAACTTAGGTATCGGGGGGTTCTGTGCCGTTCTGACGAGAGCAGTGGCTGGTTGATCTGACGGCGGCAGTAGGTGGTGGTAGGGGGTGACGACGACGGGAGAGGGTTAAGAGCAGCTGCTTTTGCTGGGGTACGACGAGGCAAGGGCGACATTACAAGAGTTGACGGCGACGGCGATGAGAGGTAGAGAAGGCGAAGCGTGGGGGGAAAGATTAAGTGCGGCGGCGGCGGCGGAAGGGGCACTAGCGGCGAGAAGGAGAAGGGAGATGGAAAAAAAAATTTCAGAGGAAGAAGAGAAAAGGGGAGGAGACCAAGAGAGCGAGAGAGCGGGAGAGAGACAGAAAAAAAAAAATTCGAGAGCAAGAGCAGCATGGGAAATGGCAAAATGCCAAAAATTTTCCAAATCTCCCCGAATCCGCTGCTCGTTAAATTAACGAACCGTCAAGCCAAACTTGGTTTCAATCGAGCTCGGCTCGGCTCGTTATTTTAAACGAGCCGATTTCAGAACTCGAACTCGAACTCGAACTCGAACTCGAACTCAAACTCGAACTCGAGAACCAAGCCGGCTCGGTTCGAAGCCACAAACGAGAGAAAAGTACTTTTGTCGCGAAAGCACCTCTATAGCAGACGAGTACGCTTCACCGCCTCAGGCGAAAGGGAGGGAGGAGATGCCGATGTCGGTAACCATAGCCAGCTAATGACGGCCGACTCGAGAGTCATGCCACTGATTTTGGCAGTGACGGTTGGCCATGGCAGGCAGATTGACAGGTGGGGACATGCAGAGGAGGGTTTTTAAATTCAAAATAAAAACAAAAAAGTAACGATGGAATTCATGGCAAAGTAGTTGATACAGCACTCAGCTGAACCTCCGAGAAGATTACTATGGTGGGCCGAGTCACAGATGTTCAGGGAGAGGCACATCATCCCGATGGGTTAACGGCCCATAAACCTATAATAGGTGGGCTGAACTCTCGTGGAATTAAAAACCACAATCGATGCCCAATGGCTTTTGGGGGAGATTTACACGATGTAAAACACAATTCCGTGAACAGTAAACATGAATAATAGCACTAAATAGTAAAAATTATTAATTTTAAAATAAGTTTGAAACAGTAAAAAACAAACACCCTACACACATTCAGTACCCTGTTGGAGTACCGTATGTTCAGTCATCGTGCACTTGACAAAATACTCAATGTGAAAACCCTCCTTACTATTTACGAGCTACTGTTCGACCATAAAATTGTAAGGCGCTTTGCTGCGTGGAAGGGGATTACCTTACTCTGGCTGGCCGCTTAACTCTCATCAAATCAAACCTGGCCAATATCCCCAACTTCTTCCTCTCCCTCCTTCCCTGTCCCGTGGCTGTTGCAGAGCAGATCGAATCTCTTTAGAGGAGATGTCTTTGGAGGACATGGAAAATACCTTTTGGTATAATCTGGTGAATTAGGGTGAGATTTGTAAGTCAAATAAGGCATGGGGCTGGGGACTAGGAAAATTGCATTCAAGAGTGACGGTTTGCTGTCAAAAGCATGTGGCGTTTTGGAACAGATCGTTACAGTAAGACCTCAGATTCTTTGTTTAAATTACAGGATTCTAGCTAGTTCCACCTTACTCTCGGTAGATGGGGTTCGTCATGCTTCGGCCATTTGGAAAGTTGTTCGCTCCAAGGCTAGCAAATTTCTTCAGCATGTGAAGCTGGGTGTCAGATTTGGGGTCCGGAATTCGCTTCTGGGAGGATGCTTGGGTAGGCCATCAGAGCCTAGCCAGGGAATTCCCCTTCACCTATTGGCCGGTCTGGGAGAAACAAGTCTATGTCAGCAAGCTATATGATCATTCCTATGGTGGGAATTGGAATTTGAATCTGAGGTGGCCTCTTCGTGACATGGTGATGTTGCAATGGAGAATTTGCTGGGTAAACTTCACAAAGTTTATATCAAGGGATCAGAGATGATCGTCTCATTTGGACAGCTACGACTTCTGTTGTGTTCTCAGTTGCCCTTGCCATCATAATCTGTCCAACTCTGAAACCGAGTGTTTGCATAGCCCTGTCATTGCTTGGATCCCTCCTTAAAACTAAATTCTTCATGTCGTGCTTGTTGAACCAATGACTCCAGTTTGACCTTCAACATTATTGCTGTAATTTGGTGGTATTAGTTTATACCTAGAGGAAATGGCCTAACCCTGTTATGGGTTTTGAAAGGAAGAGGATGAACTTGTGTTACCTGTCTGTAACCCTAATAAGAATCCTCAGGATCGTACACATCATAAGCCAATTATAACTCCTGCATACCCATGCATGAATTCTAGCTACAATGTGTCAACAAGTACTTTGAGAGTAATGATGGAGCAATTTCGGTATGGTAACAAGATCTGCGAGGTAAGTTGGAAGTTTCCAGTTCTCTGTTAGTTGGTTTTATTGGCATATTGCTTTGTTTTACTATGTATTTATTCTTTTTCTTATGTGGGTTATTGAATATTCAGGAGATTGAACTTAATAAAGTCCATTGGAGTGCTCTATTTGAGCCTTACCATTTTTTTGAAGCATATAGGAATTATCTACAAGTTGACATAGTTGGAGCTAATGCCGATGACCTTCGTGCCTGGGAAGGGTTGGGTAGAATCACGGTTGAGGCAACTCACTCTCAAAGTAAACTTCTATGATCTTAAGTTTATTGTCTATGCTTCCAGGATGAAACTGACCACGAGATCTTTCTAGTGAAGTGCTTGTGCCTGATGCTTTTGATAAAAGTTGATTTAATCAAAGATATACAGGACTTATGTTCCTTGTATATACATGTACATATTTGTGAATATTTTCTCACAATCAGTCTTGTTCTTGAAACTGATTGGCACCTTCTTCTTTCAGATTGAACGGGATACATGTGGGATGTTGCAGTGTCATCCATACCCTAATGAATACGTGGATCCGTGTAAGCAATGTGCACATTGTGCTTTTTTCATGGGTCTACAAAGGAAAGAAGGGATCAGGATTCAAGAGGGCCAGCAATTTGACATCCGTGGAACTGTAGATGAGTTCAGGCATTCAGTAAATATGTATATCTTCTGGAAGCCGGGCATGGAAATATACGTTTCTCATGTTCGTAGAAAGCACATTCCTCTATACGTATTTCCAGACGGTTACAAGCGGCATCGTCTTGCAAGACCTGCCAACAACAACCTTGAGCAGCTGCCGTGTAATGGAGGGGCTTCTTCTTGTGAAGTCAGTGATGAGAAACAGCTGAAGAGAAAGTTTTTATGTAATGAGGAAAATGATAAGGTGTTATCTAAACGGGCTGCTAATAGCCCAGACCAACAAAAGACCGCTTCTTCAGCTGTGACATCATGTGATAGCAGTCCTGGATATGCTTGTTCTACAGAAGTTGGCACTTGCAATCAGGCCAGTGCTTTTGTATTATCTGAGCAAGGAGATTGCCATGTGAAAAAAGAGGATGATGATAGAAGACCAGAGAAGTCCGCATCAGTCTGTCCTGATAGTCAGCAGAAGTCTGTGTCAGCTCGGGCTTTAATTGCTAATAGCTGCCAAAACAGGCATGATACCACACTGGAAGGTGGAACTTGTAGAACAGCACCACCCAACGTTTCCAATGAGGAGGTTGAAGGTGATTTCTTGGAGGCAGGGAGGAAGGAGGATGGGGGGGACAGTGAAGGAGTCTTCTGTAGATGTGACATTTCTTTAGAATCGTGGTTAGGTGTCAGTTGTAGTTCCTCTGATTTTGTTGATCAGACAAGTCTGGACAAATCACACATGGCCGCAAGCAGTAATGGAGATTCAATGATACTCCAGAAGAATGGGAGCTTGAATGGTAGCAATAGATATAGTAATGGCTTGACAGAAGAGTTGGAGGTCTCACATATATTTTTGCTGCCCAAGTCTCTTTGTCTTTAATTCTTTTCTCTTTATCTGCTGTTTTAACTTTTTGTTATACAAGTATTTTAAAATTCTGACCTTGATCTTTTGAAGCCAAACATTAGGCTTGGGATGATGTCATCTAGTCATGGTGAGGTTAGCACAGACCCTGTGCCACAGAAGTCCGGAATCAGGCATGTGTTTTCATTCACTATAAACATTTTGGGTGAAATTAATTTTGTGTTTATTTTTATACTGTCTTGTTTTTTCTTTCCTTTGCCGTTACTGTTACAGATTAAGTCTGAAATCAACAGCATGAGGATGCCACCCATATAAGCGACATGTAATCTGGAATAGAGGACTATCTGAGCTGAAAGCTGGAGGCCCGCCCTTTGCTTAGGGTAAGTTTCTTCTTATTGTATTCTGGGTGCTTTTTAGTGTGCATTTGTTTGCATGTGTTTATCAGCACATGTATAATTCACGCCAAGGGGCGGGGAAGCACTTGGACAAGACAGGGATTCTGGGATATGCAGTTTACTGTGCTATTGCACTTGTGTTTGACATTAAAGCTCTGTCGTGGAAGCTTCTTGCTTAGCAGCACTACAGAGCCAATGCTGGGGGACATTTGATTTTCTCTGAAGCCTGCAAATTCTCCTTTGATTGGCTATTTATTTTCATAGTAGGGAATGCAAAGGTGTACAGAGGGTGGTGATCGCATCGTTGTTGGTGAATGCAATTTGTATACTTCCATATTTCTCCTTTATTTGTGATTGCAACGTTGTTGGTGAATGCAATTAGTATACTTCCATATTTCTCCTTTATTTGTGATTGCATTGTTGTTGGTGAATGTAATTGGTATTGAGAGTACACTCACATTTAAACTCTCTCACGCACCCGAACGTAAATGTTGTAAGTTTTTCTTTTTTTTTACTAGTTGATATACTCGATGTAAAATTCTCTCTTGTGAAAGCTCTCCGGAGCTGGTTAAATGAAATATCAACTGTGGAATGTGGTTGGGCATCCAATACTAGTTCTTTGTAATATAAACAATATCAGTAGTCATCAGGATTTTTCTTATGGTGAATCCCTGAGTGTTAGGGCAGAGTTTCTGTAAATTCTTTTAAAACAGCGTTTGGTTTGGTTGCCCTTTCTTAAAAACGTAGCCTTTCACTGCGTCGTTCCTGTGTGAAATTGCTACTCGTGTTTATATTTACAGATGTGCCTGCCTGATATTAACCGGTTAAAAGTACCCAATCGTCAAGAATCGTACCGAAGAAGGTGGCGAATGTGCTGGCCTAACGCAGAAGAAACAGAATCGATGATTGCCATAATTTTCTTCTGCATGATTGATACATACAAGCCTGAAAACGGAAGTCATATCCTAGGAATTTTTAAACTGTATAGTGGGAGCTATTCAGGAATTTTAGTTTTTGTGAAAATGGAATCACAGACATTTCTTATTTGATCTTTCCCATTTCATGTTTAAATTTGGTTTCCAGTGGTTTATAATAACTTTGTTAGTGCTTCGTTTTTAAGTTACTGTTTTCCATATTTACCTATTTTGTGTCGTAATGCTGACTATATTTGATGCAAAACACAAGTCCAGCAGCACAGTAGACCAAATTTCCCGAAACCCATCTACATCGACTCTGGGGTGCTGCTAACCAGAGCTTCGACGACAGAGCTTTAATGCCATAAACGATGGCAACAGCACACTAGTCCCCGAAACCTGTCTTGTGCAAGTGTTTCCTAGCAACTTAACATACACTAAAATTCGTGAATAGCTCCCACGATACAGTTTAAAAACGTTTCTAGGATATGACTTCCGTTTTCAGGAGATATGACTTCCGTTTTCAGGGCTTGAATGTATCAATAAAGCAGAAGAAAATTAATGCAGTAAACTAGGAGGCCAGCACCATCGCGACCTCTTCGGTACGAGTCTTGACAACTGGGTTACCATCAGGCAGGCACATCTGTATATATAACACACTGGTAGCGATTTCACACAAGGACGTAAAGACTGTTTTAACAATTTTATCACAGGCCAACAAAACCAGATACTGTTCTAAACTGTTCTAAAAGAAGTTTGCAGAAATTCAGCCCTAAACTTTTAAGGATTCACCATAAGCAAAATCCCGCCGACAGCATTTGATATTTGTTTATATTAGAAGAAACAAGTATTGGATGCCACAGTTGATATTTCATTTAAACCAACTCCGGAGAGCTTTCACAGGAGAGAATTTTACATCGAGTATATCAACTAATAAAAAAAAAAGAAAAACTTACAACACGTTCGGGTGCTTGAGAGAGTTTTAATGTGAGTGTACTCTCAATTACAAATAAAGGAGAACTAACAGTGTACAAATTGCATTCACCAACAACAAAACAATCACAAATAAAGGAGAAATATGGAAGTATACAAATTGCATTCACCAACAACGATGCAATTACAAATAAAGGAGAAATATAGAAGTGTACAAATTGCATTCACCAACAACGATGCGATCACCACCCTCTGTACATCTTTGCATTCCCTACTATGAAAATAAAAAGCCAAAAAAAGGAGAATTTGCAGGCTTCAGAGAAAATCAAATGTCCCAGCATTGGCTCTGTAGTGCTGCTAAGCAAGAAGCTTCCACGACAGAGCTTTAATGTCAAACACAGGTGCAATAGCACGGTAAACTGCATATCCCAGAATCCCTGTCTTGTCCAAGTGCTTCCCCGCCCCTTGGCGTAAATTATACATGTGCCGATAAACACACGCAAACAAATGCACACAAAGAAGCACTCAGAATACAACAAGAAGAAACTTACCCTAAACAAAGGGCGGGCCTCCAGCTTTCAGCTCAGATAGTCCTCTATTCCGGATTACATGTCGCTTATATGGGTGGCATCCTCATGCTGTTGATTTCAGACTTAATCTGTAACAGTCACGGCCAAGGAAAGAAAAAAACAAGACAGTATAAAAATAAACACAAAATTAATTTCACCCAAAATGTTTATAGTGAATGAAAACACATGCCTTATTCCGGGCTTCTGTGGCACAGGGTCTGTGCTAACCTCACCATGACTAGATAACATCATCCCAAGCGCAATGTTTGGCTTCAAAAGATCAAGGTCAGAATTTTAAAATACTTGTATAACAAAAAGTTAAAACAGCAGATAAAGAGAAAAGAATTAAAGACAAAGAGACTTGGGCAGCAAAAATATATGTGAGACCTCCAACTCTTCTGTCAAGCCATTACTATATCTATTGCTACCATTCAAGCTCCCATTCTTCTGGAGTATCATTGAATCTCCATTACTGCTTGCGGCCATGTGTGATTTGTCCAGACTTGTCTGATCAACAAAATCAGAGGAACTACAACTGACACCTAACCACGATTCTAAAGAAATGTCACATCTACAGAAGACTCCCTCACTGTCCCCCCCATCCTCCTTCCTCCCTGCCTCCGAGAAATCACCTTCAACCTCCTCATTGGAAACGTTGGGTGGTGCTGTTCTACAAGTTCCACCTTCCAGTGTGGTATCATGCCTGTTTTGGCAGCTATTAGCAATTAAAGCCCGAGCTGACACAGACTTCTGCTGACTATCAGGACAGACTGATGCGGACTTCTCTGGTCTTCTATCATCATCCTCTTTTTTCACATGGCAATCTCCTTGCTCAGATAATACAAAAGCACTGGCCTGATTGCAAGTGCCAACTTCTGTAGAACAAGCATATCCAGGACTGCTATCACATGATGTCACAGCTGAAGAAGCGATCTTTTGTTGGTCTGGGCTATTAGCAGCCCGTTTAGATAACACCTTATCATTTTCCTCATTACATAAAAACTTTCTCTTCAGCTGTTTCTCCTCACTGACTTCACAAGAAGAAGCCCCTCCATTACACGGCAGCTGCTGAAGGTTGTTGTTGGCAGGTCTTGCAAGACGATGCCGCTTGTAACCGTCTGGAAATACGTATAGAGGAATGTGCTTTCTACGAACATGAGAAACGTATATTTCCATGCCCGGCTTCCAGAAGATATACATATTTACTGAATGCCTGAACTCATCTACAGTTCCACGGATGTCAAATTGCTGGCCCTCTTGAATCCTGATCCCTTCTTTCCTTTGTAGACCCATGAAAAAAGCACAATGTGCACATTGCTTACATGGATCCACGTATTCATTAGGATATGGATGGCACTGCAACATCCCACATGTATCCCGTTCAATCTGAAAGAAGGTGCCAATCAGTTTCAAGAACAAGAATGGTTGAGAGAAAATATTCACAAATATGTACGTGTATATACAAGGAACATAAATCCTGTATATCTTTGATTAAATCAACTTTTATCAAAAGCATCGGGCACAAGCACTTCACTAGAGAGATCTCGTGGTCAGTTTCATCCTGGAAGCATAGACAATAAACTTAAGATCATAGAAGTTTACTTTGAGAGTGAGTTGCCTCAACCGTGATTCTACCCAACCCTTCCAGGCACGAAGGTCATCGGCATTAGCTCCAACTATTTCAACTTGTAGATAATTCCTATATGCTTCAAAAAAATGGTAAGGCTCAAATAGAGCACTCCAATGGACTTTATTAAGTTCAATCTCCTGAATATTCAATAACCCACATAAGAAAAAGAATAAATACATAGTAAAACAAAGCAATATGCAAATAAAACCAACTAACAGAGAACTAGAAACTTCCAACTTTACCTCGCAGATCTTGTTACCATACCGAAATTGCTCCATCATTACTCTCAAAGTACTTGTTGACACATTGTAGCTAGAATTCATGCATGGGTATGCAGGAGTTATAATTGGCATATGATGTGTACGATCCCGAGGGTTCCTACGAGGATCCCAGACAGGAAACCCAAGTTCCTCCTCTTCCATAGAACAAAGCATAACAGGGTTAGGCCATCTCCACTGGGTATAAACCCTGAAGAACCGAGAAACCAGCATACTGGGAATGGCATTAGGATATAGCTGGCATACACGTGCAACCAAGAGAGCCCAGTTCACACCGCCGAGAAATCCAGTTACCTATAATTTCAAATGAAAATATTTTTACTTACAAAAAAGTAATATTTTCTACTGATTATGAAAAGATGCAAAGTGAACCCATCTCACATTAGAATAAACACCACGCCTTTTCGCCCAAAATTTCAAGCATCTCAGAGCTGCACAGAAGTGCTGCAAGATGGAATATATATGTTTGTCAAACAGGGAACAAATAGTATAGTAAAATATAAGGAGCAGAATAGGCCTTTTGAGATTATACCTCTACATTAGGAACCAAACGAAGAATTTGATGAGCAACTCTGCACCCATTAAGACTCCGAACAGTTTGTTCATCAACATCGTGCAGCACAGATCCATTTGAGATGTCTAAGTCCTGCACAAGTAATGGTAGTAGAAATGAAATGATACAATAGTTTTGACAGGAAAATAACGTGCAAGTAAGGTCCAGGCTCAAGAAGAAACATGTCAGCAATGAGTACAGAATAATATTTCCATTTCAATTCCATCTTCCAGAATCCAGCTATTTTCAGATACAAATTACGTCATAATAAAGAGATATAGTGAGGTTTCTACTTGACAACAAAGCAGTAAACTGAAAACATTAAAACAAGATGAAGCAAAAAATTTCCATCATGATTAAGTAGAAAAATATACAATAAAACCCAATTCTGAAAACAGAAGGCATAAATGTATAGTAATAGAACAAATAATAATTACACAAGTAATTAAATGAAGTGAATAGAGAGCTGCCAACCCATGATGTTTTCTTGATTACTTACTTCTGGCACGACCAAAAGGGAGATGCTAGCATAAAGAAGGTCTATTGATACCCCACAGAATTTAAATTTCATAACTGGAACATGAGCATCAGGAACTGGTTGTAGTTCAGTCACCTCCTCCCTTTGCGCCAGTATGTCATGCAAAATTATGAAGAAGTCCTCCTAAAGCAAGCAAAAGAAGCACTCAATTACTACTTTGAAATAACACAAACAAAACCTATGCATCAGAACTAGATAGTCAGGTCAAGCAATACCAAAAACGAAAGTAAAATTTTAATATGCTGTTAAAAAATGGGAAGATTTCAGTATACTCAAACATAGAAACCATAAGCAATTATATCCATCATAAGCCACACACACACCTCTCGATTTACATAGGATGGGCCAACACACAGAGTGTCAATATCGGCTCCAGGACCATGTACCTATAACCAAAAAACCATGAAAATATATAAAAAGATAAAATACAAAAATAACATTAACTATGTTTGTTTTAATTGTCTTTTTTGAACACAAAACCAGAAAAAATAAAAACAAAATAAAAAACAAAAAAACCAAACATAAAACAAATTGACTAGCCACAGTCATTGGATGTGATCTAAACCAACGCATCCTAACATCTATGTCATAGTACAAATTATAGCTTCCTCACAGAGACAATTCCAAAAATCATTCCAATGTACATTTCCAATTACAAGATCTTTAAAAAAGAGGCAAGGGGGTGAGGAAGAAACCAAAAAAGAAAGAAACCTACCCCAAGACGATAAGATCCAAAAGTAAATATGACTGCGTTAGCATCCTCCACCATATGATCGGTATAACCCCTTTGACGAGTCAACTGTTTCACCCAGGACTTCACAATCTACAAGAAACGGTCAACCAATTGTGAGATATGGAAGAGAGTATAGAATCAACAAAAAGTATCAGAATATTATAAGGTTTTTGAGAATTAGATGGCCAAAATAGTACCTGATCAAGCTGAGCGAGAACCTCCTCCCTCTTCATCGTTTCCTCCTCGCTCTCGTATAGCCCCGAATCTATTAAGAACTTTAATGTAGAAAAGAGAAAACCATCACATCGGAGAAAGAATAGAACAAACAATTTAATACTAAAGAAAAAAAAGAATTCCTTCAAATATACCTTTTTCAATTCCACGTTCCGTTGGAAATCGGCCTCTGTTGGTCCGGCCATAGAGATTGGTTTTGTTACGCCATACTGTTTCACAGCCGAAGCCGGTGAACCGTGCAAACCCTCAGCTGTAACCATTGCTAACGAAAGATGGATGTCGCCGAAGGTAAAAGAGGAGGAAATAAAAAGCGAAACCCCAATACCGATGGAAGAAAAAAGATTCACAAATTCACCATAATCCTAAAGATCTTGCTAGATCCTGCAAGATTGAGACAGCAGATCACACAAAGACTAAAGATACAGGGATCGAAACATGACGGTGTACGGAAACCCTGCAGAACCGCTATTGACGGAACAAAAGAGAGAAAACAAAGGGAAAAGAGGCCATGAGAGTAGGTGAAGATGACCAAAAAATAAATAGTAAAAGGGATTTGGACAAAAGGAAAAGAAGGATTGATAGGCATACCTGAAGCGGAGCGCAGAAAACCTTGAAGACCGGCCGGCGGAGGAGGAAGGTTTTGAGGGTTTCACGTAGGTCAGGCAGGCGAGGAGAAAAAATTAAAACGCAAATAGAAGGGCAGTCCGAGCGAGAGCAAAAATCAAGAGGCGTTACGAGGCGTTACTATAAGCGGATCGCCTAGAGAGACTCTTGCCTTTTGAGACGCGCGGCTTCAATAAAGGAAAGTAGACTCCGGTTTGAGTAACGGTTGTTTCTACGAAAGTCCGTTTATGAGATTTTCTCGAGCCGACACCGCGTTCCAAACATACCCATACACGTGTCAATTACGCAGTCTCGGCAAGTCGATAATATTGAAAACTATCAGGGGTTTTATCGACATATCATAAAAAATCTACGGCGGAACTTATCAGTCTGACGCTGGCCCGCTGGATTCGGAAAATCCAAAACGAAGTCACTCGGAAGTCGGAACGAGCCCAGTGAACGGACCAGAGACTGCAGAACCCATTCTGAGTCAAGTCATGAGTTAATCTGGGCGTGCTTGGACTCGGACAGACTCGTTGCGGTCCAAATTGAAAGACGAGTTTGTTCCACCCTAGACGATTGGGGACTTAACCGTGGTCATTAGTTTGTTATCATAAGGTTATCTATGCTGGAAACCTTGATTTGAATAGCTTAAAAGGTAGATGATTTCCACTTAATGCTTAATCACCCCCAATGATCAGTAGTCTCTAAAAGAAAGTTATAAAAAAGTCATGCGCCCCCACAAGTGGCACTCGGGACCATTTCGGTTTATAACAATCTTCACCAACTACACGACACACATACGTATAACTGGCTCTCTTGCTCGGTCAGCCCACACATCTTCCCTCGTGTGTTGGGTCGACCCATATGTTACATGTGGGGTTAAAGTAAGATGAGTTTTTTTAAACGATTGGATTGTTTCAACCGTTAGGATGGATCAACATGAGAGCCGTTAGATGGAAATGGTTATATGTTGGAACAATCAAATCAAGCGGTTACAGATGTGAACCTTCTTATCAATCAATTATAGATTTGAATTGTTATATCAAAGGGTTACGAGATTTGAACCGTTGGATCAATTCATGTAGTTATAGATTTAATGGTTAGATCAAAAGTTGTTACAAATCTAAACTATCAAATCAAAGTGATTACAGATCTGACGATCAGAGCATCGATGATCTGAACCATCATATCAAAGTGGTTACAGATCTCATATCAACCTCGAGATAAAAGAAATAGAGCTTCAAAATATGAGAGAAAAAAAAAATTGAGTTCTAAAAAGCTTTCTGAAAAGAAAAAAAATATTTTTCATGTTCCCAAAGAAGTTCTAGTGTTCTTGAAAGAAAAAAATGAAATATCCTCCATTTTCATTTTGTTCGAATAGTTAGAAAAGGTCTTGCAGAGTTCATGTGCCCGTTTAGTACTGTGCACGTCTAAAATGTCAGAAATGTTTGTTGTTTCTTGATAATGGATCATTAACATCAAATACACTATAGGAAGTGAATCTCTTTCGAATACAATGAATACATGCATTGGGTCTGTTAGAGGTGTTATTTATTATTTTTTATTGAATAAGTGAAGCGAGTCGACAAAAGGTATGCATCGGCACTAAATATTAATTTGGGTTTTATTAAAGTGTTTATTAAAATTATGTAAGTTTATTATTATTATCCAGTAATTTTGAAAGAAATTCAGACTTCTAGAATGGGGAAATCCGAAAACTTACTAAAAAAACACTGAAACCCAAACCGTTTGATGGGAAAAATTTCAGTAGATGGTAGAAACAAATGAAATACATCAGATGGATGTTAAAACAATCTTTCTCAATGGTAAATTAGAGGGTAAAATTTATATATAGAACAATCATGCAATTATTATAAAAATTAAAAGTAAAAATCGTAATTCAAAATCGTCTAGGCATATTGAGTTTCCTAAAAAAATTATAGTAATTACACAAAATCATAATTAAACAATCTCTAAATTTATAGCAAATTAATTGAACCCTTAATTCAACTAAAAAACAACAATCCCTTCATCTTTGGATCATGATGTTGCTCAACCTTAAGGATCAGTTATCTCCCTTTTTTTACCTCGGCTTTCCACCCATTTTCCATTCTAAATCCAAACAAATAACACTTTAAAATGCATAAAATTGCATATGGGAGCTATAACATGTGGATTAGGATTAACATAGTATCATCCCTTAGAAAAATAAAATAGTTATTTATCATCTATCGAATGCCCTTCAACTTCATCGTCCTACTTAATAAATGGACCTTTCCTCTAACAACAAGCATCCAAACAAGAAGCCAAGGAGAACACATTGCCCCTCTACCTTCTACAATGATTCATCATATATCAAATGGGAAAAGGTTTCTTCCCTTCCTATGCAACTTCGTTTCCAATGAAAGTAAGAAGTGGGGAAGAGCCAAGGTCTATAGTGAGTAACATAGGAATGTCCACCTGCCCTCTCTTCTTTCCTAGCACCAGAAAAGAGAGAGGGTAGTGGCCCTTTCTTATGTTATTCTAATTTTATTATTATTTTGAAATAATTTTATAACAAATAATTGTGTATTCAAAAAATTAAGATCATCATTATAAAAAGAATCTTCATGTCTTTTTGTTTCCAAAAATCCTCAAAACACATTTCTTCTTGTTCTTTTGTTTCCAATAACCCTTAAAACACATATCTTCGTCGGACGATGATCTTTCAGTTTGAAATTTCCAATGATGAGGTAGGTTAAGCAACGGGAATTTCCAGAAGGGTTCCAGAGAGGGGCGACGTTGTGGCATCGAAAAGAGGAATTGAGTGTTTAGCAATTGATGACGACAACGAAGGTTGGTACGATAGAAGAGGATAAGGGAGAAGGAAACGGAAAGTGCAAATGCCGAAGAAGAAAGTGATGGGGAGAAGGAAAGGGAATTTATGGTTTGAGTAGTAGAAGCAAAGGGCAATTGGAAGTCACTATCGGTGGTTTAGCTTGAATTGTTGGAGGGAGTTGCTAAGAGGGAATGAGGGGCGGAGAGGCAAAGAACATGGAATTTTTTTTAGAGGATGGTAGATGCAGAACATTGATCTGCTCTGATACCATATGGGATGTTGTCGACCTAGCAAAGTGTTGCCCCCCTTGGAAGATCCTTCACAAGAAAATAAGTAGCTAAAAATTAATTGGAAGTATGATTAGATTGACATAACTAAGAGATAGAAATAATTTTTTTATCATTGTTGGAACACAGAATATTATTTAAAGAAAATGTGTGGGAGAGTGTCGAAAAAGATTTGGAACCAATAAAAATAATAGGGAGACTCATGACATCACCAATCACAATGTCATCAATGTCGTCATAAGGGGTATGAACAGAGAGATTACTTAAGTCGGATGTAACATGGAGCGATGTGCCACTATCCAGGAGCCAAGAAGAATCAACATCAGAGGTGGTGGTTGCAAGATGGGATCGTGGTTGCCATTGTGTCAAAGGGCGTGGTTGCCATTAAGGAGTTGAACGAGGAGTTGACGATGGTGATAAGTGTGAATACATCTAATAAAAAATAGGACACAGTGGAACAATGTATCTTTGTGCACGACACCACTGGCAGCGTCCAAGGTAGGTATGGGGCCAGGGTCAACCATCAGCGATGAGCACAAACTCAGATGACAAGGAAATAATAAGTTCTTAGTGATGAGTTGAAAGATTAGAGAGAGAAATATGTTGGACCTCCTAAATCAAGCTGAAACTTGCAGGGCTCATGTCATCTTTAACCTTGCACGCATCGTTTGGTTGTGACCTTTGGTAGAGTTGAAATCGAATTTTTGTCGGGACTGCTAGTGCGAGACAATGGAAGTTCGCATCAGTGGCTTTATGAGTCTCCACCGAAGTTGGGTCACCTGATGGCGGTAATTGCAGTGATTCATATGAGTGCCAAAAAAGGTTGCGTTGTCCAAAATGAACAAAGGTGTAAATGAACAAAGAGCATAAACGAGTTGATAGATTTGTTGGTTGGGATTGTTCTTCAGATAGATGTAGTCAGATAGATTTTGTGGAAATAACTCGTGCAGATGCTTCGACAACAATTATTAAGTATGAGTGTTTGCCGCAAAAATCTGATAAACGGAAGCTCTGGTTGTTGGGGCGCTAATGAAGGTTAGTATAAAGGGCGAATATGAGGAGTTTTTCAACACATTAAAAATGTTCTTTGCATCTCTGTTGTCAATAATAAGGCAAAGAGAAATATGGGAAGCATAATTCAGAGCCTTGTCACAGCGAGAAGGAGAGAACTAGAAAGAGATGACGAAAATTCGTTGGAGGTAGAGAGAGACGATGATAGAGAGGATCATTTAACTCTACTCTGATACCATATAGAATAGTCAAAAGAAGGAAAATATTTCAACCGTATACATTGATGGAGACGAGCTCAATTTATAGATTACAGAGAGAGTAATCGAAGAGAAGATAAACATTCCAAAATAAGCATTACAATGAAGATAAGAGTTATCCTGGAGATTACGTTATATCCTTTATCTCTATTAAGGTTTTCATTGTTCTTGCGTTAGCATTTGGTTCGATTCTTCACTAAAGTAAGTTATCTCCTCTTGTTTACTTTCACCTTCTCTTCAGTATCTTCTCATACTGTAATACTAAGTGCAACAAAAATCAATAATATTAGAATAACCAATGTTAATATGCAATCTAATTCTAAATTCCTCAAATAGCTTCATGCACAGACAAAAGGCACCCAAAACAGCTATATTTGTTTCTCCTTTGATCAAAGGCTACATCTCTCTATTGTCTTCTTTTGAGATGAACCTTAAACGCCAAAAGTGTAATGATCGGGAAATTGTTGGTGAGTTTGTACTCAAAATGCCTGGAAATAGCTACGACGCGATGCAATATTCTACAAAATGCCCCAAAAGGATAGATGTTTGAATGTACCCAAGTTACATAGACTAAAATGATCGACGAATTTGTTAGGAGTGGAGGCACTACAAATGGCATGACGACACTTCATGTAGGTTCCTGAAGAATGTGCTGATTCGGATGGTGATGGTTGATGGATATGCGAGGAACGGGGAAAAGGAGACAACGAATCAAGTATTTTTGGGTATTTTGTCTTCTTATTTTTGTATTAAATTTTCTCTTGATATGAGTGAATTTTTTTTAATAAATAGATAGATGCTAATAGAATCCTTTGGTTTGGAACCCATGGATTTTGATCATTATTATTTTAAAAAATAGTTAGTGAAAAAGTGAATTTAACCATTATCTTATTTTTACTAAATATTTTTAGAAATAATAACGATCAAATTCTTATTTATTTATTTCATTTTCTTTCTAGGGTTGTAACCGTCATGCGAGCGTGTAGGTGTCATTTCATGATCGAGATTCATTAGTTATTTTGCCTTAATAATTTAAGTTAAGAACCTCTTTATATATATATTTAAAATAATTAATAAACTTTATGTTATATGAATTAATCCAACTAAAGAAATTTTATTTTTTAAATACTTGTTTTTTGTTTTATTTTTTCTTACCATGCTTCTCACGGTTGGAAAGCCAGGGAGGTCTCTCACAGATGCGACTAGTGACAGAGTATGAAACTGAAATGGCTCCAAGAGACTTTTAGGAGAAAAATGTACGAGAGGAGGAATTTAGTAGCATGAAGATTAGGGGAAATGGGAGAGACTCAATACTCATTTTCAAAGCTTACTTACAATCAATTCATGGAAAAAGTAAACCGGAGTGAAACCATAACGAAAGGTAGTAGGGAGATATCGCTTGATCCATTTCGTTCCCTTTTCTAGTAGAAAGTAGAAGCAGAATCTCCAATATGGTTTGTGATGGAAGTGCAACCTTCTCATGAGAGTATGATTACTTCATATCACTGGATTCATTCCATTCACTTTTCCAGTTGAAAGTAGAAGCAAAACCTCCAACATGATTTGCCATGGAAGTGTGACCTTCTTCTGTTAATGAATAGTCCCACATAGATTAATGAATACAAAAATCTTGAGTTTATTACTCGGGAAATAAACTCTTTAATTTGACTAATCATTTTGGGATGGGTCATGGACCTAACTTCAAATGGTATTAGAGCAGGTACTCAAATGTGGGTTTCTACCTAAATTATCCACATGTAGTCCCACAAAATAGGGCCTAAACGTGACGGGGGGGTCCCATATGAATTATTAAGTACAAATATATTGAGTTTATTAGTCGGGGAAAATAACAATAAGAACATAAAAACAAATCATTCCAAAGTTATGAGATTATATTAGATTGTGGAAAGGAACAATAAGAGCATTAAGACTGAAAATAAATTGTTTACACTTTTCAGACATTTTGCCGGCCCCACAAATGGAACCCCTCTTGGCAAAAACACGAAAGACAAGCGAGAAAGGTTAGACCGTGCGCTTGGTTAACAAGTCCCATTATGACTATAAAGCAATTCAGTTTTCTAATATATGACTAAAAGCTAGAAACTGCGAGATAATTTCAGAATGCCACAGACCAATACCGGGCTTCCTTGTTTGCAAAGCTCGAACTCCTCCACCCAAAAGCAACTCGCACTGTGTGGCTGCATCATTATAATCCTCTCTCCTACTCATCATTCATCTCCTTCTTTCCTTTCCTGCAAAGCTATCTATATCTAAAAAGTGTTTCCTAAACGGCAGCTGCGGACGATGATTGCACTTCTCCTTCAGTGAATCAGTAAGGTCTCATCGTCATCATCATTCCCTCGTTAAATTTCAAAAATGTTACTCGAGTATTTGTCCCCTCCTCCTTCCCCTGCACAACCCCACACCCTACTGGAAGCTCCGTCCGCGCTACCCAGAGTTCGAGAAAAACGACGGAGTCCTTCCAAGTTCCAATTCCAAGCCCAACCAGATTGCCATTTCTGCACTCAGTTAAGAACAGAAAATCACGCCAATCAGGGTTCTGGTCGTGTTTTATATTTCGGAAAGACGAAAAGATAATTCCATGTCTGCCCAACTTAAGATAAACGCATCGTGACGCCCATCCCTTTCCCGTCTTCGCAGTCTGTCTCCGATCCAGCAAAAGTACGCTGAGCTCTCTGTGCACGAAGAACAAGCCTCTCCACTGTGCACCGAATGATATTTTACACGTCGAACTTGACACGTGTACGGCTATGATAATATCAATTAAAGGATTCTCACCGACGGGTGTATCTAGTGGTTCAATTAATAGATTCAACCTGTTGACTCGAATGAAATAGTCAAAGACCACGTAACAAAATTCAAATTCAAATCAGATGGGGCAGATGTAAGTGCATCGGACGGTCACAGTACACTTACATTTAAAAGTGGGATATGGATGCTGGCAGAGTTACGCGCCATTCCTGAGATGGTAAAGGGTAAAGCTTTACTGCCGCGAAATGAAACCTTCGCTTTTCCTTTTTCTCCTTTCGTTTTTTCTCTTTCATTCGAAGCTTTGTAGAAGATTTCCTCTGCTTTACAGACGAGATGTTAGGTCCGGCTTAAGAAGCAAATAGGGGTATCTGCCTACATGACTTTCTCCCTGATTATCAGGCATTCCCTTTCCGGTGCTTAATTGCCGACGACGGACGGGGAGACACCGGGAAGTCTCTGAAAGTTTCTTACGATAATAGAAACCAAGCCGAATTCTTTTCTTTACTTCTCTTAAATTGTTATAGAAAACAGGTTTTTTTGGTGGGTTTTACTTTGCTGAAAATGAAATTCGGCTCTTGGGTCTTAACGTTAAAGCTTCCCCGATGTGGCGCCAGGGAGCTGAACAGTCACTCTCGTTTGTCTTTTTTTATTTTTAAAATTAGAATTGAAGAGCCATTTATTTTCTTCGGAGTCAGCTACTGAATGCAGTGTAATTAATCGAGGCTTTTCATCAGTGTATGATCAGACAAGATCAGGGGAGAAATCGGAAGACCCGTGTACTTACTGGCTTCCCATTTTTTGGCATTTACAATGAGGTTTCATATTTAAATCCACGATCACCTTTCCTTCCTATTTGCTCTTTTTATGTTGCTGAAGATCTTCCAGCAGAGGATAGTGCAGAGTGAGACAGACCCCATATCCATTTCTGATTTCCTTCTAGCTTGCAAGATTTCGTTCATTAAAGCCGTCAACAACCTCCGTAGCAGGAGAAGCTACAGAGTAGAAGGCTAGAAGCGTCATTTCATGATAAAAAGGAAGAGCAGTTTCTCTGGAGGCTGGAGCGTAGAAAATTTGGTAGAAGGGAGAAAAAAACGTATAAAAAACTGAGAGATTCACGAGATTGTCAGCTGCTGAGAAAACTGAGGTATCTTTCCTTTTGAAGGACACGTCTCTCCAAAAAGGTGGAGAGTGACAGAGGTGGAGAGATAACTCGAGAGAGAATATAAAAAAGTTCTGAGAGTTTTCAAAAGTTTTTTCATGAGTTAGCTATTGGAGGAAAGAAGATCCCAGTTGCTTTTGAATTCGAGAGACCAGGTATATTTTTTCCTCCTCGTTCGCTCTTTTACTGTTTATTACACATCTTTTCCTCCTGGCTCACCACTGTAACTTGTATAATTTAAGTTGTCTTTATGGGCTGCCCCTTTAGGTTCTGAATCTTTCTGCCACATCTCTTTTGTCTTATAATGCAGTTCTTCACGAGGAGGCGATAGGTTTTTCGAAAATCCCTTATCTTCATTCAATTTTTAGTTATTTTTTTCAAAATTATTCTCTGGTTATTATATTTATTTCATTCAGCACTCATTTACTTCTCTTTCTTGCAACCTGTAACGAAACCGCTCTGTTGCACACTCCATTTCTCGTAATACTTCCTTTTCTTCCTGTTTATTCCCCCCTCTCTCTCTCTCTCTCTCTTCACAGAGTGGAAGCTTTTCTTCTGGTTCTTCGCTTTCGGAATTAGAAGATTCTGGCAACCGGGCGATGGGCCGGGCGACGAGGTGGCTGAGAAGCTTGCTAGGAGGTGGAAAGAAAGAGAAGGAGCAAAGAGAGAATTCAAATATTAGCGACCGGAAGGAGAAAAGGAGGTGGAGCTTTGGGAAGTCGAATCGGGACGACGGCCAATATACGGCGAGCTTTCCCGGCGGTGTTCCTGCAGTAGATGCGACCTGGCTGAGTTCATATTACAGTGAAACTGATAAGGAGCAGAGTAAACACGCCATTGCAGTCGCAGCCGCAACTGCGGCTGCTGCTGATGCGGCCGTGGCAGCTGCACAAGCGGCTGTTGCGGTTGTAAGGCTCACGAGCCATGGAAGAGGAACCATGTTTGGGGGTGGGAGGGAGAGGTGGGCTGCGGTGAAGATTCAGACAGTTTTTCGCGGATATTTGGTATGGAAAATTGATTTTCTCCTCTTCTTGCTTTTGACGTCGGCTTAGTTGCGGGTCCTACGGGAATTTTATAGAACTGAGCACGGTGGTTGGTTTTCGTTCCTTGAAATAGATGCTCTTATACACTTGAGCTCTCTAGTTTTTTTTTTTTTTAACTGGACTTGAACATGCGCAGTTTAATTTGTTTGAAACGCCTCCCATCTTTGTTTTCTCCACCATGCTCCGTAGAAGTCTGCTTCTCTATCACTCTCTCAAGTTTCAGTTTTAGTTGAAAGTCATCGTTGTCTATTTGATCTTGGTTTTGTTTCCACTTCTCCATTTTTTCCTCTTCATTTGCCTGGGCTTTCTAGCAAACAAGATTCTGTTCCGGTCATTGCAGTTAGTCAATTAGGTTTCTTCCTCTGTTTTCCTGTCTTTTCATTTTCTTAGACACCTTCTTAGCTACTGAACTTGGCCGTGAATCTGACTATAGTTCTGGACAGGCAAAGAAGGCTCTTCGGGCACTCAAAGGACTGGTAAAGTTGCAAGCACATGTTAGAGGTTATCTGGTGAGGAAGCAAGCTGCTGCTACACTTCACAGAATGCAAGCTCTCATTAGAGCCCAAACATCGGTTCGAGCCCAAAAATCTCGTATGCTTGTGAACAGAGATCGTACGCTTCACCCAGAATTCCGTCGCAGGAAGTCAATTGTATGTTCAATTTAAACTTCTGTTTTTTTCTTGCTAGCTAAGTTTCCCAATGCATTCCTAGATGACTATGTCGGTGGAATCCTTTTTTCTGTGTTTTAATTTTCTTTCATTCTCCGTTCTGCAGGAAAGACTTGACGATTCGAGAAGCGAGCACATCGCGTCCATCCATAGCAGGAGGTTGTCTGCTTCCTTGGAGACTGCCATTAATGCTTTTGACGAGAGCCCGAAAATTGTCGAAATTGACACCTGTAGGCCCAAATCAAGATCTAGAAGAACAAACGCTTCTATGTCAGATTGCGGGGAAGACCCACCGTCCCAAACACTCTCCTCTCCACTGCCTTGCCATATCCCCGGCCGTCTCTCCATTCCTGACTGCCGTAACTATCCAGACTTCGATTGGGGTCTCACTGGAGAAGAATGTAGGTTCTCCACTGCTCAAAGTACCCCTCGCTTCCTCAACTCTGATAGGTCTCACTCGGGAATGCCGGTCACTCCTGCCAAGACTGTTTGTGCAGAAAGCTTCTTCCGTAGATACCCAAACTTCCCTAATTACATGGCAAATACTCAATCTTTTAGAGCAAAAGTAAGGTCTCAAAGTGCTCCAAAGCAAAGGCCGGAACCAGGGCCCAAGAAGAGACTCTCATTGAACGAAATGGTAGAGTCGAGGGCTAGTTTGTGTGGGGTGCGGATGCAGCGCTCGTGTTCCCAGGTTCAAGAAGTGTTCAATTTCAAGAATGCTGTACTGGGTAGACTTGATAAATCGACCGAGTTTGTTAGAGAAGAGGCAGATCACTTACAGAGGAGATGGTAATATGGAAGAAGGAAGTTATAGCTTCTTTTGTTCTTCTGCCATTTCGTCTGCAATCCTGACGTAAGTAATGTAGGAAAGCCACGCGGTTGTAGCTACTTCTCTAACACAGATTTGGATTTTGAATTTGATTGTATTGTATGAGAAAGGATGTTATGGTTCTGATCATGTTTGAAGGAAATGGATAAGCTTTTTTTTGTTGTTATTGTTGTCTCCTTTGAGGCAACTAATGGGAATTTTTTATTTTTTTCTTCTTGGTTCATGATTCATTGCTATCTTGCCGAGTAGGGCGAGTTCGTCATCAATGAATGCGTTCCTTGTTTCTCTCTGTTGCTCCTTCCCATGGAACAGTTCTTGGAGGGCACTTGGTCCTACCTGGTCCTGTTGTTTTACTACTTGACATCGTGGTGAATGGAAAAATTAGACTAGGCATCGACTACTCTATCTCTACGCAGCCTTTCCTCTTTCCTGAATCGAATTCATGTGGAGTCGTTTCATCTTTTCTGCTTTTAACGGTGAAAGTGATACATCGATCGGATTATCATGCTTTTTACTTTATTGTCGACTGATACCCATAAATTGTCAGGGCCGATGAGTATCACAAGCCCCATCACTGGAAGACTTGAGCATCGTCCTTTCAATATTTTTTACATCACTTTGTTAGAATGGCTGGAAGAAATCAAAGGTCGACGATATTTTCAGTTAAAACAATCGCTTGTATATCTGGGGAGTTACTACTTACAGAACAAGAACATAAAAGAAGGGCGCCGCATAATCTGAACTTCTGGGCGCGTTGATTTTGCTGCCAACTTAGAGGACGGTGATTTTAAATCAGGTTTTAGCTAATGATTAGGGATTGATTTGACGGAACGGTGGAAGTATCGAAACGTGTCCTTTTGGTTTTAAGATCATCAGAGCCCAGAGGCCATGCCTTACCCTGGTAACAGAAAATTCAAGGGCAATTTCGTTACTTGTGCACCATCTATGAGACTTTGCCTGCAACTCTATCTGGGTCTGTAAATGGTCTGGAAAACTGGCATTTGGAAGACACGAGTGTCGTTGTGTCTCACGACCCATGAGTAGCGAGGTCTCCATGGCTTAGCTTTTTCCTTTTTTTTCTTCTTCCAAATAGAAACTTGAAAATTCGAAAAGCCAACTTGGAAGTTCTGAAGCTTCGGTCGTTTTTGGGCTTCTGGACGGCTAAAAGACAGTAAAGATAAAAGCCAGCCGACACGAGGAAGCCTCCTGTGAAAACGACTGAGACAGAGGCAAACAGTAGGCAAAATGTTGTAACGTTCGGCGAAAGCTGTGCAGTGATTTGATGCATGAAACGCTTGAGCCATCCTCGATCCTTTTCACACCCCGTTGTACCTTTCGCAGCTCGGACCACGAGACAAAAAAATGGAGTTGCATGTTCCGTCTGCGTTTGCGGCAACTTTAGTCGTCATCTCGCCTTCAAAGGTAGACTGGCGAGAGGAGAGTGGTGACTGCAGACTTTTTGTTTAAAAAATAACCCTTCTCGTGTCGGAATATTTAAGCTGGTTATTGATCTTGTTTAATGAAAACCGAGGCTTATTTAACTACTTTTAGTTTGAATTTTAAACAGGGCGTTTGTCATCGAACCTTCATATAAGCAGTAAGCACCCTCATGAACTGTGTTTTTTTGCCAGACTCACCAGAAACCGTCTAGAAATCAGCTCCCTAATCCTCAATTAACTAAAACGGATCCGAATTCCAAATAGGTGTTTATGAAAATCTTGCCCTCGCCCTTCGGCTCTCGATTTGAGACGAGAACGGAACCCTCAAAGCATATCCACAAAGAATCTATGAGTGACGTGATTCCAGCACATCTCACTGACCCATTATGTAATCAGAGATTCAGAAGACGAATGCGTTTCATAAATAGAAAACACTAAATTCGGCGATTAGGCTTTCGGAGAAAGTTCCGAGTAGGTTTAAGCGCAGAAAATAAGGACACAGCGCATCAATAATGGCGCCCGTGAAGGGGGGTTTTCCGAGCAAAAACCACAGCCTTATTGGCCCATGGAGGGAGAAAGGAATACAGAATGCAACTTCGAAGCTGGATTTGCAATGCGTGGGATTTGCTTTTTAGCCGAGCTCGAATAGTTTGGGAGAGAGTTTTTTTCCCTCAAACTCGGTGACTTGGAAGGAGTGGTCTACCGTGGCCTAGAAGAGCTGGACCAGATTAAAAAATCTCCAGAAGGTGGCTTGCCAGTGACTATACTCGTCATTTTCTTTTTCTTTGCAGCTGTAAATTGGTTAAAGTAAGGAGGTGGAGAGAGTCTATAATTTAATCCATTCGGGGCCATCAATAAAACTTAATGAAATGAAAGGTTTGGCCTCTTCATCCGTCAGTTCTCTGGACCATGAAACTCTCCCTGCATACTTCGCTCCCGCTCCTGTGCACTTGTACTGCCCGTAGAAAACCGTCCTGCAAGTTTTCAACACAGATCAATCCTCAGTAAGAGCAAACGAAGATTGCTGAATTGCCAAAGAGAACAAAAAAACGCGAGATCCAAAAGGATCGTAGCCTCATTGGCACTATTTTATGCAGTTCCTTCTACCACCGCCGCCGCCGCCCAGGTCTCCTTTTAACTATTTAAGAAGGCGAGAGAAATTCATGGTCAGACTTCTTGTCTAATCATGTCGTAATGGTTAAACTCAAGCCATCCCAAGAGTACGATTTTGATAAATCCTCCCTGCGAGAGAAACTTACAGTGGACATGTAGCAGCTCTAATGAGGGTAACAACCATAACGTGAAGGGACTTAAAAGAATTCTTAACCAACGCCTCTTGCGAGAAATGCCAAGAATCTACGTCCTGACACGCCAGTGACATAGATTCGCCGCCAAAAGTGAAAAATGCCAAACTTACTTTAGGTCTAAATATTTGTGTTTCTGGCCAAAGCCTGTCCCACCCACCTTCCTCACACTCCAGTTTATGCTACTTTTAGGAACAGCCTCAGTTAATTACTAACTGGAGAAGACTAGTACAACTACGGATCGATCCCTGCATATATTCTTGTGCAAAGTGGAGAACGTTAGTTAATGGTTAGGGCCTGTAGCTTTTTAAGTGGAGAACCAATATGGCAGTATTATCACGCGGAAGCTGCTGCTGCTGCTGCTTGTATCTGGATCTCAACACACACAAGCTCTAGGACTAGCAACGGCAATGGCCCTTTTCACACAAAAGTGAAGTGCTTTGTAGTCCACTATTAGTGGGACTGGTTCTCTTCTGTCTTCCTCTTTCTATTTTGTCTACAACGGGTCATTTTCTGTGAGTTTTCTTTGATCCCCTCACATGTAAAGGGGATTTACTACGTTTGTAAGCGCTATTGGGATTATAAGAAAAAGGAAGGTAAGAAGGCTTACAATTCTCTGTTAGGGTCGCCCCAATTGTACCAGCCGGTGGGGATAATGATGTTGTCCATGTATGTGTAGGCAAAGACAACTCTTGAGAAGGCGCCCCAGGCTCTACCCAGATAAAGCACGCCTGATCCGGTCACCTTGCAGTGCAAAAACGAGAAACCCGTGTCTTCTAGGAGGCTCATCCTGTTCTGAGCTGTGAGAGCACCATAGTTCTGAGCTATGGCATGTACATGACAACCCTGCAAACAGAGACCCAGATTTTGTGATCCAACTTTGGGTAGATGATGGTTCACACAGTTACTATAAGTAATGATCTTGCTTATGAGTCTTGCAATTGATTCTCTTTAGTGAGTTTTTATTGAAACACAGAATTTTATGGCAATGATTATTAGATCGCTTCCCATTTTTGCTTTTCTCTGAAGATTGAAATGTCCAGAACTTAAGATGGGTACTTTTTTTCCATAAACAACCAGCAACATCTTTTCTCATCATGGACTGCCCACAACGTCTCTAAAACTATTGATGGCTGTCATTGGTAAATTGTATTCAATCTTATCTGCCATACTCAGTAGATTCAGATACCGAAAAGAAAATTCAAAATGAGGAAGATATATTCTTCCAATAATGTCAAATAAGATTCAAGGTGATAATCTACCTCAAAAAGGGAGAGTCCATTTCCGAATATGAAATCCACAGAGCCCTCAATATAACAGTCTTTGTAATAATGCCTGCCCAGATGATCATAGAGTGTATCTTGTGCTCCCAAGAATTTACAACCTAAGAAAGCAGCTGTATCTGCCGATATTCTTAATGCAACTGCTTGCTTTCCTGCAGCTCCTGGTGGAGGGACAGGGGTAGTGTTCTGTAAAGAAAAGTGCAGGAGAGTTAGAATCAATCATACGGCCAAAACCCACTAAACGAGGAAAAGACAGGAGAAAAACACATTATCCTTCGAAGAACAGCTAAAGTATATATCCTGGGCAAGCAAAAAGCAGGAGAACGATCCGAAATGTTTATAAATTGCATGTGAAGAATAATCGGGTGAGTTGCATTTAGTTACAAAAACGGATTTTTTTAAATAATGCTGAAGAATAAGTTATCAAATATCCACCTCAAAGAATAACATTTTGTGTAATATCAGAGAGAAGTCAAAGCCACGGAGTGCGTTTAGAGTCTAAAACAGGAAAAATCATGAGAAATGTCAACCTGGAGCTGTGGATTTGTTAGTTAGTTGACAAAGTGGGAGGAAAAATTCTCAGATATGTTGACTTGGTCGTAAAAACCATAGTGATCGCAGAACAGAGAAGCTAGATACTGTGGAAATGGTATGGAGAGAAGTAATTCGCTTCTTCCTTCAAGGGAAAAATGTTTTATCTTGAAACTAGTAAATGAGTTAAAGGAACTTGTAAGTAGGAAATAGATCTTTCTTTCTTATGTTTGTTTTTTCGCCACTTTTACCTTGAATGTTATGTTCTTGGCAATGAAGTAAGGAGAATTCACGGCAAATGTGGCAGAGTTGAAGGTCCCAATAGGCTGTCCTTTTGGTCCAAGTGTCTGAGCTGTGTCTCCCCATTGAACTACGGTAACATCTGCTCCTGCTCCTTCTATGGTTATGAAAGCTTTTAATGGAGGAATGTTTACCTTTTCCCTGATCAATTTTCAGCTTGTTACAATGAAGTCCAGTTAAGAGCATGTCCATTACAAAAAAAGAAGAAGAGAGATGGCTCACACGATTCCGGAGGAGAAAATCCAGTATAATTAAAAAAATAAAATCGAAGAAACCTTAGGAAATTACATCGCAACCTCCACATATATCAGCAAGAAGAACAAAAGTAGCAAATGGAGAATCGAGGAGAGGAGAAAAAAATTGGAACTTACGTGTAAACTCCTGCGTGAACTTTAATCACTACTCTCACAATGTTAATGAAAGGAAGCGAATCAATGGCGTCCTGAATGGAAGTGAAGTCGCCTTTCGACGGTTTTTTGTCGACAATCAAAGTGTACGAAGGGAAAATCTTATTCTTCGCGGTATGGAAGAGGGAATGCCTGAGCCTTCCGACAAAGCGAACCCACAGCATGAACTGCTGTTCGACCAATTGGGTACGCGTGGTGTTAGCAGGCAGTGGCTTCGCCGGCGACCTGCGTGGTCTGAGTCCTTTGCTGTGGGAAAAAACATGTGGAGGCGAGTGAAGCAAGAGAAGTATAACGCACAGACACTGTACAGACCTAAACATGGAAATAGAGATCGTGATAGAGCAAAGAGAAGCGGCGCAACAGCAGGAGAGTTGTTCGTTGGAGATCGTTCATCACACCGAGAAACTTTTATACGGTCCCAACACGTTGCTTCCTCCTTTTCTGGATGCACAGAGAATGTAAGATGAAAGAGAAAGTCAGGGAGAGAAAGAGTAAGAGTTCACGGGAGAAGGGTAGTTGCTTGTGAGCAGTTCGCAATGTCCACCTCAGAGAGCCCACCCTTTGTTTGGTTTTGATAATTTTGATTTATTAAATGCTGCTCTCGGAATATGATAGTAGGCATGGATGAACTTATGTGAAGGGGTTTTTGTTCTTGTTCTGTGGCTTTTGGTTGCCCGTGATCGAGCTTCTCTTCCTGTTTTTGTATGTGGGCGAGAATATATTCTATGTAGGAGCCAACACTGCCTAGGGGCCTTGCCTTTCTTTCACGTGTTTTAAATTCTAGCACAGTGCGCCCGTGCTTTCGATGCTGGTGGGGTGGGGACCCTGGACTCTGGCTGGACCGACCACCCACTTTCGACTTCCCTGTCGCTGTACTATGACAATGGAAGATCACGAGGACTGCGTACTCGAGTTGCTTCTTAGTCTTTTCATCCAGAAAAAGGTGATCCTCCAGTCATGCAGCCATTGATATCAGAGGTTTTTCTACAAACTGTGTGCGCCCGCAAGAATCCGCTTTCCCACATTACAGGAGGGGGCTCCCGTTCTTGCTTCAGCCGCACCCCTACCATTTAGTACTAGCAGAAGAATCTCATGGCAAACCAATTTGGTTGGGGATCACAAGCAGAGTGCAGATGGTGTAATGCAGTGGAGAGACAGGGAATCGCTTTGCCAAAGACAGCACATCAGCACGGTGGCCAACTAACTAAAGCTGTTTACTCTCGATGCGCCTTAGGTTGGTTGAGACTGATCGGTACCATCATTGCGTACTCGAGGGCAAATCACTAGAACCCTTTCTCCTTTTATAATCTACTTTCAAGGCAAAAACTCTTTTGCTTTTCTTAACTTTTTTTGTACTTGGTGTAGAGAGTCAAAATAGTAGAAACAAAAGAATGCTTTGCTAACAACTAGAAAACAGCTTTTCAAGAATCAAACAGCCAATCCAAACAAGCCCTTGGAATTTTCCTGGGTTGGTGTCCAGAACTGCAGGAAAGCGAGGACTGGCCTGTTCGGTGTTGCATACGCACTAATGAATAAATAATAATACTGAATAAAATTACTAAAAATTTAAGAATTATGTGCAGGAACATAAAAACAGGAAAACTCTATATTAAGAACAAACCAACTCTTGTTCTCTTGAATAATATGGAGGAGGTAGCGAGTGCTGCAGATTAGAGAAAGTGTCTACAAAAACGGGGTCCCTCTCAGTCATACCGGAATCCAGTACAGCATCTGGAATGGCTTCCAAGGTCTCCTCCAGAAAAGACTTCACAGTCTACAGAGATCAAGCATCCACAAGTAACAATTCTTAATCCAGAGATTTTCATTTAAGCAGAAAACACATTACAGTAAAAACAATAAATTTTATGATGTGTTTCCTTGTGGTGCCATCCAGACCCAAAAAAAAAAAAAAGCATCAAGAAACCTATCAAGGTCATCCAGGAAACAATTAAATGATGATGATGCAAACTAAGAATTGCAAGGAAGCCTTTATTGACTATAATGATGCCACTATACTTCTCAATGAATAAATAAATATTCCCACTATATATTCAATGCAGCTGAACATTGGGGAATTTTCATTGTTTTGCACAGTGATATTGCAACTATGGGTATAGAGTGAAATTGGTTTAGCTTTAACTATATGTAAGCTATTCAATAACAAGACCAAGTAGCATAATAGCCATAAAATCCAGATTTCATGAGAGGAAGATGACCAAAGGCAGTTCATTGTCTTTTATATGCACCAAATATGGCTCAAAGCAAGAATGGGGATGAGGGTCCAAGGGCATAATTAAGCATACCTGGCAATGACGCAGTGAAGAGTCTGCTTTCCTTTTCCAGAGACCATTCCCTGGTTCTGAATGGAAAAGATTCAGCAAAGGCTGCACCATAGAAGGAGATACATCATCAAACTCCGAAGTCAAGGACAGACAGATAATTCCAGTTTAGCACCTAATTAGCATAACACTTCTTTTTCACAAAATTTCCTCTACCAAAAAGAAGACAACTGTTATGAGATAAGAGAAAAGAAGCCCATGCAAAAGTTACTGACTTTCACCACTTGTCGAAGACTTGGTTTGCCGTGCCCATATCTCCCTAAAACAGAATCTGCATATACTTGAAACCCTTCAAGGATCTGCAACACATATCAGATTGAATGATGATGTCTTGACCAGAAAAGTACACAAAATGAGTAAATATAGAACCGACCTGACGGCGAGAAAGGCCATAACCAGCTACACCAAACACTTTACTATCAACCTCTCCTAGAAGGGACCAGGGGCTGCCAGTATGTCACAGATAAAAGAAATGACGGTGGAGCCATAAAATGCAATATATGATATTCTATTTGGTAAAATAGTGCATTACTTATTGTAAGCAGCCCGTCCAACCATCACCCCATGAGCTCCTTCTTTCCTTGCTGCATCAATCTATTTGGTGTACTAATAAGTAATTATGAAGAACTTATGGTAAGATAGAAGAGTTTAAAATGCTATTATCAGTCAAAAACGTCAAACAATGGGCAGAAAAAAGAGGCAAAGCATGGACAAGTAATCAATCCAAAAGTATTAAAAACCAGCCATACCTCATCAATGGAAGTTATTCCCCCATTTATTGTAAATTGCAATTCTGGGAAGTCACGTAGAAGACCAAAGTAGTATTCGTATCTGTGAAAAAATGGAATGAACACAGCATAAGAAAATGATATGAAATTTCGAGCAAAATGAAATGCCCAAATTGCAGTTGAAAAGTTTGCACTTCAAAGTATCAACTTATACTAAACATCTTCTCATAAAAACATACAAAACGTGGACCTTACGTCAAATATGATCAATCAGAACCATTCATTTGTAACTAGATATGGAGATGTGCTCAAGTTTGTGGTTTAATTATTCATCCAATGGATACATCTTTCTGTAACAAACAATGTTACTTCACTCTAGGCCAGTTGAAGCTACGTTAATCTAGTTACACTCACACATTTAGATATTAGCCGAATGATGCAGATTATTCCCATTAATAAATTCACATTCTCAAAGTCATATAGGTAGATTACAGTAGTTATTTTTTGTAGGCCCAATTTTTTGAATGTTTTGTACAATGGTGCACTTCATATTTAATTGCATCCCTTTCATTGATACATTTATTGTCAGCATGATTGTTCTAGTCATTTAGCCTAATTCAAAAGGAAAGAAAGAGAGCCATAAAAATGTACATACTTCAAAGGAGGAACTTTCCGATTCTCAGCAGGGCTGAGGCCACTCAACAATGCCTTTCTTGCATGTATAATAAAATGTTTTGTTGGAGAATGAGAAGCAACTGTATCAATAAAGGTGCCTGGAAGAAAACGCAGTAAAATTATACACCTAATCAGTCTCAGTGGATAAAACATTTGAGGAACTAATAAACAAACCATCCAGAGCAGATTAGCGGCTTGATTGAGTTGGTCCTGGTGACATCTGGAGTTATATTTAACAGAAAGCCTTAGTAGGTTCATGTTAAAATAAATAAATAAAACAACAGAAGGGAAGACAATTAAACAGGGAGCTTCAACACATCTTTGCCAAAAAGAATTCCACCCAAAATATCACGTGAGGGCCAAAACTAACTGTTAAATTGAGAGATTGAGTTGAGAGAGAGAAGAAAGAAGATAGAAAAGAGAACAGAGCTGAGAGAAGTGTACAGAAGTATGCACGTACTTCAATGAGACCTGGAGGTGAGGCTCTCTGTATTAATACTCACTCAAGTTAAAAATACAGAAATGCCCCACTACATTAAAATCCCTATATCTCCCTATATACACTTCTGAATTAATGAAAATTGGAATATAAAGCTCCTATAAACATCTGAGCTTACTACTACCCTAGAGGGACAATCAGACAAATGTAAACTTACCAATATACCCTTCTTCACATAATTCAACACTAACTTCATGACCTGAGAAAGCCAATTTCTGTACAATCCCATGCTAAGAATCTTCTCTAACCACTATCAGTGGGACAATAATCTACGGTTTTAAAGTTCACCCTTCTAACCAATAGCTACCCTTTGGATAACCACAGATCAAACAACCAGACCAGCTACATAAAGATGATTCTTTGGATGCTTCAATCCACAGCTCCTTTAGCTTAAAAAAACGAAGAAAAAAAATCCAGATACAATATTTTAGGCCATCAAACAACATATCAGCTCGTTCCATTTCATGTTACATATATATCGGAACACATTACTTCAAGATAAAATGCAAAAAAAGTGTATTTTGCAAACAGATAGATTTGATGTGGTGAACGTTCTTTCACGTAGTATATAAAGTCAAAATTATCAAATTACTAAATAAAAAATGAAAGTCAAGAAAAAACTCACAGAGTTCGTCATAAGAATCATGATTATCAACACCAATCCGGCATTTCACACTGACAGGAACATTAGAATTGGCAGCAATGGCAGACATGGCCTCTGCAACAAACTTCCCTTGTGTAACAAAACTTCCATGTCAAGCCTCAAAAACATAGTCACATTAATACTTTGAAAAATAAAACTATTAGTTTATGATAGATAATTCAGCCATATCTCAGCTCACCTTAGGGTTAAGCATGAGACTAACACCAAAGCATCCATGGCCAGCTACTTTTCCACTTGGACATCCGCAGCTGTTCCATGATATTTCTAGGTCTCAGGACAGAGAAAAGTGAAGAAAAGAAGTAGAAACGAATACAACAATGAAGCAGAAAGGCTAGGGTATTAACTTAAGATTGATCTCATCATAACAGTAAGTATTTGCAAGTTCTGTTGCTTTTGCTAGGTTAGATATATTACTCCCACCAATTTGAAGGGCAATCGGATGCTGTTCTGGAGGAAATTCCAAGAATCTGTCCTGTAAAAGTTACAAAAATGAATTAAAAATACACCATCTTTAATGGAACTAAGAATCAAAACCAAAGGGATCTTTCAGTCATCAGTTGTTTGCTGGAAAACTGTGAAACAATGAAATAAAGGGGATTGAGAAAGAGAAGAGAAGAGATGGCTGCAAGAGAGCAATAGAGGCTATCGTGATTAGGATTGAAGTCGACTCCTAATCCTTACATAAAGTTAAAAAAAAAGTACATAGACAATTATACCTGCACTCACTTCAACCCTTATAACTCCTACATTACACTTCCTTTTTTTTGAAGTGATGCAAGATTTTATTAAAGCAGCAAAACAGAATACAAGATTAGGCGGGCCCTCCCTTTACAATGAGAGATCGGAGGAAGGCCCCATCTTTAGCAAGTGTATCAGCAAAGGAATTTGCTGATCTAGGAGCATGAGCAAAAGATATTAAAGAAGTGATATAAAAAATAGACAATAAATTTGTCCAATGCTGCCAAGGTGGCGATGCCGAACCAGAGCACCAGCCAATGACCACTTTAGACGTTCTACAACAAGTTGATGGACATATATGCTTCAGCTTGAGGGGGAATGTTAGAAAATCTACTGAGGGTATTTTGGTCATTTTGCATCAGCACATTTTTCTGATTTCTATATTATCTTATTCTACATGTTTGATTATGTCTCTAGTCTTAATTTCATGTAATTTAGTTGTGTAAAGTGGGAGATATAAGGATTTAAGTGATTTAAGTATGTAAGGGGTATTTTTGTAGTTTGATAAATCCCACTTAATAATGAGAATCAAATTGAGGTCTCTTTCTCTCCTCTTTCTTCCATCTCTCAATTTCTCTCTTTTCTCTCCTCAAATTTCACCTTCCTATTTTTAGTAGAACTTGTTTTCATTTTTAAGAAAAAGTTTCCAGCTCATACCAGATTTTCTTTTTGATGAACAATGGTTTCTGCAACAACCATTTCTGTGTACAGCCATGCATGCTTTGATATAAGCCGTGCTAGAGTCCTGTAATGGTTATCTGTCCAGTCCATCATTGGAGCTACACTGCATGAAGTAATTAAATAACATATTAGTAGATGGCTATTGGCTATAAGAGATCATGAAGAGAGGCCTTCAAGAAAAGATAAGAAGATGGGCTCTCAACGATTGGATTCTCAGAGACATATTAAGACTTTTGGACATTCACTTGTGGTAAACAATAGAGCATGTTGTTCAATTCTTGCCCTGAAGTTAATATTGGAGACTTAAGCTAAACGTACATTTATACACTTTAATTTTCATACAATGACAAAGAGCTAAAATTTAATCTTTACAGCATATATAATTCAAAGAAGCAACGCACCCCCCCTTCTACTCAGATATTGGTAGCAGCTAGTAACAGCTAAATGATGATTCACTTACCTGAACCAAGGAGGAAAAGTATGCTGACCCATAGAATCATTTAGGAGTACTGGATGTATCTGCGCCTGACAGCAAAATCTTCTAGGTAGATTCAAGTGCTCATATGATGTATTGAAGGACCGAGTCCAGCATCTTTTCAAACAATGAAGTGGAGCTCCCAAAGAAAGAGGGGAATTTATTGCAAGCTTCATTGCCACTCCCATCAGGTCATGTTTATTGGGTTAAAGAACCTGGCTGTGCAACAAAGAAAGGTTTAACTTTTTCCAAACTCCAGTATTTGAAAAAAGTATGTCATCAATGTGCAGTAGAGAAAAACGAAACAGAAAATGTACACATGCATTCCAACACAGAAATACAGATCAAGCCACATAACACACCCCAGTCACGATTGGTATTTGTTTCCATTAGTTCAGATTATTTGATACTTCATAGATGGTTGTAAACTGTAAATCAAACAATACAGTTAAATAAAATTTAGTGATAAATTACCCTGGGTATTTGTGTTAGCAATTCAAATTCAACAGTTTATTTAGTACAGGTGTTGAGTGTAGTTTTGCTGGCAGATGTAACAGGTTACCATCAATGTCTAGAGGAACTCTGCAAAGTTACCTATTTCTTTGAGAAACTATGATAACTTGCAGGTGAGCAGAATTCTAGATCATGTGATGAAAGCTTTGATAGGTTATTTTTAGAAAAAAGCTTTTGATTGAAGTAGGTGATAGATGTTGCATACAGAAAGAAGAAAGTTAAATCAGAAATGCAGATACTTTATTCATGTTTACAAATCAGCACAACATAGAAAGGAAACCTATTTATGATGTATCAAAAGTGCATAATTCAAAAAAAGTGTCATAGGTTGCACTTAGAAACTATTTTTTTTTTCCTTTTTCTGTTAAAGTTGGGTTCAGTTCTATCTTAAAATGACTAACCATTTCCCAACTAACAACTACTGGATTTTTCTTAACACTTATTTATGTGGGAGTATTCCAGCAAATACTCCCCCTCACACCTGGGTTTACACAAACAAGATAAAACTAAATGAGGCACAACTATGCCCACCAAGGTAGACGTTGTGCTTTGATACCTAGTTACAACTGGGTCTAAATCCATTCCAAAATGACTAGACAAGTTAGGAGATCATTTCCCAATAAATAACCATAGACTTATTTATGTGGCACTATTCCTACTAACATTTTCTTTATTAGGAATTTAGAATATGTATGACGCAATCCCTTCTAGTGTGAAGTCTAGGAACTTTATCAGATGTATGATTAGGTAAAAAGTCTATAACTTAAAATTTTCAATACATTCAAATGAAGGTTGTTTTGATCCCATTTCTTCAATAAAAGATAAAAAAAGAACAAATTGGTTATAATCTACTGCACTATGGTACCTTATTGAAAACAAGAGAATCAATGGTTTGACTTTCTTGTATATACATATATTCAACAACATTAAGCAAAGATATGTGACCCATTGAAGATAAGACTCCGTTCTGATCATAATCTGGCTCAAGAAAGGTATCTCCATGGAGATAAGACATACATCAGATGAAATCAGATCTTATTGTGGCTCTATTCAGATTATTTGGCAACATATTCTGCATGCTACTAATCGTACTGCTGATAAAGTAGCTAAGATCCAGTCCTGATTTTGTATTTGGGGAATCTTTCCCTCTGCAGGTTGATGCTCCTGTCTTTTGTATGAATGATGATTAAACCAATGAATAGAAGTTCAAATAAAAAAGAAAAAAGATGTGGCCCAAGTGAGTCTTCTTGTTGGGTAGAGATGTTACAAAATCTAAGCTCGTAGCTTGCACCATTGAGCTTAGTGTACATCATAATGTATGCAAAGATGCATGGGAAGCATATGTGTCAATCTAGAGGCAGCACATAAGTTCATAAGCTATTCCCATGTGAAAAGAGATAATGACAGATAATTGTGGCCGGTGCCTTATGGACATGTTAAGCACAGTACCTATTTTAATGAGGTCCTCTGCATACTCTTATAAACTAAACTGCCAGCAAAATTGTCACAAAAAGGTCAACAAGCACAAAATTGCAGAGCATGGATTTGGGAATTTTTTTCTTCCATGAAAGCCAAGAAGTTGCAATTTAGTAGCATAGTTTCGCCTTGGATATACCAAGGTAAGGTTTTGAAACGTAGGTGGGAAAAACAGTAACACCCTTAATGTAACAGTTGCTAATCTGTGTCACCTGCATATTTCAAAGCGTGCTGAGACACCGAAACTAGTAATACTTTAAGGAAATTCTTGGGCTCATCCAGTCCCAAAATGTTTGCCCGACCAAATTGACTGAAATGAAGCACAAACTATGAGATACTAGGTACGCCTGTCACAAGAACGAAGAACGGAGAGCATTGGAAGTTTTCATACTCAAACAAGTCAACCAACGCTTCATCATCCAAAAAAAAGTTCCACTCCAAAATCCAATTAAACATCATAAAAAAAAGTTAAAAAAACAAAATCTTCTTAAGACACCCGGGAACTCTCTCATTCCGGCCACGAAAAGTGCTCGAAGAAGAATCTCACTTAAGAGAAAAAAGTTATAGAATAAAGGAAATAACCCTAGGGAGAATCTTAAAGTTCCATAACCTCACACTGAACGTTAAAGTGAGGAACATACATTTACGACAGATTGATAAGGAAGCAGATGTTTGAGCTTACAGGGAGCAAGAGAATAGGCAGCTGAACTCTTGGAGCTTGAAGAAGAAGCGAACAGTCGATAAAAAAAAAATGCGGGAAAGAGGATAATTGGCTTTTATTTTTGGTCTTGATGTATTGAATTGGCTTCGCTTCCAGCCTTCGCGCTTGGGTCTGGCATCTAACAATTATCGGAACAGGAAAAAACGAAGGTCACATTCCAGCTCATATAAAACCTGAACATCTTGTTCAAATCAAAAAATTGATATTTCATAAAATAGATACATGTTTTCCCAAACCCATAAAACCAAGGAAAGACTATATATCCAATTATGTCGAAATATAGGCCCAAACCCATAATACCAAGGAAGACCCAGATATCCAAGAGTATTGAACGATGACCCAAAACCATAAGATATGAGATCCACTATAATCACTTGAGATAGTATAAGAAGTCTTATAGAGCCACAATTATTACGGAAACAGGTTTCATGGATGAGTTTTAGTTGGTGTTTTAATTATGTTAATCTTCTATTTATATTAGTTTATTTAATTATGCTAGGACTTATATTTAAGTATTAGGTTTGGGTGTAATTGGGACAATGGTAGTTTAATTGTAATCGGACTCTATTACTTTCCTCTATAGGTTCATGTACTTTGATTATAATAAGTCAATGAAGTATTTCTCTTTTCCATAAATTCAATATATTTATAAAAACTAATAATTTAATAATTTTTTTTCTTTTTATCTAGGCAACGAATCGATAATTTAGAGTGTTATCTGTTATCATTATTCAACATGTCTTGGTTTTCCTAGACCATGACACTATGGTTTTTGGCTTGGGCTATTTAGACTTAATTAATCTTTGTATGATTCTTAATAAGTATAAAACATTTCATATAAATAATATGTTTATGTGTACATACTTGACATTAAATTGTTTTTAGTCATTTAATTTATTTTTAATTATTCAATTTATGAATTATTCAATCATATTTTTTATGATAATATAATTGTTCTTAAAATATTATACTCATTAGTATTTTACATAAAAATTATAAGAATTATTTTCAAAAAAATCTTATATTCTAAATATATCTATAATTTTATACGTTTTCTTTTTTAATCACAATATATTTATGTTTCCTAAAGATTCTAACCTTGAAAATTTATAATCTTGATGGTTAAAGTGTATAAGTTGAGAAATTGTAATCGTTGAAGTGTAGTTGTTGAGAGAGTGCACTACCTCTTGAATATTAAGTCAAAGAAGTTATTTGAGCATAGTGTTAAAGTTGACAAATGGTATTAGCTATTGTAAACCATAAAGCCTTGGATAAGCCGGTTATGGGTCTAGGCTAATGTGTCTAGTGAGATATTGAAAATTCGTGTGTAGGTCTAAACTTGTATAGTATAGTAAGTTGATAAAAGTTCCTATTGTGGGTCTAGACTAATGTCCTTAGATAGTGTATTATAATCTAAGTGAAAGGTGTGCTATTATAAATTGGCTATTATGGTCAATTGAATGGCGTAAATTCATATGTCAGCAACATCATGCAATAGGACAACCCAAGTTTAGTAAAGCCTTAAGGTGTTAAATCACCTTGTGGGTGGTAAAACCATGTTAAAATAATGGTAAAAGTTAAGAAACCCATTATTTGATGTTATGATGGTAGCAACTAGCAAGAAGGTTTCCAACGGTTAAGAGATCAGTCAAATTCCTCTCAGATTTCAGTTTCCTTTTGTTCATTTTCTGCTTGGGATGCCACTCCGACCGCCCTCTCTGTAGAGTCATGAAGTACCAAACACTGAAATCCTTCTTTTTCTCTCAATCAGGGGTCCAAAAGGAGCACCGTGACCACTTTTCTTGTTCCACTTTCTGTAGCTTAATAACGGTCACATTGACGCAATAATTTTGTCATATCTAAGATCATGATTAGACTCTGTTATGCCTGCTGTGGATTCTCCTGCTCCCGTTCCTCGATTGTGTATTTCTACTGGAATTATTTTCATTTCAACTAAGAACTTTGAACAGTTAAAAGGACAGAGTCGTGGAGGGGTTGTCGTTAGGGAGTACTGGTGCATTTATTTGCTCGGTTCAGCTCCCTTCGAGCTGAAATTTACGGTCTGAAGTTTGCTGGCTTTGTTTACTGCCGACTGAAAGTGGGGCGGATAGCCGGTAGGGAAAGAGACCAAACAGACTGGCCGGCACCTGCCCAGCACTCTCTTTTTCTTTTTCTTTCTTATTCTGCTCTGGGCTTCATTGCAATTAGTAAATGTTTCTTTATCGTTTGAGCAGAGCGAATCCAACAAGAGCAGTAGACAGAAGGCCAAAAGAAGAAGATTTCTACATTCTTACAGATTTAGCAGTAAAAATAGAAAGAGAATTAAAAAGAAGTAGGGAAGGAAACCTGCGTATGCTCCATTTTAAGAGTAAAAAAGTGATACGAGTAGAAGACATAATATAGGCAAATTACAAGTATTTTCATTCCCTACAAACATTAACTCGTTGTCAGCTGTCTGTGTTAAGAACTTCAACGATCTACCTGGTCTGCATTTTCTTCACTTCTTTGCCTCTTCCGCTTGGGGGGCTTCCTTCGATTCTTGTACCGGACCGGGCGGCTGCGGCGGCGGCGCCGGGGGTGGCAGCCCTCCGTCAATGCAGCTCCTACATTTCCTTTCCACCCACCCTTCGATGTCATGTTCCCCACTTCCGGCCAGATGACGGCCTCCACACACACGTGCGAACACCCCTGCCACGACGCCCACTATCGTAATCACAGCCAACACGACCAGCAGAGTCCCTATCGATCTATGCGTCGGGTGGGTTGCCGTTGGCACCGCCGGTGGCGGCTCCGTTATCGTCGGTTCGTCCAGGTAGGCCACCAGCCCGAAAAACACCAACATTGCGGCTTCCACCGGCTGGAAAAGACTTGCAAACACAGAGACAAAGTGGTAGGACGCCCGTGAGGAGGTATCTTTTCTCTCTCTTCTGGTTATGGGGAGGAGGGAGCCTGTGGTTTGTGCGCAGCCAGAGTGCTTCGGGAGTTGGATATGAGAGTCGGGAAGGGCACAGTTGCTGCGTTGGCTTAAAATACCGTGAGAGAACCTTTAAGCTCCTTGGATCTTCCGGGGGGTGATTATTATTTTTCACTCGACCTCCTTGGATCTTCTTTACTCAAGTAATCAAGTTGATGTTGTCTTTTGAGGAGCGAGGGGCCCAGTAGAGCCACAGGGTATCTGAGCATAACCCTCCATTGCTACTTTCCATTTCACCAAAAAGTGAGAGGTGGCCGGTCTGGCCCGTCCTCCCGTTGTGATTCTGGCTTACAGAATTTTGTTTCTATGAAAAAGAGAAGGCTGCAGAGTGTAAGAAGATAAAGAGGATTAAGACTTAAAAATCTCCAATATCATATTTAGAAATTACCATTAAAATAATTTGGTCGTATAAGTCTGTGTAAAAAAAGTACAGAGTGCAACTGCAGTGAGCCATCTTTATATACGGTGAGCTTCCGGGCTTTTTACCTCTGTCAAAAGTATCGAATCGATTCTCTCGTCCATGTTTTTCTCTGCAGAGTGCAGTCAGTACGTTTCTGTCTCTCTTCGTCTCTGATTTTAGTTTGTAATGAGTAGGGCGTAGAGATGAGACAAGAAACTCAGGGACAATAGCAAGAGAAGAGTTGGTTCAGTGAAGAATTCACAAGCAGCGAGTTTTTTTTTCTCTGTATCTTTGTATGATCCTCGAAAAACAGGTAGATTTAAGGGTGATCGATGTTCAGGGTTTTTCTTGCGATGAACCGCAAATAGGATTTCATCGCTAAATAAGTCTGGTTAAATATATAAATCATCAAGCCTTCATTTATGGAATTGTATCAGTTCGAGTTAGCAGGTCAGGTTCATTTGCCGCCATAGCTGGCCACGGCTGACCAGTCACACTCCCCAATCCAATTTCGGTACTCTTTTTCGTTCAAGCTGTTGTTTAGACTTTTGACCACCAAAGTAGACCGCATACGTAAACTCCTATAAATGCCCCTATTTGATAACAAAGTTGCTTTGCATTGGTAGGGGTACTTATGTCATTTAAAAGAGCTATAAGATTGTCAGCCAAGACGCCGTGACTTACGAGACGTACCCGACTTTAATAATTGCACGTGCGAAATGACCTTTTTGCTTTTCTCCAATAAAACATCACCACGTGTACTGCTGGTAAAATAAGAATCTACAGAATCTAATTGTAAGAGCCACGTTGCGGGTTGCCTCCCTGACGCAAGAAGCACCACATGGACGAGCGGAGAAGAAAAGAGAAGGCGCCTCTGGTTCATACGTCATCGTGAGAAGCCATTTCCACCTCATAAAATCGTGGCAGTGATTCAGGAAATTTTTCGTAAACGCTTCGAAGAGAATAATCCTCCTTTCTCCTTCTGCATCCATCTCCAGCGCCCTTCACAGCCGCTTCAAAGCCATCCTCTGTTTTTTTTTTTTACGAAATCCAATAGTTCTTTTCTTCTTCGCACTTGTTCTCTTTCTGGATTTCTGAACTTCCTCTGTAAACCTACAAAGGAACGTCCACCAAAACCTTATTTCCTTTTGGTTTTCCCATTCTGAACGAGGATGGTGGGGGCTTTGGCGATGGTGGGCTCGGCTGTGGAGTCACATATTTGCCCCTGTCTCTGTGTCGACTCGCTCTCACTATCTAACGCCAATTTCAAGAGAAGTGTTAATTTAGGTGTGTATGGGAACTCCGGGAATAAGAATCATTCAAGGAAGGCAGCATCGATGGAATTGAGCAGCTCGTTCGTTGACAGCCCGGGGCACAATTGGCGCCTCCTGGCTAGGGGGTATTCACGGAAACAGAGGAAGCACAGGAGTCTTATTACCGTAAATGAACTCGGCGGACAGTACGAGGACAATTTCGTAGATGTCGAAATGGTATGGCTCCTCAACTAAGCTGCCTAATTATGCCTAAGCAATAAGAATGCTTGCTTTTCTTTTTTCGATTACTTGTCTTAAATGTTTGGCCCATCTAAAGGAGTGTTCTTTTGTAGCGGCAGCTTCTACGGAAAAATTCTTGATGAAAATTAAATTGAACAGATCAAATATCAATTATGACTTGGAACTTTAGCTTCAAAAAAATTTGATTCTTGAGTTACATAATGCTAGAGGTTCTGATCGTGTAACTACATAGATTTTAGACTTTCACTGGTATAAGTAAGACAGGTATAAGTAAGGGCTGTAAGGATTTCATGTTGAATTGTGGCGTTTGGTGGTATATTTTACTTGTTCTGATTCTTTCATAATACAAAGCACTGCCCACTATTGCCATTTATGACAAAAGTCCATTTTTCTAGATGAGGATACTTCGGTTTTAGATCTTGATAAAGGAAATTGTGGTGCCTTTTGTTCTTCAGTTGGTTTTCTGTATTCATGTTTCACACGATAAACTGCCCTAGATTATTGGAATCTATTTCTCATCTTGATCAAACAAGAAAATGACAACCTGCTCTAGAGATTTTCTGCATAATGATCATGGTCTCAATAGGGAGCTGAATGTTATGTTATCTGGCTACCTTTATCCTAATCATGCGAGTAGCATCTAGACATTTATCTGACTACTGCTCAAACCAGAAACGATTAGGTTGACACTCACAGGACCTCTTGATATCCAGTTGCATACATGTAAACATACTTCACAGAACTTTATTTGATAAAAACAATCAGATAGCTGTGTTCAGAGGACATCTTATACGAAAAATGAGGCGATCTTGTCTTTGAATACTCTCGTTGAATTGGTTTTGGAGCCATTTTAGTCTGATCAGGACTGCATTATTCTGTCGGATGATATGCTAGCCTGTCTGGTCGCTGCCATCTCTACAGAATCTGAACCAGATAATTCAACTATAGCAGTTTCAAGCAGGCCCAACTTACATATCTTACTGATTTTTTATTAAAATTTATTTCTGTTGTTTATATTAGTTGCATACAAGTACTTAAATCATACTCACTTTACTGAAAGCAGATAAGCGATGCTTTAGACTGTGATTAAGCTGTTTAACCTCAGAGTTACTTTTTTTTTTTTTTGCAGCAAATACAAAATTATTTCACATACAAAGCTGTAAGGACTGTGCTTAATCAACTTTATGAGATGAACCCACCGCAGTACAGGTGGTTGTACAAGTACGTAAGTTACTCTATTGCAGCATTTTTCGGCCAAACACTAACAGGAATAATTGTATCAACTGGTCTAAGTCTGCTGTGGCCTTTCCACACATTGTGGCTTTATTTACCTTCTTGTGCTTTGGTTGTGCATAATCTACATAAGTTGCTTTCCACATTATCTCTTGTACATAATCATGTAAATAGCCTTGTACTGTCTTCTGTGAATGTGGTGGCTTATTAGCCTTTTGTTAACAAGTCAGTTCTATCTCTCTCAAAAAAAAAAAAAAAAAAGTAAAAAGAAAATGGAGCCATTTTTCAACCTTTATGCTACCTTTATCCTCATTTTCTTCTGTTCTCATATAATATATCTATTATCAGTCACCTTCTCAAACCTTTATCCTCATCCAGTATTTTTCGCTGTATTTGGAATTTAGTTACTTATTTGTATTTTGGTTTCATATCCTGCAGTTTTGTTGCAGCAAACAAGCCTGGGGATGGAAGACATTTCATTCGAACCCTTGGGAAGGTATGCCTTGAGATGTGAAAATCATTGAATAGTGGGGATTTTAGAGCTGTTTGGCTGCTTACCTATGGTTCTTGTAAACTAGGAAAAGCTTGAAACATAACTTGGCTTTTGATGAAACCAGCTGACTAGTCTGTGATTTGTTATCTGTACCAAGGGAAGCATTGTTGCTATTTGAAAAAAAAATCCACTTGGTCCATCATCTTCTGGAGTTTGTCGATGGTCAATTTAATAAAAATTTCTGTAGCCCAATTGCATGGCATGGGTATAATTGGATGCAACAAGTGTTTTAACTCCTTTTCATTATGACAGGAAAAACAAGATTTGGCTGAAAGAGTGATGGTCACACGCCTTCACCTCTACGGAAAGTGGATCAAGGTATGTTGCACAAGTAGCAAGTTATAGTTTCTTCAGTGCTAACTTATTTAATATGCAACTAAGTTGGCTTTGACAAATTATTTTACTCTTGCTTGCTTGATTGCTTGATTGTTTCAGAAATATGATTGGCTTTAACAAATTATTTTACTTTTGCTTGCTTGATTGTTTCAGAAATGTGATCGGCTTTAACAAATTATTTTACTTTGCTTGCTTGATTGTTTCAGAAATGTGATCATGCAAAAATTTATCAAGAAATATCTGACCAGAACTTGGAATTAATGAGGGAAAGACTCATGGAAACAGTCATTTGGCCGTCTGACGACACAAACACAGAGAAGATTGGTTGAAGCGGCTATGGTGTTCTTTACTAGTCTCCCATGTTCTCATCTTAGTGTAGCTATACTTAAGGTTGTTAGGTTAAAGTTTGCTATTCAATTTGTATCATTTTTCTCTACCTAACAAAAATAGCAGAACCGTACATGAAGAATTGCTGAGAGCCTAATGCAGATATCATGGAGTCTGTTGTCCTTCATCACCCATTGATGATGTAACAAAGTAAATTCTTCTCATGGATGCACTGTAATTACCCTCAATGTGTTGAGAATTTTTTTCCTTTCCACTTCAACACTTGTTTTACTCCAGTTATTTTCTCGTTGTAGTATGGGCAGATGGAATTCCTGAATCCACCAAAACTATTACTTGAGTGACACGGGATGAGCATCGGACTGTTGCAGTGAAGGAGAAGGAGAGGAAGAAGAAAGGAAGAGAGAAGGAAGAAGAAAATAGTGGGGGAAGAAAGAATTTTTCCAATTCACTCAATAATGCTCAATTACATGTATAATTGGTGTAAATAGCAACTTAAAACCTTAAAATATTTTAAAATAACCAAAATACCCTTGATAGTAAAAATATCCCTAAAGACCAAAATATAATTGAATAAATAAAATAATTACTTTTAAGGATAATATAAAATATAATAAATAAAATAATAATTAATTTATCCTAAATGCCTCATTCCCCAACCACAACGTGGTGGTCTTGTCGTAGTTCAATGTTTCCAAGTGTACACTCATGTAATCTGTGGCACAGGAGAGATGTCCCCATCAACTCTCTTGGGCTAGGAAAAACTCGACTCTGTTAAGTCGGACTCTTGTTGACTTTGGCAATACTAACAAATCAGGATCCAACTATTGTAGTGTGTCTTTGGTAATCCATGTGTAGTCAGAATCTGGTCACCTTATCCATCGCACTAGGAAACGTTGAATTGCTCAACTCTTGGTAAAAACAACTTGTTCATCCAAAATAACAGCAATATGTTCTTTATGTTTTGGTGCTACGGGTAATGGAATAGGATCCAAAGGGATACCAGGTGAGGAAGGAGGGGGTGTGTCAAGCGTTGGGGTGGAGTCAAAAAGTGAGGAAAATGGGTCGTCTGGAATGGAAAGGTGGTGTCCATATTTGCCATCAAATCTTCAATGTTAAAAGTTGAGCTAATAACTGAATCTGCTGGCATATCTACAACATAAGTATTTTGACCAACCCTTTGTAGCACTTTAAAAGATCCCGCCCTAATATTTTGCTACTCTGGGTGGATCCAATAGGAAATTGCGCAGGCCTAATCCAAATCATGACATAGTCACCTACTTTAAATTGTTTATGACGTTTATACATGTCAGCCTGAAGTTTGTATTGAGAATTACTCGGAGTTGTTTAACGATTTCAACATGCAGGTATTGAATTCTATGTGCAAATTCTATAGCGGACTTTGAAACCCTAGCATGAAGTCACATAGGTGTGAGATCTAATGGTTTCCTAGGTTGATAACCGTGGACAACCTGGAATGGACTCATACTGATGGACCTATTGACTGAGTGATTGTAAACAAATTGTGTTATTGGAAGAACCAGATCCCAAGTGCGGTGGTGCTCTCCTATGAGGTAGCGAAAGAGGTTTCCCAAGCTTTGATTAATAACGTTGGTTTGACCATTGCTTTGGGGGTGGTAGGCAGTGGAAAATTTTATTTTGGTACCCATCATATGCGAGAGAGTTTTCCAAAATTACCTCATAAATGGATGTCCCTATCAGATACAATGGTTTGAGCTAAACCACATAGTTTGGTGATCTCGTCAAAGAAAAGTCGAGCGACTTTCAAAGAGATAGATGTTTTAGTGCAAGGGATAAAATGTGTCATATTAAAAAAAGGGTCTACTATGACGTACTTGGAGTCGTACTTTCAAAAAGTACGTAGGAGGCCTAAAACAAAGTCTATGCTGAAGTCATAGCCCAATGTTATGTTTGATGTGTTTGGCTAATTGGTATGTCCAATATTGTTCTACTAGCTTGACAACATTCATTTTTAAATTAGGCTAGTAAAATTGATACTCTACTTATATGATGGTCTTATTGCACCCAAAATGTGCCCCAACCCCCCTACATGAGTTTCTTAAATTAAAAAGTCTCGTATAGACGTGTGGGGAAAGCGTAGTTTGTTGGACTGAAATAGATTATCGTCATGGATGTGGTAATCCTCAATGGTACGATGTTGGATAAAATGACATTGGTGCAACTGCCACTACCAATGATGACCTTGCAGCCCTTATCTCCATACTTGGTGTAAGTGTGAAAGATAGTAGTCTAACTCTAGTCGTTAGACTCCTTGGGCTAAATCAATGCACATCGAACAATATTCAGCCTATTAATGGAAGTGTGAGCGGACCTGACATAATTCACGGTGGTTGTATTTTCCTCACATGTCTCATCTAGGAGATCAAAGTAGACTGGATCATGCTCATACTCCACGTTTTCTTGGTTTTCCTGCAGGTATTCCTGATCCTCGATAAGAAGAGTTAGAGTGCTACAATTGGATGTGATGTGTCCAAATCCTCAACACTTATAACACTGAATCCTTGAATTGAATTTTGACAATTCCTTTTCTACCCCTGATAGAAGGGTGTCCAAATTGCGACATAGTCTTTGAGGGGGAACTCTTAAAATTGACTTTCCTGAGACTTGAGGACTAGTAGGGGAAGACCTAAAAAACATTTTGTTGTTGTCTGACCCTCGTGTGGGTGTAAATTTTGAGGCCAATTAGTAATTATGTGCAAGTGTATAAGCATCCTCCATGAAGGTGACACCTCGAAGCATTATCACTTGACTAAGGACATCATTTAGGCCCTTTTGGATCCTACTTAAAGTGATGACCTCGCCTTTCATAACAAAACACTGCATTTGAAACTCATCAAATTGTGGAATGTACTCAGTGACTGATTTATTATCTTACCTAAGATTGTGCCACTGATCTAGAAGGATGCTTTTATAGGAAGGGGACATGTATTTTGTTTGGAGTCTGAGTTTCATTTCATTGCAGTGAGTAATAGGTGGCTTGCGTCTTCTCACGATATCCTTTTCAATATTTTCCCACAAAAGTTGAGTGATGCCTTTCAATTTCATTTTCGCAAACCTAACTTTTCTATCCTCACATAGTTCATACCACTCGAAAAATTGGTCCATCTCAGGAACCCATGTCAAGAATACCCAAGGGTCTAAGCGACCATCGAACGAAGGGGCCTCAACTTTTTTGTGTTTCAATATTTTGTCTTTAGGTTCCTCTCGGCGGGGAATATAGGTTGTGTGATTCCTAAGAGGAGAAAATATATGCGGGCGTGATCCAGTAAGTTCTTCATCCTCAGTGTCATAGCCCCTAGGTGACCTAACTCCTACAAGACTTTTCCCTTTTGAGGTCCAAACCTCTAGGGCAATGAGCCTATCATTGATGTTGCTTATTTGTTCTAGGATTTGTTTGACTGTGTCATCCTTGTTTTCTTTAATAGAAGTTGAAGCAACACCAGACATGTTGAAACCACCAACTGCATGTACTAGTGGGTCCTAGCAAGTAAAGCCAAAAAAAACTCAATGCACATTAAAGTTAATTATTTATTAGTTTGATTGATGATTATATAAAGATTCAAATAAACAAAATTTCAAATTACTAGTGTAGATACCGCTAAAATAATGAAAAGATCAATCCTATGCAATTATGCAGATAGCATCGATGGGCTGGGCGTTAAAATTAACACTAAATATTGATCACACACAAATGCTAAAATTACTCAAATTAGTTTTCTTGACATATATCTCAAGGTCAAATTCAATTCTTGTGGGCCCTAATAATGAATAAGCTAGCTACCAACACAAAATAGATACTTGATGCAATTTAAGACAACTAATAGAATACCGTCACCTCATAAATCGATTTGGAACTAGCTAACTCGATGTATGTAAAATAGACAATGAGTTGAAGGTGAAAACAACGAGTTGCAGGTGCGTCACTAACATGCACTCACACGTGTGAGATTCACATGTGTGGGTGTCTTCTCTTCCAGAGTTTCTGCTTAATTATAAGCTCGATGGGGAGCTGAAGATGGATGGGGAGTCGGCTCCGGCGATAACAGTAGCTGACGATGAGAATTGCTAGCGACGGTGGCAATGAACTCTTTAGTGACTGCTGTAGGGGTTTTCTTCTGTGTGACGATGATGGTGGTTATTGGGTCCAAGGTGACGGTGGGAACGTCAAATTCGGAGCAAAAAGATGAACCAACATCAATTTTACAATGGCGAGTTTTTTAGCAACTGCGGTGGGTGTTCTCTACGGTGCAACAAAGGCTGGAAGACTTTGGGTGTCGTTAACAATGGAGAAAGGGGATGTCAGTGACAAAAGAAGAGGGAAGTTCGATCATGGACTTGAGGGAGGTTCTTGTACCCGGAGGCTCAAAAAGTTGTCTCGAAAGATTTCCATCGACGTGTAGGCTTCAACGATATAGGAAGTTGTATGTTGAAGGATGCTTCGACTTTGATACCAAATTTGATGTGGTATGAGCGTCGGCCTATTATAGTGAAGGAGAATTGGAGAAAGTAGAGGAAGGAGAAGAAAAAGAATGGAAGAGAGAGTGAAGAAGAAAACAACACGGGAAATTTTTTTTTTTTTAATTCATTCAATAATGATCAATTACAAGCATAACATGTTTAAATAGCGACCCAAAACCCTAAAATATTTTAAAATAACCAAAATACCCTTGATATTAAAAATACCCCTGAACAAATAAAATAATTACTTTTAAAAATAATACAAAATGTAAATAAGTAAAATAACAATTAATCTATCCTAAATGTCTTATTCCCCAACCACAACATAGTGGTATCAACGATAGGATGATAAGAGTTAGCCTTGTGTCTCATTCTGCTGCCATAGTTTAGTTCCTCAATACCATTGTTGGCCACACTAGAGTCCGTTGATGTTTATTCTGATATCTATGCATTCGCTCCACAGAAAGTGCTCCTGCTTGGGAGTTCATTTCTTGCTTCCTTACCTTTCTTCTGGGTCCATTGAATGAGGCTGGTTAAGTACTTGATCTCATCAAAATGGTCAGCAATCATGAAGTCGAGGATGACATGATCTTCTCTCCATGCGGACGCCCACCAAGATATGCAGAATCTCCCTCAACCGCCCAGCTGATTGTGGAATTTGTCCTCTGGAACGTGTCCATGCCTCAGCGAGGAGCATGGTCCAATGTCTGCAACTAGAGTCTAATTCTTTCTGTTATGCATTCCTTTCCATTACTGATTTGGTCTACTTGAAAACCAATAAAATAGTTTAAGGGCTCTCTCTTTGAAAGCCACTAACCTTGACCGTGTGAACTGGTTAAATCGGTCGTCCCTGTTAAATCCAGTCCCCAAAGTTTGAAACCTTTGAAACTGCTGAGATGAATACAACTCGATGTGCATGAGCAGGTTGATCACTCGTATTGACTTCTATTTTTTTTTACTTTCTAAAATAATTAGCAGAAATAATTAAGGAGATATCTTTGAATTAATAAACATATTTTTTTTTGTTCCCACAAACACATTCTAACTGTGGCGTAGCTTCAAATTCAGTTCTTTCTAGCAAACATAAGAAATTGGAGAGCCATTCTGATCATTATTCAAAGTAAAATGACAGGGATGATGGTCCAAGATCTTTTCTGAAATTCCCCTCTTCTAATAATTATTAAAAGGAAAATGAAAGCGGAAGAAAGTCCCTCTTTTCTGCAAGTTCCTGTAAATCGTCTTCTCTGGGTTTTGCTACTTAGATTCCAAGGTTTTGCGCGGTGGCTGTAATGCTTATGCTCGAATCTCGATTTTGTTGATGGAAACTGCTCATTCCAGTTCTAAATTGGCACTAAGAGGTAGTTAATCTAATTACGGAGCCAGGGCAGACCCCCCGAATCAGTTTCTGATGTCCATCTAAATGGAATCTTCCATGAAACAGATGTGCCAGTTAAAAGGGGAAGAGACCACGATTTCCACCACCACCACCAACATCTACAGCGATATCAACAACCAGAAAAACAAAAAAGAAAAAAGAAAAGAAAGCATATCTTGGAATGGAATTCAAGTAATCTCTTTAAACCTACTTTTCAACTGCAACTGCAGTCATCAACTTATATCCTTCTCTTCTTAAAGTTTCTCCAGAATTGAACTTCACCACTGGAAGGCAATAAATTTTATTATTTCATATAATTCACAATCCTTCATTTATTACAATCATGAATGATTAAATTATACAGTCTGTAGTTTCCCATAGCTATCAGGAGGGATCTTCTGTATATCATTTCCTAGCCAGTTCAAACCTGAAATGAGTACATAGAGAAGAAATCAGAACCTAAAAAGAAGCGAACATTCTTCAGAAACATTAAAAGAAAGTGAGATTTAGTGGAGGTAACACATATTATTCATCTTACCTTTGCTGTCCTTTGTCAAGATTAATGGTGGGAGAGGACAGCCAACGATGTAAACTGGACTAGACGAAGCAACCCGACTATAAATTGTATCAAGCATACAGAAAGAATATATATATATGTATATATATAGATATGTGTGTGTATGTGTGTTGTAAGCTCCTTCAGAAACAAGAAGGCGGGGCAAGCTTCCCTTTCGCAATTCCGATGACATTGTTGCATTCAGTTTTTGATGCTTGCCCTTGAGTTTTCACCAGATTGATGTCTTGCAGAACTATTCCATGACAAGGCACGCTCTTGCTGCAAGCAAACTTGATGGCCACATCTGAGGCACTTGTTCCCTTGATGTTTTTGTAAACCACGTTACTTACTTCTACTGCTGAACCCTGTACAATGAATTGATTTTCAGCCGTGTCAGATGATTTTTGAATTCGGATAAATGCAGAGAATAATCAGATTTTAGCAAAGGTGGAGATATTAATCACTTGTTCTGGGCATGGTTTCTTGGAATCACAATAGTTTTGGTCTATGATGATTGGGTTGCTGACGTTATTCATGGCTATGTTTAGAAACTGGATATTCTTTGCATTTCCGGATCCTCCCTGCATGATAATTGCGAGTTAAGTGGGATCAAGACTTAAAAAGCTATTAATATTATCTCTGCAACTTCTTACCAGAGATGAGATGTATCGTAAATGCATACATTAACAGAATCACGCTCGAAATTAAGTTTGCAGCTTATTAATCACCTGCCACGTTTTGATCCTAACTCCATTCGTTGTTCCCGCAAGATTTGCCCCATCTACCAACACTTGCGAGACATGGTCTTCTGATTTGCCACTTCCCAAGCTGCCGATACTGGTTTCACAAAAGGAATTGTTTTCAGAGAATGAGTACGGTAAACTTTTTAAGTTATCGGAGTTTCAAGGGAGTTTCAGGTTCATATTTCTGACCTAATCCCATGACCAGGTCCGCATGTTATATCAGTGGCTTTGACATTCTTAGCACCACTTACGATTGAGATGCAGTCATCACCTGAAAACCCAGCAAAAGAGCAGAAGATTATAATGCGACTTAAGCGAATAAACAGTCAAAAGAGGCATTCAGTTGGTCGCTTTCCTATGCACGCAAAGGTTAGGCCATCTTCTGAACCAGAAGAAGATGAAATGATGGGAGAAATGAGTGGGTTCATTTATTTTCCTACCTGTTCTGATGACGGAATTCATTATACGGATATTTTGTGTGCCGGTGACATGAATCCCGTCTGTGTTAGGGCTTGTTTCTGGTGCGGTTATCATGAGATTGGAAGCTTCGACGTTGACGCATCTCTCAAATGACACATGTATTTGTTGGCTGTTCTTGATCCTAAGGTTGTTCACCACTAAATAATTGCAGGAAGAGAAGGTCATTGCCTGTTGAAGAGATTTCTTTCTGTTAGAAAAGCCTCTGGACCCTTAATTAACATGAAAAAAATCGTTGAAAGTGAAGAAGAAATCACGGTAGGAAAAAGGAAGATAGGATTTACCGTGGGAGCATCCTTGCAGGGCTGGAAGGTCAAAAATGAGAAAATAAAAGGAGTCAGTGACATTGCAGAGGAGAATTTTATGTGGAAAATGGATTCAGAAAGAGAATTCGCGAAGCTCACTTGAGATTTGTTTCGCTTGCAGGAATTTTCCCACCATACTTCTCCATTTCCGTTTATGGTTCCAGAGCCTTCGACTGTAAGGCCTGAAACCTTCAAAAAGACAATCCAGTGTCTTCGGTTAAGTCCTTCCCAGTCGCTCATACTGGAGGAAGCATGGATAGTTCCATCGATCTGATATACAGATGAAGAAAAAGCAGAAAAGGGAAATGAGAAAAAAATCATCGGGTTCCATATGAAATCAAAATGCCAATAAATTAAAAAAAGAAAAGACCCATGTGTCATGCTTCATCGAGATTCATCAACCTTTACTGTGATATTAGATCTGCATGGGCCCGAAAAGCTAATTTGCTTGAGAAGGTAGTTCTTATTCTCAGGCACCACCAGCACGGCCGGAGCAGATGAACAAGCTTTCGCCCACGCCTTCTGGAATGCCTGTCACAACATTCATCCAAACACGACAAAGTTTTCAAAACAAAAAGTCCAAACAGAAAACAATATTTAAACGGCAGATGCCAAATTGTGGACGTCGTTTCCGCTTGTGGTGGGTACCTTTGTGTCATCAGTACTTCCATCACCTTTGGCGCCATAGTCATCCACACTAACCACGCCAGACGAAGATGCAGGGCCTCGTGCATCAGCGAATCCCTCCAAACTGAGGATCTCGGGTTCAAATCCCATCGCCGCTGCAAAATCTGTCTCAAATCTGCGGCCAACTCCACCAATGGTGCCGAAATATGAAGGATAGGGTATCCCGTTTGGACTAGTTGCTTCTTCATGAGAATCAAACAGAGGAACTTCTTGCGAATTGCCAAAGAAAGAATAGCAGCAGCAGCACAATGTGCAGAGAAGGAGCAAGTATCTTTGCGCTTCCATTTTATATCTCCCTTACTAATAAATAACGTGAAAAGCTGTGTTCAACAGTAAGCAAATGATTTTCAGAGATATGGTAGTGAAATCATACCATGATGGGCGCATATATATAGAAACCAGAGGGAGAGTCTGCACGATCTGTTGTTCTCAATCTATGGCGGCTGTGGATATTGTTCCCCATAATCCCAGGGGATGGATTGAGCTGCAAGAGATTGAGACGGAAGGATTTCTAAGGGAGTTCGTGAACCTCGACACATCCTCTCTCCCTGAAAGGGAATAATATAATGATAAAAAAACGAAAAGCAAGTTAGAAAAACTGTTGCCCTAATTCTTGCATGGGCGTACAGGACGACGTGAATCATCTCCAGTGACGTCCATGATTATATACAGCAAACAGGTATTGCCATGAACTCATCTTGTGTTTTGGCATTTAGCTGAAACTTGCGGGGAAGATCCGTTCGTTCAACAGAGAACAAAAATACATTTCTAGGTACTAATTTTTTATTTTTTTTTATTTTATAGATTTTAAAAGTAATAAACATGACTTATGATGCAAGGAACACAATTTTCCTCCTCTTTTCTGGGGTTTTCATTGACAAGAGTTATGGAGCACAAGGGAGGTGAGTGATGTCAAAGGCTGGAATATGTTAGGGTTTCGCCCACTCCCTTTTTCGGGTAATTGCCCCTTTGGAGCAAGGAAGAGAGGGGGTGAGTCTGTGGTAAGAGAGAAACGGCATTTGCGTGCGGGTTTGGGAGATATGGTTTCGTATCACAAGACTTGCCGTAGTGAACATTTGGAAGGGGAGAAATTGTTCGGTTGGTTTTGGGTTGGTTCTCCGGAGGGCCGCGTGCGGCTTGTGACTTTAGGGTTTCTTCTTCCTTTGGGACCTTATCTTTGTGACATAAACACATGCGGCACTTCGTCTCCTCTGTCTTCTCTGGAGCCCAACCATCGCCCGTCAGGTGACTGGATGCTTTGGTTTGACATGGAAGGCCTGATCTTGACCATCAATGGGGGGGGGCTATTTGGTTTGATGACGATCTCCTACCATTAATGTACTAGTTCCATTTATTTACTCAGAGAAGTCACCGTTCCATCTTTGGCCCTTTTACTGTACCAGTAAGTAGGCAGCTTCATGGTTTCAAAATTTGCCTACCCTCACAAGAAATTAGATCAAGTTATAGGTGATACTCAATTGTGTTCAAAATTCAACGAGTGATTATGAGGGAAAACGTTTACGAGTCGAAAGTTCTGTCTTTGCCAGTAGTTTTATTAAAGGATAAGGAACGATGAACACAGGACACTTATCTTCATCTTTTTCGCACAAAAACTCGATTTTCTTTAAATCATTGATGCATCTCAGTAAAGGGAAACTACTTATCCTTGACAGCACTCCCAGTTTCCGTTTTTCTGATGTAAAGAAACTTAGTTCCAGATTCCATGTATGGTAATGAGGACAGTATATTCATTCAAATCTGTTGTCTCTCTCCGTTGTCATTTTCATCAATCGCCAGTTACATGATGCGTGTCGACTGATTGCCGACTCCTCACCTCATCGTATTCTTGTAACATCTGTATAGTTATTCTTTCCACGAAATTAACTCGACGAATGACGTTTCTTAAACTCGGGCCGGTGCACTTGGCCGGTGGAAAGCTAGCTAGTTTATACTGGAAGTTGACGTTGAAATTAATGGGTTCCGTTTCGCCGATTTTGAAGGCGTGAAGTTGTTGTCGATTGTAGAAGGCTTCTTTGGAGCAGACTTTCTGATGGATCAGTAAGCTTGGTTCGACTTGGAAACGAAGGCAAAAACTTTTATGCTTCCAAAGGTGGTAGTGATGTCGGCTTCTCCACATTCCGCACCATCATTTTAGTTTTGAACACATTACAGATTATTTTGGGTGGAAGAAAACATCATAAATAATTTTGGTGGAAGAAAACATTACAAATTATTTTGGGAGGATCAAATTGACAAAACTCTCTGATACGATAATAGAGAAGAAGCTCTGAATCCAACCATAGTGAATTATTCATAACACTTTCCTCCATCTGTATAGAAGATTAACAGAAAAATGTGAATCTTGACTAGTGTTTATGTGCCTTACATTTCCGTTACATTCGACCTGCAAAAGACTATCAGTCTATCGTTGGTGGGTCGGCAAAGCAATCAAGAATGGCCGCCACCACTACCAGACTTCCAAGAAACGTTTCCGCAATGAGCTACTTCGGTCAAGTTATCATTCTACTTTGACCACTTTTACCCAACGGAAAAGAAGAAGAGTTTAAATTGCCAGCACAAACAGTTCGAAACGTAAGATTTATTTACATTTTTAAAATAGAACTACTTCCGCTTCGGGTTTCAACTTTCACATATACAGAAAGATTTGGACGGAAAAGTAAGAAGAATCCGTCTCTGCCGAGACGTGTTCTGATATTTGCTGCAAGTATTGCACTGTTTTCAGCGATGAGGCACTGAATTCAGCTTCGCACTATCTATGGAAGTAGTTCATAATCACGGGCACAAAATCTTGACTTTATGCAGTCCCAGGAAAGTGAACTTTACCATGTTAGCTGAAGAAACAAAGATCAATACGTTTCTCAGTTTTCACCGTTGAAATTCCAAACTGGCCCGAAGTTCTTCGACATTGGGTCAGATCTGTTAAGTGCGTATGTACTAACATTCGACTGTATCCTCCAATCCTACAGAGAAGATTAATAGGACCTATTTTTAAATTTGAATGACTCTCATCCGTCCTCTTCATATCATATAATGCAAGGATATTAACCTATTGCTACTGAACCAGTATATGAACTCTTCCCACCTCTCATCAGGATTCCTTTTGTTAATGACAAAAATGGGGACAGAGAGTTAAAAGGTCTTAAAGATGTTAATAGTGCTGGTTGTGAAATGTGATATGAGTTGGGTGCCTCAACTCATTTATCTACTGCACTTATTAGTTGCTTCTTTAGGACCTTATGATGTCCCTTTAGGATCTTAGTTATAGGAGGATTAGAGAAAACCAGAAGCTTTAGCTTTATGTAGCTTAGTATTAGCTTCTTTAGGATATATTATCTAGAAAAAAACAGTTTATTTAGTCAACATGCACTAAACAGTTTGTTAATGCACTAAATTTAGTGATAATTGATTTCATTTGAAGTCATTTTGTTGATAAATGGTATTAGCTTCTGGATGTTGCAGATTACCATTGGGATCCAATGGAACGCTGTAACTCAGTAGCTGGAATGCTATCAGGAAACTCAGGGCACAAATTTCAGGAATTTCCACTTGCATTCTCTGTGACCCATCAACACTGTAAGGAGCTCATCTTGTGACTCTTGCTTTTTTAAGGGTTAATGCAGATGACTTCCCAAAAAAAAAAAACAATATTTACAGAAGTAGCACAAGTACAGTTTGGGAGGGAGAGGATGTAAATGTCAAAATAGAGGGAAACTGCATTTACCTTTGTCAATGCTATCCTCGGAAGTTGAACAAAAAGCTTCAAAGTAGGGCTAAACATGCCAAGAGTGCTAAACATGAAGAATCTTAACCTGCCTGTTATGCGGCCATTGCTCCCATCTTACACAGATTTGGTAATGGAGCCATATGTGGTCGAAAGCCAGGCATTTAAAGCTTTAGATTTTAATTAGGGGTGCGGCCATTAACTAGGCAAGGCAGAGCCTACCTTTTACTTACAGGAATTGTTATGATATGTTTCTCGAGGGGCACCCATGAACAGAATAGACATACATCAAATAAGATCAAAACTCTGACCTTTGTTTTCTTTTTCTTCCTTTTCCCCCTTCGGCCTTCAATTCTCTGAGTTCCATTCAATGCCCAAAATCAATTTCGGAATTCTCCATCTTTCTCCATGACCCACCCAGCCTGCTTCAATCAAATAATGAAACTATCCCAATCTGGGACCCAGAATTGAAGGAGTATTTTTACAAAATGTTTAAGGGATTGTAGGTTAATACATGAAATTATTGTTTTCTCTTGAAAATCATGGACACAGTTAATGAAAACTAAGAATGCCTGTATGAAATATTTCTATACAAATTTTTTGTTGGATTTTTAAATATGATGTGATATTTATCTTACATTGTGGGTTACAAGGAATCGTTTTATATTGTGTGTGAATGTGTCACTTGTCCATGGCTAGTCCTGCAAGCATTGTATTGTTGTGCAACAGTATGCACTCTCTTGTGATTTTAATGGATTGATGTTGAATATAAAATTCCTTTTTGAAACGTAAGTTATGAGGCTCATATTGTGAAGTGGGTGGAAAGTGGGAGATAGAGATTGGAGCCAAAATGATATATTTGTGAGAGAAAAGGCATAGGAAGTGAAAGTCAAGAAAAAACAATTTTTTTTCAATTGTGGTCAATCTTTTTGGTAGATAGAAGAGGATTTGAGAGGCTGGACTTCTAAAGTTTGATATGTTTTTTTTATTAGTAATGTGCTTATTATTTTTTTATATAATTTTAATAAAATGCATTGTATGGTATCTTATAGATGTCTGAAGGAAGTGCTATGTAACAATGGGAACCATATGAAATATAAACTCCTCATGATGATATGACCATACTTACTATCTTACTAGAAGAGGTCCATAAATGATCTAAGTTAGGAAATGGCTAATGGAGGAATGAAGAAAAAAGACGAAAGATAATGCTATCAATAGTAAAAAAACATTGAAAAAATAATACAGAAGGATGACCGCATTGCTATCATCAAGTGGGTGGGTATGAGACCATGAAAGTAAGCAAATGGAAGTGCCTCCACATGTTTGGGAGAGTTTATTCAGGTAATGTGTTATGTACAATGATTTATTGCGTAATAAACTTTAAATGATATTTTTGTTATTTTTTTCTTTTTTTTTGTGGAAAAACAAAGATGTTGAACACTTAGGCATCAAAGTTGTCAGAACTATGAACTCCTTTATACCGTGGTTGGAGAAAACTTAGCAACTAGAAGTTTTGCTATTATAGCAAGTGGTGAAAGTGAAATAAATGAAACTACAGAAGTTAGTCATAATGAACAAGATGAAGGGCAAATATGATATGATGGTGTAATGGATTCAGGGAGTGAACAAACACTTGGATCAAGTGATGGAGGTGGCTCAACTAGTAGCCATAGTCGAGGCCGTCGAACTCTTTGGTTGAGTTAGCATAAACATCGAGCTCGAGTAATAGGGGAAAGGGATGAAGCAATGGTGACTTGTGTTGAACAACTTTCTACGATAATTCAAAAATCAGCAAAAGTTGGTAACAGTTCTGAAGCAAAAAAAAAAAACTGATACAATTCAAGAAATTCCTTATTTGGACACAAATCTTTGCCACCGTACTCCTTTATTGGATACAAATGAAAAGATTCTCTATGAAGAAAAGAGAAATAGGATGATATAATACGAAGATAATAAGATGATGTAATAGGAAGCAATCATGTTTACTTGTTCATGTTATAATCATTATACTAGATTTTTGTATTTCTTTTATATTTTGACTTCTCTTGTTGATAATGAAAATGATTGTTTTAATGTTATATATGAATTTTTAGTCATGTATATGAATTTTCATATTGGTATCAATGAGCTCTTAATTTTTATGTGTTTGTTATATAGTTTGGTATTGATATTTTATCATTATATAGGTGTTAAGATTACCATGGTTATTACCAATGAGATTGCTATTGTTATTTTAAGAGAGATAACAACTTCTCTAGTTATCATATCAATTTATTTTAAAAAAATACATACGCCTTAGAAAATTGGATTGAGTGGAGGGACTCATGCTTAATGTTAGAGCATAATGAACATATGTTTAGATATATGTATATGATAAGACCGTATGTTTTTACCAACATTTGTAATTTGTTAAAAAGTAGGAGACTTCTTATGGACACCAAGAACATTAAAATTGAAAAAAAAGTTGATATATTCATGGTTACCATAAGTTAGGGCCAAAGGCATCCAATGTCAATGAAACGTTTCAAATGTTCATTTTGGACTATTAGTACATATTTCAATAGAATACTATAGGCAATACTCAAATTAAAAAAATGATTACATATGTACTCCTCCACCTAGAAATGTCCATAAAAAAATAGCGAGTATAAGTATTATCCCTATTTCATGGTAAGCAATTACATGGACTATTATTTATGTATTTATTTATTTAAAAGAACAATTATATTAACTTTCAATATGCAAATTTCAGAATTGCATTAGAGCAATTGATGAGACTTACATAAAAATCCATATTATTGGTAAGTACATTGTTAGGTTTTGGAATTGGAAATAATATTTATCACAAAATGTGATGGCAATATCTAATTTTCATATAGAGTTCACTTTTGTAATAATTGGGTGGGAAGGATCAACAATTGATGCTCGCATTTTGATGCATACAATTAGATGCATTGAACGAGTTGGTCGTCCCCAGAGGTAATATATTATTTATTTTTGTACATGTTACCTTTATTCATGTTAATTGTTATTATTATTTGTATGAATGTTGGGTATACTAACTTGCTTTGTTTTTTGGCACGTTGTCGTTCAACTAGATATCATTTAAATAAATATGATGAAAATCTTCTCCCTCATACTACAACAAAGTTATTCAACCATCGACATTCATCATAAAGAAACACAATTGAGAGAACAATGGTTTACAATTTTGGATCGAGCACTTCTATACCCATAAATGACTCAAGCGTAAATTGTCATTGCATGTTGTATTATTCACAATATCATACGATTATCAGATTGCAATAGTGCAGGGATCGAAGGAGATGAACTAATAGAAATTGTTGGGGATGATATAACATTTGGACAAAATCAAGAAGAAGATAAAGATGATTTGGAAGAACTAATTAACCAACCTTCTAAACATTTTTGTAATAATATAGCAACTCGAATGTGGATAATTATATAGAATACAATTGTTGATTTAATATGAGCAATTTATTTTCAGATAAAAATTAATTAATTTTCTATTTTCTATTTTATTTTACTAAAATTTTTATCAAATAAATACGGTAATATGTGAGATTAATTACTAACTTTTATTTATTTCTCTAAAAAGGCACTAACAAGTCTATTTAAGTTTCCTTAATTTTTTTAAAATGTTTCTATTTAATAAATCACTAATAAGTTTTTATTTGAAGATTTCTTGGAATTGTGTATCTTAAAAAAATATTTCTAACTTTTCCTGGGATATAAGTTTCCAACCAGGACACTAACGCTGCCTTAATCTCCAACACATTTGTTTCAGTTTTACAAAGTAACAAAATAATAATCATAATAACAATAAAATAATTAAACAGAGAACAAAATCCCTCCAAAATGTCCTATCTACATACACTTCACAATATGTATTACCGACAAAGTGAGCAGAAACAAGCCTGAAGATTCGAGTCCCGCCTCCTAAAGAAAAGAAACCTTCACACTTTTCATGTAAGTGTTTTCTTTCTAGCAGTTGATTCCACATTGTAGAACATCTGGTCCTGTCACTCTGGTTGTAAAAGGGTCAATTCGAACCCATAACAAGGAGAAAATAGAGGCGAGAAGAATAGACCAGACAACCACAATGGTTGGAGTCCGATTCTGGCGGCCCATCAACCCCTTGAGGAAAGGATAAAGGTGGACAATCACCCAGAAGGCAAAGAACAGCTTGCCAAATAAAGGACCCCATGACTGATACCCACTGTTGATAGCATAGGATATCCCAGCAACCACCCCTACCAAGTTGATTATAAGAAGAGTAGTTGGGGGAATGAGCAGCGTGGTCCATTTGAACATGTACAACTCTGTAAAATCACCGTCTTCATCTGAAGCCTTAGATGTAACAGTGAAATTGGTATCAATACCAGCAAGAACTTTAAGGAGACCTTGGAAAACGGCAAAGAGATGGGCTGAGACACCTCCAATAACCCAGAACTGTTCGTTCCTCCACCACTCGTCTATTCCAACCCCACTCCACCTCATCTCCAATATACCAGTAGCAAAGATAGACAAGAAGAGAGAAATGAACCAGATACTGGCAATATTACTAATCTGCACACATAAGAAGTAAACATATAGGAGATCATCAGTATATGAACGACATCAAGAGTATGTCTTAGTTCACAGCTTAAGATGGTTGTTTACAAAAAAAAAAAAAAAAAAAAAAAAAAACAAGTAGAAAGGATGTTATGCCTCTGAACAAATTATTATTTCTTTTCTCTGAACACAACTATGATACGAAGATTGAAGTAGATTAAATAATAAACCTGAAATATTGCAAGTGAAGTACCTGGGGTATAATGAACTTCCCTGTAAGAAGACACACAGCTGGCAATGTACAATACATTAGAAGAGGAATAGCAGTGATTGGATAAATGGTGGTGTTTATGTATGCAAATCTCTCAAGAAACTTCAGCCTCCCACCATATCCATACCAAATGGGGCAATGCCGACTAAAAAGAATCTCCACAGAACCCAGAGCCCACCGAAGCACTTGGTTCAGACGATCTGAAAGATTAATAGGAGCAGATCCTTTAAAGGCTGGAGGCTGGGGCATGCAGTAGATTGAGCGCCAACCACGGGCGTGCATCTTGAACCCAGTCAAAATATCTTCTGTGACAGAACCGTAAATCCATCCAATCTGCAGAGAAGGGTGCAGTTTTACGAGGAAAAGATGAGAAATTGCTCAAAATGCATCGAGTAATCGATTGAACAAATCATACACAATACTGTTCCCTGTCAATATTACTACATACTTCAACCAACACCCTTTGTGCCAAAACCATGAAGGAATACATTACCGTGAAAACCACATAACAACATCAAACGGTAAGGAACCAAGAACTACATTTAATGTGGGTAAAGAGGTGACCAGTTTTGTTCATCTACATTTTTCAAGCTGCTAGAAATTGTTGGGATCAGAGATTACTCAGAAACACCATTATGGCACAACATAGTCACAATATTTTTTTTGGTTGAACACCAGGGTATTTATCCAACAAAAATTTTGGGATGAAAGAAAGAATTTAGTCCTCACACAAGGATAATATCTCAGAAGATTGTAATTCCTCAGAGAAAAAGAAAATGAGTAAAAAGTTTAAATGTTGCACATCGGAAAGTCTTAAACTAATAATTCCAGAAACCAAATTGTAGTTTATGTTAACTGATATTTTACAAAAATATCATTAAGTTCAAGAATCAGCGTTTCACAACATAAATAATTTTTTTTGCTTTGATCCCCTTAAAAATCTTTGGCACCAAAAGGACTGCTTACTTTGAACCAGGTACTGAAAGTTAGAGGAAGAGAAAGAGAGAGAGAGAGAGAGAGAGGAGTATTTATGATACTCATACAATATCCTCACAAGGACCAAGCATACCTCACTTCCCCATTCGGTCTTGTCCTCATATCCACAGCTAATAACATGGATGGCCTCTTTCAGAAGAGATTCCGGAGTAGCTGACTGAGGAACACCGCCATTTTCCATTAAAGTAGAAGCAACAAATACAGCAGATTGACCAAACCTTTTCTCCAACGTCATCTGTGACATGAGAAGAGACTTCTCGTCATCAAAACCAGCACCTGCATCCAAAAGCACAGAAACAGCAACATCCAGAGAACTGCTCAGCCAATAAAGGTAAGGAGACATAGAACAAATGAAAATTAAGTACAACAACAAGACAACTGATTATACAATTAAAGTTAAGTCCACAGTCATGAGGAAATGAGAAACACACACAAATAAACAAGTCGAAGAGAAGGAGAGGCCTAAAATTATGTTTTGAAACTAGGAAGAGAGCTCATTCGACTGTCATACCTTCAACCCCCTCTTCAATGTCTTCTAGATTGAATATGGGCACAGTGGAGTCCACATGCTTACTTGACCTTTTGTTGTCCGAACCCCTTTTGCTAGACTTTGAACCCTTCTTCCTTGATCCCCCACAACATGAAGAGAACAGTCCTGGTTTTTTATGCTTCTGCTTCAGGGGAGGTTCATATCCATACAAAGCAGTGCGGTTGAAGACACAACCAGTACCCACATAAACAGGCCCTTGAATGCCATCTAGACCTCTTAAATTGATCTGAAATCAAGAGAAAAGTAAAGGGAGCTGTCATGAATGAAGGGATGACAATTATTATGGTAAAAGAAATACCGTACAACCATGAAATTACAAAAAAAGGAGAAGAAGCAAAAGAGATGATAGCAAACTAACATCAAAGAACACAGTGTTTCGGTTGGCATATCGATCATTCCTATCAATGCCATCAAATCTTTGAGGGAACTGAACATAACAAACAGATTTGCCAAGATTTGGGTCCATAAGAAAACACATGGCTTCCCGCAAGGCCTTGCTATTGTTTATGTAATGATCACAGTCAAGATTTAACAAATATGAACCGTTGGTAAGAACTGCCGACACACGTACCTATTAAAAGAAAGAGCAAGTTGATTAGAGATGAAACAGTTATGTAATCATGGTTAAGTTGTGTAATGTAATGGATAAACTACTTACTAGAGAGTTCATAGCACCGGCCTTCTTGTGATGTTGAAAGCCTGGACGTTTCTCACGGGAAACATAGACCAAGCGTGGAAGTTCATTGCCCTCACTATCAAGCCCGCCACTGTGGCCTAAGAAGACCTGCAAAGAGAAAAAAGGCATTTACAGAAAGGTATAGACAAGTATCAACTTGTGACACATTACCTGAAGAACAGCTTTCTATGAAAATCATTGGCAACACTTAATGTTCAAAGGATAGAAATGTTTCAAAGAACATCTGAGATTACAATTTCCATGGACCAAACAATGAAATACCAACCTGGATCATTCCTGGATGATCTCTGGTGTTATTTCCAGGCCATGGGGTCCCATCTTGCATTACCCACCCTTCTTCAGGAATTTTTTGTGCTTTCGCAACAAGTGCATTAACACGAACTTTAAACTCCTCATACTCTCTCTGCAGTATATCCAAGTAAACTATTTCATGAAACATGTATAGAAGCAGAGATTAGATTCAGGTTTGTTAATGTACTATGCCTAACCTTCATGGCTCTTCTGTCTTTAACAAATGAAGGATGGACCTTGTCTTTCAAGTAGTCAATTCGCCGCGCAAAATACCACTCTGGTGCTCGGGGTTCAATGCTGTATTTCTTGCAAAAAGGAACCCATTTTCTTGCAAACTCTGAAGTTTCAGACAGAGCTTCAAATGTCAACATTGCAGCTCCATCATCGGAGACATAGCAGGAAACCTTATCAACTGGGTAATCAACTGCAAGAATTGATAATACAGTATTGGCAGTCACAAGAGGAGGCTCCTTCAAAGGGTCCACAGTACTGACAAATATGTCAACAGCAGCTAATTGAGATGGTTCTCCTTCACGATCATACCTACATCCATAACAGTACACAATAAGAATAATTTAATATGGTTGGAGAAGGCAGAATATATTAAAAGTGAGAAAAATGATTACCTCAAAGCAAGTCGGTCAAGGTAAGTCTCACGGTTCACTGGGAGCCACTTAGGGAACTGATCTAATATCCAAGACATGGCAAACCATATCTCACAAATCACAGAAATCAACCACAAGGCATATGCATTTGGAACAGGGTTTGTGATACGATAGTGCAAGAAGATGCAGAGAATAACCAGACGTAGAACAATGACCATCCGGTATGGGTTTATCTTGGAGGAAGGAATAGATACCTTCCTTGAAAGAGGTTGTCGTGTTTCATCATTCCTGCATAATCAAATGGGAGTTTAGTTTTGTGCTTCCTTGTTCAACCAATACGTCAAAAAGAATGTTTACCAAAATTAGACTGAACAAGAAAAGATATAATATAAATAAAAATAAAAACAAAATGAAATGGTATATAGAAATCATAAAGAGTATCTCTTCATCAAATTGTACAAGAGATTATGGGTTACACACAAACTTCCAAACAAATCACAATGCATGCTATAGAACATGAAGATGAGCAGCAGCCAGAGCTTCTTCACATGCTCTACTAAGACTTGGCACTGAGAATAGAGACGGGTTTATTTAGAAGATTCAATTTTACACAGATGTACTTCCCTCTTGATGCAGATTGTTAACAATTCAAAACTTCCACTTTGCTCTTAATTGGCTACTGGTGATCTGATAACATTGAAACAAGCTGAAGTTGCAGATCACATATCAGGACTATAACAAACATGTTCAAATTTTGTGTTCTGTTATGAAGTTACTTGATTTCCTTTTTTTAGAAAAAATTCCGTAGTTCTATTTATCAGCCTCAAGAGTTGCATTTACAATAAGAACATAATAGGGAAGCAGATTCTATTGACATGATTCTAATAAGAGAAAATTTTTAAAGACTTATAAAAGCATAAACTAGTACAACCTTAACATTAATTAGTTTTGTTTAACCAAGGTTGTTGAAGTTCTCTTCAACCTGTGAAAGTGATATCTTTCTGCAGTTTTTCTTATTTGACTCTGACTGCATACAAAAAAAACTAAGCCCAGTACCATGGTACAATAGCAATTTTTGTGAAGGTCATACCATAATTTTTTGCAGAATTTTTTTTCCAAAAATAAGTACAGTACCAAAAACCTCCCAAACAAAACTAAGGCCAGTACAATGGCTTCCAGTACCTACACTAAGCCCAAAATTTTCAGTCGCACCTAAAAGGCATGTAGAAAATTGCCCAATTGTCTGAGGCATCAACATGGAATAAAAAGTATACAAGAACAGAAGAACTGCAAAACTTAAGGCACTGCCATGGAATCTTTTGGAAGCTGTTGAACTTATACACTGGTTAATCAAGGATCATTCACCCGAAAGTCAATGTCAATTAATAAATGATAAAAAAAAAGTGTCACACACAACTTGGCGAATTTACAAGATTCTTCCTTACAACTATGAACACTGAAAGTTCCTATTGCTTCACAAGAAAAATGTCCTTTATTTTGCCTGACCAGGCCTGGTCCTATGAATTCCTTTATGAACAATTTGCAAGATGGTAGTTCCACAAATAAGGGCACAAACCATATGTAGGATTACCATATAATCAATCCTGAGACCAGGGTAGTCCTGCAATCTGGCCCATACATCTTTTTCACATTCAAAATCAACCGATTTAACCAATAGAAAGGAACATCACCAAATATAATCCTTCAATGATTTCACAGTGGTTTGAGAAGAACATGCACAATAGGTAGCAAAATCATAAGACTCAATGGACTTTTGCAACTTAATCAAACATCATGCAAAGATGAAATTAACAAAGAATCCAGAAATGTTAATTCCGATCAATTTAACATCAAGAGTTATAAAGTTGTAGAAGAACTAGAGAGCAAGTTGTATGAAACACTATTGAATAAAAACTCACAGCAAGGAGTCATCAATCAGCACATCCGTGCTCGCATCAATATCCCCTGCTCCCCTGCCTTCAGAAGCTGCATGGCCACCATTGCTCATTTGAACAACATTCTTCTCTTGCTTCATCTTCCATCCATCAACCCTCTCTTTCCAAGCAACATTTCCGAATCCCTGAGAACCAAATTCTCTTGATGGATCCACAACCCTTATATTTGCTGCAAAAACATATTGTACAGAATGTGAACAACTATTTACAAGAGCATATAGCAACATCAGAACGATATAGAGCTCATTGCACTACTGAAGCACCAAAAATAGAAACAAATAAACAATCATTACGAGATTGATTGACATCAGAGTAAGGCAGAGGATGCACACGCTTCCCACCACCAACACCTCCAGGAGATGGCATTGTAAGGTGGTCGGGAGATGCCGCTGGCAGCTCTCCAGAAACCTGCAATTAAAGGGAAAAAAACAAGCAGGAAAGTAAATACCAACCAGCACAAATAATTTCAAATATGAGAACATAAATGAAAGAGAATATCAATAAATAGTGCTGGAAAACTTACAGTGGAACCATTAGTAAGCAACGGAATGTTATTGTGAGGAATTTCATCTCTATCATACTTTGGAGGAGCAACATCCTCTCCACGGCCATAGCTCATTTGCCAGCTCAACATGCGCTCAGCAACTTTCTGCTTTGAATTTTGATTTCCGGAAGAATAATTGAAGTCGCTAGCTACATCATCTGCATCCCCATCGTCCCCTTCATCTCCCCGAATAGGAGGGCTCCCTGAAAATAAGCAATAGGGTCAGATATAAAATTAGAACATAGTACCCAAGAAAGATCAACTTTTCTACTTTAGGATATACCCAAAAAGTAAAAAAAACTGAACCTTTGTGCCTCTTGTATCTGGTTTTGCATTGAGGACAGGATTGATTCCCATCCTTGCGCTCATACTCATAACATGGCCTGCAAACAGGAAATGCGCACACATCGCAGGCAACAAATAGATCTCCGTCTAAAGCGATCCCAACGCCATCGCCACAGATCTGGCAAACCTGACCACTAAGGTGTTTCAAAGGCTTCGGCTGTAGAGAAGAACACGTACATCAATTGAGAAGGGAAATAATGAGAAAACTATAAACTATAACGAGAACAACAAAGAAGCAATCAAAGTTGAGGGATTTAATAATTTTTGGACTCCAGGAACCAAAATTCAGGGAATTACACTCAATTGAGCCAAAAAGACACAGAAAAAAACGGAACAGAAATAGTTTAAGTTTTAGAGAACACAATCAATACTAACCCCCGGTTCCCCTTCTTCCGCCATTGTCTGCTGTATACTGTTCCGACGGAAGGAATTGCCACAATCTCTAGTAGATCTACAGTCAATTCATGCACCAAAAGAAGAGTTGAACTTACGGCACCCACCACATGCACAAAAGCTTCCGAATCTGCTTTTCCTTTCAAGGATATTTGCGAAGTTAGTACTCGTCCAAAACACCTCAGAAAGGACTCGGAATCGGAACTTCCTTTCCAATAGTCAGATTGCCCAGTCCTCAGCTCGACTAAACCCAACAAGAAGCAATGTAAATTCTTTAAGGCAAATGCACCATTAGTTTTCAGTCAGATCTGCTCAAAATGGAAGAACAGAAAAGAGAGCTCTCGAGAAAATAACTTCAGATCTCTGACAATTTGGAAACCAATGCTTCAAGATCCGAAACCTTGACGAAACGCGGCAGAGATCGCCCACCGACTGCAGAGACAATCTGCCGCGGCAGGCTTGAGAATTCCGTTGCGCTATCCTTCCCTCTTCATCGACTCTCCTTTTCAATAAAATGCCTTGAAAGAAAGAAAGCGACACTTCACCGATAAGCTTTAGTCATTTCTACAGACGACATAAAAAAAAATTATAAAAGAAAAAAATAGACAAAAAAAAGAACAGATTTCAATAATTTCATACCTGTTTCTCTTCCCCGTCGAGTTAAGGAAATAGAGAGCAGAAGTTTTAGGATTTCCCTCGCCAAGTAAAAACTCTGCACAATCACGGTCACTACCATGAATGAAATGAAAAACCACACCAGTAATTTAATCCACAGTATATAAAAAATAATTACATAATTAAAAACAAGACGATGGAAAAGGTGAAATTACAGAACTCTAGTTAGATACCTTCAGCTTCAAGGAGATGAAAACTTTACTTTCTCAGTTCTTACCAGAAAAACCACTGCCACACTTCTCAGTAAGGTAAGGCTAGCTGGCAAATGGTGGAGCAAATCCAGCACGAGGCGACGAGTGCCGACAACTCGCCGAGCGAAAGGAATATTCGATTAGTACGCGGCGATTTTTGCAACACTGTTACGCAAGGTATACTTTTGTAATTTTCTTGTATTTTGCTGCTGTCTAAAACGCAACACAACGGCACGACCCGATCGCCCTCCTCTCTCTTCTCGTCCGGAGAGGGATTCCGAAAAATGGAAATTTTCAAACAACAGTATCCGCACCGTGAATTCGACCAGAAAACAGACCGCCTCCCGGTTGCATAGACACGGTCACGTAACGGTATAATCCAGTTGACCTTGTCTCTAACTAGGAATTGATAAATGAATATTAACGAACACGATTAAGGCTAATGTTTACTTATAAGAAGCGTTGCTGCAGTGATTTGTACTCGGCAAAGGTGGTCAAACTCTGTGGTCAGTCTTCAAGTTCATCGATTTACCTTAGTTTGGTGTGATGGGTGGGGCTGGAGTCTAGGGTTAGGTTCGGGATTGAAGGGCTGTCGGCAAGGCGATCTTTTGAACTGTCCGGTGAGTTTCGGGTCTGGGGCAATCTTTGCATGAAACCGAGGAACAAGAATTTTGTAGTGGCGAGGAAGAAAATTGAAAAAGGCTGAGCTGTGGCCCGTGTGGCGCAAAGACATACAGCTGTGAGTGTCGGTGCCGTGGAAGACTGACCTCTCATACGACTCTGCTATCAGTATTCAATTTCGTTGATTATATAAAACACACACGCAAAGCAGAAGATGATTGAAAGATCATAGTAGAAAGGGAAGAGCGAGAGGTGAGGAGGTCGTTTTAGCTTTCTTTGACCTGTCTACTTTCTTCCATTCTTTTCTCTTACTTTAGATATAATATTGACGGATCAAACGCTAATGTGCACTAAGCAGCTGCTGCTGCTGCTGCTTCTTGGATTGTCGGTTGTCCTTTCCTTGTACATGCAGGTCCCACTCCACATTTTCCCAGCTACGCCTATCTCACCAAATTAGACGCTTGATCGTTCATAAACCTCCTACATTGATCTCAACTCAAGATGAACTGGGGAATACTGTTCAGAGAGAGAAGTTAAGCTGCGATTAGTCAATTGAGGAGAAAAGTAAATGGGTTAGAGTGTTTCTGCTGCAACTGTTGGTTGGCACACAATCATCAAGTCTTTCTCTATTCTGGGTTTTGTTTTTTTTTTCTTCATTTGGTTTAGTGAAGGACGGTAGAAGGACATGTGCTGGAGAATCATGTAAGAGGTGTCTAATCAATTGTTAATAACATGCGTTACTCTGTCTTCATCACCTTATCATTTTCTTTTGGAAAACTGAACGAAGAAGAATCGGAATTTAACCAATAACGAACAGTAGTTAAGACAAAAAAAAAAAAATTCCGTTCGGGACAACGGAGAGAAAGGGGGACCCCGGTGGATATTAGATTATAACGCTTCACCTGCCACACCACCCATTATATCACTGAAAATCGCGTTAGTTGCGATTATTAAATAATCTAGCTTACTCGATCTAGTTTTTTATTGGCATTTTGAGCAAAAGAAGAAAAAAACTATGGCTGAATAATTTTATTGCTGATCATTCTTTACGAATGAAAACGACGAGAATGAAAATATAATAAGAGAGATTAAAATCATGTAAGAGGACTTTTGAAAATGCTTTTTTATGCCATTTCAGAAAAGAAAGATGAAGGAATCATCTAAAGTAATTTGATCAATTAACTTCACACAAGTAGGTAAGCCTTTCTTTCTTACGACTTTTCTCAACTATTGCACTTTTAAATTTTTTTTCCTCATCAATATTGTCACTTCTTCATTGAAAATAACTCGGACATACAAGAATAGGCATTCAATAGGATTTTGGGGAGAAAATATCGGCTTTATAATATCATCTCAGACTCAGTCCTATGTGTGTGTTAATGTCTGTTCGGGTGCTTCTGTCTTGGATTCAGTCTGGAACTGCTCCACTCGTTTCTGCAACCAATGAATGCTAAAGAAGAAGGGTAATGGAAGCAATAAACATCAAACTCAACACAGAAAGATGAAGTTAGCTGAGAAACAGAGCTCCCATTTACCACTAATACTTGTTCATTGAGAAACAACACAAGATTTGACAAGGCTTGCAGAAGGGGTAATCAAACATACATACAAATAACAACCTACACTAGCTTAAACTAGTGCATTACGTTCAGCAATGGCTCTCAGTTGTGGCAAACGCTTGCCGTGGGCATGGTGACACATATGGGGGCGTACTTCTTCTTAGCTTCAGGGCTCCCGCGCTTGGGTTCATCAGCCAGGGCGACCCCACAACCGGCGGCGGCGGAGCAGACGGCAGAAGCGGCTGCGGCAAACATCAGATTCCTCCGGGTGTTGTTGCTCTGGTCGCCGCTTACATACCGTTGCTCGACTCCGTCGTCCACTCTGGCTGCCTTAGCCATAACGACTTGCCGGTGGTTGACCGAGGAACGGACGGCGTTGCCGAGACCACCTATGAGTGAGGTTGTCATGCTGATTGAAGCCATTTCTGGTGCGCTTAGCTGGGCTCTCTGTACGTCTGCAACGCTGATCTGACTGAGACGGAACAGACCGAAGAACAAGAGGCAGGGAGGTGAAATGATAAGAATCGAGAGGTGGCAGAGAGGCGAAGGATAACACCTTATCCGACGACACCATTTATCCAATAATATGCTCCCACGTATTAGTTTATCTGTGAAGAATTGTTTCACAAAGGAAATCAGAAAGCCACGAGTCCATGTAAATTTTGTGGTTTATTTCCATGGAAATCCGATAAATGTGGTCGCGTGTAGCTTTTCTCGATGCTTCTTCTCGTATTTGGTGACTATTTGAAATTCTATTAATCTTCTACTTTGAAATCTTTATTTGCTTATCATCTTTCATGTCATAAATATTGTTCTCATAATCTAATTAAACAATTCATTCTATAAAGAGTTTTTTTGGTAATCGGTCTTATGTAAAAGAGGAATCGATATTTGAAGCTATAAAGGTCAGACTATAAGAGGGGTTCGAGCTACGACAAAAAGTTTCAACTTTCGAGCAGTTTTATACCATCAAGAACGATATTTTATATGAAAAATTATATATCAAAGGAAATATTTGTAAGTTTATTGTCTTACCTTTCCATTCAATTCTAAATCTGAGTTTTCTACAGGGTGATATTGATATCGAAAGAGTCAATGGTCATATTGGCCAAAGAAAAAAAAAGTATTTAGTTCGGCCAGATTAAGGAGTCTAAAATCTATCAGATTATTTCTCTCAAAATAAGTATATTTTATGAATAAAAATTATATTTGGATGAAAGGTATCGAAGTCTAGCTTCATAAAGAGAAAAATTTATATCAATTTGATATATATTTAAGGAGATATTGATATTCTCATTGGAGTCAGCAAGGGTCAAACTACAGAATAAAGAAAATCAAGAGGTCATAAAAGATCGAAGAATGAATATTTGTAAGTAAAATTGGGTATCAATTTAAACATCTTTGGGTCTAGTTTCATAGTCAATAAACTGTTTGTGATTCTAAACTATATTTTTGGAGATATCAATATCATAAGTACCAAATGTCAGTTTTACCAAAAATCTTTCATTTTTTTCTTATTTCCTCTCTCTCCATGCATTGATATGAATTGAGTTTCTTTTTTCTCATAAAATTCAATTTTTTAGCCAAAATTCTCTTCTTATTAGAGAGTTTTGGTCAGACTTAATCACTCAATGATGTACTCATTTCAGATATGCAATATCTTCAATGTTGTTTTCAACTTTTGCATTTTTTTTACTTAGTTGTATATCTTTCATATAGTTAACTCCAAAAAATTGTGGTCACTCCAAAAATTTATATTTGGTCCAAATTATTAAGTTTTACCATTATAGTATCCCTTAGTTTTTTTTTTTTTTTAAATGTCACTTTGGAAGTATGAATATTACATAGTCACCTCCTTCCGATTAAAGTTGTTTTCTCTAGTATTTCTTTAGTTTATCTTTTTGTGTTTTTATCACTTCTTTGCAACTCCTAGACCCACAACCTAAAAAGTATAAGAGTGTGTCCAATATCCAATTTGAGTGAAGTATTTTATTTTTTACCCAAGAGGTGATTTGTGTTTGAGTTACCCTTAAAAAGTATTTTACGCTCTTACTCCTTTTTGTCATTATAGTAATCACCGAGAGAAGAGAAAATCTCATTTGCCCTTTCTTTTGTTCTCCACACCTTTTCATCAACCGTCTAATATGGTTGACGGTTGTTGACCCAACCCTCGGTCCCCCTAGGACCGAGTCAAGGCGAATCTGACCCAACCCCTCCTTACACCCCTGCCCTGGGGGCTAGTGTCTTATTGAAATCTAGGTATGTAACAATATGCCCCCTCAACCCTTTAACATACATATGTGTCTCACAATTTTAGGACACCTTCCATTACCTTGTATTCAAATTTGAATGGAATTCATTCCTCGATATGCAAAACCAGTCTCTACTTAACCAAATTTAAGTAGAGAACAAATTATATTGGATTTAATGGGAGTTAGGTCACACTTGAAATATTAAAACTCAATAATCACATTTAGAAATATGCCAAAATTTAAGTCTATAATAAATTACAGGAATCGTGTACTTGAAACGTACCCTTAAAATTTGTACTATGAATTATTTAATAATTTACATGTATATTAAAAGTTTACTTGAAACGTACCTCGCTAGACGGCGGCTTTCCACGTAAGCACGTGTCAAGAGGCCTGTAATTTAAGAATCAAGAAAAGCCATGGTGGGTTGGTTTCCAGAGTCGGGGTTGACGCGTTAAGAATCAAGAAAAGCGAGGAGGGTGGTTTTGGTTTCCAGAGTCAGGGTTGACGCGTTACGACTGGTCGTCTTGCCGCAGAAAACCTTCGTTTTAGGTACTTGCTGAGTTGAGGTAAGGATCTTCCCTTCTTCAGCACCGATGGTTTTGTCGACTGCGTTTGTGATGTCTTTCGATTGCCTATTTTGCTTTTGATTCTGTACATATATGTTTCTGCTCTGAATCCCCAATTTTTCACCACGAAGGCGCTAACCCTAATATCAAGAAACAATGCTTCAGTCGCCGGGCCATTCTCCCCGTTACATCTCTCTCTCACCCTCCGCAGAAAGCTCCATCGATATCCCCGTTGCTTCTTCCTCTTCTGACCGAACTGTTAGAAAGAGCCCCCTTGTCCTCGATGAAGATTATTATGTTTCTGCTATTGAAAAAATCATTGAAAGAGATTACTTTCCCGACATTCCGAAGCTACGGGACCGTATCGATTGGCTTGAGGCTGTCCGGTCCGGCGATCCTGTACAAATCCGTGATGCCCAATTGAAGATCATCGAACGACGAGCCGGCTCGGGTGGTACAAGAGTGGTTTCTGACAATACCGATGGTAATATTCGGACCCCTGCCTCCAGCTTCTTGGTCTCGTCACTCGCTCCCACTCCTTCTGATTCAGAAAAGACCCCATCTAATCTCCCGCGTGATCTATCCTCTAGGGGAGAATCCCTGTCGAACGGCTCGGTTGATGTTTCTTTGTCACTGGATGAGTTCTTTCGGAGGTACACAAGTGAGGATAATGATAGCTTTTCGAAAATTATGGAGAAGGTTAATAGGAAAAGAAAGGAGAGATACGGGTATTTGATGGATGGAGAAAAAGAAGACGTGAAGGTCCCCAAAACCCAGAAGAGAGATCGTATAACTGATGGATATGGTACTTCTGATCAGCCTGTGAGTACCTTGGACAGTTGGAAGTACGCTGCCAAGAATCTTTTGATGTATGATTCAACTTGTCGTGATGAAGCTCCTTTAACTGAAGAAGAAAGAGCAGAGAGATTAAAGGGTCTAACAAAGGAAATTAACCGCTCTAGCACGAGATTCCATGGGAAGATGTTGGATTCCAGACCAAAGGAGGAAGAGAATGTTGCTATTCTTTATACCCCTGTGGCAGGGTCTACCCCTGCTGTGGTGCTCTTTGCAGACCGTGAAGCAGAAAGATCAAAGAAGTATGACTTGGAAGATTTAAGGAAAACCCCAAATCCGTTCTATGCAGAATCAAATAAAAAGTCAGACAATGGTTTTAGTTTTGTTAGAACTCCTTCACCTGCACCAGGTGTCGATGGGTCCCCTTTTATTACATGGGGGGAGATAGAAGGCACCCCGTTGAGGTTAGAGCCTGAGGACACACCCATTGACATTGGTAGTGGTGACGGCCCCCACTTTAAGATTCCAAACCAGCCACCTAGGGATTTGAAGGCCCATTCACTGTCAAGGGATGCTGCACGTAAATTAAGAGAAAGGTCAAAGATGTTTCAGAAGCCTCCTTTGCCCTCTCCTGCTAGAGGGGGCAGTATGAGCCCAAGTGTTCGAACACTTTCACCAGCTGCTCAGAAGTTTGTGAGAAATGCTATAGCAAAGTCTTCATGTTCTGTTGATGAAAGCCTTAGAGCAAGTTACCGTGGATCAAGTCCTGTGATAGGGACTCCAAAGGCTGGGCAAAGTGTGACAAGATTTGGAAGAGATTGGAGCATTGGGTTCAGGTCACCTTCAGTATGAGAGCGCTTCCATTGACTGAAGATTTCTGTCTTTTGTATGTTAATCTTTTCTCCTTTTGGACTTCAGAAATTTGTAATGGTAAAACAGTGCTTCTGTACACCACATATTCAATGGAACTGTTTTATACACATTGTCTTTTAAAATTGATAAGGTGTCCTACTGATTGTGCTTGCAATACAGGTTATCTACTATCCTATTTCAGGCATCATTTTAAGTACTTTTACAATTCTTTGTGGAGTGATTGACAGAATACTGCTGAGCCAAAAAAAATCTGGGATAAGTTTGCTGTGCATGGGATGTAACATATATAAGAAGCTGTTGCTTTTTCACCAATTAGGTAAATATTATTTTCTGGGTTTCAGTAACCAATAAATAATGTTTTCTGTGTTTGAGTTTTGATGGATAAAAATATAGCGTTGATTAGGTTCAGAATCGGTCACTTAGCTCAGTACTAAATGCCATTCTAGAACACATCCTTCATTGGAAAAGCTTTTTGTCTCCTTCAGTTTGTCCCGCTTCACTGGGCGCTGGACATCTCAATATGTTTCCCAGATTCATCTTGGGGCTTTTCAGTGCTTTGTAAATTTAAAATTATGGGGCACAGTTAGCAGCTCTCACTGTCTAATATGCTGAACACATGGTCTTCAATGTCAAGTGGAAAGTAGGGGACCTTCCAGATGCTTAGGGTGTCCCCAGCACTGCATATGTGTGGATGCTTTCATTGTTCAGAATTAGGCCCTTTTTATGTGTGAAGAGTCCCATGCAGACTTCTTTTTATATTTATGTTCATTTATCTTCTTTTTTTTTTATAAATACCCGAATCCTTTGTTTCATTGCATTTTGATCACTTCGCACATGCATAGATTTGTTAGTGGACAGAAGGAGCCATTGAATTAAACAAGACGAAGAAATACAGCTCGTGTTGACAGTGTCAGAAGCAAATTTTACAGTCTCTTACAGTTGATTACAGCTTTTGCATCCTGTCTTTCTAGTAAGATCACAGACTTTCAGGTCCCAAATCAAGAGAGATTTTGGTAAGGAGGCAGGAGACTGTATAGGGAATGCACCACAAACTGACTTATGAGTGCTTAGACCTTGTTTAGAGGAAGACACTGCAGAAAAGCCTTTCTGGCAGTAGCTGGTTCGTTGTTTATTTTGCCATTTCCTGACATAGTTAGAATCAATGTGCTAAGCTGCAGATTGGGCCTCACCTTTTTTTCTAGGAAATTTCTTTGTGAACTGAACTTGGAATGATTGCAAAGATCATGTTGAAGGTAAAGTTTTTGTACAAAGTCACTATGTTCATGAGGCCGTATGCATACCCCCCCCCCCCCCCCCCCCAAAAAAAAAAGGAAAAATGGAAAGGAAGCGGCTATCTGCATTGCCCACACTGTAAGCGAGTCTGAAAGAAATTGCTATTAAGGTGTATAGAAATGAAATTAACGAGTGATAGCATCCATGTGTATCTTACGACTTCATAAGAATCGTTAGGGAGGATAGCAGATTTGGGGTCTTGGGGTGCATGAGAATTTCTAAAAGCTGAGCGTTTTGAGTTCTCTAAAATGCTACATGTGGGCTAACGTTTTAGAAACTTTAGAAGAAAATAAAAAAATTCAATTTGTTTTTTTCATCTTATTGCCATTCCCTTGTGTTTCCCCTTGCGAATCAAAAAGTTCCCCTATGGCAATCTTAGGATGATTTCAACCTGTATCACGATTTTTGTTCAGTTAATGTTTACTAATGCCGCAAAGTTCCTGTCTTGCTCAAGCTTCTTCGCTTTTCGGCAGTAGCATGTTCCTGGGAACCGTGGCTTGCTTTCACCTGGATCTGGTGACATTAGTTCTATAGTCATATTTTTTAATTTTTTTTCGGTAAAGGGATCAATATGAACATCTATAGTCTCAAATAAATGGAAGAAGATACTATTCAGCTTTTCCTATTACATGACTAACATCACTTAGCATGGTCGCAGTTTGAGTTCTTCAAAAATTGTAGCGGCATGAAGGTAGAATAGCAGCTTTCGTTGAAAACAATAAGATTTGCTTGAGTTAAGAGCCCTCTGTTTTACAGTATTCATAGTTTGAAAAGACATCCATCGGAGCACCCTGAAGTCCTCGTTACTATCCCCCCTCTTGTTAACACTTCTCATGGGACATATACATCTCGGAGGAGTAAAGAGCGGTGGGAACCAACAATTCAGCAGTTAAGCTTTAGTCGGTTTCATAATCCAAAACCAATTGCAGATCTTGTCTTTCTGAAGATCTTTGCTGAGTGAATGGTGATGGTGGCAGGTCAACAGCTAGTGTGCCTTCTAATACCTTCACCACCTCCCCCATACCAGGTCTAAACCGTTCATCAGCTTGCACACACCAAAATGCAACTCTCAATGCTCGCTCTAGTTCTTCTGTATCCCACCCGCCATCCATTCGAGCATCCACCACCCTCCAGGCACACCCACTAGACCACTCAGCATATGCCCACCTACTTGTATCGACTGCCCCTACTCGTCCGCTTATCAGAGAGATGACCATCTCCCCAAACATTGCAACATCTTTTTCAGCAGCCCTGACGTCTGAGGAGGCAACACCCCGTACAACTTTCCCTAACCCAAACTCTGTCAATTTGGTTCCCATCTCTTCATCTAATACAACGTTTTGCAAACTCAAATTCCCATGATTCACAAATGTTCTACAGCCTGTATGCAAGTAGGTCATCGCCCTCGCTACTCCTACGCATATCTCCATCCTCTTTCTCCACATAAGCCTCTTGCTGAGCTTTGCATCTTCTAACCATTTTGCAACCGATCCATTCTTTGCATACTCATAGACCAAATATCTATGCTCTGACTCACAACAGTAGGCCTGCAACTTCACCAGATTTTTGTGATGTATGCTGCTGATGACTGAAACAGCACATTTGAAGTGCTTCTCGTCAGTATCTACCCCACATTGAGGGTCCTCGAGGTTTCTAATCACTACAGGCTGGTCGTCTGGCATGATACCCTTAAACATCATAGGCCCCAGTGGATTCTTGAAATTCTTGGTGATATCCTTGATTTCTGAGTAGGATAATGCAGTCAAACCTCTTGAATTCAACTCCTTAAAAGCTGAAATGCCTCTTTTCTCTATGAATGTTTTTCTTTTCAAGTAGATGCCAATACCAATCTGAATCAAAACAAAAGCAAATAATGTGCCTGAGACTGCTGCAATTAAGCAGTGTAAACAGAACCCCCTAGATTGTCTATTTTCAGGAGGTTGTGAGGAAGGTAGAGGAGGAGCAGGAAATGCAGCCATGGGATCTAAGCAGACCTTCACATATGAGATTGAAGTAATAGAGGGGTGCTCATAACCAGTGATGAAATGGGTCTGTTTGAACCGACACTCACCTGTTCCATCACTCATTACAGTCACTGAGTAACAAAGGGGATCATGGAGGCAAGATTTCCTACAGTCTTCTAAACTTGAACTGTTGACAAAATCATTTGGAGGATACAGTCCATACAGGAATGTGTGCCCGAGTGCAAACATGGTGAAACCAGAACTGCATTCCTGTCTGTAAGGTGCCAAACATTCTGAGTTTGGAACATTTCTGGGATGAAATGGGCACTTACAAATTGTTGCTGCTGACTCGTTGAAGACACAAATACCATGCAGCCCACATGTAGCAAAAACATTGCACTGATTTTTTACAGCTTGCCATACAGACCTCCATGACCTAGAATCTTCGCTCCACGAGTACATGCGAAGATTTCCATCCACATTTAACCTCAGAAACCGAAACATAACAGAAGAATCGTTGTGATCTAATGCAAAACTTGACAAAATGGGCCTCGATTTTTCGTCTAGAACCTGCAGAGCTCCATTTTCTGTGAAGACAGCTCCTATGATTGTTTGAGAGGAGGGACCACTTTCCCAGAATGTAACAGAAGTCTCCCAACTGAGCTTCAAATAGCCAGTAGTATTGATTGATAGAGAATAGTAGCTTGAGATGTGGTTTCTGCTGGCAGCTCGGAGAGTCTGTGGAACCAACAATCTTTGCCCAGGGAGAAGGGTGTCTGATGGGGTCCGAAAGCTGTCCCATACAATGTATTGATTTCTGTCCAGAAGGACAAGATTGCCATTATCCAACAGGCATGCTGAAGCAACAGAGAGATGACTGGTATTGCTGCTCCACACAGCAACACCCTTTGAAGAGTCGAAGAGAACAAGATCTCCAGCTGTAGTAAGATGGATATATGAATCGGAGCTTACCGAAACATCACCTCCTGCAATCCAAACCACTGTTTGCTCATGAAATGGGATTGAATCTGAATTGAACCGAATACCCAGATTGTACCCATTAGTCTGGTCCAAACGGTTGAAGAAGCCAAATGCAAAATAGCTATTTGGTGACACCCAATAGTTGTTTTCCAGGACATACATTTTGGACCCAAGGAGTACTTGAGCATTAACAACAGAACATAATAGAGCTAGCAGAAAACAGAGATAGAAAAGTAAATGGAGAAGAACCCTGCATCTAAACATCTCAAGCTATAATATGACACGGAGGATGAGGGAATGAGAAGGAAATACCCAACCTGCTCCAAACTCTTGGATCGAATGAGCAAGTCAGACCCCCGGAGAACTACTTGAATTATATATGCTCCTGAATCACTAAGGATCTTTTTAATCTAGAAACAACCAAAACTTGGAACATGGGTTTTAAAGCAAATTCAAGAACTGTTGCATTAATCTTCTGGAGAAGGAAAAGAATAAAAGATGATGAAGTTTGTTTATGGCAGCGAGAACGTGACCGTATCCCTCTTTAGAAAATGTTATACATGGGTGACTAGTAAAAAAACTAGCATGGACCAATTTGAGTTGATGAGTTAGATAAAAAATTAAAATATTGTACCAATAGCACTGAATTTAAGTGGAATGCAAACATGGTGCACATATAACCCTCTTCAAATTAGGAATTCCGGTGAAGTTGGCAGTAGTTGCATCCAATGTGGAAAGCAAGATTTCAAACTGAAAATTAGTACAATATGGATCGAGTCGATCAACTTTAGGTAAAAGTTCGGCCGGTCTAGCAAACTGGAGATTTTCTGTTAGAGAGATTCCTAGCTTAATCCATTACGATCATAGAAAACGGGAAGATTAAACTGCAAGCACTACAGAAATTCCTACTGAATCAACGAAACCCTAGATTGCATTAAATCGCCTCCATTTTTTTCCCAAAGCCGGCACGAGGGAAGAGCCGAAACAACAGAAATGTCAGATCTTTGAAAAATGCCAGTAAAAGAGAGGACTTTGAAAAGGTCTACTTCACAGAGAAATCGAGGAAAAAGCTTCAAAAAGCAGAAGCAATCGAAGATAGCGAGTTTTCTAAAGAAGAAGGCAGCTACAATGTAAGTAAACACCCACATTCAGGAAGAAATTCAACCAAAAAAGCACGAGCTGAGGAGAAGTCAAGAGACGCGAAACTTACTAAAATGAACCCAACGAAACGCCTGATACAGGAGAAAATAACACACATGCAGGAGATATACCTTAATTATTCAAGACGAGGCGCAACATTTCCTTTTTCAAGGGCACAAATAATACAAAGGAAGATGAATACTGGACCCCTTGAAGCTCGCATGGAAAGTGAGAAGATGACGAAGTAGTTCAGGCCTTTGGACAGAGATTTGGACAAGAGAACGAGAGGAGAAAGAGTGGTTAGACGTTCTGACAAGCTTGAAGACGAGAATCGGAAACCGCGATGCCGACTTACTGCCGTCGGGAGGCGGCAGAACGCAGGAAACCCGGCCGCTCCTTCAATGTATAAAGGGTATATTTCCTATTGGCCTCGCACTCACTCTCATCTGTAGCTCCGGACTTCAAACTCCAAAGGAAATTTGAAGTACAAATCGACCAGCAGTCTTGCACTTACAGCGTTGCCGGGTTCTCTCTCTGGCTCTCTCTCTCTCTCTCTCCTCTCTCTCTGATTCCAAGTTGGCATCTATATCAGTTTCCCTACTCACCGAACATGATTTCCAATCAAAATCCTTGACAACAAAGGAAAAAATCTGTTCCCAACTGAAGTCAAAGTACTGTTCACATAGCCATCACATCAGTTCTCTGTTGACGTAACAAAACATTCCACTCAGCCATTGACGATGGTGAGTCCTTGTTAAACCAGTGAAAACGAAACGAATACTAAATATGCTTCTATATTTTCTGGGGGTCAAGCCTTCAATTTGCAGATGACTTGAAGTGTTCAAAACCAGAACTGAGTGAACTATCGGCCGTAATTTCTTAATTTTTCGCCATATAATCATCAGGCCGGCGGTGATTAGGTACTTGGGTAAACAGTCTACTCTAGCAGCCAATGAGGTACACAGCGTTGCTCGCTGCAGGACTGGCAAATTATAATTTATCTTTCTTTCCATCCGCTCAACGTTGAATATCCTGGATCGATGACTACAGACAGACTACACAGATGGTTAAGCTTTCGACTTCCGAACTCGCAGGAGCCTTTATTTTTTTACCTACTCAGACAGACATGGCCTACGCAGCCAACCACTTTTGACTATTGAACATCTCAAGGTTCCGGTTGTGTTTATTTTGGTGAGAAAGGAAAAAAGCATTGAGAGCCCAGAAAAGGACACGAGACTGGTTTTCCGCCACTAAAATAGAGTGCAAACCAAGATCAGAAAGCTCTGTTCCAAAAGCACGCGAGTAAATTAATGGAGGATGCAAGTGTAGTGGGACGTGTGAAAAGAGGAAGGCAGAAAGTCTACAGTTTCATGTGACAACGGTGTGGAATTTGGCTGTGTACGAGGGATTGGGAGGGGCCAAAGGGCTTTTAGACAGTAGTCCACTAACAAATGTGGCCAAAGAAGACGACATGTTATCGTACTCCCACTTAATATGATTGAAATAATAAAGCTTGTTACCCAGCTTTTCTGGCCTTATCTTTATAGACAATGATATCAGATAAAAGCAGCTGTGTTTAAAGATTAAGAACCAAAAGAGAATCTATCCTCGATCAATATACAGGAAGGAGAGTACAAAGGGGCTAAGGGTGAAAATATAGAGCAGGAAGAGAAGCAGAAGAACATAAGAGTGGAGAAAGGGATTGGCAGAGTTAGGCCTAAGTTTCACAATTTTCTAAAACTTTTGTATGTTAAAGTCTCACCCTCCATAGGATTTGCTCTAAGGCCTAAACTTCAATTACCTGTCTCAGTTTCAGGATCTCACTTCACCTAATCATGGAGAAGAACCCTCTACAGCATTTTCCGTTTGCTAGTTCCAATGTTACTGCAGTAAATAAGAGCTTGCTCTCTTGAACACAGATATGATTTTGAAGTCTTAAGGCTCCGCATTGATTTGCTACAACCCCCAGAAATTTTCTCTACCCGTTTTATGTTCATCAAAATATTTGCAGTTCGGATCTGCAGGGACCAAGCTGTGACTATAACAGAATTATACATACAAAAGGAATAGGGGTAAAGGGCCAAACAGATTATATCTTGTAAGGTAAGTGCGTAAAAAAAGCAACTGATGCATGCTTGACAGGTAAACCATAGGCATGATATCAAACAGTGGTGAGATAACAGTGAGCAGGAATCTGTGTTCCAGTCAGAAAAAAAAAAAAAAAAAAATGAAAAGAGATAACAGCGGGTTTTACCTTTTCTGTAGAAAAAAAAAAAGCAGGTGAAATTTTTTATTTCAAAGCAAATCCTTTTTTTTAAGTTCATTCTCTATGGGTTTAACAATTAAGGGTTCATCACATACACGAAAACACTTCCAATATGTTTGAGCCAATATATGCTTCTTTTCCTGTTACCCACATTCAGCTATATTCCCCAATTAGAGCTAACCAAGCTCCTCCCTACTTCATCCACATCTCATGCGTAAGCAAATCCAAGATAAGAAGCATGAGTAGATCAGTTTCACGGAAGTTCAAGATGTGTAGTTTCACTTGGCAGAGAAATTACCTTATATAACTTCTCAAATTATTTCTTATGTCTATAAATGCAAGAGAGGTTGAAAGATATGCCTCTTTCGTTGTTTCCAGGAGCTTTTGAAGGGAAAAATAAAAGAGAAATTGTATAGAAATGTTCTTCCCCTGTTAAAAACACCAACTAGTCAAGCATCGTCTGTATCAATGTATTGTATGCAAGTTACATCTCTCCCTACTTTTTATGAAGACAGAATCAGAAGATAAAGAATGAAATAAGCTTTACACACAGAAAGACGAAAAACTATGACAAAATCAAATGCGGATACAAGTACTTACCTTTGTATTTCACTTTTACCCTAATTATTTTTACTAAAAAGAAAATAGAGAAAAATAAACAAGTGAAAAACTTGAATTATTATATGTCAAGTTCATGCCTAATTTCAGCAACTAACCAAATAAGTAGAAAACAATTAAAGTTCAACAAGGGAAAGACTAGGACCATACATTCTCAAGACTACAAAGTTGCTTTTTCTCATCCAGTGATGAAGGGAAAAGCTCAATATAGCGACTCCCAAGTGTCATTCTATCCTTCACCATTGCAGCCCTTGATTGTTCTGCATTTGCAAACTCCACAAACGCTTCCCCAGAAGGCCTTCCTTCAGAATTTAGCACAATATGAGTACAGTCCTCTGAAATATCAAAATCCTTGAAAAATTCTAAAATATCATCCTTTCCTGCTGAAAAGGGAAGCCCTCTCAATCGCAAGACCCCTGTATGTTCAGCTTCTTCCTTCCCTTCATCATAAGACCGTGCCCGTGAAACACTCCTCTTGGGAGAACCACCCCTCAATTCTGCCAACTCATTAGCCACTGCTTGATAATATTCTTGTCTTTTGCTCCGGAAGACCTCAATGTATCTCCGACCCATGTTTTGTCTATTTCTCTGAAGGGCATAATCCACTTGAAGAGGGAAGCCGAGAACACAAAATGCCGTTCCACTGAATCTGCCATGTTTGTGGATGAAAAGAACATCTACTATGTCAAGGCCATGGAAGAAGTCAGCTACATCACTTTCAGTGCAGTCAAAAGGGAGTCCACGTAAACGAACAACTGGGAAGGGAGGGGGCTCAGCCATATATGAAGATGAATATGAAGAAGCATTGTACAAGAGATTAGCACCTGGAGTACCCCCATAAAATGACTGGCTGGAGTCAACTAATCGCTGTCGTTTAGAACCCAATTCACGCCCATCGCCTCTGTCCATGTACTTCCTTCAGTTCCCCAGAAACCCATAAAAGCAACCCACCCGTTAATAAAACTTGAAGATTACCCAGAAAAGGAAAAGAACCTGGTTTATCTGTAATATTTTGAGATTTTTGAATAACAAGAGAACAAAAAGAGAAACAGACGAGCACGAAGGACCCCATTCTGGAATTTAAGCATGGTCCTCCATATATTGTTTTGTAAAATTCATGTTTTGACAGAATAACGATCAATGCACAAGTGGATTATGAGGGCTCAAAACAAAGGGAATCCCCAAGCCTTAATGATTATCATCTTTTGTGGACTGAGAGGAAACTGAAAATCGAGGTTCTCCATTATATAATATAAGTCCAATAAAAAAAACTGCAAAATTCTCTCCTAGAACAGAAACATATAGTACCCGTGAAACTGAATCAAGTTCGGGTTTTAAATCCAGAGTACAATTTGCAGCTGCAAAAATGAAAACAATAATTTCGTAGAAAGCAATTCGAAAGTAGTCAACGACGTGGCTGATATAGACAGTCAAAGCCCCAAACGGACTTAACTAGAGGCCTCCGATGAGTAATATACGGAATCTTGCCCTTCCTACAAAGAAGCCTTTCGATTAATGGTTAGAGAAAAAAAAAGACCCAGAAACCAGAGCTTTTGCATACATATTGGCTAAGAGTATACAAGTTTCAATTGCTGCGAAACTCCAATCATAACAATAACACGAACATGGATTTTGAGTACTACCATATCTACGAAAATTAATAAATGAATTCCAAACAACCCGATTAATAAACCTGCAACTGAATTGAACGAAGAACCCAAAGTAGAAGAAACCCTCTTACCCTCTAGCAAACATTCTACTTTCCCGAACGGCCCCGTTCCCAGTTTACCCTCTTCTGCCCCGTTCTTCCTCCGAGAAATTACGAAGAACCAAAACCGATCAAAAGCCAAAAAAGGCTTTTGTAGTTTCTTCGGACTTCCAGGTACGGTGCGTTTGTGCGAGTGAGAAGGTAGGGATGAACCCGGGTCAGGTTTGGACCTCGAAGCAGATTCTTGGAAACCTCACCCAATTAGCTCGGGGAAGCAATTTTGTATGTAATCCAATGATTGGTACTACGTCGAGTGAGTAAAATCGAATTCTTCCCTGAAGCTTGTCTGCAACTAGATTTTGAATCAAGATTAGTTATTCTACTCTAATATCATGTAAAAATGGATCAAAGCAATAGACATAATAAACACGTAGGAGTAATGTTTCCAAATTTCTCTTCTTTTCTTTGTTTTTTGTTATCGTATAAGGAGCATTATTTTATGATTTATACCAATTCGCCTAAGTAGGCCGTGGTTACAGAAGTCACATGAACCTATTATTGGCACTAGTTTCCCTCCATCAATATCAGGCTTCCTATCTTCCTCTGTACCACTATAACCACTAGATCATCTCCATAGTTCTTACTTCTCACTTGTTGCAGGATCAGAATCGACATTAAACACTGATCTTAGCGTCAGCAACACTCATCATGTGTCGCCCATGACTTCATTACTCGGTCCAAACTCCAAACTCAGGTAGATCATTTATGGCAAATCAAACGTCATGTACGGGTAACCTTTACATATGTATTTTCCTTTCTAGCAAAAACCTGTTAAAGCTATACACAAGTTTATCAAAAAAAAATTGTGCAGATTAAGCCCCCTTAAAACATAACTTTGAACTTTAAAAGTTGATAATGATATACAAGAGCATCCTAAAAGAACCCCCAGCTCTGTTAAAACTGGCTACTAAAAGCTTTTCTTCAAGCCACATTACACCATTCTGCACTTATGGAAACATTCCCTCCAGAAACTCCTCAAAATTGTCATCCAGGTCAGTCTTCCCACTATCTGCCATGGTTGAAGCCCTTTGTTCTGCACCAAAGGTGCAAATTATGAATATTCAAAGACGGAAATTATAACATTCCACTCTTTACTCTATAGTAACAAAAACGATATTGAACCCTTAAAAATGCACCACCTTTTTTCTTCCAGTAACTAGTAGAACGTTCATCATCTGAATCACTGTGATTTCTCTCCCTAGAAAAAATGAAACACGAGTGAGCTTGCCTGGAAAGATGCTACTCCTACGAAGAAAAACATGGTTCAGTCAGTACCTCTTTCTTTTGTGCTTCTCCTTTTCTTCCAATTTCTCTTTTTCCTTCAGTTTTTTGTATACGAGTTTTTCTGCGCATCTGCAAGAAAATAAAGGACAAGCTAGAATATCAATGCCAGAGTGATACATCAACTACAAGGTTAATTGGTTGGAACATCATGCTACAGACCAAAGGCTCATTGACAGACCTTTTTTAATGCTTTAATGGCGTATCTGTTGTGGTTCTTGTTATTAAATTAGTTAAGAATGGTAACAACTATATCCTGCATGCTCAGCATGACAAATTCAGATTGGTTCTTTCAATAAACTACACAATAGATTAAGGATTCCCAAAGTTTAAAGGAAGTTCTAGAATTTCTACTTTTCCATTCACCAACTAAGAACACCTCTAGCTTGATCCCATGTAATCCAGAAGCAGACTAGTGTCGCTTTCACAATCAAATGGATGAAACAAACAGGGTCATCTTCTCATCAACAGCTAATAGGCTCACACTCAGAAATCACTTGAATAGATTTATGCATCATCAAATTAGTGAAACTGTTTTTTTTTTTTTTTCATCAAAAAAAAATTAAAGTCAAGTTCGCCGGTGGCAAACCAGAAATTCTGCCTTTGACAGATGGCCACACTTTTAAACCGTTGAGGTACCAGCAATTGTATGAAAAGAAATAGAAGAATCAAAATAATCAGGTTCAAAAGAAAAGGCAACTCCCTACATCCACTCCAGGTAATTGAACATGTCACTCATTTGACTCTTGACCAGCCACACAAATAGTTCATCTGAATCTCACTTTGCATATTAAAATATTTCAAAATATTTTAAGGAAAAAGAAAAGGAGAAAAAAAAAAAGTTTCACCAATTTATGAATGCACTTCAAAGCTCCCTCTCTATGGATTCTCTTCTCCACCAGGCCAGCAACAAAATGATTTTCACTTAGGTAGCACTAGAGTCCCTAGAGAAGAACTACAGGGCCAAGATCCATCAGTTTCTGGTTCTGTAGGGTTCGATTGACTCTATAAAATCTGATGCCCACATTTTCAGAATAGGTTTGAGTACGGTATGCTAACCACTTTCATTCTCAACCAGTCGGCCAATCCAAGCAAGCATTAGTCAAAGGGTAAGATGGGAAACCAGATGCATGTGCACCTAACAATAAGGTCTCTCAGAAGGCACTAGGTTGGGCCAATTTGTGTGTACCAGTATACTGTCTGCTCATACCATACTTTGCTGGACTTTTAGGTGCCCAACATGGCAAGTGTCCCAGCTGCAGAAACAATGTTTTCCCTTCCAATCTATGAGCTCATCTCTCTTGATTTCAAATTTCTAAAGAGACTAAATGTTTTCACATATAAGGGATCAAATCTTTGCCAATTTGAACGTCTTCACATATATGTTCATCCTTTTAGCACTTCCATGTTCTTTTTCCTTTTCAAGTACCAATGGAAAAACAGTACACTTAATTTCGTTAACCCCGCCTTACTATATCATGGCAATTAATTTAGCAAACCTGCTATACAAAAACAGTTCCACTAGACAAGGATGAGACAATGTCAAGAAGAAACATACCTTTTGCAAGCAACAAGTTTCACAAGAGCCTGTTTGTTTTCACCTGCTTCAAAGTAGCAGAAATTCACCTGCGAGAAAAGCAAAAACATGATATACATAACAGTGACAAAAATGTTGGTATGCAAATCATTGAGAAATAAGATGTCATTAAGCTTTGGAAATTACATGAGCTACTACCAAGAAGGTTCAGATAGTTCAGAATTGACTCTCCTTGACAACAGCTTTTCACTTTCTCCTTCATAAAGTTATGTTACGAGAAGATCTGACAGTAAATCGCATAATAAAAGGGCACTACACCAGTAACACAAAGACAAGAGAGACACACAAACAGAGAGACAGAGAGAGAGAGAGCAAATATTCTTTGTTTGAAGTTGACCATGAGAAAACACAAAGGGGCAGGAAAACTGTTGAGTGGCCAGATTAAAGTAAAACTGGTGCAGACCAGGTTAAACCACCACGTCCACCAGAATGATATATTAATTGAAATAAGAGTAGAAAATCTTCCACCGACATATTTATTCGTTACTTACTTAGAATCCTGGGAAAAAAGACTGTTTGACTGGATCTTTGGAATCTAGAGTTTTAGGTAAATCTGATCTAGCATTTCATGATTATTGCTCTTGTTCATGTCCTATGTTCAAAATTCTACACCAACTGTTAATTTGATTCAAACCACCTTGAAGGGCTGGGAAACAGAAGTAAATGCTAACAGATGCAGAGACTTGCCCCTATGTCATACATAAGAAAGGCAGTATAAAAGTAAGAAGATCACCATAGAAAAGAGAAAATGAAAAAAAAAAAAAATCCTGACTCCTGCACTAAAGGAAAGAATTCTTACTTTAACTAGATTATAATTAGGGATAATCCGAATATTAGTCTTCAAAAAATAAGCTGGAGATTTTGGAACTATATCATGTGCTTGCTTTATTTTCTTCTTTATTTTTAAGTACCTGTAGAGCTGGTGATTATAACAATATGTAACTTGACATCCAATACAATCAGAACAGGATATGAAATACAAGAACATTGAAGCTACAATACTGATGTAAATTGTAAACACCTAACTTGAGTAATTTCTTTCAGCTAGTTAGCCATAGGATGGAAAGTAACAACTCAACACACAAAATACAAAGACCAAGGTAGTGCAAAACGTGCCTCATAACTTGCTAATCCCTCTCTCCCATCACAATGCTTGTTACCACACACAAACTGCCCTGTAAACAAGAGGTCATGAGTCGTCTATTAGCCCTACTGAAAATTAATTAGCAACCTGCAAAATTAAAATGGAAAAGAAATAATTGTTTTAAGGAATTATATAAGATTGCAATCCCTGAGTAGAATATATAATTAAAAGACAACACAATATGTAAAAACAACAGACTACAAAAATGACAAGGAATAGATGGAATTACCCTTTCCAGATATGACCTCCTTCTCTGTCCTCCACCTGAGCCCAATCTGTACATCAGGAACACAGCACTCAAAAAGGTGATGTTTCACCATTTAAAGACTAACAATAAAGTAGAACTTTTGGCACGACTAGAAACTCTAGTTTGCAAATCTGAGAAACCAGTATGTTATTCACTAAAATTGTTTTTTTTTTTAGAGTGGTGGCCTGAAATTTAAAATCATCAAAACTTATCCTCCCAAAATTCCACCTCAAAAAAAGAAAAGATATAGAGCAGCAGAAAAAACAGAAACAAAAAGATGAATAAAGAAAAAATTAATCCGTTTAAAAAAAAGTAAAATCTCCATCAAGACAAAAACAAGTACATTGAAATTAATTTTTTACAGTTTTTTTTTTTGGCATTTTGACAGACAATAAGCACATATGCCCTGCACAAATCATACCTTCCCACTCTTATATCGTGACATATCAGCAATGCAGTATCTTTAGTAAGTCAAGGAATCCAACCAGAAAGGGCTTCTAGTATCTAATTGTGTAAAGAAGCCATTAGAGGTAGAAGCAAGGAAATCCCATCAATCATTCAGATGACACCAAAGATTAATAAATGTACAGTGAGAGACCGACGAAATTGGGAAGAAGTATCAAAACCATCTCCTATCATTTAATACTGGTGAAAAATGAGAAATTTTCAATGTAGATAACTTTTTATCCACTATCAATTATTTCCATGGTGACAACACCACTCATTCTCTACAATGTGTAGACTATCACCTTTAATACCCTTCCATTTTTTTCAATAACAAAATGCCCTCATCTACCACTTTTTTTTTGACTCCTGGTGAAATTAAAAGTCAAGACATTACACTAGAACCGCAACTCCCTCCCCCCATGTGAGGCCCAAGTCATCTCCCTCTTGAAGGAAGATAAAATTGTTTAGCTCCAAAAAAAAAGACCAAATTCCTTGTGGATATATAATGAGTGGATGTCACTTGACATTTCATTCTCTCATCTCCTCAACGTCAGCCTTCACCACTCAAGATGAGCAATAACACCTTTCTAAGGGAAACCCAACCTTTGCCTTGAAATTTAAAATAAGAAATAAGGTATCAATCACAGAAAAGGTGAGAAGTTTGTATTCACAACCAAGACTGGTAGATGCACTATTAATAGAGGAAGATTATTGTTCGACACAAAAACCAAAAGAGAGGTAAATAACCAAAAACCACAACATGCTCCCTGTTGAGGTTGTCAAACACTGGGAATAAACATAATAAAGGGCCTTTAAGCCTAATTACTACTAAGAAAATCTTGAAAGTTAAAAATAATTGTGACATTAGATCAAATTACAAAGGATACTCTTTAAATAGTTTGCCATAGTAGCGCTTCACCAGTCTTTGCTCCCAAGATGGGTTCATGTCATCTTCCTCAGAACGGATAAACCTTGGAGTAAAGGAGAACATTAGAAGTTTACAGTCCAGAAGAAATAATACAAACCAAACATAAGATTGCTACACAAGTTTACATCCCACAAAAAGGCAGTGTAATCATCCTACTTATCTGTGTAGATGACATTAAGAGAAGGAACATTTTGGTCTTCTTCTTCTTCTACTACTACTGCTTCAATACCCATACTGATTGAAAACTCAGTTTTTTTTCCTTTCTATGCATCTTTCTGGTCACAACAAGACCTATTATATACAACCCTTAAGAACATAACAGTATAACTTTTAGAAAATCAAGTCAATAAGTTTTTGAAGTTTTCCGGACTCATAGGAATCTATAGAATGGTAAGATCAACTCCTTTTCCTTTTAGAATGATCGAATCTGTTTATCTTACTTGCAGGTTTTAACTCATCCGTTGATATTTCCCTGTTTCTAACTTTTGCCTTCTCCTTTGTTAGATTTCAACAGGGATCAATTCAAGTGACCTTTTCTTTCTTGGTGTGTTCTAATACAACTGGATTTGGTCAATCTATTTTTCTTGCTCTAGTTCTTTATTTATGTCCCTATGTTTACCCCTATCTCGTCTCCAAATTAACATCTAAATAGCCTTTAAGGAAGTTTTAGATAGTACTTTGTCAATTACCCCAGCTAATACCTCCTCAATCATCACCTACTTAGAAACCAAGTTTGAGATTCAATGAAACACAACAGTCAAGCAAGTGCTTATAAGTCTGCGAAAAGATTGTTTTTTTGTGCAAAATCCTTCCACAAGCATATGACTAAGGATCCTCCAAACGCCATTGCTGATAATGTTGATAAATATGAGAAGTAGATCCAAGAGGATCACAAATCCTAAATTGGATGAGTAACAATATGGAGGAAGAGGCATCCCATACTGTTATCCATTAGCAAAAGAGATTTGGAATGAACTACAGAAGTCGTATTCATTGAAAATTTGCTGAGATTATCTGATATATTTCAGGAGATGAATAGAGACAAAGAAAGGGATTCTTCATGCTTTTTTTGCTAAATTTCAGGCTCGATTTGAAGAATCGGCCACCTCTTACAGACTTGTCACCATAGTTGAAGCACATGAAGTAGTGGTGGCTGCTTTTTTTTCTTGCCAAGATTTCTTTTTTGAACTTTTCAGTGATGAATAATGAGTAGAAAGCATAAAAGGGGGGGAGAGGCCAAGTCTCAAGCCTCAGAGAAGAGGGAAACAGTTAAACAGTGTGCAGTATACAGAGTATGTAGCAGCTCAATCAGTAATATCATTAATTTCATCAAATAAGTACCTGAAACTCCAGGAGGAGGTGTATGCTTTGCCTGAAAGTTCATTAAGTTGTATGGTTTTCCAACCCACTGGATTGACCAACAACTTGTCTGTGTCAACCTGGATTTTAACGGGACAGGTCGAGATGGGCAGTCAGACTCTCCACTTTGTTTTAAGTGAGTCCACTCCAACCCACCCTGAGTCCAGCATTGGACTCGGGATGAGCCGACCCAAACTGGGTTTTGAAAAATGGGTTGGTCCAATTCGGTGTCAGAGAACCTGTTAAGTGGCACATCTCCTTTAAACATCATTGGGCTGGTGAAGTGCAGTGAGTATAGCTTAACTCCTGAGAAGCACCTTAATTCTGGTGCTACCTGTATACCCTTGTGTCAGCAGTGCTATTTGCGCTCCTAAGTTTATGCCGCAATGATATAATTAAACTATTACATAGGTCTTTCATAAATTGGTACCTTAAGTTAGGTAGCCATTGGTATTTCAGCCTACGTATTGCTCTCCAGAAATGTGAAGATCTGCATAGTGCAGTGTCAGTGGGAATCCATAGCAACAATGGGTAGTTGTATTTGGAAGAGCCCATTTTTTCCATAATCCATGCTGCTCAGTTGCAAACCTCCAGCAACATGGCTGACAATGCTTGGTTCATTTGTTTCTCTTTATTCCAACTCCACCACCATTTCTTTCAACAAACAGTACCCCATTAGATTAGAAGGTATTTAAAATTTTCCAAGGCTCCCCACAGTAAAAACATTTATCCACTGCCTATGTTAAAGTCTATGATGCTTGCTTGGGATGGAATAAAGATACGAGGTAGTTTGGCAAACACAAAAGAATTGATTTGATTAAAGTGGCTTGCCTACTAGGGAGAGAAGTTCTCCTCTTCATGGGGATAACCACCTCCGATATCTTTCAATAAGTCCATACATGCATTGGGCGCTTTCCAATGATGAGTGGAATTCTAAGGTATATAGAAGGTAGATCAATTTACTCTACACTCAAGTCCTTGCTAATGCCTGAACTTGATCTTCAGCCACAATAATTCCTGAAATTTCAAACTAGTCCAAATTCACCTTTTGCCCTGAAATCACTCCAAATAGTTGCAGCAGCACTTTCAAATTTAGCACCTCTTCCTCAATACAAACCGTGCTATCAGCAACCTGTAGGTGGGGACTTGGAGTGAAGATGAACCTGGGCTGAACCTTGTTATCCAACCTTTCTCTTAACATTGTTGCAGCAGCACACTCAAATTTAGCCCCTCTTACCCAATACACACCATGTTATCAGCAACTTGTAGGCAAGGACTTGGAGTGATGAAAACCTGGGCTGAACCTTGTTATCCAACCATTCTCCTGACCCATATACAGCAGTGGATACAGAACTCCCCTACATTGAAAAGTACAGGGGAGAGGATTTTCTTGTCTTAAACCTTTATTGCTCTTGAACCATCCCTATGACCGTGCCATTAATCAAAATTGAGAAGAAAGGACCTCATATGCTGGATGAAATCCACTTTCTTCGTTTGGGGTCAAATCCCATTCTTTCAAGAGTGTAGTCTAGAAGTCCAAGTTTAATCTATCAAACACTTTATCCGTATCTAGTTTAAACACTAATCCTTGCAGGCTCCTTCTTGACAAGATGAAGCCTTATCTTGAACCAATGCAGTCCCACATCATGTCCAAAGAGATTTCACTGTCCCTTGATAGTGGTTTTGACTTTTTGCACAAGTTATGCGATTTCTGGTTCCCTCGTCGAATATTAATTCTACTATTGACAGTACACCATAATATTAGTTCTCCTATGTGATAGTCCTCCAATGAATATATCACTTAGCTGCTGGGTGACTTTTGGAGTGAATTGTGTAATTCTCAATCAGGCGGCAGAAATAGTAGTAGAGGATGTAGACATGCATAGTCTACTCTCCATTGTACCTATTGATGTTAAGACCAAGCCATGAAATTGAATGGCCTAGGCAACCTCATGGAACTCCAGCTTAGGCTAATCAATTTGTATCATCAAAAGGCACTTCTATAGTATCTCAATCTACCACCAAGAACACTTCTATAGTATCTCAATCTACCACCAAGAAAGGTAAGGTGTCTGATAATAGCACACATTCACATGAGGAGAATGCCAGACTATTCAGCTATTATTGGCCTCATCATTTTTCTTCCACTACTGTGGCTACACCAAGCATGGCTTTAGTTTCTATACCTCCTCCCTATTCATTGATCATTGTCCACAGACTACTGATCATTAATTGCATCAGTTCTTGAACAACATGATCTCGCACCTATCCGAAATTCTTGATCTATTTTTTGGCTGATGGGCTTTTGGCATCAGGTAGGCTGTGCTTACCTATCTTTTTGTCAACTTTATCCTCAACAATGTACCACAGGTTCCATTAAGTGTAATTTCTGTCAGTAAACTAGCTTAATCCTTTTAAATTTTTCTATCACATTTTTTCCCACTCATTATATGTTTCAGGACTTGCGGATGAAAATGGCAATCAGTGGAGGTGTGAACCAGGAGATCTCCACCTAGACAAGCCACACCCAAAAAAGGCATTTATAACACCTCTGCCATCAAGTGGCATTGAAGTTTGGGTGAAAAATCTTTGGAGTCATTAAAGCATTGTGATTTGTGAACCATTATCACCATCAGTGTCGTCTTCAAAATGTGATTCCTAAACACCAAAGCCTGTCTTTTCCAAACAAGGATATATTAGCAGTATCTCAGTTCATATAATTAGTTAATTCTAATGTATGGGGGTTCTTCAATGTTCCTAGTGCTACTCGACTAAATATTTTGTACCATTAATAGAATTTTTTCCCAAATGATGTGGTTGTTTGTTATGAAATAGACAACTAAATTATTTCACTGTTTTTCATACTTTCTACATGAAAGTATTTATCATTTGCTGCCCATAACCTAAAAGTGAAAAATTGGGACTGAAAAGGAACTCAAATTAAACTGTATGTATAGGCTGGACTAAAAGCTTTTGATAAAATGTGAATCAGATTAAGAATTTAAGAAAAAAGAAATACAGTTGAGAAGAAACAGAAGAGAAGGAAAATAAAAGAGAGGAGTATGAGAGACGAATAACAGAAAAACAAGCCTGTTGAGCTGAAGAGAAATACTGCTGAGTGGTGGAAGATGGAGAGAGATGGAAGAGAGAAGAGAAGAACTAAGAAGATCAACAGAGGAAAGAGAAGAAGAGAAGTTTGAACGAGAGAGAGAGAACAAAAGAGTCTCAAGGAGAAGAGGCTTCCTTAAATTAGGTCAAGCCCTTCTCCTCTTTATTTATAATGGGTGAAAAATAATAAATAATGACAAAAGTACCCTTATCCATGGTTGGGTAAAATAAAAACCCCCAAATAAAGAGAAAGAGCAACTAAGGAAAAGTAAATATGAATACAGTTTTATCTTTAACACTCCCCCTAGAGCTGAGCTGGTACATAAACATAAAAACACCAAGCTTGGAACATGACCTACAAAGTGAAGCAGCTACAATTGCCATTGTAAGGAATATAGGGCCGCTAATCATTCTTGGAAAAAATATAGGGCATGCTAATGATTCCAACTTGTACCTTCTTCTGCACTTGATCTTGCCACCATACTTTGTTTCTTGCTCCTCCAAACAATAAGGTTTCAACAACCATAGTATAATAACCAAAAGTTGATTCCTATGATTAGGAGAACCTACCCCAATTTGCCTATGCAAAACTTTCAATATTGACATGTCCATGGCATTTATATAACAGTTGTTGTGCCGGATTACTTAAGACATCACAAATTCTTTCTAATGTTTATCAATGAGAAACCTGCCCACATCTACCTCATTACCAAATTCAGCACATAATTTAACATTTGGATCCATAATAGTGTCAAGAGGTCTACTTCCTAGCATGACAGTATTTTCTAGCAAATCCAACACAAACTTCTTTAAGACCATATCGAGATTGCAACACCTCAATGCCAAGAAAGTTTTAGTAAACCAAGTTCCTTGGTTAGAAACTCCCTACACAACCCTTTCTTTATCTGTTGAATCCAATCTTTATCACTGTCTATCAAAATGATATCATTAATATATACTACCATAAGAATCACACCCTGATTAGTATATTTGAGATAAACCAAATGGACCACTCCACACCTTTTAAAACCAAAACCAACGGCAGAACCTGTCCCTATACGTAATCTTAGTTTCTCGACTTACTATGACCGTTCTCTTTCCTTCAAGGATCACCGATCCAAATCAGCCATTGCCAAATCTATCTTCAGCTTGAGCTGATCCTGTTGTCTCAGAATGGTCACCATGTGGTGAAATCAGCCGTTCCCGACTCTTCTTCTTCAAATTCCGTCTCCTCTGTTTGATCGAAGTACAAGATCACCCCTTTCTCTGAACAGCAGGAAAACATCTTAGGCCATATTCAAGTCGATTGTGTAAACTGTTGGCTGGCCTGGAGATTCCAGCACCACACCATACACATCATGTATATAAATCGAACTAAGCAGTCTTCAGAAACGGCTGCTTATCAATCACCATCAGCTTCTTGTTGTCCATGAACTTGAGGAGCCTGTAAGAGTTTTTCTTGGCCCAGATATAGAACTGTCCTCCATGGTTTGTGTAGCAATAAATCCTATAGCATTGGTTGAGATTAGTTAACTTTATATACTATTCCGTTGTAAATAAACGATCTTATTGTAACGTAGATCCACCATATCATGATCTTGAAATTTTCTAATAATGGAAACAGCAACCTTAGACATCATCTCTATATCCGGTTCATATAACAACTTTGTTAAATTTTCCAAACCAATCACGTCGAGACTACTTCAGCACATAGATGGAATTCTTAAGCCACACACCTTCCTCTCAACTACAAATCTGTTAGGTTGTGACATGCAAAACTTCCTCATGAAGGTTACCATTAAGTAAAGCATTTTTTACATAACTGATTAATAGACCAACTGAAGTTGGCAGCAAGGGAGATAAGAACTCATACTGAATTAAGTTTAGCCATTGGAGAGAAGGGTTTTTTTGTAGTTAATGTCATATGATTAAGTGTAACATTTTGCAACTAACCTTTTCTTAAGACAAGCAATGCTACCACCAAGGTTGTGTTTGACTATAAAAACCCTACTATAGCCCACAGGTTTCTTACTATGTGATAGAGGTGTCAACTCTTATGTGTTATTGTCATACACAGCCATAATCTCTTCTTCCACGGCAACTTTCCACCATGAATCTTGTAAGGCCTCTTGATGATTTTTGGGAATAGACACAAAAGATAAGGTTGTGAGAAAAGAATAACAACTCAAAAACAACTTATGAGCAAAAACAAAGTTTGAAAGAAGGTAAGAAGTAGAAAACTTTCATAGAACACAAGACAAAAAGCTTTCCAAATGGCAATAGGTATATCATCATTATGTGGGCCAAATACAATAGGTGAGGAAGGAGAAGTACTAACACCAGCATCATTAGCAAAAAAACACAGGTGATTGGTTAGCTAGTGGAGAGAAGGTTTCATTGATGTTTTCATCCAATGGTTGAGGCAGAGGCTGGTCCAATGGCATAATAGGTCTAGGCATTCCTGCAAAAGCATTAAAATCAAGGGGAGAGTACCAGTACTAGAATAAAATGGCTGGTCCTTGAGAAAAGCAACATTAATAGATATAAAGATTTTATGTATGATGTAAGATAACAAACAAATCCTCTTTATTTCAAGAGTACCAGAGAAATATATACTTCCAAACTTTCGGATCAAATTTATTTCTACCAAGAGATAGGTTATGAGCAAAGCAAACACATTTGAACAGTCGAAGTGGAAGTGGAAAAGAATTAGAATTAGAAAAAAATAGTTGAAAAAGGAGATTTGTGACCAAGACACAAGAATGCATACGGTGAAAACTGCATAAGGCCAATAAAACTGAGGAAAATTCATGGAAACAATAATGCTCAGCCAACTTCCAATAAATTCACGTTTTTTTTCTTTCAACTACACCTTTTTGTTGAGGTGATATTTAGTGAATAACGTCTTCTATTTCACAATAGGAATTGAATTGGGAGGATAGATACTCTTGAGCATTATTAGACATAAAAACTTGCACATTGTTTTGGAATTAAGTTTCAACCATTGCACAAAATGATTCAAAAACAGAAAACACTTTAAATCTTTCTTTCATTAAATAGATCCAAATGATACAAGTACAATCATCCAAAAATATGACAAAATATCAAGATAGAGTAATATTAGATACTTGTACTGGTCACCACACATAGGAATGAACTAAAGAAAATGGGCTAGAACTAATCTTCTCAAAACAAGAAGAAAATAATTCTATGGTGTTTACTCAACTTACAAAACTCACAAGACAAGCCACTAACAAACTTCAAGGAAGAAACTAGAGACTGCAACAAAGATAAAAACGAATGACCTAGTCAATTATGCCATTGCATTGTAGTGCCTATTGATTTGATGTGGCCATTGCTGAAATCACTTTATTGTCCAAATAATAGAGACCTCCTCATTCATAGCCTCTACGAGTCACCTATTTGGTCTGGATGTCCTAAAAACACATTAAGATGGTAAAAAAGGTTACACAACAGCCAAGTTCTTTTGTTATTTGACTTACTGATATGAGGCTTAGAGAAAACTGTGGGACAAAGAGCATTGGAAAGAGATAAAGATAGAGATGGAGAGGAAGTATAAAGGTCTTGTAGTTCAGATTGAGAGCCATCAGCAATAAAAAAATCGACTAGTTAGACAAGGAGACAAAGAGGATAAATACCAATTTTCCCAGTAAGATGATCAAAAGCACCTGAATCAATAATCCAAGGAGAAAAAACTAGAATATGAAAGAAAAGAGAAAGTATTGTAGTTATAACAGTAGCAGATTGGAGTACTAGATCATGTGATCAACATACCCTTGAGTTTCTAGAAGGTTTCATCATCCTCGTCTGTAAGAACTCTCTAGCCTTTAGAAGAGTCAATGCATCCTTCTTCATTGGGTTTAGATGTTGCATTTGTTTGACTGATAGTAGAAAAAGGCTGATTTTCCATGCTTCCAGCACTTTTTAACAACATGATTAGATAAACCGCAATATGTACAGCCATGGTGTTAGAGGGATCATTTACACCTCAACCTCGGCCTCGTCCATTATTACAATTTCTTCTTCCTTGAGAAAATATGGCAGATGTCTTTGTGAGCATGAGTTGAGAATCAGTTGCTTTTGCTAGAATCCGACGCATAGTGGCACAAATATTATCAAAGGATGGCTTTCATGCAACTGAGGACTTAAGATTTTGTCATATCAAGGTATGGCTTCAAATTAGCAAGGAAAATAGCATCAACCAATGCCTTCCCTTGCTTTTCTAGAACATCTATGTCAGCTGAATAAGGTTGCACCAATTTCCATTCTTGTACAAAACCTCTGATTCAAGCAAAGTACTCATTGAGATTAACTCCTTGCTCGGTGGTGTACAGAGCCTAAAATACATCATAAGGCCTTTGGAAGCTGTCAGAACTAGAATATAGCTTTCCACACGTGTCCCATATAATCTTTGCAGTTTAGGTAAACAATGTTGTCCACCACAAACTCTTTCATGCTATTTTATTAACCAACTAATCACCAGAGTGTCCTCCTTCAGCCACTTCTTGTAACTAGAGTCTTCCTCATTATTGGAAGGAGGTGACATAGAAAGATGATCAGCAAGGTCAAGAGAGAAAAGACGTTTTATTGACTAAGATCATGAAAGATAATTGGACAGGCCTTTAAGTGGGAAAGTAGTTATTTTCAAAAAAATGAGTTTTTCCAAATTCATTGGAAGAAGAGTGCAAAATTTCAGCCATGTTTATAAGAACATGGGGCTACAGCTTACTCTAAGAAACAAGATTTGATTTTCTCAAAGAGAGAAAAAGAGGTAAGATGAATTCAAGTGTTTATAGTGACCACTTGAAAAACAATTAATATGCACCAAGAATGATGCTTGAAACTTTCAAAGACCAGACTTTCTTAATTTATAAAAAACTTAACTCCACCAATACATCAAGTAATCTCACAGCCAAGAAAGGACTTTAAAGGCAAGGAAAGTGAGTAAACTTGCCAAAAAAGCAAAGGAACAATGCTGGTTTCTTATTGGGCACAGAAATAATGCATGAACCAAACCAAACATGATTTTTTTCGGAAACCCTAATTATTTCACGTTATATCAAAATTCTCCAGCCCAAAAAACAGGAGACTCGAAGACTGACAAAGAAGAGAAAGTTTTAAATTTAGAAGATCAACTAAATGAACTTGAAGGCAATGACCATGGCGTTCTTAAAAAAAAAAAAAGCATGGTTTTGACGGGCATGATGGCCATAAAACCGCCTGTTGTCTCAGGCGGAAAGATGGATTAGACAGCAGGAAACACAACGAACTAAAGAGGGAAAAAAACCTTGCTCCGTACTTACCTAGTTGAGGAAGATACCAACCTTCTTGCAAAAACATAATTGAGCAGTTCAAAAATAGGCCCTAGCATTCCTGATTTGGTGTCATGTTAAATTCCAAGGCCATAATCCATGTTACACTTAGTTTATGTGAGAGTGGTGGGAGAGAGAGAGATGGAAGAGAAGAACTAAGCTCAAGAAGGAGAGAGAAGAGAAGAGACAAGAAATTAGGACAAGAGAGAGAACAAAGGAGACTCGAGGAGAAGAGGCACTTCTGAATTAGGTTGAACCCTTCTGCACCTTTTTATTTACAGTGAGTGAAAAACATTACACAATGACAAAAAGTACCCTTCATCATAGTTGGGTAAAATAAAAAATCCTAAATAAAGAGCAAGAGCAACTAAGGGAAAGTAAATATGAATACAACTTTATCTTTAACAACATTACTAACTGTTCAACTCTCTTTAATCCCATTTAACTGTACAATAAACTTACAGAATGCTCCTTGGGACAATTAACACAAAAAAAAAAAACTTTATAGAGACACAGATAACCCTAATATAAGTACCCAAACTTATACAAGTCAGAAAAGAAAACAAGAAAAAAGAGTATATTATTGAACATGCTTAGGGTTTTAGAGTTAATCAAATACATAGTTAATAAACCTACCAAATTCTTGATAAAGTTATCCAACTTTATATAAACCAGCATGAAGATATTTTTACAATGACATACTTTAACAAGATGAAAAGGAAGAATCTGTCTAAAGTTCCATCAGAACGTGCAATTCAAGCTGATCTGATGCCCATGCAGAGTCAGGTGAAATCTATGAACCAGTTAAACAAAAAATAAAAAAATAAAATTACAGAGCAGGAATCAGATAACCAGGCATAAATGTAATTCCAGTTAAGTAGATGATCAAACCTGTACCCTTCTCTAAGGGTATCTTGATCAGTTTTAATAGGCAACACATTATTTGGATCTCTTGCCTTTCCATAAAAGTCAACTGCAAAAACAAAATAGAAGTTGAAAACCTGTATGAGTTGAAATAAGAACCTGAAAATGCCATACGAACTTTGAGAATAATAAAAAAGCCAAATTCTTAAAAATTAAAATATTTAAAAGTTCAGACAAGACAACAAATTAAACATCTGATTAAGCTCTATGTCAATAGCCCCAGATGCTTATTAATCAGCACGACAGGAACAACAAAATATACATTAAACATTAGAAGAATTTATGAATAAAAATAAATAAAAGGGAGAACATTGCATACAAAACAGATGTGTTAAAGATGAATCCAGGTCTATTCCAAAATGACTAGCCGAAGTTAGGAAGTTTTTCCCCAACCGATAACCATAGGATTTTTTCTAACATTACCCTATGTGGAAATATCTCCACTAACGAGATGCAAGACATAAATTGTTGGAAAGCTGTTTGAACCATTCCATGCCATATAATAGATTAACTTAGTAGAAAAATGTCAAACTTTTTAAAGCTTTATTGTGACAAGTACGCACTTGATATAGCAAAGACTTCCAAGCAATGATCAAAAATTAAAATCCTTGTATAGATAAACATGCCTAAATCATTGTTAGCTTAAACAAAGAGTGCTCATTGAAGATCCAGTCATTGACTACGTCTAAAAAAAATTAAACTCAGCAATCATTGTGAATTTTCTGTCAGTGTTACGTGCCACTACCTTAGACCAATGACTTATAAGTATGAAATAGAGCAGGTACTTTAAATGATTTCTATAGCAAATCATGCACAGGAAACACGTGTCTGACAAAAAACTTCCAGAATGAAAGTGTATAATAGGACCGAAGTAGCTCGTTATGTTTCCATGTGAGGACGTGTGTAGCCCCCTTACTTGTTGTTTGAGGAGGGGACTGTTCATCATCCTCTTGCTCTTGGATGCAGGGGATCCAACAAATAAAATGCTCGCTATTTGTTGTACTATTCCTCAACATCCCTTTCCTATAATGAAGTATTAACTAGTTATATTTCCATGTAAGGACGTGTGTAGCCCCCTTCCTTGTTCTTTGAGGAGGGGATTGTTCATCATCCTCTTGCTCTTGGACGCTGGGATCTAGCAAAAACAATGCTCGGTATTTGTTGTACTGTCCCTCAGCATCCCTTTCCTATAATGAAGTATAAGAAAACAGTTACTTTGTTATATTTACCATGATTAGAGTAAACTTTCTTTAATATCATTTAACGGCTTAATAGTATTGGTTAGCTCCATAGCCACAAAGGGTTTCCTAACGGTCTTGAGTTCAAGTCTCACGAGAGAAAGGGTTGGTGACTTCAGTATAATCAAGACTCAAAGAAATACGATACTGATAAACAATGAGACTGTGCCTTTCAAAAAGACTGAGAGACAACCTCAAAAAGCAGAGGCATACTAATATTCTTTTCGACAAAAAAATGAATGATTTGAAACAAACGAAAGATCCATTTGACTACCATAATCCTTCACAAATTTCTTGTGGCGATCGTATGCATTGAGCCCTCGAATGTGAGCTTGATATTGCCTGCAATAAGAGGGATATGATGTCTTTTGTCGATAAAAAACGATTTCCGAAGTCAAATTTGAGAAATAACTTACTGCTTTCTCTCTTCTCTTTCGAAAATAGCCGATTTCAGAGAACCCAACGACGCCATGTCGAAGGAATTCGACGAAACCTTTGTGAGACTTTCGGCAGTCGCGGTGGTCGGGTGTCGCGGGGTTGGCTTTTGTATGCTATGAGCGAAAGAGCTAAATTAAAAGAGAGATAATTTTGAATTAGTGTGCTTAATAAAACTGTAATAAAATATGTTTCATACTAATTCAAAAATATATTTAGTGAAACCTCCGTCCATGATATTCTTTTTATACTCCATATTAATTTTGGTTTTGTGCTACGTATTACTATGAGAGTCACGTATGACTCTTCTATATATGCTATTCAACATTCCCTCTCAAGCGTTTTAATGAAAATAATTATTGGTCTTTAATTTTTTCTGTGCTAAAAAAATTCTTATATATACAAAACTTAATCTTTTCTACTCCCCCTTTCTTAAATAATTTGGTCATACAAAATTTAATATAACATCTAGAACAAAATACCTCTTTCTTGTACTTTTTCTTCTATTTTTCCCCCTTATGTTGGGGATAAAAACGATATAAAGTCCCACCTTGGACAAAACACAATATGAGATAAAAAAAGTTACTCCTAGCAATTCGGCAAAACTCTATACACCAATAAAAATGGTCATAGTCTAAAAAATACTCTGTTCAATTTTATAGGCGAAAAAACGGTCCAACTTTAGGGCTTAACAAATAGACAACTCTCTTTTTAAGGGTAGCTCAAATATAAATCCCCTCTTATGTGAAGAATGAAATATTTGACTCAAACTGAATGTTCGGCACACTCTTATACTTTTTAGGTAGTCGATCTATGCATTACTTTGAAGTGATGAAAGCACATGAAGACGAACTGAATAAATACTTGAGGAAAACAACTTAACCGAAAGGAGACCTATGCAATACTCACACTTCCAAAATGACCTTTCAAAACAAAAAATTAGGGGAGACTATAACGGTTGAATTTAATAAATTTGAACAAATATAACCTTCTTTGGGTGACCACAATTTTTTAAAGTTAACTATGCAAAAGATACACAAACAAGTAAACGCAAAACTTGAAAACAACATCACAATAGGAAACTTTTGCATACCTTGAAGTAACACATCATGGAGTGATTAATTATGACAAAAAATCTCTAATTATAAGATAATTTTTTTCTAAAAAACTAGGATTATAAGAGAAAAGGAAATTTAATTCACGTTAATGCATAGAGAGATAATAGAAGAGAATGTAAAAAAAAAAGAGATTTTCTCTAGAATTGAGCTTTGGTAATTCTGATACGAATATCTTAAAAAATATATCTTAGAATGACAAACAGTTTGTTGCTAAATCGATAACTATTTTGACATTAAACGATTCGCTCTTGAATACATTATGACCTATTGATTTTATTTGTTTTGTATCTTGACCCTTACCAACTCCAATGCAAATACTTCCTTAAATATAGATCGGATTGACATGAAATTTTCTCCTTATGAAATTAGACTTTGACAACTTTCATCTAAAGTATAAAAGTTCTTTATAGAATATACTTATTTTTAGAGATATAATATGATAGATTTTGGACTTTTTAATTTGGTCGATTTGAGCATTTTTTCTTCTTTGGCCAACATGACCATTGACCCTCAAGAAATTGATATTTTCCTTTAAAAAACTCCGATTTATAATTGGTTGGATAGGTTATAAAACAGACTTATAAATATTTCTCTTTATATATAATTATCTATATAAAGTCTCGCTATTGATTTATAAAATACCTTGAAAGTTAAATTTTCTATTGCAGCTCGAACTTCCCTTATAGTATGACCTTTACTACTTCAAATATTGATTTATCTTTGTAGAGAACTCTGATTGTCATAATTATTTTTGAATTGGAAAGTAGACTCGAAGATCTTTTCGTCAATATATAATTTAAAATATGCAAACATTTATTAAGGTGCGAACACCAAGAAACCAATGGATATTAGGATAAAAAAATAGAATACAAACCTAAAATTTTAGAGATGATAAATCAGAAAAACATCACATTATCTCTGTGGCTGACCAAGCTAACTCACATAACCCGCTCTTATACCCTTTGAATTTCTAAATAAGAAAAAAATGTCACTAACCTTATGTAATTTGAATACAATGAGCTTCTATTTATAATAGAGGAAATAAACATAATCCAATTACCTTTATATCAGTTACACCCAGAGTTGAACATTAAAACATTAGTCCTAAAATAATTGAACAAGTAAACATAAATAGAAAACTAGTATAACTAAAAAATTTATGTGATACTTTTTTCCACGAGACTCTTCTTAGACTCCACAATATTAATTATAGTTTTATGTGACTTCTTCCTATAAGAGTCTTGTAAGACTTTTATATACTTGTTCTTCAACAAAAATAAAATAATTTAAATTTAAATTTATCGTTTATAAAAAAATTAAAATATCTAAAAGTGTAATTATTAATAATTATTTATGAAAAATAAATGAATATTAACAATTGAAATATATTATTATCGACGTACAAAGGGATTTAATCCGTGAAGTAGTGTAACCTTAAGTACATGAAGAAATAATTTACAAGAATTCAAATAAGGGTCCTATCTTTGTTTGCTCATTTGATTCAATTTCCAATAAAAGCCATTGTTAGTTTTGCAGTTAATCCAACAATTGAATTTGTTTCTTTACTCATTTAACATTTTGTACTTGCTATTGGCCTCATTATGATATGTAATGAGGGAACTTCGATCTCACTTTCAATTGACGATCTAAAGGATACGTCAAAACTAAAATAGAGTACCTATTTGTTGCAACTCCGTAACAATTTTAAGAAGTTTTTTTCTTTTGTCTAAAACCCCATTGAATTTCTTCGACGAGATTTATGGTCCCTCGAACAAAAAAAGTATCCCTACTTATAAGGTGGTAGAAGTGGTTAAACCAACCCACATTTTTTCTATCCTCAAATTTTCTCAACTAATTTCACATGCTAGGAGAGAAAAACATTTTGTTTGACTTTTTTTTCGTTTTATGAAAAGACACCACTTGTCATCTCATGTAATTTTAAATGGTGACATCTCTTGCACTAAGATGGTGCTCTCCTACAGGTTCATGTGTTAATTATGTGTCAACTCCTCTATTTATATAGTACTTTCTTACAATATCGTGTATCTCTGAAACACCACTTCCCTTACTTAAATAACATTTTCCTTAATTTGATTTTGTCAGTACCCATCTAAGAAATATTAGTGTTTTGACCATCAAGAGTTTTGACTTGTATTGGTCTGGTCAATTTTTTTTAATCTTAGTTGTTGATCAATACCTACGATCTGGATCGTCAATGGGGTTCTAATTTGGGTGTTGCAATTCTTATATTTATATTTATATAAATCATAAATTATTCAAATTTTAGATAGTATGTTTTTAAGATATCATATAGTAGTTTAAGGTAACAATTAAATAATTATTAAATTGTAAAATAATATTTGAAGTAGATAACAAGATTTAAAATTTTACTGTAACTATAACATAATTATAATTTAGATTATTTATTAAATATATTGAATTATATATTTTTATATTATTTAGATAATATACTTATTCAATGTTAATTTAAACCACGATTTTAAAATAAAATTAAGATAAAGATAATAAAATCCTCCTTGGTTGATCATCTTACAAAGATAGAACTTAATCTGCACCTAATCCTATTCCCAAATAAATGAATCACATGTAGAAGGGATTAGTTATGGCATAGTCATCTTCTAGTAAGTCCTTTAAACTCTTCGTGGCATTAGATAATTTCCGATTTTTTTCACCTAACAGGCTTGATGTCATGCACGGCAAACAAGGAGATTTTCATTGTCATAACCTGCATCCACCCCTCGCCTCTGCTGCCCAGCTGCCTCCCGTTTCTCGCCGGGACTGAGGCGCCTTTCCTCCGATATCACGACCAACCATAGAGTTATAGTTAATGCACCCCTGCTGCCGCTGTCGGGCTCCCACAAACACCGACGCCCATTGCTCTGCTCCTTTCCTCCCACCGACACCTGAATTTATTTCTCCACGACAAATCTTTGTCTCAGACTCTTATATACACAAGACAAAACTGAAAATTTACAGGATTGGGATAAGGAATATATTAATAACCTAACCAGACGGTCGAAAAGGGTGGGTGGTGAATCCGATCTATTGGGTCCCATTCCATCCTCCGTTTGACGCATTTGCCGCGCCTACCAATCCCAGGTAGACGATGTGAGTGATGGGTCGCGATCGGATCGAGTTCTGATTTCTCAAGTCGTGTTTTCATGGGCTGAGAATTGTCATTGAGCAGGTTGGTGACGATGACGGACCGACGCGGTCGACTCAGGGCTCAAAGGTTGACTGATGACGGGACACTCGAGCTGGGCGAGAAGCAAAGAGGAACAGAGGCGGCGCTGACGACAATAACCACATGGCTGCCAAATTTATCCAATTCATGTCGCACGGGTGGGGATACAGGATTCCTCTTGCTGTCAATCCATCCGAGCCCTCTCCCTCCTCGCTTGCGGTCACCCGATTACTCCAAAAGTATAAAGTAGTATTTCTCTCTCTCTCGTCGCTCCAGGATCCTATGTTTAACGGAGCTCGCTTTTCCTGTTTTAGCCTTAACCTGGTATATATTATCGAATGCTGACCATCTTCCTCTCTCTCTTTCTCTCTCTCTACCCTCCTCCCCTGACTACTCCCCGAAGAAGAAAATAAAAGATCCACAACTCTCTGACGCGGGCTTTTGTTGAAATTCATGAAGTCTTTTGTTTTCTCTTAGGGATTCCCTCTTCACTATCTGCAGGTTTTGTAGGGTTTTGGAAGCAAGGTTTTTTAAAGTTCGTAGTGGCGGAAACAGAGCTCTTTAATTTTCTCTCTGTGGGTGTACTCTTCCAGCTGGGGTTTTCTGGTGCGGAAAGGGAAGTCAGTTACTCTCCTTGGTCAGTGGTTTTAGCTTACGAAGGTGATTCTTTATTCAGGCGGCCATTTTCAGTTGAAGCTCGATTTTCTGCCATAGTAGTACAAGACCTCCCTTAACTGCCTGGTATCGTACCTCATTTTCAGCTCAATTTTTAACTGAAGTGTACTCAGGTCACCAAATCCGAAAACATTTAACGACCTTTGAGCCAGATTTGGCAGAGATTTCATGGTGAGAGCTTAAAAAAGGGCTTTTCCCGGAGAGAGCTCTGTTCCGTTTCGCCATTTGAAGCTCCTTCAAAAGATTCCCGGTTTTCAAATGGCTCCAGCAAGAAGAAAACGACGAAGAACCCACTACAGAAGCCGCATCAGTGGACCAAAAGATGCTGAAGAATCGGCAAGAGAGCACGGCGTTTCTGTGGCAACTAACCCTATTTGTCCCATACAACCCGCTTCCGTTGAAATCGAAGAGGACAATGGAGGAGATGATGTCTCTAGCTCCGGTTGCTCCACTCCGAAAGCTGAGAGATACCGGATACCGAAGATTCTTTCATGTCCGCCGGCCCCGAAAAAGCGACGCGTAGCTGTCCGCTGCTCCCCAAGGAAACCCATTTCCTTCTTCAGTCCTCCAGAACTAGAAGTGTTCTTCTCCTTTGCTCTCCGCAACATATCAGTCTAAACCGCGTGAGTGTGATGTTTGCAGAAAACTAATCACTCTTACTCCTTGACAAATGTTTTATTATGTGTGACCGTGTGAGATGATTTTACTTCTTCTTCTTCTTCTTCTTCTTCTTCTTCTTCTTCATCTTCTTCTTTCCTTTTCTTTCTTCTGGTTTCTTTCAGTTAGTATCAGCAGGTATGGGAAGCTTGCCGTAAGTTACTGATCAGGTAGATTTTAACACTGATTGTAACTTTCTTCTTTGTGGGTTCTAATGGGAGGTGGAAAGTACTGTAGTGTGAGGATTTGAAAGGATGTGGTTCAGCAGCTCTTTGTAGTCTTCTGCTAGGGTGTGAGAGAGGTAGGAGCTTTTCCAGCTCAGTTTGGTTTGATTTTGTAGGACTCACTAATCAGCTAGCTAGTTAGCTGCAATGTATCTGTTTCTCTTTAATTTGCGAACTGAAAGCAATACAGTATGAAGATTTGAGTTTTCCTTTACTTTTCAGTCATGAAAACATGTTTGAATAAATCTTAAGATATTCCATAATTCTTCATCCTACTTATTTTATGCGAGAATCCATATGAAAAAGGTTGGAAGTCTCCAACTCAAAGTCGTATCTGGGAGTGGAGCTCTGCACACCAAAAGGCTAACCAGCTGCACCAGAAGGAATTACGAGGACACGATAGAGTAAAGGCCGTCTGCTACATACAGAGAAGAATGTATTCTTCAGATTCGTTCAAACAGTAACAGCAGCTTTCCAATGCTAAGTCAACCAGTTGGAAAATCAAAAGCACAAAAAACCTTTTCGCTTCTCATCTCAGCACCCATTCTATTCCTTTTCCCCTTTCATTTCTCCATTAACTGCCGACGTTCATGTGGGATCGGACAGTTCTGGTTATAGAAATTAAAATACGGAGCTCTTATGAACATCAACAGGTGTTCTACTTTCGCATTCCAGTATGAATGGCAGCATTCGATTGGGGATTTTTTTTAAAAGAAAAGAGGGTAATCGATATGGAATTCTTTTCATGTAAGGTGAGATCATGGTGTCAGGTGTGGGTGTCTGCGTAGAGCCAGCATTGACAAGAGAATCCAATGACTGAGCTCGTGCGGGTGGTAATTTCTTTCTCTCCTCTCACCTCCGTCAAAATACCCAACCGTGTTGACATGAAATGCAAAAGCTTAAGAGGCAGTAAAAAAATAAAAAATAAATAAAGAACGGTTTGACGGTTCTTCAGAGACGCGACATGCACGCGAATTTTTCATAGGAATTGTAAAGGGTAATTGTTCTTTCGGTGTCTCTGCTTGCGTTAGTGGCATGGACGCGTCGTTGACCAACTGTTTCCTCTACTACAGGTGAAAATTGAATTTAGTTCAATTTTTGCATGAGTTTGGTTGAACTTAAACTTGAAATAATGCTTGTTAAGTATAAACTGTTCTAATTGCTATTAATTGCTCAAATAAGATCAGATCAATAGGCCCTTTTGCTTGGTTGGGTGGTACAAAACCTTATCGTCCTTCTACATTTGGTCTCCCTTTGCTTTCGCTCATTTGGACCAGGAGGAAAGAGGTTTTAAGCTTAAGGGGGCTTTGTCCTTGTTTTACTTGATAAGGGAGGCAACTCGGTTAGTGGCGTCCTATCTAAGGGCACATCATCTTTCCTAATCCAACCCTCGATTGAACCGATGGAGATTCAAATATTTTACAACTGATCAAGCTTTTCTAGAATCCGAGGTTGTCCCTACTACCTATTCTCTCCTCTTTCCTTAAAGCCTTCTTCTTTGTCTTTCTTTAGTAAAAAACGACCGCAATCAGGGCATTCCTGCTCAGACACCTAATCGCTTTCCTTCTTCCCTTGACCCTCTTCCATCACCCATCGAGTCACAAACCCGAATTAACGTTTCTAATGAAATTGTTTTGTCCATGCGGTCGCTGCTGATCGAGTTTTCTACCCAAACCCATTCATATCCATTTATGAACGCGAACTGCAAACCATTGCCGGCCATCCAATTTCTTCTAATACCCAATAAAGTATACTCAGTATCCTGAAAAAGGGTTCAGGTTTCTGCATTCATTGTAATGAAGTAAAGAAAAAAGAAAGGTTTCCGCATCATCCATCTACCATTCTTCTTTCTTTAGTTCAGAACAATTCATTACTGCAATTAATCTCCAAAATACGGAGCATTCATCCAATGTGCCAACTGGAGAATTTGTCTTTAATGCCTTCTGTTCAAGCTCCAAGGTGGGTTGCAAACTTGCAATTGCCAATCAATGGAACTGGTCAGGTTTCGCCATTTTGGTGCATTCTGTTGAAACTTGTTTTCTAAGTGGGAGAGACATGGAAATAACCTATAGTTTTATAGGACAAAAGAGAAGGTTAGTGACAAGCAATTATCAAGTACAGGCTGGTGTGGGTCTTAGTCGAATTTCAGAGTCATATTCAACATCGGCACCTTCCAGTGCTATTATCTTGAGAGCTTTTTAGGGTACCAAGAGCCACTGCAAAATAACTCAATGAAGTGACTGCAATCAACTACTTTAATGGCAAAGTGGTTATGATCTGATGGAAATCCCTGTTTGATAGGCTCGTACCTGCCCCTCATTCTCAGAAGATATGAATTATAAGCTTACCTTCAATGAAGAATAAATCATTGTTGCCACTTGCCAGCTTGTTCGGTTCATTTTGATAATATGGATTTCCAGACGAAGTACCCTTTGGGTCTGCCACTGCCCCTTCCCAGCAATCAATTTTCCGGCCAGAAATTTATTCAAGACAGAGGATTTACTCTAATACCATACGAGAGACTCAACTGCACTACGATTTTGTATTGACGTAGACTAGTATTTATATACAATTTTACAACAATAAACACCTAAACATAAGGTTTATATATATCAAGTAAAAAAATTATTTTTTCACATAAATGGACACGGTACAGGTAGACTGGAGAGCAACAGATTTGAAGAATCGAAAGCAAGAGGACTGGTTTTCGTCTCCTTCCTCAGGCGTTGGGTGTAGTTGTTCGAGTGGATCCAAAATCAACTCTCGGGATCTTTGAAGAAAAAGCTTGTGTGTTCAAAAAAAGAGTTTGAAAATGAAGTCCGCCCGTGCAAGAACGGGACCCATCAATCAACAACTCCAGAAAGTCTTATTTACAATGATTATCGTCTTGCATCGAATGAAGTGCAGCTCTCTCGCAGTGGAGTCCAAAAAACCTTATTTGAGAGTTGCATATCTGCAAGACTGCAACTGCATTATAGTCGATATCAATGAAGGAGTGCATAGTTTAATCAGTATCACGGTGGGTTTTAGTGGAATGAAGAATTTTCGATGCGAGGAGACGAGAAAGCCTTCAAATTTGTAAATCAGAAGAAACTGGAGCTAAGCCCTTGCTAATTCGGTCAAGTTGAGGACAACGTGTTCTTCACTTTCTCTGTTGATTGCTACTATTTTCCTTCTATGATTGATCGAGATGACGACAGAAGAGCTGCAAGCATCCGGACTTTTACGAACCATCGTTGATAAATCTCAGAATCGAAACGCGACGCAGGTTTCTGGGAGGTGATTGAGACCGACTGTTGGCCCCTCGGGTTGGTACGGGAGGAGAGGGAGATCCCACTTCTCAGTGGCTTATCATGACCGGAGAGGATCAGACGAGACTGTTAATTATTTATTTCTGATTAAATACGGATTACTTCCGTTTACAGAATCATGATTAAGTGACAATGATGTAACGTGAGGTGGGTCTCATTACGTCTACAGCGGTCGGTTGGTGGATGGCACCGCCATGACTGTGTTCACAGATAGATAGTCATGGACAACATGATAAGGCCAGACTATAATATTGTCTTAGAGAGAGTATTAGATAATCGTTTTATCAAGATTAATCCCATAAGAGAAAAGGAAAAGGAATAGATGGTAGGGATGTAATCCATCACGTCCGAGTTTTCGCCTGAGAGGGCGTCGTAGAGAGGGAGCGATGGACGGAGAGAAACAGATGCAGCAGATGATTCATCGATATGCTTTGATATCATATGAGATGTTGAATAAAACCATATTTTTGCATCGATTAAGAAGAAAAGTTAAAGGAGAAATGTGATTATCTCGTACCTAATGCTTCCTCTTTAATCTTTATGTGGTATTGAATAAAGAGAGGAAAGTAAAGCATCAAGGCACAGATTACTTTGTTTAAAAGAGGGAGGGAATGGACAATCTTTGGAGAAAAGTGGATGCTCCGAACTGTTTATTTTCAATTTTTTGCTCTCATCCTGGTTTCAATTTCCCTTGTCCTATTCAGGGAGGGGGTGAAAACGAGGTTAGTTGATCAAGGTAATTTAAACCCTTCATAACCTGAGGCCCTCAGTCACGTCAACTTCCTCACCTTTCTTCACTTTAATCATTGGAACCAAACCCAATTATGAGATGATCAAATCAGTCCAGAGTCACGTAAAGTACACCCATGGCTTGGATTCCTTCCATCGGGGAGCCCAAAGATCTCCAGACTTTCCACGTGTGCCGCGCTCGTGTTGAAGTCGAATGACGAAAAGGGCGGGAATCTTTTTTTTTTTTTTTCTGCCGTCACGTGCAGTGCCGGAAACAGAAGAGCAAAAGCGAATATTCGCACGTGCAGGTGTTGAGGAAATTGGGATGGCAAATGGGGGCTTTTTGGGTCGTCTTGACTTTCGTTGTTAGTTAGTGGGTGTAATGCGCCACCATTGTTACTTTTAAGGAAATTGGCATCCAAAGATAATTGCATGAATGACGGAATATTCAAGAAGTGGTTGGAACCAAAACACGTGCTTTCTTTAAAATTTAGGCCCCACTTTGAAAAAACCTAAAAATATCTTTTTTTGGGATGTACATTTCAAATAAACCCTTGATATGAAAACCCATAGGAAATTATTTAAGCAAATTTTAAATTTTCTTTATAAATATTATTGCTTTTTTCAAGGAAATACTTAAAAATCATTAATCACTCTTAACACATTATAACACTTATCCAATGATTTTTCAGTAAAATAAGATGTCGAATACAAAAAAATTATTTATTTTTATCTAAAATAGAATTGGTCATATTAAATCAGATCTTCCTCTCTCTACACATCTGATTTGCTATATTTTTATGTTGAGACCGTAGGCCGGAAATTTCTTCATCCAAATCATCTTCCTCTTTTTCTTGATCCTGTTCAAACTCTGTATCATCCCCAACAACTTTTAATAGTTCCTCTATTTCAACCTTTACATCACTATGATCTAATATTCATATAAAATTTTAAATAATACATCATAAAATAAGAATTTTACCAAAGTGTTCGATCAAAAATTATATATTGTTGCTACCACATACCAAAAGTCCTCGATTTTATCAACTATACTATGATGAATGTCGATAGTTGAATAACTTACATGATATCTGGGCGAACATTAATGTGTTAAAAACCTAAGTTAGCATACCCAACATCTATCAAGTAATATTTTTCTGTAATATGGAATAACAATAATGATTAATAAGACTAATGTTAACATGTAAAAATATTATATATATATAATAGTTACTATAGTTGTTTACTATGAAATACGAAAAATATTTATCATTATCTATTATTTTTGGATGAACATTTATAATTGAAATATTATGTATCTTATCAATTTTCATTTTGCACACCACATTTAGTACTTTATATTGAAATATATAACAATAATTCCAAATGAGCACTTGAATAGTTCTATTGACATTATATACCCTAGGTGCAACCCTACAGTAATTAAGAATATATCAATTTATTATTCAACATTAATGCTCTTGATGTCCACAAGATGTCTCTTATTTCGTAACAAATTACAAAGGATGGTGAAAACATTCAGTCTTATCCTATAAACACATCTACACAAATATTTTCCCCCCGACATTAATCCTATAATAACTATATATTTGCTTTGGAATTATTCCCAATTTCTGCTAATTTTTGGATTGCAACAAAAAAATTGTTCAATTGCTTTGTCCCTCTCCCCATTACTCGAGTTTAATGTTTACGCTTACTCACGGCTTCATGTAGTAAGAGAGAAGGGCCTTGACCAACTTTAGGTCCACCAGTTTTTTCTCTCTTATGAAAATTACATTATTTACAAGAACATCATTTATTTTGCTATATTCACAACAATATCGTAATCTCTATTTTATTTTTAAAATTCATACAAAATAAAAAATCATATAAAAATCAATGCAGGATATAAGGAATGATAGTATAATAAAAAAATCTAGTTTCATATTATTCGTAACCTTAAAAATTATGTATACATAACTTCAATGGCCTTAGGATTTCGTACCCTTTTTTTTATTAAAAATAATGTGTCCATTGTCAAACGCCTAGCCAAATAGGACTTCCCAGGAAGTCACCCATCCTAGTACTACTCTAGCTCAAACTCGCTTCCCAGACTCCAGCAGTATTCTAATATCCAAAAAAGTGACCTTTCTTTAATGAAGAACCAAGTAATTCCTCTTTTTTCCAACTAAAAAGTGTCCACTGTTTCCAAAGGGATCAAATATTAATAAACTTCATTTCACCTCAAAACTCTGAATAAATTTGTCAAACGGCCCTTCTACCTGACCCAGCCTTCCTAAAAGCATTACAATGTAACTACTATAACTAACTTGATCTTCATCCTTTATCTTTTTATTATCTCTCTTCTGTACATGGATAAAAACTTTTATTTAAAGCAACCTAAAAGATGACAAAATAGAGAGCCACTTCGCAACAACAGCAGCACAGAGGTTAGAAAGCGCAGGGAACATATATATCAAAGAGAAACACTAAGATAATGCAATATAGGGTATTAGATCCAGCTCAGATAAAGAAGGTAAGCAATGTCCTGGATTTCCTTTAACTGCAAATCCCACCTAGAAGAGTCTCTGGTATCCTTAAATAAACAAATAACCGCCTTTGAATCACCTTTTACTTGGAGGAGCATACTAATATATTCTAATATCACCAAACAAACTACTGAGCTCAGCCTTTTATCAAGTCGAAACAGAAAGAGTATGTGCCAAGTTTTCTACTTGTTTATTCAGTAAGAGTAGAAAAAAAGTTCAGAGCTTTTCACATACGACACACACACAAAGATAAAGACCTTAACTGAGGTTTTTGCTAAATTAATGTCACTGAACCACCAATAGAGTTGAGCTGTGCTCTCTTTTGTTCTCCCCATCAAGAGAAGGCCACTGCCTTCTCTGTCAAGTTGATGCACCTGATGCAACACATTACCAACATAGCATGGCAGAATTAACAAACTTGCATCTGTTTGTGACAATCAAAGAACACTAAAATTCTGCTTGAAAAATAATTTTTTGAAGCCACATTGAAATTGGTTTTCCAATTCAATGTCCACATAAGAAAAAAAAATGCATATTATCATCTGAAATATTGTTTAGAAGATAACAGCTATTTCACATCTACAAAAAGATTAGAAAGAAAGAACCAACCAATTGTTCAACTTTGTTCAACAGAAGCAGTTCAACCTTCAAATTGTCTCACATGATAATGATAGATCCTAATAACCAAATTTATAAGTAAAAAATTTACTTTGTGAAAGCAGATGTCTCTCTAATACATTTTAACTACAGAAAATGGAGCACAAGTTAGCCTCAAGTTTTACAAGCTAAAGACACACTAGAAGAACAGAAGACAAGCCAAGAGGTCTTCTGGGCATTCAAAAGGCTTTTTGAAAATTGATCATGTCATCATGGTTCAAAATTGAACAGCTTGTCAAAGACTTCTCATCAATGATCGTGTTCATTTTTCCTATCATTGTCGATCAATATAGAAGCATAAAATTTATTAGAGCTTTAGTTAGGCACTTAATCAGTATGTCAAAATTACCTAAACTGACAGAACTTGGAAAGATAAAGCTTTAATCTTATCTTATATTAGGATAGGGTAACCTGGCACCCATACCTTAAGTTGGGCCTAATAGGATCATAATTAATTTTTAGGCCAATAAACCATCCGTATGAACTCCTCCAAATGATAATCCAAGTCCCATATATTTCGCTCATGAACACATTTCTAAGTGATGCTACCCTCTACTGAGTGGTCTTGATAGCATTCTATGGTACCACTCAAATATTATATCTAAAGGAAAACAAAGTCTTTCAAGCTCATAAATTTTGGGCTCTCATCATCGCTGTACGATAAAGCTGCAGCTGCTAAAGCACCCATACTGTTATGAACTGGTAGATTTCCCTACATCAGAATGCACAAAACTGAACTTTATCAAACATTGTACAAAGATCTAAATAGATAAAACAGGCCTTAAACCTGTATTATTCTGACCTTTACAGGAAGTGTTGGTGGCTTATTCGATACAATTATAGAAGAATCCTGCAATTCCATAAAAAATGGTAGTCTGAGAATCATATTCAAAAGGAAAACAGAAAACAGTAAGAGATTCCCTCAAGTTGAAACCATGTACTACAATAAATGATCAAGAGAAGACCATGTGCCCTGTACATCACAAGCTTTTGTAAGTACATTTTTTTGGATAAAGAGTTGCAGTTAGTAAGGTGTCAAATCTCTTGGGAACTCTTTGTCTTTGCAACAGATACTGGTAAGTGAATTCTCATGCCAGGTGCCATGACCTCCTCTTTTCAAGTAATCTGCAGTCAGCAAGGTAATAAATCTTATTTAGGGACTCATCACAGAGAGATTTAAATTTTTTCATCTCACAATGAAAATAATTAGAGCATTGTGGATCAAGCTTTTCACAGTTAAAACTGCTTTCCAGTTTAACCTAGTAAAACAAAACCAGGTGATGGCTTCCAAAGTTGTGCTCATAGAACAATCTCAAACTTCACTCAGCAATGAGTAGCATAATAAGGGCAACAGGGACATATAATTCATAATAAGGAATCTGAGAAACAGGAGTATTAAATGGTGCACGCATAAATAAGGAGTATTGCTGTTGATGGGTAAGAACTAGAATGCATTTAGAAAGGGTTATTCCTTTAAGTGCTTTAATAAGAGAAGTAAAGGGTGTCCAGTTACCCATTTATTACCCAATCACCTACAGATAATTGGGTAAACAAATAAACAAATAAGTCAAATTTTTACAAGGTATTGAACTGTAAAATAACAAAGACATGCTATAAACAGGTCAAAATATGAATTGAGTACATAATTAAGTTACTTTTTCAACCGAGTTTCTTCAAAAATATGTTATTCACTACATAAGGGGAGATTCTTTTCTTAGACTTGCATAGGAAGAGATTAAAAACTACTAAAATACCACTCTATTGAATGTGAAATCAGGAACATTTAAAGCTCCAACCATCACTGTTATAATTTAATAACTGGTAAGTGAATGGGTAAATCCTTATATGCGTTAGGATTTTTATTCCATATCTGTTTATAATCAAACAGGTAGAACACCATAACAGATAAGCAGCTAATATTGCTGGCCTTAAACAGGAGTTGTTTGTATGTGGCAACTTAAAGACAGCCAATTCGCAAAATATCAGCTTCAGCCATTAATACAGAACAAAAACGTGCCATATACCAGGAGAAAAAATAGCATGCTCCAAAGCGTCCAAATGGTGAACATGGCAAAGGAGATTCAGCACCTATATTGATGAAGTTTCAAACTTTCGCTCCTAACTTCACGACACAGTTTATCAAGGAACTGCCAAACAGATCATACTCATGAAAAATAGTTTCGAATCACAAGTTCCATGAAGAAAATACGACCAAAACTTTAAATTTTAAGGCAAACTGCAATCGTTTTCGGCATATACATGCTTCAGTCCCGGAGCATAATAATTTAAACTCCAAAGTTTTCCAAAGTTTGTTGAAATGACATCGTCGGGCATATCTGCGAAGTAGTACTTTTCCCAGCTCACGGCAGTGACACGGGAAGATTCGGCAGCACTTTCTCATCTTTTTCCTGAGAGTGGCGTTGCTGGAAACGGTAGTAGAGACAGTTGTTTTGGTTTTAAAGGGTATTTTGGTAATTTTAACTAAATTATAAAATAATATAATTAGGACATGAATTTTTTTAACCCAAATGTATGTAAACTTGTGAAAATTGTACCGTTAGTGTTATTAATCAGGTAATTTTAATAAATCCAAACTTACTAATATTTAATTCAATGAATTATAGGACTCCCCAAAGTAAAATTATGTGTAATTAATTAATAGGACTCCATCTATCAACTCAATTACCTAGTGGACATGATTCATGAATGTACAAATAGATTATCATTAAATAATCAAAATGTTTGATAAAAATTAATATTTTTTATTTGTAAGACCCGTCGCTTCACTGTATTACGGTCCAAAAATAAAAGACTAATAAAGGATTATCTTAACTTATCTCTTATTTTTCCTTCGTTTTAGGAGATAAGATATTCATGATTGTATTTATCCTTTTTTATTCTAAATTATATGAATACCACTTTAATCAATACAAAAATGAAGTTCAATTGAACATCTCATTTGGTATCAGAGCAAATTAATTAGTCCTCTACATCAACCATCTTCCAATTTTTTTTTATTGTTCAAAATATTTTTTGCCCGTCACTGCCTCTCTGGTAGAAACTTGCACCGGTTGAATTTCCTTGCACCTCTAACATTTCAAACTAAACCATCGACCGTGCTTCCTGTGAGTCATGCGCATGTGTCATCCCTCATTTGGTGTACCACCACCGAGGGCATCCGTGCGATTTTCCTCAATGCAGTTCTCCTCTATTTTCCTCCACCAATCAGTCTGTGCTTTTCCTCTCTCTTCTTCTTCTTCCTCCTTCGGATCTCGCTCCCATGATGTTTCCTATCTCCACTCCATCGATAAAAAAAACTTAATTTTCGTCGTGCTATTTGGTTTATGCTTTCTCACGAATGATGAGAGTTCATCACTGTCGTCATTGACATTGCTCTTAGATCTTATGCTCATGAGGGTCGCCACCCTTTCCTCGACTCTGATCTCAATAATTTCTTCCATTTTTTACCTTCAACTCCATCATCGTTGTCATCTTCAAAGACTATCACCTAAGTTGTCGTCGTCGAAGACTGGGAGCCAGCCAATCGCTCCCCACCTTCTTCCTCCTCATATGTTTCAACTTTCACCTTCATCGTTGTCGCCGTCATCATTGTCATCAACCTTCACCTTCATCATCATCATTGTCGCCGAAAACCATCACCTTCGACGCTGTCGTCGAAGACTGGGAGCCACCCAATCACGTTGCCCCTTCTTCTTCCTCCTCTGTTTCACCCTCGATTAATAAAAAAAACTTCTAATTAGTCAAAGGAAAGGGAGCCTGCACACGTGCGAACAATGCACGTGAAGGTTAAGTAGCTCACATGTGCGAGTTTCACACGTGTTACAGACGCTTCGAAAAAAATCCTTACAATTAACGACTGCCTGCTCACTGCAAATCTCTCTCTCTTGGCTCAAACTTGTCCTTATCAGGTATGATCTCCTTAGATACATTGATGGCTCCGAACCCTGCCCATCGAAAACCCTCATTACAAATCTCTCCCCAAATTCAAATCTTTCCCTCTTGGCTCAAACTCGTCCTTATCAGGTATGATCTTCTTGGGTTCATTGATGGCTTAAAACTTTGTCCACCAAAAACCCTTACTACAAATCTCTCCCCAAATTCAAGCCTCCCTCTTAGCTCAAAGTCATCCTTATCGAGTATGATCTCCTTCGGTACATTGATGGCTCCAAACCATGTCCACCGAAAACCCTTACTACATGTCTCTCCCCAAATTCAAACCTCTCCCTTTTGGTTCAAACTCGTCCTTATTCTCCTTAGGGCTTGTTAGTGTGCTCAGTAAGTGAAGTGTATTTCACTTACGCTGGGGAAAGTGGGCCAAAACCTGTTAGTGAGCTCAGTAAGTGACGAGGGAAAGTGAAATACGGTTATATTTTGCTTTCCCCCGTTGCAGGCTTTAAAGGATGGTAAGTGAAATCCAAGGGTTCGAGCTCGGATTTCACTTACCATCGCTCAAATACATCTCGTTGTTGGGGAAGAGTGTTTGTCGAACGAGGGTTTAGGACAAAAAAAATTTTCTCCCTTGCTCGCTCGTCTTTGGAGATTTCAATCGCCCTGTGACCTTATCTCCAGTGCTCCTCTCGTTGTCCCCAACTCCGATGACCTTTGGCGAGAGCTCTCTGCAACCTCTCCGACTCCTTCCTCGCTTGCAACCGTCGGCGATTTCGATCGCCCCCTCTACAACCTTTCCCCGACGCTTGATTCTCTTCCTTTCACTGTCCCCAACATCGACGACCATCACCGAACCAGTATCCCCTCTGTGCAACCTCTCCGGCTCGATTCGAGGTATTTATGAAGTTATTTGCATATGTTTTTTCTTTTTTTTTGTTTATCTTGAAGTATTGGAGTTTTCTCTCAAACATCTCGTATCAGAAATATTTCGTGTTGGTTAACAATGTCATGTTCTGCATTCAGAAAATTTCGTGTTTGAGCGTAAGAGGAAGATCATATAATTAATAATATAATTCCTCACAGGAGTTGAGAGGCAAGAAAAAAACATGGGGCTAGAAGAGGGGCACTTTGCTCCTTTTTTCTCATTGTTTGAGTTCAAACATTATTTTTCAGTTCCTATTTTGGCAAAAAAGGAGAGGGAGTACATGTTGATGCAAAGCCATGTGATAATAAGTGAAGTTATCAACTGGATTTTTGGATTTGTTCATAAATTATGTCCCCATTAGAATAAATTCAATCCTCGGGCCATATATGTGTATCTTCCTAGGGTCCCCATTGGACACGACTTTTTTTTTAAACACATATTGCTTGCTAACTCCTGTTAAAATTGATTCAGAAAAAATAAATAGATAAGTGCACAAACCAGTCTATCTAGTCAATTCGTTCCACTAGGAAAGTAGAAATTTGTTGACCTTGGCAACTAGTGTGAGTTCATATCACCAATTATATTAAAAAGAAAATTGGCTTATTAAGAACACATGGCTCCCCCCCGTAGAACCTCCATGGTTCGAAGCACTCGAGGCATTACCTAACTTGCCTATAGAAGTCAAATATTATGCCATGGAGTTGCTCGACACCAAAACTAAGAAGATATGTTTATGAAGATGAAACCAGAAGATCAGTATAAATGGTTGATGGCTAAATTCAATGTAACGTAATAGACTTATACAAATGTTGACAATTTTAACCTATATTTACGAGACATATTTGGTTTTGTATGAATGACATTGATTATTGAGTATTTCTGGTCAAATATGAATGTGTATTATTGAATGTATTTGAACCGTGTTTTCATTATTTAATGTCTAGTATTGCAGGTACCCATGGATAATCTACTAGATAGGGAGAAAATATGTATTTGTATTGCAGCTTATACATCTATACTTGTCATTGTCCATTCATACTTAAACGATTGTAATAGGCAAGTACAACGTTCTTATCATATGGGTGGTCCACGATATTTAAAGAAAGCATTAGAAAGATTGCCTATTAAATTTTGAAAAGTGTATAAGATGAATCAAACTATTTTTCTCAAGTTGGCTGGAATCTGGAAAAGTAGAAGACTTTTATTTGATACAAGGACAATATCTGTGGAATAACAACTTGCATATTTTTGTATCATTGTTGGTCAACAACAATCTTATAGTGTCACCTCAGAGATGTTTGAAAGATCAAATTGGATAATTAGTAAGTATTTTAACAAGGTGTTAAAAACTATTATTATACTACGTTCTGATTACATCAAGCGACCTTCAAGACGTACTCATTATAAGATCTTGAAGAGTGATATCTATTATCCATATTTAAGGTAAAATATAAAGTCGTTTGATGAATAATTTTCAGTTACTATAAAAATATATATTTGTATTAATGATTTTTTTATTAGGATTGTATTAGTGTCATCGATGATACTCATATTAAAGAACATATCCCATTTGATCAACAAGCAAGATTTTGGAACAAGAAGGGTTTTATCTCACAAAACGTAATGGCAGCATGTACATTTGACATGCAATTCACATATATACTTGCTGGATGGGAGGGATCAGTTGCCGATTCACGTGTATTGAAGTCAGCATTAACTAGACGAGATAAACTTTATGTTCTTGAAGGTAAATATCGCTTCTCTCTATATAATCTATTTAATTTATATATTTTTTAAATTAGAATAGATATATATTTTATTGTAGGCAAATATTATTTGGTAGATGCTAGATATGCAAATCTTCCTGGGTTATTGGATCCCTATCGAGGTACTCGTTATCACTTGCAAGAGTTTGGGAATAATACTCTTACGGATGAAAGATAATTATTTAACCGAAGACACTCATCTTTATGGAACACTATCGAGCGTACATTTAGGGCTTTAAAAGCTTGTTTCAAGATATTAAAAAATACTCCTACTTTTGATTTTGATGTATAGGTTAACATTGTGATTGTTTGTTGTGTATTGCATAATTATATACACATGGAAAATCACATGGATTTATTTGAAGATGAAGAAGATGATTCTGGTGGAAAACATTGTGAAAATAACAATGAAAGTGATATTGAAGACAGTGATAGTAGTGATGATGTTGAGGATGATGTGGATACTCAAAGAAGTACTTAGAAGGAGTTTGTAGTACAATCTGCAAGAGCATCATATTACGAGATGTTTTAGCAATTCAGATGTGCCAAAATTATTGATTATTATGTTGTACTTTTGTATGAACAAATATATTTCTTTTATATTAAAAAGATGATTAAGTTATATTTATATTATTGTTAGTTTTTATTATTACTATATTTTTGTAGTATGCTATGTGGTAAGATATTTGTATAATTATTTCATATTTAGATATTAAAAATTAAAATTTGATTACAATTTTAATAAAATTAAGTATTTGTTTAATTATTATATTTAATATATTATAGTCAGGTATAATATTAATATTAATTTACTAATATTAATTTAATTTTCTGATAGTCGGATATATCAAAGTATTTTATTTAATAAATAATCTATATTCACTTTACACCACACTTTCTATTGTGCACACTAACACAAAGAAGTACTTTACATTGCACTTTCCATTGCACACACTAACACAAACAAATACTTTACATTGCATTTTTTATTACGCACACTATCACAAACAAATACTTTACATTCCATATCACTTTCCCCAAGGAAATTAGTTTTCATTGTATTTCATTTCCCTCTCAACTTACATTACGGAAATTACTTTTTATTATATTTTATTTCCCTCTAAACTTACATTATGCACTAACCCCCCCTGAGGCACATTCATGACTCCAAACATTGTCCATTGAAAATTGTCAGTGAAAATCTCTCCCCAAATTCAACCTCTCCCTCTTCGTTCAAATTTGTCCTTGTGGGTTGCTAGTTTTAGAGTATCTGTTGCTAAAAGACAAGATTGGATTATTCAATAGTAACCTATATCGAGGGGGGCATGGTAAGGGATTATTGGTTTAGGAGATAATATCATCATTATTATATTTATCCTTTTTATTATAAATTATATAAATATCACTAGTAATCAATTTAATTTAAAGAACATGTTCCGAATGTCATTTTCAGCCATTAAATCAAGATTGAATGCTGAATTAGACCCTGTTATAGCAAGCGCGTCCTAATCCATTATTATACTTCTAATAAAAGATACCCTGAGCTCCTGCGCAGACCAATCCCACCACCCATTCCTAGCCCTTCCATTCTCGCTCAACGACGGTCTTATTTCATGCCACGGTCGACCAGTCAGCCGGTCTCACTTCCTTTCACTGCTTATATGTCAAGCTTTTCTCTTTGCTATACACGTTTCCTTGCCCTCTCGGTTCGATCCTGTCGACTTGTTATCAAATCGCTCTGAATTTCTTAATACTCTGTTGTTTGCTATTTAGGGAACGGAAAATTTAGACACCGTAACAAGTGTTGGAGATCACATTTTTTTGTTATCCATGATTTGCTCATTTTTCGTTTCTTTTTCAGAGCAAGTGCTTGAGAATACTTGCTGATGATTATTCATTCGTCAGTTTATTTTAATTATTGTCACAAAAAAAACGTTTATTATTTTGTAATTTTGTTATTCTACATATCAACAAACCATGGTTACGCAATTTCATCTGCTTATGTGCGGCAGGGATCATTGTTGGCAATGCGAGGCTCTTCTTCTCTAATGAGCTGAAGTTGAAACTCGATAGAGACAATTGGTTCATGTGACGCCGTTGTTGGTTGTAAATTGAGGCTTGTGAATCCATTTTTCATTGTTTCACGTTGATTTTATTCAGATTGTCACCAATTCAAATGGCACAATTTGGGACTAGATTGAACCAAACGCAAAGATCTGGTGGCTGGTTCCACCTTTATCCATTTGACACCTTGGAAACAGCTTCAAGAGGGGAGATGACTCAGAGCAACGTATCTGCTTTATTGCTATTATCTTTTTCCTACTTAGCTCAGTTGTAGGCCAGTAGATGTAGTGGACAACAAGCATGGAAATAGAAAGTGACTACTTATCAGCACTTTTAGCGAACTTAAGTAAGTAGAATATGGGGCGATTTAACTTTTTCACAAGTTGCAGTAGTCTGAGAAAAACGAAGAGGCACTAATCTCCTTACAAAAGTCAATGACAATAAAGTTTTAATGTCAAACAAGCTATAGTCTATAGAGACTCTGTAGAATATACTTGTGGAAGAAAACTCTAAAACTGATCTCCTCAGTACTCTCATTAGCACTTTCCATGGCTTTGGTTGTAATCCAAACCCTTCATCTGACTCCTTTCTGATTAATTATATATCCCAAAAGTCTTTATTTAATCACCTCCCTCCTCTTCTCGACCTCCTTAAAAACTTAGATACATTTGAACCTCCAGAAAAAAAATTTATTGATCTCATCAGAAAATTTGGAGAAGCTGACATGCATAAGGAAGATCTTTTTTTCAGAATGCCAAAATTTAGTGGCACCCCTTCTGTAGTCTCACTCAGTGTACTACTGTCCACTTTATGCAAAAAGAAAGATGGACTTGTTTTAGTTCATAAAGTTCTTACTAGAATACCAGAGATGAATAGTTGGCTTGAAACTTAAAAGGTTCTGTATACTCATAAAGGCTCTTTGTTGAATTGGAAATGTTAATTCTTCAATTGAGATATTAAACCTAATGCAGGATCATGGCTGCATTCCTGGTGCAGATGTTTATTCTATTTTATTTTTCTCACTTTGTCAACATGCAAGTTTTATTGAGGTGAAAGAGTTTGTGCATGAAATGGGAAAGTCAGGCTTTTCACCAAATGAGTTTCTGTATTGCAGTCTGTTTAATCTTTTTTGTTGAAGATGGTAGAGCTGTGGATACCTTGGAAATTCTGAATCAAATGAAACTAGAAGGGATTAAACCTGATGTTTACTGTTACACAAGCATGTTAGACGGGTTAATTTCAATTGGTGACTTTGAGAAGGTAGATTTCCTTTTTGATGAGAAGTTAGTCATGGATGTTGTTCCTGATGTTTTCACTTTTAGTGCCTACATAAATGGCATATGTAAGCAGGGCAATTTTGAGGGTGGAATAAAATGCTTGCTTGCATGAAGTGCTTGGATGCAAGCTTAATGTTGTTACTTACGATACTCTTATGGCAGGATACTGTAAGGATGGGAGTCTCAACACTGCAAAGGATCTTATAAAAAAAATGTACGCGGAGGGTGTTGAAGGGAACTTGAATACCCACAGTATTTTTAATTCATGGATTTATTTCTAAAGCTGAATTTAGTGAAGGCTATATGTTGTTGAGACAGTCAGTGGATAAAGGTTACGTCTGTCGGGCTTCTTCTTTTAGTTCAATGATTTACGGGTTATGTGAAATGGGCCCCTACACTAAAGCTTTTGAAGTTCCAGAAATGATGCTTAGTAGATTTTTGAAGATTTTGGGCCTCACATATGTTGAGGTGGATTTGCAATTTTTATCATATTCAATAAACTAAAGCCATTCCCCATTTCTTTATCAGCAATTGATCTGGTGGATTTGTGCTTTAGCTTTGAAAATATTTGTTGGCTTTTGGGTTGAGCCTGGTTACATCCCAGAATAACTAGTCACTTAAGATGCCTGTTGCTCAACCTTATAACTCATTAATTTTTTTCCTCATTTTTTAATGTCGGGTTTTTTCCCACTCAACCTTCCCCTCATGTACAGGTAAATACATAACGAGTCTAAGACATGGGCACTCTAATGGGGCATACAGACTCCTACCTTATAGAGTCCATAACACAAAAACTCCTACCTTATGGAACCCATAGCACATAGATAACCTGGGGAGCACAAATTGCACCTTAGCCCACACACACAACCTGCTTTAATTCCATGTTGGATTTTTGGGTTGAGTCTGGTTCTATTCCAAAATAATTAGCCCCTTAAGAGGCCTATTACTCTACCTTATAACCCATTAAATTGTCTTCTCATTTTTCAATGTAGAACATTTTCCCACTCAACAATGTGGCAAGTATATTCACAATCTTCATTGTGTTCTTCTTAAATAACTCTAGGCCGTCCTATCGTGTGCATTTAATAATTAGTTTTGTTGAATCATTTGTACAAGTCTCACCCTTTTCAAACTATTTTTGACAGAACTCTTCAAATTTGTCGAGGAGCCATCCTTTTTCCTGCTGTCCTCTTCAACACCAAAGAGCAATGATATGCAAATGAGATAAATGAGTGAAAACAGGTCAATGGAAATGTAGAGAAATACTGGTGTTCCTTCCAACTCCATTTGTGATTCTGTCACCTATTCAACAAGATGAGCAAAGGCCCTTCTTCCTTTTGTATGTATTCTCACTCCAAAACCCTATCCTTTCGACATTTTTTTTCTATCTAAACTTTCTCATTGATGTTACATGTTGATTATCTTGAATTCAGATAACGATCCTATACAAGAATTTAAATTACTTTCTCTGCTTGTCTCTTGATGTTTGTTGGTTTTGAGGGCTGTAAATTGACACTTTATGTGGATTAAAATAGCAGGTGTTTGTTTAGAAGTTTTCATCTATTCTTTCTGTTTATGCATTGGCTAGCAAATTTACCAGATTATCCATTCCGTCACTTTCCCAACCATTTATAATATGGTAATTATATCCATAGATGTTAAAATGAAAGTGTTGTTCAGGGATAGTTTGGTCTTTTGCCTTTATGGGATATTATTATAATTATCCTCTTCTATCCTTGTGTTTATTTCCTGGTACTATAGGATCCTCATGTTATTGTTTCACACTTGAATCTGGGCAGATATGTGTATTAGGGAAGAAGGCAATTTTTGTCCACATACTAAGCATTCTCTTAAGAGAAATAATAAAGAGACAGAGAAATAAAAATGAGATAGGGCAAAGGGGCTTTTCCAGACTTGCAACAGTTCATTCTCTCCTTCTTCTTCCTTCTCTCTGTCCTCCTTTCAACCCTGCAATATACTGAAACTTCTGTTCTAACAGTAGATACTGACATGTTTTGCTTGATTATCTAGTAATTCTAGATGCAGTTTATTTAATTGATAGGAGTTCAGTGGGAAGTAATCTATAATTATCAAATAAATGATGTTTTGCTTAAGTGACTCTTCTATGTATATGAATCATCTAAAGATTTTCATTGTTTGTAGAATTTTCTTTATTTACATTTAGAAGACTAAATTGTTCTCTACATTTACAAAATGGAGATTCCCATAAAGTTCGTCTTCCTTTCCAATTTTAGAAAATAAAAGATTTTCTATCTTTCAATTTATCTTTTACCTTGTTTTTAATCTTTCAATTGATCTTTTACCTTGTTTTTAATATGCTTGATTGATCTTTTATATTCGTTGAGACTTTCTAAATCATGAGATTTGTATTATATTGCAGAATACTGTTTTAAGTAGTAATATATTCAAATAAGCATAGAGAAAAAAAAAAAGAAAAAATGGAGGAAGAAGAATAAGGGAACGAGAAATACTTCTGTACATTAGAGCACAATGACCCTCTTCATTAAGTTGCTTATGTACATTAGAGCACAATGACAAAAAATGCCCCCCACTCAAAACATCACTTACGTGTAAGTGACTTGAGACTTTACCCTTCTAACTCAAAACACTTAATACTCAACTCCCTGTCAACCTAGGGCAGCATATATCAAATGATTGAGCTTGTTATATAGTATGTAATTCTTTCCTAGCAAGAGCTTTGGAAAATGTCACCCTAGAGGTCTACATAGGGAGTGGATATCTTTCCACTTCCTTTCTTAAGAGCCCTTTCAAAAAAATAAAAAATAAAAAAGAAGAAGAGAAAGAGCATTAATTAAGAAAAAAGGAAAATACGTCAAAAAAAGAAAAGGGAAAATACAAGGCTGGCAAAGGAGCAGAAAAGATGCTACTAAGCTCAGACACTGAATTTTCAGGGCCATAATCCAGTTTACTTATTTCAGAAAAATTAATCTATTGTACTTGATACTAATGAACCAGATACTACTTCCGGCAACAAGGTGTTCTCTAAAATCACTGCTTCACATTAATATAGTGGGACCTGTAGAGATATTGGTTAAAATTCCAGTCATAGACATAACCAACTCTTCTATACTGCAACAGATTGCTGTTGAGATCTTCTTAAATTGTGTGATTTATATAATATCACTAAACTTCTTTTGCTATTTAAAAATATATATTTTAAAGGAAAAAGGAATTAGGTGCACCCAACTTTTAAATTAACCATCAAACTTAAATTGGATGTATTAAAACTTATTTTGTGTTCATTCTACGTTTATTTATTACCCTATGCATTGACGATTGATGTTTATTTAAAATCATTGTTTTTACTTTTATTACTTTTTAGTGATAAAATGGAGATAAAGGTATTGATGTAAATTTAATGAAGTCAACTGCATTCTTTTGAATAGTGTGACTTTCTAAATAGAAAAAGTTGGATGCAGTCCAGGGTAGCTGGACATCAGTCCAACATTATTTTCCTCTATTTTAAAAAAGTTTAATGTGTTCTTATTGTGTTGATGGTCTTACATAAGACTTTTGTATGTACAAAAGGTATTTCAAGGTGTTTTGGGAAACAAATACATTTGCATGTTATTTACCTGATTGACCATGTTGTAACTTAGTAAATAGATGGTCAATCTGGCAAATAAATGGAAATGGAGTAGGCTAGAGATAAAAAGGCTTTTTGAAATTAATTTCACTTACCCTTTGGAAATTGAAGGTGATTCTGAAGGTGTGATTGGTTGGTGTAAAAACAATTTGAACCCTTCTTGGTGGCTGTGCAGCATTTCTTAAGAAATTTGGGGCATCTTCTGCCATTAATGTTACTTGGTTGCACTCATTCACTCTGATCAGCTAACAGTAATTTGGAAAAGCTGGGCAAGGATGGGATGGATCATCAGTATCTTGTACTTAATTAATGCCCCAGCCCCCAATTATGTTCATACTTATTCTTGGGGCCATTGGGCAAATCTTCGTCAATAAAAAAAAAAAAAACAAAAAGAACAAAAAATGATGGGACTTTAGGAGTTCTATTTGTTGAGGCGCAACCATGTGGAAATGATACCAAAAGTTGTAAGTGCAGGAAATTAGTTATTTCAAATAGAGGCTATTTTGATGTATAGTTGCCAACTACTTGGAACAGCTATATCTATTTCTTTAGCCGTTTGTGTCAGGAGTGTGTAAAACATGTTCAGATTCTTGGTTGCTTGCCACTGGTATCTTACTGCTGGTTTGCCTAAGACTATAGTAACAGGAGTCAGGCTGATAATCTTGACTAAAGTACTCTTTTTTTTTTTTTTTAATAAGAATTGGGGTTTCCCCTTTTTGAACCTGACCATTATTTGTAACTGTTGTCAAAATTTACACTACTCATTTACCAACTTCATTTTCTTTTAATCAACTAATTCACACTGTGAGGCTAATTCAACATGTTTGCAGGTATTATAGTTGAGTCATATAGTTAGGGATTGCCATTTAAAAAATAAAAAAGGGATGGCTTCAGGTTGTCAGGTTAGTTTTCACAACCTTGGGAACATAGATACTCTTCTGTCCAGTCAATTTTTCTCACAATTTGTTTTGTTAGTTTCTCATCTTATAATGGCAAACTGGTTCTTCATCTTGTGGCGTGCCATTGTGGAATGTTCTCAATGGTTTCATTGTTCGTTTTCACCTAAACTCTTCACTCCAAGAGTAATGCTTTGCACATTTTATTGGATGAAGCAATTGTTCATTGCTGAAAATCCAGCACAACCAGGATACTTTTCAGCCCTGATAAAGATCTAATACATTGATGCTGTGGACTGTGCCTTTGACCAACTAGTTATATGGAAAGTCCTTAGTGTGAGATCTTGGGTTCAAGTTCTATAAAGAATGTTTGGGTATAATGTGCATATAATCAACATTTAAACTTAATAATAGATGTCAAAGATCAGCTGATTGATGATCTCCCACGCATGGATGGTGCTGAAGAGAACTAGTGACAAAGGATAACGATTTGGTATTTGTGCTATCTGCCTGCTGACTATTAAAGCAAAATTAGGACCCACCACAAGCTACATTATTGCCTTTTGAGCATGATTTTACATTTGGTAGCAATCGTTATGTAATGGCTCCAATGCCTAGGCGATTAGTAAACCATCCTCTTCTGTAGAAAGACCACCTCTTGTGTTTATACTGGGGAAAATGCAGTTATGAACCCAATTCATCTTTCTCTGAAGCAGCAAGGCAGCTTTTCATCTCCTACTCTCCGTTGCTCACTCTCCATTCTTTCTCAACCTAAGCTGCTTCAAGTCTCGGCAGTTGCTTATTTTCCAAGGTTGATTTTTTTTAATATTCTTTGGTACCTGTACCCTCTAACCAGATATCTGATTATTGATTATTTATTGCCAGTTGGTAGATTATCATGTTTTCTCACTTGCTTTCCAGGATTCTGAGCAGTACATGGTTGAACCATTATTGTAGAAAAAACCAAAAGTGGCTCTTGAAAAACAAATCCACAGAACAATCTTTCTTGTTCTACATGCACTTCTTGTGAGTTCTTCAGGTGAGATAATCGCATTGGTAGGTAGGAATGCGTCTCCTTCATTCGTTGTTAGGTATATGATGCTTCTACCCTTCACTTACCGGCAAACCAAACCTTGTCTCCCATCTCCAAAGTCATTGGACATATTATGAATTTTATTTAATGGGTTTGCCCGTATATTATAAGACTGAATAAAGTGAAGTTGGAGAAGCCAGGTGCTGTTAACTACGTGCAGCTCCGCCTTCGTTTTCATTTTGATGTTGATTTTTTCCTTTAGAAATTAACCTCACCCCTACCTTGAGACAGGTTCTTGTGGGTGAAAATATTATACGCAGAAATGTCAGTCGCATAACTTTAGGTGGATTGGCTGGACGCTCACCACAATAACATAGACAAGAAAATCAAAGTCCCTGTAATGTGTTCGATCTTTATTGGATTATGCAGAGTGCGTATCGGACAAAAAACAGATTAACAGGTCGTTAGGGCCTATAAAAATCAATCTTTGCGTCGAGTGCACTCTTTCGGCAGCCATGCCGTCACCTCCGCTGGATTAAGAAAAGTTTGACGTGACTCTCACGTGGGCCCACTATCGACTACGTGTTCTTCACCGGGCGGTGCTCGCTTATCTGAAGACCCACTTTAATTGTTAAACCCCCCCTTTGACGGCACAATTGGCTACGATCATGCGTGCTAACGTGGCTCGCGCACTTGCCCTTAATTTTCTGATAGTGACCGTTAAATCTCGGGGGATTTAATCCGAATCTGTCGTAAATGTCCCATCGATAGAGGGAGCACTGGCGTTGCCGACTTAATCTCGCGAGCTAAGGTGAGTGGCTCCATCGAGGCTTCGTGGGCGTCGAGACCGACCGACAGAAACGAGATAAAATCGTGAATCTCGTGGACTCTCCCTTTTTACGTGTGTTACTGAGCGGTCTCGTATGTTAAAGTTCCATGGTGTGGATAATTTTCAGGATTTGATTGACGAAATGATTATGGTTTCTTTCAGGAACCTTCTGTTCTCCAGGTAGTGATTGGTCTCAGTGGAAGCAGTAGATCGAAGTGGTGCAGAGGAGAAGGGTTTCTTGTTGTCATGTTGCATGATCAAAGCGGTAATAGTGAGGGCGGTGGAGACAGAGAAGCTGAGGGGCGGGAGGAGGATGAGATCAGAGACATCCATGCGGTGACGGCGCCGCCGCCGCCGCCGCCGCCGGCGAATAGGGGTAGGAGGAGGGAGGGCTGGGAGACGAGCAGCCTTCAGTCGACTAATCTCTCGGTTGCCAGTGAGGGCCTTAGCGAGAACTTCTCGACCATGAGCAGGGAGTTTAATGCGCTGGTGCTTGCAGGTTCGGCGATCGAGACTCACAACGGGGACGGGAGTAACGGCGGCATGAATTTGGCTAGGATCGGTGAGGATCAGGAGGAGACAAACCCTTTGGCTATTGTCCCGGATAACAGTCCCTTGGACCCTGTTCCTTCTCCTAGGCGAGCTACTGGTTCTTCTTCCGCGAATAACATTATGGAGGACATGTCGATTCAGAGGGTGAAGAAAGAGGAGGTTGAGTCGAAGATTTCCGCCTGGCAGACGGCTAAGATCGCTAAGATCAACAATCGCTTCAAGAGAGAAGATGCTGTCATCAGTGGGTGGGAGAGCGAAGAGATACAGAAGGCTGCCACACGGATGAAGAAAGTGGATGTACGTCTATTGCAGCCTTATCATATGAATTATTCCATAATGATTTAAAATTCGTATGCAAACAAATTTCCTTGTTTTTATTATTTATTCCGCAATTTAACTCACCATGAATCTCCGGTTTTGTTGTTTGTTTTTGTTATTGTTTTTTTTTAAATTATCAGAGGGAGCTGGAAGAGAAGAGAGCCAAGGCATCGGAGAAGACGCAGAACGATATGGCGAAAGCCCGGCGGAAGGCGGAGGAGAAGAGAGCATCCGCGGAAGCTAAGAGAGGGACAAAGGTGGCTAGGGTTTTAGAAGTGGCAAACTTGATGAGGGCCGTGGGCAGAGCTCCCACTAAGCGCTCCTTCTTCTAGCTACCACCGATCCTTTCTTCTCCAATTCGCAAGAGTAATAGAAAAGAATACACCCTAAATGGAATGGTTTGTGAAGACGTATTAAATCCGAACACATAAGGCGGAGTAACTGTATGTGCTGGCTTCTTTTTCTGAGTGTGATTGTTGTATTAAGATGTATGTGAATACTTGTGATGCTTGGTTTGACGATGCCAGAGCCCCGTTTTTGTGTAGGGTATACTGGCCTGCAATGGCGGCCTCAAATCTCAAGGGCCTCATTGAAATAAACGTCTACAAACATGAATACCATATTACCATTGCAGCGTCTCTGACTTGTTCATTCCTCTTTCGATTCTCTCTCTTTACTTCTCGATTGCATGGGATTCTTCCTGAAACCTATAACATTAATGGATCCCGACTGTGTAGTACTGGGAAAATGAAGGTGTTGCATGCCTGGGAGTGATCAGTGGAGGTTGTAGGCACGATACGAGACACTCTGATATTTTGCTCTTCTTCAATTCATTATCGATTTCCGTCCTTGGAAGCACCCATTCATGGCGATCGCTGAGGTGATAGAAAACTACTCGCAACCCTCCAACCACCAATAGATTTTTCGATGGCAATGAAAGCCATGATCCGTATTGAACAGGGAAAGCATTAATACGATCGGACAGTCTACATACTTAACCTTGGAACCCTTATAGCACGTATTCCTCTGGTTTATCTATCTATTGATTCTATTCTACGCCAGTTTTATATTTAGCTATTTTTTAAATGGCATTTCTGTAAAATAGAGAACTATTCTGTACACTACAAACGTGTGCCATTCAAAAAGGGACGAAATAAAAAAGAGAAGAAGCTCTACATGCTTTATACTTGCTGACAAAATGGAGTTTGAGCCGTTGGAAAAGGTTCAAAATGGCCTGGGTGTGAAATGAAAAGAAGCAAAGAGCAACAACCAGCTTCCGCCGGTTTCCTCTTATTTAGGCTTCGACGCGCGCGAGACAGGAAGAAACGGAAATGACGAAATCAGGGGCTGAGAAAAAGAAAGCCCGACGAGCCGGTGTCCAAAACGGCGCCAGAGATCTCACCGAAATCACGCCCAAGGTTTTTTTTTTTTTTTTTTCTTCTTCTTTCTGTTTCCTTTTCCCCCTCCAATGTTTCACTTGTCATCCTCCTCTCTTTCTCGATCTAGGCTTCTAATTTGTTGAATTTCTAGGAAAGGTTTGATTGGCTTCTCTTGTGTGGATTCCCTTTGCCATTTTGAATTTCTGGAAGCGAATTGCCTCAATTCGTTTGGATCTCCAGATGGGTCTTGGGTACTGGGTTTTGGCATTTTAGTCGGGATTTAAAGTTTCCTAAAGTTGATTGTTAATATGTTTTGTTTTTCTGTCCTCGTTCTGGACTTGTTCTAGCCTCGTGGGTTTTTTCAGTTGTCGGATTTGCATCCTTTTTTTTTTTTCCTTTTTAATTTAATATTTAGTGAAATTTTTATTTTTTTGTGTTGAAAATGGACAATGGTTTTGGATTTTTCCTGATCACTTTTTTTTCCCCCATACTTTTGAGTGGATTACATCTGTTGTAAGACCAAGCTATAGCCCGAGATGAGGGAGGAAGGTAAAAAGAAAGATTGCCTTTCCCTTCGATATGTGGAAGTTGTGTAAATGTTAGGTTTAGATTTAATAGGTGATAGTAATACGACCTCGATGATTTTGTTGATAGCTAAAACAGCACTTTTGACTTGGTGAAATTTGGTGAACTTCAGATTTCATATGTATTTAAGCAACTTAATTAGAGAAAAGTGTTAAGGTCATTATGTTTTTCTTGTATTTTATACCCGGATTTCCACGTTATGATTTCTGAGGGTTATTGTTCGTGCAGAAGCAGTCTGGTGGAAAGGATGTTTACCAATTGTTTGCAGATAAAGTAAGGGATCATAAGCAATTAGAATCTAGATGGGCTATCTTACAAGAGACACGAGTTGAGTATTTTAGAGGGAAGGACTTTGTTAGGTTTTTGAGAAACCATCCAGAACTCAAGGAGATATTGGAACCAGATAAAAATCTAGAAGCAGAGGATATTGCTGATACTCTTCTGGGAAAGAATCTTCTAGTGAGATGTGATCGTGTTGTCAAAACTGTTAGACCTGGCAAGAAAAAGCTCTCCACTTGGCCAGCCCATTTGGAAATCTTCCCTGTAAGTATTTCCCGTCTTGTAAGAAACATAATATCTTAATTACAGTATTGTTAATCCATTTGCCAGTATCATATCTGCAATATATTTTTCAAAGAAAAAAAAAATGTGTGACATGAGTTTTTACTGCAGACTGCTCTGAGTTCTTGTAGTTGCTTCAGTCCTATATACGTTTTTGTTCTTCACTGCAAATTATGTTGGAGAAAATGATAAAAATGTTTTTAAAATAAAAAGAGATGTTTAAACAGCTTAATTTCAAGTACTGGCAAAATCAGACAGTAAGGTAAAACTTTTTTAGGTCATAACTTTCACAACTTAATTATTAAACCTTCAGCTAAATAACTAAGGAAGTTTCCTACGAATGTGAACTGTGTCACTTTGGGTAGCTACAGCTAGTAAAAATGTTACTCATGCAATAGATTGTAATGTCTTTCTATCCTGTGGCAGGATCAACTCTTTTCAGAAAATGATGCCTTTTTTGCATGGACATTTGCAAAACGAAGGCCTTTGTGGCAAACAATTCTATCATTCCTTTGGCCAGTGGTTACTTTAGCAATTTGCCTGTTTCCTATATTCCCTCATAGCTGCAAGCTGATAGTTCTGTATTCATGTGCTGGAATTCTGCTGCTTATACTGAGTCTTCTTCTATGTAAGTCGAGCTCAAAAAATGCCCTTTATCGTTCATGCCTTCATTGAATAATTTTTAATGCTAGTAATCCTTCTTTATCTTTTTGATGCACTTTACCGGTAATTTGGAACTCTCATAAATAAACCATGCGTAGAAGCATGGATACTGGCCAAAGAAGTGCATCGTTTTGCTTGTCAGAACTAGAACGTAGCCATTTCTGTTTCAATACTAATATTTATATGGTTCTGTTGGTGTCTGAATTCTCTTGGTCCCTATACTCATCTAGTGAAGTTATTATTTATTTGCAGTGAGATCCGTGATCTTTGGTGCTATATGGATCCTTCTTGGAAAACGGGTTTGGTTTTTCCCAAATATCCTGGCAGAAGAAGCTACTTTGTCAGAGTTGTTTCAGTTCTGGCCAAAGAAAGACGATGGTGAACGACCCAAGTGGACATCCAGACTTACTTATGCTCTACTTGCTGTATTGGTCATACTGCTTCTGAGGCACCATGCACCTGATGAGGCTGCAAGAGCCAGGTCAGTTTCATATTATTGTGTAGCTCATCAAGTTGTACTTTTGAAAGAAATAGGCATTCATTTACGAGGGATTGAGATCTTGAGAGGCAACTAGTACCCATCTTTTTTCCACTGCTTCTTGACCTGAAGTTGGCTAGTCGATAATTGTGGATTCCTGGCATTAAATCTATCTGCAATGGCTGCTATCTCCCATCTCCTTAAGAGCAAATCGACCTACTGGGGTGTTAGTGGCAAGTCTCATTGAGTCCACCCAAAGATGGGTTGAAATCTCTAACCTTTTTTCCTCTTCTGTATTGAGAACCTAGACTGACCTGCACGAATTTTTGTTGAGACACATCGTGCATGTTTCTTTCCTGTTTGTAGTCGTAGCTGTTGCCTCACCTATTGCATTATACTTGTGCAGGTATCAGAAACGCGTTTCAAACATCATCGATGATGTTCTTGAATGGTCACCGAGATTGGCTTTGTCAGGAATGATGGAAAAACAACAAATCGTGGTCAATGACACCCAAACAAACAACGAAGATGCCAGTAGTAAAGGAGACCCTCCTGAAGATTCAACAATATCAGATTTTGTAAACGAGGAAACCATTTCTGATGTACAATCTGCTGAAGATGATATCCAGGCTGATGGGTTTGACAGTAGTGATATATAATTAGAAGGGTATGCTGGATGAGAGGAAAAAAATGAATGTTACACCAATTTTTTGGCTTTTTTAATTTAGAATTATAAGCAGCGGTCCAAGTGTTTGGAGCTCGAAATTGGACATTTTCCCCCAAATAAAATAGTTTATATCAAGTTTTATCCTGGTCCTGTGCCAATGGCTGCTGTTACACCTTGCATGTGTGGACATTAAATGACACTCCAGATCCATGCTTTGGACGCGCAAGTCCAAATGCAGATTCAAAGTCGTCAAACTGGGAATAACCATCTAAAAAATGTCAGTATGAGAGCCCGATTTGAGTAAAAATGCGTTAATCGACATGCCCAAGAGGAAGTCTTCGGATTGGATTGAGATTTGGAGGTGGTGAAGGCGGTCATTTGAAAGAGATGGCTGCGCATGAGCAGATGTTGTTGAAAGGAAAGACGATGGAAATCAACGTCATAGATTTATGAGTCTAAAAATACCATAATAAACATTATTATCCACTTTAGAACTTTAGTAATGTCGCCTTACGATCATAATGTGTAGATAGAGATAGTAAACGAATCCAATATAATTTTATGTATAATAATTAATTTACAAACCGGATTGCAGACTAAGTAAGCAATCTAATTTTGGTAGATTTTACAGTAAAAAACTTAAAAACCACTCTTTGTCAATAGATCCTTGTCAGAAAAATGTAGAAGAAGCATCTCCAAGCTTGGCTTCTTTGCTAAAAAATTGACTCGATAATTGTAAATCTATTGAGTATAAGCTAGACCACGGCTGCGTCTAGCATACGTTACCTGTAGAGTGTACCCGATGCACAGGAATTTCACCAGCTGCAGTCTACCACCTTGGAAATCAATTCGTCTTCGAACTCTCCGAGCTGGTAGTAGTAGTAGATGCACCTTCTGATATTCACCTACGTTACTCCATATCTTTCCATTCGATGAGGCAAAATGCCGGTGCGGAACGATCATCTCATCAACGTCATATCTACAATCATATTCATCTGGTAGGAATGATCACCGCTCGAGAAAAAAGCGCCGTTGTTCAGCAGAATTCAACTCGCAATTATAAAAATATCTCATCGAATGACGCGAATCAAGGTAAGAAGACGATCACCGCTTGAGAAAGCGCCGTTGTTCAGCAGAATTCTACTCGCAATGATAAATGACGCGAATCAAGGTAAGAAGATGAGATAATCGATGACCGGGAGAAGATTTATGGAAATGGAAATCAAAATTTTGTTTCGGCATCGAGGGAGGGAGAAAGGAAGGAAAAAGTCCTAGTCGGGTTAGGGAACACAGAGGAAGCCTTTAAAGGTGGGGTGGATCGGGATCCCATCTCACATCTTACTCTCCAACGAACGTATTCTGACAGAGACTCCCCCTTTATGCCCTAATTTCAAATTGGGCTCTCAATGTGTAGTTACAGAAGCTTGACGGAGCAGTGTTTGTTTGGAAGAGAAACGACAAGGGACCGCCGTGTACCATTAGAAAATTTACTTAAATATGTGTGGTTGACACATAATTAGTGCCACGGTCCACCACATGAACGCTTTCAACGACCTTCTAGAGCCATGTGGAACCGTTAACCCGGTTATGGAGATTGGAACTATAGGGTATGGTCAAGTATAGTTCATCATCATGTGGAGTTGTTAGAAAGTGAATCTCAATTTTTTTCCTTTTCCTTTTCCCATTTTGACCTTTTCCCGGTTTTGAACACCGAAGCGAAGCTTCCTAAAGCGGCTATATAATGTCGTGTCCGTGGCGTTTCCGGTAGATTGAAAATCCTTCCTCTCTTCCGCGTGTGATTTTGATTCTTCTTGTGCAATGTACAGCATTCAACTGGCCGTATCAGATCTTCTGCTTGGGATTTGTTTTCTTTAACAATCTCGCTGAGAATTTACTATTTTTAGAGGATGTCCTTACTACAGGCAATTTGAGATTCTATCTGATAAATTTAAGCGTAGAGGAGTTGTTAGATCCAACCATCTTAACGGATTTGAAGTGGGTTACTGGTAGCTCTTGCTCGTCCTAGTCTTTTTTTTTTTTTTTTTTTTTTTTTTTTTTTTTGCTTTTGATCGGTAGAAGTTGTTTCTCGAAGTTTTTTTTTGTTGTTTTTGTTTCCATGAATGGTGCAGTTGATCTATTTGTTGGTGGACTTGAGAGGCTTGAAAAAAAATAGTTTTTAGTGTGACCTCCATTCTCAATTCATGTACTTACTTTGTGTTTACTATTATATTCATCCTGTTTTCATTCTATTCTGGGATTCCTCTCTGTGTATGATCTACTTGCTGCATTTAAGGATTGGCTTTTGATCGTGCACTTCACCAAAAGTAGATTCAACTTTAAAGTGGCTCTTTGATAGTCTGTATTTGTTTATTTTTTTCTAGCCAGCAAGTTGAGTTGGATTTTACGCTTTTCAGGTTAGGAACCTGATTCTGGAAGCAGGGTTTCTCTATGGTGAGGTTTCATTTTCTGTCGAATCAAATTTCACAAGCGTAGGGAGATGGAAAGAAACCTTGAAATATATTTGCTGAATGTTTCTGTGTTCTTAAAGTACCCACCAGCTGGAATTTTATTTGATTCGCTTATCTTATTGCATATTGTTAAGTGTTCTCATGAAATTTTTGCCAGGGAGAAGCTCAAGAGTCGTTCCATTATGATCTTGAACAAGACGCCCTTGTTGGTTTTAATTTAAAATCTGGAGGATATCAAACTCCTATTGTTCTTGGTCAAAAGATAGTAAGTAATAGATACTCCACTAAGTTTTATTTCATCTTAGTGACATTGAAAACCATACTTCTCATTGGTTGCTTCTTTTTTTTTCAGTATATTGTTAGAGGAGGTACAAATGCTGCGGCACTGTCTTTTGATGTCCAGATTTTTGATAAATCAACGGGAAAATGGTGAGACCATTGTGCATTACATCATTACTAATGTAATCCTTCTGTCTGGATTGGAAGCTCTGATTTATGGCCAAATTGACAGGTTGATTCCAACTGTATTGGGTACACAGCCAACTCTATCTAAAGGCTATTCTGCAGTGCTTTTAAATAAAGACAGACTTTTAATTCTTAAGAGGGACTCAGCACCAGACGAGTGCATCTGGTTTCTTGAGGTTGGTGTATAAACTGCTGTGATAATTGAAATTCCATATTTACCATTACCAAGTGAGCACCATCTGAGACGTGTAAGCCTAATCAGTCATGGCATGTGGTTTATTGGATCTGTAATTTTCTGTTGATAAGTCATCAGTTAGAATTTCAACTGTACAATAACTTGTCCCTGCCATGTGTTACTTTTCAGGTGGACACACCATTTGTCAGAGAGCAGAAGAAGCTGGTAGGATGTGAGGTAGTTGCTTGGAGCAAGGGGGTTAAAGGGGAAGCGCCTAAGCCTGTTGTTATTAGTGGGCCTTCAGGTGTTGGGAAAGGGACACTAATATCCAAACTCATGAAGGACTTTCCATCTACATTTGGATTTTCAGTGAGCCATACAACACGGTCACCGAGAGAGAATGAGAAGGATGGGGTTCATTATCATTTCAGTGAACGAAGTATAATGGAAAAAGATATACGAGATGGAAAGTTTCTTGAATCTGCTAATGTGCATGGTAATCTCTATGGGACGAGTATTGAAGCAGTGGAAGCTGTAACAGATTCAGGAAAGGTAAGATTCCTAGCATGTGATCTATGGAACTATTATCATCCACTTTGTGAGGACCTCACATATTTTAAGAGTTCAGCATGAGTGTGCTTTTGTCCCAAAAATTCATGGAATCGTCAATTTGAACTTTCTCACTGTTGTCCTTCATCCTAAACATTTGAGGCTTCTATGTTTACCTAACTTTTGAATACCCCAGATCTTGATAGACGGACCGAATTTCATGATGGAAGGCCTTACAGTCACTAGGTTCTGGATTACTGGCTACTTGTTTCATTTAAGTGAAGGTTTTCTTTGCCAAATGAATGTTTGATGAGATCTCCCTAGAGTGTATAGAAAATGTTTTCTGCTTATGTTTTAGATGGATAATGAATTACATGTGCCATTCACTTCATGCAACCGGATTTGATTATTCTTTTTTGTTTCTTGTAGAGATGCATATTAGACATTGATGTCCAAGGTGCTCGATCTGTCAAAAGAAGCTCTCTTGAAGTGGTTTCTATCTTTATCTGCCCACCATCATTTGAAGAACTTGAGAAGCGCCTTAGAGCACGGTACATGATTGGAACCGTTAGATTGTGAAGTTTCCATTTGATCTTCAGCTATGGCTCGTTCATCCATTTTGAAAATGGATTTGGATGCATTTTTTTTTTTAAATTAGGGGAACTGAAACCGAGGAACAAATCCAAAAACGTCTGAGAAATGCAAAAGCTGAACTCGAGCAAGGGAAAACATCTGGCCTATTTGATCACCTTTTGGTAAATGATGATCTTGAAGCATGCTATACAAATCTTAAGGTACATTTTGCTTCGTCAACCTACTTGTTAAAAACTGAGTTTCAAAACATATATTAGACTCCAGACCTTCTGATATAGTTAATTTAATGCAGAAAATCCTGAATCTTGGCATGCAGAGCAATGACAAATGCCAGCAATGTGAGTTTTATACTTATGTCCGTCAACTCATCATTCTTTTTTTTTTTTTTTTTTCTGAATGTTGTTTACACATGCACACTACAAACCTTTCCCATAGTAAGACTTGAACCCAAGACTTCACACTAGAAAGTCCCTATGTGGCCATTGAATTAAAGACCAAGTTCACACTTTTGACTAGTGTTCAGATGTAGGAATCCATTATTCTCAAAACCAGTCTGCCTAAATTCAATCTCCCATGCAGTTATAGAGAATGGTGAACTTCCTGTTGATCACACAGTATCGGAGACGGAGCAGAAAGTCCTTATCAATTGTGAAACTACTGAGCTTGGAAAAGCATCAACTAACCTGTAAGTTTTTTGCATTCTCATTGGAGATTAATTTTTTGTAATGTACGCATATTTGTTGATTTATCTTTTTGCTTGGAGGAGCAGATTTGTGCTTGATGTATCTTCACTTAAAGGAGGTGCACCAGGGCGAACTAGAGGATTGAAAGTTTATTCTATTGAACGATTGGCTGGTGGTCTGAATGGAGTAAAGCAAATGCAAAATTCCATATATTGAGCCAGTTGGAGATAAGAGTTCTTCGTGTGATACTAATTGGTATCCCAATTTTTAATTTAACTTAGCAGGGTAACTGATTCTTACATTTGACGACATCACATTGGATACAAGAGATGCAGAGATTGCAGAAAGAGGTCGGTTCATTCTTCTTTTGGCAGCTAAGTGATAATAAGTTTCTTTTCTTAGCTTGTCAAAGAGTTCATCTTTGTAGCACGGTAATGGTGATTCCCATTTCCTCACGGATACTTGAAGGATTAACATGTTTTATTCCAAACATTAAAACATGAAATGGTGATTATATGAAACCGTTCTGATCTTTGTGACATCCTCCATCCATACAAACTTCCGCTAGCATGCCCAGGATGAAGTGAATATGAGTGGGGATTGGGACTTGTATTTTGGATAACATGCTCTTTGCTCCATCCCTTCACCAAGATAAATAAGTAAAGAAAAAGACCATTCCTGTAGTCTGAAATTACTGTGAACCACTGACATTCCCTTGGGGTATCTAGGGAGTCCGATATTCTATAATGATCTCTAAGGAGAGGCTGTGAGTGGGGGTTAAAGGAGACTTATTGTAAATACATAAAAAAAGGCTTTTTTAAACCCATTCCCTCCCATTGGAGATTCATTTAAACGAGGACTTTAGGAGCTCATAAACCATAGAGGTCCTCCGTAATGGAGATTATTGGCTGGTATGCCGCCGGTATGTGGGAACCCTGTTGTAAACACTGAAATGCTAATCTTCATCCATTTCTGTTGGGAGCTTTTTAGTTCTTTGGTCATAACCTCCAAGAAGCCTCTCTGGTGCTTAACAAGAGTCTGTAACAAGTAATTGGGACAACTTAAACATTTGATTTTATTTATAATTGGAATATGAACCCAAGAAATGAGATGCATCTAGTTATTATGCCTAATTAAATGTTTAAATTTTATTGTTATTACTGTCTTCGGTTAGCTGTACAATCTCAATTATTTCCAAGTATTTAACAAACCGGACTATAACTACACGTCTCTCTCTCTCGATTGTTGGATACACCTTTGAGCAGGACTTTTAATGCACATTTGCTTCGGGCTTCAAAATATCGAGCAAGTTACACCGACTTGATTTCTCTCTAGCATTTATATTAGGAAGAACAAACGAATATAAAATTGCGTGTGGTAGTGATCTCGTCGCAGACTCAAATGTCTAAAGGTGAAAAACGCGTCATATATGAATTGTTGGATAAATCAGAATTTCTTTTTCAGGCCTTCAGGATAATATAATCATTTTATATAAAAGTTTCATTATGGTAAATTAATAATCTATTTGTTTAGCTAACATTTTTGATAGGTTTATGGTTCCACAGATACTTTTATTATTACTAAATTAGTTTTATTAAAGCATTTATATGCGTGTTTACCTGTAAACTATCAATCCAAACAAAAAAGAACCAAAATAGGTCATTGAATAGCTTTGCCCGTTCCTGATTATTACTTGGATATTGCTTACCCTTCAATCTCACCACAAAAGTAGCTTTGCTTGATGCATCTGCTGAAAACTTTTACCTTTTCATTGGATGGGAGAAGGCTGACTTTCCTGAACTGGAACTCGTCTTTCATGGGTTGCACATAAGCCGTATACATTACACGCGTTTTGACTCGAATATCTAAGCACGAGATGGAAAAAGGGTGACGCTACAATCAAATTTAAAACTGTCAAATGCTAACACAAAACGGCTTTTCTTTGGTAATTCTGGAATGACATCCCTGAAAAAGAACATCCCACTACGGTTGACAGTTGCACCAAATCAGGTCAAAGAGTGAACCTTTCAGCACGAGAGTTAACCAATACTCACGCTTAAATCAAAACAAAAGAGGAACATACAGATGCCCTTGTGACTTTGATAGTTGGAATTCAGAATTAAATACACTAAGTTTTGTTTCTTTTAGTCTCTAACATCAACTATTTGGATCTACTCAAGCCCAATCAGTACTTTTTTACATGGATGGGAAGATGAGGGCATCCTAAGATGCTTCACCTTCTCGAACAAAAAACAGAAACAGGACACCAACCAAGCCAAGAATGAATTGCCTCAGAAACGCCAGATAACTAGGGGATTCCCCCCTCACTGGTCGAACGGGTTTTGATGCTTCCAGAACATCTGCTCTGCCTTCCTGCGTACCCATGGGGACAGTGCCACATACACAGGATAAAACATCAAAAGAAAGGGCACAGTTGCCGGTAGAGCAAACGCTGGAAACACCCTTTTCATCCGTCATGATGCAGGATCATTGTATGGTGACAGTCCGCTGTGCGGCCTGTCCCACCAGAATGCCACTCCTCTGCTGCCCAGAGCAGTCTCCATCCTCTTGGAAAGCTGAATGTGTAAAGCTTCCTGGATGTTGCTGATAACATCCACCATTGGAGAATGTCTTCTGCTCAGAACAATCCCTTGATGTGGGTCCTTTCATTTCTTCCTGACCACCACCTGCAGCCTGCTGAGTACACTCTGACAACATCTGATCAGAACCTGATGAACTAGCTGATTGGGTAGCATGAGATCCACAGGAACCAGCATCCTTATCCCCAGCAGGGTGAACAGCATCACCACTAAGCTTCTTTGTGTTGAGGAAACGGCCACCACATCCCCTAGCTCTTCTCATGGCATGCTGGTGGCGAGACTCATGAAGATAAGGCTGCAAGAACAAGAACAGAAGATAACCTCTTTTATATGCTTCATTAGATCATTCCATCTTTTACCCCTTAAAAGAGAAGATAGAGAAAAAAAATGCAGAGTAGACAAGAGAAGATGTGTTTGCTGAAAAGGCACAGGCACCACCAAGATATAACTACATCCTTTAAAGATAACATTACCAAGACTTCAGTTCAAGAAGATGAACCTTTCTAACTTTTACGAGTTTCTTTTCTAGTTCAGCCTTTGCTCTTGATTGCCTTCGCCTTAGAATTCCATTATATTGCTTTGCATTCACGTAAACGGGCTCTTCTGCCATTTCAAGTGGCAACGGCATACGAGTATGAGGCATCCCTAGTATCTGAGGATGCACCTGATACAATCAAAGCAAATCATAAGACATTATCAACCCATATGTGAGCAGAGAAAAAGTAAATCTGGCCCAGTATGAGACCTAACAAAAACACAACCAGAAAATGTAATGGAGGTATTTTACTAGTCATGTTATGGGGTGATTAGAGATCATGATTTGTGTACCTCTGTATCAGATAAACTGCAAATCATAGATTATTGACCTAATTCAACAATCTAAAAGAGTTCTCATACAGTACGACCTTTGCTTGATTAGAATCTTTGGAGGATCAGGCAGGTCACATTCAAGTCTGACCACCTCCAACTCATTATAGGCCACCAACCTTTCAAACAAACCCCTTGGTCGTGTCAGTTTACTAGGATTAAATGGATCCAACCCAAACTATGAAGCAGGAATTTATAATTTTTATCTTAAAATTTTATGTCACTAACAGTTCTACTTTTTTTTTTTTGAATGAATGAATTAGTATGGTTTATTTTCCCAAAACTTAATGAGCTGCTTAGTCCCATGTTCCACCAGGCACGCCCACTAACAAGGACCTCTGTGGATCACCTCTAAAGGCTTCCCTTTACGATGTTAAGAAATGGGATGCTCTTAGTTTCTCTAAGATGTCTTCATCCCTGCCTTCATCCCTGATAGTCTCTACTTTTGATCCTCATTCATCTTGCAGATAAGATCTGAAAAACATTAATACCTATATTCTGTAAAAAACAAAATTTAGACCAACGTAATAATGAGTTTTTGTTGAACATTACAATTGTATACCACAAATTTTCTATTTACCCTAAATTGTACCAAAACAACCTGGGTGCATAAACCCATCAATTTGAGTAAAATATAATTTTTTCAGTGCCTAGTCATATCTCCCAGTAGCACATGCATCTTCTAGTCATTACTCAGTGCCTCAACCCACTCGTCCCAGCCCCTTACACATCCTCCCCCAAAGCTTTCAAGATAAATTCCATTGACCTCAAATGGCTTTTCTTTTGTCCCCTTATCTGATGGGATATTCTTTATTAAGTGGAGAGACTTGACCCTCATTCATCTTCCAAATGGGATTTTAGAATATTAAAGGAAAGTAAAGTAAAGTAGAATAAGTAGTAGCCTAACTTCATATTCCTACCAAATGCAAAGGCTTCACTCCCCAACAACAACAACAAGAGAGGAAGGGGGGGGGGGGGGGGGGGGGGAAGAGGTAACAGTTACAAGCGCTAACTCATCCAAGGCAGTTGACCAGTAACATAAATTTATGCCACATAGACACCGTGAAAAGTTTACATTAATAGTAGAAACATGAATGTAAAATTCTAGTTGATAAATTGATGCCACTAAACATTATTTCAAATCAATTATGCAGACACAATCATCAAAATACAATGGCTACAGATTACACACCAGAGCCTGAGTTCCATAAGCTGTTACAAGGCCACCATAATAAGGATCAGAGCAAGGATATGCCTGTTGAAAGTTGGAAGACATGAGAATCATTTCAGGATAAAACACTAGACAACAGGAACTCAATTATTTGTCCTTGAAGCTTTGACAGAGATATGCTTACAATTGAAGGACCGAGTTCCAGTTGAGTATGAGGTACAACATATTCAGCCATCATGGGAGTTGAAGAGATGACTTGCACATGTTGCGTGTCACGGTTTCCATCAGATCCTGCATAGAATTTCTATATTAACACCATAATGTGGTACTTACACCACTCTACAGTGTACTGAAAACATATAACTGTTTCAGCTGAAAATTAAAATTGCTTAAGTAGCAAACTGTAGAAAATTGGAATTGTGAAGAGTAGAAGCAACTGTCAATTTGCACTGAAAAAGTAACACCAACTACTCCCTGCCTTCCCAACACACCCAGAAAAAGAAGAAGAAGAAGAAGAAGAAGAAGAAGCTTACATAAAATTGCATTTGACTCCACCAATATGATCAAAGTGCTTGAAACCTCAACAGTATGTAGACAACGCTGGATTTTTGGGCCCATTTAAGTTTTGAATTGATTCAGGTTCTACATATACAAGAACCTTGCTCCAGGTTGATTTCAACAATGTTACACTCAACATATATCCGAGTAAAGACAACTCTACCTTACATTAAGGCTTACATTCTACAAGAAACACTTTGCATTCAACATAAAACCCTTAGTAATGAAATGGTTGAAAGTGCAACCAAAATAGCACCGACAACCAACTCAAAATAGCCAAAAGTAAAAGCAAGTCATAGCATTTTCTGCAAGAGCATGTTGCTAAGTAAAAGACAGGTACCTCCAAATAGCCGCTACAACACATTAAAAGCACAAACTTAACAAGGGCAGTCACCAATGAATTATGATGGAGCATTAAATGAGAAACAGAAAACCTGATTGGGATGGTGCAGTTTGTGCCTCATTATTAATATCAGCCTCCTCAGCATTGCCACTTTGAGTTGCTGGTGGGCCTGTTGTGGCCACATTTGCTCCACCAGGAACTTCAATTGAAGGAGATTTGAGTGAGCCCTCAGTTAACACAACAGGAGAGATGATATTATATGGAACACCACGCCACCAAGGCTGAGAACAGACTGCTGACTGTTGAAGACCTTGAGTGTCAGGCACTGTCAAGTTTGTATTCTCAGGTTTTGAGTGCATGCTTCTGAATATTCTACTTAACTATATCTCTCAGACACCTGCATCAAGAAAGAAACCAGAATAAAGCTAAAGACAAAAGAAAGTAGCTAATGAATTGAGGAAGCTACATAGGAACAAATATACATGAAAATGACAAAAGAAAATCAGAAGATTATCCATATTTGGATGTCAAAAGTTAAGAGAGAAAAAAAAAAGAATAGCCATATCAAACTGCAAATCAACCTCGCGTTGATGAAAACCTTCCTCAACTCCTTGGAGAAATCAATTATATCAAAGATGTGAATCATATAATAACGAACTTTATTGGAGATCTGTCACAGAGAAGGGATCAATCGCCCAAAATCATTAATGAAGAGATGGAGATTGAAGAGAAGCGATAAAGGAATCAATCGCCCAAAACCATTAATGAAGCGATTGAGATTGAAGAGAAGCAATAAAGGAATCAATCGCCCAAAACCATTAATGAAGCGATAGAGATGGAACAGAAGAGATAAAGGGTTTGCATGGCAACAAGCTATTCGTTTAATCTGCCGTTCAGACCACCAGATCAAATGTTTTTTGAAAAAAATACCATTCTAAAGTACATAAATAACAACAAATAAGAATAGAAACAGCTGTCTGGCATTCGCATAGTGAATGACCACATCGAAGTTCCACGGACAGTCCAACAGAACATACTAAAACACATCAATTCCAACTTCCAACATTGGGAGATACCATCAATCAGAAGCAAAAAGAAAAAAGAAAAAAAGCCTTTCCGTGGGTTAAATCTAAAACATTTTCAGAACCCAACATCAGGAAGCGTTCTACAGGAACCAAAGACAATAAGATTTGAATCCTAAAATTTTAGCCAGAGAACAGGATCCTAATGACCGACCAATTTTTCGAGAAACATAAGAAATGAAAAGGAACATAGAAAGCACGAGCCAATCATCTAGCCTACTATAAACTCAAACCAGGTAAGAAAAACAGAATAATCTCCTCGTCAAGTGATAAATTTATAACCGAATATATCCAATCAAGAAACAGCAAACCCTAATCCCATACATGCAAACCTGAACAAATGGAACCAATACAGTACACTTAGGAAGATACTCACGAAGTGAAAACAGATGAAGGAGAAACCCCAATTTCTCTTCTTCTGCGAGCCCTCGGGGCATCGATCGCTCCGTGAACCGATTCGCAGTAATTCTAAGTTGCAAAGAAAGTAAAAAATGGAAAAAAATTCTTCACGCTAGGCTCCCTCATGTTTCGCTGATAAATTGAACCCTTTCTTCTCTGCCAAAAAAAATTCCCCGTCATGATTCAAGAAAACCTTTACAAACATTTAAAAATACCAAGCTAATACGCAAAGACAAAATTAGCCCTCGTACTTTTGAGATTGGCGGATGCCTCCTCGATGAAAAAATGTGCATTTGCTAATTGACGGGAAAAAATTCTGTAACTCAAAATTTAATCAACATTTGCACAAGAAAAATCTTGTTAAAATTTAAAAAATAAAAAATCTCAAATAAACAAGAAAAGTATGAATTAAAAATATAATTAAATTAGAATTAAACGCTAGAATACTGCAGGAGCAGAACGAGGAAGGGCATTTTGGTCTCGTTCAAGTTCAGGACCCGAAGGCTCAACGAAAAAAAGAAAGTAAGGGCATTTCGGTCAGAGAAGAGGAAATATTTTTCTGCTGCTAGCGATAGGCCAGAATTAACCAACCAGTGGTGGAAAGAACTAACCGCAGTAAAGAGTCAACCACTCGATGCATGCGCTGACACGCGATTTGACACCTCGACGTGTCGGCTCCAAGGAGAAGGCGGGGCCACATCTGCTGCCAGCACAACACGTGGAGGGTAGACAAGCGCAGAGTTGGTGGGAATTAACGGCGGAGAGGGTGACGAGCTCCGCCGTTAGGGAGGCTCCGTTGGCGGTCGTGCGGATTGTCGTGTCGTGGGCGGAGGTGGCAGCCCGAATGAAGCTTCAAGGCGTCTTACACATGGGCCGCCACAATTGGCCCAAGTGGGAAGGCTTCTCTCCCTCTTATCCTCTTGATGAAGATGGGGGACAAGGTGCTCTTCTCCATTTTTATATTGCACACAAAAAAGAGAGAGATGGGACAAAGAAGGGGACCCCTACTCTTCTTTTGTCTCTTGCAAGAGATAAAAGGACAACAAATTGATAAAATGCTGAAAGATTTGTTAGGGTTTCACTAGATTCAATAGGAATCTCTAAGATACATCTTAGGGTTTGTTTGTGTCAATTGAAAAGTATAGATCATGAGTTTGTTGACCAATTTTTTTTTAGCATTTGTCCCATTTTTAGGGATAGGAAATTTTACCTCTTGATTCATCTGATCTTTACAAAATGTCAAAAACGATAGGAAAATGAGTGCTCCAATAAGAAACTGTGAAAAAAAAACTAGTAATCATAGAGGGGTTCTTGATCACTTTGCTCTTTTTTCAACCTTATTTTTATTATTTATAAAAATATTTATCTCTAATATAACCACAAACACCATAAATGGTTTTTTTTCTTTGTTTTTTATGGTGGCACAAACACAGGAAAATCGGTCAAAGATAAATTTTTTTAAATGAGAAAATTGGTCAAAAGAAAATTAATTTTCCATCATTTTATTTTCTTATGACAAAAAAAAATAATTTTCCATCATTTTACTCTCCCTCTTATCCTATTGATAAAAGGTAGGAGATAGAGTCATCTTCTCCTTTTTTTTTTCAATTGCACACAAGAAAGGAGAGAGGGCAACTAGGAAGGGGACCCCTACTCCCCTCTTTTGTCCTTTGAAAGAGACAAGAGGTAGAACAAAGTGAGAAAATGTTGTATCCTACAAATTTGATAGATTTATCATAGTCTCACTTAATGCATTTAGGATTAGCCTTGAGATGCATCTTAGGTGTAATGATAGTATTTGTAATCTATTCATGTGGGACCCACTTTCAATCGATATCCTATACTAAGAAGCAACTTTACAAACCTCAAATGCATTTTGAGTGTAATATAGAATCGTATCAATATCAGTAGTATTATGAATTTTGTGTCAAAGTCTGTTTTAAATGACTAGTCAAGTTAGTAAGTCTCTTTTCCATATAATAAACTCAAAATCTTTCTATTTATTCATTTGTATTTAGAGGTGTAACAGTATATAAGCAGGTCATAATACATTGTTCCATATATTGTTTCATTTATATACGACATGTTTGTATATTATATTATTGATTTATAGAATAAATCGTTCCATATACTACTATTTATTCATTTATCAAGCGATAATACATGTAATTAGGTATACAGATGGAATAATAACAAAAATGACTTAAAATTTATAAAACCATAAAAAGTGTATAGAAAACACATTATCATATATATAAAGAAGCCTAAGAACAATATCATTATAATATATAACAAAAATCCTTAGAAAAAAGAACTTAATCATATTTTATCTCAAACATATATTCAGTCAAATAAAATTTTGAGTAACCGGTTAATCGGGGATGGAATAACCCTTACCCATTTCATGCCATTTAATAAATAGTAAACAGGTAATCAAGTAAAAATTACCCAAATAATTAATCGATTAAGAACTTTTTCCATCTTCATTCCTTTGGGTATGTTCAATTAGAACCAGTATTTGAGTACCTTGAAAATACATGAGTTTATACATACACAATTCAAGCAATAGTTGATCATGACAACGGCTAGCCAATACACCCAAAAGACCGATCTGTTAGGTACGAAAAACTATCGCCTACAAGAGTGGACGGAACTACTCTGATAGGTCAAAGTTGGTAAAAATCACAACATAATCCTAGAATGATAACAATAATCGAAACACATACTGACATAACCATTCTTTTTATTTGTAGTGGTCAGAAAACACAAACAATCTATTAAAAAAAACTTCGAAGCCATGTTAATTTTCTTCACTGTAAAACCATTATTTATTCATCAATGTCATGTGGACAGCAACAGAAGAATGGGGCTAAAATGCTGAGCTATGGCCACTTGTTGAAGGCTCTGATAATTGGTCCGCTTCCCAGCTTTGTCTGGAAGCAACTCTCTCATGCAATGGTGCATACTCCTGCAAAAGAAAAAAACAACCAATTTAACAGATCACTCTCCACTTCTTGGTGCAAGAGTGTCAATCCGATCCAGTTCAACCAAATACTGTATCAAGAATATAAAATTCACTCCTCTCTCTCTGCCTCTGTCTCTCTCTGGACACATACTTACCTCCATTTTTCTGATAAGTTCTTCAGCTGCCTCAGCAGAAACTACGATCTGTCTTGCAGAATTTTCTATGAATCCTTCTTCTACCCCTTTATCAAACAATGATAGCAAACTGTTGTAGTAGCCACCCACGTTTAACAGACCCACCTGTTGAATTCAGCAGTACACAGCTTCAAGATAAAGTCCTTGTAAGCTTTGAAATGAATCAAACTTGAGCATGGAAGAGAAACTCCATCTTACTGGTTTTTCATGAATGCCGAGCTGAGACCAAGTGATCATCTCTAGAAGCTCTTCCATGGTTCCGTAGCCACCTAGAGATTCAAAGATGAAATTAAGAAGAAAAGGGGGGAAGGATTTAATGGTGCAGAATACAAGAGAATTGACCTGGTAGGGCAATGAAAGCATCGGCATGTTTCGCCATCTCCGACTTCCTCGAATGCATATCTGCGACTGTTTTTACTTCTCCGATCGTCTTCCCAAGAATCTGCTATCCAAGAAATGAGAAATGCCGACACTAAACAAATAAAAATGGAATCATGGATGGAACTTCACCTCATGCGGTAAGAGAGCCCTGGGAATCACTCTGGTAGGAAGAAAACACAGACAAGTTAAACCAAAGAATGATAAGAATCGAACACCAGGTCTTCTACAGAAGAGGTATTGCAAGTCAATGATGTTTGCAGGTGAACGATTGAACGCTTAAATTAAAAGAATGAAGATCAAGAGACGCCATTTTCCGCACCCGAGAACATGACAGCCGCCATTAAAGACAGTCTGAGAAATCAAACCCATGAGACCAACGCTTCCGCCTCCGTAGACCAGGTCGATTTTTCTCTTGACCTGTCAGAGGAAGTTGCATAAAATCAAACGAAAGGTAACATGAGCACGCAGAAGGATTTTAAGCTATAATGCGTGTTGAAAGAGAAGAAAAAAAAACAGTTGGACGTATGGATCTCATGCTCTCCTTCTTCTTTTTTTCTGGAAAAAACTTGTTTCTCTTTTTCTGATTACCAGCTGTTTCCCCAGCTCGAGAGCTGCATCTCTGAATGCAGGATTGTAACCTGATCTACTCCCACAGAAAACACAAATTCGTCTAAACCTTCTTCGTTTTCCACTTACAGCCTTTTCTTCATGATCTCCTTCCATCCTTCGGCCGAGAAACAAGCAGCCTAAAAGTTAAAAAGAGATGGGAATAGAAGCAAACTTGAAGAGTACTCTGGAGGATCCAGTTGCAGACACCCTTTGCTGCTTTTGATCTCTTTCTAAAATCTTCTTTTGTCTTCTAAGTGATGAGCTTCCTGTTTGAGAAAAGACCAACACGAATCCTTCTCCATCTTTCCTTTTACCCTCGGTATCTTCCTCGCAGATAAATGGATACCAAAATCCATCCCCTTTTCCTTCTTTCTGTACCCTTCTAATCAGTGTTTTGCCTTTCTTCTGCGCGTTCTTCCTTTTATGGACGCGATCCATAACCCAACCACCCCCCTCCCCCCGCTTTCTCTCTCTCGCTCTCTCTCTCTCAACTGTTTGTTTATTAAATTAGCTAACTGTTTTGTTTATTCGATCGACCTTTTAATTTTTAATCAGCTGACCATTAGTTTGCTTGTACATAAGGGTTGTTTCGAACCGAGCTGGCTCGCGAGCGGGTCGAGTTCGGCTCGGTTCGATTCATTATTAATCGAGCTCGAGCTCTGAAATCGGCTCGTTTACCTTAACAAGCTGAGCTCGACCGAAGCCAGGTTTGGTTCGTCGGCTTGCGAGCAGGCTCGAAGTGAGTCGGGAGCAAGGGAGTAAGGGGGGGAAAAAAATTCCTCCCCTCATCACTGCCGAGCCCATCCCGTCGGCTGTTGTTGCTGCCTCTACCGCCGACGACAGCTGCTCGCCGGCCGCCTCTGTGGCCGTCTTTCGATTTCTTCTTCTCCTCGCTGTCGCCTCTGTTTCCGTCATCGCCGCCGTCTCAGCTATCCTCCGCGGCATCGTAACCTCCATCCCTCCGCATCGTCTCGGCTCTCGATGGAAAACCTGAACCAGTAAGTTCAGGGGAGAAATAATCTCCCCCCTCCCCCGCACGAAGATGATCTCGCACGTGCGATTTCGCACGTGCGAGATCGTAAAGTAAAAAAAAAAAAACTTTTTCCTTAAACTCTCCTTCCTCATAGCTCTTGAAAAAATAAAAAAAATACATTTTATAGAAATAAGTTTCTATGAACTATTAGTGTCTCATGTTTTTTTTTTAACATTTTTCTAGTTAATTTTTTTATTAAAAATCATATAATTTTCTAAGTAAGATTTTCCTACCAAGATGGGGTAGAAAACTATATAGAAATTTTTTGAATAAGTATTTAACAGTTAATGCTTTAATACTTTTAGCATGAAGCAATTTTAATTGTAATTTTGTTTTAGACATTTTATTTGATTAAAAATTTATCGATAACTATAATAATATATTAGATTGATTATTAATTTTTATTTATTTCCCTAGAAAAGGCAATAAAAGGTCCATTTAACTTTCCTAAGAAAATTTTAAAATATTTCTTGTAATTTTCTAATAAGTCACTAATAGTAATAGGATTTTATTTAAAGGTTTTTTTGGGAATATGTATCATAGGAAAAATATTTATAGTTTTTCCTAGAATAAAGATTTTCATCTAAGGGCACTAAGAAGGCCATAGTAAATTTATGGCCAAATTATAAGCTAGACAACAATTGGAGTAAAAAAGATTAATATTGGTACATTTTAATCCATTATTGAAATTCAATCCTGAACTTCCCCTATCATTATTTTTTTAAAATGTATGCATAATTTTATATATAATTTATTCGAATCCACCCCTACATGTGAGATCATAAATAAGGAAAAAAAAACTCTTTGTCCCTTCCTCATGGCTCTTGAAGAAATTGAAAAAATATTGTAATAGAAATACGTTCTAGAGACTATTAGTGGTTTTTTTCAATAAATGTTGAAAAAACATTTTTAGTAGAAATATAGGGACAATTAGTGCCTCTTGTTTTTTGAAAATATTTTTCTAATTATAAATTCTTGTTAAAAAATCATATAATTTTCTAAGTAAGATTTTCTTGCCAAGATGGACTAGAAAACCGTATAGAAAAATTTTGAATAAGTATTTGACAGTTGATGATATAATCCTTTTAGCACGAGGCAATTTTTATATCAATTTTGTATTTGACATTTTATTTGATTAAAAATTTATCGATAAGTATAATAATATATTAGATTAATTATTAATTTTTATTTATTTCCTTAGAAAAGGTAATAAGAGGTCCATTTAACTTTCCTAAGAAAAATTTAAAATATTTCTTTTAATTTTCTAGTAAGTCTCTAATACTAATAGGATTTTATTTAAAGGATTTATAGTGTTTATTTGGGTGATTGTAAATTGATAGTGATATTTTATTTAATTTTATTGTGTTTAATTATTGTATAGAGTTTATTCATAATGTTATGCAGTATATGGACTGTTTAGACTATTTTATGGAGTGTATGGAGTGTATAAACAATTTTATGAAGTGTTTATGGAATGTATAGACAATTTTATGGAGTGTTTATAGAGGTATTATGTATATAAATTATGCTTAATTTTAAGTAGAAATTATGCCGAATTTTATAACGGTATTATATACATAGATTATGCTCAATTTTAAGTAGAGGTCATGCCCAATCTTATACATGTATTATATATATAGGTTATGCCCAATTTTATGTAGAAGTCATACCCAATTTTATGTAAAATATATGCATAATTTTATATACAATTTATTTTATATATATATTTTAAAAAGTTTTAAATATATGTAGAAGCTCGAACTCGGCTAGAATTCGGTTAAAATTTTTAGGCCTGAGCTCGACAACAATTTTAGGCTCATGACAAGGTTCGGCTCAAAACTCGGCTCAAAATATTTAAATCAAACTCGGCTCGACTCGAACATAGACAGGTTCGGCTCGACTCGGCTCGGCTCAATGCCACCCCTACTTGTACATTAAAGCAACCACATACCAAGGTTCCACTGCTGATATTTTACATCTTTCTGCTCTTGTCTTTTGTTCTACGAGACAATCTCTTGGGAGGAGCCCCACTCCCTCAAGCACCAGTATTACGACAGGATTAAAATCCATATATATATGAGAGATTGGAAGCAGAGATTGATTTAAAACTGAAACAGCATCAGGACCACCAGTTGCGGAAAAGCTTTTGATATGTTTTCCTTGTTTCTTCTCAGCAAAAATAAAATTATGGATCTCTCAAACGACTGAAACAAGTATCTGGGCCAACCTGATCATTACAATTTGCACAGCAGAAAAGGGCTACCTTCGTCAAGGATTAGTGAAGTTGGCCATTAACTAGTAGCATCTAGATAGGAACAAATGTGGGTTTTTACCGAATTGATCTTGTCATTTTATCGTTGCCCTTTTCCATACCTGATGATGACGGATTCTTGTTTTCTACTAAGCAGAAGGCATAGTTCACGCCAACCGCCTCCACAAGGAAATCGAATGTACCCATGCTTAAAACTTTCTTTCAATTCATTTCTTTTACTGCCCAAAGGACCACACTGAATCCTTATTCTAGACCAGGGACCACACGACGTAACCCAATCAAGAACTCACCCATCATCCCAACTCATTCAGTACTACTGTCTTCTTCCTCCTTGTTTGATAGATCTTTGTTCTATTTCAGTTTTCAACTTCTACGGGATTTTGACCTTCCGTAAATAACGACTCCAATCGTCGTTTCTCTCTGCACTTCTTTGATGCCGGTTCAGTTCCATTCGACTATTTGCCGTGGCAAAGAGCTGTAGTTGTTGGATTGATTGGAGGAAGGTGATGATGCAACGGGTTTTTCCCAATTAAGAATTGGACAAAAGACTGATTCGTGCCATCTGATTTTCTTCCCCGTATGGTGTTAAGAATGTCACTTCATATGCTACCGTTTCTGAATTATGAATAACTGTTCACACCTCATTTTCTGATTGAATGATTCCTCTAGGGTCATCCTAGGTCACCTACGATCCCAAAACAAGAAACACACCCTTCCCTACTCTTCGTCCATACAAACAGTTTATATACTCATGCCGAGAGTATCATCATCGTCCTTCTTTTTCGTTCCCCAGAATTTTAAATCTCAGATATAGATACAGTATAGATTCGAGCAAACCCGCACAACTGCCGCCCGGGCATAATCTCGCTTTGGAAATCTTTTGAACCTACTTTATACAGATACTGCTCTACTTGTTCTATAATGAAGCAATTAAATATTGTCACAAGAAAGGTAAAAATGTGGGTCAGCTCAAGACAATGAGACCAAGAGTTTCAAGACAAGGATACTCACCCTTGCGTCTCCTGACTCTCCCCTTCAAGAGTCCAGAAGAAAGCAGATATAAAAATGGATTTCGTAAAATATTGTGGTGGTTAAGAGAGCTACTACTTGAATATAGATGTAGGGACGTGAAAGTCAAAACTGTTCTATCGCTTGTTATGAAGATGCGATCACCAAATATTTGATTCTCGAATCTCTTCTTTTAATAATTGATAATGTAAATGCACAAGCATGAAAATGTGTACTGTCGCTTGCATCAGCCATTATATAACATTCTTGGTTTTCAGCAACTTAGCACTGGAGAGGACAAATAAGCAGCAGACACAAATCTAATTACAGACTGCAGAAGCACAATCAGGAAGAGAGCCTCGTTTGAGCATTTCGCTGGGCTGACCTGAACCATTCTTTAGAGCCGGTGTTTGGCCCAAATTTGCACTAAGATACTTGTTCAAGTTACTGGGATGTTTTCCGATCGCTGTCCGCAACAACACGGGATAGCAGAAAATATTCCCAAGCTGTGTGGCATCAGGCATGTAGCTATGCTTGTACTGTTGGGGTGAAAGTTGGGTTTCTTTATCCCTTCTTTCTGAGTCTGTTTGTACTAAAATTACGTTTAGATTTTGGTATGGACTGTAGCATTCCAGCTCTAAACAAGCATTCCATGGAAGAAAGCTCATGGAGAGGGATCACTAAGAATTGAAATTGCTCTTCTAGTTATTGGCCTTGTCTTCACGAGTGTGTAGACAGTCAGTTTTGACGAGCATCAATCCAATTCCGATGTTGCTGGGTGGGCAATGTTACATTAAACAAGCGAGTCTCAGTCATGAAAGCAGTCGGTTGTAGTTTTGCAGGCTAGTCGTATCCTCGTTTCTGAGACTCCCAGAGGTTTAGTATCAATAACTTCGCCTCCCAAAAATGTCTTTCCTACGAATCGATCTCATCGAAACAAATACATGCTGAGGACCGAAAATAAAGTTTCAGTCAATCAATAAATGGTTCTCACTTTAAGCACCAAGAAGAGAAGCGGGTGCAAAAGAGAGCTCCCTTGGCCTATTTGATACAACAACAAGTTGAGGCCACCCTCATCCGATGGAGAGACCAAATGATTCCTCCTCCGTCATAATAAGAGTATTGAGGAAGGGGAGAATCTTTAGGGTTTAGGGTTTAAGGTTTAGGTTTAGGTACAAAAAATCCGCCCCATGTATATGAAAATGTCTTGTTTTTAGGAACAAAAATTATAGGAGAAGAGACTCATAATGGAGTATTCCATTACGTACATAATATTGTTTCAAAATGACAGTTTGCTATATAAAAATCTAATCTTTATCCCCGTAGACATCACTTTAAGGCGCCTCCGTCACTAAATCTGCTTAATGTGATCATGAGAGGAGTTATTAAACATAGAGACATGTGAAGGAGGCACTTTTACAGTTTAATTTAATCGAAGATATTATGATCTCATGTCTTACGTAGCCGCCTTATTAGAATTTAAAACCGTCCCTATGTGGGCTCTAGGGTGGGCCCAGGCGAGTTGAGTTACGGCTTTACCACACCCGACAGACGGCTATTCTCGTCCTCCTCTGCTCGTAGCCCCGTCTATATGCACCACGTCAAATCTGTATTGCCCCATGTCTCAGCAGCCTATAAAATCAAGGGACGTGAAAAGGACACGTAGATCATAATACTCTTATCAAGGTAAATAAAATTATTTTTTCATCCGAATGAATTTAGAAATTACAGAACAGAACCGAATTTTTTAAATTTTAGGTCCAGATTCAATGAATGTCAACATCAGTCAAAAAGTGCAGCTAGGTGCGCTGACGGGCGGAAATATAATGCGCAGGTGTGCGCAACACGCTCCATTTTTATTGGACCGGATCCACGATTTACAGAATCATTGCCCTACCGCCCATTTCGTAAAAAAGGAGGCGTATTTTAGCAGTTAGCCGTATTATCAACGAGGACGCTTTCTCATTTACCAAATCCTAGCACACGGCGACCGCTAGCCTCGGGAAAGTAGTTTGTATAAATTGCACGCGCCGTCTCTCGATTGCAGAATCGGAGCATCTGTAAAAGTTACTCTCTGTTTACAAGAAAAATATCTCCTTTTCCTTTTTTTTTTTTTTTTTTTTTTCTGTAGACCCTAATCTTTCTAAGGGCTCTGCACGACTTCTGCTCGGATAGCGATTTTCAGATTCTGCGGTCATGGCTGCTTCCATCGGAGCTGCTAGCGTGGCGATTGCGAAGGATCCTAAGCTCCAGATTCCTGGGTATCACGGTTTGAGATCTTCGGGTTCACTCCATTTGAGTAAAACTGCTAATGCTTTGCCCGTAGCTTCTGCGGCATCCTCTGTCATTAGTGCTGTGTCGGCGGTGGGGTTCTTCTCTGTTGTTGAGTTTAGATTTGAGTGGCTCGTTTGGTTTTCTTTATCGTTGTTACCCGTGTTTGTCTGATAATGAATATGTGGATGTTGCTAAAAACTTGTGCGTTATATTTTATAACTCAGATCGTAGAGATTCTTTGTTCGACTGAGTCGTTAGACAGTGTCTATGTTCGCATATTGCCTTCTTGTTTGCATGAAAGTATGACTTTTTTTTTTTTTTAAATGTTAAGCTGCTTAATCGTCATACTTTCAACAAAGTGTTCCAGGGGTTTGATTGCTGTTGCTTTTTTTACTCCTCACTGTTCTGGAATAGTTGTTTGTTTTGAATTATACATGCATTATTGCATTACATGCTTTCACTACAATATACTTCGACCAAAAAAATAAAGCAAGAAAAAGAAGAAAAAACTTGTTCTTTCTTGCTAGGGGCAGCCTAAAGTAAGCTGATAATAAACTACGATTTAAGTCTTAGATGGGTTATTCGTGTTTTGCGGATCCGTGGAGCTTCATCTTTGAATTCTTTTGATCTTGTTGATTGGGATATTTTGGACAGACCTTCTAAATTCTAATAAATTCTTCTTCCCTGACCCTCTGAAGAAGTTCTGTATGAAACTAATTTCTTTGCTTCTCTTTGTGTAATGTTAAGTAGAATTGATTATTGTGTTTATATACGGCTTTTTTCCTGTCTGATGTTGCTTAAACTTCAATGATATGTTTTTGAGCTTCCACCCTTATTTGATCACTGATTCTCATTAAGTTCTTCAACAGGATATGTACTTTCTGCGTAGCACTGCCTCAGTTTGGTGCATGTATTTTTTGAGGAATTTATTAAAAATTAGAGTGAAGATTCATTGTGGTGCAAAGTTTTCTTCTGTTGTGAAATCTTTTTGTGTAGCTCTCCTTGTCTTTCTCTCTCTCTTAATAATTATTTTATAACAAAAAAAAAAAAAAAAATAAGAAAGCCACATGCTTATGTTCACTTCATGACACAGTTGTTCTTCTGAAGTTTAGATGCATCTACCACTTTTGCTTCAAGTGTCTTGTTGGCCAATCCACCTGTAGCCCAGAGGGTGTGTTTTGTCTTCGTTTTGTTGTTTGTCTTTTTCAGACATGTTGGAATAATATTGTAGAAGAGTTATTGAAAAGCATGTCTGAGGTGATCAATTAATTGTTACTTGCTCCTGCAGCCTGTAAAGCCAGAGATACCTACAGAACCAAAGCGCAGTAAGGTTGAAATATTTAAAGAGCAGAGTAACTTCTTGAGATACCCCCTCAATGAGGAGCTGGAAACGGAGGCTCCAAACATAAATGAAGTTGCCACACAATTGATCAAATTTCATGGAAGTTATCAGCAGGCTGACAGAGATTATCGCGGTCCTGGAGGAAAAGCATATTCTTTTATGCTCAGGACAAAGAATCCATGTGGTAAAGTTCCAAACAAGCTCTATCTGGCAATGGATGATCTTGCTGATGAATTTGGCACTGGCTCTCTCCGCTTGACAACGAGACAAACATTTCAGCTACACGGAGTTCTGAAGAAAAACCTGAAAACTGTGATGAGTACTATTATCCGAAACATGGGCTCGACTCTAGGTGCATGTGGAGACCTAAACCGAAATGTCCTTGCCCCAGCGGCCCCATTCATGACAAAAGATTACTTATTTGCGCAGGAGACCGCAGATAACATTGCTGCACTTCTTACACCTCAGTCTGGTGCTTACTACGATTTGTGGGTAGATGGGGAGAAAATCATGTCAGCTGAACCACCTGAAGTAGTGAGGGCTCGCAATGACAACTCACGTGGAACAAACTTTACTGATTCCCCTGAGCCCATCTATGGCACTCAATATTTGCCTCGGAAATTCAAGATAGCTGTTACTGTCCCCACAGATAATTCAGTTGATATTCTTACTAATGACATTGGTGTTGTAGTAGTTGCTGATTCTGATGGGAAACCTCAAGGTTTCAACATTTATGTAAGAGAAGAAATTGTCTCTTGCTGTCATCTCTAATTTACTTATTCGGGTATTTTCACCCAATTGATTTGTCTCATAGTTAATGCTCAAGGGTTCATGTTTTTGTAGGTCGGAGGTGGTATGGGAAGGGCTCATAGGAATGAGTCCACTTTCCCTCGTCTAGGGGAGCCACTAGGTTACGTGCCAAAAGAGGATATATTATATGCTGTAAAAGCTATTGTTGTCACACAAAGAGAAAATGGGAGGCGGGATGATAGGAAATATAGTAGAATGAAGTATTTGATTAGTGAATGGGGAATTGAAAAGTTCAGGAGTGTTGTTGAGCAGTATTATGGTAAGAAGTTTGAACCCTTCCGAGAATTACCAGAGTGGGAATTTAAGAGTTATTTGGGATGGCATGAACAGGTCTGTCTGTATATGCCCATTAGGTTTCTTATTCTTCTGTTCATTGGCATTTTCTTTTTCTCTAAATTTTCCATTTTAAATGCATGTTCTGATGCTTTTGATATTCTTCTGCAGGGGAATGGACCATTATTTTGCGGGCTTCATGTTGACAATGGTCGTATCAAGGGAACAATGAAGAAGACTCTGCGGGAGATTATTGAAAAGTACAACCTGAATGTTCGCCTTACACCTAACCAGAACATTATTTTGTGCGACATTCGCCATGCATGGAAGCGGCCCATCACCACAGCTCTTGCACAAGCTGGTCTGCTGGTATGACTTTAATATTTATTTTCTTACAGATTGACCTAGTTTGAGAGGCGGAATGCATGGCGAAGTAAATTTTCGTTAATTTGTTATGTACTTGTGGCATGTGAGCTTCATACCAAAATTAGTTGTATACCAATGCCCAGTAAGATTCAGACCAAGAGTAATTATGTACTAGCATCAAGTAAACTAGGTGAAAATTTCCAAGTGAGAATACTTATCTCTAACTGCAATGTGGGTCCTAACTAGTGGTTTATATCTGACTAGCATCCTAGGTATGTTGATCCACTCAACTTAACTGCAATGGCATGCCCTGCGTTACCACTCTGTCCACTTGCAATCACAGAAGCAGAGCGGGGAATACCAGATTTACTAAAGCGGGTGCGAGCCGTTTTTGATAAGGTAACAAAGATGCTAATATCTTTTCCCCAATTGGAGATATATTACGAGCAGTATGTAAATCAGGAAACAGGATTAAAGATTCCTGGCCTGAGACATCTCCGAGTTCTGCATTTTGTGGTTACATTTGTTTCAACCTATTTGCTTGACTGAAACTGTAGAAAATTTGTTCAGGTTGGCCTGAAGTACAATGAATCTTTGGTTATAAGAGTAACCGGATGCCCAAATGGCTGTGCTAGACCTTACGTGGCTGAGCTTGGACTGGTTGGTGATGGACCGAACAGCTACCAGGTATAGTTCATTTAGTTCTACGATTGTTGTTTCCATGTGCACGTGGTAGGCCATACTGTAAAACAATTTAGTTTAGTGTGCCTGTTCTTCAGTTTTTGGGTGCATTACTAGTACATTACTATGGAGTGTAGGGGCTGGCTTGGATGACTCTTTTTTTCTTAATATTTCCTGACCTAATTTCACTGTGCAGCCAACTTTGGTTGTCAAGATTTAGAATTTCATGAAAATTTCTCTAGCACAGCATGAATTCAGCGGAGATAAAATAATGCATTGCACGTTGTTCAAACAGATATGGCTTGGGGGATCACCAAACCAAACAACACTAGCAAGAACTTTTATGAATAAGGTGAAGATTCAAGAACTAGAGAAAGTGTTTGAACCCCTCTTCTTCTACTGGCGCCGCAAACGGCAACAAGGAGAGTCATTTGGTGACTTCACAAATCGCTTGGTGAGTACCACTATCACATTTGCATAGTTTTCAATCATTCTTATTAACTCTTTAAATAAGTCTACTGCATATGAGCCATGAAACACAGTATTAGAATTACTAATCTTGTTTTCTCTCATTACTTCCATTCGCTTATTACCTAATTGTTTTACCAAATAAATCTTTCTAATTTTTTTTTCTGTTTTTTGGGTTAAGCTTTTTCTAATTCTTTCACTGAAGAACAAATGACTAATCTGATACAGTTATGCAGGGCTTTGAAAAGCTACAAGAGATGGTTGAGAAATGGGAAGGTCCGCCTCAAAGCACTTCACGGTACAATCTAAAGCTTTTTGCTGACAGCGAAACATATGAAGCAGTGGAAGAGCTTGCGAAGTTGGAGAATAAGACTGCTCACCAGTTGGCCATGGAAGTCATCCGCAACTATGTTGCTGCTCAACAAAATGGAAAAAGCGAATGAGCAATCAGTTTAGGTCACCAAGAGAAACCGTTGGCTATTCCTTTTACAGTTTGTAGAACTCTGAATTTTGTTCTTTTCTCTATGTTCCAACATGGAAGAATGCCCGAGTTTTTGTTCAAGGAGAAGTTTGTTGAAATTTTACACAAGCATCTGTTAGGAGCTTCCTTTCGTCTTCTGTACGTTCGGATTTTTTTATCGTGCAACATAGCACACTTTCTGAGGGATGAAAAGCACTCTTTATTTCCTCCGTCATATGAGGCTGGGAAATGACTCCACATCGTGGCCATTTGATTCTTTATTGTCGGATGGCATGTTTTCCGTGTCGATAAGCAGCTCTGCACCCACACCCAGGATATGAACGTCACTGGATGGATCAGCTAACGAGGCATCTTTATCTTCACATCCAGAAGTTTGTACCTCCGTTACCCCTGTTAACATAGTATCGCATAGAAGGGCTTCAAGAGGTAAATGAGGGGTCCAATCATCACCCCTAACAAATTTAACTTCCAAAGAAAATGATTCCCGGTTGGAGGTTAGTCCTTGGTCGCTCCCAGTTTCAGTAGGCTCCCTATTCTGAACTGCGTTTTGACAACATACAACTGCCATTGGACTACTTAACTTCCCCCTATCTTCAAAATCCTGGGATCCAGAAGAATGCAATTTCCCACTCTCAGCAGTATGCTGGGTTTCATTGATACCTGACTTTAGATCAGTCGTGCTGGTCTCATGCAATAACACTGTAGGGCGGACAGTTTGTGTGTCAGGTGCAACAAAACTTGGGAGGTTACTCTCCACTCCATTTTCACAAGGAACATCATCATCTATTACCATACTTGTATCAGATTGGTCCATGGTGTCATGCTCTGTCCACCACTCGAGGGTGGTAACTTCTTCCAAACAATTAACCTGGGTATTTTCTTGGCCTTTAAAATCACGATCTTCTTGGAAGTCATCAGACGTTAGCAACTTTGTAGTATCCTTCATGTGTAGAGAGGCAGGACCTGGAACTTTGGTATCTTTCACTTCGTCTACAGCAGAAGGCAATCCAAATTCCAGATTGCCATGAGTATCTTGATTTGGTGAAGGATGAAGTTTGTGAGACTCAATAGAAGCTGAAATTATGAATGCCGAAAGGGCTGAAGCTAATGCATCGTCAATGGAGATTGCCGGCTTCTCCATGGGAGGGTCTTCCCCTACCAACTCAGATAACTCATCACCACTTTGACTTTCGTCATCATTTGAAAACTCAGGAGCAGTAATTACCAGAGTGGGGCACAAATGGGGACTAGATATTGCAGCAGCATCCTCCAAATGTGCTTCTAAATTGTTTACAAGCACCAATTTATCCTGCAAAGATGACTTTAAATCTTTCACAGAGTCGATGCTACTAGCTTCATTAGTATCCTTTTGTATAGAGTTGGTCTCAGACTCTTCACAAGAAAATTCAGGCGCTACAATCCTTGATGAAATGAATGAAGTTGAAGATAGGGTGTTTCTCATAGCAAGTGCATCCAGTCGTTGCTCCAATTGTTGGAACCTTGTTTCCGTGCTACTCAGGAGCTTCAGCATATTTTCTTCAAACCTTGAACAGAAAGCTTCTATCCTGCCTATACGTGAATCCAGCTGATTCAGCACTCTCTCCAGACTACTAGATACCAAAGTTTCTTCTTTTGAAACAGACTCAAGTGTCTGTTTGCCACATGCAACATTCATCGGTTCTTCTCTTTCAACAGCAACATCAAGAGTTCTCTCTACCTGTAAACCTGTGGTTTTGGAGTTATGCTCTTGTTGCATTGTGTTTCCTGTTCTACAATGAGTTGGTTTGGTCATATCCATTCCACCTTGGAGACCATATCTCAATAAGATGTCAGAAGTATTTCTATCGTGTGTTCTGCCAGTCTCTGATTTAGATAATTGCAGAAGACTTGGAACAAGCAATGTCAGTAACGAACTCCCAGCTGAGCTTTCTGTGGAGCCTAACTGAGGGCTGGAATTGCCAGATTCGGTAGGATCAGCAAATATGTAGATGTTATCAATATGCACACAACCCTTGCTGTGAAGAGATAGAAATCGCAGGGTAATCGAGACACAGGGACTAGCATCAGTGATTTCTGCTGTTGCCTCATAAAAATCCTGAAATTTTCTCTCATTAGAATACAAGTATCGCAAGAAGTACTCTGCAAAAAAATAAAATAAAAATCAAAAGAACTCTTCTAATCTTAAGATGAGGCAGCAATGAAGGGTACCTGATTAGCTCTGCTAATGTTCTCATCTATTTCTTCCAAAATAGAATTTCCAGAATTGCAGCTTGAAGAAGATTCAGGATTCTTCACTTCAACCCATCCATCTTCCTCAGAGGAACTGCTGATATTTTCAGTTTTATCTTTAACTTCTGAGCTCTCAGCATGACGAGAAGGATCTTCCCTTGTATCACCAACATTGAGCAACTTTTCTTCTTTTGCTGCAACCCCACAACGCACAGTGCAGAGATACTCATTGCAGCTTTGCTTGCAAGGTAAATAGTAGATCTCATAAATTCGAGCTGTGCTCTTCACATAAACCTGGTGAACCTCATGTTCTTGCCCGAAAGTTACTGCAACACAAACACTAAATCACTTCAAAAGATAAAGGAAGTGACTGATACTAGAAACTCAGACAGCCACAAAACATCAAAGCAAATCTACAGCTATAGTTAATGCAATCATCTTATCAATCAGGATTTTATGATCAAACACAAAAAATTAACCAACATGAAACTACAATCATTAGAATCAAAATGCCAAAGCATGAATTTCACGAACCAAATAAGATAAAAAATAGAAGAGACTATTTTCAGGATCCACTATGACCATTTTGGTGCTTAAATCTACCGGGCAAGAAGTACAACTGGTGACACCATCCCAAACGTCATGTCTATTGTGATTGATTTAGCTTATCAGATAAATTGAGTACTCATCAATATGTTCATCAGTGCTTGGTCATTATTCTTTCTTTTTTTTAAATTAAAGAACATAAATTTTCTCTGACATACAGGAAAGTGATAAACTACTCAATGAAACCCTGAAGATATCATATTTTTTTGCAAAGTCTATCACTGGCCACTTTAGATGGATACGATAAATGGTTAATTAAGTCTTATTTTTCCGGAGATTGTTGATTACAAAATGGAAAATAAAATTAAAATCATGAACTTAAGCCAAGGACCAAAGAAAAAATTTCCAAAAGATTCCGTTAGCTCCAAATGCCTGTAGCTCCATTTGCAGGACCATCAACCAGGAGTTTGATTCCTAGAGAATGTGGAAGAAGCTTGAGAAATAGCAAAGAAGAAGAGACAGAGAGAGAGGAGGAAGAAGGAGAAAGGAAGAAAAGGCAAGAGAGAGATAGAAAGAGATGTGAAACAAGCACACGTTAGGGCTGAAACTCCAGCCCTCTCTATTTAATAAACTCACTTAAGTGACAGTCAGATAAATTATAATAATGCCTCTCATTAGATAAAATTCAATAACTCCCCAAACAATTATCAAAATAACCTGAAACTTGAAATATAGACTCCTATCATATTGACCAACTATTGCAACACTTAGAGGGACACAAAATAGAAAATGACCGAAATACCCTTTTTCATGTACTTCACAATTTCAACACAGCTAATCTCTTATAAAGTTAATAAAGTTCCAATCTCTACCTGAGGTTAAATCCCTTGTCCTCTGCTAATCTGAGAATCATATTAACGGCAAAAGGGGCACTGAAATGGTGTGGAAAAACTTCTAACAGTTCCTACAAGTCCCCTAAATAAATAATGCCGAATTGACCAAAATGTGAATGTTGGTTCGGGTTGAACCCGGTTCCATCCCAAAATGACTAGCCACTTAGGAGTCCTACTGCTCAACTTTATAACTCATCAACTTTTCTCTTTATTTTTCAATGTAAAACTTTTCCCCACTCAAAACTCCCCTTCGCATTCAGGCTTACACATAACGGGCTAAAGACGTAGGCACAAACCCTCTAATGGGGCACACAGACTCCTCCATGGAACCCACAACACAAACTCCTACTTTATGGAGCCCAAAATACACAAATAACCTAGGGAGCACAAATTGAATTTTTGAGCCCACACACATCATGTGCTCCGATACCATGTCGGTTTTTTGGTTAAGTCCAATCCCATCCGAAAATGACTACCCACTTAGCAGACCTATAGCTCAACCTTATAAGCTATTAACTTTTCTTCTCATTTTTCAATGTGGGACTTTTTCCCACTCAACTTGAAAGCATTTCTTTGACAGCTCAACCACATTCACGAACACCCCAATTTGGTAAAGTTTTTGGCCATATCAGCTTAAGTAGGCTAATTAAGAAGATTGGGGTAAGGATGGTCATATTCCCTATCAAAGGCGATTGAGAAGAGTTAATGAAATGCTAGACAGATTCAATCTCCAGATGTTTTCCATGTTCAATAGAATGATAACCTTTACATGGCCATCAACAAACAAGTTTATTAATTATATGCCCAGGTACGTTTCTACAAGTATTTACAATGTTTAATATATTTTATAGGTTCTTCACAATGTTTGTATGTCCTTATACATTAACTTCTAGAGCTTTTATACCTCATTTATCCATTTATTTACCATGTTACCTGCATTTCCAAAAGAAATTGGGTAAAAAATTGGGTAGTCAAACATCTCTTACCCATTGCAGCTAAAATGGGTTACAGAATGGGTATTAGATAATCAAGATGGGCAACAAGATAATCCTCACTAATTTCAACTTGTACCAATTCATAGCCTATGGAACTCTCCAGAGACACTCAATTTACAGGTTTAAAGAAAATATGCGGAAGCTCCTCAATTGCACGGAAACAAGGTTAAAACAATTGGAGCAACGACTGGATGAACTAGCTAGAGAAACACCCCAACTTCAGCTTCATTCATTTCATCAAGAATTGTAGTGCCTGAATTTTCTTGTGAAGAATCTAAAACCAACTCCATATAGCAATGACTCTGTGAAAGATTTCAAGTCATCTTTGTAGGATAACTTGGTGCTTGTAAAGGATAATCATGCAATATCTACTCTCCATTTGTCCCCCATTCTGTTAGTTACTGCTCTTGAGTTTTCAAATGATGATGAAAGTCAAAGAGGTGATGAGTTATTTGAGTTGGTAGGGGAGGACCCTCCTATGGAGAAGCCAGCAATCTCCATTGATGATGCATTATCTTCAACCCTATCGGCATTCTTAACTACAGCTTCTATGGAGTCTCACACACTTCATCCTACTCCAAATCTAGATGCTCATGGCAATGTGGAATTTGGATTGCCTTCTGCTGCAGATGAACTGAAAGATACAAAGATCTAGGTCTTGCCTCTCTACACATGAAGGGCATTACAAATTTTTTAACATTTGATGACTTCCTAGAAGATCGTGATTTGAAAGGCCAATAAAAAAACTCAAGCTAATTGTTTGGAAGAAGTTTCAATGCTTGAGGTGTGGACAAAGAATGGCAACACGGACAAGTCTAGCACAACGGTCACAACAAATGATAAGGCTCTCAGTGAAAGTGGAGTAAAGAGTTACCTTCCAAGATGCACATGGCTGGTCTAAGATCAGATTCCAATGAAACCTAGGACACTGAAGAGAAGGGGAAATTACATTCTACAGGATCTCAGGAATTTGAAGAGATGGGAAAGTTTATTAATTATATGCTCAGGTACATTTTTAAAAGTGTTTATGGTTTTTAATATAATTTAGGTTTTTCATAATGTTTTTATGATCCTATAATTATCTTTTAGATCTTTTATCCTATAATTATCTTTTTGATCTTTTAGATCTTCATCTTGTCCATTTATTACCGTTTTACCAACTCATCCATGGAAATTGGGTAAACAAAATTGGTGATCAAACATCTCTTACCCATTGTGGCTTAAATGGATTACAGAACGGGCATCAGATAATCAAGTACAGAATAATCCTTAGTCAATCCAACTTGTACAAATTTACAGCCATATGGAACTCTCAAAAGAAAACCCAAACTGAGAATACCCCATCAAGTACTTCTAGGCTGATTTGGAGAGGGATCCCATTGCTTACATTGTTTATTTTCCTCTATTTAATTAAGGACCAAGCATATGAAATAGTTTCTCATTGTTTATTTTCTTAAAAAAAATGAAATACACAAAAAGGTCATTAAAAGGCGATTGTACAACAGCATGTGTGCTCGAAGATTAACTAACAAAAGTCTTTAGCAAAGCTTTAGCTTTCCATAACTAGGTTATGTCTGTTCCAAGCTGGGCAGCCATGATCCAGCTTGAAGAGATTGGCAAAATTATTAAAGATGTCTATCTTTTCTTTATCTGCCTTAGTCCATAGTTACGTCTTCCTCTAATATGTTTTTTTTTTTAGTAACAAGCTCTTTTTGCAACTTCCCGATCTAGTAGATATAGCAAAACGAGGCCACGAGGAAAGTGCAGTCACTTATATTCTCTCTACGTTTCCCTCCTTGCTTTACTCTTTTTCGACGTTCTCTTTGTTTGTCTTCTTTTCCTTGTTCCTTTCTTCCATTCTCCTTTTCTTTTGTACCAATTCCCTTCCTTACTCTTTTAAACTTAGTGCTAATGTTTTCCTTATTCTTCATATGGCTACACCACAATGAAGAGGGAAAGTATTAAAAGCTCATGATAACTTACACATTTCCTCTTCAGTTATCATATTTAATCTGATATAATAGCATACCATTTTGGTTTGCCAAGAACCTTTTTTTTAAGTGTTTATTGGTATAAGGGTAGAGCCGGTTTTATCCCAAAATAACTAGCCACTTAGGAGGCTTATTACTCAGTCTTATAATCTAATCACTTTTCTTAACACTTCTCAATTTGGGACTTTTTCCCACTTAACATCCCGCTTCATGTCTAAGCCTACACATAGCAGGCCTAAGACATGGCCACAAACTCCCAATAGAGAATATAAAACAAAGACTCTATTATGACCTCAATAATAGGCTGAGTCATGCAGAGGCGCAGTGACTGAGCCAATTAGTATTAAGTTAATTTTTTTATTTAATTTACTTTTACTTCATTTTTATTTCAATTGAAAAGTCAATATGCCGCAAGGGCATTAATGTAATATTTTATCCTGAACCTTGTTAACATCAACCCTACTTAAGGGGTGAAAGAAATGAGAAGGGGCAGGTATTGATTTAGAGTAAACAAGGGTTTTGAGTTCTCCTCAACGAGCTCAGGGGTGTGTTCTCCTTAAGAAACCTAGGGTTTTCAAGCTTCCCTTTGGCTTGATTCTTCTCTTTTCTTCTTTTTCCCTACAAATCGTTGTGTTAGATCTGGGATCGTAACAACTGGTATCAGAGCCAAGTTTCGATCCTGGGACCTGTGGGTTATGGACCCACCATGCTTCCGCTGCGCTACAACACACAGATCTCCACGTTATGAACCCCACAATACAAATAACATAGGAAGCACAGATTTGTCTTTGGCTCACGCACATATCCTGCTCTGATACCACTATAGGGTTGAGTGCGGTTCCACCCTAGAATGACTAGCCACCTTGGAGGCCTATTGCTCAACCTAATAACCTAAGCACTTTTCTTACAACTTCTCAATGAGGGACTGCTTCCCATTCAACAATTGGTTTTATTTCTAAGGGCTTAAAGAAATTAAGTTTGCCTAGAACCTCTATAATAGTTACTCTAACATCTTCATCTATGTGATGAAGAAGGATTTGTTCAAGTCTTACTCTAGAACCTAATGGCAAGAACAGAATTAAGGTCGAACCGCAATATCAGACATCAACCGAATGATCAATAATTGCCATTGATAATTTACTACAAACATCTAATTAAATAATCACTAGTTTACTTCTTTTGGAAACTTAAACAACTAAGAATCCATGGTACACTTTGAAGTCTATCCAAACATTTAGTGAGAACCATTTACCTAATTATTTTAACATTTTGCAATAGAGGGGCTTGAGGTCTTGTTGCTCTTAGACAGCATCTAAAAACAATAACATCTCTTTAAGTGACTAATAGTACAACACTCAACAACTATAAGGGAATAAGACAGTTCATTCAGCTCTTTCCATGAATGAATATCAGTAAAGGCTGAGCATCTATAATTAACTGATGCCAGTAAGCAATTTGCAAATGTAAGCAACTAGTAGAAGCAGCTGATCTACTGCAAATAGCATATTTGTTTCTATACAAGAAGTAGTGCTAGATGATAAGATGAGGTACGATTGATGAACCTTGATCCGGAAGAGATATTGGGTATCAATGTAATCTTAAACCAATCAGAAAGTGATGCATCACTTGGAGATGGAATTCGCTGAATAGCTTTATTTCTCAAACTATACGAAATATTCCACCAGCCAGACTTACTATACAATCTTTCCTCCAAACCTCCAAGAAGGAATGCCATTATAGAATGAATATAGTAATTCGGCTATGGCAGATGCCTCTCACCATATGAAAGAACTCTAGCATTTAGGTACACGTACAACACTTGGAGCCTGTAATATTGTCCTTTTTATACTGCCTTAATATGTAGAGCTGCCTCATTGATTATTTAATGATGTCGAAGGATCACTAACCACTTCACTTTTAGAGCGATAGAGTTCCATTCAAGAAAGTGCTTTCCCATAAAAAGGAGAAGTAATATTAGATGAAATACATCGACCAGTAATAAAATTCAAGCAAAGTGTTTCGTCTTGATAGAAAATCCTGTTAAACCCAAATTCTGGTAAAGTTTGACCTACAAACTGTCTCTATTTTCTAGAGCAAGAAGACAACTGCTGTAGAACATAATATCTACCATCTTGATATCCATCAACCTGAAAGTACTTTAGTCAGAAACTAATATGTTAAAACATATATAAGTTCATCAATACCACAAAACAAAATTTTGGAAGCGAACAGAAAGGGATGCAACAGAGCTCCTCTGAACAGGTAAGTCCAGCGCGTGAATCAGCGCCAAACCGCTCGTAGTAAAATACAAACAAAAGAAGCGTGATCGTTGGCTTTGTATAAATTACCTCTCCATTCAATAGAAATTAACACGGAAAAATACACTTCCTGGATTTCACAAACTACTGGAATTTAAACATATTTAACCAAGACATTCGGAAATCTTGCAAGAAGAACAGGGAGAAAAGAGAAAAACATAACATAGTTAAATCACATCAAGATCGAAGGACGATCGCAACAATCCCAGAGCAATCGCAAAATTTTCAAGTCACCTGTTATTTCGCAAGGGCCCGCATCCGGAGAAGGAGAATTTAACACAAGAAGATCTCCCGAAGGAACTACGGCGTCTTCTTCAATAGGAGACGTTGAAGATTCAAAAGAGACGGAGTTCTCAAGAGCTCCGTCTGCAACGATCCAGGTACTTGCTAGGTTCCACGAACTGTTCTCGTGTTCCTCCATCGACACAGAATGGCTCCGCTACAAGGAAAGTTAGAATCAGAGAGAACAAAGACGTAGAGAGTGTCCAGGATATGGGAAGTTAATTCGAAAAAGGAGATGGGTTACGAAAATTACAGTAGAACCTTGGAAGATATGAGTAAATAAAATCGTGCGTGAGGGGGCCACTGCTCTCGCTTCAACTCGACGCAGCGGAGTCGTGGGAAAATAAATCACCTTCACCTTCACGGCTCCAATTTAAATATCCCAAGGAAATGCCCTCCTTATTAACTTTTTTTTTATTTCAATTTTAGCAATTAAAAGATAAAAATAACCTTCGATTTCAAGCAATAGCAGAAAACTTTATTTTTTTAAGCATTTTTTGCCATAAATAACTATATTTTATATGAATAATTATATATTAAAATAAATATTTTTAAGTTTATTTTCTAACTATCAAGTTAATTCTCAATTTTTCATTAGAGGGAGATATCAATATTGAAATCATCAATGGTCAATGCATTGATGTAAATCGATATCTCTTAATGCATTGACGTAAATCGAGTTTTCCTTTTAATGCATTGACGTAAATCGAGTTTAGTTATTTAATTATACTATGATTTATTTTAAGTGTTAGATTATGGGTATAAATTGGAACAAAAGTAGTTTAATTGTATTTAGATTTTACTTATTTCCTTTATTATAAACAAATACTCATTTTACATCAAATTAGTCACATGTTTTTTTCTAGAAATTCAAGAATACCCTTATTTATACTTATAAAAATGTATTTTAAAGGGTAAGATATTAAAATACCCTTAAGTTTAAGAATAATATAAATATAAATAATAGATTATATGACCAATTTAAAGGCTAGTAGCTCGTTGATTAAAGACTAGTTTTTGGACTCCAAAGAGTCGTGCCAAATGCATGCCACCCATAATTTATCTACTAGCGCCTTCGGACCGCTTCTAAGCAAAATCCACCAAACCCAACCCACCCTTATCGTGTTATATTTGGAATGCCGTGCACCACTGTCCACGAAATAAAAAGAAGCCACACATGCAGAACGGCGGAAAGCGCAAGATGAAGGGCGTGCAGGGTTCGACACGTGGCCAATGTTAAGATACAGCATGCGGTAGCCCGCTCTGGGCATTTAATCCACGGTCAGAAATTTCGTTTAGAGCATCGCGCTCTGTGGTTGAAATTGTGGCAGTCCACAGAAAGTTGTACACCTCATCCTACCGTGCTTCCTGCTAAAACAAAACCAATAGAACTCCACTCGTTTCATTAGAAGCTCAGAGTCGCAACAGCCTCATTTGCCAAATCCGTTGCTCTTCGTCTCTCGCTCAGGAGAGCAATGGAAATGGCTATTGGTTTCAGCTGCTCTGTCAAGCCCTCCTGTCCTCTTACTCTAACTCGGGCAAACCCTAACTCTACGAAGAACAGTTCCTCACTTTGTCTCGCGAAAGAACTCCTCGGTCGCAGCGTTTCTTACTCCGCGGCCGTTAAAAGGCACTTGCATGCTCCTCTTGCTTCCAGACACTCGACAATCAAATGCTCTACCTCGGCGACGGAGGAGACTGCCGCAGGTATAACAAATGTGGTCACCTTGAATTCATTATCTGAATCGAGCTTTTTAACCGAAATAATTATAGCGGCCTAGCGGGTAACTTTGCAGTGGAAAAAAGGAGTCAGTCAAGGACGAGAAGAGATGTGCGCAATATAGCAATCGTAGCTCACGTGGATCACGGAAAAACTACTCTGGTGGATGGGATGCTGAAACAATCAAAGGTAGTGTGGGAGTATTTCATGACTGATTGAGTCTCCGTTTCTGGCAATTACTTCCATGGATGATCAATTGTATATTGCTTAGATAATTGTTGGCGTATTCATGGAGTCACATCTCTGGGCAAGTTTTCATCTAAGTTTCATGTTATCTTATATTGTCTTTGAGTATTTTAATTTCAAAATTGATTTTTGTGAGAGACAAAATCAGCTTTAGACAATAAAAGTGTCCTGGCATGTGTAATCATCTACAACGTCTTTTTTCTCATACGGCGTTGTACAAGCTGAGTGCATGTTTCTCGTGGATTTTCTCATCCTGGTTGTGACTCTTACTGGCAAACATTAAATTAAAAATTGCTCAATTGAAGTTTGTCCATCGTCTCTTTCTTTCAGCCTCTAAAATACGAGAAAATATGCATTTGTATTCCGTTCAATTCCAAAAAATCGACATTTTCGGTAGAGAGAGTAGGAAACTTTCTCTATGCTCATATTAGACAGGATTGCTCAGTTACTGATCATGTTAAAAGGTAACCACTTTCAGTTTAACAGTTCTGATGGTTCACTAACTTCTCTCTGTAGTAAGAGGATGAGTCTAAATACTCGAGATTAAGTATTTACTATTTTTGGCTCAAAATTTGAAACTTTAATAAATAGAAAGGAAAACATGAGACTGGTTACCTCTGCGGCCTTGGAGTCAAATAAGAAAAATGTGCTTTTGTGGATTCTCTCTCTCTCTCTGTCTCTCTCTCTATACAATGTTTAAACATTGACCCAAATGTCTGCATTTATTTTTTAATGGCAAAGGGCTATGTTGTATATCAGCTGGAGAATGTGCCTGGTCTGGATCAGATTCAAGTGAACCAACCCATGAAAAATCGGTCCAAACATGACTTGTGATGCCCAAAAGGGGTCTGAGACTGAGTCTGGCTCACTAAAAATGAATAACCATTCACTGGACGGGCATCTTGCCGGAAATGTTGAATTTTCATGGTTTGATATATCTAAAATTGCAACTATTGATTTAAACTAAAGTTGACATTTTTTCTTCACTCTTTTTTCCGCCAAGCTTCAATACCGTATCCAGGTGTAAAAATAATTTTGTTTCCTAAAACCTCTGTTTAAAAGTACTTGGACTGAATCGGATCTAGACTTGGCCCTGCTCCATGTGGACTAGAGCATATGCCTTCAAGATCTGAATCCAGCACATTATATGTAATCAAGACAAAGAGCTTGGTATAAGTGGTTCTGGCATAAGTGTAGCACCTAATATTATTTAAGTTCTTGCTCTTGCCCAAAACTTTGGTGCATATGGGATATATATGTTGGTGGGTAAAAAACTTCAGCAGTCTACATTTGCTCATGTGTTTCAGGTTTCAGGTTAGTTGTCTGAGAGAATTGTTGTGTGGAAGAATTGCACCACATTTGCTTGGGATATGACAATGTTTTATACTTATTAATTTGGAAGAGACCTCCTAATCTTGGCTAGTCATTTTGGAAGGAAAAAACTTAACTTTAACAAGATAATTATTGGTTGTACTCTTTGCAGGTGTTTCGTGACAACCAGTTTGTTCAAGAGAGGATAATGGATTCAAATGATCTAGAGCGAGAAAGGGGGATTACCATACTTAGCAAGAATACATCGATTAGATTCAAGGATACAAAGATCAATATTATTGATACTCCAGGGCATTCTGACTTTGGGGGCGAGGTCGAGCGCATTCTTAACATGGTCGAGGGTGTTCTTCTTGTGGTAATTTCAGAGTTTTGAGATTCTTGTTTTTGGATATACAAGATTCCCCTCATTGTTAAAAACACAAACCTTAATTTTCCTATTTATTTTATTTGTTCTTCTCTCCCTTTATAAGCACCTCACAAAAAACTGCTATTCATTTGTCCTTCTATTCATTTACCTTGCGGATTCAATATAGACATGTTTTCCCAAATTAGGCACTCTTGATGGAATTCAATAAGTTTAAAAAGGCATTGAATAGGACAACCAAGAAATGGCAGTTTGTCTTAGTTATTGATAATGAATGTTTACATTACTAAAAATTCTAACAATAAAGTCTCCTAAACCCTGGAAAATTGGAGACTTGATAGAAAATCATGTCAATGGAAGTGCAGGAGTACATTCCCACAAAAAGAGATATGTAAGGGTTCAATAATTGAATATCTAGTCCTTTCATTAATTATTTTCATATTCCCTGCGCACCGTGACAAGTTGTGCTATTTTCTCCCGAGCAACTTGGTTTGAAAATCTCTCCAGAAATAAGTTTTTAATTATGAGTTTCTTGACAAGCTATACTGTTAGGTACTGTAAGTGTCAGTTTGCAATGATAAGTAATTTGCTGACCAATTGCAGTTGTGCTTTATTTTTAGGTAGATTCTGTGGAGGGGCCAATGCCACAAACCAGATTTGTACTTAAAAAGGCCCTAGAATTTGGACATGCAGTTGTAGTTGTTGTAAATAAGATTGACCGACCATCTGCTCGCCCAGACTATGTGATCAATTCTACCTTTGAACTCTTCATTGAACTAAATGCTACAGATGAACAGGTCTATCTACCTCTTTGTTGTAGTTATTTATGATTTCACAGGCTTAATCTTTCGGACACTGATTCTTTTGTAGGATTTGTATAATTTGAAGAAAGTATAACTTACAGTAATCTCCGTGTCTTTTTTTCTCTTTATCTGCAGTGTGATTTTCAAGTAATCTATGCAAGTGGTATCATGGGGAAGGCTGGCTTGTCTTCTGACAATTTGGCAGATGATCTTGGACCTCTTTTTGAAGCAATTGTTAGATGCATACCAGGACCTACTATTGATAAAGATGGTCCACTGCAGATGCTTGTAAGTGGTTTGTTCTTAATAAAGATACATATGAATAGGCATAAATCCTGGCCCTCTTCTTCCTCTTGTTTTTTTTTTTTTCTTTTTTGGTTTTCGAAAACTTTCCGATCTTGTTTGATGCACCTCTCTGTTAGTAGTTATATTGCCTTTGGGACAATAATATCCTGTCTGTAGCATGTATTATTTGATGACACAGGTAATATGTATTTTCTGTATGAATATCTGCTGGAGCAGTTCTCCTCTCTTAGTATGAAAAACTTAAATTGTGTGGATGGCCTGAAAGTGTAAAAGGGAGTCCCTAGAAGTTCAAGCAAGTGTTTACATCATTACCACTTTTCCACTAATTTCACGGTTTGCTCTTTGGATCTCTGCGGGCTGTAGAAAAGGTTTTTTTGGGACAATTTAATTCTGTCTTTCTATGTAAGAAAATATATAGAGCAGCTTGTATCTGAGTCCTGTCTTTCTTTTTTTTTTTTTTTGCATAATACTTTAATAATGACACGATATGCAAGTCTTACGAGGGTTATTTTTCATAAATTATCTCCCTAAGCACTGAATTATAGCCCTATAAAAATATCTGAAAATGAAAGAGTGAGCAACTGTTTGAAGAAATCAAAAACTTGTTCTTAAGTAGGGACGTATTGTTATACCTTAAGACAGAGTCATGAGTCATGATTTTGACTTTTGGTCTGCCACTAGTCAAAATTATCTCGTCTTGTATGCTGCTGTTTAATATCTTCCTCATGTTGATTTTTTCTGTTTTTCTACTCTCTAAGATATTGTTTTCATAATTTTTACTTATATTAGTGATTCCTGTTTTTCTACAATCTAAATATATCGTTTTCAGTTATAGATTAGTGACTCCTACCAATTTTCAGGTAACAAATCTTGAGTATGATGAGCATAAAGGACGAATAGCTATTGGGCGCTTGCATGCTGGGGAGTTGCAAAAAGGCATGGATGTCAAGGTGGGGAGCTGCATTTACCTGATTTATAATGTCTGAGTCAGCATATTGTTTTGCTTAACTATAATAGTTACTGAGCTTAAGTGATTGACTAGGGACAAAAACTCAAATTAGGGTAATCAGAACCATTGGACGATGTGTAGTTGTTAGTTGCCTTATCAGAACATTGACTATATGCCTACTTATTCTGCTTTCTACTAGTATTATCCGTTGTTCCTTTGGTGTCTCCATCTAGTTTTCAGCTGTAGCAGTTCTTGTAAGATTATAATTCTTCCTGTGATTGCATCAATATTTGCATGGCTTGAGAAATTGCAGATCAAAATCTTTACATCTCGCAAAGAAAAAAAAGTTCCGTAAATTTTTTTGTGAACTTGGTGAGTTGTTGATGAAATGTAAATTTATTTCATTTTCACTTTTAAAGTAAAAAAAGGTGTCATGGCTCTTTTTGTGCTTTGGACTCGTAGTGACTAGTTTTATACACAAATGGCAATACCAAAAATTTTAGTCCTATGCTGGAGATTTCTTCTACCAAGAAAGGATCAAGTATTCACACGGTAATAATTCTATGCCAATTTCATGTCTTTAGGTTTGCAATTCAGACGAATCATCATGCAGGTATGCTAAAGTCAGCGAACTTTTTGTGTATGAGAACTTCTCCCGGGCACCTGTCCAGTCTGTTGAAGCCGGTGATATATGTGCTGTTTGTGGTATCAGTGATATTCAGGTCAGCATACTTTCTAATTTCCTTTAACCCTAAAGCATCAAGTAATAGCGCAGGTAGCAAGGTATCTGGGACGGGTTAATCTTTCTTTTAGAACTAAGTACTTGCTTTTGTTCAGATTGGGGAGACAATTGCTGATAAAGTTTTTGGGAAGCCATTACCTACTATTAAGGTGGAGGAACCAACTGTCAAAATGTCTTTCTCTATCAATACTTCACCTTTTGTTGGTCGAGAGGTATGTTGTCAATCAAGGAGAAAATTTCTCCCGCCACCTTCTATGTGTCTCTTGCACTCTCTCTTCCTTTCAAGTCTTGTGGATGATGATTCCATTTGCTCTCTCTTTCAGGGGAAATATGTGACTAGTCGAAACCTACGAGATCGGCTTTACAGGGAGCTTGAGAGGAATTTAGCAATGAAGGTTGATGATGGTGAAACTGCTGATACCTTCATTGTTAGTGGCAGGGGCACTCTACATATTACCATATTAATAGAAAACATGTAAGGATGTTTTTTGCTGTATTATTTTTTTGTTCTTTGTCTGCTCTTAGTTCTCTAATGTTGCTTCAACTTTTTCTAGGCGAAGAGAAGGATATGAATTTATGGTAGGGCCACCGAAGGTTATAAACAAGAAAGTAAATGACAAGGTCTTAGAGCCATTTGAGGTAATAGTTCAGTTAGGATTAACTGGCTTTCTCATTTATATTGCTTCCAGAGAATGACTTCCTCTTATGTGTGTTTGTGCCAACTGGAAAGTGTAGGAAAAAAATGCCATGAGAAAATTTTTCTGTTGAGCAAAATTTTCTTCATTTGTGCCATTTTTGGTGACAGAAAATTTTTCTGCTGCACCAAAGTGGGTCTTGATCACTTGCCTCTTATTTTAAACTTATTTTTCATTATTTGTAAAAAAATTATTCTAGTCTAAACTCAAACACCATAAGATTTCTCGTTAATTCCCGTTGTGGCACAAACACTGGAAAATTGGCCAAAAGGAAAGTTTTCCAATCAGAAAATTAGTCAAAGGGAAAATAACTTTTCCATCATTTTGTTTTACTATGGCGGCAAAAACAGTCCCCTAGTATTTTTAGTAAGGAGGTATATGCAAAAAAATTGATCTCAGAATTGTATCAACCATTTCTTCATTTTCTTAAGCCAAATGGCCTCTTATCTGTATTTGTCCAGGTTGCTACTGTAGAGGTGCCGGAAGTGTACATGGGTCCTGTAGTTGAGCTTCTTGGAAAAAGGCGTGGGCAAATGTTTGATATGCAAGGAGTTGGGTCTGTAGTATACCTTTGATTTAGCATAACTCATTATGATCTGATACTGTGAGGGTTATGGAATCATGTTGTAGAAGTTTTGTTAATAGTGGTGATGCTACTGTGTGAAAGAAACTAAGTTGATTTAAATGAGTCCAATGGCTATTCCCAGAACCAGGGAAAGAAACAACTTCCTTTGCTTCACCTGTTAACGTAAAACTTCTGTTATATGCAGGTCAGAGGGTACAGCATTAGTCAAATATAAGATTCCAACTCGTGGCCTCCTCGGACTCCGAAATGCAATCCTAACTGCTTCTCGAGGCACAGCAGTTCTGAATACAGTATTTGATAGCTATGGACCTTGGGCGGGTGACATTAGCACCCGAGATCAGGGATCGTTGGTAATCCAACTAAATTTTAATCCTTGGCCCTTTGTTTGATTCCTCTTTCCAATGTTTGTGGATTGAACTTTTTTTCTTTTTCTCAAAGTTTCTACTCGAAATATGTTTGTTATTGGAACCAATTTGTGAGTGAAAGTTATGGTGCAGGTTGCTTTTGAGGGTGGAACTACTACTTCATATGCTCAAGCTAGTGCTCAGGAAAGAGGTCAGATGTTTGTGGGCCCCGGTGTAGAAGTTTATAAAGGTCAAATTGTAGGCATTCATCAGCGTCCTGGTGACTTGGCCCTTAATGTGTGCAAGAAAAAAGCTGCAACAAACATTCGATCAAACAAAGAGCAGACAGGTATGGTTCGAATAATAATACCAACTCTTGATAAGTTGATCATGGTTAGTTTCTGCAGTTCTATGTACGTTCAAATTAAAAATGGTAAGAACTTCTTTAAAAAAATATATACAAAAGGTGGTAACTGGAATCTAACTGTTATGTATACATAAACATAAATATGGTGACATTACCCTGACCTCAATGGTTTACCTTTTCAACCGGTATATATTCCTATAAGAGATGCTTCTATTGGTTGTGGATGGATATGGTTAAATCCAGCAAGAAGTTGTACAGAGATTCTCAAAATGCTAAACCTCTCACTTGCTGTTGGTTTAGCTATTGGCTTAAAGCTGAATCTATGTTTATCTTATATTTGAGAGCTCAAATATTACTACCATGGCAGGATATACATGTAGTTTTGTTTTCATTTTCTCTTTAATAAATGTTTGAGTTTTAAAATAAGCTGCTTAATCTGTCTTCACTTTTTGAAATAATTCTGGAAAATGACTTAATTCAGTAACTCAATCTTTACTGACAAAGAATCCTTTTTCTCTCTCTTTCAAATATTAACCTTAATTATTCAGGCACCCAGTATTTGTGCTGGCTTCATATATCACCCGAAAATCACTAACAAGGAATATATTGAAACTGAAACCTATGTATCTGAATATCTTATTCTTGGAAGAATAACCTTTTAGATATCTCAATCAAGCTTCATTCCCTCCCCCCCCAAAAGCCAGCATTCACCTAGTGAGCAGTGTCCTCGTTTACCAAGTAAATCACAGAAAAGATGCTCTTCTCAACCTGCCCCTGCCCCCCCCACCCCCCCCCCCCCAAAAGCCATCATTCACCTAGTGAGCAGTGTCCTCGTTTACCAAGTAAATCACAGAAAAGATGCTCTTCTCAACCTGCCCCCCCCCCCCCCCAAAAGCCATCATTCACCTAGTGAGCAGTGTCCTCGTTTACCAAGTAAATCACAGAAAAGATGCTCTTCTCAACCTGCCCCCCCCCCCCCCCCCCCCCCCCAAAAGCCAGCAATCACCTAGTGAGCAGGTTGAGAAGAGCATCTTTTCTGTGATTTACTTGGTAAACGAGGACACTGCTCATTAACATGGATCATTGCACTGGAAGAATCATGGGGAGAATATATGGCCTACACTGACTGGCCTTAAGTATTAGTAAACTTATTTCCAGAACCTCAGAAAAGCATTAACTACTTTTAGAGATTTCCCGTGGCTCTCAGATATGAAATTTCAATTGTTTGCATGCTACCTGGAACCAATTAAAATACAATGATGGAAATGCTAATAACCCATCTTCAAGTGGATAAGAACTGCTATATGTGCTTAATGAACTGTACTTCATTCTTGGTTACTGAAAGTGCATACTCAAAGATACTGTACCTTGTACTTTTGCAACAAGTAAAAGCAAATTTTGTGCTCCTCTTTCTGCAGTGATTCTTGACACACCATTGACATACAGTCTGGATGACTGCATTGAGTACATCCAGGAAGATGAATTGGTAGAAGTTACTCCCGAAAGCATTCGAATGTGCAAGAACCCAAAGCTAGCAAAGAAGAAATAGATTCGTCCAGCAGATAGTCATGCCAAGCCATCTTCATACAGGGCTTGATTGGTTGAAGCTACTCGTTAAAGCCTTGAAGCTTAAAAACCCTCTTTCCAGTTCCATGCTTATTTTATCGAGATCATTCAGACCTCCTCTCTTGAAATTTTTTAAATGCTGGAGCATACAATAAGGATACAAGTTTGAGAATGATAATTCTTGGGCTCATTTTCAGGTTTGTCTGCATAGGCAGTGACCTTGAGATGTATATACATACGGCTATACAAGCTCTTTTTGTTGTACCGTTTAGATTCTGATTTCAGGTGAAGCAACTCTTTTGTAATTTGTGCTACAGTGATAAAAATGGTCAACATTTAGTGGCATATTTCTTTCCTTCTGGTGCTGACTGGGAATTCTTTCTTTATTTCTTATGGGACAAATCAACCCAAAGAGAACTCTAGAAAAAAATCTGTAAGTCAGGAATTCCTAGGAGATGCGTGAAGCTTTAAGAAAGCTGTTGATAGAATTGCTTCTCTTGCCAATGTTGGGGAAACATGAAATGCAAATTCTCGATGTCAAGTTCAGTTCTTGAGCTCGCTCAAGCATCCAACTGTGGTAAAATGATCAAAATGGATTGTTTATCAGAACCTACTTTGGGCTTGCAAATTCTCTGTGGAAAGTGCCAAGCTTTGAGTGCTGTTTCAGCTAACTTCATTTACTAGTTTTTAGCAAAGTGATTCAAACCTTCCCAAAATTTGTCGAAAAAATCTATTCTGAAGGGTTAGTGTGAGGCGTGCAAATGTATCTCTCTATTCAAAGGCACTTTCAAGGCACAACAGAGGTTCTGAGCATGTGGTAGCTGCTCGTGTTTTTTCCACGAGCACAAGGCTGTTCTTCTTTAATCGGGATTTCATTCCCTGGATCTGTCCAACGAAAGCAAGAATGATTTGTTTTGTTTCAGGAAGAACAAGAGAGAGCAACGGAGCTACCACAGTGCCACCGGTTGGCAACGGAAAGACAAAACTTCGCTATTTAAAAAGACAAAAAAGCTCCTCCATAACAAAATATCCGGCGCGCTGTAACCGTCTCACAGGTCCAGGTGGACGATCCTTTATGGCGCTATGAACCGGAAGGGGCGGGCCAGAGTTTCTTTCCCTACTTAAAAATCCCCCACTTTATCTGCAACTCTGTAACGGTTCCCTTCGAGTGGTCATGCTGCGTCGATTCCTCCCTTCTCAGCTACTGCCGCTCTCTTACTTCGATGCTCATCATCATAATTCTCATCATGCACCCGGGTTAATATCTCCAACGCGAGCTGGAGAAAAAGAATCTCAGTTCGAGGTTGATCGAGAAAAGGCGCGAGAAGCTTTGCAAAAGCTGGATGAGCAGCTCCAAGCCATGTCTCAGAAACAAAGCACTCCTAAGAAAAGAGTCTCTCCTTATCCATTAGGTTATCTCCACTTTTTTATTTGAATCTTTTACTTTGGTTTTAGGAATCATGTTGCGCGGATCATTTAGTTTGAATTACTATGAAACAATGAACTTTCGCCTCTGAAATTACATAGTTAATGGAACACAAGGCACCTATATCGTCATTTATTAATATTTACTCTTTTCGCAATTTTCTTTGAGTTTACCAGTTCTATGTGCGAAATTTTAAATTGTGTTCTTTCTGTGTATCATGATCTTCTTCTTTTCTCTTTTACCACTTGACTGAAACTTAATTAGTGACTTCTCTTTGTCTGATGGCTCTTTTCCTTTGTATGATTTGTCCTGAACTGATGTAATTTGAAATTATTCAATTCAGAGTCTTATGTAGATAGAGACCGAATCACAGGAAGGGTGACTGAAGAAATGCCGGAAATCTCTGGTTCCTACCTTACCTATACTGCCGCAGTGCTTCTGCTCTTTACCTTTTTCTATAATCTAGTGTTTGTTTACTACATAAAACCTGCTATAGATGGCCCCGAGGAGGAGTCCCAATCTACAGAGAGCAGAGAACCTCTGAACCTAGCAATGCAGGCGGCGCCACCTTTGGCTGACCAAAACTGATATTGTTTTCTCGTTCCAATAGCTTACTGATGTCAATTTTCTTTCTGGATATGGCAATTGAGGGGCGGCCAGTCTCTTGTTAGAATTTGTTATTAAACGAATATATTTATTTATTTCTTCTCTATTTTATTAAGATTTCAGTCTATATTATAAACTTTTTACGGTTCATGCCTTATATATTGTAGAATATATAAATATAGAATAATATTATCGTAATTACCATTGATCAAATTTACCTTATTTATAGAATTACAAGAGAGATAGTAAGTGATTACAACTTTATAATTTGAGTATATTTCTGTTTCAAGCACCTGTTATCTTAATCTTCTCTATCATGTCCCCCATATCGAGCTTAGAGAAAAGTCCAATCTTGATATTAAAAAACAACAAAGGTGTTATTGTCAAAGTTAAGTGGTTCCGGTTCACTTAGGTTAGGTTCCGTCCACTCTTGGTCCACTTGGGTTAGGTATTTAGCTTTTCGCACTTAACAGACTTGTCTGTTGAGTTATATTGGTTAGGCGTTTGATATGTATCAGAGTTGAGTATCACGTTTTGCGTTTAAATCCCGATGGAAGGCGTTTGACATGTATCAGAGTTGAGTATCACGTTTTGCGTTTAAATCCCGATGGAAGTGGTAGGAAATGGGAACGGTGGGTATCAAAGCTATGTGGTTTCGGTCCACCTAGGTTAGGTATTTGATTTTACGCAATTAAGAGACAGATATGTTAAGTTGTATTGATTAGGCTTATGGAAAGTGATTTGGAGAGAACATCGATTCCACGTGACCCTCGCTCCACCGTGGAGCCGAGTCAGCTTCATAATTAATAGGTCAGCGACCGCGAGCAGCATGAAATGAAGTAATGAGCAAGCCTTTTCTTTTTCACCGAAAAAAGAAAAAGCCAAAGCTGTTCCTCTTTGACGCATTCCCGGGCGCACCCTCCAAAACCCACGATCGCGAATACAAACATCTCACAAGGACAATTCGGTAATTCACACTAAAAGCAAGAGGTGAAAATTTAAACAGAGAAAATTCGTCTACCCTTTCGTGGGAGGTCGCTCTCGGTTCGGCTGCCAGCCTGCCACCTCGCCCTTTTTAAACACGGAAACTGTCCCCTTGACTTGTCATCAAATTACTATTCTACTCTTTGAATTCTCCCGTCTTCATCCTTCTCTTGAACGGGGTAATTAAGTCCAACTGCAGCCGAATTTGATTCCGATACCCGGATCCTTTTAGCGGATCTTTTCAAACTGTATTTAGTTCAACGCTTCCATTAATTACAAGACATTGACAACCGTATTTTCTTCCGTCAAGAGTCCACGAGCGGGAGAAAAAGGTCTGGCTTACGTCACGGAAAGTTGACACTCCGACTTCTAGAAGGCTGCTTCGTATATCCTCTTGATGTAAGCAAGCAAGTGGGGTCCGCGAGGCCCCTGACTTTGCGGGATTTATGCCTCGTAGAACTGTCGGACCCGAATAAACCACCTCGTTTTACTCTAATTATTATACCCCTCGTTCGCTTGGTTTTTTCAGGACTCCGTGATCGGTACACCCAGACGAAAACCTGAACAGAAAACAACCCCTTGGTAGGTCGGTCTTGTCTTCTCTCTGTACATCATGTGAGAAGCATATAAGAAGCACGACCATGATTCAAAACCCTGTGGTGGACCCATCTTGAATAGTCCTTGCCTGAAGTCACGGAGATCCCGAGATGTCTCTCAACTCCGAGCGGCCATTAATGAGGGATTGGTGAAATCGGGTTTTCTGGCACCGACCCATGATGGTGAATGATAGTGTCAGCGCTTCTTAGAATCTTCTCATCGTAGGGCGTTTTATGCAATTTTGTGTGGGGAGTGGAGACCTTGTAAAACAACTCTAGAAGGTTGATTTTCTAGAAGCTTTAGGAATGATGATTTTCCTCGTCCCTACTCAATGAAGGGTCGGGCGGTATCAAGGTGAGGGCATTTTCGAGGTTTTTGATAAGATGAGGGGCGTTTTGTGGGGGAGCCTCTGTTTTAGTTTCTCTGAATATTGGAAAAGCGGAAAATTTCTGTAATTTGTCTGGGAAAGGTGGGAGAGAGAGAGAGAGAGCGAAACACGAAGCCTCTGGGTAAGTGCTTTGACCTCTCTCTCATCGCTTGGCGGATTCACACCCATATCCCCTCTTTCAGCCTCTGCTCCACCTATGATCCTTTCTTTCCTCCCTTAATAACACCGTCAAACACTAATCCCATTTGGTTCTCTTAAATTTTCCTTTCTTTGCTGCAAGATATCGAAATCTTTCAGGTTTTGCCTCGCCTCTCATTGACAGGGTTACAACGGTTTCCGGCTTCTCGTCTGGAAATTTGGAGACGTTTCTGCTACAAGTTTTCTTTCCTTCCTGGATTTTATCTGAGAAGGGAATATTCTTTCTTGCAGTTTCATTTATTTCTGTAACCGTTGTTTGTTGAGGCAGAGACAGAGGAAGCAGAAGATTGGAGCTGATCCAGGTCTGTACGCTCTACCACAATTTTGGAGTTTCAAATTATTATTGTTCCTCTCAAAATAAAGCACTTTCTGATCGGAAACTTGAGTTTTGTCCTTCTATGTTTTAATATATTCCGTACCTCTGTGGTACTTTTTTCTATTTCTTTCTTAAAATCTCCCTGCTCTAGAATCTTTAGCAGTTAACTTATTTCTGAACGTCCAACACCAGTGCTGTTTGTCTCTTTTTTGTATTTTCTGTTCACTGTTCTCAAAAATTTTAGGAGCTTGTATTTTCTATTCACTGTTCTCAATTTTTCAGGAGGTCGTTTCTGTTTTTTAATGGTTTCTTTTTATGTTTTTCATCTCAATAGAAATCAATTCTCTTGTGCCTGAACCATGGGAAACTGCTGTTCTAATCCGGGAGTTCCCTCCGAAAAGAAAAAGAAGGGCAAGAGACAGAACCCGTTCTCAATCGATTATGCGACGAATCACGGGACTGGAGGGACAAAACTCTATGTCCTGAAGGAACCAACAGGCCGTGATATTGGACTTCGATATGAACTCGGGCGGGAGCTAGGCCGAGGAGAATTTGGTATAACATACCTTTGCACTGATAAGGATTCCGGTGAGATCTTTGCGTGCAAATCTATATCGAAGAAGAAACTAAGGACTTCTGTGGATATAGACGATGTGAAGAGAGAGGTGGAGATTATGAAGCATTTACCTAAACATCCAAATATAGTGAGCTTGAAGGATACTTACGAGGATGATAATGCCGTGCATCTTGTGATGGAATTGTGTGAAGGAGGTGAATTGTTTGATCGTATTGTTGCAAGGGGACATTTTACAGAAAGGACTGCTGCTGGGCTTACCAGAACCATTGTGGAAGTAGTGCAGGTGAGATCTTGACACCTAATCATGCGATGGTGGATTTCTGGAAATTATTCGCTTGATTAGTATAAATTGAAGGAAGCATTGGCTCTGGACGTTGATCTCCCAGTGAAATCTTTGCCTTTGAACGGATGGAATCAGCTCATATGTCATTTTATTAAGTTTATTTTTTTGAAGGAATTTGGATTCTCCAGATATTCTGGTTATTCTTCTTAGGTATCATGGAATAAGTTTTAGATTTTGGATCCTGTTGTGGGGAAAGCTGAAATTGTACCTCACATGTTAGTGGAGTCAAGCTATTTTTATGTTGCATTCCAGTGCCTCAAAATGATATTTCCCTGAAGAAAATTTCCTTTTACTTCCATGAATATTGGGAGGGTTAGGGTCTTCTTTTCCCCTGAATCCAAGGACTAAAAGAGAGTGTGGAATTTGAAACTATTTGTAGATTTTTTTTGTTTTTTTATTTAAGTGGGACTTTTCAAAACCAAAAATTATTTTAATGGATTTATGGCATCTATTGGATTTGTTTCTAATAATTTATTTTCTGTACTTGGGTTGAGTTGTAGAGATGAGCTTTTTTTTTTTAAATGATCTTTGATTTTAAATCTCTTTATTGTAGAGGGGGACTTGTAGAGGGAGGGACTCAATATTTTTTTAGACTGTTGCACTAGTATTTAGTCTTTCTTTGATTGCTCCATTGTTATTTACTTGGCCTACCATATGTTTGGAATGACATGTCAGTGAGTGTCCAGTTATATTGTTTGCTAGGGTCATAAATATATTCTTTCTGGGAGTAGCTATTGCTTAGGTGAAAAGGCCACATATTCTGGCTTTGTTTACATATAATAATTCTTCTTTGTCAAAAATATTGTTTCAGTTTTTTAAGTTGATCACTATGTCTTGGAAGCTAGCGATGCTATGCTTCTCCCTAACTTCTTGGAATCTTGACATACTTGCTTTTAACTGCTTACAACTATTAGCAAAGAACCTTAAGATTGAGATTCCGTGTCAGTGGAGTTTTCGACCCACTCATTTTATTCATCCTTTGTCATACTTTATTACATCTTCTCTGATCCTTTAATTGTCTGCGGTATTTGGTCCTAGAGTTGAACTTCATAGGCCTGTGTCTCCTTTACTTCAGTTTGGTTGAGCACTTCCATGCCATTCTACTTGTTCTTATCTGTTTTTTTTTTTTTTTTTTTTTTTTCCTGGAGGCTCAAAAGTTAATTGTGGATGGATTATTCATGTTTATGCACATTCCCTCTTTAACAGATGTGTCATAAGCATGGGGTCATGCACCGAGATCTCAAGCCTGAGAACTTCTTATTCGCAAACAAGAAGGAAACAGCTCCACTCAAAGCTATTGATTTTGGTCTGTCTGTATTTTTTAAGCCTGGTAAGGTTATGTCTGTTGTTTTTCTGTAATTTTAGTTAAGCTCCAGGATATTTTAGAATTGTCTGTTTTTTTTAATAACGTGGAAACTAATTCCCTTTTCTGCAGGTGAGAGATTTACTGAGATTGTGGGCAGTCCTTATTATATGGCCCCTGAGGTGCTAAAGAGAAATTATGGACCAGAAGTTGATGTTTGGAGTGCTGGAGTGATCCTCTACATTCTACTTTCTGGGGCCCCACCATTTTGGGCAGGTCTGTTTTATTGTCAGATTTGTCTGTTGTTTTGTTCATGTTGGCATCTTTCTCCCTGAGTATCAGTTTGAACTGGTATTGATTTTCAAATTCTTTCTTCATATACAGAAACGGAGCAAGGGGTTGCTCAGGCAATTATTCGTTCTGTCCTTGATTTTAAACGGGATCCCTGGCCAAAAGTTTCCGATAATGCAAAGGACCTTGTGAAACGGATGCTTGACCCAGATCCTAAGAGGAGATTGACAGCCCAGGAAGTGCTTGGTACTTCTTTCTTCTCTTTTTTCTTTGTTCCAGTCATTGATGTGAAAGGATCTGTTTTATCTTTCAAGCAAATGAATATTATCTGAAACATGCTTGGTTTCTCTTTTTGTCATCATGTCTTTTAAGAGATATTGAAATGTTTTACTTCTATTAAGGGATTGAGTTTAGATGTGATTTCATGCAGAGCATACTTGGCTGCAAAATGCTAAGAAGGCTCCCAATGTCCCTCTGGGTGAAACTGTTAGAGCAAGGTTGAAGCAGTTTTCTGTAATGAACAAATTCAAAAAGAGAGCATTGAGGGTAAGTATGTATGCTGTGACATTCTTATAGTTGCATGCACTACTCTGGAATTTGGGAATTTATGCTTTACACCCTTGGTGATATTCTTTTGCAGGTTGTGGCTGAACATTTGTCTGTAGAAGAGGTTGCTGGTATTAAAGAGATGTTCCAGATGATGGACACCGGCAACTGTGGCAAGATTACTCTTGAGGAGCTTAAAGTTGGTTTGCATAAGATTGGGCATCAGGTCCCTGATCCTGATGTTCAGATGCTGATGGAAGCAGTAAGTGTCCTATATCTTCCAATTATTTGATCGGAATTCATAAATGACTGCTTTCACTCATCAGTATTGCCTAGGATTTGTTTTTGTTTTTTCTATAAAAGGAGCAAAAGAAGTGAGATTCAAAAAAAGTGGAAGTTTATTTTGTAAAGCCGTATCCTTCAACCAGTCTATCCCAAAATTGTTGTTTTATTCTTCACCCATTGCATGGTCAACTTATTGTTGAAGATGACAAGTAATACTCACTATATGTGTATTGAGAAGGTTTGTGTGGTGGTTTGACTAGGCTGACGTCGATGGGAACGGAACTCTGGACTATGGTGAATTTGTTGCTGTGTCGATTCACTTAAAAAAGATGGGCAACGATGAACACCTCCACAAGGCATTCTTATACTTTGACCAGAATAAAAGTGGTTATATTGAGATTGAGGAGCTGAAAAAATCCTTGGAAGATGATTTGGGTCCTAACTCTGAGGAAGTCATTGATGCAATCATTCAAGATGTGGACACAGACAAGGTCAGCTTCAGATCATACCTTTGAAATAACCAGAAATCTTACTTGTCCAAATAAATCCCTAATGAAAAAGGGGATGCTAAATGCCTTTATTGAGTGTGCTCATTTATTTTTGGTGTATTTGGTGCAGGATGGACGAATTAGCTATGAGGAATTTGCTGCCATGATGAAGGCAGGAACAGACTGGAGGAAAGCATCAAGACAATACTCTCGAGAGCGTTTCAATAGTCTCAGCTTGAAGCTAATGAAGGATGGATCGCTGCAGCTAACCAACGAGGGTAGATGAAAGAACAGAAGAAATCGTGAAAATTGATAATTCAAATTCCATTTTACTTAGTTGGGTATTTCACAAATTCGTTTTTACCCTTATTTTCTTGGCTTTTATTACCTCATCCCATACTTCTGATTAATTTATAGTATTTTCTCCTTTATACGTTTTGGGGTTGAAGAGCATTTGGTGGTTTGTCTGAAGGCTGAGGGAATGTCCTTTTTCTGTGTCTTACCTGTCCTGTGTGGCATTTCACTGGAGAAAACAAGGAGGCCGCGGGAGAAAGAAGAAATTAAAAGTGAAGCTGGAGCCTATGATTGTAAATAAGTCGGTTTGATATGTGCTTTCTTTTACTATTTTTTTCCCTTAAATTTTAAGGTGGAAATTGTAACCAACCCCTTCACATGAAGTTTCGTTCAATATCATTATCTTGTTGTTGTCTACTTGTGTCCATATATGACTCTTGCCGGTATTTCCTCGCAGGCTACAGCCACTGTAGTGTTTATAACCATCTGCTCTGTTTTCTCTCCCTTGTAATATAACTCAGGATATTGCTTGCCACTAATAGCGATTGAAGTGCCCAGGAAAAGGAAATGGGTAGGCATTCGTCTGAAGATGGATAGCTTGCTTCAGTTGCCTTTCTACTTGGAAAAAGGACAAGCCCAAAGCATTAAGTTCGGCAGATTTTAGGCGCTTAGGTATGAAGGCATTTCAAAGGTCGTGATTTGTAGGGTGAGATACCGCGACAAGAGGTCGGACCATGTAAACGATCAATCAGTTGGACTTTGAAAAAAAAAAATAGAAGAATTTGGATGCGACGGAAAGGATTGTGATCCGGTTCAATAACCTGCCATCAGTTTCTAGACTGCTTACAAATCAAAGGGTGCCTCCCTTAAATGGCTAGTAATCAGCATCACCATGACCTTGTGAATGTCAAGCAACTTTTGAACCAACTCTTGCTGAAAATCATAAAAAGAGAGGAACCAACTTTCTACTTGCTGAACGAATTTTTGAACCCTTCGCATCTCAACAGAAAGTACCTTTTTTAATGTTTTCTTGAACTAACTCTTGCTGAATATCTGGTAGCTGGTCAATTACCGAACCTATTTTCGGATGCCAGTGGTTAGGTCATTGTTTTCGTCACCGGCAAACTCAACCAGGCCGTGTCCCTCCACATTGTTAAAGACACGCTCATTGTTGAAGAAACTCCTCCGTGGAACTGGGACGGAAATCAGTCAGCTTTCACGCCTGGTGTATGTAGAGTGAAGAAGAAATTCTCAGAATAAGACTCTGTGAGTTTTCTTCATAATAACAAGGCCTTCATGGTGCATTCTAAACCTTGGTGATACTGTTTGTAAGGAAGAGCTGGCTACATCGATGGATATGAGTGGACCACCTAAAATTGCTTTATATGAACAGTTGGAGCAATCTAATTGCTTAAGTATGCTATTCATAAAATCTTGAATTACGGCCAGTATTAGTGGGTCCATACCTGCGTGTAAGAATGTTAAACATTATATGAAGGCTATTGATGAATAATTTAATTTTTCTGATAAGACACTCGCTAGTCCCTTATGTCATATTTATTATATATGAAACTCACTCGCATATGAGGTGTGTGGGAACATATCATCCAATTGATAAACATAGTTGCTCGACTAATGTCCCTTGAGATTGAGATATTTGAATTTTTCCCAGTGCACCCTATTCTGAACTTTCTCTTACAAGACATAAAAAAATGGTAAATTAATGAACTTATGTTCAAGAAAAAAGCGAGATTAATTCAAGAACAAAGAGAAAATGTACATATGATAACACAGGGAAAGAAGAACAAACAAACCATTAAACAAGAGGGAAAGTCGCGATCGAGGGCGTTGCCGCCTCCTACGACCTAACCGGTCCACTTAGGCTGATTTATGCCTCCCCCTTGTGGCTCCAATATAGGGCTCCGAGATGGCTCCTAAGGTCCTTAGATCAAGTGGGACAAAGAAGACCACGTACTTCCCCCCCTCAGACGAACCACGAACGATTCGTAAAAGTTAACCGCCGACCTTTTTGGTCTTTACGGCCTTTTCTCACTAGTAATCGACAATCGAAACGTGGAAATTGATGGGCAAGGCGTGAGAACCGTATGCGCTGCCGCCGAGAACGCCATCTCCACGTGTATCCTACGCGTCAAGTGCCACTTGCCGACTTTTTATTGCTTCCTCTTACCTACCCCCGTACGTCTCTAGCATTTCTGACTTTGCTGACTCACGGTGGGTCCAGCACTAAGACAGGGCAACACACAGAGGAGTCAGAACAGCGAGCACGGCGACACACGTGAGGGTCGGTTTGTCCGGTCGCGCCAACTGGATTGATCCGACGTGGCAAAATGTCGTCCTTCGTTTCCTTGCTTCACCGACCCTCTTGGCCGGAGGTTTCGATACATTGAGACGATATATCGTGAGATTTACTTCTCGGATTTCATATTTTCGTCTATAAGATCTTAAACTAATTCGGTGTTCGATACGACCGATTATGTAGAGGTGGCATCAGCCCGCGTGGCCGTTTTACCGTCAGAATGCCGTTTGTTATGCCCATTGCCGTTTTCTTCGACTGAAACTTGGCAACGTGCCGTTATAATGTGGTTTTTCGGCTTAGCGACTTCACTCATTGCTCGCTCGCGGTTTTTTCGTTATCTGCAAGCCCGAGATAATACGCCTGAAGGCGTACGCAGCAAAATCAAGTTCACGGGGTGAAATGTGTTTTTATATGACGGCATCTTGGGGTGAAAGATGTTCGACCTTTGACATCCTGGAGGGTTTATAAGCGGCTGGATTGGGTTTTCGTTCCCTGCATTGGAACTGATCAAGTGTATCAGGTGTCTGAGCAGTAAACTAGCGTTGAAAGCTCTTTAAAGAAGAGGCGTTCCTTTCTGGAATGCGCTACTACTGAGTCTTGTTTTTGTTGTTGCTTAGGTTTTCTTTTTTCTATTGCCATTTCCCTTGTTCTTGAGTTTTTCTGCAACATCGTCGGTCAGAGCGTAGAGCTTCAGTTCGGTCGGCAAAGGATTTCCAGGTAATGAAGACAGTGGAGCTCCCCAGCTACGGTTATATTTCTTCATTTTAGATTTGGACTACCGGTAGATGCAATAAAAACTGTAGATGCGTTAAGAAATTTCTATCTGGAACGATTAGCACCACAATCTCTTCGTTGATTCTGGAGAAGTCCTGTTGAAGAATGAAACAGGAGAAATTGAGAAATGGTCAGATGTTGGATCTCCGATGCTGTTCTTCTTGGTCTCTGCAAAGGTCTTAACAGACCTAATTGACTATTTAAATCAGCAGAAAATGATTTTCTGGAACTTCATAAAACCATTACAAGATTCTCCTTCCTCTATTGAGCTGCTAATTTTTGCTAATTCTGGAGTATATTTCAATGTTTTGTCTTTGATGTGCCTTGAAGCACAAGACTCTTCCTCGCACACCTCCAGGTTCAGGTGCTATTAGGACCAGTGCTGAATTACTCTCTGAAATTTTTAATTATCGTTTAATTACTTGCCTGTCATTTGTTTTATTCTGTTGATGAATGAGGAAATTTCCCCCTCCTTAGTTCTTGTCAATCTCTTCCTGTTGATCGTTGTTGCCGGAGATTTGTTTTTTTTGTTTTTGTCTGAGAGAGATCTCTGGTTGTGTTTTCTTCTCTGTTACTGGTTAAAAGTTGCCGCCGACCTTATGTCTGGTCTTTCCTCCGAGCAACTGAACTTTCTTAGGTTTGCAACTCCCATTCTGACGCACAACTGCGTCTTTCGCTATTTATCTGGTAATTTTTTTCGTCACTGGAGCAAAATTCTTATTAGTAAAATTGGACCGGTCGACGCAATATCAGAATTAGCCATGACGGCCATGTTCTACCTTCTGTTAATGTCCAGATCTGTTTGCTTGATACCTGGCTCCTTTTTCTGGTTTACCTTTCCTTGACGTTAACTCCCTTGCTTTCACCACAATTTTTGGTGGTGAAAGTCAAAAATTTAGAAATAGAGCAACAGGTAGTGGTGACGTATAGCATCTGTTTGTGGTGTCACGGGCTTTTGCAGATACGAAAAGGGAATCGAGCTGATGCCGGATGTGAAAAAATTTACAAAAAAATGTTAATTGAACAAAGATTTACGTCCGGTAATCAAGCATTTTTCTTTTATTAAAAACCTATGCCGTTGAGTTCATTTAGCAGTACTTCAAACGAGATGTACATCTACCTGTCGACTACCTCAGGCCGCCGTACGCGTCTGATTTCTTACTCTTATATCACGGAGACTTTGAGAGTCCGACACACACAAGGATACGATTCCCTCGAGACGATCAATATCCTTTGTAAAACTTGCCCCGATATGCATGATCGTTTGGAGAGTGGAAGCTCTCTTGTGTAGCTTAAATTTTGATTTATGACGTCAATTTGTAACAGGAGGAATCGAAGATGACGGTGACACCGAAAATTTTCATCAACGATGGCAACCTGAATGTACACGGGAAGACGATTCTTACCGGCGTGCCGGACAACATCGTCCTCACTCCAGGCTCTGGCGGCCTCGTCTCTGGGGCCTTTGTCGGTGCAACGGCCTCCAACAGTAAAAGCATCCATGTCTTCCCAATGGGGACCTTAGAGTAAGTTGTTTATACTTCTCGATATTTTTTTCTCCGGAAAAAAGGGGGTTTCGCTCGTCACAATTTTCACTTTGTTTGCTTGGGTTATAATTGGATCTGTGAAATTTAACAAATGTAGGGGCCTTCGGTTCATGTGCTTGTTCCGATTCAAGTTGTGGTGGATGACACAGAGGATGGGAATGTGCGGGAAGGAGGTCCCCTTGGAAACCCAATTCATGCTCATCGAGAGCAAGGATGGGACTGAGCCCATCGAAGGTTCCGAGGATTCCGAGCCACAGACCATCTACACTGTGTTGCTTCCGCTCTTAGAAGGGCAGTTCCGAGCCGTCCTCCAGGGCAATGAGAACAATGAGATCGAGATCTGTCTCGAGAGTGGTGAGTTAAATGTCTCAATTCAACCGTATGTACCCAGAACGACCGCTGAAAGATCGGTGGAGGGCGCTGTTGTCACTCCATTCAAGCGCACATAACTATCTGTCCATTTAGGCTTTGATTACAAGTTTAAGCTTACAGAAAATAGAGAAAGAAGAAGGGGTGGCGTTAGAAAAAGGACCCAAACGATCTCTTGTGTTTTTTCCTGCAGGAGACACGGCTGTTGAGACTAAACAAAGCCTTTACATGCTATATATGCACGCTGGAACCAATCCTTTCGCAGTGATTACACAGGCTGTCAAGTAAACATTTTGACATTTTTTTTTTTTCTCTTTTTCGTCTTCGGTATTTTCTCGTCGAATTCAAAATTCTGAACCAATAATGCTTGGTAGTTTGAATGACTTCGTTTTCACTCCAACTCATATCTATTATACATGTATTGACTATTAAAATGGTTTTGTATGAAACAGGGCAGTTGAGAAACGCATGCAAACCTTCGTTCACCGCGAGAAGAAGAAGGTGAAATTTCCTTTGATTTCTTTTCGTCGGGCAATTGCATGAATTTCAAATTAAAAAGAGGTACTTAAGTAGACATTTGCTTAACTAAAACGACAGAAAATCTGAATAGCTTGTTGCCGTTGATTTCGTGCATTTGCAGCTGCCTTCTTTTGTCGACTGGTTCGGCTGGTGCACGTGGGATGCTTTTTACGCGGACGTCACTGCCGAGGGCGTTGATGAAGGCCTCAAAAGGTGAAAACTCTCTTCTTTCGGTCTTATTTGCCAATAACATAGCAGTTTATGCTTTATATACAGTCTCCGTAACTAGCCCCCAAATGAGGAGCGCCAGACTATGCGAAGTAGAGACCTGAGAAGTGAGACCCACAAGCATTATGTCAGAATCTTTCCCACTGTGAATCCAGTAAACCATTTACACTGTGAATCCTAAGACTTGCTGACATCTTATGATGCCATGTTTTTCATTATTTTCATCCTCCAGTGCTGCTAATTAATTGTGACTCAGTGACTACCCTCCTCAGTGGCCTAGACGAGTCAGAAAGTGCGTCGGAGACCCCAAACCGAGCGATCTTTTTTTCTCTTTCTTTCAATGTTCGTTTGCCGTAAAGTAATTTTGAGATTTGCATTTTCAGCCTGTCGGAGGGAGGGGTTCCGCCGCGTTTCCTTATTATAGATGACGGTTGGCAACAGATCGGTAACGAGGCTAAGGATTCGGGTTGCGTTGTTCAAGAAGGAGCACAGTAAGAATTATTTAATTTGTTCAAGAAGGAGCATAGTAAGCAAACATTGGAAAAGAATATCAAAACTAACGGTGTATGTGGCTGTTCTTTTACAGGTTTGCTAACAGGCTTACGGGAATAAAGGAGAACGCCAAGTTCCAAAAGGACGAAACGAACGACAAAGTCCCCGGCCTCAAGGTGGTGGTTGACGAAGCAAAGCAAAAGCACGACGTAAAGCAAGTCGGATCCTTGTCCTTTCCTACTTGCTTCTGCCGGTACTGTGATGGTCCCTGCATCTCTGGGCTTTAAGGCAGATTTCTCTTAATTGGCATGCTGTATCTTTTCATTGTCGTGTTTGAGGGCCGGGTGGCAGATGTGTGGGATAAGGCTATGTGCCCTCAGGTCACGTGCGTCACGGGCAGACGGCAGGGCCCACCGTATTGAGACGGTTGCGAATTTTCGTATTCTCCCAAAAAGGAATTTTTCTCGCTTGTGTCTCGACTCCAAAAGACCGTCTTGGACTCGTGGTTCTAATTCCTGTCGTTTTCGTGGGGCCTGTGCAGGTATGTGTACGTGTGGCATGCTTTGACGGGGTACTGGGGCGGTGTTAAGCCAGCAGCTGCTGGCATGGAGCACTATGACACAGCCCTTGCTTACCCGGTGCAGTCTCCAGGAGTTATGGGCAATCAGCCGGACATTGTGATGGACAGTCTCTCCGTCCACGGACTGGGTCTGGTCCACCCCAAGAAGGTGTTCAACTTCTACAACGAGCTCCATGCCTACGTGGCCTCCTGCGGTGTCGATGGTGTCAAAGTCGATGTGCAAAACATCATTGAGACTCTCGGGGCCGGCCATGGTGGTCGTGTAGCACTTACCCGTGTCTACCACCAAGCCCTTGAAGCCTCTATCGCCAGAAACTTCCCGGACAATGGCTGCATTGCGTGTATGTGCCACAACACGGACGGCATCTACAGGTAAAGAAAACTGACCAAGCAAATTACTTAGCTGTTATGGTTTATAGCTAGTGGAGGCTTTCGGATCGGCTGTTTTTACCCCATTTTTGCTTCGATTATAAAAAGAGATTGTTGTTTGTACAGTGCTAAGCAGACTGCAGTAGTGAGAGCGTCGGACGACTTCTACCCGCGTGACCCAGCTTCTCATACCATCCACATCTCTTCTGTCGCGTACAACACTCTTTTCCTTGGGGAATTCATGCAACCGGACTGGGATATGTTCCACGTATGTTCTTTCTTACTTCTCTTGATACAGAGGTCTTGACTATCAATGCTCTCAATTGTATAAAATTTAATTTGTCATAAAAGAATATTACTTTCTGGTGCAGAGTTTACATCCAGCTGCAGAATACCATGCCGCTGCTCGAGCAGTAGGTGGTTGTCCTATTTACGTTAGGTACCTGCTCACGATTTAATTTTCGGATCGTCATGTATAATAGAATGTGAGTTATTTGTTGTTAAATTAATTTTAATTACTTCACCTCTCTCATTATCTGTTCCAAACAGTGACAAACCTGGTCACCATAACTTTGACCTATTGAAGAAGGTTGTCCTTCCCGATGGATCAGTGCTACGTGCCCGACTCCCTGGCAGGCCGACCCGTGATTGCCTCTTTGCAGACCCCGCCAGAGATGGAAAGAGGTGTGCCTCTTCTCTCGATTAACTTCTTAAATTGTGCAAAATTATACGTAGAGAATGGTATTCATAACAGAAGAATACCTGGAGAAGCCCTATCGAATACCTAAGGAATCTCTCACTTCATTGCAGCTTGCTTAAAATATGGAATGTGAACAAGTGCGCGGGGGTTGTGGGCGTGTTCAATTGCCAAGGTGCAGGCTGGTGCAAGGTTGCCAAGACGACCCGCATCCATGACGCCGCTCCTGGGACCCTCAGTGGCTGTGTCCGTGCCCTTGATGTGGATCTCATTAATCAAGTGGCGGGACAGGAATGGAACGGCCAGGTGGTGATCTACGCCTACAGATCAGGTCAGCTTTCTATTCAAATGACAAATTTTGGATCATCTGGTTGTACTTTTTTGTTTTGGATAATTTGACCCATCGAGGTTTTACCCTTTTCAGGAGAGGTAGTCCGACTCCCTAAGAATGCATCTTTGCCTATCACGCTTAAAGTTCTCGAATACGAGCTTTTCCACATTTGCCCGGTTAAGGTAAGTCTCTTTCTTAGATTCGATTTTAGTTTGTCCGAATACCTCTCTGGAGAGAAAAGAAAAAACATGCTAATTGACGCTTGAATGTTTCAGGAAGTTACTTTTGCAATCTCCTTCGCACCAATCGGGCTTGTGGATATGTTCAACACGAGTGGGGCAGTGGAACAATTTGAAGCCAAGAAGAACGAGAACGCGCTGGCATTCGATGGCGAACTGGCTTCTGAGGTCTCCAACGCTCTGAGCAATGAACGCGCCTCATCGGCAACCATCACGGTGAGAGTCCGGGGAAGCGGCCGGTTCGGCGCCTACTCGTCCCAGCGGCCGCTCAAATGCACAGTGGACACGGTGGACACGGAATTTAGCTATAACCCCGAGAATGGACTCGTGGAGTTCTCTCTTCCTGTTCCAGATAAGGAAATGCACAGATGGTTTATTGAAATCCAAGTGTGAGATATCCGTGTAATATGAGGGTTCGTCATTGTATTGGTTGGGTAAACTGGGTGGATGTGGGGGGACGGGTCGGTGGCTGGCTGTTGATAAGCTAGTGTTGGGAAAAAGCGGATGTATTCACTAATGTACAATAAGCTTTTATTTATAATAAAAAAATTAAGTAGAATTTAATTAAAAATTAATTTATTATTCCAATTACATTCAAAATTAAACATTAAAATATAAGTCTTAGAATAATTAAATATAAATAGAAGAAGTAAAATACTTTTAATTGAGATTTTTCTATAAAATCTTCTCCTATGATATTCTTGTGAGATTACCATATTAATTTTAGTTTTGTGAGATTTTTTATTGTGAGCAGTATGTAAGATTCTTCTATTTTTGTTCTTTAAGTCTCCCCTTGGAGTTTATAATTTTACAATAAAAAATGATTCTCTGTCTTCAAATTCTTTTGTTAGAAAAAAATTCTTTATACATACAAAAACTTAATTTTTTGTATTCCCTTTTAAAAAAAAATTGTTCACATAAAAATTATTCAACATGTGAAACAAAATACTTTTTTCTTGTACTTTTTCTTCTACTTCTCTCCCTACAAGCAAAGGATAAAAAAGATATAGAAACCCAATTTGGATAAAACACAATATGAGAGAAGAAAATCACTCATAACCGTACAACAAAGTTCTACATACCAGTAAAAAATTGTCATAGTTTGAAACACACCACTCAATTTTAAAGGCGAAGAAATGACCCATCTTTAAGGCACAACAAAGAGACTACTCACTTTTAAAATATAGTTAAATCACCTTTTGGATGAACAACAAAAGACTTGACTCAAGTTGGATGTTGGGCTCACTCCTTTACTTTCCAGATAGTGGGTCTAGGTATTGTTCTGAAGTGATAAAAATACAAGATAATAAACTGAACAAATACTAAAGAAAAACAACTTTAATTGAAAGGAGATGATTATGCAACACATACTTCCAAAGTGACCTTAAAAAGACAAAAAAAATAGGGGAGTCTATAAGGATAGAACTTAATAAATTGGATTAAGTATAACTTTCTTTTTGGTGGGTACCACAATTTTTGAGTTAATTATACGGAAGATACATAACTTAAATAAAAAAAAATGCAAAATTTGAAAACAATATTGAAGGAAGATATTTAATATTGAGGGGAGAAGGGTTTTTTAGCAGGAATAAATGAACCCATCTTTTTTCATTTATGAATTTGTTGAACGTTGGATTGTGAACTCATAATTTTACTTATTTGTTACTTGAGATTCTACAACAATTACTCAATAAAAAAAAAGCGTCATACGTTTATGCGAGGATCTATACGTTATAACAAAAATTTGGAATATTTTAAATTTCTTAAACATGTTAGACAAATTTGAGGTAAAAAATGTTTTTATTAAGGGATCAAAGTACCACAAGTTTACCGGTATTGTAATCCACAATATATTCAACCTTTTCTCCACCATTTTTATTGAAATTTTTTATTTTCTCTAAATACTTTAAAATACCTATTACTCTACTGTAAATTTAAAATTTTTGTTCGATTTTTTGTGCTTAGGGTTTATAAAGGATTAAGTATTGTACTCCTTTCAATCATATTCTATTTTTTTATTAATTATAACACGGCATATCTAATACGGTTTAGCTTAAACTAAATTTTATATTTTCTTTCTAGAAAAAAATAGGTCAAATAAAATAAATTCCTATCTATGAGACCAATATGACTTCTGTTAAGTATATAATTTTCTAGTCAAATGGTGAAATATTCATTATGCTCGATTTGATGATGATAGGGTTTTACATTATTGCAATACGTTTTGTATTAACATAGGACTTCGTTAACGCGCATTTCTTTTAAATATGTAATAAGTTATTTTTTTTGCTTTTACTAAGTCACTTTGGCCAAGTGGTTAAGGCGTGTGTTTGCTAAGTACATGGGGTTTCCCTGTGAGAGTTTGAATCTCTCAGGCGACGCTCTTTTTATTTTATTCTATTTTAATTAATATCTTTGCTTTGTCTTGCAAAGATGAATGTTCAAATCTGAAGATCACGTTAGAATACAGTATTCCACAATGCACGCATATGAGTTTTTAATTTTGTACTAATTATAACACTACATATCTATTCCGATTTAGCTTTAACTAAATTTTGTTTTTTCTTTCTTGAAAAAAATATATTGGTCAAATAAATTAACATCCTATCTATGAGACAAGTATGACTAATTAAAAATAAAACATGTGGTGAAACGGTGAAACATTCATTATGCTCCATTTGAGAACAACATGATTTTATATTATTATAATGTGTTTTGTGTTAATGCAAGAATTGGTTAATTTGTACTTATTTCATTTTTAAATATGTAAAAAGTTGATTGTTTTCCTTTCAACAAGTCATTTTAGCTGAGTAGTAAATGTGTGCGCCTGCTAAGTACATAAGGTTTCCCCGTGAGAGTTTGAATCTCTCACAGGACTCTCTTTTAATTTTATTCTATTTTAATTAATATCTTTGCTTCGCTTGGATGTTGCAAAATTGAATGTTGGAAACAGCAGTTCGCGATAGTATATAGTATTCCACATTGCACGCATGCGAGTCTGACTAATTAAGAATATAACCGTGTGGTGAAACTGTGAACATTCATTATGATCGATTTGAGCATGACATGGTTTTACATTATCATAATGTGTTTTGTGTTAATGCAAGATTTGGTTAATTTACATTTTTTTAAATATATAATAAATTAATTGTTTTTCTTTCACAAAGTTGATTTGGCCGAGTGGTTAAGTGTGCGCCTACTAAGTACATGGGTTTCCTCATGGGAGTTGAATTTCTCATGTGACCCTCTTTTTATTTTATTCTATTTAAATTAATATCTTTGCTTCGCCTCTAGGGAGGTTGCAAAGTTGAATGTTGAAAATCGAAGTCCACGATAGTACAGTATTTCATGTGGTACTGATGCGAGTTTTTAATTTTATATTAATTATAACACTACATATCTAATTCATTTAACTTAAACTAAATTTTATATTTTCTTTCTTGAAAAAAATATTGGTCAAATAAAATAACATCCTATCAATGAGATGAGTATAACTAATTAAGAATATTATTGATTGGTGAAATGGTAAAACATTATTTATGCTCGATTTGAGGACGATAAGGTTCTACATTATCGTAATGTGTTTTGAGTTGAAGGATGATTTTGTTAACTTGTATTTTTATTTTATTTTTAAATATGTAATAAGTTGATTTTTTTCCTTTCCTCAAGTTGCTTTTGCCTAGTGGTTACGGCGTGTGCCTGCTAAATACATGGGATTTTCGCGTTGCACACGTGCAAGTTTTTAATTTTATATTAATTATAACATTATACATCTTATCTGGATTAGTTTAAACTAAATTTTATATTTTCATTCTTGAAAAAAAAACTATTGGTCAAATAGAATGACATCCAATTTATGAGACGAGTATGACATATTAAGAATATAACCGTGTGGTGAAATGGCAAAATATTCATTATGCTCGATTTAATGAAGACAAAGTTTTACATATCGTAATGCATTGTGTTTATAGAGAATTTGATTAACTCATATTTTTTATTTTTAAATATGTAATAAGTTGATTGTTTTGTTTTCACCAAGTCGCTTTGGTTGAGTGGTTAAGATGTGTGCCTGTTATGAACATGGGGTTTAGGGTTTAGGGTATATAGTATTCCACGTTGCAAACATGAGAGTTTTTTATTTTATATTAATTATAACACTGCATATCTAATCTGTTTAAGCTTAAACTATTTTTTTTTTTATTTTCTTTCTTGAAAAAAAATATTACTCTGATAGAATGACATCATATCTATGAGACGAGCATGACTAATTAAGAATATAATTGTGGAGTGAAACGGTGAAAAATTCATTATGTTCATTTTGAGGACGATATGGTTTTACATTTTCGTAATATTTTTTGTGTTATGGAGGATTTGGTTCACTCTTATTTTTTATTCTTAAATATTAAATAAGTCAATTGTTTTTTATTTCATTAAATCGCTTTGGCCAAGTGGTTAAGGTGAGTGCCTGCTAAGTACATGAGTTTTCCCTACGAGAGTTTGAATATCTCAAGAGGAGATTTTATTTTATTTAATTCAATTTTAATTAATATCTTGGCTTCGCCTATAGGGAGGTTGCAAAGTTGAATGTTGAAAACCGATGTCCATGATAGTAAAAAGTATTCCACGTTGCATGCATACAAGTTTTTTAATTATAATACTACATATCTAATCTTGTTTAATTTAAACTAAATTTTATATTATCTTTCTTGAAAAAAATATTTGTCAGATAGAATAACATCTTATCTATGAAATGCGTATGGTGAAACATTCCTTATGCTTGATTTTAAGATGACAGGGTTTTACATTATCGTAATGTGTTTTGTGTTAATGAAAGATTTGGTTAACTCGAATTTTTAAAAAAATTTAAATATGTAATAAGTTGATTATTTTCCTTTCACAGAGTCGCTTTGGTCGACTGATTAAGCCATGTGTCTGCTAAGTACATGGGGTTTCCTGTAAGAGTTCGAATATCTCATGCGACGTTCTTTTTTTTAATTAATATCTTCACTTCGCCTCTAGGGAGGTTGCAAAGTTGAACGTTGAACACCGATGTCCACAATAGTTTACAGTATTTCATGTTGCATTCATTCAAGTTTTAAATTTTATATTAATTACAACACTACATATCTAATCTGGTTTAGCTTAGACTAAAATTTATATGTTATTTCTTGAAAAAAAAATATTGGTCACATAGAATAACATCATATCTAATAGATGAGTATGACTAATTATGAATATAACCGTGGGTCAAATGGTAAAACATTCATTATGTTTAATTTCAAGACGAAATGGTTTTACATCATCATAATTAGTTTTGTGTTAATGAAGGATTTGGTCAACTCATATTTTTTATTTTTAAATATGTAATAAGTTGATTGTTTTTCTTTTACTAAGTTGCTTTGGCCTTGTGGTTAAGGCAAGTGCCTACTAAGTTCATATGGTTTCCCTGCGAGTGTTTGAATCACTCAAGCTAAGCTCTTTTTATTTTATTGTATTTTAATTAATATTCGTTTCATCTTTATGGAGGTTGCAAAGTTGAACATTGAAAACCGATGTCCACGATAGTATACAGTATTCTACGTTGCACACATGCGAGTTATTAATTTTATATTAGTTATAACACTACATATCTAATCCGGTTTAGCTTAAACTATATTTTATATTTTGTTTCATGAAAGAAAAATATTTGTCAGATAGAATAACATCCTGTCTATGAAATGATTATGACTAATTAAGAATTTAAATGTGTGGTGAAACAATGAAACATTCATTATGCTCAATTTGAAGACAACAAAGTTTTATATTATCGTAATACGTTTTGTGTTTGTTAAATTTATGGAAAAGAAAAATACTTCATTGACTTCAATAACTTGTTGTAATCAGAGTACATAAATCTCTATTTATAATAGAGGAAGGTAGTAGAGCCTAATTACAATAAAACTACCATTGTTCCAATTACACCCAAACTCTAACACTTAAAGATAAGTCCTAACATAATTAAATAACTCAATATAGATAAAATACAAACATAACTCAAACTAAAACTCTTCTTTGATGTTACCATAAGATAAGATACTTTTGTGAGTTCTTGATCTTCCAACTAATGTGATAAGGATGCCAGCTTATGGTAATCATTATGGGTCCTACTTCTTATGGGTTTGGGCCCATCTTGTGGGCCTTCCTTGGTCATGTGACCCATCTTATAATAATCTTAGATATGTGGGCATTACTTAGTCGTGTGGGCTTGAGCTTATCTTCCAACACTCCCCCTCAAGTTGGGGGTGAGAGAACAACATAAACTCCCAGCTTGCTGCAAATGATGTATAAAATATTTTTGTATAAAATGACACAACTTCCAATATACCTTCATCTTCCAATATTCCCCCTCACGCTTTTGCGTCCTTCCATGAGGCCCTGGTGACATAATATAAGTGAGACTAAAAATCACTCCTAGACAGTAAGCTATTGTTTCATACTCCAGTCCTAATGCTGGATGTAGGGTACACTTCGTCTTCTATCATTAGTGTGTCTATCGCCATTGCTCTAAAGTGTCCACCACCATGTCCCTCCACAGGACAACAATTCTCAAGTAGTAGGAGTCATAAAAGCCATTACAGGGGGGAGGATAACTTAGATGTAATAATAAGTTCCTCCATCATGGTTTCCCAACCGTGATACTTTTTGACAGGGCCTATCATGGTTTCCCAACTGTGATATTTTTTGACAGGGTATCCTCCATCATGGTTACCCAACCGTGATATTTTTTGATAGGGTATCCCCCGTCATGGTTTCTTAACCGTAATATTTTTTTATGAGGTAAAATAAATGATGATATGAGGCCACCTTTTCTTCAATAATAATGTCCCCAAAAAGACATAATAGCAGCAACTATATATAACATAACCATCTTCCAACACATATAATACGAATCAAATAATAATATTTGTAAAAGAACCCATGAAATAATCCGATATAAAAATTTCTTCTTAGATGTACAAGATTCTCTTTTGTGCTCCCCCTTTCTTGAATATTTTGGTCATATAAACTTATTCACAACATATGAAATAAAATACCTCTGTCTTGTACTTCTTCTACTTCTCCCCCTCAAACTGGGAGGTAATGACAGTGATCCCAGCTTGAACCAAATATCATAGATGTAGAAATAGGTACAAATAATAGAGATGTATAAATAAGCCATCAAACCAGGGAGAAGTGACATATTTTTTCTGATATATCAACTCAAAAAGTGACACAAAACAATCGGCTTAAATCGGATTTTCAATGTAACAAAATACTAGCATGCCCTTTTATTCTTCCAATGCGAATATTTCTTTAAATATAGATCAAATTAACATGAAATTTTCTCATTATGAAAGTAGACTTAAATGCCTTTCATCCAAGTATAAATTCTCTTCATAAAATATAATTATAAAAAGATAAATAATCTGATAGATTTCGGTCTCTGTAATCTGGCCGAACTAAGTATTTTTTCTCCTTTTTTTCCAGAATGACCATCGACTCTTCCAAGAACAATATCTCCTTATAAAAAAATCATACCGAGAATTGGTTGAATAGGTAAGAAAATATACTTACTTATATTTCTTTTGATATATAATTCTCCATATAAAGTCTCTTTCTTGATAGCATAAAATGCCTCAAAAGTTGAGGTTTTTTGCTGCCTCTCGAACCTCTTTTTCAATAAGACCTTTGCTGTTTCAAATATCGATTTCTCATTGTAGATAATTCAGATAAAAAAATTGGTTGAATATGTAAAAGAATAGACTTACATATATTTATTTTGATATATATTTCTCCATATAAAGTCTAGTTCTTGATAGCAAAAAATACCTCGGAATCTGAAGATTGCTGCTGCTGCTCGAACCTTTTTGCAATCTGACCTTCGCTCATTCAAATATCGACATCTCTCTATAGATAACTCAGATTGGAACAAATCATTTTTCTTTGGAAAGTATACTCAAATATCTTTCGTTAATATATAATTTTAAATATGAAAAACTCTGTATAGAAGGGAAAAATGCAAAGAAAATTACGGGTATAGGGACTGAAAAAAATAACTACGAACCTAGACTTAGGGTTTAGGGTTTAGAGAAAATGATCACATTACCTCCGTGAGTTAACCTGCTTTGATAGCATATTAAATTTATGGAAAAGAGAAATACTTCATTGATTTCAATAACTTGTTGTAATCAGAGTACATGAACCTCTATTTATAATAGAGGAAAGTAGTAGAGTCCAATTATAATAAAACTACCATTGTCCCAATTATACTAAAACTCTAACATTTAAAGATAAGTCCTAACATAATTAAATAACTCAATATAGATAAAAGACAAACATAACTCCAACTAAAACTCTTCTTTGACGTGACTATAAGATAAAATACTTTTGTGAGTCCTTCTTGATCTTCCAACTGATGTAATACGGATGCTAGCTAATCATTCTGGGTCCTACTTCTTATGGGCTTGGGCCCATCTTGTGGGTCTTCCTTGGTCGCGTGACCCATCTTATAATAATCTTAGATATGTGAGTCTTCCTTGATCGTGTGGGCTTGAGTTTATCTTCCAACAATGTTAATAGAGGATTTGGTTAACTTGCATTTTTTAAAATTTTTAAATAAGTAATAAGTTGATTGTTTTTTCTTTCACCAAGTTGCTTTAACCGAGTGGTTTAGGTGGGTGCTACTAAGTACATGGGGTTTTCCTGTGAGAGTTTGAATCTCTTAGGTGATGCTCCTTTTATTTTATTATATTTTAATTAATATCGTCGCTTTGCTTCTATGAAAGTTGCAAAGTTGAACGGTGAAAATCGAAGTCCACGATAGTATACAGTATTCCACGTTGCGCGCATGAGTTTTAAAATTTATGTTAATTATAACACTACATATCTTATTCGTTTTAGTTTAAACTAAATTTTATATTTTCATTCTTGAAAAAAAATGGTCACATAGAATAACATTCTATCTACCAGACAAGTACGACTAAATATGACTATAACCGTTGGGAGAAATGGTGAAACATTCATTATGTTTGATTTAAGGACAAAAGGGTTTTACATCTTTGTAATTAGTTTTGTGTTAATGGAGGATTTGGTCAACTCTTATTTTTTAATTTTTAAATATGTAATAAGTTGATTGTTTTTCTTTCACTAAATCGCTTTGGCATTGTGGTTAAGACATGTGATTACTAAGTACATGTGGTTTCCTTGCGAGAGTTAGAATCTTTCAGGCTATAATTTTTTTTTATTGTATTTTAATTGAGGTTACAAAGTTGAACGTTGAAAACCAATGTCCATGATAGTATATAGTATTCCGATGTTGCACGTATGCGAGTTTTTAATTTTATATTAATTATAATACTACATATCTAATCCGGTTTAGCTTAAACTAAATTTTATATTTTGTTTCGTGTATGAAAAATATTTGTCAAATAGAATAACACCTTGTCTAAGAAATGAGTATGACTAATTAAGAATTTAAATGTGTAGTGAAACAATTAAATATTCATTATGCACAATTTGAAGACAACAAAGTTTTATATTATCATAATGTGTTTTGTGTTAATGGAGTATTTGGTTAACTCATTTTTTAAAATTATAAATATATAATAAGTTAGATTATTTTCTAACACAAAACACATTAACTTGCGTTTTGTTCGGTTTGTGTTGGCGCCACAGATGAGTTTGCAGTTAGAGGAAGAAATGGAGAGTTAGAGAAGCAAAAGAGGAGGAAGAGCCTGCGCAAAAAGGGTTTGAAGAGCTTGGTTAAATCATGCGTCAAAGGCCCCGAGACAGCGGACTAGCGTGGGCTACTTTCACTTGCTCTTCTGTTTGGGTCCTCTGTACAGTATAATATCAAAGAAAAAACTGAAACATGAAGTTGTTAATGCAGAAAAACAAAGCTTTCTTCTCTTCCTTTTCGTCATTTAAGGGTTCCCGACGCACGCGCCCAATACGAGAAATTATTCCCGTGGCAAGTTTACATTCAAGTTTCCTGGGCCTGTTTATGTTTCTCTCCCACCAGTATTATGAATATTGCACATACACACGGGAGCACCCTCTACAAAAATGGAATGTTCACACCGAACGGGCTCAAAATAAGCGACGCCTCCGAAAACCACTCCAGAAGTAGCTTTTGATCTTCCCAAGTAGAACGGGTGCCAGCCTCCTGTCTCTTTTCCGCTTCCAGAGGCTTGAAACTTTCGAGACTGAAGCCTTACAGTAGGCCACCAATCAGGGGTAACGAGCCTGCATCAATTCATTCTGTCCTGCCATAGCTAGTAATTTAGCAGCAACAAGGATTAAGTAGCAGCACTGGGAAAAGTTGTACAATGTTCAAGAGCAGTTCTTACACGGAACTGTAACACAAGAAAAGATAACAGATAAGTTGCATGCAAAACCGGCACAAGAAGTTTTAGTGCAAAAGTTTAAAGGGTTTGAGGCACTGAACCTTTGCATCCAGGCATGGATCGTTAACCATACTTTTTATTTGAGAAATTATCCCAGCATTTCGCAATCTAGCGATCCGATCTGATGCACCTGCGCTGTCGGGGTAAGTTAGATTTACAATGCACCATATTGAGGCCGTTCGAAGTCTGCTGTCACTACTTTGCAAATGGCTAGTAATTATAGGCTGGTCGCCACCACTAGACTCTGGTGGAATGATGTGAGTCATGAGTGCCTCTTTGTGGAGTTCACTCCCAGCTGCAATGTTGCTAAGCACATACATCCCCTGAAGAGAGATTCCTAATGTTAACAAAGAAAATTACTAAAAACATAAAAATATTATAAGAAATGGGAGTTTCTTTACTGGATTACTGTCAAACTGTAAGATATAGTTCAAACTGAAATCTCTTTTTTTTTTTTTTTTTTTTTTTTTTGAGAATTGTTCAAACTGAAACCCTAATTACATCATATGATGAATCCTCCAAAAATATGGCCCAGGGAACTGCTATGCAGTTTTATCAGAGTTATATACTTCAAGATTAGGAGAAAATCAGACAGGTACGATTCAACAGGCTAGAGGCACACAGCATTCTAACTGTGCGTGTGCCATGCGTTATGCATCAGATCAGACAGCAGTATTAGCATATTGGATATGCACATCCAATAATTGCTGGATTTTCAATCCCAATATAGTACATACTTGCCACTGATACCTACATGCTACAGAGCAGATACCCAGCAAACATTACATGAAGAATCGAATTTTCTAATATGTACACAGACTAGCAAGAAACACTGGATTTTTTAAGATGATCCAGAGGAGTATACAGCACACACTAGCTTCAGATCATAATGGTAAACTCAGCAGTTATTTTAGAACATTGTTCTGATTCAAAATGATATTACTAGCATATTGATATTATGTTGTTGCAATGAAAGCAATTAATCCAGAAAGAGGGAAATAAATTTAACATCGAGGCCGAACCTGAACGCAGACTTTTGGATTGGTTGCATTCCTCACTTGTCTTACAACAGCTTTTATAATTTTACCATCTTCTGCAAATGCATAATCAATAGAGTCAATGGACCCATCAACAAGATTGCATACAAGACCTAGGGCTTGCTCTTGAACCGAAAGCTCTGGATCTGTTAAAAAAAATGCAAGACGGGTCATTTAGCTTTTGAAAAGGCAACCAATTGCATAGGGTAAACAGGGAAAATAATACTGATAAAAAAATGTAATTAGGTCTTATGGTGATTAAGCAGGACCATCTTTATCAATTGTTTTGGAAGGCAAGCTGCAGAAGCAGCAAAAGAGATGACAACTGTTTACTCACGACCAAAATCATTTCATGTCTTCGAGATACTGAAGAAATCCAAGTTTCCATTGAAATAGAAAACAAACATTTACATACCACTGATCAAGCTTGCCAATGTTGATATTGTCAGCTCAATAAGAATGCTTTCTTTGCCCATTTTGTCTGAAAGAAACGTTGAGTTCCTCAATGCCCATACAGCATTTAACCTGGGTACTGAATCCATTGATTTAGAAAGCTGAACAAGCTCTTTTACCATGCCACACTGGATGAAGATTGCTTTATGAAGGGTAAAATCCACTGCAATATTGCTTATCGGCCCAAGGGCTGCTACCTGCAAAAAAGCAATGCCCAACAACCTAAAATTACGACCAATTGCTATACAAGGATTAAGTTGACAGCAACCACTTATAGGCTTAACAAAGGCTATTATGCTTCATCCCATCTTCTAGTTGCTAACCCGTTCACGGCAAGAAACACTAACACATCTCACCCCCAAGAAAAAAAAAAACAGAAAAAAGCAACACCAATGATGGCATGAAAACTTCTCTATCCCACATCACTATTGCCTTTGATTGCTAAAGAAATTTGACTTCAGTCTACTGATAGGAGAAATTTTCTCAAAATTTACCCAAAAAGGTGCTGAGAGAGAGAGAGAGAGAGAGAGAGAGAGAGGTAAAAGAACAGAATTTGCATTCAAAGAGTTTTATGCTTCAATTTATATGAAACATCAGATGAAAATTTGAGTTCATTAGAACAACCTCTTGAAAGTAACAAGAAAAATTAAAGTTAGTTGACGAATCACCATGCAATGGTGTTTAACAGGGCAAATGCTCTTTTTTAGAAAACACAGGGGAAGGGGCATTTTTTAGTGAAGTTCTCCTTCAAGATCCAGATACCAGAGCAACCAATTCATTATAAAGAAATTCCAAAATTAGGTTTGAACTTAAAAGGTCTAGATACCATGCAAGCAAAGTCAAGATCCATCTTAATCAACCCATTGGAGTACAAAACTTGGTCTGCTAGCACGTTATAGTTAAAAATCAATAATCAACTTCCATTTCTATAATGACATTCATTCAACCGGTGTTTTGAATGTATTTGTGTTTGTCTATAAGGTTTTACAGAAGAAAATAAGTGCATAGAAATTGATTTACTTGTTTGTTCACGAAGGTGAGTTGCCATGTATAACCAAAAAGACAGGCAAAAAATAAGTACCTGAACAGATGCTGATGGGTCACGTAAAAGCTGTACTAGAGGAAGAAGAATTGTTTCATTGGTAAAATCACCTGCACTCAAACTCTGAACTACTTTTTATCAGTAGCTGGAAGAATACCTGTCAAGGAACTTCTAATTATCACAAAGCAGGAGGACTGAATACATGTCTAGCTTCTTCCTGACCTTAACTGATCGAGTGATGCTTCTCAGGCAGTAACATGCTGCAGTGCGCACTTCAGTAGAATCATGCTTTAGAGCATCAACAACAATGTACAGAACCTACAGAACAGTTATGGTAATTAAACAACATTATCCTGAACACAGTGCCCATATAAGAAAAAATCAACATCATGTAAATTTCCTGTGTACAGAAATTTAAAACAACTCTTTTCTCCTACAACCTTTTTTTCTCTTTTTGAAAAAAAAATTCTTCTACAACCTTGCCAAGCTGTTTGTGAATAAAATTGAGCAGCATAGGATTTTCTGGTTGCACCTGTTACTCATAGTAGAGTTGAACAAGACCAACAAAATCCACGTCGAAAAGTAAACAGAAGATTTACTTGGCCATGTTAAATAACAGACCTTAAGTTGGAGAAACTGGTTTCTGCAGCTTTCAAGTTTTGAGCAAAGTTCCGATAGTGCAAGCAATACCCCCTCAAGACGTTTAGGCTGTACAGTACTTTTTTGTAGAAACTTGCAAAGTTTTTCAACAGCATTTGCATCAAATGCTAATTTTTGTAACTCCTCCTTACCTGCAACTAGATTGGCTAATGTAAAAGGTGCATCATCCCCAGGTTGCCCAGGCTCTGCTAGAAGCTCAACTAATACAGGGATTAATTTTGTTTTGACACCCAATTCTTCTAGGTGGCAAGGAGAAGCCTGCCCAATAACTATTAAACATACACAGGCCAGTAGCCTTGTTCGAGGGTATCTGTCCTTCATTAACTCCATAATAGGACTCAAAGTTCTGCTTCCATTGTCAAAACCAGCAAATTTTGTTATCAGTTCAGTATTGTTTCTGAAAATTGCAGCAAGTGCATCTAAACTGGCATCTCTCTGGTTTATAGAACCAGCCACTAAGTTCATTAGTTTTTGCAGAACCCCTTCATCAAATAAAGCTTTCTGCTCGGCACTGGTCTGGCAAGAGTGTGCTACGATACTTGCAGCAAGTTCAGTGACATTTTCATTGACACTGTTCATAAGAGAGAGAATGAAGTCCATAATTTTCTTTTCAAGAAAGTCATATTTAGGAGCCAATTTTGATTGGAAGATCATTCTTAAAGCACGTGCAGAAGCATCCACAACCTGGAAAGACCAACAACACATTCCACAGAGTGAAAAAAGTTAAACTAAGCATAATGATGCTTTTCTTGGAGGAAACCCAAATTAATTGTCATAACAAAAATGAAAGGGTTACATATAAGATGTACGGGAAGCTGAAGTCCAATTTAATATGGATCAAATGCATAAATACATTGAGTAAATAGCACACCAGTTCTAGAGTGATTGTCAGTATAAGAATTTGGTTAGGTCATGCCTCTCCAAGATTAAGCTTTTTAATGAGATGCCTTTCTTCGCTGCACAGACTAGGCACATTAGACCGACCACATGTGAGGGGCACTATATTGAAAAATCTCATATTAGTTGTAAAGTGAACCTTGACTTAGCTTGTAAATTCAAGAAGTATATAAAAATTTGTTGAGATTGTATTTGGGTTTAATATTGATAAGGTTTCTTCCCTCTAAAAGTTCAATAACCTAAACACCTAGAGACACGGTCTTTTTTTTTTTTTTTTGTGGGTGGGGTGGGGGGGGGGGGGGAGAAAGGTTGTTATATTTAATTTCAAAGGCAAGAGAAACATAACATTAGGAGGGAGGCCCTCTTACTTACAACGAGAGATTGAAGGGACAAGCCTTACTTAGCTAAAGGGTTGGTTGATCTCAGGATCTTACACCAAGTACATAGAAAATGAGAGACTAAATTCAGGATTTCGTGGAAAGTCAACCAGTGTCTCCAAAGGGGAGATGTGCCTTTGGAGCACCAACTGATAATAACGCTTGAGCCACCCTCAATCCATAGCAGCCCTCCCATCGAGTTCTTGACTGCTTGAGTCTAAGGAGCTCAGCAGCAGTGGAGGCCGATGTGCTAATAGGACCAGAGTAAGAGGCTAAATCGTCTCTCTCATGATTAAGGAATACCCCACCAACCTCAACAGGGCACAGGTTCCAGATAGCACTGCCATCAAAATTCAATTTGATGATGCCTATGGGAGGCGGGGACCATTCAGCCATTTGTGGCACGGGTAACAGACATCTGAGCCACCATTCTCCAATTGTTTCTTATAATCCCACCATTTATACAATAAAACTCATTTGTGCTGGCCCACGCGAAGATGTTGCCCTAGAAATACAGCTCTTCATGTCAAGAGGCGAGTTATTTTGTGACATTTAAACTGCCTATAGTATGACAAAAAATAATTAGTAAAATTTATTATTATAAGCAAAGGGGATTGAAAAAGAGCTGACCCTTCACAAGAGAGAAGGTAGCCAGCAACAACAATTAAAAACAAGAAAAGAGTGAACAATTGCATATCCGAATTTAAAACTACTAAGTGTGAGAGGTTGCTTCTATCACATGCCAGCCTGTCTGCCACAGCATTGGCATTGGCAAACCAGATAACAATATGCCCATAGAACAATAAAATGACTTCTAGCAAGCATAGTCCTCATCAGATAACAAGAAACTAGGCATGGGAAAAGCCCCTTTTTTTGCTTTGAGGTCAACTAACATGTTCGGTATGATAAAAGGTACATATGTAAGACCAGCTAACCACTAAATCCAGTGGCTCGAAGCATTCAACTTAGCATCTGGAGGTCAGTTGATTGATGGACCTTGTTGCTTCATTTAAAATCCGTCCATTGGAGGCTGACAAGCTCATTTGGTGGCCACACAAAAAGGGCTCCTTCACGGTCTCATTAGCATATGGCTTTTTAAACAGCGGTAACTCGGCTTCGAGGGTGAATGAAATCAAATTTTTATGGCATTTATGTTCCCCTCCAAAGGTGAAGTTCTTCATGTGGAGTGCCTGTCAAGGTAAAATTCTCTCGGCAGCCGTATTAAGAAGAAGAGCTCATCCCTCAGTGGATCTCATATGTCCACTCTGCAACTCTGAAAATGAAACTACTAGCCATATTCTTCTTCATTGTAGCTTTTCTTGGAAGGTGTGGATCAACATTCTGGGAAAGTTTGGTTTTCAGTTCTGCATGGCGGCTGATCTGCTTTCGTTCAGTAAATCTCTCATGGGTACCCCTATGCCGAGTCTTGGAAAAATGATGCTCTCTGCATGTGCTAGTTTTATCCAGTGGGGTCTTTGGAATGAGCGAAATAGAAGATATTTTGATGCTAAAAGTGAATCTTTAGACCGAGTTGAGAACAGAGTGGTTGGGCAAATATCAACTTGGCTATTAACCAAGAAAGCTTTCTCTCCTTATCTGGGTTCCTCCATTCATGAAAATTGGAGAAACTTGGCATTGATGCACATTGGGAAAAAGCCTCCGGTTATGAAAGAATGGTCTCCTCCTGATCCTGGTTTCCTAAAGTTAAATTTTGACGGTTCGTCTCTAGGCAACCCCGGTATTTCTGGTTTCAGAGGAGTTATTTCAAATCATTTCGGTAATCAGCTCTTCACTTATGCCGGACCCCTTGGTATATTAGACTCTACATCTGCTGAATTGCATGGTCTCCTCTCCGGTCTTTGTATCTTCAGAGATAAATGTAGGGGACCTCTACACATTGAAGGTGACACCAAAGTGGTGATTGGTTGGTGTGAGAACGCATCTTCTCCTCCATGGAGGCATTAGGATACATTTAAAGAAATCTTAGATATTACCTCAATTATTCCTTGTATTTGGTCTCACATTCCGAGATTCGCAAATTCGGTGGCTGATGTACTTGCCAGGCAGGGAGCTACCCTACAATCACTGGTTGTAAGGGATGTACTCCCTCAAATTTTAAATTCTCTTTCATTTTATTAATACATCTTCAAAAAAAAAAAAAAGCATTCAACTTAGCCATGTATTAAAAATCTCAACTCTAGAATCAGTCTATTTCTGATCAATTTTTTCTGTAGGATAGTAGGTAAGAATTGCAAACCACTAGAAAAGTCAAAGCCAGCCCTCTCTCCTCTCTTTTCACCATTTTTCAAAGCTGAATCAAGAAGTCCTATTAGAAGGCCTGCCTCATCATATAAAACACTTTTTTTTTAAAATGATCCTGTGTCTAGGTTTCACCTACCAAGAGAAGCAACGTTTCGTCAAGAGAGAGGGATAATTGAGTGGGAAAAGTCTAAGAAATGACTGATAAAGTAGTCTTTCCTAGTCTCCTTAAGTGAAAGGCAGATCTCTTTTTGCCTACTCTGTCAGTTGTATTCTTGTCTAGGCACCATCCTCAATTGCACATCATTCTTCTTGGTCTTTCAATATTACCTTCTCCTTCGAATGATAAATAAATCCTTCAAATGTTTGGACCAGTTCTTGATTTGAGTATATCCTCCTACATGGAGCATGCCATCTTCTTTGTACGAATCCATATTTTTATAGGATATCTCAAAAAAGGCTTTCAATAAAAACCATCATCTCCAAAATAAAATATGTACCATCATAGACTGCCATACTCTGAGAATGAGGCTAACTCAGATTTTAGATCTACTTCAAGCATCTGTATGAAACAAGGCATTTAAGTGACACTGAAAAGTACAACTTGCCAATGAACCTGGCAGTTCCTAACCATTATGTCAATAAGAAGTCGTAGAAAAGTTCCCAACTAAGTGCTTAATCTAGAGCTGCAACCCAATTAGCACCTCATCAAACAAGTTTACCCTACAACCCTCAAGCCCTGAACACCATCACATCAAAATAGTTCAATTATAGTCAACATAATTCACTTGATTTTCAAAAAATATTAGTTTTTGCACTTTTTTCCTTCAGAGATTATATAATTGGATAATATTTGGAAAGTGTATAATAATTAGGTTGACAATCTTATTTTAAAAAAAAGACTCAATACAATGACAAACACCACACAAATAGTACCATGCTACACACTAATTTGGCTTGATACACTCTAACTTAGTACCACTTAATTCCTCTGAAAAGGTAGTCCTATAAACATTTAAAAGACACTAATGAAAGAATGCCCACATAACTCATGAGTGAGTGCAGAAGTCATGGCACCAGGTTGCCCCTTTAGCAAAAACTCAGAAAGGTAAAAGATACAATGAAGGATTTCAGGCACTGAATATTGATTTCTAAATCATTGTTACACAAACTTTGCAACTGTCTTTACACTTTTGCAAAGCATTTATGGACTCGTTCTGGAAACAGAACAACCAGTACACTGTAAGTACCACCTGCTATGACCAATGTACACCCTTACATAATTTCATCAGGGTGTATGGGCTGGTTAGAGTTCTTACTGGTCACCCCAATACTTAATATGCATTAGGTCTTCACCGGTACAAACCATGAGACAGTAAACCATGCAATATCAGTATTTATTTTTCGCGTATCTTTTCTATGATCCACGTGAGATCATGAATACTAGAAAATCTTAGTCTTTTACTGGACTTGAGTTCTAGTGGTAATGTACGTTCCACTAAGTTAAGGGAATAGCTCCTAATGAATAGGATCATTGATTAGCTCAAAAGCCCATGAAATGTTTATTTGTCACCTCAGGATTTATCAAATGTGAGGCATTAGATGCAACTTGCAAGACATTACTTTGGATGTTAATTCAGGAACAAAAAAAACCGATAAGCTATCAACAGAATCTGAGGTTGGTGACAATCCCAATATATAAAAGCAATGTAACCTGCAAAAGTACAATGTATAAGCATGCCAGAGATAGACATTGATAAGTGAAACATCTCTAGTGAGTAGTGGATCTTGGTGGGCATAGACAAGACATGCTTCAAAAGGTTAGCCAGCACTATGGAGCCACTTCAAAATCTACACTGAAAGGAATTCTCTGGAGAAAGAGCCTAAAATGTGTTAGTACACGAAAGTTTAGGTGGAGTTGACCCAGCGAAAGTGAATTACACTGATTATCAACAAAACTAGAGAAAGTGAAATTCCCTCCTAAAGAGTGGAGTTCCACTTAAAGTGAGATGATATAATGATGTCATCCTCTATCCCAACCATAGATTTAAATAAAAAGTTAAGTGTCCCCAAATCTTCATTTACATTTTGCTATTTACACACATTAAGACAAAAAAAAAAAAAAAAAAAAGTATATAACTTGGGGTAACTGGATCACCCTAGGAATGAGCATTCACCCTCTTTCTCAAGGAGATCTATTTTTCTATGCACTAACACCCCTAATGTGACTTTCTATGGGCTGAATTGTGTTCAGGTTTCAACTATAATAATGCACCGTTGTAATAAAAAGCTCCATCTGCATCATGAATCTGCTTACCGCCAGGTAGAGGATATTATCTAGAGAAAAAATGTCAATTGCTCGGATCTTCCTGCTAGTTTATTCTCACAATCCGATCAACCTTAAACTAGAGTTCTAGATGAGCACATGTGAATGAAATGTCAACTGAATATCTCAGAATAAAAACATTGAACCTCCGTAAGTGCAAGAAGCAGTTTACAGGAGTTAATGGCCATAAACAACCGAAAGGACTCATAAAGATATACTATAACAACTATTATTTTGAAGGAATTCAAATAACTTCAAGCAGACGAAACACATTGTCCACAACTTAACAAAATGCCTTATTGTTTTTGTCTCAATAGCCATATCATGCCACCCCCATGGGATTGATTGCTTACGCATTCATATGGTTTAAGTAAAGAAAAGAAAAAAAAAAGTATGGAAAATCAATAAAGACGGAATTTCCCTTTCCCCACAATACCTACTCCTAATCATCAGTTTCCAACTATCACAAGCTGTTTTATCTGGTCTGCTCTTCCAACAATCGCTTCATCTTACAAATTTTTGTACTTACTAAAAAGAGAGAAATTCCGTTTAAACTCCAAACTTTCGGATCATAGCTTTACGTGAATGGAACATAAAGTCCCAATCAAAGTTCCCATCATCACCAAATATTCGATCATCCATTGAATATTCGCAGTAGTGCACAATTTATGCAGGAATATGAAGATAAAAAAGGACGGTAGTTATAGAGACTTTGCGAGAGATCGTAACCTTTTCATCCTGATTGGAGAGAATTCGTATGAGGTGGGGGAAAGCACCACTCTTAAGAACGGTCTTAACGCCAATATCAACTCCACAAGCAAAACTGCCCAGAGCAGCGGCGGATTGGACAAGAAGAGAAGCGTCGGAGTCGTCATCGCCAACAATTGCGGCCACTCTGGCGACAGCTCCGAGCTTTATGTAGGAGAGCTTTTTGGTTCGATTGCCAATTACCTGATTTTTAAGTTCTCTCAGCGCTTTCAGGCGGACGCCGCTATCAACGGAGGCGAGTCTGTCGATAAGCTCCTCCGGGCGGTTGCCTGCTGCCGAAGCGGGCATTCTGGCCGGATCCTGACGCGCTTGTCAGGAATTAGGAGAGAAACTGAGAGAGAGAGAGAGAGAGAGAGATTTGAAAGGGGCTCGTCTTTGTTCTGTATTGCTTGTGAGCAGTAGGCGTAGGGGTTATTCTCTCCCCCCGCGTTCGTGCCCTCCTGGACTGCCCGATCGAGCAGAAGACACGACCGGAGTGGAACGATATTTCATTTGAGGCTTCCATCTCGCATGGTCTATTCATCCAAGCAGCCAATACGCCTCCACAACCACATTAATTATTTGCCACTATTTTTCTAAAACTGCCACTGACTCTCTTAACTCTATAATAATTATAAACTAAAATTTAATTAAAAATCATACGAAGAGTCAAGACCGAGAGCAGATCCAATAAAATTAATCAGGTCACAGTCATGAAGGATGGTCAGCAGCAAGCCTGGTGGAGGTAAGAGACAGAAAGGTGATTCGGACTGTAACAATGACACTGAGTGAGCCAAATGGATCAATGTGACATATTGACTTATTTAATTCAGGTTATGTTATATGTATATTAAGATTATATACCATATAACTTATAAAATTATAGTATTTTATGATATAAAGTTTTTAAAAAATTTCAATTTATAATAATATGTTTTAAAATATCGCGCGTGGACGGCAGGATTCGAACCTGCGCGGGCAGAGCCCACATGATTTCTAGTCATGCCCGATAACCACTCAGGCACGTCCACATTAGGTACTAATGATACTCATGTGTAATTATATATTTGAACAAATCTAGGTTGTATTCGTTTTCCCGATGACGGCGAGAGCAAACCGTCGGTTGAAATTGCGGTCATGATCGATGGGAGGCTCCGTATGATAAAACTCCCAAAAGCCCCTCGCTTATCTCAACAAATAAGAACCAATGATGGGAAATACTGGAATGCTATCATTAAATTCCATGCGAAGCAGAAAAATTACCGAGCAATTCTGATATCATTTGCCGAGATGGAAGCTTTAAGTTTTCTGCCTCTCGTTGTCGAGGCCTGTGCTAGACTAGAAGTCATCGAGGAAGGTTAGAAAATTCATTTCAATATTCAGAGATGCACTGAATTCATGACGTTCGAATTAAAACCGCGCTGATTGATTTCTACCACATGCAACCGTGGGTTCGTTAGAGATGCCAGCGGTCTGTTTGAAGAAATGGGTGTGAAAGATATAGTTTCGTGGAATGCAACGATTTACAGCTATGTTGAGAATTCTTTGTACGAAGATGCTATTGCATTGTCTTTGCTAATGAAGAACGAGAAGGTGAAACTGAATCCAGTTACAATCGTTTGTCTCGTTTCTGCGTGCACAGAGCTACAGAGTGTAGGTTAGGACAAGAGATACACTGTTATTGTTTGAGAAATGGCTATTTTGACTATAATAATCATTTGGGTACTTCACTGATTGGCTTCTATGCTAGGTTCAACCCACAGCTTTCGCCTTTTGTGTTTCACTCAATGGTAGTTAAGAGTGTTGTTAGTTGGAATGCCACGATTTCAGGCTACCATAACGCTGGAGAATTTTCTGAATCTCTGGACCTCTTCTTGCAGATGCTTTTTGTTGGAGTTAGGCCAACCTCTCTGAAAATGTTGATCACTGTCCAGCGATTAGGATCTCCTCAACTCGCTCAGTAACTCCACCACTTCACTTTTAAATTTGGGTTTTCTACAGAAATATATGTTGAAAATGCATTAATCAACATGTATGCAAGAGTGGAAATTTGGAATCTTCAGTTAAAATTTTCGAAAAAGATGCACGTTCGAGATGCTGCATCATGGAATGGTTTGATTTTTGCCTGTAAAATTGGTGGCATTATGAGAAGGCACTTAAATTGTTTACAAGAATGCAGCTAGAAGACAGATGTTGTGACTTTTGCTATAACATTGCAAGTATGTGGTGAATGCTCTAGTGTGGAGAAAGCTAAAGATCTACATGCTTATATAATAAAGAGTGGACTGGAAATGAATGATTCAATTCAAAAGGAACTTTTGAGCACAAACGAGAGTTTTTTCTCAAATGGTTAAGTTGGATGTAGTCTCATGGATGAGACAGTCTGTATGGTCACTGTTTCATAACAAATTAATGGCAGAAGCCTGGCAGCTCTATCATTGGATGAGAAACACTAGTATTAGACCCAAGTCTTTCACCATGGACACTCTTCTTGCTAGTTGCATATGTGAAAGTTTTCATGATATTGGCAGATCAATCCTTGGTTATGTAATTAGACACACGAATGATATTTTTCTTATCTCTGCACGGCTCTGACCGAATGTGGAGATGAAATAACAGATAGGTTTCTTTTCGAAAGTTTCCCTGATAGAGATTTGGTTTCATGGAATTACACACTTGCTAGTTATGTCAAGAATGGTCAACCCAGTGAAGCTTTGTCATTCTTTCACAAAATGCAATCAAAGACGAGACCCAACTTGTGCACCATGGTAAATGTCCTCTCCACTTGTGCTAGTCTGGCAAATCTGCTATTAGGAAGAACTCTGCATGGTTATACAGCAAGAAGGAAGCTTGCTTTGGAACAAGATATCTTCTCAGAAAACACTCTTATCTGAATTGCTGCAAAGACATTTCAAAACATACAGAAAAGGGTTATTTTAAAGTGGAATTCTATGATTGCAGGACACGGCCTGTATGGTCACATGGCACTTCACATCTTCTACCAGATGCAATCAGTGGGTATCAGGCCCACTGGTGTAACTTTTGTTTCAGTTTTATCAGCTTGTAGCCACTCCAGCTTGGTGAGAAGGGCTGGGAGCTTTTCCATTCTCTATCTCGGGATTATGGCATGATCCCTGAAGAAGTTGTTCAGTATGCCTGTATGCTTGATCTTCTAGCTCGTGGAGGTCATGTTGGTGAAGCTAAAAGTTTTATTGATTCAATGCCTGTAGAGCTCTGTCCGATGCCTGTCAAGTTTATTCTAATACTGAGCCTGCGAAAACTACTTTTGCAAATTGTCTGGGGTTGGAAGCAATGAACACTGGAAACTATATATTAATACCCAATGTATATGCTGCTGTTGGCATGTGGGATGAGGTTGAAAGATTAAGAATACAGATTAGGAAAAGGGGTTACGAAAGGCTCCTGGGTTAAGTTGGCTTATCGTTAAAGATCAGGAACATCCATTAATGGCAGGTGATGTATCACACCCTGAAGCTGAAAAGCTTCAGATGGCAGGGCATCTGGGTATCAGCCGCTCCTCTAGAGAGAGCTTGTCGACACTACCCAGTGACAAGGCTTATCAGACTTCAAACTAATGCGTCACTCGAACATGTGCTTGTGGGACTCTCGGCTCGGCAAAGCATTGAACTGAACCATGAAAATGGCAGAGAAGCCTACGGTAGGGGCTCCACGGATTTTCTGTTGATTGACATTGAAGGGCCGCATATCAGAAGGGAAACGAGAGATCCCACCACGAGATCCAATCTTCCACATTAAATCCGGAGGCAGGACCTAATCTTGCCTTCATTCATTCGGAAGATATCAAACTGAGAGACAAAATAAGTGTCAACCACAATTGGCTTGGCTGGAGAGGATTGCGGTTTTCCACAAATTCTTCTGCAATTAGGGCCACCGGAAAGACAACGAGAAGAGGTCAAGCCACATTCATTTACCATTTGAAGAGCTCAGTTCAGATAAAGGTTAATTAAAAAGAAAAGCTCCAAAGGTGTCGCTATTCAAAATTATGCAGTTCATATTATCAATGATCCAAGTTTGAGTACACGGCAGCAAACGTCACATGTAATACGACCCACAAAATGGAACCGCAATCCCTTTCTTTTTACCTGAAAAAATTAAACATTGAAGTTGGGTTTCTTGATATGATAGATGTTACCCTCAAGAAGTTTGTGGTGCAGAAAAATGCAGCAGCAGGTACTTCAGATTTGCATTTGACTGAATCGGGGTTCCTAGTTTTTCAAATACGAGTATCTTCCAACTGAATTGAGACGATCCAGAATTTAATAAGCAAATAGAGGCTCTTGGATTAAGATCACAATTGAGCTTTCAAAGGTAATCAGATTGCTTTTCTTCAAGTCTTACATGCAACAGATTTGGCGACTACGCAGACATATTGTTCGATGAAATGCCCGAGATCTGTTCTGATCTCGATCTGAACTGCGACAACTTCTCAGGAGTGGTGTCTCTGTAAAAACATCTTTTACCAGTTCCGTGGTCGCCCCAGGAGATACCCTAAAAGAACAAATGAAAATTAGTTTTAACCGAGTCCAACTTCAGCTGTAATGTAAACTCTATGACTAGGATCCAACATACTAAATTTCAAAGATTAGGTGAGAGCTCTGTCCGGCGTTAATTCACTCCAAAATACAGTTTTTAATCCCATAAAAACAAAAAACCACAGGCAGAAGAGATGACGAAGCTTTCGAAGTAGAGAGAAAATTGTCCTTTGTATCCACATTCATTTTTTTAAAACATTTTTGCTTCCGTTAACACCTATGAAGCATTATATTAGTTTATCTTCCGCAGAATCGCATTATCCTCCGCTTCACTTGACTCCATTTGCTCCCACCATTACCAATACGATAATCTCCCGAACAGAAAAACTCCGAAGCAAGGAACGTCGCATTCACCTGCATCAACACCTTGTAGTTGTGTCCTTTTATTTAAGGTTGCCATGATTTTCAAAAGTCACATCAAGCGACAGGATAGAAGAAGATGTCCAAAATGCTTTTCTCAGACCGTCACCCTCTTCCTCCGTTCCCCCAATTTTCTTTTCTCCTTCCGCCATTAACAAAGAAAAAGCGGTGACATTAGGATCGGGAAAGAAGGAAAAATACCTGTTCCGTCCGTGTTCGGTGCATCTCGAAATAAACAAAAAGAGGGCCATGAATTAGGTTAAATTCGTTGGAGCCTCGAGGGGTCGTGGCCCCCCTTTTTGAAATTTCACAGAAAGAAAGGACCTAGAAGGGCATGAGACTTCGGAAATGACAAATCAGTCCCTGTCACACCTTGTCCCCCTCCATTGATGAAGCGACTGGAAAACGTCAGTGTGGTCCCCGAGTGGAAGAATGGGAAGAAGGAAAGATCTTGAGAGATATGGGCAGGCGGGTGGTTCCCGGGACGGGGTACTAATCGGGGCGGTGGCCGGTGTTCGACGTCGTCGTCACCAAGGACGGCCCGATTACGACCCGCGCGGGCCGCACCGCCGTCCCCATGGCCCCGCCCTTGTCCTGCTTTTCAATTTTTGGCCGATTCGGAGGTAGTTGAACCGGAGAGCTCTTAGTTCCACGTGGCAGCTATCCACAACGATAATTCAAGGGGGCCGACCTCGAGATAAAGACCGTTTCGCCGAGACGTGAATATTGACGTGAACGAGACGTGTTGAAAAAACGAGACGGTTCGTTTGTTTGTTTTAACAAATCCGAAAGAATCATTTACTCTCACGCGAAGGCATCGGAGGAGAAAAAGATTTTGCTTTAGGGAAAGGAAGGAGGGCAAAAGGGATAAATTTGTTACTGTGACTTTAGGAAAAATAAAGTAAAGCGGGAGGAACTTTTTATTCGAACCCTTTTTTTTTTTTTTTTCCTACTTTTTCGTTAATTCTGCCCTTTTTTCCCTTCATTGTGGGCCCGAGAATCATTAGATTCTTTCAAGGTTGGATCAATTCCCAGATTGGATATCTATCTTTGTAAAAGTTGAATGTGATGGTTTTTTTTTAAAAAAAAATTAATTTTCCTCATAGGCACAAATCATGACTATAAACTTAGGGAAAGAAATTTAATCTTATGCTATTTATGTAATAATAGAAATAATTAATTGAAATAGACACATTTTAGGGCAAATATGGATCTTGCTGTAAATAATGATAAAATGGAAGGAGAATTGATTCGTGTGGAGAGGGTCACATCTATCTAATTTATATTTAATACTGAGATACGGAAAGTACAAATAAGGAGCTTTTGATGGGTAAAGCAAATGACTTCAATATATATCAAGAATTCATTTTTTCCCTAATTGTTGTAATTACTGTCATTGTAAGTGGCTCTTTCGTCAATCCAAGTAAATAAATATCGTAATTTATTTATTGAAAGACTGGCCAAGGAAGCCCGAGGGCTCTTTTCAAGCTTTTGATTATGCTTCTAGAATCCTCTTCGATTCATTGGAAGCCTAAACGCTTTAATCTATTTTTCTATTATTATTTGAATTTCAGAAGTGGATATGACGAAATTAGCCTCGGTCGCGTCGTGCACGTGGGTCCCGAGTCATTAGTGCGACTTCTATATGTCAGATTGCAGAGGGAAGGAAAATCGCACCGTCCATCTGGTGGAGGAATCTGACACGCCTGCTGTCCTGTGATGAAGGGTAGCCCCACTCCATGCCTTTCATGTGGCGGAGTGGAGTGGGTTCATAGTATTATAGTACTCTCTGAAGGAGGGGGACACGTGTTAGGCGTCTTACGGTAATCTTACGTTTCTTTTTTTTATTACCGTCGGAAATTTCACGAAGAGATATAATTTAATTATTTAAAAAAAGATTTGTTTTTGGGTTTCAATTTTCTAGGTCAAGGTGGGCGGCTACTGTTTCCTTTCGGTTTTTTCAAATTTATTTTTTTAGCTTTATTTGTCGTTGGTGCTCCACGCCTTTTCCCCCGATTTGACTCCACAATTAACTGAATTTGACGGCTGCCTGGAATCCGAGAGTACGCTATCGAGGCCTGATTCGCGGACGCCACCTCGGGTTTAAATCCAGCTGAACGTCCCCAGTCGGGCACGAGCTCGAGCTCTGGTGCCCCGACCTAACCGGTGAACTCCCTTCGGCTTTTAACCGTCCCAGCCGGTCGTCCTCCTTTCCTTTTGAATTCGCGAATTTGGGGCTCATTTGGAGTGAATTTCCACAGCATTTCATTCGGGTTCCGACCGAGGTGTTTAACTTACTCGAAATTCATCTTTCATTCCAGTGCGTTGCATTTCATTTTAATTTGGAGACGTTAAGGAAGGCAGAGAGAGCAAGGAGGTGGCGTTCTTCCGATCAACGAGTATAGCCACCAACTATTCTTCTTGTTTTCTTCTTTTTTTTCTTTTCTTCTTCTTCCTTCTTCTTCCTTCTTCGTGCTTGTCTTTCCTCTGGGACCCTGAATACCGTTCGCCTGTTTTGGGCTACCTGCCTCTTCGCGTTTTTTTCTCATGCTATCGCTTTGTTGTGGCAGTCTTTTCTTCTCCCCACGCTTGGTGCAGTGTTGATCGTTCTGATTCTGATCTGTAGGCTTTTCCGGTTCTATTTACGCAGATCTGTACTTTTTCATGGCGTTCCTCGGCTTCTTTTAGCAGCCTTTTGGGAGGCTTCTGGAAATCGGTGAGTACATTTGTTTTCTCGCTTCCGTAAATGTCGTACATCTGTTCAAAGATTGAAGTTGTTCATAGATGTGGTTTCTCCAAGATTTGGGCGCTTTACGCGGCTATAGTCATCACTATTCATTACCGAATGCGTGACTTTTAATCTAATATTCATATCGGGAACTGTTACTGGGCATCAAATATCGGTGTTGAGAAGGGTTATCTCATGTTTCTCTTACTTCGGTTGTGATTGTTGTTCTCTTTTCTTTTCAGTTTTTTTTTTTGTTCAAAATAACTTCTAACTGTACATTTTCTGTGCTATTTTCTTTCTTTCTTTCAAAAAATCTGAACATTCTCTCGGTTGTTAGATTTAGAACAAAATGTATCCATGCTAATGAATTGTAATTTTGCCATCCAGTGGTTATCTTTATTTTTTGATCCTCTGTAACAGTTGCCAAACGTTTGCTCTAATGTTCTTCAGGTAATTGATTTCCTTTTGTTTACCCTAAATAATGATTCTTTATGATGCTTTCGCCGGCCAGTTGATGCTTTTGATTGATCGATCTCTCTGCTGATTCGACCTTTTGTGCTAGTTTTTTTGTCTAAGTTCTTGAGGTCTTAACTTCTGTATTTTTTCCCGCACACCTGATAATCTTATTTGTCTTCGACGTGTTGGGATCTTGATATAGATTCTAGGGAAGGAAAATCCCACACATTTGAGTATTACCTTGGACGTGTCTTATTTTCTTTAAATCAATTCTTCGTAGTTTTTTTTTTTTTTTGGGGCGATAGTATTTTCCTGTATTCGAATTTACTGTCGAAAATCTATTACTTGTTTTGCCTTGTGTTCTTCCGTTGTCAGCCATATTTCTCTCAGAAGTTGTGTCTTTGGAATTCCTGCAGGCGATACTGACATCTTTCGTGCTTTACAGGTGGATTTCCTGGGGTTCGAAGTATGTGCGGTGGTCCGGATCACCTAAAATCCTCGTCGTCTCCGTCGTCTCCCCCGTCTGAAGAAATCGGAAGTAAAATCAGAGATATGAACCACTTGACAGTCGAAACCGAAGATTCCTTCTCCGGTCTTCTCGAACTTGCCGCGAACAATGATCTTGACTCCTTTAAACGCTCCATAGACCGAGATCCAACTTCAATCGATGAGATCGACCTTTGGTATGGCCGCAAGAAGGGGTCCAACCAAATGGTTCTTGAATATCGAACTCCGCTAATGGTGGCTTCCACCTATGGGAGCCTGGATGTTCTTCAACTCATTATCGCTCTCTCAGCCGCCGATGTTAACCGCTGCTGTGGGCCAGACAAGAGTACAGCCCTTCATTGTGCTGCATCTGGTGGATCGGCGCATGCCGTTGATACCGTGAGATTGCTGCTTGCTGCTGGTGCGGACCCTGGCTTAGTTGATGCCAACGGACGGCGCCCCTGGGATGTGATTGTGGTACCGCCGAAGTTACCTAATCTCAAAGCGGCCCTTGAAGAACTTCTTGCCTCTAATTCAAGTCCCAGTTCTATTACTTCCAATCTTCGCGTTTCCACCAATTTGTCCATCTCTAACTCCAATTCCAACTCTCCTCCACTGTCCTCTTCTCCTGATAATGGTTCTCCGTCTTCGGCGTCTGATTCAACGTTGTCTCCAACGTTGGCGAAATTCAATGAGATTCCACCGTCGATTGTTTCTGAGAAGAAGGAATACCCTATTGATCCTTCACTGCCTGACATAAAGAACAGTATCTATGCAACTGATGAGTTCCGCATGTTCTCCTTCAAGGTTCGTCCATGTTCTCGTGCTTATTCTCATGACTGGACAGAGTGCCCATTTGTCCATCCAGGAGAGAACGCCCGTCGTCGGGACCCACGCAAGTTCCACTACAGTTGTGTCCCTTGCCCTGATTTTAGGAAGGGGGCCTGCCGGCGTGGAGATCTCTGTGAGTATGCACATGGTGTGTTTGAGTGCTGGCTTCACCCAGCGCAGTATAGGACTCGCCTGTGCAAGGATGGTACAAGTTGCATGCGGCGGGTTTGTTTCTTTGCTCACACATCCGAGGAGCTACGACCGCTCTACGTGTCAACGGGGTCTGCCGTTCCCTCTCCCCGGTCGTCTGCTTCTGCCGCTATGGAGATGGCTGCTGCTATGAGCCTCCTGCCGGGCTCACCTTCCTCTGTTTCTGTTATGTCTCCGTCCCCGTTCACTCCGCCCATGTCACCTTCTGCCAATGGGATCTCCCATTCATCGCTGGCTTGGCCGCAGCCAAACGTTCCCACTTTACATCTTCCCGGGAGCAATCTCCAGTCCAGTCGCCTCAGGTCGTCCTTAAGTGCGAGAGACATGCCAGCGGAAGACTTGTCTATGATGCCTGATTACGATTCTCTGAATGATTTCTCGTGCTTCTCTTCGCAGTCGCGGCTCAGTTCGACAACTCGGTCAGTTAGGTCCAAGACATTGGCACCATCAAATCTTGATGAGCTTTTCAGCGCTGAAATGTCTTCTCCTCGTTACTCTGATCAGGCAGGGCCGGTCTTCTCTCCGTCCCACAAATCTGCCCTTCTCAATCAATTCCAGCAGCAGCAGAGCATGTTGTCTCCAATTAACACAAACGTGTTCTCTCCTAAGAGCGTTGATCACTCTTTTCTACAAGCCTCATATGGGATCTCTTCGCCTGGAAGGATGTCTCCACGGAGTGTGGAGCCCATCTCTCCGATGAGTTCTCGAGTGGCTGCGTACGCCCAGCGTGAGAAGCAGCAGCAGCAGCTCCGAAGCATGAGCTCCCGGGATCTTAGCGTGGGATCGGCCAATGTTGTTGGGTCTCCTGTGAATACCAATAATTCTTGGTCAAAGTGGGGATCACCGGGCGGGAAACTGGATTGGGGGGCAAACGGAGAAGAGCTTGGTAGGTTTCGGCGGTCGTCGTCTTTTGAGCTGGGTGCCAACGGTGAAGAACCCGACCTGTCTTGGGTGCAATCGTTGGTGAAGGAATCTCCTCCTGAGATGAAGGAGAAGACGTCTGCAGCACCTGTAACAATGGCGTCTGCGGTAGCGTCGTCTGGTGAAGGCTCAAATTCAAATTCAAATTCGACCCAGTTGGACAGTATCGATCACACGGTGTTGGGAGCATGGTTGGAGCAGATGCAGCTTGATCAGTTGGTGGCTTAGTAAAAAATCAATTCTTTTTACTAAGCGAGCAGAGGTAGTAGTGAAAATGGTTTTTAGTAAATAATATTTGATAATATTTTTTTGTTGGGAGGCGGAGGGAAGCAGAAATAGGGTGGCCAGCGGTGGGTGAAGGGGGTGAGAAACAGCAAATAGAAAGAAAAGAGGGTAAAAGAGGGAAGAAATCCTCGAAATCAGAAATTCGTTTTCAAACATTTGTTATTACATGAGAAAGAATGAAGGGAGAAAGACCTGACTCTAACCCATGTCAGGTCGAATTCTCCAAGTACATCTGTTTAGGTCTCTCCTTTTTGTTACCGTTTTTTCTATTCTTCTTCTTCTTGGAGAGCTGCGAGTTTCACTGATTTGAAACGAATGCCTCTCCTTTCGTTGGTAGTTCAGCCTCTTTTTCTGCCATTTTATTGTAATTGGATTATATGTTCTTTGATTATTTCGGTGGTAGCTGGGTAACTCAGTCGGTAGATGGGAACGAGGCGGGGGCTGGACAACGTGGCTTGAAATTGTCTTTCTGAATGGATACAGCATGGAGGGGGATACTGACTAGGTCCACGGGGATGCGGATACGGGGCTGACGTGTCCTATTGTGGGTTTGAATTATTGTCGTCTGCTTGTGGTACATTTTGTGGGGTTGGATGTCAGCAGGCGACGGATTTGGAATGGATTTCCTACTTTGATGTAACAATTGAGATAAGAAATTAAAAAGCTCTTTATCTTCTTTTGTTGGTCACTACGGCCGATTCTTATTGCTGTTGACTGTTATTTCTTACATATGCTGGTGCTCCGCGTACGCTATTTCTACTTTTTGTGGCTCATAGTCTGCATAGCTCGGAGGCGGCAGTTTTGTCGTACTCTGCCCGTTTTGCCGTCGTCGTGGCGTCTCGAGTGGGGAAAGAGTAATGCAGTTACCAATGTGATTAACGCTCTCATTTGGTTGTGACATGTTTGATTGCAGAGTTATTATTTTCTTTTTCCGAAATTTGTATGTTATTCTTTGTTGGATGAGTAATAAGTTTGGATTACTGTGATATCTGATATGGAATGAATTCTGTCGGCTAAGAGGATGAGACCCGTCAGACGTACCTCCCAGCATCTGGGTTAAGGGCAGAAAGGTCGGTGCCAGTCATCTCCTTCACCCTTCCTTGTATTTCTTGTGTGTTTTGAAGAAGGCAGTATCTTTAATCAAAACGAGTTGGCTCATTAAAAGGCAATGCTCCACATTATAAAGCACATTACTTAATAAAATCTTAAAAATTGGGTGGGGATCCTGTGATGATCGCATATCATATCCTTGATATGGGCAGCTTTATAATCAAACCCGCAAGTGAAAGATGTGCCCATGCCTGACGGCCTCTCCTCAACTCAAGAACCAACAAGGATGCAATCGAAATAGAAATACTTGCCGGCATATCCTTCCACCTCGGAACGAAACTTTATCTGGGAAAAAAGGAAATGGGCATTCACTTTGATAGCTCGGTGGGTCCGTCTCCCTCACCTCCCCTTCCGGCGTCGTGTACTCGTTGTTGCAGGTTGGGGAAGCAGTTGGGTTTGTTGTAAAGCGATAACGCTGTTCCCGCTTATGGAATGGGTGTTGGTGGGTGGGTGCGCATCTTACCTCAATCCCCCGTACGAATCGCTTTTCTCTTTTGTCATCGCTTTTTTGTTTATTCATTTATTCCGTTTCAGTCAATTTGGTAATTTGGCAATGCCGCGGAGGAGCAGCAGCAGAAGGTCTCTGTTAAGATTTGAGATTGGACTCGCTGTTATCTATCTTATCTATCACCGTGGTCTTTCTTGTCTGGACGAACGCTTTACTTGTGGGTGAGGGTTAGTTGAACCACGCTTTTACTCCCACAACCGTTTCTTCCTTCCCTTGTCTTACTACTCTCTTGTGGGAAATAATTCACGCCGAGTAGTAAATGCACGAGTGAGCTTATTAGGCGTTTTTGGAAGGGAAGGGGAAGTCAGATTAGTAGGATTCAGGGCGGTCGTGCCTGAAGAAATCTATTCTCACTGTGATGCCGTCTGAGATGGTTGGAGCTTGAAATAGAAGTGGAATAATTGTATGTTGTGGATGGGATGCTCGCCAGTTTCTCCAAGTGTTGAGAGAGATAGGAGCATCTGGTGAGGATGAAGATAAAGACGATGGCGTGGAACTGGATATAGAGAAGAAGAAACGAAGGATCCGGTATTTATTCCTCATCTGTCATTGCCGTCCATTACATAACAATTCGTAATACGATTGTGCTCATAACGTGGTAAAAGGCCCATGAGTAGCACAAGGTGGATCCAGCCGTTGAGGTTCATTGAAGAGGACCCAGAATTCAAACCCTTTTTGAGTAATATCCGTTTTGAATGGAATTTAATAACTGTGCCGTTGCTCTGGGCCTGCTTTAGAGCCACATCGGAATCGTAAACATTTAATTTTGGTTTTAAGAGCCCATATAAACCTGTGTGTTTCTTTTACAGGGTTTTATTATTATTATTATTATTATTATTAACTTGAAATATTTGTTATCATTAAAACCATATTGGATAAAGATTGCTGGAAGGAGGTTTGATGGAGAAAGACAAATCTGATGTTAGAGCTAACTGGTGAAAGAGAATGGGATGATTGAGGAGTTGTTCAATTAGTAATTATGAACTATACATGACATTAGTGATTTTAGATCCACTACTTTAATTATTAATATGTTAATATATTAAAGAATTTATTAAATAATACTTTTAAAGCACATTTTGGAAAATCCATGGATTGGATTGGGTTTAAAATTTTAAGATCCAATCAAATTATTCTTAATTTACATATTAAATTGTTTAGGGTCGAGTTTTCTTCGTGAATTATCTACATTTCAATGCATACCCAACGAAAATAAAAAACTGGGTTGTGGTTCAATAAGCTCGTGAGGGAAGGGGATTTCTATTTGAAGGTCTCAAGTTATGTGAAGTTGGGTCTAAGACTCATTCCAAAATGATTAGCCAACTTAAAAAAATAAAAATTTGTACTCATTAATTTATGTGAGACTATTCTTTAACACTCTCTCTTACGTGTATGCCCTCTTTTGTAATTCCACATGTGAATAATTTGGGTAGAGGTCCACATAGGAGTACTTGTTTTGATACAATGTAAAGTTAGGTTTAAGACCCTCTAAGAAACTGGTCGTGGAAGGTCACCTTCACATAGTTAGTTAGCAAGTCGAGGTCTCCTTAGGGTGGAGGATAAACGGGTATAACAAGTTGTAATAGATTGAACCCAAAATAGTAGATTAAAGTTTCATAGAATAAAAAACAAAAATAAGAATACTTAATATTTTTTAACCCAAAAAAGAAATTTAAACTTTTTTAGAATTTAAAAACCGGGTTGAAACTAACCTGACCGGGGTTTCGAAGAACCCGGAGTTTGATTTGAATTTCGAGTTGGAATTCTTAGTAGGAAAATCTTGTGGTATCCTCCACACATACATGGGGCATTGACATAATTTAATGACAACACTTGATCAATTCATTTTGAAATAACTATGGATATCACTTATCTCTATATTGGTATGATATTATCTATTTTGGGCCTAAGCCCTCATGGATTTTCTCTTGGGCTTTATCCCAAAATATCTCATTCCAATGGAAATAGTGTCCACACTTATATATCTATGATTTTCCTCACTTTTAGCCAATGTGGGACTTTGGTCGTATATCCAATAACCCTCCGTTCTAACAAAGGCCACCAAACCTCCCCTCAAAAAATCATTCATCTGTCCTCTCTCTACCAACCTGGATTCTCCACTCCAATGCATTGAAAGCACACACGCCTTACATAGAGTACCACCTGTCTCGTCTCGTGAATTTGCTCTATGCAAATCAACTCCTCTTCACCGTGTTGGAACTAGGACATGTCCATGAAGAATCTGGAATACAACACCTCTCATCTACATATACTATCACGATCTAATTGAGGCCTACCATCTTTGTTCGACAATAAGAGGATTCATCTACTATGGTTAACTCGATGGCATATGCTTTGATACCATTTGTATGGACAACACTATCTCCATTGTAATGAGACATTTTTGGGATAAATCCCAAGAGCAAGTTCATGATAGGACAATATCGTACCCATACGAAAAAAAAAATTAAATGTTCATAGTCCTTACACGTTCTTCAAAAAGAGTTCGACGATATGTCTTCGCTCCTCCCAATCTCGCCACTAAACAACAAGAGCAGCGCATCACTATTTCATTCTCCCACTACGATAATTTTTATGCGGTTTGGTTTGAGATTGCGTGCAGTCGACGTCCATGTAGTTGTCTCGATGAGCTCTTTCTGAAGTTTGAGGGTCGGAGTGGATGAGAAACCTCAAGAGCCAGAGAGAGTCGTGTCACTGGGAGTGGGAAATCTGGCAATGCGTCAATTCTGATTTTCCTGGTCAGACCTGAAAAACCATGCTTACTTGCAGCATTTGATTTTGAAGCTTGACACTTTGTCTCCGAGGGTTACCATAGTCATTTCATTGATCAACCACCGATATCATTTTTTGTTTGCTTCTTCGTGCTTCAGGCAATATCATTTTCGTCTGTCCATTCAGATTTTTTAATTTTATCCCATTCACAAAATCTGGAACGGCGTAATTGCCGTCCACGAGCCGGCCTGATCATTCCGACTGGATGGCGCTTTGTCCCTATTACGTCCCTGTGGTCATTAACGGTCTACGTTGGGAATTCTTACTGGTCTGTGGGCGATCCTTTTAATACTTGGAAGACGAGGCGACTGTAGCAGCTTCCGTTGGCAGGGTGAGGAGCGAAGATGGAGAAAGAGGAGGTGATTATTAATGGCAAGAGTAAGGGAGGTGATGTGGTTTCTGTGAATGCCAAGCCGAGCAAGGGGCTGGCTTCCAAGTTTGTGGATTTATTGGAGAGGGTGGTTGTGTGGGCTGTGTACGATTTCTCTAAGCCTCACCATTACTTGTCTGGGAATTTTGCTCCGGTCAAGGAGGAGACGCCCCCTTGCAAGAACCTCCCGGTTAAAGGGATTCTACCGGTAAGAAAATCACACCTACTTCACTGTCGTGTTTGGTTTGATCTTCTGGTGTATATGGATTAAGAAGGGATTGGCATATGGAATATTAAGCGCAGTGTGCGAATTGATCTTCTGGTGCTTATGATTTTTAAGAGTAGTTGCGGATGAGCTTCGATGATTTTCGGAGTTTTCTAAGTTGATAATTTCTACGTTGTTTCAAACACCATGTGGTTTTTCCGTTTCCTTATCTTCTTATCGAATACTCTATTTTCCTGGAGTGAGTTCTTCCTATTTTTTCCAAAAGCTGTTAAACATTTTATGCAGTCACTTTCTCGGGGTTTTTCTTAATTCTGATGTGCTCGGAATTGACTGTGTGTAGTCTGTTTTGTACTGGTAATTTCACTACACTGTTGTTCGGCTGAATAGGCTGAAATCCGTATCTGTGGAGTGTTGGGTACGAAGAACAAAAGTATCTGAGGACTTTGAAGTCTGAATGATGATTCTGTAACTAAGTGGTCCGCAAAATGAGCGAGCTCCTTAATTTATGATTTTATTGATGTTGCATTAATTATTTCAAAGAAAATTTTCTTATCTTCACGTTATTTTCCTGAGATTCGAGGCAAGAGTGTCTCTATTTTGGTGTGAAAACTTTGAAAAAACCCCGTAATTGCATGGGAAAATTGAAGTTAACGGAAACTGTTTGCTTCTGGCTTGAAAAATTATAAATGGTGTATAGTAAAAAATGAGGGCAAGCTTAACCAAGTTCATCTAATGTGGTTAGTAAATTTTTCATATTGGAAAGTCATTCTTCGTTCTATTATCCAGTCACAAACACAGCCAATGCCCAATATTGTACTGGTAATTATGGTGATTTAATTTCTGGTAAACATAAACATTGTCAAGTTACTTTCTTTTCAGAATGTGGACAACTGTTCTTTCATCCCCTAAGAATGGATTGATTCACTCCAGAAAAGTTTCTAAGTTCAATATAATTTCTTTTAGCTATAAATCTTCTTCTGAGAAATTGACTGGTATTTCATACTGATGAGAACATCTTGTCATATAGTTGCTTTTTTCTTTTCCTGTCATTTTCTCTGGTCCTCTATGGGTAATCACTTTACTGATATTTTCCATGTGGTTGGATTACATATAGAAATGCTTATATATATGCCCATAATAACAATGAGAAAAAAAAGGAAGATTTGGAGTTTATGTTGCTGCATATATTAGGTGTAAACTGGTTGGTTTTGACCATCTACATTTTGCTATTATAGGTTCATATTAGTAAATTTAGTGTTATGACTGAAGAAACTTGCTCTATCCCTAAGAGGAGTGGGTGGTGCCATTGATGGAAGTCATCCCAAGTGAGAATGTCATGCCCACTATGATTTTGTTGTGGTTGTGCTGGTAGAAAAAAAGTAAAACTTAACAACCATACCTTGTTTACCTACTGATTTTTGGAGTTCCTCCAAAGGCTAGAGATTAGAATCACATTGCTGAAATGTTTCGATATAAGAATTGCACCGTTCCCCTCTGAATAACTGTTCTTTAATATTTGGCTTCCTCTTTTGTATTTCAAAAAATTGCCTCTGAGCTTGTTGGTTTTGGTAGGTTACGTTTAATAACATTGAGTTGAAACATTTATATTTGTATGACTAAGTCTTATAGATTGTTCTGCTGAACAGGACTGCTTAAATGGGGAATTTGTTAGAGTTGGTCCTAATCCAAAATTTGCTCCTGTGGCTGGATATCACTGGTACTTATCCTTCTTAATTATTTTATGATAACAACAAAAAAAACCACACACCTGAATAAGGGTGTATATGAATTTTGACTTTTCATTGCAGGCACAGATGGGGTGCACATGTTGTGCCCCTGCCCAGCACTATGAATTAGAGTCTGATCGGCTACTTTTCCCTTCCTGTGTGGGAAAACATTTATATGGATGCTACTAGACTATTGAATATCTTTCTTTGATCAATTTAATTAATACTTGCAGGAATAAAACAATTAGAATTTCGCTGCCATCTTTTTGTTTTCATGTGGTTGAATTAGACTTTGATTTGGTTGATGTAGTTGAATTCTGCGGAAAGATGTCCATCACTTCATATGTAAAAGGAAATGTCAGATTAAAAGGATGGTTTTTGGGTGCCAATGCATTTTATTTTCAATTTAATATTTTTTTATAAAAGTGATAATATATTAACAGAGAAAAAAATTACAAACTAAGGGGGCCTCCTGTTACAACCATTGCAAGAAGGGAGGTCCCATGTTTAGCAAGCCCGTCTCTATTTAATAGGTATAAGCAATAGTTTGGTGGAAAGAGATGCATTACTGAACCAACTAATGTGTTTGTATAATTTTTTAACTTTAAAATAATTTATATACAGCTTCAAGATGATCTAAGACCGACTGTATGAGCTGTGAATTATGCTTGCAAATTCGAGATAATATGAGTGTAGTGAAGATCTAGGCCTTAGTACACTAAAGAGAATGCTTCTGCTACTAAAGTTCCATCCTTGTGGGGAAAAGAAAATCGAGTCACAGAATAATGAATAAGAAAACTCATAGAATAAATGCTGATTTTTTTTTTAACTTAATAATCTGATGGTTATTATCAAGACTCTTTTAGCACACAATATGATATCATACACCGAAAAAGGAGAAGGCATAATTGTACATGGAAACTGGTTTACAAGATATACTTGATTTAAAAGAATATTGAGCTGTGGAGAAACGACAATGTTAAGAAAAAAGATGATGATAATTTCACACCTTTTACTCAAAAAAAGAAGAAGTAAAAAGATGATATTCATTTAAGATGAGTATTGCAAATTCGAAAAGATGAGCATCTACTGATGGACGTCAGGCATAACTTGAAAGGATAAATCATAAATGAATATATTAGACCCCTGAGAAATGGTCTAGGCAAATGAGAGTAGATGTCAAGTGAAAAAGAGCCACTTTGCGATTGTCTAACCATATGAAAGTTAGGTCTGATAGTGCTCCACCGAGAAGGTTTTATCAGTGTCAGTTGGTAGTCTGGTAATAATTGGGAAGCCAAAAATGACTAGGGCTGAAGATTAGGGAGAAAACCAGAAATTGGTAACACAGAAAAGGATTTGTTTTATGATAGAGCAATGGATGCAAACGGATGAAGAGTATTCTTGTTTATGTGGTATCTCTATCTGTATCATGTTTCTGCACCTACATGACTTGATTTAGGGTCCATGTATGTTGTTCTTCATTCTTTTACTATTATCATCTGTCTCTTCTAGTTCATCCTTTCTTCTCTGAACTAGCATTCCTTCGCCATGGTTTTCTTTTTATGCTTATGACTATCTCCTTTGTTGTGTGCAGGTTCGATGGAGACGGGTGTGTAACTTTTCTTCTCTATCCATCTCATCAAATAGTGCATAGTTTAACTTCATTTGCTTAATCTTGTTGAGTAAGCATTCACTGCATAATGATCTTTGTCAATGAAACTTTAGCAACTAGAAGCAATTAGTTTTCAGTTTAATTTTTGCTTCTCATGTTTATTTAGATTAGGAGCTAATACTTTGATCATATCTTTGGCATGTCTTTTTGATCTATTTTGTTATGTTTACCTTTGGGTTGGTCTTGGATGGTGGTGGTGTTTACCTCTTGTTTACCCCTGTTTGTTTAACTTGTTATTGGAGTAGTTTTGAACAAACGTTGAGATTTTGCAGAATGGTTCATGGTTTGCACATTAAAGATGGAAGTGCAACCTATGTTTCTCGTTATGTGAAGACTTCCCGTCTTAAGCAAGAGGAATTTTTTGGAGGAGCAAAATTTATGAAGGTATGTTAATATCATGTTGTCAATGTTTATTTTGATATGTGAATCTGGAGGCATCAATCATATTGTTACAGCCTTGCAGAGTGAAGTTGCTTCATCTTTAACAATTTGGTCCTTCAGATATCAAGCAATTGTTTTTTTCTCTCATTTTTAGATTGGAGATCTCAAAGGGCTGTTTGGATTGTTTATGGTTAACATGCAACTACTTCGGGCAAAGCTTAATGTAGTGGATGTTTCATATGGAACAGGAACAGGTTGGTTCCTTGACTGTACTGAAGCAGGGTCTTAGCAAAAATCGTACATGCATTTTTTAACACTATAGCTGCATAGAAATAGGTCTATGTGGTGCGAGTAACACCAGTTTGCCTCTCGTGGGGTGCTTAAACACGGGCTACCATTTCTTCTGGCAAACCCATGACAATACACTCAAATATATTAAGCACATAAGCTGTAGAACTTACCTGCTAGACAAATCTATGTCAGTTAGAGAGCTTTTCTATATATGTTCACTTTAAATTCCACAAAAATGTCTCTGCAACTGAATCATATACATTTGACTGAGTGCAGGTAATACTGCTCTCATATATCATCATGGAAAACTATTGGCCCTTTCCGAGGCGGATAAACCTTGTAAGTCTTCTATATTGTTGCTGTATTTCTTTTTCAATTGATGGTTAAATGGCTCCTGCATTTTCCTTCCTTGGAATTTAACATTGTATGCTCTCTTTTCTCTTTCCAGAGAAAAATATCTTAGCTTAGTGGAAGAAAAACTTGATATGTGACTGATTCAGACTTCAAGTTTAATTTCTAGAAAATAGAGATTTTAGAGACTTTACCTGCATATGTAACTCCTAATGGTTCTTGTATTCTGTAGATGTCGTTAAAGTTCTAGAAGATGGAGATCTGCAAACTCTAGGGATGTTAGATTATGATAAGAGATTGTCTCATTCATTCACAGCTCACCCAAAGGTAGATCCATATACTGGTAAGTACCAGTCTTTCTATGATAGAGTTAGTTGTCTGTCATATTATCCGTTTACTTCATTTTGATCATTATTCCTTGTTGTCTGTTGAGATGCAGATGAGATGTTTACATTCGGCTATTCACACACACCGCCATATGTTACTTATCGAGTAATTACCAAGGAAGGGGTCATGCTTGATCCAGTACCAATAACAATACCTGCCCCTGTCATGATGCATGATTTTGCCATCACTGAAAACTATGCCGTCTTCATGGATTTACCTCTCTATTTTCAACCTAAGGTATGTTTATAGTACAACTCCTCTATTATTCTGTTGTAGTTTCTGGCACTGCAGTTGGTGTGTGTTGAGTAATATGTTACCTATTTTCAGGAAATGGTGAAAGGCAAACTGATCTTCACCTTTGATACGACAAAGAAAGCACGTTTTGGTGTGCTTCCTAGATATGCAAAGGATGAGCATGAAATTAGATGGTTTGAGCTTCCAAATTGTTACATATTCCACAATGGTCAGTCTGCTTTTCAGTGTTGGTGTGTACACCAATCTCATAGAATTCTATTAGTATTTGTATACTTTTATGTGACTGTTTTTTTTTTCCTTTCTTTAGCCAATGCCTGGGAGGAAGGTGACGAAATAGTTTTGGTCACTTGTCGCCTAGAGAACCCTGACCTGGACATGGTTAGTGGGAATGTGAAAGAGAAGCTTGAAAATTTCAAAAATGAATTGTAAGAATTCTCAATCCATGTCAAATTATATTTGAGGCCCTGTTTTGTCCTGTATTCTTTCTTTTACTTTTCAACAATGTCTTCATTTTCTCGGTGTCAGGTATGAAATGCGGTTCAATATGAAAACTGGCGCGGCTTCACAGAAGCAATTATCTGTTTCTGCTGTGGACTTTCCTCGAATCAATGAGAGTAACACTGGGAGGTGTTTCTCTACCTACTTCTATGTGAAGCTTGACTAGGCTCAATCTATTTGTCATGTCTTACTTTCTAGTCTAAATATATTCCTAATTGATTATACTGTATCTAGAAAGTTGGTAAGAGCTAGTTGATATTTATCTCTTTAGGAGATGAGAAAGCTAGCAAGAACTGATCATTCATAATGCTGTCTAATTTTGTAGGCTACTGTACCCTCTGGGATAGTGTACTCATTTCTTTTCTGGAAACGATATTTTATCACATAATAACGATTTTTTGGTGTTTAAGTTCTTTATTTTTTCTTCTTTTTCCTTTTGCTTGTTTTCTCTTATTGTGGTTTTCTTAGTACTTATATTTCTTCTATAATGCAGAAAACAACGTTTTGTCTATGGAACTATACTTGATAGCATTACAAAGGTGAAAGGTATTATCAAGTTTGATCTACATGCGGAGCCAGAGACTGGGAAATCAGAACTTGAAGTTGGAGGGAATGTCCAAGGTATTTTTGAGTTAGGATCTGGGAGATATGGTTCAGAAGCAATTTTTGTTCCTACCAAGCCTGGTGTCAGTGCTGAAGAGGATGATGGCTACTTGATTTTCTTTGTGCATGACGAGAACACAGGGTATGCACTCTCCGTTTACTCAACAAAGGGCTGTCTGCTAGCTTAAGCAATAATTATTTTTGAGAAACTTCCTTGTATGAATTCAGCATATTACAGCTTATTTCATGCAGTTACTGAATAAAAAGGGTGCTTCTTAGATACTCTGTTCAACCATAATCAGAAGTTTAAATATGCATACACTATGATCTGAACAGTAACATGGGTTAAGTTTGTGCAGTAAAATGTAGTGCAGAGACCTGTGTGATTCAAGATCCAAAATCTTTCAGAAGAAGATTCTGATTTAGTTCTTTCATGAAATTTCTCTACTTTTATGATTCCTCTCTTTCTGTTGCTGCAGAAAATCTGAAGTAAATGTGATCAATGCAAAGACAATGTCACCTGATCCTGTTGCAGTTGTTGAACTGCCAAATAGAGTTCCATATGGATTTCATGCCTTCTTTGTGTCAGAGGTAAATAAAGCATTGTTGCATTGTATTTAAAGCTTGGTTCTCCTCTTGTTTAGTAAACATGGTTTCTTGACTTCTTGGTTGGTTTCTCTTGCCATATCTGTGTGTGAAACATAAGAAAATAAAAAAAAAAAAGATCTCTTTCTCGCTGATATTATTATAATAGCAAACCCAAAAACAGTATTTTTTTAACCTTGTGAGATTTTGGAAGAATAAATTGCTTGAGGCTTGTTTGGAACCCACAGGAAAGAAATGAAAAGAAAAGAAAAGGAGGGATAAAAGTATTTTCTGTTGTTTTGCATTAGAGAATCATTGAGAGAGAAGAAAATAAGAGAGAAAATCATAATAAATTTTCTCTCACAAAATGATGGAATTTGGGGAGAAAATAAAAGATATAAACTTAAGGGAAAATTTTAATCATGAAAATTTTAAATTTTTTTTTTTTTTTTTGTTTTCACATATGTCCAAACAAAAGAAACTACATTTCTCTTCCATTTTCTATGAGCATCTAAACAAGAGAAAAAAAAAAAAAAAAACTCTTTTCTTGTCTCTTTTTTTCTCTTTCTTTTTCTCTTCTCCTTCTTTTCTTTTCTATCCATTTTCTGTGTTCCAAACACAGCCTTATATTCTGACTAGTTTCTCTAGTATCTCTGTATACTCATTATCTTAACATTAACTCATCACAATTTTCGTAGGTTCAGTAACTATTTATTCTTATCTTAAATACAACTGACACATATTTACAACAACAGGAGCAACTTCAACAACAAGCTAAGACCTAAGGCTTGGATCTCATGCTTTATGAGTGGAAACATGAGAGGCGCAAGTGACAAGAATCTCTACCTTTTGTCCCGGTCCTATCAGTTTACAGTCTACAGTCTACATCTTATCTTGTATTAATATTGTTCATAGATGGCAAGAACTAGCTGGATGAGCAGTTGCTGTTATTCTTATACTATGGGTAGATGTCAATTCCCGAATAAAATGTTGTATGGTAACCTAAATTTCTATGTAACTGCATGAATCTAGTGTCCAACATCAACTTCTCTTTTGCATGAACTGCTTGAGACTCGGTGACAAGTCGAATCCAGGGGTGGGTGTATCCTTCAACATATTGGGTAACCTAAAATCTGGCCTTATGTATCATATAATATTTTTTACATGGTTTGTAATTAGAGGTGGCATCGAGCCAAACTCGAACATGCATATATTCGAGTTTGGCTTGATAGCCTCAAATCTAAATTAGAATCGAGGTCGAACCCAAGAATTTTAACAGAGTTTGAACTTGAGCCGGGTTCGAATTCTAACTTACATATAAAACTACAAAAATAAAAAAAATTAAGAAAATATTATGATGAACTTAGTACTATTGAACTACAAGTTATCTTAGAGGAGTTCAAATCTTTACAATGGTGCATATTAATGTATAATAACAAACTTAATTCACCTAAAAAAAAAAGAGCAAACACCACCATTAATAGTGTTTATTGTATTAACAAATAACAATATTAGATGCTACGAAACCCAAAAAGACTGAATGATCGACTTTGAAGTTTGAGGTAAATAAGAGAAACTATCAACTAACTAAAGAGGGAATTAACAAAAATAATTAGAGTAAAGGGTATATTTGTAAAAAATCAATATTAACAAGTCGGCTCCAGCTAACAAGCCGAGTTTGGCTTGTTATACTTAACCAACCTTATTTCAAATTTGAGTTTGAGCCAAACTCAAGTAAAAATTGAACTGAGCCAAGTTTTTTTGGAACTAAGTTCGAACGATTTGCGAGCAAGTTTGTCTTGATACCACCCCTAGTTGTAATTCTCGATTAAACGTATAAGGTGTAACATACTGTTAGCCTATTTAACTCCAAGATGCTATAAATTACACAAAGCTGATACACTCACCCCTGGTATAATTTACAGAAAGTGGTACCGGTCGACATTTTTTTCTTCACTGAAATGGACCAATAGATAATTTTATTGAGCAATTTCCATTTTCACATCGACATCGTGCTTTTCTCTTAAATTCTTAATGAGATAGACGTCTGCATGGAACGGTTTGGAAAGCAATATAGCCACACCACAAAACCGGTAGCTCAAGCACCAATATTACCTATAAAATTAACTGGATTAACTGAGCGTTTGGGCATCTGCAATTTAATCAAATAGCCATCACCATCTCAAGAACCTTATCCAACCCCCGTTAAGTTCTGTCCGCATAAATCATTCTCCGTTTATTCTTAATTGATTACTAGTTGCAGGAGCTGCTCGAAGTGCAGTCGTCCTCGTTACAGTCTTAGCAGATAGAAAACTTATTTCCGCTACGAGACGGGTGAGTCCATCTGCTGTGCTTGATATGTGTGGTTCTGTTTTGATTTGAAAGTTTGATTGCTCGACAATGTCAATGGAGAAAAGTAGATCAAGAGCAAAGGAACGGAAGATCTAATTAACACATACCAATCTATGCAAATTTATTAATCAGAACAGATTTATAGAGTTTTTGAGAGGTGATTGACAGCTCCAAGCGTCTGCATCTGATGCAACAAACAAACAAGAAACTCTTCAAGAATCAGCAACTTCTCGCAACCAATGGAGAGCAGAGCAGTCGACAACGGCTTTAGAAGCTGGAGAAACGACGGATGACCTTTTGACGAATCAAAAGCAGAGTCAGGGACGAGCGATAGAGCAGCCAGACGGATTCACTTGCCTGGCCGTACACGCTTCCTCCCCATAACGGCGGGGCCCTTTCGCCGAGCGAAATCATTGCAAACGGAAAAAGTTCCGGCTCCGGCTGTGTCGTCTTCTCCCACTTGGACCGTCAGTGCACGTGATCAATTTGTGGCGCTTACCATCTCGAGGGCTCAAAAGTCATTTCATTCACCACAGGTGGTTCCTGACGCTCGACTGCTTCCTCGAGGAAGATTTCGTGACAGACGACTGAACTCAAGAGCGTTGTTTTCCAAAATTACCCCCGGCGCACTTTAGAGTTCGACGCTTCTTGTCCGGAACTCCTTTTATGGGAACTGCGTAAGTGCCGCCTCGGCTGTAATGCGACGGGGAATCCAACTGCGAGGACGGATTCTTCGAGGCTCCAAGGATCGTATATTCCTCTCTGGATCGGCCAATCGTTACTGGTTGATCCCAATCTTACGTTCGCGTTCCACGGCTTGACTTTTCGCTATAAATTCTCGGTTTCTTTTTTTCGTCTTTTTTCTCTGATGCTCCTCTGATATTGGAAAGAGAAGCTCTGATTCCGTCTCGCCATTTAATGGCGTCCGTAACCCTAGCGTCTTCCTCCAATCTGGGGTTCCGTCCTCTTTCGAGTTTCAGATCTCGTTCATCGAAATCGCCACTTCTCAAATCCGGAAATCTTCGCAGCTTCGTTAGATCCTACTTTTCTCTTTCTCAAAATCGTTTGATTTCGTCTTCGGATCCAGTCTTTAAACCACGTGGAACTTCTTTTAGCTCTAGTCTGTCCTTAAAGCGCCTAAACTCGTCGACTTCTTCCTTATCCAACAGATTGTTCCATTTTCGGGCTTCAGCTTCTTCTGCTGCAGTAGCACCTGCTTCAGAGCCATGGCAAGGCGCGGCTTTGAAACCGTTGATGGCCTCGATTGCGACCGGGGTGATCATCTGGTTCATCCCTGTTCCCTCCGGCGTGACAAGGAACGCTTGGCAGTTACTCGCGATCTTCCTTGCCACCATTGTGGGCATCATAACTCAGCCCTTACCTCTCGGTGCCGTTGCTTTGATGGGACTCGGCACCGCAGTTCTAACCAAAACTCTGACGTTCGCCGCGGCCTTTTCTGCTTTTGGTGATCCTATCCCCTGGCTCATAGCCCTTGCCTTCTTTTTCGCTCGTGGTTTTATCAAGACCGGACTAGGCAACCGTGTCGCGTACCAATTCGTGTCCCTTTTTGGTAGTTCTTCTTTGGGTTTAGGATACAGTTTAGTCTTCAGTGAGGCACTTTTAGCCCCTGCCATTCCGTCCGTATCTGCTCGTGCTGGAGGAATATTTCTTCCTCTTGTGAAATCCCTTTGTGTTGCTTGTGGTAGCAATGCAGGGGATGGGACGGAGAATAAACTGGGCTCTTGGCTGATGCTTACGTGCTTTCAGACTTCGGTTATTTCTTCTTCTATGTTCTTAACCGCTATGGCGGCAAATCCGTTGAGCGCCAATCTTACATTTAATACCATACAACAGACGATTGGGTGGACGGATTGGGCTGTAGCTGCAATTGTGCCGGGTTTGGTTTCTTTAATCGTTGTGCCTTTGCTTTTGTATTTCATCTATCCACCAACAGTGAAAAGCAGTCCGGACGCGCCGAAGCTCGCAAGAGAAAAGTTGGAGAAGATGGGCTCCATGACTAAGAATGAAATTATAATGACCGTTACTTTACTTCTTACGGTATCATCGTCTTCTCTCTTATTTCTCACATATGGTACCTTTTGTTTTTATTATACCCTGTTTTTTATTCCTATTGTCCGTCCTTATTTTTTGCCACCTAGAAGAAGCATTAGTCAAATAGCCCAATTTAATTACAGGTAGTTCTTTAGAGACCGTATAACCAACAAAGGAAACAGAAAAGGAGGATTTAGAAACGTTGATTTTTTGGTGATAGCGCTTTAGAGACCGTACATATGGGGCTCAATATTTGGCCGGTTGTTTGTGCCTACAAATGGTCTACCTGTGAACGTAGACATCCTGAGAATGTAGAAAAGATTGCATCATCTTGTGAACTCAGGCATCCAGAGAATGTAGGAGAGAGCAGCCAATAGTTCATAGTGTTCTCTTTAGTTCACTATATCTAGCTCCTTCATGTTGTCTAGTTTTTTTATAAGCATTTTAAACATTCTAACATGAAGTTGGTCATCTCCATGTATCTTTTTGCTTATCTATTCAAATGATAACCATGGCGGTTGTTTTAGACAACAGAAACCTTGAATTGGTTGTTGAGCATTAAATCATAAGAATGAAGTGTGGCGAACTTCATGTTGCAATTTCATTTGAGGGCTTTTGACAGTGAAATTCTTCTTCTGGATGGAATGGTAAACCATTTCTTGTGCCAAAAAAAGTTAGCCTAGTAGTTTACACTTTATTTTGCAGAATAGTTTATGTTGGTCAAGGTTTCATTTTAGTTTGGCTAACCCCTCTTAACTAATTTCTAACTTGTAAGATTATTTATTATGTGATAAGCAGGGTGGCTGGCCCTTCTAGTCTAATTGGTGCTTTCCTTTTTTTCCTTGTCACTGAATGCTATATTTAAATGAATCTGTCTTTTATCACTCTTTAGATTTCTAGCGTGAAGCTTTTTTCATGTCATATTCCATTTACTATCCTTATTGCTTATCCATTTCTACCCCATGAAGGTCAATCAGAGTGAGTGAGGCATAAGGACTGGTACAAAATAGTATCTTGTGTTTTGCAGCATTTAATGGTTGCACATGTTGAGACATTGGTATCTGGTCTTGAATCTTGATAGAAGCTTCATGTCCTTGTGGTTATTTCTGCAGGTGGGTCTTTGGATCTTTGGAGGAGTGCTGAATGTGGATGCTGTGACTGCTGCCATTCTTGGATTATCTGTCCTTCTCATTACTGGGGTAGTGACATGGAAAGAATGTCTTTCTGAAGCAGTAGCCTGGGACACTCTCACTTGGTTTGCTGCTCTTATTGCGATGGCTGGTTACCTCAACAAATATGGTCTTATCTCTTGGTTCAGTGAGACTGTAGTCAAGGTCTGCCTTCTTTTCTATTTTGTTGCAGTAAAGCCTCTGAATCCTTCTTTATATTTTCTCACTTCTTGCTTCTTATTGAACCATGGCTGCTACTTGATTTCCATGAAGGAGTTGCCCATCCATGTCCATTTTGTACATGCCATTTTTTCCTTTGTTTCAGCCCATATACATTCCTTTTGTGTTGTTAAGTTTGGGTTCCAACTGGAATTTTCAACAAAATTTGCCTTTTTAAATGTTCATTAAGCTTCTCTTGTCCTGGAGAAAATATTGCCATCGAATTCTTGGATCTATTTTTTTAATTAGTTTTGGCTAAATGTTAGCTTTGTTCTTTGGTTGAGTGGTTTTTCTAACAAAGATGCTAACATGAACTCAACATGAAGTGGATTATTGGCTCTGATTCTTGTTACTGGTCATGCTTTGCCTCCCTCCTCCTTTCTCCCACTTTCGGTTGACTATAACCAATACAAGTAAGCGTTGTAGTTTTGTCATCTGGCTCTTGATGTTTGCACACTCTATTGATATAATAAATCTAAGAAGTGGTCAACAAGAGAAGAGACACAGTCTAAGCCAAGTTCTATAAATTCTATAATGATGGTGTCTGCTACATATCACTAACTAGTTTGTAGACCTTTTGTCCAAATGAATGCATCAGAAAGTGATAGGCGGCTGAAGGATGACTCCCATCTTGCTTGCCGTTTAACCTTTTATTGTCTTGTTGGCCAATGCTTATTTGTTTAGTAATTGCTTAGCTATTTGCATTTTTTTGGCTAGACAGAATTTTAAAGAGTTCAGGTCCTGTCAAATATATTGCTTGGAATTCGGGGATAGAGTGAATGATTAAGTGAAGTGTTGTGAAACCTACTTACCTTCGAAAATTTTGAAATGTAATTCTGAGGCCTGGAGGTCAGAATTGTATTCCTACAGTTATTGATTAATAGTCTTATAATTTAAGTTTGACTTTAGGTTTCGAAGCACTTACCACAAGCAATTCCAACTTTACTTTCACAAGAAAGTTATTCCAGATATTTATTTCTCACTTAGAATGACAACCCAAGTTTGCATGGCCTTAATTTTGTTCGTTTATTAATAAGCATCATAGTGGGGGTGGGGTATAAAGATATCTTAATTTAAGAGCTGAAGTCGAGCTGATCATACAAGAGGAGTTAAACCAAAGTAATATCATGACCGCTATGGAGAAAATTGATTGAATTATTGTGCTTCTGAATTTTGGAGATGGATACAAGTTCATTTGGAAAAAGAAGAAGAATGAGCTGTGGAATTAGGTGGCGAAATTTGTTACCTTTGGAACTGAACTGTATGGATGTAGAGTTGATACAAGGCTCTGATGGTGCATGATTTGATGCAAAGGTTGCTTTGTCATTTAATTTTCCCAACCGGTTCGGTCCATTTAAATCTGATGCTGTATTCTTAGCTTATCTGCTAGCTTATATTTTCATATGCAGCAGTTCAAGGTGCTGGTATTACAACTTGAGTAAGGACATGTCAATGTCTGCAGCTGCAACTTAACATTATAACAATTTCAAATATCACTGAAAATATTAGAACATATATAAGTGCAGCTATGTACATTGTGTTTCAGGGTATACTTGAAAATATATGATATTCTGGACTGCGTAATCTTTATAGTGAGACTGGATTCCTTTACTCTTTTATAAGATGTGGATGTTTATTCTCATTGGGGTCAATGGCCACAAGAGGAAGATTTCTCTTTTGAGGGTTTGGGTACACGTGTCTCCTGGGCTCTGTGTGTAAAAGTATGTCTGTTTTCTAGTTTCAACTCTCCTGGCATCCTTGGTAGAAAATCTGCTGAGATCACGACTGAATGGTAGGTTGTTTGATAGTGAATAACATCCACGTTGTTTAACAGTTTATTGTTTTGGTTGTCCTTTGTTGAACTGATTATCCACATGCATGTGATAACGAGACCTATGTGTTAACTGGCAATTTTGCTTTTTATTGCAGTTTGTTGGGGGACTTGGGCTATCCTGGCAGTTTTCATTTGGCATCCTTGTTCTGCTTTACTTCTACTCCCATTATTTCTTTGCTAGTGGAGCTGCCCACATTGGTGCCATGTTCACAGCCTTCTTATCCGTGGCAAGTGCGTTGGGAACACCACCACTCTTTGGAGCTATGGTGCTTTCATTCCTCTCCAACCTCATGGGTGGCCTGACCCACTATGGAATTGGATCTGCACCAATTTTTTACGGTGCTAACTATGTCCCACTGGGCAAGTGGTGGGGCTATGGCTTTGTCATTTCTGTTGTCAACATTGTCATCTGGCTCGGTGTTGGTGGTTTTTGGTGGAAAGTCATTGGATTGTGGTGATTATCTAATTGATTCTTCCTTGTCTCAGGTATCATTTTTACCATTTTTTCCTTAACATGGGGCAGCTGGCAGTAGTGATTATTTATTCAGTGTAGTGGTACTCTAGATAATATTTGTTGGTTGAGCTAGGGGTGAGAGGCAAAGAGTAGATTTTCAGTTACTGAAGAGGCTGATTTTTATACTGTCCTAAATTTTGATGTGAGAGTAGGTCTTCAGTAAATGAATGGCTAATGTGCTTGATCAGTGGAGATGTTGGACTAGCATAATCCTACTTTTAAACTGCATGTTTTTGAATTTTATGCTAGAGTGAATGGCATAAGCAGTTGCACAACATGCGCTTGTTCTGTAACCAAGATGTTTTGCGTTTTGATTGTAATCAGGAGTTTCATTTCATTTGATTTCAAGTAATATTAGTGTCTAGCTTCATTTAAAAAAAAAAAAAAAAAAAAAAAAACCCTTGTGTCAGATGGGTAGTTTGATCTGAGAATCTCGAACTCGTTCTTGAAAAGATCTTTAACAAGTGTAAAGGTTCTAGTGTTATCCAATGTGAAGAGCTTTAACTTGCATCAAATCACGGGGTGATTCATTCATAACTATATGTTATACAAATCCATCTTATTCAGGTAAATCACTGAATATGATAATGAGATGCGTGTGCCACTTTATAATTCCTGTCAAAAGCTAAAGCTAATGATGCATGAATAGATATCTGAAATTGGTTCCAGCTATTTGCCGTGAATGTCGTCAACCAAAAGTCTGTTCTGTGGGGGTTGAGTATATTTCATTAACTTAAATATGATCCCTCCCCTTCACTTGGATTAGACTGAGATCTTTTCTGAGTATTATAAGAAGAAGACACACTGCAGATAACTTATCCTTGATGGATTCGTTCTACAATAGTAGACGGCTCTGCTGCTGTATTAGAAAAATATGTCTCTTCACTCTTCGCAATCATTAAAGTGGGTTCGTACTACTTTCCAGTAGAGGTGGTGGTGGTGTTGGAGTCCTGCGTGGAGCAACCATAAATGACGTATTGATTATATTTAGAAGATTAAGAAAGATACCATTGAGAGAATGAAAAGGATGAGTGGAGCAAGTGGAAGAGATGAAAGGTAAAGTTGGGTCACTTTGGGGAGAGTTCTCTTACTTAAAAACGGCTTTGAGGCCAAGCTCCAAACGACCTTTCAAGCTTGGTCGTTTGGGGTCTGAGGAAAAGGGTTTTTATTTTGCGCGATTTAATGTAAGAGTTTTCCACTTCTTTTCCTTGCTCTGTTTTTCATGATGAAACTATTGTCTCTGTCTGTCTATGTAGTGAGGCAGAGGAATCTCTTGTCTGGTTTATAGAAGAAAATAAAAACAAAGAAGAAACGGGAATGAGGCGTTTGTCATTCCCCTTTATCTCTCATATCTTCTCTGTCTCCAACCGAGATGGATAATCTCCATTTGATGTCAACCTATTCATTAAGTAAACTATCTTGGGTCAATTTTCTCACTATCAGAATGCTCCAGACAACCATCACCACAGGGGGACGCTTTTCCGTTAAAAATTACATCTTTCTGAGGACACCAGATAAACCTCAGTGGCTCCCATGTTGAAACCAATAGGCTAAAAGGTTTGAACCTATTAGGAAAACAACCCCACAGATCTTATACAAGAATTGGCCCGGTCGATATAAACACAAATTCCAACACCACTTTTGAGACGTATTGGCCACTGATTCATACGGAACCAAGCTCATCATTTTTCCATTTCCACCAAATACTGCCGAACTTCACTAGCTAGCCCCCGACAGAGAAGAAAGTCCCACGATCTTTTATCGTAGTTCTTACTGACAATCTCTGATGAACAAAGGCGAGATGGAAGAGAAGAGAGCAGAATGTGGTAGGAAATTTGAGAAATAGAACAAAAGATCGGTGGTTACCCACTTTGGAATATGACTTAACACTTCTTTTGGAATTTCCGTCCAAGCTTTTGGGGTGAATCATGACTCTTGCGTCAGCGATTTGACTGGTAGGTTGTTGGGTTCGGAGCTCGGACAACAAATTACCAGTCGCTGTTAATTCTTTTGATAATATGCACGGGCTTAAACCTTAATGGTTGTCATCAACGGTGAAGCAGAGAAGGTATCTCTGTTCCGTTGAATTTCCGCGCATTCTGGAGTATCGTATCTTTCGCGCATTTACTCGACGAGGAAACAGAGCGAGGTGTGAGCCCGCTCGTCGTGCACGTTGAACTGTCAGAGACACTTGGCAACCCTAAGCAGCTTACTTTCCCAGGTTCCTACTACTCTGAATTTCCGAATTCTGAGTGGCTTTCTTTTTCGGCAATTCAGATGAATTAAAGGCTTTCTGTTACGATCCTCCGTTGGACAAAAATGCTTGCGACACATACCCAACTCAGGAAGTCACCTTGTATCCTTTCAATTCGTTCAATTTGAGCAGTTAAATTCTTCAGAGATGTGATCTCTCTGGGCTGTTAACATAGATTACAGACAAAGACCGCTCCTTGGATCGGTTCCGCATTAGTTTTCTTGTTTCCCGCTCCTTTCTGCATGGGAAAACTACGTCTCTCCCAGAAATCGAATACTACACCGCTTCATCGTCTCATGAAAAATATGTTTTGTAGTTGTGTTTTTGCCTGCTCGTGGTTATCATCCGTTCCTCTGTTCTTTACATCTAGGCTTCTTTCATGCATACTGTTGGTTGGCTTGCTTCATGCGTAGTTGCGTACCGGTGCTTGCTTTAAATCCACGGAGATGATGATCACTTTCAGTGTCTGGATGTATAGGTAGCTTCAAAGATTGATCCTGCGGAGAAGTAAGGGTAATTGGGAACGTTGCGTTTCTGCTGTTGATGAGATACAACGTGCTTGCATTGGAGCTTTTGTATACTGGACTCATCCTCTGCTCATGGAAGTTGATACCAACACGCAAGAGGATAATACTCTGACTCACGCTGTATCTGGACGTATATCGCCTCTTCCAGTTTTCATCAATGACATCAGGTATTATTGCCTCTTTCTCTTGCTCATACTGAAAATTCATCTTCTTTCAGCTCGAATTAATTTCTTAAGACTTGTTTCGAACCCATAGAAAAAAACAAAGAGAGAATTTATTTTTTGTTGTTTGTCACCAGATAATCATTGAAAAAGCAGAATAATAATTTTTTTTCATAAAATGATAGAATTTAGAGGGAAAAGAAAAGAAATAAAAACTTGAGAAAAAAATTTAATTATTAAAATTTTAAAATATTACTATTTTCTTTTCTTTGTCATTTTCCATGTGTATTCAAATAAAAGAAAATAATTTTCTTTTGTCTCTCATTTTCCATTAAGAGAAAATAAATCTCTTTAGAAACTTGAGAGAAAAATTTAATCATCAAAATTTTAAAATATTACTAATTTTATTTTCCTTTTCATGTTTTTACGTGTATCCAAACAAGAAAACTATATTTCTCTTCTATTTTCTCTCTCATTTTCCGTGGGCATTCAATCAAGAGAAAAGAATACATTTTCTTTATTTTTCTCTTTCTCTTTCTCTTGTTGTTTTTTTTTCTTTTCTTTTCTCACCACTTTCTGTTTAATTACTACTACACAAATATGGCAGCTGGTCAGGTCACCCTTCTCGAGGGCTTTGTTTCTCTTATTTCTTGATTTTTAGATTGACACTAATATCAGCTGTAATTATGACATTAGTGATTTCGGTGATCAGGCTTGTTTTCAAGTTGGATGATCTTGGATTGGAGATAGCCCGGATTGCATTTCCTGCGGCACTGGCTCTGGCAGCCGACCCAGTTGCTTCTCTACTTGATACAGCATTCATTGGACGAATAGGTCCGTCTCTTATTCTGTTTAAAATGGCGTCAGCTATACTTTACTCAGCGAGTGCATTTCCCACCATTAAAGATGCTTCTTATGATCTGTAACCTTTCCTCTTGACAACTGCTTCTTATTGAGACTCACCTTAAGCGACATGTTCTCTGTTTTCCGATGAATCATTTACAGGCCCAGTAGAGCTAGCTGCTGTAGGAGTTGCTATTGCTATTTTCAATCAGGTATCAAGGATTGCTATCTTCCCGCTGGTCAGTATTACAACATCCTTTGTTGCAGAGGAAGATGTCGCTTGTAGGACGAACACTGAAGATGGATGTCAAGCTCTGGAGAAGACTTCTTTTAAGTGAACTGATGGAACTATCTTGCTCCTTGAGTATGCTTTACTGATGATTCTAATCCCCTAAACCGTTATCATCTTTCCAGTCCATCTGAAAGGGAAATGTCCAATTTTTAATATGATCTCTAACTGTTTGCCCTCCATCTTAAAGGATTCACCTATGCTTCACCCTGCTTCCCAATACTTGACAATGCGGGCACTTGGTGCCCCTGCTGTTCTTTTGTCTTTAGCCATGCAAGGGGTCTTTCGAGGATTCAAAGATACGAAAACCCCTTTATATGCCACTGGTGAGTATCCAAGTTACAAAAAATATCTTGTATGTCATCTTCACTGTTTAGCTGGAGATAATTACTCTGTGCTTCCTTTTAAGTCCAAGTTTATGTTAGTTGACTCTAATTCTGATTTTAACTTTTTTGTTAATATGATTCAGTGGCTGGGGATCTGACAAATATTATTTTAGACCCCATCTTCATATTCGTTTTCCACTTGGGTGTCAGTGGTGCTGCCATTGCACATGTCATTTCTCAGTAAGTACACACTCATTTCTGATTTGGAAGCTTGGTTGGTGTGCAACAGATTGCTAGTACTCAGCTTTCATAGCTTCAACTGCACACCTTAGTTGACTAAGAACATTCCTTTCCATTTCAGGTACTTAATTTCACTGATATTGTCAATGAAATTGATGGAACAAGTTGAGATCTTGCCGCCAAACCTCAAGTATCTGCAATTTGGTCGGTTCTTTAAAAATGGTCGGTTCCTTACGCGATGTAAATGTGTATCGATCAACTATAGTCGTGTCTGGAATTCATAGTCTCTTACAGTGGTTATATTCTGTCATCAATCAGGATTTCTTTTGCTTGGAAGGGTTGTAGCGGTAACAATATGTGTGACTCTGTCTGCATCTCTGGCTGCAAGACAAGGGTCAATTGCCATGGCAGATTTTCAAATTTGTTTGCAGGTCTGGTTGATCATGTCTCTTCTTGCTGATGGATTGGCTGTTGCTGGGCAGGTAAAGAGTTGTTTCTTATATTTCTGCCAGCACAGTTTAAACATATTCCAAAATTGGTTGAGAAATCAGTGTGACATGCTGTTATGGTCATCTCTCCTAGTGATTACTAACTTTACCTTAAATGATTGCTCAGATTCTTATCTAATCTTTTCAAGTAAGCTGGGTTATCTAATCAATAGAATTTTTTTGATAGAAGGGAATTTTCTTCTCCTCATAAAACAACTACTCTTTTTAAGTTGGGTATTTCTTGAAATCTTGGTTGGTTTACTCTTTTTAGGCAATACTTGCTACTGCTTTCACAGAGAAAAATCACAAAAAAGCAGTAGCCACTGCTTCTAGAGTCTTGCAGGCATGTTTTCAGTTGCTTCTCCATTTCTCTATTTAATTCCTTTTAGGTAGCAATATTTTATTAGTCTTAAAAAAGTGGTCCATGTTCTATTGATTTGCAGTTGGGTATGGTTCTAGGACTGTTCCTCTCTGTAATGCTTGGGATAGGCATGGAGTTCGGCTCCAGAATATTCACAAAAGATATCAATGTGATAAAATTCATGCAAATAGGCATCCCGCTATCACTTGTATTGCCTGTCTGTTCTTAGACTGAAATTTCACTTCTTTTCTCAGTTCGTCGCTGCTACCCAACCCATCAATTCCTTGGCATTTGTTTTTTATGGAATCAACTTCTGAGCATCAGATTTTGCTTTTTCTGCCTACTCCATGGTAAGAATAAAATGCCCCATCTGGTAATTCATTCTGAAAGAATCTTCACCGATCACCATCCTCCCATGACAATGGCACTGTGCTTTTTCAGATATTCGTGGCTGTCATTAGCATCGTTAGCCTGTGGCTTCTCTCATCCAGTTATGGGTTCGTTGGCATCTGGGTTGGTCTTACTATCTACATGAGCCTGCGCATGGTTGCTGGTTTTTGGAGGCGAGTTTCCATTTCTTCCTATGACCGTATTCCATTTCTTCCCCCCTGTTTCCTCTAGTTTAAAAGGGCACTGTTTTGCTCTTGCTTTTTGCAGGATTGGGACTGCGAGAGGACCTTGGACCTTCCTCCGTGGTTAAATTGTGTCTTTGCATGCGAACTTTTTTGTTTCTAATAAAAGCAAAATAAGTGTAAATCCCATAATGGTTTGCCTTTTCTTCTGAAATGTTGGAAATCTTCCTCCCCAATTTTTGCACTCTTAAGGAATTTATTTCATTTATCGTTAGTTTGTTATTATACTAAGGATGGCAAAAGAATTCAAACTAAGTTGACTATGAGGAAATCCCATGGCAGTGTTACAATAAAGAAATCAATCAGCAAATGAAAAAGGCTGAAAGATGGTAGATATACTTACGATTCAATTTTCATTTGTCAAATCTGAAGACCAATCGGTAGATATACTTACCAAGACATTCTACAACTCACTTGAGTGGGAATGTTGGTGTGAGGTCATAAGCTGGAATTTACCCTTTCAACCTATTTCCCAGCAGCAGCATAAGCATTTGAGACATGCATACCCGAGGTCGAGCCCAGTTCGGAGAGCTTATAAGCTGCAAAAACTGCAGTCTCCGTGTCACCATGTGTGCAGCACCCCAGACAGATTCAGTAGGCTCTATTGGCATTTTTTAAATTAAGTCCACAACCTCAGGCCAAACAAGTCCACCATTCAAGCGTAATGCTGAGGTCCAGCCTCGATCCCATATTCATTCATCATCTTAATAAGTTTCTCTCAGACATCTCATAAAAAAAACGCAGTAGGATCGTTCTATAACCCGCCACTTTTGAGTACAAAGAAATCAAAGGGCTGCCCACGAATCAAGATGAATCAAAGCTCGTCTTTATACATATAATGAGTGTATCTGAGATCCCAACTCTAGAAGCGTCAAATGTCCTCATTAACTTCCAAATCCGCAACAAAAGCTTGCTTAAAGAGCCTTAAAGCCTCTACATCTTCACCCAGTTGGGCGTATCCATAAATTAAAGCACTCCAGGAAACCACGTTCCTCTCGGGCATTTCGTCAAACATTTTACGAGCATCCACAATTGATTGCATTTAACGTGCATATCCACCAAAAGCACTACCCACAAAAACGTCAAAAAGAAACCCAGTCTTTAACGCTGGAGAATGGATTGAGCGCTGGACCTCCGGCGTGGACAAGATAGCGCTCGACTTGGTCGCACTGGGGAAAATGTGGTCGTCGGGTTTGACACCGTTTACCATCATGTGACGGAAGTAGCTCAGAGAAAGCTCCGGGAGCTCGTTTTGGGCGAAAAAAGAGATGACAGAGCTCCACGAAGTAGCCCATTTGACGGGAATCTCTTCGAAAGCTAAGCGCCCGTCATGCGGTCGTTGACATTTCGAGTAGAAGTTGATTAAGCGATTGGAAAGGAGAGCACGGTTTCGGGAGCCACATTTGACAACGTGTGCGTGGAGTTGTAGAGATGGACCTGGAAGAAGTAAGGGACTGAAAGAGAATGCAAAAGGCGAAGAAAGTTGATGAGAGCTGCCAGACGGACGACAGAGAAGTGGAAGCGGAACTGGATGCCTCAGGAAGGGGCGTTTGATGAAATCCGCACCCGCCGAGCGCCACCATTTGAAGTTCAAAACACAAAACTTAAATAATATTATAATATAAAAAATTATTATCAACAGCGTCGCTTTGGCCGAGTGGTTAAGGCGTGTGCCTGCTAAGTACATGGGGTTTCCCCGCGAGAGTTCGAATCTCTCAGGCGACGGATTATTTTTCAAATTTTTATATCCAAAGCTTTTCTATATATATATATATACCCTTTTTCCTCTTTAAAAAATACCCTTTATTTAATTATCTAATAATTAATTAAAAGTACCTTTAAAATTAAAATGAACAGTCTTCCTCTCTCTATGTCTTTCTCCAAATGAAGCTTTGGATCTTCTCCCACCTCTTATATCGTCAAAGAGAATGAACATAAAATCACCAACAAGACTTGTTTGCATATGTGCCCGAGTCCACATTAATTACAATAACATGTTTTAAGCCTAGCATTCTAGAGTTCATTTTTCAAAAAGCTTTTCCGATAAATCTACAATAGATCACGATGGTTCAAAACATTGAATCAATTTTATTTTGACATACATCTATAGTTCTAAATTTGATATTCGGAAGCTATATATACATGGATTTCAAATATGTACTCTGTCTCTAAAGGGATATACACCCTCTACAAAGAGCATACACCATATTGCCAAAGATTTCATTCATACATTGCCAAGATGTATTGTATTTGTATCATTTTCAAGGTTAAGTTAGTACCCCATGAAACCCAATATGTATCATTGAATATGTAACACATGACGAGGACACGTACATGCACCTCAATATGTATATTAATATGTTTTTAAAGTTGGCCTTTTTTTTCATTATCTTAGGCAAAACCATTTAATGTAGAAAATATACTTGATGATCGATCTTTTCATATTCATTTGATATTTTAGAACTTGGTATTCAAGTCATTATAACTCTACTATTTCTTCAAGCTTATGATATCCTTATTAGGGTAACCACCTAATCTATCAAGGTATGTGTTTAGGATTAATTTATAATTTTTACATTAACCCTTTAAGTTATTTTAAATTAATTATTAATTATTAATTATTGATTATTAATTATAGGTATGCTTAAGAGAACATATGACAAAACCGTCCTAAAAGAAGTGGACATCAATCACGTTATACCAGGCACGGGGAGCTTGCTTAAACCCTTAAAGAACTTTCTTCAATCGATACAACACATGCTCTTATTTAATCTATGACATACTAGACATCCAATTGGCAAATAAGCCTCCTCATGTAAGCTGCTAATACTAATATCAAACAAATAGTGTCAAGATGACTAATGGGGAAAAAAATCTCGAAACAGTCTAGGCTTAAAAAAATTAATTGCGCGATTGAAAAGAAGGGTTGATGAAGATCACAGAGCTTCGGGAGAAGAGGAAGACACCATCGCTACAAGAAAAATTAAGTCAAGAAAGGTCGCCCCTATGTGCATGAATCCAAGAAATACATTTTTACTTGGAAATATTGTTTTAGCTTTTCCTGAAAAAAGCACTGATATGACTAAAAGTTTAGGAAATTTTACGATTTTAAAGCAGTTTCTTTCGTTTCATTTGTAAAAGAAGAAGAAAAAAAGGATAAGATTTCTCAAAATGATCGTCTTTGTCAACTGTTTTGCTGCTTAAATTCTGAAGCTTTACGTTGCTGGCTTCTTGCGTGAATTCACTGTGCCGACCCTACAAACCGATTCTGCTTCCTCCCACATTCAGCAACAAAAAGCAGTAGAGACAAATTCTTTACTTACCATTTCGTTTTTTCTTCAACGCGTCAAATGTCACCCTCTCTCGTCTCATCTAATCATTCATGAAGAACGCCCAAGGTTTCATCTTCTGACCCGAGAACAATCGGGGGAGGTACACCTATCCCTCTCGTTTTCTCGTATTTGTTTACGCGAGTAGGTGACAGCCCGGGGAGTTGCAACCGAGGAAGATGTTTCCTTCTTTCATCTACCCTCCAGATCGCAGTAAACTTTTCCTTGCACTTTCCATGCAGTTTCGGCGAATGAAAGTGGTGCGGCTGCAACTGTCCTGCACGCCAAAAACCCAGGGACACTTGGCTGCTGTGAGCGGCTTTCTTCCTCCTCGGACTTCGAGCTGCTCGGTTTTACGGAATTTCGCTTGAATTGCGGCTTCCAGTCACCCAGAGAGTACGATATATAATCCTCTGTTGGAGAAAGAAGTCATCTATGATCTACCATTTTGCACAACCAGAGCAGTAAAAAAATTCTTCAGGGAAGTGATACCACCTTCCATCTTGGGTGTATCTGGGCAGTGACGTACCTCCTAAACAGGAGACGTCTTGGCCTTAATTGGGCATCAAACCCAACGAAGACCGCTTCTTCAATCTTCTCTCGCCTTGGCGTATGTTTTCTCGGTTTCAAGCCGTTCGAGGTACAGAAGCTGAACTGGGGGAGGCTTATTGGCCCAACTCCATCTCTCCCAGAAATAGTTCAAAAAACAAGACTAGTCGATCCCTCTCAGGAAATATGTTGTGTCTTTTTCTTTTGGCCTGCTCATATCGGTTTTGCGATTCCTCTTTTCCGGAAATCGTGGTCTGCTTCGTGCGCTTTTATGATTGTTGTGCTTATAAGTAGCACAATCTGAATGGATCCAGCAGAGATCAATTGAGGTTACCAAACATTGTGTTCTGCTGCAGACGAGTCCGAACCCGATCCTGTTGGAGTTTTCGTAGAGCTTGAAATCGTCGGTTTCTTATAAAGGCGCTTGCGAATATGGAAGCTGAACCCAACTCGCAAGAAGATAGTCATCTAAATTCCTCCAATGCTCGACATAAATCCCCTCTTCGAGTTTTCTTCAATGACATAAGGTACTGGCTCTTTCTGCTACTCCCGAAAGTTTCTCCTCTTTTAAAGCCTTGTAACTGGACGAATTTCTTTATACCTGATGAACAAAGAACAGTAATAAATGGAACCCAAGGTTGCATAATCTGTGAATGTGAAAAACGTGAGCTGCATCTTGGAACTGTCGTTGATACCACTTGCATGCGTGCCACCTTTCTGGAAGGTTTTGTTTCACTGGTTTCATAGATATTTCGAACATAGAGTTGTATGATTGAACTGTTCCAAATTATGTGACCAGGCTTGTTTGCAAGCTCGATTCATTAGGATTGGAGATAGCTCGTATTGCATTTCCCGCCGCTCTGGCCCTGGCAGCCGACCCAATTGCTTCTCTAATTGACACAGCATTCATTGGACGAATAGGTTTGTCTTCATCCAACTTTCACAGAAGTCTAGCATTTATCCTTGATGTTATGCTTCTAACTGACCCTAAAACTGAGACTTTAGCATAGTTAAGATATTTCCTTTCTTTTCTGATGAATCATTTGCAGGCCCAGTGGAGCTGGCTGCTGTAGGAGTTGCCATTGCTATTTTTAATCAAGTGTCGAGGATTGCTATCTTCCCACTGGTCAGCATCACAACATCCTTTGTCGCAGAGGAAGATGTTGCATGTAGGAAGAGTACTATAGATGAATCCCAGGATTTGGAGAAGGCTTCTCCTATGAAAAATGAAATGAAAGGGTTCATTTCAAGTGGCAGTGAGGGAACTTCATCCTCTGTTACAGAGGAAGAGACTTGTTGTGGGAAGCATATTGAAGATGAAAGTCAAAACTTTGAAAAGGCTTTTCCAAAAATCAATGAGATGAAAGAGTTGATCCCTAGTGGTGGTAATCATTCTGCCACAATTATGTTGCTCAGTTCATGCCATGAAGTATCCTGCATTGTGGAAGCGCTACAGACATTCTAATTAGTTTCTGCTGTTAAACTTTCTATCAGATAATGAAAAGGCAGTGAGCAAAACCTCATCATCTGTTGGAAAATCTCTGAGCCAAACCAAACCTGTGCATAAGAAGAAACACATTCCAACAGTGTCAACAGCTTTGGTTATTGGGGGAGTGCTTGGCCTTCTTGAAACTGCTTTACTTATTTTTGCAGGAAAACCTTTCTTAAACATCATGGGCGTGAAGTCAGTAAGTGCAATCATCAAACTCTTGTTGCTTCTTGGTTATGTGGTGCAAATGCTTCTACTCTCCTAATTGTTAATACCTATTTCAATCTATCTGAAAGGTATGTATCCAGTGCTTTATTACATATGAGACTAACTGCATGACCCCTTGTTAAATAGGATTCACCTATGCTTCACCCTGCCTCCCAATACTTGACATTGCGGGCACTTGGTGCACCTGCTGTTCTTTTGTCCTTAGCCATGCAAGGGGTCTTTCGAGGATTCAAAGATACAAAAACCCCTTTATATGCTACTGGTGAGTAGACAAGTTACAAAAATTTCTCATATTTATGTCACCATTCACATTTAGCTGGAGATAATTAGTTCATGCTAGATGAACCTAATTCTAATCTGGATGTGTTTTTTAATTTGATTCAGTGGCCGGAGATCTCACAAATATTATTCTTGACCCAATTTTCATATTCACTCTCCGCCTTGGTGTGATTGGTGCTGCCATTGCTCATGTTATTTCTCAGTAAGTACACTGATTGAAAATTCACCTGACCTGTATATCCTCTTCTCCTGTGATTTATTGACAAAATAGTATGACTTTCTTGGAGTCTTGTTTGGTGAGAATCAATTATCTTCATGTATTTATGTATGTCTTTGGCTGCCAAAGTTACAGCTTCTAGTGCATTCTGCAATTGACTCAGAATATTCTTTGTTTCAGGTACTTGATTTCACTGATACTGTTATTGCGACTAATGTCAAGGGTTGAGGTCTTGCCCCCTAGCTTCAAGCATCTGCAATTTAGTCGGTTCCTTAAAAATGGTATGTCATGCCTTCGGCCAATGTAAATTTGCATCAATAAGCTCTTGGTCTCATCCGGCATTCATTTGAAAAGTTCTTACAGTGGTTTATGTACTGTGCTTCAAACAGGATTTTTGTTGCTTGGAAGGGTCATAGCGGTAACATTTTGTGTGACTCTGGCCGCATCTCTGGCTGCAAGACAGGGGTCAATTCACATGGCAGCTTTCCAAATCTGTTTGCAGGTTTGGTTGACCACATCTCTTCTTGCAGATGGATTGGCTGTTGCAGGGCAGGTAACAGAGTTGTTCTTACATTTCAATGAAGTTTGGACATTAGAAAAGAGTTTTAGAGAAATCAGCAATACATCGTCTCTCTCGATTCTTAGTAACTTCACTTTACAGAACTGGTGTACGCCTTATCTAAAATTTACTGAAGTAAATTCGATCCGACAAGAGATCTCTTTCCTTCTTCTCATACTGTTCAGTTTGTGTTAATTGTGCTCTTTTCAGGCAATACTAGCTACTGCTTTTGCTGAAGAGGATCTTAAAAAAGCAACAGTAACTGCTGCTAGAGTCTTGCAGGCATGTTGAAAAGAAACTTAAACACTTCACATAAGCAGCAATGTGATATCTGTCTAAATCTACTATCTTTTCTTTCATTCATTTGCAGTTGAGCCTGGTTCTTGGATTGGTACTCGCTGTTGTGCTTGGGATAGGCATGCAGTTTGGCGCCAGAATATTCACAAAAGATATCAATGTTATAAAACTCATGCATATAGGGATCCCGGTATAACTTGACTGCCTTTCTGTCGAAATTTAGTTATTTTATTGAAGCAAATATCAATGCTCTTGAACTGAAAATTTCACTCGTTTCTTTTCTCAGTTCGTAGCTGCCACCCAACCCCTTAATTCCATAGCATTTGTCTTTGATGGAGTCAACTTCGGAGCATCAGATTTTGCTTTTTCTGCCTACTCCATGGTTAGAATAGAATCCCTCATTTGATAATTCTTTCCGAAAGCAAGTCCATCAAACACACCACGACAATGGCTTTTTGGCTTTTCAGATATTTGTGGCCGTCATCAGCACCGTTTGCTTGTGGCTTCTCTCGTCCAGTTATGGGTTCGTTGGCATCTGGATTGGTCTTACTATCTATATGAGCCTGCGCATGTTTGCCGGGTTCTGGAGGTGAGAGTTTTTGATCTTGTGAATGAACTCCCTTTCTCTTCCTTTTTCTGTTTTCACTCGAGGAGAAACTGTTTGCTGTGATCTTTGGCAGGATGGGGACGGCGAGGGGACCTTGGACTTATCTCCGGACTCAGATTATGTGATTGCCTTTCCGCATATGAACATGTATTTGTATGTTTTATGGCGTTCATTCCTTGAACTATGATTATTGGGAGGATGTGTTTCTGTGTTGAAATTTTTTTATGATCATTTTCTTTTCTCTCTTCATTTAGAGTGACATAAAAATCCTATAAATGGATGATTTGATGCATCTAACTACTTTAGAAACATCATATTTTCTACCAACTCAAAAAGACTTTTGTTATTCTAAATAAACTCTATATCTTGGAAATCGATAAATGTTTTAAAATTTTTAAATATTTACTACAAATTTCTCAAAACTTTATAAATTTAATACAAAATGCATCCATTATACCAAGATTTTTATAGTGGTTCACAATCACTATTTCATATTGTTACTTTACTACCGGGGGTACTTGTTAAACACCTAGTTTATACTATCTAAAAGATCGACCTGTTAGGAGCGAAAGACATAGGTACTTAACCCAGGACCATAACATCATACCCCACCTCGCGAGCCGATGACCACGGCGGCGCAACGACACTAACCCAATCACGATAATACCTAGACGCGACCTACCAGTATTTTAGTCTGGCCTTTGCGCGTCCTGGGACTCGAATTCATGACGTGGGAGCCCGCTCTGACACCAAATGTTAAACACCTAGCCAATACTACCCAAAAGACCGGCCAGTTAGGAGCAGAAGACATAGGTACTTAACCCAGGACTATAACAGTACTCTTTCCCTCGACTTGAAAATTCTACTCCGAAACACCTAATGACACCTAGAACAATAAACCAAACTGGTTCAAATTTACAATACCTACCCAAAACATATAGGGACTTACGATTAATCGTACTAGGTGCAACTACCTACACCCAAAAAGGAATTTCTTACAAGTTTGTCAATATGAAACTAGATTGAACATGACACAAGTGAAGGACAATTGTCACTTAATCCTACACCTACAACAATAAACCAAACTGGTTCGAATTTACAGTACCTACCCAAAACACTTAGGGACTTACGATTAATCGTACTAGGTGCAACTACCTACACCCAAAAAGGAATTTCTTACAAGTTTGTCAATATGAAACTAGATTGAACATGACACAAGTGAAGGACGATTGTCACTTAATCAGACATATAACAATTAGTACACAAGAAAATGGTACACTTTATTCAAAGCTCTAGAATAGCATCAAGAGAAACCAAATAAAGAAAATTGAAAACAAGTGAAAACAATAGCTCAAGGATGAATGTGATAAAAACGTCTTGTCCATTGAAAAGTGGATAAGATATATTTAGCTCTTAAGACTAAAACCTTGAAAATGATCACCACATCCATCTTGGATTTGAAAATGAGAGAGGCTTCAAAGATTTTGGGAAAATTGGAATTTCCTGTAGGAAGCTTGGTTGATTTAGCCGGAAAAAACTTGGGTATTTATAGGAGAAATTCAAGTTTGAAAAACTACCCACAAAAACGTCAAAAAGAAATCCAGTCTTTAACGCTAGAGAATGGATTGAACGCCCGACCTCCGGCGTCGACAAGATAGTACACGACTTGGTCGCACTGGGGAAAATGTGGTCGTCGGGTTTGACACCGTTTACCATCATGTGACGGAGAAAGCTCCGGGAGCTCGTTTTGGGCGAAAGGCGAGATGACCGAGCTCCACGAAGTGGCCCATTTGACGGGAATCTACTCGAAAGCTAAGCGGGCGTCATGTGATCGCTGACATTTCGAGTAGAAGTTGATTAGGCGATTGGAAAGGAGAGCATGGTTTCGGGAGCCACAGTTGACAACGTGTGCGTGGAGTTGTAGTCCCTTATAGAGATGGACCTGGAAGAAGTAAGGGACTGAAAGAGAATACAAAGGGCGAAGAAAGATAATGACAGCTGCCTGACGGACGACAGAGAAGTCGAAGCGGAACTGGATGCGGCAGAGGTCTTTGAGGAAATCGCAGTAGCATTGATGAAATCCGCACCCGCCGAGCGCCACCATGATAATCTTTGGAAGTTCAAAACACAAGAATCAGATTAGAATCATTAGATCTAAAATTATTATCAACAACGTCGCTTTGGCCGAGTGGTTAATGCGTGTGCCTGCTAAGTACATGGGGTTTCCCCGCGAGAGTTCGAATCTCTCAGGCGACGGATTATTTTTAAAAATTTTCACACGGGTTGGATTTACACGAATGGGGTGGGGGCTAGTCAGGTTTACGGGGACAGGTTACGAGGATGAAAGTAACAGGTAATGATCTCTTTCTCCCTTATCACTCATTATTTCCACATTTGACGCCTAGGCTAATGATTATAATTTCCATGGTTAGAGTTGAAAAACTACTTCAATCATCTTCATGGAATCTAATTAAAGTTTGCTTCGTTTAAATCGATCACGCTGTTCCTGTGAAGACCAATAAAATATAATAAAACCGCCATCAATAATTCTAATTGATTTTCGTCTAAGGAGAAAAGTGGTGCGCACTACGCGCCAGGAGTAACTTAGTAAGAAGCATTTCATGGAGCCTTTTAATTAAAGAATGGAAAGCATGTGACCTTTGCCTATCGCTATCATTTCTCCTCCCTCCAAAGGCAATCAAAATTCGGCTCAAAGCATCCCTTAAATCTCGCTCATCCACCCCTTGCCTCCCAACCGGCTCCCCCAGCCGCTCCTCTCTCCCAACTCCAAGCTCGGCGGCCTAGGCTAGACTTGGCAGCGTGGCTAAAGGCTGAGCCATCTTCCCGCCGAAAAAAAAACAGATTAACGGTTCACTATTTCTGATTTTAAAACGAGGAGCTCCCCTTTAACAGTTCGGACACCTGAAAAAGAAAAACTCCACCTCTCCCTCTCTGCAGTCACTGGCAGTGGAGACGACAATGGCAGAGGAGCAAGAAGCTTTATTCCACTCTTACCCTTGTGAGGTCTACTACGTGCAGAGCCCTTCCATCGTTTCCCACTCCAACAGCCCGGACTGCAGGATCCCGGACTCGGCCTTGCTCTCTCCTTTTCCCCTCGGAACTGCCTACAACGCCACCAATATCAATACCTGCCAAGAAGTCTCTCGCTTCATGCTCTCTCGCTACTCTTCCTCTCGTGGTTCGAATAACTCGTTCCTCCGCGAGAAGAAGATCGGTTACGATCTCCGCAGCCAGGAAAATGGCGACACCGAGCCCCAGACGGGCGTATTGGTGGAGTACGGAGAAGGAGAACAACAAGACGATGAGGATGGCGACGTTGGAAGGAAACTTCACGGGAGTCTCTCATTCAGCTACTCGTCTGCTTGGTATTGCGTTTGTTTTCAGATGCTGTGGAGGTTTCTGGTGAGTATGGGAATCTCATTGCTTATCTTCTTCCTTGTAACGAGGCCGCCGCCTCCAAGAATTTCTGTCAAGGTATATACAAACGGAACTCATTCTCGAACGATCTGATCTTATCTCAAGAAAGCTTCCTTTGTTTATCGGTTTCTGTTACTGAAAGAGGAATGTTCTACCTATCACTCCAGATATCTGGGATAAGAGAATTTGCACTCGGAGAAGGGGTAGATGGATCAGGCGTCACCACCAAGATGCTGACGTCGAATTGCTCCATAGATCTGGAAATCGACAACAGATCAAAGTTCTTCGGACTTAACATTCGTCCCCCATTGATAGACATGGCTTTTGGGCGCCTCAATTTCGCAGCTACACAAGTAAACCATTGTTAACAGAAAGCCTTTGCTTTTCTTTACATCTCCTACTGTGAACTCTCTCTCTCCCTCTCTTTGTTCTTTGTTTTGCTCTGATGCTGAAAGAAACTGCAAATTTTATGCAGGGACCGCGACTATACGTGCCGAGCGACAGCTTGGTGACATTCCGGCTCTTCGTAGCCACAAAGAACAAGCCCATGTATGGGGCGGGAAGGGCCATGGAAGACATGCTTCAATCAGGGAAGGGCCTCCCTCTAGAGATCCATATGAGACTCAGCTCCAACATAAGGGTTGTGTGGAACCTCATCCGCCCACAATTCCACCACCGCGTGCAGTGTCTCCTCTTCCTCGACAGAGCCTATGATCGCAAGCACCGAACGCAGTCCTACAATAGCACCTGCACTATCATATCCCACGCTTGATTCAACACATAAACTGTAGAATCTTTCAACATATAAACCATCTAAAAGTGGCATTGTTGTGTTCTTCTCCATTATCAGAATTCATGCTTATACTGTATAAGGATTGTGTTATTACTGAATTTTGCAATCAAAATAGCACTGCGTTTTAGTAGGAAACATTAGAAAAAAAGTGGGGATGACAAGCTTTTTAGTAACTAAATTTTTCTAGTAAAAAATGTTCACCTCAATTCCAAAAATTTTTAATAGGGATAGGAAAATGAGTTCTTATTAGAGTAAATATGAAACAATGGGAAAAATAAACTAAGAAGTCGATGTGTAAGAAATCTGATCAAAGGGATTTTTCTTCGACAAAATAGCTATGAAAAGGAAAATGATTTTCCTCCTATAACAACACAAATGGTTCCTCACCTGCTCATCTTTGTTCTAGAAAAGATTGGTGCGTAATCTTTTGAATCGATATCACCTGCAACCACAAGAGCACTTACATGAATTTGGAAGAAGTTTGCACAGACCTCAATTCCAGATCTCTGGCATCTTCTACAGTCAATCATAATGATAGATTCTATCAGTAACACCACCCTTTTACTTCTCTTCAATTTTGGAATAACAAATAACAGTAGCCAAATTACAAATAGTTAAAGAATCTCCACAAGAGGATGGTCCATCCTCAAGCCCATGGAACCATGGATATCTGCTAATGAAATGTACTCATCCCAGTACTATAACATGTCCCTTTTACAGCAGCACTGTATCATAACAAATATAACTCCTACAGTAAATTCCAACAAATCCAGGATTCAAGTCCACCCATCTAATCTCAGTCATCTGAACCAAATATCATTCAAAAACAAGCAACAAAAGTACCTTGTCTCTGCTTTGCAACCCAAAATCTAAAATTGTCACTTCCAAGTCACTGATGTTTCCGGTGACTACCTGAAACTTCTTCCACGATTGCATTGTGTCCAAATCCCAGCTTCTTCAAGTGCTAACTTTAATTATTGTGATCACACTACCAACAACGGTGAATTCTTGGAATTGAATAACAAACAAAGAAGGCAGTTCAAATGCCATATCTAGAACTCAAAAGACACTTCATAAATTGCAATGCAAACTCAATTGATGACACCTGAAAAAAGCTGAATTATCACTGAAGATTAGATGTACACAACATCTTCCAAGCTCAATTAGATCCACAGAAAAGCCTCTTATGTTTGTCATCCATTTAATATAACCAGCAGCCAATGAAGGCAAGGCAACAACATAGTCATGCAAGAAGTTAAGTCAATCCCACTTGGTCCCAGAGCTACAGGCATTCAGTTCAGACATCAAAACACCAGATTCTTCCAATAATACTTTATTCATGCAAAGACCTGCTTCGGAAACCACCATTTTGCTGCACTTAAAAAAACAGTGAACAACAGCAACCCAATTAGTGATAACAAAATCACCAATAATCCCCACAAGAGCAAGCCCCATCTTCGAAGTGATGGAACCGATTGATATCTCTGAGAATAATAATCCTAGCAGCACACTTTGATACAAACTTGATGGCAGTGTGACAATCTCCACATACCCGCAAATTCTTCATCACACGAATCGGCCTCCCAGGTGGGAATGTAAGGAGCGCAAATGCTATGGCCAGCCTCTCACTGTGATAATTAATCACCTGCTTCTTCTCCTGATTATCCAAATCACGTAAAACAAAACTTGTATCAGCAACATAACCTGCTTTCTCCATTTCCTCCTTTAGTTCCTCCAACTTTTTATATATTGCTTCTGTCATAGGGTGTGAATGGTCACTCGATGCAAATGTGTGGACCCTATTTCCCTCTTCAACCCAACTCAAACCAGTCTCTTTCCTTACACCTCGGTCCCGCATGGCTTTCCTTGCTCTAGCAGCTTCCACCCATTTCCCTGCAGCAGCATAAGCATTTGAGAGCAACATATGCATTCCTGAGGTCATTGAACCCAGTTCAGAAAGCTTATCAGCTGCCAAAACTGCAGTCTCTGTGTCACCATGTATGCGGCACCCAGTCAATAAAGCACCCCAGACAGATTCAGTAGGCTCTATTGGCATTTTTGAAATTAAGTCCACAGCTTCAGGTAAGTTGCCTGCGCGGCCAAACAAGTCCACCATGCAAGCGTAATGCTGAGGTCCAGCCTCGATCCCATATTCACTCATCATCTTAAAATACATTTCACCTTCTTTAACAAGGCCTGCATGGCTACAAGCATATAAAACACACAAGAAAGTGATAAAATTTGGTTTATGTCCCTTCAAGCTCATCTCTTCAAAAAATTCAAAGGCTTTCTTAGTGTGCGCATGTTGTGCACAAGCAATTAGCATTGAATTCCATGCACCTAAGTTTCTCTCAGACATCTCATAAAAAACGCAGTAGGATCTTTCTATAACCCCACACTTTGAGTACAAAGAAATCAAAGCGCTGCCCACGAAACAAGATGAATCAAAGCTCGTCTTTATACATAATGAGTGTATCTGAGATCCCAACTCTAAGAGCGTCAAATGTCCACAAACTCGTACTACACTCGAAAACGTAAAGTCATTAACTTCCAAATCCGCAACTAAAGCTTGCTTAAAGAGCCTTAAAGCTTCTACATCTTCACCCAGTTGGGCGTATCCATAAATTAAACCACTCCAGGAAACCACGTTCCTCTCGGGCATTTCGTCAAACATTTTACGAGCATCCACAATTTGATTGCATTTCGCGTACATATCCACCAAAGAACTACCCACAAAAACGTCAAAAAGAAACCCAGTCTTTAACGCTAGAGAATGGATTGAACGCCCGACCTCCGGCGTCGACAAGATAGCACACGACTTGGTCGCACTGGGGAAAATATGGTCGTCGGGTTTGACACCGTTTACCATCATGTGACGGAAGTAGCTCAGAGAAAGCTCCGGGAGCTCGTTTTGGGCGAAAGAAGAGATGACAGAGCTCCACGAAGTAGCCCATTTGACGGGAATCTCTTCGAAAGCTAAGCGGGCGTCATGCGGTCGCTGACATTTCGAGTAGAAGTTGATTAGGTGATTGGAAAGGAGAGCATGGCTTCGGAAGCCACATTTGACAACGTGTGCGTGGAGTTGTTGCCCCTTGGAGAGGGACCTGGAAGAAGTAAGGGACTGAAAGAGAATGCAAATGGGGCGAGGATTTGGGTCAAGGGAGAAGAAAGTTGATGAGAGCTGCCAGACGGACGACAGAGAAGTGGAAGCGGAACTGGATGCCTCAGGAAGCGGCAGAGGTCTTTGAGGAAATCGCAGTAGCATTGAGAGCTGGCGTGAATGACAGGAAATCCGCACCAGCCGAGCAGCGAGCGCTCCCATCGTAATATTTAGTTCAAAAGATAATAATCAAATAGATAGTATACAAAGCGGAAAATTATTATCAGCAACGTCGCTTTGGCCGAGTGGTTAAGGCGTGTGCCTGCTAAGTACATGGGGTTTCCCCGCGAGAGTTCGAATCTCTCAGGCGACGGCTAATTTTTAAAACCTATATGTAAAGTTTTTCTTGAGGATTTCATGCCTAAATTGGATTTTTCTTCGTGTATATTATTGTATAACTAATATATATGGGTGGCTGGTGAGACGCTATGCAGATTCATCAAGGAACCGACTCTCGTAGCTATGTAACCTGGGTCAGATCACCCCAGTGAGGTCCGATCACCCTCTTGATTGAGGAGACCTTGCAAGTGGCACTTACCCAGAATATAAAGAGTAATGTGACACAATGGATCCTAAATTTATATCAACCTGACCAAATTTGTATGTCAAAATATTTTTCCGATTTTCAAACTTCATTGTCGTTACCCTTTTTGATCTTTTAAATCAAATTATTAAAAATACCCTTTTATTTTATTATCTAATAATTAATTAAAAGTACCATTAAAATTAAAATGAAAGATTTTTCTCTCTCTAAGTCCTCTCCAAATGAAGCTTTGGATCTTCTCCTATCTCTCTACTGTAAAAAAGAAGGGGCATAAAGGGTGTGCGCCCATGTCAAGGTAGGCATCAGGTCGGGTTTCAGGGGGAAGCAGATTCAGGTTTCTAATTTCACCCCACGGGTCAAGACAAGGTGGTAAAAAATCCTCCAGGTTATAGGTTGAAGACAGGTTTTTTCAAACTCAACCCATACTCGACCCACATTTGAGTTTATAAATATATGTATCACTGAATATGTAACACATGATAGGGACACATACGTGCGCCTTCATATGTGTATTTAGGATATTCTTATTAGGTTATATCAAGTTTACGATATCCTTATTAGGGCAACCACCCAATCTAGCAAGCTATGAGTGCATTTAGGATTAGTTTTAATTTTTTACATTAACCCTTTAAGGTACAAATATCCTTGTTCTCTACACTAAGAAAATTGGCTTATTTAGGATTGGTTTTAAGTTTTAAAATTTTGATTAATAAAGTAATCATAGTTAGTCTCTCTTTAATTAATCATTCATTTGATATTAAGTTTGATCTACATTTTTCTTCTTCACGAGTATCAATTATAATTTGCTTTTTATTAACTATCCACTAAATTTCAACAGTACCAATAATGATCCACTTTTTAAGCTATTCATTAATTCGAGACTTAAAACTTCATCAACTTTTTTCTTCATAATATAATTTTTCTAATTGAACCTCTTAAGAAAAATTCTTCTTCTTTTATTGAGTGATGAAATTTGCAACTTGCTTTTTTGATATTTTTTTTTTGCTCTTCTAACATAATTCCAACCATAAAAGGATTAGGATAGAGTTTGGTGGGTAGTCATGAAATGAAGAGTATATTAACCCTAATGCTAATTCGGTGTCTCCAAATTGAATGCCAGTACCAAATCAAACTGGCTCGTATTATAGTCCCTAATTATACCCATAATTTTTTTTATTTTATGTATGAATCACAACTGATGAGTAGCCTACGAATATTCCATACTAATTAAGCAAGGACATAAGACAAGTTCATAACATTCGATTAAGTCTTTTAGCTCAATGGCCATGTCGGTATGCAATTTCCCAAGCAAGAAATGTGAGGTACTGGGTTCAAGTTTCGTTCATATCTTATAAATAATAATACTATGGTCAATCTCCAAAAAGAACAAGAAAAACTCTTCAACAACTATATATGTTAAAGAAATGTGAGGTATCGGGTTCAAGTTTCGTTCATATCTTATAAATAATAATACCATAACCAATCTCAAAAAAATAATAATAATAATAATAACTTCACCTACTTTATTTGTTAAACAAATGTGATTATAAATACCATTAGTATTATAACCGGTCTCAAAAAAAAAAAAAAATCTTAGGCATCTCACAATATTAATAATATTACCAATTAAAAACACAATATATATATATATATATATGACTTATTAAAGACATGTAAGATCTTGGGTTCAAGTTTTGCAAGTATCACATAATCAATAATATTATGACTAATTTAAAGAAAAAATCTTAATCCATGCCCACATCAATGGTTTCTTAAGCAAGATATTGATAGGCTCAATCTAAACAAAAAACAAATGCCCCCATTAACAGTTTCTTTAACAAGTGTCAAGTCTGGGGTTTAGGGTTTAACCATTGTCTTAAGATTATATAACCAATCTATGGCGAGACGGGTGGTTAAGCTTTCAGGTTGAAGCCATGGCATGACTGATATATAAATTCTTACGAGAATAGAGGTTAAGCTCTCAGTAAGTTGGCAAAAGAGGAGACGAAGAAAATCTGGCAGAGGATTGACATGGCACCTTGAAAATGGGCGACGAGAAGCAAAAACATGTGGCCGACGTTAAGGTGGTGGTAGTTAGTGATAAGGTCTCTAACTTTCATGGAACCACTTGATGATGATCTTTCTTTCGTGGACAAAATCTATTCAAAGACGTTTAAATGCTCTACGCGGAATCTCTCATGCTTTCTAATTTCAACGGGGCAATCCCTTTCAAATTTCATAATAACTCCTCCCCCCAGCCCTTCTTAAATACTATTCTAATTGGCCATTTGCTGCTCCATCGGAATCCTGAGCTCGATCGAATTAAATACTCTTCAATGGATCATATCGTGGCTGAAGTAGAGAAGAATTAACAGTTCTTGAAGGGGGGAAAAAAAAGGTTGCAGTTAGTGGAGAAACAGTAATGGAGGAAGACTGGGTTCTTTTTCTCTTTTGCAGTGATCAGATTAAAACGAAGATGGATCGCAGAAATGAACGATATTATTACATATGTGCAGTACTGGGTTTAATGTCGCTTCTTCCGCTAATGGAAGGTAAAATCCCTGTTCACCTCACAGCTAATGACACCTTTCAGCTTTACAGTCTCTCTCTCTCTCTTTTTTTTTTTTTTTTTTTTTTTTTTTGTACAATCCATAATTGAAAATGGGGAAGAAAACAAGGGGAAAAACTTACCATCACCGAGATGTGGTCCTCTGCTCTGTGCTTTGAATTGTAAGGACTATTCACACTCTGTCCAAGAAGTATTATTGCTTCATAATATTGAAAATGCGCTCCAAGTCCCTTGATGATGACCTCTCCTTGAAGAATCGATCTACACGGAAACTGGGGCGCAATAATTCTTCTCTGACCTTTGAAACTAAACGTCGCAGGAGAGTGTCAAGAAACGATCTAAGGAATTAACGGAGAAACAATGGAGTTCTGAGGGACTGAATAATGAATGCAGGAAAGCAGGAGGAAGCAGAAGAGATGGTAAAGCCGTGATGGAGCCCACAGAGCTGGGATTGGTTGGGTTTGTATCATTCAACTTGAAAATCAAGTAAGGGGAAAGATGATATATCCTCCATCAAATGCTCCAAGTCCCACTCTCCCATCCTCCAGTTTTCACCCTCCCAATAATTCCCGGTCACCACCAGATTATCCCCTTTATTGCTGTTGTTGTGGTTGTGGTTGTTGATGTCGTTGCTGTTGTGGTCGATGCTCTTATTATCATTACAGGTACTGTATCTGGGGTTGTTGTTAGTGTCCTTTTCGCAAGAATTATCAGCAGTTGTGGTATTTTCCTCCGCGCTTAATCTCTCCAATGGAGGAAGAAAAAGCTCCCCTTCTCCTCCGATTTGACCATTAATCGCCGGAAATCCGTTAACATCGCTGTATAGACCAGTACCGTCGGTGCTACCCACGACCTGCGTCAAGCAGGCGGAGGTGTTGAAGTAGCTGGCGGGTAAGCCGGTGAGGTCATAGGCGTTGTTGTTGATGGGAGGTAGCGGACTGAACCCGTTGCTTGCACCCCCCATGGCCTGCAAGGACGAGGAGGACGATGAGGAAGAAGAGTCTATGTACATGGTCACCATGTCCTTATCATTCATTGACGATATTCCCCCCATGACTTCTCTAGGCTCGGAAGAGTCGCTGTGATTGGGAGATGATGTTGAAGAATTTCGAAGCCTTTTCTTTATCGTGGAGTTCCAGAAATTCTTTATCTCGTTGTCAGTCCTCCCTGGTAGACGCGCTGCGATCTGTGACCACCTACATTTAGTCAAAGAACGAACGTCAAATTTTTGTAGTTTTCTTCAGCTTGTATTTGTTGCAGAGACCAAACAAAGAAAAATTTCCAGAAAAAAAGAGATTGAAACAAGGATAATATCAAACAAGCACAAGGCGAAGAACAATTAGCCGAATACACCCCAGAACCTTCTTTTCTCTAGCAGGAGGAGAATACTTGTTTCGTTTCATGAATGGATATATACGTTACAAGAAGGCAGATTAATTAAATTAAACCTTAAATAGAAAACATTGGAGAAAAAAAAAAAAAAAACACCTCTGTCTCTTTCAGTTTGTAATTTACAAACAAACGAGATCCTCTACACAACCTAGATTCTGTACAGTTACAACAACAACCACTGGCTGAACTTAACCTTTCTCAGAATGAAATACTATCGCACTGCTGGTAATTAACAAGTTTTTTTTTTTTCTGAAAATGGCGCGGGCCACATTCTTTTATCATAATATTGCTCCTCATGTACAACTTTGATCTTAAAAGCTCAAAGGACTACACAGCAAGCTCGAGGTTGCATTCATGGATCTTTCAGGCTTACCAAAAAAAGGAAAGGAAAAAGAAACACAAAGAAAGATTGTGATATTCTGATACAGAATTTTACAGAGTGTGTTACGCTCGCGTTCCTCTAATTATGAACAAGCTTAAGAATACCGAGTTCTACATACAAGAAACACGCATGCAAAGGTAGAGAAAGTTGAAACGAGAGAGGAAGAAGAGACCTGTTGCCAAGGATGGAATGCAAGTGGATGATGAGTTCTTCTTCCTGCGAACAGAAGGCTCCGCGCTTGAGATCAGGCCGCAAGTAATTGATCCAGCGAAGCCTACAGCTCTTTCCACACCTTTGCAAGCCCGCATTCCGAGCCACATCGCTCCAACAACCTTGGCCATTGTTGAGCATATAGTTCATGAGCTTATCGTCTTCCTCCGGCGACCAAAGGCCCTTGCGAAGCTTAGTGCCTCCCATTTGATTGTTTTGTTTGGCCGGGGTGTCCGGCTTCCTCATCTTCTCTTCCTCTGTCGTACCCTGGCGCTGCCCGGGCAAGCTCTTCTGGGTCCTTTTTTTTACAGACAATTATGAAGGAAAATCCAAGGTGCGGCTTTGAATGGGCAGCGATGAGAGAGAGAGAAAGAAAGAGAGACCGGAGGCTTTATAGAAGTAGAGAGAGAAGACGGGGTAGAGGAGGAGAGAAGGCTTGCTCGAGTGGGGATGTGGCGATAATGATGAAGGGACTGGTGTGGGGTTTGCTTAGAACAAGGAGAAGTAAGAGAAAGAGAGAGAAAGAACGAAAGAAGGAAGAAATGTTCGTGTGTTTGTTGTTGGGTCGAGTGGCAAACGGTTTGGAAGGGGACCTCCCCGTAATAGAGGTATGGATGGTCTTCTTGTCTTTGACTCCAGATCTTGTCTTTTTCGATCCATTTTTCTTCACTCACAAGGTAATCATCATAGAGAGAGAGAGAGAGAACGAATCCAGATAGAGAGAAGGAGAGTTACAGAGATTGTTTCATAACCAAGCTATACATTTTTGCTTCCACTTCACATAATCTCTCTCTATCTCTCTCTCCTCCAACTTATTCTCGTATAATTTATTACTCCATACATATATATATATATGTAGCCACCCTGCACCCAGTCCCATCACCTACGCATACATTTTACGGCCTTTATAGTTTTTAATGCATCTACAGTTCTAAACTGCGATACCCTTATTAATTCCTTGCAGCATCTACTGCTTTAATTTTCTGCAATTTGTAAAGCACGGGTGGGTACTTGCCCAGAAATTCATCAATGTCTGAGAGGATTTGGTTTCCGAGAACATGAATCGTCGCCTATCATGTACTAGAATGCAACATGATTGAGAAGGAAAATATATTGAAACGGAGATTGGGTAATGGGTATGGAATTAGGTGAGGAAAAAGTGGAGCTGAATAAGTGGAAAGAATTACAACAGTAAATACGGGTTTCGTCTAACCAGAAAGCAGCACGAGGAGCTTCTGAAATGCGTGGGGTCTTTTAATGGAGGAACTTGTCATTCTTGGTCTTTTCGTACCGGGAAAAAGGTGGCGCATGAAAGCACGAGAGCTTTATGGTGACGACTGCAGGAAGCACCGGTCTTACGTCCAATTCCGTATCTTTTTTTTATTTGAAGATTATTATTTGGTCGGTATCAGTTGAAGATGATCGTCCGGTAGATAACTGTTACAGGCTGGCCACGGTGACGGCGAGTCGCCGGACTGAATCGCATGTAGGCTGCAACCATTACCGGAGATGATCGAGTGGATTCACCCACAAAAAGAAAAACAAATCCCAGATAACTTTTTACTCTGTTAAACAAAGTATGCATGGGATGGATTATCCTCCGGGATAACATCTGATCAAACAGATTTTTGCCAAAGCAACGAGACTAATCTGTTCAACAATTGCCAGAGTATCCCATCTAAAGAGGACCTGAGATGGATCTCCTAAATCAAGCTCTCTGGACAAGGCCAATCTCCTTGCCAGTTCCCATTCAAACCCAAGGTCTGAGTTCCTGGATAAGCAGTCCAGGAAATTTGTAGGGTCATTCCCTCGTATTGTATCTGTGCCCCCAGCCGCCTACGAATGTTTTCTGTTTTTCGACGTGACTCACTCTCTATCGGATGAAGCAGAAACAAGCAGCGAAGGGCTCTTCAGAAAGTACAAAGACAAGAATTACGAAAGGCAAAATCAATGAAAATGATCTTATTGATTCACGATTACAGGAGAAATGAACAAGAAAACCTGGTAAATATGAGTAGGAAATTCTACTGTCTTCCTACAGAGAGCTCTTAACCAACAGACAATGTGCAAAAATAATAAAAACCAGTGATTTCCAATGTCTCCAATTTTTATTTTCAAATCGACCACCCACCCAACAGGGCAAGTCCATAGGGAATCAAGGAAATATCGTCTTTCTTATACCAAAGAAAAGTTTTAGGTGGCTCATGTTTCACATTAACTTCAAGGCCTATTGGAAGTTGTCAAAGTTGACTGGATCCCTCAGGAACTTCTCCATCTGTCTGGCTCTCGTCTTGATTGACATGTCAAAAACCTTCTGCTCAAACTCCACCACCAATCCTCCGAGGATGCTTGGATCAATCTGAAGCGTTATAAAACAGAATATTAACTGCAAAGAAGAAAATTTTCCACCTACTGCAAATCCATAAATAGAACACCTCCCCCCCCCCCCCCCACCAAAACAAAAAAAAAAAAGGTTAGAAGAGTTAATTAGCAGATCTGTGACATGTCCTTAGCCAGCTAGCCTCCAGGACTCAAGTTGTAGTTGATTAATAGTGAAGTACCAATTGTCAGTCCCATTTGAAATCGGTTATCCTTCAATCCAAAACATCAAATCAAATATTAAAGCAATGCCTAATGAACAGCTCATTTTCAAGCCCTAGATAAGATGGCAAAGGGGTTTGATTAAGGTGCTTCTGCAAAGTCAAATCTAAAACTTAACTCTTATGAGACTCTGGCAGAGAAAGCGACACAGTTCATTAAAAGAAGTTGCATAAAACGTTTTTGAAAGAAGAAGATGACAGAGTACCTTCTGCTCAAGCTTCACTGTCTTGCCTTGTCCTATAACATTCTGCAATGTCTCTTTCAGTTCCTTTTCCTCCTGAGCAGGTAGTGGCTGTCCAGAGGAACAGAACAAAATAATCAGTAAGGTACTTCTAGAGACGGTTGAGAATAAGCACTGGTTCCATTAGAAAAATATAGAAAAAGTACGAAATAAGTAGATACCTAAGGTTTTCAGATAACTGTAAGAGGTTGTAACTGCCTATCAGATGTATTCGGATTTTAAAAGCAGTGGTGCCAGTATTGCCGATACGTATAAGATATAGGCTGGTATGTATTGGATATCGGCCGATATGTATCATATTTTACCCTACCCAATCGATACAGGGGGAGCATATCAGCTCATACACCTGATACATATCGAATTTTGATGTCTACAATACATACTGGAAATCTGATATGGGCAGACTGGATAAAAGTACTAGTTGACACATTAAATATCTTTTTCATATTAAAGGCATGGAAATTTTCAATTATTTGAAAGTCAGATCACTGGTATAATTCCCATACCAACATGACAAATACAATTATAAATAAATCACATCACATAAAAAAACTAAATACCAATAATAACTGCAAGAACTAAAGACACGAGAGCATAGCCATCTATTACATGCAGAAACTAATCACACATTACATTACACCCACAACTAATAAGACCAGTGCTTAAGGGAAAGAAAGGAAAAAATAGAGCAGTCACTTGTGCATACATCACCTAAGTAACCAGCCGAAAGAAAATTGACAGCATGCAGTCTGTTAACAAATATATTGCTCCTCGTAATTTTAAAAAAGTAAGAGATAAAAACATTTTATGGTGTCATAACCTCTCAATTTAAAGAACTAAGAAATAAAAACTTGTTTTGGTGTTGATGACAATTTTAAATGCAATTTCCTTCTTTTTTGGCATAGAAATAAACAAAATTCCTATGCATGGTATCATCTGGAATGGCTGACAGAATAAGAGGCCAAATAGAATGGATGAATCCATCCCTTCCCAGTTTGGTGCAAAAACACTACCAAATAGCTAGTGACCCACGACAAACAGGAACAAAAAATGGGGCTAAGATGATAGACAACTAGCTCTTGTCAAAATAGGCACATATTACCCATACAACCAAAATCCCGTTATTACCTAATAATGCTGTGTATGTCAAAGATGTTAAAATACAAAATGCAAATCTAGAGCAAGGTCAGAACTTACAATGACAGTTGTAACAGCAACTTTCACCTCTCCTCTTTGTGCCGTAGTCAAATCCACATATCTCTTAGCAATACTCTCAATGTGCTGCAGCCTCCCATTTTCAGCCAGAATAGCTTTTGCCATAAATCCGGTTACAAGTACATTAGAGAAATGATTAGACTTATCAATTATAGTTAGGTAAAATAGATAGTGTAGGACATATAGAGACCTATAATCATTGCGAAAACCACAAAGGAAATACATTAAAAAGATAAATCATGAGGATAACAAAGATAAATTATGAAGATAACAAAAATAAATCATGAGGATGATAAAGATATAAAGATATGAAGCATAACAAAACTTAAGGATATAACAATCTTTACAAATATAATTAGGGACAATAAAAATCAAAGAGTAAAACAGTAATTAGGAGAGACAGTAAGGTTGATTTGGATATGGCAATGTCCTAGTCATAGTCATAGTTAAAGTTAGAATTATAATAAAAGAGAATAAGAGTTGGATTTCTCTCAGAGAGATCCTTATGAATACAATGCTTTTAATCTATAAATTGAAGAGATCACAAGGATAGGGACGTGCTTGGTTCCAAAACCTATTTCTGTTCATCTTTTTTAAGTGTGTAAGACTTTCTCACACTTTTTTCTCTCTCAAGTTAGGGAAGGTATCAAGTTGACTTTCCTTGAATCTCTTACCATCAATATGTTATATTGAGTTAAAAATATACCTTTCCAAAAGGACCTTTGATAAAACTTTTAAATGCAATAAATATCTCATCAATCTTATATTTCAACAAGGAGAGAGGGGAATCGGAAGTAACAAGATCAGGCAAAAACAAGCATGTGAGAACTGAAGCTTCAAATCAATTGTTCAAATTGGTAAACCCGACCTCAACCCGACCTGTGCCCACCCCTACAAGATTGCAACTAAAACCAAGATTTGCAAGCTTCACTACACTGAATGGGGAGTGAATTGGAAGATGCAATTAAAGCCTCAATAGAGAAGCTTTTCTAGACTTTTGAGCTAGGCTCCCCATTAAGCACCCTAAAGTTGGATGTATTTGGTAGAGATCATCCAGCAAAAGAATTCAGGAAGCTTGCTCTTGGCGACTCTTTTAGACAAGACAGCCCAATCATGAGACAACTGCTAGACTCTTCCTCCACTACAACAACGCCTGGCTTGTATCAACATCCTCAAGGTCAAGTTTGGCAAGGACTCCTCTGATTTGCCATATGTAACAGTCCCAATTTTATCTCAAACCACAAGTAGAATACTTTGGGGTCAATTTAAAGGTGTATCTCCACCAACCACTTGGTGACCATTCAAGCTGCTGCCATTTTGGCCCTCATGGATGAAAGATACCAATGACTACTTATTGCGTAGGCCAAGTGGCCAATTTGATCCCCAATTGGGAATAGAGAGAATGGATGATAAAAGCAGTATAGGTCCTAGCTATTGAACTATACCAAGAAGGCTCACGACCAACTCAAGATCGACTTAATATAAGCTTTGTTAGGCTCCGGTCCTACCGAACTCGAGCTAAGCTCAAGCTCCAAGTTGAGCTTGTTAGCTGGAATGAGCCGATCCAAGCATGATTGAGCTTGGATAATAAGCTCATGGGCACGCTCGAATGGTTTATTTTCTTCATAAAAATAAGAGTGAGCATCCTTCTTTGACTCCCTGATTGTTGAGGGTGATTCTGCCCTCATTATCAACTGGATCGCCAAACAATGCAAGTCTCCTTGCAGATTCAGGTACTTGCATAAAGAAGTCTCAATCTTATGCAGCATAGACCTCATGCTGCAAACAGCATCTCTGATGAGCTTGCAAGCAGGGAGTGTCTCAACTCTCTCTTGTAGTTGGGGACTCTCTTTCCCTGGATGTTGGGCATTGAGCCTAGCTCTACACTATGCTATTAACATTATTTTAATAAAAGTTTCATAAGTTCAAAAATAATAATAATACAATTTCAATTAAGTTAAAAAAAATAACATAAAATAGAGCAAGAAATGAGATGTGCTTATTCAAATTTCAAATTTTCCACATTAAATTTCCCCCTTCAAATTTCTAAATGACATTAAAAGTAATAACTATTTTTTATTGTTTTCTCTTGCCAACTTTCTGACTCCAATTAAATGTTACAACTATTTTTTATAAATTTTGACTGACATTAAATCCCGTTGTTCAAAGTTCTTTTTTTTTTTTATAAAGATGTATTTATATTAACAAGAGAAAATTTACAAAGGGAGAGGGAGCAAATCCCTTACAACAAGAGATTGCAGGGAAGCTCCTTTGTTCAAAGTTCTCTCCTAATAACTAATAAGAAATAGTAAGTTTTCAAAAGCTTACGATTTTTGAAAGAGTGAGTTTTTCAAAAGCTTACAGTTTTTGAAAGAGTGAGTTTTCAAAAGCTTACGGTTTTTGAAAGAGTGAATTTTCAAAATCTTATGGTTTTTCTGTATCAGCTTTTGTTCCTACCCTTAGTCAATCGGATGAAAGAGAAGGGTTTTTTTCCTCCAACTTTTGGCCCGAAGTTCAGCCCTAATTTCCTCTGTCATTTGTCCATTCAGCCGTCGGGCAATTTGTCATTGTTCTCCCCTCCCAGCATTCATCGCCATTCAGTCCTCTTGTCATTCTCATCTTCCTTTTTGTCTATTTTTCTTTTTTTTCTCCTCCTACCCCTGAACTTCCCCAATGCTAGCAACATCGATGCAACAAGAGCTTTAAGAAGGTAAGGAAGTGTTTTCTATGCCAAATTAGTGTTTTTCACTTTCTTGTGATAGTAAATTCCATCTGGAGCCGTTTGTGTTGCATATACAATATTAGTTTTATCTGATTTATGACTCAAGTATGTTTTTTATAAAGAGCGAGAGGAGTCGAGGGGTTTTGAAAGCTACTCAAATGTAAGTGATAAGATTGCAGTGAGAAATACTCCATAGAACACCTAAACCCTAAACCCCGACTATTGTATCTGTTCTTCAACTACAAGCAAATAAAATCCTGAAACTTTCTTTTATCTCTTTAAAGTAAAATTTATTTGTTTAAATTTGTGCTTGGAATGTGATACGTCATTCGTAGCAAGGCATCTTCATGATGCTGAGGAGATGAATTAAGGTCATTGCAGATGTAGGTGTCACTAGTCATCCTCCGGCCCTCGAGACAAAAGGGAACTGCAAGAGCCTAGCTTGCAAAATGATGTTTGAGCTCTGAAATAGGCACAAACCCAAGCTTGAGCTGATGCATAAAAGCTCGAACCAAGCGAAGGTATACATAAGTTCAAGTTCATTCCGGCTTGGTGCCACCCTTAGTCATAGCTGATCCTTGAAGACGAGATTCTTGAAGGGAAAATAATGTTAGAAACTTAACAGTACAATAATCTTTATAATTATAATTAGGGACTTTGGGCCTTGGGGGTATCTAATGCAATTCAAAGGATAAAATAGTAATTAGAGAGAAAGTAGTAATTAACTTCAATGTGGGGACATCCTAGTCATAGGACAGTAGTAGTTAAAAGTTAAGAGTTATAATGACAGTAAGAGTTAGAGATGGAGCAGAAGTACGACTTAAGAGTTGAATATCTCTCAAAGGGTGATCCTTATGAGTGTAAGAATTTTAATCTATAAATTAAAGAGATCACAAGGGTATCCCAAACCCTATTTTAATTTATCTTTTTTTTTTGGTGTGTGTGAACTTTCTCTCACTTTTTTCTCTATAGTTAGGGCAGGTTCATAACATCAGAATAGCTGGAAGCTTTTGGGGATCACATGACGACAGACTTTTTTCTCATTATAATAGTATCTTTTGGAACCATTCATCATGACAATATCAAAATGGATCACAAACTTTCTGAAACATAGAAGCAATTAAATTAGATTTCATGATGTACTTTGATTGTCATAAGGCAGATGTATTCACCTTTAGTCAATAGAAAGACTATGAATAGCTTTCCATGGCAGTGTAAATCAATATCATTGAGGATAAAATATTGGTTACAAAATCCTCATAGCACAGTTCACAAACACAAGATAAGATTTGTTAACTATTCCATCAGGAACTTAACCGACATTATTGATTTTGTAAATTACTACAGTTATCAACAGATACAAGCAAAGTACCAAAAATATGTCATCATCTAATATGCAAATTAATAGCCAGACTGTCAGAGCAAATCTTTAATTGTCAACATAATCAGATGAGATTATCATAATCACATGACACTTACCCAAGAAATTCTTTGTGATATCAGAAAATCCAGCTTCAGAAAAGATATCTTGAACAGCCTTCACTCTGGTATCCCTAGGAACTGATAAATCCTTTATGAATTGTGAAAACAGAGGACTTTTTTTGGAAGCCTCAATAATGTCAAAAATCTCAGATTCAACTTTGTCCAACATATTGGCTTTAGATGCAGCAATGTACAAAGCTGAGGCATAGTTCCCAGTCCCTCCAAACAGTGAGAGAGGTACCTGAAAATTAACGTAAGCTAAAACCAAGACACATATTCATAGCCCTGACATATCACATCTTATGTTTGTGAGACGAACAATTTCTATGAAGCATTTTTTTTCAAGTTAACCATCAAAAAGTGTGTGTAACACAAAACTCCAAATGATCTACCCTGACGTAGAACCCAAACATTAGTAATGTTGTAGAAGAACAGATATGTCAGAGTCTTATATAACTCTCACAATAAGAAATCTCACAGAGCCAGAATTAATATGATGGAGTCTTACGGGAGTCCTCACAAGAAGAGGTCTCACAGAAGAGTTTCAATTAAAGGTGTTTTAGTTATGTTAGTCTTTTTATTTATGTTCAGTTGTTTAATTGTTCTAGGACTTATCTTTAAGTATTTAACTTTGATTGTAACTGGGACAATTGCAATTGTTTCCTCTATTATAAATAAAGCTCATGTACTCATTTAACAACAAGTTAGTGAATTATTTCTCTTTTTTAGAAATTCAACAAATGCCTCTTTCAGGGAAATTATAAGTTGAAACATCACAGCTTAATATGGCAAGTTTACAACACTATTTACTAAATTCTTTTTTAATGAAGGCAATTGAAATATGAAAAGGACATAAAGAGGGCCCAAAAAGGCCAGAAAAAGAATAGACAAGAGAAGAACAACAAGAAAAAAAGAACAAATAACACAAAGAAGTCAACAAAGACAACAGTTTCTAGGTCATCTGGCTAGAGAGAAATAAGAAAACTTTTGTGCACAAGGAAAGCTCAATGGGACATTATTGAAATGAGAATCCACTCTATCCTCTCATGGGCATCTTCACTCCAACAAATGCCTCCCTTTCCTAGTTCAATTATAAGAAATCACATAGAACTATCATCAACTCTCAATTTCACTCAGCCCGCATCCTCTCACAAGGGAATCCCTCCACAAGGCTAGCTAAAACAAATCTTTACAGTTTTTCCTTAGGGGAATCCTGGTTCTCCTGGTTGTGGTGTGAGCATTAGAGATCATGGTTCCATATTGCTTCTTTTCTCACGGCCCCTTCGGCCATTTTGACTCATCCAAAGCCAATGATCAGGCTCTTCTCAAGAAGAGATATTAGATTTTACTACCTTATGGATGTAAGGCGATTATTTGATGAGATGTTAGATTTTACTACCTTATGGATAATTGATAGTAAACATGTTCCTCAAGAAGCTGATATTTTATTGGATCACCTAGCCAAAGAGGGTGTTTTCTAGGAGCAGCTTGCGTTTGGGAAGTCATTTCCTCAATTATCACCTCTCCTTTATAATGGCAAATTTTATTGCAAAGCCAAAGTGCAAAGAACAATACAAATTAAGGAGGAGTCTCTGTTACAATTGAGAGATTGAAGGAAGACTTCATTCTTAGGAAGGGATACAGCAAGAAGACCTGCAGATCTCGGTACAGACTCCGTGAACAAGAAATATCCAGGATTTCATGAAAGATATGCCAATGTCGCCAAAGGTGCTCGGCTGGCTTAAAGCACAAGCCAAATACCACCTTGGAATCCCCTTCAAGCCAAAGCTGCCCACCAAATAATGTTCTGAAAATGGAAAGGCCATTCGGAGGGTCTGAATTTCAGCTACAGTGGAGTTTGCAAAGCCAAAAGGGGCCCGAAAAGGAGGCAACAACAGTGTCATAAGTACAGAAAACACCACTAAATCCAGCTGGACTTGGGTTGCCAAGAGGTGGAGGCGTCCATTCTACAATTTTTGCTCTGCTAGGGGAAGACATCTGAGCGATCAGTCTCCAATTCTCTCTAAAAAGGCCATCCAGGAGGCTTTCAAACTTAGGGTACAGGCTGTTCCAGGCCAAAATTGATCTGAAAATGTCGTCAATGACAACGTCCAACAGCCTAATCAAACACCCCTAAAGCACCTGCTGTACCTTTGCAAAGTCTCCAAGGGATGTGAGTGAGCCAAGGCATCAGCCATACAGTTACTAATCTAAGGGATTGGTCCAAGAAATAACCAAAGGCATCAGATTATAACTTCACAGGCTAACTGCTATAACTGATATATCTGACACAACCTACATTAAAAAAACAATGCAACACAAAAAATTAAAAATGGAAAAGTTTGAGGAGACCTAAGTAAATCATTCTACTAGTGTTCAATGATATTAACAATTTATTGTCCTTATTTTCAAAAATAAAAAAAATTATTTCCTTTAGTAGATCTAGGGTAATGAATCTTGGTTCTCATGGTCTTTATAAAAAATAATTATAAATAAGATTTTAAATTTTATATTATTTCAAAAATATGGGTTCCATTTTAGAAAAGAATTATCACCACCAGCACGCCCAATGGAGTAAGCTGACGATACTTACAAATCACAAACCAGTTCCAATGACAGATGTTCATTTTCTCTTCTGCAATCTTCATCACTTCGAACATTTGCTAAACCTAACCAGAACAACACCAACATGGTTGGGAAAAGGCTGCCATGATGGAGGTGATGATCCAGAATTGTTTCACCAGTTTCCTTAAGCTTATATCTGATTGATTTGCCATTTTTACTCCAAGACCAGGTTCCGTGAGAAACTGTACACATCAACCTAGTCTGGGAAGAGAGAAAATGAATTAAAAATTATAATGGGTCTCCCCACAGGGTCCATCTAGGTTTTAGAGACTTTTCAAGTTAGCAGTCAGCAGCATTAACATTCTATTCATCGCCGAGAGTTTAAAGGAAACTTTGCATTAGGGCACATTATTCATGAGTTCCTTTTCTTCATCTTCTGCTATCTTGAGCTGCTTTATTTTCTCAAAAAAACTTTGGGGTGCTTTAATAAAGGGTCTAATAGTTGTCCTGTGGAGCATTTTTCTCTAACTTCACTTGACCCAATTACCTAGTCTCTCATCTATAAAATAAAATAAAATAAGGAAAAAAATCACAATTCCATTATAATTTTTTAGGCATATGCACATTAGAATTGATTCTTGTTTTGGCTCACTTATGAATTTCCCATCAACAAATTAACGAAATAAGTGGTTCTATTTGATCCTCACATTCTTGTGCTTAGACTGTTAGTATAAACATCTGCACTTCAGCATACACAATTACATACGCAATATTTCCAAGTCCTCAAAAAAATGGCTGTAATACAGAATGAAAAATAAAAATATAATTATACATTAAAACCTAATCTATGGTTAGGCATATCACAAATATGAATGACTACTTCAGAAGAAGACCAGTCTCTGGCAACTGTCTGTACATTGTTCATTCCATGATCTAAACTGCAAATTGTCGCCCATGAGACAACGAATACTAGATTAGCCCTTTCTTTCACTCAAATAGAATTCAGCACTTGAATCTTCACGGTCCATGTTCCACTGACATAGAGCAAAATCTACACCAAAATGTTCCTTTCGTATTTTCATCAGAGGTGGTAATCGTATTCACCGTTCTAATATGATATTAAAGAAACAAAGTGTTTTGAATGAAGTTCCTAACATCGTAATCTAGCTCACAAACAACAGACCTCCACAATGCATAGAAATAACGAAAGCACACACTTTAAAAAAAAACGGTATCCACAAAGCAAAGTTCTTTCTCAACTCAAATTGAATGCTAAATGAAAAAAGGAACAAAGAAGGAAATTAAATTTGTTTGCAGATGTACATCAGTGGAGCAAATACTAGTTAACTTGCAACTGGCAATACTTGAGCCACTGTCTATCTTATTTTTGTAGCATTTTCATAAAAATATATTTTCCTTTTGCATCCACGTATCTTCTTTTCCCTTCTCAACCAATTTTTTAATTGTGTTAGCTATTCTCAGTGAATAGCTCGGTTACTTCAGAACAGTTCATTATATTAAGAAAGGATATTTCATAACTTACAAACACAAATTGTGGTTTTTGTTTTATTCTACAATCTGATTTCCTTTCCGTGAATGTTTTTACATACACGCCTTGTACTAGAAAGGCCCCAACTATGACATTATGGCACGACACATTCCACCAAACCATACATGACCCAAAAGCAAACGTATTTGACTTAAAATGACCATCAGACAAAACCCATCTAGAGGAAGTCCGGAAGTATTTCTACCTTAACCTTCTGTTCCTTGGATTCAGCTGCAGTGGCATGATTCCTTGAGAACTGTAAACGAGGGAACTCAAATGGTCAGGTTAATAAATCACATGACTTTTTGCCTGTCTAAGTATAACATAATATAACCAACCGAACATACCACAAAATAGATCACTAATAAAAACCGAAAGAGAAACCACAGGAAAAACTGAGAGAGAACCTAAGGTTAGAAACCAATGGAACAAAGTGAGCGAGAATGTCATTTACTCCTAGATAAGGAATCCGATGAAGCATGCAACACCAATCAGATGTGCATCCCTAAGTCTGATGCAGCGAAAAAGCGATACACGGATCGCTCAGAGGGCTTGTCATTCAAGTAAAATGGGACATTTATATCTGTAATTGCTTCCCTAAATGAACGATATGCGCTGCCATAAAATCAACCATCACGGCAATGGCTGAGAAGCAACTTGAGCTCGGAAAAACAGGTGGGACTAAAATTAATAAAAAAAAAAAAAAAGTATAAATCTTTTACCTCGGAACTAGAAGCGCAAGGATTTCCTGATGTAATCTGGGGACCCAATATCTGCGTCAAAATCGGTTCCGTTCTCAGAACCCTCTTGACCAGAGAAAACGTAGGTCTGAGACGCCCAGCCAACGCCATCCGATAGAGTTCGCCCTTAGCCCGCCTGGAAGAAATCGCTGGGAATGGAATGGATATTCAGATGCGAGGAGCAATACTAATCGAGCACCGGCACGTCGTCTAAATTTTTTCAGAACTGAGCTGCCGAGCGGAGAAAGAGCAGGTTAAACTTGATGAAGGGGAATTTACGGTCACACCCTCGAGTAAAAATATACATCCAAAGGGTAGATTTTGGTTTCCTATATAAAAATGTTTATACGATATGAGGTGGCATATTGTCATTATTATATTTGCCTTATGTATAAAATAAAGTTTAGTATATCCTTTTTTATTAATTTTTATTTACACACTATAAAAAATATATTTCCTTGGTTAATCTACATTATTATAAGAGATAAATGGCCATTTCAATGAGTTTGCCCCTTATTTAGCCAATGTATTTGCAATATAGCTCGACCATGGGTCAAAGGAACAACCATTGGAACTTGAGAACGGTGAACATTAAGAGATTGAATCCAATTTGCACTAGACTATAGCAGTTTCTTTGTTACCTTAGTTGAACATGGATTTTCATCATTTTTTTAGTTAAAAAGGAAGAATTTCAAAGGACCATCAACTGTAATCTAATTGAAATTTTTTAATTGTTATAGCACTGAAAAATGATAAATAATACAAGATGCTTTAGTTTCGAGTTGTGTTTGACCTTTTGAATATATGAGCATTTAGTGCTTGTAAGGGAAGTATAATGTATTTTGTTATCTCTGTGTTAGAAAATACACCAAAGGGTATTTTGGTTATTTTACTAGTTAATTTTATTTATTTAATCTTATTCTACATATTAAACGCTAGTTAAATTTTGTATGTACATAGGATGTGAAGTTAGGGAGAATTAAGGATATTAGGGTTTATTATGTATATGGTGGTATTTTATAATTTATAACTCAAAATACTTATTTATAAATTTTTAGAATTTGTGCACTTTAGTAATACTGCAACTCAAAATCTGGTCACGAAATTTGGACTCTATATTGTTGACCAACTAAGTCATTATTAAATTATTTACTGCCAACCAAATTTCAATAATAAGCACCAAGGGGATCATTTGTTATCCTTTAGCCCTCAAAATTGACGTTGACTTACTAGCTTGCTTGAAAGGTTTCGTTTTTTCTCTCCATGCTTAATTTTGTATGTTTTGAGAGGCTTCCTTTGCAACCTGTTTTTCCAAATCATGACCGGTATCTGATGGACCTTGCTAGTTTACTTTTTGTTGGTCATATTGGGTACTCCATATTTAATTCAATTCAATTAGGTTTAATTATCGATTAAACGAGAATTGATATCATAAAGACACGAACATAAATAAATAAATAAATAATTTTATAATTTTAATTACTAAAATATTAATAATATAACTTAATTATCTATTAAATTTATATTATAAAAATCTTGCTTAGAAATATACAATCACTTGTATTTAAAAATTATGAAATAATTATGAATTACGATTCAAGCAACTTAAAATCTCTTTTTGTTTATGATTCATAGAAAATAGAATTTGATCATTATTATTCATAAAATAGTTAATGAAAATGAGATAATAATTAAAATATTTTTTTTACTAATTATTTTCGGAATAATAATAGTAAAATTTTTATTTTATTTTATTTTTCTTTTCCATAGTGTTTCAAATAGACCCTCAAGTTCAGGTGTCAGGAGATAGACGCTACCCACCGGCGGTTCCACCCTCCAACAGTGTCTCATCCATCCACGCAGGAAAGTTCAGTGGCATGACTCGTGTGGGTAATACCAGAACCTTTGTTTCAGACTTCAGGTGAGAAGCTAGTGAGACGCTTTTGTTGGAGCAGGTCTTCCTGCTCCGTCAATCTAAGATTAATCGGATCAGACGGTCAGGATTGTTTTCTCTAATAAACATCACTGCGAGGGAAGCTAATCCGCCTCTCACGCTATCAGATTACAAAAGCACTTTCTCCTTCTTTGCCTAACTCTGTATCACTTTCTTCCCTCTTCACTGGGTAAGAATGCGTGAATTAGCCGAACAGCTGCCAGTCAAAGCGCACCGAAAAGCTTCTCCGCCTAGACAACGATTTTATATAGGATTGAATGCACATCTCCCGTATTCGAAATTCCCCAAATCTCGATAGAAACCCGAAAAAAAGAAGGTACAAGGAAAAAGGCGTCGTTCCTCTTTAAGACGCTCCTTAATTCGGAGCTGAGAGTGGATAATGTTGCAGCTTCTCTTCGCTGTTGCCTTCTCGGCCGCTCCTCTTACCCTGTACGTACCGCCTGTGCGAAGCCTGAATCTGTTTGTCGAGACCGTAGAGACGATTTTCCGGCAGACGGTGGTGTATACAGTCCGAGCTTATCCACGAATCCGGTATGCGTTCTCCCGAGTTCTTAGATCCCTGCTACGCGTCCGCAGGTAGATGTCTGAATCAGGTGGATGTAAAAATTTCTCCCCTTTTTGTTTCTTGTAATTCATGTTATATAGTTTGTGTACATGGCGGTTTTGAACCAAAACAATGAATGAGAAAGTATACGGTTGTTCTTTGCTTATTTATTTTTTCTAGTTGATGTTCTTCTAATTTTGTCAGATTGATTTAGTTTTTCTTTTTCTTGTTTCGGTTGCTCGCAACTTGACAATGTTTTTTCTGTACTCCTCTCGTTCTTGATCTCGAAATAAGAACCATGGTTATTTGGGTTTTCATCGTTTCTATCGAATTCTGAACTCTCTTTAGATCTTTTTTTTGTTTTTTGTTTTTGACTTCATTCGTTTAAAAAAGAAATTTATTCTGTTCTCTATTATAAAATCAGCTCTGCCCTCTGGTTCAAAAAAAAAAACAAAAAAGAAATGGTGGATTGGATTCTTCTGGATTTTCGGCTGCTTTAGTACAGGGAGTTCGGATCGTGTTCCCTACTTTTTCAGGTTATTTATGGAAGACAACAGAATCCTTTTTCGTTGGCAAAAGAATTTTTTTTAACAGGCAAAGAGTTCTTGTGAACAGTTCTTTACTTCTGCTGGTGTCCATTTTAGTTTTGCTGCAAAAAATTGTTCTTTTTTTTTTCTTCGAAGAGGCAAAAAGTTTATTTTTTAATCAGAGCTTCTTTCCAGAGGCATTTCTTTCCAGAGGAAAGGCACAAAACTTCAAGTCCGCATCTGGTTTTTATATTTCGTGGACGTTTTTCTTCTTTGATTTGATAGAGAAGTATTATTTATCTAGTTTTTTCATTTATTCATAAATTTGCTTAAATCCTCTTACCGACATTGATCGTGGCACTGATTTGGCAGTTGCGATCCGAAATGTTTCCATTAACCGCACGAATTCATCACTAGTTTCTACTACTAATCCATTTGTTCTTCACTTTATTCGTTGTCGTCTTATCATTTCGTCTGCCAGCGTTTCGTTCTTCCGCCTGCACTGTAGCTGCAGCCTCTCGTCCACATCTCGGAAATGGAAATTCAAGATGGAACTCGTTAGGGAAATTATTTTGCTTTCTATGTCGAATTTTAGCTCTGTTGATCTAATCTATTCATCGGAAGCTCTCTGCAACCGAAACTCAACGAACTCTATATGAATTATGAATCGGTTCTTGGATCAACCGGAGTGATTTTTCACTTAGTAAAGAGATAAGAAAAAGCACTATAAGCTGGAACAAATCGATTCTCAAGAGGCTCATTCTACTAATTATTCTGATTTTACCTAATCTTTGAGAATTTGTTGGAATCCAAAAAGCCAGAAATGAGCACAATTATATAAAATTTTCAACATTAAATGAAGGATTAGAAAAGAGCTCTAGAACATCCAGAAAGTCCCTCGAAATTTCTTCAACCAATTCATACAGGAATTTGTGAATGGAGCTTTTGATAAGTTTCTTTTCGCCTCCTTGTATTGGTTGCATTAACCTGGGTATATATCTTGATAGGTTTCCCTAGTTTTGATTTATCCTCCGTTTTTGCTATCTCTAGAGCCTTTGCACAAATGGGAAAACTCTGATCGTCCAATGAGTCTAGAATTACACCTGATCCTAAACAGGTCTTCATCCGGTAGAAGGCTGCATACTGACCAACAGCTAAGCCTTGATCATCCTCTGATAAGTGTACAAGAGCCTCGTCCTCCTCATGTCTGCTAGCACCTCGTTCAATCTTTATACTGCAGTCATAAAAGCCTGGACCATGCCGAACCTGAAAGTGCTTCCCTTTGTTAGCTACATGAAAGTTTTTTTACCACCCTTTTTTGGGTTAAATCTCAGCAATGAAATACAATTACAATCAATGGCAGCAGATGCCTCCCATTAGCTGACAAAATCAGTCACAGAGGATCGATGTTGAGATAAAGAGTAATGTTTCACCTTGCACTGCAGTTGATCTAGCTGGTCTGGAGGGGAGCCACTGAGCCATTTCAGGGATCCAACACGAAATGATCGCCTCTTTTTATCCAACGAGAAGTAGTTTCTGGACACAAAGACTACATTCTGTTGGATATCCTTCGCCACAACATACCTGAAAGAAACAAGAAGGCTTAATTTGGAGATTGCAAATAGCAATTGAACTTGATCAATCACCATTATATTGAGACATTAATGATTCTAAATATCAAGGACAGGTTCATAAAATTTTGACCAATTTACCAGGGACCACCAGGAAGTCCTAGACCTTGTCGTTGACCAATTGTGTAGAACCAAAAACCACGGTGCTTCCCAAGAAAATCTCCTGTTTCTGCTTCAAGTAAAATGCCTTCCCTTTCGCCAATGTGTTTAGCAACGAACTCACTGAACCTGACCTGTTAAGTGAACATATAGAAGTTGGGTGGGTGTGAGGAATCAATTGAGGGTTTGAGTGCTGGTAAAACAAATGAAGAGGGGATCATCAACTGTGGAACATGTGAAACTTTGAAATCCTAATATTAAGAAAGACCACACAGAAAGATTTGTAAAGATTTTTTTTTTTATAACAATCAAGTGCACATGTTTTCAACATATTATACAACACTTAGAAAAAAATATGCACCAGTCAATGTATCAAAAGAGAATTAAACTATCAATGAGAAATTTAGGGGTTAATAGGCATCTATCCTTCACAACAAGACCCTTTGTGCTTGTTAAAGAGGTTGAGAGTGTTTTCTTGGCATTGAACTATGTTCCCAATACATCATAATGAGGAAAATTCTGGCAGATGATTACCAAAAACCATGATTTAGTTATATATCCAACCATGAATATAGACGTTTCAGTAAGATAGATGCTAATAGACTATGTAACTGCCCGAAGCCTGAAAAACAGAACCTGATTTTTATCAGGTTTGTTTTGATGAGCATACTGAAATAATAAATCCAAAAGCTTTAGATCTCAAATCCAAAAAGCTAGAGATCGCATGCAAAAGTCCCAGTAACACAATCTTTAAAAAGCTTATCCCAACATGTTCATATCAGCAACATGGATCCTTCTCTTCCCACTATACTGACACATTTCGTAACAACATATTTTTTTAAATTATTTTAAGTTAGCTAATTCAAGTTATCGTCAACATTTCAACCCATGCCGAGATTGGGCTTCTCTTTGCCTTCTCACAAAGTGCACTATTAGGCCTTTACCTAGGAATGTATCTGGTTTCTCATTTACTGGTGCCATTACACATGAATATCTGATTATACTTACCCTAATTTTTTAATTCATCCATATAATTGCTTATCTCTAAAAATGTTATTTTTCTAACCAATGTGAAGTGTAGTTGGTCCAACAGGCATCTTGTAAAATTTCTTTTTCAGCCTTCTTGTCATGCATTAACTATAAAACCCTCAAGGCAATTTTATAAGATTGTGAAAAAAATAAATAACCTCCTAGATCATAAACTAAAAAAGCAAAAAAACAGATTTCCCCAGTTAAGAGTTATCAAGATCTTTTGATTTTCACAACTTCAGATTTATCCATACAAAACTCCCGAGCTTTGTAAACCATATAAGTTTAAGATTTCCCCTATTCTCTATGTCATTTAATGTTTTAGTATGACCTAGCAGTTTTTTTTTATATTAACTGTAGGCAAGATTCATCATTCAAAAAAAAAAAAAACTGTAGGCTAAAAGTTCTGTAAATTAGTGTTCTAAATGCTCACATATTTAGGCATTTCAAGATCTTTTTTTTAGAAACGTTTTTCATTTCAAGATCATTGGGGAGCACAAATTTGTTACTGAGATGCATGAGATATTAAAATGATTCTAGTAAAAACAGTTACCTTTCCTAGGAAACATATGCCTTGGGAATCCTTCCTATCTTTGTTGGGTAGATCCAAAATTGTAGCAAGCCTACGAACTTCACCCTGCAGATGACTGCTATGTCAAAAAATGTCAATACATAATACTTTGCACCACTTAATTTCAATAAACACACGTACAATTTCTGGTATTTAAATAAAATTTTTGTTTGCACTGAAAAAAAGCTAAATGGGAAGAAAAATTATTTGCAACAACCATTAGAGTAACTTAATCTCCGTTGTAATTAAGAGAAGGAAATAAAAGGTAAAAAATGGACAAGATAAAATATAAACATAGGTAAACATGTTCAAATGGCTGCTGTATATAAGAGAAGAATGATAAATGAGAACCTTCACCAGATTTGCTGTACTTCCACAAATGGATACCAAACTGAGTCCAAATAAAAATGGACCAGAGCTTGAATGAAAAAGCTATGATAAATCCACTAAGTGTTTTCTCTGTTAACTCCTTAAAGTGCCCTTGTGATACCTTTGGAATATGTCCAAGCGGGAATAGAAGACATCTCAGTTGATCTTGTGACAAGTGTGAAAGAAAATACGTCTGATCCTTGACCTACAACATTTTCAGCTGCATCAGCCAATGAAAACTCATAACAAACAAATAAATGACATACTGAATAAGGGATCTGTTCATATAATGCTGAAATTTGAAATGAAATTGAGCTCCTTAAAAAGAAGAATTGGCAGTAAAGATCCTTCGGTAACATTTTGCTGAAGTGCATACTGAGACTTCTCATATTCCCTCAGGACGCATCAACACGAGTGAGACTAGTTCACAAAGAAATGAGAAAAATAAAAGAAGCATAAATAAGAATTATGGGAATTAAATGCAATTCTCAGTAGGCTACCATGTCGCGGGACAACTCTAGAACAGAAGGTTCACAGTCGCCTGACTCAGAAAATGAGTGCATGACATGTGCATAGTGTCCAGAAGCAACATAATCAAACTGTAAATTACTAATTGCATCCATGAAAGCACCTGTGCAAAAAATAACAATAACAATGAACAGTAGATGTATCAAAATAATAATGATATCTTTGATGGTTGGAAAGCTAAATTGAGGATATGCATATCGTGTTTTAGTTTAAATTGAGGAAGCATACTGAATTACATATGAACAAGAAAAAGGAAGATACCAAATTTGATTCTTGTATTGCAGAGAATATCTGGATTAGGAGTACGGCCAGACCGGTACTCTTCAACCATATACGACACCTAAATTAAATAGAGATTTGTCACCCCAGGTGCGACCAAAAAAAATTTTAAACTTCAGATCAAATCAGGGCACACAATTTATAAACAATAGGAAGAGAAAAACTACTTACCACATTGCACCAGTACTCATCAGTCAAATGCACAACTTCAAGAGGAACATCAACCTAGATACCAGATCAAGCACAAATTTAACTGTAAGGACTGACCACCACATAGCATAAGCTGCAGCCTATGCTGATTTTCTTTCAAAAGTACTTTCAGTAGTTTTCCTGAGGGAATTCACCTGAATAACAGGACTTTGCAAAGGATCCTACTTAAAAACTTTATCTGGTGTACCCAATAAAGCAGTCCATTTCATGATCACTTACCATACAAAGATTGCTTTATACAAACACATATTTTTAGCTGTCAGTAAATATCTAGTGGACTTTGGGTTGAATGTTATGACTACGTTCATGTATTACTAAATTTACTGTGTCGGCTACAATGTATAAGAAGAAATATACCTTCAAATTTGAACTCAATATACACACAAGCACGCCTTCAAATACGCATAGATATGAGGATTGAACCCATTATCTCTTATCCTTCCCATTGCTTATGGTTCAGGATATTATGCGATTTAATCAATCATTTAAAAGTATAATGATACCTGATCGCAAACAGCTTTGGCATACTTCATATCTTCATCCCATGGGCAAGCTGACCAGTAGTTGTCAAAATCTTCCTAAAAAATATCAAATATCAGAACTAATGGAAAATTTTCTGACAAAGTTAAAGCTCATGTTCAATATTCCGACATCAAAGAAGAAATGAGAGAAACACCCAAGAGAAAACTATAAAGTAAATTTCCACTGTTGCACGTGGATTCATTAGGTACTTCTTCGAACATCCGTTCCCTTAAGCAAGCTTTAAGTGCTCACTGATTTTTTCATGGTCAAACTTAAACCCAAGATATTCTCCACAGATTTTCCTCACGCTAGTTAACTGCTGATTGTACTACAAACAAGAACAGATTTCGGATGATAAACAAATCAAAACAAAAACGAGCAATTTCTAATCTCAAATGACCATGAATCACTGCTCAAGAAGACCACCAAAACCAAAAATTTCTACCGTCATTACCAAATAATCTAATAAAGGACTAGAAATTGCGAAAGGAAAAACACAAAGTGAACTTCAAATGTTACGAAATATAACATAAACTTTTCAAACTCTCCCTTCCAGCTTTAGTAGATAAACGAGATAGTGCACAATAAGCAAAAACAGATAACAAAAAATAAAACATGAAAGTGCAAATATTGATACCTGAAACCATATTTTCAAGTAGAAGGCAGTGCATGAATGCCCAGCCGCATGGAGAAGCCGAAGTGCGACACTGCTATCAACACCTCCGCTGAGAAGAACGGCCACTTTGAGTTGCTTTTGGGGCATCAAACAGGAAAGATATGGCTGGATGTCGAAAGTAGAAAGTGGAACGGAAGGGGCTTGAAGAAGTACAGAAGAAACGGAGAAAGATCTTGAAAAATAAAATGATTTCAACGAACCGAAAACATTCGAAAGAGGGAAGACAGAGAAAATTTTTCCAAAATTCGGACTTGCGACGGAGAAGAGAGGGAGACTCGCCATTGCTCTGAGCATGGAGCAATGGCTTTGGACTCTCTTCGTGCTAGTCGACTCGCGCGGCTTCTCTTGCAGGAAAGCGAGAAAGTCCCTTCGGGGTACCGAAGTCATAATGATGGACAGATAAGAAAGAATAGTGAAAATGGGCCTCGTTCTTTCAGAGAGCCCAATACCAAGTTTTCTTCTCTGGGCTCTTTTTCTGTTTTTTTTTTTTTAGACGGCTTCGCTGCGGCGTGAGGAAGCAGCTAAGCGTCATGAACCTTTCAGCTGCGAACCTCGACTCCGGCCCTTCTCCTGCTTTGCTAAGGAGCTGCAATGGCAGGAAAAGCCGAAGCGGAATGCTCCTGGACCACATCGGTGGTTTTAGAAGCTTCCGGAAAAACGTGCATGGATCCTGGAGACACCTGATTTCTGCTTCTGCTTCACCTCCGCTGACGGTGGAGGAAACAGGGGACTCACTTGAACGAATTGGGTCATTGAGTCAGGTCTCGGGAGTTTTGGGCTGTCAGTGGGGAGATGAAGGGAAAGGGAAGCTTGTGGATATCTTGGCCGAGCACTTCGATATAGTTGCTCGCTGCCAGGTAAAGTTTCTAACTCTGTACCGCTTCTGCTCTGTTCTGTACTCCCTGCTGTCTTTGTTAGTTAATAGTGGAAGTCCTTCAATATTCACACACCAAAACAAGTCCTTGGAGCAATTTGGTTTTTGATTTACGAACATTAGGTGGGAGTTTTTTCTTGTCTTCCAAAAAGTGACACGATTTTTTTTTCTTTTTTATCATTTCCTTTTTTTTCTTCTTAATATTTTTTTATGTATTTTAAAAAAAATGTATGTACGTTTTTCTGGATATTGTTTTATAAATTTGCTCTTTTAATTTAAAATTATTGCTTCGCTCTTAATTTTCTAAAACACTCTTTGCCTGCAAGTCTTTATGTCTTAATTTCTTCAAATGCTCCTTCTGCTGTTTTTATTTATACTATTCCAACTGGATGTTAAAATTCTGGATAACTTGCTGCAGTTATGAGGTGGATTTCTTTAATTTTGGTATCAGTGATCTGGATTTCTTGGATTTGGATGCGGCAGTTAATGCTTGTTAGTGGTTATATTTGAGTTTTTATTCCTCATTGTTAAGAATCGCTTGTAAGTGCTGATAAACACATCTCTTTAGCAATGAGAAGTATCGAGACACTGATTCTCTTTGTTCAACGAAAATACATGGATGATCGTGTCAATCAAGTGAAGCAAGATTTTGTCTATTAACTTCCTAAATCTGTATTTTATAAATGGTTGCAGGCCAAAAAATAAATAAATTCATTCAGCTTTATCGTCTGACCAAAATTTGTGTAGTCTTTTATCTATACTTGATACTTTGACATGGACTGGATTAGTCAAATGCTGCATTAATCAGTTATATCAATTGATATCAGTCAATTATCTTGAGAACCTGTTTTATTTGTTTGTCATTGTTTTTTCTTATCCATGATCCTGAAATTGTTTCAGGTAGCTGGTTATAGTTTTGATAATTACATAGTTGTAATTTTTTTGACAGATAAAAAGTACTTGCTTAGATATTTTTGTTTTTGATGTAAGGGTGGAGCAAATGCTGGACATACTATTTACAATTCCGAGGGCAAGAAGTTTGCTCTTCATCTTATCCCCTCTGGAATCCTTAATGAGCAGACACTTTGTGTGATTGGAAATGGGGTTGTAGTCCATCTTCCCGGCTTCTTCAAAGAAATTGATGGACTTGAATCTAATGGAATACCCTGTCAGGGAAGAATTCTGGTATCTGATCGAGCACATTTATTGTTTGACTTCCACCAAGTGGTTGATGGGCTACGAGAAACAGAGCTTGCAAATTCTTTAATTGGGACTACTAGGAGAGGAATCGGACCATGTTATTCAAGCAAGATGATTCGGAATGGCATTAGAGTTAGTGATTTGAGGCACATGGATATTTTTCCTGACAAATTGGATCTTTTGTTATCAGATGCAGCTTCAATGTTTAAGGGGTTTAATTATGCCCGTGACATGCTTAAGGATGAGGTAGAAAAATATAAAATATTTTCAGAACGATTAGAGCCCTTCATTGCCGATACAGTACATGTGATGAATGAATCCATCTTGCAAAAGAAGAAGATATTAGTTGAAGGTGGACAGGCCACCATGCTGGATATTGACTTTGGTACTTATCCATTTGTAACTTCTTCAAGTCCTTCAGCTGGTGGAATCTGCACAGGCCTTGGCATTGCTCCCAGAAGTTTGGGTGATCTGATTGGAGTGGTAAGTCGATTTGTAGGTCTCTTAGTGTTGGAATGGTACATGTACGTGTGGCATAGTATGTGCAGAACCAACCTGCAAGAGGGGAGCCATTTGGCGAGCATGTCATGGATGCTTCACAGTCCAGAGATTTTTCCAAATCAGACAAAGCGGCTAACTATGGAGAGCTTAAAAGATCTAAAGTTCACCTTTGACTGGTAAAAAAAGGATCTTGCTAATCAGGGATAGGGTTCTCTTACTGTTGAGATTTCTGGACTGTGTGTCGATCATGTTAAGGCATGTCAAATGGTTGGTCTAGATTGCCTGCATACATTCAGTCATCGATATGGTAACTGATTGTAGCCATTCTTTTGAAGCTTATTTTCTTGAAACAATCTGTTGCAGGCAAAAGCCTACACAACTAGAGTTGGATCGGGCCCGTTCCCAACTGAGATCTTAGGTAAAGGTGGGGATCTCCTCAGGGTTTCAGGAATGGAGTTCGGCACAACTACTGGACGTCCAAGACGATGTGGCTGGCTTGACATTGTGGCATTGAAATATTGCTGTCAGATAAATGGGTTCTCTTCACTTAACCTCACAAAGCTAGATGTACTTTCAGATTTCCCAGAAATTAAGTTGGGGGTTGCCTACAAACAAATTGATGGCGAAGTCCTCAAATCGTTTCCTGCTGATTTTTATGTTTTTGAACAGCTACAGGCAAGTTTATATTCTTCACTTTTATCTATTGAAGGTAATCTGCATATATGTGAGAGAGATGTTTTCCTGGTTAAGTTAAAGGCAAATTGGTGGACAACCAAGCTGCAAAGACTGAAGAATTATAGAGGCAAAGAAAGCTGGATTCAAGTCCAGCCAAACGATGGACTTTGAGTGCAACTAACTTAGATGGACTTTGATCCATATTTCTTTCTTTTTTCCTTCTTTATCTAAAGTTTTCATGTGCCTCCTTATGTAAAATCAGGTTGTCTATGAAGAGCTGCCTGGGTGGAACACCGATATCTCCTCCATCAGAAACTATAAGGACCTTCCTTTAGCTGCTCGCGGGTATGTTGAAAGGATAGAAGAACTTGTGGGTGTACCCATCCATTACATTGGCGTTGGACCAGGCCGTGATGCCCTCATTTTCAAATAATTCTCTTTTTGTTAGATCTCGTCCGTGTCCATTTGATGAGCTATTCTTAGCCATTTCTGTACAGTCTAATCCATGTATGAGGGTTGGAACAATATTTGTGCCGTTTATATTGTTGGAATTTTGTTCTTAGTTGTTTCACCACATTTCACCATATTCCAGTCCCAAAGCCCAGTAGAGCTTTTCTGATTAATCCACCCCCGTTAACATCCTGATTTAAATACTCAAGGCCCTTGCTTAATTTTTTTTAATTAGGCTCATTTTAACCTTGATTAATTACTTTGTTATCCTATTTAATAAGGTAGAATTCTATTTCCTTGTAAAAGTACCGGTTATCTCCAATATTAGAGGAAGGTCCACCAAGGCTTTCATTCCGGTCCAAGCCCAGGGTCATCTATAGTTTTTGTTCGCAATCAGATTTCATCCGGCATCCGCCTTCCGACTCTAAACGGGAGCCAGGCAGAGCGCAGGCAGAGCGGACTGTAGAACACGGCAACTGGGAAGATATTTACAGTATCTAGCCCTAAACAAAACAAGCTAGCTTTACGGTGATCGTCTAGCTCGTCCAATGGAGGGAGGCAGAAAGAAATCCTCTGCAATGTCGCTGGAGCAGTTCATTACGGTCATGACTCCTTTATTAGATATCGAAAAGGTTAGAACTTTCTCTTCTATATTTTTATTTTGTCATTTTCCCTACAAACTGATGCACCTCTAGACGCTTAGGAATTTCATTATCACTTTTGCATTTCAGCATGTTGCTTTTCACTGTTGGGTGTCATTTACTGACTTGCTAGTTCCTCGAAACGATACTCAATTTGCCCCTTCATGATGGGTGTCAGTTTTTGTATGTTTCTGTGTTTATGTATACAAAATGAGAACAATTGGGTGTTTCAGTGTCGGTTTTTCCGTTGAGCTTTATGTTGGGTCTTGGTGTCCATGTTAGTTATGAAGTTGTGGATTATGTACTATTCAACTGATCATCCAGTGTATTCAATCACTTATCCATTTACTGCTTAGAGAGTTGACCAAATTTAGGACATATTCTACGTACTCATTTGTGGTAAGTGCTACCTAACCTTTATGTGGTCCAACTTTTTATTTATCAATTGCTCAATTGTTTCATTTATTGCTTATAGGAGGCGGAAATATCTGCATCCTTGAGCTCAGGATCATCAAGGAACATAGATTTGGCTCAGAAGAAAGGCTCTGTCATTCTTAATCTTAAATGCACAGATGCTCAGGTCTGTAGGCATGTTTTTTCTCTTCGAAATCTTTCATATTATTCCCATTTTGTTCACTTCACTTTGATTTTAGACAGGACTTATGGGAAAAGCTCTTCTTGAGTTCCAATCAACTAAGGGAGATATCCTTCCAACCCATAAGGTTAGTATGCTCACAATCGAAAGACACAGAAACAGGGTTTTGGTAATTTTGGTTGGTACTTTTTGTTCTTATACTTTTTGTTACTTGCTGACATGCACACAAGTTTTATGCACTTGTAGACAAGTGTTGTTGAGGTGTCCACCCTCTTAATCGAATTTATATGTTTCCCTTTTTCCTTGGGTTGATATCTGAAGTACTGGTACCTTAAGTGCAGTTTGGGCCTCACGATGTGGTTGTTCTCAAACCTAACAAAGGTGATTCAGGTTCAGCTTCACTTGGACAAGGTGTAGTTTATCGTCTAAAGGTAATCTCTAATTCACAAGATGCAACAGATGATGGTTTTCTAAATATTTTAATTCGCTATTGAAATATTTTGCTTACATGTTGTTGAATCCTTTGAAAGGACTCTTCCATTACGGTAGCTTTTGATGACATTCCTGAGGATGGTTTAAATAGTTCTTTACGACTTGAGAAGGTTGCAAATGAGGTATATCTGTTTTTCAGGCTTTTATTGTATATATTTATTTGTTTCTATTAGTTCTTTTAGTATCTTTTTTTTTTATCATCTTACTCAACATGGTTATTTGATGCTCTTTCCTGTAGTTTTTCTGTTATTTTCAATAAATAAAGTAAAATGGTTGTTTTCTAAATTAAGAGAAACAAATGTGATCTGCAGATAGAACTGAAAATTCATTTATTGATAATCATTTTCATACTTCATCCAAAAACAATAATTTTTGGTTTCTTCATTCACGTCCAATTTTAGTGCAGGTAACATATCGTAGGATGAAGGATGCGCTGATTCAACTAAGTAAAGGGGTGCAAAAGGGTCCAGCGGCAGATTTAGTTCCTGTTTTATTTGGAGAGAAACCACCAAATGTGTCAAACAAAGCAGTTCCATTTACTCCATTTAACAAGAACCTGGACCAGTCTCAGGTGTTTGTTATCTTGATTACTTTAGATAATTATTCTTTGAATGGTTTTCTTTCTAAATATCCTTATTAGCTATCTTTAATTGCAGAAAGATGCCATTGCAAAGGCCCTTGCATCCCACAATGTGTTTTTGTTGCATGGGCCTCCTGGAACTGGGAAAACAACAACCGTGCTGGAAATTATCTTACAGGAAGTGAAGCGAGGATCAAAGATTCTTGCTTGTGCTGCTTCTAATATTGCCGTGGACAACATTGTTGAGAGACTATTTTCTTACAGGTAAATTGGTGATGCTGTGTCTGCTAGAAACTTTTATTCTAGTATTGGTGGTAGATTCTCACCCTAATATATACCTTGGGATAAATTTCATTTGTGTGATTTTATATTTTAGGCTAAACTGTTGGTCCTGAAGACTTGTGCTCAGTGTGTAAGCTAAAGGATCAACGATAATAGTACAGCATTTTAAGTAAACTACTAATGTAGAAGTTAAACGACTACAATTTAATTTATTTATCTGCTCTTGTGGTGATAAGTTCCAGATTGATGGATTCGTTTGAGTGATTTTATGTTTTTGGCTTAACTGTTGGTCCTGAAGAGTTGTGCTTGGTGTGTAAGCTAAAGGATCAACAATAATAGTACAGTATTGTCAATAAACTAATAATGTACAAGTTAAACAACTGCAGTTTCAAATTATTTATGCTCTTATAGTGATAAGTTTCAGATTGATGGATTCATTTGTTTGATTTTATATTTTTGGCTTAACTGTTGGTCCTGAAGAGTTTTTCTTGGTTTGTAAGCTAAAGGATAAAAAACATTAGTTGTAAATAAACTAATAATATAGAAACTAATGATAAGTTCCAGATTGATGGACTATATCTTCTGATGACCCTTTTTACTTACTTGATCTTCCCTCCTGTCTTTCCATCTAAGCTGTAGTTTTTTTTTTCCTGTTGCTTACACTACTTCCTTTTATTAGAGTGAAGTTGGTTAGGTTGGGGCATCCTGCAAGATTACTTCCTCAAGTATTGGACAGTGCACTTGACGCACAGGTATTCCACTTCAACTTTAAAATATGCTGTATTCTTATAGATTATTCTTGCTGTTCTGTAGATCAATATTGTTTCCCAAGTAAGAATAGTGAGTTTTAGTCCCATTCTTACATCGTCTTTGAACTTCTTGTAAGGTTTTGCGAGGGGATAATAGTGCTCTTGCAAAGGACATTCGTAAGGAAATTAAGGTGAAGAGATGTTCAACGTGTTTTCTTGATGAACCCTAAATGGTTATTTTGTTCAGGTGAAGAACTCTGTAAGGTTTCTTTTGAGTATTCCTTTTGCTCGAATTCTCTCCCAGGTTTTGAATGGAAAATTGTTGAAAACAAAAGATAAACATGCAAAAAGAGACATCAGGAAGGAGCTGAGGACCCTTGCCAAGGAGGAGCGTAAAAGGCAACAGTTGGCAGTGACAGATGTTATAAAGAATGCTGATGTTGTACTGACAACTTTGACAGGGGCATTTTCTCGCAAACTCGAAGGTGTATCATTTGATCTTGTAATTATCGATGAAGCTGCTCAGGCACTCGAGGTGGCTTGTTGGATGGCTTTGTTGAAGGTATTACAGTTTTCTCTTCTGGTTGCTATTGTCATAAATGGAAGTACATTCATGAATTTTTTTTTATTATGAAGTAATTCAAATGCCTTGAACAAATTAATAATCTAAATTTGTGGATTCTTATTTTTGTATGCAAGCATAGTTGATGATAGTGACAGATCTGTGTTTGAACAGATGTCCATGACTTCTTGCTAATTATAATGAAATGAAAATAAAACATACAATCATTATAGGTTCTGCTGCATCAGTATTCTCGGCAACAAACTTAATTTATTGTATGAGGCATTTGATATCTTTCAAAAAAATTTATTGCAGGGATCACGATGTATTCTTTCAGGAGACCATCTTCAGCTTCCCCCAACTATACAGAGTGTGGAAGCCGAGAAAAAGGGGTTAGGAAAAACCCTCTTTGAACGCCTTGCAGATTTGTATGGGGAGAAAATCACATCCATGCTCACAGTCCAGTACCGTATGCATGAACTGATTATGAACTGGTCATCCAATGAGTTATATGATGGTAAGGTATGTTGGTAAAAAATTACGTGGAACCATTTGCTGCAGCTTGGTCCCCTAATATGTCAATACAGCAATGACCAATCATACATGCAGGGCCTCCTTTTATTGAGTGAAGCTCTTCATACTGTGCATCCAATGATGCAGATTGTTTGCTTTGAATATTATGTTTATATGTGTTATAACAATGAGAATTAGGATTCCATGAGGAGAGCCCGTGGGAGTGAAAGAGCAAGTACAATGCAAACAAGATAAAACAAAATCAGAAAAACTGGTGCAGCACCCCAAACAACAGACCAAGCCCCAAGTTAGATAGGAAGGGAGGTTTCTACAGTGAGTTGCTGCGTGGAAACCCCTTCTCTAGTCAATGTGTCAGCAATGTTGTTGGCACATCCCAGGACATGCTGCCAATAAACATCCAGATTATTACATAAATCATCAACTTCATAGATGTACATTAAGAAACGACCTGGGGGAGGGGGGTTTCACATGCCAAGTAATGACCACGATGAAGCCCCCTTTCACGACTAGGTGCAGTAAAGCTTCCTGCATAGAGCCTGATGCCCTCCAAAAGGGCCCTCACCTCTGCCATGGTAGCATCTCTAAAGCAGAAAGGAGTAGAGTAAACGAGAAGTATAGTAGTTCAGGAGTTTCTGATCATGCCAACCCCTCCTACTGGACCCTGGTTACCAAGATATTAGCTAAGGCTCCCATCAAAGTTAAGTTTTAACTTACTCCCTAGAGGTGGAACCCAAGCAACAAGGTTTGGGATGGTGCGGTCCTAGGAATTGATGATCTGCTTCCAGTTTCCCCTAATGAGAGCACTGGTTTGAAAATTATATTGCTCAGAGTAGTTGAGACAGCCAATCATGAGCTTGCAAGTGGTTGTGTAAAATGAAGTTAACGTCAACTTCTATTGTGGGGGATTGTCCCATAAAAGATTATATCCAAGGAAAGTGGGTTGTTCAAGTAGCTTCAACTTCAAATCATGACATTGGAATATTTTGTTTGTAATGGTGACTGGGAGGTGAACCTTAATAGGCTTCCCTATCATTAAGCGGCAAGGCTAAAGCTCCATCCCAAATCAAGCTAGTCTTCTTCCAATATGGTAGAACTAGATTTTGTTGGTTAGTCCTCCTAAGGCCTCCATTTTTAGCAATGACTTGTGAATATTACTTCTGCAAAGTCTTATTCTGTAATCCTTTTACCTAATTCTTTTGTGCGGTTAAACTGTGTAAAAGTTTGCTTATTTTCTTCTTGAAGGTAAAGGCCCATCCTAGTGTTGCTCGGCATTTGCTTTATGATCTTGGAGATGTAAAAAAGTCAACTTCAACAGATCCTACACTGCTTCTCATTGACACTACTGGGTATACTTAGCATGATTTCCCTTAAGTTTATGCATGTCTCTTTACCCGTATTGAAGTTTGAATCATTTGAAAGCTGAATATGTCCCTTATAGGTGTGACATGGAGGAAAAGAAGGATGAGGAAGATAGCTCACTGAATGAGGGGGAAGCTGAAGTTTCTATCGCACATGCCAAGAGACTTGTTGAGAGTGGGGTCCCTTCATGTGATATTGGAATTATTACTCCCTATGCTGCACAGGTCTGCCATACTTGATTTTGCGGTCTTAGCAATCCTACTTGTTTTTCTTATTAGAGGAAAGAGGACATTACTCCCCGTGATTTAAATTCAGTCTGCTGCCTCGCAAAATAGTATGGTACATGCAGCCGTGGTGGTGCCACTTGTAAGATACAATATTCATGTGTCCTGGTACCAGTGGATCTGATGAATCTGAACTCTAGAATTTCAATGTGATGGTAACTATACTCCCTTGGTTCTGATGATTGTGCAAGAAGCCAATGACATAATACTTCAGGAACATGTGTGATGTGTTTTTGGCACCATCAGAAAAACAGTAATTATTGACCAAGCCATCTTTTTTTGTTTTTTTTGTATCTAGAAATGACATGCTGCTCAAACATTTCAAAATTGCATCAGAAAATATAAATTTTTATTCCTTGGATCATTTGTTTCTGTTTTTATATATCTCTGCAGGTCGTCCAGCTAAAGATGTTGAGAAGCAATGATAACAAGCTGAAGGAGATGGAGATATCTACAGTTGATGGCTTCCAAGGCCGAGAGAAAGAAGCCATTATAATTTCTATGGTTCGATCCAACTCAAAAAAGGAGGTAGTCTTTCTTTTGCTTATCCATTGTGCCATTTGCATGTTTTCACCTTGATGATTTTCATTTTTATTTGATTAGGTAACGTTTTCTGGCTTGTGTCTTGTTAATTAGAGGCACATCATTGTCGTTTCATTTTATAACTAGGTTTTTTCTTTTGTTTTCCAATTTTCTTGTCGGTCCTGTATCCAGAGTCCTCTAGACTGTCATTTTCTGATGCCTAACTTGGGTTGATCACAGTTCAAGAGCTTCTTCCATTAGGGCAATTCTTACTAGCCAGTTGCCCATGCAAGAGTTTACATGGGAAACGTTGTTACATATTGGCTTCATATGCTGCAGCCATTTGCGTGTGGTTGTCTTGTAGTTTTTCTTTTTTATTTGATTGGCTTACATTTTGGGCATTTATACTTTTTAATAAGAGGATTATCAGAGTAGTTTCATTTTGTACCCACCTTGTTTCTTCTACCTCTTCTTTTTCACTGTTCTGATAGGTTCAGTTCACTCAAGAGTATACTTGAAATCTCACTTCTGTCTTGTGACACACAATTACGGTGTCCCACTGGAGTGGGTCACAGCTCATGACTTTCACCTATTAGGGCAACTCTGTATTAGCAAGTTACCTAGGGTAGCCAAAGGTGGGTCCAGGTCTGCAGCAACCTGTGCTAGCTATTGATAGTAGTCTGAGAGAACTGTTCTTGCACTGGTAACCTTTTTCAGATATAATTTACTATGGAATTTTTTTCGTTGGGTCCATCTCCCTTGCAACTTGTTTCATATACTCAATTTATGGCTCAGGTGGGATTTCTTAGTGATCGTAGGCGAATGAATGTGGCGGTGACCCGTGCTAGGCGACAATGTTGCATCATTTGTGACACCGAAACAGTCAGTAATGACAGTTTCTTGAAACGTTTGGTGGAATATTTTGAGGAGCATGGAGAGTACCTGAGTGCATCAGAGTACACAAATGAATAAATAGCTTGCTTTTCAGGATAGTCAACTGGGATCAAACCCTTGATCCCTTGTAATCTTATATTCTTCTTGCAAAAATATTTAATGATATTCTTCCAAAATGCTGGGTTTAATGTCTAACAGAACCCTAGAGGAATAATTGATAACTATCGATAAATCTTCTGTGCAGATGTAGTTCAAATGGTTGGAAAGTCCTGTGCTGGATCAGGGAAGTTTTTACTGATTCGGGTTTGAGGAAACCCGACCCCAATTCCTAGTGCGAACGTACCGGTGGTCAGTATTAAAATATTTTAAAATTACTCGTTATATAAAATATAAATATCACAGAATATATTTAAAAATACGAAAGGGATGTGGTCGAAAGGGGTATCCAGGCTCCAGTCACGTAAGAGAGCGACATACAGAAACTGTTCAAATTAGATGAAGCCTCGTACATTATAAGTCTCCGCAGCCAACTGACAACTCAGTAAAATGTGGTCCAACCACCGGACCACAAAGGAGAGCGCCCACAGAGGACCTCGAGACGTCCACGTGACTCATGGCATCCCGTCCATAAGAACGAGACAATGTTCACCTAGAAGTTAGCCGCCCCACCCATTTCAATCGAGGGAAAAATAGTCCTTTTGGACCACACATGTGTGGGTGTAAATAGATAGGTTCTTATGATATTTTATTTTTAAATAGAAATTGTTTCATGCTAAAAGTATTACAGTATTAATTATTAAATACTTATTCAAAAAAATTTCATATAATTTTCTAGCTCATCTTAGTTAAAAAAAATTATCTAGAAAATTATATAATTTTTCTGATAAAAAATCCAACTAGAAAAATATTTTCAGGTAATAAAAGGTACTAATAACACCTGAAAACATATTTATGCTTGAAATGACTTTTCAACGTTTCCTGGAAAAAGGCACTAAAATCTAAATATCCTAAAACTATTTAAAATCGAATGTTCAAATCAAACAGTTGAGATAGTTTTTGGACTCAAATAGTATCTGAATTGGGATATTGATTTGAATTCTTTGTAAAAAAAATTAAAAATTAAAAAAGTTTAAAAATTGCTAAAATAGAAAAACTAATAAATAAATTTAAAAAACAAAATGGGGGAATATCAAGTGGAGGGACAGAGTAGGATATTTTTATCTTATTGGATCTGAATATTTATATTACAATTTCATATCTAATTTTTTTTTGGATTTGAAAGATCCAAACATTCAGATATTATTCGACATATCGGATTTGTTTATCTGGATCCGTTTACAGTCCTAGACATATGGGCTCCTCACTAATACTTATTGTGTTCAGTGGATATATATCTGATTTTGCCCTGCATAATACACTTTATATCGATAGTTACAAGAGAAATCTTAAGTGGTGGCAATGAATCAAGCTGAGGTCGAATCGACTACAAATTATTGTTGAACATGTTGAACCAAATTTGACTTATCTATGAAATAGGTATAAAAAGTAGACACATATAAGATCATATCAGGTTGCGTTAATCTATTTAAATACTAAAAATAATAAATATACAAAAATATGAGTAAGAAGTTATTTAAAAATTTTAAATAAAAACTTTAGAAAATAATATTTTTTAAATAAAATATTAAGTGGTAAGAACGAAAAACATCTAACCAAAATTTTAGTCTTTTGATAAATTAAATCAAGAATCATCTTATATGTGAAACCCAAACCTGAATTATAGACGAAGTCATTTGTTATGTACCTAGCCAATATAACCCAAAAGACTGGCCAGGTAGGTAGTGGAAAGCCAAGTACTTAACCCAAGACCACAACAATAAACTCACTTTCACGAACCGACGTCCACGACGGCTTAACACATAGCGACAAGGTCCACTATTACATGATCGCATGTGTCTAGGTCGACACGATCGCCCACACCGAGAGTTGAACTTGCGACGTAACACCTGCTCTAATACCAAATGTTATGTACCTAGCCAATGCTACCCAAAAGATCGGCTAAGTAACGGAAAACTAAGTACTTAACCCAACACCACAACACTATTAGCCATTATTTGGTTGGGAGTAATGAGCTTTGGTAAGACCATTTTCTTTTAGTTTTTTAAAGCTATTTAACTCTTTGAAAAGTCATAAGATTCATAACTAGTACTAAAGCAACAGATAAAAAAGGTAGTATTAATTAAACACGTGTTAAACGTGATTTTCTAACTCAGCATGATTCCGGAGGGTGTTTTGTGCAATTGCATCACGTTGAAAACGTGGAATATGTAACGCTTACTATCATCACGTTCTTCATTTCTTACACCTATTCATTATCAAGATCATAAATATTTCATCTAAATAAACTAGGATGGCGCAGGTCCGGTAATCATCGGTTGGTCGTCACTTTCGTAAACGAACACCCTAATTTAAAAACCCAGACTGGATTCCGTGCAGGATCACAGACCAGATCCAAACAAGCCGATCCTTGTCTGCTTTTCGGATGGCGCTCAAATGGAAGGCCAATAACAAATAATTATCGTTGTAGGTTCGACAAAAAAAAGCTTTTAACATCTTCTATGGACCATGATTACCCCTATTCCTGGAGATTTTCCTACTGGGACCCATTAGTTACAGCGCGCAGCTCTCCCAGAAACCTTTCCATGGCGAGCGCCGGCAGCGCCGCCGGTACCAGTACCCCGTCTTCTCCCTTGCTCGTCCGGTACGAGATGTAGAAGCTGGCGACGCCAGGGTTCGTGCCCACTCTGGCGATCCCGCCGTAGACTGCCGGGCCCCACCCGAAATCCACGTTTCCGAAACCGTGCCCTGTTAAGTCCGATATGTGATACGTGCCGACTACTGACGCGCATGGTCGTCCCTTAGCTACGATAGTGTCGACCGTCGATCGCATGTACTCGTCAGTGACCTTCTCCGTTGCCTCTCTTACCATCTCCACCACGTCCCTGAGCTCCGCACGGAGTAGTTCACCGGCGGTAGTAACCACCGTCGGCAGCCCTATCGCGTTCCCGTAGTAACCAACTGGCAGAGGCGGGGAATACCTGGTGCGTGCGTTGACCACGCACAGGAGCTTCACCTCCTCGTCGTCGGGGATGCGCAGGGCTGATGTGCGAGCGCGCCAGAGCGTCGCGGCGAGTAGGTCGTATTGCTTGCAGCCGCGGAGGCTCTCGGGTAGCTTCTGCCTGAGGGCTTGGATCTCTTTCTCCCCGAAGAAGAAGCATCTTTCGACCTTGTCGTCGAGCTGAACGGAGGTGGTCCCCTCGTCGTACTCGAGATGGGAGAACGTCGGCCGTGGGGGGTCCCGCGCATTAAGAAGCTCTCTCTTCCAGACAGGGACGACAGAAGGGACGTGCAGTCCTCGCGCTACCTCTCCCAAGGCCACCATGAACTGGCCGATGCCTGCTCCGTCGCACATGGCGTGGTTCATCCTCACTCCAAATACGAATCCACCGCAGGTAAGACGGGTCACCTTCGTTCATAATTGAAGAAATCGATTAATCGAGTAATTTATAATCAAGTGTATCTTTTGTTAGATTTTTAATTTTAGAATTTTAGATTTCAAAATATGAAATGGTCCTTTTTCAAGATTCACACTTCACGAGAGAATTTGGTTGAGGTAATAACTGTCCGGCACGCAATGATTTTTTACAGGTGCCTGACAATACAGCCATGAATCATGTCCATGTTTTTGGATTGCATGTTAACATACGTTTAACTACCTGAATTAAGAGTAACGGCCCCCCAACCACGGCTGCAGAGCCAGGGACGTCGTAGAGGAGCTCTTCAATGCATGGACACGGCGGCTGCCAATCGCCAAATTCCTGGAGGCTAATATCTGCCTCGGCTTCTATGAACATGACGCCTTCCCCCGTCGTCTCTACTATAAGCTTGCCGTTCGGTCCTTCTCTGATTCTTCCGGCGAACGGGTAATAGAAAACAAGCAGCCGCGCGATCGCTTGCTTGACCACACTCGCCGGGTCTCGTCCATCCATCGAGGGATTTCGGACGTAGAATTGGACGATAGGAGTCTGGTGACGGAGGCTCTCTTGGTCGTCGATATCAGAGAGCGGCTTGAATTCATGGGGAGTGGACTGGGCGGGAGGAACCAGCGTTGGCTCCTGCCTTCTAACGGAGAACTTCAGAGCAGAAGACATGGTTGAGTTACAGAAGCTGGTAGAAAAATGTAGGGCTCAGAAGTGTCGAGGCTGCAATAAGAACTGAGAGCGCGGCTACAGCCGGTATTTATAGACGAAGAAAGAGAAATTCAGTAAACTAACCATTTGAAAGAGGAAATTTACCCAATTTTAAATAAATATTAACAAAAACAACCAACTATAACCGGTCAACAACACTGCTTTGCCAAAGTACGTAGTGCCACATCACTACGAATAGAATGTGGTCGACCTTGCCTTTGTAATAGGTGGACCAATTGGTACATTTTATATCAAAACCAATGAAGTCTATCTATGAGTATAGACTACTAAGTCCAAATTCACCAAATACACCTGGTAGAGCCCTATATGACTTCTCCTATCTATGAAAAAACTTACCTAAGTCCAACTTCATCAAATACCCCTGGTAGAGCCTTAATGAGTTTATAGTCATTACGAATCGTACCTTGTCACTGATGGGATTAGGTTCACTACGAATTGTACCTTGTCAGTGATGGAATTAGGTTTTGTTGGATAATAGGCCTAGACAAACGACTCAACCTCTAATTTTAAAACCCCACCCCATATGATACTGCATCTAATTTTCTTTTAAACTCAACGAAATTACCATTTTAATATGTTTAAGAATATATAATTTTTTAAAAAAAGGAAGTGAGATGTTAGGTCCTTTAATATTCATTGTAGAGGAAAGGAAGAGGGTACCCCCTACCCCTCCTTGACTCCATGAACACATAGAAATAAGGACAAGAAGAAGGTGAGCCATGCAAAGGTTCCAACTTTTGTATGTTATATGGAAGACACTATCTCCCCAAGTGCAAGGAGAGAAAGGAAGAGGCAATCCTATCTATTTTCTTAAAATAATGAAAATAGAGGTTGGTGATAAATCTTGGTCCAACTTATCATATTCATAAAATTTCTATCTTTGACATTAATTTTTTACATTATCAGTGTCACCATTTATTTCATCATTTAAAATTTGAATATAAATAGCATTGACATATCATGCATGAACAAATCAAGAGAGAATAAACTAAAGCAAGGATAGAAAAAACTAAAGAGAATCAGTAATTGGAGCAAAGTCAATCAAGCAAATAAGTACAAGTGATTTGCTCATGGGGTTCACACTGGACGATTGAATTTTACTGTAAGTCTCAATCCTCTTGTCATTTACGTCTGTTGTTTTTGAGTTTTGACTACTGATTTACATTTCCGGGAAGAAACAGATGGAAGCTTGTTTGCATTATTGACTTCCTGCACTGGTCGGCACCGAAACTGATGTAATCAGCCGAAATCTTAAATGTTATCCATGACTGATCTGTCTATGAATATAGATCCCAATAATTCATTTAAAAAAAACCACTTCCACGACTAATCTTTTTCATTTCACTTCTTAGGCATTTCCCAGATTTTTTCAGACCAAGCTTGAGTTCGGCCTGGAGTTCTGCAGTGACAGAAGCTTTCACTTCTCGTTGATTCACCGAAGCAGCTAAAAAATATCCCCTCTTACCGCCCTTAGGATTCCTGTGTGCCGCGTGCTTCCCTTCGCCGGGGCCCTCTGACGGAGCAGGTATGGACTCTGGTTCTGTATGTCGGAGACTACGCAGAAAGAAGATGCAATTTCAATTTAATGCTCTCAACTTCATGTCCACTCACTGATAACAAATAGTAAAATCTTCTTCTTATCATCTCCCGGAACTTTGGCTGTGGGGGGGCATTAGTAAACGATGAAGTTTAGGCTTATTAAGTAGTTCTAGGTAGGTAGAGGTGCACCAACACCACCGTCATCAATCGTCTTAGTCTAAAATGAATCATGGTTCAATCCAAAATTATGAATCATCCACTTGAAGCCATCATTGGGGACTCTTTCTCCGTCTCAGCTTCCTAGCCCAAATATTTTTTTCTCCCACTCTATTCTTTCATCTTTGTACTCTCTCTCCCTTCTCGCTCTTTTTCGCCTCTCTCTCTCATAGAGCCGCCATCACCATGAGCCATCACCACGAGGAAGACGATTTTTCCTAAATTAAAAAAAATTAAACCAACGTTATTATTTTATTATATATATATTTTAATTATTATATTATATTAATGATAATTAAAATATTATTAAATCAAGGAGTTATCAATTATTTTGCCATGAATTTAAAGTCTAACGTCTAATTTAATTTTAATGTCAACTACCGCCCCTCTTTTTGTGGTAAATGATGCATGATTATTGTAAAAGAAGTAAAGATGTCAGGTCAATGGCGTTGTCTCTTTAAATGACAGGGAAGGTTCTCGAGCGATGGGTTTATGCAAGGAAGGAAAGAAGACATGTGGAGCAACGAAGGAAGATCAAAACCACGAGAGTGGTCCAGTCTTCGGAGTTTCAGGCAATGTGGGTGCGTCAGTCCTGGCTTCAGATGTCATCAGTCTCAATGTTGTTTTTTGGCAGAAAACCTGGAAAAATTACGAGATCTCAGAACTCCTATTTGACATCATGAAACATCTGGAATTACTACTCTTCATCTTGCGGCTTCAGGGTTTACGAAAACACAGCTGATCGACGGAGGAGAAGTTTGGACTTTTCTGCTACTTTTCAAACGTCCTTTCTTTCCTTTCAACTCTTTTCAATCAAACTCACTCAGGAAAATAGAAAACGTGCGTCTCATGTTATATATTTTTGCGATAAACCAGTTTCCATGTGATCCTTGTGTGGGAAGTGGGTTGAACGGGAAAAAAAACCATTCCAAGTGATTTCGACACGCATCAAACCTTTGGGCGTCCATTAGCCAATGAAAACCCACTTTAGCATTGCCTAGTGATTGTGAAGTCATATGTGGTTTTACCAAGAGTCTTCAATGAATTTGGATTTAGATAGGTTTTTCTATGAATAAGACTAGTATATCTGTTATAGATTTTTTTTTGTCAAACCTTTCTTTTAATAATGGGTGTACATTAGCCAATGAAAACCCACTTTAGCATTGACGAGATATGGTTCATAGTGATTGTGAAGTCATATGCGGCTCTACCAAGAGTCTTCAATGAATTTGGATTTAAATAGGTTTTTCTGAATAAGACTAGTGTATCTGTTATAGATTTTTTTTTTGAAAAAAAATATAAGTGTAATGGAATGTTGTTGAATAATTTTAAAGTGTTATGGAATGATTTTGCCATGTGGTGAGGAGATTCAGGTGTTATAAATATCCACCACATGGTTTTTTACTATCTATGTTTTCTTATGTTTGCCCCCTAGTTAATAGGACGTGTAGAGAGTCTGATTACGAGTAGGATGGGTGATGTAGAATTTTAGTTACATCGACTTTTATACCTCGCAAGCGTACGAATCGTTCATGTAATCTAGCAGTAAGCGAGGGTCATATCCACAGGGAGGATTGAATTTCGTGTATTCTTCAGTCAACTAGCCTAACCAAATATGATGAATTAATATGAACTAAATACTAATTATATCCTAAATTATCAAGCAATAATTTAATTAACTACTTGCACAACAGGAAACGTCAACTCTGGATTTTACCGTGATTCGTGCCTCTCTCGAGCGCCACGTAACTACGAATCCAGATTTCTCAATCCTTGCGTCTAGCCCCTCTCGGGCGCCTAGAGTTAAAGACAGAAATCGGATTAAAATACCAAAATCTAACCTCAATTATAATCTTACCCTAATTAACTAATTTAATCAAATATCAAGAAAACAAATCTCAAATAAACCTTAATTATCAAATCAGATTCAATTAACATTCAAAACCTAAGTTCAAACCATATAAAAAATCAAATTCAATAATGACGAATTACTCCCCTTCTTCCTCCTCTCGCTCGGGCAGCAACTCGTTCTCACGGGTGCTGCGATTTCCGGAAATTGGTGGCGTCGGGTAGCAATAGTGAGTGGCCGGAGGTAGAGACGACTCCGGCGACGACGGTTAGAAGCCGACGGCCGGAGGTAATGTCCGGCGAAGAGCGAAACAGAGCTGACGTTCTCTAACCGGCTCTCTCGAGTCTCGGTTAGAGTCGGAATGGCTCCGGGACTGGTCGGAATATGTAAACGACGCCGGAGGATGGTCTGAAAACGGAAGTGGCGCCGGAGAAGCCCTCTCGGATCCCCTCCCGGCCTGGCGAGCAAAGAATGGCAGCGTCGAACTCGCCGCGACGGAGACTCTCTCGAGCTCTCCTCGGGTCTGTTCTCGGTTGCCTGATGGTGGTGGACGACGGTGGACGACGGTGGCGAAAGGTCTTGGCCGGCGAACAGCGGTGGGGGAACTCCTCTCGGGTCCTCCCCTGTTTCCGGTCAAAGTCCTCCCTTTTGGTCTCTACTCCTCTTCTCTTTACGCTCTCCCCTCTTCACGCCCTTCTCTTTCTTTAAATATGATTTTCTTATTTTAAAACGATTTGCCCTAGAAATTACCTCCATTTCACTAAGGGCATTTTGGTAAATATCTTCTTCTCCACCCAAATTCTCCTGAAATTCCATAATTGAATCTATAAAAAGCATTTCAGGAAGAAATAAGACTAAAAAATAATGAAATATAATTCAGGAGAGAGAAATATGCAATATCGACAGTGATTAATGCCAAATTCAATAAATGCTCATTTCATTTGAAAACCGATAAGTACTACCTATAATACAATTATAAAAGTTATTCTATTATAATTAACCTAGTTCTCATGTCAAAATATCGCATCTATCAATGGGGAATGGAGGGTGGGTTGTCCAATTCAAACCATGTTGAGCTGTTTACACGTCTTCCATCAGCCAATGAACCTTGACCCCATCACTAATGAGGTGCAATTCGTAGTGACTGTGAAGTCATATAGGACTCTACCATGGGTATTCAGTGAATTTGGACAAGTAGGTTTTTGCATGAATATGACTAGTCATACGAATGTGTGCTTGGGCAGTTTTTTGCACGAACAGAACTAGCCATACGAAGCTCTACAAGAGGTATTCGATAAGTTTGGACTTAGTTCTTTGCATAAATAGGGCTAGTGGGTAATCATGAGTGGGTTCGGTCCAATTCAACCCAGGTTGATTCGTCTGCACAAATGTCTATTAGCCAATGAAACCCGACCCCTATCACTAACGAGGTACGGTTCATAGTAACTGCGAAGTCATATGGAGTTCTACCAAGGGTATTTGGTGAATTTGGATTTAGGTAGTTTTTACATGAATAAAACTAGTCATACGAATTTGGATATAGACAGTTTTTTGCATGAATAAGACTAGTCATATGGGTCTACCAAGGATATTCGGTGAGTTTGGACTTAGGTAGTTTCTTTGCATAAATAGGACTAGTCATATGGGACTCTACAATGGGTATTTAGTGAATTAGGACTTAGGTAGTTTTTTTTTGCATTAATGGGACTAATGGGCAATCAAGAGTGGGTTCACTCCAATTCAAACTAGGTTGAGTGCGTTTTTTTTCTTGTTTATGGTTTGTTTATGTGTGTTGTAGCTACTAAGTTGGGTAGTTAGAGCCCAATTAAGAGCAAGCTTGGTAAATTTTAAAAGGGACTTTGTTCTTAAAAAAATTTGAAGTGCTATAAATGTTCAATTCGTGACCTTGTGGAGTGTTTCAAACATTCATTTATCTTTATTAAGATGTTGAGAATGATGTTAACAAAAGACTCTTACTAATGTATGTAGATTTTGTAGATAATATGGCATCAGTTGTTCGTATCCTTTATTGATACAATGGGCAATTGAAGGAGAATTTTGAAAATTTTGTTGGCTATGATACAGGTCACTCACGATTCATAGGGATTGCAGTTTCAACTAATTTTAGTGAGTTCTTAGTGTTGATGTACTGAGTCACCGAGTAGGATGGTGATAATCACACAATGATTATTAAGGCCAAACTTCCACTTGGTCACAGGGCTTTTACTATCTTTGATGTAAAAAATGATCAAAGTTTAGCTACATTATTGGCGTTTGGTTCAACTAATCAACCTATGATTGTGGAGATTTATTTGGAAAAAAAATGGTTTTAAGACAAAGAGCCCGTGGAAGGGAAGTACGAGGAATTAAGACTTTATTGGTGAAACATCCTATCCCTGAGAATCGCCAAGTAGATTTGATGATAAAGATGAGTAAATATCTATATTTGTATATTCATGATATAGATTGTAATTAGTTTATATGATTTATTTTTAATTACTAACTATTATCTATATAGGTTTAACACACCCGAGTGTGAAGTGAAGTGGGGTTTTAGAACCCATTACCTATGACATCACTATATGAGGGTAGAACATCTTCACCCATATAATTTCATATACCATTTCATTATTCAAATGTTGTTATATGTGTGATGTTAATTGTATCCCTATATATATTTATGTTTATCTATCTTGTATTCAAGGTTGTTAGTGATTATGGTAGTAAGGGGTTAGCCAACAAACTTAAAATTTGAACTTCATTTTCATCTCCTGTTTCAAATTCATTTCATTCATTTCATTCATTTACATGAAGTTCATATGCACTAGAAAATAGTTTCCAGTGTTACTGCCCCAAAATGAGAAAAAAAATAAAAAATAAGAGAATTAGTAACTTATAATAATATACTTAATTAAAACATAATACGTAAACTCAAAATTAGGTAAAATAAATATGATTACTACACAAATAAGTAATTTAATGTATAATTAAAATATATTAATTAATTAAATTAGATATTATATTATTTAATTATTACAATTTATTGTACATTAATACAGTAATTACATGAACCAATTAACTGTGCACATGATTAATTTTAAAAAATAAATAAATAACATTAAAATTTAAGAAACTTATAATGTGTTAAAATTGTCAATGGCAATTACAATGATAGATATTTTCTCAGAAAGAAAAAAAAATGATTTACACAGTCATGATAAGGGAGACGTTTAAAGAATAAAGAAACCTCCTCTCCTCTGTATATAAATAAATTGAAAAACAGCAATTTTCTGAACACTGGATGCATCAGTCTTAATTAATTGGAATCAAGAATGTGGAAAGATAAATGTACAGGACAAGCACCACTCCAGAATCTTCATTGCTGTTTTCAGTTCCAAGGCTTCAGTTCAGTAAGATCATGGCTTCAGATGGGAATCTGAGTTGGGTTCCCTTGAAGCCACAGAGAACCACTTATCTGTAGATACAGAACTGAACATCATTCGAGCATCTCTTAACAAAAGGAAATGCTATTCAAAATAATCTGAACTCTGCAGGGCCATAAAATGATCGTCCTCGAAATTCTTCAATGATTCTCCATTGCACAAGTACCAGGGCAAGGATGTTGCAACAGTAAATTGGACAAATCATAAGTTTCAATGCGTGCAGTTAATGGTAGAAATAGAAATTGCTAAAGTCTCCAAGGGACTGAAAAATGTCAAACATGTTATAAAATATGATGATAAAGCCTACTCAACCTCTAGTACGAGTCTTCACAGGCTGTGCATTAGTGAAGCAAAGGAAGATTCCAATACAGACTAGAAGCAGGTAAGAGAGTACAGATTCTATGAAGATCAAACACAGGATGCCAACTCTGACATGGGTTCATACTTACATCAGAAAAGTTTAGGTCATCTAAATATAGCATGTCACCATACATACCTTAGCTGCAGCGGTAGATGAAGCTCCAACTGAATGATAAAAAAGAGAAAGGATAGATTACCTTTATATACACTACAGAAAGAACCAGCACCGAGCTACACTTACGGTTGGAGGAAGAAGGCCACCAAAGAGCATCACCCCTGCAATCAGACTGAAGCAAACAGCATAAGACTGCTTAAGATTTCCAGGAGTCTGTTTATTAAGAATTTAAAAAAAAAAAAGTCTACCTTAAATTCGTTGCAGTTCATCTCTAAAGATAAATCTCTAGAGGAAGATTATATGAAGTTTTACCTCCTCCATGGGCAGGAAAATCTTATTTCGCCGACTTCGAATGTTGTCTTGAATTTCTTGCAATTGCATTTGAGCAAAGTCTTGCACTGTTTCGAGTCCTTCTATAATGCAAAATCTGCGTTTATAGAAAGAACCACGATTAAACAGACGTCAAATATTTGGTGGCTCAGGAGCTCAACTAAATCTCAACACACAGCAATCCTTACGTGGTAATGCATTAAAAGCATACGAACACCCAAATCAGAGTCGGAAGGTAATGTAAGTCAGAATTGGGAAATCCGACAGGAGTGATAGCGCGACATAACACATGGGTCGCGCCGAAAATTCAGAAAGAGAAAATAATAATTACGAGGCAATAGCAGCTAAAGAGATGACCAAAAAATCGAGAGAGACAGAAAGTGGTCGATAAAAACAGGCAAAGTTAATTATGGCAAGAGAAAGACGCGAAAAGGTGCAATTGAGATTACCCAGCGTTTCTTTCAGTAGAATCAGAATCAATGGGCGGAGCAAAGGAAGAGGAATCCGATTCAGTCGCCATGCATCTCCATTTCAAGTTGGATTTAGGACGCCCATCTCCAGCTCGATTCCGAAAAACCGTAACGAACCCGAGGCGTCGAAGAAATAGACAAAGTCAGAAGCCGACCGGAGCAGATCAGAGTGGACCCTCCAAGTTTCCAACCCACTGACTCAACTCGGAGACGCCCCCAGTCGGGCGCACTGCCACTTGGACCAAACAAGGAAGGCGGTGACAGAAACCAGAAAGTAACGGCGACGAGAGAAATATCGAAAGACGTAGACACGGAACTCCAGAGAGCAGACTGGAGAGAGAAGGAGCAAAGACAACGTGGGCCGCAGGGAGACGAGAGAAGGGGTGCGGGAGAGCGAAAAAATCGACAATGAAGAGACTGAGAGAGGGGAGAGGGGGTGCGGGAGAGAGAGCGGGGAAAAACAATTAAAATCGCCGAGGGTTCGAACCCCGGCGTTTACTTCATCGGGATCCCCGGCGTTTGCTTAAAAAACGTGCGGAAACCAGATTCTACAATTTAAAGGGAGATGATTTTTTGATTTTGATGTTTAGATGTGTATTTTGAGCATTTGAGCCATATAGTACAGTGTTATAATATTACAGTGTTCTAATATTATAGACCTCTTATTAAGTATTGATGTAACAGATGGGAAGTATCATGCATGTTTGTTGAGTTTTACTACTTTTGACATGGGTAATGGTATTTTTCCTCTAGTTTTTACTATCATTGAATGAGAAAATCAAAGCTGTTGGGAATGGTTTTTAGTTTGTCTAGATCATTTTGTTATTCAAGGAAGAAGACCCATTACTCTAATTTTATATTACCAAAAATGTTTGGTAAGGGTGGTCTAGAAACAATTTCCACCTCCAAGGTTTGGCTACATTATTTGATTTTGCTTTAAATAAGCAACCTATAATTGTAGAGATTTATTTGGACAAAAAGATAGATTTTAAGACAGAGCCAATGAAAGGGAGGATACGAGGGATTAGAACTTTATTGGTAAAACATTTTATCCCCAATAATTGCAAGTTGATTTGATGATACAAATGAGTAAGTGTTTATATTTGTATATTCATGATATGGATTACTATAAAATTTTATATCTATTACAATAAATAAAAGAAAATAAATTGGGTACCAAAAAATGAGATTTTAAAAAACTAAAACACTTTTTTTACAAAATACATTTAAAAATATCTTAAATCGATAATGAAATGTGTTAATTAGATTAGAAGAAGATTTTGTAATAATTAATTTATAAATTTCATATTTTATTATAATAAATAGAAGGTAATAAAACATACCAAAAAGGATTTTTAAAAACTAAAATATTTTTTTACAAAATATTTTTTAAATTATGAAATATCATAAATTGATAACGAAAGGTGCTAATTAAATTAGAAGAATATTTTTTAAATAATTAATATACAAATTATATATTTTTATTATAATAAAAATATAGGATAATAAAATATGTACCAACAAATAAGCTTTTAAAACCTAAAATATTTTTTTATAATTTTTTTAAAATTACAAAAGAACTTAAATCAATAATGAAAGAGAAAAGGGAGAAAAAGAAGTAGGACTGACATGGCGTATCACTTATGTGGCAACCAACATGGTGGATGATGTGGCGTGTTGGTAATGTGGTAGTTGATGTGGCACCGCATGGCGGTCAATGTTTGCGTGTCCCTTTGGACTTTCTAACCAGGCTATTGACTAGTCAAATTTGGGTATTTTTACAAATATGTTTTTGATATTGTTATTTTGATAAATATTTTATTAAAAGTAGTTAGCTTAATAAAAATTGTTCTTTTAATAACGGCAATGGACCCAGATTTTATGAATATTACGAAAAATATTTCTTGATATAATCTTATGCCATTCCTAAATTATTACAGTTGAACCATAATTAAGGGAGGGCTAGTTGAGTCTCGGGGTTAAACTCGCCCTAAGTTAGGTTTTCATAGGCAACAAATGGCACCTAGTGAAAGAACCATAAATGTAGGATCCACTTATCAACAATTTCATACATAAAATATCGACTTTGAATAACTTATAAGTAGAAGGTAAAAATATAATATATGCATTGTATACGCATTTTTATATTTGCATCGTATTAATCTTATTTATTGCTACATAAAGTAAAATAGAGCCTCTAACTTAAGCTGTGATTGGTTTCTTAAGTGGGACCAATTTTCAGAATTTAGTATTAGGTCTATGTAAACATATTTTAGAGAGATAATACTAAGGTTTATGTTACTATTTTATAGAGGGGAAATCTTCAAATGTGATGTCACCTACTTCTATCTCTAAACACGATTCACTTAATGATCCTGTGTAGTTGAACAAACCTGTAAGAAATTGGTTTATCTTTGTCAAGTTTATTTTTGGTTATTTCCTTGCTTAAATTGCATGATATGTTTTTATGGTCACCTTTGGACAATTATTTTTATGTTATGCACTTTTAGTTATGAGTTAGTCGTGTTTCTTCGCATATCACCCTTCGTTGGTGTTGGTCAATTTTTCTCTTGAGGAATAAGTCATGTTTTTACAAGTGCAGGTTATTAAACCTTTGGTAATTCTTTAGTTTACCACATTTTTTTAATCACTTTGAAGAAAAGCTTATAGACTCAGCCCAATATCTAGGATCAATCAAATCTTTTTGTTCACCCAAGTGGTATTTTTTTCGAGCTACCCTTAAAATAGTGAGTAGTTTCTTTTCCAATGCCCTAAAATTAGTTTTTTTTTGGCCTTTGAATTTGAACAATTGTTTTTCAAACTTAGACCGTTTTAAGTGGTGTTTGGAATTTTAGGAGAGATACTTTTCTCATTCATATTTGTTCTGTCCAAATTGGCTCTTTGGGTACTTTTAGTCCCCAATTTGAAGAGGAGAAATAGAAATGTTAAAATTTATCTGAAGTGTTAGAAAATACATCCAATGACATGTTGGCCATTTTATCTTTCAGACGTATTTTGTTTTTTATGTAATCTTGTGCTCCATGTTAAATTATATCAATGGTTAAATTTTCATATGCATATGATGTATAATTAGGAAGATATAAGGAGATTAAAGTTTATTAAATATATTAAAATATTTAAGAAGTCTAAAATTCATGCACAGTTCCCAACAAAACCTTTATGGCTGGTCAGAAATTTCTATCTCCTTTCCCACTTTTCTTTCTATTTTATCCTCTTCCTTCATCCAAATCTGGATTTTTAAAATTTTAATAATTTTAAATGACTAATCTTTTAGCTGCTTTGTTTTCAGGTTTATCTCTAGATTCATAGTATGCTTTTCAACACGCTAAATCACATTCTGTGCCCAATTCTTGGATGGTTGTCAAAAAAATTCTGTAATAACTAATGACACTTTAGCTGATGATGGAGCTTATGGAAAATTAACCCTGAATTCGTTAATTTCATGTTCATGGTTTTATCCAAGCACCATACAATATTACCAATTTTTGGAATCTCCAATAGCTTTTCTGTACCTAAGATTCATAAAAGATAAAGAAAATGAGTTGCTAGCTACTTTCATCTTTCTCATGTTTTGACAAAAAGGTTCAATAAACAGTGATATACCTCAGGAAATTTCAGAAAAGGTCACGGGGACATTGAAACCTCGAAAAGTTTCTCCATAATGTGCTTCACTAGTAGAATGTCATGTTGTAGAGGTTGAACCCAGGCTATGAACTAGTTATAACCAACTTCGAAAAATAGCCATGAAGGGAGTTTCGGCAACAAAATACAGAGAACAATTTGCCATGAAATATCGACTCAGAGGTGCCCGAACATCCAACCCCGAGAAACGAAGAAATACCGGGGGGTTGTCTACAAGAATGAAGCTAATGATGTTCAATAATTATTGCCCGAGTACCAATTTGAGTCATAAGTCCAAAGACAAACATAAAAATGTTTTTATGGAAATTGGCCATCACCACACACCTGTAACAGAACTCTCCTGGAGACAATTTTAGTCATGTACATCTTTTCAGCTCTCAAGTACTTTCTTGGACAATCCCATTCTCCACCAAGTACTCCACAAACTCATCAATTAGGTACGGCCATGCACCCTCCGCATCATAATTGGACAATGCAGGGTCAACTGTCTGCATGAGATTAAGAGCATTAACATCTTAAAGAGATTTTCTGATTCATACAGCCACTTCATAAGCTTATGTGTTAAGCAAGAGACTAACTAAACCAGAAAAAAACGTTACCTGAGGTAACCAGACCTGAATTATGTGGAATTCATTTCCCAACATTAGCGAGATAATTGGAGAAGTAATTTATGTTTTAACTTTGGATTAAATGTTGTTACTCAGATCGATTACTAACTAGTACAATGGATATCGAAAGTAGGTCATCTTAAAGACCATCATCATATTATATTCAGGTGATGGTGCACACTCAAAAAAATGTGCAAGGATATGAAAATGAAATCTGACCTTCGCAAACTCCAGTAACTGAGACCAGGTATCCCTCGAGATTGCTTTGTTGTGCCTCGCCTAGATCAAGGACTATAGTGTCACAAAAGACCATCCAAACCAAACGAAAGAATTGAATGGGAAATATAAAGCATAGAATCCCTGTGGAGACATTTCCTTTTGAAAAAAGGAAATAATGGGGAGTTGACTGACTAAGAAAAAGCATAGATAGTTTCACTGAAATGTGTTCTCAGCTTGCTATCAAAATTAGTGCAGACTAAGAGAAACATGCATTGCATGAGGGGAAGATTAGCTAAATACACCAATTTTCATTTGCAGCTTTACCTGCAAAAACTGGCACCAATGATCCACCAAAGGCCAATGCTTTTCAGCAAACAGTAACTGCCACATGCCAATTGCTGTATCTAGTGCCAAGGACTTCTGGCCCTGTATAACATTACATTAGTTACCTATTTGTACATTCAGCATGTACACATGAGAGAGAAAAGAAATTCCATTTGAAATTAAGTTGCAAGGCAAAGTTTTGAAGCTGTATACATTCATGGTATAAAGAAATGTCTAGCAGGTCCCTGTTTATCAGAAACGTGAAGCAGATGAAGAACATTAATTGAGTTGGTTAACATATGAAAGCTTTGTTGATGAAGAACATGCCAAATAGTATAAAAGAGCTAAACTATACAGTCTGAAATGGAGCCAGGTTTCATTGCCACGTTGGATTTCTTCTGCCTAAAGTCTAAGAAAGAATAAACATATTCTTATGTCTACATCCTAAGAAAGGATAAAAAAAATCACGATTGCTTCTTGGCTTCAAAATGGATGTAAAGACTGATAAGAGGCAGCTTGGTAGATGATTAGTCTCCTCATGCGATGAAGTTTTCATAGAGTACAGTAAATTTTAGATTCTCATAATTTGGTAAATCTCAAACCAGTTATATGTTCAAGCAAACTTCTGAATATAATTCCATATCTCAAACCTACTCTCCTCATGTCGAAGCATAAGCAAACAAATGATGGGTCTGAGACATGGACAGCTTAAAGAGAGCACAGACTACGTACCACAGAACATACACCCTACTCTGATACTACATTAAAGTGGGTTCATGCCAAAATGATTAGCTGAAATTAGGAAGCCTTTTCCCCAACTAATAACGATAATACTTTCCCAAATTTTCACCTATATGGGATTATTCCCACTAACACACTTAGTTGAGGGAAGGAAAATTGTTTGTCCTTTCAATTAATGCCCAAAAGGAGAGCAATTAAAACTTTTGAAAATTCAAGGAAAATCTTTTAACTTTATGAGCAGGATATGCAAAGTTAACACTCAAATAGTACATCAACAAGAGAACAAAGTTTGCCATTTAAGAAAAAACTTAAACCATATTTAAAAAAAGGAACAAATTTTTTTTATGATTTTTTTGAATGGTTTAAAGGAACAAAATTGACTTGCACATTTCAAAAAAAATTATAAAAACCAATTTTTTTTTTAAATGGCATTTGGTCAACCTTGAAAATTGGACAAGATCCACCATGAGGTGAATAGCCATAACCATGCATGTGGTACCACATACGCCCAAAGGACATTTCCATCCCTGTCAAGGGAGATGCCAATTGTCAAATATCTTATATGATCAAACTTGTTTTCTTTTATTTTGAAATTTTACTTCAAGAATCTTTTATTCTTCAAATGAATGTCCGAGAACTATCATAGTAGATTTTGAATTAAAAACTAAAAAATGCTAACCAAAACTATTTTCTCTAATAAGAATAAACAAAAAATATAAAAAAACAAAATGAACAATAATAAGATTGATAAATGGGTGAATTAGATTTCTATGAGTACCTTTTCTTTAGCCCAGCCGAATGCAAAGTTGTATATTTCCCTAAATTTTTCTGAGGACATACAGTAGTAAGATATCAGTTTAAGGATGCCAAAAAATAAAAGGCTAAATAAAAATCACACCAACCGATAATGTAAGCAAAACAACAACAAATCCAGACAATACGATAAAGTGGCTCAAGATACAATAAAACATGTTTGGATTGATTATGATAGTGAAAAATGCAATAATTTTCTTCTTTTGGAAAATGCATAGCCAAAGGGGAAGGAAATATTTGTCCAATAAAAAAAGAAAGAAAAGTTTTTTTTTCTTTTTTTCTGAAAACTTTGATTTCATTAAAGCCAGAAGGCCAAAAGGCAAATAAAGCTAGCTAAAGAGGGGATCATTACAACAAGAGACTGATGGTCTACTTCTTCCTGGAAAGACAAGTTATTCTGACAAGGCCAAAAGCCATGTCAACACAGTGAACCATCTCTTAATAAGACAATGAACAAGGTACACTTTCCTGGTAATGAATATACACGTACGTTCATCTTTTAGCTCATTGCGCATAAACTGTATTCTTTCACGAAACTTCTCGAGTGAGTCTACCCTGCCACAGATGCTTAGTCTCAGTTCAAATCTCTTCCTCAGAGAAGCATCAAAGAAAAAACCTACTACTCTAAGAAATAAGAAAAATAAATGAGAGAAAAAAGCAGTTTAAATTTCTCACCCTAGTGCCTGCAATCCACCTATAAATTCTTGTCGAGAATATTCGCACATGGTGGCAGCCTTCATATGCCAGGACAGAACCAACTATTGGAAAGGCATCAAAAATTAATATTCCAACAAGTCCACAAGAAAAATTCCAGCTAGAAGTATCTTAAATAGTTCTTCCAAATAACCAATAGAGATAGTTAAGCTAACAAAAGGTAACATAGCATACCGTAACAATATCTCGAGGATCCACCTGTCAAGAACCACGTAGATAAAAAGTTGAACCACAGTAAAGCAATTAGTGTTGTCTTAAATGGGTTAACGGAAGGAATTGCCGGAGAATATGACAAAAGACAAAACAATCCAAAACAGTTGAAAGTATATGAAAGAAAGAAGAAGGACAGGAAGGAAAGAGGTTGAAGTTCCAGCTGAAGTTCTTCTCTTTCATTTCTCTCCATTGAAATAATCAGCAACTGTCCATTACTAGTAATTGCTTATTTTGACAAGAGTGCCCTATTAAGAAAGCTTATTTTAGGAAAAAAAATAGTAGGTAAGTCTTCTTCATTTTTCATAGTAACTTTTTGTACTAAGAAAGTCTTAAACGAGGTAAATCTACAACTAGCAGCTCCCTTCTTACCTAGCTTCAAGAAATCCTTTCCACAGCTAGTAGTTCCAATATAGAAATTCAATTAGAAAGTTCGGTTCAAGGAAGTTCTATTAGGGTGATGTAACTTATTTCAGTAAGTTTGTGTAAGAAATTCACCAAAGGCAATAAAAGTTGTTTTTTTAGTTGCTGCTGCTACCTTGTTTCGCTTCTATTATGCTAAGAATAGTTTCTTAGTTTTTCTTTTTCTCTCTTCCATTGTGATAGCTATTGCTGGTTATAAAACAAGACCAACAGATTCAAGTCCTATTATTTAAACTTGAAAACAAGTAACTTCTTAGAGTTGAGATAGAAGTAGATAGGTTATTCATTACTTCAATCTTGTCCCTCAACTTCATTTTTATCAGTTTTGTTGCTTTAGCGAGAGAGTATAAAAAGTTATGTGCAAACTTTACCCAGTAGACCTCAACCAAAACGAAAAGAGAACTGCTACTGAAAGTGTATATGAAGAGCATAACAGTACCAGAATAATTTTTTTATCTTCTCCTATGAGGTGTAAGGAAACTAACAAACTACCTGCAGGTCAGTGCAAAGAAGGGTGATACCATCAGCCATTATCATATCTACGTACGGATCTGTCAAAAAAATAGAACAATATTAGGAGTTGAAATTCAAAGAAAGGGGAAAACTTAAAAGATAGACGCACATGTCCAAAACTTCTTTAGTTGTTTAATGAATTGTGATTTCGATGTTTGTTATGGGCCAGAGTAGGGTAAATCTCACAGTAAACATCAGAATACAGAAACCTCAAGCAGACAACAAATCAAGGTAGAGTGCCGAATTTTTTGGAGTCTGATATGTCTCAGTTCAGTGACACGATGGTACCATCAACCATTAAAATAATCTATTTAAGTTTCAGCCAACTACAGTAATAACCATACTGCTGTAAAGCCAGAATCAATGAAGAGTTGGAGACAAAGTCAAACCCCATGAACTAAGAAAACCTGTATTTGTATTGTCACCCTCTATTTTGCAGTTTGGTTTTTGCCAACTCAAATGAATGGCCCTTTACACAAATGCACAAGTCTTCACATTATCGTATCTCCTTCCACTGAATTAGAATAGATTAAGACTGGTGCAAGATGCAACTGTTTTAAGTCAGAAATGTCAGGAAAAAAATGCAGACTTAGAAGAACAAAATGTCTATTTTAGAGGAGTTTCACCATTTACAGCAATTGAGAATAAGTTATTTCTCATTATAGTTTCTCATAGCTCATTTTTCAACATAAATAAACTATTTCAAACCAATTGTTGCTAAATTGTCCACATCTGTAACAATTTTTTTTTTGAAAAAGGTCCACATCTGTAATAATTACTGGTTATTACCAGTTACGCATTACTGGTTATTACCAGTTACGCACACATTGAGATGAAATACTAAAAGCACCACACGCACGTTCTTTCCCATTATAGTTTCTTACAGCTCAGCTCATTTTCCAACACAAATAAGCACATTTCAAAGTAATTGTCCCTACATTGCCCAAATACATAATAGTTACGGTTTATTACCCATTCATGCACAAAGTAGGATGAAATACGAAAAGCATGAAACACAGACACCCACCCACACACACACATACACACACAAAGCATTCCCGATATTAGTGTACAGAGCACCTTTATATCTATTGTAAAGCTCCTCAAGATGTCTAGAATCAGTCACGGTACGAATCTGGGGCTGGCTGTAGAAGATATCGAAAGCCCCTTCTAGATGCCAATCACTTGCCTTCAGTGCTTGAAGAGCAACCTTTTCACTGCAGAAATTACAACAAAGCAAAATCTGAATTTTTTTCTGTGGATGTCAAAAGATTTTCTTTTTCGGAAGATAAGTCTAAAGACCAAAACATGTTCAGGGAAAAATCCTAGAATAGAAAGTGAAACAACATCACATACCTGAAAATTAATAATAAGTAAGCCACAGGAAACAACAAAAACACTAATCATCCAAAAGAACATAAAAAAAGCAGACATTGCAAAGAACTTTTTATAAAGAGATCCAAGATATGGGCATGCCTATATGTACTTCAATAAAGTTGCTTACGAGAAAGTATTACATGTTAGAGCCTCTCAAGCCGCCTTCGATAATATAAAACATCCAACATAACCTAAACTGACTATTGATTGTGCATCTGCTGAGAAGACTATTTTTTCTTTTACGATGGGACCTTCAAGCTAAAGCACAATAAATGAATAGAATAAGATACCAGCTACAATAATTACCTCGCCCCAGTTATAGCCATGAATTGCTGAACCTTGTCCCGATGTCCCCTTCCCAATTTATGCTGTCAAAACAATGAACAGAAATAAGAAACAGATTGAGAGAGGTAGAGAGAGAGAGAGAGAGGGATCATAAATGCACTCTATTTGACCACAAATTGGTTTATGCAACTAAGATACACACAAAACCCATGCCATAACTGCATAATCAAATTTCAGTTGATCTCTTTATTAATAAATAAATAAATGATAATGTGATTAAGCAAATTATCCTGTCTTTGAGCAGATACGAAACCCCGCAATGACAGGAACATTAAATTGGGAAGAAACCTCAGTCAAGAGCGTTGTATGATACAGATACAGAATGTCTGTTAAAAGAATGCCATTTTCAAGAGCATAACAACCAGGCCTTGTATACATATAGAAAGTCAAGCCTGTATATATTAGTTATCTATGAGAGTGATGATATTAATATTGACAGTAGCATTCGTGTTTATATTAACATTAACGACAATAATTGCATCTACTTTCTTTTTTTGGAACTAGTTATAACAAACAATAGTTCTTGCCATGCTCCTAAAAAGTAATAATACATGTTGTATTGATAACCACCATTCAAACCTATAACCGCTGAAAATTCTAAAAATGACACCAATACTTTCGAATTGAAGGCAGGCTTTCTTGTGATAGCTTTCAGAAAACTGTTTCAAACCAAAAGAAATTAACAAAATGATGATGACAAGAGCCACCCAAAATAGTAATTCTAAATAAGCAAACAAATAACAGATGTTTACAACTTATAACTGCTAATAAATAATACATCGTTGACAATGGCATCATTAATTTTTTTTTGCCACATTGGCAATTCGCCATGTTATGGACCAGGCCCTGGACTCATGTTTAGATCTAATAAATATTTTAATCTGACAAAGTGCTTAATTCTCAGGTAAAGGTATCCTCTCTTTCCTCGGGAAATGAACATCCGAGAAAAGTCAAAGATTTCTAAAATTAAAAAAAAAATATACTGATTCAAAATGAAAAGAAGATAAGAAGTGAAAAGAGAGAACCATGATGGAAGGAAACAGGGTTTTGACTTGTACACTCTTCTCTTGGAAAAGTTAACATGAGTTGTATTTGATAGATTTTTGTCTTCAAAAAAGTTTTTGAAATATTTCACTCTATGCTTCCATTCACTTCCATATAATTTCATTATCCCAAAAAGATACAATAAAAACAAAAACAATAATAACAAACACTAAGCTGTTCCAGTGGCAGTACAAATCTAAGTCCATGTTCCACTTCTCTTAATAGTATGAGAAGAAATCAGATTAATCTACATGTTACCAAAACTTCCAAGAACCGTAAGATTCATGGTAAAATGAGGTAAAAACAACTTTAATTCCAATCATGGTGGTCCAGAATATGGGTCCGGTCCTTCAGATGTTGCATGTGAAAAGATTATCCAAGCCTTCTTCTTGGAACAATAGAAGCACGTTAAACCACTTCTAATTGTGTATTTTGAGAGTTATACTCAGACTTGTAAACATTTTAGTACTTGCAACAGTATCGTTTAGGCTAAGGTCTGTCATAACCTTAAAACTCGTGAGAATTTCAATCTTAAGTATGCCTTTCCTGAAACAGTGGAAGAATCTTGATCACTAAGCACTATCAGAACCAAAAAACAGTGAGAGGTAAGACCTCCCATTTTGATAACAGCACAAGCAAACTAAAGTCCCCCGAACAACACTTAGTACCAGCAAGTCAGAATTGAGATAATAAAGTTTACGCCATTTTTCTGAAGTAGACCAATATCAGAAATCCAAAATGCGTCCTCGTGGAATACACACTATAAATAAAAACAAAAGACAGGAGGGAAAGTGATAATTTCAAATATATGTTGCAAAAATATGTGTCTTAGGGGGGAGGGGGGAACTATAGCACTGAAATAGGTAAACAACTAGAGATATGCATGGAAAAGGCTATCACAGTTGAACAAGGAAAATAAGACAAATAAAAAAAAAGACATAAAAACCAGCGGAACAACAACGAAAACAACACGAATGGAAAGAAGAACACCAGTGGTTGAAGAGCATAAACTGTCGAAACTTAGTGATTAAGCTAATCTAAGCTAAATAAAACTAATCTGAGTTGCAAATAGCAGAAAACCAGAAGTATGAGACGTTGTTTTGATTCAAAATCATACTCCAATGCATCAGATAACGATTCGACTCTGAATTTTGGACGACTATTAAAAACTCAATAAATTAAAAACATAGACGATCCTCTGCCAATGAAGTTCGTAAAATTTAAGACATAGTAAACATAAAAACTGTATGCGATGTGATTTTTTATAAAAAAATATCACTTCTTAGGACATTACACAAGACCGTCCCAGATCATTAAACTTCACCAGAAAGTCCAATTTCAGAACACAGGCTCGTCACTGGACGCCAAAACGATTGAATTAAGAAACAGGAATGACGTATGTACAGCATTTTACAGTGTGAGTTACACAGAAGCGTTGAGATCTCCTGGAGACACTGACCATCTTGACAATTCGAGGAGGATATCCGATTCCGGTTCCCTTGAAACGAGAGGCCTGGAGGAGCTGGCGAAGAGAGAACTAGGGTTTAGATTCCTCCCTCGCTGAGTCCTCTTTCACAGTCCCTTGCTCTCTCTTTCGCTGGCTTTCAATCCCGGTCTGAGAAACGAGCGAACGCGTCGAAAATTTGCTCCCAGCGCCTGACAAGTTTACGTTAATACCCACCGTATACATTGTACACAGTACACACGCCAGCAGAAATAAAAGCGGTTTCGCAAGCCAGACGAAACGGTGGCGGTTTTGCAAATGCGTCCGGAGGGCAAGGGGCCCACCACCAAAATTTATATTTTTTTTTTCAAAACGTAATGGTAAATCACAAATGACCGTATTTCCAAATATAACCATCTAGAAATATTATTTTATTATCTGAAAATTTAATGTTTTCCGAATAACAGCTGGATGATTAAATTCTAGTTCAAAAATAAAATACTACTTTAATATACCTTGCGGAAATATGAAAGGAAATTATTCACTAATAATTTTTAAATATTAAAAATATAATATTAAGAAGTGGTAATGTTATTAACTTTGTTTTTAATGTTAAAGAATAGTCCCACATAGATTAGTGGATACAAAAATCTTTAGTTTATTAATTGGAAAAAAGGTTTTCTAAGTGATTAAGTCATTTTGGGATAAAGACTTCGACCCAATTTAACATGGTATCAAAGCAAGGTTCTCATACGTAGGCATCCACCCAAATTATCTACTTGCAACTATGTGAGGGCTTTAACTTAAATTATCCACACCTACACGTGAGGGGGAGTGTTAAGAAATAGTCCTACATGGATTAGTGGATATAAATATCTTAAGTATATTAGTTGGGGAAAAGGTTTCCTAAGTGGCTAGTCATTTTGGGATAAGGCCTTCGACCCAATTTAATATTTTTAAATTCAAATATAAAAATAATAGATTGATGGACCCTCTCTTTTTATGATAAATGAAATGGAGAGACAGGTCTCCTACTATATACGAGATGGAGAAAATTTTATCTGTGAACCTCTCCTTTAATCCCTTTTTTTATTTTAAAATTATGTTGTCATTTAATATAACTTTTATAATTATACAAAGAAATATATTTGTAATGATATAAGTATATATATATATATATATATATATAATTAATTTTTTTATTTTTTATAACAAATATTATTTATTTATTTTCAACTATGTTACGAACATGGTCTCAGACTCTCATATATAAAAAACAAAACTGGTTCAACATATGTTCTTTAACTTTAATTGATGCTTTGGAATTTTGCCTTTTAGGTCCTCTTAGTGTCTTTTTTAATGAAACTTAGGGACTATTAGTATCTTTTGCTTCATGTAAATACTTTTCTAGTTGGAAAATTTTATCGGGAAAATCATATAATTTTCCAGATAAGAATTTTCAGCCAATATAGGTCTGAAATCCATATGAAAAAATTTCAATAATTATTTAACAATTGATGTTGTAATACTTCCAGCACAAGATAAATTTTCATAACGATTTTGAATTTGACATTTTTTTACTTAAAATTGATCGGATGAGTATAGAAATGCACGAGATTGATTATTTATTTTTATAAAAAAACACACTAACAAGTCAATTTATTTTTCCTTAAAATTTTCTTAAATTTTCATATAATTTCCTAGAAATGCACTAATAGGAATTTATCTTAAGGTTTATTAGAAATATGTATCCTAAGAAAAGCAATTGTAAGTTTTCCTAATATATAAATTTTCAACAAGGGGCACTAACGGGGCCTTAATATTTTTCCCTTACAATCTAATTTTTAGATTTTTTAGTTATCTTATAAAGGAATTCCCATATAAGGTGTATCTTGTTGATTTTTCAGGTTCATTGATCAATTCTACATTCGTCGTATTGTTACTATTATTGTTATATTCTCATTGATATGCAAGTGAGTCTTTTTTTTTTTTTTTTTGTGGTAGAACACTTCAATTCCTACAGCTTTATTTTTCACAAAAAACGGTTTTTCGACATAATAAGTGCATTAAACTATTTGTTATGTTTTTAATGATGCCTAATTATGATTTATAATAAAACCTTGTATTTAAAAACAAACAACTTGATAATTGATATTTATAACAATGGACACGACATCCATATGTATACGCCTTTCGTTGGCCCCCCTCATTTTGAATTAAAGTAAAAAATGTGAATATTTGAAATAATTTTGCTTCTTAATATAATAAATATTAACTTAATTAGATGCATTTTTTTTATTATTTTGGTTATGAAGGAAAATAAAACTGCTCTGTTGGAGTCGTTATTTTTGTTTATTATTTATTATTTATTACTATCGAAAATCATCACAATAATAGTTAATTCCAATTTGTCACTCCTCATGCGAAAAATTCGATGACAGCGCGACGGTATCGCCGGGAAGCGCGAGTGTCGTGCGCTACTGGAGTGATTTCCGTCTAATCAAATTGGCGAATTTGCGAATACTACAACAAGCGCTGAAGCACAGCGTGCGGATTGTGGAAGGCCCACGCCCAAGAAAATAGAGAAGCCGCTTTATAGCTCAAACTGAGCTCGTACCTCAATCTACGGTTAACTGATAAGTTTACAAACTGCAGCTTTGAACTAACGGTCTCGATCATGTCATTGGCTCATGAGCGGGTCCCATTAGACGGACAGAGATGTGTTAGTACACCATATTTACAGCTACGCCGACCCGAATTCAACGCGAGGAAGTCGGGACGGAAAATTTCCCGCCATCTCTCAACGCTACAAAAATGACCTATATTTCAGCGCCGATCTTCTCCCTCTTGTCGTTCCCCTGCAGCTTCTCTGACGGGCAATGGCCGAAACGCCTAAGAAATTTCGATCGTACACTCCATCGAAGTCGAAGCTATCTCCTACTTCGGTTCTTTCAGGTCCTCCGACGCCAGGAGCCTCCGTAACTCCTCGTCGGTCTTCTCGCTTGACTACCTCAGTATCCGATGCTCAAAACCGTAATGGATTCACTTCCAAAGAGAAGTGTTCTGATGATGGTTTTAAAATCCCCAATCCTACAAAAAGCAGGAAAAAATCGTTTCAACTATCCGATAAGCCATCAACCGAAGCTCCGATTGCTCCAGTATCTCCCAATCCTGTAGAGCCTAAAAAGAGAAAGAGGACGGCTGAGAAGAAGCTGATATCAAGTTCTTCTAAAAACGCGAGACCTAAAAAGCGCTTGTACTATAAGAAAGTGGTTTATGATGAAGGTGAATTTGAAATAGGCGACGATGTTTATGTGAAGAGGCGGGAAGATGCAAGTTCGGATGACGATGATCCGGAAGTGGAGGATTGTCGTATTTGTTTTAAGTCTGGGAAGTCAATCATGATTGAATGTGACAGTTGTTTGGGTGGATTTCATCTGAAATGTCTCAAGCCGCCTTTAAAGGATGTTCCCGAAGGCGATTGGATTTGTGGATTTTGCGAAGCTAGAAAGCGGGGCGAGGACGTTCAGCTTCCAGTACTTCCGAAAGGTAAAAAGATCCGTAGAACAGCTAGGGAGAAGCTTCGTTCTAGTGATTTATGGGCTGCACGGATCGAAAGGTAACGTTATGTTAAAAGTTGCGGTATTTATACTTGAACAATTGCTGTTTTCTTTCGATCATATCAGTTTCTGCTGACTGGGAATTTAGTGGCTAAAGTAAAGGTCCTAATGTTACTCTTACTGCGGTTGCTTGCTGTTGCTTATAAACGTTTCTGCTTAATGGAATTTTCGCAGTTTATGGAAGGAACCCGATGGAAGCTACTGGTTCAAGGGTCGCTGGTACATAATTCCTGAAGAGACTAGAGCAGGGAGGCAGACACATAATTTACGGAGGGAGCTTTACCGTACACGTGATTATGCTAATACTGAGGTAACTGGACATGGTAGAGTAGGTTATATCTATTTATGAGGATATCATCTTGATGTCAAGTCATTTGTTTTTCATCTTGATCTCTGGCCCAGTTTTGGGTAATACGAAAGTGGGCAGTATAATAGGTGGTTAAGCGTGAAAACAATGCACATAAAATAAATGGAAAGTGTTAGAGAACAGTTAGGAGTAGCACCTAATGAGGATAAAACAGGGAATCATTTTGAGATGTTGGATATGTTTGAGGGAGATCTACCAGTGTACCGCTTCAAAGGGTTTGTTAGTGTAAGTTAAGAACCACAATAGTGAAGAATGGATACAAATTGATGGAGGTCGTTCAGGAAAGACTTGAAAGAAAGATGAGAACTCTGGTAGTTTGATCTTGCTGTCAAATTGATGTGCTGGTGGGTTTAAAATTATCGTAAGAGTGACACATTAAATGAAGGGCATCGAGAAGCCTGAATGCCATTTTCAGTAAGCTTGATGTGAAACTTAGAGAAAATAATGTATTGATTAGAGCTAGCTCCCTAATTTGGGATTTTCACCGTCTCGAAGTATAGCATTTGGCCCATCATCTTTTCATTATTATACTAAGAAAATTTACTAGGCATATAACTGCTACTCAATGATGAATTATGCTGTAAAGTTTAATCAGCAGGGGCTTGAGCATGCTACTTGCCACCTCAAATAATGTCAGAGTGTGTCTTTTTGTGGCTGTTTTTGTGGTCAGTCAACAGGACGTGTTAAGAAAACTTTAGCTACTTTTTGCAGTTTCAGCTTCCCTTTGATGGCTTTGATGGCAAAATTTGAAAAGGACAATTATGTTTTAGATTTTTACTCGGATTAATGTGTGAGTATAAGTATTTGTCAGGACGACAGAGGTACTTTATCCTGCAGAACTTCCAAATCACTTGACTGTTTAGACATCTCTCTCCCTCATTTCAGATGTAATTTCTGCAGTGTGCTCTTGATAACTATAATGTCTTGACTTATTATCTATTAAATTTGGTTTCCTTCTGTTGAGAATATACAACTTGTGGATTGGGGCTTTGGTTCAATGGTTAAATAAGTGTGTTTCTTTTGTGAGGTTTTGGGTTTAGGTTTCACCAGGGGAAATGGGTGTTGTATACGTGTGTAACCAACGTTAACAAAAGAATGCACAATTTGCTTTTACCAAAGAGAAAGTGTTTATTTTTTTCTTATTGTTCACAGTTCCATGAATTATTATTATTATTATTATTATTATTATTATTGTGTTCTCTTAATTCTAGGTTTTTATGGAAGTTTGTCTTTTCTTTTTATTTCCTTGTTCTGCTGTTTAGTGTTTATGAGGTTTCTTTAACCCTTTCCTTGATGAAATTTCAAAAGCATGTGATGCATCCAGTGCGTTCCCAGCTTGCCACCATTTTCATCTTCACTATCATGCATTTGCTATTGCAGATGGAATCCATCATCAGGCATTGTCAGGTTCTAAATCCTAAAGAATACTCTAAAGCCAGTAATGAGGGTGATGATATATTTCTTTGCGAATATGAGTATGATGTCCATTGGCACAGTTTCAAGCGTGTCATGGAGGCAAATAACGAGGATGAGGTAGGTGGTAAGAAAACAAAAACTTCATATTAGGTCCCCTCTCTTCTGTGGCCCAATTTGGATTAATGTAATTCTTTGAAGACCACTAGTAGTTGTTTCTCCAAGTCCTTCCCTTAATGCAGCTTAGTATCTGGTCTAGGCATCTAGCCAAGTGCTACAGTTTCAGGATTACATCCTTCTTGCAGCTATCCAGATTAGAGTGCAGCTCTGTGTGTGTGCCCAAAAAAAAACTATGAGTTTATACATCCAATTTGTTTTAGTGTCTCTTACAAGCTATTGACTTGAGTCAGAATGGTGGAAATGCTGATAGCAACGAAGATTGGGATTTTTCCAAGGATCCTGGCTCTGATACCGAAGGAGATTCAGGGTGTGAGGAAGACGTTGCAAACGGTTTTCCAACCAGAAAATTCCCAGACCACAAATACAAGTGCCACGAAGTTGCAGCGGTAATGTTTTCTTTTATTTTTTGGGTTTAATTTTACATTGGTAGAGCTCACAGTATTTTGAGTAAACTAATAATGTTTCTAGATGATTTCTATTGATTCAGAACTCAAGGAAGGGGAGGATTTTTGGTCTTCAAAAGATTGGAATAAAAAAGATTCCGGAATATGTCAGATGCCACAATCAGAAAGATCTTGAAAAGGCAAAGGCAACACTTCTGTTAGCAACTTTACCAAAATCACTGCCTTGCAGAGATAAGTATGTCCATACTTCTTGGGTTTTTTGGGGTTCACACATTTAGTGAAAACTTATTTGAACAAAGATGTTCTTGTTTGGCAGAGAAATGGAGGAGATAACATCATTCATTAAAGGTGCACTATGTGAAGATCAATGCCTTGGGCGTTGCCTCTATATTCATGGAGTTCCTGGAACTGGCAAGGTGGGTTTCTCTTTCTAGTATGTGTCTTCTTTAACTGTTGACATTCTTCTCTTGCCATAAGTGACATCTTCTCTTGAACATTTTATTAAACTGCAGACAATGAGTGCACTTGCAGTGATGAGGTATCTACGATCTGAAATTGATGCAGGAAGCATAAGGCCCTTCTGTTTTGTGGAGATTAATGGCCTTAAATTGGCTTCTCCAGAAAACATATACAGGGTAAAACATTTAGTATACCCATCTATGCATCCTTGCTTTTGCGCTTGCAGTTCTTGATATAATCTGAGGGTATGTTCAGGTTCTCTATGAAGCTCTCACAGGACATAGAGTTGGGTGGAAGAAAGCACTTCACTTACTGAATAGGCGATTTTCAGAGGACAACAGAAAAGTTGGCAAAGAAGACAATCAGCCCTGTATTCTACTAATAGATGAGCTTGATCTTCTTGTAACCAGAAACCAGTCGGTATGCTATTTATAATCTAATAATTTCATACGGTCATTAAGGCAAGCTGTCATGCTGTAATTTTCTAAAGAGCGTGCTTGATCTGTCAGAGAATTGTTGCATTAGTATTTACAGTGCTTGCCATTTTGAAAAAAAAAATTTACAGCGTGCTCCTAATTTTAGGTTTTGTACAATATTATTGATTGGCCAACCAAACCTAACTCCAAATTGATTGTAATAGGTAATGTTTTACTTTTTGAACGATTCTGTATTTTTATGATATGTTTATCTGACAGTTGGCTACTCTAGTAGCAATTCAATAATGTGCCATTTTGTTGAACCAAATATATGCTGCAGGGATAGCCAATACGATGGATCTCCCAGAAAAACTGCTTCCTCGTATTTCAAGCCGAATGGGAATTCAAAGGCTCTGTTTTGGCCCCTATAATTATCAGCAACTGCAAGAGATCATCTGGAGTCGTCTTAGAGGCCTAGATGCATTTGAAAATCAAGCTGTTGAGTTTGCTTCAAGGAAGGTAGGTACAAAAGAGCAGCATCTTTGCAAAATGTTACCATATACATGGTTGGCATATATCCATATCTATGGAGCATTATAGTCACAGTTTCAATAATCCATAAATTAAGCCAAATATGTTGTCAGGAAATGTTAAAGCAGCGGCTTCAGCTAGCAAAACCCCTTGATAGAAGATAACAGAATATGTAGTTGATTAAGTTCTTTCGAATTGGTGATGGTGGAAATCTTTGTTGGCTTTATGTAATTCATGCCACATTGATAGAGAATTTAAGTATGTTTTGCGTTATCTTTGGATTATTTGCCATGGTTTGCATCACACTAGGCTGCATTAGACTGACCCTATGGACTAAACAGAAATGGACGGAATCCATTTCTTTTGTCTGTTTACTACCACAAGGTGGATCTATGTTCAAATTTATAGGGCATGTTTGACCTGCACAGTCCAGTCCGAAAGCCTGGTCTAAAATTGACAATTCTGTTACCTTTGCTAATAAAATACTATGCAGATGTAAGGTTAGAGATGTAATTTTTCTTCACTTTTTTGGGTGTTTATTGGCCTTATTACACATTTGAGAGCTGAAGGGCGTTTGTGCTATTTTAGTGTAATTCACTTAAGTGATTAAGAAAGCCCATTAGGGGTGAAGGGAGAGTTAACGAACCACTTCCTCTCTCTCGCAGTTCTCTCTCCCTTGGTCTCCCTTTCGGCTCCAAATTTCTTCTCTTTTCTTCTTCTTTATCACTCAATTTCACTTGGTATAGAGCACTATGGTCTGTAAGGGAGGGGTTCTGAGGTTATTCTTCTTGTTCTTCTCAGTTTATGGGATTAGGACAATGAATTTTACATTTGCCCTCTGTTGATTACTCTTAAAGGTCAGATTTTTCTTCTTTTTTTGTCCTAAGGTTACTGGCTTGTGTAATATTTGAACAGTATTTAAGTATGCTTGTGCACCTAGAGGATTAAATCTGTCACGGCAGTAAAGTCTGGACCATACCAGTGCCTATGCCATCATTACTGGTTTCAGGTTGTGCTTGTGCAAACCACCAGTCTAAAAAATTGTGTTTCTGGTTAAGTTTTACATGTCTATTTGTATCTATTGCTTGAATCGTGGTGCTATAAGTTTGTGTTGGGGTGCACTGGAAGTGCACTTGTGGGGTCCATAAGAGTTTGTGCAGGTTTTAAATTGGACTAATGTTAGTTTTGATTGAAGCAATTGGTGATCTATTGGATTGTTTATGTTTGTTGAATTGGGAGTTTTAGACAAGCATTCTTATCTGATTTAGGAGAATTGTTACCCCTTGTAAGGTGTTAGATGGGAAACTGGTTCGATCTGTTAAAATGTTTTTGATGGCTACAAGGAAGATGAAATATCTTCAGGACACTCCTCCTACCTTTATGAATGATAATTAGGAGGCAGATGATAGTTTGTTAATGATTTTTCTAGTGTACAGTACGGATGAAAGTATGAGCAATGGGTTATGAGTTACATTACTTCAAAGGATATGTGGGAAACCCTAGAGTTCATCTTTTCCCAAGAAAGTAACCTATCTTGAGTCAATCATTTTATATACTAAAGTATTTCAACATGATTCATGGTGACAAAACAATGATTGAAAATTTTACAAAGATCCGGAGTATCTTATAGGAGATTAGTACATTCCATCTTTTACTACATATGCTAATGAACTTAGAAAGGAGAAAGGGCAGATTTAACTTGCCCGTTTCTTGGATGGTTTGGCCCAGGAGTATGATGCTATACATGCTCAGATTCTTGGTAAAAATGATGTCCCTACACTAGAAAACGCATATAATTGGGTAGTTAGAGCAGAAGGTGCTGTGAAGAATGGCAAAGGTGCAAAGGATATGATGCAACTAGTCTTAATACCTCTTTTATCCCTCCTAAGTCCGAGTCTTTTAGAGGATGAGGGGGAGGTAGTAGGGTTAAGGGGTGTGGATGTGATACTGGTGGTAGAGGTCGCAATCGAGGAGATATAAAATGTGTTCATTTTGGAAGGTCCAATCGCTTTTCTAATAAGTGCTGCTGGGACAAGTTTGGGAAGCCCACATGAGCAAATTCTGGTGTTGCAATAGAAGGGACTGATGTATTGAGAGGAGTAGTAGGATATTCTAGCAGCACTTAAGATACTCTTTAGAAGATCCTTCAACAGTTAGGTTAGCTTACTTTGTCCTCTATTCCTGCAACTTCTGTGCGCTGTACTCCCACGGCCAATACCACTCTAGCAAGCTTAAGTATGTTTGCACTATACGTGTCTACTCCTTAGTGGCTGATTGATTCTGGAGCATCATCTCTTATGTTAGGTATGCCTTCTTTGTTTTCTATTTTGTCCCCGTCTAAGTCTTTTGCATTTGTCCCATATGGTCCTCTTTGTTGTTCATGGTGATGGAATTGTACCTGCTTCACCTTGTTTGTCATCTTCAGTATCGTATGTTGCCAAATTTCAAACAATTTGATGTTTGTCAGTAAGGTTACAAAATCTTTGTAATACTCAATAACATTTTCTCCTTCTCATTGTGTATTTAGGACTTTCAAACAAGGAGGATGATTGGTTCAGAGCATGAGAAAAGACTTCATTATTTTGATGTGACTCCTATGTAGAAATCTCTCGCCTTTGTTGCTATTACATCACCATATTTATGACATCTACATTTGGGGCATCCATCACCCATGAAGTTGTACCAATTTCTCCCTTATTTGCCTTCATATCTTTCATTTGATTGTTAACTGTATCAGCTTGGGAAGCCTCGTAGAAGTTCATTTGTCATTGCCAGAGTCAAAGTCTTTCCCATTTAGTTCATTTTGATGTGTGAGGCCTTTGTCAGGTCCATTGTTTTGTTGGTTTTTATGTATTTCTGAACTTCTATTGATGATTATAGTAGGGTTATATGGGTGTGTATCTTACGACAGAATACTGAAGTTTTTTATGTATTCTCCAAATTTTATAATGAAATAAAGACATAATTTGGTGCTTTTATTCAAGTATTTAGTTCTGATAATGGTCTTAAGTTTGCCAATCATAAATTTTCTTGTTTTTGTGATATGCATGAGATTTTTCACCTAACTTTGTGCATGTATACTTCCCAATGGAATGTGTTATTGAAATGAAGAATTGATATCTCCTTGAGGTAGCTTGTACAATATTGTTCTAGATGCATGTTTCTAAACTCTTTTGGGGAGATGTTGTTCCCACTTCTTGTTATTTTAGTTAAAACAAATTATTGTAATTTGTAAGTTGAAAAAGTAAGAAACAGATTTTTATGGCAAGGTCAAGTGTTGAGGCTGAATATCGAGCTATAACTCACACTGTTAGTGAACTCATGAAGGTGAAATTTGTGTTGAACGAGTTTGGTCTAGGAACAAACCAGCTATTGGTGTTAATATGTGATAATCAAACGACTATTTTCATTGCTAGTAACTCAGATTTTCACGAAAAGACTAAACATATAGAGGTTGATTGCCATTTCATTTGTGATGCAATAATGTGTGGGAAAGTAATCACTCCATATGTCAAGACAACAAATTAGGTTGTAAATGTGCTTACAAAGACTCTTGGGAAACATGAATTTATTCATTTTTGTACCAAGCTGGGGTTAGCTGATATGTATGCCCCAACTTGAAGTTCAAGGGTAGTTTTTCATATGGTATATGGTAGTGCTGGCAGTTTCCTATTAGAAGAGGTTAGAGATGTAATTTTTCTTCACATTTTTGGGTCTTTATTGGCAGTATTATACCTTAGAGAGCTAAGGGACTTTTTTGCCATTTTCTTCACTTTTTTGTGTCTTTATTGGCTGTATTACACGTTAGTGAGCTAAGGACATTTTTGCCATTTTTCTTCATTTTGGTCTTTATTGGCTGTATTACACGTTAGTGAGCTAAGGGGCATTTTTGCATTTTTCTTCACTTTTTTGGGTCTAAGGGACTTTTTTTGCTATTTTGTTGTAATTAACTTCAGTGATTAATAGTGCCAATTAGGGGTTGAGGCAGAGTTAACAAACTACTACTTCTCTCTTGAGTTCTCCCTCCTTTTTCTTCTCTTTTCTTCTTTTTTTCTCACACAATTTCACAACCATTATGCATGAATATGATATGTCATGCTTTCTTATTACTATTCTATGCATGTGATATTCCATAAAGAGTAGATGCAATGTCTAATTACAAGTTGCGTAAGTACATTAGGAATGCTGTCAGTGAATCTTCAACATCCAATCACAAGCCTATGTGAAGAAGATGTTTCTATCTGTTAGAAGGTAAACGTTTTGTATCATGTGGTTGCTGAACGAGTCAATTCAATGTGAAGGATGTTTTAAGTTTTAATGGGTAGAAATCCTACATCTATTGTGGATTTTGAAAGATCAAGGACTTACAAGTTGAGAATAAGCCTCCTAGCCTCTAGTGCTTATTTTGGATGGAACTGTCTCGATTTCCCATCGTTAGGTTAATAAACGTACATATGATTTGACCATTTCCTATCTCATACTTTTTAGGTAATCTATGACACCAGGAAACCTACTATATTGATAAAAAAGGGCTGTCTCGTAAAGCAGCCTGGTCAGAATGACCAGTGACACTGGGAAGGACTCGTATAGTTAATACCAGTGTAATTGGAATGAAGCAGAGACAACAATGACACTAGGATCTGAATTTGAATGAACCTGCTGTTGACCTGAACACACAGAGACCTGTCATGGGAGATCCAAGTTTGATCTTGATCCCAGGAACCCTGGTATAATGATCAAAAAGGGCCCTCGCATAAAGCTGCCTGGTCAGAGTGACCAATGTCACAGGGAAGGACTCATATAGTTGATACCAGAGTAATTGGAGCGGAAGCAGAGATAATGATGACACTAGGAATGGAATTTGAATGAACCTACTATGGACCTGAAAACACATAGATCTGTCATGGAAGATTCAAGTTTGATCTTGATCTTGATCTTGACATGGACATTTACTTCTATTGTTAGATCTCAAACTTTACCCTTGTAGATTCTATTATTGGGATTTTCCTCTTAAATCTGTACACCTAGAAAACACTTGTATTTGGGCTTAAGATGTACCACAACAACACAACCCAAAAAAAAGTAGAGCCATGCTCAGTTTTTAGAATGTCAGCTTGGGTAGAGTTTGATGCTTCAACCAATGTGAAAAATATGTACCCATCTGTATCATGCTTTATTTTATTGCACACATCCCTTCTTATGTAACATGTAACGGATTGAATTTTCTGATATAATGTGTTGTTTTTATTTTAATATCATCATTTAACCTGATTAAAAATGGCTCGATTTCTATGAAACTGGACAGCTTGGCTTAGGTTAGGTATGTGATAGAGGATACATGGATTACAGTTAAACCTCTACCTCCTCCCTGACCTGATTTTGATTCTTCTTTATTTTCGTTCACATCTGATTTGCATGGATGGAATTCTAGGGTAATCCTATCCGTACAACATTAACAGTTTCACCATGTCATCTGTCTGTCCAGGTTGCAGCTATCTCTGGAGATGCTCGAAGGGCACTTGAAATTTGTAGACGAGCTGCTGAAATAGCAGATTCTCGACTTAAGCAGTTATCATCACCCTCTACTCATGATAACATTATCCAAGGTAGTCCTATGTATATGACCAAATCCAAAAGAAAAGAAACATTATTGAAGATCTTACTGAAATTAGCAAAAATATCTGCACACTCTTTGATTGAATTTAACTTCTTTCTCAATTTTCAGCATCTCAGAATTATGTGTGTCAACTAAGTGTAACTTATCCATTTTCCCATTATAAGTTCTTTTGGACATACTAACAATTTTTCTTTGGTTTACATTATTCTTCAATGTGATACACTTATTGCTTGATTTAGAGGCTGGCAAAATTTCTCTTCTTTAGAAATTGCAACTTTCACTTCTACTAGAATTTTACTTGTTACTTTTTCTCTATTTCCCTTGATTTGTTTCTTTTTCCGTTTTTTTCCCATGTTTCTGAGTCCAAGCAGTAAGGTCCTCTAGGTTCTGTTTGGAACCCACACAAAAGAAAAGAAAAGAAAAGAAAAAGGGAGAGAAAGATATTTTCTGTTGTTTGGTAGCAGAGAATTATTGAGAGGAAAGAAACTAAAAGATCGTAATTAATAAATTCTCTCACAAAATGATGGAATTTGGGGAGAAAAAAAAATAGAAACTTGAGAGAAAATTTTAATCATCGAAATTTTAAAATATTACTAATTTTCTTTTCTTTTTTATTTTCCACGTGTATCCAAACAAGAGAAACTACATTTTTCTTCCATTTTCTCTCTCATATTCCATGAGCATCTGAACAAGAGAAAAGAAACGTCTTTTCTTTTCTCTTTCTTTTTCACTTTCTTCTCTCTTCATTTTCTTTTCTCTCCACTTTCTGTATTCCAAACACAGCCTTAAGAGTGAAGTTAGCATGTTTCTCTTCTTTCCTGCCTCTATTTTTTAATGGTTTATTTGTCAATGCAATTTAAGGGACTTGTCATAGTAATGTCACAGTCAGAAGCTTTGACTAGTCAGGAAATAACAGTTGTTTCTTTATATTCAGAAAACCCCCTTGTTAGCATGGCAGATGTTGAAGCAGCCATAAAAGAAATGTTTGAGGCACCTCATATTCAGGTAAATTGTGTTTCATAGCCGTAATCTTCCCTTTTAAAAAGCCTCCAACATAAAAAGAATGGCAAGATAAAATAAGAGTTTCTTTGATGATACTTTTTTATGTTGCTGAAAAATCAAATAACAGAGTTTGCTTCAGAAAATATACACAATATGTTGTAGTTTAAATAATCAAAGCACTTAGGTCTTTATTGTACAAGCATGCTTGTTCAAAATTTTGGAAAATTAATTCTTGAAATTAAAGGAGGATTTTGGCTATTTCTCATATGAAAACCTTGTTGAAATTTTAGGAGAGAAATTAAAATTCATTGCTTACTTGTAAATTGATGTCATTGGTGCTCTATTTATAATAAATGAATCACTGTAATAGTAAACTACGCATGTCTCACTTACACCTAAAATAGAATTTCTAATAAGAAACAAAGTGAACAACTAAAAGACCTCTTCTATTAGATTTCTTTTTGTGATACTTGTAAGATTTTTTTTTATGAATCACATAAGATTTCACATAATTTTTTTTAGCATAACACATGCAATTCTTCTTTGTAGGCTCCTCAACGCCTCTTTTTAAGTATTTCTATTTCTCCCCTTCAAATTGGGGACTAAAAGTACTCAAAGACCCAAAAAGTCTTAGTTTGAAAAAAATTCGTTCAAATGCAAATGCAAAGGCAAAAAAAAAAAAAAAAACTAATTTTAGGGCATTGAAAAAGAAACTGCTCACTATTTTAAGGGTAGCTAAAAAAAATACCACTTGGGTGAACAAAAAGACTTGATTCATCCTAGATGTTGGGTGCACTCCTCTAATTTACAAGTAGTGTCATTTCAAAAAAAAATTACAAGTAGTGAATCTATTATGCTTTGCTTCAAATTGATAAACTAAAGAATTACCAGAGGTTTAATAGCCTATGCTTCTAAAAACATGACTTATTCCTCAAGAGAGGAATTGACCAATTTGACACCAAGGAGGGGAGATGTGCAAAGAAACATGACTAACTCATGACTAAAGTGCCTAACAAAACCAACCATAAAGAGTAAACAAGGAAATTGTCCAAAGGCGACCATAAAAATTATCGTGCAATTTAAGCTAGGAAATAGACAAAAAATAAACTTGACAAAGGTAAACAATCCTTGCTAAGTCAAAATAAAAATAAAAATTGGGTGTGTTTTTTAATGGTGACAAGAATTTGGAATCGATTTCTTGGAGATAATGAAGTAGAAGATATGCAATTGAAATAGACAAGACAACATCAGAGAGGAGACCTCGGGCCAAACTACCTCATGCAATCTCCTCTTAAAGTCAAAATAATAATTTTATTAGGGCTTGTGACTTGCCATTCGAGCACACTAGACATGGCAAAGGTCTCTACAATCTTCTCAATCTCTTGGTTTTCATGGAAAAGTTTGTACAAATATCAATCCTCGTGCCTTTATTAATATGGAGGAGAGATAGGGAGACTGCAAACCAACAGATGAAAGCCAAAGCAATTGTTGTTTCAAACTTAGTACAATGATTCTAAGCACATTCTCCTAGATTGCTACCCATGGGAACTGTTATTCCAGCAAAAGCACCGGCAAAAGTAAGCGTGGAAGTAATCCCATCACCAATTGTGAACAAATTGACAATTTGAGAGCTCCTAAAATTGCTTCACTAGAAGGGCATAGATATCAACCATGGCTAATGTTAGGCTCCACAAACTTTGGGATATGGTTGTTGCGACAAGGTAGCAGAATGGTTTCTAGTATGAATAGTCATGTAAAGAGGGTGATGTGGGCACCAGCAAAGGGTTTCTAGGGACTGAACTTGGTGGGACAAGTCATGAGATTGGGCATCTTAACCCATCTTTGTTACCCTAAAATTAAATTTAAGATGTCCTACTGGAGGACCAGACTGCTCCATACTATAGTGTGACCTCTGTTGCCTTAAAATGACACCTGTATAGTCTTTGAAGTCGTCAACAAGTCGAGCTCAAGAGACGGCTAGACACAATTGCCCCCATAATGCCCCATAAGGATTTACCCAACTTTGGTAGGGAGAATATACTGAATGATTTTATTAAAGAATTGTGGCTCCAATATCCATCACCTCTAAGCTCCCTATAATGCAAAAATGGCTGCCACCCCAATCGGGCACCTTTAAGCTCAACTTTGATGGTAGTTTCTTCAGAAATCCAAGCAAGAGTTTTTTGTGATTCAGATGGCACCCCTCTTATCACTTACTCAGGCCTATTAGGGATTTTTGATTCCTCTGTTGAGCTTTATGCACTTCACCGCGGTCTCGTTATCTACCACGTTCACCTCAGCAGTCCCCTTCTTGTTGAAGGAGACTCAAAAGTGGTTATTGGATGCTGCTCCTTTTTGCCACACCTTGGCCCCATTGGGATTTTTTTATGAGATTATTGATATTATCTCTTTTTTTTTGTAGCTGGTCTCATATTCTTAGATTAACAAATTCCTTTGCCTGACTTGCTTGCTAAGTAGGGAACCTTCTTTCAATCTCTTGTTGTAAAGAGAGTGTTTTGTCTTTGAGGAAAAAAATTGCATCCTTTACCAAAAAAGTAAAAAAGAAAAATAAGAATAAAACTGAGGGGATGCTCCCATACGAGCTGTTGGAGAAATGCTTGCTCATTGACCAGCTTATTCGCTAGGCCATTTGAGGATCCAGTTACAAGACTCCATAATTGAAATACAAGCTGTATTCATAGTATTCATAATTTCATCAAACACTGGGTCATCTGTGTGGAGGATCAGAATTATTTCTGCACCATGTAATAACCAATGCAGAATCACCTTCAACAATGAGATGACCCGTTAGTATATCGTAAACATTCTAGCTACTGCATGATATGATTTAATTTCCTTGTGAGTAGTCTGTTACACCAAGTGGTCCCAAGTAGGTGAGCATAACTGACACCTTTGAGTTTTTGAAACTCCATTACACCCTGCTAGACCCAAATTTCTTGTTCACTCCTGTCAAAAATGAATTTAATGGTTAAGTTGGGGTGGAAACCACTAACTGACACATGTTTATCTTGGACAACCCCACTGTGTATCTTCTCTCTCTGTGAATTATTGCATCTGAGAAGTCCTTAAATTCAGCTGATATATTTTTTTTCATTGGGTTATATTAGTTGAACCTTATTGGGTTATTTTTGTGCCCATTAGGGTTCCCACTCATGTTTTAATTTTGACCATCATTTTCCAGCCATTATGATGTTTCAATTTGACCTCTCGGGCTTTAGTGTTCTATCTGTATAAAACTACTAGGATGTTGTACCAAATTATTTGACTAAATAAAATTCAAGAGAATTCAAATTCAAAAAAAAATTCAAAAAATTGTTTTTTGCATTGGGTCTAGTGGTCTCTTAGCAGTGATTTCAAATCATTGTGTGACATTTCATTTTTCTTTCTTTTTTTCCTCTATTTTTTTCCTCTTTCTCTTCTAATTACTATATGTGTTTCTTATCTTCCGAAATTTCATCTAAAAAATATTCTTTCTGAAATTACTGTAACAAGATTCTGTTGCTCTTATTTAGCAAGTTGCAGTAGCGCACACTGTAGCTGAAGTACTATTGTGCTAACCCTACAATTTTAGGTGTTTCCTTTTTCTTTTTCAAAATTTTGTACTTTCAGCATTCTCTTCTCTTACAATAATAGCCGTCTGTTCCTCTTCTGCAAACCTTTAATTTTTTTTGTTTGATGGCAGAAATCACATTAGGCCCAACCTAAGATTTTAAGTTTTTATCCTGTGTCTCAAAACCATGTTTTTAAGTCTATATCAGAATAGTGTATTGGAAAGGAATTAAAGAATCCCCAAGTCTTGAACATAAAGGTATTTTTATTCTCTTTGTCTGATCTTTAGTCTAATTTGTTCTTTCTAAGTCCTTTTCTTAAGTGGGTCCCTTGCTGGCTTACACCACATGGACAAAACATATCTCAATATGAAGCTTTTTCTCCTGTTCAAGGAGGAAACAATTACTTTCATCAACTGAGAGAAGACCAGAAATAGCATATTGTCTTTCCTTCTCACATAAAGATCAATGTCTTTTACAGGTAATGAAAAGTTGTTCAAAGCTGAGTAAAATTTTATTGGTGGCAATGGTACATGAACTCTATACTACTGGAATGGGTGAAGTCACCTTTGAAAGGGTATCTCTCAACTCTTACTTCTTTGAATAGAAAAACTTTCTATGTTAATGACAGCATCAAGTCCCTACAACACATTGCTGATTCCTAGTGGTTTCCATTTTAGTTGGCAATGACAGTGGCACGTCTCTGCAAGATCAATGGGCAAACCTGCCCTGAATGGGATACCATCCTAAAAGCTGGGTGAGTGAATATCAGTTGCTTCTATTATTTATGAGGCACTTGATGGTTCTGCTCTTCATTTTGTTGTTACCTTAATTATATGGGAGAAACTTGTTATTTGAATTCAAATTTTTAGAAAGAAGAAATGCACATTTTACTGCTATGAGTTCATTCAGTTCTTGTTTTTTTTGGCAGTTGCACCCTTGGCCAGTGCAGAATCCTTCTTTGTGAAGAAGGAGCAAAACACAGATTGCAGAAATTGCAGTTAAACTTTTCTAGGTAAGCTTCTGTGCATTAGGTACCCAATTGTTCATAATCTTCATACAGGAGGCAGTGCAAATTTCAAATAAAATAACAACCCTCCATTGGCAGCAATTTATTGATCAATGTGAATTGTCTTTTGGATGCAGTGATGATGTGACTTTTGCATTGAAGGATAGCCCTGAGCTCCCTTGGCTAGCCAAGTATCTGTAATTGGGCACTTCCAGAAACTAATGTTTTACTGCATTTCAGACGTCTTTATTCATTATTTATTTTTGAGGACAAATTAGTTTAGCATAAAAGTCACAACATTCAATGGAATTGGTGGGGCAAACTTGCATCCATTGTGATCCCAGCATTGGCAAGTAGAATTAGAGATTTCTGCTAATGTTAATGGGAAAGTAAATGTAGTGTCTGAACAGCAGGTTAACGGTTAAGGTCCTTTCAGATACTCTTTCCCAAATGAGTTTCGATTTTTGTAATAGCTTTATGTTATGAGGCTCAGCCAAGTAACTGAACTCATCTTTGACCTTTGTCTGTAAAATTTATTGTAACTTTACTGCTTGAACATTTTCTGTTCATTGCGTTTTTGTTTTATAATGAACCTGTTTACGTTTAGTCATTTTTATTGGTTTTGATTTGGCAAGTATTTGCTCCCTTGGCTATATCTGGTTTTCTTTTTCTAATGAAAAGATTTCAAAATCTGAAACTGCAAATACAGTTATTTAGCCAAAACGCAATTTGCTCAAAGCTCCTCATTTGTATTGTGAGTTGAATATCACTTTGACAAAGTCAAATGTAAGTGTAATCAGATATAAAATTGAATAAAATAACTCAAATGACCTCTTTATTAGCTGCAAATGTGCAACGGATATTTATACCACTTCCAAGGAAAAAGAATAGTGTTTCTCATCCTCTGCCTTTTGGAGGGTGGAAACAAGTACATAACAAGAAAATATTGAACTAAGCCTACTAGCTCTCACTGTCTACTCAACAGGTTTGCCTGCCTAACCGAACTCTATATTCCAACTGCATCTAATTCGTGCTTACCTGTAGGCATGCCTTTGACAGTCCAAACTGCTTTCTTTGAGAGGACATATGCTGCCTCCAAGGTTTGTTGTGCAGTTTGAAATGCAGTACCTTCAAAATGGCAAAAGCTTGTTAGTTCCATATAATCAGAAGTGCGTGTGGTTTACTCGATGAAAAATTTGCATGTGGGACATAAAAAAAAATGAGGTGCCTCCACTTTGGGATGAGCCTCTTAAAAGAATTTCAGGAAAACTACCTCCAAAACTAATATTTTGTTTGAATATTGATCACATATACCGAAAAACCCAGGTGAAATTTGAACTCAAGACCTTGTAGGCTTGCTTGCACTGCAAATACAACAATATGGCCATTGAGCCAAAGACCCGATGGATCCCATTGCCAAAAATTGACATAATTCCTTAATTGTTTCGTACCTGTAGTTGAAATGTCTAATCGCTATACTTGTATAATTCATTTATGCAGCACTTAGTTCACAAGCTATTAAAATACACAAACTCAGCCAGGGGCTACTCAAATAGAGTAATTCAGCATGCCAGAGCTTTAATTTTTGTGTTCAGCACCTAGAAAATTTATTTAAGAGGAACAAATGATATCCCCACAGGCGAAACTACTGCTCCTTTACCCGTCTTTGCCTACTGTTGTCTACTTTCTTTAATCCAGCTATGAACTCAATGACTGGGAACCCAAAGCTCTATCCAACTTAGTCCGTCTAAATCACACATCAAATCAGCTCGAGCAACCACACATTTACACCATAAAAGACCTAAAGACACTGAGTATTGTACATATACTGGACCAGTAGAAACTGTGGAGGCCCATGCATGCAAATGTCCATGAAACAATTTATAAAAATAGACCTAAAAAATGCAAACTGAGAAAGCCATATTATGATATTTTGCTGTAAGTAACTTGGATTTAGACCTGGCTCATTGCCTCAAGTGAAAAGGGACAAGCTATTGAAGCTTTTCGAGTAACTTTTATTTGGACCAGATTCCATTTGATCATCTATTCGTATTTTTAAATTTAAATGTTATCTTAATAACTTTTATAACGTAAAAAAATACTAAAAACTTAGTTTTCTTACTAGGGAGGTAACTTGGTATATTTTAATTATTCATTGATGTATCCTATTATTTAAATCAGATATTTTTTACCTGTATAAATGTCGCAAAAACATCATCTTCCCCCAAGTTTAAGAACTCCACAGCCCAATCATCTAAACGACCAGTTGATGTCCTCTGTCTCTCAGCTTCTAGCAGCACAGAATCACGATATAAAAATCTCTGCCAGATCTTCTGTACGTTTGCCAGCATGAATTCTACTTCTGTCTTGTTAAATCCCTGAGAAAGAAGAAAACATTCGTAAAAATCTAGTGAAAGGAACACCCCTTTACTAGTTTACCAGCTTCAGCCCTAATTAGCTAGTGTTTATTGGTAAGACAAAAGATCTAACTACCTGGAGAACTTTTAACAGGTTAGGGATCTCATCCTCTTGAATGCGGACGGCGAAGCTATCATAGTTTAGCACATTCTCATAAGGCAAAAAGATACCATCCTGAAGATAAAGTAGCAGTTCAAAATTACCAAAAAAAAAAAAAGAGGAGCCTCCTGTGAGGATCTTTTTCCAGTTATAACACATCTCACTGAGAAATTTTAAATAAGAAGTGCTGAATTTACATTCAGAATAAAGTTCTGCAATTAGAATAGGAAAATTTCTACCTGAATGACCACTGGAATGCACCCTTGTAAAACACTATCTTCCATCCGACCACTCCAGCCATCTCCAGGTAGGACGCCACAGAAAATAGAGGTGGCTAAGTCATTAAAATAATCAGAAGATCTTTGTGAAGTTACAGTTACATTTTCTGAGTATTGCTTTCCTAGCTTTCCCTCCTTATTTGGAATTGAACCAAATTCTTCTGCCAGTTTCTGTCTAATACCCATACTGTACCTGTTAACCGTAAGCAATACAACAACACTCATGAGTTGCACATAAAAATAGTATTCTGGTCCTTGAGTTTGTAAAGGCTGCAGCTAAAATGCATACGTGTCTTCTGGTCTTCCATTTTTGTAGGCTGGTCCCAAGTTTCCATTGAAGTAAAAGAGTCTTCCACGCTCCTTAAGTGATCTGCCAAGAAAGTAACTAATAGTTCATTTGAACTGTATTTGAACAAAAAAACATATTTACACAGGATAGATTCTTAGAAGTACCGGGCCCACAGTTTTGATCTTAATGAAGCAGGGTCAGGCACCTTCCAAGCAGGAAGGACAAGATCCTTTTCTGGGTCGAAGCATGGGTGGGTCCCTCTTCTATCAGAAGAAATAGTGTCCCAATTGTCAGCCCAATATGCTGTTGTGGAGTGGTTGTGCTTTGAATTGGTGTTGCCCCAGTGCACTAGCATCATGCTATTCCAAATCTCCTTTGGAGCATAACAAGCACCTTCATCCCATGAAAAAGACTGCCTTCAGGATAGAGAAGAAAACCATTAGAATGCAGACAGACATCTTTGAAACAAACCAAATATTGCTGTTTCCTTCTTAGCTGCGAAAGAAAATAATTTCTACTTTATCATACCCAAATATGGTCTCTGCCAGAGGAGCGATTCCAGAAAGGATAATGCTCAACTATATGATTATATGCCTTCTTGTAGAAGTTCAGCGTGAGGGAGCTCCTCAAACCCATGTGCTCCTGGAAGTTGGAGAATAAATATAAGAAAAAGCTCTCTCCTTTTTTTTGGGTCAGGGACTATATTATTACCAATTGACATTTGATGCATTGGTCCCGCAGGAATGACTTTGAAGATGATCAAATACCAAAACATGGTTGCCTTTGCTAGTGACAATGTTGGGTAATTGCAAAACAGGACTCAAACTTCTGAATGTCCATCATTTTAAATAACATGGAATCTTGTCCCATCTAAAGGTGTAGGATCAAGGTACTACATGGATAGGAAGAATTGAGAATACATAGATGAAAATACATTAACAATAAATTTACAAGAGCTACAAGCAAGGCTAGAAAGTTAAGGCAGTAGAGTTATACCTGCATGCTCAGATGGGGTGCATCGTCTGCACGAGTTATCAGGCATGCATCAAGAACTGGTACGAAGAAATAGTCAGCTTCATCGCCATTTAGTGTCCGATGAGGGCTAGCCAAGATGCTTTCATAGAGAGCCATCTGAGTGAAAGTTAATGGATAAGAATAAGTTAAGACAATAAAGGTAGCCAGCAAAAGGAACTCATATGTCTTGTTTGCTTTTATATGCCTGAAATCAAGAGCTCAAATTTCAGTAAAGCGTTTGAACTATTCTTTCAGAAAGAATAACAGTAAAAGAAAAAGAAAGAAGGGATACCTGTGCGCCGTATAATTGTTGTGTCCACAATGTTGTATTCTGATCACTATAAATTCTATTGACACATTCAAATTTGAAATGTCGGCCCTGTGGCATTTCAAATGTCAATGCATTAAAGGAATATGGAGCACTGGATCTGTATTAAGAGTAAAAAACACTGAAATCTTGAGCTTACCTCAAGAAGGTGGCTATTGAACTCTGGTGGCAAATCATAGACATATATAAGAGGCCTTTTCTTTTTCACCACTACAGTAACATTGACAAGTTTATCTCTATCATGAGCATCATTTGGTAAGTCAATGGTGGCTGGTCGAAGCCATTGAGGCCATTCTCCTATGGAAGATATAACAGAAGGGATACTGCAGTCTGTTCCATACCACCCATGGTCACACTGAAAACAAAAAAAAAAAAAGGAACAGGCAACAAAAAAAAGAAGTCACATTGATCATTTCTTCCAGGTGAATATGTCACTCTTTGCTTAAAACTCAACAATAAAATTCTAAAACAGTGTATAATTTCGTCTTTGGAGTATGCTTACTAGCAAAAAGAACCAGCAGGAAAATCTTTAAAACGATCAAGTCATTTTTCACTTACTGGGATAGAACATAGAAAAAGTCTTATTGCTTACTTGACAGAACCCACCACGACAATGTCCATTTCCAGAACATTGGTTGAGACAGCTGCATACTGTGGGTATCTCACAAAACTGCCCCCAAAGTCCATCATATTTACAGTCACATTCCTCTTTGAAATGCACCTTGGATGCATAAGCTTCTTGGGGATCAACATTACACCACCCCAGCTTGCTTGTATTAGTGGTGAAGATGTTTTCTAGATCAGCCATGGTCCAGTTGGTCAACTTAGGACCATCTGGTTCGGAAGGTAAGCTGAAAAACCACCATGCTCAGTAGAAATGAAAAAAGAAACAGCAGAGCATATAAATGATGGATAGTAACTTAGAGCAAACATTCAGAATAAAAAGGCACTACTTACTTGATTTGAAAGCCACATGCCTCAGCCACTGGACGGTTTGGGTATTTTGTTCCCTCTCCACAAAAGCACATTGCTCTTGTTGTGTCACAATGAGCTGGGCAAATTGACACAACCCAGGGCCCGTATGGCAGGTCCTGGGATCTGGGATAGTTGCAGTCTAACTGCATTATCTTAGAGCAATCGTCCCCTGGTAGATCAGAAAGCATTGTAAACAACATATTGAGTTACATTTGGCTAACTCAGGTTTGACATAGCCCAAACTATATTCCATAATTTGTCTTTTTTTTCATGCATAGGTGAATAAAAATTCCACCATTTTTAGGCCACTTCTTGCGCTCCACATATCAGATTAGTCATTTGGGCACAAGAGTGGTAGTTATGGGGGAATAGTCCAAGAACAGTTTGGCTTGGAAGATCCTGAGCTTCAGTGAGGAAAGTGCCCTCTTTGTCTAGTCATTCTAGGATGAACCTGGCTTATTTTGACATCATGAAAGGAGGTGTACCTTTACTACCAAAAAGATTCAAGGTTTGTAGAAAAATGTAAAAAATTGAACCTGACATAAAAACATATACTAACCAGAAAATCCATGAAAGCACCTGCATTGTCCAAGTTCATGATTGCAAATGCCTTGACTGCTACAGTCATTCTTGCATTCAACTTCACCAATTCTCTGTAATATGATAACGGATTTCTTGAGTACTTAAGACTGTCCAATAGGGAAGATGAAGTGAACAACTATCCTTACCATTCAAAAGAAAAAAGGAAAAAAAGCTATCCTTGTCATTGCTTCCTAGAAAAGCAGATCCTACCAAACTGGTGTGCAGCACGAGAGTGAGACAGCATGCGATGCACAAGTACATAAAAACGACACATTGTGAAAATTTTGTATAGGAATACTAGATTTTAGATGTTCTGTAACTAATGGAAAGGTCAAGAAACCTACAGGGATGCTAGATGAATGAAGATCCAAAATTGTATTCTCACACTATGGAGATCTAGTGAACAGGCAAAAGTAAAATAAAATATCTCACAGAAGAAAGTATCAAATGGTCACATAAGAGGTAGTAATTCTTTTCATACCTCAACGATATTGACTGTAGCAGTAACTGAATCACAACCAGAAAACCACCTTCCGATCTCTGCCTTCCAAGGAGCACCTCGGTAATATACTGCTCCATGAGTATCGGCTGGAAACGTAGAATCTAAATCGAGGTCCAACTGGACAGTTACTGTGTGATGATTATTATCGCCTCCCATTGACCCATTAATCGGAGAGCATGTATTTTTTATTTGTCGAGCTCCGAAATAATCAAGAGAAGATGGTATGAAGGGGGATAAGAACAAACGAACTAAGGACGCTAATGCAATCAGAGAAGCGATTTTTGCAAGCAAAGGCCAGGAACGTTTCCATTTCTGTACAGGGATCATTCTATCAAGACCTGAAAAGCAATACAACTGTCTAGATTTAGACGAGCCTCTTCCATTGTACTTTTCGCGTATACAGAATAAAAAACTCCAAAACCATATGTTTAGAAGACCCAAGAGGATGGCGAGGAGATGGAATAGTAACTGAAACCAGAGAAAGAATGCCGTTCAACCGTTTGCTCAAAACCAAGCAAGAATATTTATTTCTTCCCTGAATTACGGAAAAACAGCAAAACCCGAGTTATTTCTACTGACGCAAAATGGTCACTGGAAAAAGATAATATACTCAAAACCAACTGATTATAAAAAAAAAAATAAGACCATGAATTCCTACCAAACATTTGAAAGTTGACACAACAAATCCAGTAAAAAAACGAGAAAAACACAATAACAAGACATAAATTTCGAAATAATCAGTTCCAAATGTTAGAAGATAAAGCCACGACTAATCAGAAACATCCTAAAAATCAGTTTCACGCAATTAACCTGAAAATTCTTGTAGAACCTCGAAAAGCGCCGGCCTCTACAGGATCCGAAATGCAGTTTCCATGCGCGCAACCACCAGAACGCAACAGGACTCGAAAGCACGATAATGGAAATAAAAAATGGCAGACGAGATTCGGAGCACGCTACGAGATGCGAGGCGTAGCGATTCCTGAAGACTGAGCTCCCGTGTAGTACCCGTTGAAAACCAGAAGCTACCACCTACGTCGTCGAAAAGTAAACAATTAAAATAAATTCATCAAAATCAACTCAAGCTCATCGGATGATTCCATACAACAACATTTCCAGAGAGAGCGACAGACAGAGGGAGAGAGGTCAGTGGAAGCCGCTAAGGCTCTCGCTGCAAGTTTGAACAAAAAATCACTCCATATCTTTTGATTTCCATAATTAACCCTCGCGTGTGCCTGGCTTCCAGGACTGACTGGTAATAAAATTTTGACTAATAAGGAGCTGCCTCGTGTTCAATCTGGACACGTGTCGGGGTTGAAAGCGTGTTGTTGCACATTTCTGCGGACGTGGTCATTTAAAAAGCATTGATTCAGTTGCTGGGGTCTTGTGTCAGTTGATTTAGTGCTGGTCTTCGATTCCTTGAAACAGAATTTTGGTTAGTTTGATGTGACAAGGGTAATTCTGTTTCGAGTTTCAACCAACCAGAAGCTTATCTTTTCATACATAAATTATAATTTTTTAATTTATTTTTAAAAATAACAATTTTTAAACTTTGGATGAATGGGCAGCTACAATACACAAAAGGCAGTTCATTCTTTTTTAACGATCTCTGTGTATATAAAAAAGAGCAGTTGATCGAAATCTTATTATGGGTGTTTTAATGGATGTGCCGTGAGTTGGTTCTCTCACGGCACTGATTTGGCGGAAACAACATAAGAGAGCATATCAGCGGCATTTAGTAGGAGATCGATGAGAAAAGATTTGATGAAGAGTTGTCTAATTAAAGGAATTCACCTTTTCTTACCGGTTTCTGGTTCGGAGATCTTTGATTGAAGAATTTCCTTGCAGCTGTCTTTCTGATCGTCGGGAATTGCTCTGCGATCATGAGCTGTTTCTCTCTCGCTATATTGGACTTCTCCTTCTCTTTGGCGCTGAAGGCGGCTAGTCTCTTCAATTCGTTGCAGAAATCTGTAACAAGAGTCAAAATATCTCTGCCGCCGAATAGATTCCGAGCAGAGAGGGTGCTCCGAAGCCGGGGAACTGGAACAGAAGCAGAAGAACAACCACAAATCAGTTTTAATCCAGAACGAGTGAGATCAATCTGTTGGGATTTTGTTCTTCTTCAAATTTCCTAAAATTCAAGGTTAAAAGACGGAGAAGAAGAAAAAGGAGTAATGAAATCAATTAAGAGATTCTGCTAATGGAATCTCTCTCCAAATACTACCTTCTATTCCTCTCCCGAAGTGGTAATATTTCTGGATTACTCTCCAGCTCATCCGTTTCACCTGTAAACCGCATGGAACCCAAGACTTTCAAGCAAATTTAGAAAGAAAAAAACTCTCGTTAGTATATAAAAAGCACAAGCAGAGACTAGCACCTTAATCTCTTCGGAAGCCTTAGGATGATTACAATCTGAAAAACCAAAACAAAATCAAACAAACAAGTAGTTAATAAATCACCAGTTTTCAATCTCACAGCCATGAGCAAGAAAGAAAACAGGAAAAAGAAATTACCAGGTCGGCAAAACCAAGCTTCGTCGTCGGCTGATTCGTCCGGAGCAGGAAAATTAATCCACTTAGGAGCATTAATAAGCTCAAAAAAATCGTCTACGACGAATCTAGAATCAATGTTTCTTCCAATCGATATCCATAGGTTCCATTTCCTCCTGTATCTGCGTCAGTGAACAGCAGACCAGGAGAAAAGGAAACAGAAATAACGGAAATGTAGAAGTGAATTTGGCGGGCTTAGGTTTAAGATCGGAGACGCCGAAGAGGAGGTCGGAGTTACTTCTGCGGTAAGAATCGTCGACGCGAAGACGTGGAAGATATCTCATCCCTTCCTATAGCTGAGCGCTCATGCAGTAGATTTTAACATTCTTGAGAAAATCGTCTCGGCTCAGACGACGAAAGAAGCATGGGCACCCACAGTAAGAGTTCAACAGAGATTCCGTTTTCCAGCACGTAATGGACATTGTTAGCTATAAATAGAAACCCAAACTGATTTCGAACAACGAAAATTCTAGGGGCCATTACCTAAACTGGTGCGCTCAGGATTGCAGTGAAAAAACCTTTTTTTTTTCTTTCCTCTTCCTCGCACTTCTTCTCGGTCTTTATTTTTAAACCAAGAGCACTGCTTCAGCGATTCATCATTCTAGTTTTGCGCTCACTACAGCAAATGACTTCTACATCTAAATTGGTACTCGACCTCTGCAACTAATTCTATTCTTTAGTTCGGCAATGTGATGCTGAGAACAATTAACCATTGTATGGCAAATTTTATCGAGGAAGAAAGGTGAAAAATGAAAGCTGTGTGTTAAAAAAGGAAAAAAAAAGAAATGAAAGAATGAAACTCGCTACGCAATCACAAAGATGAGAAACACCGAGAGTAATTGATGAGGCAACGCAAATAATAAGAACAACTCTCTTGCAATTTTTTAAACCAGACAAGTGAAAATCCGGCAGCCAGATATGAAGTTCGTATAAACTCTCGGAATTTTTTTTTTTTAGTGCGGAAAATGATCAAAAGGGATTACATACTCTCTGATTTACTCTTCTGAATGACCACGGGCACTCCGGAGTTTTTTTTTTTTTTAAGTAGCAATATGCCCTTAAAGCTCCTTAACTATAGAGAGACAGTTGCATAAAATGCTTTTAACAGTCGGAACCTGGTCAAATGGCAGCAAAACCAACTGCGGGCCTCCGCTTCTTTCTTAATAAACCGCCATGACAATCTTTTCGCTCCATGCTTTCCCCAGACAAAGTAAGTTAAGCTGGCTGCGAGAATGCTGAGGTCTTCAACCACAAGGGACGACCCACCATAGCATTTTCATGAATAGAGAGGTATGCAGCATTTAGCCTGATGAATGAAGCAACTTTCAGACAAAAGGACAGTAAATAAATAACCATAGAAATCTGAGAACAAGGACATGTAAACGGACTTGTCTACATCTGGTGCTGCCAATGGATCAAAGTAGTCCTCCCTTTGCTCAACAGTGGGGACTGAGCTAACCATAGTTGTCACATCTTGAACACCTTCCGCCTGGAGAACTAAAACAATTAGTTTTAAGTGCAATCCATATAGGCCTAACTAAGCTAGTTAAACATAACTATGCTAGTATGCTATAGTAGATATAAGAACTCGAGTTGCAGGTAACAAAATGTTGTATTCTTTTGTTGCTTTATTGTAACAATAAAATGTGGTAATCTTGCCTGTTGAGGATACTGTGCATATCCAGTGTAGCCAGCATAAGCATATAAAGATGGATCATTTGCAGCCATGTAAGCATAAGCATCATAACCCTGTCCATAACCATAATAAGAGCTGCCCCATTGACTGGGATCTGCCTGCATGCCCCAGCTACCAAGTTGGTCCTGCAATATATTAGCAAAAGATACATATTAAGAGGAGTATATCATTATATCATACTTGCAGAGAGACTTGCCTCGAGAAAAGTTGCTCGCATCTTGTCAGGGGCCGTTGATCACACCCAGTCAATATGCAATTGAAAGTGAGTAGCCAAATATGAAATAATATTCCATAATATTGATAAAGAGTCTCATCGCATTGACTAATCAACAGACCATTCCCACTACTAAATAAAGAAGATTTAGAGATAGTTTGAACATTTCAGCACGGGTAGAATGTAATTGTCGCTTAGCACTAGTTTCCTAGTCACATATTTAAGTATTCAGAATAAATATTTATTTGAGTTGTAAGTGAGAAGGGTATTTTTGTTGTTAGGCATACTTTTTACTTGAGTAATATAATAGGAAAGGGGGTTGACCAGATCCTGTCTTTTTCCTCTTTTTAGTTCGGTGGCAACTCTCTCCTTTCCATTCTCTGTTCCTCCAATCTCGAGTCTTCAATCAACCAAACCTCCAAATTCTACAGCAGATAACAGAAGCCATAGACTGCAATAACTATGCATTCGATATAGGTGGTAACCAAATTTCCCCTAGGTAGATATGTAGAGATCACAATTACCAAGTTCATCTTATACTACCAGATAAATTAGCAAGATATTAACACCTCTTTACAACACTCTCTCCAGTAGAGCAGGTTAAGAGTACAAGTTATTGTGTTTCCGGCTAGAATCCATTGTAACTATATGTCAGCAACAAAATGAACTAAGCCCACTAGCAAGTTTGCAGATTTAGCCCTCACACTTTGCCTTAAAAGACTCATATTACTGACTTGGCAAATTAACTAAAATAGTTTTTATTTATATGCGGCTGCAGAAAGTATGCCACAGCATGGATTCACTTAAAAGAATTGTGATACTCATTATTCAAGGCATGGATATTATTGAAGTTCATGATTTTGAAGGGTTTCCCCTTGAACCACTGACATCATTACTGTGAATGATTTTGAAAAATATTATTCAAGCCCCTTCCAAAGGGTACTTAAAAGTTCCATTAACCCTTGCCAACAACAAAGGCCACATTTGCCTACTAGATCCTGATCTTAAGGCTGTATTTGAGAATGCAGCATACGCATCCATAAATTTGACAAACAAGGTACTTGAGAGGGCTGAACAATGGAAATTACCTGATTTAAAAAGGCTCCGATGCATGTCAGCCAAGGGGAAGACCAAAAGAGTGATTATAGTATTAAAAAAACAAATTTGAAAATCAAGATGCGTATTCTGTTTTTCAGAAAATTCAAAACAAAGAGACAGTTACTATTTTAATCTTTAATCACTTTGAATTCATCAAAGGAAGAGTATTTGCAGTATTAAAAAAACATGTTAAGGAATAGTCCCACATGGATTAATGAGTATAAAAATCTTGAGTTTATTAGTTAGGAAAGAGGTTTCCTAAGTTGGCTAGTCATTTTGGGATGGGCCTCGGACCCAACTTAACATGGTATCAGAGCAAGTACTCATATGTGAGCATAAACTATCCACTTGTAGAGCAACAAAAGAGGGCCTACACCTAAACTATCTACTTGTAGAGCCACAAAAAGAAGGCCTACACCTAAACTATCTACTTGTAGAGCCACAAAAAAGAGGTCTTACACCTAAAACTATCCACTTATAAAGCCACAAAAGAGGACCTACTCGTGAGAGGGAGTGTTAAGGAATAGTCCCATAAGGATTAATGAGTACAAAAATCTTGAGTTTATTAGTTAAGAGGTTTCATAAGTTGGCTGTCATTTTGGGATGGGCCTTGGACCCAACATAACAAAACAAATTTGAAAATCAAGATGTACTCATCTATTTTCAAAAAATTCAAAAAAAAATGCGGTTAATCTTTTAATCTTTAATCACTCTGAATTATTAAGCTGGTTCTAGTTGACATGTCAATTGAACTGCTTGATGCCCATTGAGACTAAATGTTGTTGTATATGGTAAATTTTGTTGAAGTAATTATATTTTCAATGGTTCTAACATGATGTAAACAATTGAAAGCTATTTAAAAAAAAAATAGTATCCAATATGTCTCATATTGCCAGAGAAATAGCAGTGATAACAATTAGAAAACCAATAACGAAAGCAGGCCAGATTATCAAAAAAACTTTGATAGAGTTAGCTGATCCTTCCTTGACCGTAGTCAATCCGGTCTGTCCAAAAGAAGTCCTCGCTGCCACCTTTTCTACCGCTCAAGCTTAAGTGTTGAATCGAGATCTCCTCCTCTTCTAGTTTCAATTGTGTCTCCCCTTCAGTTTGCAGACATTATGTTAGTTAGGAAAACCTTAACCAAATTGCTTGAGGTTTTCCTCCCATTTATGACACAAATTCAGGGTGACAATTAAATTGTCCAAGTCTTCCCTCTATGATATTAACATCTCAAGCAAATGATTGCTTTAATCTCATTGCTTGGATGCAAACCCAGCTACTTCCTGCAGCATATCTAGGCCTTACCTTTTCTTTGGTAGACCCCTAAAAGCACTTTGGAGACCAGTCGTCAAGAGGATTCAAAGGACAGTATCTACTAGGACTACTGTTTTTCTTTCTTTCACTATAGCTTTGCCTCACCAGCTTTTAAGAAATTTTACTACGAGATGGGAATTCTGAGAACTTGGGGTGAATTAAAAACATGCTACCTATATGGAGGTCTTAGAATCAGAAACATTTACCTCATGAACCCTCCCTTCTCACCACATGCCTTAGAAAATTCGGTTTTGAGAAGGATTCTATTTCAAGTTAATCCTGAAAAGATATGGATATCATGAAGATATTTTGCTTCCTCCCAATGTAGTTAGTACCAAGTTTGAAGACTCTGGAAGGCTGTTTGTAAGCTTAAAACAAATATCTGAATTAAAATCCAATTCAGAAAAGGCACTTCCACTAAAATTTGGCAGGAAGTTTAGGCAGAAGAGCCTGATCTCATAATACACTGCTCCCATCTTCTCCATCAATCTTCTCGATTGTGGTGCATGACCCTTTTTTCCCTTGAGGAGACCTTTAAAGTCGGGACCTTAGTTAGAGGAGAGGCTTGATTAGTGAGGAACTTTTGATGTGAACCACCTCTCGTCCGCTCTGGATGGCTTCCACATGGTAGTCAAGAGGAATCATTTGATCTGGAAGAGTCTCCTGGGGATAATATTCTGTACAATCTTGATACTAGACTGACAATTTTACCCCCTTGCTCATTCTAGACCTTATCCGTCTAACTATAACCACAAAGTGGTCAAAATTTCTTACTCAATGAAGATTAAGGTAACATTGCCTGTTTAACCATACATTTCTTTTCAAATGAGTTTGAGCAGGAGTTCGAATTTGCTAGTTTGAAGGAAACAGCTGAAAATTAGAGTTTGTATTGATTAAATTGTTGCACTTGTACTCAAACAAGATTTCATGAAAGAATATAATTTAACTATTGAGGGGATGCACATCCCTGACTACCCTCTCCTTCACCATCATTTCTGCTCTCTGTTTTACCCCGTTTTCTCATATTTTACCTCTTCCATCTCTATTCCAACTTAATAATCCATCTAATATGAGGCTCAAGTTGACAAAAAGAAAGGCAATGATAAAGGCATTTCATTCCTGATTACTTGTTTAATGTGACAATAATGAGACAATTTCACCTTCACCTCAGAGAGCATAATAATAATTTTCGGTTTACATAATAACTCATGACTAATTTAAATTTGCGCAATTTTCAATGTTTTATTATAACTCTCAAATTTCTATGTTACTTTTATACTTTTATATTTTTCAAGGTCTCGCAAGTCATTTCTTAAAAGTTTGAGTGACCTGTTCATGCGTCTATTTACCATTTATTTGTAAGTAATCTCGTAAAAAAGAAGGGATTGGAATAGGGATAAGACAATCAAAATAAGTAACAAACAAACCCTTACCCTTTTCAATTATTAGCCGTCTATAGCCTACTCAATGTGACTATCAGTTGACTGCAATTCTTTGCAGCAACACATGGCAGCAATCTCCTGTAGCATTCTCAACCCACCAAAAGTTATCCACTTTATTTAGTGTGCTGTCCATGGTAGGATCCTCACCATTGATAAGCAAAATAAAAGAGTTGCCAACGTTTCAAAGCGAATATGTAAATTGTATAAGGAAGTGAATGAGTTGAATTGCCACATAATTCTTCTACACCCTTTTATCATGTTCATGGTTTCTCTTGAAGAAATTTGAAATTCATTATTGCTTCTCAACTTTCCATAAAAAAAAAAAAAATTATTGCTTCTCAACTTCTTTTCCAGATTTTCTGGAGCAATGTGCCTCTATAGCTCTTGACAAAATAGGAAAACTTCTATGGAATGTAACATTTTGCTAATTTTTGGTGCATTTGGAAGGATCACAGTCAAAGAACCTTTAAGGGGAAAGCTCAAATTTTTGGGCTAGCAAACTTCCAAAGTCCTTTCAATTCCCTAGTTCTATCACTAAGAGAACTGGAGGAAGTTGGTCTCCTTTTCTAATGCAATAACATTCCCGAACAGGATAGATGGAGATCTTTTGGTATACTCAGCTCGGTTTGGTCACTACAAACATTACAAAAGGAGTATTGAGCTTTTCCATGGCACCAGATCATACCCGGAGATTTTTCTATGCCTCTGAAGGTGGAAGGCAGCTCAACATTCATCATTATTTTGTTTTCTAGGAAAAGCCTCCACCTAGGATATTCCAACACATCTATAGTGAGATATATTGATCTGCATTGACCTTTGACGTTTGACCATTGAAAGGATTTACACTCCCAAATCCTCCCAGACCAGCTGCAGGCTTAGTGGATTCTTTGGCTGATGCTTGTATGCCCCTACAAAATGTTGCACTTCTCATTTGTAAATTTTTGCTTTTCTTTTGTCTGATTCATTATTTCCTCTCTTTTGGAGAATCTTGTAGCCCTTGTGACACTTGATCCTTTTCCTAATAAATGCTCATATTTCATTGTTTTAGGATAAAAAGCAAAATTTTGTAAGAACAGAAAGAGAAAGTAGAACAATACAGCACAAAGACATGCAGGAAAACAGGTTGCCATATGAGTACTTATTCACACACCCAGTGCCAATAGGTTACTCAAAATAAAATGATAAATTAAAAAGACAAACATGAAATATAGAACATTTTCAGTAAAACAGCAAGTTGCATACCGGCTTATTTATTGAGCCTCTGCCCCATGAAAGGCGTACAGGTTGTTGACCAATCATAGTTCCCTGCAACCTTTGCATTGCATCCTCAGCAGCTGCCCTGCAGTCCAAATAAGTGCATCAAGTCCATATGCCTAATTGGAGCAAATGCTGAACATCTGAAAAGACTATTGACTTCTGTAGGACTAGTTAATATAAGTAACAGATCATCAGTAGTGTTTTCAAACAAGCCAAAGCTGGATTTCATTTGAGATTGTTTGTACACAGAAAAGCTTGGTTAGATCTTGCAGCTTGAAGAGAAAGTAAAGTTTGGCATCCATCAACTTTAGGACAGTAAGACCTTGTTTACTTTTGGACTCAACTTCAAAAGCAAGTTGATAATGTCACCTTGAAGAAGGAAAACAAGACAATTTTGTATCAACACAACTAGCCATGTAAAAATAATTAACAAATTTTCCAACGGTAACAAATTAAATACAAATTTTGAAAGATGAAACAAAATTACTACAGAGGGTGGAAATTGAAATAAATTATTAACCAAGTCTTTGAGTCTTTGTACTGTTTGAGAGAGACAAACACACACACCCCTAACTGCAGCAAAATCGTTATCTTTGCATCTTACCCATGGTGTTCTGACCCAGATTCGGGAACCAACTTGGCAAGTAACCCAAGTTGGATCAGGACTCGAACAGACCCAGGGTGTGTCCAGAGGGACTCACCCAGGATAGAAGGGGCAAGTCTAAGCCCCAATCCAAGTCAACGTGGCCAACTCACAGTGTCGACTTGCCTGGTTGGAACACCATGATCTTACCTTGATATATGAAACAAACAGTATTTAGATATAGAAATTCACTTTTATCAAACAAATACAAACTCTACTCAAACAAATAGATTTTTTGAAACCTCGAGGCCCTTAAATTATGGTCAGGATGATCTGATTCACATGAAGTGCTCCTCTTTGCAAAAGAAGTATTTTTGATCATATGATTAAAAGAAGATCACACCATACCTGTATTCTGATCATATGATTAAAAGAAGATCTAACCATACCTAGTACTGAACTGTACAAAACCGCTGCCTCTAGTAGGGGGTATCTTAACATAGACCAGCTCACCAAACTGTCCAAAGATCTGCTTCAGCTCATCTTCAGACACATTAGGGTCCAATGAGCCAACAAATATCTGCAAAAAATAAAAGAAAAAGACTTTAGGACAAAAGTAAAGATTGAGTTGACTAGTCAGCTAATTAACTCATACATGTGAGACCAGTACCGTTGTATTTGTAATATCATTATCTGTTGTAAATGCCTGTACTGGTGCTGTGTACGTAGGCATTGGATAGATAACCGCTACAGGAAATATAAACAACATGTGTTATTACAACAATTAACCATGTAGTAATACAACAATAAGATTGGTGAAAACTGCATATGCATTTCATAATACAGGATGTTAATTACCTTTTGCCGTTGGGTATATCTGGGGAAAAGCAGTAGTCTTCTTAGGAGTAGCTGCACTGATACGCATTGGTCTGGTGGAACAATATACACCATTCATTTCAGTCATTGCACGGTTCCTTTCTGTCTCATCTGAAAATTTAACAAAGCCATAACCCTTGGACCGGCCTGTATTGGGGTCAGTTACAACCTTGGCTCCTCTAACGGATGGATATTGGACTCGAAAAGTCTCCTGCAACAAATAATCTGTGACATCTGGTGCCAAGTCCCCTACAAAGATGGAATGCTCGGGTCCTGCATCAGGTCGCCTTTCTCCAATGCCAAAAGAAGCCCAATTGAGCCTAAAAGTCTGTTCTGTTCCAGGCATTTGTGTTCCATTGTAGGTCTGCAATATTCTTTCAGCTGCAGCATGAGTGGCGAACTCCACAAAACCATAGCCTTCGGGCTGGCCAGTGATCTTGTTACGTATAATTTTTATAGAGAGTACCTGTTACTCAAGAGAAATAAAGTTAAGTAGCACGCAGTCCTCTACCTAATTGGAGAAAGGAATAAATGAACAGCATTCTAGAAAGTCTGCGGACGGGAGGAAGAACGGTTTTCTCAACAGCAGACAATAGCAAATAAGCTTGCATAATATTGATGATTCTCAACTCTAAGAATTAGATGACGAAATATGTAGAAAGGATATCACAACCGGATTGTTAAACAAAGCGGAGAAAATAACATCATCAACAGAAAACTATATGCAGTTGACCGAAATAAACCCCTAAATTGGAAGAAACGATTCAACAAGTACCACTTGAACTACTATCCTGGAACCAATTCGAACGAACATTGCAAATTTTGAATTCAAAATTCAACAAGGAGGATAACAGCATAAAAGCAGATTAAATTATACATAACGAGGTCAACTCTACGAGAATTCAGAGAAAAAACACAGTGCGAAATTGGAGAGTTAACTAAAGAAACAAAAATGGAGTCCAGAAAGAAGAGAAAAACAAACAAATATTCGAATAACATAATAGGAAGACAATAAAGTAAAGCCGGGACCTCTCCAGTATGAGCGAAGCAACCCTGGAGGTAGGACTCGTCGACCCAGTACTGCAAGTCCCCAATCCAAAGGGTTCTTATCTCGTCGGCCGACGTTGGTTGGTGGTAGGGTTGAGAAGGACCCCATGACTGCTGAGCTTGACCACTCATCATCACTCTTACTGCTCCGACGTCTCACGGTTCCGGCTCTCACGTGGCGGCTCCTCCTTCGGGTTTTGTCTCCTACACTGGCTCTACGATGAGCAGCACCGTCGATGTGTGGACTGCGTTGGCACCAGAAGACAACGTTCGCGTCACTACTTACGACCGCCTGGTTCTGCTTTCACCGTCGCAGCCGAATAGGCTTCAAACCGTCCGCGAGCCCGCGGACTGCAGGCACGTAGCACTGGACCAGGAAGCTTCGATTAGTTCGTCCATTTGGAGATTGACAACTGCGGGAGGCCCGGATTGTCTTGAAGTGTTATGTTTTAACCCATAGAATAAAGTTGGGCCTGCCCCAATTAAAACAGATTCTTATGATCTTACATGTCATATTTTAATTGGTTGATTCAAATCGAAATACACCAAATTCTAAACGCGACCACAGACGTAGTACCTCAAACGGGCGCAACTTTTTTTGAAGTATAAGACCCGTCAGAAAACTTAGGTGATGATTTGAAATTTCAATTCTATGTAAGTAAGCTCAAAATGGGTCAAGTTAGTCAAGGGACTATAAAATCTATTTACCCACATATGTTGTGGATCCACTTGACTAGCTTAAAAAATCATATGCAATCTATTTTTATGCAAATCGGATAGTGTGGATTAGAGTGGATCATATTGCATATTAAAATAATTTTTCATACTTTTAATTTTTTTAATAGCTAAAAATGCTTAAACTTTAATTCTAAAATTAGTTTATAATTTAAATTTAAATAACGAGTGACTGTAACATATATAAACATGTATAAAAATCTGATATAGATTAGCAACTATAAATATCATTAAACTAATCATATCAACTATTTGAAATAATTTAATGATATATATGTTCATTTCAATTCCACTCATTTATGTGTTTGAATTTTCCCAGAAACCCTTGTTCAAGGGATGACATCAAGCCAGACCAGTTCGCAAATTGTTCGAGCTCGACTCGAAAAAAACTTACCTCAGTTCAGTTTTAACTTGAGTTTGGCTCAAGTTCAAAGTTGAAATAAGATTTGTTATAAAATTTCTAAGCTCGGTTTGTTAGCTTGTGAGATGACTCGTTAGTAATTTTTTTTATTTTTTTGTGAAAATACATTTACTCTTATTGCTCTCTTCAATTCTCTCTTTAGTTGATTGATAGTTTCTCTTATTTACCTCAAATCTTAAAGACGATCAATCGTTTAACCCTTTTAGGTCCTTCAACATCTAATGTTGTTGTTTGTCAATGAACTAAATACTATTGATGGAGGTGTTTACTCTTTCTTTTAGGTCTATTAAGCTTGTTATTATACATTAGTATGCTCAATTCCAAAGTCTTGAACTCTTTTTTTATTGCTTGTAGTCCAATGGTATTAAGTTCATCACAATATTATTTTTATTAAAATTTTAATTTTTTTGTTGTTTTAAATATAGGTTGGAACTCGAACCCGACTCAAACTCGGTTAAAATTTTTGGACTCGAGCCTGAACTTGAGTTCAAAATATTCAAATTAAGCTAAGCACTCAAATATATGTAGGTTCAAGCATGACTTAACTCCATGCCACCCCTACTTAGTTGCATGGAAGCACCTTAGTGAGAGTAGGTACCATTAATGAGGTAATTGTGAAATTGTTGGTCTTTATTAAAACCTAAGCCCAAATTTGAACCAGAATCCCAATAACTCTAAAAAGCATTCCTGGCCCATTCCACCATGGCCCTATAGCTATAGGTTACTTTACTAATCATTTAATGCTATAATTTTATAATTTTTTTAAAAATATTTATACGTAAAAATAACAAATAATCAAGAATGCCCTCAACTTTAAAAGCATATTTATTATTATATATTAATTTATTTAAAAAAATTATATATAAGTTATTATGGTAAAAATTCCCCCCTACCAATCTCCATCCTGCGGATTGCTGAGTTTTTGAGTTAGATCGGCCGATTAAAATACAGGCGTGTCGTTTTATGTAATTGGCGTATTGAAGATTAACATACAGACCAATCAATGGCACGATTTCACGGTTGCGATTCTCGATTAATGTGGCCCTACAACCACCACGTTTATACTCTGCATTTCATTGTTAGAAGAAACCACTCGATGCGGCCGAGCGATACGTTTCTCGCCCGTACCGCCGACGGACCAACCAAGACAGAAAAAGCGTAGTGCGCATCCTGCCCGCCCTAGCGTTTGGGTCGGTTCTCATGCAGTCTGGGAAGGAGCGAGTGCTTTTCGCGTTCATGGCTCCTCTGGCCCGAGCACGGTATCGTTAATGAGCTCTGATCGCATCTGGCAACTTTCTCTCTACAATTGGGAAGCGTGATTCGGTCAGGTGGAGCTTCTGACAGTGTCTTAAATAAGGTGGAGCGGTGAAAGTTGTCGAGATCCCTTGGCGTGGACTCCTCTCGTAGTTCCAGCTTCGGCCATGGCGATTGCAGCAGCTGTGGTTGTTGTTCCATTGGGGGTTCTGTTCATTCTCTCTGGGCTTCTCGTTAACCTCATTCAGGTATTACTTGTTTTTACTTCTCTCCTTCGGTTATGGGCAGGCGTGGCGTTTTAATGTTGCGGTATCTGGAAATGGATAATTGATAAATTGGAAGTGCGATGCTGTATGTTGATGCATCCGATTTGGAAGTTCTTCGTTTTGTTACTGATTTTCACTTCTTTCCTTTTAAGCTCAAATGAAAAGGAATTTGAGAATATTTCACTGAGAGTGGTCTGAGTTCCTTTATAGTTTTTTTTGCGTGGCTTCTTTCTAAGCTGTTTTTCAGTTCGTCTAGGGACGTTATCCTTTCCCAGGCTTCCGTTTCTGTGCGTCCTTTCTGACATTCGGGTTGTTTTCAAGCAGTACGTTTTCTATTTTCTGAGATTAGGGAATCATGTCGTTCATTTTGTTGGCTAGGTACTCTAGTTAGGTTTTCGTTTCCTTCAGTTCCTTATATTACGTTACTCGTGGTTTTATTGACTGGCAACTATTACTGCTCCTTTTGTTGACAGATTTCTGTTCCGTCTGTCTGGAACCTTCACCAGTCTGGAAATCAGACTTCTGTTACGTGGCATTGGTCTTTGCTTCTTTTTTTCTTTTCAGTTTTTCGTGTAATTGGTTTCCCTTCCTGGTCTTTCTACTTTTGCTTTTCTGATTTTGTGCTCCTCAGCACAATTTTTCTAGAAAAAGCGGTTGTTCCTTGGAGTGATTGGATCTACGCATTTATACCAGCTCAATTTCATGCTCTCTCTTTCAGCTTAAATTTTTCAAGTCTGTTATTGTTTCATGGCCGTCTAATCACGTCTCTTTGTAGTCAGTTCGTTGCTCCTGCTCCAGAATTTAGTACAATGTATGTTGATGGTTCCTGTCTTTGCTAGGTACATACTAGGTTTTGATGACCATTGATTTGGCTTAGATTTTTCTATTCATTAGTTACTTATTGTCTTTCTTAATTTTTCTGTTTTTTTGACATTATGTTTGATACTTCCTGTCTTTTCTAGGCACATACTAGGTTTTTATGACGACTGATTTGGTTTAGATTTTTTTTTTCTATTTGTTAGTTACTTATTGTATTTCTGTTTTTCTGATATTATGTTTGCAGGCTATATGTTTTGTTTCTATCCGTCCCTTCTCAAAAAATTTATACAGGAGGATCAATAAGGAAGTGGCTGAGTTGCTGTGGGTGGAGCTTGTATGGCTGATTGATTGGTGGGCTGGTGTGAAGGTAGTGTTATAATTTTCTCGTGTATGTCAGCCTCAAAACAATTTCCACTTATGGATGAATAATTGTCTATTCGTTCATTTTATCCTCACAAGTGAAATATCATGTGACTTGCGTATCATCATCGTAAGAGCCTTGGTCTATCTATGATGAGTTTGTTATAATCCTTATCTTTCATCCCAAAGTTGTCATTGCTATTCTTACCTAGAATTAAATTTATCTTTTGTGTATCCTCATTGATGTGATTAAGATTATCTTTATTTCTTCTCTTTATCATGTCACAACTTATCCTTTATGATGATCTGATGGATTTGTGGCATACTGGCCTTTTTGTAATTTCTTTACATCAATAAAATTCTCTGAATTCATTCTTTAAAGATCATTGAGTCTTGCTTCAAGAAGAAAATATGACATTTGAATTTGCTTCATATTGATCAGATGTAAATACAAATGCTTTATCTATTGGAATAAAAAGGAAAAATGATATGATTACAAGGATTACCCTTTTCATCAAGACAAGGTTTATCTGTTTGTAAGCTCTTTAGGAATATGATTTTTCAAGTAAAGGGAATTTTAATTTTGCAGATTCTCTTATTTACGGATCCTGAAACTCGCAAATTAATGGGTAAGGTTAAAAAGCTCTTGTTTATATGGGAACAATTTTGCTTCGCAATGGCACTTCTTCATAATTGGGATGCTAGCTTTTATTTTATTGTAAATCTTCCAGGTAAAGAGCATGCTCTTGTAATCTGTAATCACAAAAGTGACATAGATTGGCTGGTGGGGTGGGTTTTAGCACAGGTGCACAACTTTTGCTCTTTGAACTTGAATTTATTCATTTACTAATATGTCCTTGCACATATGTGCAAACATCTATACTCTTTTGTGTCTATATAAGTTGCAGCACTTGTAAGCTTTATTTTTCTCTTCAAACTTTTTTCTTTGTTTGTTTATTTCAGCGATCAGGTTGCCTTGGTAGCAGTCTTGCTGTCATGAAGAAGTCTTCAAAATTCCTTCCAGTAAGTTTTCTTATTTGATATTTTTCAACCAGAATCTTTAAAGCAATATTTAATTCTAGAAATCAAGTTGAAAGTCTACCCAAAAACAAAAAAAAAAAAAACTCTTAATTTTAAAAAGTTAGCTCTTTCTTCTATTTAATTTCTGTAGATGTTTGATTGCTGTAAGAATAGACCTAAAGCTTTTTCTTTGTCCATTAAAATGTAAGGATGGTTACTTCTAAACATGTGAACATCAAGGGATATCAAATTCAGGAGCTTGAACAAGAAACTGTTTTTGTTATCTTTTGATTTATTCACATTGTTATATGCTCAAAATAAGTCGGGAAGCAAGTGTCATCTCTTCAAGTGCAAACAAATTACATCAAGAATAAGGATAATAATACTCCCAGTGAACTGGTTTACCTAGGATAACAAAATATTTATAGAACTTGAGCTATGAAGTTGTGGTGTTTAATTATGGTGGCAAGTGCAGTTCTAATGCTTATTGGAGATTCTTGTCTTTGTCCAAGTGTTATTTTTGTCGCTAAGCACCATATCTATGTTTGTTTAGATTTAGAGGGAGATCTGAATTTGCTGACAGTCCATGGGATGACCTTTGGTGGAAGTTGGACGTTCAGTACATGTACTGAGTCTTACAGGAACTTTTGCTAATCTACCATATTTTTATCAGTCATGGTGGAGCAAAACTTATTCTTGAGTTGCTTGTCAGAACACTAATGCAATTGGAGGGTTTTTGGCTGCTCAAACATGACAAGCGTCTGCATGACCAGTTATTTTGGGTTGGGTTATTGGCTCAATAGGCACATATTTAGGAGGTTCTGTGGGTCGGTCTTGGTGCTTGGGGGTTGCAATATAAGTGTGTCATGAACACTCAAGGAAAAAGAGAAAATCCATGAGTTTTTATCAAAAAACTGAAGGGCTTTATCATCTTTAGTGATTTTGGTGATCCATATACCCTCAAATCTGTTTACCATGTATTTTCCGTCCGTACGTGCAACATTCCTTTTTGTTCATTGTTGAAGGTGCTTTTTCTTGGTGGGTCAACTAGCCTGCCTTTTATTTATTAAACAGAGGGAGAGTGCTTTTGGCAATGTGGGATGCCTCTAGGATGATATGATGCAAAATGTTTTTGCGCATTTGATGTGATGAGAAAATGGTTTTTTGCCTTTTCTTTTGCTCTGTGAATATGCATGTAAAATTTCCTCTAGTACCCCTCTTTAGAGAAATTAAGGTAACAACTTTTTTCATAGAAAAAAAGCATTTAAAATGAGGTCTTTCAATGGTGTTTCAAGATTGCCATTGGGTGGAGCAAGAAGGATGATTTCTTTGGCATTACTGGCATATTTTCCATGAAATTTCATACTTTATCCAAAAAAAAAAATCCATGAAATATAGGACCTTGCCAGAGGCATTGTCTTCCTTTTGGTTTCATGTTCCCTTGTCAGCTAGTAGCCTAGCAGATCGTTTATATAAAATTCTTCCTTATTAAAAAAATTATATAAAATTCCTCGTTGTATTTGGCTCACCTGCTCTCCTTTGTTTTTTTTTTTTTTTTGAAGCTTTCAGCCTGCATGTTTGTTTTCTATTTTTTCCTAATAAAATCAGTCATTATTAAAAAAACTGAAGATTTTTGCTATAAAATAAAACTTGCATTGGAGGACTTTGATCTGAGATTAGTCATTATTGCACAAAATATCGCAAGACTGTGACTTCTTCAAACATGTACGGAACCACTATGAGAGAGGCTTAAGTTTGATGTATTTTCTTGCTATTCAAGTTGATTCAGTATGCCAATAGCTCCAAAGATTTGGTATAATGATAACCATAATTATCTGCAGGTCATTGGTTGGTCTATGTGGTTCTCTGAATATCTCTTTCTGGAGAGAAGCTGGGCAAAGGACGAAAGCACATTGCAGGTATTCTTTAGTGTTACTTCTAATTGTTTATAAATGTGTGACTCTAGCTCCATTGTTCTGAATGTCTGAAATTATGTTTGCATACTACAGTCAGGTCTACAGCGTCTGAAGGACTTTCCTTGTCCTTTTTGGTTGGCTCTTTTTGTCGAGGGTACTCGTTTTACCCAGGCCAAGCTCTTGGCCGCACAAGAATATGCAGCATCAACAGGGCTGCCTATTCCTAGAAATGTTTTGATTCCTCGTACCAAGGTTTTGCTCTTCTCTCTGACTTCTTTCTGTTCATACTAACTGCTTTCCTGATCCACTTTTCATTGTCATTGTCTCACTTTTTTCTTATGGAAGCAGCATCTTCTATTTATATTGTTAATAAGTTATTGAAAACCTAGAACTGCTTTATTTCTGACAAATTTTGCTGTTGCAATCCAGGGTTTCGTTGCATCTGTAAGTAACTTGCGTTCATTTGTTCCAGCTGTATACGATGTAACAGTTGCTGTGGAGAAGAGTCACCCTTCACCAACAATGTTAAGAATTTTTAAAGGGCAAGCATCGGTGGTATATTGACAGTTTTTTGTATATTCTTTTATAAGCTTCCTTATGATCTGCCTTTCTTTGAAGAGCATTATTTTTGATTTTGAAGTGTCATCTTCAACTCCAAGATTTGCTTGTGCAATATTCTATTTCTCGTTGACAATTGTATCCACTTTACTTTATATAAAAAAAAAAAAAATTGTATCCACTTTACTTGCTGCCTTGACTGTCTAGATTGGTTCTGGATACATGTTCCACTTTTAAGTGCTGATTGTTTGGACTATGCAAACATGAGAATATGATATAGGAAACAGCTGTTCTGGCACCACATAATTGAAGCTTTCATCATGTGTAAACTGTTGAGATCCACTGAATAGGATGATTTTGCCTTGTGGCATTTGTGTGAGTGATGATATTGTGCCTACTATAAGAAAAGGCAGTGAAAGGCATCCTGTTGTGGTTGATGTGCTTGATAAGACTTCTAGGCTTGTGATTTTCTAGGGCGACTCTTAGGATTTTCAGGGTGCATCCAAGAATAATTTTCTGTGCTTGCCTAATCTCTTCATTTAGAGGTTTTCTATTGTCCATGTAGAACTCTGTATTCTTTCATATTTACCTCTGACCCAGGACACAGAAAGCTAAAACTTGATGGAAGTTTCTGAATGAGGATTGTAAAGCTGGTGGTGAGTGCTTGAGGTGAATGGTGGTATGGTCATCCTAAGTGATAGGAATGCTGGGTTTGAATATTTCCACTGAAACTACATATTTTTCCTTCCTGGTTTCTGGTTGTTTTGCAAGCTTGTCCTCTCTTTTGATTTTACAGGGACTCTAGTATTGTGAGTATTTTACAAGAAAGGGTCAAAGTTTTCCATTCTTTGTGTCCTTGAGTACTGCAGTCTTCATATCTCTAGGGTTTTTACTGGAAAACAAACACAGAAGGAAACTGAGATGCAAACTAAAGTGGACTGTTGGACATTTATTGGAAAAGTTATATAGGCTGATATAAAATATTTTGAGTGCCACGGCGAGCATATAGTGTATGGTTTGCATAAGGTGTAGTACTAATAGAATTCAAAATCTGATTTTTTGACTGGTCAGGAATGAAGCTCTATATGGGGTTGGAAATTTTAGTTCTTGGTCAGCATCATGGTTGTGCCAATTGGCCTCATGCTGCATATTAGGGTGCCAGAAATTCGAAATTGCAGTGAAATTACCAGAACAGTAAAAATGTAAAGAATAATAAAAATATTAAAAAAATACAACAAACTTGTGAAAAAGTACATTATCTTTGATCATAAGAATTTGTTTCCTCAATCCAAATACTTTTACTACCGAACTAAAGCTGTATCCCAATAATCTATCTACTTTGATCACTTACAGTATCAAATTCATGTCATCAATTGGGATAATATGATTTGTGTTGAACTTCTAGAGAGGAAAAACAATTCTTTGATTGATTTGTGTTGAGTACACTGAGTCTCTATTTATAATAGAGAGAATAAATAGAATCTGAATTAAATTAAAATTTACCCATATACCAGTTACACCCAAAGTACAACTCTTAAAAGATAACTCCTACAACAATTAAACAACTCTAACAACATGAAAGTCTAATAATACTAAAATTCCTCCTTATCTTCCCATGAGTGTCATATAAGACTCTTCAACATTTTTTCTTGTGAAAATAGTTCAGATCATATGGCATCTGTAGTTGGGCCCATTTGATTAATAATTTCTATAATCTTGTTAGATCTGAATCTTGGATCATCTAATTGGAGATAACCAACGAATTTGTGGTTTGGCTCACTTGAAACCATCCTTTTAATAGTTTTAATGATTTTTTTATCTTGGTATACTGGATTGTAAGGGATGTTTTTGGTGATAGCCTATGTTTACTATGAAAAGTGAGTGAACTTATATTTCATTTATTTCGGAAAAGTTCATTTTGGCATCACATGATGTTTTATTATTTTGAATTATTTGAAATGCACAAAACTCTAAATTTTAGAGGCTCTAATATGAGTCTTACAGTTCATCCAGACTGTAGTACTGTTTTGGGACTGTTGTCTAGGATCAAAGTCAGAACCTTGACTTGTCTTGAACCTGGCCAAATCTAAAACAACTCCTCTAAGAGAACATTTTTTTGAGTTGACAATTACAGTTTGCTTTGTTTATGAGTTTTAAAAGTGCAGACAAACTCCAGAATGGTTGTGTTTATGTAAAAAACCAAAAGTTGATCTGCTGAAACTGTATTTCATGCATGTGAGATGTCTTCCTGGAAACTGCCCTCTTGGTGCCTGCCCTTGTCTATTAGGAGATCTTGGATCTGTATAGACACCGTACTGTATCTTGAACCCTGAGAATCATATTGCTGTCTCTCTGCTTGGGATGGTGTTACCTTCCAACACCTTGTTGTGGGGGATGCCTTTTCTCCTATGTTGATAACCCTCACTGTGGCTCAGTTTTTTTTTTTTTTTTTTGCTTGATTGCCTTTGGGCATTGTACTCACTATTGTATTCCTTCTCCCTTTTAATGAAATCTTATCTTCAGCCCATTAAAAAAAATTGTGCATATGGTATCTGATACATGTGAGAATGATATATTACTTTACTAATGTTTCCTTTTTAGGTTGTCTTTGTATAAATTCCTTTTTATTTTCTATCGAGCATGAATAATGCAGTATATCACATTTTGTGTCATAGAATTACATCTCTCTGTTTTTTTATTTTTTTTAAACTCTTTTTTTAATTCTAGATGATTCTTTCCCTGTTTCTGGACTTGATGTTCTTAAGATGTGGTACATATTTTTCAGGTGCATGTGCATTTAAAGAGACATTTGATGAAGAAATTGCCTCAGACAGATGATGAAGTTGCACAATGGTGCAGAGACGTATTTGTAGCGAAGGCATGAAACTCAACCTTTTTATATTGTCACTGTAACAGATGAAAGGCCGCCTATTCACAGTGTTGATAGTAACCTTTTAGAGGCATAATATGCTTTTTCTCTTTCCATTTGATTTGGGCTGATTTTTTTTGCCTTTTACTTTCTTTGAGCTTATTGTTTTTTCTGTCTTTTATATCATTGTATCTTTGTATATTTTCTCTAAATGAATGCTTTTTCTCTTTCCTCTTGATTTGGGCTGATTTTTTTGTCTTTTACTTTCTTTGAGCTCATCGTTTTTTACTGTCCTTTATATCATGTTATCTTTGTATTTTCTCTCTAAGAAAAAACTACAATAATGTGCATAAGTGTAAGTTTCAATCTAGTGTGATGTCACCCGTTTTGACAACCTGACAACCTTACAACCGATTCTTAATTCGTCATATTTTTGGGTTTAATTATGTTTTTTTTTTTTTTTCTTCTGGTTTCTTCGTCAAAACAAAGATTGAAAATTATGGAAGAAAATATTGTATCAATAATTCTTGTTAGTTTTTAGGTAGGTATTGCACTCCTTACTCTTTTAATACCTTATACATCTTCATTCAAAAAAAATAAAATAATTCTTGTTAGTTGGATGCTAGGTTTTGGACCATTTTAGGTATATTTTGACAATTTTATGTTTTTTTTGTTTTGGGTTTTGTTACATCACAGGATGCTTTACTGGACAAACATGAAGCTGATGGCACATTTGACGAGAAAGACTTTCAGCCAATTGGTCGGCCAAAGAAGCCATTATTGGTGAGTATTTTTTCATTTAGAGTTATACAAATTAGATACCATTGTATTCCAAAAAAAAGGTGAGAAAATCAGCTATAGAATAAGTATAGATTCACAAGATACTTCAATTTCAACACCTATACATTTTCATGAATCCCAATGATGTGGGCCTCACTTTGCAAAAATTAGGGTTAGGGCAAGGATGGGATGTGCGCAGGTAAAATACTTTCAGATCAGTATAAAACTGCAATTATATAGAGAATAGTGCAAAAAAGACCTCAATTAGGGCTAACTTCGGCATAAGGATTTGATGACGCAGGCAATAGGTCTAGCATAAGTAATGCACATCCCAAGATCAATCCAAAGAACCCTTTTTAGGGCAATTATGACATGAACTATCCTTTAAAAAGTGATACAACCAGTAGCCCTAGGGTTATGGCAGAAGAAAAGAAGAAAAAATCAAATTTTTACTAACCGGTCACTGAGGAGATTTAAAAAACCTGCTTCAATGAGGTCACCTTGATAACAAAGTGAGGGTTTAATGGCAAAAAACACTCCCAGCAATGATTTATTGCTTTGATACTATTTAAAATATGAGAAACTTGAAGAGAGAGAGAGAGAGAGAGAGAGCTCTTGAATGAGCTGCATTTGGAGTCGTGCACAACGACCAATGCTATTTATTAAGTTTAATTTGACAATTTACAAAAAATACTCCTTACATAAAATCACTTATCAGTTATTCCCTTATATCTCCCATTCTACACTTCTTATGAATAAAGAATGTGTACATAGATTAAACCAAACATATAGAATAAGATAGTGCAGCAATATAAAATAACCAATCATGTAAAATGAACAAAATGCCTTTGAGTTGATTTTCTCGCAAAAAAAAAAAAAAAAACCACAATCTGATCTTAAGTGTGAGAACGTGAAATACTACGTCAGATTTAGCTGAATAAAAAACAGTATATATCAAAATGAGAAGCCTTATGTTCTGTAGAAGTAGATCAAATAAGGAACTGAAGATGTCATCAAGGGTGTGTCCCTCTAGAGTATTCTTATTCACTTTTCATTCGATCATGACTGTGTCTGTAGTTGGTTGCTTGTTGGATGTCTTATGTCCAAAATGCATGGAGGGGGACTGCCACCCCTCCCCCTCCCCTCTCTGTATAGAAGGGGGCATGCTACTTCCCCCATTTATAGAGCAGGTTGCTCCCCTCTTTTGCAGTCCCACAGGGCAGAACTTCCCCATGTAAGAGAGGTCGCCCAGCTGATCGGACTGCATCAGCTGGTTCATTGGTTGGCCAGCAAACCTGGTTTGGTCAACTGGGTTTTGACTCTGTGGGTATTACTTACTATTGATCTGGACAAGGAACCAGGTCCGTGGTTCAACCCCGTTCAACTGGCCACCATGGTCTGGGTTTTACAACCCTGATCCTAACTGTTCTTGGTTTAGGATATTTCAAGAATTGTATCTTGGCCTTACATTCTAGTTTTTCATCATCTCATAATAAAGTTTCTAGCTGGCTGGAGATTAATTGGGATCTAGTAAGTTTGCTATAATTCCACTCGGCGTGTTGGACTGGCTAAAATAGTTTTTGTTGTTTTTTGAGAAACTTTGAAGATACATTTAAAAAATGGATGATTCTTCATTGCAAATGGAATCTTTTCTAGATTCATAGACAGACAATATACTTATTTCTGTTTCACCTGTTTTTCTGCTTTTGTATTTTCATAGATATATCCTGTGAGGAACCACGTAGAAGAAGAAAGTGGTTACTCTTTAAGGGGCTTTCCCTTTTTAAGTCTTTCTTGTTTGCTGCAAACAGGTTGTCGTCTCCTGGTCATTCCTGCTGAGCTTCTTCGCTTACAAATTCTTCCAATGGACCCAATTGCTGTCGACCTGGAAAGGAGCTGTCTTCTCGGCTTTTTCTTTGCTGGGGGTGACAGTGGTTATGCACATATTCATTCTATTCTCTCAGTCAGAGCGCTCAACTCCTGCAAAAGTTGCACCTGCCAGGGTGAAGAACAACGGGACTGCGACTGGAACCCGGAATTCATCTCCTCAAACTGAACGTGAAAAGCAGCATTAAATTATTATTTAATTCCCATCGAGAGTAAACGTAGTCTAGTTCTCTTTTCCCAAAGAGCGAGAAAATTGGCTAGATTCGCTAGTGATTTTAGCTTCTTATTCTTTGGATTCTCCATGAACTACCATAAAGTTAGTTCATAGGTCTGTGCATTGTTAATGAGTATGAATTTCTGATTGCTTTGCAGGGGTTAGTTTTGTACTCCTTTTGTGCTCGTGTAGAATGGAGGTTTGTAATGAAACTGAAATATTACATATATCCAGATCAATTCGTTGCTTCTTTTATCTTCCCCATCTCAAACTGCAGCAGCACTCCTGATTCCTCGTGTACCTAAGACGAGGCTGCTTATGAGGTACTATTGAGATTTCCTTGAACAGAGATGTCTTCTTTCTGAAAAGACGGGGAAGATCTTAATGAGGATTAGTCTATCAATTACGGGAAGATCTTAAGTCGCGTATCAGCGTGAGACGGAATCTGACATGAGTAGACAGCCATGACTCTTAGTATAAAAACGCGGGTTAGGGAAGAGCGATTCAAAATTGGCTTTCTCTAGTGGTCAGTTCATATTCTTTAAATACTGTTTAGTGTAATTTTCAGTAGTCTGAACACACTAAAGCAACTGTTCCGATTCGATAAAATGGGAATTTTCCTCTTGAGGATATTTAAGCCAAAATATTTATTGTTCCCTTCAAGAAACAAACAGGAAGTCGCTTTTAGCATTATCTTTGTGCTGCATGCAGTCTTCAACACTTCTCAGTGAACACCAGCCGTGTAACAGCAAATTAAATCCCAGTTATTGCCTTTTCAAAGGCCAAACTCCGCGTACATAATAATCTATGCAGAATAAACTTGGAAGCATTTGTAAAATTGTAGAAGACCATTTTCATGATCTTGATTTCACAACCTCCTTGTTTGTTTTTTTTTGTTTCTCATGTTCGATCGTGCTTCAGTATTAAATTCAACTGGGGGAAGAAGCTTCCGACGGCTGCCCAATGCCCATTTTCCTCTCAGAGGAGACGCGTTCACGTCGGGATAAAAAAAAATGAAGCAAAAGCAGCGACTTCACCTACTATCTGCTCCATCTTCTTCATGGTTTGCATTTCTCCACCGTCGACATATTCTTACCTGGATTTAATCAAACTAAGGGAGAAAAAACAGATGTTAACGACTGCGTATCAGAATGGCGAAAAGGAAATACAGATACAAGATTTGAATACGTTTACTTCCAGCTAATTTACTGTATTTAATTGAAAGTCTCCTGGAGGAAGGATCCTTTAGATCGCTATATAAGGGCCTTTCTTCTTTCCATCAAGCATGGATTAAGAGACCTTGAGGTTTCTAGCCTAAAATCAACAGCTTGGAGTTGCAGTGTTCGTAGTTGCTTAACTTGGGTCGGCAGCTTAGGCCTCCAAGGCAGGAATGGGGAGGTCGGGCATGGGGCCGCAATGGCCCAGCCTGGTCTTTGCTCTGGCCTTGATTGCCACTGCTGTGGCAGCAGACCATGATACTTACTACTACAGTTCTCCTCCACCACCACCATCCCCATACTACTACAAGTCTCCACCTCCTCCTCCATACATTCACAAATCGCCACAACCGCCGTCTCCTTCACCTCTTCCGCCTTACTACTACACATCCCCGCCCCCTCCATCGCCGTCACCGCCGCCTCCACCAGCTCCATCATCGCCACCTCCCTATGTTTACAAGTCACCACCTCCACCATCACTTTCTCCTCCACCTCCACCATCTCCATCCCCACCACCTCCCTATATATACAAGTCACCTTCTCCACCATCCCCATCACCTCCTCCTCCATATGTTTACAAATCCCCACCTCCACCATTCCCATCACCTCCTCCTCCATATGTTTACAAATCCCCACCTCCACCATCCCCATCACCTCCTCCTCCATATGTTTACAAATCCCCTCCTCCACCATCCCCATCACCTCCTCCTCCATATATTTACAAATCCCCACCTCCACCATCCTCATCACCTCCTCCTCCTTACGTTTACGAATCCTCACCTCCTCCATCCCCATCGCCTCCTCCTCCTTATGTTTACAAATCCCCACCTCCTCCATCCCCATCGCCTCCTCCACCATATGTTTATAAATCACCTCCGCCACCATCCCCATCACCTCCTCCACCATCATCATCGCCTCCGCCACCCTACACCTACAAGACTCCACCTCCACCATCTCCCTCTCCACCTCCTCCCTATGTTTACAAGTCTCCACCTCCACCATCTCCATCTCCTCCTCCTCCCTATGTTTACAAGTCTCCACCTCCACCATCTCCATCTCCTCCTCCTCCCTATATTTACAAGTCTCCACCTCCACCATCTCCATCTCCTCCTCCTCCCTATGTTTACAAGTCTCCACCTCCACCATCTCCATCTCCACCTCCTCCCTATGTTTACAAGTCTCCACCTCCACCATCTCCATCTCCTCCTCCTCCCTATGTTTACAAGTCTCCACCTCCACCATCTCTATCTCCTCCTCCTCCCTATGTTTACAACTCTCCACCTCCACCATCTCCATCTCCTCCTCCTCCCTATGTTTACAAGTCTCCACCTCCACCATCTCCATCTCCACCTCCTCCCTATGTTTACAAGTCTCCACCTCCACCATCTCCGTCTCCACCTCCTCCCTATGTTTACAAGTCTCCACCTCCACCATCTCCGTCTCCACCTCCTCCCTATGTTTATAAGTCACCACCTCCACCATCACCTTCACCTCCTCCACCCTATGTTTACAAATCACCACCCCCGCCTTCACCATCACCTCCTCCTCCATATGTTTACAAATCACCACCCTCACCTTCACCATCACCTCCTCCTCCATATGTCTACAAGTCACCACCTCCACCATCTCCATCACCCCCTCCTCCATACTACTATAAATCTCCTCCACCTCCTTCACCATCACCACCGCCTCCATATGTTTACAAGTCGCCACCTCCACCATCACCATCGCCTCCTCCTCCATATGTATACATGTCACCACCTCCGCCATCTCCTTCGCCTCCTCCTCCGTACGATTATAAATCTCCTCCACCTCCCTCACCATCACCACCCCCTCATTATATGTACAAGTCACCGCCACCACCATCTCCTTATCCTCCACCACCATACTATTATAAATCTCTACCACCACCTTCATCACCTCCACCTCCTCCTTACTACTATGAGTCATCACTACCAACGTTTCCATCCCCACCACGTCCATATTACTATGGATCGCTACCACCACCATCGCCATCACCACCACCGTTATCACTATCCCCGCCACATCCTTACTATCATTACTACTCACCCGCTCCACCAAAGGACTACAAGTGGTACGATTAATTGTTACGTGGAAAGAGGTTGTGAAATAACAGAAAGCTAAGAAGCTCAAGCATGCATGTTGTTTTTCTTATTTTTTGTTCTCATCGTGTATTTCTGAGAAGAAACAGAGACAAAGATACACATTGTACTACCGGCCATCGTTGCTTTGTTGTTGCTGGAGTTATATTTGATTAATTTGAAATTTTGTGGACATAGTGCAAGTCCTACCTTTCTTATGTTTCTATTTTTCCTTGTTCTTCTTATTCTAATAGTTGCCTTTTTCTGGATATAGTGCAAGTCCTACATTACTTAAAAATCCCAGCTGCGTTGTTGGATAACTAAATGTTCTGCTTTGAATTGTATGGGTAGAAGCATAATCGTGTACACAACTTTGGGAGTTGAATTCGAGAGAAAATTGTAGCCTATGCACAAGACAAGTTACTCTAATATAGTATGATTGTGCCAATAAAAAAGCATAAACAAAAGTTACAAACAAAATCAGGTTGTTTCATTATTTTTGTTTTACTATGGCGACACAAATGGTCCTTTGCATAACCCAAGTTTACTCAAATACAGTCCTAACTCAATAGTCACCTTACTAGACTCCCAAGTGGAAACATCATCATTTCAAGGTTAACATTCAATCCAAGAAACTACGCCAGGTTTGTTCAATTCTGAATTTTCTTTCTGTTAAAGGGGAATTTTGGCTTCCAGTCAATCTTAGTGGTTTGTGATACCCACAAATCATATAGATCATGGTTGTACCATAATAGTCTCATCTCAACTACTCCGGGGACAAGACTCAGGATAGAGAGTGCAGGAATTTGTTCAAACAAAAGAAAAGATAAAATAAAAAAAGAAGCAAAACTCTGGAATTTAGCACAGTGATTATTCCTCAATGATTTTATTCATGTAAATAAGTTTCATTTGTAGCCGAGTACAAACTTCTTTATTAGGTTTCAAGCTATCATCATCAATACAATACATTGCACATCATCAACTTATCAAAATTGAAACGAAGGGATTCACATCATCTCCCTTTGCTCTCTTTCTTTTACTTTTTAAATTACCCTTTGATCTGTTGCCTTGTTCAATAAGCAAAGCTGCATGAAGAAGTAGAGATATTGACTCTTGATGGCCACTGTTATTGTTGGTCCAATGAACTGAACCAGAAAAGAGCAACCAACATGTATACATTTGAAACAGAATGAAGAAAACTGGAATTGATGAGACTGGTCCCCGTTGCTTCTAACCTCATTGTTTTTTTTTTCATATTTTTGTTTTCATTTATTATTTACATTATTATTTATTGTTTTATTATTTTCTTTATTTCTCTTCCTTTTTTCTTTCTTATTTATTTCCTTCTATTTTCCCTTTTGCCCCTTTTGTTTTTCCTTGTTTCTCTTTTTCTTTCTTTCTCTTTCTTTTTCTTCTTCATTCATTCATTCTTCTTTTTCTTTCTTTTTCTTTTCTTATTTCTTTCCTTCTTTTTTCTCTTATTCTTTCTTCCCTTCTCCTTTCTTTTCTTTCTTTCTTTCATTCTTTCTCTTCTTCTTTCTTCCCCTCTCATTCTTTTTCTTTCTTATTTCTTTTATTGTTTCTTTCTCTTCTTCTTTCTTCCCTTCCCTTCTTTTCCATTCTTTCTTATTCCTTTCTTTCTCTTTTTCTTCATTCATTCATTCATTTTTTTTTCTTTCTTTCTTCTTTCTCTTTTCTATCTTTTTCTTTCTTTTTTCTTTCTCTTTCTCCCTTTTGTTTTTTCTTGTTTTTTTTTTTATTCCTCTTTCTTTTTTCTTCTTCATTCATTTTTTTTCTTTTTTCCCTTCTCCTTTTTCTTTCTTCCGTTCTACTCCTTTTTGTATTGTTATTTCTTCTTTGTTTCTTTCTTCTGTCTTCTTTCTTCTTTCTCTTTACTTTCTTTTTTCTGTTTCTTTGTTCATTCTTTCGTTCTTCTTTTTTATTTCTATTTACTTTATTTTTTCTCTTTTCTTTCCCTTTTCCCTTTTGTTTTTTCTTGTTTTATGTTTTTCTTTATTTCTCTTTCATTTTTCTTCTTTTTTTATTTTTCTTTAGGCGTTACAGTAGGGATCGCTCAAATTGCTCACTAATATTAAACTTAAGCTAAAACAAGGAAAATAAAACTCAACCTTTTATAAAAGAAAAGGAAGGAGAAATTAAACGCATACAACGACAACCTTGAAGACAAGCTTTGAACAATTCAAAGTGATGCCTAACAAACTAAATGGTTACGTATTTATAGAGGGCAAGACCTTCCACACTAAGACACAATATTCGATGGATTTCAAAGGTTTTGAAATCCACCAATGCGTCTGCTACATGTATCCCAATAATTAAGTACTATCAATAATTTCTTCTAACATCATTATTTAATATTTTGATATCAATTTCAAGATATGATTTTGTGAGGATATGACTATACTTGATGCTTGTTTTGTCTTTTTTTACAAGTGTTGGCTATACTCCTCCTTTGTTTTTTTTCCATGGCTTCTACAAATCAACTATATATTCTTGATGTCTTTTGACTTTTGTTGCTGTTCACACTACAATAGGGTCCAACAATAACATTCTATTCTGTTGATCCAAACTGAGCTAGAAAATTGAGACATTCGTCTAAGTAAAAATACTCCATTATTTAGTAGAAATAAAATTTTTTAAAGTTTCATTCTCAACTTGCTTGATATTTGCATCCCAATAATCTCCAATAGGAGCAGATTCTTCATGAGAGTGTGAATCTGGGATGGAACTGATTTCTTAATCGTAATCTCCATTATCACCTTCTTGGTCACTGCCTTGTTTGGAATAGCTATAGGCAGATAGATATAAACATAATTTAAAAGACTGATATAATTATTTTCTCCACTAATTTGGGAGTGAGATTTTTAAATTGAAGAAAAACAAACTTGATTTCTACAATTTTGATTTCCATGTTGGAGAATTATTCTATCATCTAACATAAAAAGTATGCTGAAAGATTGGTAGCTGTAAATTAATAATTGCAATTTTACAATACCATTTCCATATCTAAGGAATGGAAAATTCCAAAAAGAAAAGGAAGGTATCAAATCCTTTCACAATGGATTTTACCTCTCGAATATTGGGATGAATGACCCGCCATTGACCATAAAGTTTCTGAAGTGGAACAAGAAGAATTGAAATTGGAAGCCCAAATTTAGCTTACCACTTGTACACCCATAAAGGAATGAGTATTTTATCTTATTTGTGCTTCTGTATTTCAGCACTAAGGGTGATAAACAAAGAATGTCGATGCATGGGATTTTGATATTAGAATATATTAAACCAGTCATGGACACAATCCCAGTAATTATACCCTTTTTCATTGGGTGCATATTCTTTATAAAAAAATATGTTTTTCTCCAAACTAATGGAGATAAAAATTTATTAATAATATATCGACAATAAACTATTGGATTTTTTTTTTATATTTGGTAGTGTATGATGATTAGTAATAGATTGAGTATGAGCCACACCACCAATCAAATGAAGATGATGTTGTTTATATCTTCTGTAATGCAATTTTTGTACACTTTGTTGGCATTCTTACCTCCAATACTGAAAAGAGACGAGAATTATTACAAAATCTTCATTGCGAAAAAACTCAACCAATTTAAGTGGTATAAGGATGTCTTCATCACCAAGTAATGTAACAAACAAATGCCAATAATGAATATTAAAAATCTAAAATTTATTAATGGATCACAATCTAAGAAACCAATTGTCTGTTACAAATGTAACAAATTTGGCCACTATTCCAACAAATATAAAACTAAGCAAAAGCTTAATGCTCTCATACCATTAAACTCATTTTAGTATATTTTAATTATATTTTTATCCTCTAGCTTTCTTATAGAAACATTATTCCTTAGCAATGAAACATCATTACTCTGATACCATTATAAGATCTTTGATCAATGTATAAATTTTCTTCATAAAGAAGATCATGGGGAGTAGGCTTATTATAATAATTTTTTGTATTACATCCCATTGCCTTCTGGATTTTTTGTTATAGTCTAACTTTTGTAATGTATGTTTATGTATTATTTGTTGAAGGAATTCTTTATCTTGCATCATCATAATTAAGGTTAATGTCGATTATTGGTCTAAATATTGATACTTAGATTTTTCAACCTATCTAATAATTCTTGGATATATTCTTTGTTTGAATTTGTCTTAAAACCTTTGATAATAGATGGAAGTTTAATTGGAGGGATAATATCATTATCCTAATGCAAAGAAAATTGACGTGGTTCCTAAACATATTGATTGAAAACATATTTATCCTGTTAGCTTGCTTATAGAAGCATTCTTCCATTGCTTTGAACCATCATGACTCTGATATCATTAAACTTATTTTAGTGTATTCTAATTATTTTTTTTATCAAATTTCTAATGGTATCAGAGCATTCATATTGGCAAAAATGAATTTGTTAAGAGATAAATAATCTATATTTTTTTTTCAATTGGTAGAGTTTAATTTACTACAAAAATTAATGATTAGACAATTCCATCAATTAAATCCACTTCAATTTATAAGAATGATACTTTTACCATAGAACGAACTATTGATATCGATACCAAAGATACAACTATTAATATTGATACCCAATATACAACTCTAAAATTGTTAGAGCTAGAAGATTTGTAAAATTTTCTTAATTATGATAAATACAAATATAGGCATGAATACAGGTGCATTCAAAAAATACTTAGAAATGGAAGAAATTTAGATTGGAAACCTTCCTTAATGGTTGTCATTGAAACTAGTAGTAGTATAGGTCCTATTTATTTTAATGTTCATCCTAATTTAACATTATTTTTAAAGATAAAAATCTAATGAAAGTTTTACAACTTAGAATTCTGACTCAAGGATATAACTTCTTACCTAGATTATAAACCATAGTTATAATTATACACATTCATTTAAAGGTAATGAATACTTAACTCCCAAAGTTCAAAAACTTTTAGAATTAGGTAAAATTTTTATTATAGAAATAAATTTACTAACTGTAAATATTGTCACTCCTAGAATGTTTTATTGGGAAGAAATCAAATTTCCTAAATCTTGGGTCATACCCTAAGTTGTTCCACCCAAACCTCTAGTCAATATTGACATTGATCAAATTATTGAATCGGTGGATATTGATGTTGTTCTAAATTTTAGAACAAATTTAAATTCACAATATTGAGTATCTTTACCATCTCCTTTGAAATACTTTGATGTTGGTTCTAAATCTAAAAAAATGGAAGCAAATATGACTTATCTTACTACTCGAGATGATTTGTTTGTGGAAGGAATAAAACTTTCCCATAATTAAATTCCACATGGAATCTATCATAGAAACGAGGAAGAAGAAACTTCCCCTACTCCTAGAAAAATTGCTAATTTTACTGTTTAAAATGAATAGTTTAGGATTTATCATCCATAAACAAGCTATTATGGATGAATTTGAACATCCCATAAATACTCAATTTAGGACATGGTTCTTTTACTAACATACACTTCTGGAATAGAAGAACCATGTTGCTCAATTTTATACTTATCCAGAGTAAAAAAAGACAATCATGTCGTTTGAATATTGGTATCGAGTACTTTATCTAGAGATGAAAGAAAAACAAGAGATTAATACTCTAGAAATAATTAAAGTTTAACATCTTCAGTCAAGAGAGTATTCAATCCACACGCCCCTCGTGTACCCTTAAATTAGAATCCTCTAATTCTTTGGGTAAAGGACTATCCTTGAAGTTGTAGCTTACATTCAATTTGAATCACCTCTTAATTCATTTAGCCAAATTCAAAAATAATTTTTTTTTACCAATCTAACCTTAAACAACTCAATCGAATAAAAAAAGTTGTCGAGGAAAAGTATGTTTATATTTGCCTATGGTTCTTTCAAAGAAGGCAAGGACCAAGAAGTTAATAATGAAGATCATGATGAAGAAATCAATTTCGTCCCAAATTCATAGCTTGACAATGACAATGCTTCTATTGGAGATTATTAGGATGCAATTATCAAGAAAATAGAGAATAAAACTAAAAAAAATATATTTATGTAGAATGATGGAGTCTCTTCACTCAGATGAATGTCTCAATTTTTTGCTTAGTCTGGATCAACAAACTAGAATGTTATTGTTGGACCCCGCTACAGTGCGAACAATAACAAAAGTCAAAATACATCAAGAATATAAAACTGACTTACAAAAGCTATAAAAATAACAAAAGAGGAATTATCATCACAAAAGCAGATTCCCTATCATATCAAGACGGACAACTCAACAATAAATTAAATTTGTTTTAGACAATTGGCTAACACTTGTCACAAAAGAAAAAAAACCCAAGTAAGTCCATACCCTCACATAATTTTATCTTGAAATTAACATCAAAACATTAAATAATGATGTTGGAAGGAATTATTGGGGCACATGTAGCAATCGTATTAGTGGATTTCAGAACCTTTGAAATCCATTGAATTTTGTGTCTTAGTGTGTAAAGTTATGTCCTCTATAAATAAAAAAAACTATTTAATTTGTTAGACATAACTTGAAATTATTCAAAGTTTGTCTCCAAGGTTGTCGTTGTATGTGTGTAAGTTCTCTTTTCTTTTCTTTTATAAAAGTGTGAGTTTTATTTCATTTGTATTGGCTTAAGTTTAATATTAGTGAGCGATCCAAAAGATCTTTGCTATAATGGTATCTGAGCCAATGCTCAAGGCTAAGGCAAAATGATTCTCTAAGCAAATTAGCAAGATAAAAAATATGATTAGAATATACTAAAATAAGTTTAATGGTATCAGGGTATTAAGTTTTTACTTAGTTTTACATTTAACTAAAGGTTAAATTACTAAAACGAGAAGGAAGAAAGAAAGAAAAAAAGATAAGAAGTAGATGAACTAGAAGAACAAGAAATAAAGGAACAAAAAAGAAAGAAAGAAGAAGAAATAAAGGAACCAAAAAGAAAGGAAGAAAAATAAATAAAGGAACAAGAAAGAAAGGAAGAAAAAAGAAATAAAGAAACTAAAAAGAAAGGAAGAAGAAAAATAAATGAACGAGAAAGAAAGAATAAAAGTAGAAAGAAAGCAAAAAGTAAAAGACGAAAAAGAGAAAAAGGAAAAGAGGAAAAAAGAAAGAAGGTGAAGAAGGGAAAATGAGAAGAAGGAAATAAAAGAAAAAAAGAGAAAAAAAAACAAGAGCCATCGGAGTTAAAATGAGGTAGAAGAGCTCTGAAATATTGAACAGAATTATTATCTCACAAATGTAGATGTGTAAATGATATATAAATGAAATAGGAAAAACTATTTCATATACCGTTCCATTTATAATTAGTATATGGATATATGGTATTATTTGCATCTTCATATAATATTTATTTAACTATTTATCGAATGGTAGATTGGGTAATTAGGTAAGTAAATAGAATAAAAAAATTAACACATAAAATTATAAAACCTTAAAATTTTAAAAATAACAATATCATGTGCACAAAAATGAAGAGCTCAGAAACATTGAACTGAATCATTATCTCACAAATATAGATGTGTAGATGATATATAAATGAAATAGGAAAAACTATTTCATATATCGTTCCATTTATAATTAGTATATGAATATATGGTATTATTTGCATCTTCATATAATATTTATTTAACTATTTAATGAATGGTAGATTGGGTAATTAGGTAAGTAAATGGAATAAAAAAATTAACATGTAAAATTATAAAACCTTAAAATTTTAAAAATGACAATATCATGTGCACAAAAATTTGTAAACATTGTCATTCTAATATATAACAAAATCATTATATAAATATTAAAAATCCTTAAAAAACACTTGAATCATGTTTTATCCCAAACATACATTCAGTTACCTGGGTAGAGTATAACCATTACACAATTTTGTTCTATTTATAAAAAGTAAACAGGTAAAATTACCCAAATGCCTAATTGAATAATATTTTATTATTATTTAATAAATGATAAAAAAAATCGGTACACGGTAAAACTGACATGCCTAAACAAATGAGCAAGTTGCATATACGATTTACAAGCTACTTATATAAGAGAAGTTTACCATATATAGAGAGAAGCTTGGGTTCTTAGAATTTTAAGTTTAAGGGAGTGTCTTAGCTTTAATACATAAGAAACGGAGAATATACATTTCAGGCATTTTAAAGCATCAATTTAGCACAATTCAAGTCACTTTAAGCACTTATAGTTTGTACTTCTTTCACACGCTCCATTGACCTGAATTCCCCCGGGAAGATCTCCTCCGAAGTGAACGGCAAATGTCATCATTTCGATCATTACAGCAGAAAATTCAACGCGGCCAACCCAAGAAGGTCGTTCAGTTCGCAACAATCAACAGGCACTGCTGCCATTCCAGCCCTCCTTTCTCTTACCCAGCTCTGTTTCTCTTAGCCTAACTTAATTAAACAAGATTGGTAGGTTTACCGGCAGAATCAGATATTGGGTCGGTAAACTGGTTCTCAGATATTGGGTTGGTAAAAAGGGACTTATTCTACCGAATGCCTCTATATAAGAAGGGTAATCAACTGCAATACAAATCATGGAACACCCGCAGTTCAGGCATCCAAGAACTCGTCGCTTCTGACTTGAATCAAAAGAATCAGAAGGGCGCTTTGGAGTCTGGACTAGCCTGAGCGAGGCAGCCATGAGGACGTCCGGCATCCTCTTTGTCGTGGCGATGTTATGCCTGATAACCGTCGAAGAGGCTGCAGCGAGACCTTTCGGCTTCATCAAGTCACTGCCTGCTCCCAGTGTGCCACTGCCACTACCTTTCGCTTGGCCGCCTCTGTCCTACCCATTTAGGCGACCATCTCCACCACCCGCATCAGGAACTCAACACGACTTCAACTTCCCCCCGCTGCTTGAATTCATCAAGCCGCTATCTTCACCACCACTCGGTCATAATCAGAGCAAGCCCCAGAAGCCTCCATCATCATCTCTTTCCCATCCATTCCCTAATAAGTTCCAACCAGCGTCACCGTCTCGGCCCCCGGTAGACCACAACAAATGGCCCACGCTTCCATTCCCATTCCCCTACATGAAATCACCACCAGCCGCAAACTCAAATGAGCACCGATTACAGCCGCCACTGTTTGCCCCTCCATTTAAGCATCCGCATCCAGTTGAATCTGCTTCTCCACCACATGCCTACCATCAATCTCCACCTCCTCATCTGCTTTCTCCACAGACTAGTGAAGCTTCTCCACCACTTACATATGATTTTGAGACCTCGCCACCCTTATCAGGGCCTACATTTGATCAAAAAACCCTTTCTCCTGTGTCCCCTCTATCACCCTTATCATCGAATGAAGCTCTTCCCCCAACAGCGTGACCGCCATTCTTCAATTGGAGAAACCATGTTTAATTTGAGACTGAATGCGTTTATGAAATAAATGGGGCATCAAATCCCTATCCGGTAATTTTGTTTGTGCATGAAGTATTATAACAATCTTAGGCTTCTGTTCCAACGTCCACGATGACTACTTTATATTGCTCTCACTTAAGATAATCTTTCTATCACCATTGGGATGATTCTCACTTAGATACCGTGTAAATCTTTTAATCGTCATCCCTCACTTTTGGGATAATTTTCGCTCTGGCGCGAGTAATGTACCGCGAGTTTCATAGATTGCAAAAGTGAGGATAAAAGAAACACGATCTAAGTCAGTTCATAGCTTGACTGTATTGGGAGATGATGACGAGTGAGAGACGGCAAAGCTGACCCACAACAGCAGTAACAACTTCGCTGTCAAAGTGGTGATGGTTTTTTTTTTTCTATGGATTTTCAATCCAATCCCAGTTGAAATGTGCATTTAATGAGATTATAGATTTCTGTAGAACTGTAACTTTTCTCTTATAACTTGGAAAAAATCAACTGGATCTGGGTATTTTCTATGGGTATTGTCAGCAAGGTAGGGGAAAATCAACATTGATCTGATTGAGTTGACCCGGCCAAGTGAGATCTGGGTGGGTCAAAGTCATATAACCATGATTTAGAGGTCTTCTAATGGAGTTCAAGTATGCCCACTCTCCTCGCATTTTCTCTCCAAATTCAAGTTCAATTTTCATGCCTCCCTTCTCTGTTCTTAAACCTCATCCAAATTCCTTCTTTGCACCATAAAATCCTACCTCTTCGTTTCTCTTGGCCCAACTTAAAGAAGACTAAAAGGGAAACTCAAGAGTCCACGCATCCGAGCACTCATGGTTGCTCCTTTTAATTAAAAGACTCGGAAGGGGATTTTGGAGTTTGGACCAGCTTGCAGCATCCATAATGACGCCCAGAGCTCTCTTTGTGGTGGCAATTTTACGCTTGATCGCCGCCGAAGTTGCTCAGCGAGACCTTACGGATTCAACAATTCACGACCGCCTTTTGTAAATCCAAAAATGCCAGTTAATTTTTTTTATTAAAATAATACCTAAAACTTAGACATTATCATATATATTTTTTTAAATGATTAAAATATAAGTTGATTTTTCTAGTATAACTTAATTGTTCTTCCTTATGTAAAAAATATTTATGTCGTAAAAGATCCATTAAAGAATTTCAGCACCTCAACTGCAACCACGAAAGTTAACTCAAGAAATTGAATTGAGGTAAGGTTTTGACTATACAAGGTTTCATTGGTAGCAAGGGTTACTTGCTTCTCAATATTTTGACTTTAAAATTATAAGCTCAAGTAAAAAAGTACCACTAATCTTATATGCCCAATCTATGTGGGAGTGAATCAAATAGTTCTTGATTAACTGGTTATTAAAATACCCAAAATTGTTTTGATTTAAAATTAGAACAAGTAGGTCATAATTTGAACCAAACAATTAATTTTAAAGTGGAAAAGTTATACTTCAGCTACACTTGACTAAGCACTATGAAAAGATTTTAAAATAAAAGCTTGTAAGCATTTTTAATCTCACCCCGACCAATCAATGCTTGTGTTTGATAGATTGAACAAGATCATTTTAAAATTATAGTGCTTAAAACTAAGCAAATATAAATTTCAATGTAAAAAAGAGAAATATACTTAGCTCCTTGAGAGTTGGCTCTTCAAAAACCAAACCTCAACTCCAATGTTTGACTTTAAAGGGAAATAAAGCTTACAAGTAGGGGTGGCATCGAGTCGAGCCGAGCCTAAACCTGTCTATGTTTGAGCCGAGCTTGATTTAAATATTTTGAGTCGAACTCGAGCTTCAACATATATTTAAAATTTTTTAAAAATATATATATAAAATTATGCATACATTTTACATAAAATTGGGTATAACCTATATATATAATACATGTATAAGATTGGGCATGACCTTTACTTAAAATTAAGCATAATCTATGTATATAATACCTATATAAAATTTGGCATGACCTCTACTTAAAATTGGGCATAATCAATATACATAATACCTGCATAAACACTCCATAAACACCTCATAAACACTCCATAAACACACTATGAAATTGTTTATACACTCCATACACTGCATAACATTATGAATAAACTCCATACAATAATCAAACACAACAAAATTAAATGAAATATCACTATCAATTTACAATCACCCAAATAAAAACTATAAATCCTTTAAATAGAATCCTATTACTATTAGAGACTTACTAGAAAATTACAAGAAATATTTTAATTTTTTTTAGGAAAGTTAAATGAACCTCTTATTGCCTCTTCTAAGGAAATAAATAAAAATTAATAATTATCTAATATATTACTATACTTATCGATGAGTTTTTAATCAAATAAAATGTCAAACACAAAATTTCTATGAAAATTGCCTCATACTAAAAGTATTGTATCATCAACTGTCAAATACTTATTCAAAATATTTCTATACAGTTTTCTAGCCCATCTTGGCAAGAAAATCTTACTTAAAAAAATTATATGATTTTTTAACAAGAATTTATAATTAGAAAAATATTTTCAAAAAACATGAGGCACTAATGGTCCCTATATTTCTACTAAAAATGTATTTTTCAACATTTATTGAAAAAACCACTAATAGTCTCTAGAAACGTATTTCTACTAAAATATCTTTTCAATTTCTTCAAGAGCTATGAGGAAGGGACAAAAAGTTTTTATTTCTTGTTTATGATCTCGCACGTGTGACTTTCACACGTGTGAAATCAACTTCTTTGGGGGGGGTGGGGGAGCTCTAACTATTCTCCGATTTTTCGCCGATGATAGGGAGAGAAGGTGCCGCGTTGGCTAGCACCTATGGTCGGCAACGGAAGCGGCGGTGACGGAAATAGAGGATCCCCCGCTCCCAATCCCGTGACTCACGAGCTTTCGAGCCGAACCTTGATTCGGTCGAGTTCAGCTTGTTAACTCAAACAAGCCGATTTTGGATCTTAAGCTCGAGAGATACCGAGCCAAACTCGAGCCGGCTCGGTTCAAAGCCACCCCTACTTGGAAGTATTTGAGAATACTTTGGCAACCTGAGAGTTTCTATTTGGGACGAAATCAACTTAAAAAGAGGGGTTGGTAACATTCTAAATACCTTAAACCATTGGTGAGAAAGATACATTTTATTCTTTTGCAAATCCAAGTGAAAACTTAATAAAAATTAAGAGAAAATATTTCTATATTTTCCATTTGAGCTGCTAATCACATAGATATGTTACTTGCTTTGGAAACCTATGTTGGCTTAATCAAAGCTTAGAAATTGGTTGCGAAACACACCTAAAACATATTGTTCAAACAACAAATATGATTCGAACAAGTTTTTTCCTTCTTTTGTCCATGTCTTTGATCAAATACCCAACCTTTTTTCGAACAACTTTTCACTCAAAGACTTTTGAATAACTCTCCGCTTAACCCCTCTAGGCAATAGTTTTTTGTTTTTTATTTTTTATTTTAAAGAGTAAAAAATAAATAATTCTTCATTTTTTAACAATTTCTTGAATTCACTCCTCCTAATGTAATATTTCCTATTGCAACAGGGATTTATATTTTTTCAGTACTATCAATGAACTCATTAGCTAATTTATAGTCATAGTATTAAAACTCGGAAAAAAGTTTATTCTACAAATTGCTCAAGCCTCTGGACATGCTGACGAATGTGTGCGTGTCTGAGGGATCAAGCAGAGTCACGAGGCAAGTATAAAAGATAACAAAACCATGCAAACTAAAGCACTAATACTGTTTCCTCCTTTTCAGATCCCCTGACCAATCTTGCCGTAATACGCTCGGCAAGATCCGAACACCCCAGGAAGACCACCAAACTTAAACCGGACTTCAACATTTAGATCATTACAGCAGAAAGTTTCTCCGGCGGCCGACCCAAGTAGTAGGTCGTTCCATTTACAACAATCTTCAGACACTGTTGCCATTGAAAGCTTCCTTTCTCCTTACCCAGGTCTTCGTTTTTCGCAGCCTCACTTCATTAAGCAAAACTTAGAAGGTTTACCCGGAGAATACAATCAGATATTGGGTAAACTGGTCTCAGATAACGGGTTGGTAAAAAAGGTGTAATCTCTACCTAAGACCTCGCTATAACAAGGGTAACCAACTGCAAATATGAGTCAGGAACACTTCTAAGACTTCTAATACTCAGAAGGTGATTACAGAGTTTGGATTAGCCTGCGGCAGCCATGAGGACACTCTCTGCTCCCTTTGTGGTGGCAATATTATGTTTGATTGCCGCCGGAGGCGCTGCTGCGAGACCTCATGGTTTCAGCAATTCACCACCGTGTCATAAACACCGTAAATTCTCTCCCTGTGTGCCACTGCCACGGCCTCTCGCTTGGCCACCTCTGTCCTCCGCATTTACCCCACAATCTCCCCCATCCCCATCAAGAGATCGACACCGAAGTCACGGCTTTAACACCCCCCCGCTGCCTATATTCAACAAGCCGCCTCATTCACCACCACTCTGTTATCATCATCAGAGCAAGCCCCAGCAGCCTCCATCTTCATCTCTTCCTAGTCAATTCCCTTATAAATTTTCACCAGCATCACCGTCTCAGCCCCCTGTCTACCACAGCACATGGCCAACGCTTCCATTCCCATTCCCCAACAATGAAATCACCTCCTGCCCCAGACTCAAATGAGCACCCATCAGAGCCACCATTGTTTGCCCCTCCACATAAGCATCCCCATCCAGCTCAATCTGCTCCTTCGCCACAGACCTACCATCAATCTCCAGCTCCGCCTGCTCCATTTTTGCTTTCTCCTCAAGAGTAGTGAAGGTTTTCCCCCACTTCCATAGGATTTCGAGTCCTCGGCACCCTAATCAGGGCCTACAAATGATCACTAGAACTCCTACATCTTATAATAAATCTCTTTTCTCCCCCGACCCCTCTACTGCCCTTATCATCTTACAAGGGTCTTTTGCCCACAGCGTGACAACCGCCGCACTTCCGCAAGTTTTGATAGAAATCTTCCACTTCCTTGCATTTGTTCTACCCCCTTTTCCACCTTTCCTCTTATAAAACCTACTGACAGTTGATGATAATGCTCTAGTTTAGAGCCTGTTGACGCTTTCGATGTTCAGAGCTGATCAGTTTGTGTTTGATTGTTGAGAGATAAATAAATGGATCCAGTTGAACTGGTCGAGACTTCATTATGCATTTTCACAACTATTAATCTTCCTCACAACGGTAGTACCTACTGAATATTTATATGGTCAGACGAGCAACAAAAGAAATGTTTCATATTTAAAATTTCCAAGAATACTTTATTTTTTTCAAGTTTTCCCAAAAGTATTTGATCCTTCTGTGTATCAAAAAAGCACTTAATGAAACAGTTACAGGATCTGAAGAAGAAACTTTACAACCTACGTTTACTTATGATAGGCAGAGATAAAATTATGCTATCATTCTCACTCTGCAGCTTGTAACCAAACAATTCTCACTGCGGGCCATGTCTGCGCTTGCGAAGTTGATCTTCTATCTCTTCATAGTCTCTGGGGGCTTTTGGGGTCCCTTTTCTAACGACCCTTTTCATTCTGACTTTATCGTAAACCTTCTCATCCATGAGAGCATTCCTCTTTAGTTTTCTACTTGGCCTGTCTCTTTCGTTTACAGAATACTGTTCCCACACATCATCGGAGTCCTTTCTGCAGTCTTGCTGGTACCTATGCTTATGATCATGATGATGATGGTAATGGTGACCGTGGTGGTGGTGGAGCTTGTGGTTATGTTTGTCAGGATACCTCTGCTCCTCATGATCTCTTCGATGTGGATGACGAACCTCCTTTTTGTGGTGATGACGATTCTGATGGAACTGAATATCTTTTCCATGTTTTGGATCAACCCTACTTCTATGTTTCCCTGCTTGAAATCGATCCTCCCACCAGTCGTAAAGTGGATCAAACAATCCTTTCTGATGTAACAGCCACAACAGTATGATCCCTGCAGCATCAAATATAAAAATTAGCTGCTATATATGTTGACACAAGATTATTCTCAGTTCGCCAGGGTGACGGATTATACCTGCTGGAAAGATTGCCAAAAACAAGCCAAACATCACAATCCAACTTAGACAGATATATTGTATGTGACAACTGAAGTCGAAGAAACTTGAGCATTTGCCTCTGTTCATACGACACAATCATCAAAAGACATAACTAAGCTGTTCCCAAATGCAGCAAATTATTAGAACGTAAACGGGTTCCAAACCAATCACTGTAGCACGAAATACAGGCTTGACCGATGGAAGAAACATATTTGTGACTTTAAGTGCTTATATTCTACAAAAAGGCATACATCTTTTTAGAACAAGTACCTGCATGATTTACCAGTAAAAAAATCTACAAAATAGCCCCATATTGTCTTCCATATGCCTCCAATAGCATCAAAGAAACCATTTATTCCTTCCTTTCTGTCCTCAATATCCGATGCTATCTGCAATGTTTTAACGAATTTCAGTAACAAGTACATAAATAAATCTCTGTAGACAAACTCTCGAAAACTCTACAACCATGAGAAAAACAAAAATGGTCATGGTGAACAACCAATCACATGTTAGTTCTGTATGACACTCTTAAATCAATTCGAAGATGTGGTTCAGTTTAGTCTCTTATAAAAGTAGCTCATTTCCAGAGGTGAGGCTACTAGAAGAAAACTGAGTTTTTACTAGTTATTTATGTATAAAACATAATAGAAGAGCCATATAAAGAATAAAAATTATGCAATAATTAAACGTCATCGTTTTTTCACAATATAAGAGCGATATAAATCATGTTGATTGCAAGTTTTCATCTTTTTTTCTTTTTTCCTTAAACCGATGATAATGCAAGTTTTCATCTTTTTTTTCTTTTTTCCTTAAACTGATAATAATGCAAGTTTTCATCTAAAAGCAAGAGAAAAAGGAAAAATTTAAGGTTGCAGAATATTCTAAAATGTCAACAGACCTCAGTGCCATTGTCAAGAACAGTAGCTGTAGTAATAAATTGGCATTTTGCTCGATCAATTTCATTGAAATTGGAATCTTTCAGAATCGCTGCAGTCAGTCATTAATAAGATATGTCAACAAACCAAATTGATTTCAGAAGTCGCCTTAGCAAATCTTAAGGAAGCAAAAAATATAAAATCTGACAGGCCAAATCTCAAGGAAGTTCATTGTTTTGCCTTCCTAAGAAATAGTATGTACCTGAACACTCAAATTTTGCAGCTTGATCTGTGTTAGGATAGACTTTAAACGAGCATCTAGCAGTCTCTTTAGGTTTCATTATAAAGAACTGTTCCTGAAAGTATAAAATGTAGTAGCCGCTTATGGGAAACACTGGATAGTTCAAATTATTAATAATGTAAAAAAATTAATTTTAAATATAAAATTATAAAAAAATTAAATTACAAATTGTTTGGTTCGTCCTACCTCCATCTGACTGACACCCTTGGAGCAGTCAAACTGTTGAAACAATGTTTAAAGACAACATCTGTCAGTCAAGATTCAGAGAAGGTAGAAAAGAATCAAGTAACCTCAGATAAAATCTAGTTTTGGAAACGTTTACAGGCAAAAGAATTTGAAGAGAGACAAAATCTTCGAAGATAACACGAAAAAGGAAAAAATGAGTTACGTAATTAAAAAAGGCATCAGAACAGGAGCACTATAGAAAACACAGAAAAAGCAGAAAGAACGAAGAAAGATAACCTTCACTTAGGTTTCATTTGGCCAAGGAGCAAGATAAGGTGAGTGGTTTTGGCAGCCTCATTATTTTGTTCAAATTCACTTAGGTTTCATTTGGCCCAAGAGCAAGACGAGGTAAGTGGTTTTGGCAGCCTCATAATTTTGTTCAAACTTGTTGCGGAAACAAAGATTAAGAACTAGCCAATAGACCTTGTGACTGATGTCCTTGTTTTCTTTTTTCTCTTTCAGTCGTTTATCTATATTTGAAGTGCCTAAAGAGAAAAGCTTGGCTTCCAGCTACGAAAATGGGAAGAGTTTAATAAGGGTAGGCTTCCACCTAAGTTGTAGTTAAGCTGATTTTTAGGACAAGACATAAACACAAGAGATCTAAGGGAATGATAGAAGAGAGGAATTCTAACTCTTGGGAGAGAGGAGAGAAAAAACCAAGGGTGAAAAGGAAGAGGAAAAGAGAGAGGTGTATGGACAAATTTTAGCCAAGTTGAAGAGTCTAGAATGCTCTACCCCATACTTTGAGGTTATATTTATAGTTATATGAATGTATTTACAACGACTACATTACCTTAGGGCTACATGCTTCAAAAGGAAAAAGACATAAGAGGACATACAACAACTTGCATAATTACAATTCAATGCCATTCTCTATGAAATTTCTCCTTATTTACTAGTCATGCCACCCCTACACGCGTGGGTATCTCTTAACATAGTGCCTTACAGTAAGTCTTATACATTCTGAGCCATGTATATCAAGGAATGATATGCAGAGAAAAAACACAGCGAAGAATTTGTAAGAGAATTATATAAAATGATAATACCGTTAAGCTGTATGACGCCTCCAGTTTACCAATGTTCTTAGTTGTGATTGTGGCCGTCCCAAATTGTGTTAAAGCTTCAAATGTAGGAATTGTTACACTTAGTATTTTCCCTGGACTCCTAAACATAGATACAAATAATTAAACACCAATACCACAAGAAAGTATGAAAACTTTACATCTGCAATCATTCAAGAAAAGAGAGAATGAAACAATAATTTTTACCTTTGATAGACATATTCTATATCATCAGCACTCAGTTCAATTAATAGATTTGTGTTTAAAGCTTCTGTTATTCCTATAGAGAATGAATGTGTTCCAGCATTCTGGAAATGGTTACAAAGAAAATCTTCAAAAAACAAGTATGAAGAAAGATGAAATAGGATATACATGTAAATACAACATACAACAAAGAAAATGAAACTTAACTGGATGTTGGTTGATTCTTTCAAACCTACCCTCCACTCTATATTGGGGCAACTGATTCCTGCTGATCCGGTTTTGATCAGCCTGTTAAAGAAAAAATTAACAAGTGCATTTGTGCATAAACGTAAAATTATGAGCATCATAGTTAGCTTCAGGTTGAAAGTACGAACATCCCAGAAATTCCACAACTGATTATGCAAGCAACTCCTTAATGGTGAAGAACAGAAGTTTGGTTGTCCACTAAAAGCTTCATAACTGACACCGATTTTGTTGCATTCAATGCCATCTAATGTAAATCTCACTCTCTCCAGAAGCATCCACATGGAGAAATTTCTTCCTGTATTATGTGGCTGACCTTCAAAACCCTTCAACCATCGAACAAGCATTAGTTGCAGCATTAACCAAACAGAAACTTCAATAATGGAGCACAACAAGACCATCAAGGAGAAACACAGATTTTAAAAGCTAGTTTCCAAGGGCCATTAGCTAAAATAAGTTATTTCCTTGGCTCCTCTTTCAACATGATAGTTTGATATCTCAATTTGTCAAAAAGAGGTCCTTACGAAGTTTTATGTGTTAGGAATTAGACACCTTAGTTTAATACTAACGAGAGCAATAATAATTGAAGAAGAAGAAACAATCAAACATGAATACACAATATTTATATAGGTTTGCCTCAAGGTGAGAATACGTCTTGTTCTTCTGCCGCTGCTATAATTCACTATGATGAAGAAGAAGTTTACAAGAGAAATCGCATATACTCAAACTCTTAGTGTTTTGCTCTAACCTCTCCTCACGCAACTCATGATCCTCAATCACAAAATACTAAAAGAAAACTAGGGCAACCAAAATGCAAATGTGAAATCCTCAAACTACCCTTAACGAAACAACAGTCAATATATCCCCCAAAGGTTCATCCACATGCTGACTTTGCGTAAGGCGTTAATTAGACTCTACAACTTAACATTAAGTTTAATTGAAAACCTATTTGCTAATACCAACCCATAATAAATGTGGTTAGATCTGCCTAACAGAAACCATTTTTGGACATGAGAGCAAGTAGGTGCTCATCTTGTTAGCTATGAAAGAATGATCAAAGTTAATGTAGAATGCTGATGCTAACATACCTGCCTTGGGGTTACTAGATAGAAATCTTCAAAGGATGGAATACTAGTATAGCCAACAAAGTCACCAATAAGGTTAACTCTTAAGAAATTGTCGTTGGACATTGCTGTTCTATTTTCAGGGCCGACAATCACTTCCTGTCACCAAAGTTTATTCCAAATGGAAAAAAATTAATTTCATTAAAATTCATATAAGAATTAAAAGGTATACTGGTACAGTTTTAAGCTTAATGATGTATATAGATTAGATTGATGATAAATAGTGTTGCAGAAGAATACTGAAAAGAAAAATATTTGGAAGAACAGACAGAGAGATGAGACTTACTGATGTTTGTGCTCCTTTCTTCACTTGAATTCGGACATTAAAACCAAGTGATCGCCTCCCAATTCCAAACACATGGAACCTTCAGTGAAAAGAAAAGAAAAAAGAAAATAACCTTTTCTAGGAATCACTGATTAAAGGATATTTTTTTTTTTAAAATTTTCAACAGAATAATGAGGATGATGATGATGATAGTAATAATATTTAATCTTGCTTATATACCATAAAGGAGATTAAAGAGACAAATAGGTAGCAAAATAAATAATAGAGATATCATGTTAATTTCCATACCAATCACCTGGAAATCGAAGACAGTGTGCAGTGTTGGCCTTTCCTTTTAACAATTTATCAACTATTCAAAATCAACACAAACGCCTTGTTAGGAAAGTGGTGAGAAAAACCAATTTTTTCAGTCTACAAGAAAATTCTAATAAATGGAGTCAAAACCAGCGCTTACAAAAGTTTCCACATGAAGATGGTGCACGACGCCATGGTCCACAGGGACAACAAATAGGCTATTTGCAAGAACATGAGAGGAGATTAATTTAGATTATATGATAAGTAGAAAAACCCACACGAAAATCTGATCTCACCTGTGTGCTCTCAATAAAATGACCACTTTGATCTTTCAACCTTTTTAAGGAGAAGTCAATATTAATATTCAGTAAAATAATGAATGCAAATTTTGATTTATTTGAAATGGACAAATAAAATGAGCAAGAAGCAATTACAACCGGAGTATATTTGAAAATTATTTAGGAGAACACGATTGTCACTCATATCATAGCAGAATTACTTGCCTCTCGCATATTTTCACGACTTTGGCACTGGCATCTGCCTCACATTTGCGTGTTCTAACATAATACTCCACAGGTTTGTAAGGAACATCCTGAAAGGAGTTGATCATACATTAACTGTTGCAAGATATGTACAAGAAAATCCTATACACCATTTGCAGCAAGTTGGGCGTTTGTGATATTGTCACACCCCCGGTTTGAGTGGAAGTGTTGGAAGATGGGCCCAAACCCACAGACCAAGAAGAATGCCCACAGGTCCACACAATGGTGGCATGATGATAAATAAATAGTCATCTCACAAAAATGGCACTGATGTAATTAATTTATGATTTATGTTTTTGATTTATTCTTACTAGGATGAAGGGTATTTTTGTAATATTAATACTTTTGATATCTATAAATACAAATTAAGAGAGATGGTTTGGATACTACAAAAAAGAAACTATGAGCAGAAATTGGCAAAGAACTACGAAGGGCAATGAATATCGATGACCACTAAAATGGATAAAAAAGAATAATTCAGCTTGCCTCCTCCCTCTGTTTGTTGACAAACAAGTTAAACCACTAAAAAACACTTATCCGAATTTAATCTAATTTTAAAGACACAAAGGCCTCATAAGGGATCATCATCATCATAATGTTTGAGATTGGCTATAGAAATAAAACTAACTTATCAGCAACAAATAAAATCATCGTACCCGTATGTATGTTATCTCGTACAAGGCATATGCTGCTGATTTATTGATATTAATAATCGGAGGTGTTCTTATTGTCTGCATCTGGTGAGTTGCATTATCCTCCGCCTCGACCAGTTGTGCTACAATGGAAGCTTCTCCTCCACTCTGCAGAAAAAAAAAAGGAAACACATCAGATAAAACCTTGCGACTAAGAACTAAGAGAAACGCGCATTTGGATGATAAGTTAATAGAAAATCTGAATCACTCACCGATCCACTAGGCACTGCCATATTCACAACGATCTTTTGCTTGCAGGCCAGTTTGTCTACACCTGACTGCTTCTCGCACTTTTCAATCTTAGATTTGGAAAGGATTTCCACACAGAAAACCCTTTCTGATATCAGCAAATAGATAGCGATAAGAAGCAAGACAACATCCCTTCTTCCTCCTCTTTCTCGTTTCATCTACATTTTCGAAAATAGAACAAAATAAGTGAGAAACCCAATAGCTTGTCTCCAAATTCAGAGATAACAATAGAAACTTCAAATAGAGAAAAAGAACGTCTCACAATTTCTCGTAAAAAAAATAAAAGGAATATTTAATCGGTCAATAACATTGGAAAAATAGTTCACCTCTCACTCCTTTCAACAACTTCAATCAATTCTGGTTCCGTTTTAAAATGGAATTTTGGGTTCTTGGGAAGAAGATCGGCAGTTAGAGTGGAAACAGCCGTTCCCGCGCAGTCTTCGTCCGAGCAGTATTTCAAAATTTGCCACTCCAACATGGTTGACATAAAAGCCATCGGTACTTCTCTAACTGTCACGTCTCCACCTTTTGCGCCAACCGCTGGAGGATCTTGACCGTTCATCTAGTATCCCATGGCTGGGATTTAGACGCGCATCATAAAAGTTTCTTTCCCCTACGTAACACTTACTGCAGATAAAAAACATAGCCTTTGATGGCAAAGAACAAATTAGGATGAAAAATAAACTTTACTAATATTGAAATACGTTTTTCTGAAGTTGTTAAAATTCTATACCTAATTGATTTGTATTGAGTTGAGATCTGCTGAAACAAAGAGAGAAAAGTAAGAACTTGTGAAAAGCAAGTCATCATCACTGTCACTAAATCATGACCAGTTCTTCTCTTACCTCCAAATAGGAAATATAGTTGACAGAGTTAAATAGCAGAGCTCTTGTTTAAATTATCAGAAGCCAAGACTTTTACCGTTTCTCTGGTTTCCTTCCACACTCGAAGACAAACAACAGCGAGCATCAATCCGGAGTGGCATTATAATTAGATGGAACCAGTCGCATGAATGCAGAGAGGCCTTTCAGGAAGTTGGCCGGCCAAATCAAACTTCCCTTAAAAATTTCTGGGCGACCCTTTCTTTTTTGTAACTTGTAAACACAAGTCATGATAATAAGCTTTGAGGCAACTTCCTGATATACAATAGGTCTATGTTTTCTGTCTGGACCCAGTCATTGCAAACGTCAACGAGTTTTGTTATATAAGGAGCTGCCGGAGTTTCGGACTTTCATAAGACAAATCAAAGAAAGAAACTCCAATAGTCCTGCGACTCGATTTTTCTGATTGAAACGGGGGCATGGAGCCTCTCAAGAAGCTGTCATGGCTTTGGCTGGCCGTGGTACTCATGGCAACCAACGTCTCGGCATATGATCCACCAACCTATTATCCATACTATCAATCGCCACTGCCGCCATCTCCATATTATTACAAATCGCCGCCGCCTCCCTCTCCATCCCCACCACCACCTTACTACTACGAGTCTCCACCACCACCATCACCCTCTCCCCCTCCTCCTTACTACTATCAATCGCCACCGCCTCCATCTCCTTCGCCACCTCCTCCATACTACTACTCATCTCCACCGCCGCCTTCACCTTCTCCACCACCTCCATACTATTACAAATCCCCTCCACCACCTTCTCCATCACCACCGCCTCCCTACTACTACAAATCTCCACCACCTCCTTCTCCATCTCCACCTCCTCCCTATTACTACAAGTCACCACCACCACCATCACCATCCCCACCACCTCCCTATTATTATAAGTCTCCACCACCACCATTCCCATCCCCACCTCCTCCTTACTACTACAAATCACCACCACCTCCACCTCCTCCCTACTACTACAAGTCACCACCACCACCACCACCATCCCCATCCCCGCTTCCTTACTACTACAAGTCTCCACCACCACCATCTCCATCCCCATCTCCTCCGTACTACTACAATTCTTCACCACCTCCGTCTCCATCACCCCCTCCTCCTTATGACTACAAATCACTGCCACCACAATCCCCATCCCCCCCTCCTTACTACTACAAGTCTCCCCCACTGCCATCTCCATCCCCACCTCCTCCGTACTATTACAAGTCTCCACCACCTCCGTCCCCATCACCACCTCCTCCTTACGAATACAAATCACCGCCACCACCATCCCCATCCCCGCCTCCTCCTTACTACTACAAGTCTCCACCACCGCCATCTCCATCCCCACCTCCTCCGTACTACTACAAGTCTCCACCACCTCCTCCTTACGACTACAAATCACCGCCACCGCCATCTCCATCCCCACCTCCTCCGTACTATTACAAGTCACCGCCTCCACCTTCTCCTTCACCTCCTCCATATTACTATAAGTCGCCATCACCACCACCACCATCCCCATCCCCACCTCCCCCATACTATTATAAGTCCCCACCACCTTCTCCTTCGCCACCTCCCCCTTACTATTAGTGTCCCCATTACTATGTTTTGAATCAATTGCCACAAGATAAGCTTCTCAGTCATGTCTAGTAATAAGAAACGTCATGTGTTAGAATGACCAAGTTTCAGGCATACCAAGCTCCTTGGAGCATGGATCTACTTATTAGCCAGTTTGCTTTCAATAAGCTGAGTAAGATGTGTTCCTTATATTTGCCAAATATTCATTGTATTTGCTGTATTCTCTTTGTACTATGAGCTTGTGCATCTTCAAAGAAATTTGTCAAATTTCAAACATCTTATATTAGGTGCAAATTGCAAAAACACTTGAAGAAACTAAAACTGGTACATAGCTACGCAGTTGAAGAAGTTGAATCAAATATCTAGTTGCAGGTCAGGATTACTTGACAATGTTACCTTCCGTGTAAATTCTTCTTTCCTGATTCTTTCACCATTTTCTTTGATAGAAAAGCAAATTTAATAGGAACGAACTGAAAAAGTCCCGCGCAAGACTGAAGACTAGTTGATAGTGAGCCATTGTCGTTGGCCAGAGAAATTACATTTCAGTATGAGACAAAACCAGAGCCTTCTATTTACTTAAAACAACTCATGACGGCATGAATGATTGTGAAGAACCTATATGAACAAACAGCCTTGATTCTGTCTCATTCTAAGATACTGGAGATCCAAAGCCGTGTTCCTTTTTCTAATTCATGTACAAACTGCAATCCAACCATGATTTACCCTATATTATCACCTGCTTGTTCTTAAATGGTTTTCATATAGAGAGAGAGGGAGAAAGCTGACAGGAATCCACCTTGACTGTACATAACTTTTTGCTTCTTAGAAAACTTACATTATTTACAAGAAAGATGTCATTGTTTGATTATATTTATAAGGGCTTTTTACCAATATAACAGTTTAAAAAAATATATTTTGAAAAATAACGACGCCATGAACTTATTTTCAAAATACCGAACTTTGACCGGTCCATTGTACATGTGTACAGTCAAAGCGACACGTAAGTTTTGACTACATACGTGTTGCCATGTCATCCATGTAGTGTGAGTGGATGAAAACATCGGTTGCCACATCATTATTCCAACACATCATCTGTCACGTCATTAAATAATAAAAATTTGAATAAAGTTTAAAAATTTTAAAATATTTATTAATTAAAAAAATTATCGTTACACTTTTATTACTTTATATATTTTTTTAAAAAATAAGTATACTAATTATATATAAAATATTTGGAAATTTAAAATATTTAGAAATAGAAAAAATCTTACCCATTTATTATGGATTTAAAATATTTAAAATTTAAAATATATACAAAAAAATATTTTAGAGTTTAAAAATACAATTTATTTGTATACCTTTTATGACCTTATTTAAAAAATAATAAATTATTAAAAAAATATATATTAGTTAATTAAAAATCTTATTACACCTTTTATTATCAATTTAAAATATTTATTAACTTAAAAAATATGAAAATTTTATTTGAGTTTAAAAATAAATGTATCGATTAATTTGTAGGTTTAAAGCTCTCGATGGAAGCATTGAAGCAAAAAATGTTAAGTTGTGGTCAAGGCAAAAGGGAAAGTAAATGTTATACAATGATGTCAAAGAGATCGTTAATTGGAGCCATGGCATCCCAACATATTTGACATGGGTTTGAAAGACTGAAATTACATTTCTTGAACCAAGTTATAGCACACCCAGTTTTTCTAACAACCTTCACAGAGGACGAACCAAATAGACTCAAGCTGTAAAGCAAACCCAACATAGAGGACAAACTTCATTTATTTAGCTAGATAAAATTATGCATTCAACAAGTTTAAAAGTTGTCTCAAGTCTCAACAGCCAAAGGTACACCTAGCTCATTCATCATCATAATGTTTGCGATGGTGGTGATGTTTGTCGTGGCGACGCTCCTTTTCCTCATCATCAGAGTCATCCTTCTAACAAGTAGTTTCATCAATAAGTGAAAAATTAAAATCTCCCTGTGACTCTCATCTGATATCATTGCATGACTCCGTGCATAATCTACAAAGTCATTCTGGTATGTCTCCAAGTTTATCCACCCATTACCAATCTGCACACAGTTTTCAATATTTTTTTCTTAATTTGAAAGCTCTAAATATGATCAATGGAAAGTCATATATTAATAAATAATTTTACATCAAAATATCAAAGAATATTTAAATTCTCATTCCACTCTTTTTTCTGATTATAACAAAGGGCCTTGCCTGAAATTTCTTCATTTATATAAACGTATCGGTCTTTGTCGGAACAACTCTTCCAAAACTGGCGGGTTTCGACATTTTCTAGAGTGATGCCCCGATTGTTTACATCTACCACAAACATAGGTACCACGTTCCCCTTAATCCATTTTTGTACGTATACGAACTAAACGTGGACAACCTGGTTGCTTGCTTGCAATTGGTGGAACAACTCGAACACCCGTATTAGGCCAATAGATTTTATCTTTAGGAGGATAAAATCCAATTGCATATGTTCCTTTATATGCCATTGTTGTATACCAAGGACCGCACAATTGATTGAAATCATAATTGATTTTGCACCCACTGCAATGGCATGGGTACAAGGAATTTTTTTCCATTTGAAAACGGGTGCATGTACATGTCATATTCGCCAAATCAACCTGATACAACTTTTCATCAGCCATAGTGATTTCATACATACTATTCAGATACTGATGTACACGACATGCTCTTGCTGTATCCATCTTATTTTTTAGAGAAACAACAATAGAGGGAGTACAGAATGATGTCATTTTTCCTGCAGATTCATGTCTTTTCACAAAAAAATTATTCAATCTATAAAAGGTTGCTACCACCAATGCTTGAATTGGAAGCCTTCTAGCACCTCTTAGAACATTATTAAATCTCTCAGACAAATTGGTGGTCAACACACCAAAGCGAACATTGTCATCGTGTGCCAATGACCCAAACTCAGGACTCAATTGTCCTTCTGTCAATAATTCTTTCGTTCTCTCACTTTGTTGCTCAATCAACTCCAATGTATGATCAAATTCAATAATATTTGTCTTCCTTGTTGCAGACCATATGAGAGCATTCAATGTTTCATTTTTGAACGTCTTCTTGAAATTGGCAACTAAATGAGGCACACAAAAATGATGAAAACATTCTGGAGGTGAAAATTATCTCTGGACCGCCCTTATTAAACCCTTTTGAAGATCTGAAATCAAAGTAAATGGTTTTCTTCTTTTAATAACAAAACGATCTAGACAAGATAAAAACCATTCCCAACTTTTTTGAATTTCTGATTCAATAATAGCAAAAGCTAGAGGAAAAAAACCATTGTTCCCATCAAGAGTAGCAGTAATCAATAGACAAGGAGGATACTTTCCATATAAATGTGTTCCATCAACACTAATAAGGGGCTACAGTATTGGAATCCTACAATGGATGACCCAAATGCCCAAAAAACACACTTAAACATCCTTTCATGGCCAAATTCCTCACAACACAGTATAAATTCATTAGCTAGATTCGCCTCTTTTATTGCATCTAAAAACCATGGCAAAAGATTATATGATTCATCCCAATCACCAATAATTGCTTTTATAGCCTTGCATTTTGCTCTCCATGTTTTCCCATACTTGACAGAGATATGATACTTATCTTTCATGATCTGTTGCATATCATTAGGACTCAAAGTAAATTTCGTCCTCATTGTTGGCATAATGACTTTACAAATGAAAGATGATGTACACACTTGATTATCTTGACGAATAATACTATTAACACAAGTGTGATCTCCACCATACTTTCTTATCTTAAATTGATGAATCATTCGATCACATGATGCAGAAACACTCCAGGGGCATCCATCTACACCACATTTAATTTTATAATCACAACCGCTAGACCTTAATGTTTTAACATGTCTTTCAATCGAGTATTTTCTCAAAAAATATACCATTTGGGACTTATCCTCAAATATTTGACCCACGCTGATATTATTTGATGTCGAGTCTAAAATATTTATTATTCTATAATCATCTTTGATACATCTAGTATTATCCTCCCAGGCATCTTCATATATATTCGGGTACCCAATTGAATCTGTTGTTTCAACTTTGCTTCTATGAACCCCAGCTTCGAATATCTCATCCCCATCCCCTTCACTATCTTTTGAACCAATATCATTATCACTAAAACTATTACTATCATCATTGTTAACAACCCTGAATAAACACAACAATAAACATAAAAATCCGCGTAGGGATAACATAAATATCACACATTTAACAACGAAAGGGTAAAAAAAAAAAACATGGGAAAAGACGTTCCACACTCAGACAGTGATGCAATAAACGAGGGGTTCAAAAACCCCACTTCACGCCCTTGTGTGTTAGACCTGTTTGTACTTAAAAACAAGTCATGTAAACTTAACAATAAATATCATAAATATACGAACATAAATACTTACTCCTGTGTACGTGGTAATTCTTTTTCTTGGGGACAAGATGTTTCACCAATAAAGTTTCGATTCCTCGTACCTTCCCTTCCATGGGCTCTTTGTCTTAGGACCTTTTCTAAGAAAATCTCAACCATAGATCAATTACTTGAAGCCATCTCAAATAATTCAATCAAATCATTATCATTTTCCACCTTTGAGATAACAAAAACCCCGTCAGAAAATGAAATTTTGGCCTTAATAAACATTTGATTAGTATCACCATCCCACCCCGTGAATCTGTACATCATTACTAAGAACTCGCTAAACTTAGTCGAAACTGCAATCCTTTTTATTTGCGATCGAGCTCCATCATAACTATCAAAATATCCAGACTTCTCCTTCAATTTTCCATTGTATCGACAGAAGAACCCACAATTGACGCCATATTATCTATAAAAACTACATACATTAGTAAGAGTTTATTTATGCAAAAAATTATCTAAGTTTTAATTTTTATGATTAGTCTTAACAATGCAAAAAAACACCTAAGTCCAAATTCAACGAACACCCCTGGTAGAGCCCCATATGACTTCGCAGTCACTACGAACCGTACCTCGTCAGTGATGGGAGTCGGGCTTCGTTGGCTAATGGACGCCCATGCAGGCGACTCAGCCTAGTTTGAACTGGACACAACCTACTCTTAATCAAATTCTCTACCCATTCCTAGGGGCACATGGAAACTCAATAAAACATAGAGAAAAAAAATACCATGTGGTGGTTATGTATAACACCTGAATCTCCTCACCACATAGCAAAATCATTCCATAATACTTAAAAATTATTCAACAACATTCTACAACATTTAAAAATTAATTGAACTAATTCTATAACAGATGACTAGTCCTACCAATGCAAAAACACACCTAAGTCCAAATTCACCGAACACCCCTGGTAGAGCCCCATATGACTTGGCAATCACTACGAACCATAACTTGTCAGTGATGGGGGTCGGGTTTCGTTGGATAATGGACGCCTGTGCAAGCGACTCAGCCTAGTTTGAACTGGACTCAACCCACTTTCCATTACCCAACCTACTCTTAATCAAAAAATTTACCCATCCTAGTAACTAGGGGAAACATAAGAAAACATAAACGAAACAAAAAAACCCATGTGGTGGATATTTATAACACCCAAAACTCCTCACCACATGGAATGATCATTCCATGACACTTCATATTTATTTAACAACAACTAGCAACTAAAAATCCTACAAATCTTATTTCAATAGAGTAAAATGTAACTTCATAAATCAGAAAATTAGACGAAATTAACTAAAATGAAACTAGCAACTTCAGAAAATACAACATTCAATGGCATAGTAATCCATAAACTAAAATTAAACTTCACAATAATTTTAATTTATATGCAATTAACAGAAATTTCATTAACATAAAATCAGAAATTGAACAGTAAATAACAAAAAAATAAATACAGTAATTAAACACCTAAATTCAAATCAACATTATAATTAAACATAGTAATTAGATTCAATTAACAAACGCCCTAAAAAATCACCCTGCTAAATCGGCTTCTAAAATTCAAATTCGAGTTTGGAGGGTGAGTATGGCTTTGGTTTTGAGAGAAGGGGCGACGAGAGAGTGAAATAATAGGGTATTAAGAGAGGGGGCGCTGAGAGGAAATTATAGGGTTCGGTTTTGAGATAGGGGGCGACGAAGAGATGAAATGATAGTTTTTGATTTTGAGAGAGGATGCGATGAAGAGATGAAATGATAGTTTTTGGTTTTGAGAAAGGGGCTACGAGATGATGAATAGAGGGGAACGGAGAAGAAGAATGAGAGATGAGGCTGAGACGAAGAGAGAGCGGTTGAGAGGGGGGCGTCAAGGGCGAAGGCGACACCGAGCATTGGCAGTAGGGGAGCGAGCGACAGCAGGGGAGCGGTGAGAGGAGAGGGGCCGAGACGAGAGGCAAGGAGAAAGATCAAGGAAGAGATTAGAACAAAAAACTTAAGTGAGGGCTTACGTGGCCGATAGGGCAAAAAGATGGTAATATATAATGACATAGCAGCTTACGTGGAAGCTGATGTGTGGGAATAATAACGTGGCTTATGTTTTAATCTACTCACATTGCTCTAATGACATTGCGACACATAAGCAGTCAAAGCTTACGTGTCGCCTTACACATATATAGTTGACCGGTCAAAGTTCGGTATTTTTTAAAATAAGTTCATGGCGTCGTTGTTTTTCAAAATATGTTTTTTGAAACTATTATTTTGGTAAAAAAAACTCTATTTATAACAATCTTCTTATTTCTAATTTATCATGAAAAATTAATCAAAAGAAGCAAAAAACTCAATGGGCTTCAATTTGTATAAGATACTGGTACTCTTTTAAGTAACTTGATATGCAAAGCAAGCTCACGAAGCTTCACACTCCAGATGGTAAACAACGTGCTTCATATAAGTTTTAAATTCTTTTCTCTTTCTTCCTTCTCTTCTTCTTTCCTTGCCCTTCAGCATTGTACCCCTCAACCATGAGTTGCTAGCCTTTTTCATTATTTTTCTCTCCATTTCTTTTTGTTTTCTCCCTCCCTACTCGCCTCTTTCAGACTGCCACACCTACAAAAGAGTTAACCGAGGAGAAAAATATGGGGGGTTGGAAGTATCCCGTCTTGGGAAAAAAAAAAAAAAAATCACTCTGTAGGCATTTGATCGTAATAATTTTAATGACCTCTTCTCCCACGGGAGTCTCTCCATCAAGTGAAGCCTGCCTTTATTACGACTTTCAGTTGATTGCCTGGTCCTAATACTTACAACATGTCTAATACTACTATGATTTAATAAACAAATAAGGCGAAAGATGATCCAATTTTGCTTACTAAACCTCATTAATAACCAATTGCAAATGGTGGTAAAGAATGTAACGTCCCCATGTATGTTCAAACAGATCTTTTGACGACTTCAAGCTACACCAAACTGGCCTAGCCTTCTTGATTTCTTTTCTAATAGAACATCTTAGTGTATAATATTTCAATCACTTTTTGCTTGGTAGAACATTACGTTTCAAATTGAACATAAATGAAGACCATGTGCAACCTTCGCGCACATTTTGGGAATTGAATGTGGCTGATAAAATGTAACAAGGTCCACACCATACTTGACATCGTGCTGCAGAAACAAGTCCAATACCGTAGATGGTGAAGTGACACATAAAGAACAGATTATCTTCCCATCCGTTTAGGAGATTTCTGTTGTAAATTGTATATAAATCACTCTTAAATCAATACAACACACTGTTCTTCAGCAACCTGTTCAAGCCTCTATCGCCTACACTCGCTACCCAGTGCGACAGCAAGGCATCAACATTTGGAAGACGCGGGAGGTTGAAGACGAAGTGCACACGCGTAAGTGAGCCACATGTATGCCTTTCACATGTGCGAGAAAAACAATTCTCACAGTTAACAACTGCCTGCTCACTATTTCTCAATTCCAGCTCATTGCCTATTTTACACACTTTGACTCGGCCAGATCAATCACTATGTACACTACAAATGAAACTCCAAGTGCTCCAATGCACTCAACAATATTCAACACCAATGAGTTTCGCTTCATTACCATCAATATTTCTGCACAAACTCCTCTCATAACACATCTGTACAAACTCTCTCATGGAAACATTATGTTTGAAACTCTCTTCATCAAGTATGATTTCCTTAGGTACATTAATGACTCCAAACCCTATCCATCGAAGAACCTCAATGCAAATCTCCCTCCAAATCCAGCATACAATATCTGGATAAGACGATCAATTAATTCTCAATGCTCTCATCGACTCTCTATCTCCTATAATTATCCCATTCATTGCTCGAGCTACCACCTCTAAAGAAGCATGCACTATTCTAGGCGGTGAACTCTCTATCTCCTTTAATTATCACTTCATCTATTATCAGGTCCAATCTGGTCTACTTCGTGCTGCTCATATTGCTTTTGTTGACTAACTTACTCATCTCCTTACAAAATTATTGTCATGTTCATAGTTTCAATTGCTAAGAGACAAAATTGACCTCTCTAATTGTGACTTATCTCGAGTAAGCATAAAGAACAAATTATCTTCCCTTTGATTTAAGAGATTTCTGTTTTAAATTGTATTTATCCCTTCAGTTTAGGATATTCTTGTTGTAAATTGTATATAGATACCACTCTTAAATCAATACAAAAACATGGTTCAATTCAGTCTCTTATAACACAAACCAAGAAACACCAACTTTAATCATACACCAAATTTGAGTAACGTAGCTTATTTTTAAACCTACAAAGGTTTTTCTCCTAACAAAGATAAACGTGTGCTGGACGAAAACAAAAGGAAGAAGAAAAGAAGAATATGATTGAAGCCACATTGCCAAGCTCGAAGGAATAACTAGTTTGTAGAAAACACTGTAGTTTCTTTGCTATAAGAGCTGACCAAAAAGATTTTGCTCACCGCTTAGATTCCTCGCCAAATACCTCGACGTAGCAAACTGGACACGCCTGAAAAGGATAACAAGTTATAAGATAATAAGCAAATTCCCTTCCTATCATCATGGACGTATCACCTCTTTTCAGAATTGGGAAAAAGAAAAGTAAGCTAGTGATAATACGTCATGCTCTTTAAAAAACAGGACAGTTAGATGTCAGATTTCGAAGTATACATATCTAGCTCACAAATGTTGAAAATGATATTATTATGCTTATATGAGATATTTTAATAAATGAGTGACATTTAAAAATAAAATGTTTAATAATTAAAATTAAAACAAATCGAACAAACAAACAAACTTCCCTTCCAATCAGAGAAGGGAAGGAATCAACTACGAAAGGGGGATGCACTCCACCCTACTACTGGCAGGTAGAAGGTTCTAAATGCTCATAAAGAGACCAGGAGGGTAAAGAGGGGGCAACAGAAGGTCCTCCTCCCTCCACCCTTTCTGTAAAAACAGGGAGCAGAGGAGGCCCTCCTCCCCCTCTTTCCCTGCCACAAAAAAAAAAATATAATAATAATAAACAGAGATTTCTCATCCATTTCTTCTGGAGTTAGAGAGAAGCCAAGCAGAATGAAAGGCCTCAAAGAAAAGGGACAAGGGAAGCCATCTCCAACCCACTTCAGCGATGCAAATAAAAGAAGGGTGGAGGTCCCGCCGTCCCTCCCTTCCTCCCTCCCTCTCTTCCATCACTTTAAGAAATATGGAAAATTTTTACATGATTACAATATTAATTAAAATATTAAATAACAAAGACGATTAAAACCCTCTTATACCAGTTAATGTTAAGTTCGAAATACTTAAATACCACATATACCTTTTTTTTTATGGAATGTGTGAAAAAATACTACATATACTTGACCTTACTTGAAAATACAACATCTAAAATAACCATATTTATAAACTATTTACAAATATCAAAATGAAATAAAAGATTACATGCACATTTTCGCACCTCTAGAATTTAAGAATGACTCAAAAACTTATTTATCATCCAATCAATTAAAAGTGTGTTAAAGAAATATCAGAAAATCTCGAGATCACCTTACCTTGTTGATGCTAAGCCATCTTGTCACACAGCTAGCATGGTAGATATGCTTGCAGGGTAGCGTCATCTGCCGCTCCCCTCTCTTGAAGTCCATCTGGCAAATAACACACCTTTTCACACGAAGGCATCGATAAAGAACAACATCAGAATTTTATAAGAGAGATTTCCTCTTGATAAAGTGTAGAGATGCAGGCCAGTTACCTTTCAGATCGCTTCTTTTTTCTTGAGAAGAAGCTACACTTGTATTTTGAGACAGGAAGTGAAGAAATAAGCTCCTGGGAAAGACCTCTACTTTGAGTTCCGACAGCTTCACCCAAATCAAGTAATTCCTACAGATTGAAAATATGAATTTAAGCAGCAAAATCCAGGGGAAAATTAAACAAAATCTATATCAGAAACACATTATTTTTCTGAAAAACGCAAAACCATATTGGGAAACCAAAAAATAATTTTATTATGGAAAAAGGAATTCACAACAAAGTTATCACTACTGGGTGACAGAGGCTATTATCTTCCTATGCTGTTTTTGGGACGGGCATGCACAATTCAGCCTTTCCCAGAATTCCTTTACTAGTAATTAGAAGCTAAAGATAACCTTAATATGTCTCAGGAGCAAGACCAGGCTTAAGAATCTCATAATCTGCTTATAAAATGAAAGAAAATCATCTAGTTTTCTCTGTACTTTGCCTTTTTACATCAGACAAGCTGCTTGTTTTATTGGAGAAAACTAATTGCAAGACACTTCCCAAGGACACTGTATCCCAGTAAGCTCGCAGTAGAGGAACTAATGGGATCGCACTTTTCAGGAGGGAACAATAGAAAAGAAAAATGTAACAGTATGCCCACAGAATGTTCCACTTTACGCATATCTAAAGCACGTGCAATGAGTGAATTGTTGTAGCTCAGGTCCCTAAGTAAGATTCAGCACAAAAATCAAGTTGGCAAACATGAACCATAATTTATAAAACTAGCTTTGAAGAAGTACACCAACACTCTATAAGAGGCAAAAGACGATGTAATCTAAGGAGCAAACCTCATAAGTCATGTTGTCAGGGTCAATATTGTCTTGCCACAGAATCTGCAGACCTCAAGAAATAAAAATAGAATTATTATACAAGAAAACAAAAATAAAAAGATAAACAGATAATCCCATCTCTCTTAAACAGTCATGGGTGTCAGCCAATATGTTCACCCTGTATCGGCCTATATATGCCGATACGGTGTGTAACTGACAGGACAAAATCGATACAGACGGCAAATACACGAAACATATCAGCGATATGCCCAGCCCTACTCTTAATGTAAGTATGTGTATACTTTCAACACCTCAGGAGGTTACTAACATCTTTAGCTAAACAGAACAAAATGAATGAAATCAGATTTTATGGAGAAATTAGAAAAGCAAGCACTGCACCTGAGAATTACTTGTATTATGATGGCTCCGAATGCCTACAGATCAGGAAAGTTTAGATTTTAGACACAATTACAACTCAGAATCCATTACACAACTACAATCATTATCCATTGCATAGCCAGTTCACATGAGGGTCAAGAGTTACTTTCTCAGCTTCACTCTATAGCTGTTTGCTGGTGACAAATCTCATACACAACATCCATCATGGCAATACACGTTATGGCATTGAAGATGTGCAGAGACTAAATAAATGATTCTAATAATCTCCATCAAGACAACTTTAAAAGTGTACTTTCTGGCATTTTTTTGCAATGCTACTGCTTCAGAAGTTGTCAACTGATGAAACATATCTAATAAGTTATCACTGGCTCTTCTTTCAAAGTGTGCAGAATGAAAAACAAGAGCTAAAATTGAACAGTCTATCTATTCCTCAAAGAGATGAACAAGCGATGGAATCAACTATTCTTCAAAAAAATCATCAAGATATAGAATAGCACATACGTTTCACAGCCTGCCATTGATCAGTTCCATGAACATAACTTCTATAAATGTGGAAAAAACATATGGCCCACAAATTTTGATGCAACAAACCAGCGAAAACTTACATTCCTCAGAAGTGGTATGTGAACTAAAATTGGCAGGTCCTCTCCCGTGAACCACAGACTGAGGTTCTTCATAACTAATGCTGGAAGGGCTATCCCAAGTTCTCCGACCCCCTTCCGTTCTGAGTAAATGATCACTCACATCATTGGTGTGAGATTGACCATAATAGGATGTACTGCCTGAACCAGATAGCCCATACTTGTATGCATTTGTATGCATTGGCCAATAGGTACAATCCTGAAAAGGCAACCCATGAACCTACAAAGATCACCAAGACATCATCTATAAACGATATTTAATGCACGAGCCAGTTAAATGAAATATGCAGGATGGAATAGAAATGAGAAGTACTTCAACTACTTCCACAATAATCAGTCAATATTCACTAGCGGCCATTCAATAATGCAATAATCAGTATTTTTTTTAAAGTAATAACCAGTATAAGTGATTCACCCAATCACCCAATTATTACTGAATTAGATTAAAGTGCAAATGTGTTACATTTCAGAGCCTGCATCCAGCTACGATGGCAAGAGCCTGTATTATGCATATCAAAGTCACAGCAGCATATCAGGTGAACTGGTCCCATGTTCAACTTCTTACCAGCGAAACACAAGAACATTCCCCTAAATATGAGCTTGCAAAAGACAGACGCTTCTAACATGTTCAACGCATTCAAAAAGCAAATAATCAGATTTCAACATTAAAACGAAATAGTTTTTGGGTATTCTGCAGAAAGTACCTGATCCTGTAAAGTCCCTGCAAGAGCAAAATCTGATTGAGCGTAAGCGAGGCCCTCAAATAAATCCATAAAACTTTCCGTAACAGTGTAAGGAAAGCCAGTGTCTATATAGTGAACCTCCATTTGACGGTTTCCGTTCATCCTGAATTTGTAATTGCGGTAACAAATTCTGAAAACACAGAAATTCAACACAAAAAAGAACGTTAAAAGATGATGGATATCATTAAAACCAAAGAAACAGATGAAGCAAAAGGAATGCAAACGTATATCGAGGTGAAAAAAGATGTTATGAACATACTTTTTTTCCTCTTGCAGGGCTGCAATGCAAAATTAATCAAGTAAAACTGTAAAACATCCCGTGATGTACATTACTCTCTGCAACATCACCACTAAAACAGATTAAGAACTTGAAATTCCACGCCGGAGCAACAACATCGTTTTTGCGCAACCCAGCTGAAAAAAAAATTGTAAGTTCGCACTTTTTTTCTTATTTTATTTTCCAAAAATTAACTTCACTCATTATCTGACTATCAACCAACCTGCTTTAGGAACAGAACGCTTACCTCATTTAGACTGCCTTCCACGCTATATAAGAGTTCGTGCCGAATACACGACCAAACTCAAATTCTAGGGTAGTCTTTTACCAGCACGCTGAACGCGAAGTCTTTATCAGCATTCATGCTATTCAGTTATTTCTGCGATCATTTGTTTGAAAAAAACAGAATCTAAAAACTCCATAGCAAAAGGCTCAGTTAAAACCACACTGAACATCAACTCCCAGTCAGAAAAAATGGCAGGATCGAAATTCAAGGCAAAGAAAGCTGGCACACCTTTCTGAACGACTCCTTTGTATACTCTCATGAAATTTTTGTTGTGTACTGCAATACCTATAAAAGAGAAAAACAGGAAGAAAGTCAGGTAAAATCCAGATAAACCGCATTTAAAAAAACTCATCCAGCTTTCCATCCAATCATGATTATTAGAGATCTGTGCCAGAAAAAAGATCGAGCCCAACGCTAAACCCAACGTTTACCTCAAAGAACGTACGAAATCCTCTCACAATTTTCGTCAAACTTGCCGCAGTTTCCTTGATTTACCGAAGGAAAACCGCACAAGGAACCTGTAGATCGGTTTCCGCGCAGAAAGAAAGAAACAGAGAGAAAGCAGTGATGACGACGAATAAGTGAGGATGTTGTAAAAAGAGAAGGAAGGCGTCAAAATGCAGCAACGGAAGAACGAGATTTGCGAGCTTTAACTGGCATTTATAGTCACTTTTCCAGCAGTTTTAGCTGGTCTGCGAGAACAGAGAACGCGAAAGAAAAACAGAAATTAAGAGGAGAGAAAAGAAGAGCGCATGACAATGAAAGGGATTTTGGTTCGGCTTTGTCTCTCTCCGGACTTTATACCCGTCGCTGACGGACAACAAGTTCGCGCGAGACAAGAGATTCTAAATATCGCGATACGATTACTAACGATTTCCGCTCCTCAAATATAGTCCATTATCCGTAGCATAAATATGTCCCATAAAGCGCATGCAAATTAATTCCGAAGAATCATATTTCCAGTCTATTTCATTTCATAGCAAGGTGGTCCCGAATCCCGAGTCCAGACCCCAGATTCCTAGTATGATAAGTTTAATGTAATTAAATAGCCATTTCTACGACTAATCTTTACGTCTAAGGTACTCCGGACTTGGAGTACGTATTGGGTAACATGCACGAGCACGTTTTTAAGGGTGCCCTTGCGGAGGGCCCACAATTTTGCCCCAAAAAGATTCAAGTACTCCCGGTTGAGTTTCCTAATGTAGGAAAAAAAAATTAATCGCGTTGTTGCGGTGGTAAAGTAAAGCAAATTCTCGTATTCACGGGAGACGTATTAACTTTCTTTCGCGAGACGATAAATTGTGGACTACGAGATAGGTGTCTGCGTTGAGCAGGCCAACAACTCAAAGAAACAAAGTCGAGGCCCGAAAACCGCTCCGTCCCGTAAGTGTCCGAAGCCACGTGTCGCTCTGCAATTCCTTCTCGTGGGATAAAGAAAAGCCATAAATCGGATGGAGGGGTGAGAAGGGTCGGGGAGTCTCGGTTCTCTGTAAATTTTAACGGATAGTTTAATCGGGCGGGAGGAACGCTTTGTATGTACGCCAACAAGCCATGCATGACCCCACCAACTAGACTCCCTCGCGTCACGTCAGGAATCGGATAAACCCGGGCCGGAGTTCCCGATGTGACCGCTTCCCGTTTACATAAAGTCCAAAACACCCTTCCATCGATGCTTTTCGCCGCATGCCATTAAGGGTAGTTACGTGATTTCTTAAGACGACAAATACATAATTCGAGTCAAAAAGTTCGTTTGACGAGTTTTTACGGCCACCATCAATCCGCGATCGCATGCCGGCATGCGTCAAAGGACTGCTCTTCTGGAGCTGGGCCCACAGGCTCCGCATGGGTTGGAGATGTCATGCATTTAAAAATAACCGGTTGGGCCCACCGGAAGTAATGGTCCAGATGAGGTGTACCGACCCTGTGTGGGTGGATAAATCTGTTGAATACGTGCATGGGAGTTGGTTGGGAAGAGATAACCAAATCTAACACCCAGACTTGGTAAAGAAGGCTCGAGCCATTGAGGTGGTTGAGATTCGTTTGGACTATGATCGAAGAAGAGTTTTATCTCTTTATCTGATAGCGAATCCCAAGGGGACGCTTTTGGTCGTCCAGCAGACGTGGATTTCGTGCTTTACCAGTTAAATAAAAGGATGAGGGACTGGCACTCCCATGCAGGCTCAAGTACGGCTCACACTCAAGGGATATATACCTTGTAGAGCGGGGCCCTCCCCCAAGCAAAGAATCATCACCACCGTCCGATCATGATTCTAATAACCAGGTTTAGATATTCGATTCGACCGGCAAAAAAACAAAAGCGTGGAATATCATTCTGTCCGGAACTTTCCGGAAGGCACGCGCGCAGCAAGAGAGCGGCGAGTTTGGTGATTCTGCCAAGAACTGGCCCACTAGATGTGATCGAGCCGTTGATCAAGTGGGTCACCACCAGATAGGGAATGTAATGGAAATAAGTAGGAAAGGAACTTGTTGAATCCCGTGAAAGCGGTAGGAGAGCGAGCTTTTCTACTTTAGTGAGGACCACTGAAGTTCACATGCTTCCTGAGGGGGCAACCTTTGTTAATTAAGAATGGATGAGAGAGAGAGGGGGGAAAGGAAGGCTGTGAAGAATCTGATTTATTGCGTGAGGAAGGAGAGAGGATGAGGTGAAGCTTTTGCTAAAGCCGGTCAAATAACGAGGAAAGATCCGTGTAGCGTATTCTTGTGATGATTTAAATGTAGGAGTTTAGGAGTTAGGGTGACTGTGACACTTTTTTTAAACTAGGTCCATTAATCTTCGATTTTGGAAAATAAAGGATTGGAGCTTTAATAAATGCTTTTTTTAAAACTAGATCCATTATTCTCTCGCTTTTTCTCTTTATTTATGTTGTTGCAACCACTAAAAGTGGCAAGAGCATGTGGAAATAATGAACGTGACAGGAGGTGAAATGACTGTAAATTTAGAAACCCTCATGACTGCCGGTGTTCTTCATGTATGGATTAATAAGTGCTGATCGGCTCACAATCATGCTTAATTCGGCAAAATGTTTACCATTGGCCTTCGTGGGCCAACAATTATGGCCGTGTACTTGTATCAATGATATGTTTGGCACAAGCAGCTTAGTATGTGCCTCAAGTGGCTGACAGGGAACTGTATACGGTGACTTCCTCAACCAGTGCTTGGTAAGGAGATGATAGTTTCCAGAAAATAATGTTGGAGCCTCGGTAGGAGATAGTGGTGGCTTTGAACACAGTCGATTCGCGAGCGGCTCAAGTTCGGCTTGGTTCCAGCTTGGTTCGATTTGGTATACTTGGATCTCGAATCAAATTCGAGATCCGGGATCAACTCCTTTAAATTAACAAACCAAGCTCGACCAAATTGAGGTTTGACTTAAGAGCTCGCTAGCCGGCTCGTTTACGGGCTGAGTCGGGAACGGGAGCGGTAGAGAGAGCGAGAGCGAGGGGGAAAAAATTCTTCTTCCCCTTGTCACCGTCGAGCCCCTCCCGTCCGCTGTTGTAGCTGCCTCTATGGCCGTCGACAGGTGCTCGTCGGCCGCCTCTATGGCCATCGGTTCAATTTCTTCCTCCCCTCGCCTTCGCCTCTATTTCTGTTGTAGCCGTCATCCCCGACGACATGTCCTCGCCGGCGCCGTAATCCCATTCCCTCCACGTCGTCTCGCCAGAAAACCAGAACCAGCAGAGTTTTCTTAAACTCTCCTTCTTCATGGCGCTTGAAGAAATTGAAAATACATTTTAGTAAAAATAAGTTTCTATGGACTATTAGTGTCTCATGTTTTTTGTAAACATTTTTCTAATTAAAATTTTTTATTAAAAAAATCATATAATTTTCTAAATAAGATTTTCTTCTCAAGATGGGCTAGAAAATTATATAGAAAATTTTTGAATAAGTATTTGACAATTGATGTTGCTTTTAGCATGAGGCAATTTTCATTACAATTTTGTGTTTGACATTTTATTTGATTAAAAATTTATCGATAAGTATAATAATATATTAGATTGATTATTATTTTTTATTTATTTCCCTAGAAGAGGCAATAAGAGGTCTATTTAACTTTCCTAATAAGAAAATTTTAAAATATTTCTTGTAATTTTCTAATAAGTCATTAATAGTAATAGGTTTTTGTTTGAAGGTTTTTTTGGAAACATGTATCATAGGAGAAATATTTCTAGTTTTTCCTATAATATAAATTTTCAACCAAGGGCACTCAGGAGGCCATAGTAAATTTATGGCCAGATTCAAAAATTACAAAACAAGTTAGACAACATTTGGATTAAAAAAGATTAATATTGGTGTGTTTTAATCCATTATTGAAATTCAATCCTGAATCTCCCCTATCATTTTTAAAAAAAATGTATGCATAATTTTATATATAATTTATTTGACATATATTTTATATAGAGTATTAAATGTAGGTTAAGTTTGAACCCGACTAGAGCACGAGCTCGAACTCAGTTAAAATTATTAGGCTTGAGTTCGATTACAATTTTAGGTTCGAGGCTAGGGTCGGCTTGAGCTCGAGTTCGAAATATTTAAATCAAATTCGACTTGAACAAGGTTTGAACTTAACGCGATTCGATGCCACCCTTATGCCCAATTTTAAGTAGACGTCATTCCCAATTTTATGTAAAATGTATGTATAATTTTATATACAATTTATTTGACAAGTATTTTTTGAAAAGTTTTAAATAAATGTTGAAGCTCGAGCTCGGCTTGAACTCGGTTAAAATTATTAGGCTCGAGTGCAATAACAATTTTAGGCTCGAGCTCGAGTTCGAAATATTTAAATCAAGCTCAGCTCAAACATAGGCAAGTTGGGGTTCGGCTTGGCTCGATGCCACTCCTAGTAGGAGACAAGAGAAACCTATTTTGTTTTTCATATATAAACGGTATTTCATTACCTATATATTTATCCAGGGGTTGCATCGAGCCGAGCCAAATTTGAACGTGCCTTTGATTTGAATATTTCAAATTCGAACTCAACCTCAAGCATAAAATTAGAATCAAGCCCCAATTTTTTTACAAGGTTTGAACCCAAACTTGAGTCGGGTTAAAACTCTAATCTACATTTAAAACTTCAAAAATAAAAAAATATTGTAATGACCTTGGTACCATTGAACTGCAAGGTATCATAGAAAAGTCTAAGATTTTGCAATGGAGCATAATAATATATAATAACCAATTTAATAGACAAAAGAAAAAGCAAACACTTTCATCAATATTATTTATTCTATTGATAAACAATAACATTAGATGTTAAGGAACCCAAAAGGGTTGAACAATCGATCGTCTTTAAGGTTTGAGGTAAATAAGAGCAATTATCAACAAACTAAGAAGGAATTGACGAGAACAATTAGAGTAAAGGGTATTTTCATAAAATAATATATATTAACAAGTCAACTCACAAGCTAACGAGCCGAGTTTGAAAATTTTCAAGTTTAGTTTGATATACTTAACAAGTCTTATTCCAACTTTGAGTTGGAGCCGAGCTCAATGGTTTGCGAGCTAGTTTGGTTTGGTGCCACCTCTACATTTATCTAATTATAAGTCTGATATATAGATAAATAGAACTTTCGAATAAAATGTTTAAAATTATGATAAAATCATGAAAATTATAAAATAACATTAAAAAAATTGTTATAAAATCCTAACCTAATCGACCAATTGAACTCGGTTCAATCCAACTGAATTGATTAAGCTAATTCAATCAATGGACCAGCTGACCAACCCAATCAGTTGGGTCATTCATTGCCCACGATACAATAGGGGCATGACACTAATAGGGACTCCCCTCCATTTTAAACCACCAAAGAAAATGCCCTACCATCGAATAGTAAGGAAGACGAGGCTCCTTGAACACATATAAAAAAATGAGAGAATGAGATGTTAAGGAATAATCCTACATAAATTAGTGAGTACAAAGATCTTGAATTTATTAGTTGGGAAATAGATTTCTTAAGTTAACTAGTAATTTTGCAATGAGCCTTGTACCCAACTTTACATGGTATCAAAACAGGTATTCATATATAGGTCTTCATCCAAATTATCCACATATATTCTCCCTGTCACTACATCTTCGTAATAGTAGAGAGAACAAGAAGAGAGCTGCCACCCCATTGTAGGCAATGAGGTAGGGTGGGGGATCCCTCAAAGGTGATTGAACATTGATACCGCCCAAAAATCTTCCACAGTTGAAATCTCCCCAAACTCTTACAAGGTAAGCTTAGCAGATCATCAGAAGCTGCTCGAGTGACAACACATCTGATAAAGCCCAGGCTTCCAATTATGCTGCCTGGAGGGGCTTATGATGACCATGAAAAAGGAAACCCAGTGCAAGTCAAGCTTGAGAACGATGGTTGCATGCGCATGGCTTGGCATCTTACAGTAACTAAATAGCTAATACATCATAATCACTAGAAAGATGCTTGCTCAACTCTGTCTGTCTGGCCAACTTGATCAGGCATTCATAAATTTGTTCTCGCTGCTGGTGTGATTTGTCTCTGACAGTGAACTCGTAAACAACACCGTTAATCTCAATCGAACTACAACCAGGAGTCTTCTCCAGTCCTCTCTCTCTCATCATTTCCCTCACTTTATCAGCTTCCTGCCTCATATTTGCTTCCACATACATGTTTGACAACAACACATAAATTCCACTATCATCTGGGTCCAGTTCAAGAAGTTGAGAAGCAGCCCGCTCTCCCATCGCAAAATTGCCATGAATCCTAGAAGCAAAGAACAGAGCTCCCCAAATTACAGCATCAGGCTTCATGGGCATGGACTTGATAAGACTTTCTGCCTCATTCAGAAGGCCGGACCTGCCCAGAAGATCTACCATGCATGAGTAATGCTTTATTTTTGGTGAAAGCTGGAACTCTGAACTCATTTGGTTGAACAACAGGCGACCTTCCTCAACCAAACCAGTATGACAGCAAGCTGATAAAACCTCTATAAAGGTGACTTCGTCTGGTTTTAAACCTATATCAATCATTTTGTGAAAATAATTTATGGCATCTCGGCCAAGCCCATGCATAGCAAGACCACCAATCATCGCAGTCCAGGTCAATGAATTCCTTTCTAGCATATCTTCAAATACCTCTGTGGCCTTCCTAATGTTCCCACACTTGGCGTACATGTCAACTAGTGCAGTACCCAGTTCAACACTAAGGGGAATACCGTGCAAATCAATATAGTGATGTGCCCATAAACCTATATCAAGTGCCCCAAGCAAAGCACAGGCGGACAGCAAACTAACCATGGTTACTGCATTTGGCTTGATAGAGGAACTCTGCATCTCGTGAAACAAAGAGAGAGCTTCCTTGCCACGCCTCAATTGCACATATCCGGCAATCACTGCGTTCCACATAACAATATCTCTCTCTGGAACTTTATTGAAGAGCTCCCTAGACACATTTAGACGCCCCAGTTTCAGGTAACCCACGATCAAGGTAGTCCAAGAGGCCACAGTTCGTTCCGGCATCTCATCAAATAACTGTCTTGCAGAGTCCAACCTTCCACATTTTACATACATATCCATAACAGCATTATACAGAGGGATTGTGAAGTTCAAACCAGTCTCTTTGATATACCTATGGTACTCAGTTCCAAGCTTTAAATTGTTAATATGCGCACAACAGGAAATGATCCCCATCATGGTGACATCGTCAGGTGTTACGCTTTCCCTGAGCATTTCTGAGAATAGTTTTAAAGCCTCCTCGAATTTCCTGCTCCGGACGCATCCTTTTATCATCGAATTCCAAGAAACCACATCTCTCACATGCTCGTCTTCAAACACCTGACGAGCATATTCTAGCTCCCCGCTGGACGCAAATACGTTAATGACGGCATTATGTACAAACAAATGTGACTCAAAACCCAGCTGCAAAACGTGTCCGAAAACCTGATAAGCAGTTTCAATCGCTGGTAATCGACTGCAAGCCTTGAAAATAAGCGGATATGTATAATTGTCGGGAACAATGCCTGTCAGTATGAGTTCCTTATACAACAAAATTGCAGTCTTAGGACTTCCGCTGTCCAGAAAAGCTTTGACGACAACGTTATAAGAGTAGGTGTTGGGATTTGTCATCTGCGTAAGAACTGTCAGAGAGTAATCGCGATTAAGGGAGCTTGCGCAAACAGCAATCAATTGGCTCGCGGCGTGAGGATCGAGGGCTGCGCCAGTCGCAAGCATCTGTGCTTGAATTTGCTTGAGATGTTTCATGGAACTGCATTTCTGCAGGAGGTGAAGAAAACGATTCGACAGATAAAGGTTTTTACAGGAATCGGAAAATGTTGGAGAGTGGACAGATGAGAAGTGACAAGCTGCTCGAAGGGCGGGAAGAAAGAGGAAGATCATGAACAAAGATGTTCATGTCCAGCGAATTCCCCTTTGATTACAGCCGTAAACCAGATCGGTGACGAATTACTATAATAGAATCGGGTTTGCACTTTTCAGCAAGGGTAGCGGTGTCTGTCTTTTCCTCCCCTTGCTCATCATATGCTTTCGTTTTTTTTCTTCTTCCTAGTTGATATTCATTTAGAATTTTATCATAAAATGTACATAATATTATATTAAAAAATTAAATTTAATGGCAAACATGTATCATTTGTGTTGCTATAAAGTTAAAATGACATATTATGGCATATCTTTTTTAACATAAATACTTGTTACCTTGTTAACATTTTTTTTTATAAAAATGTAGGCTTTTTGTTGTAGATTTATCAAGTAAATTATGTTTCCAAGAATTAAAATACAATGGGTTCTAAAATCTGAATTGGGTCATTTAAGTCGAGTTAGGTCACTCCAAATCCGAACTTGCCCCAAAATAGAAAGGGCGAATCGATGTGGCTAAGATGCGGATTGACTAGTCAAGTCAGAAAACCATAGTCAATGTTCTATATTGACTCAATCTCGTCCTCAATAACAATTCCGTTGAACAAACCAAACCAAATGTCCAAATATTGAAGCAAAGCAAAGGTCGGAAACTAGTTGCTTGTGCCTACAAGTTTGTGTGTGTGTGTGTGTGTAATTAATTGTATTTGGTCGACAAAAATCATTTAAATTTAGGTGTGTCAACATGGTTAAATCTGACCCTTAGCATTTTGGTTTAAATTTGAAGTCAAGGGATTTGAGCACTTAGGCATGGATTGAAAAGGCTTATTGGTGCCTTATCTAATAACCCAAATCTAAAATTTCATAAGATAGTTCATATACTCTTGATTAACAATGACACAAAGCAAGTTTGGTGGAACGTGGATCAACAATTTGCATGCATGTCTTCTATTTATTTTCATTTTGTGTAGGTTTTTGTTATCAACTTTGTTGGAGTTTCTTAAGAGATATCCTTTAAGAACATTTTAAGAACGGAAGATTCCTCATAGATTCATGCGTATTCCCTAAACCCTAAACCTTAAACCCTGGAATAGAATGTAAACAGAACAGGTTAAAAAGGTATTTCCATTGTCTTCATGACATGTATAAAACTAGAAAGATGATTTTATCATTTTATATTGACATAACTAAGTATTAGATGAAACTAGGATTATTGGTGCATATGAGTCCTTTGTAAATGGATTAAGGTATAGGATTACACTAATTCCGTCCTATATTGAAACACAACTCAAAGAAATCACACGAACCGCCGGGTGCCGGCATCACTCAAAGGTCGGGTTCAAGTCGTAGAATCATATGAAATTTTAAATTTATCGGAACGGAATCGTTGGGGAAGTGGAATGCTTTAATTTGTTTGAAATACATGGTCCAAAAGAAGAGATAGTTACAATGGTTTTAACAAATTTGTAGCAATCAAGTTCATAATCAATTACTGTTTCATGGGAGAAAAAACAAAAACGAATCCAAATTTTGTATAAAATTATCAAATTCTGTTTTTGGATAACATTATGATCATAGTTTTTTAAGAAGAACTGAAAATGATGTTCAGTGACTCCGGTAAAATGATCTTTCTTCTGTCTTTATGTGTGAAACAAGAGTAACAACATAAAATAGGAAGTAATGGATCAAATCAAAGAGCATTTCTGTTTGAAAAGTCAGTTTAAAAATTCTTATTGACTTTGAAAGCAATTGAAATCGTAGTTTTAGCTTTCGAGTTTTTTTAAGAACAAAACATTAGAGTAAGCGGCTGCTTAGATCCATGGAGTATCCAGTATTATTACAAGCTGGTAATGGCGGTCTCTACGTGAGGCTTTAGCATCTAATATTGAAGACTGAGCAGATTAGGTTTTGTGAGGTTGGTTGAGAAGAGAAAAAACAAAAAGTCCAGAAGAAAGATGGGTACACGCATCCTTATTTTGACTCTTGTTTCCTTCCCCTTTCGTAAGGATTTTTCGTCTGCAATCTCTTCTCGACAATTAAAAAAATCTTGTAAAATATCATTGCATCAAAACATCCTCTTAAGCATTATTCAAAGATACAGATTCCTCGAGCCGGCCATGCCTATCTTGAGAAACCAACTAGATATCATAAAATTTTCCAACTTGTTGTGAGCTACCTTCTTAGATAACACGATGACGATAATATCAGAAAAAAACAACGATGATCAGAACGACCTCTACGATAAGTAAGATTTGATTATTTTGTTCTGGGGTTTTGCTGGTAATTTGTCGGGTTCAAGGGCATGACACTCTCTGCACGCCGACACAAACGGCCGGAAAATTTTCCGGACGAGCCACGAAGTACTCCCCGGGGACCCTTTGATCTCCTTCTTCCCGGATGCTTTCGCTGCGCTTTCCTGGGCCACGCTTAATTCCGAGTTTCTCCGTCTGTGCAACTTTAGCGGTGATATAACAGTCGGAGCCGCCGAAGCAGATAACCGTTGCCGAACTGGTATGCCGGAATATGGCGGCAACTGGACTTGTTTCTTATCCGGAGCGACCGACGGTCCGATTAGAACTTTCTCGGAACCGAGTTGTCTCTTGGCGCTGTTTTGCCGGGAGCTGCCATTTCTGCTGCTGCTGTTACTGCTGCGGCTGCTGTTTCCGCGAGAGGAAGCAAGAGAATCGGACTTTGATATGGAAGTGGTGTAACTCCCGGAACGACAGAGATCAGTATCGGTTCTGGGCTTGTTGAAGGACTGAGATGGGAAGGGATGGGGAACGAGCTGACCTTTGAAGAAGAGGATGTCCGCGGGGGAAAGGTCTCCAGATGCATCGTCGGTATTCTCAGTAGGATCCAAATAAGAGGAGGTACTAATCCTGTTTGCGGGATCCATGGCGGCGAAGGAGAAGGTGTCTTCGTCGAAGTCTTTCCCGACGCTGTTGCCGTGCGGAGAACTTCCCATGGGGCTGAAGCTTGGAGAGCTTCTCGCTGCGAGAAGGGAGTGAAGAAAGGACCTGACACAGAACGTTGAATTTATGGGTAACGTGACGCGGGCGGCGACAGAAAACTGATGTGTACGAGGTTAAGAGCCATGTCCACAAGTCACTTTGCTAGAGTTGAGATCAATTTCATTTATGTTTAATTACTACCGGCCACTAGAAATTAGTGAAAATACTCTAATTTTCCTGACTTAAATCATTATACTCAATTACTCACCTCATTGGCCTATTTTTCACATTAGATTAAAAAATATTTTATTAATTATAATAACTTGTTTAGAAAATATAGGGGATTTAGTTAAATAGAAAAAATGGAAAATATTTAACTAAATAGCAAAGGGGGTTGATTGATCATACACTTTCATTGATCAAACAAGGGACCTCTAACGACTATATTTTGGGGTTCCCACGCCCTTTTCATCGATCAAAGTGTTTGTAAACTTTTTGTAGCAGAGTGATTGATCATGTTTTATATACATGTCTAGTAGGATTCGGGTTGATTGATCATACAGATATAGGTCGATCAATGATGCCTACATAAGTTGATCAATCATGTATTATAACTTTTACCTATCACCATGCTGTATCATCTATCATGCCAATAGAGGTTGATTCATCATGTTTTATATTGAATGTTTGTTATTTCCTATATGGTCGATCATGCAAATAAATGTATGATCGATCATGTTATTTTGGAGTATATACTTTTTAAGTATTAAACATGATAAAGGTCAAATCTAAATAAATAATGAATTTCAAAACATTTGACAAAGTTTTAAAAAATGGTTTTGGATAGAGTTTGCATGTCTTTATGCTTTAAAACATACTCGTACCTAAAATTTGGAATCTTGATGGTTATCCTTTTTACAAATCCAAAGTTCAAGAGATTTTTCAGTAGGACATAAGACTATTGGGGGGAGGGTTAGTTCGAAATAAAGTACGTTTGAATTACTCCGTTCATTAGATTAGGTTGTTAAGTGTTGAATGATTTCCACTTCATTTGAATCACGTCAGGTAATGTTCTCAGGCAAAAAACAGGGGAATTAAGTTTCATACCTATTTTGTCGTGACTTGATTCTTCTTTTGGGTTTGAGGTTTTGTGTTTGGTTTGTCAGTTCTTCCTCATAAACCTTGCAAATAACTCACATGAAGGAAATACAATTGAAATACTTATATATTACAAATTGTTAATTTACTTGGCTAGAGTCTTGTTATCATCAAAATTCAAGTCAACCGAAGTTAATAAAATAAAATAAAATATTTTTTCTAATAGTATTTTGTTAACACAAATACATCCTAAGTTTCCTAAGAGATATTTTTTAATTTAACTTTCAAGTGAATCTATGTAAGATTATCATCATCTATAAATCCAGTCATATATTTAATGTATTTAATGGACCTAAGGGTTGAAGGGGCCTCAAAAGATAAATCAAGATATTGTGTAACCATGGTTTCATGACTCGTCAGGTCGACTAGGATTTTAGGATAGCCAATTTGGCTCAAGGGGGTGGAATGTTCCCTGAATACCCAATCCATGCTAAATTGTGAATGTTTGGTAGCTTGGGAATGGTATCAAGATCATTCGTGGCACTTGAGTCCAATTTGACAATCACTGTGCACATGACTCAGGACATGATCTTCATGCGCATTACACAGTTCATGTCCTGAGGTCGTTAGGGAGCGCCGAAATTCATGTCATGTACATGAACATCCATGATTCAGGAGTTCATGTCCCAAGAGTAAACAGTGGAAAGTACTTTCTGCCCGATTTTGAGGATCATCTACATGACTCACGCGCGGGGCTGTCTCTCGGGGCTCTCTCTGCCGCACACCCTCTCTGCCATTTCATTCCCGCAACCCTCTCTCGTTCCGCAGCCCTCTCTCGGTGTTGCCCGCCGTCGTCGTCGTTGCCTACTAGCCCGTCCCCGTTGCCCTCTGGTTTGTAGCTGAGGAAGACGACGATGGTTTAATTTTTCCTAAGTTAGGAAAAATTAAACTATCTTCATAAAAATCATTAATTTATAATTTTTATTTATAAAATAATTATTTTTATTTATTTAATATATTTATTTTACAATTACTATATTAAAATAGTGATTTAATAGTCATAATTAAAATATTGTTAAAATAAATATTTGATAAATTATTTTTGGCATAATTATCCGATTGCTATAGTTAATTAAACCAATAGTTTTAAATTTTGTGATAATATATTATTAATTAATAATACATAAAATATATTATGTACAAATATATAGTTTTAAAGTTATGATTAGATGAATTTTTTCTCTTAAATTATTCATTTTTAGGTTAAAATATATCATATGTTATTAATAAATTAATAACTCAACATATTACTTTCGTTTTTGTAATTTATAATGTTATTTATTTATTATTTGTAATTAATCATGTAAGTATTTTATTGGCTCATGTAATTACCATATTAATACATAATAAAATATCTAATTCAATTAATAAATATATTAGTATATTTAATTATACATTAAATAACTTATTCGTGTAGTAATAATGGTTGTTTTACCTAATTTGAGGTTTAAGGATTATGTTATAATTAAGTACATTGTAAAGGTTTAGAAATTCTTTTGTTTTTTATGTTTTTCTCATGTTGGGACACTAACACTGGAAACTATTTTCCAGTGCACATGAAGTTGTCAACACTAACACTAAATGCAAAGATGAAATTGTCAACACTAACACTAAATGCGAAGATGATCTTCATGCATACATGACTGACATGATCTTCATGTTGAACATGAACTTGATCTTCAAAAATCCATCCATTTGGGGCACTAACACCCCTTAGTCAGACATAGATGCACGAATTGGAAACTGCGTTCATAGAGCAGTAACTTACAAAAATCCTCTCGCACGAAGTAGATGCCTCACTTCCCCTAGTGGCTGTCGATTTTCCATCCCACCACCGGAACACATCCGTCAACAAGAAAGATTATTTTACTGGAGCTGTTTTTCTTATGGACAGAAGCTGTTGTTGACCAGTGCAAAATAATCTTATAATCAGATCCATTCAGTGAGAGGCAATTTCTCCTTTAATTTGAGGCAGAACAGATCAGACTCAAGAAAACAAAATGGAACAACAATATGAATATCAACTGAGATTAACTCAAAATAATGTTCAAGGTATAAAGCCTCGGAACTCTGAACAAAACCTGTTCAGCAAGGAACTCAAATCCGGAGCCTGTTAAAGGCTACTCTAACTGATATTGGAAAAAAAGAAAGAAGCTTTGCAGGTTTTTACTCCTACAAATGTTTGTGAAATTATTCAAATGGGAAAATTTTCTGAGGCCGCATCCAAAAAGGCTGTTTTCATCGACATCGGTGGAGAGACTAAGAAAGGAGAAATCAAGCACCACCAGATCCATACTTCTTGCCAAGCAAAATCACCTGTAACTTATCATAACCTGCAAGCACACCAGCACCTGCAACTGCACGGAGGATATTTGCACCAGCACCTTTGAAAAGAGACTTTGCCCCTTCATTCTTCAGGATTTGAGAAAATGCATCAAAAGAGCTCTTGTATTTAACAGCTTCTCCAGAGGTCATCATCATCCTTCTACGAACAGTATCAATTGGGTATGATGCAAGACCAGCACCATTTGTAATCACCCAACCCAATGCAAAACTAGCAAAGAAGCTATCCTGAAATCATCAATGCGTTTTAAAACAACAATTAGAAATTCATCAATAAACTTCCAAAGTCACCACTCGTAACAGTCATGAAGCATGTCCTTACACGTCACCTTTTTCAAGGAATCAACTACTTCAGAAAGTGTTAACTCAAAAAGAAAAAAACAGAAGGGGGAAACTAAAGAAACGATAAAGACATGGTTACCAAAATATTCCCACTACATTGGAATCAACTACTTCAGAAAGTGAGATCTCAAAAAGAAAAAAACAAAAGGGGGAAACGAAAGAAACAATAAAGTCATGGTTACCAAAATATTCTCACTACTCTACCATTGCAGCTGATTGTATTGCCACAATCTAATTTTTGGATCTAAAGACTTATATAGAAGAAAGCAAAAAAAAAAAAAAAAAACCTTAAATTGTCAGCAGCAAGATCAGAAACAAAGGTCTATGAAGAAAATGACCCAAGTAGTTAACTCTAGCCATGCTGCTAATACGATATACACAAATCAAAGCTCAGATCATCAGACTGTAGAGTCCATAAAAAACGAAGAAGTAATCATTCAAAATCTCTAGCATATATGGCAGGCCCAAGTGTTTCATCTAAAGGAGAAATGATCTCTTCAAGTAGAATAACTGCAAGCTGTATTTCACTAACCTGCATCTTTCCTGTAAGTACAACAGGCTTCAGAGAGTCATACATTCCAAAGTAGAGACCACGGTAGACAATAATTCCAACACATGAAATATTAAATCCACGGTACAGTCCTGCAATGCCATCTGATTTAAGAGTCTTCCTGTAGACATCAATCAATCCATTGAATTGCCTATCCCCTCCTCCCTTCTTTGCAGCCTTAGCATCATTTGCCAGACGGGTTCGAGCATAATCTAAGGAGTATACAAATAGGAGAGATGAAGCACCAGCAGCACCACCAGATGCCAGGTTGCCAGCAAACCACTTCCAGTAGCCATCCCTGTCCTTCTTGAAGTTGAAGAGCCTCTTGAAGTAATCCTTGAATGCAAAATTCAAAGCCTGCAGCAATAACAACAAGTACCAAACAATTCAGAATTGCAAAAGAAAACACCACAACAACAAGCAAATAAATCCGGATTTAAGTAAAACATGGAAAAGGTCTCCATATTCTAATTTCATAGTGATAAAAATTAAATTAAACTGAGCTATACCATAATCCTGAAAGATAAAGATCCTGTCAACTGCAACCACTACTTTCTAGATTCAAACAAAGTTATTTAGTAGTGTGAAACATAATTACAGAGCAAAGATTCAGTGTCACTCCACCAAAAAAATGTAGAGATGGTGAAATTAAAGGGTTGTTGAAAAGATCAAATTCTCATAACTCATATAGTATGACAAAACAGCAAGTCTTCTGCTCAAATTGAATCAGACTATGAAAGAAAATCCAACAAACCTCCAGTCTAAACACACAAATTTGCATATTGATAGGAGATAAATCAGAATTGGTAAAGTACCTGAGTAGGGAAGTAACGGATCACATTAGCCGTGTTACCCCTCCACAATGAACCAAAACCTTCATCTTTGATAGTACGCTTGAAACAGTCTCCAATACCTTTGTAAGGCTCAGAAAGCCGACCAGCCTTGATCATTTCATCTTGATTCTGAATCAAAAGCTTCACCCGTTCAATAGGAGCAGCAGCTGTTTTGGATACTGCTGCAGAGACGCCACCCATAAAAAAATCAATAACGAAGCTTGAAAAGCCTTTCTCAGATGGAGCAGGAACACAAATGGGGGAGAAGCGAGATGCCACAGAGTAAGTGTGGCTCCCTTGCAAAGCAGGCATCTGCAGCACTCCATTGTTGTATTTCTCATAGAAAAAGTTTCTCTGATACACAGGGTTGTAGAAGCCACTGTTCTTATGCAAATCCTGGCCAAAATTGGGGCCAAGACGGACCTTGCTAGCTATCCTCTGAAAGACAATGGGCTGCTGAGACTGATCGGCCATGTCTTAACAATTGATATCCTGCAAAAGTTTCAGAATGAGAATCATTTCAAGCTTGGCAATACTTAGAACAGAAGTGAATAGCAATTACATAGATCAAGAATAAGTGCGACATGTGGCCTACATAGTGATATGATGAGCAAACTCATGCAAAATCATTTCCAAATGCTGGAAACATCACACAAACATAGGTAATAAATGAAAATCAATGCATTATTAAGCCTCTAAACGCCACTAAAAAATTTGGGTAGCGTGGTCTATATCCTATCTAAAAGGGACGTTGCTAACCATCTTGGCAGCAAACTACAAGTGCATCAGCAAACATAGGATATTTGACCCGAGACATTCCAATGGTAAGGATAATATAAAAAAATTCAGCCAGTTGCCTAATTTTCAAGCAGAGTCAACTGAACAACAAGTAAGCTAATAGTAACTTTTTTTACTATCCACAATCTACAGAAAATACTCATCAAAAGATATATGAGAAATCAAATTATAATTAACCGTCATAAAATAAGAACAATAAAAAAAATTCTTTATATGCAAGCAAGCTCAGAAAAATCATACTTATTTGCGGTCCATGACAACTCACTTGGAATCAGTGATACTAAAAAAAAAACTAAAATTAAATAACCAAGACATCATCTAATGAAGTAAAAAATCAGTAAGACCTCAATGAAGGAAACAGAGCCTTTTAAACTATTAGAACAAATAGTGTACAAAGGAATAATAGAAGGACAAGTAAAAAAAAAATTAATTTAGAAAATGATAGTCAAAAGGAAGCTAAAAGCAAATAAGAAAACTTGTCGCCACTTTCTAGCTGTTGAAAATAAAAAAATGATACCTACCACGCCTGATGACACCACTTAAATATGGAATAAGAGTATCATACGTATAATCAAATAAAAATAAATAGACTAATTACTGAAAAACCGCAAGACTTCTATCAAGAGCCGATCCATGATTTGGTACGCATCGAAGGTATAAATCCATTACAACATCAAATTGTCGCAAGTATAGCTTGCAAAATTTGCTCAATGGAGAAAAGTCTCTTAGTGGAATTACAGCAAATGAATCATATCAACAGTCTAACAAAAACTGGGCCAATAACTCAGAAACACAACGCGTATCAGATCTAGCGTTGCAGTACCGATCTTTGCAATGTTAAGCTCTCGACCATCAAGATCCACACCCACTATCAAGAGCTAGATCATGCTCTACAGAATACAAACAATATTCTATTCAGATGTAAACGGCAGACATAAAACGAACAAATCAACTCACCTAGTAGGAGATCTATTCAGATTCTATACTACTGTACAGCAGAGAGAAAATAACAGGAAATAGATCTGAAGGAAAAGAGCAAGGAAGAGGCAATAAAAACAAGAGAATGATCCAAAACCCGTGAGGAAATAGAGGCGTAAAAACAGCAAGCTTTTCCTATCCACGAACTCGGTCTAAAACAAGATGCGACCGGTTCGGATACCAATATGAAGCATCAATCCCATAAAAAGTAACTGAAGGTTTTTTTTTTAAAAAACGAACTGAAACCTACACATAATAAAAATAAAACTCAGAAAATTTAGAATTTCTGAAGACTACAATACCTTCGGTCTGCGAGAGACGCGTAGGGCTCCTGCAACTGTCCGTTTCTCGCTCGAAAGTAAAACCGAGCTAGGCAGAGCGAGAGACGGAAGGGAGAGCACGAGACGGCGGAATGGGAGGGTTTCGAGGGCCTTTAACGTCGAGATAGACGGAATAAAATAATGAAATGAGCCACAATCCCGGAGGTCAAAAGCAGAAAGGGCGAATCGCGAAGCGAGTCGTCTCTCCTCCACCTCAGCACTCAGCACTCAGCACTCAGCAGCCAGCCAGCCAACGCCAATTCCTCGCGTTGCGTGTCCTTCCGTCCAATCGGCCATCGCGAAGATATTTCGATTCTCAATCCCTCCGGTCAGTACATCGCTCAACAACCTCCGGTCAAGATTAGTGTACTTAGATCGATCCCACTTTCAGAGATTTGAACGAACTAGATTGGTTTTAATTGGTGGGTCCCATGTAAAAGTTCATTTAGGAAATTTGTTTGGTTTAGATCACTACTTCACACGAGACCTCGTCACATCTCTAGATACGAACTTTCCACTCTCTTACACGTGGCAAAAAGATGGTGGAAATGATGGTCGTTGGGAATAGTCGGCCGAGGATGAGAGAAGGGAGACGGTGGGACACACCCTTCTACCATGAGTTTAAAAAATTCAAGATCCGACCTGAAAACTCTAAAAAACACTTGAAACCTCAGATCGATCCCGTAGACTATATCCATCCTCTCCCAATCCCTTTAAACCTGACCCATCCCAATAAACCCAATCATCTTTGTGCTTGTACTCCCAACTTAAACCCGACCCATTCCCGTGCGATCTTCATAAACCTTACCCATTCCCATCCAACCCCAATAAACCTGACCCATCCCCACCCCAATAAATCGGACCCATCGTCTATCCTTGTGAATCCTACTTAAACCCAACCCATTTCCACCTCACCTTAGTCGACAATTTTATTGAAATAACTTATATATTAATTAAATTAATATCTACAAATAAAAATATTTTTTATTGAATGTATTTATTGTATTCAAAGCACACAATGTACCCTTGTGAATCCTATTTAAACCCAACCCATTTCCACCTCACGTTAGTCGACAATTTTGTTGAAATAACCTATATATTAATTAAATTAATATCTAAAAATAAAAATATTTTTTATTAAATGTATTTATTGTATTCAAAGCACACCATGTACTTGAGGTTGGGTTTGTGCAGATGGTTTCAGATCTACATTTTTTTTCTTTCTCACAACATCTTTGACCCACTCGTTTAAGAGGAAACCCAATGTTCACTTTAACCCAACTTGTCCTAGGGGTCGCCTCTATTTCTATCGTTGTCGCAGCCGTCATCCCCGACGACAGGTCCTCCCCGGTGTCGTCTTCCCTTTGCATTGTCTCGATGGAAAATCAGAACCAGTAAGTTCAGGGAAGAAATTAGGGGAGAAATAATCCCCCTCTCCCGCGCGAAGATGATTTCGCACGTGCGAGATCATAAAGAAAAAAAAAATCCTTAAACTCTCCTTCCTCATAGCTCTTCAAAAAATTAAAAATATATTTTATAGAAATAAGTTTCGATGAACTATTAGTATCTCATTTTTTTGTAAACATTTTTCTAATTGAAAATTCTTATTAAAAAATCATAATTTTCTAAGTAAGATTTTCCTGCCAAGATGGGGTAGAAAATTGTATAGAAATTTTTTAAATAAGTATTTAACAGTTGATGCTGTAATACTTTTAGCATGAAGCAATTTTGTGTTTGACATGTTATTTGATTAAAAATGTATCGATAAGTATAATAATATATTAGATTGATTATTAATTTTTATTTATTTCCCTAGAAGAGGCAATAAGAGGTCCATTTAACTTCCTAAGAAAAATTTAAAATATTTCTTGTAATTTTCTAATAAGTCACTAATAGTAATAAGATTTTATTTAAAGGATTTATAGTTTTTAATTGGGTGATTGTAAATTGATATTGATGTTTCATTTAATTTTGTTGTGTTTGATTATTGTATGGAGTTTATTTGTAATGTTATGCAGTGTATGGAGTGCTTAAACTATTTTATGGAGTGTATGGAATGTATAAACAATTTCATGGAGTGTTTATGGAATGTATATACAATTTTATAGAGTGTTTATGGAATGTATATACAATTTTATAGAGTGTTTATACAGGTATTATGTATATAGATTATGCCCAATTTTTAAGTAGAGGTCATGCCGAATTTTATATAGGTATTATATACATAGATTATGCTCAATTTTAAGTAGAGGTCATGCCCAATCTTATACATGTTTTATATATATAGGTTATGCCCAATTTTATGTAGAGGTCATACCCAATTTTATGTAAAATGTATACATAATTTTATATATATATATTTGAAAATTTTAAATATATGTTGAAGCTCGAACTCAGTTAAAATTTTTGGGCTCGAGCTCGATAACAATTTTAGGCTCGAGACGAGGTTCGGCTCGAAATATTTAAATCAAGCTCGGCTAGAACACAAGTAGGTTCAGGCTCGGCTCGGCTCAATGTCACCCTAATAGTTGTTCATCCAACCCCTACTCGCTAATTCCGTGAAGAAAAAATGTGCAATTTCGAGCTGAATCCTAATTAGAGGGAGTTGGCTCCGTTCCACTCACAAAAGTTCTAACCGTCACTATTCGCGGCATCTTATCAAGTGTTTCAAAAATTGCGCATAGTGCTCCTGTAAAACCCTATCACCGTCACTATTTTTTACTGTTGTACTGCACACTACTATCTCGATTCATCGTTCGCTTCCACACTATTACAGTAAATGGCTCAAGTCCAAACTATGGAGGTCTCTCACGTTCCTTCTAGATTTTATTTTTCTTAAATTCTTAAATCGGGTTTATTTTTCTCACATATTGATGAAGGCTATGTTGTTCTTGTTGAAGATAATGCCACAACAAAACATTGCCCTGTTTAGGACATTACTTATAGAGGATTACGATCCTAAATTACAGGATCTAATTAAGCTCCTTCATACCTTTTTTGTACAAATTATAATTACTGTAATCAATTGTAATTTCTATAATTGATACACACACATCTATAAATTAATAGAAGAACTCACCCGAGAGTGTGGTGAATTTTATAATCTTTTCATGGTATCAGAGCTCCGTCTGGATTAACATCCCTCTATCTTCAATGGTGTCAAATTTCTCTTCCGATCTCCTCCCATTCAACACCTTGATTCATATAATCACCATCAAGTTCTCCTCTTCAAATTATTTCCTCTGGAAGAGTCAATTTCTTCCTCTTCTTGACAGCCAATGTTTGCTGAGCCATGTGGATGACACTCTTGCGCCACCATCGCCGTTTGAGCCTCCCACTACCCAGACGCCAAATCCGAAATTTCTGGCATGGAAGGCGACAAACCAACGCCTTCTCAGCCTTCTGCTATCGTCTCTGTCAGAAGAGGCCATGGCAGAAGCCGTTGGCCTGACCACCGCCCGTGAGGTGTGGATTGCCCTCAAAAATATTTTCAGTCACCGATCAAAAGCTCGGGAGATTCGCCTTAAGGACGATCTCCAATTGATGAAACGCGGAAATTGACCGGTCTCCGCCTACGCTCGAGCTTTCAAACCTCTGTGTGATCAGCTTCATGCCATTGGGTGCCCCGTTGACGACACCGACAAGGTACATTGGTTTCTTTAAGGGCTTGGCCCTGATTTCTCCAGCTTCTCCACTGCCCAGATGGCGCAAACACCTCTCCCCTATTTTTCCGACCTGGTTTCAAAGGCCAAAAGCTTCGAAATATTCCAGAGGTCGATGGAAAGCCCGACGCCCTGTACTGCCGCATTCACGTCGAATCAATCATGCTCCTCTCGATTCAGCACCTCCTCTCGTCCTAATCACGGCCGCAACAACAATCACGACCGAAACTCCGAAAATTGCTCACGCAACTCCTCCAGCCATGGCCACAACAGTGATTTCTCTTCCAACCAGGGTATTTCCAACCCTAATCACCGTCGTCGACCGCCGAGATGCCAGATTTGTCGTCAGGACGGCCATGATGCCGATCGGTGTCGCCAGAGGTATTCCCCACAGGAGCCGTCGGCGTAGCTTGCCAAAAATTTTGGTTCGACGCTCTCCCTGTCCGAACCAAAGGACTCTTCTGACTGGTTCGTGGACACGGGTGCGTTAGCCCACATGACCCCTTCTCACTCCACGCTGGACCAGTTTGTCTCCTACATGGGTAAGGATCGTGTAATTGTAGGAAATGGGGCATCCCTACCTATTACTCATACAGGTCATCTCTCCCATTCCCCAAATCTCAAATTGTTAAATGTCTTAGTCGTTCCCCACCTTACCAAAAATCTATTATCTATTAGTAAATTGACCAATGATTATCCGTTATCTGTTACATTTACTAATAATTTTTTTACTATTCAAAATCGTCAAACGGGAAAGGTTGTGGCAACCGGTAGACGTGATGGAGGTTTATATGTGCTAAAGCGTGGAAACTCTGCCTGCATTTCTGTTTTGCACAATAAAATTCTCCATGCCTCATATGAATTATGGCATGCTCGTCTAGGTCATTTGTATCATTCTATCATTTCTTTATTAAATAAAAAAAGCCAGTTTTTTCTTACTTCTTTATTACCCTCTCCTACATTATGTGACACGTGTGCCAACTTTCCAAAAGTCATCGTTTATCGTTTTCTCGAAACGAAAAACGATCGTCTCATGTGTTAGAATTAATTCACTGTGATATATGCGGTTTGTCTCCAGTAACATCAAACTTGGGTTTTGTCTACTATGTCTTATTTGTTGATGATTTTTCTCAATTTACTTGGCTTTACCCATTGAAATTAAAATCTGACTTTTATGATATTTTTCTTCAATTTCAAAAATTTGTGGAAAATCAACATTCTCCTCGTATTAAAAATTTCCAAAGCGATGGTGGTGCCGAATTTACAAGTAATTGTTTTAAAAACCACCTTCGTCAATCTGGTATTCATCATCAACTATCTTGTCCTTATACCCTTGCTCAAAACGATCGTGCTAAATACAAACATCGTCATGTCACTGAAACTGGTTTGGCTCTGCTCTTTCATTCTCACGTCTCTCCTCGGTACTGGGTTGTTGCCTTTAGCACTGCTGCCTACATCATCAACTGCTTGCCAACACCACTTCTCGAAGGTAAGTCCCCCTTTGTACTTCTCTTTGGTTTTTCTCCCAATTATGCAAAATTCCATCTCTTTGGTTGTCGTGTCTATCCCTGTTTACATGATTATATGCCTAACGAATTTTTCCCGTGTAGTCTTCCATGTATTTTTATGGGGTATTGTTCATCTTATAAAGGTTTTCGTTGTCTTGATCTCCTTCTAGAATATATATCCCCAGACATGTTGATGAGACATTTTCCCCTTTCTTAGCATCTTCTCAGGCTCAACCTCTCTCCTCTCACTAATTCTCCAACTTCCTGGAACCTGGTCAAACTCCTACAGTCTTGTCCCCATCTCCTCCAGCGCTTCATTCCTCGCACATTACTCCATCTGGCTCTCGTCCCTGTGTTATTTGTACTGATCATGTGGATAAGATTTTGCATGCCACTGATTCGCTTACAGGTCCGCCTCTGTCGCCCACAGATTCAGGTCCGCCTGGATCCCTTGCTCATGTTGCCGCAATCCCGATGAGGTCTCATCCTATGCTCACACGCACTAAGGCTAGAATTTTTAAACCTCGTCACTCGGCTGATCTTGCTTACTCTGGCTCTTCTGGTCTCCTTTATGCTCTCTTGACATCTAGTGCGCCCAAAGGGTTCAAATCAGCTGCCAAGAATCCTACCTGGCTAGCCGCTATGGATGAAGAAATTCAAGCTCTACAAAATAATTGTACCTGGATCTTGGTTCCTTGTCCAACTCATACCAATACTGTGTTCTAAATGTGTCTTTCGGACCAAATATTTGCCTGATGGTTCTATTAAGCGCTTCAAAGTTCGACTCGTTGCAAAGGGGTTCACACAAGTCCCAGGTCTTGATTACACCGACACCTTCAGTCCTGTCATCAAAGCTACCACTATTCGGGTTGTGCTCTCTATTGCTGTCACAAATCGCTGGTCTCTCCGTCAATTGGATGTCAAAAATGTTTTCCTAAATGGTACTCTCAATGAACAAGTTTATATGGAACAACCACCGGGGTATATTGATCCTCGCTTTCTTGATCATGTTTGCAAGCTTCAGAAAGCTCTCTATGGCCTCAAGCAAGCCCCTTGAGCCTGGTTTCAGCGGTTCAATTCTTTCCTTATTCATCTTGGCTTCTACTGTAGTCGTGCTGACCCTTCGCTCTTCGTCTTTCATCGGCACTTTGACATCCTTTATTTGCTCTTATATGTCGATGATATTATTATTACGGGCAACAATCCCTCTCTTCTTGATAGTTTTGCTACCAAGCTTCATTCTGAATTCGCTACTAAGGACTTGGGCTCCCTCAGTTATTTTCTTGGTCTTGAAGTTACACCAACCGCTGATGGCCTATTTCTCAGTCAGTTGAAATATGCACGGGACATCCTTGCCCATGCTCAATTACTTGACAGCAAGCCTGTGCACACTCCTATGGTGGTTTCTCAGCATTTATCCTCTGTTGGTCCATTGTTTTCGGACCTCACTCTTTACCGATCTCTTGTTGGTGCTCTTCAGTATTTGACCATCACGCGTCCTGATATTGCTCATGTTGTCAACTTAGTAAGTTAATTTTTACACTCTCCCACTGCTGACCACTTCCTTGCTGTTAAGCGCATTCTTCGGTATGTCAAAGGTACTCTCCATTATGGTTTGTCCTTCCGTCCATCCGCTTCACCGGGATCTTTAGTTGCTTATTCTGATGCTGACTGGGCCGGATGTCCTGACACTTGCCGCTCCACCTCGGGTTACTCTATTTACCTTGGTGATAACTTAGTCTCACAGAGTGTCAAGAAGGAACCTACAGTTTCTCGTTCCAGCTGTGAGTTTGAATATCGTGCTCTTGCTCTCATGGCCGCCGAACTTATCTGGCTCACGCATCTTCTTCGTAATCTCAAAGTTTCCATCCCTGAGCGGCTACTTCTCTTATGCGATAACAAAAGCACTCTCTTTCTGAGTTCCAACCCTATTCTCCACAAACGGGCCAAGCATGTTGAGTTAGACATTTATTTTTTGCGTAAACTTATTGTTGCTGGCAAGATTCGCACTCAATACGTGCCCTCTCACTTATAGGTTGCAGATATCTTCACCAAAAGCGTCTCTCGGCCTCTCTTTCAATTCTTTTGATTCAAGCTGCACGTCTGTCCTAATCCGACTCTAAACTTGCGGGGGGCTGTTGAAGATAATGCCACAACAGAACATTGCCCTGTTTAGGACATTCCTTACAGAGGATACGATCCTAAATTACAGGAGCTAATTAAGCTCCTTCATACCTTTTCTGTACAAATTATAATTACTGTAATCAATTGTAATATCTGTAATTGATACATACACATGTATAAATTAATAGAAGAACTCACCGGAGAGTGTGGTGAATTTTATAATATTTTCACTTCTCTCACTTGTTTATTTTGGTTTTGGTTGCTTTGTCCCCAGGGGATTCTGTAGTTGAACTTATGGCTTCCTTGCTCTGCTGGTGCGCTTACGTTTTTGAAGTTGTAGTAGGGGGCGACGGAGATTGTAGACTCAATCCTGTTTAATATTATGGCGGCGGAGGAGGTTAGGAATCTCAGTTTCAAAAAGATTAGCATCCCGGTTGCCTTTGATCCCATGAGCAGCACACCAGCTGTGGACTGTACGATCCTGCAATGGATCCGGTAGATGACGCTTCTCCGTAAGTCTCACATGCCTAATATACGGTTTGAGTATATTTGCCTAAGATATTGCTTGGTAGATGTTATTTTACTTCAAAATAAGCACTTGCACTTTGACAAACCTAGTTACTTAAGGATGAATGGAAAGAATGGGTTCTGATATGCTCTTACATGATAATTATGATGGCAGCATGTAATTTTTTCTTGATTTTTACATTGTCATTTAAAAAAAAACAAACTGTTTGTCTGGTAAGAGTTTATTTCAGTTATTATAACTGTTGTTATTGGAAAAGTTCTTCAGTGTCATGGAATAGCACAGACTATATGGTGCCAGACTGCGATTTTTCACATAGCAGAGCATTACTCATACTTACATCGATGCAATTTACAACTCAAATTTCTGTTTATTTTGGCTTCTCATTCACATTTTAAGAGAATTAACTGCCTTACAACAAGAGAGCCGTGCAATATCTTTTGATACAATACAAGTCAATAAGTTTGTCACTAAAAGCATAATTGACTATTAATGGTGAAGACCCACTATTTGGTTGTAATTAGATTGACGATATGATAAAAAAAATTCACTTGACACTTATTTTTTAGAATGTTAAGGATATAACTTTATTACATGCTATGTAACTTTAAATAGTTTTGCTGCAAGGGATATGAATATGCTTAAGCCTTCTGTTAGTCAATGAATTTCTCTTCATCTGTAAAATGACTCATTAACCAAATTTTGGCTTGATGATGATGAGATTTGATGGTTGATTCGTTAGCGACATATGGAGCAAAGCTTCCCGATCTTTTTGTGTATATTCTTTTCCTTTTGATATTCATTAGCTTGTGTTTTTGTTCTTATTTCGATTTGTATATTAGCGGCCCTTCCCGCTTCTTTGTTCTACATTCTTTCACTTTATTTTGATTTTCTCATCATTTTCAAAAAACATGCAACTCGCACATGGGGGTTAGGTCAGATTTATTTATTTGTTTATTCTGTTTGTGTTTCCAATGGATGAAATGCTTCCATATCTTGGTCTCTCGTTAGAAGAGAAGCCAACTACTTGGCTGATTTCCTTGCATGGAATGGGGTGCTCTAATAGCAAAATTTTGTGGTCAAGTCTGTTTGTCTTAACCCACCTGGCTTCCGCAGTCATTTTATTTGTTTACTTTTGCTTTATTGTTTGTTTTGTGTATTTTTGTTGTATTTTTTTGCTGCAGAGGCCTCCTCTATTTTTAATGAAGTTCTTGCTCTGTTTCTAAGAAAAAGCAGAGTAGGTACTTCTGTTAGGAGAAAGCTTGCATGAAATGAGGTCGATTAACGCAAATTTGAATCTAAGTAAGCAGACTTTATTCGCTCTTGTGATTGCAGAGTTACACTTGCCTTATTGGAGTGTGACAGATGAAGCCTAATTGGCTTTTTTAGATCCTGTTAATGTAAATAGGTGGTTGTGGTTGAATTGCATTGCTCAGATTGCTTCATTTTCAGTGCAATAATCTTGTTTTACTTGTTCCCATTTCATTGTAATTCTCATTGTAATGTATATTCGAATAGGGAAAAAGGTGGTTTGTGCTTTTGTGCTTACCCAACTTGATGTGCATTACCCTTGTTATTTTAGGTGGTCGAACATCCACAAAGAGCTTAATACAGTAGAGTGCTACAATGCAACATTAATTTAGTCATGCCTATATGAATGAATCTGAATGCTCAAGTGTTGTACCGAGGTGGATTTATCTTCAAGAAGCTGTCAATGCATTATCTGGTAGCAAGAAGGCTGTTGATTAGTTATTTTCTAGTCTTTCTCTTGTTCATTTATTCTTTTACTGTTGTTATTTTACTATCATTATTATAGCAAATTTGACTGTTTTTCCTGTGCTAGTTGCCTGCTTCTTTTAGTAAAAGCTACTATGTTTCATATTTACATTCATTTATTAGTCAGCCTTTTCTTTGTGTTTTACAATGCTCATCATTGTTAGCATCAAAATAGTATAAAATGTAAAACTGGAAAAGAGTAATCTCTTACTCATATCAGGGCATTCCTGCACTTGTATCATTGACTTCCTCCCCAAAGTCCACTTAAACTTTGAATGGTAGTTCTTATGGTAACCTTGGGCTTGTTGGTGGAGGTGATCCTATATGGGACTGTACAGGTAATATCCTCTTTATTTATTCTGTGCCTTTTGGCTTTTCTGAGTCTACAGTGTCAGAATTGAGAACCTTCTTCTGGGTTTAAGACTCAATTCATCATGTTTCTCCTCTCCTTGATTAATGAAGAAAACTTTTTGGTGGTTATAAGTTGGGTGTTGAGGAAGAAGAATCTGCCAGCAGATTTCTTTTATATTTTGATGAGAAAATGGATATTTCTTGTAGCTTAAACATTTCTTGGTGCCACACCCTTAGCAGTGCTAGTAGGTTGGCTAATTCTCTAGCTAAGGAAAGTGTTAATATGCAAATACTGTTCCTATTTGGTTTTTCATTTTTTCTATGTTGCAAATCCTCTTGATGTAATCTTTTCCTTTCTAAGGAGTTTCCATTTATGAAATCTCATTTGTCATTGTTTTCTAAAAAAATCATTATTAGCATTCAACCTTTCCCTCCGCTGTGTTAGGGTTGAGAATGGATTTTTTTTTTTTTTTTTTTTGTATTCCATTTCAGGGTTTCGATACATAGTTTAATCTTTTATGATGGTTTTTTGCTGGCTTCAACTTCAAGCAAGCCTCCACCTGGGCTTGTTAAACATTGACTGGCAGGGTGAATAATGTCTCTAGCATGAAAGTGCAAGTTTTGCTTGATGATTTTTGTTTGTACCAAGTGTTAGAGACAAGATTCCATGCTACTTGTTTTGTATTTCTTAAGCTGCCCCATTCTGTGGCACCACTCTCTTTGAGTTTAAACCATCTTCAGTGCACATCAGAAACCTCCAATGCTCTTGGTGGGTTGGGCATCAGTCCCACCAAGACAACGGATTTGGCCCTCCTCAAGTAGTTTAGAGGCCCATGATTGCTGCTAGACTCAATCAGGGGACTCAGTAGCGCACTTGTAGGGGATTGTGCCACAAACTCTCTTCAATATGGCGCTCTATATTCCTGTCTGCCTACTTTTGGGGCGGCCTTGGGATACTTTGTTGGGAATGACCGTCAAATTCGTTTCTGGGGTGATTGGTGGTGAGGGTCTGGACCTCTCAAAGACTTCTACCTCTCACTGTGAGGCCTCAGCCATAATCAGTCCTCTCCGTAGGGCCTGGTGCTCGCTAGAATCTCAACCTCAGGCGGTGTCTCAATGATGCTGAAGTCGACGAAGTCTGCTTCAATTTTCATGGTTCTAAAGAATTTACTTTCTTTAAAACATTGAAGAAAAATAATTAAGTAAAAAAAAATAGCTCATTTCACCCCTACAAGTATCCTTTTCTGCACGCGGGAAGGAAAGTGAATTTCGAATTAAAAGAACTCATCAGTTTTTGTAATTGATGCGCCAGTCCCATGTCCGACAAATAGGCTTAAAGAGAAAATCATTCTCCGACTCCAGATAACCAAAACCATTTACTAAGCGGCATCAGCGTTAAGTAACATACCTGAATTGATAACGTTCTAAGCTTCTTCTTTCGTCCTCATTTTAGTCAAGAAACCTCAAAAGTATATGTAGTTGAATTTCAGCATAGTTTTGTAGGATTCAGAAGACATTCCAGCATATAACTGGTCAAAACCCCAAGCTTGTTATTACTCTTTTAAGTACAGGATCCTTTTTACAGAAGAAAGAAAACTACATCAGAACACCTCTCCAGAACTATATACCTATTCGTATGTACATCAGAAAACCCATTAACACACAATTGTATAAGTTAAGATTTGGAGCCCAGCCAACCGATGAAATGCAGATTTTCCACAGTAGGAAGGATGATCCGGAAGAGGCTAGAAGAGGGGGCAGCCTGCAACTTCTTGGAGGTGGCAACCTGTGCCTGTGGAATACTCATCCCCTGCACACCAACTTGGTCCGTCTCTCTCCTACTCGTTATGTATCAATTCCAGTTGAAACTAGTTTAAAGGAATCTTCACAACTTTGTGAGTCGATCTCCAGTTCCTTCTGTTTCACTTGCAATACCATCCGTTCATTTTCCAATCTCATTCGGTCATTCTCCAGCCTCAACCTCTCCAATTCCCTATCCTTCTTGCTGCAAAATCTCTGCCATTTAAATCTACGCTTTTCCAATTCAAATGCTTGAGCCTGAAAATTAACTCTCTGCTCCTGGAGTTGTAAACACCAATTCCTAATCCATTCTTTCTGTTGCCCAGGAGACTTGGAAGGATCTTTAAGCATCCCTGCAATTTCAGCGCCAAAACTATCAAACCCACCAGACTGAGACCAGAAATGACTATCCTGTTCAGTTACACCATCCCTCCTCTGAAAATTAGAAATTCTCACATCTTCATCACCATTGACCTCGTCATCATTGTCCAAATAATCATCATCCTCGTTGTCCTCCTCATCTTGCTCAAACCCATTTGCTTCTTTAGAGGACATCGAAATGGGTAAAGAACACCCAGGTAAATCAAGCTCCTGACCATTCGGAATTCTTTGCCCATTATGAAAAGCACACATTTCCTTGTAAAAGAGGTGTTTTGAACTCAAGATCTTTTTAACATCTTCTTTAATCTTGGGTGAGAGATGGATCATGGAGTCCAATAGAACTGGGTTCTCAACCACTCTGCAAGTAGTCCCTTTACCAAGAATCTCATTAAGTCGTTTGTACCTTTTATTTAAGTCATTGAACTTGTCTTCACATTGCTGAGGAGAAACAAAGCAACCCCTCTCCAACATTAGCTTTGAAATAGTTTTCCACTTGCCCTTTTTCTGTAAGACCCCAGATTTTCTTTTAGGCCCGTCTGCGCTATCAGGAGTAACATCTTCCCCAACACATGCAACAACCGTTATCAGAAGCCTTACCATACTATCTGTCCACTTCATTCGTTGCCATGGAGAGCTCTTTTTCCCCTTCACCCCAATGTGCTGTGCGTCGTTACCATCTTCAGTGAAACTAGGGTCCTCTTCATCACTGGTATTGTTATTAGTAACAGTGGCAGTGCTGCTAATTCCTTTCCCTTTGTTGGTGTTTACAACGAAGGCTTTTGAAGCAGCAGCTACTGGGTGGTCGCCATCCATACCAGACAAAGGACCCATGGCCCGCATGTTATGCTGATCAAGTGTTCTGTGTGAGAGTTGGTGTCGACCTATAGAGGGTTCCAGATCCAAAATCCCAGCACTCGGACTTGACAATATCCCACCTCCCATAACTGAATTATCCATTTTTTATCCACAATGTCAAGACCAGTCACACCTCCTCAATCACAAATTCGAATGACCGAACCTCAGAGTCAATGTAAAACCATGGTGCAGAAAAAAACCCTAAATAACTAAACAAAGGAGGCATCGAAAGAGTCCCAATGAATTTCACCCCCTAATTCCCCAATTTATGATCTAAGCGTATAGAAGTCCTTAAAACATAAAGCTTTACACACAAAAGAAACCACACAATCAAATGTGCATCCAGTGCAGCTCAATCAGCGCCCTGAAATAAAAAATCGAATTTTCACCAGTTGAACGACCCAAACAGATTACGAAAGCCAAAAATGGAATTCATAAACTACAAGCAAATAGTGGTAGTGCTCGTCTCTGAGAAATTGCAAAAGCAAGCATAATTGATTGTCCATTTGAAATAAAAAAAAAAACACCTAGAAAATAAGATGCTGGAAATTTAGAGAGACGAACGAAGTAAAACTTACCTTGAAGGAGGAATAGCAGTAGCAACAGCAACCCAAATGGCGTTTCCTGACGAGATAAAGTGAGAGGCCAGAAAGAAGGAGAAAGGAAGAGAGAGACAGATTCGAGGACATTTGGCAACGCCGGACCTCCCACTCGCCATGCGACCTGTAGCAACTTTCCTTTTCGTTCAGAACGACGTTTTTTTGTTTTGTTTTCGGTTTCTCTTTTCTCGTGCCGCAAATACCCTTCTGCCTGCGCCATTTTGATTTTGACGTATCTTCCCGGGTTATATACCGCTCGGATCATCGACCTGCATCACGGAGCTGCCCCGGCCACAACTTCGGGAATGACCTCGTATATAATTTTAGTCGAGGCTAGTCAAGTCTCGTATGTTCTTAAAATTGATCCGTCATTTTTTCGAAGATTTGCTATAACTTTTCATATAGGTAAAAATGGAAATGGTGAATCAGGTAGAACTTCACAATTTGGGCCCCATGTCCTTATAGATTCTACGGAAGATGGGATTTCAGTATATATCACTGTACCTGGCTACTCCATTTGTAAACTGAGCCTCGGCTTCATATGTAGTTATTTGACCAAAGTTACCTGCAGCAAAGTGCTGCATTTTATTGAGGTGCATGGAGTTAAAATTCTAACCAAGTGACAATCTATGTCTGGACGTCAGACCGAGTTTGAATAGTCAACCGGTCCTCTACTGTCTTGGAGTTGCAGAGGCTTCTTATAAGATTGGAGAAGAAGAGAGGAGCAGACAACACTTAGTGAAGAAGCTGCCATACAAGCACCGGCGAGCCAAGGGGGTAGCCTTATTCCAGTGAAAGGAAATAAGATCCCAGCAGCAATTGGGACCCCTAGCACGTTGTAACCCAGGGCCCAGACATAGTTTAGTCGAATTCTGAAGAGGGTTCTTCTTGAAAGATCAATAGCGGTGATTACATCTTCAAGGTTGTTCTTGATGAGTACTATGTCAGCCGCTTCAATTGCAACATCTGTGCCTGCACCAATTGCCATGCCCACATCAGCTGCAACCAGAGCAGGAGAGTCATTTATTCCATCTCCGACCATTGCAACTGTTAATCCTTGCATCTGCAAGAAAGTTTAAGACTCATTATCAATATAAAAATGTCCTTTCGTAAGGTGACAAAAATAGAACAACGATTTGGAAAATAAAGAAGAGAAGAAATATTCACAAAGCCAAGCTGACATGAGTTGGTGACCGGTCTCTGGCCTTCACCAAGTTTGGGATATAAAACTCAAACTTAATTTCAGACCTCTCATGATAATCAAAGAAATAAAAAATAAAGAAGCAAATTCATCAAAATGAAGCCACAGCAACCATGGCGAGAGGTTAGCCAAGGTTTTGTCTATAGGTCAGCCGGAAGTTAAGAAAATCCTAGAGATGTGGTGGTGGTGGGGAGAGGAAATTTTCACCTGAAGCTCCTTCACTTTCTCAGCTTTTCCTATTGGATCTGTCTCTGCAAACACGGTCCCAATTCCCACCTCCTTGGCTATAGCACTGGCCGTGGCCCAGTTGTCACCAGTCACCATTATGCTGGAGACACTCATTGATCGCAGGAAAGAGACAACACGTTCTGCTTCTGGTTTGAGAGGATCTGTAACAGCAAAAGCTCCTGCAATCCTTCCATCAACGGCTACCAACACACATGTTCTAGCCAGCTGTTCATTGTCTGACACATAATCCTCAACCTCAGGTCCTATAGGCACTTGAGAAGCCCGCATCAGCTTCTTGTTTCCCACCAGAACCACATTTTCACCAACTTTTCCACAAACTCCAGCTCCAGGATAAACTTCAAAATCCTTTATCTCCACCAGAACATCAGAATGGGACCCATATTGCTGGTGCAGCTTCTTTGCATGCTCTACAATAGCCTTTCCCAGAGGGTGTTCACTGTTAGCCTGCAAATACACATCAAGGACTATTAAGTTCAGAGGATGGATGTCCTAACCTTACTTACGCAGCTATTCATTTCTCCTTAATATAAGGAAATTAGTCTCTCTTATCATCTGAAATACGATTCTGCTGCAGCAATAAATCTATTAAGTGTAATGGACACCGCATAGTGATCAAAGCATGCTACGCACCTCTGCAGCAGCAGCCTTGTCAACAAAATCCAGGACTGCCAGATCAAGGAACAGCTTCGTGCTCACCACCGCAGGCTTTCCGATAGTCAAAGTTCCAGTTTTATCAAACACAACAGTGTTAACCTATCAAGACATCAGCAAGTTAACGAAACATGCACAATTGAGTAGACTGGTATTTCCTTGGAACCAAACAACAAACAGATTTACATACAACAGGAAACAATGTCAAAAGAAACTAGTTTCACCACCACTTGCCTTATGAGCTTTCTCCAGTGCATTTCCACCCTTAATGAGGACACCCAGTGAAGCACCTTTTCCTGTGGCAACCATGACTGCTGTGGGGGTAGCTAATCCAAGAGCACATGGGCAGGCAACTACAAGCACAGATATCCCAAACTGCAGAGCTAATTCAAACCCATCCATGGCCCTAGGAATCCAACGTCTTGGATAAATACCAACTTCCCCAGGGATAAACCAGCCCAGCCAGGTCACAAAAGCTGCCAGGACAACCTTCAATATATACAGGACAATGAGTATATGACACAGAAAAACTGAAAGAAATGCAGTTCAATAGAAGTACTCATTGAGTTCAATTAACAAATCTTTTGAAATGTTGACTAAAACTGTTCTATGTTTGAAAAGAGTTTTTTGAATATTTGGAAACAAATCACAATTGGTCTACATCCATTTTAAACTTTCATTAATTTGTATTCATTGTCATACACTGTGGTTGTTTAACAAAGTAATATGATATTCCGTAAGAATACCTTGTATGTTTCTAAATGAATCATCAGTAATGATAAAAAATAACTCTCTAGAACATCGTTTAAAACAAAAAAAAATTGGAACTTACTGTGGGAACAAAGAACTTGGAAATTTGATCAGCTAATTTTTGAACAGGTGCTCTAGCTAGTTGAGCGGCTTCCACTAACTGAACTATCTGAGACAGAGCAGTCTCTGATCCAACATGGGTGGCCTTTACCAGTAAACATCCGTTTTCATTCATAGTCCCACTTATTACCTATTAATAGAATGTTAAGATATAAAATACATTTTTGCTGCGGCCAAAGGTGTGTAAAATTATGGAAAAGACATTAAAACCTTATCTCCTGGTCTTTTGGCAACAGGTCTGGCCTCTCCAGTAATCATGCTCTCGTTGACATGGCTCTGCCCCTTTATAACAATACCATCAACTGGAACCTTTGCACCAGGAACAATCTTAATTATATCATTCCTCTGTATCAGCTGAGTACTGATTTCCGTCTCCGAGATAACATTGCCGACTGCATCAAACTCTAGAAGAAAAGCAGTATCTGGGGCAAGATCTGAAAGCTTTGCCAAAGCATCTGACGTCTTCCCCTTAGCTACCACCTCCAAATATTTTCCCAGTAGAATAAAAGATATCAACATTGCACTGGTCTCAAACAGATCCTGCCCTTCAAATGAATCTGAGGTAACTGACTTTATAACAATGTAAATGGAGTAGAAATAAGCAGCATTTGTCCCTAATGCAACCAAAACATCCATGTTGGCAGACCCACGTCTTAGTGCATGATATGATCCCACGTAGAACCTGAATCAGCATACAGTTAGCAACTTTCAGATACGATATCAAGCAATAAAGATACACATTAATGCTGATGTTTGCATCCTATAGGTTTCCAGTCAAAATGACAAGAATAACAGTGATGTTCTAAATGACAGGACACCAAGTCCATACCTTCGTCCAATGATGAACTGAACTGGAGTGCAAAGAACCCATCTCACTAGCATGCCAACTGTGAGCATATTGTGAACTTTGTATTTTAACCATCTTCCATAAGGATGAATCATTGGAAGTACCATGGAGAATAGGAACACTGGGACTGAAAACAAACTACTCCACAAGAATTGGTTTCTGTAGATCTGAATCTCCTGTTGTTGTTCTGTCTCTCTTCTTCTTGGAGGGGTATATACACTAGCATGGTAAAATCCATCACCAGCCTGTTGGATACATTGTATAAGTGATCTAGGACCTGTGATGTCTGGGTCATACGTAATACTAACTTTATTGCCACTTGTATCTATTTCCACAAGATTCACACCTTCTATTGTTTCAAGGCAAGACCGAATGAGAGTTGCTTCCTCACGAGAACTAAGACCGTCAATTTTTAGATGCACTTTGTTCATTTCGTCCCCAGAGCTGATAAGATCAGCCCCAAATCCAGTATCTTCTATGGCTTTGAGCAGGTGGTCTGAGTCGGTGACATTAGGATCATAGTGAATTTTAGCTTCTTCAATTGCAAGTCCCACCACAGCTTTTTTCACACCATCAACCATAAGAAGTGCACGCTCTATGGACTCAGAACAGCTAGTGCAAGCCATGCCTTTAATTAGAAGACGACACACAGCTATATCTTGTTCAGGAAAATCTTCAACAAGGAATCCTAAACCATCTATAGCTTCTCTAATTGTTTTTGCCTGACCACACAATTAAGTATCAAAATCAGCTTTATCATAAAGTTAACGACAAATAACAAAAGAAAAATCAGTGCAGTTATAAAAATGTGACAAGGAATTTAAAATAAAAACATAAACCCCAATAAATAAAAAAATCAAAGGCAGATAATTCCCATCTAGCCATAAATGACATGCCATTTCATTATATTGTGATTAAATGATATCAATATCATGATTCACCAAGTCTGTCAATGAGCATACAATCTTATTGTGATATGAGAATTGTGTCCACACTTTAACAAATGTAAGAGAGATTCACAAATTTTGGTAAACTATATCTACCAATTCCATGCTCCTGGAATCAAATTAAAACCTACTCACATTGATGAACTGTGGTTGGTATCTGATGACACACTGGCCTTGAAGTGGAGACACAGTGACATTCTCAATTCCCCTGAGCTTTCTCATAGCAGATTCAATAGATGATGAACATGATGCACATTTGATTCCTCTAATCCTAAACATCATAGTCTTTGTTTTCTTGATTCCTTTCTGCAATGATGGGGAGACAGTTACAGCAACTTCAGAAGAATCTTGCAAAAGAGGCACCTTGAGATCTTCTTTTCCATTTAGTTCCATTCCTCGTCAAATTTTCAGCAACTCGAAATTTGCTTGTCTGAGATTTGTCAAGTTTCAATTCTTTAGATTCAACCTTCAAATCTTTTTACAATCCAAGAATTGCAAAAGCAAAACAAAAAAATTCAAAGTTAAATGTATACACATTCAGAAACAAAACAACATTAATTCTTGTGGTTCCAATACACTCTTTTGACCTACTTAGTCTATCTGATGCACCAATTTGAATTCTGGAGAGTTCCCTGAGCACGTGAAGCATTTGTATAATTACAATTTAGTCCATAATAATGCAAACTACCAATAAAGAATAGCTGGTAGCTGCTGATGAATATCCAGGGATGATCTAAGCCTTTCCAAATTTCACTTCTATAAATAATCAAAGAAATAAGCACGAACTTGAAGATCTGTTTCTAGAATAATCAACTATCTCTAATTTCAAATCTGTGAATATAATAAAGGTACAGTATGTGAAAGCTTAAACTGTTAACGTTTAAGAAATTTAAGATTTCCAAAACTGGAATCTAGAACAATATCAAACATCATAGAATATAAACAAAGGCACAATATATTAAAGCTTCTAAACTGTTAAAGTTTAAGAAAAATTTCTTCAATAGAAACATTTCCTAATTTAAGAAAAATTTCCTAGAAAAATATCAAACTTCGGAGAAAATAAACAGTAAAAGTTGAGAGCCATGTTAGAAGTCAACGGAACTTTGACCAAACTACTCGTTCAAATATCTTGATATTTCGGCGCAAATCAAAGTGTTACGGCACCAATTAAACCATAATCATTACAAAGTTCAAAAACTCTTATACCTTATCGGTATCAATTTCTAGCAGACCAATCAGTTTCTAACAGAAACACATATTTAAAACCACAAGCAGAATTGATTCGAAGAGAAACCACTGATTCACAATTACAAAAAACGATAATCAACTAAAAAAAATAACTTCGCATGAACCAAAACAATAGACCGTTCTTTGAACCTTTCTGAAGTTTGCACCTCACGTAGAAATGGATAAGAAAGGGCCTGTGATGCTCAGCGCGTTGGCGGTTTTGAATGAATCAAGCGGAGAAAGGTTTCTGAAAACAGAGAGGATTGCAGAGACGCAGAGAGCATCTAGGGTTTCTGAAAGCGTTTGACGGCAGCCAGAAATGGCAGAGTATTTGTCTTCGAGTCTTGTCTTTCTCTCCAAAACCGAACTTTATCTCTGGCGTCTTATAGTGGACACTTTTGAATTTTCGAAAGCCAACGTACATGAAGAAACGATGGCACGAACACCCGGGAAGAGATTGTGACGTTATTACCCTCGTCAGACATTTCTAGAAAAATAGACGTGGGCCGGGTCTTTATGGATCTGGATCCCAACTTCTGGAAGGAAACGAGAAAGGGTTTAAGCGTGAAATCACAACATTTTTAGGCTTTTAATTGTAAATGACTACGCGGCCCTTGGCCTGTGGCTTTCTTATTCAATCCTTTTGACTTTAGGCCCAGCCCATTTCGATGCTCCACGCAAACGTAGCATCTTTTATATTGATTTTTCTTTAATTTATTCGCTATCGACAGAGTGATCCAGTTCACGAAACTTCGGTCAATGCGGCCAAGAAAAACAACTTAGTGACGTAACGGTGGTATTTAAACAAAATATTAATCTAATAAAGAGCACAAATAAAAATTAAGGGTAATTTTTAAAATATAATTATTCTCAATACCATTTTTTTTGCAAATGAAATTATGTGTGTTGCTACTATTAGTGGTGTAAAAGGTGTAAGGTTCATGTCATAGCACTTTGGGGAAATTTTCTTGTAACTCAGTCTTACTACAACTAGTTGTGTCATCAAGTTCTTCACAAAAACAGTAGCTAAAAATATTTGCACTTACTCCCTATTGTGAAATTCTGATCGCAATTAAACATAATCCACTTGCCCATCTTCTCTTGAGTAAGTTGCCTAAAGTGTTTGGACCCGAGTTGGCGGCCAATCTTTGTAGCGTGTTTGTTACATGTCCTATTTTGTGGCAAAGGTGTAGATTGTTGTAATACACATCAAAGATATTCTTATATTTCATAGTATGTGAACTTTCTCCTCCTAAATATTGGCCAACTTGGTAGCCTCAATCATGCTTCATGTAGCTAGGGGTGGCTTCAAACCGAGCAAGCTCGCGAGCGGCTCGAGTTTGGCTCGGTTCTATTCGTTATCTATGAGTTCGAGCCGAGCTCGAGCACCGAAATCGGTTCGTTTACCTTAACGAGCCGAGCTCGACTGAAGCCAGGTTCGGTTCGTCGGCTCGCGAGCCGGCTCGAAGTGAGTCAGATCGGTCGAGATCGGGAGCAAGGGAACAGGAGGGGGGGGGGGGGGGGGGGGGATTTTGTCCTCCCCTCCTGTCGGCTGTTGTCGCCACCTCTACCGCCATCGCAGTTGTTCACCGGCCGTCTCTACCACCGTCGCAACTGCTCGCCGCCCGCCTCTGTAGCCGTCCGTTCGATTTCTTCCTCTCCTCGTTGTCGCCTCTATTTCCGTCGTCGTTTCCGTCGCTGCCGCATCCGTCGCAGCCGTCATCCCTGACGATAGGTCCTCCCCGGCGCCGTAACCCCCTTCCCTCTGCATCGTCTCGACGGAAAACCTGAACCTAAGTTCAGGGGAGAAATTAGGGGAGAAATAATCTCCCCCCTCCCTTGCACAAAGTTGATCTCGCACGTGCGAGATCATAAAGTAAACAAAAAAGAAAAAATCTTCTCGAAAAAATTAAAAATAAATTTTATAGAAATAAGTTTCTATAAACTATTAGTGTCTCATGTTTTTTTAAATATTTTTCTAATTGAAATTTTTTATTAAAAATCATATAATTTTCTAAGTAAGATTTTCGTACCAAGATGGGGTAGAAACTGTATAAAATGTTTTTGAATAAGTATTTAACAGTTGATGCTGTAATAATTTTAGCATGAAACAATTTTCATTGCAATTTTGTGTTTGATATTTTATTTAATTAAAAATTTATCGATAAGTATAATAATATATTAGATTGATAATTAATTTTTATTTATTTCCCTGGAAGAGACAATAAAAGGTCCACTTAACTTTCCTACAAAAATTTTAAAATATTTCTTGTAATTTTCTAATAAGTCACTAATAATAATAAGATTTTATTTAAAGGTTTTTTTGGGAATATGTATCATAGGAAAAAAAATTTAGTTTTTCCTGGAATATAAATTTTCATCTAGGAGGTCATAATAAATTATGGCCAGATTCAAAAATTACAAAACAAGCTAGACAACAATTGGAGTTAAAAAGATTAATATTGGTGCATTTTAATCCATTATTGAAATTTAATCCTAAACCTCCCCTGTCATTATATTTTTTAAAAATGTATGCATAATTTTATATATAATTTATTCAAAGTCACCCCTACGTGCGAGATCATAAACAAGAAAAAAAAAATTCTTTGTCCCTTCCTCATGGCTCTTAAAGAAATTGAAAAGATATTTTAGTAGAAATATGTTTCTAGAGATTATTAGTGGTTTTTTTAATAAATATTGAAAATACATTTTTAGTAGAAATATAGGGACCATTAGTGCCTCATGTTTTTTCAAAATATTTTTCTAATTATAAATTATTTTTAAAAAATCATATAATTTTCTAAGTAAGATTTTCTTGCCAAGATGGGTTAGAAAACCATATAGAAAATTTTTGAATAAGTATTTAACAGTTGATGATATAATACTTTGAGCATGAGGCAATTTTCATAACAATTTTGTGTTTGACATTTTATGTGATTAAAAATTTATCGATAAGTATAATAATATATTAGATTAATTATTAATTTTTATTTATTTCCTTAGAAAAGGCAATAAGAGGTCCATTTAACTTTCCTAAGAAAAATTTAAAATATTTTTTTTAATTTTCTAGTAAGTCTCTAATAGTAATAGGATTTTATTTAAAGGATTTATAGTTTTTATTTAGGTGATTGTAAATTGATAGTGATATTTCATTTAATTTTATTATGTTTGATTATTGTATGGAGTTTGTTGATAATGTTATGCAGTGTATGGAGTGTTTAGACTATTTTATGGAGCGTATAAACAATTTAATGGAGTGTTTATGGAATGTATAGACAATTTTATGGAGTATTTATGGAATGTATAGACAATTTTATGGAGTATTTATGGAGTGTTTATGCAGGTATTATGTATATTGATTATGCCCAATTTTAAGTAGAGGTCATGTCGAATTTTATACAAGTATTATATATATAGATTATGTTCAATTTTAAGTAGAGGTTATGCCCAATCTTATACACATATTATATATATAGGTTATGCCCAATTTTATGTAAAATGTATGCATAATTTTATATACTTTTTATTCGATATCTATTTTTTGAAAAGTTTTAAATGTATGTTGAGGCTCGAGCTCGATAACAATTTTAGGCTCGGCTCGACTCAAATCTCGACTCGAACATAAGCAGGTTCGGGATCAGCTCGGCTCGATGCCACCCCTACATGTAGCCACCCTTTTTATTTGAAAGCTTCTCAAACTTAACTAGAACTCCATCCAAGTTTTTGTATTTTTGGGGTCCGAAACAGTGAAATGAGAATTCAAGTAAAATCTACCCAAGTGGGCTTCTCATTATCTTCCTTATAACTATAATACCACTATAAGGCCTTCCCCTCTAGATCAAAACTTTCTTGAACCAAGCATTTGTTTCATTATAGTCTACAAATTTAGGATAATCTAAACCCTTGGACTGATTTCGGACATGGATTGAACATTAATCAACTTAGATTGAGAAGAATTTTGTGGGTCTCTATCTTAGCATGTTACCCTCTTCTTCAACAAGTCTTTCTTAGCTATAAACTTAGCCTTAAAAGAGTGGGTCAAGCCATTTATCTTCAAGTGATGACCTTTTAACTCCTCAAGACCATCACAATGAGTAGCTAAGGATTCTAAAGTAGTGTTGTTTTCATTGTGTTTTTTATCAAATACCTAGTGTGCACTAAGTGGCTCATGCCCAAACATCTCTTGAATGAAATAGTAATGCCGAGTGTCTAGACCAAAAGTGCCACAAGTACAAATCATAAGTAGATACATTTCTTCTTTTGATTGATTCTCCTATTCGTTGGATGGTACCCGAACTCCTCCAAGTCATATGATTTTTTCTCTGATACTAATTGATACGGCTTGTAGGCTATGATCAATTATTAAGTATATAAAGGGTGTTGAAGAGGAAGAAGAATGGAGGAGATTCAAATAGGCAGTGGTTTGGTACCAATTAGTGATGGTACTAGATCTCCTAAACTCTTAAGATCAAAGGAAATTAGTTTGAATTTTGTCTACCCCATAGGAGTGGCATGTTGTTCTTTTTATTTTATCAAAATTACATATGTCAAATTATCCTCTTACCCCTTTGCTCCTTATAATGACATTTTTGCTTCTACGACTTGACACCCTCATACTTGTTAACATACACATAGAACAAAGTAAAAATGTATATGATGAAAGTACTAATATAATTGTATTAGGCTTGCAATTTCTCTTTATGAAATTTTAGTTCAAGACCTATCCTAAAATGACTAGACAAGTTAATAAGCTTCTTTCCTAACCAATAAACTCAATTTTTTTTTATCTAATGTGAGATTATTCTTTTAACACTCTTCTCACGTGTAAGCCCTCTTTTGTAACTCGTGCACATGTATAATAAGGTGGATGCCCATGTAAGAGCAACTACTCTTGTAACATGTGAAATTTGGGTCCAAGGTTTGTGTCAAAATGACTAACGAAGTTAGTCTATGATGAATTATTCTTTAACACTCTCATTGATGTTGAACCCTCTTTATGACTTGTGCAGGTGGATAATTAGGATGGAGGCAACATATAACTCTTTTATCTTAAACCATGTGGAATTTGGGTCCAAAGGCTATCCCAAAGTAAGAAGCCTCTTCATTATCTAATAAATCTAATATCTTTCTACACCTTAATCCATGTGAGATTGTTTTTCTAAGACATTTAGAAAATGAGCATTCTTGAATCTCGTTAGAGTTCTAGTGTTTTTAATTTCTTTTGGGTGATTTTAGATGTAGACCAACATTCACATTCTCTCATTTCTTTTTCCTCTGCATTTGCCTTTTTTTTTTTTATAAATGCAGTGTCCATTTTTTTATCTCCTTGATGAATTCTCAGCAAATAAACAGTTCCAAGTGTCAATTTATTTTGCATGAATTTCTTGTGGAACTCAATAAAATATACTAAGGCCATGAAAGGATGCCCAACACAATAATAGATCATATCCAGAGCAACATCGAGATGCAAATGGTATTTTAATATGTTTGCTAACTTGTATTCCTAACAATGAATTGTTTCTAAAAATAAAAATATATAATATAGATATTGTACATGGTGTTTTTTATGAGGTTCAATCAACCTTGACCAAATTTACTCTCAAAGTATTTGTTTGAGATCTACTAGAAAATCTATGGGACTTTGTCGAGCTCATTCTCCACTTACAACAAAAGGATCCTGCTCTTTTACAAATCTACAAGCAATAATGCTTGGCTCAAACATTCAAGGTTAATTGGAACATGGGTAGTTTAATTGTAATCTGGTCCCACTTATTTCTTCTATTATAAATGGAAACTCATTATACTCTGTGAAGAATTAGTTAATGAAGTATTTTTTTTCCATAAATTTAACAGAGCGAACCACTTCTTGCCTTTCTAAACATAAAATAGATAGACAAATAACATAGAAGACACTTTTGTCTACCATTTTTTTCAAAATAGGAAATTCATTAAAGGTGAAAGATATTTGTTGGTCAATTCGCACCAAAAACCTCCTTCCAAGCAGGTAAGGACGCCATTTTTGAATAACCAACACAATGGCCATTAGCTCCTTTTCATAAATAGAAATAGCTGGAAAAAAAAGTTTGAATACCTCATTCATAAGGGATTAAAATGTAGTCGATGTATTGGTAAGCCCAAAAGGCATGACCAAGAATTCGTAGTATCCTTCATGAGTCCGAAAAGCTGTCTTGTGTACATCAGCTACTGTCATTCTGATTTGGTGGTATCCCGACTTCAAGTCTAGCTTCAAAAAGACTTGTGCTCATGAAGCTCATCTAACAACTCATCGATCACTGGAATAAGAAACTTATTCGGAATAGTTTGAAAAAGGGTTAGTGTTAGGTTGTATTATTCTAGCAGCCAACATTTCTCCCACTAATCTCTCTATTTAATCTTTTTGTATTTGAGGGTACCGATATAGATGAACACTCACCGGTGAAGCTCCATCCTTCAAAATTATGGCATGTTCCTTCTCCCTTTTTGGTAGCAACTCTTGGGGCATAGAAAAAACATCCCCAAACTTCGTTAAAACTCTCTTCATCATCGTTGTTGTGTCCTCCTTTGGTTGTGACGCTGCCACTGTGGTACTCCCCAACTCCACAAGAGCCCCATGTTCCTCATGCTTGATAACACGCATCATCACCTTGAGTGAAATCAAAGTTTTGTGCAAGGAGGGATCTCCCTGTAACACCACTATTTCATTACCCAATCTAAACTTCATAACATGGGTTTTCCAATTCGTATACGTTCCTCCTAAAGTCTCCAACCATTGTACACCCAAAATAACATCGGTATTTCCCAATTCCAAAGGCAGAAAATCCTCCATGATCTCTATTCCTTGAAGAGTTAATTGAACCCCTTTACAAATTTCTTCCCTGGGTAGTGTCGCACCTATTCCCAGTTGAACGCCATACTTCTCTAATGGAGATAAAAGCAGATGCAATTTTTCCACCACTGTAGTAGAAATAAAATTATGGGTTGCTCCTCCATCAATGAGCACGACGATTGGTTGTTCTCTAATATTTCCCGCAATCTTGATGGTCTTCGGAAGGGTTAATCCAACTACCGAATTCAGCGCCATTTCCACTATTTGAACAGTCGCCCTAACCTCTTCTTCCTGTTGTTCACACTTCCCGTCGTCGCCATCCTCCCTAACTTCTTCTTTCAGCACTTGCAGATCCTTGTTTTTACATCTATGACCAACTGAGAATTTTTCATCACAACGGTAGTACAAACCCCCCTCCCTCCGGTATTGGATTTCGACTTCCGTGAGTCCTCCCATTACCCCCAACTATGGTCCCCGCTAGTTTTGGAGTACTTAGCCCAAACCGAGTCTACTTAATAACTCTATTTTTCTCTTCCAACTTTTGGGCCAGCTCCATGGTCCTTCCTAGCCCATTGGGCTCCAACATCCTCACCTCGGCAAGAATTTCTAGCTTAAGTCCATTAACAAAATTGGACTCCAACACCTTCTTTGGGATATCTTCCAACGTGGAAGCCAAATCCTCAAATCGCCTTCCATAATTTCTCATGGTGGTCTCCTGCTTCAACAACAGGAATTTCTCATAAGGAGAGCCTTATTCGAAACTTTGGAACTGTTTGAGCAATAAAGATTGAAATTCTTCCCAGTTCATGATCTCCCTCCTGTTATTTTCATACTTGAACCATTTTAACGCCTCCCCTTCTAGACATACTATGGCAACTTCTAGTTTCTCAACTTGAGATACTCGGTTTAGTGAGAAATATCGTTCAGCTCTGTAAATCAAGTCATCAAGGTCTTCTCCCTGAAAAACTGGCAACTCTAACCTTCTAGGTCGCACTTCAAATCTGCATATTCCGATCAACCTCGTTACCGTCTTGTCCGCTTTCGGTACTTCTATGGATATAGTTATCGCCAACTGCCAAGTTTAGCCCTTGTTTTACCGCTGTTGACTTACTCTGCGCAGCCAGATTCTGTGTGAGTTTCTCTTGGGTACGTAAGAGCTGTTCAACTCGTCTTATCAACGTCGTCAACCCTTGCTTTATGGCCGGAATCTTCCGAACCTCCTCCTTCATTGAGTTCACCTCCTCTCTTACTGAACTCATGATTCCCTCTAACGAATCCACTCTCGACTACATTTTAGTAGTAGCCATGAGGCTCGACTTGATGCTCTGATACCAGATGATATATCCCAGATAGTAGTAGTAAAATTATGCAAATAAAATAGAAAGAAATGCTAAATATTCACTGTAGAAATTAAAGGAAATAAACGAACATAGCCACTGGTATTTGAGAGACCAATACTCTCCCTAAACAAAACTCTAAAAGAAACAAATCAAATCCCCCCTATTCTCTCTCCTCTGTACCTATATTCACCCACAATTCCCGTAACAAACTTTTCCCAAATCCCCAAGCCAAAATCGTAAAATTCCACATCAGAAAATTGTCCCCACTACCCAACCGATAGTATACCAAAAATACCCTTGTCCTCATTAATCTACCATCAACTGTTATTTCTTCTAATTAGCTTTCAACTACTACTTACTCCTTCTAGAGTAAGTAAAACAAATTAGAGGTTTATCACATTTGTGCACCATTTATTCCCACCATCCTGCATCATTCCTTCATTTTTTCCCCTACTGCCCAAATCCATCTATCGACATTAAAAATTTAAAATTGTTAATATGCAGTAAGCATATATGTTATAGGGATTTATTTTTAGAATAGGAAATATTTTCTGAATATTGTACACAAAACTATTTTATCGACAAAGTTATAGCTCATATACTTGACTTTATAAATTAAATGTATACTCATGTATAATAACTAGGCTTAATTGAATTATTGAGTTATTTTTTATAATGTTTTTATTCTCACCTACCAAGGAACTTTAAAAAAAAAAAAAAAAAGATAAAGGCAGACAACCAAAGAACTGTCGCACAGGGAAAAGGCACTTCTGTTTTTAATTAAAACTATAGGAATTACTTGTGCTTCTATAAGAAAATGTTCTTTTTTTTATGATTGACAGATTTGGAACCTGAATGCTTTTATAGAAAGCTTGGGTCCTGAGAACTGATTGTTATGCCTGTTAGAATGACAACAAAATGTAAAGTTGGGAACTCTATCAATATTTCATGTATTTTGTATTCCCAATCAATTAGAATCAAATCATATGCGCAAATGTCATTGGATGATTCTCAACCTTGAATGCTGGATGTTTTCAATGATAGTATGGAAGACCAAATCCTTTAGTTGGAAAATAAGGCAATTGCTTTGTGAGTAAATGTCTCTGTTGACTATTCATGTTTTTTTTTAAAATTATTTTTGCAGAGAATAAATTATCTCACTTGCTTAGTCTTTTTTTCTTATTCAAATTAGAATTCACAATCAAATGGCTGACCAGCTACATAGTTTTTTTTTTTTTTTTTGAGTAAAGTGATACTTTATTTGCAGTACAACCACAATTGATAGTAGAACACCGATTGACAACAACCAGCAAGTCTCCTTCAATAATGAGGGGATTGTTAAGATGACACTAGAAGAGGAGGCCTTGGTAGAGGGCAAAGAGTTCCGCTGTCCCCATAGGTCCCAAGTAAGTAATGAGAGCATGACCATTAGCATCCCCTGGATGACACCTCCGAAGCCGCAATGCCAAGGCAACCCCGAACACTTCCATCAAAATTTAGTTTGAGGGAGCCAATGGGAGGGGGAATCCAAACCGTATTGATTGGACAGCGGCAGCAGCAGTGGATGGTGGCAAATGAAGACCAGTTGAGGCGTATTAGAAAGTAATTGCAAGGCTAATAAATAGGCAGTAAAACTAAAAATGACAGGAAAGGCTACAAGGCCTGAGAGAGGATGAAAAATAATTCATTAATTCAAAATAGAAATGTTCATACAAAAGCAACTTAAATAGGAAGGCTGGAACAATCTAGAAGATCTGGCTCATCTAGAAAAAAACAAAAAAACAAAATTCGACTAACTTGTAACAAACTAACAAATTCTGCACAAGTCTCGTTCAACCACTTGGTTGCCAGTTTTCACAGTATTTTCCTTCATTATTTTAATACTCCCCCTCAAGATGTGATGTATATATTGTACATTCTCATCTTGTCTATAAGAGAATTGAATTGAGCAGGAAAGAGAACTTTGGTAAGCTGATGTTGTGAACCAACATGCAGAGTTTTAAGCATACCTGTTTGAATCTTTTCTCTCATAATATGACAATCTATTTCTATGTGTTTAGTACACTCGTGGAAGACTGGGTTTGCTGCAATGTGTAGAGCAGTTTGGTTGTCACAATACAAAAAAACAGGTTGTGTGTGTGAAACACCTAAATCTTTGAGCAATGCAATCAGCCATGTTAGTTCACAAATCACAGAAGCCATTGCTCGATAATCCGCTTCAGCCGAGGATCTTGAAACTGTCCTTTGCTTCTTTGATTTCCATGATATCAAGGAATCTCCAAGAAATATGCAAAAACCAGTAACCGATTATCTAGAATCAGGGCATGTTGCCCAATCAGAATTTGAGAATGCTTTTAATTGAAGAGTTGAGGTAGAAGCTTTAAGTTGAAGAGGTGAGGAAGCTGAGAAGAAAAGACCTTTGCTTGGTGATCCTTTAATATACTGAAGAATCCTATAGACTGCTTGCAAATGGGGTCTCCTTGGCTGACTTAGGAACTGACTTAGTCTATTTACTGAGTAAGTTAAGTCCGACCTGGTGATTGTAAGGTAAACTAGCTTCCCTATAAGTCTTTTGTACATGTTGGGATCAGTCAATAACTCTCCATCATCTTGAGAAAGTGGCACATACGGTTGCATTGGAGTTTAGGCAGGTTTGCATCCTAAATAGCCTGTTTCAGATAGGAGTTCTAGAGCATATTTTCGCTGTCTTATCAAGATACCTTTAGTTGATCTTGCCACTTCAAGTCCTAGAAAATACCTGAGATTTTATAGATCCTTTAACTTGAATATTTTGTTGAGGGAATTCTTCAAATTATCAACAACAATCTTGTTGTTACTGGCAACTATTTATGTCATCAACATATACTAACAAGGCAATAAAATCATCTCCTGTTGTTTTGATGAATAATGAGTGATCTGAATGTGATTGCTGGAAACCTTCAGATATTAAAACACCGAATTTTTTTGCAAACCATTGCCTAAATGCCTGTCTCAAGCCATAGATAGATTTGTGTAACTTACAAACTGTGTTGGCAGGTAATGGAGTCTCCCCCTCACGGTGATAACCAAGAGGAAGATGCATGAAGACTTATTCAGACAGATCACCGTGCAAAATTACATTATTGACATCAAGTTGAGTCAAATGCCAATTGTAAATAGAGGCAAGAGAAAGTAATACCTTGACATTGACCATCTTGGCAACAAGTGAAAAAGTATCAAAGAAATCAATACCTTCTTGCTGTGTGAACCCATTGGCAACAAGTCATGCTTTGTACCTTTCGATAGAACCATCAACATGATATTTAACACAAAATATCCATTTACAACCAACTGCTGTTTTGCCAGGTGGTAGAGAACACAAAGACCAGGTATTGTTGGACTCTAAAGCTTGCAGTTCAGCTCTCATAGCATTATGCCATTCGGGGACAGCAGTTGCCTCATCATATGTTGTTGGTTTTGTGATGCTGGAAATGGAAATAGAAAATGCACAAAAAGAAGGGGAGAGTTTATTGTAGGAGATGACATTGGACAAGGGGTAAGAAGTGGAATTGGATACGTTGGAATGAGAAGCTGGAGAAGCCAAATAACAGTGATAATCAGAGAGATATTTTGGTGGCTGGGATACTCTAGAAGACCTAGTGGTTGAGTGGGAGGTGGTATGAAGTGAAGTATCATGTGAGGAAGAGTCATGGCTGTTAGGAGGTGAAGTCGAAGTATCAAAAGAAGGGGAAAGGGTAGAAACTGGTACAGTAGGCAACACTTTTTCAGAGAAAAAAAAATCTGAAGCAACAAAGTGATTGTTCTGAGTTAACTTGAAAGGGAACACAGATTCTTGGAAGGTAACATTTCGGGAGATGTAGATTTGGTTTGTCTCTAAGTCCAGAATTTTGTAACCTTTGTAACCAAAAGGATATCCTAGAAAGACACAAGGTAAGGCTTGAGGAGAGAATTTGTGACGGGTGCTAGGAAGAGTTGAGCTATAACAAAGACAGCCAAAAGATTTGAGATGGGCGTAAGATGGTGAGTGAGATGATGAAGTAGCTCAAAAGGAATTTTGTTGTTCAGTAATGGTGATGGAATTCGATTTATAAGATAAACCAAAGTAAGCACACAATCCCCCCAATAGCCTATAGGTATGATAGATTGGAAATATAAGGCCCGAGCTACATTTAGAATATGCTGGTGTTTACGCTCAACAACAGAATTTTGTTGAGGAGTTTCAACACATGAGTAAAAATGAAGCACACCAAGTTGGGTATAAGAGATGAGACAGGGGCATTATCACTGCGAACTGATTTAATTGTGAGACCAAACTGGGTTTTAACCATGGAGAAAAATTGTGGGAAAATGGTCTTGACATCAGATTTAGAACATAAAAGATGAACCCATGTATTTCGTGTGCAATCATCAACGATTGTCAAAAAATAATGAAAGCCATCATGTGTGAGGGTATGAAATGGTCCCCAAATATCACAGTGTATAAGATCAAAGGGAGAAAGAGATAAGTTGTTATGACAGTCTAATGGCAGACGCTTTTGTTTTGCTAAAGGGCAGATTGAACAAGAAAGATTGGTATTGTTATTACTTTGCAACCGTAAATGAGATTTCAGTACATTGAGTTTGACATTGGAGGGGTGGCCTAATCTGTAATGCCACAGTTTATTTACATAGGAAGAAGTGTTGTTATCAACAACAATTACAGAGGAAACAAAACGAAAAACTGAGCTATCTAGGAGGTAAAGGTTGCCTTGACGTCTACCCATCCCAATCATCTTCCCCTGTGAATGGTCCTGGATAAAGCAAAAACGAGTAGTAAAGTGAAAGGAAAGATTATTGGTTTGAGTTAAGGCACTAATGGAGATAAGATTAAATTGGAATGTTAAAATGTAGAGAACATGTTCAAGCACAAGGTGAGGCGAGAGCTTAACAGTGCCTTTTCCGGTGATTGGAATTTTTGTACCAGTGGGTAAAGTGATAGAGTTAGAAGAAAATGAATGAATGGAGTGAAACATAAAGGAATTAGTGCAGACATAGTGGGTTGCCCCTGAATCTAAAATCCAAATGCTAGGATGAAGAGTGGACGTTGAAGAAGAGAAAGAAAGAATACCAGTGAAGTTGGAAATGGATTGCTGAGGCGGGTTGTTATCACCGAGTGATGCAGAGGAGCCACTTGAGCTGTAAGAACTTAATAGAGCCAATAACTGATTGTATTGGTCATGAGTGAGAGACGGTGGAGATGTAAAAATTTTGGAAGAAGTTGAAGAACCATTTGTGAGAGCCAATTGATTAGTGTGAGGAAGATTAGGGAACATCTGATTTGGGCGAGAACCATTTGGCCTGGAGTTATTTCTGAATCCAGGTGGCTACCCATGGATTTTGTAGCAACGATCAACTGTGTGGCTCGAGATATTGCAATGGGTACAGAGAGGTTGATCCTTTCGTGATCGAGAGGGATTAGTAGGAGAAGAGGCTTGGGATGTCGCTTGAAATCTGGAAGAAACAAAAGCTGTGAATGTCGAGGAATTGGAGAAGGTAAGAGATTGTTGCCATTCTTCTTGAACAACCAGGGAAAAAACTTTGTTCAGCGGAGAAGTTGGTTCCAGCTGCAGGATTTGAGCTCGAATCAGAGCAAAAGATTCTTTCAAACCCATCAGAAATTGCATCACAAATTCTCGTTATTGATCCTCCATATAAACACGCATTCCATAGTAATGGCAAACTGGTATCACCTTGAATTCTCGAAGTTCATCCCACAACCATTTTAGTCAAGTATAGTAGGTATTGACATCAGTCGATCCCTGAGTGTGAGCAAGAATTTTCTGCTTGATTTCAAAAATTCGAGGACCACTGCCCTGGTGATATCGTTCATATAGATCCTTCCAGATTTCGATGGCTGTTTCATGGTAGAGGATGCTCTCTGCAATTTCCTTGTAGACAGAGTTGGAGAGCCAAGATATGACCATGTTATTGTAACGAGACCAAGGACCAACAAGGAGATCAGTTGCAGCAGGACGTGGGATAGTTCCATCGATAAATCCAAGTTTGTTCTTAGCATTTAGAGCTGTAACCATTGATCGACGCCAAGAGTAATAGTTGGAACCAAATCCAGTAAGTGGAAGAGAAACCAGAGAGAGTCCTGGATGATCACCATTGTGAAGAAAAAAAGGACTATTATTATCTTCCATGGAAGATTGAAAAGAGGACTGAGTTTGTTTGCCTTTAGTCATGCTCAGAAGAGAGAAAAAGCGGAACAATAAAGCTCTAATACCATATTAGAAAGTAATTGCAAGGCTAATAAAAAGGCAGTAAAACTAAAAATGACAGGAAAGACTACAAGGCCTGAGAGAGGAAGAAAACTAATTCATTGATTCAAAATCGAACTGTTCATACAAAAGTAACTTAAATAGGAAGGGTGGAACAATCCAGAAGATCCAGCTCATCCAGAAAAAAAAAAAAAACAAAATTCCACTAACTTGTAACAAACTAACAAACTCTGCACAAGTCTCGCTCAACCACTTGGTTGACAGTTTTCACAGTATATTCCTTCATTATTTTAATATGAAGCCAGGTCAAGACATGGCCAATGATCAAACTAATAATCTTCTCGGGTTGGCTGCTGGATTTGAAGTTCAACCAACGGTTATTGCATTCCTTCCATATGGTTCGGAGTGTGACCAACAAGCGAGGAGATCAATATTCTGCCCAGCAAAGGAAGAGGAGGCTTTGAAGCCGCCAAAATGGTAGTAAGATGATCATTGGGAAGACAAAAATTTAAACCAAGAGTTTGAAGAGATTGGACCATACCATGAGGAGGTGACAGTGGTGTTGACGTGAGAACAAAAAATAGGAACGAATACTACAAATTTTATTGGTTCGGCCTAGACTACGTCCACTGGAGCGACAGGGATAATTCTTCACTAATGATAATCAAGGTTACATAGTCTTTATATAATACTAAACCCTAGAGGTATTTGTGTCGAAAATACACCAATACCCATGTACAATTATACCCCCCCCCCCCCCCCCCCCCCCCCCCAAACCTTACATTATATGAGCCATATGCTCAACAAGTGGCATTAGGTTGGTTGCTGATTTGGAGGATAGAGGCATGAGTGATATTGAAAAGGTCGGGACCACACCACCAATGGGACCAAAATGCGAGACTTTCGCCATTTTTGATATAGAATTTGGAACCTTTCTCAAGAATGCCAAGAAGGGGGCAATAAGTGCTCTAGAGGGGAGAATGATTCTGACATCGCCCCCTGCAATCCACCAAGGTGAGGTCCATCTCAGATTATATGTAATCATGGGTCTCCAAATAGCATTAGGGGCTGCATTGAATCTCCATAACCATTTGATAGTAAAGGCTTGGTTTGTGCTATGAGTTTCCTGAATGCTAAGACCGCCTCTATTTTTGGGAAGACAGGTTTCACTCCATTTGACTAGGTGACTATGCTACGAATAAGTGTGGATAAGTCTTCAGCCATGATATTGAATAGAAGGGGAGAGAGGGAGCTCTTGAAGACAGCTATATTCTTACAAATCTCATTTTGTTCTTTTTTTTTTTTTTAATAAAAGGTCCTATCTTGCATTACAATCTCAAACTTCACCAAGCACTATAGATCACTGTAGATTCCTGACCAGCGACTTTAACCTGTTGTTACAATAGCGTCAACATAAAAAAACTTCCAGGCTCGAGATAATGTGATGGTCACATGGCTCGAGAACCCAATTCTTTTTGTGTTAAAAATCAATGTTAATGGTTGTGTAAGGTTATAATAATACTCCTTATAACCTCAACTCATTTAAATTCATGAATACAATTCAAAATTTAACCAAACATGAATATTAGGTTCTTAGAATGAAATATAGCCTATAGCTAACTCCAAATGTATATACTAGTAATGGGAAATGATCAAGATACCTTTGCACATATTTATCAAGAAGCTTTAGTTTGTTAAGAAAAATTTCAAAATTTTTCTTGTGCAAAGTTTGATTATCATAGTGTATAAACATGGTCTCTATAGTAATAAAACTTTTTTCTTGCGATTTGACCCGCATAAGTTCACTTATTATTCTGCACTTGATTAAGCCACCATATTTAGTTTCTTACTCTTCCGACTAATCAAGCTTTCACTAACAAACACGGTATCTAGTACTAGATTTTTTGTCCAAATTTAATCCAGCATAATCCATGTATGAGTATGCTTCAAGTTTTAAATGACTATCGGGTGTATAAAACAAATCTTTTTTCTGGTTCTCTTTTAAGCATCTAATATCCTCTGAGTTGCCTCCAAATAAACTTTACAGGATATTTCATGAATTAGCTAACCATGTTGATAGCAAATGGTACATGTAGACGTGTTATAGTAGCATAAGTAAGCTTACCTATCAACCTCCAATACATATTCTTGTCCCTAAGTTCTATACTATCATCTTTAAGGAGTTGTGACTAACTTCCATGCAAGCTTATGAGTTGGAGCATATAAGTCACATATTTTCATTGAGTTAACACAATTTCAGCTTTATTCCTAGTAACCTCAATGCTTAGAAATACTTCATACGACCCACAATTGTAGCGCCGGAAGGTAACCCACATTGTGCCCAAGTCCCACGGTCTAGTAGAGCATCTATCTCTACGTCCATAGCTTGTTTCGACAAAGGAGATGACAGAACTTACCACACTGATGAAGGAATAGTACAAGAAGACAATGACAAATTAAACTCTTTAAAGGACTTTGATAAGGAAATCAAAAGAAATAAACTGAACAACAACTTTCGAAGGAGTGATGTAGACAATACAAGACCAGTGCTTGGGATAATTAGAACAGTAGGACCCTTTAAGGGCAAAATTCTTTTAAAGAGTTGATCTAATCAGCAGTAGGAACCATTAACCTTTAGGTTATGCTAGAAAGATACGATAAGAGCTGATATTTAATATATATATATATATATATATAAAAAACTTGATTCTTCAAACCCCATTTACGTGCCATCTTCCCGTTTGTCGTCGGAAAGTGGCAGTGATGGACCCTCCATTTATCATGTGAATGGCTCCTTTGTCATCTTCAATTATTCTTGAGACGCTTCTTCTGTGCGCCTCTCATAAATTGAAAGATCATCCAAAAAAGGGAATATTGTTAATACAGCCATCACTGACCTTGGATTGATGCATACCTGGAGTTTCCCTTCCAGGCCATCTTCTTTAAGTAACTCACATGCCTCCCTGCCCTCTGCTTAATGCCTCCCTTGCTTGTAAGCTGGTCCTGTTTGCCACTTTCTCTGGGGCATTTCATCTGTAACATTTGTAGGGTTTCTGAAACCAACTCCATTCCTTTTCTTTATGTTATTAAGACTCATCATCATAAGGATGGCTGGTTATGATGTTTTTCATGTAAATGTTTGGTCTACTTACACTACTTTGAATTCTCCTTCTAGGAGCTGATTCAACAAGTCCAATTTATAGTAAGACATGAAATAATCAGTCGAAGTAAGAAGAGTATTCCTCAAAAAAATACAAACGATGTTTGGACAATGTTTGTAAAATGTTCTCTTTGTCTTTTTTTTTTTTTTATTCTACGCCAAAGAGAAAAAGACTTGACCACTCCATTATAGACAACAAAGATGGGTGCCAAACATGGAGGGGAATGTGTCGTTTTCGCATGGTCAGCCAGCTAATTTTGGAGTTCAACCATAACTAGTAGAGGGATCCACTATGCCATTCAACTGATTGATCTGATTTGGTTCCATGTCACATTTAGTATAAAAACAGATTTCACATAATGATAGAAAATCATTTATCAACAAAAATCACAAAATTCTAAGAGTAATCGTGTTATAAGACCTTAACATGAAGAGGTCCAAGGAAGGGCAAGTCAATTCCTTTACTTGTTCCTTATACCTTATACCTTATTTGTTCACTTTAAAAAGTAATTATAATTTGATGCAATGTAAAACTATTATCTCTAATTTATCATTAAAATTAAGAAACATAAAAATATCTTCCATGGTAATTTAGCCATTACCGATTTTATTTTATTTTATCGGGTAATTAACTTTGAAACACAACTAAGTCTAAGGAGAGAGTGACAGTGGCTAGCCAATACTCCCAAAAGATCGATCTATTAGGTGTGGAAAGCTACCACCTACAAGAGTAGACGGAACTATTCTAACACCCATTCCGCCCATTCTTGACCGCCTCTCATAGGATTCGAATGCGGGATGGGCCTTTTTTTTTTTGGGCGAGGGCGGAGGGAGACGGGATTAGATCGATTAAGTGGTTCAATTCAATTGCTAAACTGGCTAAATCAATTTTTTTTTTACTCACTTGGGTTTTTAATATTTAAATTTTAAGATCTAACCAGGGATTAAATCCAATTGATTTTAATTCAACCAGTCTATTCAATTTGAGGCCAAACATTACTTTTAATCGTTTAATATAAAATATAAGAAATACAATTTTAATGTATTGGATGATATACCGAAAATTAGGGCCAACCACCCACATGGGATTTCGAATCCACGTTTATTTCTTCCTTTTTAAGTGCACGATAACAACCACTTCTTCTCCTTGCATTTGATCCCCTCTTTAGATCAATGAATGGTTTAGGTTTTAACAACACCAGTCTCACCATGAGAACTGAGATGAGCAGAACTCAAGAAACTCGAACACGGAGAAGAGAGAAAGCTTTACCAGAGCACACCGTTCCAGAAAAAAGATTATCATATCGTTTCACGGAAACGGGTCTTTCAGTCTTAATGGGTTTTCGTGGTTAGAGAGGCAGAGACGTTTTGGAAACATAAGCACGAGACATGGAAGCTCAAAGCCGTCACTCGTGCTGTCTCGGAAATGCCGGAGGATTCAAAAGGCTCTGACCAACCACTTAAATTTTTTATTTTTATTTTCCTTCACTGCTGCTTCCCAAGTGTTTGGCATCGATTGCTTCGCCCTCGTTCACATTTACGGTCAAAATGTGTTGAAATCGTTTTAAATAAACCAGTCTTTTCCTTCGCATCCCTATGAGCTTCTTGGTTTCATCAATGGAGAGAGGACGATTATCTTATCTTATGTGCATGCATACGCATTCAAAGATCCTCATTTGGGATCGTTTTGCTAAAAATTTGCTAAAGATTATATTTAAAATGGAATATGCATGCAGTAGTTCTTTCTTCCGAAAACTCCTATAATGGTGTAACTGTGTAATTGTTGGAAAATAAGCTATTTCTTTAAGGCTCTATCTCTCTCTGTTTAATGTCTCTATACATTTCTGAATTTTCTCACATAAAGACGGAAGAAGAAGAACAATTTCTATAACTCTCTTTGTATTCTTTTCTATCTTCCTCTTATCATTGTACATAACTTACAGTAATATTTATAGATATCAACGGTGAATAATTATCACATAAAACTATATTACATGGTAAATTCATTGTCATTCATTTTCTGGTTTTTCAAACTTCTTTACCAACTCAACGTCATTATCTCTTGAAAATCGACTTAGTAGTTTCCTAAAATTGGTTTGGATCAAGGATCATGGATCATGGATCAAGTTTATGATCCAACAATAATTACTTAGATCTATTTGAAGAAAAGCTACACAAGTTGGTGAAGAAGTACAAGTTATGTCTGATATATTTTGGCTGATTAGATTGACAATACAACTTATGTTTGAGAGACATTAAGTGTGGCTATTAAGTAGCATTAAGTATATTCAAAGCATCCTAGTTTGGGGAACTTTGGATTTATCCCTCAAGGCCCTCTGCAAGCTCGTGGCTTAGCTTTTCTAATGGGAAGAAGACTTGACTCAACGTGGAGCTTTGGATGTGAAAGGTTCATGATTTCCTTCAATCAATTTTGTACAAGTTAAGGAAACTGCAGTTCAAGCATTTAATATTTTTAGCCTAAGTGTTATATTTCAAATGTAATCTAAGGTACTGCAGTTCAAGATAAAATATTTTAATTCAAATAAAAGGGACATAGTTCACATGGGTAGGGCCTCTAATGGGAAGGGGAAGGGTACCCACCCCTCTTTCACCTCTTGTCTTTCATATGTTGATAAGAGAAAGAAAAGGGAGCCCCCTTCCTTTCTTTGAATCTTTTTCACCGAAGAAGTAATAGAGAGGATAAGTGTTATCCTGGTATCCTTTAAGATTACCTTCTATCCTTTATCTTTACCTAAGAAGGAGTTGCAGTTGGTTATATTTTTATTTTTCTAATTTTAATAATTTAATATTTTAAAATAGAAAAGGTATAATAATGATTAACTTGTGATTGTAAGGCATTAATTGTTGATTAGGTCTTAATATGTAAGTACCACATCTAACAAGTCACATTTGGTGAGGTGCATCTCAACCTGAAATGACAATGAGAATTATTTATGCATCTACATTGGACCCACATGAATGAATGGCCTCGAGGGCTGAGGAGGCTATGGAATCAGGGTCAGTAATTTGTGTGGGGCCATGTTGAAATGAAAGACAAAACCTCACCAACTGATGAGTTTGTCCTTTTAAGCTACATGGGCTAACATGAGATGGCTCAGGGTAGGACGTAGCTCGGGTCAGAACACCCCAAAGTCTACATTCATGCGTCTATAATGGGTTAGCTGGAGTATGAGGAGGAGCATAGAGAGAGAGGCATAAAAGTGGCCAGGGGTGGCGAACGCAGGAAGAGGAAGAAGAAGCACATGGAGGAAAAAGAGGAACCATTGTTGCTATTTAACTATGCAAAACAAAAAGGGGGTTGAAAGCGTCAGTTCGATCGTCTTCTCCTCTCTCGTTAACTCCCTGAGCCTACCTGAGTACCCTTCACCAGAACCAGACAAGGATCGAACATATCTGAGAGGTACAAGTACAAAACGACGAAATTCATCCAGAAACTTCAATTACTTACGCCTCCGAAGAATGGGCAGCTCATCTCTCATTTCTGGACTATGTAAAACAAGAACTTACCTGACCCAGAAGAAAAAAATCGAAGAGAGCATCTTTTTTGAGCTGCGGATCCTACTTGATAAAAACTTGCTTTATAGATTTCGAGATCTGCAGAATAAGAATGGAATACTTTGTAAAATCCAGGAGCGACTTTCCATGAACAGTCAAATTCAGAGCTTGTTAACCACTGTCGGGTTTCCGACATTTATACCCATTTCCATAAAGTATATAGCCTGCTGCCAGCCTGGATAATGCTTCTCTGAGCTTTCAATGGTTGCAGTCACAAGCACATAAAGCTAAGCACGTAAGATTTTAATCTCAAGTGTCAATGACTTCATTGAATAATGAATTCATTATAAACTGCTCATCAGTCAGTGTCCTTGCCATGTCGAATCGTACAATCCTGTTGTCAAAGTCTGTACTTTGGTTTCTCCCTCGGTGTATCTTCTGGCAAACGAGTAAAAGGCAAACAAAACTACATTTGATTATTTCCATTATAGTTTGTGTTTTTCAGTTCATCTTTAATGTAGCACGTTGGTGTTCAGCTTTTTATTCTTCTGAAAGAAAAAAAAAAAAATCCAACTGATAAACCAAAACTACATAATTTGCTTCTGATTATGAACTCATTTCCAATTTCAGTTCCATAAATTCTGATTGATCGTCAGTTCGTGCAACCGAACCAGAGTTGCTTCGCATTATCTTCCGCTACATTTTTTTCCCATGAGAAGGGTACTGATGAATTCTGTGGATTAGGATAAGTCGATAGACTTGTCTCTGTGTTAGTTAATGACGTGGGCGCATCTTTCTTCATCATCCGTCCAATTTTCATGAGTTATAGTGATATCACGTTGCCTTTTTACTTCTCTCGATCAGTCAATAGCGGGATGATATCATTATCGATAAATGAAGAGTAGATTGGTTCAGCTAAGAGCCTAAACAAACTTGATTTGTGAAAAAGCCATCCGCTGTTTGGCTTGAAGTACTTCAATGAACAGAAGACGATCGATCGTGCAAATATTTCGTCGAAACTAGTGATGATGAGACTTGCGAGGTGAACGTGCCGAAGGCGAACCTGGGACGGGGATAAGAGTTATCATCCATAACTTGGCAAATCGTTCATGTGCATGTCGGCTTATCTCCCTTCCGAAGAAGAAGAAAAAAATTAAAAAAAAAAAAGACAGTCATCGTCCATGGCATTCAGGCCTGTTACTTTTTGCCCGCTTGTTGCCCCACCTCTGTGAAACCCTCAAATGGGTCGGTCATCTTCTCTCTCTCTCTGCTTCTCTCTTTGCACTTGAACACAGTCACATATACGAGACACGATCTATGGGCCTTGGCCATATTCGAGAGGCTTGTTTCACGGGGAGTAAAATCGGTGTTTCACATGGGTCACTAGCTGCGGTGCAGCAGAAATGTTTCCGGTATTTATGTTCTTGGTGTACTTTTCTCTTTCTCAATCAGTCGCCTCATCCTTTTCTCCATTCAATCTCAACTTTTAAAAAAGCCTCAGCTGGTCAATTCTGAACAGTATTGAGTGTGAGCTTCTGCAGTCCTGTTTCAGCTCATCGGCTCTCGATCCATTTTCACATTCATCCACAAGTGCCCCTGTGATCCCTCAAAAGTTAATTAATCTAACAAAGAACGATCCAACTTCATCACCCAATCCAGCTCTTTGTTGGGTTCCGAATACACAAAACGAGTGATTCAGTCTTGAGTTTTGTGGAGTGGAAAGAGAGAGTGAGACAGATGGGGGGAGGGGGCGAGCCGAGTGGAGCCGAATTGAGTGGTGGTGCAGAGCAGATGCTGGAAGCCTGGAAGGGATGACGGCAGAACAGTGAAGTGGTCAGAGAAGGAAGAAGAAAAGACAAGATTACCACAGCTCGTACTGAACCGAGTCGACCAAATCGCGTCCACCGAAGCAAATGCTGGGGGAGAAGAGAAGCGGCTTCCATCCCAAGCGAACAGGAAATATTAAAAAAGCAGAAGGGGGAAAAGGAAGGAGAGGGAGAGCTTACTCTGTATGTGTATTCTACAGGGAAAAAACCAAAACAGATGTCTCTCTCGTGTGGGAGACAGCCTCCATCCAGTCTCTGACTTTTTGTCTTTCGATTTTCTCCTCAATTTTCTCTCCTCGTCTTTTTTCACTTTTGCGAGTTTTTTGTACGTTTTCGGATTTAATTTCTCTCTCTTTCTCTTTCTTTTGATCCAACATCCAATTAGTGCCAATAAAATTATCGCCATTCTGAACTGTTATCAAAGATTAAAAAATTCTCGGCCACGCCGTCCTTTTTGTTTCAAATTTGTTTTCACTCTCGCGTTCTGATCGATTAATCTTTAGTAATTCAAATGGGTTTTCACTGTGGCTGCTTTAGTCATTTGGGTCTGCTTTATTACTCTTAATCACCCCTTTATACTTTTTCGTTTTACTGGTATTTCCCTGCAACTCTGCACTTTCGAGTTTCCTCCGATTTTTTAATGTTTCGTATTATTCTCTCTCTCTCTCTCTCTCTTCTTTTGCACTTTTAGGTTTTTCTTGGTCCTGGTGAATTTTTCCGCTCTCACCGCCTTTATCTCTCTTCCTCCTATAATAGTAATCATCCCCTTCCACTGCAATCTCCTCTCCTCTCCCAGCTCTCACCATGACAGACCCTTACTCCAATTTCGTCTCAGGTTGGTTCAACTTCGGCAATCCCCTCCTGCAACACTACAGTACAGCCTCTAATCCTTCTCCTTATCCTCACTCTTCACTCCCCAGCAGCGCCTCCAATTACGACCCTATTCTTTTCTCCCCACCACCTTCTCCTCCTCTCAGGGAGGCTCTCCCCCTGCTCAGCTTAAGCCCGGTTAGGCATGATGAGGAAAGAGATGAACCGTCTCCTAGTCCCATGGATGAGGGCCCCACCGATGAGAATCAGAAGCCAAGAGATGAGAGTTTCTGCTCAAGTGTCGGTGATGACACTGTTACAATCGCCTTACACATAGGCCTTCCCAGTCATACTGATGCTGATCTCATCTCTAGGGCGTCTTCTTCAGATATGATGGACAAGGAAGAGGATGTAGGCGGTGCTTCAGGGTACTCCGGTGGACTCAACAAGGGCCAATACTGGATCCCGACCCCTGCCCAGATCCTAATAGGGCCTACCCAGTTCTCATGTCCTGTTTGCTGCAAGACTTTCAACAGATACAATAACATGCAGGTATGTTTTGATCTGGATACCAATTCTTCCACCGGAAAAGGAAATCGCCCACTTCTTTCACCCTTCCAATCCACTCCACACTGCCTTCCGTCGTCGTCTACCCTCCTCCATCTCTTTTCCTTTTAAGAACGTTGTTGCTTTTGGAGCTCTAGTGAGCGAAGAGTGTTGATTCCGCTTTTTGTTTCTTATTTTCTTCTTCTCTTACTTTCTTTCTTTTCTGTTGTTTTTTTTTTTCCTTTTTTTTGCATGGCTTCTGGGTTTTGGGTGTTCGATACATCTGGTCTATCTGATACTGAATAAGTACCGCTTTTTATGTGATTGAACTAGACGAGCAATGTTCTTTCTGCTTTTGCGCGCTTTGAAGTTTGTGTTTTGTGCATTGGCAAGCGTGTAGAACTGAAATTTTCTGAGTTCCTACCAGGCTTCAGGTGATTTTCATTGCAACACTCAGAGCTTCCCAATCTGCACTTCTTCCACAATCATCACTCCACTTGTATTCTCAAACATGGATTGCTTCTGTTATCCGAAGCCACGCGATCTACTACTGATCTGCTTTTCTTTATTAGTTCCTGTTTTCCTTTCAATTAAGCCATAAAAGAGCGAATATTTTTATTAAGCTAGCATTTTTATTTTCTCTTCCTTCGTTTTTTATTCAATGGAGCCTCCTCGGAACATATAAAATCTCCCGGATCACCGAGTTAATTCCTTTTGCAGTTTATTTCAAGTAGAAATTTGAAAATCATCCGTCTTTTGATTTAAGGACACATCTTCGCTCTAGAAGAATCACAATCCTTTTATCGCTCCTGAGGAGCAAGTCGCAGTGCTCATATCGACAGAAGTTTTAATTAAACGAAAAGTAGCCCAACCAAATTACTGTTTTTCTCTTCGTCTGTGTCATCCAACTGGATGAACGGCATATCGTGAAGCTGATCGATGGATTGTCGCACATTTTTCATTTCTGCAGATGCATATGTGGGGTCACGGATCTCAATACAGAAAAGGACCTGAATCTCTAAGAGGAACCCAGCCAACAGCCATGCTTCGGCTCCCTTGTTATTGCTGTGCACCAGGGTGCAGGAACAACATTGACCATCCGAGATCGAAGCCGCTAAAAGATTTTAGAACCTTGCAGACCCATTACAAGAGAAAGCATGGAATCAAGCCCTTCATGTGCAGGAAATGTGGGAAGGCCTTCGCAGTGAGAGGCGACTGGAGAACCCACGAGAAGAACTGTGGGAAGCTCTGGTACTGCATATGTGGGTCTGATTTCAAGCACAAAAGGTCTCTCAAGGACCACATCAAGGCCTTCGGTCATGGCCACGCCGCTTATGGCATTGACTGCTTCGAAGAAGACGATGAACCTGCCTCCGAGATCGAACAAAATGATGAATCCTCGCTGTGATGAAGGAGGCGGCGTGGAGGTTGTCCCTGATAGGTCTAGGCTAGTTCAGTATCGGCTAGAATTACAACTATTTTGATATCGGATTTAACTTGGTGCTAGTTTTTGTTATTTCCTTCTCAAGATCAGTAGCAAACCGATACAGCAAAGCCCTGTAAATTTTCGACTAATGGTATGGGAAGTGACTGGTCGATTGCTTTGTTTTCTATCTCTGAATTACTTCTTTCTTGATTTCATGATCAGTTACATTAATTATATTCATAATTCCCAAGCTACCACTGTAACATACACATATTCTCTCTTCTCATTTTCCGAATTCTAATCCTGAATATGTAAAACTACAAAAAAAAAAAAAAAAAGGTTTCTTCTTCGTCTTCAATTATGGCAAGACAGAAGGATATTAATGAAAAAAAGAAAAAAAGAAGAAACTAAATTCTTTTCTGAACATGACCCATATCCTTCTACTGTATATATACAGTATATACAGAAGCCCCTTCGATACATGCAGATGCACAACACTTAAAGACTCCCACGCTACGTACGGTTTATTGTCTTCTCCAAAGCAGGCTGACAGATCTTTATCATCTCCCCGTCAGTGATGCTTTTGGAAAGCTGCTTCAGAGGAAGGGGGCCGAGTGAGATTGCCCTCTGGGTTTTCGAATTTTGATCTCATCTTTCATACGACAAATGTACATATATCATATCAAAGGAGTGAAAATATTCCTAGCCAGTGTAAGTTTCGAACGATTTAGATCTGCTCCACTTTTAGAGGCGTTACATGGTGTCTTCCACCTTTTTCATTGCTTTCCTTTCCTGTCACTACTCACTCGGCGAAGGATAATACCATGGCTGCAAGTATTACCTCAAGCGAATGAACAAGACCCCAGTACATATTTCCTTCCAAATGAAGTCGGAAGGCACTTTTCAACCTGCAACAGATACACATCAGCTTTTGGGTGCATATGATGCTTTGCTTTGGATAGTGGAGAGAGATTGTTTGTTGATGGATGGAACATATACCATGTGGGATTCACTGGCATGGAAATTCAAATCAATGATTAGCTTGTAAGGGCAGGGGGAGTGAGAGAGAGAGAGAGAGAGAGAAAGCAATAAAGCCAGGCATAGCGTAACAGTAAATCGTCATAAGAATGGGACTCTGGAGAAGGGAATGGATCTCGGTGGCAGTCTTTTGCTCAAAGAATACAGAGGGATCAGTCAAAGTGTTTTCTGAAACGTCATTTCAACTACAATCCATCCATCAGTTTTATGTATGTACTGTGCGGGAGGTATCGGTACATGTCCCTCATAAGCACACCAACAGTTGTTGGGCTCCACTCTCCTGCCACATTTTCAGCTTTCCCTTTCTGACCTCAACCATGTTTTTTTCCCTTATTCTTTCCCATCGCCTGCCTTTTCTTTTCTGTCCACCATGCTCCTCCAGGAACACCTTCTGCCAGTTTTCTAACCAGTCTTCTCATACTCTGCTTGCTCTCTGTTTCTGTTCCTGTTACTGTTCTAATGAGAAAATCATCAACCCAGAAAGCTTAACTTGATGAAGATTGCTGTTTCATTGCCCATGGCTGTCCTTGATCTAATTTTCTGGTTTTACAAGAAGTTGAAAACACAGCGCTTCTGTATCATCATGGCTGTTATTAATCTGTGAAACATGTAACTGAATCGAGGCTATGAAGATGTGGAGTTTCTACATGATAGTTAGTATGTCTTAAAAGATGAAACTTAGCTCTTTTCTCCTCACCGGTTCTCGTCTTGGTTCAGGAGATGATCATTACTGTGGCAAATCAATCCGTCAAGGGTCAGTAGAATCAAAACCATTCCATGCCATTTTTTATTTGTTTAATGTTTATCCATGTTAGAGAATTATTATCGATTGCCCTCTCCCCTAGACCAACTCCATTAAAGAACAAAAGAAGCTGTACATGTATCTTCCTTGGAGATCCATGGCAAACCCTAAGAGGAGTTTACAGAGCCCCAGCGATTGAGAGAGCAAGTCCCCAAGATACTGCTGGCAGTATTTAATTTAGATGCAGAAAAGGAGACTTGAAATCCCAAGACCCATTTTTTATTATAAAGATGTAAACGTAGGCATATCTGGGTATAAAAAAAATGGAGGTTTTATAATAGTATATAGAGGGCAAGTTAGTGTAACCTGGTGCAGGAGCCCAAGCAGGAACCATCCCTTGAAAAATAATATACTTATGCTCTCTCTATTCGTATTCCACCAAGAGGGGACAGCTTTGTCTCCGTGGAGGCGAATCACGAGGCCTCGTATTCAACTCAAGGTCGCAGCCCACCAGAAAATTCCCAGCCGATTTCTCGGTACAATCTCATGACCTCAGAGAAATTCATTTCCGTTTCTGTATATAAGTTTTAATTTTTTAAATATGAAAAACATTCCTATGCATATCTCTTGTGCACAGATTTCAACCGATTTGGAGAGGGAAATAGTATTTAAATAGCAGGATTGACCAGTGTCATGTCAAGGTCGGAAAAAATAATTAAAACGACTGAAGAGTTTTAAGCAACGAGAAGATCACGTAACATAGTTGACAGTGTGAATCTTCTGAAAGACTTGCATGAAATGATACCGACTTAGTTTATTGGAGAATCCAATTGAGGAAAAGACAGGTGATCAGAAAGACGGAAAAAAGAGAGAGAGAGAGAGAGGGAGTAAAAGAAAAGAGGCATAATTAACGAAGACATAAATCACCTTTTTCACCAAAAGGAAAAGGAAACACCCAGAGCTCTCTTTTTCATCATCTTCATCTCATATGCTGGGTTAGATCCGTTTCTGCTCAGCTAAAGCAAGAAGGCTTTGGACATTTGGTTGGAGATTCTCCAAGTTGCAGTGTTGGGTCTGTTCTGCTGAAGAATAAGGGGGGTCTTCAAGGAGAAGAAAGACAGCATAACAGGAAAGAAAGGAAATAACAAAAATTATAATCTGAACAAAGTAGGAAGACAAAGAGCACTTCTAGGCTTTTTCTAGGTCCAAGAAAAAGCTCTGTTTGATGTTCATGGACATGATTCTAACAGATCAAATCAGAGGCAGACATGGAATCCAGGTCTATTTACACGGGTTTTATGGAAAACACCTACACCAAAGTAAACGGAGGAATGTACGACCTCAACTGAAGTCCGAATTCTGAAGACGTGATAATTAATCGTTCGATCTAACACTTTTTCTTTTCTTTTCCTTTCTCTCTTTCGATCTTTTGTTTTGGGAAATAATTTGATACCATTCTCAACTCTATTAGCCACTGAAGAAGAAGCTGTATTCCGTATTCTGTAAAATTTTAGTCACTTTTCACCACAGCTGCTGTCGTCCAAGAGGTGAAGATGATCCAGATCAGTGATTGACAGCGCTAGAACTAACCAATATTGTCATACATTGAAACTTGTGTATATATAATTTTTCATTGGTAAATTACAAAAAAGAAGAAAAGAAAAATTATTTCCACCCGAAATTCGTTTAACCATTACTTGAGAATGTATAGTCTTTCTTCAGAGCCTAACAGCTTCATGTCTGTCTTTCTACATTCATGAGGAACAAAAACCAACTTTTACGTGCTTTCATCCACCATATTTTTAGCCCAAAACCTTGTTATTATATTCTAAGAAAATCAAACTAAAGAGAGAAAACTTTTCCTTTTCCCCCCTTACCAGCTTCCTCGAAGCCACCAACTCCCCCTAATCTTCATCATCATTCAAATAAAACGCTTTTCCAGATATAAAGTGAAAAACAAACCGGGCCAAAGTTCCGTCTGAAAAGAAACATGTCCTTCAACTTTTAATCGGCGAATTGCAGCGCTTTTGTTTGATCATTTTCGTTTTCAGAGTTCACAGGTGAAAAAAAAAAAATGGAAGGAAAAATAAATGAACGGGAGAGAAATTGAAGAGAGGCTGACCTCAAAATCCGGAATCCGGACTGTCCCCTCCAACATTTGTCCTGGACGTGGCTTGGAAATTGGCTTCGTAGCAGACAAATAGAATAAATAACGCCCATAAGAGCCCATGCCGAGTCAAGTACTCTGCCTGATGTCACTGCTTTCACATTAGAAAAAGGAAAATATGGATTCACAAAGACGTCGCACGTGTAGCCTGCCATTTTCGTCCAGCTTGTTGTGTACCCGAAGACCCATTGCAGGGCGGGAATGGGTCCTGGGATTCCCGGACTGGCTCTGCAGAGCTGAAAGCTGGGTCCTGGTCGCCATTGAGAGGGAGGAGAGCAACTGAGCAGGTGGAACTTCCTATTTGAATTAAATGCTCAATGACGCGATCGTATAAACAAACAAACAGTAGAAGGGACTCGACGTCGTCATTTTGTCATTCGTCTTCTGTGTTGATTTGTCGTTTTACCGGAGGATGAAAACGTTGAAAAGGATGTTTCAAGTTGTTAACGCGAGTCTGCAATAATGTTTTGGTACAGAGGAAGCTTGTTTCGATGGCGATGCTTGTGTTTTTAGGGAGAGAAAAAGGGCTCTGACTACGATGGAGCGAAGCACGTAAAAGCAAGACGCATTCAATGCCCTCCCATCTGCAATTTCAATCCGTCTCACTTCCTACTCTCCACCGGTCTTTTGTTTGGACATTCCTTTTGTTCTCTCAATCATGCACCCTCGCCCGTCTTCCTCTCGGGAACTTGTATTTCTCGTCTCTCTCTCTCCTCATCCTCCTCCTCTCTGTCAACTGCGCAGCTACAATTACTCCCTGTTCAAGACTGTTCGAGTACAAAGAAGCAGACACCTGATCCGTTTTTTTTTTTTCTGTTAGTTACAACGATAGATATGACTTGTTTGATTCGATCTTAATCCAGTTCTTGGTTTGGCATAGGAAGACAATTGAGCCTCGGGGTCTTCTTCTTCTTCCGATAGTACTTTCGGAGATCGACATGGCTGTCACCGTTGTGCTGCTTTCATGGTGTCGTGAGATTGCTTTTAAAGGCTCTATACACTAGACCTGCAGTAGCTTAGCGTAAATATGGAACAAGGTTTCCTCTTCCCGATAAAGTTTGAAAAAATGTATCTTCACTGCGTCTCCTTTCATTGATGAAAGGCTTCTTTTTCTCTTTTGCTTTAAGAGAACTTGCCTTTACCTCCCCCTACTAGGAGACTATCTCCTCAAAGAAGAAAGATTGGAATTGAAGGGCTGATTTGAATGCATATGATGGTATGGAAGAAATGTTCGTCTTTTTGGGTACCCAAAAGCTCCATCCCGTCATTGAATCCAATCTAGCCTCTCTTTTCTCAATTTGGTATAGGAATGACTGGGCAACTTTCAGCCTGATAGCTCCTTGATTATAAACATTGGATATTTCCTTCTTCTCTGTCCTGTCCTCGGGAGTGCAATCCCAGCCTTTGATTCCGTAGCGAGAAGTCTCCGGCTCAGGAATTTTAACTTAATGACTGTGGATGTTAGAATAAAGAGGTGGGTTCGATCGTGCACTCCGGTGCTGTCAGCTCCGCGCATTTCCTTGTGGCTTTCTAGGTTGTGTTTTGCAACGAAGACCACGTTCACAGACCACGTGCATGGGCTGTGTATTTCAACAAAGTGACGACTGACAATCCAATTGTATTAGTTCAAGATGGACAAAAAACACTGGGAATAGATGGTATTCATCTGCCCATCCATGGCCGAACACCAACTGATATAATCCCAGCTTTTATCATGCCAATGACTCCATGGAGGCTTACTTGGTCGAACATCAACAATCACCAACATAGCTGCAGGGCCTTTTTAACCTAAGAATTCCATCAGCGACAAGACTTTGAAGAATTAGCTTTCTTTTAATGGAAGGAATTGACATGGAGATTTCTACACAGTACGATCAAAGAAGAGACGGTTTTCATTTTTTTGAACGTTACACGGTCATTTTCTTGGAAGTAGTTACAGTAATGCACAGAAGTTGTCGCTTTTCTTCTGGACTTTGAGAGGCTATGGAATGCATTACAGAATTTCCAAAGCTACAAGCTCATCTCCAAAAAGTAAAGACTGCAAAATGAGCCAAATGAAAGAAAACTGTATCAGTGGTAAAGAAAAGACAGCTAAAAAACCCATAAACCATGGTTTGTTTTGGCATCTGTATTGGAGTGATTCAGTTATGCTTTCATAGCTATCCACAGACGAAGGATATGATAACAAATATTATAGATCGACTGATATGGATGTCATATTAGATATAATCTTGCAACAACAGCCAACAAGAAGTCAACACAGAAAATGCAGTCTTTTTTTTTATAATTTTTTCAATATAACAAGTGAAGACCATCTATATCACAGTACATGCTCAATAATCCTGAAGTCTAGCAAAACTCACCTGGCAGACATGAAACCCAACCATCTGTTTCTGCTCTGCATAATCAAATGCTAGAGGTAGCATCTCATGCAAAGTGAGAAAAGCCATCACTCTGCCAACTGCACAAATATGACAAGGGCGCAAGCGACAAAATTAAGAGATTTGATCTGGGCTTGTGTCAGTGGGATAAAAATATGAGTACATATAATAAAGATCAAACCTGATCCAAGTAAACCCTCGAGTATATGAGGGCTTAGACTGCTCAGAAACATGTAAGCTGCTTGTACACAGAATACCTTCTTTTAGTAAATGAAGCAATCATGTTTTGCCACCATGAGAACTTAGTAGATGATGATGATGATAAGAAGTAAAAAAACAATTAAATAGTAATAGTAACAACCTTTTTATGATTTTATCTAACCTCAATCACTCTCCTCCCTGCACACACAACTTTTTTATGATTTTATTTGTCAATTTCTTATTCTATCTTCAACTTAGCCAAATCACCACATTGGTTCTCTTTCATAATTCTCGACTGCTAGAGAAAAAGCATATCTAACCTCAATCATCTAAGTTGAATTATGTATCTAGGGCCATTATACTATTTATATGTTACCCCTCATATTTTCGATGTCTTTATATGTTTATTAGATTCAGTTTGGTACTCTTTTTACTTAAATCAGATAATGATTTAGTTATGACTTATGAGGTGTGTAGAAGTGAGGGGTATTTTGACTATTCATGTAATGTTTTTAGTGAATTAATGAAAGAGAGTTAGGGAGTTGAGTTCTTCCCCTAACAACTGCCGCTCTTTCTGCCAGATCTTTCTCAACTTCTTCTCTCCTCTCTTTCTTTCCTATTTTCCTTTTTATTTTTTCTTAATTATTAGATTCTACAAGGTATCAAAGCATGAGATTCAACTACAGGAGAGTCAAGCCCTCTGTTTCTCTCTTGAGTCTGCGATTTCAACAAGGAATTTTTCAAGTTCTCTACTGTTTGCAAATAAAGGTTAACTCTTTTTCTCCTTCTTGTGTCATAACCTTATAGTTGATGCTTGGTACTGCCAATTGAGCAGTTTCACATGTTTTGGTGCCCCTAGAGGGTTCTCTTCCTGACTCTGTGCCTATGCAGACTACCAAGATTTGTGTCAATGCCTGTGACAGCCTCCTATCGGCTAAGATTGCCTTCCTGATTGCTGTTAGGGTTGTTTCTTAGTCACCTTAGGGGTGCTTCTTCCTCGTCTGTGATATTTGTTGCTGCTTGTGCACTCCTTGTTTCTTAGTCACCTTATAGTTGTTTTTGGTTACTAGTTTGGGTGTGTGCTCCACTTTTATTGGTCAGTGCTGAAGTTTGTGTGGCCTTATGGCTGATTCCAGAGAAGTTGCAACTCCCTCAAGGGTTTCTGAGAGTTCTAGCTCTTAGGACTATACCCAAATTACCTCGATCAAATTCAATGGGCAGAATTACCTGAATTGGTCCAGTCAGTTTGGATGTTCCTTGAAAGCCAAGAGGATAATTCTTCCAAGCAATCGCCTCAACACGTTGGAGGACTAATCAAGTTACTTCCTTGTCCATTGACAATGAAATCACCTCGGATAGAACCTCCATTACTAACACTTTAATTAGCTTCTTCACAGATCTCTATTGCAAAGAATACCGTGCTAGACCGAGGCTCTCTAATCTCCACTTCTCCTCGATCTCTCCTTCCTTGGCCACGTTTATGGAACTTCCATTTTCTGATCAAGAGATTGAAGACGTTGTTTTGGGCCTCCCTAGTGATCGTGCCCCTGGTCCTGATGGGTATATGTCGAATTTTACAAGCGTTGCTTGCCTACTCTGAAGGAGGACATCTTCTTCATGGTTCACAACTTCTTTGATCGTGGCATCACCTTCAAAAGCATTGGCGCATCTCTCATTGGCCGAATACCAAAGAAAGCTAATGTGGAGCATCCGAGGAACTTCAAGCAGATCAACCTCATCTCAAGTTTATTGTCTGTCTTCTCGCCCAAAGGCTCAAGGTGATCCTCCATGTCGCCACTCATTGGGGGCAAAGTGCTTTTGTTCGAGGAAGGGATATTCTAGACTTTGCAATGGCAACTCACAATGTGATAGATCATTTCACAAAATCTAGTCTTCCCCGATTTGTTCTCAAGGTCGACCTTGAGAAGGCCTTTGATCGGGTCAATTAGGCTCTCCTTGAAGATATCATGATGTGTATGGCTTTTGGGGATTGATGAAGATTTTGGATCAGTAGTTGCATTTCCTTAGCTTCGTACTCTCTCCTTCTCAAAGACATTGCATGTAGATTCTTCAAGGGCTTCAGAGGCATTAGGCAGGGTGACCCCCTCTCCCCGCTCCTCTTCAACCTTGTTGTTGAATACTTGTCCTCCATGATTTATTCAGCTAGAAGATTGGGATGGCTTAGTGCGGTGGCCGACCAGCAAAGTTTGATATTCCCTTGCTGCAGTTTGTTGACGACACTATTTATTTTGGGGTCGACACATGGACCAGGTCCACAGGCTCAAAGCTCTCCCCGGTCTCTTCAAGCTCATGGGTCAAAAGATCAACTCGAGAAAAACCGCAATTTTGGGGCTACAAATGAACCTGGATCAACTTGAGAGCATGGCCGACTGTTAGGAATTAAATGCCCTAATTCCAAACTAACAAGAGCAATAATAATAATTGCAGAGGAAGAAAAAAGCAAACACGAAAATACAACAAGATTTATACAGATTCGTCTCAAGGTGAGACTACGTCCTGTCTTCCGCCGCTGCAGTAATCCACTATGAAGATGAAATAGTTTACAAAGAGAAATCACACACTTCTAGGTGTTTTTTTTCTAACCTCTCTCGGGCTGCAACTCAAGGTCCTTCTCCGTGATGATGATCAAACCCTAATAGTGGCGCCCCCAAATATAAAGGAAAAATTAGGGCAACTACAATACAAGAGTGAAATCCCCAAACTACCCTTAATGAAACAACAATTAATATATCGATTCGCGTACCGAGTTAGTGTAAGGTGTTGATTACACCTCACAACTTAACACCGACACCCTTGGTTGCACTGTCATGACCCTCCCTTCTACTTATCTCGGCCTTCCTCTCATGGATTGCAAGACAGATGGGTCTTTGGTCCCCTGTTGCACGCCTCTACCTAGAAGGGTAGACTTCTTTCTAAAGCGGGAAGACTTACACTACTTAATTTTTACATTGTTGGGATCCCAAATTACTTCCTCTCCTTTTTGCCACACCTTGCTTCCATCGGCTACCGAATTGACTCGATCCAACAACGCTTTTTATGGAGAGGTATCAGATGTGACTTCAAATATCACATGGTTAATTGGGATGATGTTTGTATGCCCAAATTTTTGGGTGGTCTCAGAATCAACACACAAAGGAAATGGGGAAGGCTTTCTTGCTTAAGTGGTTTTGAAAACTCAACTTCACCTCTAAGGCATTTTGGAAGCCTATGGTGATTGGGAATTCTGGGGCAAGTTGGATTACCGAGAGCAGTCATCACAACCTCACTTCTATTTGGAGGTCCATATTCCACCCTTTCTCGGTATTCCGCTTTGCTATTAGGTTCTTTGCAGGGGACAACTCTAGCCTGAACTTTTGGACGGATTGGTGGAGCGGGGATGGCCCCCTCATAAACTCCTTCCAACCCCTCCTACAGCTCATGACTGACTGAAACTTATCTGTGGCTTATGCTTGGAAGAATGGCTCCTAGAATCTCCATTTGAGGCGCGGGCTCATGGACGTAGAAGCTCTCACTGTTTGCAATTTGGTCGATGGCCTAAGCTCTATTAAGATACAGGGTCATATGAAAGATAAGATGATTTGGCTCCCCAATGATAGTGGTTGTTTTTTTGACTCCTCGGCATATAAACATCTCATGGGTTGGGCTTAGACCTCTAACACCCACATGGCCGCCACCACTTGGAGTCTCATGGCTCCCCACAAAATGAAAATTTTCCTCTAGAGCGCTTACCTGAACAAGATTCTTATTGCAGATAACCTCCAATGGTGTGGCAACTCATTCCCTAACCCGCTCTACCCCTTTTGTAACTCAGAGGAGGAAACTGTAAGTCATCTACTCCTTCACTGCTCGTTCACTTGGCGGGTTTGGACTTCCTATTTTTAGTAGATTGGGTATCAAATTTCGCCTTCCCCATGACCTTGGTGAGATGAGTGGTTTCCCCTTTCGAGCCCGCCTCCCCAAACTGGTTAAGTTTCTCCTCTCTGCCTGCATTGCCCATATTCCGTGGTGCCTTTGGAATGAAATAAATTCTCGAAGATTCAACGATAAATTCAGCATAGTTGATGAAGTCATTTGTTATGCCACTAGTCTCATTTTTATATGGCTCCACACTAGGAAAGAATTTGAGTGCTTGAAGAATGCCCCCCTCCGCACCAACTGGCGTGAGTTTGCCCAAATGTTCACTCTCGCCTTGCACCCACTTGTTGCATGCTAGAAGCCTCCTCTACATGGATATCTCAAACTCAATTTTGATGGAAACGCCATTGGCAACCTTGGAGCCATGGGGTTCAGTGGTGTGTTTAGTGACTCGAAGCCCCCCTTACCCTTCCCCCCCCCCCCCCCCCCCTCTTATATCCTATTTTGGACCTTTGGGTGTTGCTGACTCCACTACTACCGAGCTCTCTACCCTTTTTCATGGCCTTCGCATTTACCGTGACCATTTCAATGCCCCCCTCAACGTGGAAGGTGACTCCAAGGTGGTGATTTACCCGTGCTCTTCATCTTCATACCCCCCTTGGCATCACTGGAATATTTTCCTGGACATTTTGGATCTTGTATCTTCTATTTCTTGTATATGATCTCATGTACAATTTGTTGTTGTAAGGGGAGGTCTCCTTTGATGTAATTTTTGTTCCTGTTTGTTTGTAATAAAATATCACCTTCTCAAAAACAATTTGCATATATTGGTCTCACACACTAGAAGTGCAAATAGTTTGGCCAAGTCTCTAGGGAAGGAGTCACCAGGCAACATTGTGTAGTTAGTGTCTCTTTGCCTCTTTGACTTTAATTTACTTTCTCACTCATTGTATTTTTTTTCTTATAATATCCATGTCTCCTTAGAGAGCTTCTCTTGACAGAATTTTTTCTTATTGTCATAAATATTTTTTTAAAAAATTATTCAATATGAGCTCGCATAAGTGCAGTAGAAATCATCTAATCACCATTTAGGTGTCTATTCTTTTTTGGATGCTGAGTCCCACATCACCTTTTGACTACAAGCTAGATGGCTACTAGTTACATGCACAAATCAACATTGAATAATTTGTAAGCATACATGGTAAAAAGAGTCATAATATTATTATTAAGGGAATCTTGTGTCTTTTCATATGTCAAAGCTAAAGTTAATTGACATTGTCAAAGCTAAAGGTTATTGCAGACAGTAATTTGGAACTGAGGTGTACATAGGTATTTTTTCCACATTAGAGGCATGCAGGTAAAAAATATTTTTAATGCATATTTACATACTAAATTCATTTGCATTTCAAATAACCATATTGCTTTTTTTCTAGTTTTTGCAGATCGTTTATTAGTGACATTAATTACAGATTTACACAATTAGACCAAAATTGAACGAATGGGGACCATGATTAAAGAACTGATCAATTCCACCCAAGATCAATTATTTCACTACCATTCTCTTTTTAAAGATAAACTGTATGAACAGCTCATAAAGCAAATTAGAGAGAGAGAAAGAGAGAGAGAGAGAAATAATCCGGCAGGACTTAAATGTACACAATGGCAACAACTACACGTAGTTTTTAAATGCAAAGTGACTGTACTCAAGATAGTATTATATGACTAACCAAGAAGAGTAATCTACTGCACATGAACATGCAGAAGAAACACATTAACCTTAAGCATGCTATATGTGCCTGTGAGACTTACAGAAGTTTTTCCAGGGAAATGTTCCCTAGTACATGTAAACTTAGTAGGCATTAGTTAGTAAAAGTCCCACAAGATGTGTGTTTAGAAAATCTTGAACTTAAGTTGGAAGATGCTTCAACATTAGTTTGTCATTCCTTTCAAAACAGCCCATTTATCACAGTACTAAAGTAGCACCAAATTTCTGTTTCAGTGCTATAAAACCCAGAACGGACCGACCAGTTGAACCAGATTCAAGCAGACCCAGGCCCCTGTTCAGGCCAACAGTAGTAGAAAACCGGGATTGAGTTAAAATGTGTCCAACCCAGCTGAATCAGCCAGTTCAACCAGTAAATTGGCTGACCAGGCCGGTCAACTAGGCCACACTATGTGCGGGGAAACCCACCCGCGCGACGGAAAATAGGGAGGGGGCTCATCCCCCTTCCCATTTGGAATCGGCAGGGGGAGGATCATCAGCCCACCTTATCGTCAACCACACCAGCAAGAAAGTTGGGGAGGAGAGGAGCAGCAGCTCCCCCTCCACACACGTTAAAGGACAACTGCCTTCTCTGCGGCCACCTGCATGTAGAATGGGGGAAAGAAATCTCCCTCAATTTTTTTAATTATCATTTGTATATTTTAAAATATGACATCAGGTGATGTCATCACCATGTCAACAGGCAGTGTCACCCAGTGAACCCGAGTTGAACCAGACCAGACCAGCTCACATCACAGGGTTGGTGTTTGGGTCAAGTTTTATAACCTGGTTCTATGCCTGTCCATCTATTTGTCTCAAGCATGTCTATCATTCTATAGTATTGGGCAAATCGATATTAGCATGAGGTCTAGTCATAGAAGTTCAAATAGATACATGTCTGAAGCTTCTGTTCTGCATACCCTCATGCTTTGAAGACTTTGGACTAATAAGTTGAAAAGGGAAGAGTCTCGGGTTAGTACTGATCAATAAGTTGGAAAAACATTGTAACATTGTCTATCTTTGATATAGAAATCGAAAGGGTTAAATTGAACGAGGTTCAAATGAAAAAGTCAAATAATTCAAATTGGTTAAAATATTTTATTCAAATTGTGTCGTAGGGAATCAATCATTCATATGATTCTTTCAATAGAAAGAAACAAAAGGTTTTTTTCTGCATTTTGAAAAGAGTAAGGATCGTCGAAGTAATGTCTAAATCCAATGAGTCAAAGTAAGGATAACGGATACAAAAGTTAGTTCATTTAGAGTAGACCCCACCCAATATAGCAGTAAGCATAATAGATACATGTCTGAAACTTCTGAACTGAAATAACTTTGTAGCTCAAAATACAAATACACTCCTTTTCCGTGTCTAATCAGACCAAGACAGAACAAAAGAATCAAGAGAGCAGAGAATCACAGCATTCATCCAATGTTAATTTTTTTCTTGAAAAAGATGTTTATTTTCATAGCCGGGTTGTTGATAAACTGCCAAAACTTATTTTCAACTACAACACTGCACTAGACCTGGTGGCTGGAAGATCAACTCTCCTGATCAGCCAGAAATTCAAAAATGAAAAAAACACAGAGAGGCAGCAAAATGGTCGTGACATCTTAGACCAACTCTTGAACAACAATAATGTAATCAACTTGAGTCAAGATGTATGCTTGAAAAGCTTTAGAGAAGATTGAGCGTCTATAACGGTTATAGCTGGGAGCATACCTCAGGAATGTTACGTAGAGCAATAGCAAAGGCCAGGTTAAGACCAACCCTTAGCCCCTGCAAGAAACTAAATATTAGATAAACGGTAAATAAGCAGCATAAATTTACATATACAAAATCAGTTAAAGCCAGAAAACATATATCATCTGACAAGTTGACAAACTTTGGAATTTGTAGTAACAATTTCAAATGTTGCTAAAAATAATGATTTATGAAGTTCTTTTTTCTGGAAATTGCATTATAAACTATAAAACCTATCCAAATACAATAAAACTTTATAGGCCCCAAAATCTGCCTTAAAGAGCTTAAAGTTGCATGGAAGTAAGAGCATCATTCTACACACATGTAAGGCTAAGTGAGCTACAGAGTATTAAGCATGCAAGAAACTCAATTAGTTGAGTTAAAACTTTTTAAACAAGGTGTGTCATTCAAAGGTGTATCCCTTTTAGTTAATAGTCAACAGTATGTGTAATGAGAAAAATAAATTAGTATCACCCAGTGAAGCAATGGTCAGCCTATTCTCTCCATATCCTTACAGTAACATAAGCCACCCGAGGAGAAAACATATGTCAAAGACGTTAGGAAAGTGTAGCTAACTAGAAAGTGAAGCAATGGTCAGCCTATTCTCTCCATATCCTTACAGTAACATAAGCCACCCGAGGAGAAAACATATGTCAAAGACGTTAGGAAAGTGGAGTAGCTAACTAGAAAGTGAAGCAATGGTCAGCCTATTCTCTCCTTATCCTTACAGTAACATAAGCCACCCGAGGAGAAAACATATGTCAAAAACGTTAGGAAAGTGAAGTAGCTAACTAGAACTGAACACCCATTAAATGATGGAATATATTTTTTCACTGAAGCACAATTTTATATTATCTAGCAAACAACAGAAGAAAAGCACCTTGATGGAACAAAGGAACACTACCATCCCCTCAGGAAAATTGTGCCAACTTGTACCTGCATTTAGGAAAGGAAAACACAATCATTAATCATAAGAGTGGGGCAGTAATGCAAGGAAGAAAGCAGGATCTTCAAATGTGAGAACTTGTTGATCTGATTACCTAGAGATAAACAGAGCGCCCATGAACTGGGAATGAAGCACTAATTCTACTAAGAAATGCATACCAATTGCTGTGATAATTCCACTGAATAAAACTTGGCGATGGTGCTTTTCATCAGGTCCTTTCCAGCTCCATCATCATCTTTCTACAGTTTAGCACATGGAAAAAAATGTAAAAAGGCACAACAGTTTACCAGAGAAAGGGTATCCAAATATACAGTGTTATGCATTGTTAAGATAAAAAGAAGAATCAACTGACCTGCTTCTTTTTTACAGATGTACTGGTAGGGGTAAGTGTTGGTTCTGGTATGAAATGCGCAATAAGAGCAAAAACAATAACACCAGCAAAGAACTGCATAAATGAAATTACCAATTACATAACTATATCACACGTTTAAAATAAGTAGAGAAATGTCAGATGAAAACAATTGGTAACATAAACTAGAGAGAGAGAAAGAGAATTAAAATTAGCCACACAGGAAGCCTACCCAAAGGTTGCCCTACAAGAGGCCAATAAAATTCAAGGGATAGCGTGCCAAATCTAAGAAAGAAATGCTGAGCATAACCCCAGTAGAAAACCCCTATAGAAAAGAAAGAAGTTTTAGAAATTTAAACACATGCCTAAGTCACAATATTGACCAAGTAAATTGCAAAGGAAACAAATTGCAGCATCTGTAAAAGTCCCAACGAACTTTAGATTGTGAGCAGGATATATGATCACAAAGAATGCACCTATTCCAACAAAAGAATAAAGAGTGTAAAGACAACCACTTGAGTCCGTGAGAGAATCTCAATGTCATGAACTATTTAAAAGTTCATTGGATACAGGACATATAACCAATTGACTCATTCTATATAAAATGTTGCTCATTATGATGCAAGATTTTATAGAGTTCAAAATACACATCAGACACTGAATATACTCACCCATAAACACAGCCAAATTCCTAACCATTTTGAGTTGGCCAGTTTTGTGCAGATTATACAGAAGCAAAATATGCAAATTAGTTGTTTCTAGGAGAATTGGAGCAACAATTGAAAGAAGGTTAAACATAATATCATTAGTAAATTGCCTGGACATCCAATTCTATTATTATTATTTATTCTTCTCATGCAACCTGCTGTATAAACTGACACCGAATCCCATGTAGTCAAGAAAAGAGAGAGCTAAAAAATTTCAATCCTAATGCCACTGAACACAGACACCAGGGATCTAATCTGAGAAAATCTGACATTTAATAGCGCTACCACCACTTGTATACTGCAGATCATGGAACACTGGATATCCAGAAAATGGAGGATTTAACCTCATCCATTCACAGTAAAGGAAATGGTAGTCAATGACATTAAATATACAATTCCCAGCGTGACTTCTTAACGAGACAGTTAAGTTCATCCATCATCTTGAAGCGTACAGCGAATGTGGCGGCGCCAACGGAACGCATCCTAACAACAATGAATAAAAAGAAAAAAAATAAGATAATGACAGATAGACGTACCACTTCCGAGTGCCAATCCAAACTAATGATCCAGACAACTTGAAGCTAATTTGCTCGGCTTCCAAAAACGATCAATGCCGCAAATTTGAAATAGAGAACAAAACAGAAAGAACAACACAAAACCGGTTGTCAAGAGAACAGAAGACCTCACCATACCTATGGACGTGCTCAACCCGCTGACGAGCGAGAGGACGAGAGCAACCATGCCCTGAGAATCCCATGACAGTTCCCGACCGAGCAGCCGGCGGGAGGGGGGGATGTATGCGAGCCTTCGTTTGTTATTCTATTTGGATGGAAAGACCGAATGAACAGCGAACCGAGCGCAGGTAGTAAGCGGGCGAGACGTCAGAAAAACTATATCATATTAAATAGACGTTCCTGCTTTTTTGAGTGTAGCGGGCAATAGCATGCCACTAGTATGGCTCTCAATTTTCTCTTGCTTCTCACCCTAATCATCTCTCAGCAGTACATAGCCTCAGTTTTTATCCAGCAGGCTTCAGGAGTACCCAAACCGGCACAGAGACATGTTCCTTCTTCCCACTCATCGACAGCATCTGACAGGCAAAGAGACTCCTCAAGCACATGGCTGTGGTCTGCAGTCTTCGCTGTTACATCATGGTTGCGAAGCCTTCGACTATCAGAATCAAAGCTTCACAAACAAACACCAACGCCACACAAAATTCTGCAATGAAAAGATGTCTGCGATGCAATACTCTTTACCAAGTCAAGGATAATTCCCCTGCGGCTTGCTCCTTCCACGGCCATACTACAGGTAATCCAATTGTTCATGTTTCGTATATTAGATTACGCTGGTCGGCACGGAAAGCATCTCTCGAGTTTTTCAGATATCTGTGGGCAATACCCACTTGGAATAACTTCGCAAGAAAGCAGAAATGCTTTTCCATGCCACTAGTCTCCTTCTCTCCTCCGCCATTTCAAACTGATCCATACTGTCGAGAACGCGTTTTCTTCTTCCCTTCTGTAATAAACAGTACTCGAGATTGACAGGCTATGTTCAATAAACTTGCAGGAGAGAAGGGGTTGTTCGCTTTGGCGCCACCGCACCAAGGTGTCGATGGTGAGTGGAGTGACACGAGTGGAGTAATTGTCTACAAATGGAACGAAAAAGGGAATAGACCAAACACTGGGAGGGCCAACTGGAAGAAAAGATGGAGCTGCTGTCAAGAGTATGACGAGAATGCACCGCCTTGTCAACAAGGATGGCATGTCTCTTATGATGATGGTTTCACACTTTTTTAGTTCTTTTCGTCTCTTTACCAGTCCACATTCTCTCCCATTTCTTCTCCTGCTCTTAGCCATCTCCAGTGCACTGAAAAAGTTCGAAATTTTGCTGGCAATGAATGAGCGCTTGTCATATGTGGCTTTCTATCTATATGAAATTCAGAAATTGGTATCTAGACTTGAGATTTCAATAAGAAACTGTCATTAGATAACTTGAAGAAATTACTTCCTAATGCACCCAGAGCTAAGGGAGCTTCTGATCAGAATTGTGAATACAATTTTAGCTGCTTATTGATGGAGTCCAACGTGTTATGCATCTCAGTCCAACATGTATTTGACTTATCCCCAGCAAAGAACAGATGAACCTCCCCATCCACCTCAATCCAACTGTAGCCAGGTCCTTTTCTAATACCTTTGTCTTCCATTAATCTTCTAACATTTTCAGAGTCCTCCCATCTATCTGCTTCTTCATATTTCTTTGATAATGATACCAAACCATCAGCTGTAATTGGCATTGAATCTATAAATACCTCTGCTTCTTTGAAAAGCCCTGCCCAACCCAATAGATCAACCATACATGCAAAGTGCTCTAGACCTGGTTCAACACCATAAACTCTACTCATTGACTCGAAGTAGCGGTGACCTAAATCAACAAATCCTCCATGGCAACATGCAGATAAGACACAAACGAAAGTAATTGTGTTGGGTCTGATTCCCTCCTTTATCATTAGCTCAAAATGACTAAGAGCTTCCATGGTTGCCCCGTGCCTTGCTAGACTACTTATTATAGTGTTCCAAGAAGATGTATCTTTTTTAGGCATTTCTTGAAAGGTTTGAAGAGCATTTTGCATACAAGTCAACCAAGGCATTATAGACTACCAAATTTGATTCCTTCAAGTGTTCCTTGATGTAATTATGGACCAGAGTCCCTAGAGCCTAACTCTCTAACTGGGTGCATGCAAAGATGATGCTAGTTAAAGTTACTTTCATTGGGCTTGATATTTGCCTCTATCATCTGATGGAACATACTTAATGCTTCTTCAGGAAAACCATGTTAAGTATATCCAGATATCATTGATGTCCATACAACTATATCTTTGTGCGCCATCCCTTCAAACAAAGTTTTTGCCATGTCAAACTCTCCAAACTTCATATACATATCTATGATTGAAGAAGTCAGACTTGCAGACATTTTATATCACACCTTTTCATTAAGGCATAAACTTCCTTGGCTTTCTCAAGATCACCCAATATAAAAGAAGGCACCTCAAGATGCAAACCCGTTTTCACCATTTCACCAAAGAACCTCAGCCCTGCCCCAATCAAACCATAGGATACCAAACCTGAGATTAGAGCATTGCAAGCAATGGTGTCCACTTCAGGCATCCTACTAAAGATTTTTATAGTAGCACCCAGATCGCCACATTTTCAATAGGAGTAAATCAAGCTGGTGCTTAGAGCAACAGTGCTTCCAATCCCTAGTTTCCTTATTAAACAGTGAACCCATCTCACTGTCAGCAGATCTCCTAGATGGCTGGAAGCAGATAAGACTGGCATTATCGTAGCTTCATTGGGTCTAAAATCTTCATCAAGCATTTGAACAAACATTCCCAGAGCCTCCCGAGATTGCCCATTCAGAGCATATCCATTGATCAGAGCTCCAAATAACCACATTTGTCTCAGGCATTTTTTCAAACAATCTTCGTGCTTCATCGACAAACCCACAAACCAAGTAGCAATGCGTCAGACAATTCTGTGTCACAAGATTTAGTTCAAGACCTGACTTTAACAGACGACCGTGAATCTCTTTCCCTTCCTTGATACCCAGAAGAGACGCACATGCCTTGAGTAGAAAAGGATACGTGTAATGGTTCGGCGCTGAAGCATCTCTAATCATGCGTTCATAAAGAAGCAGACAGGTCTCAGGCGTAGTCAGACCTCTAATGACTAGATTGATGTTAAAAACACTGGGGGCTTTGGAAGATGAGACTAAGTGGTATGAGTAATCTGTGTCACCGGCAGGGGAAAGACTGCAGAATCTTGCGCAAGTCCAGTGGTGATGATCTGAGCATGAATTTGACGAAGATCTTGCATGTTGGAGCAGGTTTTAAGAGAGCTGAGACGGAAAGATCTGTTTTCCTGGAACCATTGTTGCCTAGAAGACGGAAAACAAGAGTTTAATGTAGTAGATGTAGTAGTCATGGTTTACGGGGCCGTAGTAGAAGAAACACTCCCAGTTGAATTTCTCAACACAGCTACTAGCGAACCAAGTCGATTTCTGGTTATTAGTAAGACGAGACTGATTGAAGCAGTTACCCATGCACCAGTGATTACTTAGAAGTTAGAACCTTGTTTGCCTGCTTCAGCAAGAATAAACCTCTTTTAGAGACAGCATGGTCAGGTATAAAGGTAAGGATAACTTTGGCATCCAATTTTTCAAAAGGAGACATCGCACTTCTGCTTCTCTTTTTAATTTTGATGAAGGAGAAAACATGTACGATTGTAAAGAAAACAAAAACGCAGAATTTACTTATTTGAATGGAAGCATCCTTCTCGAGCAAACTGGTGGAAGAGAATCACTGAAACAAAACTTCGTGGGTGCATGCCTCGCCAAACTCGATGGCGATTGGTAGTCTGTAGCAATAGAGAGTTCAAACGGTATCTTTAAATCGCGAGCTTCACCAAAAGGACTCTCATTCGAGCAGATTTGGTGCTCCAAACAGAGATTGCTTGCTCTTAAGTCATGGCGTAGTCGTAGAAAGGTTGGACTTCAACTTTCTTCAGTTCTTGCCATCAATGGGAAAAGACGGCGTAATCCGTTTGACTGAAAAAATGGTTGTTGTGGTGGACGATATCATGATGATAATTATAATTCAAACAAAAACAAAATATTTCATGAAGTTCTTTTATTTTATTCTTTCATAATTTACTACTGATTTAATAAATTATCTTAAAATAATTAATATTGGAGAAAAACACTAAAACACGAATTTTGCCTCGAGAAATAGTAGAGAAATTAATGATTTGACCATAAAAAAACACTGTTTTTACTGAAAATCACTTATTAAGCTGGAAAAATCAGTAATTTTCTTTCCATTTATGAAAAAAAGGACTCAGTGGATGATTTATCTTCGAAAAACAACATCAGACATACCAGAGAAATCAGTGGAAAAATCACTTTTGTAATCACAGATTTAGAAATACGAAATATCATTTTGGTTTCTTTTTTGTTAAAAATGATATACAAAAATAGTTCTTTGACGTGCATCTCCTTGTCGTTTCATCCCAACAACGTTGTTGTTCAGATGTCATCCGGATCCATCTTTGCTCAGTGGGTCATGTCGGCGCAATTTCATTTCGTTACTTGCATTTTCCGCTGGCTCGAGCTGAACGATGCCGCAGTTATGCGAAGGATTATGGCCAATCAACAGATTCAACACTACACTGCTGTCGTTTCCCGCTCATCTGCTTCGAAGGCGATGATCACGTTCCCCACAGTAAAACTCGTCATTTGTATTAAGCCCTAAGCTCTGATGTTTGGAGCGGCTAAATAATCTGGTATAGTCCTCAGAATCCGGGTTCGGCCGAGGATAGATCGTTTTGCTGGATTCCTGCAGTGAGTTTCTCCGATTTCTCCTTCCTTTTGGGTAGTCGAATTGTTGACAATGCAGTCTTCCGCAAGCTCCGTCCCGCAGCCTGAGGCTATACTGGAATGGTTACAGAAAGAAATGGGGTACCGGCCGCAAGGTCAATATATTAACAATGCAGTGCCTTCGGCTGAATCGCTCCGTCGGATGTGCCGGGGTAACATGGTTCCCTTGTTCAATTTTCTGTTGAAGCGGGTCAAATCGGAGAAGACGGTGGAGAAGATCCGACAGAATATTCTTGTCCACGGAAGCAGTGGAAATGTTTCAGGGGAGGCAGATGCGGGAAGGGCTGGCAAAGGGAAAAGGAAAGACAAGGAAAAATCGAAGTTAGTCTTGGAGAAAGGGTCGGCGGGACCCGAGGGTTCTGCGGAAAGTATTAAAGAGGTTGCCTTTCGAGAGAGGGATTTGACAGAGAAAGAAGTGCAGAGATTGAGAGCTGCTGTTCAGAGGCAGAGGAAGGAGCTGAGGGCGAAGATGATCGAGGCCTCGAGGGAAGAAGCTGAGCGGAAAAGAATGCTCGATGAAAGAGCTAATTACAGGTGAGTTATACGAGAAATCAAAATAACTGCGTAGTTTTTCCTTTCAACTCTCTCTTATGTGGTTGTGTTTACAAAAACTGCAATTCAGTTAGATAGTTAGCATCTACTTACTCTCATAACCACAACTAATGCTGTTGGAAATAGCCTAAGATGGCAACAAGATTATCGTCGTGGTTTCAGCCATGTGGATTGTTAAATATGACACCTGAACAGTAACTCACCGCTAACTGAAAAAGTGAAACGATGGATGCAATCACCATGAAAAAAGGACCATCTTCTGCATGAGTTAAAAGCTGTGACATCCATCCGTCAGTGTAGCTATTATCATTGGCATTACTAGTAAGGATGTTGTAGATCTATACAATCCTAGCTTGAGTGTCCTGGAAAATTGCCTTGGTACTGACCAATTTACCTTGTAACCTTGCATCTTTCTGGATATCTCTTGGCCTCTTGTTTATCAGTAAATTTTTGCAATGCGTACTGAAAAATAGTGAAGCCATATCATATAAAGAGGAAAAAGGTATATATTTATGATCAAACACTTCTATACCATTTAGATGCAATCAACCTATTGGTGTCATAGGCTGATCTCTGCAAGTACTTGGATAGGTTATGGAAATAGAAAAAGATATTCGTCTATTTAAGTTGATCTCTGTTGGTATAGCCTTCAAATATCTTTGTCACATATTTGAGTTATTTTTTTACATGGTAATTTGGGTCACAGTAAAGCACACTCCTATCTGTAGACAGTGACAGTTGACTGATATGCCTGTCCACCCTTCTCTAATTTTTTAGATGTATTATGTGCTTGACATGTGTAATTGTTGCCTGTCATTAGCTATAACTAAATCAGAAGCATTTGGTGGATTCCCTTTCTTTTTTGTTGCTATACCCATGGTTCTATCTCAAGGTTTTAAAATGAAACTATAGATGCTATCGTGTGGATTCTCATGGCTCATAGCTTCTAAGTGGAGCTTAGTTGAGGAGTTAAACAACAGTATTTCTCTGTCCACCTTTTGATATCCAAATAAATGTTAAAAAAGGAAAAAAAAACAATGATGGAGCTTGCAAATAAGTGTAATTAGTATTTTTTGTTGTTAAAACTAGGATTATCAAATCCTCTGCAACTTTTGTCTCGTTTATCCAAAATATGGCCTTCAAAATTGTTGGAGCTGATCAATTGTGGAGTCTATAACATTTTTTTGATAAAGATGTATTATATTAACAAGAGAAAAAAATTACAAAAGAAGAGGGAGCAGATCCTTAACAACAAAAAATTAAAGAGATGCTTAGAAGTAGCATTATCTGCTTTAATTCTTTTGCCTTGGCGTTTCCAACATGAAGCACTTGTATCCCTGTTTTAAAACTTGAAACATGAAAATATCTGTATCCAACACTGACATCTAGCATTTTTTGGTTTTAATGCCTAGGCACAAGCAGGTAATGCTGGAGGCTTATTCTCAACAATGCACTGAAGCAGCAAAAATATTTGCAGAGTATCAGAAGCGTCTCCATAACTTTGTCAATCAGGCAAGGGAAGCTAAAAATTCTGGCACTATTGACAGGGACAGTGATTTCAGTGGGAGCACCGAAAAAGAAGCTGTTTACTCTACCGTTAAAGGCAACAAATTATCTGATGATGTAATTGTCATAGAAACCACTTGTGAAAGAAATATCCGTAAGGCTTGTGAAACACTCGCAGAACAGATGATCGAACGGATGTGCTGTACGTTCCCAGCCCTTGCAGGAACTGGCATTCACCAGGATGCACAGTTAGAGGCCGCGAAATTAGGTATCGATTTTGATGGGGATATACCCGAAGATGTTAAGTCTGTGATTATGAATTCCCTATGCAATCCTCCTCAACTGTTACATGCTATGACTGCGTATACTTCAAGGATGAAGACAATAATTCATAAAGAAACAGAGAAAATTGACATTAGAGTTGATGCAGAACGTTTAAGGTATTTTTCATTTTTCATTTTTTTTTTTGTTGGGGAGGGGGGGTGTGGGGGTGGGGGGGGACTCTGTCTTGTGTGTTTATACTAAAACACACCATTGTTTTTGTTTTTTTTCATTTGTAACAGGTCATACAAGTCCAACTTTCTCTGTCTCTGTCTCTCTCTAGTTTGCTTCTGCAGTGGCTTTATTCATTCTGTATGGATGGATTCTCATTGTTCTGTGGTAATTTGTAGATACAGATACGAGAATAACAGGGTAACTGATGTTGCTTCTCCTGATGTGAGCTCAAGTTTACAATATTTGATATATGGCGGTGGGAAGATAGGGGCTGATGTTCCCACTAAAGGAACTTATAACCAACTTCTTGAAAGACAGGTAAGTTTGGAATGATAGTTTTAGATACATTCAGCCATATTTGTCAAGTCTTGCACAGGTTTTCTCTTCTTCCACGTGATGTCTGGCTTTTGAGTTCACATGGTTTAGAGATGTTCCTTTTATTATTTTTTAAATATGTTGATTAAGATGATGATATATGGCTGCGATTTTGATGTGTTTAAATTTTTTTTTTAATGTTGATTATTCAGCACTATACAGACAAACGGTTGATAATTTCAACACTATACAGACAAACAGGATAAGATTGTCTTGATGTTTTTACTATTCTAATGCACAAATTCCATTTTGGAGAACCAGTTTAAATGATGACTAATATGTCTCTATTGGGTTTTTTCAAACAGCTCTATTTATGAAGTAATTTTCAGTTATTGAGTTTTGGTTATAACCTTTCCTCTAGGATATCACATGCATCTAATGGTGATTAGCTTCTATTCATTAAACTGAGAATATACTAGGCTAAAAAAGTAAGGTATGACATATAATAAAATTTGCTCATTATCAGCTAAGTAGGTAGAGAGAGCCTGAAGGGAAGACTCTCCCTAGAAACTCTATTTGAGATAGAGTTGCAGATTCAGTGTACTGTTTCCACACTATCTGCCATGATGTACTCTTCCGGTCACTAAGAAATGCTGAGTCACCCTCTACTATTAACGGACCAGTGTATCACATGCATCTTGACTCTGCTGACATGTTGCTCTTTGGAATACAACATTGGTTCCTTTCCCATGCCTTATCTTAGTGCCCTTTCCATAGTTATGCTTTGAGGGGCATTTCCTCTTGGAAAGGCAAACTTCTTAATTTTGTCGCTAGAGCCACCTTAGTCAAGTCTACTCTTGCTAGGCAGTTTAACTAGTACCTTTTTTTTTATTTGCTGCCCTATCTTCATTGACTTAAATGTTGTATCCTTATAGTTTATTTTCCTTGAGAGAGGGGCTAGTGATTGTTTAATGCCATTTTGTTAACTGGAATCAAGTTTACCTTTTTTAAGCAGTATCGTGGGCTTGGTATCATGTGATTTCAATAATTGAACCAAATCCGCCTTGCCAAAGCCCTTTGATGTCTATTTGAAAAAAAATGAAAAAGGCCTTGATATTTAAAAACTGTAAAAGATTCATTGTAGAGATACATTATGACGTAGGTTCATTACTCGAGAGATGATGCGTATACCTTGTATGTGCGGCTTCAGATTGCAAATTGCTTTCTGAGGACGAGAGGCATGGGTGGCAATGAGTTCCAAGTTTTAAACCGTTCTTTTGCTTCTGATATTGGGGGAATCCTCTGTAATTTTGGTCTGACTTGATAAGTCCTTGTTCTTTTTGCTTTTCCTCCTCTTTTTCCTCATTGAGTTTCCCCATGAGAGGCATCCTCAATAATTTTCCTTTTATAATATCTCTTTCCTCAATGGATTAAAAAAAAATATTTCTGCAAATGATTGGACACTGCTTTTGTAGAAATGATAGGTCATCAAAAAATAATTTGTCAAACTTAATAGGCCTTTTCTTACCTAGTAACAATATTGTTAAAATATCACCTCAGGGGTATTTTGGTCATTTCATATATTATATTTTCATCTTATATGATGTCTATTAGGTAGGCAATGTCTTCATATGCCTATGGTTTAATTTTCATTCATTTTAGAGGTGTATTTTTAGGAGATATATAAGTTTATGTTTTGAGGGATATTTTTGTTTTTTTATGTAAAAATCACTTAACCCTGGTTAAAAGAAAAGGGGGCATCCTTTTTGAGGCACACACTCCAAGGCAACAACCGCAGCTCCTCTCCAAGCTCTTCTTCCCTTATTTCTCTTCTTTTTCACCCAAATATCAGATTTTTCATGGTATCAGGGCAAGGTTAAGCGCTTTTTGGGCAGATTTCTCTCATTTTTGTGGTTCTTTTCTCAATCTTCAACAACCCTTTTGGAGGACCTTCCCAGATTTCTGTACTGGTAGGGTAAATACTTCAATTTTTTCCTTTTTCTGCCTGCCATAGGTTCTTTGCTTATGGCTACTACTCCTAGTTGAAAGATTATTAGGGTTTTGAGTCATTTAATGATCCCAATTTGAGAAATTTCTTCAATACTGCCTGCGTCTCCCTCTACCTTGCTTGCATTATCATCAATTTTGCATGTGTCACCCAAATTTCATGCAATTGAGTTGTTTATTCTTCAATTCCTGGTCTTGATTGCTGAGATTGATTGTTATTCATTGGAAATTGATTGGGATTACTGTTGGATTGCCCTAATTGGTTCAATTGTGGGGCCCACTTGACTGCGAAAGCATAAATTTTGGGGAAAAGGTTCCCATTGATTGCTTGATGCATTGTTGCACTGAATTATGGTAGTTTGTGGTGTTTAATGGCTGAATCCAACATACAACTTGTTGTCCAAACGATCAATGAGGGCTCTGATGTGAAATTCTCTCAACTTATTCATATACTACTATCAGATTGAATGGATCAAATTATGTCAACTGATCATGGTCAGTTTTGATGTATTTGAGGGCCAGAAGGATGGCCAAATACATAACAAAGGATTGGGCGGCTGAAGACAATTTAGTGATGACCTTGTTGGTCAATAGTATAGAGTAACGATTAGTGACCAGATTTTGAGTTGTAGTAGTGTTGAGGCAATATGGACTACCTTAGCATCTATTTTGTATCAAGAAAGTACTTGAGGGGGACCAGATCTTTCGTCTGAAAATATATGGCCAAGTACTGTTTAACTTCAGTAATGCCTTCAAGATCATCACAGGACAGTATAATATCATCTACATGGACCACCAAAACAACTATACCCGTCTTCCTCTTTAAGTATGAACATAAAGTGGTCACAATGATTCCAGTGGAACCCAAACTGCATTACTATAGTACTAATTTACTCAAACCACGCCCTGGGACACTGTTTAAGTCCATAAATGGTCTTTTTTAGTAGCTCGTATACCTTTCCTATCTCCCCTTGAGCAACATAGCCAAGAGGTTGCTCCATATAAACTTCTCCATGTAAATCTCAATACAAGAAGGCATTTTTCACATCAAGCTGAAAAATAGGCCAACCTTTATTAACTGCTATAGAGATTAAGATATGTACCAAAGTAAGTCGGGCTACAAGAGAGAATGTCTCAAACACATCAACACCGAAGGTCTGTGTGTATCCCTTTACTACCAGTCGGGCCTATAGACATGAAGAGGTGGAGAGGAACCTGATGGAGCTGGGAGATCTAGAATAGCAACTAGAACTGGACTATTTAAAGAAGACTTAGAAGAAACAGAATCTCGCTAGAGGACTCAAAATATGGGATATGCTCAAAGAAGGTCACATCAACTGACACGTGTCTTTCAGTGAACAAGGTCATAACATTTATATCATTTTTGTCGACAAGAGTACCTTAGAAAGACACATTTGACTAACTGAGGTGACAACTTATCAACTGAAGCTCCAAACATGTGGACAAAAAAAAAGTACAAAAACACGAGGTACCACATCAAATAGTTTACAATGTGGTTTTAAAATTTGGACAGGATCCTAACCATTAAAAACAAAGGTGGGAATGCAATTAATTAAGAAACAAGAAGTTAAAACAACATCCCCCAAAACGACTTAGGAACGTTCATGTGTAGTAATAGTGTTCATGTAATCTCAAGAAGATGTTTGTTTTTATGTTCAAATATGATCTTCCCTCATCAATGTAGAACTGTTCTCCCACAATAAATTTTCTCACTTAGAGACAACTAGTATGAGATGTGGAATGCATGTATAATCATAGAAGATGAGATTTTTTACCCATTAAGAACCTCATGTCAAGGCCTAAATAGACAATTTGGTCCAGGATGTAGAAGGAATACAAACATGGACAACTATAAACACATACACTCTCCACATAGAATGCACATGACCTGATAAATTAAAACACTTGGATTTACTTTCATACCATGTAGAAGTTTGTTTGATCCAAACTAAAATGGCTAGCAAACATTAGGATAGTTTTTCCCAACTAATACGAAGGACCTTTTCAATGTTTGACTGTTCTTCCACAGAAACTTCCGTCAGTCTCAGACAACTAGCTTGAGGTTTGGAGCATATTTACAACTACAAAATGATGAGACTATTTTATCTACAAACAGTTTTGGATTGAATAGTTCCAAAACACTCGACCTGTTTGTAATTTCTTACTCATTGCAGTAAATATTAACGTGATGCTGCCAACTTTACTTTTTTATTTCCATCTTTTCCACCTTTAATGGTTTAACCATGGTAAGGACTTGGGTTGATCAGCACACCATTTTTTTAAACCATTGAACACCTATAATTTCCACATCTATCATGAAAAAAATTTCTGTACAGCCCTAGAATGATTGAATATTTTATGAATTGACAGTTTATAATTGAATAGTTCCAAAAACTTGCGCTTAAGTTAATTGGTGTGCCTTTTTATTTTAAACCGCAAAATATCATTGATTGCCATATCAACCTTGAAAAAGTTTTTCTTTGTTTTTTCATTTCTCTCTCTAAAAGAATCTTATCATTGATTTTGTTATAGAAAACACATGTTCAACAATTTGTAGCCACTGAAGATGCACTCAACAAGGCTGCAGAAGCAAGGGAATTAAGTCAAGTGCTCATAAAGCGTCTGCATAAAAGGAGTGAAGTTTCATCTAATTCATTTGTTACTGGAGGCGCCTCACATAAAATGGGCAGTCTCAAACATTTTGAGGTATGTTATCATAACTACATGGCGGAGTAATATCTTTTCTTGCATTTGGCATAAATAATTCTGAAGCTGAAACTTTCTCTTCTTCTGTTGTTACTATGTTTTGTTTGCTTGACATTTAAGCTGTACATTGATGAATTAAAAAATTTGAATTGGAGAGCCTATGGGCGGATGACACATTTGTTTTACCTTTAAGCTTTGCAGGTAAAACTGCATAGTACTTGGTAATTGTTTAGAGAACATGTTCCAGTTAGTCTATTTTGTACCTTTTATCTTCCATACCAGTTTTTTATGGTTGAGATTTCTGAAGCACAACACCCCCTGAATAGCCCATGCAAGGCATGAACTTGTCTTGTTGGAATTGATCGAGGTTTGTGGTGTGGGAAATTTAAGATATTTACTTTGAGAAGTTTTAGAAATTAAATTAAATACACAAAAGCAATTTGATGGGAAGTTCTTGTATAGCTTATTGGGTTAGTGGCAAATTATGCCTGAAAATGTGGAAGCTCCGATGTTCACATAAGCTTTTGCTCCCTTTGATGTCAAGTTGGCTACTTAAGAAAAGAAAATCAATCTTGATACATTATGATGTTGTTTTTCCTGTTTCTTGCTTGTGCAGTTGGATGTGTGGGCTAAGGAAAGAGAAGCAGCTGGCTTGAGGGCAAGTGTGAATACATTAATGTCTGAAGTGCAACGATTAAAGAAATTGTGTGCAGAGTGGAAAGAAGCTGAAGAATCTCTAAGAAATAAGTGGAAAAAAATTGAAGAATTTGATGCTCGTCGTACAGAATTAGAATCCATCTACACAGCCTTGCTTCGATCTAATGCAGTAAGATTGCTTGCTTGCATGTTGGCATTTTGCTGCATGAATGAGTACACAAAAATTATTAACTGGTTTTGTTTCTTTAATAAGATAAAGTAAGTGTTTGAACTTATCTGCTTATATCTTATATTCAACTTTCTTGGGAATTTGTTGCCAAATTCCCAAGATTGTATGTAGTTAGCATTTTTGAAGCCTGGATTAAGTCTGTTTATTAGATGTAGAGGTTTTCATACAATGATTACTGTTTTCCATTGCCTGTGAGATAGACTGAGATAGTGAGGCTAGATGTAGTAATTTTCTCTATGTTTCCTCATCCATCACTTGCTTGTATTTATTCATTCTTTTAATTAATATTCCAGGAGGTTTAACCTACATGTAGTAATTACTCTAGATTTCCTCACCCATCATTTGTTTGTATTTATTCATTCTCTAATGAATATTCCAAGAGGTTTAAGTTTGACTGTTTGACTATTACCACTTGGTACCGTGATTATATAATTTGGCTTTAATGGATCTTTTTCTATAGAGAAGAAGCTTAGAGGGGGGGGGGGGGGGGGGGGGGGGGGTGGGGGGTTATTCTACTCTCTTGTTTCATTTTGCTTGTGCATCAAAAGTAATTTATTTCACTTTCCCTGTAGGATGCTGCTGCTTTCTGGAATCAACAGCCATTAGCTGCACGAGAATATGCATCTGCCACTATTATTCCAGCATGTGCGGTTGTTGTAGAGATAGCAACAAGTGCAAAGGATTTGTTAGATAAAGAAATCTCTGCTTTTTCTCAAAGTCCAGATAATAGCCTCTATACGTTGCCATCAACTCCACAGGTTTTGAGTTTACTATAAGTGTTGTGGGGAAACTTAAGACTTATTTGGTCATCACAAGCCTGCCGTCTGAAATGGGAATAGTTGAATCCAAAGTTTACTTTGCATTGTATGGCAAAGATTTGGTGTATATTTAGTAATAAATTACTTGTGCAAATAAGTAGCAATTGTGCGTGCAGTTTTATATGACACATTCAGTATATCGTGAGACACTCTCACCATGTAGAATTACATTTTAGTTGCATGCATTATGTTATCATTCAAAAAAGAGAAAGATGCATTATGTTTAATTGAACAAGGACTTAATGGTGGCCCTACCATTTCTTTCATCTCTTTTCTCTGTTCAGAAATGAGATTGAAAGTGTTCTTTGGAAAAAAAGAAGAAGAAAGATATAAATTGCTTTTGAATTTCACAGTATGTTGTACTAATTAGTTCTTTCCTGACCAGGGTCTTGTGGAGTCTATGGGTGTCAGTGGGTCTACAGGTCCAGAAGCTGTTGTTGCTGCAGAAAAGAATGCTGCTATCTTGACAGCTAGAGCTGGTGCAAGGGATCCCTCTGCAATTCCATCTATATGTCGAATTTCTGCTGCTCTACAGTATCATGCTGGTGAGTGAAGTCAAATTGACCTGGCATATTTAATTTAAAAGAAGTAATTACTCGCATTAGTATATATCTGGTTTGCCTAACTGATCCAGTATCATGCTGGTGAGTGGAGTCAAAATTGGCTGGGCAGATTTATAATAATTTTTTTCCATTTAAAGAATATTTGATGTAATAAAAAATACTCTCGTGTGTTATGCATATGTTTTACTAAATAGATGTCTTCCTTCCTTAAATAGCATTTCTGATGTAAGTGATCACGGACATGTGTCACTTTGCCATCATTCAAATGCAAAAACAAAAAAAGTCATCTTAGGAGTATTAGGCCTTTCTGATTTGGTAGAGGAGCTCATAAGGCTGTAACAAAGTTGTTTTGCATTATCTTTTACTTTACCCCTTTATGCAGTTATGCTTGTGTCAGTAACAGTTTCATGTATTCAGGTCTGGAGGGTTCAGATGCTGCTTTAGCATCAGTGTTAGGGTCTCTTGACTTTTGTTTCAAGCTTCGTGGTTCTGAGGCTAGTGTACTGGAGGATTTGTGGAAGGCAATTAATCTGGTTCATATTCGGCGGGATCTGGTTGAAAGTGATCATGGGTTATTGAATCATGCACATCGTGTACAACAAGACTATGAGAGGTAAAACCCTTAAGCATTCTCATTCATTTACATACCAATGGAACTTATGATCTTTGGGTGGGGATATCTCAATGCTGTCATTCAAGAAAAAATTTGTGATGAATGATGACTAGTAGAAGACATCCAAAAAAAGAAAAAAAAAAAACCTGTAACAAAAACTAAATATTTTATGCAAAAACAAGCTGTACATATTTGATAATCTGTTCCAGAACACATTGTATCTGCACATTTGTGTACAGATAAACTTGAAAATCCCTCTTAAATATGAATTTTTCAATATAATAACCAAAAAGGGACCTAACCTTGGTAATGCATTCATGGAACTGTTTTGTAACAGTTAATAAAGACACGTTTAGAGACATTGAAACTATATAGTGACCCATCTGCACTTAAGCATTCTTGTGGGTAATTTGGGTCCGTGTAAGATGGAGAATTGCCTCTCCCCACCCATCTCTCTTTCTGTCTCCCCTTTCTGATTTCTTGATTTATATAGTACCAACTGAAATATCTTCATATAAAACTGTGATCAGGACTACTAGTTACTGTTTGTCGTTGGCTGCTGAACAAGAAAGGATTGTTATGGAGGGATGGGTTCCTGATCTAAGGACTGCATTTGTGGATGCTCAGAGATGCCTGGAAGATTGCAAACGTGTCAGGGGCTTGGTAAGTAGACTTAGACATCTACAGCCGTTCTTAATATTTCAGGACTACCATAAAGTCTCTAGCATTTAAAAGGTCCCATCTTTGCTTAGCAAGACCACACCTGCCACATTTCTGACGGCACCACCAGCAATTGTACTGGCTTCTGTGCAGTTGTCTTTATCAAAGCGTGTCCTCACAAGAATCTCATCAGATTTTCTTTTGGCAATGAAACATGCCGTGGTCTCACTAGAATCTTATTATAATTTTTTTACAGTGAAGATAATTCAATAGTTACTTGTTAAATGTCAGGCCTTTTTAGAACAAAGGTTACATTTATAACTACATAAGACCAATCATTTCCATTTTGAGTGTTAACAGGTTGATGAGTGGTGGGAGCAACCAGCAGCAACCATTGTCGATTGGGTAACCGTGGATGGGAAAAATGTAGCTGCATGGCTAAATCACATGAAGCAACTTCAGATGGCATTTTATGACAAGGAGCTTCTGTGAAGAGGATGGTTGCAAGGCCTTTGTGCACGAATGTCATCTTCACCACTTGTTTATGTCTTTAGTTGAAGTGATAATTTTCCTGGTACAGATCCTTTATACCTTATTTTTTCGCCATTTCTTGTATAGGGTCCGTGGTTGATGAAGCATCTGTAATATATGTGCCTTCCGCCATTTCTTGTAAACCGCATATTTTTTGAAAGACAACAAGGTATAATTCCTTTCCTTGTCAATTTACCCGTCTAAGGGAGTAAACAGTTGTAAACAGGTTTGAGAATTGAGAAGAGTGGAGCTCCTAAGATATCATCAACTTCGACCAAGAATATTAGCAATTCGAACAAAACTCTCGTCTATTATCGGCCTTTGAGGTCTCAAGCGAACACAAACTAGACCGCAGTTGATCCAAGTGATTTCAATTCACCCAGCAGGAAACAAATGTAGCCACGGAGCGACAGCAGGATCGGGTGCAACGATCTCGTACAGACGAATTTAGCTGCTCTGAGATGCTGAGTACTGTATTCTATCAGAAATTCTAGTAGTAAAAAAAAAAATTCATTTCGTACAGATCGGTATACCAAAAATCATGAACGCGATTGCCCCTTCTAAGCTTTTCAGCCGACTGTTTTGAAGGACTCGTGGATATGCTTTAGCGTTTCCTGATCTTTGTTCCACTCCGGCGTGGGTGCGTTGACAAAGTGAGCGTAAAGCTTGTTCTTCGCACAAGTGACGGATATCAGACTATGAGCGCCGGTACCGTCAATCTCGTACACGTAGTACAGTTGTCCCTTCTCGTCTGTCCGCTCTTCGGAACGTACGCTATCGGCGGTAGAGATGAGATCTTGAAGGCCGACATCGGACAGGGCGAGGTTATTCAGCACAACGTCGCGCGGTGCCAGCTTGGGGAAGCCGGCGAGGAAAGTAAGGTACTCCCGCTCGCTTCTCTTCTTGGGGTTGTAAAACTCGCTGTCGGTGCCATTGGTGCCCTTCTCCACCTTAGAGACCAGGCGCTCTTTCCAACCCTCCGGCACCGCGTAGATGTACTCGGCGGAGTCTTTTTTGCTGGAGTTGCCGCCGTATCCGCCGTAGTTTGCGGCGCTTGCGGCTGTCCCATAGTAGACGCTGAAGGGTTCCGCAAGTGAAGGGAGAGGCGTGGCGGTCAGGACTAACGCCGCAGCAGCAGCTGCGGCTGCGAGGGTACCGACGGCAGAGAGGGGTTTGGTGGTCGGGGCTGGAACCTGTGTGTTTTTAGGGTAGAGATGGGTTCTGGAAGGGGGATTTGGAGCGGCGGAGTAGGTGGAGGAGGAGACGACGGCGGAGGGAGAGAAAATGGTCGCCATGTGTTTGATCGAATGTTCGGGCAAAACAACCGGAGTGTCATGGTTGTAATCTCAAGCACCCTATCCATTCAAGTGAGAATCTGGGACCACATCAGAAACGAGTGGCACTCATTGATGAGCGCTTGAAGGCTCGAAGCCCGTGGCGCTTCATTTTTCGTCCAGCGGGTCCGGTTTTGATCACTGGATATTTATCATGTGGACGGCTTAGATGATCTGTTGTTTCACGGACGTCCGGAGTTCCGTACAGAGGCAACAGTTTCATTTCGTGTAGTGAAGCACAGACAGGCGAATGCTTCGTCCACGTATCTTTTCCCCCGGACAACTGACTGGCGAGGAAAAGAGCACGAGATAGTTTTCCCTCGTTCGCTCTTTCTACTCAGATACTCTTACACGCCAGATACTGGAACCACAAAGCAAATTCATTCGGGACCCACCGGAATCTTTATTTCTCTCCGCCTGTCGTCCATGACCACCTGCTTCAACCTCTCTACCTACGTCGGACCTCTAGAGGGGCAGAAAGTTCCTGCCTCAAAATGTCTACTGTTAGATCGAGCTTCAAGTACAATCTCGCGGTCTTTTCCTCTTCTTCTCCATCTATTTCATCTAGACTTCTTCATGGTGCTCAGGTTCGGTATAAATTTCACAATCTTCTATTCAGCGAGAAGAGGGGAACACTGACTGGTTTTACTTCTGTTCGGCTACCGAACCTTAGAATTCGTTCGGAGAGGAGAGTCGCTTGTCAATGTTCTACGGGTGTCGGATGTAATAATGATGGTTCTGGTGACAGTTTCATTAGATTTACTGGGAGAAACGTTTTGGGTTTTCTTGCCGCGGCTGCTGCATTGATCTCACTAAGTTGCGATGCGCCTGCTCATGCAGAGGCGATCACTGTTGCTTTTCCTGCTTCCCGAGCTCGTGAGGTAAAAGAAATTTTCAAATATTTACCCATTTTAAATGGGCGATATTCGTTCTTTTGTACAGTTGGTATCAATTATGTAGCTAGAACCATTTTGTTTTATTCCGTGATGTTTTTCTCTGTTTTCCTCGTTTGTTACCAATCCATGTCATATGCTCAGTATTATTAGTTAGCATTTCTATGAGCTTGTGAATTTTGTTTTCTGCTTTATTTTTTGTGAGAGGCTACTTCCCAGAGTGAGAGCATTAAAGGTAAATACCAGGACTCTATTTTGGCCTTTAATGTGGTCGTTGGCCGTGGACTTACTGCATATGAAATAGTAAAACAATTCATCTTTTGTATTTTGACAAATTTTCTGAACTGAGTACCTTTAATTTTCCTATCTTTGTCTATTAAAGGTTGCTTTATGTTTGACTTGATTTTCTTGTGCTTCTCCTTCAGGTAAACACTGTTCAGAGGACACTTGTCGAAGCTTGGGGTTTAATCCGTGAAACCTTTTTTGATCCTACATTTAATCACCAGGGTATGATTGGCTTGCTATGACTGAAATTTTATATATCCTCAGACGTGTGTGTTTAGCCTGACTGACCTTGGTTTGGTGCGTATTATTTCTTGGCAGATTGGGACATGAAGCTGCAACAGACAATGGTGGAAATGTTTCCTCTGAGATCTGCGGATGCAGCATATAACAAGATCAGTGGAATGCTTTCTACTCTTGGAGATCCATTTACACGGATTGTTAGCCCAAAGGTTCAATTTCTTCTTAATTTTTCAATTTTTAAGAAACTCGTAAGAATTTTAGATTTGATTATCCAATGAATATAACAAAATCTTGAGTTATGGCATTTATCTCTGTAACCTTTATACATAGATCTTTCCCTTCTAAAGTCAAAGCTCCTTATTGCCTATTTTGAGCTGCTAATTTTAGTGATATTCTGGACATCTTTAAGTCCATCTCCTAACATATTTGCATTTATGACTGTTAAATTTCTGGAGGAGAAAATAATTCCTTGATTGTTCTAAATTAACTACATTGGGTCTCTATTTATAATAGAAAAAATACATAGAATCATAATAAAATTAAACTACCTAAGTCCCAGTTATACTAATTGTAAAATTCCTAATCATGTTCAAAGTAAACAACTGCTTAAAGAAACATAGTAAAACTAAAAGATCTTTGAACTTGAATTGTTCTGTGAGATTTCTTCCAATGAAACTTGTGTTAGACTCCGCTGTGTTAATTGTTCATTTGTAATACTTTTTCTTTGAGTGCCATGTAAGACTCTTCCATATTTTCTCCCAACACTCTCTCTTAAACTAGAGTTATTGACTTCAGCCTGCAAAGAAAAAGATTCATCATGTTTGGTTGAAAAAAAAAATCTTCATATTGTACTCCCCTTCTCTTAGATATTCTGGTCATATAATTTGATTACAACAATACGTGAAAGTTTTCATTGTAGATTTCCTCTTTTTTGTACTTCTTTTTTTCAGTAGTAGTACTGATACTTCAAATCTGAAGAAGGTGCACAATGAAACACTCAATTTCCAAATAAGAAGAAGGCGTTTGGTAGAGCAATAGATGAACCGAAGAAGTACACACACAATGCAATATTCTACTCCCAAATTGAATTTTTACACGTAAAGAAAATATGTTGGCATACATCAAATTAATAGAGTAATGAAATTGACCAGGCTTGATTCAACATGTAGAATCCTTTATGGTAGGTTTTTTCACCTACCTCACCCTTCATACTTCTCCTCCTAGTCTCCCCCTCAAGTTGGGAGATAACGGCAGCTGGCTTGAAACTTAAAAAAAGACATCTCCTCCATCAAGTGTCTCAAGGATAAGTACTAAAGTGTACATTGACTCTAAAAATAAATAAATATGGGTGATAAAATGAAAGGAGTCAAAACCAACACAAGATTTCAAACACAAAATAGTGATAATAATCACTAAACAAGGTAATGACTTTCACTCAAAGGATGGCGGTAAAAAACCCACTTAAGTGCAGTGGTAAAAAAGTCACAATAACTAAAAATATCCATATGTAGTAAAAAAATAGAAACCAACCCAAGAAACTCAACAAGAGGTTGGTCTGCAAAAGTAAGAGAGAGTCCAAAAAAGAGATGGTACGAGAAGGGTAAATAGAGTAAAATTTTTTTTTGGGGGTATTGAAAATCTACAACGAAGTGATAAAATTAGAGGGAGAAAACAAATAGTAGGGTGATGTTATATAGGTTGATCGTTCAGACAGGATAGTAGAGATCATGCAAAACATAGTGAGGAGAGTTTAAAACATATTGTTAAGTAGACAAACCAAAGTGATCGATCAACTAGAGAGCAATAGAAACAATTATATGAAGCATGATTGATCAATGAGACCCCAATTGATTGATCAATCATAGAAATGTTGTAAAACATGAAATGCCTGAACTTGCTGATGGTGATAAGTTTTACTTCAATAGAATTCTTCTTCAAGTGCAATTTACGAGGATTGTGGCTCCTTGCATGAGTTCTTGGATTGCAATGCGGATAGGATTCTAATGGCTGCACGACTATGAAATTAGCGAGTCCACGTGGTGCTCAGTTTCTGTCACCCACCTTTTCCGATGAAGTTTCTTCGGTTTTGGGAGTTCACTATCTTCCTTTCTCGTAGGATTACTTTTTTCTGAAACAGGAAACCAGGCAGCGGCTTCAGATTCTTAGTCTCCACGAGTTGCAATTCCAGTCTGACAGAGAAATGAACTGCTAACAAAACAGCACCCACGTGAGAATTTTCTGCCACATATCATGGCTGCTCTGACCACGATAACAGCTATTTGACAAGGTCTTCTATCTTGCCAACAAAGCCAGAGAAATTTGTAGTAGCAATAAGATGAAATTGATAGGTATGTGAGGCACGAAGACAGCTGAGAATATTTGGAAGTCCAGTAATAAATCACTCTCTTTTCATGATTACAGCAAACCTTGAAAATCTCCCAACACCTGATTTCTCCCATTCACTTGCAAATCCCCAAGTGAAGCAGCACCATCAAGCTCCAAAAGTAATGCTGTTTGTTGGAGAAGAAACTCTTACTTTATGTTGGAATGATCAAAGGCTTCAACAAAGCTGCTGAATAGATGATGCAATAATGTTTCCATTATATTTAGCAAGACCATTTTAGAATCCTCATACCATAACCATTTGCCGAAGACTCTTCTGTGTTTTTGTTGCATCGAATTTGTAGGGCTTCATGACTTGGACCCCTTCTTTGAATGGATGAGCTTGTAGTAGCTTAGGAGACCATCAACAACACTCTTAGTAATGAGCCAACAACTACTTAAAATGATTGTAGCACTTTTAATTCATGAGACAAAGCTTGACCAGAATCGAAACACTTTCAGTGTCATGAAAGTCAAGTTCTCAAATAGAGAAGACGATGAGGAGAAGAGAAGAGATGAACTCTTAACTCTTGGGAGAGAGGAGAGAAAGAGAGAAGAGATGAATTCCAAAAGAGGAATGAGGCTCAAGAGGCTAGAGCTTGATGCTCTTCCTTATGCCCAGTGGGCTATATTTACAGTTGTAGAGAGATGTTTACAATAATGCCTTCAAAACTACACCTTTTAAGAGGAAAAAGACATAAAAGGACATACACCAACTTGAGTAATTACAAAGTGATATCACCTCTTATTGAAGAGATATCCTATTTACAATAATGCCACCATACACATGTGGGTGTCTTTTAACAAAATGAGAGAAGAAAAGAATCGAGATGGTGGCTCTTTACAATAGTCAGGGAATTACACAAATAGTCAAACTAGAAAGGGAAAAATAAAAAAATAGGTACTGGGAAAGAAGATTAAAGGGAAAACAAAACAAAATGAAACTAATAGAGATGACAGATAAGAAAAGGAACACATTTTCTTTGTGGATTGAGTGAGTTAACTCACAAAACTTACTTTGATACCATGCTAAATTTCTTGAGGAGAAAATAATTCCTTGATTGTTCTAAATTGGATGCAGTGGGTCTCTATTTATAATAGAGAGAATACATAGAATCATAATAAAATTACACTACGAAGTCCCAGGAATATCCGGAATAGAATTTGTAATTATACTCAAAATAAACAACTACTTAAAACATAGTAAAATTAAAAGATCTTTGAACTTGAACAATTTTATGAGATTTCTTTCCATGAGCCATATTAATTGTTCATTTGTGACACTTCTTTCTGTGGGAGTCATATAAGACTCTTTTTTATCTACTCATCAACAACGATCTTTAAATTTGCTATATTATGGCCAGTTTCTGATTTGGCATGGGTGTGCTTCTTCGATGAACTGTATGTCTGAGTTTGGTCCTGAATATGCAGGAATATCAAAGCTTTAGAATTGGAAGTGATGGCAATCTACAAGGCGTAGGCCTGTACATAAGTGTGGAACCGAGGTTGGGTCACCTGGTTAGTGGAACACTTGAATCAGTACTGTATTTTTGTTTCTTGTTGTGACATCTGAGGTGCAGTTAATTGATTTCTTTCTTTACTTGTACACCAAGATAAGGGTTTACTTTCCATTTACCTGGTTTATCTAAATTTTACCTCTTGAGAAATGGTTCAAGTTTTCTACATCCAAAATAACAATCTTGTTCTTATTGATCTCTGTAACAGAAAACTCCTATTTTTCATGTTTTTTGCCCATTTTCCCTTTTTGTAACATTTATTTTGTGCCATTGTGGTAACTGAGAAAGGGCAATAACTGATTGAGCTGCAGAAGCCCTCTTTCATACTGAAATTTGTTGGGCTAAAAACAAGGAGGGGTGATAATCGATTGAGCTGCAGAACCCTAAACCCTACTGGTGGAATCATAGAAATCATATGTCACTCGATACTCTCATGGGACAAGCCTACGGAACTCTTCCCCCACTTCCTAGCTCTGTAGTCTGAAGAAGATGGAGGGAAGTGATCTTTCTCAGAAATCACTCCCCCCCACTATGACCCCTTGGTCTGCTTCCCCAAGCAATTGGATGAAGTTGAACTTGGGCGGAAGTTGATTTGGAAGTCAACTGGAGTCGGTAGCTTAATAAAATATTATTCAGCGCAAGTTTTCATGGCCTATTCTGGCCTAGTGGGACTTAGCAACTCTATTGGAGCAGAAACAAAAAGCTCTACTAGCAGGTCTAAGAATTTATGTTCAAAACTTCTCCAACCAGGTGGTGATAGAAGGAGATTCAGCACTGGTGACACACTGGTTTCAAAAGAACATCCTTTCCCAGGGAAGCTTAGGCATATCTCGGACGAGATTAAAGAAATTTTCATCCCTTGTCAAATTGGTTGACAACCACTGATGGTTCTGCCAATGACGCCACAGATAAGTTAGCCAAGGAAGGATTGTCCTGTCCAAGTCTTGTAGTGGGGAGAATGTTCCCCTTTGAGAGCTGATCATTTTTGCTGTCTTATTTTATCTTATAATTGCTTTTATAAACTATCACAAGTTAAAAACAAATGTGCGAAAATGGTGCATTGCTTTGTGAGTCCCCAATTACTTTCTCAGGCATGAAATAGTTTCTTCCATTACCATGATTTTGAGTTCAGTTTATTATACATTCACTTGCATACTGATCATCCTTGCAATGTCATAGGTGGTTTTGTCTTGTATAGAGGGGAGCCCTGCAGCCCGTGCTGGCATACATGAAGGGGATGAGCTGATTGAGATTGATGGTATGGAAAGGGCATTGTTATTAAACTTTCTTGTCTTACAATAGGAACCGAAGCCGTTGTAGAAGCACTCTAATATCCTCTTTAAAGCCCTAAATTATACGTGGATAGTGACGACATAGCTCATCTTGATTTCTTTTGACATAGAAACATTACTGTTCATACCTAATTGAAAGCTGTTGAAAGCAACCAATTACAGTTGAGCAGTGCAGTTGAATGGTTATTCCATTGGGCCATGGGTAATCTTAACTGTCTAATCAGCTGTTTGTATATGGATGCTTGAATGAAAATGAGCAGTGCCATCTTATCAGCTGTTGCAAGCAGAAGGGTAGAGAAAAGTGCTCTCAAATGGTAGGAACTGAATATATATGCCTGTTATGTAATGGTTTCCTGGATTCTGCCATCCACTAGGGAGCCTTTCAATTGGTAAGTTCCTGTAAAGTTAAAATGGGGATAATATATTTTAACATGTTTAAAATATTTCTAAACTTTAAGACACTGCTGTCAGTAAAGCTAAGTTCCTGGAGATGAAGCAAATGCTTTTTGTATTGTTGTGTTTTGCAGTGTGGTCTTAGTCTTAGGACATTTTGAAATGATTTGAATTTCTTTCAGGGGAGAGGCTTGATGGTGTAGATAGTGAATCAGCAGCACAGAGACTCCGAGGGCTTGCTGGAACAACTGTTACAGTCAAAATTCAGTGTGTAGTAAGTGCATCTCCTTTTGTTCTTATTAAATTCTGACTCATTTTTATTCTCTTTAGTTATTGTTTAGAACTGCATATTACTTTTATTATGACCTGTTTGAAAATCTATTGCTTTCATTTCTGCTATATTAAAAAGTCAAAAGGAAGTACTTCAGTTGAGTCAATGGTTCAATTGTCATTTAGGGTTTAGGGTTATTTATGACATTGGGTTTTCTCTGTGAGAGTCTGCTCTATGAGCTGAAACAGCGTTTCTCTATCTTGTTCCAGGGGCATGATGATGGAAGAGATTCTGGTCTTAGAGAGGTATCTGTTCGTCACTACTGCTTGTATAATGACGTCCACTCAACTAGCTTGTTTCTGATGTTAATGTTTCTCAGAACTGCACAAAATTCCTTATTTATTTTATGCTCTGCCTCTGTTAAGCCCTAATCTTTATGTTAACCTTGAAGGTTAAGCTGCCACGGGAGGTTGTCAGAATTTCCCCATTATCAAGTGCTATCATCTTTCATAAAGCACCTGATGGCCATGTGGTGAAGACTGGATATGTTAGACTCTCTGCTTTTTCTCAGGTAGTGCCATTTCTTCTCCTTGAACTGCTATAAAACTGCTGAGACTATTCTTACAGATGCATTTCTGGGGCGGGAAATGTATGTCCCTGAGAACGAGTTAAATGAACAAACTTTTTTGGAAAATTAAGGGGAACATTTTTACACAATATTTATACTCCAAATAGTAAATTCTGTGCAAGATTGGTTGACAATTAAATGTTTGAGTGGAAGTTGGATTAAACATGTAATTGAAATTTAGTATTTACGCTCTATATCATTCACCACTAAATAAAGAAAAAAACAATAGATATGATATATAGGTGGAATTGTATGGTGTTGAAAATGATGAATGCAAGTGCTGTGGTGGGTTATTCTGAATATTATATAGAATTATATTTCTAGTAATTAGAATCTACAAAGTAGAAAGCTGTTCTATTGACAATTGGAAATATTATTTGCAGGTCGATATAATACATTTAGGGAAATGGTATTTTCAGTTTTGGATGAAGTGCAAAATCTGTTGAGTCTCTGTTTTGTTCATTATTTTTTCTTTATTTTTTTTTAAATAGTTTTTCTTTATTGTTTTACCAAGGTCTTGTAATGAAAATATTCATTTATTAATTTTTGTATAATTTTCTGAAGAATTTAACATATTTTTGCTCTAGTATTTTTCATCCTTCATTTCTTCTAGCATATTCCGCTAAATTCCTTTTAGCTTCTTCCTAAGGGTTTCCTAAAAGCTTTCCACTTTCACATCTTCCACCAAATTTTTTTTATGTGCTTCCCATATCCATTTCCTGTTTCATTTTTTGTTTTTCATTCCCATTCCAGTAACTGTGGTTGAGATTGACTGCAAAACATGTGAGGAAGATAAATTCTAGAAAGCACCATGATTCTGCTCTGCCATCTTTTCTTCTAGGCACGCCTTGTATCTTGGAAAAGGGGTTGTCTGTACATGTAATAAAATTAAACCTACTTAATCTGCTGAATAACCTGTCATTTTATGTTGACACCATTCCAGAACAGTTTCACTTTTTTTTTTTAAATAAAAAAAACTTGTTTTTTATTCATTTTCTCCTTTCCAATTTATTGGTAGAAGTTTCATTTAAGTTTTGAATACATTTGGGTCTTATTATAATCAGTGAATGCATCTGGGCTTTGTTTCTTACCAGACTGCTGCTGATGAAATGGAAAGTGCCATAAAAGGAATGGAGAATCAGGGAGTGCAGTCATACATACTGGATTTGCGTAACAATCCGGTTAGTATTTTTTGTTATTATAGGAATTACTTCATACATCTGATATTTCTTTCCTATTTTCTCTTCAAGTGATTCAAGTAGTCCTCAATGTGTTTACTTTTCCTTTTTCCTTTTTTTTTTTTTTTTTTTCAGGGGGGCTTGGTAAAAGCTGGATTGGATGTTGCTCAAATATGGCTGGATGGAGATGAAACACTCGTAAACGCTATTGACCGAAGCGGGAATATGTTACCAATTAACATGGTCAATGGTCATGCTTTAACACATGATCCCCTCGTGGTTCTTGTAAGTTCAGTTTTTTGCTTACCCACTTAGGTTTATCATGAATTGTCGCAATTACTATGTCCAAGCTTGGACAATATTCTAGTTACATATGGTATCTATTAGCTGAGGTGAAATCATTAACTTGAGATTTCCATATGCATATACTGTAGATTTGACCTCTCAATCTAACCTGAAATTAATACTACAAATCCAGTAGCTATCACTGTGATTGTTGTCACAAGTAATTGGATTTGCTTCAAATTGGAAACTATAATATGAGATCTCTTAGTACAACATAGGAAGGAGAAAATGGCTATCCACTGTCACTTGGTGGTTAGAAGCCGATCAATTTGTAACCCAGGCTTCAAAATGTAGTAGAAATAAATTTGATGTCATAAAACCCCCACGGAGGTTCCATCTTTGAGCCAAACTATATCATGGCTCAGTGTCAACGCTTCCAGACATATGAAATAATTTAATGACCAAAGTGCATATATGTGAGTTGTAAAATATTCCAAATTACTTATATGGCAGTCATGCAATTGCATTTAGAACTGCACTATATGGGGTTGTCCATCATTCTTTTTTTTATTCATTTCTTAAAATTCATTGTTAATATTTACAACTGCACTATATGGGGATGTTCGTCATGCTTTTTTTTTAATTCATTTCTAATTGTAAAATTCATTGTTAATATTCTTTCTGCGAGCAAGGTGAATGAAGGGAGTGCAAGTGCTAGTGAGATTTTGGCAGGGGCATTGCATGACAATGGTCGTGCTATTCTTGTTGGTAACAGAACCTTTGGGAAAGGAAAAATTCAGGTATTATCCATTCTTGGAAGTTCAGATTATTCTGTCTTTTACAATAGTAGGGCATAAATACGGCTCAAGAGTCTTCCTGTTTGAGATTATTCACAGTTGCAACATTAGCTTCTCACAACTGAAACATGTAGCACTGATAGATATTTAAAAACCTTGTGCAGAGTGTCACTGAACTACATGATGGTTCAGCTTTATTCATCACGGTTGCGAAGTATTTATCTCCGGCTTTGCATGACATTGATCAAGTAGGAATATCCCCAGATGTACAATGCACCCCTGATATGCTGACAACCTCCAAAGATACCTTCGTCAACCATAAAAGCACCGCTTCCACCCTGGAAGCAGATTCCTGCATAATGGTGGCAGAACATCAGTTGGATATTCAGGAATCTAGTGGAGCAGCCTCGTGATTCTTTTAAAACGGGAATGGAAGCAGGGGTAAGGTCCACAATTGCTCACCAAAATAATGTAAATCAACATATGTTCCCCCCCTTCCTTTAAGACTCTGCCCCTCCCTCTTGCCCCAGTACTAATCTGCATACGGCGTCTGCCTTTGACCATAATCAATTTGGGATACTGTTTTCTTCCAAGTTTTTGCTGAATTGCAAGTACACCAGTAGTAGTAAAATCCGGTAGCGTACGGAGAACTAGAGTCAAATCATTGCCTAAAACCGTACGGCGGGTGTACCTTCATGATCCTTGGTCGTCGCAATTTCAGGGATTTAGGGAATGCCCTCAGCCTATAGGCTACGCCTCTTATTTCATGAGGCCGGCAACTCTAAATGCGGATCTCCACCTCTTTTAGTTTCAATTTGCGAGTAACTGGACCCGTCTATTCCCGGGGCTCACCCGCAATATTGCACCTGCCCATTCAGTCATGCCTCACCCACCACACGAATAGCCAAAACCCAAGTCGGTGAAAGTGGAACCGATCGATTCAGCAGCGGTTGACGCTGGCTTCTAGGATAAGTCCCGGCGTTGATCACCGCCACCGGGAAAATCGAACGGCAGCGTGACGTGCACCCTCACAAGTGCATCAATTAGATTGGAGGTGGACTGTGTAACTGTGCATTTTCGTACTTTCATGGTACGACCATCTTTTCTAGACTCCGTTGAAATCGCATTAGAAATACAGATTTAAGTATAAATACGATTCCTTAATTTTGAGACCAACGCGACGCTCCGTCTTTGCAGCCCCCTCTCTCTCTCTCTGCAATCTCGTTGAAGCTTTTCGAAGCAGCCGTTTCCCCTACACTCACTGTTCGCGATGCCCAAAAGGTGATTTTTCTTCCTCTCCTTTCTTCTCCTTCTTCTTTCTTTATCATTTTCGAGCTTAATTTTAATCTTTAATCGATGTTCTGGTTGGGTCATTTAGGACGCATACGAAAATTCACGGGTTTCTTTTTCTATATTGGTTTATCTCTTGGGTTTCAAGTAAACTTCCCTCTTGTCGGGTTTGTAAATTCAATTTCCCCTATCCAAGCTGACGTTCATCTATTTTACTTGTTTTGTTGATGCATAGAAATTGTTTTTTCATGAATTTGTTTTGACAATAGTTCTGACGTGTTTGTTTAACAAAGACAATTCCAAATTTCTTTAAAAAAAAGACAATTCGATTTTAATCGTGTTCTTTGATGTTCAGGCCTACATAGTTAACAAAAACAAGAGCTGCGCCTGCTGTACCCTCCCTTCCTCTAATAAAGGCTCTCTCAATTTTTATTTTTTAAAAAAATAGGCAAATTTACGAAGATGTATTGGTTTCAATGTGACTCAATAGTCCCCTTAATTAGAACATGATCTTTTATTAAATGGTAACTTTTATCCCAAAGCGTTTAAGGTATGAATAAACTCTCAGTTGCTAATTGTGAAGTTAAAGCTGTTTTTTCTTTTGTATATTTATGACGTTAACAATTGTTTAGCTGGGATTTGAAAAACTTATATTACCCAGATGGACTTAGTAGATGTGCTGATTGAGAAATCACTGCAGCTCTTGTAGCCATAGTTGTGTTTGATTTTAGTATTCGTTGTTGTTTCAAGTGAGTTATCAAGGAGACCTTTGACGTGATTAGTATTTAAATGCAAATCAATCAGGTGGAGTTTGGTGTGGTGATTGAATCATGCAAATTGTAATCAAACCACTATTGGGACAGTTTTGTTTATGGCTTAGTTATTTTTGTCTTAACATTAATTAGCTCCTTTCTGGATTTCTGTAGAGTTCTCTGCAAGTTCTTTGCACATGGAGCATGTCTGAAAGGGGAGCACTGTGAATTTTCACATGATTGGAAAGATCAAGCAAACAATGTAATTATTTAGTGTCTGTTGGGTCTTTCTTGTGCTTTTCATTTGATGCTGCCTTCTCACGTTTAATAGTTTCTTGCCAATTTTATGGTCACAGATCTGCACATTCTATCAGAAAGGAGTGTGTTCTTATGGCAGTCGTTGTAGATATGACCATGTTAAAGCCTCTCGACTACAGGTCTCCTCATCATCTCATTCAGCTCAACTGACCTGTGGCCATCTGGTTCTTCCGGATAAGGAATCTCATTCAATTTCCACCAATCCTGTTGAGCTTTCTGCATCAAGCAAGTCTTTTTTCCCTCCTGATAGACGTGCTTGGACCTCTGATTCCTGTGATCATATCCTTCCAGACAATGTCATTGACCCTTCAACTGTAGGATCTGCTGATCTACCCATCTGTTCTTTTGCTGCTGCGGGTAAATGTCCCTATGGAGAAAGTTGCCCTCATATTCATGGGGATTTATGTTCCACTTGCGGGAAGCAATGTTTGCATCCATACAGACCAGATGAGAGAGAAGAACATATACAACTCTGCCAGAGAAACAATAAGCGTCTTGAGGCATTAAGGCATAGTCAAGAGATAGAGTGTAGTGTGTGTCTGGATCGTGTGCTATCAAAATCCACTGCCGCTGAACGGAAATTTGGCATTCTCTCTGAGTGCGACCACCCATTTTGTATTTCATGCATAAGAAATTGGAGGAGTAATTCACCTACATCTGGAATGGATGTCAACTCTGCATTGCGAGCCTGTCCAATATGTCGCAAGCCCTCGCATTTTGTGATTCCAAGTGTTATTTGGTATTCCACCAAGGAAGAAAAGCAAGAGATAGTTGACAGCTACAAAACCAAGCTCAGGTATCTGTATAGCTAGGGGCTTTCTTATTTGTCTGAAGTGATGTTTGACTTAGAAGATTTTGTCTGCTATGTTCTGCGATACCATTTGGCAATGCAATCTAATTGAGGAACTGATAAAGTTGCAATCTATGAGATCAGTTTGAGATTTTTAGATTCTTTAGCTAAAATTAGGACCTGGCTGTGCATAGAGATCTGACAGTTTCAAGAAGAATCTCATTTGGAGTAATTCATTGTTAAAAAAAATTCCTGAAGTCTTTTTTATGTATTTGAATGAATGAGAAAGTAAGAGAAGATCCGATTAATAGTATTCTATTCAATGTTGAACGTCATGACCTATGAAGTTGGTCTGAGAAACAATGATTATCATCTTAGTCGTTAAATTTTTTTATCATCATCTCAGAGTGATGTGTCAATTATGTGGGCCATGGATCCCCTCTTACTATCACTGGTTTGTTTCATTTGTAGATTGCTCCTCTCCTAGTCTCTCCTCACCACTTTGTCTTTTTCAACTTTATTTATTTCTTGCTGGTCTGTCAACCTACATTCAAAAAACTTGTCGATGGTACACACCATGTTTATTATTGAGAATGAAAATCATTTCTTTCTTATGGCCTTCTCCATTCTATTAGATTGTTTATGAAGCAATTAAATATTTATTTAAGGTGAATTTGGCTTGAAAAGTAACCAAGACTACAGTTGGCCTTTTTAGATCACTGACCCATTAGTTCCATATGAAGGTACAATTTGGTATATGGTTTTTCATGTATTCCCCTAAGAGTGAACAACTACCATTGTCCTAATGTGCAGCAAGTGCTAAAATCTAGTGGTGATCAAATGAATAGAAAATGCTGATGATCTCTAATAAAGTAAAAAAATTTATGTACACAAAAATGGTGATGATTTTTTTAAATAATATAAAGAGCCAAGAGCCAAGGTCTTGGATTACAATTAAGTTCTTCCTCAAATTTCTCGAAGTTGAAGTCCTCATTTCTCAGGTTCTCAAAATAGACATGGTATTCAAAGCATAAAGGAATGCTTTATGATGTGGTGATATCTTAACTTGGACTGCACCTTTTATTTCTTTGCAATCTTTCTGTAGCACTTAGCAACAGGCAGCAAAGTCATGAATGTTCTCCTTATTGTTCTTTTTCTTGGAAATATATCTCTTGAATAACACCTTTGTGTGAAAGCAAATATCCAACATCAGTTTCTGATTTCATGTTTATGTATTTTCTCCTGCAGCTCCATTGATTGCAGGTACTTTGACTTTGGAAATGGATCATGCCCTTTTGGATCAAGCTGTTTTTACAAGGTACCATTTTCATTAAAGCAGAAATCCGAGGATTTGAGTTTGCTGAAATTTTTTAATATGATCTCTAGATTTCTCGCTTACTTTTTGTGCAACTTCTAAGATGAGCAATTTAAACCATTTTATGCTCTTATCTGTTCAACTTATTTTTACCTTAGTCAGAATTAGTTTCACAATAGTTTCACTATTGGAAGCCTAACTAATATGTCAAAAACTCTAGAGTTGATAGAAAGCGGAAAGATAAGTTCTTAAACCTATCCGGTACTAGGTTGGACCCCAATGGACCATAACACATGTCGCTTGGGGGAAAAAAAGTGAATGCAGCCATCAAGATATTGTCTTATTGAGTTAGAATTTCTGGCGCTTGGTAGGAGTTTTAAGCTTCAGTTTATGACAGTCTAAGGCCAATTCGTTCATTAATCTGCTTGTAGTTATTGTGCTGCAGTGTTTTATTTCCTTCCCCCTAAACCTGCTTGTTAGGGCTTAATGCTAATCCTAATGTTAATATTTTTTTTCTTGAAGATACAGGAAGGTAGGTGTCCTGTTATAACTGGTCATTACACGAGAGAAAATCATGTAGTTGCAATTATTAGAGTATTTGTTTCGATTGCAGTTGCTTGTTCATTTTCTGGGCCAGCTTCCTTCTGTGATCGACCAGAACTTGGACACTTGTAGACAATTGCACTTCGGGAGCTGGGTTATTGTCTATTTTTCTAATCATAATGTTCTTTAGAAAAGGAGATAGTTTGTGACCTCTTGTTTCACTGTCTAATATCTTTGGCTATTCTTCCAAAAGTGATTTCGTTCTTGTCCTACTCAAATGCTTATGCTGGTATTCTGATATGTTACTTGTCAACCGTGCTGTTTTTTTCCCACTAATTCCTTTTTCTTTCAGCATGCATATCGTGATGGGAATCTAGAGGAAGTGGTATTAAGGCATCTTGGTGCTGAGGATGGGAATACCGTAATAGCCAAAAATACTAGGTTTATTTCTCTTCCTTACTTCCCTACTTGTTGAAGTATTGTCCTTTTTTTCTTTTTTCCTTCTTTTTCTCTTTTGCTGTTGGGTGCATGGTTATACCTTCGGAGTTATAATAACTAGAAGTTAAAAATTTCTGGTATATCTGTTTCCCCCAGAGCAGAGAATTCCATTCTTTGTTTTTAGAGAGAGAGAGAGAGAGAGAGAGATTTATATTAGTCTTATCTTTCTAATTTGGTTTCTTGACAGGCTTTCAGATTTTCTAAGTGGATTGCGTCTGTAGACTAGCAGATGTAGAGAGAGTCGTAACTGTGAGTTTTATGCCTTTGACTTGCATTTCTTTTTCTCTGCATCCTACTTCTAAACTTGTCTAAGCTACTGGGCTGTGGAACTTTGCAGAAACTTTTGATGATGAAGAGAAATTTCATGTTAAAGGGTGTTGAAGTATCATCTATTTAGCCTCATCACGGAACTTGTTTCAAAAGTGATGCTTTTAGAGCTGTTCAATCAATAATCAGTCAATCTAAAACGAACTATTTTTTTGCCAAAACATTACAGCTTCATTTTTTCTGAACTTCTGTTCTACCCTCTTTGATGCTTTCTGCAGGTCTTCTTTGTAATTGATTTTGGGTGCACTTTTTTAGCTGCAGCAATAATCTCGTCTTCCTGAATACTTTATATGTTAAAAATGTAAAGAGATTATAAACTCTTAAACTGGGTTAGGACCATAGAGACCATTTTGCCAGTCTCTCAGCAGTTTGGTGCTCTCAAGTTCGTTCCTTTCTACTTTTTTTTTTTTTTTTTTGTTGGTTTATAATAGTTTATATGAAGGAGTTCATAGTAATGAAAATAATGAGTACTGTACAGTGGTTATGGTATTTAATGTGTATCTCATTTGTATTTATCATATGGAAGGTCGCAGCTTTATGATTTTTTGGCCCATTGTACTCAACCTCGATATGTTGCAATTGACTAGAAAATAAAACGGAAATTCCCGAAGAACAATAAAAAAGAGAGAGAGGAGTAAAGAGATATACTGTTATTTCACTGAAAGATATATAACAATCCCCAAAAAGAAACGAAAAATAGAAAAGAATCACACTACGTATCCTCTATAATATAAAAGTAAAATCTAACCAGTAGCCTCCTCCACCTCAAACCCGATCAATACTAACGAATGAATAATTACACCCCCAATGCACTTCTCCGACATCAAAATTAAAAAAAACCATCATCCTCTTCCCTCCCTAGTTCGATTTGTAGAGCAGAGCAGCCAAAGAGACGAGAAGGGACGAGCAGATGAGCGCGCCGGGCACGGGTAATGCGAACCCAGATCCAGCATCCGGCGATGGAGCCGGCGACTGCGCGGAGACAGCGGCCGCGTACATGGCCACCATGACGACGAGTAAAGCCGCAGAGACGCTGCTTAAGCGGGACATCTCGAATCAAAGGCAGAGAGGAGAAGAAAAGAAAGATTGAAGATAGATGAGAAGCCTGTTGGTGATGGAGAGGTGAATTTATAGGAGGAAGGAGGGGGTGGATGGGACCAGCGAAAACGTGGGCAGCTGGCATCAGGGCAGCTGGGTCTGTATAAACGGTCACGCCAGCTCTTGGGGTTTCCTCAGTGTTTTTCTTTTCTGCGTCCAACAACCGTTTCTAACCCGACAAGTGATCATTTCGACTTTGCATATCTGCTTTAACCATTAATTCTTGAATTTTGAATGCATTTTTTACCGTTAACCTAAAGTTGGATGAGATGCATGATTAGGGAGTGATTTCAGGAGGATTGCGGAAAGCATCGTCTCGTTGGAATTTAATAGAGAAAGGAGATAGGAGAAAAGAAGAAGGAAAGCCAGGTCGGTGAGGAATCTGAAACATCATGGCTGGTGGGGGTGACAGAGCAATCTGTGATGGTGAATAGGGGATTTTGAATCATTAACACAGGGATCTAGAAACAGCTGTGAGTAGTTTTGTCCTTGCCGAGTTGGGCATTTTGGGCTATGTATATGTCTTCTATTAAAATAAGGGAACTTTCAGAGAAGGGTCCCCGAGACTCCGTCAGAAACATCTCAGTTGAGACGTTTCCGGTGAATGGACAACTTCATTGTACTGAATACGAGTTGCGACCTGCCTTCTGAAAAAGACTTCTCTTCATCTTATTTTCACCCCAGTCATTTTTTTTCAAGAAAAGTAAGGGGAGAGGCTTCCTTCCCTCTACTTCCAGGCCTCCCCTGTTGGGAATAGTTAATTTGATGGTTTAATTGATAAATCCAGCTGATTCGGGCAATCTTCAAAAGTATATGGCTTGCAGAAGGCACGGATCTTTTGGTTAACATGTTAAGAGTTTCTGCTTAATTAAGCAGTTACTGCTTTATAAGGATTACAGCAATATTTGATCCTCAAAAAACCTGTATATCTGCCAAAATCCTTTCAACAAATTGACAGCAGAATGGAAACAGACCAACATACTTCTATAGAAGGAATGGTGTGAAATTTGAGCTTATGTTTCTGTCATTTAATATATCTGGCACGAATTTGTGAGATCCACCAAGAAACCATACATGTTAATATAATTGTTCCATAGATCCCATTTAATTTGTATATTAAATGGGCATCCATCTGCCTTTCACTATGATAAATGTGCTAATATCACCGTCTCATTCAGGGAGATGGTCTCGTAAAAAGATTTTACTTATCCTTAACGACGAGGCTCTCGTCAAATTTTGAGAAAAAAAAGTATCGGGGTCCATCTCCGATTCGATCGAGCCTGACACGCGACTACGAATGCAGCCGTTTTCTTGTACTCGAGACAACACGCCAATGCGAAAGGGAAAGCGAGAGACGTCGGGATTTGCAAATGTCACATCGCCCGCAAACTTGAAACTGCCACCGACCGCCCAAGCCATCACCTAGCTTTTTACACAGGAGCTGAAATTCTCAAATTTGGAATTGGATGACCGGTCAGTCCGACGCGGTGATCAGTTCGTCACAATCAGCACCACGATCACTACCGATCTTTAACTGTTAACCATAAGTTAAAGCAAACATAGAAAGATCAATTCAATTCATCATCTAAAAGGCCTCCGTGCATCCTGCCTTTTCAGTACTGTTACAGTGTTACCATCACCAAAAATAACGTAGTACACAGGAGTGACAGAAGAGAAAAAACGAAATAAGTATCACTTTATTCATTCATTATTATAATCAAATGGTTACACAGACAGATCTCAAATTCTCTCTCGTAACCATCTATACTAGAAACTCTCTCAATATAGATCAAGCAAAGCGTGAAATGATACGTATCCAAACTCTGGAGTATGTGAACGTCATTGTAACTAAAGTATGATCTACAGAGCATCGGAGAAAAGCGCGAAAGCAGAGAAAACGAGAGAACAGAATAAGAACGCGCCAGAAACCATAAAGGAAAATCCAGCTTGGGAGACCATAATCGTCGCCGGAGCAGGAGCCAGACCGCCGTCGACCTGCGCCGTCACCGACGCTGCGAGAGAGAGAACCACGAGCACCGCGAAAACCGCGGCCTTCCTGCTGGCGTAGGCCATTGGCGCACAAAAGAGAAAGAAAGCAATAAGAGAAATGGAAGAATCAACTTGCGAGTAGTTAGCGATTCAGGTGTTGGCGCGCAGGAAATTTATAGGCGAGGGAGGAATTTCGACGGTAAGTTGTGTCTCAGACCGGAGACCGGTGTGGGTGTGTGTGTGTGTAAAGGTCTAGTAGGGCCAACAGTGTGTGTGTGTGTTAGGCGTGGAAGGCACACGCGTGATGGAAAGGGTCTTAAGGGAATTGATTTGAGGATTAATGAGAAGAGGGCATGTGACATGTCCCTAACTTTTTCCTTTTTTGTTCGGCAGAAGTTTGAACTTCCAAAGAAATCATAAAACGGCCATTAGTTGTAAGGTTATGATTGAGGGCTTTCACTTTCATTTTCCCTTTCCCTTTCCCTTTCACTTTCACTTTCAAAGAAATTATTTTTGGTTTGAATCCGGAAAGCAAGGAAGAATGATAGTCGTCTCTCGCAATTGTAGCCTTAATTTTTGTGGGCACTATTGCTTCAATATTCACTTCTCAATATATTCCTTCAAAAATTAGGTCCACTCTTTATGTTAAATCACAATTTCATAGCGGTTACGACTGAGGGTGACATCGACTCGAATTTGTAGATATTCGAGTTGGGTTTGATTTGAATAATTTGAACTTGAACTTAACCTCGAGCCAAAAATTAGAATTGAACTTGAGTCCAATAATTTTAATCAAGTTTGATCTTGAGCTCGAGTCGGGTTTGAGCTCTAACCTACATTTAAAACTTTGTATAAAAGATATGTCAAATAAACTACATAAAATTTTATACGAGCGTGACAGATTTGTCAAACTATTCTCATGTTTTTACAAATTTGTCAAACTTACATTCTTAGGTCTAAGGCTCATCCTAAAATGACTAACTTAGAAAACCTCTTCTGCTAACTAATAAGCTTAAGATCTTTGATCTTGCTAATCCATGTGGGACTATTCTTTAACACATTCTCGTGTTTTTACAAATTTGTATTATATAAATTTTGTTTGTACTTAATCAAATAAGTTAAATCCTTCTTACATAGAAACCAACACCTTAATCAAATAGTTGCAAAATACGATTATTTTACAAACAAGAAAAAACTAATTGTTTCCCAAATTATAGCGAATCTTCTTATAATCAGCGAGGTTGCAGCAGAATAACGCCAAGCTAAGATACAACTATTGCTAAGATAGAACTATTGGCGAACCCGCTTAGTTCGATGTTACCCCTAGTTACAACGTCCAAATCAGTTTTTTTTTTTTTTTGTAATGCTAAATGCGAGATAGGCATATCAAGTCACACACAATATTCCTGGCTGGGTCAAACCAAAAGCTCCCCATGAAGGGGGTTCGATATAAGACATATGGGCTCTGAATCTCCCATCATATCTGCCTCATTTACCTGCAAAACCAAGGCATTTGTGCATCTGGGCATCCCTATTTCGGATTACAAGATGGGATCATTTCCATAATATTGCACTGGTTCATAGATTGGACTCATCATATTATATTTTGTTTTTACCAGAAAACCAAAAATAGTAAACAAACGAACTTCTTTACTATTTTGAAATCTTCTGCCAAAAGGAAACCACGTGAAATTCACTCCATACAAATAGCATTACTCATAACAGAACTTCCTTCCCATAAATAGACTTTTCTTCCCTATAAATACAGACTTCTTCACCCTTCTTCCTCAGCTTGCAAAGGAGAAAGAAGCATTCAACGATCCAACAATTCTTCTTCAGGTTGTACAGTTTTTGGGGTTTCAGTGATTATTCTTTGGTTTTTGAGGTCTTCACTGAAACTCCAATTATCATCATGGAAATGAAGAAGATCACTTGTGCCCTCCTCATCTTGGCTGCCTCCGCCAACGCAGTCCTTGCAAGCGAGGCCCCAGCACCTGGACCAGCCATGGCCAGTGGAACCACTGCCACCGCCCCTATCATGGGTCTTATTGGGGCTTCCCTTCTTTCAATTGTTGCTTCTTATTTGTAGTAAAACTCTCTGAACCCAAACAGAGAAGATGAAGTTCTAATCAGTGCTTGGGAGGGTTGTCTATTTCTTTCATTTTTTATTTATTTTTTCCAAATATTTCTTTGTACTTGGACCAATTCCTGTTTTGCTTTGTGATGGATGAATAAAAAAGCATATTTTGACTGACACAACAGAAGGTTTATCAACCATGAATAGAATAATAAAACACAAAAGAGTTCATCAATAGCTAATCAAAGCAAAATATTTTCAAATGAATCAGCCATATAGAACCAATTTGGAAGACATACGGCTGCAACAAAATCATGAAATGGCCTCTCAATTTGCCTCAGTTACTATACAGGTTGTGGATGGTATTATGGGGAGTGATTCTCTTTTAACACCATGTGAACCTAAAGGTTTAATTTGCTAGTTCCTACCTTAATTTTGCAGGGAAATGCTTTTTCCACAGATCCCTACTTAGATAGAATGAAACAGACGCAAAGACGACGAAACTCGGAAAGAAAGTGGTGGCGAATGCCTGCGTCGTCTCGTTCGTCATAACCTCCTCGCTTTCATCACCCGATTCAGTTGGGTTTTGCCACCTGTTGGGGTCATCCGTGTCACTGCTTACCCCTCGGAGATGCGGATTGCCGAGGTACGAGTTGCTCCCGAAGGTCGCCAACTGCCCAAACCGTGGAATCCTACCACTGAGCAGCGGGTTATAAGAAATGTTTAACTCGCTCAACCAATGTAGCTCACTCAAACTTGCCACTGGGAGCTCCCCGGAGAAGTTGTTGTGCGAGAGATCGAGATTTTGAAGACATCTTAAATCACCGAGTTCTTCCGGTATCTGGCCGGAAAATATATTCCACGAAACGTTGAGAAAGAGGAGCGGCAAGTTCTTCAGCTCCGGCGGGAGCCTGCCGGAAAGGGCGTTTCTTCCGAGATTTAACAGATTGAGGTTCCGCATACTGCCTATTTCTGGAGGAATCTCGCCTGTGAGATTATTGCCCGACAGCTGAAGGTAGCCCATGGAGAGGGTTCTGATGACATCGGATGAGTTATGAGTATTTTGACAGGTTATGATAATTCCTTGTCCTTCCAGTAGCCTATCCCAAAAATAGATTTCTCTGTTGCGATCAAAGATTCCGAAAAGTGGAGAAGTCGCCGGGAAATAACCTGAGCCGGCCACAATCGTGTCGTACTGCCAATTCGATTTAACCGTCTGTTCAGCATTCTTGCCAGTATCTGAAATCGTTGAAGGAATCTCCCCACTTAGCCGGTTGTCGGCCAGGTTCAACCATAGGAGGCTACTGCAGTTTCCGATCTCCCGAGGGATTTCTCCCGTCAGAGCGTTGTTTGCCAGCGTCAGCCAGAGGAGAGATTTTAGATTTCCGATGTTCGGAGGGATCCTCCCGGTTAAACGGTTGAACGAGAGATCGAGCGCTTGAAGGAGGGAAAGGTTCCCGTACTCAGGCGGGATCTCCCCATGGAACTGATTACATGCCAGAATCAGGGATTTGAGGTTACTCGTATTGGATATTCCCGTGGGAAGTTCGCCGGAGAAATTATTGTAGCTGAGATCCAACTGCTCCAGTTGAGGCAACCGGAGAATATGGGACGACCTTATCCCTCCGCTGTATCGATTTCTGTGCAGGACAAGGAATTTCAGTTGAACGAATCTTTCAAAAATAGGTTGGATTTCCCCCCCAAAGTTGGTTTTGCTCACGTCTAAAAATGTGAGCTTCGAGCAGTTCAGAAGCATCTCGGGAATTTCCCTGGAGAAATTGTTACCGCCCAAGTGGAGAGCTTGCAAGTCCTGAAGAGCGCCGATTGCTGATGGGATCAATCCAGAGAATCCATTCCCGTAAATGTTCAGAGATACCAAGGCCTTACAGTTGGAAATTTCATGGGGGAACTCTCCAGTAAACTGATTTTCGGAGAGATCAAGAACTTCCAAATTGCAGGAAGTGGCGAACATTGACGGTGAGATTTCTCCTGTTAGTTTGTTATTCGACGCAGAAAACTCTCGCAACCGGGCAAATCCAGCCGAGATCGACCCAACGAATCCATTTGAGCTCAGATCGAGATATTCAAGAGTGCCACAACTGTCGAAAGAATCTGAAAATTTTCCGCTGAAATTATTCGAGGAGAGTTTGAGACTAATTAATCGACCACAGATAGCCGGAAAATTTGCCTGAATTGCGCCTCCGAGGCGATTGAAGTTGAGATCAACTGTTTCCAACTGATTTAATCCGGTGAGATTGAGTTCACCTTGAAGGATGTTGCGCGAGAGATTCAGGTAGCGGAGAATCTTGCATTGGTTGAGGTCCGCTGGGATATTTCCGGAGATTGCATTCATGGAGAGGTCGAGACTGGAGAGTAGGGTGAGAGCCGAGAAGTTGCCAAAGAATGTGCCGGAGATGTTCGAATTCGATAGATCGATAGAGGCAACTCGGCCTTTGCTGCATGAAATTCGAGGCCAACTGCAAAGGGGGAGGTCGGGTTGTCCCCATTCTACGTACTGCCCTTGGTTAACTATGTTGGAGGATCGAAGGAAAGACTTGAGCTGGATCAGGACTTCTCTGTCCGTCTCGGTGGAGTCCCCGTTGATCGATCGACCTGAGAAAGAGAAGTCTTAATGATGCTCAAAGTAGGAAAAAAAGTTTCAAAGACCAGGACTGCTGAATCTTCTGTATGTAAAACCAAAAGAAATCGGATATGAATTCGCGGAAGACCAGATTCTTCAGAACAAAATTCAGCAGACAATCTATACGTGTATCTTCTTGCGTCCTACTGCAAATATGTCTTACTCCAAAGCGAGATTAATAGCATCAAGTTTCCACAGAAACAAGTAGCATTTGACATTCTCCATCAAAATCTTTCTAGCTAGAAGCAGAAACGAAGAAGAACAAAAGAAGAGCTAGGAAAAGAACAAGTACCTGCAATCAAGATGAGGCAGAAGAGTAAAATCATTTGGCTCGACATGCGGCTGATAGAATGATAAGAACACAGTAGAAACAAGTCCAAACAGTGAAGTAGAGAGCTTGAAGGGAGCAGTTCTTCGGCTGTTTGGTCGGCTTTTGGAACTAAGGGGATTCGTAGAGATGAAAGATCTTTAAAGAGTTTACTTGAAGAGTTAGAACTGGGAAGTTCATATGTGCACGTTAAGAGGAGCAAACGAAAAGAAAATCTTCGCATTTGGCAGAAATTCTGTAAATCTAGTAACTTCCGGGAAAATGGAAGTCCGTCTAATTACGCTCGCTCGTTCTGTTTGCCTGAAAAATCTCTACAAAACCCGAATTGTTTGACGTCTTCAAATATGTACGACTCCAACCTCACGCCGACCTTTCTGACTTCTCCCAGTACATGTACAACCAACCACCGCGGCCTCTCCTTCACAGGAATCACCATCGGCGAGACCCTAGAAATCGATCTCCGGCCGTATTAATCAGAAATGAGTCCTTCCGGCCGGTACCCACCACTGGAAACGTCAGTTCTCCAGCCCACATTCGACGTCCTGGACTCCGACCGAGACGGAAAGACCGAGACGGAAAAACAAGCGCCGATGACGACCTGATTACCAAAGAGGATTTTGACTACAAAAATAAAATAAAAATTAATCCTAGGAATGATAATGGTAGTTTTATTCGCATTTTTTTCAGAACTCCAACCCTTTTACAGGATAAAGAAATTATTCCAGTTTTTCTCAGTGGGCAGCTTATTTTACAAGTCATATTAGCGTTGTTGCATATAAAAGAGAGTTGTTCTCATTATTAAACTACTACTCCAATTGCAAAACTTATTAACAACCTTAATCGGACTATTTTGTCTAACAGCAAGAGAAATCCAGGGCTACCAATTCATAACTTTGTTATTTAACGATTTTTTTTAAAATGGGCGATAAATTGCCCAATCATTTATTACATACATTGTGAAAATTGGAACTGGAAATTCACAAGGCGACTACAAGTCTACAGCCACTGTGCTATAGATATATTTCCAACTGGGCTACTTCATCAGAATGTTAGGAAAACAAGCAGATTTGCAGGGAGGCAATCAGTTGGTAGCTTACATTGAGTCATCTGAACATCAGGTTGCATCTCTTTTTCTTTTCTTTTTTTATGAAATCAGGTTGCATCTCTTACAGCTTCTTCAAGTGAACTGTTTAAGCAGTTGGCAAGGCTTAACTCGGATTGAAACTTAAGGGGTTCCCTTGAAACTTCAACCTTTTCTGCAGTGAGTGATTTAGGAAGCCAAGATTTTTCAGAATCCGGAGTCATGGAATTAGTAAGAGTTCCAAGTAAACTTCCAACAACAGGTTTCAGAAACCTCCATGGGTCCTCTACCATGGATCTTTTGTAATACAATTCAGGTCTGTCCTTTGCAGTAACCAAATCATTGCCATGCTTTTTCCCCCTGTCTCGCCGTGAACTGGTACCAGGACTAGGGTAATATTGGTTATGGGATCTTCCTGCGTTAGGGCTAGGGTTGGTTCTACTACCCAGATCATAACCAGGGATGGGAGGACCCCTTAGTCCATAGCCAGGGATGGGAGGACCCCTTAGTCCGTAGCCAGGAATGGGAGAAGGACCCCTTAGTCCGTAGCCAGGAATGGGAGAAGGACCCCTTAGTCCGTAGCCAGGGATGGGCTGGTTCCAAGCACTGGAAGTGACTGAACCTCCTCTAGGACCATGAAAACCGCTCACCATTCTGGTTGGATTATTCTTATAAGGCCCCATAGTGGAAATGGGTGGTCTATATTGAGTTTGATTTGGAGAATGATTCAAGTGAAGCTCAGTCCGTGGAGCAGGGTTCATAAAAGAGCTCCCGGTTCCTGTTGATTTAGTAAAGAAGAGACTCATAAGAGTTTTAATTGTCAAAACAAGCATTCAATATAAAAGACACATACGTTGTTCTATGATGGTGATACTTGCAGCTACTCTGGTGGAAGAAACAACAACAGAAACAGAAAGATGTAAGAAATATCCCCTAGTCAAAATAAACTTTAAATTTTTTTAACATCATAATAATATATTTTATATGCCTATAAAATAAAGTTTTCTGAAAAGAAGAATACAACAAACATTGTACCTATTTAGGAACAACAAAATAACAAGCTTATTTCACAAATTTTTCAGGTATCTTGGAAGTCGGTCATATGAAGAAACATAGGTGCTTTTTTACCCTGTTTCCTTTTCTCCTTAGCATAAACCTAAATTCATTAGAAAACAATTAAGTACATGCAAGTGAAGTGGTTCATTTCAAACAAATTAACCGATGCTCCAAGATAAATGTATGAAGTTTTGGCACCTCAAACTCAAAACACCCTGGTTTCAAACAAACAGTTCTATGAACTAACATGCTCAACTAAATGCCTTTTTTCACCAAAAAATGATAAGAACCACTGAAGAGGGTAAGCAAACAACAAGCTGCAGACAAGTTGCAGTACCCACAAAGAAGACAGAAATTTTAAAAAACAAAAACAAACAAACAAAGGCACAGCAGAACACTATAACAACCAGTTTCAAGAAGGTTCAGTCTACCTTCTGAAGGAGCTGATGGCACTGGACCCATGGGAATGTTATTCCTTGCATGTACTGGACCATAATTCAAGTTCCTCCTCTTGTTATTGGAAAAAGCTGACATGGGATCTGTATAATAATCAAACCGACGACCAGCATTTGAAGTTTCTGTAGTGCTTGGTGTTGCAGATGAATCAATCAAAGGATTAGACAGGTGACCAGGAGGTGCACAAGGCACTGGACTAGAGGACAATCCAGCCTCCATACGCATAGCTATCAGTCTTTCCTTTCTCTTTTCTGATTCATCCATCTTTGAGTCACCTGAAGTAATAAAAAGAAATGCTTCACCTGAAGTAATAAAAAGAAATGCTTAAGGAGGAGATACTATCAATCTTCAACCAAGTAGCAGAAGATAGAGTATAGCACACGCATAGTAAGTGGACATGGTATTAATGAGCCAGTTATATCAGACTGGTTAGCAACTAAATGATTTGATAAAAAACAAAAGAATTAAAGGTGTAACAGGCATAGTTAAGAAATTCCAAGTCATTGAAACATTTTGTTGAATGCGAATAATCCCACATTGATAAGACTAATGAAACGCTATTAGGAATAATATTGACTAAGAGGCCTCCTAAATGGCTAGTCGTTTTGAGATAGAACCAGACTCAATCTAATAGTGGTATCAAAATAGGAGTCTGCTTGCGCCCATATCTAGTTTATGCTCCAATTTTACGTGAGGGGGAGAGTTGAGTAGGAATAGTCCCATATTGATAAGACTTAAGAAGTATTATGGGTTACGGTATTGAGCAATAAACCTCCTAAATGACTAATCATTTTGGAATAAAATGAGGCTCAATCAACAAATTTCAATGAGAATGAACTTTCACAAACCTTGTTGTAGTCTAATGAATGATGAATATACCTTGTTAGAATCCATTGAATGTTAAATCTTTTTCTCTTTAGATGTTTGCCACTTCGGTTTGCCCCTATTAAACTGTCTTTCACTTTTGAAAACAAAAAATAAGGCTCAAAGCCCTTGCAGACTCAAACCAATAGAGAATAGTATCTTTCAATTAAAGAAGTGAACCAAGAGATTGGCACTTGAAAGGAAATGACAATGTCATGAAGAAAACCATGCACAGTCTACTAGGAATTAGTGTCAGAAACTGAAGGGTAGAAGTGAAAGAATTGTTTTAGTCTGCAGGTGAGTTGTTACTTAGAAATTTAGAAGGGTTATGAGTCACGGATGAGTTCATTGGTGATAGCCACAGGATGTTTCATAATTCCATAATCCTCATATCCCCAAAAAGTTATATCTTCAAAGAAGTAGTATAACCAGAACCACCAAACTGTACTAGGAAGCATAAAGACATAGTTTCAACTTTCAAAAATTCACAACCGATTTGCATATTTGTAATTTAGATAGAAAGTTTACTTCAAAGCATCAAAACTGGCCTGCGGAATCCAATTCAAGAAATCATTGCATTGATTTATTACATACAGTAGGCTAAATTTGCCAGAAAACCCCACTCCAGATACAAATTCATTAAATATACTCACCACAAGTAGAAGGGACAAATAAAATCCATTGCAAGATAAAATGTCAGTTAATGAAAGTTTATCTGAAGCCACTAGAGTGAACAATCAAATCATTTGACAAAACCACTTTCCCCTAATGCCAGAAAAAGTTTAGATTTAAATTTTTGAAAGAAAAAAGACCTAAAGTCCCAACAGCTAGAAAAAGATTCCATTGTAACGAAACATGTAGGGAAACAATGAACTGAAACAAGTCCAGCCCTGGTATGACAGATGAAACACAATCAAGTACCGTCAAAAGACAATGAGAAAATAGCAGATGCAAAACAGAGACAAAAAGCAAAAAGAACCTTCATTTGAGAAAAAGCATCAAGACTGCTGCTGCAGCTGCCGACCCAAAAACAGAGACTGACAGTAGATAGAAATCTAGTTCCAACAGCAACAAAGGTGACTACCAGCAACGGGGAGGAACATGGGAGGGAAGATGATTATGTTTTACTAACTTTAAAAGCATAGAGTTGCACTGCAAACAAGGTGAAAGCAACTCATAATAATGTTGATCCCTCTGCAGTTGTTTGAACTTCGCTCTCCCGTAGTTGAAGTGAATCAGGGTTTGAGTCCACAGATGTTTCAGGGGCCTCTGCAGTTATTTAAATTTTGCTTTGCATAGTAGAAGCTAACCAGTAGAGCTGTAAACGAGCCGAATCCAAACCAGATATAGCATTATCAGTATCCAATCTGTTTACAAGTATATGGATATCCCAAACTTAAAACAATTTGGATATCCAGATTGGACCCCGGCAGATAATATTCCGATTAGGATAGTAAACCCGAATCAGTAGTAAATAAAATAGCCAAAAAATGGAAATAAAACTGCATTAAAGACTTCAATAATAAAAATAAGAATAACAAGAACGACAACAAAAACATTGTTAGGTTTTATGATCTACATTACTGGACGTATTGGCAAGAGAAATAAAATAACTCGTCCAATGATTATTTAAGAAAGCACCATTTGTAATGAACTGTACAGAATGCTGGTAAAAACTAAAACTCCGCTTCAAGCTAGACAAAAAACGCACACAAGCGGATACAACGACTCAATGAGCCAAAACCAATGGTGTTTTCAGGAGAAACGGCGGCAACTTAGCCAAAGTGCTTGGGGTATGAGCAAGTACAAGGAACGATGATTAGGTAATGTCATGAGTAAAACTGTGGCATAAACTATATGGTCAGACAACAAATAAGAATAAAAATAAATAAAAGAAAATAGAATCTGAGCTCAATTTAATTTCAAATCTCAAAATTCAAATATCTGAGCACAATGAGTTTCGAAACGAACAAATTTCTGTTTAGAAAGTGATAATATCGAAAGAAAGAGTTACGAAACGAAAAAATTTCTGCTAAGAAAGTGATAATATTGAAACAAATTTCTAACCCTAGAAATCCATAAACAAAGCCAGTAAGGGCATTGAGAGTAGTAAATCCCTAACGAAACTTTCAGGAAAAAAGAAAAAAACAAGATTACCTGAGCCAAAAATGGCAAATAAGTGAATAAGATGGCCTGATGGATGCCCAAGAGAGAGCGGCAGAAAGCAGCTCGACTGTGGTCGCTGCACGGAGAAGGAAGCGGAAAAGAAAATACTGTTACAGAGACCAAACCCAGGGAAAATAAGCGGGATGACCGGATGAGATTCCGAATTTATATAATCACCGGTTTCCGGTTCCAGGGAAAATAAGCGTCGGATATGGATCCGATCCGTTTATAAGAATCCGAATAAAAAAGATATAAAACCCAAAAAATCAGATATATGGGTCGAACTCTTCAACTTAGGAATTGTGACAAGCCGGGTTCGGGTTGGGTTTTGAAGAACCTGTCCCACCTTGCCTGTCTGATTGGTTTTCACAATGAAATTTTTTTACGAACAGTTTACAGGATGTGAATGAAAATAATTGGACCTCACCACAGAAAGGAAGGGTTGAGTCACTTTGTCTTCACTCTAAAGAGATTCCAGATGGAGTTCCATCTCCCATTAAAATTTGTTATTTGTTTTGCACGAAGAGTATAGCTGGTTGATGGGTTTTTCAACTGAGAAACCAATGAAAATCTTGTTTGCGACGATTTTGATAAATTAGATGACATCGTAATAGACGACAAACATCGAGTCACTGCAGGTATACATTCGCTAAAAACCCTCCAAAGAATGCTCTGCCCAACAAGCTTAAACAAATTAACCCCTACCACGCTTCAATTCCGACTCAACGGAGCATTAATGGAAGGGACAGACAGATTAACTCTTCAGGAGGTAACGCACTAACCCCACTATGTGTATGGAAGGGATGCCACTGGAATCAATAAACATCGTTTGAAGCTTGAAATTGCACTAGGAAACCGATTAAAGAAACAAATTTACGAACAGAAAATAATGCCTTCTGACAAATCTTGTTGCTAAACTTTCAGACTCACCCACCTCGAATCAGATAACCTCCTCTACTTTGAACCACTGAAATCTTCATCAAATCAAAACTGCTTCACCAACATCTAACTGTATAATTGCTCTCAAAAACATTAAAAAAACATCCCTGTAACTGCTGAATTTTGGTTCAAGGAGTCACGAACTTCATTCCTGTCTGCATCTGCACCCCATTCTCTTAAATGAAAAAGCACTACAGAGTGAGGAGCAGTGCATGTATACTATACTCAACTGAATAGACATCTAAAAGGAAAATAGAACCCCAATAAGATGCCAAGACCAAAGATGATAAAGGAGGCAATTGTGGGAGAGAATAAAGCCTAGCGTAGCGGGTAAAAAAATCTGTCAGTACCAAATCAGCAATACGTAATGATATAATCCTGCAAGATATGACGACGTAGATGATCTTAAGTTTCACACAGCTTTCAATCTTTGATGTTTTCTGCCTCCTAGGTTTGCTAACAAGAGACGGACGGAATTCCACCATGTAATAATCCACCGCTATTACAAGCAACTGTAGAGGTCAAAACACGCACAAAAAAGCCAATAACAGCTAATCATATAAGCTATAAACTTCCATAATAGACTCGAGCACAATAAATCATATAGCATCAATGAAACCCTTTCACATCATTCACCGTGAATCTGTTGATAATGACTGCCAAAGGGTAAATGTCATGTGAACCAGAAAGATACCTTACAAAGCCAACCAAATATAAGCCACAATGATGTTGTTCACCAAACCAGCACAATTAAAAGCTTACACACCAGAGCCAACTAAGAAATCCTTCCAACCAAGGAGGAATATAGAGTTCGCCAAACTGCATAGATGCCGATAGTGCACATGCCTCCACCCAAGTTATATTGATGAAATCTGGACCAAGATAAAGAAGAGGCATAGGTAAAAGATTGAAGCATCAGGAGTTCTACTCCCAACTCAAAAGGGGGTTTCTATATTTTGTCAAGCTTCTCAGCCTTGACAACAGGGTTGGCTTTGGCAATAGCATCGCGAGCAGCCGTTCGGTAATCAAAGGGACAGCTGTGCTTGTCAGAATAGAGGTGTGATGCACAGAAAAGATGTCCACAACGGCAAGTGAATCCAGTTAGCCCAACCCGCTTGCTGCATGAGTTGCATCTGTTAGGACCCTCTTTCGCCTTTTTCTCAACATCCTGACTCGAGGCTGATGCATCAGACGACTGTGATGATAGAACCTTAGGCACAGCAGGAGCTACAGCTACATTAGCAACTCCTGCAACGACAGGGTCCTTCCCATTGTTGCTGCTGCTGCCGCCATTCACAATGCTATCAAAAGAAGATGCTGCAAGCTTTGCCTGCTCCTGCTTCAAGACCAAATCCTTGTGGCACTTTGAGCACATGTTCATGGTAGCTGCACTTCCGAAGAAACCGCAGTTGTTGATGCAGAGGATTGGGCCTTCACGGGCCTGGCATCCAGTTTCATCATGCTCCATTGTATATCTGCAACAACAAAAAATTCCCTCAAAACCTAGCAAAGTAAAAAGTAAATTTAAAACAATTGCTAAATCGGGTCCACACCAGTTTATACACCGCTCCCAGAAACCCTAAGCTACCATTTAGTAATCAAGTTTACGTGAAGTACTCAAATCCATGGCCGTGAAACGCTAAATTGAACTGAATCCCAGGCTAACCGACAATAAAAAAATTCGCACAGGTTAACTAGGGTGTACTCCTATACAGCTAGGAAGCATTGCATATTCTTTCCCACCAAAGAATCAAGAAAGGCGTTTTTTTAGTTACAATGAATGAAATAACAGTAACTAGGACCGGTTTACACCTAAGACGATATTTGCAAACGCTAGAAATGTGTGTTGATCTTTTGCTCTATAAGAATCTCGTATCAACAAGGACAAACCATGCCAAAGAATTTTCAATTGAAGAAAAAAGGGTAACTGCGACCCAGTCCGAAATTCAATAAAAAGACAGAGCGAAGCAAAATTTGGGTGAAGGTTTAACTATTAACCCCAACATATAAACCTAAACATGTTTAACCCTCGGTAAAATGTCAACAAAAACAAAACCCTAACCCAGAATCTATCACTCGATTATTCCCGGAGCAAAACAATTACTCCCTTGCCTACCGAAAACCCCAACCCTAGAAAGTCTACAACTAAAATTCGACGTTTTAACTCCTAAAACTGTTTCTTGTTCAAGATAATTTCAAGATAAACCGCACAAGAAAAGGAATACCCCATACCTGTCTCTCTAAAGAAAAAAGACTCAAGGCCTTTTGTGACGATTCCTCAACTATCACGGAAATAAAAAAAGAAGAACCTGCATCAAAGAACCAACAAAAAGAACATCTCAATCGGTCACAAACGATCTTAAACCAAATTTAAGAAACGAAAAAAATCAACAAGCCAGAGGGAGGAAACTCTTAACCTTTCGGGAAACCAGCAGGGAGGAGGAATCGGAAGCAGAAGGGCAAATATGTCAAAAGAAAAAAGGCCGTCAGAGAAGGCCGGGTTGGGATAGTAGAGGGAGGCGAGATACCTCTCTATTTAAGAGCTTGTTTCTCTGGAGGGGAAGGGATTTTCACTGTGAGTTGGTGATAGATGCCCGACCTGCCCGACATGCCCGAACTGCCCGACCCCACGACTCGCTTATTCTGTAAGATACGCTCTTTTGCCGTTTAGGGAAATCGTTTTACGAAATTCCAGTTCTATCCCCGCTTTGAATTTTTATATCCCCTTCCTGTCCAGGTGTCAATGCTGCTCACCAACGCCGTGCCCCTATCTATTTTCCTTTTTCAAACAATTTACGGAGAATATCTTAACATGAGACGCCCCACCTGGACCAGTGCCCTTTCCTTTTTCGCGTGTGAAAAGACTGAAAAATGCCAAATAATTTTTTTAAGTATATAAAGTATTTAACTTTACTGGTATAATCAAAATAATTTAATTTAATTTAATTATTTAAAAAAATAATAATAATTTCTTTTGACTGATTTTTTTTAGTTTATAATGCCATTAAAAAAACAATGAAAATTAATTATATTATATAAAATTTATATTTAAGGGACCCTTTGTCTCTCCTTTTAATCATCCTTCTAGTTATTGTCACAAAATTGCTAAAAATTGAATTAATAAAATTATCTTGAAGTATACAGGGTTTTTAATATAAATATGATAAGTGAAGGGTCTTTCTCTAAATGTATTCAGTTTTCTTAAGCTTCGATGATCGATAAAACCTTTGGGCACCTGTCGTAGGGTTCCGCCGTGCCCTCTGCGAAGGAGCCTTTCGCGCCATAAAGGCGTTGGGCACCGCCGTTTGCTCTGCACATTACATCACTCCGAAGAGAAACAGGAATTCCCTCCCTCTTGGTGTCGCCTGAGTTACAGGAGGAGAATTCTCAATGCGACAGTTACTACCTGAAGGAAGGACTAAGTTGCAGCTGCCGTTTAATCTTCGCTTCGTCTGGTGGCAATCCGGGGCTTCTGTTTTTCGCATGCTCTAGGCTTTTGCTGGGGATATTTGTTGAATGAAACGGGATGGACGGTTTCGATCAAACCGATGAGAGGACTTTTAGGGTTAATTTCAGTGGCGATGGTGCAGAGAGATTAAAGGAGATCGTGAGGGAGAAGCTAAAGGAGTTCATGGGGGACTACACCGACGACACTCTTGTGGTACGATGTCGATGCCATATATCTGTTTCTACATTGTAGAATATTCGCAATTTTCACGGTTTAATCTCTTCAAATTTGAAACATCAAACATAGACTAGTGGGTATGCATGTTTTGTTTCCTTCCCTGGGTGGAAACTTTTGCAGCTTCCATTCTCTTCCGATTAATTGGTAGTCGGTTATACGGTTTTCCAATCTTTGGAAATTTCTTTGGATGCTTACATGGAGTTTGGTGTTTCCAATACCTTATATGTCTTAGTGTCTGATTATGGCAATTGAATCAGTTATTTTGATATGGTTCAGGCAAGGATTTTTAGTTTTTTTGTTTTTTTCCTTTATCTTGTCGTGAACGGGAGAATTTTTCTTGCCATCAAACTAGTACATTGCATTCTTCAGGTGTAAAACGTGCTTCTTAAGGCATTGTTAATGAAGATGGCTAGGTATCATCAGCCTAAGACAAAAATATTGGTCAAACGGATTAGCGGATGGGCTGTCCTCATCAGGGAGCTTGTATTGAGTGCTGAATTGAAACCGGACCTGTGGTTCATATGTTCTTAGAAGTACACATTGTATACTTCTTGCAGTTCTCTGGTAGTCTTGAGAGATTCTGGTGGTACAAAATATGACATCGGGGTACTTTAATATGATGACCAAACTCTGCACTGAAGACGTCACTGCAATCGGATTCCCTTGTTTTTCTGTCTATGTGTTAACATGAAGCATTTCACCAGAGGCCGGAAGAGAGTATGCAGTGGGAAGAAGAGCTGCTATCTTACATTTAAGTTTGGATGTTAACCTGTATGGGGAAGTGTTATGCCAGGTACTGGAAATACTTAAGTAGTTGCATGTCTCGGTGGGTTCCTACACGGCCACTTTCTTACCTTAGCAAGATTGTTATCGGCCTGATTGTTGAGAAGATTCAAAAACTGGGTGATTTCTCTGTATTCAGTCTATACTGGGTAGTTTTAATATGGATAGTTGAGAAGGTGTTTGGTTGTGAGAACAGTGATTGGTTACTACACTCATGGGAAGGGTCATGAATAGCAAAAACCAATTTTTTCTGGAAATTTGAGTTTGATTGGAAAAACATTTTGGTCGGTGGATGCTGATATTTCCTGGAGAGCAAGAGTTTTTCGTTTGAGAAAGGTTCAATTTTCTTCAAAATATGGCAGGTGTATTTGTGCCTAACATTCAGAAAATAAAGTTTTTTTTTTTTTGGGTAAGTAAAGGATCTGTTCTATTCTCACTTCATTGGATTGGGTTTCTTGGTTGATTTCACCTATTATAGAGTTGGTTATCTGAGATCTTATTCCTACTCTTATCACGCTGTCAGGAGAAAAAGCCACAGATCTACGATTTCATATTTTTTTTCTGGTGGAGGCAACTCACGAATATGTTTCAATAAAAAAAAAAAGTAAACTGTTGATTCTTGAATCAAATTGCTTTACTGGCCAAGCCAATCGAACTTGACATACCGTGTTTCATGAGTATTTGGCTTATCTAGTGGGGTGCTAGTGGCAACCATATCATGAACTTGCGACTGTTTGAGGGTTGGAGGTGCATGTTCACGTTTATGGCTGCTTTTGCTTTAGTCTTCATTCACAAAGTGACAAAGTGTTGTGGAACCAAATGTTAGGAAGTTAGAGAAGTGGGTGTGTTACCATTGTCAAACGGAAGGTTCTTTCCGACAGACATTGTGGGGTCTATTTTTGTTTCTTTCCAATGCTAAAGAAGAGAGAGAGAAACAGCAGAGGGAGGAAATGAGAATGAATGGTCCTTATTAGATAAAGACTATAACAGTTGAAAGAGTATTTTTTGAAAGAAATCAGTTAAAGAGCATGAAAGTAATGCTTTTAGTGAATGGCAAACTCAGTGTGCTCTTGTACCAAAAGAATAAATTTATCTTACCCTTTATAGGAGTCTGTTATGTTGTTGTTTAGGAGTCTGTTATGTTGTTGTTTATCTTTTGATGTTATTATTCTTGATATCAATTTGCATCACTACCATGCAAGATTTGTCTTTATGTCGTCTGTTTAGAATTCTTTGGGGGTTTTAGTTTGTTGTATTTCTAATGATTAAAATAGTTCCATTTGGGTTATTGGGAAGTGTTATTTAGCTAAATCTATGTTTATCTGGATCACGATATTCTTGCAGGAATATGTCATTGTTTTACTACGAAATGGTAGACATAAACAGGAGGCACAGAATGAGCTGAATGTGTTTTTGGAAGAGGCCAGTGCTTCTTTTGTGTCCTGGTATGTCTACTTTCTCTCTCTCTTTTCTCTCTCTGTTTGATGTGGCCCTGATCCCTTGAAATAGATGGGAGTTCTTTTACTTGGTCTTCTACATATTTATAGAACTACTATTCTTTGGGTCCTTGAGTAATTCATGTGGTGAGATCCTGTTTGTGCAGCCATCTCTCTCTTCGTACAGTCATTGCATGCACAGACATTCAGACATATGCATGTCCATTTTTACAAATATATGGACTACTGATGAAATTAACCTGTTTAGTACTTACATGTGATTACCGTTGCAACACAGGCTATGGGACCATCTCTCTTCCGATCTTCACCTTTATGTACAAGCTCAGGACCCTTTTGAAGATGAGGGAGCTAAAAGCAGACCCATATTGGACAAAAAACCAGAGGTTCATAATGATCCAAAAGTGGTGTCTGATGGTGGGACTCATTTACATTCTGATTATGATGGTGAAAGGCCTGCTACAGAAACTAGAAGTAGGCGAAATAGGGAATGGAAAGGCCTGATGAGAGATGAGGCAGAGCCACCTCCACTTCGAAACATTGAAATTGATTACTTCCATTCAGAGAAGAAGACCCATCGAAGGCCTGGGCGTTCAAAACGATCTCGTTCTCCTGTATCATGGGCCCAAAGGAAAAGGACTCGGCAAGATGAGCGACAGGTAGCAAAAGTCAATCCTCACATTCATATAAACTCCTTTATGCAGGGATAGAGACAGATGTACTCTGTTCATCTTGTCTTGATATTCACTAATTGGATGCTTAATACTATTATAGTTTATATTTAGGTTAATTTTCTGTGTTTTTAATTATGCATGTAACTTAACAGCATAACTAAAAGCCAAGGATGGTGGTTGTCTGCCATTCACATTTTTATGGTTCATTGTGTTAGTCCTTCCACTGCAAAATAATGATAGATTACCAATCATTGGTTTGAGTCCAGTATGGTCTCTCTCTATCCCTCGCCATCTTCTAGTAAGATGTAAACTAATAGCCAAGTTTGGTGGTTATTTACTTCCATGCACATTTTTTATGGTTCATTGTGTTTGTCCATGTATTGCTCATTGTTTGAGGCCTGTATGATCACGTGAGTTGTAAAGTAATTATATCCAATTCTCTCCCCCTCCCCGCCCGCCCGCTCTCTTCCCCCGCTTATAACCCAAGTGCCCATATTTTACTTGAGCCACTAATGTTTCTTGGACGTATGAGTGATGCTGTGATAAATAGAGAAGGTACTTGAATTAATAGTGGTGTTGACAGATCTTTCCACTGGTTAAAAAGGAGATCCTTATACCGGGTTAAAACCAAACACCTGGCTTTGGTGTTAAAGGTCAAATAACTGTCATCTAGCCGGCTAACCCAGCTGTGTTATATAGAAAATGGATGCTGCACTGTCTTTTGCTAATAAACTTTGTTCTGCTGTGTCTGCTACTAGGAACTACTCATTAAGAATGAACCAGTGTTACCTTCTTCTTGGCTGTTTCTACACTGGTGCCCTAGCTCTTATGTCTGCTTATAAGTACGACTAATGAGGACCAATCTTAGTATGCGGACATTTTGTCTGTGATATCTTTGACTTTGCTGTTTGTATTCATGCAGATGTGTGAGCAACTTGTTGGATTATCTTTGTCTGAAAATGTTGCTCTCTGTTGTCATACTTCTTGAATGGCTTGTGTCGTGAGAGAATTGAGATATCAAGCTGATTGTACCTGATTACTGTAAAAGAGTTAGAATATAGATGAACAGTTGGTCCATGATTTGAAATGTTCACTTTTTTTTTAATGAAAAATAAAGGTAGTCTACCCTGAAATGGACCAATGTCTCAAAGAAATCAAATGAACTGGGAAATAATAAATCAAGGATGAGGAGGAATTTTTATTGAAAGAACTTAATCTTCAGCTGGTGCAATAAATTGGAGGGATCTATAGAGTCATTTTTCCTGTTTTTGGGGGTCGTATTTTATGAAGAAAAGTAAAGAACATGAGCTAAAAGGACAACACAAATATGTTAAGTATAATGAATATGAGAAGTTACAGAAAAAAACAAAGTTGCAGCATGTTCTTCTCCAAGTTAAAGTTCTGGCTTGTTTAAAAAAACTAGAAAGTCAATTTTCATGGCCCCTGAAACTGCCAATCAAGAAAAAGAAAGCAAAAGAAAAACCTATCTGTTTTTTTGGTGAATGCATGACGTTATCATTAAGCAAACTTTTCTGCTAGTTTTGTACTGTCTCATCTTGATTACATTTCTTTTTTTTCTGTCAGAAGGAGATGATTTCTGTCCAGCCATCGACAGATGCACCTCATCGGCTGCTCCAATTTGCAGTACGGGATGCAGTGGGTTCTTTAAGGTCTCCAAGTTTGAAGTCAGAATCAACAGGTAAGCGACTTCAATCTGTGGTGGCAACTATCACTGAAGATTCTCTGGATGAGCAGCCCATCCGGACAAGATCAATTACAAGGGGCAGTGCTCATGCCCTAGCAATGAAAGCTGCTGCTGAAGCTGCACAGGATGTAATCAATTTTAGAAATTCAGGAAATGTGTTTGACCGCTTGGGGCATGCAGTGGACAGGATTGATGCTACCAGTCGATCATCAGAGTTTATGAGACATTCCTCTTTAGAAGATGGAGTTGAGTATGGTGAATATCTTCAAACTACTGAGTATCATGGAGAAATTGAAGGTGATGAGGCAATGATGGAGAGGAAAACTGGGTTGGCCTCTGAATCTACATCAGAAAATGATGAATACGAAGATATGGCTCCTGTGCCAGCTCCCCTGAAGCACAGGATAATTGATTCTTCTCAGAGTGTGTCATCTGCAAATAAGAAAGATTCATTTATGGTTCGCTACAGTGTTGCTCAAAATGTGGATGAAGTTGTTCAGAGAACTAGAATGAAAGATCAGGATCAGGCAAATAATTCTCGCAAGATTGTGAATATTTCAGTGAATGTAAATACTTGGAAGCCTCCACATTACCAGTCACAAGCGGAGGTTAAAGAAGTAAAAAGTTGGCCAGTGTTGCAGGAGGGTGAGGTGGGTCCAGGCAAGTTCAGTGATCAGCCTGTGAAGGGAGTCAGTAGAGTAATGGCTGGTAATGACAATGTGAGTTGAGTTATTTTTGTTCCGAATTATTACTTCTTTTTCTATTGAAGCACTTTTCATTCCTCTGTACTCTGTTGTATTTTATTTTTTAATTCTTTCCTTATTTTGTTGTATCTTTTTTTTGTTTAAATTAAATATGTTGACCATGGTTTCACTTTTTGTAGGAAATACCCAAAGCAGACATTCAAAAAGAGGCCTTGAAGAATGTGCCGGCTACTTCAGGTAAGAGTCTAAAGCATTCGTTGGCATAAAATGTTAACTATTTTATTCTGTGTGTGCTCCCCTCCCTTGCCTCAGCAGGACGTTGCTGTTGGAACGAATACCCCTTTCTTTTTGCTTTTTCTATTTTGTGCGTTCTACAGTGGTATCGCTCTCCCTTAGGAGCCTTTTTAATGGGATTTTCTTTCTCATTATTATTATTATTATTATTATTATAATATTTAATTAATACCACTTTTGGGTTCATGGCAGTTTCATCTATTAGGATGTGTTATTATTGTTATTGAGTTCTCTAAAAAGAAAATCCGCAAAATTTGAGTTGTCAGAAATCAATTGCTCTTTTTGCTTTGAGTTTGTATTTTGATTTCCCAAAATTACTTGCTGTGTTTTGTGAATATGGCCATCTTCTCCTGTTGCTTTCAGGTTCATATTCTGCTGTTCGTCAATCAGACAATGCCGAATCTCGGACCATTTTTGTCAACAATGTAAGTATTTGGAAATCTGTACACGTGTAAATTTGAAGAGATAAACATCATTCTTAATGAACTATTGAGACGTCTATACTGGGTTTGCAGGTTCATTTTGCTGCCACCAAGGATATGCTTTCTCGTCATTTCAACAAATTTGGAGAAGTGTTGAAGGTGATCATCGTCACAGATGCTGCAACTGGACAACCTAAAGGGTCTGTTACAATAGTAATTTCTCAGATGTTTTGTGATTCTTTTTTTCCTTTAAAACATTGATTGAATTTCTTCTCTGCTGCCATTTGAGAGTAGAGTAAACGTAAAAAAACTGGCCTAAACATGTTATTCTTGTATGCTAATACACTTTGCCTGAATCAGGTCTGCTTATATTGAATTCATGCGTAAAGAAGCAGCAGGTCTTGCATTATCACTTGATGGCACATCTTTCATGTCACGCGTTCTGAAGGTAAAATAAAGAAATTAGAACTAATGCTTTAGTTTTGGATTAAACCCTCTTTTTTTTGTAAGGTTTTGGATTAAACCCTTGCAGAGAGGGATCAGAGGGAAGGGGAGGACCCTCTCCTTTCTGCTGAGTTCTCAGTTGCAGAGAAAGCCTTGCTTCCTCTCTCTCCTCTCTGCCCCCTCCATCCACTTATCACGTGACATTAGGACAGGGATGGCGAAGATAGTTTGAAACACAATCTAATCACAGGGTCTGTTGGGGATGGGTTTGAATTGTCAACCCTGTCATGGGACGGGGTGGGATGGAGTGACCAGAGGGTGGGTTTTGTTTCTAAAACTTTGATCCACTGCAATCCTTGTTGCCTAGTTATTAATGGTGAGCTCATGAAATTTCTCCTTTGCCAAGTCACCTCCTTTTTTCCTTTCTTGTTCTCTTTCCCTCAAATCAACAGAACCATAAGATTTTCTCTACTCATGAGTCTTGAGAACGTTCTTTCTGTCCATTTTGTATAGCTGTTGATTCTTTAATGCAAGCATTGAAATTTGTCTGCGAAACAAGGGCCATAGGCTTGCTGAGAGCTGGAGAAAAGAATTGTTTGATCCTATAGTAGTAGTCTAAATGTTGTTTTCGAGCACCTCTATCAGCTTTTCCTTTTCCCTTTTTATTTGGATTGAGCACAGGTTAATTTAGTAAAGCTTTTATGATCAAATCAACCTGTTTGATAGCTTTTGATGCCAATAGACAATCATAACAAATTTTACGGGGTCCTTTCTGATTAAAGAAAAAATTGAAAAAAAAACTCTTCTTGATCATGGAGCACACTGAGGCAGATAGATATGGATTCATTACTGATCTGTTATCAGGGAATCTAGGAAACAAATGCCCTAACATTTTTTGACAGCCCACTGGAGGCACATCATACATGGAGAATGGCATGCCTGTCATGCTAAGTTAACGGTAGGCCATCATAATACCTACTAATGCTTATTTAAAAAATATAACTCTTTATATCTTCTGAACAAATTTGGTTTCCTCATCTACTGATGACCACATAAAAATCATGGCCTTGAGTTTTGACAGGCCATGGGATATCTCACATGGCTGTTACTTCCCTTTTCCCCCTTTACGAGAAACTATGACTAGAAAAGGTATATGAAAGGATCATACGACTGCTCAATGACCTTGGTCCATCTTCTAAAGAAAAAAATTATGTTTTGTTCCCTGTAGAGAATACAAGTAACGTTAAGTACTGTCCAAGCTTCTTCAGGGAACTCTTTTTTTTACTTTGATGACAGTTGATGCTTGTATCTCGTTGAGAAATTTATCATAAACCCCAAATAAATCTGGAACTGACATAAATTAACTGGTAAAATGCTAGTGATAATTTTGTTATGGTATTATATTGGGTCAGCACTGGTTGGTCCAGTGGTCAGATGGGTTTGTTCACTATTTGGAAAATCGATAAACATTCAATTCTTGTTTCTCTTCCTATGCTTTTCTTTTGCCATGATAAGAAGTTATTTTTTTTTTCATATTCTTGTAAATAGCAGCATTAAAGAAAAAACCGTGGGTAATAACTTTCAGTTAGCCCCTTGCCTGTTCTGTAGTTAAGATTTGACATAGTTTTGCATTCCGTAGGTTGTCAGGAGAAACGCTGTTCAGAACGAAGCCGCTCCAGTGATGGGTTGGCCTCGTGTGGCCCGGGCGAGGTTGGCAAGAATGCCCTTTCCGAGAGGCAATCCGGGTGGAATGCGTGGTCGCTTACCTATCAAAGTTGGGCCCCGTAGCTTGCAGTGGAAGCGCGAGACATCTTCAAATTCCAGTGCTTCTGTTGGTGGTATGGGAGCTGGAAGTGTCGTCAACAGTGTCCCGTCTCTAACTGCACGAAGTCTTACTTATGTTCGGCCTGAATCAAAATGAGTTATTAAGCTGCAGTAGAATATTACCTGTTTTGAAAAGGGACTTAAATAAGGAGTGCCGTGACGCCTACAATTCGAGTATTTCAGAAAGGAAATGCGGATGAGATTCTTTTCACGTTTTGGAGCGCTCCGCCCTCAGTGATCTCCTGCACTTTTAAAGGGATTGTAAAAGCTGTGAATAGAGCTGTAATGAACTCGGAGCTATGGATACAAGTGAATTTTTTTTTCCCTTGAGATATTTTGTAAGAAAACAAGAGTAATGGTTTCGTCCAAAACAAAAAAAAAAAAAAGTGAAGATCTAATTTCCTTTTTAATTTTTTTTCCTGTTCTCTCTCTATGAGAAATTTTGGCTACGACGATGGGAAGGTTATGCTTAGTGCATAAAGATTTTTTCCATGAGAGTGAATTAAAGACGCAAAACTTTGAGACAAATTTCTTGCCTTGACAGAGATTAATAAAACATAAAAGCCAGTGATCCTCAACTTTTCTCAAATTCCTCATCTTCCGGCCAAATCTATAAAGAGGAAACTCCGAATCACCCTATCTGTGTTCCTTCTTTCTCTACACTAAGCTTTGATTTCTGAAAACCACAAATCTCCCAACTTTTCATTGATACTCATTTCGTTATTTCAACTTTAATTATATCAGACAGGTGCCTGCCTGATGGACGACCCGAGACGGGCAACGATCAAACAATTACGATCTTTTTTCTTTTTCTTTTTTGACGCACTCCTCTTTCATCAAGCTCCGATCCTCAGAAGCTCAGAAAAGCTGGCTCGACGAGTTCTTCCAGAAAACCACAAAAGAGAAAGGCCAGTTGGGTTCCAGAGATTAAAAGTGTTTCCTCTTTTTAACTTTCTCCCATGCAATGAGAGCTTCTTATGGGGACAAAGCAGCCTCAGGTCCACCCCCTGAAAGCACTGAAATCGTTAATATCACTGCTTTTAAATTTATATGGGGCTCTTATTTCGTAGTTGACCGTCTCACTGCACCCAACCCTTTTTTCAATTTCACCGTATTTCCCCATAATAGATCATCATCAGTCCCACTTCGTTCTCAGGCAGATGAAGTGAGTGAGCATCGCAATTGCCCAGAGATCAATTTAAAAAAAGCATTATGAAAGGTTTTGATGACTTGTACGCAGGTCGGCGAAGGAGGCCACCAGCTTTCAATGAAATATGATTCTTTTTTTTTTCCTAAACGTTTTTTTTTTTTTTTTGTCTTTTAAATAACGTGGTGATGTCAATGTTAGTCACTTCAATCCATTTAGACGTCAACTTTACTGGAGACTTATTATTATTCCTGGAATTAGTAAGACTAATCACTTCATGCTGGTAGGTACTTTTGAGGAAAAGTAAAAGGAGGAGACGGTGAGAAGCGCTTATAAATTATAACAAAATAAACCAAATACAATCTTATGATGCATTGCAGGAAGATTCGGTCCAGCCATGCAGACTCTTCTTCAGAGAGGATAATAATTCCTGTCACTTCATGCTGCTTGCTGCTCTCGATTTATCTCATGCCGCCTCTCTGGCAAAACTGGGAATATTTTCAGTAAAAGTGAATAAGAGAAACGAAACAGACCCACTACTGGTAAAAACAAACAGTTTCATTGCTATTACAGTAAACTGCTTGGTATTCGAGACTGGGATTGAATACAGAAAGCTTGCTTTCCGCACGGAGAAGGTGGGTTAAACAAATGAGTTGCAGGTCCAAGGAAGATTATCTGGGAAACATATCGATCGAGAACAAGGTGTACGATGATGAGGAATCGAGAAAAGAGGGGAGTTTTGAATTGTTGAAGGGTTAAAAAAAAAAAAGAGAGTGAAGTGAAGTTACGTAAAATAAAAATTTTCACTTGAGTTTAATTAACGGGAGCGGAGAAGAAGGAGAGTGAATGACAGGGCGGCCGGCGGTGGCGTCCCTTCCTCTTTCATTATTAACCTAACCCGTATAATGTATTGGTAGGGTCTAGGGCAGTTCGACTTTTTCTCCATCGCCGTTCAAATGTGTCTAGCACGTGCGAGGTGGACTTTTTGTCTCTTCCTCGGTCCAGATTTCTGCTCCTGTCAGACCCGGTTCACGGGTCATCCTCTCTTAGGACAATATTCCATCTGATGTAGTTTTCAAGACGTTGACGTTTTGAAAAACCCTTCCTCCTCTCCATGATCGAGCAACAAGATTAGCAGACTTAAGGTCTTCCTTTCGACGGCTCAAATGGGATTTCTTTGTTTTTTAAACTATTTTTTCTTGGTTTTAGTTGGGTTAATTTGATGCGGATGATCTCATTATACGGCTCGTTGACTGTAATTTAGATTATTAAAAGCTTATCCGTCAGGTAGTTTAATAAGTTTTCTCTCTTGGGTGGGAATTTAAAGTTGATTAATCGACATTGAAACTGCTCTCTGCTGCTTTTTCTGAAGCTACTCGTCTTTGGATAGTATACATTTGCTCATACGTTCTCGTCGTCCAGCGCTAGGAAGGATAAAAGAATCAAAAGAGGGGCAGGGTAGTCTGCACGCTGCAGGAGTCAGCAGCGCTGGGCAGGGATGGATCTCTAAGTTCTCTGCTTAGAAGCTAACAAAAACCCCCCTTTGGCTTCAACTGGCTTCTCTTCCATTACTTCATCGGTTCAGGTCATCCTTCCATTTCCAGTCAGGGGGAGGAAGGAAACGAGTGAAGCAGCTGCTGATTCAATGGCTTCCGCTTTTTCACCTTTGGCTCTCTCGCTTGGTCTCTTCTTCTCTCTTGTTACTCTTGTTGTTTCTCTGTCGGAAAGGGATCTTCTTCTTGCCTTCAGAGCCTCCGTTGAAGACCCCAAATCGTCTCTCACCTCCTGGTCGAACGCTTCTGCCACCCATTTATGTGACTGGTCTGGAGTCACTTGTAGTGCTGAAGCTTTTCCTTCTGTGGTCGCTCTCGACCTCCAATCACTCAATCTTTCTGGTGAGATATCTTCTTCCATCTGCCAACTGCCCTCTCTCTCTCGACTCAACCTAGCGAACAATTTCTTCAACCAACCCATACCTCTCCACCTCGCCCAGTGTAAGACCTTGCAGGCGTTAAATCTCAGTGGTAATCTCTTCTGGGGCACAATCCCAGATCAATTATCGCTGTTGACTTCTTTGAGTGAGCTCGATCTCAGCAAAAATCATCTGCAAGGACAGATTCCCCGCGGCCTGAGCTCTCTCAATAAACTTCAAGTTCTTAACTTGGGGAGAAACTGGTTTTCAGGTACCGTGCCTTCCTCTGTCTTTGGAAACTTAACTGTGCTGGTTCTTCTCGACTTGTCTGAAAATCCGTCTCTCACGAGTGAGATTCCGGAAGAGATTGGAGAGCTTGCGAAGCTGCAGAAGCTCTTTCTACAAAATTCTGGCTTTATTGGAGGGATACCGGATTCTTTTGTGGGTTTACGTGGTCTCGTGATATTGGATCTTTCTCAAAACAATTTAACCGGAAATGTGCCTCTAGGACTTGGCTCCGGTTTGGAAAAGATTATCTTTTTTGATATTTCACAAAATAAATTATCGGGATTTTTCCCTACTGGAATCTGTAATGGACAAGCCCTTACAGAGCTCAGTCTTCACACGAATTCCTTCTCTGGCCAGATTCCTGACTCGCTTCAAAACTGTGTAAATCTCGAGAGATTTCAGGTCCAAAACAATGAATTTGTGGGGACTTTTCCCACTGGGATATGGTCACTACCGAAGATCAAACTAATTAGAGCTGAAAGCAATAGATTTTCTGGTGAAATACCCAGTTCTGTTTCATTGGCTCCTCAATTGGAACAAGTTCAGATCGACAATAACAGTTTTGTTGGCAAAATACCTCCTGCTCTGGGGGAAATTACTACTCTGTACAGATTTTCTGCCTCTCTTAATGGTTTCTATGGCGAGCTTCCTGATAATTTCTGCAATTCCCCTGTTATGAGTATCATCAATCTTTCCCACAATTCGCTATCAGGTCCAATTCCAGAGCTTCGGAATTGCAGAAAGCTAGTTTCCATTTCTTTGGCGGATAACAGTTTCACTGGAAACATCCCTTCTTCTTTGTCTGAGTTACCTGTTTTGACATATATCGATCTCTCCAGTAATAACCTAACAGGGCAGATTCCTCAAGGGCTTCAGAATCTAAAGCTTGCTCTGTTCAATGTGTCCTTCAATCGTCTCTCTGGTGCTGTTCCACTCTCATTGATCTCTGGGCTTCCTGCTTCTTTTCTGCAAGGCAACCCAGACCTCTGTGGACCAGGATTACCCAGTCCCTGTGCCGATGAGATGCCAAAAACAAAACCTGCGCGGCCCACCGGGTTGATATGTGCGCTTATAGCGACCGCGTTTGCTGCCGGGATTCTGATCGTGGCTGCTGTTTTTTTCGTATTCTATCGTTCTTCTCGGAGAAAATCTTTTCCGGGCAGTTTAAAGTGGGTCTTCTTCTATCCTCTAACAGTTACAGAACAGGATTTGGTGAAGGCACTTGAGGAGAAAAATTCGATTGCCGAGAGAGCTTACGGCAGGGTTCATGTAGTCCCTCTTCCTACCGGAGAATTCGTGGCAGTGAAGAAGCTAGGACATACTGGAAGTTTGTCTCCCAAAGCGTTGAGGACGGAGATTAAAACATTGGCCAAAGTCAGGCACAAAAACATAGTTAAGCTAATGGGTTTCTGCTACTCGCATGATTTTGTCGTTCTGATATACGAGTATTTACCAAAGGGGAGCTTGGGAGATTTGATTAGGAAGCCTGGTTTCTTGTTAGATTGGGATATTAGGTTGAAGATTGCTGTAGGAATTGCTCGAGGTTTGGCTTATCTTCACAAGGATTATGTGCCACATTTGCTCCATAGGAATATCAAGGCGAGAAATGTTCTTTTGGGCATGGATTTTGAACCAAAACTGACAGATTTTGGACTCGATCGTATCGTCGGAGAATCGGCTTTCCTGGCTTCCATGGCGTCTGAATCGGGTGCGCCTTGTTATCTGGCTCCAGGTTAGTCCGTCTTACATTATCTGTTCTAGCCCCTGTTCCCCTCTTGATTTAAAATTTCGTGCTTTATTGAATTGGAAATATAATCAGAGATTCAGCTGCAGATGGCTCATATCTCCATTATTCTGTTACAGAGCATGCGTGCTGTAAGAAGGCAACAGAGCAGATGGATGTTTACAGCTTCGGCGTGGTTTTACTAGAGCTCATAACAGGCAGAGCGGCCGAGCACCCCGACTCCGATGATGCCATCGACATTGCGAAGTGGGTTCGCAGAAAGATCAACATAGAAAACGGCTTTATTCAAGTTCTAGATCCCAAACTTTCAAATTCGTCGCAGGAAGACATGGGAGAGGCTCTCCAAATAGCTCTCCGTTGCATATCGGTCATGCCAGAGAAGCGACCCACCATGTTCGAAGTCATCAGATCACTGCAGTCAATCGAAACTGGAACCCGTTCTCTGAGGATCTGCTCCGGGGATTATCCTCCTTCCGATTAGTCCCTCTCCCACCTTCATCTTTTGTTGTTCCTGTAAATAGAAATTCCAGTGCCAAGTACAGCAGTTCAGGCTTTCATAGTCTTTGTTATTTATCGATTTTCCTCATACTGAGGAACAAAACCTTTTTGCTTCTGGATTGACACATGCTACGCACTGAAAAGTGATTCTCTCTTCTGATAAATCTCAAAATCGATAATACCCTTTAAAGTTCCAGCTCTAACGGAGATATACATTGAAAATCACGATCACAGTGGCCGAATAAGCTTTAATTTGATTCGTTTTAAACAGAAAAAAAAAATCTTGTTTGATGAGGACATGTCATGGGGATTCCTTCTATTTGCATCTGACAGTATCGGAGGATGGGACTCCATTGTTGTGTCATTGTAGAGTGATTGTGCGGTTGGTTGGAAGTGGATGTGGGGAGCCCAGGTTTGCTCTAACTCTGTACAATTCCAGTCGTCTGTGATTATCATTTGGAAGCATTCGAGGGAGACAATCAGAGGGCGGCCATGTTTCATGTGAAGTTGTCGTCTGCTTACCAGAGGTAAAAACAGTAGATGTACCAGAGCCAGAACCAGAACCAGATGCGTAGACATCGATAAACCAATGGGGTTTAATTCAACGTCTGCAGCAGGGTTAAAAGAGCATCCAATGCTCAAGTCTCAGAAATTAGGCCTCCATCCTCGAGTCTCGTGAATGGAGAGAGACGGCTCTCCCGTTCATGGTCAAATTATCCAGTTTTAACGGGGTGGGTCAACTCATTTTGTTGGCGCGTTACAAGGTCATGTAAATAAGTATTTTTAGAATATTTATAAAACCCTAATTTTCTTTTTCTTTGGACAGTCTATGCATATTAATTCATCGATATTAATTCTTTGAAGATTGTAAAGACACTCTCATATACCAGTAACATCCCATGGGTATAGACAGGAGCCTCTAGTGGGCGCTCGAGAAGGTGGAACGCCAATGCTCGAGTTGGGAGGAGAGGATTTAAGAAGTGGCGAATGCCCAAGATTGTAGCCTTGAAGCGGTTCAGGGCTAGAGGATAATGTGCATGTCGTTGTTGAAGTTTTAAAGGTGGATACTTGCAATGACCTTGACAAGATGCGAATGGAGTTGGAAAAGATGCATACGAGAATGGCGATTCTCTAGCAAGCAATTGTAAATGGGAAAAGGGTTCTCATGCACATGGAGATCAAGGTTTTTGAGCCTAAACCATCTTAGGGCATATGAGATCCCAAAGCGGTCGAGAACTTATGGCAATTTGAGTTGTACTTCAAAGCTTCAAATCTCGTGGATGAAGAAGCAAAGGTGAGTACCACATCTTTGTTTCTCATTAATGATGTTATCTTGTGGTGGAGAAGAAAGGTTATTGATGCCGAGAAAGGTGAAAATTTGGTTGACACTTGAGAGGATTTTAAGCTCAAGTTGAAGTGTCATTTCTTTCCTGAAGATGTCGATTAACTAGATCAAAAGAAATTGCGTACATTGAAGCAAAAGGGGATGATTTGTGAGTACTTTCAGCTCTTTACTTATTCAATGTTAAAAATTTCTAATATGACCGAAGAGGATTGATTGTTTTCTTTTTTTATGGGCCTTCATCCATGGGCTAAACAAGAGTTGATGCTTAGGGACATGAAAACGGTTGCAATCTCTTTACCCACCATAAAGAAGTTGATGGACTTTGAGAGAATCCTATGAGAATGTCGCCACACCTATGGATAGATACGAGAACAATGAGAACCATAGGAAGAAGTTTTCTTGGAAAAAGGATTTTTGAGAAAGACAAAAGGAACCACAAAAATGGAGAAAAAAAACTACACAAAAAAAAATAATCTTAAAAATCGAAAGATTACATGTTTTATTTGTGAATGAGATCACTTGGTGAAGGATTATCCAAGTAAAAGAAGCTACTAAATGCTATTAAAATGGATGATGGAGTCGGGTAATCAGGTGAGGATCATCATGTTGAAGAAGTCAGTAAAGTCTAAACTAATCTTTCTTGTTAAACGATGGCAAGGTGAAAACTCTTGTTGATTCGGGAGTTGCGCACTATTAAGTTGTGAAGCCTAATCAACGTTTTACGCTAAGTCAGTACGCGGATCGAACATTGCGGTAAGGTCACCATGGGGGTTGGAAAGAGGGCGGAGCCCCCACCAGATCCATGATATATGGATTGTTGTTTCATTAAGGGTAGTTTAGGAATTTTACTTTTGTATTGCGATTGCCCTAGTTTTCTCTTTATATTTGGGGCACCGCTATTAGGGTTTATTATTCATTGCCAACAAGGATCATCAATTGTAGCTGATAGAGGTTAGAGAAGCGATTTCTCTTGTAAACTATTTCATCTTCATAGTGAATTACTTCAGCAGCAGAAGACCAAACGTAGTCTCACCTTGAGGAGAACCTATATAAATCTTGTGTATTTCTTCGTACTTGTTTTTCTCCTTCCGCGATTATTATTATTGCTCTTGATAATTAAGGATTAGGGCATCTAATTGTTCACACCCACAACTTCATCTAAGAGGAGAAAGCAAGATGATTGCCCTTAAGGTAGAAAGTGGGAGACAATCGAATAAAGATGTTAATTATGAAGCTAAAGGTGTGCTTGGGTGGCCAAGCATATTCGTGTCATCGGGAAGTGGGTTGGACTTATGAATTTTATTGTAACACATTTGGACGATTTCAATATAATCTTTAGGGGGGATTTGCCTAGTAAAAACAATGTTTTTGTGCAATTCTCAATATCTATCATTTTAAAAGACTTGTGCAAACAATGCAGCTCTTATCATCTTCATCTTGGCCGGTTCCATCACCAAAATTCCAGTCACACCCGTTTATGACGGGTAACTTCTTTGGGGCCTTTGCTCCACTGTTCATGGATTTAGGATTCCGAGTTCCCAGGTTGGGCAGAACCGATGCTTGTTCGGGTGGCTTTGGAAATGGTAAATCCCAAAAGTTTTTTACTTGTCATCTTATTCTGAGTTTTCTTGCTCTCCCATGCACGTGACCTGTCTCGATGGCCTCCTGGACACATTCCGGCGAATTCTCCCACGCATGGCTTTAAATTTCTCTTCCTTTCCGATGCCCGATGCCTCTTGACTTCCCTTCTCTCCCATTCATATTTCTATCCCAACTTCTGCACCCACGGCTGATGGTCCCTGCTCTTCCCTTCCCTTCCCTTCCCTTCGTCCTTCAGAAATTCCAGTTACAAAACAAGGATGGATTCCTTTGGGCTCATGACTAATGCAATTGCAGTAGTATTTGCATTTGTTCTTATGCTCCTCTCCTCTGTAAAAATAAAGTAAAATAATAAGGAGAGACAAGACCCAGGAACTATATAAAAAGTGAATAATAATCATCCTCCAGAAAATTCCTCTCGAGAATCTCCACCGCTTGACATGATTTTACTTTGTAAGAGTGTCTCAAAACACGAATCCTCTCGTTGACGGTCAACCTCTGAAGCTTGCCCCACACCTCTTCTTACTAAACAAGTTGAGAGACGGAGCAGATTTACTTCTTCCGAAACTCGTCTTCCCATGTCATTCCCCTTTTTTTATTCCTTGAGGTTTTCTCTTTTTGTTTCTTGTACTTGTTGAAAATTAGAGGCTCCTTTTCTATATTATCGCTGGGGTTTTCAAGGTTGGTTTCAAGTCAGGGGAACTTCGAACTTCGCAGCCTCCATTAGTTGAAAAGGGAAGGCGAGCGAAAGAGACGGATTTTGTTCCCGAATGCCCGTGCATTGCAGTCAACACTCCTTAATTGTTTATCAAGAAGTGCGTCCGGTGTTCGTTTATAGGGCTCTTTGCCGGGAACCTCATGTGGAAAAATCTTGCTCAATAACAAATACCATTAGCTAGCCAGAAAATTAAAATAGGGGTATCTCATACTCATGTGATCGCATGCCCTTCTTTCTGCTCATGATCTTCTCTTGTTTCCGCCATTTGATTCTGGGCAGTCAAACACCTCTCCTCAGATGGACAAGACAAACAGAGAATTAAAATCTGTGTGAAGGTAAGGGGAGAAGAATGTTAGATTAGATTGTGTCAGAGGCCTCTTGATTGGACATGGCCATTGATGTTCTTCTTCCAGTCTTGACCCGTCCTTTTGGCGTTGCACCAACACCCATTTCCTAATTCGGATGGAAAAGTAATCACAGTCATAGAAGCCGAACAGAGAAACCTCTACAGATAAAGTTCTCTAACTAGTTGCCGATAAAGTAAAGATTTAATGAGAACTAGGAGGTCGGAAACGAAATCTAGCAAGCAGAGAATGAAAGAACAAATGTGAGAGCTGGGAAGTTCTGGAGTGGAAGAGGAATGCTGGGCTTTGGGGGATCATCGATTGCAGAGGCTGAAATCGAGAGTTCCAACGTGCCAAATTGGCGTAACCCGGCGGAAGAGGAGACACTATTTGAACTATTTTAATTATTTCGGTCACATTTGACTTACTATAGTACTGTCATTTTAATATACGGAGAGGTTCTATATAGTTGACGATGATAAGAAAAGACCCATCTCCAGCTGTCTGCTACTCCTCCCATCAGCCCCATGGTCGGGGATCAGAAATCAGAATTGCAGGGGTAGAGGAACCTTGAGAGGGGTAGTAGAAGAGGAGTGAATCACAGTTACATACAGGCGTCCAGAAAAGAACGAGGAGGCTTATCATATGAATTCCTTTACAGTTTAAATATATTAAAGTAAGACTATTATTGTTGGCTCTGAACTTCGACCTCCCAAACCGCCCAATGGGGTTGGAGACGGGTAGGAGATGTCTGACTTGAAGTGACGGCCTTCCCTCTGAACAGACACGGATGAATAAATGGAGAGAGATGAAAGAAGCATACAAGAGATGCTTCTCAATGTAGAGAGATGAAAGAAACATTTTTTTCTCTTTTTTTTTTATTTTTTTTTATTTTTGATGCATTTGTTGGAAATTAAACGACACATGCAGCAGCAGTTCTATATAGATACAGAGAAGAATTTTTTTCCTCATCTTCCCTCAGTGACCGTCATTTCTGGGCTCTAAATTTCTTTACTAGCTCTAAATGTGGTAAAACCTTCCTGAAATGGATTTTTTCCCCTCTTCAACTCTCGCGGTTACATTCACCTAAAGGGTTGAGGAGAGACTGAGACTGCTCTTTGTCTACACCCGCTTCCGACGTTTTACAGTCAGAACTGCCATGTTTTTATCTTTCTTCTCTCCTCCTCTCACTGTTTCTCCTTCTGCTGCTGCTTCAGAATATTATTTTCCGTTCCCATATATCCAGGGGAATAAACTATTCTTAGCCTTTTCCCCCCTCTAAACCTCCCTCCTAGCAGAGCTCCAGCAACATGAATAACTGGCTCTCTTTCTCTCACTCTCCCAACCACAGTACTTCCCCTTTCCCTCACCATCAACATGCATCTCAAACCTCGCATTCCAGTAGAGAGTTGGTAACGGACAACAACCACCAACCCCTTCAAATCCAAGGTATCTTTTCGCCACTTTACATCCTTTTGTGGCTCTTTTCTTTGTCAATCCATGAAGTGAACAACCGTGTTTTGGTCCTCTATATGCAGACTGGAGCTTGATCGATTCTCAAAATGAGAACGATGTTCCGAAGGTGGCAGATTTCCTGGGAGTTGGAATACCGGACAACCCACCGGATTTTCCTGCATTCAACCAAATGGCCGGGAGTTACGCCGACTTCACAGGTTACACAATCCAGCCGGAGGAAGCGTCGGCCGCTGCTTCCGCCACGGAAGAGTACAATTGTCAAGGAAATGGAAGCAGCTTGCAGTCATTGACGCTTACCATGGGTAATAATAAAGGTCCCAGCGTGGAGGGGAGTGGTAACAACACGACTACAGTGGAGACAGCGGCTAAAAGGTCTGTGGATACATTCGGGCAGAGAACCTCGATATACCGTGGCGTGACCAGGTACTTCATCTCCTTGGTTTTTCCTGATCATATATCATCTAAAAAAGCATAGGATGATTCTATTATATATATCCAGTGCATGGATTGTGTATATGCATGCTCTCGAAATGGACATGAAATTACTGTAGTTTCCTTTTTGTTGGCTTTCAAAGATCATGATCATGTGTATAGAAAGTAGGAGAATAGTTATCGGGCTCTGGTTATTTTGGGATCAAAATAGGCATAGATGGACGGGGAGATACGAAGCTCATCTGTGGGATAATAGCTGTAGAAGAGAGGGGCAATCAAGGAAAGGGCGCCAAGGTATTATTTCGTCGATATTTACTAAGCTTTCCCTGCTTTCATCTTTAAAGTTTCTTCCTCATTAAAGGCTTGCCAGAGTAAAGTCGTTACTAACGGATATTGCTTCTCTTCCTGAACTGTTCTCACCTTCGCTCCTGCTTTCTCCACTCTACCTCTTCAAGTCTACTTGGGTGAGTCAAATCTGTTATGCCACAGGCCTTTACAGCACACTTCTTTTTAGCCCGTCAGTTTCGTAACGATCCTATGTCTTGTCTTAGGCGGATATGACAAAGAAGAGAAGGCAGCCAGGGCGTACGATTTGGCTGCACTTAAATATTGGGGCACCTCCACCACCACAAACTTTCCGGTGAGTTCAAAGGGTTGTTGTGGCAGAGAATATTGGGAATGGTTACCAGAAGAAAGTGATAGAGCTGATCACCATTAACCAAGATGATATCTAGTATGACTGGCCTTCCTCGAAAGCCCCGGCGATGAAGAAGTTGGGGGGAGGGGACGCAATTTGAATTATCTAATGCGAGTGTTTCTGTCTTCAGATCAGCAACTATGAGAAGGAACTCGAAGAAATGAAACACATGACCAGGCAAGAATGGGTTGCGTCACTCAGAAGGTAACTCAAATTCAAGTACTCCCGACTGTTTTCAGAACGAAATAGTGACTGCAGATATGAGTATCAGGCCTGACGGTACTGATCGCAGTCTCGTAAAAGAATCCCAGCCTCAACTAGTCCGATACTGTTTTAATCAGAAATTAAATAGGATCTGTTGAAATTTTCTCGATTATGACTGGCGATTCAATTTTCATCTACAACACAAAATCAGACTGACCTTGTTAATTTTTCTGCACTGATAAGATGCTCTCTCTGTGGCAATGTCGCAGAAAAAGCAGCGGCTTCTCGAGGGGTGCATCGATGTATAGGGGAGTCACCAGGTGAGGCTTAATTAGCCATTGCTTGGTTCTGTTTTGAGCAGGTTGCAGCTAACTTCATAGATTCAGAGTGCCTGAACAAACGATCCGTTATTTACAGGCATCATCAACAGGGAAGGTGGCAAGCTAGAATCGGAAGGGTTGCAGGCAACAAAGATCTTTATCTCGGCACTTTTAGTAAGTCGATTCGCTGGTGCTAAAAACTTTATCGATCGGCATAGTAAAACTTATCCTCGTCATCTAACTGGTAGCGATGCATTTCTGTGACTATAAAGGTACTGAAGAGGAAGCTGCAGAAGCTTACGATATTGCAGCTATAAAGTTCAGAGGTCTAAATGCTGTGACAAACTTCGATATGAGCCGTTATGATGTCAATGGCATCTTGGAGAGCAGCACTTTGCCCATCAAAGGAGGAGCCTCCAAGGCAATCGATTCAAGAAAGAGAGAAGATATAAAAACCGCGTCATCCTCCAGTTTCTTACAGGACTCTCTCCAATTATATGGGTACCACCATCACCCTTACTTGAAATACGAACAACAGCCGCCACCGCAGCAGCAGCAGCAGCAGGAGCAATCTCAGTTGCAATTCGACTCCCAGCTTCACCAAAGCTACTATTACAACGCCTTGCAACTTCGTTCAAACAGCGAGATCCCCCAGTTCCATCAGAATTACATTCATTCCCAGCCCCACCAGCCAATGGCCTTCGCCCACAACCTGATCGGAATAGGTCCATTCCCCATAGAGACCAACACCAGCTCGTCCAACACAAACACTAACGGCAGTTGTAGCTACAACAATGGAGGTAATCACTACGGTAATGCGTTTATGATGCAAGGAGAGTCGGGCATGATGATGGGCGGCGGAGGCGGCGCAGTCGGATTGAAGCTCGATAACGTGGATTCGAGTGATGTTGGAGTAGTCAAGGTTGATTACGATATGGATCCCGGAGGAGGATACTGTGACTGGCTGTCGACGGACTTGGTTCGAGGTCCCAACAACGGAATTTTTACGGTCTGGAATGATACATAGAAAATTTGTCAAACTGTTGAGAGGCAATTTTGCAAATTTTGTCGTTTTCGGTGTACTCCGGCGGGGCTAAGCAGGAATTCTCAAGAACTGCCAAATTCAGTTTTGAGTGAAACTGCCGCCGGAAAGCAAAATCCTCTATTTTCCGATGTAATCTAAACCTGTGGCGCACACAGTATATGGTGCCGCAAACAGTTCTAATTCGGTGCTGGAAAACCCTGCATTCAAACTGTTCCTCTGTTAGCAAATAGCAAAATCGTACCAACTCGAGGAACCTTAAGGGAAAGAGGACGGGTTTGTGGTGATCGACATAATTGAGGATCTACCTACCAGCAGAAAAATCGAATACAAAAATGAAATTTTTTGCTTCTTTACGAAGGCTGACAGCTAATGGGTAGTAAAAAGCGGGGAAAGAAGATTAGTATTTTATAATAGAAATCCACCTTCTTCGAACTTGAGCCAGCCACTCTGATTATCACATTATTGTGCTCCCACTTTCCCCCCTCTTTGAGCTTATCTTTGCCGACATCCAGCTACTCCCCTCCGTCAATCGACTTGGAGTGCTCCCATTCGAAGCAGACGCGGACGAGGATAAGGCCTTGAGAGTGCCGCGTCTGGTGATCGTAGGAACCGCGCGTTACGACGAAAGTGCACCCGCCCTTTGGCCAACCCGAAGATAAAAAGCTTCGGCACCTCAGCTATCGCACGGGAACTCCCCCTCTCTTCGACACGTATGCGCTGACTAATTTAGCCACGTGTACGGCACGCCGGTAATGACAGCGACGCATGGGAAAAGGAAAGGGCTGTCAGATGGGGCGGCTTAGGCTCATGTATCGTCTCTCTATTCCATTTATAACCCGGAAAGGGTCGCTCTATTCCATTTATAACCCGGACAGGTTCCCTAAAACAGTGCTGCGTAAATTGCCCTATTACGCCACTTTATATTGGCATTAAGCGTAATTTTTCTTGTCCTTTAAGTGGGTTTTTAAATGATTAGATTAGGGGTAATTGCGTAAAAAGGCCTTTGTTAGTAAATACGACGCGGAGACGTCTGATACGTGTTTCTAAAAGCAAGTCTCGATTTCCGTCGCCATTACAGACCGCTGCGGCCCTTTTTAAAAGACCCAGCTCATACCAAAACCTTTCAATTCCTCCCTGAAACTCCTCTACCTCCTGACGCTTAAACCCTCCCTGCCGAAATCTGACCGCTGTTCAGATCAGAAACGATAGGGATGTCGCAGAGGGAGAAGGAAGAGACCGAATTCAAGGTCCCGGAAGCCCTCAATCTATGTGTCAATAACTGCGGATTTCCGGGCAATCCGACTACCAAAAACATGTGCCAGAACTGCTACAAGGCTTCCGGAATCTTGACCGCTCCTTCTTGCTCCACTCACGAGAAACACAGACTTGCCCCGATCCGGTCTTCCGAGAGGTCCATTACGCTGCCGGCGGTGGCTAGCGGAGAGCGGTCCAACAGAACGATCGATTCTCGGACGGAGATCCGGCAGGTGAACCGTTGCTCCAGTTGCAGAAAGAAGGTCGGACTGATCGGGTTCCGCTGCCGATGCGGGGATCTGTTCTGTGGCGTACATCGGTACTCGGATCGACACGTATGTAGCTTCGATTATGAGGCGGCTGCGAGGGACGCGATCGCTCGGGAAAATCCGGTGGTTAAAGCGGCCAAGATCGTCAAGCTTTGACCGGTGAAGGAGAATGATCACGGAGGAACGAAGAAAAAAAAAAAAACGCCGATATTTTGAGGAAAGGGAATCTGTAGCATCAGCTATGAGGTTTGTGAACGGATGGGAAAAACAAAAATTGTCAGATTCCCGAAGAGAGGAAGATTAAAAATAAAATGTTGAATTATGTTGAAATATTAGTGAAATTCTCTCTTAGTTGACAGCGTGTAACAAACACTTCTTCCCTGATTATCTTCTTCGTGTTCTCATCCGATCTTAGAAACAACGAATCTGGAATCGGGAGCTTCGATTTTTCACCTGTGCCGGTCGTCGGTGAAACCGTTCAGTGAATTTATGAGTTTTTTTAAAAGTTAAAAAGTTGTAGCCCGTAATATATCTGAGCCGTCCGATCGTGTCAGTCGGGCAAATGGTCATATTATATTTAAATTTTCTAATTGTAGTGGTATTTTTGGCTGATGCTTAGCTTTGTTTTGTTCTTATCCGGTTTAAATGAGAAATTCTGTAATCAGTGGACAGATGCCACGTCGTAGCTTTTGGTGATGGAGGAGGATTGAGAGCGACGTCAATCATGTACTGACAGAGCATTCCATTTCTTACTTGCTCGGAGGATATCGAAATGGGATTGGGGGGGTTGAGGTGGCAGCCGAGCAAAGATTGCCGGGGAGAGGGTCTTTCCTTCCGAAATATAGGTGGAAGATGATATGCCGCGGAAGCCGACGAAGAAGAGCTCTTTTGTCTTTCCGGTCGCTTTAGAAGGGGGAAGACGCATCAAGGGAAATGTGGTGGAGTGGCTGGCGCCTCTGTCACGCATGACGCTCCACAGCTCCAGTGCACGCGAAGTCACCAGACTCTAGATTTGCTTTTTCACCGTAATGACTGAAATTTGAATATTGAAAAGGAAGGGATTCTTTGTCATCGTGTGGGGGGACGGATTTCGCTCGAACTTTTCCATCTAAAAATCTGAAATGGTCGTGGCCACTGATTCAACTTGAATCCTCTTGACCTGGGCGATAGAGGCATTAAAGGAATTTTGTCAAAGTCTGAGTGGAAGAAATCAACTTTGACAGGGCTTGACTAACGAGTAAAAATTATTCCGCTTCTTGTTCCAACTTTCGCTCAAGATCTCTTTTAGGCTGTGTTTGGACACAGAAAGTAATGAACAAAAAGAGAAAAGTAAGAAGCCAATAACATCATGGGCTATTTATTGGATATGTTGTGGACCTTAGATTCAAAATCTGAAGTCCGGTTGGTCCTCCCATATGGATAGACGTTTGTCTGTGGGCCATTAATGGGTTATTTATTGGATATGTTGTGGACCTTAGATTCAAAATCTGAAGTCCGGTTGGTCCTCCCATATGGATAGACGTTTGTCTGTGGGCCATTAATGGGTTTCCTCCGATTCTTTCCGGAGTCCACATGGAGCCCGAATCACATAAATGGGGGTCCAAACTTTTCCTTGCAGTATATCTTTTACAACAAAAGTGCCGAAGGAATTTTCCCAGGGCCAATGCCTCGAACCTAAAATTAGAATCGAACTCCAATCCAAAAATTTTAACCAAGTTTGAGCCCAAACTCAAGCCGGGTTTGAGTTCCTACTTACATTTAAAATTTTAAAAATAAAAAATTATCAAAAAAAATAAATAAAATATTGTGATAACAATTTTACACTCCTGAATCAACCCCCAAAAACGTGCTAAAAACTCATGTAGGTTTTCTCCTAGCTTTGTATGAAACATGATGTGAACAACATAATATAATTTATGTAGTTTCTTTGTACATGAGTACAATTTGATATATGTGTTCCATATCTGTTTGATAATCTCAAGGTAAACCACATTATTGGCCACATGCATCTCCATGCAATTTATGAGTCAGCTAATCACAAATATATCATTTTTCAACCACTTAATATATGAGTTGCCCTCCTCATCAATAGGTGGAGTTGGCTTGGTTAGATGTCTTAAGAGGTCTCGTGTAATGACAAACTTCTTAACCAATTGTGACCAACTCAGGTAATTGGACAACCCTCTCAAGGGTATAGTGATAATTTTGAGAAGATCACTCTTACTTTCCATATGATCTTTTGCTATCAAGAATAAATCAGAGTTGTGCATTTCTTTTACAATAAGAAGCCGAGGCTTAATAACTGAATTTGAAGAAGAGGGAAAAATAAGACTTAGCAAGTCAATAAACCAAGTCTTATATGAATAAGTAAAACACCTTGAACCAAGTCAAGAGAGGGAGAACCAAAGCAAACCAAATGAGTTGAACTTATGAGAACCAATACAAATGTTTGTTAACCCAAACATAATTTTGGTATTAATCAACTAATCATGCTCTAAATATGGATACCTAAGTTGGCCGAGATCAATTAGGTAAGCCACTTTCTTAATTAAGAAAGAATATCCAATCAATATATCAAATCATGAAGGATCTTCCTCCAAATCAGTCGCTTCCAAAAATAAAAAAAGAAACTTTCCTTTAGAGTCTTAGATGCCATTTCACCAAAAAATCTCTATCTTAACTTGCCTTAAATTAATTTAGGCAAGGAAAAATAAAAATAAGGTGACATTATACTAAATTTCAAGAGATCTCAATCAACTTAAGAGGAACTTCTAAAGAAGGAACCTTCTTTTTATAACTCATGTGCAAATTAATCATTCAATTCCAGCCTTTACTTTCCCTTTTTTTCCTTGAACATTAAGAAAAGTAAATCCAGAACCAATCTCACCTTAGAAGACTTCCAATGTCAGAAAGAACATCATGTATCTTCCTCAAAGAAAATAAAATGTTTCTTGTGTCAATTCAAATATCTTCACAAGTTTAAAAAACTCTTGAACCATCATATCGACAACAACCTTCAATCTCAACAAATTTCAATGCATGTAATAACATTTAGTTTTTCAAACATAAAAACACTTTGGAACCAACAATGGAATAACACGGCTTCATTCAAAAAATAAAGAACCAGAATTCCACAAGCTGTATCAAACTAACAACAAATCTCTTTTTCCGAATACAACATAGATTGAACACATCAAAATCAACTAGGCTGAAGCTAATATGTAAGGTGCGGTAGATCTAATTTTTCTGAGAAAATCATGCTTAATAAACATCCATCTTTTCGAGATATACACCATCATTCATCTCAAGGGAAAATAGAGAAGAACAATTATCTTTGTGTGCCAAAAAGATTCAAAACCAAAATTTGTTCAACAACTCCACTCTACTAAGATGATTGGTAAAAAACATGATCAACCAGCATCATAACTTCTGGAACCTAAACCTAATGCTTTGATACTATGTTAGATTTAGGATCTCATGTTATTTGTAGTAAACATACTAGATTAAGAAAGAAGAGACTACCAAGACAGAGAGACAAAGAAGGGATGCACAAGTGGAAGGAGAAGAAGAAGGAGAGAATACAAGAGGTCGGCCATGAGAGAGAGAGAAGAGGGAAGCAGGATTAGGTTCAATGATCCCTAATCCTCCCCCTCAATATGTATTTATAATATTGAACATCTTAAGAATTATATCTATGCCCTTTTACCCCTAAGAATGGAGGAAAGGGACAAGAAATAAAGATATTTTACATCATTACCACTATTCTCGGGTTACATCTTTCAACAACTCAAACATGCTCGGAAGGGAAGGTGTAGTTGTATTTAAACACAAAAGGTCCACATTACTTTAGCAATGTGGGACTAAAGGAAAAGGACGAAGGAAGGGAGAGGGAAAAAAGGGAGGGGAGGCACTGTGCGTGCCTTTCAACTTTTAAAAACTCTTAATATTCCCCACCATTTTTAATTTTTGAAAATTGACACATGATTAGATAGGTTCGATCAATCATTACACTATAGCTTTTGATAACAAATGACTTTCAGACTTGAACCTTTATCTTGTTGGTATTTTGTCATCCACATCGGTCCTAAGTGAACGAATGTTGAACTTGAACTTTATGTATGGGTTTTAAGAATACCAAACAACTAAGTATTAATTTTGCATGTGAGTTACATTGAGGTAGCATGTTATGGCCATGCTCAGGTATCTCGTCTTGTGAGTGCCTTTTAGAGAACTAGCCTTACTTCTTTGTTAGATTGTGGCCTCACTGTAACTTTATACCTTGCTATAATAGCCTCGATATCATTAAGGTTAAATACACTAACCTCATACCTGGTGCAGTTGAGCACCTACTTCATAGAGATGGGACATGACTTGAATTCACATTAATTTGGTGCTCTTAGTTGTCTCTCATTTAGCTTATTTTTCACATTGAACCTTCATTTTGGAATTTTCAATTAGGATAGGTTGGGTTGCTACTGTGAGTGACTCAAGGAATAAGCTTTAATCCTATCCCCCTCGAAGCATACTATATTTATCCTCTCGATAAGCCCTTGGTTAGATGATCTACCAAGTTTTCCACTGATTTAACTCAAGGTTACAACATCACTAGATGTGAGCTTCCTTAAAATTTTATGTCAAAGCTCAATATTCCTATATGAATTTGAATTATGATCTTTGCTTTTAATTTTTATTAAAATCACTTGATTATCACAATTAATTAAGATAGTTGGAATTACCATATCAATCATGGGAATGTCTGATAATAGACCCCTAGGCCATTCAGCTTCTCCATCAACCAACTATAAGGCTAGCATTTTAGCCACCATAGTATATCTAGTAATTGAGGTTTTCTTGGAAGATTTTTATGTGACTACCCCACCATAGTATAAATACAAAACCACTAGTGGTTTTAGTATTATCATAATAAAAAATCCAGTTAACGACATTTGTATCCTTCCAGTACAGTAGGAAATCCATAATAGTTTCATAATTAATAATACCTTTCAAATATTTAAGAAGTCTTTCGATAGCATTTCAATGAGTCTTATTGGGGTTACTTTCTACCTACTCAGTCTTCCTACTGCATAGAAAATATTTGGTCTAGTACAGTTTGATAAATACATTATACTTCTAATAATTTGAGAGTACCTCAATTGTGTTTCATTAACACCCCCCCCCCTCCCCCGCGTTCTTCTTTAATTTTATGCTAGAACCATATGGTATGCTAACTGGTTTGCATTCTCATATCCGAACCATTTCAAAAAAATTCCACATAATGTGATTGACTCAAAGCAATCTCATATTTATTTTTAATTATTCTAATTCCTAAAATACAGTCTTTAACCCTAGGTCTTTCATCAAAATTATCATTAAGATATCTTTCTACCTCTACTATTTTCATATTTGTATTTCCAAATATCAAAATATTATCAACATAAAGAAATAAAATAATGAAAGACCTACCATATGTTTTCCAATACACACATTTATCAAAATCAGATATTTTGAAACCATATGATAGTATCACCTTATCAAAATTTCCATGTCATAGTGTTATGGTCCCAGACCCCACAACGCAATTCGCAGGGAAAAACGAAGAAGAACGAAGAAGTGAAGAGGCAGGCTCGTCAAAGGGAGACCTGAACCTTGGGTTCGTCAAGGAGAACGCTTATCCTAGGGTTTGTTGAGGCCGATCCTATGTTTTGGGTGAAATTAGACTTGTCCATTTCATTCCATGTTGTCCCTTAAATAGGGTTCATGTCCACAAGAAAAAATTATAATTTTTCCCCTCCATGGCATTTAACTTGAAAATAAACTAAATGACTACATAACTCACTCAGTCAAAGTAATTGACTCAGTTGTGGTGTCTCTGCCTGACTCGGGCCACGATTGGGTTCATAACATTACACCCCTCCTAGAGAAGGAGCTTGTCCGCAAGCTCGAAGGTAGGGTATGCTTGCCGCCCGGTCTGTGTTGTGAATGTGTCCCGATTTTTGAATCCATGTATGACCAAGGGTAATTGCAAGTACTTCAGTTAGACACTGGTGGTCCCTTTGAAGTCCAAGTTGTCGATCATTAAGCAAGCCCATGTCCAACAGGGGCGCTATTTGTAAGGGCACACCTTGGTGAGCGGCCTTGTTCTCAATTATTATCATGGCTTCTGCTAGCTGGGAAACAATAAATGCTGCCACTTCATCCTTTAATATGCTTGTTTGCTCTTCAGTACTGGCACCAGGAATGTGTCTTAGGATATGCATATGGTAATATCTCAGGTAAGATATTCCACTGAACACTAGTTTCTGCCACACTTTAGTTGCATCAAATGGTTCTCCTAAACCCACCTCAACAATGGAAACATCCACCTTTGATGTTGCCAAGATCTTGAAACCCAGTAATGTACGGAATTTGAAGTAGTTTGATATGGGCACATATGCAAATGTGTTCTTCTACAGGTTGTCCCAATACCACCAGAAGTATGCAAGGACCTTCTGACGAATTGCACGACATATAAACCGTGACGACACATGTACTGCAATTTGCTGGAATTTTGCATTAGCAACACTAGTCTTGGGATTGCTCACATTGAGGAGAAATTCGTTTTTTGCAATGACAAACTGGGTAAGCTGATGGCTGAGCACACCTTCCACTAGTATGCAATCCGAGGCAGTAGCAACCTTCTGTATAGCGTCCCTCATGTCATGGGCTGCCAGTAAGATCTCTCAGCTTCAATTACTCCCTGAAGAATCATAACGACAACATTCTTGTACAAAACTTCATTGTACTTGTTGCAAGTCGGAATTTGAACACAATTTGGGCTACTGCAATTGGTTGAACAGTTGCATGTTGTGACAAATTCCAATGTTGCTGCCAAGAGGTCCCCAAAAATTGCTTGAACCAGTGTTGAAAGACCAATGCCTCCAGGATGTCGATCATACAGCAACAATCTTTCTAGAACAAAGCAAGTGACATGGGGATGTGCACACTCTGAACCAATGTCCGAAGTATTGCATGTAATGTACAAAGGTACCACATTAAGAAGAGCATGAGCAGCAGCTTGCTGGCCAGCACGAAATGACTAAAATCGATGCTCTACTTCTACTTTTACTGGCTGGGAAATCCGAATCCAATCTGCCTGAGAATCATATGAAAAATTCGGAAGAGCAAGGTCGATTGTGTCAACTATTTGATTACTACCCTGTCAGATGCGATAGAACCCAAACCATGTGGTTATTGTACAGGAATTTGATTGAGCAATAGTCTTGAGCTTGTAGCCTTCTTTTGACACCACAGGATAAGCTAGGCTCCCACCAATAACATGTATATCTATGTAATCACATGTCTTTGTGTGAAATTTCAAGTTTGTTGCCTGGCAAAAAGCAATCTTCTCTGATAGATCAAAGAGCTTTACAATATAGGTTTTCCCTTGATGCATACAAACAACTCCTTTATAAACTTCATTTCCAATGTAATTCCATGATTTTGTAACAACTTGGGAAGGATATGAAATTAGATAGCCTTTATTCTCAAGAGTCTTTATTGCACCATCCAATCCAGAACCAAAGTACCTCTCATCATATTGCAAACACAATAGGTGTTCAAAGACAGTACAACATGAATGTTGTTCAAGAACCTCTTGTGATGTATACGGAAACTTGCTTGTTGGAATGTGCACGATTTGAATCATGCACCCAATTCTTGTCGTAATTCTTCTTAGCATTTCGACATACATCTTGCAAGCTACATCGGTCCCACAACTAGTAGGAACCTCCCTGAAATTTTGGATCACGCACAAGTGTTGCCCACCCACTTACAAGAGACTGCATAGCAACTGCTAATTCTAGAGTTTTGTTGGCTACACGAATAGGACCCTTCTGTAACAGTGAACTCATCTCTTGTTTCACAAGTGGGGATAGAGCAAGAGATTGATTAGTCGGAATTGAGTATTCCCCAATAGAATTCCAGAACAGAGTAGGCACTTCAATAATTGTTACACGCAAGCCAGAGGGAAGGAGTCGAAGCTTAGAAAAGACATCAACAACACCTAACTTAATATCATATTCACCGTCTGGACAAGCAAAATTATCAAAGTTCGAACCAATTCTCATCGCTAAGATATGTTCAGGCATAGTTGCTGCTAAAATCATGCTCTATCAGTCAGATGGAATGTTTTCAAAATGAACTTCCACCTCCTCTTCGAACCCAACAACAAGCATTTGGTCTGTCCTTCCTCGGTCTTCCAGTGTCTCATCGTGTTGCTTTGCAGCAACTATTGTTGCTTCCTTTGGACTCCTGGCAGTAGGACCAACCTTTTTGAGACCGTCAAATGGCATTGCTACAGCAAGTGGAAGTCTTCCCCATTTTTGTGAGTTCAACATTTTAGTGGTACCTGCCATATCAATTGGCATGATGTCCACCTAGTACTCCACTCTATGCAGAGGCATCGCTGCTGTTATAAAATCATGCTCATGCTCCCCATTCAACATTCTATGCAATTCAAGGTAAGCTTCAACAACATGATCGTTGTCATTGTGATCAATGACAAAGATGAGACTTCGGGTGTTTTGGAAGTAATGTTTCCACAAAGGTCGGATCTTGTCCTGACCACCAACATCCCACACATTGAAACTGATTTTCTGATATTCTACAGTTTCCATATAAAATCCAAGGGTGGAGATCGTGGTGACAAGCTCTCCCAGCGTAAGCTTGTAAAGGATGGTGGGCATACCAGCATTATCAAGATTAACCAGCAGAATGCGCACAATAGTAACTGCCAATTTTTTTTTCCATCCCCACAATCGAAATTTTGTTGTTGTTGATCGGTATCCCAAAACAAAAGTTGCCTTTCCCCAATTTTTACACGCAGGCTAGAGGAATTCGAAGACTCATCTGACATTGATGTTGATGAGTTGAGGAATGTCTTTGTTGAGTGAGAAGTGGATGTGGTGCTAACCTTCCTCCCCGCACCGTTGTCACTGAAATTTCATGACCTTAGAAATCTGAGCATTTTTTTCTTACATTGCCTTTACTATTACATAAATATCTAATCAGGTATAAATAGAAGGGCGAAAAGCAAAATAATTATGGAATATATTGGGTGAAAAATATGAAAAACAAAATTGAATTTCTATTTTTGATTAGTTCGTTCTATAGAATTTTTTTGCATAAAATATTTACTTTTGTGAAATTGTATACCACTTATAAATCAATATTTATTTAATCTTTTCCACAAACTTTACACAACTTTCAGTGCTACAATATTTTAGATTTTCTTTATAGACCTTTTAATATTAAATATATAACTTTATTTGCTAAGATTTATAAATAAATTATATAATAGGAGTTGTTGTGAGAGAAAGTTTCAACACTGCATGAGAAAAAAAACAGAGAAAAAATAAGAAAGAGTCCTACTATCCACAATAAAGGAAAATTAAATTGGTACTTCAAGATAATAACTTCCATACACTAGAGGAGAGTTGTTTCGTTCAATTTTTTTATGGTTTTTTTCTTCCTCACGAGAAGCGATTGTGTAGGAAAATATATAATCAGATTAGCAGTGGAGGTTGCATTTTTTATGGAAAATTGACCTCCCTATGGTTAGAAAGAAAGAAATAATGGGAGAAGAAAGACATGTTCATATATATATTTTAAATTAAAATATAAAATTTTAAAAAATCTCCTTAAATTTTTCTTTTTTATATCTTATAAATAACCTCAATTTAATTTTAATTTATTTTATATAGTTTTTATTAAAATTTAAAATATTAATATTAAAAATTAAATTATTAATATAAAATTAAATAAAACTATTGAAATAAAAATTAAATAATTTTTTAGATACTTGGCATTATGATCTATTATTAATTTATTTATGTTAAATATTTTAACTTTATATATGTTTTATATTTTATATTAAATTCCTCATACTTTTGTTACCTCTGTTTTTTGTGTTATTATCTTTGTGGTTGATTTGTTGGTTATATAATGAAGTGTTAAATTAAATTAAGTATTTTAATTTTTAATTTGTAACAAAAGTTTGTAAGAAGTGCTAGAACTTTCAGGCTAAATAAAATATGAGAAATCTGAGCATTTTTTTCTTACATTGCCTTTACTATTACGTAAGTATCTAATCAGGTATAAATAGATGGGAGAAAAGCAAAATAATTATGGAATATATTGGGTGAAGAATCTGAAAAACAAAATTGAATTTTCTATTTTTGATTAGTTCGTTCTATAGAATTTTTGTGCATAAAATATTAGAAATTGTATCCCACTTATAAATCGATATTTATTTAATCTTTTCCACAAACTGTACACAACTCTCCGTGGTACAATATTTTAGATTTTCTTTATAGACTTTTTAATATTAAATATATAACTTTATTTGCTATGATTTATAAATAAATTATATAAGAGTGAGTTGTTGTGAGAGAAAGTTTCTCACTGCATGAGAAAAAAACGGAGAAAAATAAGGAAAAAAGTCAATTTTCCTTAAAAAATGCAACCTCCTCTGCTAATCTGACGATTTATTTTCCGAAACAATTGCTTCTCAAGAGGAAGAAAATAACCATAAAAGTGTATGCAACGGCATAGTCTTCTCAGTCGATCTTCACAGCTCTCTTTCCTACTGCTCTCACTCGGCTTTCTCAGGAATGGCGATCTCGAGGAGAAACTCGCCTTTATTACTTCTAATCACATATGCATTTCTATCCTTTGCATCAGCTGAAGTTTTCTTCGAAGAGCTATTTGAAGGTAAACTGGATGTCTTCCGCTCTATCATTTTTCATTCTATTTCTTCATTTTCCTTTCGAGCTTTTCAAGTCGATCTTCCGATCATGAATCCTTCGCAACTTGTTTAATTAAGTATCATTTGTTGGCATGTATTGAATTATGGAATTGTGAAGAGGGATGGGACAAACGATGGATCAAATCTGATTGGAAGAAGGATGAGAATATGGCTGGGGAGTGGAGGCACACGTCTGGCAAATGGAGTGGAGATCATGATGATAAAGGTGCTTGGTCAATTCCAATTTTCATATTAGTCTAATTTGATATTGTGGTCTTTGTAAACAACTTCGATTGTTAGACTTATTGTAGGCATCCAAACCAGCAAAGACTATAGATTCTATGCCATTTCGGCCGAGTTCCCCGAGTTCAGTAACAAGGGAAGAACACTGGTTTTTCAGTTCTCAGTTAAACATGAGCAGAAACTTGACTGCGGCGGAGGCTACATGAAGCTGCTCAGTGGAAAACTTGATCAGAAACAATTTGGAGGCGACACCCCTTACAGGTAATTGTTATTTAACCCGATTTGAACTCGACGAAATCTGGGTCTGAACTGCGTGATTTGGGGTTCTTGCATGAAAAAGAAAGGGATGAATCCACAGACAATTATTGGCAATATTATCTTGTTGTCTACAGTATCATGTTTGGACCGGACATTTGTGGTTATGAGACCAGAAGAGTTCATGTCATTTTTTCACGGAATGAGAAGAACCACTTGATCAAGAGGAACATTGTCTGTCCGACTGACCAGCTCACTCATCTATATACTCTAATTCTCCGTCCAAATGGTAACTATAGCGTACTAATCGATAATGTTGAGAAGAAACACGGGAGTCTCTATACAGACTGGGATATTCTTCCACCTAGACAAATCAAGGATCCTGATGCCACGAAGGTAAGCTTTAGTTCTGCGCAGATCTCTGTCGATCCCACTGTCACCTTTTGTCTACTGAAGACTCTTCTTGAATCTACAGCCAGAAGATTGGGACGACAGGGACTACATCCCTGATCCTGAAGATGAGAAACCAGAGGTATGGATCTACTGAAAATTCTGTTCGTTTTGCTCTTGCAATGGGCTTGTGGGCAGATTGCTGGACACGGGTTGATTCTTTTTCTTGCTCATGGCTTTTAAGGGTTACGATGATATTCCCAAAGAAATGCCTGCTCCTGGTGCTGAAAAGGTATGTTCTCTGTAACCGGACTGGTAATTCTAGTGGCCGATAAGGTGGACAATAAGTATTTGTTTAGGAGGAAATCACTTTCCAGGTTAGCTTAATACAATGTTAGTATCTCATAGAGTTTTGATTTGAATCTGTTTAACACAGCCGGAAGATTGGGAGGATGAAGAAGATGGTGAATGGGTTCCTCCGACCATGCCCAATCCTGAATATAAGGGACCATGGGTACCAAAGGTTGGTAAACTTTTTGTCCTCCACAGAACCTTTAATGAGTCCCAGATGCAGCAGTTCTTTTGATTATCTTTTCTTTTGTTAGCAAATTAAAAACCCAAATTATCAAGGGAAATGGAAGGCACCCATGATCGACAACCCAGGTACCAACGACTTCATTTTAATTTCATCTTTGATCATGTTATCACGAAATTCTGCATTCTCATATTATTTGCGAACCAAGTAGGCAGGCACTAATCAGTGCAAAAAATTTCAGAGTTCAAGGATGATCCCGACATTTATGTATATCCCAACTTGAGATACGTAGGCATCGAGCTTTGGCAAGTAAAATCAGGTACCTTGTTCGACAATGTCCTACTCTGTGATGATCCAGAATACGCAAAGCAGATGGCAGAGGAAACGTGGGGAGAACAGAAGCACGTAAGTGACTTTCAAATTTCCACCATCTTTCGGCTTAAATATTTGCAGGAGTATGCAGATAATGCAAACTCATTTGAGGTTGACAATTTTGCAGACGGAGATGGAGGAATTTGAGCTCGCAGAGGCAAAGAGACGGGAGGAGGTAAGTCCGTTTACCATGGAACCGCGTCACATTTGATTCTCCTTCAATTGATCATACTTCTCATTTTGATCCTTTTGATAGGAAAAGAAAACAAAGGATAACGAAGAAGATTCAGAGGTAAGCTCTTGGTGATAAGAACTAAGATTATAAGGTTAAACGTGTTATTCTTAAGAAACGTTTGAGGTACTTAAGTTGGCAACGCAGGATGAGGAGGAAGATGATGATGGTGGTAGTGGCTACGGTGGTGAGGAAGATGATGATGATGATGATACCTACGGTGATATTGATGGCGGGCTGGGTGGAGGTGATGGTGTTGACAAGGGAGATGCAGATCCCTCTGAAGAAGTGGACTTGGATGTGGATGATAGAATACATGTACGTATGCGTTTTTCCCTCTCAGACTCATAAACCATGTCAAGTGGGTCAGATTTGTTCCTTCTATTACCCAGATTTTGGTGAAGCCAAATGTTGATTGATAGGTCCCTGAAAATGGTGTTGATTTCTGATATCTTAGCCTTTGAATTGTACGTTTGCAGGACGAACTTTAGGGAGGACCCCCCGGTAGCATCAACATTCAAGATGGGTTGTAAAACCTTGGTGGAAGCCAAATTTTCCTTTTTTTTTTAATAGGTTTTTGCAGTCAAAAAACATTTATTCTGCCACTGCCTTTTACTTTTCTCTACTTCTCCTTAGAAATTGTTGTCAGCTGTAGCAAAGATATTTCTATAAAGCATTCTGCAATTTAAAAATGTGTTGCTAAACCCTAATACCAAGGGTCTTAAACTATCATTTACGACTTCTTGAACCCAATTATGCATTGGTCTCTTACCTATTTGATATTTTTATTGACTAAGCACAAAAAAATATTTCTGTAAAAACTAGTGAAACACTTTATTTAAACATATGATTTTATTCTTGATGGCAAAAGATCATATGGGAAGTAAGAGTGATCTTCTCAAAATTATCACTATACCCTTGAGAGGGTTGTCCAATTGCCTGAACTGGTCACAATCGGTTAAGAAGTTTGTCATTACACTGAGACCTCTTAGAACAAGAATTCATTCTTGCCCCACCCATTTTTATTTAACTAGTTATTCTCAGTCCTTAATGTTCCCCTGTACATATTCAAAACACGAAAAAGAATTCATTCTTTTCACCACTGGAATCATGGCCGACAAGAGCATCCTCAGAGAGATAAAATACCAAACTTTCATTTTAAAAGTACTTCGCTTCTTAACTTTCTCACTGGAAGAAGAATAAAAACTTTGCAGGTGGCCTTCTCTTCTTTCCCCAAATCTTCTCCCTTCCAATGATGCCCTCCCCGACCGGAACGCAGTTCTGTGAAACTTAGAACCTTGGCATTCGCCTCCGTTGTTCCTCCCCCATTTAGATAAAGACCCATCTGCACATTCGGTTTTCCACGAAAACAACAAAGCTTGGTGCATCAAAATCGGAGTTTTTATGCATCAAAACAGTCTTCCAATCAAGAGATTCTCTTTTGTTTTTCTATTGTAGACTCAGACAAACCAAGTCTTATCTTCTTTTATGAATAACGGGAACCATTCCGTCCTGCCTGGAAAAGGTGAGTAGAAATCCACCTCATACGCCATTCTCCATGGTTGGGTACACATTGGTAGAGTTAGTGATAAGTGGGAGCCAGATTGATCCCACACAAACCAACCTACTTTGCAGTTGAGCTGTATCGTCCTTTTTTCCCCAGCTTTTTACAGTTTTCTTCCCTTTCCAACCTTTCAAAAGAAAACTTAGCTTTCTGAACCTCTCACCCAATTCCAATTGTGGACAAAATATTTCTTGGATTTTAATTGAGATTTAGGAAGTTAGTCAGGTTGGTTCATCCTAACCTGCCAAATCTTGGCTTTGACCCACCCATATATGAACAAAAATTTCCAATTCTTTATTTGCCTCCTTCAGATAGGCTGGCTGATTGAGAGAGTTGAGGGAGGGGGACCCCTGTTTGTTGGATTTAGATACACGCCCCTGCCCTCTCGATATGATTTGATTCCTTGAGCGTAACATGGCTGCACCTGCGCCCGCACGAACGCCCAACTTGTTCACGCCCCATCATTCCTCTGCCTCCACCCAAATACAGTCGAGTTGGCAAACTACTAACTCGGGTCTAGGCGCCGAGCGAACCGCTCTGATCCAAATTTGACTCGTCTCGGTCCCGCTTCATCCGTTAGTTGGAGGGACAGGATCGGAAGCTCTTCTCGCTTGATTACCAAAGTTATGGACGATGTGGGCCCTCAGAAGATTTATTTTTAAGGTTTTGGAATCTGTTGGAACGGAGCCTGGAACAAACCGGGCGTAGGCATCAAAGGAAACACGTGGCTGGGTTTGATGATTTGTCATCTTTAACCTTCGAAATGGGCTCAGTCCGCACGTGTGAATGCCACAATGGCAGTTGATTCCGGACCAAGACAACGCCCTTCAAAAAAAAAAAATATTTTTGCCTGGATTAATTAAAAAAAGCCGAGGAGGAAAAATAGAAAAACGAACGCGAAACACAAACCCGTCTTTTAAAGCCGCTCCTCCTCGGGCTCCATTTGTTCTTCATTCTGCGACGCCTTCAGCTGTCGATCTGTCTACGAGGCCAGCCGGCGATGGACCTGGAGTTGGAGAAGCTGTCGGCTGTCAGGGTGCTGGGTCGAGGCGCAATGGGGACGGTCTTCCTTGTCAGGAACGAGGAATACCCCGGCAGGCCCTTCGCCGTTAAGGTCGTGGAGAAGCGTTCTCTGCATACGAAATTTGACGCCGATCGTCGCGCTCGCTGGGAGGTGTCCGTGCTTGCCCGCCTTGCTCATCCCTTTCTTCCCACCCTCCTCAGCTCCACCGAGACGGATGAATATCTCGCCTGGGCTATTCCTTACTGCCCCGGTGGTGACCTCAACGTCCTCCGTTATCATCAGACCGACCGAGTTTTCTCCCCCTCCGCCATTCGTTTCTACGTCGCCGAGATCATCTGCGCCATCGAATACCTCCACAGTCTCGGCATCGTCTACCGCGATCTCAAACCCGAGAACGTCCTTATCCAGGCCTCCGGCCATATCATGCTCACCGACTTCGACCTCTCCCGCGTTCTAGCGCCAAGAAAACAAAAAGTGGTTACAACGGTTCCCTTCTCTCCGTCTCCGGATCCCTCACCACCTCGCCCGAAACACCGGGGGCATTTAACGCGGATGTTATCAATCGTGTCTGAGAGGAGCGGGCTAAAGAAGGCGAAATCAGCGAGAGTTTCACCCGTAAGTCGTCGGAAGCAGAGCTTCTCCGCCGGGGAGCGGTCCAACTCGTTCGTGGGAACCGAAGAGTACGTGTCCCCGGAGGTCGTCCGCTGCGACGGACACGAGTTCGCCGTAGACTGGTGGGCACTCGGGATATTGACGTACGAAATGGCCTACGGGCGAACACCCTTTTACGGGAAAAACCGAAAGGAGACGTTTCGTAACGTGTTAATGAAATCGCCGGAGTTCATCGGGAAGAGATCCGCGCTGACGGAATTAATATCGCGGCTGCTGGAGAAGGACCCGACAAAGCGGTTGGGTTACGAGAGAGGGGCGGCTGAAGTGAAGGAGCACGCATTCTTTCGCGGGCTACAGTGGGACCTTCTACCGGAGGTGTCTCGACCACCGTTTCTGGCTTCGACGGAGGATTTGATGGCTGCGGAGGCGGAGGACACACGTCACGAGTTTAACATCGTGGAGTACTTTCAAAAGCAGAGGGTGCAGCCGCCGTCGTCACCCGTTGGATCGCCGTCGTCGATGCCGTCACCGTCGATTGACTGCCGGCGTAGCGTATCGTTCACGGGATTCTGACACAGAGTTCGTTACGCCCTTTTTCTGCTTTTGTACATATACAACAAAAACACCGAAACGCGAGAGGGATCACGGATCACCCGGATGTTTTGCTAGCTGATTAGAAAGACTAATTTGTATCGTAATTATAGATTAATTAATAATAATATTTGATTATACTGGGGGGTAGTGCGCACCCCAGTTCATGTGGACAACACCACGGTAGACGTGCCGTTTTTTCAGTGCGTAACAGTTATTTTCCGTTTCTGAAATGTTTCTGATACGGTAGAAGATCCTTTCCTGGATTTACGGAAGCGGAGAAGCAACGCAGAAAGACGACAGAGCCGGAGAAGGCACCTGTCCGTCCAGAATCCGGAAGAAACGAAATTAAACAGAACGAACTCGTCGCCTCGAGACTGCGAATTCTTCTTTTGTTATGCGATCAGAGATCGTCAAAGCGAAATCATGGTTTCCACATACAGGAAGCAAAAGGTGGATTCCGAGTCGGGGGGAAAGAGACGGGAGCTCGTGAGTAATCCATGTCAAGCTTTTGTTGCAGCTTATGAAATGGTTGGGATTATCTGCTGGAAGGAACTTCCGAATCTCAAGATGAAGCCTGTTATCATGGCGCCCTTTTGGTTTTGTCTGAGATCGCACTACCTCCACCGTAATCAAGAGTGACACATTGTCTTCTCAGTTGTGTGAGGAATGGAAAGAAAAGATCGACGAGGCCGGGCAGATGCGGTTTTAAGCTTTTAAACCGCTGTTCATGATGACGACACTCGAGTGCTACGACCCTTCACCGACTGATACGTTACATAACGTTGAGCGAACGACGTCAAAATCGCCGTTTCGTAACGTCTACTGAATATTGAGGAATTGGTTGGATCTATTTTGCCGGGAAACTTTTCCCAAGTGAAGTATTTGCAGAAGATACTACGATGGCGACTTGGAAGAGGAGAGGCAGCGGACTCGCCTTAATCGGGGCTTTTATTTGCTTTCTGTCACTGATTTGAAGCGACCATGGGAGGGAGGGAGGGAGGGAGGGAGGGAGAGAGGGACAAGGGGTGCTAGAGACCAAAAAGCTCCCCTGTCTCATTAGGTAAACAGCCTCGTTTTCTTTACTAGCCGCTTCTAATGGCGGGCTCCTCTGAAAGTGGCCTTTCATATCCCCGAAAGAAGACCATCCTGCTCGCTGTCTGTCGGTTGCCATTTGTGAAAATGTTGAAAAACCGAAATAAGAGAGCTTTTTTTGTTTCTTTTTTCAGAAGAAAAAGAAAAGGTTGTGCGACGTAATGGGTAAGGGAGCAACCCACGGCTCCACCATTGTTGTCCCTTCAATCCCTCTCTCCCTCTCTCTCTCTCTCTCTCTCTCTCATAGACTCTCACCGTCTCTGTACGGAGACTATTACAGAATCAGAATTAGAAGTAAAAAACACAAGACGTAGAAAACGAACGATGGACACGAGAAACCTTTCACTGTTCTACGAACATCCTTGTCGTCAATCCCTGTCCAGTCGAGAATCTCTCCCACGCCGTCCTTTGACCCCGAATCAATCAATCAAAACCATCTTCGTTAATTTCTTCGTTTTCCTCCGTCGAGACGATGAATCTATTAATAGCTTTAATTTCCTTTCGCCTGGTCGAATATGTGACCGCAGATTGAACTTCATGAGCGATCAATGTGAGCACTATTGTACGCTACTGAATTGTCGATTCGCCGATAATAAATGGGCAACCACCTGCAGCGATTAGATGCCACCGTATTTGCAGCAGATCTTTTCTTGAACGGAAAAACGCCCCTTCTTTTTACCCTCGTCACTGGTTTCTTAATATATAACCATTCCATTTCGGTTGATCGTGGAAGGGACTGCGATCATCTCCCAGAACTACCGCCGCAGTTGATTGCAACACCTGCAGGCTGCATGAACTCTATCACCAGCTAGTATCGGAATACAGAGTAATCGAATACAACAAATTTTTATCTTGTACGGTTATTTGGGGACATAATTTAAGATGGGCCTCAACCCCCATGTGGCTTCAATAACTCTTGGTTGTCGCATCCATGGGTTCCGCCCCTCCATTAATGCATGAAATTTTAGGAGAGAGAATATTACATTGATTAATTGCAATTTGGTGCTTTATTTACAACAAAGAGAGCACGTTATTAGAGTGAGACTAAACTAATTCAGTTTGATTTTAATGAAAAATACTCATATTATTTTATTAATAAAATATTGTATTTATTTAATTATTTTATTTTAAAATATTGTATTTATTTAATTATTTTATTTTAAAATATTAAATATTATATTAAATTACTAATTCAAGAGTAATAATTAAGATATCATAAAAGTAAGAATTTGATCAAGTATCTTGAGTAAATATTTTTGTTTAAGTATTTTAATTTTAAATTAATTAATTAAATATTTTTATTTTGCTTTGTAATTATTTTATTAATTTAGACTAACAAAAATCTATCTTATTTTATTAATAAAATACCTTATTTATTTATTTATTATATTCATTTACTCTTAATAGTATATTAAATTACTAATTTAAGAGTGATAATTTAGATTTTGTAAAAGTAAGAATTTGATTAAGTATCTAAATATTATAAAAGTAGCCATATTTGTTTAGGTATATTGTTTTTAATATTTAATTAACTTAATTTTTATTTAAATATTTAAATTATTTAGCTTATTTTGTTAATTACAACTTTAAAATAAAACTATCTTAATAAAATTAAATCTATTAAAGTATTTTATTAATAAATTCATTATCCACTTTCCACTAATTTTTTCATTGTGCGCATTAATACATTAAAGTACTTTACATTGCACTTTTCATTAAGCACACTAACACAAAAAAACAATTCACTTTCACTTTCCACTAACCTCCCCCCTAACAAGAAACAAAGTAAACAACTACTATAGAAAACAAACAGAACTCAAACACTTCTTTTATGAGACTTCATGTAAGTTCCACCGTATTAATTTTTCCATTATGAGATTCTTTCACTATGAGAGTAATGTCATACTCCTCCACATTTGCCTTCAAAAGATACATGGTGAGGCCCAATCCATCTCTCATAAGTTTATGTAGGAGAACCATCTACTACTTAATCAATTAACTCACTGAAATTTGATTACCATATGAGCTTATGTCTTTAAAATAGGTGAGTCCACCAAAGGGGGGTTAGTCCAAAATAAAGCAGAGATGAATTACGTGTGCATTATTCCGTTAATTCATTCAGGTTGTTAGTCCAAAATGATATTCTTTATTTGAATCACACCAACTAATATTCTCAGGGGAAAATGGGGGAATCGTGTTTCATACCTATTTTTCAAATCATCCACATGAATCGTGCACGGGACGCATTTCTCCCTCCCCCGAACAGATTTTTTCCCCTCATTTCGCTCTGTTCTCCCTCTCTCTTGGCCTTCCTCTCTTGATATTTTTTTCTCCCACTCTCTTTTCCATCTCGATTTTTCTCCCTTCTTGGTTGTCCTCCCCCGGATTTTTTTTCCCTCTATCTTCTCCCTCTTAGTGTATCGTTGGAGCACCACCTCTGTCATTGTTGCCTGCTGGCCCGCCATTATCGGCACTGTGAGGAAGATGACGCATTGGTGTCGTGAAGAAGAAGACGCTGGTTTAAATTTTACTAAGTGATGAAAAATTAAACCAACGTCATAACTTCATTATATTTATTTTTTAAAATAATCCATATTTTTTATTTATATATATATTTTATTTATTTAGTATATCTATTTTTAATTATTGTATTAAATTAGTGATTTAATAGTCATAATTTTTTTTTAAAATAAACATTGATAAATTTGTTTGGTTTAATTATCCCATTGCTATAATTAATTAGACCAATGGTTTATTTATTTATTATATATTTTTTTATTACTGTATTAAATTAGTGATTTTCAATTTTAGTATATCTTACGTTATTAAAAAAATTATTTATTTATTATATTCACTTAATTTATTTTTTACATTATTTATTTGTTTTTTATAATTTATTATAGTCACACATAATTATTATATTAATTTATAATAAATTGTTATAATTAAGTAATATAATATAGTTTTTCATTAATTAGTTTATTAATATATTTAAATATTACACATTAAATCACTTATAAGTATAGTAACAATGTTTATTTTGGTTAATTATCTGTTTAGGTATATGTTATATTTAAGTAGATTACAAAAAATTATTCATTCTCTCGTTTATGTCATAATTTTCATTTTGGGTACTAACACTGAAATTTGTTTTTTAGTGCTCTTAAACTCATTATACTAACACGAGTTAAAAGTTGAATCAATTCATTAAAATTTTAACTTCTCTCTCCCCAACCAACAAAGTGTTTGGAGCAGTGAACTCTTTTTCATCCACCGGTTTCTTCGGTGCAAATTGTGGATCAAATAATCCACTTTCTTCATTATTTTCCTTTTTGCCATCACCACTGATGCTAGACCGGCTCGCTAGTGGGGTTGAGGAAAAACCCGAGTCGGTCCGACCATCACCATTAATGCTTTAGACTTTAGTCCGAAGAGGTCAGGTCCGTAATTTTGCGCTCCTCAATCAAGTAGGGTATAAAAACTTATCGTTGATAAACTAGGGTTTTCTTTAGCAGCCGAAGCAACTTTAGTGTTTTGGGCGTAGGGAGAGCGCTGCAAAGATGGTGGAGAAAACGAAAGGAAGAAAGGAGGAGGTTGTTACCAGGGAATACACTGTCAATCTCCACAAGCGTCTACATGGATGGTTAGTTAATGATTATTTCAATCATTTTACCTAGTTTAAGCTACGGAAATTCTCTTATCTATTCACGGACCATTTCGTGATCTTTTGTTTGTAATTGTGTCGAATCTGCTTCTCTTCACTATAGCAGCTGTGTTTTGATGTTTCAGGTGATTCTTTATCTTTTTTAAGCAAGCGGATGTTTCTTTATAGCTATTATGTATAACAAGACCAGATTCATGCTGTTCAAAACACTAAAAACAAGTCTAGATTCAATAACGTGCAACAACTAAAGGCATTGTTAGTAGTTTAGAATTGTGTGGGGGAGCTTGATGCTTTGAATTCGTTTATATGTCGTCAAGTATATGGTTGATCTGAGGGACTGCTAACGTTTTTGTGTTTCCCATTCCCGTATTCCCCTTCTGTTAGTACTATTAGTATTATTTTGTATCCTGTCCTGTTTCCATATTTCCTGGAAAGATCTGAACTGAATGTTGCTATTTATTCATTTTAGCCTCTAATATTACATCACAGCTCTTTTTTTTTTTTTAATTTTTTTTTTTGATTTCGACCTCAAGGCGTTTCACCTTCCTCTGCATTTTAAATGCATTAATAAAATATTGATTGGAATTTACATTTCTTTTAACGGCTCATGAGCTTGTAACTTTTGGTTCTGAGTTATGCAAACTTGCTTCTGGTTTTCTGTCATTTTTGGGTGAGAATGACTCTTTTACTAAATGATCATAATAGTTTCAGAATTAATCTTAGCCATGAGCAAATATTTGTGGGAGCTGAGATCGTTGTTTTCCTTGTCTGACCTCCTAAAAGTCTACTGGTTATATACCATGTGAGAATGAGACTGGATTGGATAGACCAGTTCAATTCTGTTGAACTGGATCATTGCCATGTGATTCTTACACGCTAGTACACTGTTCTTATCCCCTAGCTGGTGCACCATTGAAATGCCCTGGTTCAAGCCATCAATAGTCTTTGAGTTGAATCTTCACAAAGCAAAGTGCTTTATGGATTTATCTTTGCTATGAACTACTTGCCTTCTTACTGTCCTTTCTATGAGAAAAAAACTGTATTAAAGCATTAAATGCATTGTTCATTATGAAGTGAACATTGTTCGCCCCAATTGTTGAACTGGGTTGAGTGGTAGGTGGCAAAGTGGTGGTTATATAGCTGGTTGGATGTTAACAGCATTGTGACATGGTACGATTTGGAAATGACTTTAAAAACAATTGTTGGTTTTCTAACAGTCCAGGTGCTCCTTAATAAGGTTATGAATTTGCTAGATGTGCTTTCTTGTTCATCTGCGATCTGAATGTCCTCTATTTCATTACCAAATTTAGTTCTGAAGTCGAGATGATATTGATAGTCAGTAGCACCGGGTCAAATATTTTTATAAAATTTCTTGTGCATGGCTTATCTTTGTCATACGTTAAAAAAAAAAAAGTCATTTTGATTGTGGCAGGTGGGATTATCTTCTCTATACAAGTAATCTTTTTATTTTGTCAAAGTCTTTTTTTTATTTTTTATTTGAATTCTTTCAAATAGTTATAGTCTCTGGTTTTCTTATACAGTTAATTGTCTAAATTTTCTATATTCGTCATTATGAGTTACATGTTTCTGTTAAGGTTAACACTGTTAGTTTTAACTGATGAATAATTTTAACTAGTCAGGATTCCAACACCTTCTTGCGGGAAGTCTTGGAATGAGATTTGTATAAAAATAAGTTTAGAGCCACTAATATGAACAAGTATTCAGGAGGATGCTTTTAGTGTGTGATTTAATCCTTGAATTGGTAGCCTTTTTATATGACTGGTGCTCTGCCTTATTATTGTATAAGTGCTTTTTGCCCCCTCCATGCCTTCTAGCTAGCTCCATTCATGATTTTGGTTGCTGTATGTAGTGGTCTCTTTTGGGGTCAAATTACTTCTTTCGTGAATTGCCTTGGTAATTTTGTAAGATCTGATCTTTGTTGTTGAGGTGTGTTTGTTATGTGCATGATATTTTATTTTGAAGATTTTTTGCATGTTTTTGTTTTTGAACAGCACATTCAAGAAGATGGCTCCTAAAGCCATCAAAGAGATCCGGAAGTTTGCTCAGAAGGCAATGGGAACTACAGATGTGCGTGTTGATGTTAAGCTAAACAAGCACATTTGGAGCAGAGGAATTAGGAGTGTCCCTAGACGGGTACGTGTGCGCATTGCTCGGAAGAGGAATGAGGAGGAAGATGCTAAGGAGGAGCTCTACTCACTTGTGACTGTTGCTGAGATCCCAGCAGAAGGGTTGAAAGGTCTGGGAACTAAGGTAATTGAAGAAGGGGATTGAACTCAACTTTTATGTTAGCTAGCTGGTTTTGAGTTAAATTTATTCAAGTTTAAAATTTTGATGCAACTTGTATTGGAACCGAAGTTGTTTAGACTTATGTTATGCGTGAGGTTCATACTTTATTGTGCGTAGAGCACAAATTTGCTTCCCACTTTTCCTCCCCCCTCGTATCCAGAATTAATAGTTCACTCAGTCTTTGACTATGCTATCTTGGGTTCGTCTCTTTTTTTTTTTCCAATACCCAAAAGGTTCGTGACCTGTCAGGTTATTTGAAGTTTGTGGGGTTGGACATTTAGCTATCTACTGCCCAAAGCCCCCCGCGTTGAGTGGGCCTAAAGATGTGGTCATTTATCCTGAGTTGTGCCACAGGTTATCTTAGTCTTCTTTGCTGATTTCTATTTCACACTATACTCATGACTCTTGTGATGTATCAGTATGTGATGTGAATTTGCAAGTCTCGCTTCTGCTATGATAATGCATCAGCAGGTCATTCAACTTGAAAGAGAGTCCTCAGGCCTTGCGAAACACTAAATTGAGACGGTTAAAGCTGCACCATGCACTCCCGCTTAATTAAGATAATAGAGCAAAATATTTTCAACAATAGTTCACGCTGGTGACAAGGTGCTGATCAAAGTCTGTAACTGACTGTGTACAAGGTACAAGCTGTTGTTCAGAGTTGTGTATTTTTCAATCTTGCCCCATGGTCTCCCAGTCATAATGATATGAAGTCTGAAGATCAAAACCAGTACCGATAACAATTCCCCCGGAGAAGGAGCTGAGAATTCTATTCTGAATGAACATGTGAACTCAGAAGTAACCCCATCTGCGCGGGTAGCCACCACCGCAAGCACGCCGCCTCCCATTCGCCGGTGGGGTGAACGAAGGCCAACGAGATTGTGCCTCCTGCCGGTCTTGGCTCTGCAGAAGAAACTGGATTCTCGGCGCGAAAATCTGCTTGAAAAGCAACAGAAACTCAAATTTCCTGTAGAAGATATAAATAAAGATGCGACTATTTGGGTAACAGAACCCTCCATTGTAGATCCAGTTTCCTTTACAAGCAGTGAAAGCACTGAAGTGAGAAGCTGACAAAGCGAATGAAGAGTAGTAACCTAGTAGTAATATCTCTTCCCCGAGATCTGCCACACGAACCCATCCCTTCTCCTCGTTTTTCTCGGCTCCGTTGTGTCTGAAAACCTCGATGCCTACTTCCCCATGAGTATCGTAAAGACGATTGCACCCCACGACCTGCCACAACTCTCCGTGAATAGATTCTACCAGATACCGCTTACTGCTATGGTAATCTTTCCGCTCAGGCGCCGCAGCGAATTCAATCGTATTTGGGGAGTGGCGGGTATTAAGATCGCAGGCTACGACTCTTCCTCGATAGTCGACAGCGTAGAAATGCCCCTTAGAACAAATCAGGCCCGCTATATCCTGAGTTTGATTTATGTCCAGAGCTACCCATGCGTTGTTCCCTGGTTTATAGAAGGCTAAGCATTTCTGTTGACCGTAGAGGGCCATGACGACGAAGCCAGAGTCGGAAGGTGAAGCGGGTGGCGACGATAAGACGGCCTTCCATAGGTGCTCCATCTTGTCGGTAGAGTACTGCAGAGCAGTGAGAGGAGGAAGGGGGATTTCCAATCCGGTGAATTGATTGAAGAGGGAGACTGTGCTGGTACTCTCCACCGTAATATTATTAAATTCTTCTGAAATTATATTTAAAATAATATTTTTAAATAGAATATTTATAGTAGAAGTTACCCTGTTTTAAAATATTACTTATAGATTTTCTTATTAAAATAGATATATTGTCAATAGTAAATATATTATTATTTTTTATCAACTTATAATTATAAAATAGAGATAATGGCAATATTGTAAATATAATAAAGAAAATATCGTTATTTTAATTAGAGTAACTTTTTAAGGAATCAAAAGTTAAGAACAAGCAAGGTTGGTTGGACTTGAGTCCAGTCCCCTTCTAGACTTCTAGTGCTACAAGAGTCATAGTAGTTCAGCCTTTGAACTCGGGCAACCCGGTTCAACTCAGGGTAACCAAACTTAGGTTTTCTGAATGAACATCGGTAACCATGGTTAGGAGGGAGCGCTACCAGGTGTCACTGGTTTTTTGCGATCTCTCTGCACGTTTGAGGCCTTTGCCTAAACAGGAAAGCATTTGCTGGAGAGCCAGAAACCAGCCCAGCCCCAGCGCAGTCTGAGAGAATCTCTTTGGGGGAAGAAAAACTCAGGCTACCTATAAAAGCTAGGCGTCGGGACGATAACAGCCGCCAATCAAAACTCAAACCGCTACTCAGTGTCTCGGAAAATCTCTGAAATTACGATTTGAGCTTCCTCGTACTTTCTTCCTGAATGTTAAGCTGCGCGCTCTCTGATTCTTCGAGTCTCGACCCGCTCCTGAGATTTTTTCTTCCCAGTTGTGACAGCAAAAGAAAATGAATTCCGTCTCCAATCTTGTAACATCGTTGCTTGTTACATGATAGGGCGGAGTGGACGATGATCGCAACTATTCGTTTTTAGAGTCTTAGAGTCTTCTAAACCCGATTGCTGCATTTCCCCCCTCTGGAGAATCTGACCTAGAAATCGCAGATACGGCAAAAAAAAAATCAGGGATTCGGCCGCATGACTGATTGGACGGATCTTCCAGAGGACGTGTTAGGATCGATAGCGAGACGGATACCCCTAATCACCGACTTTATTCGTTTCGGCGCCGTATGCTCGTCATGTCGCTCCGTTGCCGCCACGAATCGACAACATCTCCTCCACCAATTCCCCTGGCTTCTTCTACCGGCTGACAACACCGTGTGTTCCATGAAGCGGCGTGTTTACACCCTCTCCGATTCGAGAGTTGCAAATTTTCATCTGCCTGTTCCTCACAACAAGCGCTGCGTCGGTTCCATAGGCGGGTGGCTCGTCACTGTCGACTCTCGCCTGGATATTAAGATTTTCAATCCCTTCAGTGGTGGCGAAATCCCCCTCCCTCGTCTTTGTTTGTTATCGAAGCTCGACCCGATCGAATTGCTGTCCAAGGTGGTATTATCTTCGCCGCCTACTTCGGCGGTGGACCGTAACTTCATTGCTGCGGCGATTTGTGGCCAGATGCTGGCCTTCTGGAAGCCGGGGGAGGAGACCTGGAATCCTCTGGATTGCGATGTCGAAAATATCGAGGACATTATTTACCACAAGGAACAGTTTTACGCCGTAGACAATTTCGGCAAAGTATTGGTCTGCGATCTTGCTTCTCCGATACCGGATGCGACCGAATTTGCGCCGAGACCCAACCCTGTGCCCATAGTGCGGACGAGATACTTGGTCGAATCATCGGAGGGGGATTTGTTGCAGGTCGAGAGAAGTATAGTTGTGGGGGAGAAGACGGATTATGAAACCATTGGGTTCGAGGTTTTCAAGCTGTGTTCCAATGATGGGCCAAGATGGTCCCGCATCACTGATCTAAATTCTGAAATCTTGTTCCTGGGTCACAATGCTTCCTTCTCGCTCTCAGCCTGTCACTTCCCCTCGCTTAAAGGAAATTGCATTTACTTCACGGACGATTATTACAGAGATCCTTATTACTATAGTAGCGATCATTTTCTTGGTGCCATTGATATGGGTATATTCGATATGGAAAAGCAGACTGTCCGGCCGCATTATGTGAGGAATGCCGGCGAGGTTTTCTGTGTGCCACCCATATGGATTACTCCGGTTCTACACTAGGAGAGGGGGGGGGAACAGAAGCCCTTTTATTTGTTTAAACGATTATTCTTTTTTCTTGTTGCTTTTACCCTAGTCCTAAGGCTTCAGGGGGTTTTGGAGAATTTCGTTTTGGTCCTCCCAACTGTTGTTTTCGATTAATCAGATGTAGCAGCTCAGTATACTAATTTCTTCTATAATATATATTACTGCTTCCAATTTCTATTTTTAAATTCTGTAGACATACAGGATACAAAACCTAGGATTAGGCATTCGCATTCAAGCAAACCAAACTTCACGTAGTAACTCGTATCTGACATTCGATCCACTTCGAGACACATATGAAACACTATCCTTGTGTTTTCCGTTTTCTCCTCCGTTCATACGAGGAGTTGCTGTTTTGTCAATGACGGATGCTATCGGACAATCCAATTCGTCCAGTTCCTCATCACTCGTGTAGCCCTTTCTTTGTATAAGTGATACATTTCTCTCCAGCTGTGCGTGCCCTCCTGCATCCCCTATCTTCACTGCCACGTCCGCGGCCGATGGTGGAAAGTAAACAACACCAGCCGCAATACAAGGGAAACTGCTAATCAAGTCTTTGTCTGATGATTGTAGTCTTTCCAACAGGCTCTGTATTCAAAATACCAATGTACTGGTAAACATTTCCTAGATAAAGCAACTGTTTATCATTAAAAATAACAAATAAAATAAAATTCCTTGATAGTAAGTAAGTAGAGCCCACCCAGTGGGCAAGACAGAGAGTTGGCAAATTTATGAGCACCTCCAAGACCTCCCTCATCTATCAATTTGAGTCATTCTACCCTATAATTAGATTAAACCAATCTATTCTTGGGAAATGCTAGTCATGAAGCAGTTTTTTTACTCGTGTATTATCAGCAGTGTGGTATGCTATTTTATATGGACAGAAACACCTTTTTCTATTCTTTTTTTTTTTTTTTTTTTGAGAATACAACAACATTTTTTCCCTCTCCCTTAGTCATAGCTGCCCAGCCCAACAGGACCGCCATCCTGCACCCATGAATCCATCATTATGGGCATCTGGAGCAGATGAATGAAAATCACCGAAGGAGAAGCCAGATCTGAAGTCAACGGAGGTCATGGTGCTGAGGACAACACACCACAACAACCACAACAGGTAGGTGATCGCAAACAAGCAAGGTGGTCAAGGCCAAGGTCGTTTAGGTAGAGGGCTTTTCTCCCATAATAATGTGGCTACTTTCATGGGTGTTATAACATGGCTCTTTGTGGACTATAGGGAGATAAGGTTCCCAATGGACAATATGAAAGGAGGTTCTGTTACAGAACTCACAACAGAGAGCAGGAGAGAAGATGGTAAAGATAAGTAGAATGGGAAAGAAGGAGAGTATTTGCTTTGCCTAGGTGTGTGGTATATGAGTTAAGTTTCCACGTTCAGAGTGAAATTTTTCACTCCATATGCACAAATTAGTTACCCTCCATACTGAACCCCTTGATAAGCAATCGGCAGTACTGCTCTCACAAGTTGATGTGCCTAGTCAGGCACTTTGGACGTGCCTATATCAGGCATTTCAGACCTTTTCTTTTATCAGCCTAATATGAACTAATCAAAATGTTTAAGAAAATTGAAAAATCATTTGAACAAAAACGGCAAATGCAGTTGAAGCTGTTTATTACCTCAGAATTTAGTGCTTCCAGGACACTCCCTGGGACAGGATCTGGACAAAATTCATCAGGGGTAAAATTGCAGAGGATCCGCTTTATAATAGGCAGTCCCAGTGTTGGACAGACCTAATTGACAAAAAGACCAGAGCAGGTCTTTCAGAAACTGATAATATGCAGTAAATGGTGAGAAATCTTCAGAAGTAAATCTATAGCACCTCTTTTCTGATGGATCTGTCAGCAAGCATGTCTTTTGGAAGCATCAGAAGATCACTCAAAGCATTGAGAAGACAGAAGGATTTGGGTTCTGCCTCATCTCCTATCCTATCCTTGTCCGCATCCTCACCATTGGTTTCATTTCCCTTAAAGGAATCATCAGCATCCATTCCGAATAGATCGGTCAGAAACCTTGACCAATTTCCAACCTGTAAGGTAGTAACAGCACAATGATTACCATGTCCAAATGCCACTTTATGATGACTATTCTCCAGACTGTTGTAGAAAATAATGAACCCTAGTTAATATTTCCAAGGATGCAAAGAAATGGCAAAAAGATAAGGCAAAGCAAACCAGACTTTTTGTTTTCCTAAATGATGTGAATTTCATTGAAAAGAGAGTCGAAATGGTAATATGCCAACAAATAAAAGGCTAACCAATTGCTGCTAAAGACAAGGAACAGCCAAAGAGGAAAAAAACAAAGTATTAAAGAAAGGAACACCCCTGAGAGAAAGCAACATTGATAGTAGGGCCAGATCCACCTTTTGTAAGCAAACTAAATGAACTAAACCTATTTCAAAAGTATAATGTAGTAGAGAATGGTCAAATTGCTTCCCATGAATTACCACAAGCAATAGCTTTTAGCTGTATGGTAACTCTAGATGATATATGTCTAGGATGCTGAAACCTTGTTGATGAAAGCATTAAGAATCAGATGGTCTGCAAGTCATGCTTCACTAACAAAATATGCTGCATATGACAATATTGGATCCCTTCTAATTTCTGTAGTAATAATATTTGAAACTTGCAAATGAGAAGCAATCAAGTCCAGGTAAAATTCCAAGCAAAACTTTCACAAACAATCTTGATCTACGTTAGTTTGATTGCAGCTACATGAAAAGTAAAGAAATTGGTAAACTGCTAATCAATGGTTAAAACATTATCTTGAAACTCCAATGACTCGAAATTGAAGCACTGACATAACAAAGAGAGGGAAATTATGCAGAGAGAGAGAGAGAGCAGAAAAAGTAGATTCAAATGATGTTGCCTGCTTCCTTCCATTCAAAGGCACCATTTTCATATGCTTTAGTAATGATTTTCTATGAAATACCATTCATAACTAGAGAAATTACAAAGCAAATTTCCTCTCATACACAGTTTAATTCACGAAAAAGCATTCACCTAGCCATCACTCCATTGAATGCTACCAATATCAGGATCAATTACAGGAAAAAGACAAAAGTCCTGTACATACAGAGTTCTTGAGTTGTGCTGCAGATCCAAAACTCAAGTCTCCAGCTGGAATAGGCAGGACTTTGGGATCAATGATGGGATCCGATACAGGATCAGTTGGAATCTCATGGGCAGACTCACGAAGAATTGCATTAAACATGGCAACATCTAATCTGGCCACACACTGTTCCATAACCTGTTCACAAAGACAAACTGTTCAGAGAAAGTATTGGAAAATTCAAGTTAGTAAGTCATTGAAAGTTACACTGATTCAAATCATCATCAGTAATAGGGAAACAGTAATTGAGATTAGGAATGATTAAAAAGACAAAACATGTGAATAAACAGTGGAGAATTGTATTGATTGTCATACCATTCTAGCTAACACAGGCAAACAACCGCACTCGTGCCCCCCAGCTCGAACAGGACAGAGTCTTTGGAAGGCATCCTGAAAAGCACTTTTCCAGAGATTGATAGAAAAACTGCCTTGCTGTTGATCGCCCAATGCTGGTCCTAACAATCTAAAAGAGTTTTTTTCTGTGTATATATCCTCTACCGGAGATTGCATGTGGGGAGTTAGCGTCTGAAGAAAGAAAGAAAGAAAATAGTGCCATTTAGATGTAAGAATCGTATATCAAACCTCAATGAGATAAATTAAATCATCATTCAGGGGCAGATGGTATGACATGTATGCATTTCAGGATGGTAATATGGATCTGAAACATCTACTGTTAAATGACTAGAAGGTAGAAAATGCACTCTTAAATAGTTTGTGCCATTACAAATCTAAAGAATATAAGCAGCAGGTTTGTCAAGTATATATCATCATGTCACTTGGAAGCTAAAAATTATTGAACAATTATGACATTACAACGGATAGAAGAAGGCACTGTATCACACAACAATAAGAATGACAGTCCAGCTATTCGAATGTGCAGCAAGCACAAATTCACTGATAACAGTCTGATCCACAAACCATACACTGGTAGTTGTTCAAACATCTACAAGCATTTCATAGTAAATGACAAAAGAAAATGAAAGGTATTTTTGTAGCTAAAATTCTTCCACTTGAATAAAGTTAATAATATTTGACTATCGATACTAATATAGTACAAGTAACACTGCGATCAGTTGTCCATGTAGAGGTTGAAGAAGTGAAGGATGAATACAAAAAATATATAACAAAAGAGGTTAGGCAACTTAATGTAGCTCACACTTCAGATTCAATAACACACCACAGCCTAACTCAAAATTATCATATCATGTGTCCAATGCAGCTTCTGTAAAGATAATGTGTATGAAGAGATTGTGGCTGTATTCTATAGAGCAAATCAATTGCTACCCAGATTAACGGAATGAATACATGCAATTCAAATGTCAATTGGATACTTGACTGTACCTGCACTCTAATCTCTATTGGAGAGAGTTCACTTCAGAGTAAAAGCAATCTTATTGTACATAAATGAAAGTTGAGAAGAAAAGCAAGCTTATTGTAGTTGATAGCCTAGTAATGTATATCAACAGAAGTCACAAGCCTGCTAGCATGAGTCCCCAACTTCACCTCAATAGATGTCTAGTACTCATCATGCTAATGCCAAGAGAGTAGAAACTAAAATGTCCAAAACACCAATTCTATATTAAACATCTACTGTGATTTTCATGCACAAATTCATGTAATATAAATTAAAGCTTACAACTTTTACCTGCCACCATACAGACTCAACTATACGGGAAAAAATCCAGGATTCAATCTTTTCCAAAGCAGCTGTAAATGTGCTTGTCTCTTGCCAATCATCTTCAAACTGTGTAAAACCAGAAAATTTTCCTTGTTTGTTAATGCCATTAGCTTTCCACTTCACTGAAGGCTGCCCTTCCCTTTTTCCACCACCGTTTGACTCAATAGTTCTTCCACTCAGATTTGATTGGTGTGAACTATTAAAAGCTTGAGAAATGATCTCTCTAAGGACAATTATGTTCGACCACCAGAAAGTCAACCTTTATGAGAAGAAATACATGTTAGTACACAATTAAAAAAAACTTTGGAAACAAAAGTTTAGGGGTGAGCTAGGTTCCACACCTTGCAACATCACTACCACATGATTTCGCAATCAGTACAAGTCCAGACACAGTGTTCCTTGCTATGCTGGCTCTCTTGTCCTGTGTCCAGTGCTTGCAAGAATGGATGTAAAGCCTTGAAAGACGCCTGGCAGGTGTGTGAACCTTATGAGCAGAGCTCCCGTGCTCTGGTACTACAGAATAGAGTGAAATCTCAAGGGCAGCAATTTCTCTCAGCTCCTCTTCAAGCTTCTCAATTCTCAGCTCCATATCCTCTATCTTTTGCCTAGTGTTCACCTGATCTTCACTTAAACCATTCCCAAGTGTATCAGTCCCTTCATCATCTGTTTCAACACTCTGACAACTGTTTGGTGCCTCATCCAGGAGATCTATTTCCCTGAATTCTTCATTGGCCTTATCATCGCTTCCTTCAGATGATTCCGATGGAGGCTGGGCATGAACTTTCATGTTCTTTGATTTGTTATCCATGGTCTTGGTTTCCCCGTTTTGGGATTTCTTTGGTAATGTTTTAAATTGCAGTGCATTTGTTCCCAGTCTATCATTTTTAGCTCTCCCTGCACGAGAACCACTCTCCACCAAGTGCTTGTTTGTCAGTTTTTTAGGAACTCTTGAAGGTCGCTCTTTCTTGTTTCCAGATAAGGTTTGAGATTCCCCATGTGATGGTACAGAATCTTTAACAGCCTCACCATCAGATTCTCCATCCTTGCATCCATCACTTGAACGATCTTCTCTTTCCTCTCCGTTATTTTTCTCTACCAGTTCACTGGCTTTGGCATGTCCAGTGCCCCCCTCAGGCTTGTCATTATCATCCACTACAGACTCCTCAGATCTGTCCATGTCATCCATATAGTGTACAACTATCTCCTCATAAATGTCAGATGAGTCCGTCTGGACATTCAAATCACTCCCTATTGTAGCAGAAGATGTTCTTGAAAGAGCGGTTCTAGAACTCACTTCCTTGCCATTCACTGCTCTGCCCTTGTCTGGGCCAGATTGTTTTGTTTGCTTGTGGTGAAGAGGCACCTGCTTTTTCTCTCTCTCTCTCATATTTTCATTGCTTCAACCCTTTTCAAACTGTACAAACGAGCAGACTACTAGTGAAGGCAAATGATGACCATATTAAATTACTGAATCCTCAGAAACCAGTTAAAGGATGCTCCATGAGTTCTTTACAGTCCAGAGAACTTTACTTGGAAGTTACTTTTCTCTGATCTACCTTGCCAGCACAAACAACAAAAAAATCTTAATAATTCAGAAGCTAGAAATTCAAGGGGTACAGATTCTCAGCTTCCACATGAAAAGAGAAACTGGTAATAGAACAAAACTAAAGATGAATAACCAAAGAGAAATGGCAAACATGCAGTGCAATCTAAGCGGATTCCAGAACTCAGAAATTGATAATGTCAATAAAATAGAAAATACCACCAAGTCACTATTTCAAGATGACTTGGAAAGTAGCTAAATGTGGCACTAGAAGGTATGCAGTTTTGCTTCACACTCTAACAGTGCAGATGCCTTAAGTTGGAGTTGCTGTAACATGAATAACTTAACAGAAAGAAGATCAAGGATCAAGAATGAACTTTAGCAAAGTTACTTATTGCAAACCTGATAATTGCCAAAAAGCCTCTAGGTTCAACAACCTAATAGTAAAAAAAAGATATGTTTCCTCAACATTTTCAAGTAAATTTTTTTTTCCCTAAGTCGGCAACTGCTTTCTTATAGCCAGCCATAACAGTAGCAAACCAGATCATAGCAGTACTCAGAAGCATCAGTTAAAGCTGAAAGTAAATTTGAAAAAATGGGTTAGTAAAAAGTAACATAGACTCCTCTAGGCCTTTTTATTTGAGGTAATGGGAGTATAATAAAGAAAGCTGATTTGTGCTCCACTCTTAAGTTTAGTTAAATTTGCAGTGCATTCAAGAACATCCAGTACCTTACCAGAGGATAAAATTAGGATTTCCACAAAAGACACTTTCCACTGCAAACAACTTAAAAATGTAAATCTAGTTCAGTACATTTCCAACTATCAACCAGTAGTATTTTCCAGAAAAAAAAGTAAAAAAAAAATCACCGATTCATCTTTTAGGGAGGAATAGGAACCATCGTAAATCCATTGTTAGAGCAATGTGTATATCAGGTATAATTCGACTGTACCCAGGACAAGTATCTCTGTATAAGGAGCTCGATAGGTTAAAATATTGCACTCATTCACCGATCCAAATATGTACATAAAAAAAATCATGTTAGCTAAAATTAGAATGAAGAAACCAACGAACTGTACCATACCTATGTGGAACAACTATAAAAATCAAGAAAGACAAAAGGGAAGACGCTGCAGCCTTTTCATTTTTTTCTTCTCTTTCTGATTTGCATAAATATGTTTACTATTATACCATTCCATTGCAAAAAATATCATTTTCTTACTCTCAGCTTCCAACGATCCATATCTGCCACCTATTTCAAGACCAATTTCTTGGGATTTTTCTTTTTTAACTTGGGAAAGAATTTCTGGGATGTAATCGTGGACCCAAACTGAAACAACAAGATTAGCAGAAAATCCATATGCTCTCATTTGCAAAAACATCGAAAAGTGGAACCCACAGATCTTCCACAGTGAAGGAGGACAGAAAAAGCTTCAGACAGAGGAAAAGTGGAGAACGCGAACTTATTGGATTCACAAAGAATTTAACTCCATCGCATTGAACTCTTCAATATCTGGATAAATGAAGGCGCAAGCGAGGTAAACAAAAGTACTCAACGGAGACGACGTCCAAGCTTTCACCAATTCTGACAATTACCAGTAAAAATAATGGCACCTAGCAAGGGTGAACTTGAAATTCAAAACGATCGTCAAAAAGAAAGGAAAATTAAGATGAATCGTGCGTGAAGTGGGTAAATTCAGATCTGGGAATGGAATCCTCTAGGATGTTAAACATGGCAAAGCAGGGTGTAATTTCCCAGAATGCTGATTTCAAGTGCACCAAACAGAACATTAGACAAGAACATGAATGCAGTAACAGAAACCTTAAAATCCGCATTTTCACGGAAACAATCCACATTAAATAACAAACTTTCTTCAAGCATTAAGCTATCCAGCGTCAAGCAGCCGAATGGAAAAGCGCCTTGAGCGAAATCTTAGCAAGAAACACGAAATTGAAACAAGAACAAGTTATGAAGGAAGCCTGAAGTTCAGTGCAATTTAAACATAGAGCAAGACGGAACTTCATCGGGAACTCCATCGCGAAGCAAAATAAAACTTCAGACCATACGCCCAGCGGAAAAAAAGGACAGGTCGTCGCGTTCTGCTCCGAGGAGGTATTTTAGAAAGGCGCGAGAAAAAAATCGACAATCCAGAAAGCCGAAAAGGGACGAACTGAAACTCACCATCATTGTTTACAGCCTCAATGACTGAGGAGCCTCCAATGCGAGGTAGATGTCCAGTAAGAACGGGGACTGACTATCACTGCCAATCAAACCAGATTCACTCTCGCACCATGAAATCCGTCCGACGGAATGGACAAACTAAAACAGCTACGTCAAGCTAACAGCTAGCACTTGGAATAAAAATTCGTAATCTTTATCACCGGGAAAAATGCGTGTTTTGGAGCTTCTGATGATAATGCTGTCAACTGGGGACGTCCTTTTAAAAGACGCAGCTGTTGGTACGGCCGGTCTGGCATTACCGGGAAAAGCTGTCGGTGGAAGGGGAGTGACCGGAGGTTCCGGTCGATTGTACTTGAAATTGAAATGGCCCACGTCAGCATTGCCCTAAAGCCCGAGTGTAGAAAAGTACAGCAAATTTGGAATAACTATAAATATAATCCAAAATGCGATCTGGCATTGTTTCCCGCCCGCCTGAGGGACGAGCGAGCCTTGATTAAGAATTAAGACTTGATAGACCCCACACGCGCACATCAACAAGTGACAAGCTACCTGACAAATCGCACCGCCCATAAATCTACTTGAAGATACGTGGTGCAGGCCATGTTGATCATGTTCAGTTATGAAGGTCGGACCCCCCAAGCCGCACCGACACAGGCTTCGGTCTGTTCATTACCGATTCCTCTCTTTTGCTTTCGTCGTCAAAAGTTCAAACCACAGCGAACAGATCCACCGTTTTGTTCCTTCTAATCACAGGAAAGCCGAAACAGCTACCAGTCTCAACAAACGAAAACGACGCCCTTCCTTCGGAAATCAATGGCAAATTGACAAGGACGCAGCAATGGACGTTTCTCAGATCTCGATCGCAATGGAGCTTCTCCGTTCAAGAATTCAACAGAGGCAGTAGGTAGGCGAATGAGGTTGTCTTATTAAATTTCATGTCTGAAAGTGGGACCAGTCACGAGGGAACAATAATTTAGTTAATAAGTGTGGAGGACGAAGCTCGTCGTCAGCAGGCCAGCGACTCCACTAGCGATGCAGACGCCTTGTCCGCTCCGACTTGAACAGATTCAGATGGGGGATCTGATATCAATTTTCTGTATCTGTACAGAAATCTCCCTGCTTCCGTCTCGATTCGTTTTATTATTAGGGCATCGGCGGCGATTCGGACAGTGTCTTGAAGGTAAATATATCCGGTATAAATCAAAGTAACGATTTGTCTCTGTAATTTGCAGTCTTCCTGCTTCTTGATGAAGCCAGATAAAGAGATTTGACGGAGCTTTTAAAAGCAAAATCGCTCCGCTCTTTTTCTTTATTCCTTTTTAACTTCTTTTTTTCAAAAGGAAAGGTGATTCTGTGATTTGAATTTGGGGATGATGAGGAATCCAATTGCCTACTTCTGAATTTGAACCATAATAGTGGAATTGACTACGCGTTTTGATTCTGGAGCAAAGTGGGAGTGAGGAGGGCCCGAATCAACGTCTTGGATTTTAAAAACAAGGCGGAAAAAGTATATGAAATTAGCAGATTCAGATCCAGACCCATCACCCGCGGTGACAGGATTATAAATAAAAAATATGTCAGTCTTTCTCTCTTAACCAAGTTTTATCTTAGGGCAGTATGCTTCTTAATTTGCTTCGATTATCCAGATGAATAGGATAATCAGGAAAATCCTCCCCAAGGCTGATCAAGCAAATCACTCTCCCCCTCTCCCTCTAAAGCCCGACCACATCTATATTGACATGATAACGAAGTTGAATTCTTCTCTCGTGTCAGGAGTCAGGAGCAGGGCACCAGTTTGCCCATCGGGCTCAGTGGACCCACAAAAACATGATTGAAATTATTTTTATAATTCTTTTTATTTTATTTTATACTATCTTTCTTGACTTTATTGGATTTGATTATTTATAATTTATCTTTCCTATTTTTTGGATTTGATCAAGTTCAAGGGATTAAATCTCCCATCCCTTCCCCCCTCCCTTGCCATCTTACATGCACGTACGTAAATAATTATAATAATTTTCATAAAAATTTGGAAAAATAATTTTGGTTTGCATTCTAGTAAATCCAAGTCCACTTTTCTTCATCCCCTTCTTCTTTTTCTCTGTTATTCTTCTCAATTCTCCTATTTTTCATCCCAAATCCTCCTTTCTTCCTCTCTTTTGTTTTGTTTTCTCTTTCTAATTCCAGCAATTAACTGTTAGATACAGCAATTAAAATTGGCGAAATAGAGAATAAATCAAACAGAAAGTTGTGGGATTCGCTAAATGATTGAATGTCAACCTACTACTATATCATCAACAATCGGCTTCTGTCGACTCTACCAGATAAAATGTACAGCTTCCCGTAGAAACTTTCCCCATCAAGGTAATCTTAGAAAACTTCCAAAGGCTAGAGACGTTTCAAAAACGAGTGTAGTTGTTATGATCTTCTTTGCATGCATTAGGCTTCATTTCACACTTGAGGAAACAACTATCTGTCCATAATCCGTGCCTTAATAAAAGTAATTTAGCCACAATGGATGGGAAACTGATGAGCTATTGGATCTCCATCTAATACTCTACACCCACACATAGACTTCAACTTTAGGGGTCTTGAATCGTGATGATAGTAACTCAATTTTGATAGTAACTCAAAAAGGGTAACAATGGTCGAGTGGGACTCTGAGGTGGTCATTATTTGAACCTTGCAGCACTCTCCTCCTCCTTGGTAGCTCCCACGTATCGTATTTATGACAAGAATTGAGGATTTATAAATTATCCTTGAACCCATGTCCCAAGCGAAGCCAACTAGTTGAATGAATTGTACTCACTGCTTCAGCCCATGGTATGCTTTGAAGCTCTGAGCACCATTAGAAGGATGTGATCAAGCTGCCTTTTGAGAATACCCCTTCTGCTGGTAAGTAGGACACGTTTTTGCCTGTAAAAGAAAGGTCCTTCAGGTCATTCGACCTAATGACTGGTATGCATGGAATTGAACCATCCAAGACTTTTCCCACTGCTTCATAACTGGAGTCCTGGACTCTTTCATCAACAATAATAGCATTCAGAGGTGGAGTGAGACTTTCTTTCCGTTGCAGTTTTACTATGTTGCCATGCATCATATGTTGTCAAAGAGGTTATTCTTTCCCACTTCACCAGCCAGTGAAAAGCCCTCATCATAGTTACCAGACTCATGGAGACAGATTTATGGGAATATGTCATTCCATGTGTTGATTTCCATTTTGGAATCCATTCATTACCAGTAATCCCCACAAGAGCAAACTCCTTTAACAACATGATGGAAGCGTTTACTATCCCTCAGAGATATATCCCTGCCATAAATCTTTGACACAAACTTTGCAAAATTGTGGCAATCAACACAAATGCGGAGGTTCTTCACCACCTGAATCGGTACAGTTTCGGGACTACTAATCAGCCCAATCCCGATAGCCAATTTTTCACTATGATTTAATAGTATGCTTTCCTTTTGTTCATCGTCCACATCATACAAAACACAACTCAAATCAGGAACATAACCAACCTCCTTAATCTTAATTGTTAATTCCTTTATTTTTGCAAATATTTCTTCCTTTCTTGGATGCAACTTATCACCTGCATGAAAAGTGTGCACCAACTTATCGAGCTTAATCCAGCTCCGTCCTGGTTCTTTCAGCATAATCTTCTCTTCCATCAAACCTCTCACTTTAATCACATCTTCCCATCTTCCTGCTGCGGCATAGATATTGGATAAAATTACATAATTAGTAGCATTTTCAGGTTCAATCATGAAAAGTTTTTGAGCAACATATTCCGCAATGTGCACATTAGCATGGACCCTACAAGCGCCTAATAGTGCACCCCAAATAGATGCTGTTGGTTCAAATGGCATCTGTTTGATAAATTCCAAAGCCTTTTCTAATTGCCCAGCTCGTCCTAGCAGATCGACAACACACCCATAATGTAGGTCTGTTGGTTGTACATCTTTCATGTGAACCAATGAAGTGAAAATATCCAAACCTTTTTCTACTAATCCTCCATGGCTGCAGCCAGATAAAACAGCCATATAAGTTATACTATCAGGCTTAATTTCTGTTTCATTCTTCATTAATGTGAAAAGTTCTAATGCCATTTCCCCTAATCCATGCTTTGCATACCCCAGAAGCATAGCATTCCAAGTAACCACTGTTTTCTCAGGCATATTTTCAAAAACTCTTATTGAATATTTCAGGCTTCCACATTTTGAATACATGCCAATCAAAGAATTTTGGAGAACAACATAAAATGGCAATTCGAACCGAATAATCATGTTGTGAAGCTGTCGACCATAATCTAAAGCTGCGAGACCAGATAAAGCAGTCAAAACACTAGTATAAGTCACATAATTTGAACGCATTCCTTCTTTCTGCAGCTGACAAAATAATTCTAGTGCCTCTTCATCAAGTCCCAGTTGTGCATGAGCTGCAATCATAGCTGTGCAAGAGACCACATCTCTTTGGGGTAGACTGCTAAAAATTATTCTAGCTTCGTGAATTTGGCCACCTTTCGCATACATGTCCAGAAGTGCACTGCCCACTACTGTATGCAACTCAAAGCTGCTTTTGATCAAAAGAGAATGGACTTGTTTACCAAGGTCAAGATCACTAGCTCTGCTACAAGCTGTGAGAACAGCTGAAAAAGTGAATTCATTTGGTGATACACCTACCACGAATTTTGGATTAATAGTATTAGGCTTTCATGTTCCATATCAACCACAGGCTAGATAATTCAATAAAAAGCACATAAAAGATTCCAGAGTTACAGACAGTATCTGATGTGTTTATCATTTGGGTAAGTCTAGATAAGAATTTTGAGTTCCACATTTAATGTTAAAAGGATCCATATAGTTTTGTTTACTCCCAAGGGCCAATCACGTAATAAATCCCGTTCACATACATTGGGCATGAATTTGCATATCCAAATAGTAATTAGACCTCTCTAATTCAAAATGAGGTCATTAATAAGGTGGTTGAGCTGATGCTATGAACCAGGGAATGAATCACCCTGGATAAGTCTAACCCAGCATGGACTGGTCAGTTCAAGAACTAATTGTAGATATGTATCCTCCTCTGGTTTAGACCATGCTGTAGATTCACAATTTTTTTTTTCCTACATAATTTGCAATATGAATGTTACTTTAGTATGTTTAAAGCTTGAAAGTCTAAAATCTCAAATTGCTGTTCTTTTTACCCCTCCCTCTAATTAATAGAACTTTTAGTACCATATCAGGGCCCTAGATAATTAAGAAGAAGTAAATAAAATATATAACTAATACATTCAATCAGAGCCTTAGAGGAAACTATGATAACCCTCATAAACTATATTTAGTCTTTCAATTTCCGATTATAATTTATAAATTTTTTTCCAGTTAAACATACATCATGCATGGCAACTTCACCATTGAATACTTTGATCCAACTTATTAACCTTGAATAAGACAAGGTTTGAGCCAATCATGCCAGATATTTAGAACAAAACTAGAAAATTTATGAACGCACACAAATATCAAATCCTAAATGAAGTTATTAATTTGATCATCTGATTGATTCAAGAGAACCCCAAGATGGAAGTCTTTGATCTCGAAAAGTGATTCAGCAATCTACTGTAGACTACAAATTACCCATAAACTGTTTTAGCAAATGACCAGATTTTGATCGCCATGGTCAACAAAACAAATGCTGATTAATGGACTTAATACACCAGAGAATAAAAAAAAACAATTTAATGGTGAAGCAACTTCTACTTATGTTCACTTGAACAGGGCAGCTTACAAAATGTAGTAGATTATGCATGTTATCATTCTTATATGTCCAATTTCAAGGACAGTCACTGGTGCAATTATACTCATCAGACAGAAAACATTCAAGAATACCTGTTTCCATCATCTGGACAAACGCTTGAAGTGCTTCCATAGTGCATCCGTTCCGTGTATAACCGGCAATCATGGTAGTCCAGGAAGCAACACTCGGCTCAGGCATTGCATCGAGCACCCGTTGTGCATCTCCCATCTGCCGCCACTTTATGTAGAAGGCCATGAGCCTATTACTAAGGTATACCCATGAAATATAATGGGTTTTTATCATGCGACCATGGACACTTTGACCTTGTCTAGCAGCATTCTGATTTATGCATTCCGTTAGGAGATACTCGTAGCATTTGAAGTTCACGTTTTGTCCCAGTGGTGGGATTCGTAGAAGCGGGTCATCTAAATGGCGGCTGACACTCCTATTGGGATCAGACTTTGAAGGGATTGAAATGTTATTTAGTCGAGGAAGCGGGAGAGTGCTAGAGAAGGTTTTAGAGTCGGCTACCGAAGAGAAGCGCTTGGTGTATATCTTTCTCATACGGATAGTCTGCAACAAGAAATGGTTAATTTTTGACACAACAAATTAGTGGAGTTGTAAATCTCACAAATCATGTGTCTGATCAAGAGAGACTAAGAGCTACTGTCACTAAGTAGATTGTATTAGAGAAACAAGCATTATCTGCAATTGAGAGTCCACACTTTAGGAATATAATAAATGAGGTAAACTCTTTGTCTACCACTATGAACAAAGACATTTTAAAGATGTATAATGGTGAAAAGAGAAAACTTCAATATGAGTTGGATAAGTTTTCTATTAGAGTGACCATCACAATTGACATATGGACTTCAATGCAAAATAAAAAGGTATACGATCATTATAGTTTATAAAAACATTATCTGTACTTGAAAGTCCACAGTTTAGGAGTATAATAAACGAGGTAAACTCTTTGTATCGACCCATTTCTTGTACGACTTCGAAGAGAGACATTTTATAATGGTAAAAAGAGAAAACTTCAATTGAGTCGGATAAGCTTTCTGAGTGCAAAAGAAAGGGTACATGATCGTTACAGTTTATAATATTGATGACTCTTGTAAATTCATAGTTGAGTTTAAGGTTTAGGGTTTAGAGTTTAGAGTTTAGAGTTGTCTAAGACCCGAGATATGAACTGAACATAGTTGGGTTTTACTATTGTAAGTTGTACATGGATGACATAGAAGAAGGTCATAACGTTTTTGAATATTTGTATATGTTTTTGAGATATATATAGTGTTTTGAATGTTTGTATATGCTTTTGACCCGACCCGGTCCGACCTGGACCCACACCACTAATCCAGTGTCGACCAAACCCGCCAAGCTCCCTGCAAAAAGTTGAATTTCAATTTTCCCGCGTCTTTACAGATCTGCGAGGGACTTCAAAGATCTAGAGCAAAAAGGAGAGAAGAATTTAGGGCAAGTCGAGCGATCCATTTCCGGCCTACACTGGTAAATCTCATATCTAACTCACATTGACTCTGTACTTTTCTTATGCTTTCTTCTTAAACCTTCACTACGAATTTTGATGTCTTTGCAGGATTCCCGTGCCAGCTGCGCCTACGAGAAACTTGGTTCTCTCGGAAGGGATTCTGAGAAACTAGGGCTCTGAGAGGTGAAAAATAGTGTCGTATGAACAATTGCTTTTCATATTTTAATTATTCGAATACAGTTTCTGCAAGTTTGGATTAAAACAGAAATGCAAAGTTTGCTTTTACAAATGAATCTTCTTAATTTTCTGTATCTGCACCTTTACGACTTGTTTTAGGCGTTTTCTGTTTTATTTGCATTTAATCTTCTGAAACTATCTCAACCGTTTGACGGACATATGTTTTTAGGTGTCTTTATTTGTTAGGATTATCTCTTCTTGGTCGTCTTTTGTACAAACTTATATAAAAACTCGTTCAAAGTTGCTAATTGTTGTCAGTTCCTTCTTTTTAGTTTGTCCTAGCCATGACAAATTGAAGCTTAGTTGTATTACCTGGTTAATTATGTATAAGCGGTTCTATGCCAGCAGATGGAAGAAGATACAGACAAGTCTCGACATGCTGGGTACACTGCTGACAATGATGATCCAAAGAACGTTGCTCAGCAAAGCACCATACTGGTGGCAACGATTCAGGACATTAGAGAGAAAATTTCTGAGATAGAACTTATATTCTGCAGTCAGCTCTTTCCTGCCTTCCAAATAAAGTCAAGGAACTGGCACTGCCTTTTGCACCAAGTAGAAGAGCTACAATTTGAAAGACAGAAGGCCCAAGAACAGATCCAACATCTGACTTCTTCTTTCGAGAAAGAGAAGTTAAAGTTAACAGAGAATTTGCAGTTGTTAAGTAAGTACGAAATCGAGAACAAGCAGTTAGTTGAGATGAAAACAGAGTTGGATGACCTCCAAAAAACGCTCAACCTCAAAGCAGAGGAGATGGGCAAGGAGGAAAAGTTGCGAAAACAGTTAGGTGAACTGGTTGCTTTTTATGAAAAAGAAAATCGTAAATTGAAGAAAGAAAATAGAAGATTGTCAAGACATTATAACTATGTCATGGGTAAAGTCCAGAGGATGGAAGAGGAAGCAGATTCACCAAAGCGTCTCGAGCCTCCGGAGAACTCTGCTGGCAACCATTGCGTGTACACCTCAATTGAAAATGTTGAAAGGAACATGATGAGCAAGGGTGTGAAAGAAGATGTCCAGGACCTTCCTGTTGGGAACTCAAGCAAAGCTCCAAAGGAGGAAGTTGTGGCTATTCCTGTTCCGGCGCTTAGTGAAATGGATTTTGGCAATTCTGATGATGAAACACAGGAGATAAAACTGGAGGGTGCACCTAATCATGAGAAGAACTTCACATCTTCTGGTTTTGCCTCCAGTTCCTTCCACACAAAATTCCCCATAAATGAAAAATCCGATTCATCAGCTGCAGTAACGAAAACCGATTCTTCCTGGAGACGTACGCGTTACCGCCATGAACCTGGTGGTGCAGATCCGCATGATGATTTTCTGGACACCCCCTTAGAGAATGTTAAAAGAGACCGTATGAAGGCAAAGGACGAAGTCTTAGATGTCTCTGTCCAGCCACCTAAAGAGAAGCCGTTCCTCAATTATGAAGACGAAACCTGGGAAAGTAATTCTAATCCTGCAAAACAGAAGCAAAAGGCATCAATCCCGAAGTTGGAAAAGACAGGTTTCAAACATGTGGCACCCGTGAGAAAGAAAGCAGAGAGAGATAATCTAATAGGGGTAGAATGCAAGCAATGCAAGAAGTTTTATGAGGCTGTTCTACCTGATGCTGGCAATGAGAACAACAGATGGGGAAATAACAATCAAGACATGCGGTGTGAACATCATATTGGAGTTTCAAGGCATAGGTATAGATATATTCCTCCGAGTACTCCTGAAGGATTTTGGAATATAGGATTTGATTCTGATATGTGAGTTTTATTTCTTTTGGATGTCAATACAAATGCTGCATTTACCATTCTTTGTTTGTTGCTAAACCACTAAAATAAGACAAAGCACACGAGATGGAGGTTAATAAGAATCCAGGATGTTACCCATGCTTCGGAATCAGAGAACTGAGGTAAAACTCAATTGAACCCAGGGCTTATTTAGTTTGCATATGTTCAGGGAGAATTTGACATTAATCATGTCGCCTGGCTTGTGTCAGATAAGCGTTTGTAGTTCCAGTGAAACTCCAAGAGACCCTTTATCACCATTACAAGAGTGAGTGATGGAGGACCAAGTTAAAGCATATTGATTTATTTTGCCATTGTTTCTTATTGGAAACAATAGAAACAAAGGAGCCGAGGGAGCCTAGACGGAGGCGGACAAGAGGGCCGAACCATCGAGAGAGGCTCTGAAAGGAAAGGTGATGAAGCGGGCTACTAAAGATGTGAAGTGCCCGACAATGCGCGTAGGCGCCAAGGATGGAGGATATCCGAAACAAATACATGAGCAGAGTGGAGAGCAACCAGAGAAGAAGCAAGAGAGCGTAAATCTCCATGTTTATCGCCATGGAATTGAACAGCAGCGGATGAGGAACTTTTGCACCTTCCCAAGGAAAGTGAATGTACTTTTATAAGTTTCCATGGGCTCTACGACAAAGCTTAACAACCTCCATGCCATTGCTGGGCAGTGTGACCTTTGTGCTGCCTCAGCTTTGGTTGATTGGGAGGGTACGTGTCCGTGTCGCATTGAACCAGTGCACCCTTCTCTTTCAACGGCGACTTCCATTCTGGCGGCCAAACGGGTCCCGTATCCTTCACGCTTGACTAACTTGTGGTCACATTTAGAATTCCGATTCTCTCTCCCGTCTAATCCAACTTGTGAAGACCGCAATCCCATGTAGAATTCCGATTCTATCTCACATCTATCCAACTTGTGAAGACCGGAGTCTCCCTTGTAGAATTTCGATTCTATCTCCTGTCTATCCAACTTGTGAAGACCGCAGTCTCCCTTGTAGAATTATTGATTTAAATTCTTTCATAATATAAAATTTATTTATAAAAAAAATTTAAGGTTTTAAAAATCTTATTTGTAGGTACGTGTTTTATTAACTTTTATTTATTATAATATAAATATAAATTTGTATATTAATTATTAATTTTTTCTTCTAATCTAATTAACACCTTTCATTATCAATTGAAGATATTTCCTAATTTTAAAATATTTGGTAAAAATAATTTATTTTTAAAAATATTTTTTTGGTATATGTTATATTACCTTCTATTTATTATAATAAAAATAAAATTTGTATATTAATTATTAAAAAATTCTTCTTTCTAATCTATTCATGTAAAAACACTTAAATCCAAATTTACCAAATACCTTAAATAAAACCCCATATGACTTCACAATTACTATGAATCATACTTCGTGAGTGATGGGAGTCGGTTTTGTTAACTAATGGAAGCCCATGCAAGCAATTCAGCCTACTTCTATGACACTTCAAAAAATTTCAACATAGTACTTATAACAACAACACCAACAAAAGAACAAAACACCGACGCCATTCGTGATTAGAGTAACAAGAACTCACTTTTAACTGATATAAGTATCAGATCCGGATGAAACCATGATCGTAAAGATTATAAAATCACAGGAGAAAACAAGATAACATCCATCGATAAACATTATTTCTGCTGTAATTACATGGAAATGCTTCTGCTCCGCATAGGGTAAATTTGAAGGAGGTTAACCGGTAATGATCTGTGAAGTCAAGCACTATCCATTGGCTTGAGGTGAGGCACCGGAATGCAGTACAGGGGATGCGCCAGGGATACTGTGAATCCATCTTTCTCTTCCATGGCAATCTTTGTGGGGTCTGGTTGGCCTACTGGCTTCCAGTCGAAGCACTGTATCAAGGCAGCAAGAGTTCCTTGTATGACCGGAATTGCGAGGGGGAAGCCCAGACACATTCTCCTTCCCCTTCCGAATGGCAAAAGCTGGAAATGTTGCCCCCTGATGTCAAGCGGGTTTTCCTTCAGAAACCTCTCCGGCATGAACTTGAGCGGGTCTTCCCAGCAAGCGGCGTCCCTGCCGATGGCCCAGACGTTGACGAAAAGCTTCGTGCCTTTGGGTATGTCGACATCCATTACTCTGCAATCTTGGCTGCACTCGCGTATGATGACGGGAGCAACTGGGTGAATTCGCAGAGTTTCTTTCACGATGGCCTGAAGGTAAGGTAGATTCGGGATGTCGGATTCTTCGACCAGCCTGTTGTTCCCGACGACTGACTCTATCTCTTCCCTGGCCTTCTGGAAGATGGGGGGATGGTTTATGAGCTCGGCGAGGGCCCATAGCAGGGCTTTCGATGAAGTTTCAGTGCCGGCGGTGAAAATATCCTTGGATACAAGGAAAATTATCTGTCAGTTTTGGGAGAAAAAAAGTATCGACTGCTAGATTTGATAGAAAAATGGTTAAGATCACAAAGATACAAGAAGATTGATCTGAGATTTGGATGTGCAATTAAGCTTACTGTTATGAAAACCCTGATGTTATCTCTGTTCAACTTCACCTCGGCTTCATCATCCTTAGAAACTCTCAGAAGAATGTCCATGATATCTTCTTTTTCGTACTCCTCGCTGCCGCCCATCTCCCTCTTTTTCTCCTTGCTTTCATGGTCATCCATGATTCGCTCCATTAGCGTCCTGTAGGTCCTGTGAACGACCTTGAGCCTCTTTCGGTATCCGAAAATATCCAGGCCCCAGAAATGGTGCCATATCGTCAGGGTATTCAGTTTCCATGTCATCTCCAGTATCTCGTCCACGGCTTTCCTGCATTCCTCCGCCTCATTTGCGCTCCCAGAGCACCTCTCACTCATCAACATCCTACTGATCACATTGTTACTGAGCGCTGTGAGAGCGAGACCAAGATCGGCCGGCTCTCCTGCTCTAGACTTGTCGTAGAGTGAGTCCAAGAAAGCGCGGAGCTCCTCTCTCCGAACCCCAATGGTTTTCTGGAGCATCTTGTTGGAAAAGAGAAGCGTGACTGATAGCTTTTTGAGGAATTTCCAGTAAGGGCCGTAAGGGCTCAAAGTGAAACCCCCCGTCTCATCACCTGAATACTCGGACCCAGACACACCAGGGCGGGAGGTGAAATTGAGTTCATGGGTCTTGAGGAACTCTTCGGCCATGGAAGGAGAGGAGGCCACGACGACGGATCCGAGAGAGCCGAGGCAGAGATGGAAGAGTGAGCCATAACGCTTCGAAAGGCGATGGAGAGAACGGTGCATGAGAGGACCAAGGAGGTAGAGGTGGCCGATGACTGGTAAGGCCGGCGGACTAGGCAGGTTGCGCAGAGGCGTCGCGGGATTCAAGGGGTAGCGTCGCCTGAGCAAGGATCGGGTCAGAAGGTAGGCAAGCAGCGATAGTAAGACGCAGAAAGTGAAGGAGAACTCCATTTCCAAGCGAATCCAAATTCAAAGAGGGATTTCTTTCCGGTGCATTTATATCTGTATAACAATTTAGTCTTTCGGAACAAAATGGTGGAGGACCTCGGATTCCCTATCCGAGGGGTGGCACGAAGACGAGATTGATTTAAATATTGCGAGGCAGGCCGCCTTCGAGCCCAACCTTACATCAAACCCAAAAATTTTAACCAGAGTTTGAGTGTTGAACATTGGAACATATATTTTATATAAAATTAGATATAACTTATATATAATACTTATATAAATATTCTATAAATACTCCATAAAATTATTTATACATTCTATAAAATAGTTTAAACACTCTGTACACTGCATAATATTACGAATAAACTCCATACAATAATCAAACACAATAAAATTAAATGAAATATCGATATCAATTTACAACTACCCAAGTAAAAACTATAAATCTTTTAAATAAAATCCTATTACTATTAGTGACTTATTAGAAAATTACAAGAAATACTTTAAATTTTTCTTAGGAAAGTTAAATCGACCTCTTATTGCCTCTTCTAGGGAAATAAATAAAAAATAATAATTAATCTAATATATTATTATACTTATCGATAAATTTTAATCAAATAAAATGTTAAACACAAAATTGCAATGAAAATTGTTTCATGCTAAAAGTATTACAGCATCAACTGTTAAATACTTATTCAAAAAAAATTTATACAGTTTTCTACCCCATCTTGGCAAGAAAATCTTACTTAGAAAATATATGATTTTTTAATAAGAAGTTTCAATTAAAAAAATATTTTAAAAAAATATAAGATACTAATAGTTCATCAAAACTTATTTCTATGGAATGTATTTTTAATTTGTTCAAGAGCTACGAGGAAGTAGAGTTTAAGGAAAAAGTTTTTTTTTTTTACTTTATGATTTCGCACGAGGAAGGAGAGTTTAAGGAAAAAGTTTTTTTTTTTTTTTACTTTATGATTTCGCACGTGCGAAATCATCTTCGCACAGGTGAGGGGGGGAGATTATTTCTCCCCTAATTTCTACCCTGAATTTATTGGTTTTGGTTTTCCGCCGAGATGACACGGAGGGAAGGGGGTTACAGCGCCGGGGAGGGCGGCGACGGTGAGGAGAAGAAGAAATCGAATGGACGACCACAAAGGCGGCCGGCGAGTAACTGTTGACGTCAATAGAGGCGGTGACAATGGCCAACAGGAGGGGCTTGGCGGTGATGAGGGGAGTAACCCCCCCTCGCTCCCACTCCTGCTCCCCTGTTATCGATCCTGATCCCGATCCCGATCCCGATCCCGACTCACCTCAAGCCGACGAATCAAACCTTGCTTAGGTCGAGTTCGACTTGAACTCAAGAGAGATAACAAATGGAACTGAGCCGGCTCGGTACGAAACAACCCCTCGTCCGCTACCTCCCGTACCGCACCCGTCAAAATTGACCAGAAGCTCTTCTCGAGAACACTATCTTCTTCAACAATTTTCGCTGTCGAGAACCAACATCTTTTATGTCTTCGTTCCAATTTCGACGCACTCGCGTTATGGATTTTCTCTCAGAACTTGTCGCCCTCGTCGGCGGGCAATAATTTCAGAATCTAACATTTCTATAATGCTCCCAAGTCAACGATATCAATATTCAAAATACGACAAATTGAAGATTCCTCAGCGATTTCGTCTTCATTCAAATTAAGTCTCTAACGACTTATTAGTGTTTTATGATTTAAACAAGTCCTGTTTAGTTCTACATTTAGTACTCATTTAACTGAGAATTTAATGAATCGTTAACCCTACTATCTGAACTAATGACAGACAAGCATATATAATATATATATATATATATAATAGGCTATGTATTGGGTGTTTTTGTTAGGTTAATCTTTTATTTATGTTCTATAATTTATATTTTAGAATTAGACTTTAGGTAGTTTCTTCGTAATCTGATTCTACTTGTTTTCTCTATTATAATTAGAGACTCATTATAATCAATTATAATCAAGTTAATGAATTAATTTCTTCTCCAAAAATTTAAAAGTTCCATGTCCAGAGTTGTAGTGCTCCTTGTCTTATTTTTCTTAGTTTCTTAGCTTCCAGACGATGTAGGTTTTGGACTAGAACAATCAAATACAATATGACAAAAATCTTCTTCAACTGACTACTACACTTCATGGTTATTTATATTCATGATCTTTCCACTCAGACAATATAAGGTTCTTCATAGCGTAAGATGGATAGAGACAGAGAAAGAGATGAATCAAAGAGGCCGCCAGCCATGCTCAGTGAAAATAGACCAACGACTGAGCAATCTGACCTTTTTTTTTTTTTCTTTCAAGAACTAGATTAACGCATCTGATGAACCAACAAACGTAATTTCACCTAAGTCATTTTCCAGGACTTGATTATTGCTTCTACCATTACTCTTTGTTATTAAAGGATACTTTTCATGCCACTAGATAGTTGTTTGTTCTAATGAACCAACAAACGTAATTTCACCTAAGTTATTTTTCTTCCAATAATAAATCTGGTCAACTGTCTCTTCCTGGTGGTTATTTTTCTTCAGTTGCTTCATCCATATACATATATAAGTGTTTTTAAGTCCATGGAAACTTTTTTAATAGTACCTGAAGGTGATTTTTAAGTCCATCTAGACTTTTGTATTAGTACACTAGAAGTTAATTATGTTCTGAGCTAGTTACTTGCAGTCTTTATTCTCCCTTTTTTTTTTTTTATCACTACCTTATTTCAAAATAAAACATCATGATAAGAGTGTATTTAAAGATTAAAAAAATTAAGAGGAAAACTACTTGAGCAAAAGGGAGACAGGGCAGTGTCCCTTTATCATGCCAGCGTCCATCCCAAGTCAGTACCAATTTACTGCTTGCTTCATTTTCACAATCACACCACCACCACACTACAATCGGTTCTTGCAAATATTTGTCTGGTAAATCACAGTATTAGAGGAACCTGGAATGGGTTTGCATTCCAAGACAGAAACCGCCCATATTAGCACAGGTTTCCCAAAATTTTGAGTGCAGTCCAATCTTGATGAGCTCATCTGCAAATTCTTTATATGATGAGCTCATCTGCAAGTGAAATGTGGTTAGATTTAAAACATAATCTAAAAGGCAAGCAGGGACTAGTTGACCTAGTCCAACTATCATAGAAATTTAATATGCAGATCCAATCTATAAAGAACTTTTTGACCCAAATAAAAAAATAGCAAATTAAATAATAAAAAATATTTGTAGATTCTGCCAGTCTATTTATCACGGCTCATTTCAGAAGTAATTATGGTAAGTAACTGCTCATTGAACCTGTATTCCTGAAAGTCATTCTATTGCTACAAAGAAAATCTCAGATTGTGATTATTAAAAAAAAAATCAACTCAAACACAAATTCCTGCAATGTATCCTGCAATGTAGACATACCAAAAAAATGAGATATTATTGATGCTACCAAAATAGACAAACATCAATTTAACACGGATAGGACAACAGAGATTTTAATGTGCAGGCTGTGAATCATGAGATGCCCATAGAAATTTTAACTGTAGTTGAAATAAAAAAAAAAAAAAAATGAATGCCTTGTAAAACTGATTATTGGAAAACGAAAATTCTAGAAACTACTACCAGAACTCCACTACGAAAGATCTTATCTACAACAAGACAGAATTCAACATAACGCGATGCTTGGCTATTAAATGCGTTGATTGATGCAATAACAATGAAAACACATAAAATGGGGATGAAAGAATGTTGGACATTAACTTCCAAGATGTAGAAAAGAGCAACAAGATTATGAATTGCTTCTAGCTAATAAAACATAAAACTACAAACGCTAGGAATCTTTTTCATGTCAACTTTTCACGGAAACGCCTAAATCGAGGGAAAGTATTATCTGACCACTTATATTTCAAGATGCAAGAGATCAATAACTGCAACAAGGAACTCACTATGTTAGAAGCTAGAAGCTGTTTTAGAGGGAATAGATGCAAAATATCACTGATCGTTACAACGTTTTCACATTAAAACAACCGCAGCAACTTTATTCCTCAGAAAGAAATAGACCAGTCGAAAAACAAATAGGTCACTATGTAAAAGATGCAAAGACAAGAAGAACACATAAATCTGTCACAAAAAAAAAAAAAAAAAAAAAAACTTGGATGAGACAAAACGTACAAAAGAAGGACCAACAACAAGATCAAGCCAGACAACTCTAATTCATCTAATAAATAGATACATCGAACTAGAGGAAAGAAATATAGATAGAAAGTAAAGACAAATACTAGATACCGGCGTATTTTCCACGGTAGGCAGACATAGTTTCAGATTCTCGTAGGGCAAGGAGGAAGTGAGAGTGAGCGCGTCTGGAAATGGAAAGAAAATACTTCAGCTGCGGTCGGCGGAGAACGAAAAACATGAACCCGACCGGGCCCGAGGTCCGCAAAGAAGGAGAAACACAAAACCGGTCCGGGACCGAGAGAGACACGGACAAACAACAATGAATAACCATTAATTTCAAATTAAGTTACTTATTAAATAAATTATGGAATACATTTTTAATATTTATATTAAAAAAAGAAAAAAAATTACAAATTTCTGGCCATGTTGGGTTGGTCAATCAACTAGGACCTACAGACATGAAAATCAATATCTGGGATGTGGGAGAAAACTATAGAGAATGGAGCAACAACTATTGCTTCTGAAGAAATAACTTTTATTGGATCAAACGAAGGCATTTCTCCGTCCTGCGTTGGAGCCAAGATGTTGCCATTTAGCAACATAGTTTGGCTTTGAATATTTCCATCCTTTGCTGTAAGGTGGTACTCCTCTCTTATTCCCATGCTGCTACTTTTCTGAACGCGACCTGCTCTAACCGATTTTCTCTTTGAATGCTTATGTCTGTGATTTGAAACTCTAAGACTGATAGCTGAGTCAGTGGCTACATCAACATGAACTGTGTTCTTACCATCAAGGTTGATCAATAGTAATGCGAGTCCTTCCTGCAACAAGCCAGTGCCTGAATTGATAACTTTTCTTTTCTTTTATTTTCCATGGGGTTCCTAAAAACTAAGATCATTCGCTAGATATTGTTATTAAGAAAAGGAACCAGTTTTTACTTACAGAATCTTTTGCACAATGTGCATATGCTCGGGTTTTGTTTGTGGCTGAAAATTTTGCTGACAGAACTTCTCTGCCCATTAATCTATGCCAAAGGAGGGCACTGCCGGGATAGCAGAATATCAGTCAAACGATTAGTTATTTCACTGTTCATGTGCAATAATTCAAAACTTATTTTTACTTATTAGCACAAATTCAAATGCTAAAGATTATGTAATTTACGTAAAAAAACTTTAATTAGTTTTGTTTCCTAAGTAAGAAATAACCTGTAGTAATCTGGATTTGGTGCAAAGGTGGTTGTGTTAAGTAAACCATAATTTCCACCGATTAGACTTTGTCGACAATAAGTCTTGGTGTCATGTGTGGCTGCCATGCCCATCTGATCCAGGTACCTACAGTGAATCACATAGTTAAGTCCCCATGCAAAAACTAGTCAATGCCAGAAATAATGGATGTTTACTAACCAGAAACTGAACACAAATGCATTTGTCACATGGTTGTGTCCACTATTGTAGGCTCCCCCTGCTTCCCCAACCCATGCAGTGACTGATGTTTTGGAATTCTTGAGAGTGTTTTCTAGATTCCTAAATGTATTAGCCTCACCATCAAGATAGTTGGGATCCAAAATCTTTTCAATTAGGTGCTCATCGACACCTGCATAAAAGGTTGGGAGGTACACATGATTGTATGTAACTTTCTGAAGCCTTTTTTTTTTCTTTTTTCTTTTTTCTTTTTCTTTTTTGAGAAAAGAAGCCTAAAAGAAAAAACCAAAGAAAATGAATAAAAATTAAGAACAATAAACATCAAAACCAGTATACCTGGGCCTAGATTATATATGTGATGGGTAACAACATCCAGTGAATTGGGTGGTGATTTATTGATAAGTTCTTGAAACCAGTTTGCATAAAAAAAACCTCCAGGTGCCAGTAGTAGTGGCTTAATCTCAAAGCCTTCATAGACTTTTAGAACAATGGAGTGAAGAGAAAACATATCAGCAGCATATTGAGCAGCTCCAATTCTTGCACCAACGCCACTGCCACTCAATTCATTTCCTGTAAAAAAGTGAGTACTTAATGCCCAGTCTTTTATTTGAAAGATAGGTTCCTGAATTCAGCATCCATCAATAAAGACTGCACTAGTGAGATCTTAACACGAGATACTCAATGTAGTTTACTTCTGTTCTCTGTTGTATTCTGACTGAATTCTGACTGGAAATGCAAACTGGTCTAAAGCTTTCTTGTAAATAAAAGAAAATTAGCAAAAAGATCTCACATGGGGGATTTATAATTTGTTTATTTTACGTGAAAGAAGAAGCAAGGACAGGAGGCTGTGCTTACCCAGCTCCCAACCATGGATAGAGTACCCCTTGCTGGCTGTGTAACCAATAAATGAAGCAGCATTGGTGTAATTCCATGGACCACCCATTGAACCATCTGACAATGGTATCCTTCCATTTAATGCATTTAAACCAAAGATAACTCTGACACTGAATAGAAAATAAAATGTTTAGATACAACTTTGCTATTTCCAAATCAGAAGGAAATGTTTCACTAAAGAGAAAATCTGAAACTATATGCATTATGACTTTCAAAAGCAGAAGGGGAAAAAAATCAGTGAATGAAAATTGCAGAAGATATACAGTTTTGAGAGTTTACTGAGAGGAAACTCAAGAGCTGGTCAATCATGAAACCGTATCTTACTTGGCTTTCTTGAAGAAATCATTCAGTTCATCCCATCTAGACATAGGTAAGCAACCTTGACTGAAACCAAACAGATCAGAACTGTTTCTAACGAATGAAGGGCAAGGTTGTTGAGAATCTCCTGTTGCATAAATGACCTTATCTTGCAAGGTCCCTCCCAAACGAATTTTAAGTGGGGAAAATGCTGTAAATCAAGGAAAATTTGAAACGGGAAATTTTGATCAGCTAAATGGAGAAAAGGATATATATCCCATTAAGAACACAAGTCTAAATCGTTAAGAAAGTAATTTTGAAAAGCAACAGAAAAAAAACGTACCTTTGATTGCATTCAACAGAATGATATTGCTAAGATCCTGCACAAAGGAATAGATAATGTTAACACTCACTAGGAGATTTCAGGTACCCATTCCAAACCAACAAATTAAAACACAAACTAGCATCTGATCAAATTAGTTTCATCCATTTTTTGAAACAGAATTGAGCTTAAGCATGTAATGAAAAGGAAAACGATACGGAAAAGAAGAGCAAGCACAAAACCAATTTTAAAAGTTGCTAACAGATACAGCAAAAATCATTTAAATCAACTTCTGTTGTTTTTTTCTTTTGGCTTTCCCAGCGAAGCTTTTAAATGATGTCCATCTCATAAACGTAATAGTGTACTCGCTTTCTTCTTTCGATCGAACCATAAAAAACGCAAATCACAGGGAAAGGAACAGTTCCAAAGACGAAAAGGCAAAAATACGTCCGACCCAAATCAAAATCCATTACAGACATTTCAAAACTGCAAAGTAAGCAACAAGGAAGTCCGTTTTCTTAATCATTCCAAGCAACGGAAACAAAAGTAAAGGGAAAAATATGCTAAATGCAGGCACCCGAATATGGTATCAGTGGAAAACATCAAATGAACAGGTGTAAAGGTCAAGTACCAGATTTAGGAGGGAAGCATGATCCCAGCTACAAGTCCCGTAATCACATTTCTCAGGAGGCCACCAATCCAAAGTAGCGCACACATAATCACCATCGATTCTTCCAATAGCAGCGTTTCCATTGATGGAAACAGTCCCATAGACAACGGCACTTTCCGAAGCTCCCCTAGCATTTTGTCCAAGCTGAAGTACGAAAATCAAGGCCCAAAAGCTTAAATGCAGTTGCTGAAAAAGAGCACCCATCTCGAGTTAAAGGATTTTCAGTGTCTCAAGAGACAGAGCTAGAAAAAGGTGGTGAAATGCAGAGCGGGCATCGAAAGGAGAGAACGAAGCCAGCTCAAAACAGAAGACGACGGGTACTCTACCACGTGCTATTATGTCTTAGACACCAATATCTCTCGTTGTATGTGTGGCGTCACGGTAAATTCGTATAGTTTATCTTTACGTTCACTTCAGTTCAGTCTTATTTTGATGCTCTTGTCTAACACACTCTCCTCCTAGTGTTCATCACTATAATTCCTCCCGGTTCCTAGCACATCATCCCATTCACAACTTCACACCTCACCCCTTTCCACTACCAAAACCCACTCCAACACCTAATCACACTCCCACACCAGCCGACCCATACCCATTATCACTACCTAATTCCTCCCCTCATGTTATTATCACAATATCCAAAAACAATATTTACAAACCCATCTAAAAACTAAAGGTCACAACCTAAGTTCCTACATATAACTCTTACTGATCCCAAATGGCGTCAGATTATGTTTATTAAGTATGATACTCTTGTTCGGAACAAGACATGGAAACTTGTTCCCTCGGATCCATCACTTGTTTAGTTGCCAAAGGGTTTCACCAGTGCTCTGGGATTGATCATTATGAAACATTTAGTTTTGTTGTCAAACCTACCACTATTCACATTGTTCTTAACCTTGTAGTAAGTCGTGATTGGTCACTTCGACAACTTAATGTTAATAAAGTTTTTCTCCAAGGTACTATATCTAAAGATGTCTTTATGGCACAACCATCGGGTTTCATTGAAAGTGATAATCCCAATTATGTTTGCAAACTTCGCAAGGCCCTCTACGGTCTCAAGCAAACACATCGTGCTTGGTATCATAAGTTGCGCCAATTTCTCATCACCTCGGGTTTCACCAACTCTCATGCATATTATTCTCTATTTATCTTTCACACAAATTCAGTTGTATTGTATATTTTGGTTTATGTTGATGACATCATTATTATAGGAAATAATGATCAAATTATGGCAACGTTTCGTCTACCTACTTGCTCAGAGATTCTCCCTCAAATATCTTGGCTCCTTGACTTATTTTCTCGATATTGAAGTTGTTCCTCATTCTCAAGGCTTACTTCTGTCTCAACGCTAGTATATCTCTAATCTTTTTGCTCGCACATGTATGACAAATACAAAGCATGTAGCTACTCCGCTTGCCACATCATCTACACTCACACTTCAGTCTGGTACGACACTCTTTGACGAATCTGAATATCGGATTGTTGTTGGGAGTCTGTAATATTTGTCTCTTACTCGCCCCGACATTGTTTACGTGGTAATTAAGTTATCCCAATTTATGTATTGCCCTACTCTTGATCACTGGGATATGTCAAATGATTGTTACACTATCTCTGTGGGACTTTGGATCATGTTATCGTACTACATCGACAATCTTTTTTGTCTCTTCATGTATTCTATAATGTGGACTGGACAGGTAACAAGGATGATTTCACTTCAACCAGTGACTACATTGTTTACTTAAGTTGCAATCCTATCTCTTGGAGTTCTAAGAAGCAACAAACAATGCCTCGATCCTCTACCGAGGCAGAATATCGATCTGTTGCAACTACTGCCTCGATCCAAACCGTTTCCCCAAACACGCTTCATCTTTTTGAAGATCAAGATTGGACTTTCTTCATGGAACTCCATCTTGTGGGGGCACGATAAAGATAAAAATAAGGCTGAGAGAAGTTAGATTGTCTCAAATAGTAACTGTAGAGTTATGTAAACCCTCTTAACGATAATACTTATCATGTAAAATCATATATTTTTGTAACCTATAAATACCTGTATCGATGAACGTAAAACATCAAGAAATTATTTATTATTCTTATTCTATATATACTTTGTTAAAGACACAACATAAAGAAGTAGTGTAGATGGAATCTCTAATTTGTTTTGCTTTGGATTTGTTTACAAAGCCTCGTTGCCTTCAGACGTGAAGGCTCTTTATATCCAAGGCGGGTGCACGGTTTTGAGGAAAGTACACGCAGTCTGGACTGTTGACCTCCATGAATGTTCCTTTTAAATTCGAAGATGGGTGCATTTCTCGCGAGTAAATTAAACCGAAAGAAAGAGTGAAGAGGCTAGTTTGCTCTTCTGGAAATATTTAAAAGTTTTCTCTCGTTGCAGCATTTATTCCTTTTCCTTTTACAAAAAGAAGAAGATCCATTTCAAGTGGCCAAAAATAACCCAAGAAAGATAATCTGCTACAATAATCACAAGTTCATTATTATATGTGGACAAATCATCTTGAGAAAAAAATAATTGTTCTTTATTGCCATTTAAATGTTGCGACTAGCTTCAACTCTGAAGTCTGCATAATTGATTGTTGAATTCATTCTACCCACTTTGCTCTGACACAGTTCGTTGGAGATAACACGGCGTCATCGTAACAATTGGTGAAGCTTTTTGAGTGGAAGAACAACACCAGTCACCAATCATAATTGCTGGCAGAGGGTGAACCAGTCGTGAAAAGCAGAGAAGGACCTTTTGCAATGTCGAAACATGTGGAATCATGATGAGAAGCATTGTCGAGTGAGAGGACACGATTAGCCGTCCATTTCGGTACGAGACAACAGCCTTATCACGTTCCTGTGTTCCATTATTGATCCGCCGTCCACAAAGAAATCCACAGAACTGACCTGCTCCCGTTGTCTCCAGACGACGATTTAGTTTTATCCGTTTTGCCTCCAAGTTCTTTTCCTCTTTGCCTTGACCTACAATCGTATCAACAACCCGTCCACCGATTCTACAGCTCGGTAAATGTCCATTTCTTTGATGCCTTCCTCCCAACTCCCTTTGCCGAGTTCAGACGCAATGAGGGGCAGAGTAGGCTTGCTGGGGCCTGTCACCGTGTATGGCTCTGTGTTGCTTACTAGGAAGTAGGAAGCTTTCTACTCCCAAGGATAAGATTGTCGTCTAAGAGAGCCGAATTGGGATGTGCAGAAAAAAGGGTTTTTCATCAACAGGTCGCTACACTGAATCGGATCCATTCGTCTCCAGCTGCCTCTGTTTCTGCAGATTTGAAAGGCATCCAGCAGGTGCACCTACCATGTTTGCCCGAGGAGGACATATCCCAATCATATGATTTCTCTTTTCACGGATGATGCATTTGGTGATAAACATAAAACAGAGGCAACCGAAGAGAAACATAAAAATTTGTTAAAAGAAGTCGATACAAGCAAAAACACAAGAAGAAGTTGACCACTACCAAAGGGGTCGACCCCATGCTACACAAGTTCAAATCACCAGAAAATCAAAAGCTCCCAAGCCTTATCACACGAACTAAAACAAATTGCATCCTCAAAAGTTCAAAAGGAAGTCAAATTTCATAGTTCTCCATAGATCTAAGTATTTTAGAGCTTGTGTTTTTAAATCTGATTCAAATATTTAGATCTTTGATTTCTAAGTTCATGGCAAGTGATTTTTTACATCATATTGAGTTCAACATTTTCACTTTGAGTGTGTGATTGATCAAATTCCTTACAAAACTAATTTTTTAGCTATTATTTGTTCATTTTATTTTTAAAATCATTCATCTTTTGAGCTATTGAATTATTCCTATGATGGAGGAGAGGTGTGTTGAAGGCTGAATGTGGGCAAGCAAGGTATAGAGAAGGCTGAATGTGCAGACTCGGTTCCTTCCCCTCTGATGCCGCCTCTGCCTGGTCTACTGCTGCTCTCCTCCTCCAGCACTTCGATCCTTCCAAACTGCCTCCGTAGCCCCATAGGATCGGTCTTTTTCAGAACGATCAATACCTTTAATCAGAAGGAAATTATGGAAGTCGAAGTGAAGCTCCGGTTGCGTGACCAGCGTGCCCACCAGTCCGTCTCCGACCTTCTCGCTCCCTTCCACCTCAAAACCCATATCCAGGAAAATGTCTTCTTTGATGGCTCCAACCAGGAGCTCTCCTCCAACTTCGCTGTCCTCCGGCTTCGTTTCTACGACGGCGACTCAAACTGCGTCGCCTCCCTCAAAGCTCGGTCCTCCATCATCGACGGCGTCAGCCGCGTCGAGGAGGACGAGGAGCCCCTCGACCCCGCCATCGCCCGAGCCTGTGTTGCCGAGCCTTGGCGCCTTGCAGCCGTCGAAAATTCTCGAATTCTGAAGAGGTTAAAGGATGAATTCGAATGGAGTGGGGAGAAGGGGTTCGTTTGCTTGGGAGGGTTTCGGAATGTTCGGGCGGTGTACGATTGGGAGGGGTTGAAGTTGGAGCTTGATGAAACCCAATACGACTTCGGGACGAATTATGAAATCGAGTGTGAGAGCGCTGAGCCGGACACGGTGAAGAAATTGCTGGAGGACCTTCTGACGAAGCATGGGATTTCCTACCAGTACTCCATGGTTTCCAAGTTTGTTATTTTCCGATCAGGGATATTGCCTGAGTGAGTTTGCTGTTTTTCGATCAGGCAACTGTTTTATATCTTGTTTTATCTTCCTTCTTAGTTTTACCTTCACTATTACAGAATTAAATAACTGGCTAAGATATCTGGTGACTGTAGCTCCATTACATTTCTTTCCTCATGTTGTTCCACTGAAACTTGTAGACTTCATTCCACGGAAACATATCAATTGAAATTTGGAAAGAATAATTCGAGTTGTCTATGAGAACTTGTTGTGAATGTGGAGTGGTTGATGAAAGAAAAACTAACTTCTGATCAATGCAATTTACAACATATGGTTCAGTCTTTCCGTGGACGGTTGTTTCTGCAATTCAGTCTTGGATCCAGTTGGTGGATAACATAATCACACCATTCACTGCCCAGACAAACTGCACTTCATTCCATGAATCGATCGAGAACATTATAAGGATAACATCTTAAATATATATGAAGAACGATGTTCATTCATAACAAGAGCAATATTCCTACCCTAACAAGCCACACTCCATTTTTCTACCTCTCTAAACTCTCCTACTCCGAAGGGAGAAAAGAAAAAGGAAAAAAATAAAACTAACAAAACTAACAGTTTTCACTTCCTCTTCTTGGCTGGTGGCTGGGGGACCTCGTCATCATCATCTTCTTCCTCTTCTTCCTCATCATCATCGTCCTCATCTTCTTCATCTTCATCATCATCATCATCATCATCATCCTCTTCGTCTTCCTCATCACCCTCACTCCCACCTTCACCATTTGCCTGTGGTTCATCTTGGTGATCATCATCTTTATTGTCGTTCCCTTCATCTCCCGATACTTCCTCCTCACCACCATCATCATCCTGCTCTTCTCCGTCTTCCTCTTCATCATCCTCTTCATCATCATCCGTCTCTCCATCATCCTTATTCTCTTGAGTAGCAGCTCTAGGAGTTTTTTGGCCAATCAGAGCAAGTAACATATCCCTGAAAAGTAACATATTTAGATCCGTGTTATCCAGGCTTTCACAGAAATCTGCATTTTAATACTAAAGAAAAAGACAGTAGCTCTCACCAACCTTTCATGAATTCTGGCACTACATGGCAACACATCAGTTGAATTTGATCCAGAGCACATCTGAAAACAGAAAATAAAAGAGAAGCAGAAAAAAACTTAGCTCAACTTGAGATGTTAATAAAATAGTGAGCATGCCGAAACACCCAAATTCTTTCCATAAGTATTCTACAGACAAAAAGGTAACACAGAGACCAGGCTGAATTGGAGGAAAAAATTTGCATTCCTGTCTGAAACAATAGCTGATTCTGGTATTGCCAAGTAAACAGAAGGTGTCCCTAAGACAGCACTCATCTTCTTGATTTCATTAAAAACAATAACACGTACAAGCAAAAGACACTGTGGTTAGCGATAACTGAACTCCTTTAGGGATAAATTTGTTCGAGTTACTGATCCCTCCATCTCCAATCCACAAAATATGAAAGTCAACTGAGTACTTATTTTTTAGAAAAAAAACCAAGAAAATGTACACTGATTTAACATCTCCAGTGACTAGAACCAATCGATATACAACTAGTTTTGGGAGACAAACCATTATACAAATAGTTAATGACTAGCAATTTGCAAACATACAGGGAGGTCACTTGCTAGAAAGAAAAATCTACCTTAAATTGCAGAAAAGAACTGATTTTTCCCAAAAGTTGAAGAAAAAGCACATCATGATATAAGCTTTATATGTTTAAAAAACAACATTAAGGTTAAGACAAAAAAAATTATCAGCACAAAAAAACATATCCACATAGAGAATGTAAGAAGTACAATAACAGCAGAAGCATAAAATAGGAAAAGTAGCTTATTACAAAAACTAAGCCGAATACTCTTTAGAAGTTCCTGTATTCAAGCTATAGGCTGAGATTTAAGAACAAATAAAAGATAAAAGAAAATAAAATGACCGACTAGAGTTTTAAGGAGAAACCCTGACCTCTGGAACGAAGTATTTAGAGAAATGCGTTCCACAAAATCTGTAGTGCTTGGAGTAATTTGAGATGCACAAGTCTCAAACACAGTAAAAACACAAATTCGATCCTCATCATGAAAAAAACGAAAGAGAACAGAAAAACCTTCAGAAAAAACCTAAACTAAAAAGAAGATACCCAACTCTCGAAGGAGAATAACACAAATAAGAAAAACGAAATAAAAAGTCCAATTTCACTAACCAGAGGAAAAGCAAAAGTGTTGAACTAAAAAACTCTAAACCGAGCCCGCTTAGCAGCAGAAGCGGTCCAAGCTTTCCTATACTAACAGGGTTGCAGCAAACAAAGAGAAAATGAAGCACATAAACATAAATATATTTCAATAACAGCTTAACAGCTGAAAGAAAAAAAAAATGGTTTCAAGATGAAGACTCATACCGCCATAAGAAGCCAGAGAACAGATTCAGAAACAGCCGAAGCAGCCTCCAGGACAACCGCTTCCATCACAGAAGCAACCATTCCCTCCAACAAGACGGCCTCACGGCAAAAACCCTGCAACTCCATCGCAACAGCGGATAAACCCTAACAAAAACCCTAGAAACAGAAAAAAAAACCTAAAAAAGGGTGAGACGAGAAAAATACTGGTACAGAAACTAGAGAGAGAAAACTACTCGAATAGATTCCATATGGTAGTAAAAAAAAAAAAAAAAGGGAAAAGATCCTCGGCTTTAGCCTTGAACGGCTGTTTCTCCTCTTTCCTCTCTCTCCCTTCTGTCTCCCTGTCTCGCGATGTTACACGTCGGAAAGAGAAGACAAACGAGTGAACCCGGGTTGAAGGTTCTCTTCGGTAACTCGGAGTCACCCCAGGTAAAAAGGGTTTTTCACTTCCCCTCGCTCGCTCGCTCGCTCCAGCAGTCTCGGTTCGCTTTTAGGGTTTTGGGCGGGATCTTGACCTTTTGAACCGTAAAATTAGAACTTTTGGTTTTTGCAATTCAATTTATTTATTGTTCTTGCTTCTCGGATTCAATTTTCAAATTCAAATTACCCGGCCTACAATGAATGAGCGGCGAGGCCATAAATTGCTCCCGTAGCTCAAGAGCGGCTTGGGATATCGTCCTCTGGATAGGCTGGATTGTCTATGCTGACTGGTTAACAGATCGGAATCTGGGAAAAACTACTGTCTGGATATTCGGAAAGCAGGATTACACCTCTACACTCGTTGATTTCGCCAATAGCAAACGGTTCAGTAGGATTTAACCAAAGATTTTTGTTAAGAGTACCACCAGATTCTTTCAAATATTCAAACAAATGAAAACATTACATAATCCTGTGTTAAGACAGCTAAGACGGGAAGTACAGGAGGGTCGAGCCAACCAGTCGTGTTGTCTTTTTTCCGCAAGCAGGGAGAGGCCAATGATACGCTAGTGAAATGCGAGAACTCGTATGCTTTCTGTACATAGAAAGTTTTAACTAATTGGTAGACTTGACTGCTTCTGATGACTGCGCAGAGACTTCTGATTTGGTTATGGCTACCTTCAAAATACCCTAAAATAGTCGATTTTACAAGCTGTAAGATGAGTCTGATTTACCTCCTGGGGCAAAGCGACATAAAGGCGATACAGCAAATGCGGACCTAAATTATGGAACGACAAGGCACCCTACCATAAAAAAGGTACAGGACCACTTCAGCCGTACCATTACTCTACAGCAGACAAGCCTTGAAGCCCTTCTCTATGGCCTCCTTGTCCAAGTTTTTCCCTATAAATACAATCTTGTTGATTCTTGGCTCGTCTGGGGCCCACTCCCGATCAGGAGATCCCTGGAAAATGTCATGAACTCCCTGTTCCAACAAGAACAAAGCAAATTGAAACCAGACCATTTCCACGCAAATTAGCAGAAGAGCATTAAGGAAATGATAGTGTCAATGCTGACTTGAAGCCAGTTAGGCAAGGTAACACTGAAGGATGACGTAGCATGCAAGACCTAAAACCGAGGGAGAGAAAAAAGTAGAGGAGTAATATGAAAATATACTCATCCTCATTGATTGAGCTTACCTGAAAGACAAATCTTTGATCCATACCCTCCACAGAAAGGAGACCCTTCATACGGTATATATCATCACTGCGTTCCAACAATAGCGTACCTAACCACATGTTGGCCTGTACCAAAGTGAGGAAAAGTAAGTTAATATTTCAGAATAAAAAAGTATTCCCCAGTAGTAGTTTCATTAATACTTCTCTACAGATGAACTCTGGTTTGGGCATCAAAAGAATGACCTCATGATACATGAATGGAACCTCATTTGAATATCATTGTTCAGAGAAGAGAGTATTGACCACAACTAATGTCAGAGAAACATTTTTAAATTTTAACCGAATTGGAAGTTCACCTGTGTCAAATACATACTAGACTATGGATACAGAGCTTGTATAAGGTGACATTACCAGTGCTCTAGTGAATTATGGTGCATCATCCACAGTAAAAATGCTTTGTAGTGGAAATTCAATGACGTGCTCAAAGGATGATCAGGTAGAAGCAAAACCAATTAAGATTATTGAATATTTACCTTTTCTAAATCCAGCCTGCCCTCACAAACAATGCTGAGTGAAGAAACACCAGGATCATGAGTATGATCATGGTCATGATGCTCTGCACATTGAAAAATATAACATATTTAAAAATAAAACAGTTGTTATACTCGTAAAAAACAAAAAACTAAAATAATAAGAAAGACACCCAAAGGAGAAGATCAAAATGAAATACCATAAGCAAAAATAGTAATGAATAGAACATAGAAAAGATGAGAAGCCCAGGAGCCATAAAATGGGAAAGTAAACCAGAACAGTTTAATCATGCAACATAAGTGTCAACTGCACCATAAAATCCAAAACATGGCAGCAGCAAGCTGCACCATAACTACATCAGAAAGAAGAAAAACGTGGTAGATCACTCCAATAAAAAGAAGGACATTTGAGGCAATAAGAGCAAAATCAGCTCCCATGAAAGACATTAAAACCCGTTAGGAAATGGTTGTGCAACAGGCAACCAATTAGAGAAAAAAGGGAAAGAATCAAAAGCACTTCTGTTAGCCTCTTAGCCAAAACTAAGCATAACTAAATAAATAAAAGGTGCAAAATGAAAGGTCTGAAAATCTATGCACAAACTGGGAATCTCAAAATGTCTACAAAAGAAGTACGACAAGCAAAGCAAGTATAGAAGAAAACTATAGCAACAACCACATCATTGAAGATTGTTCCAGCAATCATAGAAACCGTTCAGCTATACAAGAAACCGAATAGAAGAATGAGAAACAAGAGAAGAAAATAAAACGAGAAAGAAATTACAAGATCGAATAAAGGCAGGTAACAGAATTAGAAAACGTATCAAACAGGTAAAGACACTAAATGTTAAATGCTTGAAAGAAACAAGAAGAAGGGATGGAAAAAAAAAAGGAAAGAAAGAAGAAACAACCAAGCTTTACCTGGTTCAGCCAGTACAAAGACTTGATGAAGTTTTTGTCTTGAGTTGGAGATAGAAGGAAGAAAAAAGAAAGAAGGGAGCTCCAAGCTTGATTAATGCCTGCTGGACAGAGAAGATACGAAAAAAGCTTTTGGTTGAAATTCCTAACACTAAATGAATGACTGAAAAACGAAATGGGGAACTTAGGCTATGGGTGTCCATTTTAACTGACTTTTTGTTCGATCGATGCCTGCTGGACAGGGAAGAAGAGAAGAAAAAAGTTCTTGGTGGAAATTCCTTACACTAAACGAAAGACTGAAGAAGGAAAATGAAGAACTAAGTCTAGGGGTGTCCATTTTAACTGACTTTTTGTTTGCCGTTTATTAAACAGAACAAAACTGAAATAAAAAATCTTTAACCAATTATCTATTTCGGGTAATTCTACCCATATAACTTTTTGCTGTTTATTGAAAGGAATGAAATCAGGTAATGGCATTTCCATACCTAATTACCCAATGATCATTTAATACTAAGTGTATTAATGTAAATACTTTTCATAAATATATAATTAAATTCTCAGGTTTCCTGCCCTAATTTCTCTCTTTGCTTTGGCTTGAACTATCGACAATAGTGTGACATTTCTTCCCCCTTGCCTGAAATTTGCCCTATTTTCTCTCTTCCATTTCCCATAAAAATGACCTATCACAATCATTTAGTGGCATAGCAGTAGAACAGATATTTCTCTCCTCCATTGCCCATAAGAAGGATCTATCACAGTCATCCAATGGGATTTGGGAATAGCAGTCAAATTGATAGAAAATCCTCTCCCTTGACATCCCACGCCTTCTAATTTTCAAAGTCCTGCATGCGTCTTCTTTGTTGCTGACATATATGGATGCTCTCAAGACATTTCTCTCTCAACTCAACATTACACCTCACTGATTTCACGTTCCCTAATTCTTATTGTTTCTCTACTTCTCGAGCTTCTCACTTTAGTTTGTTTCTTTCTAGTTTTCCAGCTTTAACATCTCTCATATTATTTCTCTGAAATTGCTCTTTGTTTCTCTTCAACATTTCCTCTAATATGTCTGATTTATCTCTTGGATTGGTCGTGGGTGCACCATGACATTATACAGACCATCTGTTTCTTTGTATCGGTGTTTTTCTCTTCACTACCATGGTTCTCCTTCCACTGATTTCTGTTATTTTCTTTAATTTTTTAGTACCTTTTCTGTTTATGCACCTGTTTATCCAGTTACCCAATCATTACTTGGGTAAATAAAAAAAAACAGAGAGTTCATATTTACAATTGGACAAAATGGAAACAGAATAGGGAAATGGTAATAAAAACAGAGAGCATAATAGCTTATTCTGTTTCTTCCTTATATGGTTTATACCTCCTAACTTAGGCAGGTGCAAGGGAGGAAAAAACTTGAAGCAGAAAATATTCCAAATCCGGATATCTGGATTTCGGTTCCGTTTTGGAAGAGTATTAAGGGACAATACAGCTTTGGAAGCACTTAAACTCTTGGCTCAACTTGATAGCACCTGCATAGGGGCTTGGGAGAAGACATGATGATTTGGAAGCAAGATGCAGCTGGTTCATACACGGTCTATTCCTAAAATGATGTTGTCTATGGCTAAGACGTTGTCCTGAAAGTGCCAGAACAACTACAAAGGAGAGGAAAGCAGCTATGGAGAGAATCCTTACTGTGGATCAACTATAAAGGAGAGGAAACAGTATTGAAGGTCAAATGTGCAAGCTCCATGATGACCAACCCAAGATAGTGGACCACCTCTTCCACCATTGCACTCTCTCAGGACACAAATAAAATGCTTTTCTCTTGAGGTTTGACTTTCAATATTGCGTCCACTCTTCCCTTGACATCCTATTTGAATGATCGACCTCAACTGTGCCAGTGAAGGCGGGAAAAAACTCTTGGATGTTTTCCATTGTTGGAATCGTTTGGAACATCTAGAAAGAAAAGAACCAGCAGACCTTTGAAATGTGTTGGGAGCATTGATGCTACCATGCACTCTATTCTCTTCTAGACATGCAAAATTCAAAACCTCACACCTTCCTAGTTCAATCATTAGAAGGAATTGGAACGGTGTTATCAGCTGCAGATTACATCATTCTTTCCCCACAATCCGGACCCCTCCACTTGAGAGATGACTAAAGCTAAACTTTAATAACAGTTCATGGGACAGTCTGAGCCCAGTTGGAGTGATCAAGGACACTACAGGCAATATCCTTTTTGTTTGATCTACACCCTTTAGTTGGTGTAATGCCATGGTAGTGAAGTTGAGGGTCCTCTAGGGTCTCCGGCTATACATGGGCAAGCACACCATGCCCCTCATTTGGAAGGGATTTGACTGTAGTAATTAGATCGGCCAATGTGTGGTTTCTTTAGAACTTTGATCATAAAAACCAGCCCACACTATGAGGCACTGAGCAAAGTTGTATTTTTTCATTACTAAGTCATGGTTCCACTACCCACAAATTAGCAAGGTTTTTTATCTCTGTAACCTTTAGTCTCGTTTCACCACCTAAAGCTATATCACATACAGAAGCCATTTCTAACAACATTTTATCTCTAGGGACTACTGCAGTTTGTCCTAAATGTACAGAGACAATTTCTAATACTTTGTATGTGTATTCTACTGACACATTGAGAACATATACCATGTCTAGAACACAGTTAAGGCACCTTGTGATGTTAACTTAACAATTCATGTCTATCAAAAAGTTCAAAATAGTTGGCAGAAGCTGAGCTGATGGATGACGTATGTAACCATTTCGATTGTTAAACAAAGAAATTCAGAACTATTCCAAAAGTACTAATTGGAGTATCAACATTTAAGCAAATTGAATATGTTTCTAGAAGTCAGATATCAAATTAAGATGCTGGAGGTCATTTTCCAGCCAAAGAAGAGGCAGGAACATAACTGCTCTTTTGTTTTTCTCATATCTGTGTCTTTCCATCTTATTAAAACCACATCAACAGACAGCTTCAATATGTTAGACACAAGGAAGTTTAAAATCACCAATACATGCTGATGAACAATATGCATGGCTGAACTACTGCTACTTAGAAAGAAAAAAGACAACCATGTCTAAATGGATCAATGCACGTTCAACAAAATGAAAGACATGTTGCACTCCTAGATATAAGATCCCACCACGAAAGATGAAACAGTAAAAGAAACATCCTGCTACAGAAGAAGCAGGAAGATATAATTGTTCTTTTATCCGTGTACTAATATATTTGCTCTTTTACTTTTGTGCCATTCCTCATCTACATAAAATATGTCGTTGCTGCTTCAGGAAACACCAACGAAAAAAGATTGGATACTCCAAACAACTACACCCAAATAGAGTGGTCCCAAATATACAAAGAGTAGTATGAAACGGTTTCTCCAACAAAAATCATTAGTGACAGGAATTACCATGTTGGTGGTCATGCTCCTCATGATGCTGATGTTCATGATCATGATCATGATCGTGCTCATGGTGAGTGGAGTGCTCTTCTTTTGCCCCTTCAGCATTAACAACACTCTCAATCCTAGCAATATTGAAACCAATGTTAAAATGAATTAAGGACCAAAGAACCAGTAAAAGAATAATAAAAATATCAAATCATACATTTCAAAAAAAAAATATCAAATCATACAGGAAAAATCCAATCCAAAAGAACTCATCAATAAAATTCAGAAACAACTTCAAAACAACACTCATCAACTTAAACATACCAAACATGGACCAACATAGTTTAGAGAATAGAACAATGAAGTTGGGCCCAATCCCAAAATGACTACCAAAGTTAGGGAGCCTCTTTCCCAGCTAATAAACCCAAAATCTTTGTATTCACTAATCTATGTGGGACTATTCTTTAACTTTCCTCACATGTAGACCATCTTTTGTGGTTTATACAAGTAAAAAGTTTCACCTACTTTGATACCATCTAAAGTTGGATCCAAGGCCCATCTCAAAATGACTAGCCAAGTTAGGGAGTTCCTTTCCAAGTTAATTGACTCAAGATTTTTGTACTTACTAATCCATGTAAGACTATTCTAATAAGAACAGTCCATCCAAAACCAGAAAAGTATAGGTAAACCCAATCAATTTTACAGTTTTTAAGCTACTCATTAGTAATTAGCAACAAGATCACTTAGATTCAATATACGCACGATTGAAGCTAAGTTGATGTTGTTTCTACCTCCTAATGAAGCATGCTAATACTTTCAAATTGATAAGCTTTACCAATTTCTATCCCCAGCTTTGGATGGAGATTCCTGTCATGCACATTCTGCAGGTTCTATTGCTTTGTCTTGTATGATGAATGTTTCACTTTCAATAAGCTCTCATACATAGATAGATAGGTAGAGAAAAAGAGATAACTATGCTTACATGAATGTTTCAGTACTCTGAACATTTTAATGTTAACAATAAACACGGCATCGTAATTTATAGTGGAGAACCTGCTCTCATCCAGCATTGACCAAAAACTAGAGCAAGCAGAGCAAAAACCTTATGAACCCCATTGAAAACAGGCCCAAGTTAACCATGTATAGCAAACCCCTCCAGAAGCCACACAATGAACATAGCTTTGTTTCTAGAGATAGTTGAACACAGGACATTGGACCCAAATATCAATTCCATATCCAGCAACACTACACGGTGATGTGGGACAAAGGCGTGAATTTTAATCGTTGTATGTAATGTCAATTAGCTGTTGGATTAGAAAGAAAAAGGAAGAGAAAATAGAGAAGAAGAAAGAAGAATTGGGAATGAGAAATAGGAGAATTGAGAAAAATATAGAAGAAAGGAGGGGAAAAAGAAGAAGAAAGGGGAGGGAGAGAAGGGAGAGAATAGAAACCGAGATTTTATTAATTCATCTTCAAAATTACCGTCAACATGTTGTTATAGCCTGCAAAAAACTAAATTTAAAATTTAAAATTCAAAACAGATAAGATCAAATATCTAATCAAATCCAATAAAATCAAGAAAGATAAACTAAAAACAAATTTAAAATTCTAAACAGATAAGATTAATATTTCATCAAATCCAGTAAAATCAGGAAAGATAAACTAAAAATAAAAGGAATTATAACCATAATTGGTGGGTCCACTGGAGCCCGATGGGCATACTGGTGTCCCCACCAATTCTCTCGATGTTGAAGAACTCAACCCCATTAAGTAGAGCTCTTGAGGTTTGGATAATCCCGCAATACCGAAATTTATTCGACGCACAAATGGGGGAAGCATATATATATATATATATATATATATTTGTGCTTTTGTTTTTTATTTTTATTTTTTCCCTCTTTTCACACGTGTGGTGTTGAGAAGGCATTGAAGGGGAGTCGGGGAATTAATCCCCTGGACTTAGGTCGGGGATTATTGGTGTGGTGCTGGTGAGGAGTTGCAGCATTAGTCCATGTGGATGGCTGGAGACGCTGACAACGATAGAGGCGGAATATGGTACGCCAGCTTCGGCTGGTGCAAAGCTCTGTGACAGTGCGAGGCTCCAGCTAACGGTGGTGATGGCTTGATCGGCAACATTTCCCTCTCAATAATGGTGACGGAGAGGCAATAAGAGGGAGGAGAAGTCGCCAATGTTAGGTTCAACGACGGATCTGGCAAAAGCAATAGCGGAATCCCTTTCCTCCTCTCCTATTCCTGAACTACATGCTTCGATTTCTTCAACCCTCAAAATAATCCACATCAGAATCCTTCTCTTCATTCACACTTTGCCGGATCGGTATTCTACCCACATCAATTCAAGTCCTCGACGAAGGACTCATAATGCTTCTTAATTTGTTCAGGGGTCTTCCCCAAGGGCCGCTCGAAAATCCTCTCCCACTAGTCCGGCAACGTGTTCTCGAACATCATATTCTCACATATCAAGAAGTTATCACATTCATTTGAAGAAGAAGAGTACACGTTTGAGATATCACCCAAGGGAGAAGATGACAACAGCATTGAAGAAGATGATCGAAGAAGGAGAATCTACTTTCCTCCCTCAAATTTTGGCTTTTGGATGCTCTATAACTTTACTCTGTAGTTTTGAGATCTGCTCGTTTGTGCAAAAGTTCAGGGATGTTTTGGAGTTTGGACAACGCCACATAGTCTTATTTTCGTGGAGAATCAAGGAGGTTGTTTTGGCTCTACAGAGGGTTGACAGAAACAAAATCCTTCGCTTTGATACCAAGTTGAAGTTGGACAAAGGCGCAAATTTTAATTGACGAATGCGATGTCAATTAGTTGTTCGATTAGAAAGGAAAAGGAAGAGCAAATAGAGAAGAAGAAAGAAAAACTGGGAATGTGAAAGAGGAGATTTGAGGAAAATAATTTAGAAGAAGAAGAATAGAGAAGAAAGAAGAAGGGGAAGAAGAGAAGGGAGAAAACAAAAATAAAGGTTTTATTAATTCATCTTCAAAGCTACCTTCAACATGTTGTTATAGCTTATAAATAACTAAAATTAAAATTTAAAATTCAAAACAAATAAGATCAAATATCTGATCAAAACTAATAAAATCAGGAAAGATAAACTAAAAAAAATTTAAAATTTAAAATTCTAAACAGATAAGACCAAGATCTAATCAAATTCAGTAAAATCAGAAAAGATAAACTAAAAATAAAATAAAATAAAAGGGATTATAAAAATAATTTCAACCATAATTGGTAGATCCATTGGAGCCTGATGGGCATGCTAGTGTCCCCACCACACGGCCATCGCTTTTCAAAAAGTAAAAATAATAAATAAACGCTATTCAGTCACTATCATGGTGAACTTACCAATAGCTTGCACCTTTGTTACTGGTATGGGAACAAATTTCAAGCATTTATTACTAAAAGAATATCTGAAACCCAAATGTAAAAACAATGATTGAGAATGATCCAAACAAGATGGCCCACATTGACCCAGAAGATAGAAGACTGACCGAAATATTTTCATATCTAAGTTCACTCATTAAATAAAGAGACTAAGGATGAGCTCCTCCAAAAGAAAAATTAATGGTTACAAAACATAAAAACCACATTCTCACTTGGATATTGAATAGCATTAAGCTCTTAACATGACTAAAAAAATGACAAGCACATCTTCCTCTCCCCTATTAGTGGACTTGTCACCTATCCACATTTTCAGTAAACATTGATGGCAGAATCATAGGACAATGCTAAGACTTACAGGGTAACGATGAACACCCCAAATCCAAGAAAAGAACATAAACTGTAAGCAAGTAAACTCCAAGAAGTAAGAAATGGACATAACAAGCAAAAATTACAGACTGCAGGCTATGAGAATTGTTTTATATGTGCCACCAAACAAATTGAACAGAAAAGGAGAGAGGGATAGAGATCGATATATATATATATATATATATATATAGATAGATAGATAGATAGATAGATAGATAGATAGATAGATAGATAGATAGAGAGAGTACCTCTCCAAATCAAAACCTCCAATACCTAGAACATAGTCCAACTCAACTTTACCAAATGCAGTTCGCGTAAGATGAGCCATCCGATTGATGCTCTGCGTCCAGAGCCAGAAACAAAATTAACCTCTAGATGAGGGGGCTGAACTATCAACAATGCTACCAAAAGAAAAGCCTACGCAGAACAGCCAAACAAAGCATTGCACGGTTTACACTAACCCTTATTCGCTGTATCAAAGAAGAGATTTCTGGCTCACCAACAAGATCTGTCTGCAAAGAGCAAACAGTTACAACATTCATCATACAAGGCACAACACATGGCTCACTATTTGGTAATATGATGGACAGCACAGCTTAAACCACCTACAGAGACACTTACTCCTAAATGCTAGAAGAGATGACATCAGTTTTATAAGGAAAAACATGTACCTTGTTGAGAATAATGCGGTCTGCATAGGCAATTTGCTCCACTGCCTCATTGATAACTCCTTTGGGCTTAACCTCATCAAGATGAAAAACTACATGCTTAGCATCAACCAATGTGACAACACCATCCAACTTGACACGATCAAAAACTGTATCTTCCGCATAAAATGTCTGGATTATCGGTGATGGATTTGCTAACCCTGTGGAATAGAAAACAGAGCTTAAAGTGATGAAAAATTGACAGAATTTAAGTGTTCATGTTAGGATGATGGCATAAAAGCAAGTTAGAAGCAAATATGAAAAAAGAGGTTACATCATATTTAGGAAAGTCCTCCTCAAGAGATAAAGAAAATCAGGATTGTTGGAAGATATGAATATGTTAGAGGGTCATTGATGTAATTAGTTTATGTTGTATGTCTCTTCTCCACTCTTACTAGGGAGAATGGTATAATTGTAATATTGTACTTTTATTACCTATAAATATAGCTTAAGGGGGAGGGTTTGGACATAAATCCATTACCCTATTCTGCCTCTTCTTTTCTCCAAATTTGTCACTCTTCTTCTTCTCCTCCTAAAACCTTCTCTCTACAACTCTTCTTCTTCTTCTCACCCCTTAATCCTCTTCTACTGTAATTATAAATCATGGAATCCTAAGTTTCAACAAGGATAACTTGAAAATATCTCATCAAAAGTCAGGAACCTAAACAAGCACAAAATACAAAACTTCAAGGAATGAATAAGATGACAAGATATCCCCGGCCACATCTTATGTACTCTTCTTTCATCAGCTAGTTCTTTTCTGTTGCTAACTGTTGGCAACTTATCCTGTGATTATAATAGCATAATCAGTATCAATTACCAGGAACTCAGAGGTGGACGGAGATCAAGTCCAACTGCACTGTTCAAGCTAGGACCCACAAAAAAAAAGACAGACATCCATATGAAAAAAATAACTAGTTAAATATGATATAATTGTATCCACAAACATAAATAAAACTATAAATGCTTACAGTTAACAGGAACTCAGAATGTGCTTTCCTTTCAAAAGAAATGTAAAAAATTGAAAGCTTTTCAGAGAAAATCTTACCAGTAGTTTCAATGACAATATGATCAAATTTTCCTTTTTTCTTATCAACCAACTCAGAAATCATACGGACCAGATCCCCCCTTACGGTGCAGCAGAGACAACCATTGTTAAGCATAACTATGTCTTCAGCTACAGATTTTTGTGCCGCTACCAATGATCCATCAATATCAACTTCACCAAACTGGAATTAAGGAATCAAATATGTGATATTAGAAGAACTGCATCAGAGGAGAAAGTTGAGGAGAAAAAAGAAACATAAAGAAAAAATACACTACAAATCCTTGAGTTATTAATCTAGAACCTCTTTTCCTAGATATTAATTACTACTTCTCTAATCTAGGTGCAAAATCAGATGATAAGGCATTTGAAAGCAAAGCAATACTAGTACAAGAAACAAAGGGAAGTTGTCAACATGGTGAATGAGATAAATGAAATTCATAAGCTGCTTTGAGCATCATGATCATTCTAATGAAGGATAAAAGCAACGTTAGCAGATTGGCTTACATAAAAATATGGGACAGATTCATACTTATAATTCAGGTTATTAGAAACTTAAACAACAAAACTTGATAACTAGTTAGAAACAGATAGAATACATTTACATTTAAAATATTCAGGAAAAAATAAAGCTATATTAATATAATTAACATAGCCTTGTTTAATTAACATGCTCTGGTATATAAGTCCAAGAAAGCTATCTTTAAAACTACAAGCAGAAATTTTGCCATAGGATAACCAACACTCAAGTAAAAGTTCTAAAATTGTACCATACAAATTTATCACCCCTTGTGGAAGTTAAAAGAGTTGATAACAGTCCTACATTGATTGTAGATCTATTCATGACCTTGTATGAAAATTATGTTAGGCTTCTGCATTCCAACATTAAGCTTTTGAGATAGATGCCGTTCATCATGGTTCTAGAGAGGTTTGATGTGCCTTTTTAAGGCACAAAGAAGGACCACAATGAGGGGAGTTTTAAAAATAATCTGGCATTGATTAATAGAATTATTCATGACCTTATCCCACATTGATTATAGTCCATAGAGTGATTCACAACCTTACATAAAAACTAGGATTGGATATTTTCCGTCAAAAAACACCAAAAGGAAAAAAAAAAATCGACATGAATATTGTTTAAAAACAATGTTTGTGTATTATATTATCATTTTTTACAAAATTTATCATGCTCAAGAAAAATAATCAAGTGAAGTTTATTGACTAAATAGTTAATAAAAAAAGGGAAAAAATATTAATAATTTGATTAGAAGAAGAATATATAATTTAAAAAAAGTATAAATATAAATAAAATTGACTTGAAATTCTTCTCTCTTCAATGAGTCATTTCATCCTTTTTGTTCCTACGCTTCTTTTTTTCCATCAGGCTTTTCATCTTTTTTTCCTTCAGTTTTTCACTCTTTTTTTATTTTTGTTCTGGTCTTTTGCTTCCCTCAAACTTCAGATTAATTGTCTGTTTGCCAGTGACAACATATACATTCTTTTTTTTCTTCCTTCACTCAAAGTGTGAGCAAGAAAAGAAGATAACCAAAAAGAGGTCATGAGGCAGTAGGGAGAAACAAAAGAAGCATCGGTTTCTATAATGTATTACATGTACTACCTCACTTACACATTTAATATGGGACAAGAAGAATACATGTATTTTTCATACTTTTTGATTCATTGATACTACAGATCTTCAAGGAATTTTTTCTGTTCTGTTCTTTCATCAGACTTAAAAAATCTTTTATTTAGAAAATATGCATATAACATGTGTCATCAAGTGAGTTGATAACAAAGGACAGGACATTTTGATCCCAAGATGTCAGCGCCACATATCAAACATGGAACAAGTCAGAGACAACAACCAACTTATGACCCAATGCAAAGAGAAACCATCAGCCTATCATGCTAGTAGCTAGTAGTCTCAAGCAACGATTCAACTGCTTGGGGTCACTTCTCCTTTATGTAAATCAAGAGGTATAGGAAAAGGTACAAGTGCCAAAAATATAACTATATCTAAACATATTTGTGGATATATATATATATATATATATATAAATAAATAATTTGTTTCCAAATGCAAATCCATTATCTCAAAGTTTTTGTAACATAAGTCAGACAAATGAGTGAAGAAGAAAAAATATTGTTGAATAAAGTTTGATTCTATCCAAGAATGACTAGCCACTTAGGAAACTTACATCGCTCAACTTTATAAGCCATTAACTTTTCTTAACATTTCTCAATATAAGACTTTGTCCCACTCAACACCCTACCTCATGTCCAGGCTTACACACAATGGGTTTGAGATGTTGGTACAACCTCCCAACTAAGCACATAACACAAACTCCCACCGCATGGAGCCTACAATATAGACTCTCACCTCATGGAGCCCATAATACACAAACTCCCACCTCATAGAGCCTAAAACACACAAATAATATGAGGAGTCCAAAGTAGGTTTGGGCTCACGCACACATGCTACTCTCATACCACTGTCAGATTGAGCCTAGTTCCATCCAAAAATGACTAATCATAAGGAGGCATATTGCTCAACCTCAAAATCCATTACCACTTCTTAACATTTCTTCATATAGGACTTTTTTCCACTCAACAAATACATTCAAACATTTAGTCGAATACCATCTTATGGCTACATGTCACCTTATCTCATTAAAGCACCTCAAGCTAAAGCTATATTATACTTTTTTTACTTGCTAAGGTGTTAATAACTTCTTCCAAGCCAAATTTTCTGTGATTTTTTTCAAGCATCAAAATCTCCTGAAGTGTCATAAGCTGAAGCATAGGTTTTAGTCGTTTTGACTGTCAGATATTTAATAGCTTCTTCATAGCAACACTTCTTTGATTCTTCTCCATTCTCATATCACCTTCAACCTAAAAACAAGTATCTCCATATCACCTATGAAACAGAAATCATCAAAAGCTCTTTACCTTCATTGAAGGCAACAAAGACCTCTTAAAAAAGAGTATAATCACAACATCTAAAACCATAAATCAGCAAAAGTGATTACATTGATAGAAGAAAAAAAAGACCTCCTAATCCAACCTAGAACTTCTACTATCACAACAGGGAGGCAGTGCAAAAAGTGAAATATACTTTTCTTGAAAGTACACAATTTGCTAAAAAATGGTCATGTTTGTTACAACGTTGATTTAAAGTCTAAGCTAGCTTGCTTGGTAAAAGACGAACAGGCGAAGGACAGGATTTCACCACATATCATGGACACTCGTTTTCACAATTTCCTTTTCTCATACAGACAAAATGAAAGAAATATATGATGTTCACAAGTCGCACAATTACCATGCTAGTTTGCACAATTTCATTGGAGGCAAAAAATGGAGAAAACGAGGAAATGTGCACATAACACAACATGCGAGCAGGAAAAAGCAGTAATTGAACACCCTGTTTCAATAATAAACTGATTAAAATATATATGTTCGATAAAATTTGTTACAACTATGATGATAAAAGTCAAGTATATAATTAAATGCCATCAAAGCAGTATGACTATTTAACTTCTATCAGTATAGGAGAGAAGTACTAATCAAGTAAAATCTCCAACACGACAAACAGTTTAGACCAACACACAGTATAACAGTGCTGGAATTCAACTATTGCGTCCTAATACTGTACCAGCCAGTAGAGGTATATAAGTTAACCAACAAATTCCAGAAAATGAGTACCTCATTCTCAATCACCGCTATACGCTTTCCATGATCAGCAGTCAAAATGTAGTTCAATAAAGTTGTCTGCCAAGCCATCAACACTTCAACGTTATTAGCGAAATTGACGATTATCCTTTAACTTCTATTCTATCGACGAAGACGACTCAGTGATTGAAGACATCAAACTAGAAGAAGAAAAAAAAAAAAAAGTAGGCTAATGATGCAAACCTTTCCGGAACCAAGAAAACCAGTAATAATCGTTGCAGGAATGCGATTATCGGCTGGAATTTTCGTTAAAACACCGGAATCGCTATCACTCTGTGTCGCAGCAGAGGCAGCGAAGGTGCGGAACTGTCTCCTTGGTTTCAAAAGACTGTTCCTACTTTGAAGAGTATATCTTAAGGATTCCACAGCAATCGAATTTGAATTTTGATAACTTTGAGTAGAAAATTTATGCCTCTGAAATCGAAGAGGGAAATTTGAAGTGTGAACCCTAATAGTGTTAGCTTTCTGCTTGGCGAAGCCTAGGAAAGTGGTGGCCAAGTCCATTGCAGCCATGGCGGGAGGAACGAAATGTGAATAGAGAAAGTCGGAGATAAACTAGGCGGGCGAGACTTCTGAAGTGGAAAGCGAGAGGCTATCCACACTACCTGCAAGTTCGGCCACAGGCCTCGTTTTGTCGAGCTTCCATAAAGGGTAATTTCAAAGTATGATTGTATTTTAAAATATAATTAACCAGCTGCTGTAACATTATCCACTTGCTTGAGGACTTTGATGCACCTGGGACATTTGCATGGGGTGTTGATGCTCCTGATATTGCTAGGTAAGTATGATTTTTTAATTTACAGACAAGTTTTTATATTATTTTTTTACTTATTCCCATTTTATTATACTTCTACTTTGTGACAGTTAGGAACAATTCGACATTTAATTATGGACGTACATCAACTTGTAGCCGGTGAGTCCCCATGAGTCTTACTTGTTAGTCATGCTATAGTCTACCACTTCTCTAGGGTCTCGTTCTGAGTGCCAACCTAGCTACTCATTCACATGTCACATAATGTAGACCTAACAGACATCCTCAACCCCCATTTATAATAAAGGAAAGTAGTAGAGTTTAATTACCATTAAACTACTACTGTCCCAATTACACCCAAACTCTGACTCTTTCAAGATAAGTCCTAACATAATTAAATAATTCAACATAAATAGAAGACTAACATAACTAAAACACTTTTAAATTGAAACTCTTATGTGAGACCTCTTTCCATTATAATTTTGGCTTTGTAACACTTTTTATTGTGAGAGTCATATAAGACTCTTTTATATTTACTCTTCAACACTCCCCCTCAAACTGGAGTTTATAACTTCAACTTGCAATGAAAAAGATTTTTTATCTCCAATTTTCTTTTGTTGAAAAAAATTATTCAAAAATATAATTCTTCATAGATGCAAAAACTTCGTCTTTTATGCTCCCCATTTCTTGAATATTTCGGTCACATAAAAATTACCACAACATATAGAATAAAATAGCTCTTTCTTATAATGCTTCTTATACTGTTTCCCCTCGAACTGGGAGGTAATGACAGTGATCTCAGCTTGAAATAAATAACATAGATATAGTAATGATTTTCTCCATCATAGTGTCCCAAGGATAAGTACGAAACTGGACACAGACTCTCAAAAGGTAAAAATGGGTGATAAAACATAAGTGAAAACCAATATCAAAGGATTTTGAACAAAAATAGTAACAATAATTACTAAAGTGGGTAATGCATGTCATCCACAAGACAACAATAAAAAACACAAGGGTACCAATAAAAAGTCTTAATGGACTTAAAAATACCCATATATATATATAACAAGGTAAACCAACCGATGCAACACACAAGAGGTTGGCCCAAAGGGGTATGTGAGAGTAAAAAAAGGATGGTAGAAGAAAAGTAACTAAAAAAGGGGCAAGTGGGATATTTTCTTGATATTGTTAATCAATAACAGCAACTCAAAAAGTGATGTAAAAAATTCAGATTTTTCAATGCAACAGGATACCAGTATGACCATTGAATTTTCCAATACATATATATACTTAAATATATATCAGATTGACATAAAATTTTCTCCTAAAAAAACTAAACTTAAATACCTTTCATCCAAGTATAACTTTTTTTTATAAAATATATTTTTTTTTAGATAAATAATCTGATATGTTTTGGTATCTGTAATCTGGCTGAACTAAGTACTCCTCCTTTTGCCAGCATGACCATTGAATCTTCCAAAATCAATATCTCCATATAAAAAGCTCATATCTAGAATTGGTTAAATAATTAAGAAAACAGACTTACAGATCTTTCTTTTGGTATATAATTCTCCATATAAAGTCGCGTTCTTGATAGCATAAAATAGCTTGGAAGTTGAAGTTTTCTGCTATTGCTCGAACTTCTCTTGCAGTTTAACCTTTGTTGCTTAAAATATCAATTTATTTTTGTAGAAAAATCTGATTGCCAACTTCATTTTGCGTTGGAAAGTAAACTCAAATATCTTTCCATCAATATATAATATAATATATGAAAAGCTTAGTATAGAGGTAAAAACGCGAAGCAAAAACAGGTATAGGGACTGAAAAGAGAAAAAAAATAGATATGAACCTAAACTGCTAGAGATAATATATGAAAAAAGGATTACATTATCTTGGTGGGTTGATTAAGTAAACTCACATAACCTGTTCTGATACCATGTTGATGATCTAATAATGAAAAGAGACGACCAAGGAGAGGTAGAGAGAGCACGTTGAGAAAAAAAAATCAATAATTAGGGTAGTTACTTTCACACCCTCCCCCCATAAGCTTTATTTATAGATTAAAAAAATAATAATATTACAAGTATACCATTCACCCTAATAAGAGTGAAGAAAAGACAAAAAACTTAAATTAATTACATCAGTGCCACCCTAATTACATCATATCTTCTAACACTCCCCCTCAAATTGGGAGGTAATGGCAGTGATCCCAACTTGAACCAAATAACATAGATGTAGTAATAAGCTTCTCCATCACAGTGTCCCAAGGATATGTATGACACCGTGTACAAACTCTCAAAGGGTAAAAATGGGTGATAAAATATTGGTCGAAACCTACCTCAAATGATTTCAAACAAATATAGTGATAATAATCACTAAAATGGGCAATGCCTGTCGTTCACAAGATGACGATAAAAAACCCAAGGGTACCAATAAAAAGTCTCAAATGACTTAAAAACAACTATATAAATAAAAAGGACCAACAAAACAATGTTCCAATAGGGTTGGATAATAAGGGTAAGTGAGAGTCAAATAAAAGGATGGTAGGAGGAAGGTTGTCAAATAACCAATGGGTAATGAGTAATGAAGAAGATACGATGCTAGGGCCACCATATGATTTATTTTTCTAAGAAATTTAAATTCTGCATCAGACGTACCAATGTCAACAACAGTCAGCAAATAATGAACCCAAGGCAAACAACCGAGTAGTTTTGCTTTAGAAATAATGTTTAAATCAGAGAGACACAATAGTAGTAGAAGAAATTGGTCAATGCCCAAATAACATGTACCAAATGTACAGTTGTATAGCAGCGGATAACCGGTAAATAATGGAAGTCTTTAAGAGTAATAAGCACATATGAAATAATTCACAACTAGTCCATTAGGAAGTGGTGCCCGAAGTAATAAGCTCAATACAATTAATAGACTGTCAATATTAAGTTGAACTGAATAATAAGCTCAATACGATTAATAGACTGCCAATAATAAGTTGAACTGAATAATAAGTTGAGGTATAACTTCATAACTAAATGAGTTTTGAAACCGAGTAGGCGACGCAAGATGATAATTGTTGAACCAATGATTTGCTGCAAATAAGCAACAACATGAAACTTGGATTCTTCACTGGGGATCCAAATCTTCAATTTCTATTATCCAAACAACATTCCCAAAACACTATATAGATAGTTCAAATTTGACGGCCTTGATCCCCACCAGCAGTAAACATCTGTATATCAATAATATATCATTAATGTAACAAAATGCAACTTTTTTATCACCAATAAAAACCAGCATCCTCTTGGACAACAAGAGACTTCAATAATAACTAGAATTATGTCTGCTGATAATCAATACATAAGAAAACGCAGATGCATATACTAAATAACAACATATGATATTCAGCATAAGAGTGAGAAAATCAAATCCTTAAGAGGACTATGATGAACTCACGTGTGCATCCATAATACCCCATGGAGATTAATTATTGACCAAGTAGATTCAAACAAAAGATGGGAATGTGTTGATTACAACATCTGATTCACCAGCTTGATAAAAATAACAACGATGATATGTTTCAGCAATAAATCAAGCATGCTTATTAAACTCATTACCGATTACAGCAGATGACTCACCAACTAGATAAAACAACCATCTTGCTGGAATTCAAAAATGAGGCTGCAACGTGACCTGCTAGATGATATAAATTCCAAAACACTTGAAACTCAACTACCTGCTGATTCACCAACTAAATAAAACAACAACAACAACAACAATATCACCCAATTATCTCATCACCTAGTGTATGATTCATTAAAACACCAGGATTGCACATGACCAACAATGAGACCAAGTGTTGGAATTCAAGAGAGCAAAGAAGGCAACAACTGCTTCTTTTATCAAAGCAATTGAGTAGAGTTCTGCAACGTGTTATAGCCCATTAGAAGAATTCCAGAATAGCAGCAACATGTTGATTAACAGAGAAGGAATTCTATAGTTATATACTGGATGAAAGAAGAATGGAGTATAGCAACAACGTAATGTTGTTTTTGCTGTTGTTGAATGCCAACCGAGATTCTGACTGTTGCTTTTGTTTATGATCCCAACACTGCTATAAAACAAAGAAGATCGCTACCAATAAAAGAGAGGCTAAACACTCCCTCTTCCTCTGATGGAACGATAAAAAATAGATATATGAAGACCTCTTCATGGAGTTCTCCACGTTGGTCAGATAAGGAAGAGGGGAGCCTAAGTTTAACTGTCATTGTGTTGAATTTAGGACCCCATTAATAATATCTTGAGCAAGGTGAGAGAGGGAAGAAAAACAAGTAAGAAGGAGAAAGATTTAGGACTCACATATTTGGTAAGGATTGCATGCGGCCAATAAAAGTATGGAATTTTCATGGCATATAGTAAACCGCGAGCTACTTCAAGAATATGACGGTTCTTCTGTTTGGCTACACCACTTTGTTGAGGGGTATAAGCACATGATGTTTGATGAATAATGTCATTTTCTTGACAAAAAGAGTCAAGGTCTTTGGAGGTGTATTCTTTGGCATTATCAGACCGAAGTATTTTAATTTTCTGACCAAACTGAGTGAGTACCATAGCATGAAAAGATTTAAAAATCAATGGTATTTTAGAACGCTCTTAAACAGAAATAACCAAGTGGTGCGAGTGAAGTCAACAATAAATATGATAAAATATTTGACTTGAGAAATATTTGAGACGCTCAAGGGTCCCCATACATCAGTATGAATTAATAAAAAATGAGAGATACTTTTAACTTCTTGACGAGGTGAGTCTGTAGACCTCTGATGTTTACTCATTTGACAGACTTCACACTGAAACTCTGACTTTGCTTTAAGAGTAGGGAAAATATGATGAAGAGGTTGTGCGAACAGATGTCCCAACTGGTTGTGCCATAACCTTGTCTCAGTTTCACTGGTGGAAACAATATTTATTTTTGCTACATCGAGATAGTAGAGCCCCTCTTGTTCACGGCCTCCACCAATCACCTACTTCATTATGAGATCATGAAACACACATGAAGTGGGTGAGAAAGTGATAAAACAATTAAAATGTTTGGTGAGCTGACTAATAGATAAAATATTTAATGGGAAGGTAGGAACAAAAAGGATATCAGTGAACCTTTCCCTTGAACTTTATATTGTGAACCGTCAGCTATGGTAACAATTTTTTGTGAAAGACACGGAGAAACTGAGTGTATTAATTTTTTGTTACCTGTAAGATGCTCGGATGCTCCTGAATCAATTATCTAGGATGAAGAGGAGGCAGATAGCATACCTGAAGTAGTGGTAGCAGCGGTAGGTGAGGGAGTACTTGGAGAGGAAACCATCATTGTTTTCATTTTCTGAAACAACTCATAATCTTCATCAATAAATATTTTCTTTGCTGGTGATGTGGTAGACGAATCTTCTTTTGTATTACTCACTAAGACTCGATTAGACTTATTCTCGTCTGGTTTGCCATTGGCTTTATAACACCTTTCTCTAGAGTAGCCATATATTCCACAGTAGGAGCATTCCTTCAAATGAAAGCATGTGTCTCTGGAGTGACCTCTTATCCCACAATAAGTGCATTCCTTCCCATCTATTATGTCAAACCCATTCCTTCCACCTCTTCCTCGTCCTCCTCTATAATTTTTGCCCTGACTTCGGCCTTGGTAAGATGATGTTCCCTTATGTCTAGAGTACATATCGCATAATACTTGAGTATTAGAGGAAGAAGCGTCTGGAAGACGGAGAAGTGTAACACATACATCATCAAAGGTGAAAATTGCATAAGAGCTAAGAAGTTGACTCTTAGCAATTTCAAGATATGGTTTAATGTTTGCAAGGTAAATAGTAGTGACTAATGTTTCTTTCTGCTTGCCTTGTACCTAGACATCTGTGGTAGTGGGCATAGCTACTTTCCACTCTTGAAGAAGGCATCTAAAGTGGGCCAAGTATTCATGGATATTCTCTCCTTGTTTAGTATTCAACATCATTTGGAGGAGATCATATGGCCTATATAGATTATTGGGACTAGAATATAGCTTAGTACATGTCTCCCAAATATGCTTAGCAGTATCAAGGTGAATACCATTGTTGGAGACATCTTCGTCCATGCTATTAATTAGCCAACTAATCACCAAAGTATCATTTTTTAGCCACTTCTTATTAAAAATATCCTCTTCGTCAATAGGTGGTCTACGGTTGATGAGGTGACCATGAAGGTCTTTTGTTATAAGAAACCGACGAACCGATGTGGACCAACTCATGAAATTTGATACCCCTCGCAAGGGTACAATAATAATTTTTAGTAGATCATTCTTGTCACTCATGGTTTCTTCAGCCATAATAAGCAATCCACTTAAAATTTCTCCAATCAACTACTAATAAAAACCAAGTAGAGGTCTTTTAACCAACTCGGTTAATGGAAAGGCTTAGCATAAAGGCTAAGAAATCATATTTTTGAAATTTCAATGAGTAATCACTCATGACAGACTCAATACCAATCTTCTTTATTAGGGAATCTTGTTCCCACAAAATTATAAAAAAAAATCTCTATATAAACAGGTCTCGGTCAAAAAATTTCCAAACCGACAAAACTGCCTTGGTAACTTCTTATAATCCAAGATGCATATTTTTCCATAATCTTATAAGATGAAGACATTCATAAACATATCTCTAAATCATCTTCTAATATCTTAAAACAAGTAGCATAAATCAATAATATAAAAAACAAAAAACTTAGCTCATGAGCTTCAATCTTGCTTCATAAGGAGCCTTCTATGAGTGACTTTGATCATATCTTCTTATAGCATTCCTTTGATGTGGGGATCCTAAATTTGATGCTCTGATACCATGTTGAATTTAGAACCCCATTAATAATAACTCAAGCAAGGTGAGAGAGGGAAAAAAAACTAAGAAGGAGAAAGAGAGCTCTTGGGTAGAGAGGAGAGAAGAAGAAAAAGAAGAAGGAGAAAGAGAAGGAACTTCTACACGAGAGAGAGAGAGGAGACAACTCCTTACTTTGATGATTATATTATGGATACAAACTCCTCTATTTATAGTGGAGGAGTGATAGAATTTATATACACTTACCAAAGATAATTCAACTCAATTTAGAACTTACTCAAATTCTAACTTACTTAAATTCTGACGTACCCAAATTCTAATCCTTCGCGTGTGTCTAGGCTGAGGATGCTAGCTCATGCTATATTCTCGTGGGTCCCATTAGATCTTCCAGCTCATGGTATCTTTGTGGGTCCTACTAGATCTTCAATTCTTCCAACTCATTCCATCTCGTCATCCAGCTCATGCTAGCTTATGTGATGACTCATCTTGGCTTCTCACATCCTCGTGGTGGACCCCACCAGCTTGTGCAATTAGAGGTGGGTCCCACATTGTAACATGTAAATATATTTGTTGCAATTCGTCTCAAAAATAGAGAAGAGACAAGCTCGAGTAGAGAAGATTAACTTCTTCCAAAAAAATCTATAGTAAGATCAACCCCCAAAAAAAACCTTCCAAAAATAGTTTTGCATTGATTGAGCGACAATACCTCTCCAACAAGAGAAGATAACTGGCGCCAACAGCAAGAAGATGATTGCTGATGTAAGCAACAGATTGTAGCAACACCAGCAACAAAGCAAAAGATTGTAGCAACGCCAACAACAAGAAGATAATCACTGTTGTAACCAACATATAGCAGCAACGACAGCAGAAAGAAGATAATCTCAAAGGCTCAAGTGTAATAATTTCACAGGTTGGAAGAGCTACAACATTCTCTGATGATCATAAACCAAATAGATGGTTGCTGCACAGTCATCTCTTTTACTCTTCTATTGTATCCAGGCAAATAAAGAGGAACAAAGTGATTTCCAAATCCAACACAACATTAATGACTACACCCAAGAAAAAAATAGTAGCAGAAAACATAAGAAAATAGACTACGGGTTCAAATTTCTGATTTGATAAGATTATGATCAGAACAATTATTGTGCTAAACCGAGAAAGACTTAATAAGGATTCTATTTAATTGTTGTAACTTCCTGAAAAACAAGAACACTGATCAGCCATAGATACTCAGAGATAACAAGAAGATAAATACAATATAATTTGAATCATGCTTAACCACAAACCAAGGAAGAAAACACGTAGCAGAAAATACTTTTTTTTATCTGCGACGATAAAGTTACTGGAAACCAAGGTCCATAAACCAAACCACTACGACAACAAAGATAGAGAAAAAATTAGATAGATTGATCATCATGTTGATCATCTACCGAGCAACAATAAACAAAACAGAGAAGAAGAAGATTCTTAGAATAAGACTCTGTCAGATTTCATCAAAATAACAACGCCTTCATGATGCATAATCTAGCAAGGAAAAATAATTAGAATCCCGAAAATCACTGCTCTGATACCATGTTGAATTTATGGAAAAGTGAAAAAATTTATTGACTTGATGTAATCAGAGTAGATGAACCCCTATTTAGAATAGAGGAAAATAGTAGAGTCCAATTACAATTAAACTACTTTTGTCCCAAATACACCCAAACTCTAACACTTAAAGATAAGTCCTAACATAATTAAAAAACTCAACATAAATAGAAGACAAACATAACTAAAACATGTTTAAATTAAAACTCTTTTGTGAGACCTCCTTCCATAATAATTTTGGTTTTGTAAGACTTTTTATTGTGAAAGCTTTGTCGTATGTCCACACGTATATACTAGATAACAAAGAGCTATTGGTTGATGCTTTGATTCCATCAGCTCCATCTCTGTCTCCACCTTCACCTTCCCTACATCCTCATGGTCGTGGATGGGCTCGTAGATAGAAACATGAATTCTAGTTTTCTCTTTAATTCATATTAAGACTGAATTGTTGAATTGATTGTTTTTTCATAATGTAATTTCTCATTCAAAGTGTAATTCCTCATTGTTACTAGTCTTTTAAATTTTAACAAGTGTATTTTTTAAATTTTATATGTCCTTGAAAGTTTAGCATGTGTATATTTGAAATTTTACGTGTCCTTGAAATTTTAGCAAAGTTTATGTTTGAAATTTTATTCAATGATCATTTAAAACAGGTCTACATATGCACAAACTATGGAACCTTATATATCTAATGAGCTTGTACCAAGGTAATCGAAGTTTTCTTCTTATTATTCTTCTGATATTGTAAATCATGTAAACAATGGTTGGTTTCTGGAGATGAAGTGGACTGAATTTCATAGTAAATTGAAACTATACGGACTTATGAAGAGTTTTTTTGTACATGGGGGTTGGACAAAAAGATACATATCCAAATAAGTAATCGAGTAAAATGGCCCTCACCAGAAAGCAATCCATACCACTCATAGAGTTCTATTGCTAGGCATATAATTTAAAAGACATGAAGGCCCAAGCCTACAAACCACTTGTCATGGAACTTTGTGAAGTGCAACAAGGAGAAATAGAAGCAGGCAAAACTATTATGAACTTCTATGAAACGCAAGAAGAAAATCACTCCAGCACATTAACTAGTAAATGTCAAAGCAAAATGGAGGAAGAGAGATAAAGTAGCTTGCACCAACATGGTTGCGATGGGGCTAGTAATAACGAGATATTCTTTCTCTTGTCCTAAGTTGTTTGCTCACAATTTCTAATTCCTTGTAGCAAGTAACTTTAAAACCTATGCATACAACATAATACAAGACCTATTTCAAGTTGTGTATCTTGGTGATCGTTGCATCATGCAGTCTATTGTGAAACATAAAATGATTCTTATTTTTTTGCAAATCGTTGACATTAATAAACATATTTAAAATTGAAACTTGTATATCATCAAGCAATGGGAAAGGAAACAACACTAGGAGAAGTTTCTCACATAACTTGTCTCTACCTGTACAATCAAAATTTCCGTATTATTTAAAGGTTGGCTCTTCAATGCTCAATTTTCTTCAGTTTTAATCATATTGACCACATATTATATAGACCTAATACACATGTTTCTTACAAATTATTCTCATAAAACATTTCACGACATCTACTTGCTCTTATGGTTTAAAAAATAAATAAATTTGTTCGCAATATCTTTTATTTCTATGCACTACTTTCTTCTCAAGCTTGCATGTGTTATAGGAGGTAACTCTTCTTGCATTGCTTAGAAATTCTCCATTTATCTTAAGAAAAAGGAAATTACAAATATGTGGAGAAGTGTCTAGTTTTAAAATAGAGTGAGCCCCAAAATAATATACAACTAAAACTTCTAGTCTAGGCACATGCTTAGTAGCTACATTTAGAGTTTACAATTGAACTTGCTCAAGAACAACCAGAAGTAAAAAATACTTAATAATGGTACAAGAATGATAGGAGGTGTTGCAACTAGCCTATGCAAAGTTGATGCTACAAGTATGTTCCATACAACTAAATAATAAGAGGATATAGATGATTGGTTTTCAAAATTGTGTCATTGTTGCAGTGTACCATCTTTAGAAAATGCAATATAGGGAAACATTTATTAATGGGAATTGAACTTATTTGATGATCATTTAAAGAGGTTTACATATGTATGGGCCGTGGAACCTTATGGATCTAATTTTATTACATACTTCGAGTAAAAACTGAATTTAATATAGAATTTTAGTATATTTTGATATATTTTGGTATATTTTTTATTAAAAATAATATAAGAAATTTCTTACATATAAATTTGAATACATGTTGTGTTGTTAGCTTTGGTCAGCAAAAATGATAATCTAAACAAAGGAAGTTAGTCTAGAAGTCTAGAAGTCGGTATTGTCAGTATCGACATTAAAGTTGATACCAACAATACCTACTTTAACACCAGTACAATTGCATGATTTTTGGATGAAGTCGATATTGTTGGCACTAACTTCATCACTGAGAAACTAAAGTTGGTATCGTTAGTACCGACTTTGGTCAGCTTGTCTGACTCAACGGTACGTGCATTACTCATTTTTTCTGATAAGAATCGACAAAAAATTGTTGACGTTGATGTGTACATGGCCTATGAGCATTCACATTGAAGGTTCAAATGTCAGTCTCTTATATAATTTTTGTTGGACGTTAGTCAACCAAATTTTGGAGAAGAAAGCATCGATCCATTCCATAAGAATGCATAGGGGCATAACCTTTTGTTAGTATTAGTCATAAAGTGACCACCAATAAATGAGTGTCGATTTTGCACGCACCCAAGATAGCAAGAGTAGCCCTATAGGCCCCTTTACAAAATAGGGGCTTCGCACAAAGTAGCAAGAGGGGCATCGAGGGTACTTCATGCCCCTTGTAGTAAGAGGAGGCCTATTTGAGTTGCCTCCTCATCATCAAAGCTTAACACTTGCTTCAACTTCGAAGCAAGAGAGACCTGGCTTTCTTACTTACACTAACAAGCAATCTCGATCAAAGCAAAGAGAGAAAAAGACAACCACTCTAAAGCTTTGGGAACAGAGTTGAGTAAAGCTTACATTGCTTACAAAGGGGAAGTTTCCCTTCCTTGTTGGGTTAGGCTCGACTGGTGTTGTAGACTCAGTGGGTCATCTCCAAACAAAGCCTTAGAAAATATTTTAACATCCAACATACTTTAATGTCTAAGAGAAACATAAAAACATAAGAGCTTCTTAACATAATAACTCTCATTGTTCCTATGAAAGAGGTTCATTGATCACACAGGGCCTTAGTGTGGAAACTGATGGATCTTAGTTTTTTCTATTTAGGCAAATCCAAGCACTATTATTCCTAAATATGGCTTGAAGTAAATGGACCACAAACTAAAGCTTCTACAAAATTTGGTTCCATGTGATTCATGAAGATGGAAAATTAAAGTCTAAAACAACAACATGAGATGCGTGAAGGGACCACGAACTAAAACTTCTAAAAAATTTGGTTCCATGTTATTCATGAAAACATAAAATTAAAGTCTACAACAACAACATGATATGCATGAAGGCATTGAGAATCAAGAGAAAAATTTTACATAGGTGAAAAAAAATCAGCAAGAAACTCTCGCATACAACATTCATTTCTAATGACTTGGTAATACATCGAATTCCTTCAGTTATGAGAGCATCACAACAGGTCATATACATAAATATTTGAAACAGGCTACAACCAGTTACAAATACTTAAAAATATTCAAGTGATCGGGGTTATTGGTCTTTCACGAGAGCAAAATAATCCTATTATTAAACCGCACACATGTTGAACACCATGAATTGATAAAAAAACAAAACACTTTTCATGGTAGTGTGGTAGAGAGTATACGAGAATAGCTTGGAGACAAAAAAGATTCATGATTTAAATTCTTATATCATATTTAGTCGATTCCGTGCAACAATAAAACAGGACCACACTCCTTGTCAACCTCTAAATAACCCATGGATGAAGAAAAAGTTTGGAATATGTTCGCGTGTGTAGTTTTAGTATTGATTTTCTTATATATAGTTAGTTTAAACTTAAAATTTGTCTATGTATGTATCAACAGTAAGGTTAATCCCTTATAATCACATGAACAAGCTGATTAAAATCCATTTTACCTTCTTCATATGATTAGAGAAGACCATTTATGTTGGCCTAGGTGGCTTCTCAAGATGGGGTGAATTGAGATCATTAAAATAAAAGTGAGTTGTGCGTATAACTAAAAATTCATGCATATAAAAAATTCAATATAAATATAACATGCACACACCACAGAGACAAATAAATTTTTTATTATCAATGTTCCCCTAGTGGTAGACATCGCCCAAGAATCCTTGTTTAAAATTTTTCCACTATATGCTCTAATAAATGAAAATTATAAAATATATTTTGGTTCTTTTCAACCATGTGTAACTCAATACACAATTTGTACAACCCCAATCTTTCTAAGAGATTGTTACTAGATTTTAGCTCTAGTTAGACCTTTCTATCTAGATTAAATAGGTTATAGATGAACCTTTTACAAATACAAATAAAAAAATAGTAAAACTTACTCCCTTGGAGAGATATTTCACCTTGAGATATTCAAGTTTCCTCCTCTTTTATAGTACAACGTGAAATGATCAAGGAACTTGGATTATATAAATGTAAGGATTGCTTGAAAGAGAAAATAGAATTTTCAAAGTGTGAGATTCTCTTTCACTCTAAAACACTTTTAAGGGAAATTTGCAAGATAAAGAGTAATGACTTGAGAGTTTGTCAATTAATGCTCATTCACTTTTCTACAGACGGTTTGGTGGGGGGTATTAATAGCTTTTCTAACTTAAACTAATCGTTATTTACCCCTTTACAAAAAACAGTATTTAGAATGATCAATCGATCATAACTGACTATTTTTCTGTTAGAGGATAAATTCATTCACACTCTGTGTATAATAACTCGGAGAATTTGGTGACAGGATCTGAATGTAATTAGTTTTAATCAAACTTTGGTTGTTGCAAGTGTCTCGTTCCGGCCAGGGGAGGCTGAGATTCCGTGTCTCCAGCAGAGACCGGCAAGAATTGTGGAGTTTAATATAGAGGAAATTCAATCGGAATCTATCTAAGCGCTGGATCCCCTACAATATTTAAAAAATAAAGTTAAGAGAATAATTAAAGCTGGAGTGAGTCTCCGCTGCCAAGGAAAATGTGCCAGACGATTCGATAAAAAAGAGATTCATCTCCTTCTCTCCTCTGTAATTCAGAGCTCAGACACCTCTGCCCCCCAAGGTACGAACAGGTGATAAAACAAAAGCCTCTTCCGTATGCTACCAAATCCGTCTCCGCCATCCACGTGTCGCGATTCAACGATCGTCTTCTGATAACCAGTTTCGTCTCCATTGTCATCTTCTCTCGCTCTTAAAAGCTGGGAGGCGAGTGAAGAGACCCAAGAAAAGTGAGAGGGGGCAGGACGTGGGGAAGGGGAACGAGAGGCTGAGATTTCTCACAGATCCATTGAAGGGTTGCCTAAAACCCTTATCCTATCTTCAACTCATCTTTTATGGATTCTCCTGTAAATGCTTCCGGGCTTCAGCTGCTCATCCGTCTTCCTTTTTTCTCTTTCTGCATACTCCGTTCTTCTTCATTAGACTTTTTCTGAAGACACCGTTTCTTATCTGATGTTTGATAGGTCTAATTTGGTGGTAGACCGAACTTTGCAAAAGGGTTTTTCAGTTCCTGCTCTTCCCGAATTAGCTGGATTTTCTTTCTTCTGGTGAATGGCCCCCAAAGCTGGGCGTGCTAAGGGTAACAAAAGCAGAGCAGAGAAGAAGAAGAAAGAAGAGAAAGGTCTGACATTTGACAATTCTACACAGTTGTTGAACTGGGTTTCATGAAATCCTACTGTTTTCAAATTCATGTAAGCAGTTTTATTTATTTATTTGTCTTCTTCCCGTTTCAGTGGTGCCCAGTATCATTGACGTTACTGTTCTTACTCCTTATGATTCTCAAGTGATACTCAAGGTACTTCCGCAGCACTGTTCTTCTGCTTCTGCTTTCCCCCCTATTCTTTTCCTCTTTGTCTCTCTTTTCCTCTGTAATGCTGGTATCATGCATTGTAACTGCAGGGTATCTCCACTGATAAGATAATTGATGTGAGACGGCTCCTGGCTGTGCATATTGAGACCTGCCATTTCACCAATTATTCGCTGGCTCATGAGGTTGATTGCGAGCTCCTTACAGATCATTTCCAGTCTCTATCTCCAAGTCATTTGTAAATATTACTCCATGGCTTAGATATTGCACATTGCTATTTACAGAGCCGCGGACGGAGACTCAAGGATTCTGCTGATATCGTTTCCTTGAAGCCCTGCTCCTTAAAGATCGTGGAAGGTCAGTGATCATGCTACAAGATTCCCTGTTCAAATCAAAACATTTAATCCCTTAAAAATAACAGGCAATAGATTTGTCGCGTTTCCTTGGAATCCTCGCTTAACGAATTGAATGGACTCTACAGAAACGGGGTTGATATTTCCTATCACTTTTTTTTTTTTTGGCTGCGATCAACCGACAGTCCGCCGGAGTTTCCGCCGTCTTTCTCGTAAATAACTAGGCATCAAATAATTGCACACCGTTTTAGTTGTTGGCAGAACTGAAATTACACCCCTCGTCTCAGTTGATCGGATTTAGTAAAACTAATGACCGCCACGATCAGCTTCCAAGAAATATCTTCCGCTGTCAAATCAGTATTGGGAATTCGTTACTTCACTGTTTTACAGGCAAATTTGGAAGACGATGAAAGATAAATCGGTGAGAGCATATTTTGGCGCGGTTTTTCCTAGGGACTGCGCAATGAGTGCGCCAACCAGTATCTCACATTCATTCCGTACCCCTTCATGGCAAAGGTTTTCTGTTAATTAATCATTATGCAGTCTATAATATGATTGCTGTCCAACATGTGCGATAAAGCCGCCGTCCACGTATGGCGCGTGGGTTGGTTGGTGGATGGCTGACGACTATTTGTGACGGTACTACCCTCGGGAAACGGGTCTGACCTGGGTTGTTGTCGCTATGCAGAGGACTACACGGAGGAAGAACAAGCTGTTGCACACGTGCGGAGGCTGCTAGACATCGTCGCCTGCACAACGTGCTTCGGGAGTAAGTCGACCGCGAAGTCCAGAAAACAGCCAAACTCGGCCAACGGGAAATGTCAGTCACCGGCAAGTCGCTCCGTATTGGATGCCAATGGCCGAGTTTCTCCGATTTCGGAGCAGTTCGATATGGCTGCCATTCAGCCGATCCCCAACCTCTCCAATTTCTACGATTTCTTCTCCTCCTCCCACCTCACTCCGCCTGTTTTTTGTGAGTATTTTATTCGTTTGAATGTATTTGATCTGTTTTGAGAAATTAGTTTTGTTATGATTGGTAAAACAATGGATCGGACTCAGAGCTTTTTGTCCGCAGTTATGAAGAGATGCGATCGCCGAGATGAAGAGAGGCGTGAGGGCGAATTTTTCGAAATTGAGGTGCGTGCTCTTCTCTGTTTTAGGGTTTTTACTGCACTTAATTTATCGATTTTTTTTAGATCCGAGGTATAGGTTAAACGCGGACCCTCCAACAGCTCTGCAGTTTTGATATTAAATAAATATTTTATCTGATGGATCACTGCAAAGTGTCGGCCGCAATATTAGTGCTAGTGTTCTACACATGTCACAGTGACACTCGGGATCTTGGTGTCGGCTTTTGAGTTTTGCCTTTGTATCGCTCATGTTGGCCATCACAACTTGGAATGCAACCGAATGTTAACGGGCGCCTGAAGGATGAAAATCAAAATCTTAACCGCTGAGGCTAATATTGATGTTAGGTGTTCTGTTTTTTGTAGTCGGTCGGATAATCTATGAAAATGCCACCATTTAAAAAAAAACAAAAAAGTTGAAAATGTTATGTTGGAAAGAAGTTTAACCAGGTCATCTTGAGCTTTAACTTTGGGTTTGAAAGCAACATTGTAAGAAAGTTGTGTTAAAAAAATTGTATGCAAATATCAAAACTGTGAATTCCATTTGTCGATATCCATATTTCTTAACTTGATAACAGTTAAGAATTAACATTAACATGTGCCTCTATACTTAGAAAGAGGACAGATTGGAAGAGCCAGTATGATTTGATCATAATAATGATGGTGATGATGGTAATAATAATAATAGTAATGTAATACTATAATAATAATAATAATAATAACAATAATAAGAATGTGATATTAACAATATTAATAAGTAAGAAAAATAAATAATAGTAAGTTTCTGGGTTTCGCCTCAATGAATTATTGGGTGATGTTCCTAACCTGCAGTCGTTGTCTCAAATCTGACAAGGCCTAGGAGCCTACTGCATGTGCCAGTAATGAAGTTCAAATAGTAGTAATAATAATAATAATTTACTATAATTATTTTTATCATTATTGTTTGTTGATGGGTTCTGTGTATAAAATACAGATGTTTTTATTATTTATGACTGAGCATGATCCCAAAATTTAGTCATCAATATAATTTGCATGATTTTTTTCTCATCATATTTTCCTTGTCAATTTGATTAGTAGTCTGTCTATAAAGTGAAGTAAGGACATGCAGGTCAAGATTTGCAATGGGAAATTGGTAAATTTGGTCGCATCTGTTAAAGGCTTCTACCCTGTGGGAAAGCAGTTACTCCTAAGTCATTCACTGGTGGATCTGTTACAACAGCTGAGTAGGGCATTTGCCAATGTGGGTAATTGAAATTCTATTCTATTGTCAATAGTGCTTCAGTTGACGTTTCTATGACTTGAACTCATGGTTCAGCTTGTCATCACTTGTTTTTGTAAAATATGTTTGTCATTATGCTTATATTCCTCCAAATTGCAGGCTTATGACTCCTTGATGAAAGCTTTTGAGGAACACAATAAGGTGACCTTCAATTTTATTTTTAGAAAACCTTGGGATGCGGCACACGAATTTCTTGATTGGTTAAGGACACAGCTTTTTTCTTTTTAAACTTTGATGTTTTTCATTTGAATTCCAGTTTGGAAATCTTCCATATGGCTTCCGTGCAAATACGTGGTTGGTCCCTCCAGTTGTTGCTGAATCTCCATCCAAATTTCCATCTCTACCTATGGAAGACAAAAACTGGGGTGGTAGTGGTGGTGGTCAGGCTCAAGATGGAAAATTTGATCATAGGCCTTGGGCTACAGATTTTTCTATTCTGGCAAGCCTTCCTTGCAAAACAGAGGATGAGCGACAAATCCGTGATCGGAAGGCCTTTTTGCTGCATACTTTGTTTGTAGATGTATCTGTAACTAAAGCAGTTTCTTTAATTCGTCGAATCATAAATCAGGAAATCTCAGTTGCACAGAAAGCTCCTTCAGATCCGATACTATGTGAAGAGCAAGTTGGTGATTTATATGTAGTTGTGAAGAGACACCCGGCAGATACAAGTTTGAAGGTCAATGAGAAAATTGATTGTAGTCATATGCCTGGTATGACAATTAAAGAGGTCTCAAGAAGGAATCTCCTTAAGGGGATAACTGCAGATGAAAATGTTATTGTTCATGTAAGAAGACACAATCTCCTCTAATTCTTGTCTTGCTATAACATTCGATACCCTCCATCATCATATGAAGAGTGAATAATTATAGTTTCCATGCAGGATACTACTACCTTAGGCGTTGTGGTTGTTAGGTATTGTGGATACACGGCTGTTGTGAAAGTGTCTGGTGATATCAAGAAATTAGATTATCCAGTGAAAGACTTTGAGATTGAGGATCACCCAAATGGTGGTGCTAATGCATTGAACGTTAACAGGTATGTGAACTAGGTTGGTGGAGTACAATGATATGTATGTCTTCTTTTTCCTTTCAGTTGAAGCATGAAACTACAACTTTTCAGTGGATGGGCACAGCAACAGACCTGCTGCTATGACCTACACTGATGGGAATGGATGCATTATAAACTAGTATAAGATTCTAAGGTTTACTCATTAAAATGTAAATAGGGTCCAACATGATATTAAAAAATTACATATGTTATGTGCAACTAAAAAATCCTAGACATTCTATTTTGGACCTATATGTGGATGGGTCACTTACGGTTATTCTTGTTCTCATTTCTGATGTTTCTCCATTAGAAGAATTTTCACTGCTTGTTTGTCTTTGCTAATCATGCATACTATCTATACATGTGAAACATTTTATTCTTTTTACTGACAACGTGTATTGCATGCTTCAACTTTTATGTTTTCCAAAGTTAAGAAAATCTTGTAATGTCTAGAACCACATACATTTATTATCTCTGAGATTTTAGCATTGTCCGAATTCCTAAATCTGCATCTTGGTTGGAGCAATCTGCACATTAACCGTTAACCCCTTTTTCATACTGAAAGAAAGAAAAAAATTATCGTGAACTTCTTTTGCAGCTTAAGAATCCTGCTCCAAAAGGAATGTTGTTATCCTTCTTCTCCAGATGGCCTGAAAGCAGCTCAAAGTTTAGTGCAGAGAGTTCTTTGTGATAGCTTGGAAAAATTACAGGAGAGCTTGCCTTGTACACAGAGAACTATCAGATGGGAACTTGGTGCATGCTGGATACAACATTTACAGAATAAGGAAACATCATCAAGCAGTGAGAACGATGCAAAGGTGAGTGAGAAAGATACTAAGCTTCAGCCAGCCGTTAAAGGACTGGGAAAGCAGTTTGAACCCTTGAAGAAGGTAAAAAAGAAATCAGATGCACAGAACGGCCTTTCTGATTCAAGAAGTAAAGCATCAGATTTTGATACCACATGTGTTGGGGAGCCTTCTGATATATCAAGTGAAACTGCAATAAAGAAACTGGTTGCTGAAGAGGCTTTTAGAAAGCTGTGGGATTCTGGGACTGGTCTTCATACAAAGGTCATATAATTTTTAAAATAATGGTTATGAGAGTCTCTCTGTTGATATCTATCCTTTTTTACTTTTTTTCTTTTTTGAAGAACATTGTGCTATTTTTTTATATCTGGCATTGGCGGTATACTAATAGCTTGTCTTCTTAACTGCTTTCAAACAGTCACTGGATGAGCTAACCAGATTAGCTCACATGTATTATGATGATGTTGCTTTACCAAAGCTGGTAATCCTTATATTTCATATGATGGTCTTTTTTTTTGTGATGCTTGCTTAAAGCACATCATTTATTAGCCAGCATTGTTGCTCTTAACAGGTGGCAGATTTTGGGTCACTTGAACTCTCTCCAGTTGATGGGTGCACACTTACTGATTTCATGCACACAAGGGGACTCCAAATGCATTCCTTAGGTCGTGTGGTGAGAATACGAACACTTTTTCAATACTGAAGGTTGTTATGTTTGTTAGCGTGCAAATAATCACAAATTTCAGCTTCCTGAATTTCGTAGTAAATGAAAAAGACCATAGGAAACTGCAGGATGATAGTGTCAGTTGTAGATGTAGTGAGTAGGGACTGTTGCAGGGAAGGGAGAGAGGATCCAAGTGATGGAGTTAGCTAAGTAAACACATGAAAATTTCTTTACAAGTGGAGTTAACAATTTCCTCTAAAAAGTGCAGAGTTTACTGCATTATACATGGGAACAAGCTGCTAACACTAAAGAATAAAAAACACGTGCAGGATTAGAATTTTCAGAAATATGAACAAACAACAATGTACTTGCACGAATTTTTTATATTTATTTATGGCTCCTTCCTGGTATATATTTGCATATGTTTACCTCGTATACTAGCAGTTAAAGATGTAGTTCAGATTTTTTCTAGAATCACATCAAATCTTAGACTTTCTGCATTATTCTTGTTAGATTTTCCAAATAGTGAAGAGATTTGTGCTTGTAATTTTAGCCTTGGAGGAGTGTTACCTGAACCGAACGTCCTGCTTGATAATTGCATGTAGGACCATAATATTTTCAATTAATTGCATTATGAAATAAGGGGCATCTCTATGGGACTACTTCATAATACCTCTAACAGAATCATTATTTTAACTTTGAGAAATTTATTTTTTCATGCCAATGACCAGGTTGAACTATCAGAAAAACTCCCTCACATACAAGGTCTTTGTATCCATGAAATGGTTACTCGAGCATTCAAGCACTTACTAAAGGCTATTGTGTCTGCTGTGGAGAATATCGATGAGTTATCTTCTGCAATAGCTGCAGCTTTGAATATATTGCTGGGCTCCTGTCCAATGCAAAACGTTGATCATGAATTGAATGAGTTATATGTTCTGAAGATGGCATGGTTACGAACCTTTCTCAAGAAAAGATATAATTGGAATTTAAGAGATGATTTTCAACATTTGAGAAAGTTCTCAATTCTTCGTGGGGTTTGTCACAAGGTATCATCCTGCTATTAGATTTATCGGAATGTTAAATTTTCTATATATTCCTTATTCTGAATGATTATATCATTTTGGAGTACGAGGAAGATATTTCAAGAATGATGTTAAAGTTTAGGGGTATTTTGGTGATTTTACTGTGGTTTATTGTGTGTTAAAAGTTTTAGTTAGGAAGATATCAGTTAGACATGTCCAATGATGTAATTTTTGCCTTTTTTGTTACTGTTTATGGCTGTAATTGATATGTTTGTGTTGGTTGTTTTGATATTACATTCCAGCATGTTTTGTTAAGAATTTGTTGAGGTTGGTTGCAGATACCAGTGAAGTTGTTCGCAAGATCTCGGTTAGTTTAGATTCCAAGGAATCTCATGCTATTCAAATAACATCTCTTAAGCTGAATGAACAGAATTATGTTAACTGCTTGAGAGATGTTTCTAAAGGACAAAAGGAAGCTGAAATTTCTTAGTGAAGTTCCTTATACCCCTCCTAATGATGACTGGGAAGTAGAAGACAACCAAGTTATGAGTTGGCTAGTAAACGGTATGGAAGAAAGCCCCAGTGATCAGGTTATGAGCTGTAATACATCCAAGGAGATTTGGGACAATCTGAAATCTATTTTTTTCCAAGAAACCCATCTATCCAGAGGTTGTGTTATGAATCATATGGATGCTTAAATATTGTCGATTATTTAGATGCTGACTGTGCAGGGTCGAAGTTAGACAAAAAATCTACTACAGAGTATTGTGTGTTCGTAGGAGGCAACCTTATCAGTTGGTAGAGTAGAAAACAGGATGTAATTGCCTGATCTAGTGTTGAGGCTGAGTATAAAATGATGGCGCACACTAGAAGTGAGCTTATGTGGGTCAAATTTATGTTATAGGAGTTTGGTTTGGGGGGGATGGTCCAATGGAACTTAAATGTGATAACCAATCAACAATAGTCTACAAACAAAAGTGGATTGCCATTTTATTCATGGTGCAGTATTAAGTGGTAAGGTGACTACTCCATATGTAAGGACCATGAATCAGATTGGAGATTTGTTCACTAAGGCCTTTGGAAAGCGTCCCTTCTTCAACTTTTGTTCCAAGTTGAGATTGGTGGATCTATGTGCCCTAGCTTGAGGGAGAGTGTTAAAATTCAGGGGTATTTCAGTAATTTTAGTAATTTTACTATGGTGTATTATAACTTAAGTTCTAGAAAGGAAGATATCAGTTAGACATGTCCAATGATGTAAATTTTACCTTTTTTCGTTACTATTTTGTGGCTGGTATTGATATATATAATAGGGGTAATATAGATATTTTCCTTATAAGTCACGTAAATGATTTAATAAAGAGATTAGGGGTTGTATGGAAACCCCTAATGAGGCTGTTCTTTCTTGCAGCATCTTCTCCTATTTCTCTTCTCCTCGTCCACTTTCTTGCTCCATAATTCTTCTTCTATCTTATTTTACAAATGATAAATGATGATGAAAATCTATTTAAATGCTTTGCTTACTTATCTATTTCTTGATTTGTTTAGGTTGGACTGGAGTTGACTCCTAAAGATTATGATATGGACAGCCCGGACCCTTTTAAAAAATCTGATGTTATCAGCATGGTTCCCGTGTATAAAGTAAGATCTTCAAGTATCTCGTCGATTTTTAGTCAAATATCTACAGGTGGCTTTAACAAGATATTATTATGTTCTATAGCATGTAGCATGCTCCTCAGCAGATGGGCGGACCTTGTTGGAATCATCTAAGACTTCTTTAGACAAAGGAAAGCTAGAGGATGCTGTTAACTATGGGACAAAGGTGAATAAATCAATTTCCATCAAATGCACTGTAATTTATGATTGGTCTTGGTGTATGCATTGATGTTCTTGAGATATTTAAATTTGAAGGCACTCTCAAAGATGATTGCAGTATGTGGGCCCTACCACCGTCTGACAGCTAGTGCATACAGTCTGTTAGCTGTTGTTCTTTATCATACAGGGGATTTTAATCAGGTAACTACAGAGCGAGTAGTATTTGAATAAAATTTCCACCATTTCATTCTCTATATATAGCTCTTTTACGCATCTTTATGTAAATACATTTTTCAGCATGTTTGTTTTATTAAGGGAACTCATATCCAAGCAAGACATCTTCACATGTCCCCATCTCTTATTTTTTGTCCTTTCCCTAACAAATATAATGAAGTTCCAATCTAACTGTTTGGATTGTGGTAAGAAAAGGTTTCATGTGAAAAATTCTGCCAAAATTTGTGGTTACTGATAAACAGTAACATGCACAATATCTCAATTTGTATGCTTGCAAAGGTTAATTTTACTTAGATAATTTCTTAGATCTGTGTTGACATAAGAAGTATTAATGCTCTACAGATCCCCAGTGGCTGTGCCAAACAGTTCTCTGATGAGTTTACATTACAGTAGTAGCATATCTTTTATTTGTTCCTTTGTGAAAGTTTGACAAGGCTAATATACTGATGAACGAGTCTTTTAGGCATTAACAGTGGTCTGAACTTCTTTTCATTCTATGAAATAGAGTTTTACATTTATATTTTTTCACAGGCGACTATTTATCAACAGAAGGCTCTTGATATCAATGAGAGGGAACTTGGCCTTGATCACCCAGATACAATGAAGAGCTATGGGGATCTATCTGTTTTTTACTATCGTCTGCAACACATCGAGCTATCATTGAAGTAAGTTTAGGATAGGTCACTATTTCTTCCTTTTGACTTGTTAAAGGTGATCTTAATCAATGTAATACTTAAGACTTAATGCTACTGCTTTCAAAACACTATCTGCTCATCTGTGTTCATGCCATGTCCGTTTCTAATCCATTGAATTCTTTGAGTCAGCTTTTAATTAAACCTCATTTTTCAAGTTCCCTTATAAATCTATTTCTGTAACATGTCTTGCGGGATTGATGATGTTGATTATTCAACTGGGATGAATTATCAGATCTTGTGTTCTAAAAAGTGGGATAACTGTTTCAACTCTCACCATTTCCAGAAAGAGGTTCAACAAGAGCCACCACAAAGTCCAGTTCTTGGATTTTCTACAGAAAGAGGTTCAACAAGAGCCACCACAAAGTCCACTGCTTGGATTTTCTACATAACTATGGTTGTTTAAAAAGTCATGCTTGATTAAGTGCTAAAGTCTTTTTGGCCTGGATAACTACTTAAGATAATGTGTTTGAGCATTTTCACCGGAAGACAAGAAAGTAAGAGTTAGCCATCTGATTTTTTTTCTTCTAGTCCTTAAAGTGCCACGGTCAACGTTTCCTAGTGTGATGGGCAGGGTGACCAGATTCTGACTGCACATGGATTACCAAGGACACATTACAGCAGTTGGATCCTGATTTGTTCGAGTATTACCATAGTCTGCAGGAATCCGACTTGACAAGGTCAAGTTTTTCCTAGCCTGGGAGAGTTGATGGGGACATCTCTCATGTGCCACTGATTACACGAGTCTATACTCGGAGACACCGGACTACGACTAGACTCATTACATTGTAGTTGAGGAGTTAAGCGTTTAGGATAGATTTATTTTATTTTGTATTGTCCTTAGAAGTAATTAGGGGTATTTTGGTCTTTAGGGACAATTTTACTATCAGGGGTATTTTGGTTATTTTAAAATATTCTAGGGTTTTGGGTACTTTATAAACCCGTTATGCATGTAATTGAGTATTATTGATTGATTGGATTAAAACTTTTTCCTCCCGCTGTTCTTCTTCTCCCTCTCTTCCTTTCTTCTTCTTCTCCTTCTATATTCCCCAATTCTCCCTCGCTGCAACTGCCTGACACTCATCCTGCATCATATTAGTATGAAGAGAATTATGGTTCTTATTTTCTAGCATCTTATCTAGATTTATATGATAAATTTGCATCCTGGCAATTATTTCTATAATTTTTTATTTTTCTGTTTGACTAGTTAAGTTGCAGGTTGATAAATATTAACTTTAAAAAATTCTTCCTACCTGCTTTACCTTGTTTTCCTAATTTTGTCGTATTTATAGTTTTTCTGCTTTTTGGAATTTTATTACCCTAGGCAAGTGTCCTGGTTACCTATGTAATTAGGTAACTTCTCTTGACATTGCTTTTGAGAAATTAATAGACATGTGGTATATTCGTACTACAAATATAAAGTGCTAAATGAACAAATTTAATCTGAGTAAGGCATCTAATTATAGGATTTAGTTTGGTTTGCCTACCTGCAATTTATGCTTTTATAATTATGGGTAATGGCTTTTGTTTTGGTTTTATGTTTCACATTATTTTATAATTTATATTAGTCATTCCATAAAAAAAAATTATATTAGTCACCGTGGTTACTTTTCAAATGTAGCTATATAGTAGGCATCCGAAATTGGTTGAGTTTGCATGTGCATTTTCTTAGTGTCGACTGAACAAACTATGAGTCAGATTTGGGCATTTCTAAATACTTCTCAATCTCAAATTCTTACTTACTGCAGCAAAGATTTAAAATGTCCTACTACTTAGTACATACTTGTTCTAACGTTTGGTTTAACTGCAACTTTGCTGACAACAAATAAATGGAAATTTTTGGTTCTTCTTAGAGTTGCAGAGCAGACAACGAATCAAAATTTGGCCTTTCTAAGTGCTTTAGTGTAAATTTTTATTTGCTAAAGAAAATATATAAAACCATCTGATGATTAGTACATATTTTGTTGAGGTTTGATCTATAACTGTCTGCTTTTACTGACAACAAATAAATGAAAATTTTATCATATTAAGAAATGGCAGAGTAATGCACTTTTAACTGTTTCTGTTCTCTTATGTTTTCAGATATGTCAATCGTGCATTGTACCTTCTCTATTTCACATGTGGACTGTCGCATCCAAATACTGCTGCAACCTATATAAACATGGCCATGATGGAAGAAGGCATGGGAAATGTTCATGTTGCACTCAGATACCTTCATGAGGCTCTTAAGTGCAATCAAAGATTATTAGGAGCTGATCACATTCAGGTCTATAGATTGAAACTCATGACTACTCCTTGCCATCAAGAAGAATCTACAAATTATAACTGAAGTTAATTATACTTACACTAAATCTGTGGAAAATTAATGATGAACTAACTGGTTTTATCAAAATTTCATGCTGTTATCTGTCAGACTGCTGCAAGCTATCATGCAATAGCCATAGCTCTGTCCCTGATGGATGCTTACTCCCTCAGTATGCAACATGAGCAAACCACATTACAGATACTTCAAGCAAAACTAGGCAGTGAAGATCTTCGGACTCAGGTTGGTCCTCCTCATGACAAATTGGATATGGTATACTGGATTTAATTTTACTGGTAAAGTGTCATGTTGAAAATTAAGCTTGCTATTCTCCCATGCAGGATGCTGCTGCATGGCTAGAGTACTTTGAAACAAAAGTTTTGGAGCAACAAGAGGCGGCCCGAAATGGAACTCCTAAGCCAGATTCGTCCATTGCAAGCAAAGGTCATCTTAGGTACTCACAATATACTCAACTTATTCTGCAAAGTCGCATAAATAATTTGCATTTTACTTAAAATACATTCATAATTTGAACTGTAACACATAATGTGATCAGTGTATCAGATCTTCTTGACTACATAAACCCAGATCAGAACTCAAAAGGAAGAGACTTGCTGAAGAAACAAAGGCGAGCAAAGGTAGTTAAACCAGCCTCATAACCTTAACATTGATAAACAAGAAGAACTTCAAACTTGATGTGCATATGGTCATTGTTCTGGTGGACTGACAAAAAGTTTTCTTGACAGATTCATCTGTTCTCTTTCTGATGTTCTTTGATGGGTAATGCAGATTGGTGATAGACAATCCAAAGAAAGAGTTGATGGTATTTCAACAGCCGAATCTGTTATTAAAAACATGGGAAGTGAAGAAGGTCAAGATGAATTGCCCCAAGAGAAGTTAAAAGAAAATACGGATTCCACCAAGGATGCAGCAGTAAGAGTGGATAAGATGCCACTAGAAGACGAAGTATCAGATGAAGGATGGCTAGAAGCTACGACAAAAGGGCGCACAGGAAACATTGGGGCACAAAAGTTTGGCCAAAGAAGACCAGCTCTAGAAAAAATTAACATTAACAACTCTGAGCCTTCAGGATATCGAGATGGCAACTATAAGAGGAGTAAAACTGCATCATCACCTCAAAGTACAAATACTGCAGCAGGGAAGGTTTTGAAGAGGTCTAGCTCAGAGGTTGAAGAGTACTCGGACAAGGTTCATTTGGATATTTTTGTCGGGAAGGTTTTGAGAGAGTCAAGCTTGAAGAGTGGGGAGGACCCAAACAAGGTTTCTGTCTTGAATCCTTTAAAGAGAGTTGAATTGAATCAGAGCTCAAGACTTGTTAAAACTGTTAGCAAATTGCCTTCTGAAAGATCAAATCTCACTGTAGTTGCTTCAAAAGCTTTGTCTTACAAGGAAGTTGCCATTGCACCACCTGGTACAGTCTTAAAGGCAGCATTGGAGAGCCAAGAGGAAGGTAAGGAGGTAGTTGATACCACGGTACCCGATGTTGGAGTAGAAGAAGGGAAACCTGTCAGTGAGAACGAATTTGAAAACAATGTTTCTACTGTGGAATCATCTTTATGTGACATGGAGACAGCCGATCCCAAGGTTGAAGAGGGTGTGGACTTGTCTAGTGAGGAGAAGAGAACAGAAATAAATGGGAGCAAGCTCTCGGCTTCAGCTCAGCCATTCAATCCAGGGTCAATGTCTTTGATTGGACATTCATTCAATTCAATGGGAGTGGAAGGATGCTATGATCAGGGGACTCTTCCACCTCTGACAGTTTCTTCGAGACGCCCTTATGGGCCTAGGTCACCTATGTATTACAGAAGTGGTTACTCGTACCGAGTCATACCTAGTCATCTTCACGGTGAACATGCTATTGCCAAAAGGAGCAACTTGAGCCCTCCCAAAGCTATGAACCCTGACGCTGCTGAGTTTGTCCCAAGAAAAGCTTCATTACAGCATCCTGAAGCTGATATGAGTAACCAGTCGCAGTCTTTAACTAATTTGAGTACTAAGTTGAATGAAGAGAAGAAACTAAGTCTGCAAACAGTTCCCAAAGGTAAAGATGCAAAAACAAACAGCGTTGGCTGTAATACAGAAAAGTCTGAGCTTGCAAGACAGATATTGCTTAGTTTCATTGTTAAGTCCGTTCAGCATAATATGGACTCCTCAAGTGAAAATCATGATAGTCAGGAGAAGGCAGAAAATTCAGGCTATACATGTGGAGAGAGCGGAAACATTAGAGTTACCCGTGAAAGTGCCGCTGATCATGGATTGAATAGACGTGGTGACTCGGCTAAAACTATCAAGGATAGAGAAGGATTCACATTAGTTGCCAAGAGGAGAAGAAATAAACAGAAATTCAGCAATCCGGTAAATGGTTTATATTCTCAACAGTCAATCTGCACAGCGACCAAGGGAAACACTCTGGTAGTAAATTGATTTTTATTTATTTTTGTTTCAGATCATGAATAATGAAATCGTTTTTTGAACTTGATTTCTTAGTGTATCTCAATCATTATGCCTCTAGTTAAGTACAAGCAAGTACTATTATCTACACTTGCCATCAAAACTGTATCCACAATATTATCCTAATAATTTCGAAAAATTTTATTTTCACATGTATAAACTAACATATTTCTTGATCATATTTGTATCACATTTGTATGATCAAATTTAATACAAAAGGTTTGCGGAAACTGTTTTTAACCGAAGCTCTGATATCATGGCAGGGGTCTCAGACTCATCTCAAATTAACAAGAGTCTCAGAGTAGGTTGGCTCCAAATAATACTAGTTTTTTATTTTGGCACGACGTCACCGGTGGGTCGAGTCGTTTTTTCCAAGGATTTTTAGGCTCGATTACAGGAGTTCCGTTTTCCGCCACTGATTGGCGCCACCACCAGCCAGTACTCTAGGGGTGGCATCGAGCCGAGCCGAGCCCGAACCTGCCTATGTTCGAACCAAGCCTGATTTAAATATTTCGAACTCGAGCTCAAGCCGAGCCTAGCCTCGAGCCTAAAATTGTTATCAAGCTCGAGCTTCAAGATTCATTTAAAACTTTTAAAAAATTACATGTCTCAAGTTTGAGTTCCAACATACATTTAAAACTTTTCAAAAAATACATGTCAAATAAATTGTATATAAAATTATACATACATTTTACATAAAATTGGGCATCCATTTTACATAAAATTGGGCATGACCTCTACTTAAAATTGAGCATAAGGGTAGCATCGAACCCAGCTGAGTTTGAACCTTTCTATATGGTTTGAAGCAGTCTCCGAGGGCGTGGTTTGGAAGGTTCACAAATTTTATGAAATCTATCAGATACAAGCAATGCAACTCAGATCATACTCTCTTCCTGAAATATAACAAGGAGGCCATCACAAGTCTTATTGTGTATGTTGATGATATGATAGTAACTGGGTATGATCTAGAAGAAAAAAAAGCATTGCAAAGTCATCTTGCAAGAGAGTTTGAAATAAAAGATCTTGACTACTTAAAAATCTTTTCTTGGTATTGAAGTGTCACGATCCAAGGAGGGAATTTTTTAATCTCAACGAAAATATGCTTTGGATTTATTGAAGGAAACTGGCATGTAGTCTAGTCAGTACTCCTATGGAAGAAAATTTGAAACTGGGAACACATTCAGATCAAGTCCCTGCTAACAAGGAACGTTATCCGAGAATAGTTGGGAGGTTAATGTATCTTACTAGACCATATTTAGCTTATGTACTAAGTGTGGTTAGTCAGTTTATGCACTCTCCAAGTGAAGAACATATGAATGCCGTCAACCGTATCCTGCACTACTTGAAATCATCTCCAGGGAAAGGAATTTTATTTAAAAAGGGAAGTGATTTGAAAATTGAAGGTTATACCGATGCCGATTCGGTTGGGTCAATAGAGGATCGACGGTCTACATTGGATACTTTACATTTGTAGGTGGAAATTTGGTCACTTGGAGAAGTAAGAAACAAGAGGTGGTGGCTAGATCGTCAGCTGAAGCCGAATACAGGGGAATGGCCAAGGCAATATGTGAATTATTATGGATCAAAAATCTGATATAAGAACTACATATTGAGCAAACAAGTCCTATGAAATTATATTGTGACAATAAGGCAACATGTGATATTGCCCACAACCCAGTCCAGCATGATAGAACTAAACATGTTGAAGTTGATAAACACTTTATTAAAGAAAAGTTAGAAGCAAGAATCATCGAAGTCCCTCATGTTCGATCTGAGGATCAGTTTGCCGATGTGCTAACCAAGGTAGTGTCTTACCTAACTTTTAACAATTGTCTTGACAAGTTGGGCATGAGTGATATCTATGCACCAACTTGAGGGGGAGTGTTAAGATTTACTCTGAGATTTCTCCCCTTAAGGAGAAATCATGTAAATATCCTGTAAATCCGGTGATTGTGTAATCCCGTTAATCACTTGTAATTCTTCCATGTATATTCTGTAAAACGGCAATTTAAGCCGATGATGTGAATGAGAAAAGATGAAAGAAATTGAAGTCGTATTCTTTAGTCCTTTGTCTTCCCTCTCAATCTCGTCGTCCGTCAGGTAATTCTCTTTCTCTGATTCATAAATGAAAGGGGTATCCCTGAAGTGCTTTTAGTCAGTGCTGAAGAATGATGGCCTCAAACACAACTTCTTGATATACTGTACCATTTTTGCTCATTTTACTGGAGAAAATAGCCAGCATAATTCACTTGGAAATGGCTTCTGTTAGACTTTCGAAGAAATTTCTCTTATATCTCGTAATAGAACTTCGATGGCTTCTACACTGCATACATGTTCGACTTCATAATTTCATTTTTATAAAGTTAATTTCAGGCTTTTATCTCACAGTCACAGATATTCTTGTTGAACATGTCTCTTTTCTGTAATGAAACTTTAATCTTCACCTGCAAAACATCTTTCGTTTGTTCCAGCAACTTTTTATCAAACATCTATTCATGTCATGAATGTTCTCACGAGTAAGCATTTTCCCATGACTGTCCAATTCACCTATTGGTCAATTGCTGAATTTACTGATGATGGTCTAATATTCCAGTGTCAAGAATATGAGATGGCAAGCATCTACTATTAGGTCTTTGAACCCGTTTTCCTGAGTGCAATACCTTCAGCTTAATTGAGTATTCATTTAAGTTGGTAGTTTAGTAGTTTATCATCTGCTTAATGGACGGTTCATTTGTCTTTTATGTAGGATACTGGTAGGGCTGATTTCTAAGGCTTCTGGATTTCTTTGGATTCTTTTCTTGTTTTGTTTGATGTTGCAAAAGTTCTTTTATCTTCCTTTTTTTTAAAAAAAAAGTTCTTTGATCTTGTTTTGTATTGATTTTTTGTTACAAATTTTAAAAGAGTCGTATGACTTTGAAAATATAACATAGTATCAATGGAGGTAGAGATTAGAGGTTGACTGTTCAAATTGACAAAATAAAACCAAATATGTAAGTCTGTGCTCAGGGTAAAAATGATAAATAAATTATATATCTCTTTGAATAACTTCCGAATACAGAAGCAAGAGAGCTTTATGAGGTGCTTCCCAGAGGTTCACTTTACTTACCATTTCTCATTCAAACGAGACCAAAACTAGAGTCCCTTGATCTTAGGACTCTTGGAATGATTGAATTTGGACGAGTTTGTTAAAAGAGGAAAGGAACACAGACTTCAGACTTCAGAATGGTGGGGTAAAATCCAAACCTAAACAGACAATGCAGACCGAGATATAGATTGTTGGATAACAGTTCTGTGCTTCTCTTTGTTAGCCGAGTTCTGAAATTCAGTAATAACAGCAAAGCTGAATCCTTGGTTCTGCTTTACTGTCTCATAAGGGGATGCCACCAATACCAATACAGTAAAATTAAAGTTGCACCTAATCTTTCTCAACAGTTATCAACTTTTCTGTGCTTCTATGTAATGTTTTATTTTATTTTGTAGTTGGTTATTAATGTAATGAATTTTGTGACTGTACTTCAGTTTGTTGATTTACATATAATCTCTTAATAACATATCATATGCAGATCTTCTGAACTTTTTTTATCGATTTCTTTTCTAACTTTTATGTGTTTTCGGATTCACGACAAATCTCACCATAATTGTGTCTCAGATCACCAAAAGCCTAAACAATTATGTTTTGAAGAACAGAAGTAACATTTATGAATATTTCACCTGTGCACCTTTCTCTGTGTATTATTAGCTTTATTAAATTTTGATTTTGAAATCTTTGTTTTCAGGCTGAGTTTAATAAAGCAATACAGTGATGTCAAATCAATTTGGTGCACGTATGAATCCAGTCAGCCCAATGGATGTTCACAGCCAGAAGACTTCTCTAGAGCGTCTTCATCATGTTGAGAAGGTGAGATCTGTGAAACCATTGTTCTAGTGGCATGATAATTTCTTTCAGTAGACGCGCTGAACATTTTGGTCATGGAAGAGGTATTATGACTTGGATATCATGCCAGGACGTGCATTTGGCCTTTGGACAATGGCTGCATTCAACCTAGCCCTGGGGGTGCCATTGTTTTTTCACAGTCATTGACCACCAAAAAACCATTTTCCATAAAATCGTTGAAAGGTATGTACAGTTCTTGAGACATTGAGTGAGGCATTTATTCACTTGTATCCACTAAGTAACCATTCTAAAGCCCCCTCCCTCCCAATGGGTATTAGCTGCTTCTTATCTGATGTCTGCTTCTAGTTGTCTGGCACATATCATGAGAAAGGATGGTTATAGTGGAAGAGGACTACAAAGATCACTTGAATCCACCGAGGTTCCTTATTTGTTAACTAAAAAAGATTGAGGTGGTGTATTATAGCTATTCAACTATTTGAACTTTCATTTGAATGTTGAACCCTAGTGAAACTTGAATACAAGACCTCACACTAAAAAACACCCTCAAGTGCTCATTGAGCTTTTTGACCATTCAATCCAATGTTATCAATTTCAGGTGGATTTTGGTATATTCTGTTTGTAATGAAATATTGAAATCATCGTGCATGCAGAGAATAGTCAATGTGTTGGAGCTTGCTGGAGGTGTGATAGATGAGCTAGGAAATTCAACAGGTCCGAGAATGGAAGTGCTCAACCATCACTGCCGTGAGTTTATGTCCTTTATGATCCCTTCTTTCATGCATGCTGTTGGATTACTACGTTTGAAGGGTTATCAAGTTTGTCATTCGGGTGTTATAATTCATGAAAATATATAGCTTTTTGCCTTAAGATGATGAAATAGATATATCTTCCTTTCATTATTGTGCTTTTCAAGTTGGTATCTGGCTGTAGTCTGAGGTCTTCATTAGTTTCCTTTGGTATCATGTAATTGAATTTTTTCATCCCATCACTGAAGACAACGAGGGACCATTGACCCTCTCATATGACTCTCTCTTTATAGCAACAATGATGTTCTTTATTGAATTCGTGAGCAATATTTTTTGTGATTTTCATTGTAAATGCAGGAGATCCAAATGACATTGCGTTAAGGAAATCAAGAGTACTTGTGAATACAGGCCCTTTGAGAAGTGTGATTATAGTTCAAGAGTATCTAATGAGATCTGCTTCCAGAAACTGGAATATGTTATTGAGCAATTGGATGTCATGGAACAGGGCATTGGTCTGTACACTGGTTCCTTTTGATCGATCATGCCACTAGTAGGTTTTTCAAGATCGTAGAATTGTGGAATTGTGGACAATTGGATCAGTTTTCCTTATTTGCTGATTTACTTAGTTGAACTAGCAGTAATTTACAGTAGAATAAGCATTAAAGAAGCAAAAAGAAAAAAAGAAAAAAAGCCTTGAAAAAATGAGTAACTGAGGAAAAATAGACTTATGTTGAGAGATTAAAACGTCCCATTCATTTTATTGTTAAACATTCCCTCCAGATTCAGCTCTTGACCTTTAAACTAGACAACAAGATAAAAAAGAGAAGACAAAAAAGGAGATGATCATGCAGTAGACCTTATTCATTTATTCGGCGCTAATCCAGAGCTGATCTGAGAAACTCTTAATGACCCACAACGACGGCATGCTGTCGTAAAAGCATCATGGTATCCTCTTCCGCCTCTTCCCCTCCTTCCTCAATCAAGGGCTCTGCGACTGGGATATTGGTTGCGCCACCAATGGATCCCACTGCACCTGTTGCAGCAGAGCCATCGGCGTGGGTGTCTTCGACCAAGAGGGTGCAGACGAGGAGTGCAAGCAGGGCGATGGAGACGAATGAAGTCTTGGCCATTGGAATGGATTGATGCGTTCGTTTTTTTGGGTTTCAAGGATGATCAATTTGCAGCAGCTTGAACCGGATTAACGATGAAATCGAGTTGTGTAAGCTGGTACTTAAAAAGGAGGAGATTTCCTGTTTCGTTCATGGTAGTAAAATCTCTAGTTTTAGTAAATGAATACCAGATCCAAGGCGGAGGAGAAGCTGAGAAAAAAAGGAAGACGTTTTATTCCAGTGGTTCTTGTGGGTTTTCATTCACAATTTTTGCGGATCTATCTACCCCTAATGAGATGTGCCTATTCTTTTTATAGAATATTATAAGAAAGGAAATACCATACATGACAATGAAAAAATATATTTAATACAAATAAATTTGAATTTTAATAACTAAATCACAATTAATAATTTTGTATATGATCAGATAATCCAATAAAATTGACACCCATTTTGAGATGCTTTTCCAAAATGGAAGACTGGAAGTTGACAAATCCCATTATCGCCTCTGGTTGGCTCTAATACTACCAACTCCGAGGTGTTTGGTGGAACAGCTCACAAGCTCAACCAGGAAGCAATCCCTCCAATTCTTTTTCCACTTCGTTTGCAACAACGAGGTGTCGACGTCTGATACTTTTTTGTCTAAAAACAAGCGAGATAATTTGAATCAGCCTGTAAGAAATGATCCAGTTATTGAACCGTTGACAACAGTAAAAATCGTCGATTTTTTCGTTACGATTTGAGCGATTGGTGAAATTGGGTTTACTAGTTGCTACCGACAGAGGATAACTAGTCTGTTTGATCTCTGTGATCTGTTTTAATTTGCGAGAGGTACTTGTCTGGAGAAGAACAATGCTTGTGCGGACTCTTATCTCTGAAGACTGTGATCGGCCCATCACTGTTTTTTAACTCCATTAGTGCATCTCCTTTTCTTATCAGCACGGACGCCAAAGCACAGGATACAGATACCTGTCAGTAATCTCTTATCTTGTTTTTGTTGATTATAAAATAAATGTAAGAATAAGTGGGGCTGGCCATTACCTCTACTTCATCAATGCCGGAAATTTAGACAAGTCCCAGCTGTAGGAAGCAGATGATGCTTTGAGGAATCTCGAAAATTTCTCCGTCTTTAGTCACTTGTTGGTTTCTGGTGGATTTCTTTTTTTCTGTATTTTCTTTTGCGTTTTTGTTTTGCTCTCTCTTTTGATGAAACTATGGAATGTGATGATCATTTTTAGTTGGTTGACATCTCGTTCCGCTTTCTTTTGACCTCGATCTTGGTAGTTTCACATTTTGATGGTATCTGTATTGGTTCGACTTCCTGTCCGCTATCCTTTTATGTTGCATTTAGAGAAACAAGCTCTTTACTTGGCAGCTTGTTTAGTGCTCTGGCGGCGGTTTTGTAGTTAGTCGGAATTTGGATCTAATTTTTATGTTGATTGTATGTCATCTGCAAATTCGAAACTGCAGTTGTTGCTGGATATGCGTAGATGATTTACTTCTACTAGTTTGTTTGCTGGATGATTTCACGCAGGTTAAAGGAGAACGATGTCTCGGTTGATGAGATGTTGAACGAGACGGTGTTGTACTTAATAGTTCTAACACTATCGTAATTGCTCAAGTTTCTATCATCAAAACTCAGTGATCCACCGTTTTGCTATTTTGAGCCAATGTCATCGTATTGAAGCCCAGGAATTGGGTTTAAGCGTAACAAAATGTTATCCCAGCCTATCAATGACTCAGAGGAGACCATATATATATATATATATGTCTTGTAAATATGTATTAGTCTAATCTTTCTCCATTCGAGGTTGACAAATGTTCTTGGGTTTGAGCTAAACTTTAGTGATGCCTTTCAACAAGGTCTTGTGGTTCCACTTTAGTATTTGCTTGATTTCATTTTTTGGTTTCTCCCGAAGTTTAATCATACCATATGTGAGCTTTTTCAATTGTGCTCTGGGTAACTACTTGGAAAGTTTACTCTGCTAATTGCTTGGTCATGAAAATGCTTGCTAATACTGGTGATGTGGTTATTTCAGGCTGACAATTTATAAAAATGTTGGAGGTTTCTGGCCTGAGTAATTTGCTGTTGCAACTCTCACTTTCATATTTCATCTTCTTGAGCATTTTGGAGAACAGCAATGCTGGGATAACAAGTTCTTTTATTCGTTCGGAATGGCCATCTGTGGACATTCCTCTTGACAATGAAGTATTTGCTGTTCCAAAGGGCTATAATGCACCACAACAAGTAAATCCTACACTTCTGCATAAGTAGCTTCTCAGATCATATTTGGAGCTTCATATTTCTTTTTATGGTAAACTTGATCCCATTCACTAAACTGCGCAGATGAACTTCCTCAACAGTAATTCACTGAAACCCAATACATATTGGTTTGTTGCTCAATACACTTGATTTGGATGTTCCTTGTGTAGGCTTTAATTTGGTGAATCTATCAATGCAGATAATGGTTCCCCTTATGGGTATGTGAAAAAGTATAAAATTGAAGAGTGTAGAGAGAGGAATTGAGAGGGGGAAGAAGCAGCAAGCTGAGAGCAGAGATTTTTCTGGAATGACTCTTATTGGGGGTCATGCTCGACCCCCTTCTTCTTTATTAAGTGGATTTAAGCCAAATTACAGAAATACTATACACTTAGAAACACTTAAAACCCTTATATCTCCCAATATCCATACTCAAATTACATGAAAATTGAAGGAAATTTTGCAATTTTTATTCATCAAGTACTGATCGAATACAAGGACTTTATACATCAAGGTATTGCTATTCTAGGAAATCAGGAATACACATCTAATTTATAGCTAATACAAATTTGACTCTAATCTCTAGAAATCTGACAAGATATATCTGACAGGATATACTTCTCTGATACCATGAAAATTATATAAATTGAAAAATGTAGAGAGAGGAATTGAGAGGGAGGAGAAGGAGAGAGAGATGAGAGAAGAGAGAGTTCTGGAATGACTCTCGTTAGGGGTTGAGCTTGATACTCATCTTCTTTATTAAGTGTGTTTAAGCCAAATTACAAAAATACCCCTATACACTTAAAAACACTTAAACCCTTATATCTCCCAATATACATACTCAAATTACATGAAAATAAAACTAGAGACAGATCTAATCATGCAGAATAAGATAGTGTGAAATCTAGACATTTCAGCTAATATAAAAAGACAAAACTACCCTTCAATAAATTTTCTAACAGTATGCTTACACCTGGTACATGGTACTCTGGTACAACTCTTCCTATAGGTCTGTATCAGCTGATACTCCCCATATTGATCACTTCAAAATAGTTCTATTGCCCTATATATGTTACTTATTTGGTGATATGGCAAAGCATTGTACAGGTTATACAGTGAGTCATTTGGGCTTGTAGGGTTGATATGTTTTGGTATTTCAATGGTTCACTACTGATGCTCGATCCTTGCCAAAAGTCGCTTCTCAATTCAAAACCTTTTTTTTTTAAAGTTAAATTTGCATTGTCATAAGTGACTCTTTAAGAACGTCAGTTCATGCCTCAAGTATCACAGAGCAGAAAAAAATTATTTGGTGAACTTCATTGGCTGCTTTCTTTTTGCTTTTTTTTCTTTTTTTTTTTGAAAATAATTGATTTTATTAAAACCAGAAAGCAAGAGCATCAAAGCAAAGCCAGGAAAGGGTTCCCCTACCAATAAGAGATTGAAAGTTGACCCCTTCCTTGGCTACAGAATCAACAGTCTAATGTAGCTGAATGAGGGACATGAATCTGGCAAGAACCCAATTAAAATCAAGGTCTTCAATTTTGTGAAAAATGTGCTAATGGAGCTGTGGAGGATACGAGTCCTTACACCAACTGATCACCACTTCAGAATCCCCTTCAACCATGAAAGTGCTAGCTATGGAGGACTGGAAAATTCTGAGGTGAAGCATCAAAACTGAGCAGAAGTCAAGTTGGTACAGCCAAGAGAGTCAGCAGAAGAAGCTAGAACAGTCCATCATGCAACCAAAAGAACCCATTAAAACTAGCTCTGCCTAGGATTTTTGTGAGAGCGGCCATCAAAGTTCAACTTAACAAAACCTGACACGGGTCATTTTGGTTTCAATTATGAACCTGCTACCGTATTCTAAAACTTTGTAAAAATTGTGTGGATTTTTTATATCTTTCATTTGGGTGTTAGTTTTACAAGATCATCTTTCTGTGGGCACTGCATTTTGGGTTGCTTTGGGTTTCTTTGGAAAGTTGAGGAGACTTTGCTGACAGATTATCCTGAAAATTTCTGAACATGCTTATCAGAAGTATATTGGTTTGCAAAATCTTCTGTTCTCATTTTCATGCTTATTTCAATATCACTCATTTTACCAGATCTCTAGAACTGTATATCATGACTTGCTTAAATAATGGTTTAGGTAAGTATCACCCAAGGTGACTATGATGGAAAAGCTATTATTGTGTCGTGGGTGACTATGTCTGAACCTGGCCCAAGTGAAGTGCTATATGGCATATCAGAGCACCAATATGATCATAAAGCTGAAGGACATTTCACAAACTACACATTTTATGGCTATAAGTCTGGCTACATTCATCATGTCCTTGTTGACAGCCTTGAGGTAACTAATCATTTCTCTTCTTATTATTTGTTATCATCAACTCTGTGGTGTCGTAGTAATTACAAAGGATACATTTTTTTACATCCTGAAAAATGACATTGTGAATGTGTCATGGATTGAACATTTAGCTCAATGGCTATGTGGAAGGTTTCCTAATGTGAGGTATTTAGTCTAAGGGGTATTTAGGTACTGTGTAGCAAATATTGAAAAAAGGGCATCTTAGAGTTACTCTTGCTTGAGGAGTTTCTACTTCTATCAACTTGTAATGATGGTTTTATTTTTTTACTTCTAAATTTTTTTCTTAAACCCAATGCTGACTGAACCAGGCGGTTCAACCGGGTTAAATTGGAACCAGATCCTTTTCTGGTTCTTATTTAGACAAAAACCAGATTTATCTTAAAATCGGATGACCTGGCCGGTTGGTCTGGTCCAACCATTATTCGGACTGGTTGAATTGGGTCTGGTTTGATAATCAGTGTAAGAGACTTGAATTTTTTTTTATTGGAGGGAGGATTTGAAGTGGAGACCAAATACTTGTATGGAAAACTTAATACTAACTTATATATCTATTGGATTGTGCTATAAGTTAATGAAATAAAAATATATAATAAATCTAATTGTAGCATCCCGCTTTGGTGTAACTTTTGGTTGAGCCTGATCTAACCTGTTTAGACCAAAGCCGGCTGTCTTACTGGTTTGATGGTCAGTGCGGTTTTAATAACATTGCTTGAGTATATTAACAATCTGAGAAGATTGAGTAAATATGGGAACTTACTTTCATCATTCAAAAAAATTTCTTTTCTTTTTAGCGCTCAAAACTTGTGCTGTGTTTGTTTTTTCCTCACATTTTTTTTCTATGGATCTTTTAGCATCTGTTTTGGTTATTTCTATCTCCAGTGTCGATTTTTGTTGAATAGTGTGGTATTTTATTATGAACAAGGGTCATATCTCCAAAGAAAGGGGATAAAAACGAGAGAGAATAAAAAAATTGTCATATCCCCAAAGAAAGGGGATAAAAACAAGAGAGAATAAAAAAATTGTTAAGTACAAAACAGGGGTTTCTGGAACAGTTACTGAATTGGCTGAGTGCAGCAGATACATCTCGGTGATTTGCAATTAATCTGCTATATGGGTTAACCATAAAAATTTCTGTTCAAATCTCCATTTTACTGAATGTCTATTCCAGTGTCTTCATGAACAGTATGTGTTGAAAATATGACTGGGCAACAATAATTGCTTTTTTTTTTTCCGTAACTACAGAAGTATTTTTACTTTTTTCTTTGGATAACATCTCATGCTTTTGGCTTTTTGTGAAAGATGACATTGCTTTTTTCTCTTATTTCTAGTACAAGACAAAGTACTACTACAAAATTGGAAAGGGTGATTCTGCTCGAGAATTTTGGTTTGAAACGCCTCCAGAGATCAGTCCTGATGCTGCTTATACTTTTGGGATTATAGGTGAATTTTTCCTGCATTCTTGAACAGATTCGTGAGGATTGTTTGCTTTGCTTCTTGCCTTTTTCTCTTTCTACATTTAAGCTTTATATAGTATAAAGCATCTGAATCTATGATTGTGTTGCCAGTATCATGGTAAAACTTAAGTAGCCGGATTATTGTGGTGTTCGGACTCAATTTTACTTTTTTCATAAAAGATGATTACCTTGACAATTTGGCTATATACTACATGATAATACTAATAACTGGAGGACCACCAAAATAGGGGAGTGATGGAGGACTTGTGAGTATAGAAGAACTGCAGTGTCCAATAACTATATGCTTCAGCTAGAAGTTTCAAGTATATGTTTTAAAAAGTGCTTTGCAATTTCATAGTTGATAAGAGCTAGAATTCCATTTCAATAAAAAGAGTTAGAAATTAGATTGTATTATGTTGTTTCTTATGTTTCCTGTTCTAACTTTATTAGGTTAAGCTCTTATTTCTAGTTGGGTTACAGGTTATATAGTCTTTATATTTAGAAGGTCAAACTGTGTGATTTTTAGGAATTATATTTACTATTTTTTTATGAGTGCAAAATATCAGTGCTTTGGCATTTTTTTTATAACCCAATACCATCAATAATTGTTTGTCTATTCAAGGTTTGCTGATCATCCTAATGACTAGTTAAACTACCCCCATTTTCTTGCCTCTTTCGACTCTTGCTTCCCTGTTTCTCTTTTACATGTAACTTTTACAAAAATGTTGAGAATGGTCCTACACTGGATGTAGAGTGATCCAAAATCTAGTATATGAGCTTGTGTTGGGTCTTTCCACTCTAAGCCTGATCTTTTTTAGTTGGTAGTCTTTCTTCAAGATATTAGAGCAAGTATGATGGCCCCTCCTACTGTAGTTGGGCTCCCACTAGAAATGAACATGTGCTTGGAGCAAAAAGGAAGGCCCATTTATGGGGGTGAGTGTTGTGAATAATCCCACGTTGGACTTGAGATTGATCTGCAACCTAGTAGAAGAACTTGGATTGAGTCATTGCCTTGGAGCTTTTGGGTTGAGTGTCTTCTTCAAAGAAAAAAAAAGGTCTTGTTCTGAAGATGAAATAAAAAAATCTCCTTTTTGTTAAATGGCAACATCAAATTTAACTTGTGGTAAAAAAAAAGTTTAAAACTTATTGAGAGAACCATCAATTAACTAAAAAGGTAAAAAGTGAATGATCTGTGAAGTACTTGAAGAAACCTTCATTCATTAAAATATTAAATAATGTAATATACTTGAGGAAGAATTTCTTTAATACTTTATAATGTAAAATTAATGATTCGCCCTTGGCCCTAGCCCGTTATTGTACACAATATTACTTGTTTCGCAATGGAAAGCTTGCCAGCAATTCTGTTTCTTTGACTTGTCAACTTACTAACTTGGTATGATTTTTGCATGCAAATTAATTCAAATTTTGCTGAACATGAAATACTGCAGAATATAATTCGGAAAAAAAATCATTTGCGTGAAATTGTGGCAAACTTTAGTTTCCAAAAAAAGTGGCAAATCACTGAGGTGCTTAATAGACAATTTCTTCTGTTCCAGAAGAAAACTTCCATCTGCGTCCCTGCTAATGGAAATCCCTCTCCTTCGGTTGCTTTCAACTGCAAGTCGACTGATGGCTATCTTCCATATTAACAGGAGATGGTACATTAGAGCAGGGTTGAGAGTTGACACTGTAGTTTCTTTCTGTTCTTCTGTGATTGAGACTGAATAAGATTAACTAATCGCCTTACTAGGCTGAATTAGTTCAAGTTCTTACAATAGTTAATATATAATGAATAGGAATTCTTCAATGGGAGGTCTTCCATGCCTTATTCATTGCATCTAAGCAGTTTAGTTTGATCAATTGGATTTTTGATAATCCTAATCTTGATATCTCTATTCTCCAAATGACTGGTGAGACAGAATCCTTTTGTGATGGCAAAAAAGTCATTGTTTTAGAGCTCTGCTACCTTTCTTTATGGTCATATTTGGCTTCAATGTTCCCAGCGCGGAAATTCTTGCTATAGCCTTAAATGCAACATTGACAAACTCCCTTGTCATAACTTGGCCTTCTACAAAATACTCTACTGTTCTGGCCCATTTTGCAAAACTTTTGAGGCCCATTTTCGAAAGGAAAGAAGTTCTGGCATATTTCAGTGGCTACTGTTTTATGAAGCCTATGGAAGGAGAGGAATTCAGAGACCTTTAAGGGTAATCAACATTTGGTGTGAGGGGTAATTGAAAAGTCAATCCACTCAATTCTCTCATGGGTCCACTCTTTTGGTATCTTTACTTCTTACTCAAGTTTGGTCATTAGAAGGAAATGGTCTAAGTTTGCAAGATTCCAGTCATATTCTTCTCCTTGTATGGTTAGTTGGAAGCCTTCTCTTGCTAGATTTCTCAAGTTAAAAATTGATAACAGTTCTTTAGGTAATCCCAGGTCTGGTGGTAGGGGGGACAATTAGTGATCATGCTGGTGCAATTAAAATTATTTTCCCACGTCCAACTGGAAGGTGAGATGCAATGGAAGCCAAAGTCAGAGCTCTGCTTGAGGGACTACAGATTTAGCTTCAAAAATTTTCTAACCCTTTTATATTGAAGGAGGCTCTTCTACAGTCATTTATTGGTGTTTTGGTTCTTCCGCTTCTGCATGGTGTCTTCAGTGTTTTTTTTTTTTTTTTTTTAAATGATGCTGAATTTTATTAAGAGAAACTCAAACGAGCAGATTACAAGGGGGGAAGCCTTCCCAAACAATGAGAGATTGCTGGGAGGTTCCAAATTTTTCCAATTTATCAGCCAAAGAATTGGCTGATCTAGGAACGAGGTTCCAATTACAATGAATGGATAACACAATGTCAGCAATACAATTAGTGATAGGCCAGTGGTGCCAAGGAGAGGAGCTATCTTTTGAACACTAACTTATGACAGACAGTCTTTGAGTCTCCTTCAACAACTTGCCATGGAGACGCTCTTTGAAGATTTGGATGCCAAATAGAAGAGCACTCACTTCAATAGTATTTGAATCAGCAATGCCCACTGGCCCTGCATAGGATAGAATAGGGTGTCCACTGCTGTCTCTGAAAACACCACCTGCTCCAGCCGGCCCAAGACAACCTAAAGCACTGCTATCAAAATTGAGTTTGATCCAGTCACAAAGGGGAGGATCCTAAGTGGCCATAACCAGAGTCCTGCAAGGGCCCGCCATATGTGCGATCAAACCCCAATTTTCCCGAAGGGAAACACCCGATAGAAAGGCAAACTCCTTCTTGGTATGTAACCAACTCGAGATAAGGCCCACTGCATGAGAAGCCTTGTTTTCTGAGGTGCTTGCCTTGGAGTTGAATCTCCGGTTATTACTCTTGAGCCATAGGCACCATGGGACATGGGCAAGGCATGCCAAGAGAATTAACTTGCCCAACCTAGGAAGGTTGATCCCCATGACCATCTCATAGGTGCCAAAGAGGTCCTGATGTAGCCCCATTTGGAGTTCAATCTTCATCCAAACTTGACAAGAAAAATCACAATGTAATAGAACATGCTAGACTGTCTTGTTGCACACACCACAAAGGGGACAAGTATGATCGAGGGCTGTGTAGCTTCTGCTATGGAGGTTGTTAGAGGTAAGGATCTGTTCCCTGATGGCTGTCCACACGAAAAATTTGATTTTACTAGACACTGAGAGTTTCCATGCCAAGTTTGCCTTGTGCTCATGCATGTTGTAATCATACTTTCTGATATGAGAGTAGGCGGATGCAATTGTGAATCAGCCATTAATACTGGGTTTCCATGTCAGTTTATCAACTGCATGCTCACAGATAGTAATACTATTGTAGAGAGCAAAAAACGGAAGTTTCCTCATCATTTAATCCCCGGCGAAACGTGAGACTCCATGAGCAGTCTCTCCAAGAATCTGCCACTTGGTGTCTTCAGTGTTATTATGATGAGATAGTGTATTTGCGCTCAGGTAATAATGTTTCTTGGAGTCAAATCTCAAGAACAGCAAATCATATTGTTGATACTCCGGCAAAATTAGGTGTAACAAGATTTTGTCTTTCGGTTGGGGATTCTTTTGATGTTGGGGCTTTAGGGCTCTCCTCTCCCCCTTTTCTTGTTGTTTCTTAACTCATATTATGAACCATCATTTCACCAAAAAAAAAAGAAGAAAAAAAAAACCTTCTACTGTTTACTATATATCCCTTTATCTCTTTGGAACCTTGTCCTTGAGAAGATGGGGAACAGAACTTTATGGAAAGGAAAACTTCTTTTCAAAGCTGGTGCTTAACATTTCTTATGTCTGACCTCCAAGGACTACTCATTTACTATTACATCCTTGCTTGGCTAGTGTGCCAATAGAAGTTGAAGCATTTCAAAGAATTTCATGGTAAGAAATTACTAATACTTTCTGTTAGAAGTTTTGGCCGGGCAGTGGAGTAGACTGTAATAAAGCACACACCAAAGGCAATAGTCATAGTCCTGGAAGAATTCTTCTACCAGCAATAGTTTCCCAAAATCCAACTTCAAATGGGAAAAAAGTTATTCAAGACATGGAGCTGTATTCCAGCAACAGCACTGGGTTTATAATATTGAATAAACCATAAAAATGGACCTGAAATTCATTAACCAAAGCTTTTACATATCAAGTCAGAGTCACTTGTAGAAAAAAGTTAGATTTAAGACACGTGACTGATCCTCCTTCATTATGAATTACTATTAATATAGCTTGAAGTAATGACCGAAGCTGCAGGAGGCGACCTAAAACAGTCTCAGAAAAAGTACATTGGAGAGACTTCTTGGAGAAGTAGCAGCCACACTAAGAAGGGAGCAGAGTTGAAGAAAATTACACCTACTCTATGCACTTCTGTGAACGTCAACCAACGAATATCGACAAGGAAAACAATTAAGCAAACACGAAAGTGAGATTGAGAGCTCTGAAAGAAACACAAACAACATTTACCTTCGCACAAGTACTGCACAGGGACTCTAAAAGGATAAAAGAATATCATCTCTGTGAATTGATCAAATCAACCCACAGATGATGTTAGCTAGAGGATGACCTCCTCTGATACCATACGAAAATTTGCAAGAGAAAAATTGTCGGAGGGATTAGGGTTATTAGAGACCCCTCTCCCATACAACTTAAACAATATTAAATGTTATATTTTTGTCTTTGCTCTCTCTTGAACCCTAGAAAACTACATTTTGCAAGAAACGACTTTCCTAGAAAATAAACTTAACTATATAAACTCTAAATTGTAACTTCTAGCACTTTCTATTTCCATTTAATTTGTTGGAAATAGAAAAGATAATGAGAAAAAAAAACTTTTTTATTGGTGATTATATTATTATGCAAAAATGACTTTGGAAATTAGTTTTGAAAATGGAAATTAGGGTTAAATGAAGGCATCATGTGGAAGAGCATTATAATTTGCAATATCAGCTTCAAGATGGCCTGTTGACTTTCTCCCTATTGCATGTCTCCTCTTTGGAAAGCCACTGGCAATTTGAAAGGTGTTTGTTTGGTAAGGGATTCATTGTCTTGGTGGGAAAGGCTCCAGATTGGTGGCTTGGGCTTTTGGCTCAATGGTCATATAGGGTGGGTTTCTAGTGTGAGGTCTTGGGTTCAAGTCTCAAAAGGTTAAGGAGGGTGTGTGCATGTGTTTTCAACATTAAAAAAGGCCACAGAGTTGAATTTTGAAAAGTCTGAAGGCTGTTACTCCAACTTACTGATATATACCTAGATATTTTCAGAGTTTTCACCTCCCTGAGCACCCACATTGAAGTCTCAAACTCTCTTGTACTAAGCATTATTACCGGAAAATATCAACTTGAGGAGAAACGTTAATGTTCAGGAAACTCTTTCGGCTAATTGTTAGCTTGCTGCCCTTGATGATTTTTACTTCTGTTATTTTGACTACGATAGAATTTTTTGGAAGTGTGGTAATCATGAAAAATGTGCAGTTTCTCCTACTTCAACACCTCCTTTATCCCACTTCTATTGGTGGACTAACGAATTTGTGCCTCAAGTAACTGTAGTGATGGTAATCACATTCAATTTGTAAAGCACATTTAATTGAAGGTTGAATGAATATTAAAGATTAGCTTTTGAATACACAATTTGACCCTGTATATGATGGGTCCGAATAGTACACACTTAGAAACACCATGTGTGTCTCCCTGTTAGAATATAGGATAATATAGATAATTCCAAATAATTTGATCTTTATACTAATCATTTTAAACTCTGTTTCCTATTGTGAATTTTAATTTCTTTCTGTAACTCTTTTTCTTCCCCTGCGCATTCAATATCATTACACCTAAATTTTCACACCCTTCTTTCAAAAACAAAATATCATTACACTGTTTCAGCTTTGATACTAATCATATCAGATAAATAACTTCAGGTGACTTGGGTCAGACATATAATTCTCTTTCAACTCTTGACCATTACATGCAAAGTCATGGACAAACTGTGTTATTTGTTGGAGATCTCTCTTATGCTGATAGATACACTCATGAAAATGGTATCCGCTGGGATTCGTGGGGCCGCTTTGTTGAGCAGAGTGCTGCGTATCAGCCATGGATATGGACTATTGGCAATCATGAAATAGAATACATGCCTAATGTGGTATAGTCTCTTCTCAATTTCTGGATAAGAAGCAAGTTGATGATGCTACTTTATGTATACTTCTTCTTTGACAGTAGCACTCGTTCATTTTTTAATAGCTGTATTTACAAATTTCTAGAAAGATGGGCCTGAATATTTGGTACTTCCTGTGCTTACAGATCAATAAATTCTTAACGTATCTTGCTACCTTGACTGTGTTTTAGTACTCAAGCTCCTATGACATTTTTAGCTTTATTATTTCATCCGAAGCTCATAACTAGCTTTTTCCATGAATTCCTGACCCCTGCAGATGAGAAACTTTTACTTATATGTGCTATGTTCGATCACTTTCTCCAATGATGTTCTATCCCTTCTACCATTAGTTTTCTTCTTTTATGCTATGATACTTTACTTGAGAGTAATACTGTGCACTTACACTCATGTTCTTCTTGTGTCTGTGGATAAGGGGGAAGTTATTCCATTCAAATCTTATTTGCATAGATATGCGACACCTCATTTGGCTTGTAAAAGCATCAGTCCTCTCTGGTATGCGGTCAGACGTGGATCTGCTCATATAATAGTGCTATCCAGTTATTCTTCATTTGGTATACCTTCTTTTCTTATCTAAAATTTGTGGATCTGCTCATATAATAGTGCTATGCAGTTATTCTTCATTTAATAAACCTTCTATTCTTATCTGAAATTCCTTGACATATGCATCAAGATGTTCAATAATCTGATTCCTGGCGGTGACATAGTTTCTACTTATGTTTTGTTTTTTCATTATCTTTATGTTGTCTTTGTTATACAGTTGAGTCTTGTTTATGCTTTTATAATAGCAGTTGTCGCTATAATCTTGATACAATCTAAAGTTAAGATGGATGTTTAATTTACAAGGCCCATACGAGGAACATTAAAGTTAACTAGACTGCCACCATATAAGAAAAAACACCATTTTTGCTAGTAAAAACATTATTGTTAGTGGCCTCTGCTTTTGGGGCAATATGCAACAGTCCACGTAAGGTGGCTGGCCAATATTATGCAATTTTAGAGTATGATCCATCCATAATTCAGTTATTCTTGAGCTGTATGATTATTTCTGCATGGGGCCAGCATAAGATATCTCAGGTGTATTTAAGTGTTAGACAGTCACAAAAACTACCCCTATTTAGTTATTATTTCTCCGAATAGACTTACCAAAATTACATGAAATTTTTACTACAAATAAATTTAAACATGTTGAACAATATAACATCATCTCCAGAAATTACATCTAAGGTACAATGACCAAAATGCCATGTGGATTTTCTAACACTCCCCCTCAAGCAGGAGCATATATATCCATGAAACCCAACTTTTCACAAAAAAATTCAAATTCACGTCTTCCAAGAGATTTAGTAAATATATCTACCATTTGATCACCAAATCTAACATACGGAGTGACGACTTCCCTCTTCATAAAAATATCCCAAATAAAGTGACAGTCCACTTCAATATGCTTGGTTCTTTCATGGAACACCGGATTTTTAGCAATAAATATGGCTGCCTAGTTATCACTGTACATGGTCATAGGTTCATCTTTTTGTAGACTCCTTGAACACAGATCTCACCCACCTCAATTCACTGACCATATGAGCCATAACTCTATATTCAACTTCAACACTTGACCTGGCTACAACATTGCTTTTTATTTTTCCAACTAACAAGATTACCTCCCAGGAATACACAGTAGACTGTGGTAGATTTTCTATCAAGTTTTGACCCTGCATAATCAGCATAAGAGAAAGCTTTTATTTTCAGGTGATCTTGAGATTTAAAGAACAATCCTTTATCAAGTGACCCTTTTAAGTACTTCCATATTCATTGTGCAGCCTCCAGACGAACATTTCGTGGGCATTCCAAAAACTGACTCATAACACTTACGGCAAATGAGATGTCGGGACGTGTTACTATAGCATAGATAAGCTTACCAACTAAGCGACGATAAACTGTCTTATCCTTAAGTTCTTCACTTTGTTCAATTCCATAGGAGTTTCTACTGGTTTAGCACACAACAAACCATATTCTTGCAGCATATCTATGCCATACTTTCTTTGAGTTATTACGAAATCTGCTTTGCTTCTAGCCACTTCAATACCTAGAAAATATTTCAGTTTTCCTAGATCTTTTGTTTGACAATGTTTTTCCAAATGTATTTTAACCTCCTCAATGCCTTTCTCGTCACTACCAGACAAGATAATATCATCAACATATACAAGCTTCCAGTTTGCCGCTTCATGATGAAAAGAGAATGATCATAGTGACTTCGAGAGAAACCGATAGACATAACTATCTTAGGATTGGTTTCATACCATATATGGCCTTCTTGAGCTTGCATACTTTACTCATCTTCCCTTGAGCAACATACCCGGGAGGTTGCTCCACATGCACCTCTTCATGTAGGTCTCCATATAATAAGACATTCTTTATGTCTAACTAGGATAATGACCATCATTGATTTACAGCCACATAAATTAAAATTCGTACAGTGGACAACCAAGGATGGTCATTAACCCAGTGTACCTATCCATGCTGCCTTCTAGTTTCCCTCTCATCAATAGTGATGGGGTGAAAAGCAAAAATCTCCTGTAGCATGCCAATTAACTCACTATCATACTCTATGACAGATCGTTTACCTCGTTTGAGGCTGAACATCTTGTCATATAACTCATATACCCTTGATAGATTACTTTCTTTGGCATAAATGAACTCTAAGGAGACCCACATCTCCTTGGCTGTGTCGCAGTTCATAATTTGATTCCTGATTTTGGAATCAATACTATTAAGCAGCCAAGTCACCACATGACTATTGTCAGCTTCATAGTCATCATTTAGTGAGACTGGGGGATCAGCTCTAATAAACTTAGTCTTTTTCTTAGCTTTCAGGAATATCCAAACGGATTTTGATCAAGCAATATAATTCTGACCAATTCATATTTTGAAAGTAATTATAATTGTATCATTTCCCTCAAAACTACCAAATTCTTTGGAGGGAGTAATAACTTCACCATATTCTGCCATATATGTCACTAAGTAACCACAATCAACCAAATAATGCTTCAATCACAAGAAAGGTGCACAGGGTAGGTGGGCCCCACTTCTTAAAAAATCAGGTTTACAGGTATACTTGCACAAAACACCCAATTTGTTCCAAAACCAACCAGAATATATGTTTTAAATCAACAACTATTGTAGATCATGCAGAAAATAGAGCTGATGTCACCTTCTCAGGGGGTGATGCAAGTAGAAAAAACCCTGTATTGGGCTGCCCACCAGAAAATTGGGAGTTTTGCCTAGGCAAAAAAATCATCTAGAACTCTATTCCAGCATTAGACTGCACCTAATAGTAGTAGCAGCCAACAACCCTAAAGTTTTTGGCAGAAAAAAGGATGAGAAAATTATATTTTTCGTAACCAGTCAACACCAAACCTTAAAAAACCTTTTCTGAACTTGCTGGTTTCAAAAGAGGAAGGAAATAGAACAAGAAGGCTTGATTCCCGAACTTAACGCTCTGATTCCGTGATAAAAAATAAGTAAAAATTGAGAGTTTTGGAGAGAGAATGAGGGAGAGAAGTAAGAAAGAAGAGAGCTTGAGAGAAACTGCTCTGGATGGGGGTCAGGCATGACCCCACTTCTTCTTATTCACTCGAGTGTTAAACAGTTGTAAAAACTACCCCTATTAAGTTACATTTTACATAAACCCTTATATCTCCCAACAGACTTACCAAAATTACATGATATTTGTACTACAAATAAATTTAAACATGCTGAACAATATAATATCATCTCCAGAAATTACAGCTAAGGTAAAATGACCAAAATTCCCTTCTGCTGACTTTCTAACACTTTGTTTAACATCATATTTGTTATGAGGGGCATCTAGTACTTGAGACCAACCTGAACAGATTCTGCAAAGGTTGAATAACCCACAGATCATTTCAGTGGAGCCTACTTGAGGTGGTCCTGGGAGAAGTCATTCTCATTGAGAGACCTTTTTTTCTCATATTTTAGGGAAAGTTTGATGAGTCAGGGCTGCATCTTACTCAAAGAACTTGTAAGCACCTAGGTTGAAGTGATCAAGATGTGGGTCTAGAGAGCCAAAATAATGCTTGCACCCCATATGACAGTCAAGAAATACCTCCAAAACTGTTAAGAAGAAATAACAGTCAAATATGATGAACAAGCCTGTACTAAATCTATAACTGCTACATTTTCTAAATGCTGACGTTGTAACATGCTTATTTTGGTAAATTTTTCTTGAGTTTTACCTTATTTATTTTTGACATTATGTATTCTGTTCTATTCTAAAGTGAAGAAATAATGAGGTTAGTTATCATGTGTCTTTTGGGCTAAAGTTTTGGAATATTTTTACCAGTAAAATATACTCCACAATGGATATGGTTGAGGGAAGAACTCAAGCAAGTGGATAGAGAGAAGACTCCTTGGCTTATTGTTCTCGTGCACGCCCCACTATACAATAGTAACGAAGCCCATTACATGGAGGGTGAAAGCATGCGTGCTGTTTTTGAGAGTTGGTTTGTTCACTACAAAGTTGATCTTATCTTTTCTGGCCATGTGCATGCATATGAAAGATCGGTATGGGCCTTCATTTTTCCTTCTATCTTTAAAATTATGGTTTTTTTTACATATAGGCTTCCTATTAATGCTTTAAGAAATTAAATATTTTCTCAAATGAACCCATGAAGTTTAGTCTTATTCAGATTGGACAAACTCTTGAGTAGAAACCAGACTGAGTTAGTAGTTCTTGGTTATGGTTTGAATTGGTCATACACACATATTTCCTACAAAGTCTGACATGAAAGCAGATCTATTCCTCAAAATCTGTTCTATTCTCTGACTCAAAAGCCTTTGCATTATCCTTTGTTTATAGTGACTATTTTCTTAGAGTCATTTACTGGTACTCAGATTATCTTTGCATTGAAAAGCGAATGAAAGAGGTTGAACAATGTTATGCAGTATCGAATCTCCAATCTACACTACAACATAACAAGTGGGGACCGTTATCCTGTACCTGACAAATCAGCTCCTGTGTATATCACTGTTGGTGATGGCGGAAATCAAGAAGGTTTGGCAGGAAAGTAAGTCTGCCTCAGGGTTACTGTTTATCACTTTTTTAAGGTTTACATGTTTTGCCATCCACATTGTCATTGGTTGTTTTACCTGGTTGTATATTCTGTAGGTTTACCCATCCACAACCAGATTATTCTGCTTTTAGGGAAGCTAGTTATGGTCATTCCACATTGGAGATAAAGAACAGGACTCATGCCTTCTATAGGTGGAACCGTAATGATGATGGAAAGGCAGTGGCAACAGACTCTGTTGTATTTCTTAATCAGTACTGGTGAGTCAATACAGTGCTGCTGTTTTCTAGTATGACTTTGTTTGACAATACGGCTTCTATTTTTTGTTTTTTTGCAGGGCAAGCAATCTTCAGAGAAGGAGATTGAAAAAGAATCATTCTATGTCCAAAATTAGCGGACTTGCTACATACTGATGTGATAATTTTTCATATTTTCCTAGATTAACTTTCAGAACAAAGCCAAAATTTGAATGAACAAATGTCTGGAAATGTGATTGGGAATGTCTGGAAACATGGTTGGGAGTTCCAGGCAAACACTCAAACCACTGCTGGAATGATGGTTAGCAGTTCAACATGGTCTTGGTGGTGTATGTATTCTTATTGATGTATGCTTCTCTATTATAATAAAAGGACATAATAAGTTGGTCATCTTCTTAGCTTGATATAGAGAAGAAACTCCTGAAGAACAACTTTCTGTTTTTGTAAAGCTATTTGTAACCCATTTTAATCTTTCAGCTCCCGAATTCTTGCTTTGTATACAAAAATATTCGATTAGTGACTCCAGGAAGAAAATTCCATTCGGCGACGACGCAGCCGCAGCCATTGCCCTCGTCTTCCGTTCGATTATCCCTCATCTTCCTGCGCCGCAGCCGTAGAAGGAGAGAGGTCTGACATCAAAGAGTAAAAAGAGATTTGAGAGAGGGAGAGAGCGAGGACATTTCTAGATCATCCTGACTCGACTAAAGCTCCGAGAGAGACGAAGTCCCTGTACGCTCCTTGCAAGTCTCTGATTTAGACACCGACTTGACGTTGCCATCGCCTCCTTTCTCGCCCGGCCGTAGATCAGTTGAATGATGGGTGAGGGAAAGGAGAGCGGAAAGCGCAGACTAGGAGTCGTTGGGTGAGATCCGTTTCATAAGACCCATCGCTGCCTCCATTTCTCGCACTGGACACGCGTAAACAGAGTACGAGAGAAAGAGAGAGGATACCTCTGTGAAGTGCGATCAGACGGCAAAAGTGACTGGAGAAAGTCTCGAGTTTCTTCAGGTGGCGGGTGAGCGGCATCGGGCACCCATCAGGGATTGTCTTCCATGAGGCTTTAAAGGCATTAGTCATTATATATTCTAACTTGCTCCCTCGTAGAACAATAGTACCTTTTAAATACCTGCTCTTTGCTACTTGGAAATAAAATTCAGTAGAAAAATCTATGAATCTATGAATCTATTGATAAGACTCACCACGAACATAACATCTGGACAAGTGGCAGTCAAATAAATAAGATTTCCCACAATTTACTTATAGAAAATATTGTCTATCTTCACTCCAGTTCCATTTTTCATGAACTAGAATTCAGGAACCATTGGATTGCAAACTGTGTTGCACTTGTCTATATTGAACTTCTCCAACACTTCTTGTATATATTTCTTTTGACTAATTTTAGTCCTTAGACCAGTTCTTCCAGAAAGAACTTTCTGTTTTGGGATTCCATAATCTGAGTTACCTCAACCAAGAAGGTTCATTTGGTCTGACCGAGTCAAATTTATAAGACAGTTGAGAGCAGTTGAGAGCAAGAAGAAAACTTCTCTGGATCCAATAATCATACTAGTCACTGATGAGACAAGAAGAGAAAGAGAAAGGCTCTATAAAAATCCAATTTCCACCTCTTCCTTTCTGAATCCTAAACAAAAAATGCGTTTAGTAATCCTCCTATAACCACTCCTCAACTTCAGTTCTTAATCTCTCATTATCATATCCCAAGACTAAATTTCAAGTCGCCAAACCCGACATTCAATGCCTTTGAACTCAAGGCATCACACAAATAACAGAGGAGACCGACTAGATTCTCCTTGTCACCAGATGATGGGCCAATGGTCTGTTAGTGATGCAGCCCCTCTTAGGAGGGATGTCCTTGTAGTGCGCATCACCCTCCTTCAGGTGGGTAGGATGATCACCTCAATGCCTCAAACCCTTTGAATCTCCTGAGTGATCAAACCATCCAAAACGGATTAGTTTAGAAGAAGAAAAGAAACCAGAGATGCAGAGAGCCCCATAGTGAAAGAGATCACTAAGAACCTTAAACTCTAATTAAATGACGTATTATCTGGCTCATTCTTATCTCATCTGCTGCTTCTAACTGAACCTTGAATGAAATGAGAAATGGGACCTCAATTCCCAACATCGTTTTTGCTTTATGAGGAGGGAATTTTGCTAATTCCGTAGAGCAGTACGGAAATAATTTCACCTTGAGAGAGAGCCAAAGGGACATGTCTTCCTGATGTGAATAACATATCCAAAATCTCAAACTGTCACTGCTTTAAGCAGTTCAATAGCCTATTATTGATTATTCTATCCAGGTTCAAATTCTAACTTTTTTTTTTTTTTTTTGCTTCTAAAACATAATTATCCTTCTGATATGATACTGTACAAGACTGCAAACCCCTATAAAACCACCTCCTTGCACATCACTCACAACCAACTTCAATGGCTTGTAAATCATCTTCTTCCTCTTTTTCTTCTGCTTCAGTTACCACCTTGACAATCATTCTCATTGTACTCCGCTTGGTCTTCCGTTGTCATTCCGAATCCACCACCCATCATCATCACCACCACCACCGTGATCAAGAGCGACGGGCCATCCCGAACCCCAGACTCCACGAAGCCTTCCTCGCTCTCCAGGAATGGAAGCTCGTCATCTACTCCGACCCCTCTAACCTCACCTCCGACTGGGTTGGGCCAGACGTCTGTAACTACTTCGGCGTCTTCTGCGCTCCCGCTCCTGACGACCCAAGTATCCAAGTCGTTGCCAGCATCGACCTCAATCACGGGGACATCGCCGGGTTCCTCCCGGATGGCCTCGGCCGGCTCTCCTACCTCGCTGTCCTCCACCTCAACAGCAACCGCTTCTGCGGAGTCCTTCCCCCGACCTTCGTCAACCTCACCTCTCTCTTCGAGCTCGACCTCAGTAATAACCGCTTTGTGGGTCCTTTCCCTTCTGAAGTCCTCTCGCTCCCCTCCCTCAAGTACCTCGACCTCCGCTTCAACGAGTTCGAAGGCCCCTTGCCTTCCTCGCTCTTCGCCAGAGACTTCGACGCCATTTTCATCAACAACAATCGCCTGACATCCATCGTCCCCAACAATATCGGTTCCTCCACTGCTTCCGTGATGGTCTTCGCCAACAACAACTTCGGCGGGCCTCTGCCGCCAAGCATCGCCAAGCTGGCTAACAGCCTCGAGGAGTTGCTGCTGATCAACACGAACCTGTCCGGTTGTCTGCCGGAGGAGGTCGGCCTTCTTTACAAGGTGAAGGTGTTCGACGTGAGCTTCAACAAGTTGATCGGTCCAATACCTTACAGTGTGGCGGCGCTGGCCCGAGTGGAGCAGCTCAACTTCGCCCATAACATGATGAGCGGGGTGATACCTTCGGCGGTGTGCGCGCTGCCCAACCTGATGAACTTCACGGCGTCGTACAATTTCTTCTGGGAGGAGGAGTACCCATGCCAGAACCTGACGTCCAAAGCCATTCCTTTTGACGACCGCCGGAACTGTTTGCCGGATAGGCCGTTGCAGAGGAGCAAGAAGCAATGCGAGGCTTTCCTGCGACACCCCGCCCACTGCCACGAGTATTAGCATTAGTCCTCTGATCTCTCGCACCCATGCAAACACAAGCACACTCAATAATCTGAAATAATCCCCTGTAAAAATTTGATCTGATGAAACGCATAGCTTTCAGCCATTACTCCAAATGACTTCTCTGTATTACAAAGTTATATTCCGTGAATATAAATATTTCTGTGTAGACTACAAAGAGAATTTAAAGTTTTGCTCCATTAAAATCTATAGAAAGAAGAGGGGGAACCGGGAGTTGTCTTGCTTCGATATCAATTAACACGGGTACAATAACCGGTCTCTGAGACCACTGCAGCTGTTATTGAATGTGCCATGAAAAATTACTCTGGTTTCTTTTTCCTGAAGAATCAGGCGACGAGCATTGAGGAAAATGGAATCAGACAGCCAGCCAATAGCTTATTTTGCAGGTATTAGATCTTAAAAGATCTAAGCAGAGAAGATTATGATGGATAAATCTTACCTGAAGTTTGGTGACTGTCTGGTTGTAACCTGAGGAGATCAATAGTAGACCAAAAATGAGAATTTTGTTTGCATGTCGTCTATTACATTTTAATTAACCACAATAAATTACTTGCTAGCTAATATTATTATATGATTTGATGATTTTGTTATAATTTAAACGCTCTCTTTTACCCACTTACTAATAATCATCAGTGATCGAAAGAAGCAACGAGTATTATCCTTTTAGAAGCTACTCCAGAACTGGGATTTTAATGTAAACCTGAAAGAGGAGGTTCTGGTGGCCATGTATGTTCATTCTAATGAAAAAGTAAGGGAGAGGATGGTACATAACACTTTTTCTTTTCCTCCGATCCAACTTAACTCTGTTTCTACCCAGAGCAATTGGTTTTCGGGTGATTTGAGCAGACGAGAGGATACTGATGTGAGTATAACTGCACCTTCTGGGCTTAAGAGTTTTATCTCGACTAACATAATCTCATTAAGAATTTCTAATTTGTCATGTCTTCAGGGTTCAACAAACATCTTTCGATCCCCCATTCGACCACTGATGGAGTTGCAAGAGAGACGATTTACGATTTTGGCATACTAACCAAACGAAACTGCAACATGTGATCTTCCACAACCTGCCTGGATAAAGATGGTCAGTATATATAAAAAAAATATATTATATGATCATTTGTTCTCCACTAAACAATGTACAACAGTAAGAAGTGACAACTCCACGAAAATGTTTCTAACTAGAAGTAAAAGCCACTAAACCATGGCCCAACAGCATCAAGTAACCAAAGAAAAGTTTATTTTCTCTTTAGAGGATATAGATACAGGAGGCATGATATAAAGCAATAGCAGTCTTCGGAACCAAAATGGCAGCTTTCATTTTCAGCATTCACAAATCCCGGTAAATTGGTTGTGGAGTCCACTCGAGATGCAAATTCAGTATTCCTGATTTGGCACCATCTAGAGGAAAAGAGTCCTTGTATTCACCCTCCAGTATAACCCTTGTGAGTGTGAGGATGCATCTACCCATAAAGTCCTGAAGCAATTGAAAAAAGGAAGTATTCAATATCAACATTTTAAGCAATGGCGCCAAACCCATTCAAAAAGGGGGAAAAGAAGCACCAAAGCCCTGAATAGATTTGTCTGCTTCTCTGGTTTGATCTAATAAACCAACCTTATTCCCTTTATCCCTTGATGTCCTTAGTTTTCTTTTGTTCAACTTAGCACACAGATCAAGCCAAATAACTAACTGATTGAGGAGACTTCTACAATACCTTGCCAAATGTATCATGATCATACACTTCCACAATAAGCATGTCATGTAAACCATCTTCCACGACAAAGTCAAATGTCTGATTCCAGGCTGGATTAAGGCTATCATTCACAACCTGCAAATGCCACCAGTTTACAAAATTCAGAAAAGTAACTCAAAGATCAGAAATGTGTAGAAAATTCTCATCAAAGTTACCCTTGTCTTATTTTTTGTTTCTGTTTTCTTCATTTGCAACACGACAAAGGGGTCAGCCTTTCCCATAACACCCATTGCAGGCAAACTTTCTGCTGATATAACTGTCACAGAAAAAACTCCTCTCACAATAACATCCCTCTTCTTGCTATTAGGTGTTCTATCAATTTCTGAAACCACTACTCCATCTGCACTTTTGATGACCCTCTCCAAAGACGTCATAGAGAAGTTTGGGTTGGCAAATGGGTTCAGAATTTCTTTCTCCATCTCGTAAGGAACGTAAAGCAGTTCCAAGTGCACCTGAAGGCGAGAGGATAAATTAACAGTTATTGAGCCAATCAACTTCCAGAGAAAAAGAATCACAGAAAAGAATATCCAGAGTTCTCATCAAAATTCTTATGATGAACATAGTCCTATAATCAAATTATCAAAAGCATTCTTCAAACTTAATGGAACTATGTTAACATTACTTGCTCTTTCTTTTGCAATATGCTCTATTCCTTGACCATTCTTTGAGAAACTTTCCATGAAGAGACCAGAAAGTATCTTCATTTAAAAAATCTTTTCATTCCTTACTCTTTTTTTTCTCGAATGGTGAGGATTTAGTGAAAGGAGAGGATCAAGTACAAATAACAGACTTAAAAAGCCGTTGAAGAGCAGATATGGAAGAGTCTTACGTGACTCTCATAGTAAGAAGTCTTATAACACCAGAATAAATATAGTGGAGTTTTACAAGAATCTCACAGGATGAGGTCTCACAGAAGATTCTCAATTAAAAGTGTTTTAGTTATGTTAGTCTTCTATTTATGTTCAATTGTTCAATTGTTCTAAGACTTATCTTTTAGTGTTTAACTTTGGGTATAACTTGGATAAGGGTAGTTTAACTGTAATTGGATTAAACTTGTTTCCACTATTATAAATAGAAGCCTATTGTACTCAAATTACAACAAGTCAATGAAGTATTTCTCTTTTTCCAAAAATTCAACATGGTATCAAAGCGGGTTCTATTAGTTGACTCGGTCAAACCACAGAGATAAAATAATCAGTTTCCGATATATCATCTCTAGTAGTTTAAGTTCGTATTCTATTTTTTTCTTTCTTTCCTATCCCAGTCCGTTGTTATCTTGGCGTTCACACCTTCATACTAAACTTTTCATATTGCAAATTATATATTGACGGAGAGATATTCAAGTCTACTTTCCAACACAAAATGAATTTTGGCAATCAGAGTTTTCTACAAAGAGAAATCGACATTTGAAGTAGCAAAGGTTAGACAACAAGAGAGGTTTGAGCAATAGCAGAAAAATTTTAACTTTCAAGGCATTTTATGCCATCAAGAACGAGGCTTTATATGAAAAATTACATGTCAAAAGATAGATCTGTAAGTTTATTCTGTTACACATTAAACCAATTCTCAATCTGAGTTTTCTAGAGGGAGATATTAATATCAAAAGAGTCAATGGTCATGCTGGCCAAAGAAGAAAGAGTACTTAGTTCGGCCAAATTATAGAGTCCGAATAATATCAGATTCTTTCTCTCAAAAGAAGTATATTTTATGAAGAAATATTATACTTGAATGAAAGGTATCAAAGTCTAGTTTCAAAAATAGAAAATTTCACATCAATCTGATCTATATGTGAGGAGGTATATGCATTGGAGTCGACAACCGTCAAGCTACACAACTAAGAAAATAAAAGGTCATAATAGATTCAAGAACAAAGCTTTTTATGTCAAATTAGGTATCAAATTAAATCTCCTTGAGTCTAGTTTTTTAAGCAACAAACAATTTGTGATTCTGATCTATATTGTGGGAGATATTGATATCATAAGTACTAAAGGTCAGTTCCGCAGAAAACCTTTCATTTTTTCCTATTTTCTCTCTATGCATTGTGTGAATTGAGTCATTCCATGATGGGTTGGTTTAAGGTATGCAAAATTTTCCTACTTCAATGTTGTTTTCAAGTTTTATATTTTTGTTTATGCATCATCAACTCCGAAAAATTGTGGTCACCCCCAAAAAAGTTATACTTGGTCAAATTTATTAAGTTATACCGTTATAGCCACCCTTAATTTTTCAAAAAAAAAAAGGTCATATTCTAGATTCGTTTGGAAGTATGAGTTTTGCATAGTTGCCTCCTTCCAGTTAAAGTTTTTTCTCCTCTAGTATTTATTCAACTTATCTTCTTGTGTTTTCATCACTTCAGAGTAATGCCTAGATCCACTACCTAATAAGTATAAAGTATGCCCAACATCCTGACAAAACAAGATCAAGGGACTGACGGAACAGTCCAAACATCCACAAGAGAGAGCGTAGCTCTCTGGTTTCACAGCGAAACGAAACACGACGACGAAATCCAGAATTCTGTCCGTTGGAGATTTTTCCCCTTTCATTAAATATATATCCTTTAGGTTTTCCTGTTACAAAATGGCCCATGGGCCCAAGACAATACCCCCTCATCCCATTAAGCCTAATCAAATAACCCTATATACATATCCCAAATTATACAACAATTATGAATATAAATTACATTGAATATACATTTTAACATATCGTAACATCCCCCCTCAAATTGATGATGGTGAGTCAACCAGCAACAATTTGCCAACCAAAAAATTATGTCGGGATTGAGACAATGCTTTGGTGAAGACATCGGCCACTTGAAGATCCGAAGAAATGTACGGTAGAGATATTACCCGGCGCTCCAAAGTATCACGGATGGAGTGACAGTCAACCTCAATATGCTTGGTACGCTCATGAAAAACCGGATTGGCTGCAATCTGTATAGCACTTGTATTATCTGCATGAAGCGGTGTAGAGGAGGGCTGAGAAAACTGGAGCTCAGCAAGAAGACCACGGAGCCAAATAACTTCCGAACACGCAGTAGACATAGCACGATACTCGGCCTCGGTAGATGACTTGGACACTCGATCTTGTTTCTTACATTTCCAAGAAATTAGTGCATCGCCTAAAAACATACACCAGCCTGTAGTAGATCGACGGGTATCGGGGCACCCTGCCCAATCAGCATCACTGTAGGCAACCAGATGTAGCGCAGAGCCAGTAGGAAAGAATAAACCACGAGCAGGGGAGCCGCACAGATAGCGGATGATGCGCTGAACGGCCGCAAGATGAAGATGTCGAGGAGATGCCATAAACTGACTGACCTTATGAACAGCATAGGAAATGTCCGGGCGAGTAGTAGTCAAGTAGATGAGACTCCCGACTAGACGTCGATAGATAGTCGGATCATCAAGGAGAGTCCCTTCATCTTTCCGATATTTGACATTGACCTCCATAGGGGTAGCCACCGAAGATGTGTCCTCCAACCCAGCGAGTGTGATAAGATCTTGAATATACTTATGTTAGTTTAAGAAAATACCTTTAAGTGTGTGATGGACCTCCAACCCTAAGAAGTAGGTGAGGCGTCCAAGATCCTTCATATGAAAAGTGACATGCAACACCTTCTGAAGCGTGGAAACCAGTCCAGAGTCAGTGCCAGTAATGATGATGTCATCCACATAAACCAAGAGAATGACCATGCCTGCAACAGACTTATGATAAAAGAGGGAGGAATCATACTGACTCTGGGTAAACCGGTGGAGAATAAGAGTGCTACGGAATTTCTCAAACCAAGCCCGAGGGGCTTGTTTAAGCCCATACAAAGGACGTCGTAGCTTGCAGACGTGATCGGGAGAGGATGTAGACATACCCGAGGGAAGCTTCATATAGACATCTTCCTGCAGATCACCGTGGAGAAAAGCATTCTTCACATCCATCTGATGCAATGGCCAAGATTGAGAGGCTGCAATGGCTAAGATAGTACGGACTGTGGTCATCTTGGCAACTGGGGCAAAAGTTTCCTCATAATCAATCCCATATTCCTGCCTGTTCCCCAGGGCCACAAGGCGGGCTTTGTACCGATCCAATGATCCATCGGAACGCAGCTTGACAGAGAAGACCCACTTACTTCCAAGAGGCCGAATAGTGGGAGGGCAAGCCACAATGTCCCAGGTGTGATTCTCCTCTAGCGCTTGTAGTTCAGTTTGGATGGCCTTTTGCCAACACGCATGTGCTATGGCCTGTTTATATCCAGAAGGAATGGAAATAGAAGACAAAGTAGCTACCAGAGATACAGGGGAGGGAAAACCATATCGGTCAGGAGGGTGAGAACTACGTGTGGATCGACGAAGATGGAGGGGAGCAGAAGTAGAGGGAGGATCAGGAGCAAGCGCTAGGTCAGAAGGGGAAGAGGGCAGCGAAGCAGTGGATTGAGGCTCATCAAAGCTCGGCAAACTAGACAAAGAGGTAGACGGAAGTGTAACTTGAGATGGAAAGAAATATTGGTTTTCAAAGAAGACCACATTCCGAGAAACACGGACTCGACGTGCCTGAGGATCATAGCAAACATAGCCCTTTTGAACACCGGCATACCCAAGAAATGCACACATAACGGATTGAGCTGTAAGTTTATGTCGTTCATGATCAGGTAAATGCACAAAACAAACACAACCGAACGTCCGAAGAGCTGTGTAGGACGGAGAGTAACCGAATAATTTAACAAAGGGAGAGACATGATGCAAGACAGGCGAGGGCAGGCGGTTAATTAAATGGACGGAGGTAGAGAGAGCTTCACACCAAAACCTAGGAGGAACGGATGATTCAATGAGAAGGGTGCGGACCATATCAAGAAGGTGACGATTTTTGCGCTCAGCAACACCATTTTGTTGGGGTGTCGAGGGACAAGAACGTTGAGAGATAATGCCTTTGTTTTGAAGAAATTCTTGAAATTCTGCCGACATGTACTCGCCCCCAGAGTCAGAGCGGAGTACTTTAAGGTGAGCGGAGAACTGGGTTTCAATGAGTGCAAGAAACCTCTTAAAAACGACAAAAACGTCAGACTTAGCTCGTAGGAAGTAGACCCAGGTAAATCGACTAAAGTCATCAATAAAGGTGACAAAGTACTTAAAGCGTGCATGCGAGATAACAGGAGCAATTCCCCAAACATCACTATGAATAAGGTCAAAGCAGTGGGAAGCATGCGAGGCATGATACGGAAATGATAAAGTTTTACTTTTGCCAAGTTTACATGATGAACAGTCAAATGACGTGTCACGAGACATACAATCTTGATTGCCTAATAAACTTGATTTAAATAATGTACGAAGTACAGCCGAGTTTGGGTGGCCTAGACGTCTATGCCACAACTTAGGGCCAGATCCAATAACATTACAAGCAAAAGAAAGTACAGGAGAATGTGGAATAACAGTGGATAGAAAGACTTTAAGTGGAAATAGCCTGCCCACTTTAGGCCCCTTCGCGATCACCTTCCCCGACGCTTGATCCTGCACAACACAGCCAAAGCGAGAAAACTGAACATTACAGTTTTTATCAACCAATTGACCAACAGACAAAAGGTTTGTCGACAGGTCAGGAGACACAAAGACATCAGCTAAAGATGGAGAGAGATCACCAACAGCACTGATAGGCAGAGTGCTGCCATCAGCAGTGTTGATGTGCAGATTGCCATCATACTTTCGGACATTCGAAAGAGATACCACATTGTTGGTCATGTGGTTAGAGGCACCAGAATCAAAATACCATGGGTGAGTAGAAAAGTTCTGTTTACCTGAGATACCAAAAGTAGAAAAGGCAGAAATGATCATCTGTTGTACCATTTCAGGAGTGAGAGTGGTGGAACTGGCAGGTGCTGGTGGAACAGGAATGATAGGGATTGAAACAGCAGGTGGCAATGTGGTAGAACTAGATGTACCAATGGATGCATGATAAGCGGTAGGCTTCCTCCGTGGAGGTCGTGTAGGGCAAACGGTGATGTGATGACCCGGCTTCTTACAGTAGCTACAGAATAGAACCGACTTCTTGGAGCAGTCCCGAACAAAGTGACCATAAGCCTTGCAGTGGAAGCACTGAACAGAACTGGTGTCCCGACCCTGAGGCCTTCCTTGTGCTACATAAGCTACAGGAGCCGAGAGATCATCCTGAATGCGAGGTGTCATGCTAGCCTGAGTAGTAAGGCGCTGCTCCTCCCGGAGAAGTTCACTCAAACAGGCATCTAGGGACGGCACCGGATGACGATTCATCAGATGTGATCGAGCAATCTCAAACTCGGGACAAAGCTTCATCAAGAATTGATCCCGTTTACTGGTGTCATGGACAGCTTGCACAGCAGAGAGAGCAGCAGCAGGGACATCCTCGTAAACAATGTCAGTGTAGTCAGCCCATAGATTTTGGAAGCCCGAGAAATATTCTTCAATCGAACGACTGCCTTGGGTGAAATTTGCAAGTTCATATTCAACTTGAAATCGACGGGCCGTGTTGGTTTGACGATAAACTTTGTGGAGGTAATTCCACATATCTGCGGCAGTTTTGTAGGGCCTCAGATTTGGGACTAGGTGAGGCTCAAGAGATCCAAGTATCCAAGTCATTACTCTAGCATCCATGATGATCCATTTTGACAATGCGTCAGCATCGCCAGGGGCCGGATCACTCCCATCAATATGACCCCATAAACCTCTTCCCTGAACAAATAACCGGAACTGAAATTCCCAAGTACCGTAGTTCTTGCCCGTGAACCGAATAGGAACGAAATCGGACTTATCTGCTGACATGATAAAATTGAATCTAGCAAAATTCCTGATGCACCCCCGCAAGATAAGAAATTCCAAGTAAACCCTCACTTTTCAGAAATTGCAAATAGACCCCTATACTTACAGAAATCCAAGAGTTGCCCCCAGGTTAACAGAAATTCGAATTAGGCACCCAAACTTTCAGAAATTCGAAAAGCACCCTCGTACTTTCAGAAATGCCAGAATGGCCCCCCAAGCTTCCAGAAATTGCAAAGCGGCCCCCAAACTTTCATAAATTTCAAAGCGGCCCCCAAACGTGCATATATTTCATAGCGGCCCCCAATCTTTCAGAAATTTCAAAGCGGCCCCCAATCGTTCAGAAATTGCAAAGCGGCCCCCAAAGATTTTAAAATTGCAAAATGACCATATGCCAATTAATCACCCGAAACGAACGCGCGGGAGAAAAAAAAATTTACCTTCGTTCTCCCTTCCGGCGAGTTTCTGCCGAGAACCTCCGTCGCGCTGTAGCTTCTCCGGCAACGAAACCACCGATGGAGCTTTTCCGACGACGGAACCACAACGTTTCCGAGCTCGGAAAATACTTGCCGACAACCCCTTTTGTTTCCGCTTCCGGCGAGAGCCTCTACGGGTCGTTTCCCCTTCCGGCGAGAACCCCCTTTCCGGTAACGGAACCCCGTAACTCGTCCGGCAACAAAACCACCCCACAAGTATTTCTAACAGCGCCCGAAATCAATGCCGAAGTGAAGAGAAAAAAAATCGGTCGGACAACACAGGTCGTCAGACGAGAAATACGTCGGGGTTACTCTTCAGAGCTCTGATACCATGACAAAGTCCTAGGCAAGAGTACTTCCCAAGAGGTCACCCATCCTAGAATTACTCTCGCCTAGGCTCGCTTAACTACGAAGTTCTGAGTTAGATACCTAGCCAATACAACCCGAAAAGACTAGCCGTTTAAGGTGCGGAAAGCCAAGTATCTAACTCAGAACACAAACTCTAACAAGAGTGGACGGAACCACTTTCGAGCCTAGGCGAGAGTAATTCTAGGATGGGTGACCTCTTGGGAAGTACTCTTGCCTAGGACTTTGACATGGTATCAGAGCTAGGCACGCCACGGCCCGCGTTCGTATCCCGTGAGAAGCGGCTCCAGAATGGGCGGGGTGGGTGTCAAAGTGGTTCCGTCCACTCTTGTTAGAGTTTGTGTTCTGAGTTAGATACTTGGCTTTCCGCACCTTAAACGGCTAGTCTTTTCGGGTTGTATTGGCTAGGTATCTGACTCAGAACTTCGTAGTTAAGCGAGCCTAGGAGAGAGTAATTCTAGGATGGGTGACCTCTTGGGAAGTACTCTTGCCTAGGACTTTGACATGGTATCAGAGCTAGGCACGCCACGGCCCGCGTTCGTATCCCGTGAGAAGCGGCTCCAGAATGGGCGGGGTGGGTGTCAAAGTGGTTCCGTCCACTCTTGTTAGAGTTTGTGTTCTGAGTTAGATACTTGGCTTTCCGCACCTTAAACGGCTAGTCTTTTCGGGTTGTATTGGCTAGGTATCTAACTCAGAACTTCGTAGTTAAGCGAGCCTAGGCGAGAGTAATTCTAGGATGGGTGACCTCTTGGGAAGTACTCTTGCCTAGGACTTTGACACATCCAGCTTGAGTCAAGTTTTTTATTCCTCACCCAAGAGGTGATTTGTGTTTGAGCTACCCTTAAAATGTGAGTAGTCTCTTTGTTAAGCCCTAAAGTTGAGTCATTTTTCAGCCTTTAAAATTGAGCGAAGTGAGTTTCAAACTATGACAGTTTTGATTGGTCTATGGAGCTCTATCGTATGGCTAAGAGTCATTTTCTTCTCCCACATTGTGTTTTATCCATGTTGAGTCCTTATGTCCTTTTTATTCCCAGTTTGAGGGGGAGAAGTACAAGAAAGATGTATTTTGTTCCACATATTTAAATCTTCATCATTTGTTCTCCCCCTTTCTTGAATATTTTGGTCCACATATTGTGATAATTTTATGTGACCAAAATATTCAAGAAAGGGGGAGAACAAATGATGAAGATTTAACATCTATGAAAAAAATTTAGCCAATGAAGATTGAAGACCAAGATTGAAGACTAAGAATCCTTTTCAAACTGAAATTATAAACTCCAACTTGAGGGGGAGTGTTGAAGAGCATATATGGAAGAGTATTACATGACTCTCACAGTAAAAAGTCTCATAGCACCAGAATTAATGTGGTGGAGTCTTTTAGGAGTCTCACAGAAGGAAGTCTCACAGCAGAGTCTAAATTAAAGGTGTTTTAGTTATGTTAGTCTTCTATTTATGTTCAGTTGTTCAATTGTTCTAGGAATTATCTTTTAATGTTTAACTTTGGGTGTAACTAAGATAAAGGTAGTTTAATTGTAATTGGATTTTACTTGTTTCCTCTATTATAAATAGAGGCTCATTGTATTCAAATTACAACAAGTCAATGAATTATTTCTCTTTTCCAGAAATTCAACAAAAGCCAAATGCCAAAGAAATTCAATTGTGAAGGAATCCCTTACAACTTCTATAACATGTAAAGATGGCCAAGAACAAAAAGTTGATGGCCTGAGCCTTCTCTAGATAAAAAAATCAGGTTGAGGATTGGCTGAAGAGTAGGTTATGAAGCCCATTAGAGACAATTAAAGATTCTTTATTCCTTAGCAAATCAAAATGGGCTAAAAGTGTTAGACCAGTGCTGTTATCTGAACAGCAAAGAGAAATTCTAACCTTTCTTAATGAGTGTTCTCGCAAACTTTGACAGAAGCTGCTTAGGTTCCCCAGGTAGAGCAGATATGAAGGCAATCTTATCATCACTTATTTTGGCCCTCTTGATTTTGCTGGCTTAGCACAAGGCAGAGATCAATCCTCTAGAAACTAAAAAAACTTCAGGGCTTCTCTATCATGTTAGCTGCTCAAGAAAGGCAATATGATAATCGTGATCAGCTAGATGAAAAGCCAGATGACTATAACAGCTCTTGGGAGAGATCAAAGAGCCCGCTTCTCACATCTAGACATCTTCTCATCTGCTAGCTAATTCCCCTGGATGGGTGACTTGCAGCACCATGTTGTGTGCAGCTTCAATATATCATTTTTTACTTCCATCTAACTTTATAAGAGGCGCCCTTTTAGTCCGGGTACTATTATCGGTACTTAGCTTCCTTTTTTGTGCCTTTTTCCACCTTTTCACCCCATTTTGAACTGCCCCTCCCCCCATCCTCCCCCCCTAACTACCCTCAAAAAGAAAGAAAAATAATAATAATGATGATAACATGGAATGGACTGACTCAATTACAAACATATATCATCACTTAAACCAGGATTGAGTCCCAATCTACTGTATCATGTTTTGGAGTAAGAAATACTCCCTCACATAATGGAATTAAATAATTTCCCCAATGTTAATTTTTTGCACATGACATTGCACATATTTTTATACTTTTCCACATAAAATTTTCTACTTAAGATTGTACCCAAGATAAATAATTAAATTAGCAAAAATAATAATAAATACAATTAGCCAATGTTATAAAACTTGACCCATTCACCACCCCATGATGTGACCAGGTCTGATTGAACTGGGTCAATTCGGTTTGACCGCGGATGACCCAATGATGATGTCTTATTTATATTATCAACATATAAACCTTTTTAAAAATAATTTAGATCATGGGAGGTTTCTTCCCCACCCCTCCTGACAGTGGAGAGAAAGACAGCGGTCCTGTCCCTGCTGGCAAAAGGGGAGGGAGAGGTGCTCCAGCCCCTCTGCCATTGATCAAAATCAGGGGAAAAGGAGAGTAGAGGAGCAATAAGGAGGCGGAAGCATGCTGAATAAGAGGAAGAGGGTGAGACCCCCTCCCCTTTTCTCTATTTAACAGAGAGATTTCCCTGCATGACAGTTGACAAGTGACCCAGGCAGACTGGGTTAAGTCAGCTGATTCACTTGGCCTGGTCAACTGGGTAGTGATCCATTTCCAGGTCTCGTTCTATATTGACCCAGAACATGGACTGCATCCAATTGAACTGCCAATGTTAGCAACTAAACTAATGAAAATAACAATAAAAACAAAGAACACAACACTATTTTACCTGACCCCGGTACTTGTTATCTCTTTGGATTTCCAAATCCTTGACAAGGTTCAACCATACATCTTTCACCTTGCCAGGCTGAAGCTCCTTTAGACTCACTTGGGCACACCCAATGAGTTCAGAAGCCTGTAGCCCTTCATCATCATAAACTTTTACTACTATATGTTGAGTTTCTGCATCTTCAACCACAAATTCAAAGTGCTCGTTCCAAACTGGGTTCAACTGGTTGTTCTGCAGAAAACAGATAATCTAAAACTAACAGGTACTAAAAATATTTGTGTAATTAAAAAGTATGGCTGGAACTTACTATGACTTTACTGGTCTTCATTCTATCACGTAAAGGCCTTACATATAGTACTGCATAAGGATCAGACTTTCCAATAAGATCTTTATTTGTCAAATCCTTTGCTTGCACAAGCTTCACTTCAAGTGTTCCAACAGGTTTAAGCTCCAGGTCACTGAACAAGTAAAATTGAAAATAATCTGGGAGAACCCCCATAAAAATGCTTTAAAATAAAAGAGGACAAGCATATACCTGTAGTCCCCAGGCAAGATAGGAACCACTTTCCGTACTGGCCATGTTAATGAATCTTCAATTGCATCTCGAATTGTTCCCTGCAGCAAAGAATCATCAGATCTCGATTAACCAAACCAGGCATGAAACTATCATAACTTCAATCAGACTACAAGAAAAGATTATCTATAAATCAGATGAAACTTTTATACAAATAGCTTTTGTGCAAAGTAAACTAATAAAGTGTAACTGGGTACATGAAAAACAAAAAGGGGTGCTCCTGCCAGTTTAGTAAGTTCATGATAGTCAAAGAGAGCCACAATCAAAAGAATCTAAAACTTCATTAGTGTTGTTTGACTTGAATGCTTAGGTACCTCCACTGTTCCAAAATCCAAAGATCTTTTCTTATTCTTGAGGAGCATCTTTACTTACTTACATACTCAGATGGAAGTAGTGTCTTTGGTATTTGTTTAAGATGCAACCCACATTCATTAATTCTTGTTTGCAAATAACAATGATGCCAGAAGGCAGTCAATCAAGAACAAAGAATTGTAGCTTTAACAAGAAAGTGGATGGCTAGTCATCTTGGCTAACATGTGCATTGCAAACATTCTTTTCAAAAGTATAGGTCTGCATAAATCACTCATTTCAGAATAATAAATTATCATAATATGAGTAAAAGCATCCAAAAGGAAGACTTCACAGCATGGAATTTTTCACAATGTTGGCAGGTCACACATTTGTTAGTGAACGACAAGGGAGCTGACAGATTGATGAACATTCTCCCAGTGGCCTGGAAACCAGTGACAGGAGCTCAATTTGAAAGAAAATAAAAAATCGATTGCCATCTTCCAATTTTCCTCTTTAAAGTAAAAGTGCTTGTGAAGAACTCTACTGAATCCCACAAGAGGAAGATTTTTCTCTGCATAACTGATACAATCAAAATATGAACTAGTGAGGCCAGGTTATTGACCCAAGTTGAGGACACACAGGTGAAGCCTCGAAAATGTTATCCATATTCTAACATTGTCCTGCAGGGCCATGACATCAGGCCTGCTGGACTTCCACAAGGGCTAGCTGCTAACCCCAGCTGACTAATACCTGTTCTCATGAGGACACCACCAAGTTGTAGAATAACATACTATCAGTGTTAGATAAGTTGATGCACATGAGAATATATACTCGAACTAGAAAAAGGAAGTTGCTTGAACCTCAAGAGCATCACTAATCCCAGGAATTGATGATATATCACCACCAACAACCTTGAGTGTGAAGTCCAGTTTTTTCTGCATTTGAAACATAAGATTAGTTCCTATGCACATTAAACTTGCCCTGCCTATTCATATGTTTCACTGATCAAGGATTCCAAAACAAAACATATAAAACCTTTACCTTCTCTCTCAAAGAATAACACAAAGCTCCAAAGCAGGGGAACTCTGTCACTAAGGGCTTAAAGATTAACCTGAAAACCCCTGTGAAGGCAATGTTTTTTACCTAGATATGAAAATTAAAGGCCATCATTAAACAATGACAAGAGAAAAACACTAATATGTATGCTATACAACTCAAAATTAATGTCTGATATCCATAATGACTAAGAAAGAAAGTTTAATCCAACTCAGGCATTGATGAGTAGAACATTATGGTAAAACACACCAGCTTAACTGGTTTGAGCAACCAAGTTAATTCACTTCACTATTTGTTATTAATTTTACGTAGTCCTGGCTTTGCAAGGTTAACCCATGCACAATTTGGATAAATTCAAACATTGGTTTTTAGGATGAAGTGACCCAGCTATGGTTCTTAATTAGCTTCAACAGACTGGACAGGAACAGCTCTTACCCACTGCTTATAATGTTGACCTTGATAATTTTACTGAACATTCTAATTAAAAAGAAATAGTCCTACAAGAAGTTGGAGAACTACGGCAACTCAAGAGCTTTTTAATTAAAAAAAAGGCATTTGTTTCATTTAAGTTTTACAAAAGATGGCACACAACAAGTTTTGGCCTTTCAGGCCTTTTGATTATAAATGACTACATCAGTAGATAAAAAGAGTTATGAATGCATAAAAAAATATGGAAATACAGGTGGTCTTCAATATCATATGAGATTGATAAAACATAAAAGATAAGAAGTAGACTTAAAGCTTCCTCCCTGTCACCAACATACAGAAAATTATTGTGGACATAAAAATGCCTCAAATTGACAATAAAAATACAAAAGGAGAAACGTTTTTTACAGAATTTAAAGAAGCTACTGATTGACATTGTCTATTCATATGTTTAATTGTGAAAAACTATAGAACCAACTTGACCATGAAGAATAAACAATATGTTCACCTGTACAGGTAGAGCAACCCCAAGTCTAGTTCGAATATCAAGAATGATGCTTGGATTCCCATCCCACTGCAACTCCAACTCCATGGTGATCCCTTTCCCATCCCCACCATCTTCAATAATTGCAATTCCTAAGGAGTATACATGGAATGTAAAGGTGCGATTGAGTACATTTATTGGTGCAAACTTATCAGGACATTCAAAATCTATTGCTTCATTCTCATAAAACTGTCTTCATCAATGCAGATAAGTAAGCACAGAATCAAACCTCCAAATGAAGTATATGCAAATTATTCAGAAAATCCTACAATTTCAGAAAATAGATACTATCCATGAGTCTGAGTGTTTAACCATTATAGTGAAACCTAACAACTTGTGAATGAATTCTCAATAAATTTTAAATTACAAGAAGGTAGTCAATGGCCGTCAGCACCCCCAGGTAGTCTTCCTTCTACAACAGAAGATGAAGACTATCCTCTTTATTTCTTGGTTGATTAGATTTATCTTGTCCTTCAATAAATGAGCGCATTATCTGCTACATGTGTGTAGGTAAGTTTCTACCTACTTTTCTATTTTCTCTCTGTTTGAAGATGGAATACAGCCAGTTTCACTTGACTCATTTCAAGCTTCGCACACTCTTCAAGAACTACAGAGATGAATTACAAATTACACTGTTTAAGGGAGAAAGACAATTTTAAAACCAAGAAGGGCTTCTAAGGCTTCAACAAAAATTTACAGCTTTAGTAGGTGAATCGTGAATTCTGAAAGCAGACTAACCTGTAAATTGCGGAGCAACAGTTCCAAGAGTCAATTTAGAAAACTTCAGAGAAGACAAAATTGCTGGTCTATATTGCTCAAGAACAGGCTCCACTGAAGTTTTAATAATTACAGATGCTGCCTGCATGACAATGTAGGTATACGACATATAATAATGATTCACCAAAGTCACAATTTTTTAGGCATCAATAATAGCAGCAAAGACAGTCCAAAAATAGGAAAATGACAATGTACCTCATTTACAAACGGCCATATCTTAGTAAGTTCAGCATTAAGCCAATTTAACTGCAAAAGAAGCACTAGTACTATCAATTCGCTGAAAAGGAGTTTAAGAAAATCACACCATAAATTAAATGGATCACAACAGGCAAAGCAAACATAAAACAACAAAACAAAAATGAGCAAACCAACCTTTTGGCGCTGTGAGAAGACAACCCACGAAGGATAAAACTCCGGAGGAAGGATCTTTCTCGAGTCCTCAACTGTCATCCTAGCAAAAGCTGCAGTAGTTGCGGCCTATAATTAGACAGGTGTTTCCTGTTAGTTAAAACCTCTGGAAGTTTATAACCATCTGTTACGCAAGTTTGAATATAAGAGGCAAAAGTAACATGAATGTCTATCGAGATGCATTTTAAAGCAGGCACAACAAAATTTTCGTCACTAATCGAGTAGGAAGTTCCCGCTTGCATAGTAAATTAACCAATGCAAGTAAATGTAAAAGACGTTCAGCAGAGCCAATTGAAATGGGTGATGGCAACGCCTGCTAACTGACAGACAAAAGAAATCCTCGCCCGATTGCCGAAAAGAGGATAATGAACGTATCATTTCCTAACCAAGAGCAAAGAAAATGAACATATCTTTTGGTAAACAAGAGCACAAAAAGCAAGGGAAACCTTACAAGGTCAAAGCGGAGTTTGGATCGATAGTTTTCCGAATGAACAAACGCAATCACGAGTCCGACCCCAAACGCAAGACCCATAACCAGACCGAGAAAGAAAGACATTTTCCTTCAGTTTCAAGAAACGTCCTCGTGATTTTTTCAGACAAACGAAGAAGATAGGACAGAAGGAGAGAGCGAGTGGCTTCTTCCTAGTGGAGTTCCCCGAAGAGTCGTAGGAACCCAAAACTTGTCTTCGACAACGGTAATCAACCACCCAAAAGAGGACCCACAAAGAAGAGATCATCTACCGCTTGAATAATTAATTGGGAGGTCGGCCAAAAAGGGTAATTAGATTATAGCAGCGGGAGCAGACTCCAATGATCTGCGAGATCTCAATCGGATATTTATTGTAGCGACAACTCTCTGGAGTCGAAGCCATTAATTAATGGAAGAGAATGCAGGAAAGAAGCGACAGAAAGCGAATAGAAGCTTTTGGGTTGTCTTAGCAGCTCTCTGGGATTACTCTTGATCACGGGTTCGCTGTGTCATTCCTTCGCGGGGAGTTCCAATTTCCAAAGTTTCCAATTACGATGGCATCGGCAAACGAATCGCAACATGTTAGTTGTCTTTAGAGATCCTCCTTCCATCTGCGACAAGCGACGCCACGCCCAGATATAGCGTCTCGTATCGCCGCCATACCAAATCGTATCTTATCGGAATTCTTAGAATTTGATAGAACATATTATCTCAACTCTGAGTTACGATTTCACAATTAATCAGGATTAGAAAAAGGAAGTATGATCCAGCAATTGGTTATTCAAATTAATCAACTTAATCTAAGTTTTTTGTTCACTAATTATTGATCCAGTATTTGGTATTTAATTAGAAGCTAATTATATTTAGTTATTTGCTCTGATGAGTTGAAAAATGACAACAAGAGCATTATTATTGTACAAGGCATCATGTCCCTTACTGTCTTGTATTCTCTCCTCCACTGATTTGGTCGGGCTGCCCCTTTGAACGAATAGAGAAAGCAATGGGGTCTTGATGAATTTGTCAATAAGAAATCAATGACATTCATGACAAAATTCCTTGTCAACAAGTTAGCTAACTGATCATGTGAAAGAACAAACAAAAGTTAAATAATTTTACGATCAATATGATAATCGACAAAATAACAATTTATTTCAATATGTTTTATGCACTCATATAAAACAAGATTCATTGCAATAGCAAGTGCACTCTTGTTGTTACGAAAGACAGTACCCTTAAAACTAGTTGATCAAAATTAGTGTAGACGAGTTTAAGTACATTGAAAAATAGATTCCAATGTTAGTACCCGAAAATGAAAAATATGATATCAACAAAATAATGAGTAATTTTTTATAATATACTTAAATAAATTTAGTTACTACACTTATAAATGATTTAATGTGTAGAATTAAAATATATTAATAAATTAATTTAAAAAATTATATTATATTACTTAATGATTACAGTTTATTATAAATTAATATAATAATTACGTAAGATTAGAATAAATTATAAAAAAAAAAATTTAGGTTAAATTTTGGTTGCCGGGGGAGTCCGAATGTCTAATATACCCTCCGTCCTCTCCTTCAGAACAAAGTTTAAGATGAAGCATCGCGGAAACTGCGATGATGGCGCTCCTCTGCAACTATGCCCCACTCGTTTCGTTAAAGTGGACGTGGCTTGCTTAACCATTACAGTACGCACGATCGCTCGGTTTCGCTAATTGGCACATTTAAGTTTCTTAATCTCCATTAATTAGTACTATCCCAAATTAATTAATCCTAGTAGTAGTAGCGGCTTAAATACAGTTTTGGCTGAATCTCCAACTTTGACTCTTTCGAAGACGGGAAAACCTCTACTTGTCATGTTTAAATTACTTGCCCGTCATCACTCTCCGGTCAACTACTTGATCCGAAAACCTTGACGATTGTAGTAATGGGCGAAACGCGAGATTCCTTCACTCTTTCGTCTTATCTGCGCTCGTGAGAGAACCTGAATTCTGATATCGGAGACAGAGGCGAAGGCCATCGCTCTATCCAATTAAAATCTGGTTTGGACGAACCTTCCTTTCCCTTCTGAGTTATGCACTCGCATGGCCCGCCCCGGGAAGTCGACTTCTGGTTTCCCTGTCTCTGTCGTCTTCGTCTGGAACTGTTATAGTAGCCAAGGATGGAAGGAGACTCCAGTAATCAGTCCTTCGTCCGGGCCTACCTGCGGTTCTGCGTGCAGTTGAAAGATTCTCACTCGCGTCTTACGTTAAAGTTTTCTTTTCGTTTCGTTTGATGTTTTTTCTCTGGCTGTTTAAACCTTTATTCATGTTCTCCTGTCGTTTTCTTATTCTATTAAATGCTCCTCTAAACTCGCGGCTGTGCCGGTTGGATCTCAGTGACATCCAAGGCCAACCCCCGTTCGGAGTGCTGCTTTTCTGTCACGCTCTTGCCTCATCGAATTGGTCGCAGACGCCACGAGAAGACTATGGATAATTGAAGGGGAAGGGAGGAAAGATTAGTCTTACTTCAATTTTGGAGGAGAAGGGAAGAATTTCAATCCATGGATGGAGAAGCAGACTTAGAAACTCCGCTGCTGAATCCCGACGAGCATGATTACCGTCGGCGGCTTCGACGATCGGCCTCTAATGCCACATCGCAGCTTGCTCTTGTCGGTGCTAACGTCTCCCCTATCGAGAGCCTTGACTACGAGCAAGTTTTCTTTCCTTTCTCTCTCTCCTTTTCTTATGAAACTGTTTACTTATTTTTCTGCTGTTATTATTCGTTATCAGTTTTGTGAACTTCATTATTTGTTCTAAAATTGCCAGGATCATCGAGAACGAGTTTTTCAAGCAAGACTGGCGGAGGCGAAGCCGCCTCCAAATTTTTCAGTACATTCTCATGAAATGGACTCTCTGTTTTCTGATTGGCGTTTTAGCTGGTCTCGTCGGATTCTTTAATAACATCTCAGTCGAGAATCTTGCTGGAGTCAAGTTTGTAGTCACATCCAATTTGATGCTTGAAAGAAAGTGCGTGGCTTCGGTAATTTTTAATAGTTTTTGTTACGTTAAGCACGTACTTTGGAAGAATTTGATTAAGTCGTTATGATTTGGTGTAGGTTCGGGCAGGCATTTGGGGTTTTCGCCGCTACGAATCTTGTGCTTACACTGTTCTCTTCGGTCATTACCACTTACTTTGCTCCTGCCGCTGCGGGTTCTGGTATTCCTGAAGTGAAGGCTTATTTGAACGGTGTGGATGCTCCCCGAATTTTTGCACCTCGGACTCTGATCGTAAACGTAAATATTTTCAGAATTCAACAAAAGATTCTACATTTAACTTCCCTCTTTTCCATTAGGTTGGCTAGTATGAACACAATGTCTTACGTTTTGTTGTCAAATGTGCATCAATATGTTTCAAATTTTTCTTTCCTTTCATAATGATCTTTAAGAGCTGTCTCTTTTGATAAGTATCTCAATCTCAACTTATCCTCAAGTTATTTCATCTTGAAGGAACTTCCTCCGACATCAGGGTAAATCTTAAAATAAAGTTTGTAGGCCAAAAAATATTTTGCAGACTGCATAAACCTTTTCAGACTACAAGTTTGGCTGTTGGGATTTGGTAGAGAATTTGCTTATCATCCATCTACGCCTTCCCTTTCTGGGACAAGTAATGTCAACATATTCAAATATACAAATAGCTAAGGATACTCAGTATATCGCTCACATTTAATATTTTCTATCATTTAATGGTTATCAGAAGAACAATTTTATGGGCTCCAAGCCTGCGGAGAATCCAAGTGTGGTATTTTGGAGACTGGATCATAAAAGTTATTTTTCGTTTCTGGAGTCAGAATTATATGCTTGCTTGCTTATTAATTTCCCTTTATCCGAAATTCAAGATTTTCGTCAAGCACATGATGTTCTGATAGCTCTTGTTGTGAACTGTATGAATGGAGTAATTGGCAGTTGGCACTCATTTTGTGGAAATAAAATAGTTGAACAGATATTTGTGGTGGTGCAAAGATTTGTAGGTTCTTTCTGTTTTATGATGGGCAGAAGCAAAAAAAAAAAAAAAAACAGTTTTTGGGGAATTATGCATAATTCTTGCTCCTTTTTTATCTCATCATATCTTGCCAGTTACTAGTTAAAGAAAGGATCAGTTGTGGAAAGAAAAACTGAACCAGTTCAAAGTGCCATCTGTAAAACGTAGCCGGTGCCTAGCAAATGACGGTTTTCTGTAAACACCATGCGGCAAACATAGGAATTATTTTTCTTTTCTGCAGTATCTCTTATCAGTTGGTAAAACATGTCGTGCAAAGATTAGTTCACCAAATTAACTTCAGTAGACTGCATCTTAAATTTGGTTTAATGTATATGTTGATGATCTTAGATGATTGGTAGCATTTGTGCTGTATCGGCATCCCTCCATGTGGGCAAGGCAGGTCCCATGCTTCACACGGGTGCTTGTATTGCTGCATTACTAGGTCAAGGAGGATCCAAAAGATACAGATTGACTTGGAGATGGCTGCGGTACTTTAAAAATGATAGAGACAGGCGTGATTTTGTTACCTGTGGATCAGCTGCTGGAATTGCTGCTGCCTTTCGAGCACCAGTTGGTGGTCTTCTTTTTGCTCTTGAAGAGGTGTCATCATGGTATTACATAACTTTGACTGCAACATTCACTTTCAGTTTTGTTTTCTTGGGATGGCTCCATTTTTCCTTCTTGGGTCTATCTTACTGTTTGGAACTTAAAAAGTAGGTCAGTTCATCAAATCCTGCATTCTGAAGGGTTGTGGATGATTCAGGTCTTTGTTTGGACAACTAAGAGAGGCATATTTGTATTACAATGACCTCAGCAGTACTTTGGAAACTCTATAATCTGGTCCATTGGACCTTCACTGGGAAAGATGCATAGAAAGATAAGTGTTTCAAAAAACATGATAATTGGTAGAAGATATAAAAAAATGAAATAGAATAGTTGAATTTAGGCAAAGAATTCATAGTAACTCCAGGGAATTCATTATTTCACTCTTCTTTTTAATTCTTTCCTATACAGAAGTTTGACCAGCCGAGGAGGGTAAAATTACTCAGACTTGATATTTCCTGACACCTCTATGAACCTAAACATGCATTCTAACTATTTCAGTCATAAATTCTTATGGCTTCACGATTTTTCCTTGCTTTAGTTTGACAGTATTAAATGTTAATAGCTAGAATCTCTAATTTCCAGGTGGAGGAGTGCGCTTCTCTGGAGAGCTTTTTTCACCACAGCTGTAGTTGCTGTAGTGCTTCGGGCATTTATTGACCTATGTAACAGTGGAAAGTGTGGATTATTCGGAAAAGGTGGTCTTATAATGTTTGATGTCACCTCTGCATCTATTTCTTATCACCTAGCTGACTTGCCTCCAGTCATTGTCCTTGGAATTATTGGTGGCATATTGGGGAGTTTATACAACTTTCTTCTCAACAAGGTTCTCCGAGTGTACACTTACATTCATGAGTATGTCTTCCACCTTGCCTCAATAATTTAAAATTTAAAGCTGAAGTTGGCAAATGTAGCTTATTTTTTCTCATTTTGGCTGTGGCCTGGGTGAATGTGGTGGGACCTTCACCAAATACATGGTGTATTTTCTCAGTTTTCATAATGATGCTGAAGCTTCAATGGTCTCACCTCCGAATGTGGATGTGTATGTTCAGTTGGTAATATAACTGATAGATTTATGGCTTTATTGAACTTATTAACTCTGTTAATTTGCTATTACAGGAAAGGTTCTGCATACAAATTGCTTCTTGCTTGCTCAATCTCAGTATTCACATCTTGCTGTCTCTTTGGGCTACCTTGGCTTGCACAGTGCCGACCTTGTCCAACAGATGCATCCGAAGCCTGTCCTACAATAGGAAGATCTGGTAACTTCAAGAAGTTCCAGTGTCCCCCTGGACATTATAACGACCTTGCCAGTCTATTTTTCAACACAAATGATGACACAATTAGAAACCTTTTCAGTGCAGGCACAGACAATGAGTTCTACTCTTCATCAATTCTCTTGTTTCTTGTAACATCTTATTTTCTTGGAGTATTGAGTTATGGAATAGTGCTCCCTTCTGGTTTGTTTGTGCCTGTCATATTGACAGGTGCAACTTATGGACGTTTTGTGGGGATGATGATGGGGTCACGCTCAAGTCTTAACCATGGGCTTTTTGCTGTTCTTGGCTCTGCTTCTCTTCTTGGAGGATCCATGAGGATGACTGTGTCTTTATGTGTCATTCTCTTGGAATTAACCAACAATTTATTGTTGCTCCCCTTAGTGATGCTTGTTCTCCTCATTTCTAAAACAGTGGCAGACACTTTCAATGGCAATATATATGATATTATTGTCAAACTGAAGGGCCTTCCCTATTTGGAGACACACGCAGAGCCCTACATGAGACAGCTGACAGTTATTGATGTTGTATCAGGTCCATTGCAATTTTTCAATGGTCTGGAGAAGGTTAGCACTGCCTCTTTCACTCATTAATCTTTTCTCTGCTCATACTTTTTTTTGGTTCGTCTTTTGAATTTATTACATGAATAAAATGTTGTTGCCTCATTTCATAGGTGGGGACTATTGTGCATGTCCTCAAAACTACGAGGCATAATGGGTTTCCAGTTATTGATGAGCCACCTTTTTCGGATTTACCTGTACTGTCTGGCCTGGTGCTGCGAGCCCACCTTCTTGTATTGTTGAAAAAGAAGTGTTTCTCACCCACTCGTACATTAACTGGAATAGATGCGACATTCTGCTTTTCAGCTAATGATTTTGCAAAATGGGGCTCTGGTCGGCGTGACAGGATAGAAGATATTGAATTGACAGCTGAAGAGATGGACATGTTCATTGATTTGCATCCTTTTACAAATACTTCACCATATACCGTTGTTGAGACCATGTCGCTAGCAAAAGCACTTGCTCTTTTTCGCGAAGTTGGGCTGCGGCATCTTTTGGTGATCCCAAAGGCTTCTTGTGTAAGCAAGCTGTTTCATTTGTTTTCCATAATTGTACTGTCTCATGCTACTGCATTGAAGAAAGTGTCATGCTGTCAAACAGATCTAAGTATAAATGCAATATCTAGCCTTTGGGAAAAGAGGTTGAAGTCACTCTGATAATTTTGGAAATTTCCATGCTATAACCAAAATTCAGGTTGTTTAGGAATTATATGAAATCTTTAATGTCATGAAACAGTGTAACTTAGTAGAAAATTTTCATATTTGAAAAAAGGTTTCTCCAGTTCTTATTTTTGTTCAATTTTCTGAATCATGTAAAATTCTAACTATTTTTTTTCTTCCAAAAACGTTTTTCTGTGAAGTGTTTCTCATATAGTGTTGTTGTTACAATGTCCTATGGAGAGAAAGGCCTACACTAGCATCATTTCTGGTAACCTCTTGGGGCTATTACAGCTACTATGGTGCCAGCATCCTATTTCGGCCTTTTACACAAGGACATTTGTTGATAAGTCTTACACGGTCTTGCTGCTAAAAGGTTTATTGCATTTTTTTCTCTGCATTCTTTAACTGATATCATTATATTATACTTTTTTTTTTTCCTTTTTTTTCTGTTTTGGCTGTTGCAGAGAGATCCAGTAGTGGGTGTGTTGACAAGGCACGATTTTATGGCTGAGCACATACTGGGACTTCATCCAACATTAAGGCAGAGTAGATGGAAAAAAATGCGCCTTCACCCTTTCAAAATGTTTTTTTTTTTTAGATAATGATGCCAAGTCCAATGATTGGCAGTTTAATTTTATACAGCTCTTAAGGTATTGTTAGAAAATACATCCAGGGGTATTTTGGTCATTTTACTACTTCAGTCGTTAATTTTTTTTATGTAATCTTGTTCTGCATGTTAAATTATATCACTGGTTAAATTTTCATGTACATAGGATGTGTAGTTAGGGAGATATAAGGAGATTAAGTTTATTAAGTTTATAAGGGTATTTTTGTAATTTGAAACTCCGACAAAGATTTCTAGGCTCTTTTGAAATTTCTTATTCTCTCAATTATTTTTTTGACTCTCCACTATAGTCTTAGAGATTGAAACTTTAGGAATCCTTGAATGTTTTTGTCCTATGAACTCTATGCAAGATGTTCTTCTCTAACCACCTACATGATACAATTCAGGGCCTTCATATTTTTCTTTTTCCTCTCCATCAAATTCTTGTGCTCTTCTTGAGTTTGTAGTTCATATTTCTTTGGCTCCTTGTAACCACATTTCACTACGTCCAACCAATCTTGAGATGAAAATAGCACCAACATCTGCAATCACCAATACGAGCACAAGAAACTCATCTTGGTCATTTCGTTTCAAGCACAAGATGACGTGTTGGACTCGTCGACACTACAATAGAAGAAGAAAAATCTAAAAAAAAAGGAGAAAAAGAGAGAGAAAGAGAGAGAGAGAGAGAGAGAGAGAGATAAGCGTTTTTCTCTACAAGACACAATTGCGTTGTCTATTGATTTGAACGACTCTTAGAGCCTTACAATATATGGACTGAATTTTGAATTTTAGAGTAAATTCTGATGTTTAATTTCTATGAGACTAAAACTACCTCTATTTTTTTTTTTTTAACATTCTACGTGATTCTTATTATAAATAAAATTCTCATATGAGCATATGTCGTGGTTTTTAACATTTATGTCGTTGCTAGACTCATGTTCGTTTTACAACATGTGTCCATCAATTCGGGCCAGTCTCATATTTACGAAACTACCACCTTGTGATGGAGTTCATGGCCCTTACTCTAAAAGTGAACCTTCATCAAATTCTCTCTCTGCAACCTTTGACCTCTTAATTCAATTGCCATTCTCATCCTTACATTTAATATCTTAATAATTTTAGAAATAAATAATATACTATAAAACTAGGAATTAAATCCTCAGAGGAAATTCAAAATCTTCTTAGTGCCCTGATAGGATATCATGTGTTTGAGTGTCAATGAATCGACTTGAATTCGAATTTTGGCAATTCCAAGTTATTTGATCTACTGGGATTTAAGGTCTAATATAGGATTTGTACATGGGATGCTATCTTGCCAGTAATATGATACAACATATCTGACAATGGAAACTTCAACTAGATGGACATTTAAGGATTCTGGAAGCTGGTATTTAACGCACAAAACAAAGGCATTCCAGAAAGACAACACAGCAGAATAAAGCATTTCCAGTTCTTTTCTATAAAGACTTGATCTCTGCACCCCATGGGTCAGTGTGTTTACACAAGTTGAATCAGCAAACAGCCACTACCAAACAAACAACAGGATATAGGATTTTTATTTTCTTTTTAGATAACTAATAATAGGATATGGGATGGTGCAAAGTACTCAAGGAAGCCAACAAAAAGTGGGCTTCACTTAAAGAATCAAAGTCTCGCTGTTATCAGCTGATTGATTTACCTATGAAGGTCAAAATTAAGGAAGATGTTTTACCCTCGCCTGGCTCTTCTAAGATAATCATGTCTTATTCCCCACAATTGCACTCCTACTTCTTTCATTGTTGGCCGATCAGCTCGCGTAGGGGCGGCACATTCAAACGCAAGGCTGAGAATCTTTGAGAAGATCTCTGTATCTATCTCTTCATCTATAAGTGGATCCATGATATCCCTTAGGTCCCCTTCATTGTATTTCTTGAATGCCTGTGATATCAACCAAGTGAGTTTGCTTAATTGATTAATCATGAGCCATCACAAACACCACATATAAGCTAGGGATTCAGATGCTTACCCATCTTACTGTAACCCTTTCTTCTGTGGTTTTCTTCAACTCCACTGGCCGCCTTGCCGAAAGAATTTCTATGAGAAGAATGCCGAAGGAGTACACATCGCTCTTTTGTGTAAGTTGATAGGTTTTTAGGTATTCAGGGTCCAGGTATCCAGCAGTTCCTTTCACTTTGGTTGAGATATGAGTTTGATCAGCTTCCATTGGACCAAGCCTTGCAAACCCAAAATCTGCCACCTTAGCTCTCAAATTCTCAGTCAGCAGTATATTTGACGACTTGACATCTCGGTGGATAATTGGCCTTTCTGCTCACACATCAGAATTAAGAGGGTTCAATGTATTTTCAACAGTCAAAATCCCAGCTCATATCCACTTAATACAACATACACCGTTCATTTCAGTAGAATCCTTTCAGATTATTCAATCAAAGTGCCTGCTTTTTTATCTTAATAACTCTAGTCCTCTTTTTCCTACTTCTCTGAGCCATAAAGCTTCAAATTCTGTCATTTTCAGTTGGATGTCTCTCAGCTCACAGGTTCTTAGCCCTTGATCAGAATTTTCAGTTTTATGCCCATAACACTAATTGAACTTAATCCAAGCTGAGTATGAACTCAGTTTGTTTCAGCTCAATAAGTCTGAGAAGGCCTATATATACTTCCTATTCTGGGTGTCATTATCAACTACGCTACGTCATCTTAACTAGCAGGACAATAGAAGCACAAACAATCAAAGTGCACAGCAAAAATAACTACATCTGTTTTCACCATTTTCAATCCAGTCAATTAATGCAAAATGAGCTGGTTCTTTGAATACAACATGAAAAACCCCAGATTTAGACATATTCTGCAAGGTAACCAGAAGCAAATTCAACTGTTCATCACCTGCAGGCCTACCTTGTAATTTTTTATGTAGGGCATAAACTCTAACATCTATTGCAGTAATGTAGCTCTACTCGTCATAGTACTGTCTGTGGAAGTCCGTTCATTCAGTACAAGCATAATTTCTAATATCCTTCAGTTCTTAATAGTGCATTTTAAGTTTCTGTTGAAGTTACATCTGTATTTATCTTGTCCTTAACAGGAACATCTTCATAATTATTCTTTCCCTTCATTTAAGTTTTTCAAATATCATACAGGTTGATGTTGTTCTTATTTACATATTATGCTTACAACTAACCAAAATTATAAGAAACAAAGAATAAACTGATCTGAAAAAAAAGACTACATATATTTCAGATGGTAATATTGTAATACACCTTCCACTCTAACCACATAAACACAGATTATGAGTATCTGGCTAGAAATTTCTCATTTTAGTCTAACTCACAGCAGAACTGAGAAGTGGTAAGGGTAAGGAAGGGCCATTTGTTTCAGTCATTGCAGTAATCACACACATATGCAACTTAGGGAGAGAAAGAGAGAGAAGAAAGATGAGGGTGTTAAGAGTGGCTAACCAGCATATAAATGGAGATAAGTTAGGGCATGAGTGACATCTATTGCTATTTCTAGCCGCTGGTTGAAGTCCAGAATTTTTCCATGCATAACTGCCAAACATGAGAGTTATTAGTTAAAAATTTTGAATTTAAAAAAAAAAAATTAATTCCTTGTAAGAAAAAAATGACAGAAAAAACAACAACAGAAAATTCTTTAACAACTCCAACTCAAGTAGTCGTAAATTTTCAAGTAGATTAGTAACAAGATGATTTTACCATCTAGATGTTCCCTCAGAGTCCCATTTGGAACATACTCAGTGATGATAACGCGCTCATTTCCTTTATCAACATAGCCAAGCAGCTTAACTAGATTCAGATGTTCGATTTTGGCTAGCAGATCAATTTCACTACTGAATTCATTTCGCATAGCATCAAAATGTTCCTGTCGAAATCAGTATGATAGGCATCATAAAATTAATTCCAAACTCAAATCCTCAAATAAAAATGTCAAAGAAAAACCTAAAATAAATGAAAATTTTGAAACAGGGAAAATCTCCCACTGCTGAGGAATTCCAGCATATTTGTACAAGATCTGGGATCCACAGGTGTCCACTTGTAAGTGTTTTCTTTGTTGCCAAGCTGACTAGCTTAAAAAAGAAATATTGAATAATGCATGGTCCAAAACCTCTCACAAAAATGGTAGTTTTTGCCATATAGGCCCTGAACTTTCAGCTGAGAGCCAACTTTTCTTAAACTGACTGTTTGTAGGTCAAGGTTTTTATCTGAAACTGGATCTCAACTATACTTCCATCAAAATAATATAAATGGCAGGTCTCTCCCCTAAATACATCTGAGGATGACAAAGAAGCAGAGCTTGCAAGAATAACTATATTGCTTGACAACGTCATACTTTGCCATACATGCAGTGAGCATCTGAGGATGACAACGAAGCAGAGCTTGCAAGAATAACTATATTGCTTGACAACGTCATCCTTTGCCACACATGCAGTGAACTTCAAGTACTTTACAGTCAATCTTTCCATGAGAATGCTTAAGCAAGAAAGATTCTGGCAAATCAATATAACTTTTCAATGAACACTAGAACTTCGAGAAAATATCAACTGAGAGCTGGTAACATAATTTGTTTTCAAAATTATTGGTCAAAGAGCTCAATAGACACGAATACTCCTGAGAAGAAAATAAAAATTGAGATAAGATAATAAGAGGGAAAGAAAAGATAAAGAAAGAACAAAGAGATGAAAACAAAATCAGAATATAGTGAAGGTTATGGATATGTCTCACTGAATTCTTCACGACATGTAGCTAAATGTATGCCAAGTGAATTCAAGTTGAAATAAACAAATTTATTTTATGGTTTCAAAAGCTAAGCACTTGATTCTTCTTTGAGAAAAAATTCTGGAGTTTGAGCTAATGAACTACTCAGCGCAAAGCAAAACCTATAAAACAGCTTCAAAGCGCTTATGCAATGGATGAAAAATGGAGATAATTCCCTATCTACCTACCCTAGAATATGTATCGTTCAAGGAACCAGCAAGGTCATACTAAGTTAACTTGTCTTCTTTCACAGTCAATTGTAGAGTATGACTGCAGCTTTTTAAGAGTCCACTGATTTAAGAAAAACAAAGTCCCAATATTGTTTGATGAAAATCACTTCCATGTATATATGAAATTAAAAGGATTAACATTCAGAATCACCAAAATGAATTGATTATTACCTTCTTTGCTCGTTTAATGGCGACAACTTGGCCATCCTGCAATTCAGCCCGGTACACTGTTCCAAAACCTCCTTCGCCTATCTTCAGCAAGGGTGAAAAGTTGCGTGTAGCTTTGAGGACTTGACTCATATTTAGATGTATGGAACCAATTCTAGTTAACTGAGGAGTTGTTGCAAATCGAGATGGACTAGGAGGTACTCGAAGTGGACTAGCCAGGATTCTTTCAGAAGCTGAGCTTGCTCCATGAGATGAAACTGAATCCACTGAAGAAGCAAAAAAATTAGTCAACAATGGCTCCCATACTTCTATTATCAGCACTTTGTAGTAACATTTTTCTGGTCAGTAATTTGTAAGATGGTTTGCTCTGCTTCCAGAAGTTATCAGTTTTACTGGAATAACTTGATATAAAGGGTTTTTGTGATGTGTTTGCCGGAGCCTCCAAATGGACAAATACAAAACTTGTGAGCTGCTTTTACTCCACTCTGATGAACTTTGTGAAACGTAAGCTGCACTCCTTAATATATGAATGCAATACAAACAGTAATCAAACTACTACATTATGTGACTTCTATTAACCATATAGTGGCCCCTACATTTGTCACTGACAAGCCAACAGAAAAGTTAAAGTGCAAAGTGGATTTTGTTTTGAGGTTCAAACTGAATTAACTCCTCCCAAGATAACTACCCAATATTAGGAGACCATTTCCCAACTAATAACATAGATCTTCAAATCTAAACTGCAGAGGCACAATTTTCCCACAATAACTACAATGAAATATGTATTATATATAGCCACTGAACAGTGGGATCTTTTTTACCCATAACAAGATTAAATATAGTGATTGCAAAAAGTGTCAGAGCACATACTGTAACCACACGCTCCTAAAGAGGTTAAAACTAATTCATAGCTCATCTTACAGTAAGTCGGGTGTCCCTAAACCCAAAGGAATTTACGATGGATACTTTAAAAGAAAAAAAATCTATGATTACAACTCTATGATGGAAAGGGATAAATGTTATTCTGGATAAACCTAAAATATTTAGATTTCATAATAAGGATGTCAGTTCATGAGTTAAAAGTAAAAGTGTTTGACCATTTTTCCCAATTGTAATTAGTAATGAGTTATATATAAGCCTTTTCTCCATAGCAGGACAATAAATCAATACAACCATTGTTGTTAAGATAGTTGTGGCTCACTCGAAATGTTGTATAATGATTACTGTGCCTATTAGGCCAAGCTAGCTCGAATTGCCTGTCCGCAGTGAGAGTTAATCATTCCTTTAAAATTCTGTGTTTGCATATATATGAGATCTAGTGACAGTTAAAACAATCTTATTTGACTCTTCTCCCATTTATGCAGTATTTCATAGGTCAAATGTCAAAAGCATGGAGTTAAACTCATTGACAAAAGAATTGCCAACTATGAAAGCCAAGCAATAAATGACAATCAGCTTTGACATACTTGAACTTGGATCTTTAGGCAGAGGGTTATGTGCAGTTTCTTTCCTTCTTGTATGAAAGCATGGGCATAGAAAAGCGCAACAAACAAGGAATGTCCCAGAAACTGCCATAGCCACTTTCACTGGAAGTTTTTTTTCTTTGCTCACTTCATCACTTTTTTTATCATCTGTTAAATGTAGCAGAAGCTTTCTCTTGGTTCTTTGATGTGAAGCCCCTGCAAAGAATTACATGAACATATAATAAAGCAACTGAACAAAATAAGGTATGAAAGTATCTCTTCCAATTTAATTTCCATCCACAAAAAACTAATAACTGTATCGGCTAAAGAGATATGGACCTAACGGACATAAAACAGGACTCCTTTCAATATGTTTTGCAGTAAAACATGTATTGGTAAAAGTAAATTGCCTGCATACATCTTCAGGGCTTAGCTGAAGGTGATCACTTCAAATTAATTTAAGGTTTTAAAATCATAAGCATCAGAAACAATGCGAGTAAGACAGACTTGCCAATATCTCATAAACTCCCCCCTAGATTGAAGAGTCACCCCAATCTTGACTCGCTTTTGACTTTTATATACACAGACTGGAATACCTAGTTAAAACAGTGAAAAAACTGATCACGGGCATTCACCATTTTCTGTTGATGGGCCTGTTTTTAAGTACAATGTTGACAACCACACCAGTAAGAAAGGTAAGAACTTCCTTACGAAGAACATACATCAAGATCCTTGGACCGCATCTTCAAACCATCGCCCTTATCCAGAACAGATGCTACGCCACTTTTTACAAAAAAAAAAAAAAGAAAAAAAAAAGAAAAAAAAAAGGAACTTGAAATTACAGAGTAAGTTAACGAAAACAGCAAGCGGATGTTACCTGCGTGTAAGTCTAAATTGCAGTAACGTTTTCCGATCCTTTCCCATATTTCAAGCTCAGAATCAACGAAAAAACCGTCTTCGTAATAAGACCGCAACCTAGTACAGAAAAGAACATCGTCCCGCCCCTTTCCATTACCATAAAACAAATCGCTTCCTAGAGACCTCGCCTCAGCGGGATTAGCCACCAACTGAGCAGTGACAACTGGACCAGTCAATTGTGAGAGCATCAAAAGGACAAAGACCAATACGGCCATTTCCGAAACGATTCAAGGACTCCAAAACTGGACACCTCCGATTCTGTCTCGGACAACCATGTTGATCGATCCGGGAGACCCAAGAAAACAAAGAAGACCAGACAAGGGAGAACTCAAATTGGGTTAGCAGAAGTGTAAATGAGTAAGGATAAATTTGGACAGAAGCACCAAGGAAGGCGGCAGTGACCCGCCCGGAAGGTGGGGTGACGTAACGCCCGCCCGCCTTGGATTAGTCAGCAACGCATCAAGATAAAAATCCGGAAAATGTTTTCCCTGCCGGGAAAAATTGACCGTTAAGACAAGGAAGACTGTTGGAGAAGCGTCACTTATGAAACAGTTGAATTCTCTGAAGCTAACAGATTGCGGTCACTTATTACCCTTTTTTTTCCGGTAGACATGACTACGGAATTTCAGTAACAGGAGAATTTAGATTCATTCACTAGATTCCTTGCATTAGATAATTTGATTGGATTCTGTCAGAACTCTACAGGACAGAAACAAATGGAACCTCAAATTATCCTCGCCCTTTTTCTCATTTAATTTAAATTTTATTTTATATTTTTATGTACATGAGAATATATTAACCCCAAAATTTTAAATATTATATTTTCAAGTTGTACAATTTTATATGAATTAATCTCATTTAATTTAAGTTATTTAATTACAATTATTTCAAAAATATTCATAAATGAATATAGAGATTTATCCTATTTTTGGGTAGAGATATGATAATAATAATAATAATAATAATAATAATAATAATAATAATAATAATAATAATAATAATAATCTGGATGATAATGTGAATGGATCTCATTCATAATATTATTATTTTATTTAAAAATTTAAGTGGTCATTTTCGAGAAATATTTTTATGTAATGAATTTTTTATAAGAAAGAAAGAGAAAAATGGAGATTTGGTCCACAACTAATACCAACCATTAGCTAATAATTTATGAATTAAATAAGAGTAGAAAAAACTGGATTAGGTGTTTAGGTAAACTATTAATACATTAAAAGAGATTAATTTTACCAAGAGTTCGACGATCTGCAGATTGCAAACATATAGTGGGTTTGAATTTTTTTTTATATCGACTGTAACATATGACATAGCCGCACACGACAATTATATGTTATATAAAGGACTAAAAAATTTAAATGAAAATAATGAGTCAATCAAAAAGATATCTCTCATTGGTTCAAGAAAGTTAGATGAGATCCATTCACAAGAACTAATAAAAATTCTTATTTTGAGGACTTTCAATTTTTATTTATTTTTATCCAACCTAATCTTAAAAGCCTTAATTAGAACAATGCCTATAACAATTTTATAGTCGATAATAATAATAATAATAATAATAATAATAATAATAATAATAATAATAATAATAATAATAATAATTTTTTATAGGCTAGTGTGAAAATTTATATCCTATGAAAAACTAGAAATGTTTTTCTTAGGATATACATTTCTAATAAAATTTTAGAAAAATATAGAAACCTTTTAGTGACTTTTTCATAAAAATTAATAATCAATCTAGGGAGCGACAGAAAAGGCATAAAAGGTTGCACCCTGTGCGATTGGCACATAGGTGGCTAAATCATCGGTAAGCATTGAAAAGACTTGCCGGATTTGCCGTTAATGGGCATGTTCCCCTACTTTTGAGCTTGTCGACATGCTTCTTCTTGCGTCTTCAAGACTTTCAGTTCTGCTAGAAGAAAGATAGAAATACTCTTCCTTTCCCTCACTGGAAACATCTGTCCTTTTCTCTCTTGTGGACGCCAATGGCGGGTAACGACTGGATCAATAGCTACCTGGAGGCGATCCTTGACATGGTCCATGGATGGACGGGACGAAGGCGTCGTCTTTGTTGCTGAGGGAGAGAGGGAGGTTCAGTCCGACCACTTATTTCGTCGAAGAGGTTATCACCGGGTTCAATGAGACGGACCTTCATCGCTCCTGGGTTCGAGTAACTGATCTGATACTCTCCCATATTTTGATTTCAATATGGTGATTTGTTATTTGTTTTATGGTTGGTTATGTATTTGGGGATCTAAATTCTGGCGCAGGCGACGAGGAGCCTGCAGGAGAATAATACCAGACAGAATATGTGCTGGAGGATTTGGCATTTGGCCCGTAAGAAAAAACAGGTGATGTGGTTATAACTGAAGTCTAGGTTTGGTGTTGCTTCACATCGACTCATTAGTCTTTGTGAGTCAGATTGAGAACAAGAAGACACAACGAAGGCAATCAAGAGAAGAAATAAATGCCACATACAAGATTATGCGTAGGATTGAAGCAGAGGAACTGGCTCTTGATTCATCTGAAATAGTTATCACGAGTACTCGTCAAGAGATTGAGGAGCAATGGAGACTGTATGATGGGTTTGATGTGATAATTGAGAGAAAACTCCATGCCAGAATCAAGCATAATGTGAGCTGTTATGGTCGTTTCTTGCCTCGAATGGTTATAATGTTAACCGTTTTTATGAGAAACGGTTTTCTCATTAACGTGGTCTCAAACTTCTGGCAGTTGCAACTCCCTCGGTAACACGAAGCCATGAATAACCTTGATGGGAAGTTGGCTTCAGTTAAGATGTGTTTTTCGGTCCCCTGTCTCATCACTCAAGCCCTTTCAGTTGAGCCATCGCCGTGAGTGCTCGAAGATCAGAAGCGCCGAACACGAATAGAAAATAGAGAAAAGGAATTTGAAGCGTATGGATGGAGGTACAATTTATCTTCCATTTAATTTATAATGAATTTCATATTGTTATTAGAAATTCATGTTTAAGGCTTACAGTTGGTATCAGAGCAGACCTCTGATCCAGCGTTTTGATTCCGAGAATCTCTGTTTCTGTTTTCGGCTCTGTTTTTGTTTTTTAAAACAAATTCTGTGCGCTTCCCGTTTGTGGGAGTCGGGGCTCATGCATCGGCAAAAAGCATTGGAGAACGACGCAGCACCGACGCCGACGACCATTCCGCACGGTTTGCCGGCGTCGACATTGTATAAAACATCTGGTGTCGACAGTCTTTGTCTGCTCTCGGTACGGGACTGTCGGTGGCTCTCTCGTGACGCCTGTGAGCGCCGACGCCGGCGACAATTCCGACATGTTTTCTGGAGTCGACGACTTGAAAGAATGCCGACGAACTTTTCTTCTGCGCGCGGCTGGAGGTTGAAGACGACCTCCAACGCGCAGAAATATGAAATTAAATTCATAAGGTTTTTTTGTAAATACCATCGACTTGGCTCGGGACGAGTTTTCTTCAACTCGCGGTTCCAACTCGGCAACCATGACTTAGGTCGGGTTGACTCGAAAAAAAAAATCAAGAAATGCAAAATTTCTTGAAAATGACTTGATCAGTGAGAGGAATCCAACTCGGAACATAGTTTTTGAGAAGGATTATTCAAAATCTCAACTTTTCACCTCAACTAATAAATTGGTTATTGTTCACAGCACCCCTCAAGTACAAACTGGTGTTGAACAACCAATTATTGAAGTTCCACAAATTGCTGACAACATTCCAGTAGATCAAGTTCTTCAAGAGTTGCCAAGTACTTTTGAACAACTAGTTGAACCACTTAATTCTCAAGAAAATGATGGTTCCACATTAAGAAGATTTACTAGACTCAGGAGATCAGCAATTCCTGATGATTATATTGTGTATCTGCAAGAATCTGACATTGGAACCACAAATGACCCCATGTATTTTTCAGAAGCCATGAGTTGCAAAGAATCAGAATTATGGTACAATACCATGAAGGAAGAGGTGAATTCTATGAAGAGTAATGGAGTCTGGGATCTTGTTGAGTTGCCTAGTGGATTTAAAGTCATTAGATGTAAATGGGTCTTTAAAACAAAGAAAGACTCATTAGGTAACATTGAGCGATACAAGGCAAGGCTCGTTGCTAAAGGATTCACTCAGAAAGAAGGAATCGATTATAAGGAAACTTTTTCTCCTGTATCTAAGAAAGATTCCTTGCGCATGATTTTGGCATTAGTAACCCATTTTGACTTAGAGTTGTAACAAATGGATGTGAAAACGACATTTCTCAATGGAGATCTAGAGGAGGAGGTTTACAAAAAACAACCTTAAGGATTCCCCTCTAGTGATAGTGACCAATTGGTTTGCAAGTTAAAAAAGTCAATATATGGATTAAAACAAGCATCCCACCAATGGTATTTGAAATTCCATAACGTAATTTCTTCATTCGGGTTTGTAGAAAACATTATGGATCAATAGAAGGTCAGTGGGAGTAAAATCTATTTTCTTGTTTTATATGTGGATAACATTTTGCTAGCAACCAATGATAAAGGTTTTCTACATGAGGTGAAACAATTTCTCTCTAACAATTTTGATATGAAGGATATGGGTGAGGCATCTTATGTCATTGGCATTAAGATTCATAGAGACAGATTTCGAGGTATCTGAGGTCTGTCTCAAGAAACCTGTATTAATATAGTGTTAGAGAGATTTCAGATGAAGAGTTGTTCACCAGGTGTAGCTCCCATTGTGAAGGGTGATAGGTTTAATTTAAACCAATGCCCGAAGAACGACCTTGAAAGGGAACAAATGAAAGACATTCCATATACTTCTACTATCGGAAGCCTAATGTATGTTCAAGTCTGCATAAGACCTAATATTGCATTTGTTGTTGGGATGTTGGGGGCGATATCAGAGTAATCCCGGGTTAGACCACTGGAGAGCTGCAAAGAAAGTTATGAGGTACCTTCAAGGAACAAAAGACTACATGTTGATGTCTAGGCGTACGGACAATTTAGAAGTCATTGGTTACTCAGATTCTAACTTTGCTGGCTGTGTTGATTCCCGCATATCAACATCAGGATACATTTTCTTGTTAGCTAGTGGAGCAATATCATGGAGGAGTGCCAAACAGACTTTGAACGCCACGTCGACTATGGAAGCCGAGTTAGTTTCCTGTTTTGAGGCTACTTCACATGGTGTATGGCTTAAGAGTTTCATTTATGGGCTTAGAATTATGGATTCTAGTTAAGAATATATTGCAATAATTCAGCTACTGTTTTTATGGCCAAGAACAACAAAAGTGGAAGTCGAAGTAAACACATCGACATAAAGTATTTGGCCGTAAGAGAACGTGTTAAAAAAAAGAAAGTGGTCATTGAGCACGTCAGCACTGACTTAATGATCGCAGATCCTTTGACTAAGGGCATGCCACCGTTTAAATTCAAGGATCATGTTGTGAATATGGGACTTGGTTCCATTATGTAAATTTTTTCATTGTATGAACAATGTTATTTCAGTGAAATTTTTAATTAATGTGATGTTTTTTCTCATATTTATGTGCACTTTAATTTTAAGAAAATTCATCTGTGTTGGACCAAGAGTAAACATAAGGTTTATTCATAAAGTATAAGTAATACATACATTATAATACATAGAAGATAATACTTGTCATTAGAGGACCTATCGCCATGATTCATGTATTTATTATTTAAATTCAGATTATCGATGGGTTTAAGATTATATTAGAAGTTTGGACCAAGTGGGAGAATGTTAACCGTTTTTATGAGAAACGGTTTTCTCATTAACGTGGTCTCAAACTTTTGGCAATTGCAACTTCCGGAAGTTACAACTCCGTCGGTAACACGAAGCCATGAATAACCTTGATGGGAGGTTGGCTTCAGTTAAGATGTGTTTTTCGGTCCCCTGTCTCGTCACTCAAGCCCCTTCAGTTGAGCCATCGCCGTGAGTGCTCGGAGATCGGAAGCACCGAACACGAACAGAAAACAGAGAGAATGAATTTGAAGCGTATGGATGGAGGTACGATTTATCTTCCGTTTAATTTATAATGAATTTCATATTGTTATTAGAAATTCATGTTTAAGGCTTACATGTAAATATTGATGGCCCCTGCTCTTCTTCCGTTTTTTTCTTTTCTTTTTTTAACTCTTTGCTTTCTCTTTCATTTCTCAGTTGACCATGGATTTCTAGCCTTTGAATCGAATCTTGCTGTGTTGCAGATAATTCCTCCTGAAATGGAATTCAACAATGTTGTTGAACACCGTGAAGGCGAGCTGGATGGTGATGTTGATGGAAAAGAGGAAACCCCAGCTTCTCCGGACCGACCCATCTGGGCTGAGGTTTTTCTAACTTCCTTATGTAGTTTTCTACATGTTGGTAAAGCCTCAACAGTCCCTTAATGGCTTTAGTTTGGTTACCATCTTTATTTGGCAATCCTTAATACCTGACAGATTATGCGTTTCCTCACCAACCCTCGCAAGCCAATGATCCTAGCACTTGCTCGTCCAGACCCGAAAAAGAATATTACAACTCTGCTTAAAGCATTTGGAGAATGTCGACCATTGAGGAATCTTGCTAACCTTGTATGCCTCCATTGTTCAAAAGGGAAAAAGCTTGGGAAAACTATTTGTTCATCTGGATGAGGACAAAAATTATTACTGTAAATGTGATCTGTATGGTCAAGTCGCATATCCAAAACATCACAAGCAGTCCGATGTTCCTGATATCTATCCTCTGGCAGCAAGAACAAAGGTATGGTTTATATTGAGTTAGTGATGGGTCATCGGAGGAAATACAGGTTCTTAGATCAGAGAAAATAGTTTTCTTTCAGAAAAGATCATACTGATCATGTTTTCCATCTTTCTAAATATCCGTATGATTGTTTGAAGTGTCTCTTGGTCTCAGCTTCTTGATGAAGTCTTCCAATGTACACATTGTTAAGTTGTGGAGTCTAATTAACGCCTTGATTGTTGATTCATTAATGGTAGTTTAGTGATTTCACACTTGTATTTTAGTTACCCTAATTTTTTCTTTATATTTGGGGGTGCCGCTATTAGGGTTAATATCGAGAATCATGAGTTACGGGAGAGAGAGGTTAGAGAAAACCACTTGAGTATGTGCGATTTCTCTTATAAACTATTTCATCATCATAGTGAATTATTACAGCTGCGGAAGACAGGACGTAGTCTCACCATGAGGCGAACCTGCATAGTGTTTTTATTAATCCAGCATTTATAGAACCATTTGGCCTAACTTTAATGGAGGTGCCCATCTGTCAACCTATATTCTTTTTTATGAAACTCCCATTGTTTTACCACCCGTGTTATGCTTTCTTCGTGACCAGGCGACAACCCATGGTTTACCAATAGTTGCAACAAAAAATGGAGGTCCTCTCAAATATCTGAATTTTTTTTCCAATGCAACTGGACTTTTAACCACCCTTCTCCAGGTTCTTGACAAGGGTTTGCTTGTTGATCCTCATGATCAGCAAGCCATTGCAGATGCCCTTCTGAAGCTTGTGGCTGACAAAGCAGCTTTGGGCAAAATGTCGTAAAAAATGGGCTAAAAATTATTCATCTTTTTTGATGGCCTGAACAATACTTGCAAACCAAGGCAGCCCCAGTGGCGAAAAACTGAAGATGTGAGTGAAGAATCTGAATCTGATTCTCCTGGAGATTCTTTAAGGGATATTCAGGACATTTCCTTGAATTTGAAGCTTTCGTTAGATGGAGAAAAAGGTGAAGAAAACACAGAAAATCTCCTGTTGATGGCAGAAAGAGCAAGTTAGAAAGTAATATGCTTAATTACTCAAAACGTTAATTAAAGTCCACGCACAAAGAAGGATCTGGTGACAAACGGGAGCCAAGCAGCAACCTTAGTAAATTCTCATTTTCAAGGAGGAAACATATATTCCTTATAATGATATTCATGAAACCATTAAAAAGGTTTTTGAGGTTGTACTCTCAGAGAAGAATGTTGGCCACATCATTGACTATAGCTGAAGTACACTCTCTTCTGATGTCAAACCTCAGGGATAGTTGCTCTCGGGTAAGAGAAGACCACAATTTATACAACGATAATTTCTTTTCTTCCTCATTGATAATGTCTACCTGCTTTAAAAAAGGTATAGAAATAAACGGTAAACTCGTAACCAAATGATGGTAAACTCGTAACCCCTGAAGATCCGTTCTTTGCCTTAAGACTCTCGACTGCCACGACCCAATCCCTTGGTCCCGCTTCACGTCCCAACTTTATCCCTAATATTTGGGATTTGGCTTATGGCCTCTCTCTGAACGACGACGTGACCTAACAATACCTCCCCGTCGAATGGAACCTTGTCCTCAAGGCCCAAATTCGTAAACATCTCCTGTAGCTGCTTTGTTGGCTCCCACATTGTCTCCTCAGCTGGAAGTGCTTCCATTGCACTAAGCGCTCTTCGACCAGTTGGATTTTCTTCAGTTGGTTGTTCTTCTGTGACATTGTCGCATGACAAGTCACCGCTATCCTTGTAACCCTCCAACATGAATATCCGTGGCCCCTGACATTTGTGTCCTGCAAACCAATGGTCGTTACAATTGAAATATAAGTTTTGGGCACGTTTCCGCTGCATTTCTTCCCAACTAAGTCGTCGAACTGGAAATTGCAGGAATTGGTGGTTCTGCTCGATTAGTAAGGGGGAAGAGCTAGGGGAGCTTGCGTTGGTGGTGCCGGCCTCCTCTATCTAGCAAGTTGATCATCCTTCATTCTTGCTAAACTGATGGTTTCTTTCAATGTTTTGTGCTTTAACATTCGAATTCCTTCAGCAATCTCTGGTTTCAATCCTCCCATGAAAGTACCAATGAGAGCCTTTTGTTGCTAACCATGAACTCAATTGCCTAACTTCTCGAACTCTTTTTGGTACTCACAAAGGGATCCGACCTGACTAACTCTGGAAAGAGCTTCATCAAAATCTTCATACTCTGATGACCAAAAGCGAACCCAGAGTTCGTCTGTAAAATGTGTCCACGAGAGAATGCATCATTCTTCCTGGAATGTCCTGCGAATCCATTGTTACCATTGCTTGACCTCTCCTTCCAAATGTTACGAGGCCAAAGAAACTTTTTGGGCTTCAGAAGTATTCTGGAACTCAAAATTTTGGTTCACAGGATTGAACCACTTCGTAGGATCATCTCCTGAAAATCGAGGAAATTCAAATTTTTCTGTTTTGGAAAGACACCACCAGCCCTCCCCCTTCGTTTCCTTCTCGGCAATGGTGACTGTGGATGGGGTTCTCCTGGGTTGCAAGCAAAACATCGGAGAGTCAGTTGAGAGTTTCTTCCCCATGACGAAGCCTTTCGGTTATGCCGAACTCTATCCTGTGTAACCCATCCTGCACTTCACCAAGCCCACCCTCCAACTGCTCAATACGCTCTCCGTTGGATTACATGATAGCGAAGGTCACTCAACACAATTTTTGTTTTTTCGGGCCACCGATTTTGGTGGTCCCTCAAAAATAAAAAAATTTGCTGGGTCGTCTCTCCCGTAACCGACAGCGTTTGGCTGTCGCGCGGCGAGTTTCCGGTGGCTCACCGGCGCCCTTTTTTTCGCTGGAGACGGGACGATTCATTTGGATCACCGGCGCTGATTTTCTCGCCGGAGACGGGGCTGTCGCGCTCATTGTCGGACGATGCGGGGTAGAGGGTCGTCTCTCCCGTTACCAAGTTGTTAAGACTACCTTATATTTTTTTATATTTTTTCTGAATGGTTGATATTTTTTAGGTATTTATATGTGCCTTGGGGTGTGGAGTTGTCAAATGTGGTTGTTTTTGTGGGTGAAAGTGGGGATAGTGATTATGAAGGATTGCTTGGAGGGATCCACAAAACTGTAATTTCTGGTGGCATTTGTCCCAGTTCTATACTGAGCCAAATTCATTCTAATAGAAGCTATGCATTAGAGGATGTTGTCCCCTTTGATAGCCCCAACTTGATGCGAACTGAAGGTTCTAATGCAAATTTGACATTACTAAGGGCTAGGAAGTGGAGTTTTCCCTCTCTGAAAGGTGCTTGATCGTTGCATCCTTTATTTTTTCTTGTGGTTCTTTCTTTAGTTCTTAGCTCTATAGTTTATTTATGTATTGTTCTTAAGAGGTTCATCCGATAGCCAAAGTGCAGCAACTCCAGTTCCCTAGTCATGTATTTCCCTGTCACTCTTGATTGATCTTGACATATCAAAACCATTGATGATGGGTGATCTAATACGAAAAATCATTTGACACAAAACATATAAAATTGTTATCTCAATTATCCGATCATGAAGGACGGTTAAGATAGTCATTGTCGGACCGTTAAGATAGTCGTTGATCATGATTGGACGGTTGATATAGTGATGGTTTTCTAACAAAACCATGACAAACAAGATTTCCTCAAATTGTAACGAGTTAACATTCACTGGATGAAGAGATCCTTCCCAAATTCACAATAAATCACACTTCATTTTCTGTCCTTTCCTCCAACCAACGCTGGGCCCCATTTCTAGAGAGAGAAAGTCAGTTCTTCCTCTCTCCTTCTCTCTTGGCCACGCCTCAAGGAAGTTGCATGTGCCATTAACTCTCTACCCATTTTGAAATGATCCACACCCACCCATTTGGAAATGATTCCTTAAAGAGGTTGTCGCCAGCACTTCATACTCTCCCCACTTGATGCCCACAACGTTAAATCTTGCGTTTGCTTACCGAAGACAGTAATGAATAAATAAAGCAATTCTGAAATTTTGATCCTCCATTGATAAGTCAATGTTGATAGCAGTAAATAGAACGATGTTTCTCCAAGTCGAAAAAAAAGAAAAAAAAAAAGAGATTACGTTCTGAAACAAGATTCCATTCATTAACGATCTCTGATGCCTTTTTTTTTCTTTGAAAATTTGATGCCTTTGATGAGGTTTCCCACTTTCTATCATCGTTTTTCTCACAACTTTGCTTTAAAAATTCGCCACCTGCTTCTGAATGAGGGGAGAGTTTTGTATAAATGAAGCCGTTGCGAGGGTGGCTGATGGATTGATGCGTGGAGGTTGTATTAAATGATCAACCAATAACAGCCATAGCGTTATTTCCTTGTAATTGTTAGATTTAAATGATGAAAAACCCATTTTCATTGTCTGCTTCTTCTGCTCTTCGCTGCTATATATAGGAAGATCGCCACAACCGGTTTTGCTACCGGACAATGAAAACTAACACAGGCAAGCGTTTTCTCTGGAAACGAAGGCGGATACACATGGTAGCGGTTGATCCTGATGCGCAGAAGCTGAAAGAAATGAATGACGCTGAGACCATCCAGAAGAAAAAATGGGGTTTGATCTCTTATGCGGAATTGCCGGATTATATGAAGGATAATGAATTCATACTGAGGCATTACAGAGCCGGCTGGCCTCTGAAAGAAGCGTTTTTGAGCGCTTTCCGGTGGCATAACGAGACGCTCAACATATGGACGTGAGTAAGATTTTTCACCGCAATAATTTATCTAACTCTTCTCTCTCCATCAAACTTCTGCTTAGAGTTTGATCTTCCTGGCATTGATATTGATCGGCGTCTCACGTTTGGTTTTGCTCTTTTCCGTTTCATTGATATAGGCATTTGATTGGATTTTTCTTGTTCGTGGGACTGACGATGGTGCATCTGAATCAAGTTCCTAGAGTGGCAAATCTTCTCAACAACTTCGCCAGGTTTGTTGCGTTTCTCACCTTATCTTCTCATCGTTTACCAACTGGCATCTGGTACCAAATACTGAACGCCAGAGTGTATCCTACAGTGTTCAGCTGCTTCATTTATGGGAGTCTCTCCATGTCCACTCCTTGTCTATGTAACTGTCCTTGAGCGTTTTTGAGTACATCCACTCAAAATGTTGTGGTTGGGGTGGATCTTTCAGATGGGTTGTCTTTTCCAGAATTAATTTCTTCTTTTACTGTACCCGCCGTGGTTGTTCTATGGCCCGTAAAAAAAAAAAAAAAAAAAGTGTTCTCGAAGAGAATTTTACCAAAATACTAATTTAAAAAAATTTATTTATGAAAACAACGAGGATTCCAACTTATTTGCAAAACTACCAAATTTTGACCGGTGCACTGTATATGTGGACAGTCAAAGGTGACACGTAAGCTTTGACCGCTTACGTGTCAACACCGGTGCAGTATGGTAGTTGAACACATAGGCTGCCACATCATTATTTTACACATGTGTCATTCAACACATCATTATCAATTTCCGTCATTGCCTCGTCATCTTTTGCCACATCAGCTCACTCCATATGCCCTTCGTTTTATTTTTTTCATTTTAATGTTTCTTCCTCGGTCTTTCTCCTCTCCTCTCCTCTTGCCCTTGCTCCTGCTGCTGCCACCGCTTGGCCACGACCGCTCCCTGTTGCCGCCGCTAGGCCACGACCGCTCCCCTACTGCCGCCACTTGGCCTCGCCCTCGACGCCACCCTCTCAACCGCTCTCTCTTCGTCTCAACCTCATCTCTGGTTCTTCTTCTCCGTTTCCTCTGTTCATCCTCTCGCCGCCCGTTCTCTCAAAACCGAATCTCTACTCACCCTCTAGAGCCGAATTTGAAATTCAGAAGCCGATTTAGGAGGGTGATTTTTTAGGGTTTTGGTTAATTGAATCTAATTATTATATTTAATTATAATATTGATTTGAATTTAGGTGTTTAATTACTGTATTGATTTTTTTGTGATTTACTATTTAATTTCTGATTTTAAGTTAATGAAATTTCTGCCAAATTAAAATTATTGTAAAGTTTTGTAAGATTTTTAATTAAATAATATATTTTTTAATAATTTATTATTTTTTAAATAAGGTGATAAAAAGTATACAAATAAATTATATTTTTAAACACTAAAACAACTTTTTTGTATATTTTTTTAATTTATAAATATTTTAAATGGATAATATATGAGTATGACTTAAGAGTAAATTTTTTTTATTTATAAATATTTTAAATGGATAATATATGGGTTAGACTTAAAAGTAAAAAAATTTCTATTTATAAATATTTTAAATCCATAGTAAATGGGTAAGAGTTAGATTACTTCTATTTATAAATATTTTAAATTTCTAAATATTATTATTTTGTAAATAAGGTGATAAAAAGTATACAAATAAATTGTATTTTAAACTCTAAAATAAATTTTTTTATATATTTTTTAAAATTTTAAATATTTTAAATTGATAATATATGGATAAGACTTAAGAGTAAGATTTTTTTAATTTATAAATATTTTAAATCCATAATAAATGGGTAAGAGTTAAATTTTTTCTATTTATAAATATTTAAAATGTGTAAATATTATTATTTTGTAAATAAGGTGATAAAAAGTATATAAATAAATTGTATTTTTAAACTCAAAATAACTTTTTGTATTTTTTTAATTTATAAATATTTTAAATCTAATTAATTTACTTATTTTATTTTATTTTTTAAAATATGAAGAAATAAAAAGTGTAACGAATTTTTTTAATTAATAAATATTTTAATTGATATTAAATGGTGTTAAATAAGTAAGAGTTAATTTTTTAATTGTTTATTAATTTTTTAATAATTTATTATTTTAGATATAAGGTAATAAAAAGTGTATTTAATTTTTTTTAAATTTATTCAAAGTTTTATCATGTAATGACGTGGCACAATACGTGTCAACTATACTGATGTGGCAGACGATGTGTTAATCTACAGTATCGCACTAATGACGTAGCGACGCGTAAGCAGTCAAAGCTTACGTGTCGCCTTTGACTGTCCACATGTATAGTGGACCGGTCAAAGTTCGGTAGTTTTGCAAATAAGTTGGAATTGTAGTTGTTTTCATAAATAAGTTTTTTTAAATCGGTATTTTGGTAAAATTCCCAAGATATATTGATAAGAATAATCCTGAGTTCCCATGAATTTTTCCAAACTTCAGCGGCCTGATGATTTTCCTCTTAATTCGTTTGATGGGTTTTATTCTGAAATTGATACGCTACTTCTCCGTTGAAAGTAAGATTAATATTGTTTGTTCTTCTTGCTCTTGTATTGCAGGTCATTTGCAATGGCCGCAGTTGTGAATGCATCAGATAACAATCTCGATTTCTTCCCGGTTGGTTGAACTTGATCGGTTGCTTTGAGTCTTCGGCTATTTTTGAAGCATTCGCTTGATTTTGATCCATTAAAAGGGCTTTAACTTTCAGGAAACAGCCACTATAATCAACCTAGAAAACACGAAGATGTCTTCAGAAAGCACGTTGTCATCTGCAACATGCAGCGCATCCCGCTGGCCCTTCTTCGTCTTCCTGGGAGGCTCCATGTTCTGCCTCCTCTCCAGCAGCATCTGCCACCTCCTCTCATGTCACTCTCGCTGCTTGAACACGTTCTTACTGAGAGTCGACTTCTCGGGAATCGCCGTTATGATCGTCGCCTCCTACTTCCCACCCATCTACTACATCTTCCAGTGCGACCCACAATGGCAATTCCTCTACCTCGCCGGCATCACCTCCTTCGGCGCCTTCACCATCGTCACCCTCCTCTCCCCAGCCTTCGGCAGCGGCGCCTTCCGTAACTTCCGCGTTATGCTCTTCATCGCCATGGGGTTATCGGGAATCCTCCCGGCCGTCCACACCCTCGTCGTCAACTGGGCGGAGCCCAACCTAAACGTGACCGTGACCCTCCTCTACGAGGCGGCCACGGCGCTGTCCTACCTGACGGGAACCATGTTCTACGTGAGCCGCGTGCCGGAGAAATGGAAGCCGGGGTTCTTCGATCTCGCCGGCCACAGTCACCAGATCTTCCATGTGTTCGTAATCCTCGGAGCCCTGGTTCATTACGGCGCAACGCTCTTCGTTCTGAAGTGGCGCGACACGGTCGGTTGTGAACAGTGACGGATCATTCCCTGCTTCCTGGTATATAAGAAAAGAAAGAAAATATATATCACGACCAATTTTTTGTAAAGAAGTTGAGTTAGACTGACACGAAGGATAACCTGATTGTTTGAAATTTGAACATAACCTGATTGTTTGAAATTTGAACAATAAGGGGGGGGTTAGTCCACAATGAAGTGGAATGAATTCCCCCCACATTACCTAGGTCATCACAAATAAGGCGGTAGTGCAGAATGATTTGAATTGAACCAAGATAACACGTTTCATCTCGGCAAAAACGACGGAAAACTGATTCCGCCCTTTTTTTCGAATCATTCACTTACCAAGAATGATGGCGCCGCTTATGCCCCCCCACGAAACGAAAAATCCGTCTCATTTCCTCTTCTCCTCTCCTCTCGCTCGGCCTCTCTGCTGGCTCTCATCTGTGTTCTCTGCTCCCTCTGCTTTCTCTGCATCCTCTACTTTCTCTTGTCATATCTCATTTTCGCCCCATCTCCCTCTCTCATCTCTTTCTCGCTCGGCCTCTCTGCTGGCTCTCATCTGCGTTCTCTGCTCCCTCTGCTTTCTCTGCATCCTCTACTTTCTCTTGTCATATCTCATTTTCGCCCCATCTCCCTCTCTCGTCTCTTTCTCTCTCGGCCTTTCTCTTCCTTCTCCCTCTCTCGTCTCCCTCTCTCTTTTCCCTCTAGGCCTCCATCTCTTCTCACTCTCGGCCTCCCTCTCCCTTCTCGTTCTGGCTCTTATCTTTCCTCCTCCCCCAATTTCCTTTGATTTAACCTATTCCGGTTTCGATATCCTTCGATTTTCTTCGATCTTCTTAGATTTTCGATAGTTAGGCATCGGTTTCTTCCATTGGGCTTACATTTCCCCATTCGGCGGTGGTTTCCCCCAAATTTCAGAAGGTAAGCCGAAACCCTAAATTTTTTTCCAACTAATTTAGTGTTGTATTTAAGTTAATTTTAATTTTTGTGCGTAATTTATCTTGATTGTGGCCTAATTGTGGCATTTAGGGTTAGGGTTTATGGGATTTAGGGTTTAAATTCGTGTTGATAGGGTTTAATTTCGGGATTAGAGTTGGGGTTTGGGACTTTGAGGATTTTAAGGTATAGTCTTTAGGTCTGGAATTAGGGTTTATGTTTTTTTTTTTTAAATAGGGTTCTCGGTTTTTGGGGTGATCGTGTTTTAAGTGCTTAGGGTTTAGTGTTTGGGGCTTTTAGGGGTTTTAAGGTTTAGGGTTTAGGGTTTGGGGCTTATTTTAATTGTTAGGGTTCTCGGTTAGGTTTTAGGGGGTTTAGTTCGAGTTAAGGGTTTAGTGATTGCGAAGCCATATGGGGCTCTACCAGGGGTGTTGGGTGAATTTGGACTCAATGAGTTAGTGTTTGCATTGTTCTAGTAATCTACAATGAAATTAGTTGGATTGATTTTGAAATGTTTTAGAATGTTGTTGAATATGTTTGAAGTGCTATGGAATGCATTTGCCATGTGGTGAGGAAATTTTGGAGTTATAAATGTCCACCACTTGGTATTTTGTTATTTATTGGTTGTGTTTCTGTGTGTCCTGAGTTACTACGACTGGTAATGGTTGTCTGATAAAAAAAATTTCCATGATGACCATCCTGGATTTAGATTATAAATGGCTGGAAGAAGACCACAAACCCCTCGATCATATGAGATTTGGACCTTCGATGATGACAAAAAAATATTCGATCTCTTAGTTGAGCAAGTCAATATGGGGAACAGGATGCCCAATGGGGTTTGGAAGCATGAAGTGTATTTGGACTGTGTCAATAGGTTCAATGAAAACACAGCTCATAAAAAAACTGTTGAGCAGCTCAAGAATCGAACAAGATCATGGATGAAAACTTACCAAACAGTAACGACTTGTCTCAACACTAGTGGGTTTGGTTGGGATGCAACCACACATCGAGTTACTGCATGTCATTTTGTATGGCAAGACTATATGAGGGTTAGTAAATTATGATTTACTGTAAAATATTTTGTATGTTTTCCGCATTACTAGAACTCTATTCCAAGTTGTCTAAATAAAATCTATGTACCTGAAGGTAAATAATATATTTTTATGTAGTAATTTTGATCTATTTTATCTTCAATTATCTTATGTGGAAAATATATTGTATTGTAGATAAATATTATCTAGTCGATGATAGTTATGCAAATATGCTAGGATTTTTGGCTCCATATCGAGGAACTCGTTATCATCTACAAGAATTTGGAGACAACCTTCGTAGAAATGATAAAGAGCTATTCAACCGAAGGCACTCATCTTTGAGGAATACTATTGAACGAACTTTTGGTGCTTTAAAAGCTTAATTCCAAATGTTGAAAGTCGCTCCTCCATTTTCTTATAAGATCCAGATGAAAATTGTAATAGCTTGTTGCATATTACACAATTATATATGCAAAGAGGATTACAATGATATGTTTGAATTGGAAGATGATGATTCAGATGATGAGGTTGGTGGAGGAGGTGATGAGGTTCGATTAGCAGGTGAAAATTCGGATGAAGATAGCGATGATAGTGATGATCTTCTGGATGAAGGCAACCTATCAACAACCATGTGGAGGCGTCGTGCATCAGAATCTACTAGAGCTGCACAATTTCGAGATGCCATAACAACTAGCATGTAGAATGATTATTAGTAGTTGTACTTTATTGCTTTTGAACATGTATGTTGTTATTTGTATCTACTGAACTAGTAAGTTGATGATGTTAAACGCACAAACTTGTTGTTAAAAATAATTTACTCTAATTGTATTCGTTGTTGTCATTTTATACCTTCTTGTCACGTGTTTTAATTTTATTTATTAAGTATTTTTATACTATATATTATGTTATTAAAAAATAATTTATTTATTAATTATATTCATTTATGTTATTTTTAACTGTTTTATGTACTTTAAATAATTTATTCTAGTCATATGTAATTAGTATATTAATTTATAATAAACTATAATCATTAATTGGTTTAATTATGCAATTGCTATAATTAATTAAACAATTAGGTTTATTTATTATATTCCCTTATGTTATTTTCTAATTTTTATTAATTTTATATAATTTATTCTAGTCACACGTAATTAGTATATTAATTTATAATGAATTGTAATCATTAATTGGTTAATTATCCAATTTCTATAATTAATTAAACCATTAGGTTTATTTATTATATTCCCTTATGTTATTTTTTAATTTTTTATTAATTTTATATAATTTATTCATGTCACATGTAATTATTTTTTTAATATATAATAAACTATAATAATTAATTGGTTTAATTATCCAATTGTTATAATTAATTAAACCATTAGGTTTATTTATTATATTCCCTTATGTTATTTTTTAATTTTTTATTAATTTTATATAATTTATTCTAGTCACACGTAATTATTGTTTTAATTTATAATAAACTATAATCATAAAAGGTTACTCATTGTCTTCTTTATTTAGAAAAGGACACTGGAATCTGTTTTCCAGGCACTAACACTAGAATCTGTTTTCCAGCCACTTCAACTGGCCTGGACTAACACCTAAACATGAGTTGAAATAAGGACTTTCATTTCCCCAAATGAAAATAAAAATGGAGAATAGATCCCCTCTTCGTCTAGAGAAATAACTGATTGAACATGTCCAGGTGAAGTTTACTAAGTTTTAATATTTAATTCCACTTCAATAAATAATTTTCATTTTTGTTCCCAATATGCGGGACACAAATCATCAGTTTCCTGTCTCAAACAACGTTAGTTTGAAGGAAAAAAAGAAAGAAAGAAATCATGTTGCTCTATGTTATGAGTCCTCCGAGTCCAACTTGTTATGGATGTTGGGTTAGGCATCAATCTGTTATAGTCCTGGGGTTAAGTATCTATGTCTTCTGTTCCTAACATGCCGGTCTTTTGGGTAGTATTGGCTAGGTGTTTAACATTTTGTATCAGAACGGGCTCCCACGTCCCGTGTTCAAATCCAGAGGGGGCGACCTAGCGAAAGGGTGACCTAAAGGCCAGATTAAAATTATTGGTAGGTCGTAAGAACTTAACCCGGGTCCGGCTAGTGTCGCTAGAGTGGGCCGCCGTGGACGTCGGGTCGCGAAGGTGGGGTGTGATGTTATGATCCTGGCGTTAAGTACCTATGTCTTCTGCTCCTAAATGGCCGGTCTTTTGGGTAATATTAGTTAGGTGTTTAACACAATCCTGGAGCTTTTAGCATATATTGGTTTCTATGTCAAAATCCATGCTAACCTTTTTCATAAGTCATCCCTTGGGGATTCGAACATGTAACATGATATTTGCTCTAAGACCAAATGTTATGTATTTAACCAATATGGTAAAAGCTTCAAAGTTGATTGAACACAGAAAGCTCAGTTGTTAAACCTATCCCATACTATGCTAGCCTAACACAGTGCTCATACCCCAGGTTGAGCCCACAAGACTGTAACACCCTATTTGGTTTTAGTACGTTTGTTGTTTCTATATATATGCCATGACGAATAGTAATTTCTTGTAGTCAAGTTATTTGACTCTTATTATTTTGTACACAATTTACTAGAAAAGAAAGACTAAAAATGTGTTGCATGAGACAATTATTGACTTGGGGGGGTTAGTTCATTTTGAAAGTGAATTACTTTTTTGTGTTAATATGCGCAATAAAAAATAGTGGAAAATAAATTTTTTATGTTAGCGTATAGTGAAAAGTATAGTGGAAAGTACATAAGAAATTTATTAATAAAATAATTTAATAAATTTAAATTTTATAAGATAGTTTTCATTTTAATTTTTTATTAGTAAGCTAAGATAGATTTTAACTTTTTTGAATTAATAAATAAAAAAGAAAATAAATAAATTTATTTATTTACATATAAAAATAAAATACTTAAACAAATTTTACTTTTATAATATCCCAATTCTTAATCAAATTTTTACTTTTTAATATCTAAATTTTCACTCTTAAAATATTAATTAAATATCATAAATTTATGTAAATAAAAACGAGTGTATTTTTTTATAAAAAAATACATTTAAAGATTTAATGTATAAAATATTTTATTTAAATAAAATAAATAAATTAAAATTATATGATTAAAATAATTAATTTTTTAATATCAAAATACTTAATCAAAATTTTAATTTTTTAATATCTAAATTCTCTCTCTTAAAATTGAAATCATGATTTTATATAAATTAAAAAGAGGGTATTTTATTATATAAAATTACTCTGATTGATTTTATTTTTTATATGCTAATTTTATATAACTATTCTGTTAATAAAATAAGATAAATTTAAACATTTATAAATTAATAACTAATTTTAAAATAATTTATAATTTTAATTTAATTTAATATATAAAATAAAATACTTAAAAAAATACTTAATTTTATAATATCCAAATGCAAGAGTGAGAGGGTAGAATGAGCAAAACAAGAGTGAGTGCATGAGTGAATGTGAATTCACTTGCCTTAGAGAGTAATTTAACTTTTGCTCGTTTGTCTAACGAATGTGTAAAAGTGAATTACTTAAGTAATTCACTTTCACTTACTACTTACAGTGCATACTAATAGGCTTTGATCTTCAGCAGCTCCAAAAAATACAAGGGTTCATGCAGGACTTCCTAAAACACATTAAGAGACCTTAATGGAACCCTCATAAAACCAGAAAAAAATATCTCAAAACAGAGAATGAAGGAAAAAAATAACAGCATCAAATATATCTGAGTTTTTCTTAGCCAGTACATATTTGGAACGAGAAGAAGAAACAAGATAATGAAAAAGGAGGTCGTCGGCAAGAAGCAAGAGGTGGAGTGGAGCGGACAAAAAATAGGATAGAGACTGCGTGGAAGGGAAAAGAAGACAAAGAAGAAAAGATATGGATTGAAGAACGCACAAAGTAATTTTCTAATCTATGATTACACGCAGCCATCAATGGAGAAAATATCCTTGTTGTTTTTTTCTTTTATTTTCGCCGTCATCTTTGTCAATGAAAGGTCTGTTTTGGTTTTTGCTTAAGGTGGAACTTGAAAGATGAATTAAACAGGATACGATTGGATTGGATGATAGAGACGATTTATCACTGCAAAAATATTACCTGAAGTCTGTAATAATAATTTCCGACAAGCATAGACTTGAGATTTTTATTGAGACAAGAACATTCGGCTCTAATGAACACAAATATTGATAGGTTTCCAAATTTAAAGCTGAAGCGACTGTACAGTTTGATGGATTCTTGGAGAGACGGAGGTTCAGGTTTTCAGGTTCAACCTCCTGAGCCAGACAGAGTGGAGCACCATATGGAACACGTCGTAGCTCTGCGCCGGCCGGTTCACAACGAAATGTCTCCTCACCGCCTCCACTTTCTTCTGCAATGTCAGATATCTGCTCTCCGAGATACCCTCCAAGATCACCTTAATGTCGGGTATCCGATCCACCGGAATCTGGACGCTGAACTTGCTCCAGTCGAGCACGTCGCTGAATGGAGGGATGTACTGATCGGAGATCATAACGGGAACGCATCCGGCGTAGATCGCCTCCGCCACGCGGGGGCTGGCGACTTCGTACCCACTGGGACACAGGCAAAACTTGCTGGAACCCATTAGTTCTGTGTAGTTGAGGCCCTTGGGGAGAGACTTGTAGACTTGGACGTCGTTGTCTTTGTTCTTCCAGTGGCGTAGCAAGTTTTTCCTTATGTCGCCGTGCTCCGCACCTGCGAAGAAAGCAAGGAGTTTTCTTTGTGATGGGGGCAGCCCGCCGTGTAGCATTGATAGGTGGCCGAAGAGAAGGTTGATTTCCGGCATCGACGCGTCTCGTCCAGGCTTGAAGCCTTCTGAGGTATTGGCGTTGCATAGAACTCGAATGAAGCTGCCGTAGAAATCAGGATGAGCCATGGAAATGCTGGGTGCCTGGATTTCATCCATAACGTTGTTGAAAGATGTTAGACTAGTTGATCTTTGATTTATCTCATAAGGGCAACACATAAACTTTAAAAAAAAAAAAATGCAAACGGCTGCAATTGCTTCGTTCTCCCAGAATCGATCGTTTATAAACAAACCTAAAAAAGCACCGAAATTCTATGATCTCCAATAGGCATCGATACTCATAAATCTTTTCATGTGAGAAAGAGAGAAGGAGACAGAAACAGCTTTTGTTCCCTTTTTCTTTTGTTAACCCAATAAGATGAAAAAGAGAAGACTCACCCAATCGTGGCAAGAAACAAGAAAATGGTCGGCTCCATTGCTCCTGTTCCAATAATGGTACTTGCTGGAAACTACCCCTAAGTAATCTCTAACCAGCCGCTGCAGCCGCTCCCTCGAGTAATCCGTAACAGGCTTGTACACGAACGATATCACCTTCGAGACGCTGAAGGGGATGAAGAAGGCATGCGCCTGGTCGGGGTGGCGAGCGGCAAAGGGGCTACTGCGCGAGACGTCCATCTCGTCGATGAACTGTCCTTCAGTCGAGTAGATATTGTTGACGGGTCCGTCGTGAACGAGTGGCGGCTCCCCTTCTCTGTAGGCCCACACCTTGAACCTCTTCTCCATCTCAATGTAGCTCCTGCTTAATTCCATGGCTTCCATCAGACAAAAGTTGAGAACAGGCAGCAAGAAAATCAGTCGAGCAGCAGCGGGAAGATGATTATGCACTGAAGGGAGGGTCAGACTGTTTCATTTTTTTGCTGTTTAATATTTATCCTTTACATCGGCACTCTTAACTGAAGAACAGGAAATTAACGGAGGCCTTCAACGGCATTCGGGAAATTTCAATGCACATTTTCCAAGCTGGAACTTGAATCTTTAAAAATGGATTCCACTAGCAAACAGAGATTGAGACAAAGAGGAAAGTTGTAATCCTTGTAATCTTGCAAAAGATCCTTCCCCGTCTTAACTACTTCAAATTTTACACAAATACCACTAACTCAAAGCTTCCAATTATTACTGAACCGGACCCGTTAATCTGATTGCCTAATGATTGACTGATTTTTTAATAGAAATCATGGAAAAGCCCCGGAGTTTTTTAGATCCGATTAAGTAATCGGATTTTGTGAGATGACTGCATTTACATGCACGAAGAGAGAGACAAAAACTAAAGAGTGGAGATTTTAGCGTGTACCAGTGCCTCGGCAACACGCGTTGCTCGAGTGGGCCCAATACTTGCTTTCACAAAAGCAAAAAAAATTTAATATCGAGGCATTATTAAATGACGACAAAAATTAAAGAAAGGGAGATCCTGCTCCCATGACGTTAACCCTGCATAGCCGCCTCGCGTATGAACATCAGGAGACACGCGCGAGTAGGCCGTTAGCTTTCGTGGTTTACGTCACACGAGCCGTTTACCTCAGTTGAAACGCGGAATGCAGCAGAGAGAAAAGTCCAGATTGAGAAGATAAGAGGGCGTTTAGCTCGGCTTAACTGATGAAAGGCGTAAGGATTCCGATAAATGGATCCTCTGGGCACGAAGCTCTGCACTTTGTCTGAGGTGTAATTGCGAGACAGAATCGCTCTGCGAATTGCTGCTCGTGCTCTCGCTAACCCAAGCTCAATCTTATCAAAGCTAGAATCTCTTTTGTTACCTCCCATCAGGACTTTCTCCTTCTTTTCCTCATTTCTCTTTTTCTGCACCAACACCTGTATCTCATACAAACGAAAAAAACACAAATGAAATCTCCCTTCGTGTTACTTCTTTGAACGAAGATACAAAGTTTGCGTTTTCAAGTATAGTGTGCTGGTTGTTAATTAATTTCTATACCTGCACCTGGGAATCGCTCATACTTGATTCTGTGATCTTTTTCGGCCATGATAATTTTCTGGAGGAAGCTGAGTTGGTGGCGGAAGTAGCGGCTCTGGAAGCATTGGTGGGGAGAACAAGACGGGTGGAGAAATCATCAGAAAGCGCGGAGATGGGTCGTTCATGCATCGTCTGATGGGTGTCGTTGGCCTGAATTCGGAGATACGGGACGAAGTCCCAGCCGTATAAAGCGATGTCATTCCGGTTATACGGGAGGAAGAAGAAGGACAAAGGGAGAAGAGGAAGAAGAGCGATTGTGAAGAGAAGACAAAGAACCCGACGGCTCAACTCGCCCATCTCCCACCACAGCAAAGGAGAGAAACAACTGCAAGTCGCCTTTTATGTTTCTCAATCACAATTATGCCCCTGTATTGCCGATAAATGGAAACAAGGAACCAAGTGTCGGTCCTCTTGTTTACATTAAAAGAAAATAAGAATTTAATTATTAGTATTATTTCAAAAAATAGTTAGTGAAAAGGATAATTTGATTATCATTTTATTTTACTAACTATTTTTTGAAATAATAATAATTAAAATTCTTATTTTATTTTAATTTTTAGGGTTCCAAACAAACCCTAAAGGTGTCATATTTGACAGAATATGGGTCCGATTTGTGACCGAAAACTAGGAATCGCCCTCTAATTGTAAGTTAACTCACCGAGTCATGAAACCATGGTTGAGAACCATAAGCCTTGTAATTTTGTCTCATATGTTGGGAAATTCATAAACACTCGGTGCAGAAAGACTCACCACTCAAATTGAATCGGATTTATCCGAGACGTGCAACTTCTTTGCCTTCATTGGATTTTGTAACATTCCATCTGTAACACTATCTACGGTTATGGTCATGCTCATGATTTAATCCGATGGTTGGGCTTTTGTCTAGATAATGATGGTTACAAATCGTCGCATCAAAAAGGCCCATCCAATATCGCACGCGGCCATTCATACGGCCGCACATGTCACCAAACATACAGGAACCCATGGTTAAACTAGTTAGTCTATAAAGACAAATTTCGTTACATACATGTCGTTCTCTAGGAGTGGCCGTTCGGGTTCAAGAAGGAATTTGATCTAGCCTTGCGGTCACATTCTGTGGCCTTTTGACCTGCACCGACAACCGTGCCAGAAAAGTTGGTTGCAGCATGTGACCCCGCGAATCAGCCTACATTCCATTTGTACATTCGGATTGTCCGGTCTCCACCTTTCTCGCCCACATTAATGTCATTGAATTGATCTCTCCGCTCTTCCCCACACTAATTTCCTGTTTCTTTTCTGGTATTTGGATTTAAATGCCATTTTCAGTTACAGAACTCAGAGAGAGGGGAGAGGGGGAGCGGAGAGATGGGAGCTTCGGATTTCTGGCCGTCTCTCTTGCCTTTGTTGGTGTTTCTTCCTGTATTCTTCTTACTCTTCGCCTTCAGTCAGAACCAAAGCCGTGTCTTCAACAACAGCTTCCTTTCATCAAATGGAAGCGAGAGCTTGATCAGTCGCATTACACCTCAAAATTCTCATAGTTCGGCCGTTTCAAACGATTTCGTGCTCCACAACGGAGCCCTTCCGCCTTCCGACACTTGGGCTTCATCTAACACTACCCCTTCTCTTACATCTCCGCCGCCGCCGCCGCCGCTCACCACTTCTTTTTCGACTAACATCTCCACTACTCTTACGCCGCCTCCGCCAGGCAAGATGCCCATCAGCATTGCCGCCATTGCCATCAAAGTGAGAAGAAATCAAACACCCGTTTGAGATACTCGTGGTTACTTTTTATCTATTCACGTTTTCTTTGGTTCGGGTTTGTTACAGGACCAAGTCGCGAAACGAGACGAAAGACGGAGTAGTTTGAAGAAGATTGAAGCAGGTTTAGCAAAAGCTCGAGCTGCCATTCGGCAAGCGGCATTATACCGGAATTACACTTCGGATAGAGTCCAGAACTTCGTGCCGTCGGGAAGCATCTATCGGAATCCCCATGCGTTTCATCAGTTAAGCAAAATTTTCTCCCGTTTTGTCCTCTATCCCCGTCAATTGCAATACACAACAGTTTCCTGCAAATTTCTGCCACTCGTCCTCTCTATGCCAGCCTTTTAAATCGTACAAACGAAAACTTCTGGTTTTATTTTCGATGGCACTAACTTTAAAGCATTATTATTTTTTGATCGTTTTAAAAAAAAAAAAGATCATTTCCTCGGTATTCGTTTTCTTCTATTTGAAAAAAAAAAAAATGGAAACCTTCCCTGTAACAGAACAACTCTATTCTAATTGCATTCGTCTAATCTCTTATTTTCCGATTTGTAAGCTATCTGATCTGATTATAATTCCGTCCTGGAGACGGAAACGATTTCATAATGGTAATCAAATAGTAGCAAGAAACACTGAGAATCTCTATCATATTATCATCTTCTCCGGTGGTGGCATAAGAATCAGACGGCGATCGGGCGGCAGCTCCCGCGCTTGAAAGGGCGCAGTAACACGCGGCTCTTCATGTGACTAGCTTACTCAGTCTGGCAGGCACGTGTTTGTACGCAGAGAATTTTTTCTGGTCATGATGGGCCCACACGTGACATTGTGCGTGAGAAGAAAACTATCCGACGTGGCATTTTTGAAACTTCGTTAGATGAAATAAATATGTGAAACTCATGCCCGTGAATCCAGCCGTAGGGAAGCATGCCCAAGTGTCTAACAATGACTGATTCAATCAAGACCGTCCAATTGATTCTCCCTGATTACGTAATGTTGCAGGAGCTACATCGAGATGGAGAAGAGATTCAAGGTATGGTCCTACAGAGAGGGGGAGCTTCCCCTCGTTCACGACGGACCCGTCAACCACATCTACTCCAGTGAAGGGCAGTTCATGGACGAGATGGAGTGCGGCAACACTCCGTTTGCTGCCAAAACGCCGGAAGAGGCTCTCGCCTTCTTCATTCCGTTAACTGTGGTCAAAGTCATTAGATACCTTTACAGGCCCCTCGTCACTTACTCCAGGGAACAGCTGCAGAGAGTTGTCACCGATTACGTCGGAGTTGTATCGAGCAAGTATCCCTTCTGGAACAGAAGCCTTGGAGCCGATCATTTCATGGTTTCCTGTCACGATTGGGTTAGTAGCATCTTCCCTTCTTCTCCGGCCGGGTTTCCATGTATAGAAGAACTCTGTCCATTTTTATTTTTATTTTTAAAAAAGGAAGATTAATGAAGAAGGCTTTGTAACATGTTTTCGATCGTTTGGGATGTTCCAGGCGCCGGATGTCACAAAAGCCAACCCGAAGCTGTACAAGAACTTCATCAGAGTTTTGTGCAATGCAAATACCTCGGAAGGATTCTGGCCTGAACGAGATGCCACATTACCCGAGATTAATCTTCGTTTCGGTCACCTTTCAGTCCCAAGCAAAGGATTTCCGCCATCAAAGAGGACGATTCTTGCCTTCTTTGCCGGTGGCGCCCATGGGTACATTAGAAAGGTTCTATTAGAGCACTGGAAGGACAAAGACGAGGACGTCCAAGTCCACGAATACCTGCCCAGACGAGTCAGTTACACGAAATTAATGTGGAAAACGAAGTTCTGCTTGTGCCCGAGCGGGTACGAAGTGGCCAGTCCGAGAGTGGTGGAAGCCATTTACGCCGGTTGTGTTCCAGTCCTCATCTCCGACCACTACGTGCCTCCTTTTAATGACGTACTGGATTGGAGCAAATTCTCGGTTCAAATACCAGTGGATCGGATACCAGAAATGAAGACGATCTTGCAGGGGATTTCCACACGGAGATATCTAACGCTACAGAGGAGAGTGATGCAGGTGCAGAAACACTTTGTGGTGAATCGTCCCTCCCAGAGATACGATGTGACTCATATGGTCCTTCACTCAGTGTGGCTTAGGAGGCTTAATCTACGCCTTTCTTACTGAGTAACAAGGCGAGTGGGGGTTTCTTTTACATGCATCTTCCATAGTGGGGGATCCCTGCCAATTGTTCATGTGAAACTTTGTTAATCGGGTGTCTTGAATCCGATTACCCGACCCGACCTGATTACACAGTTCGGATCCGCGGGACCTGATTAAGTCACTTAATCAGGAAATCAGTTTTCGGGACTTCCGTCAAGACATTTGGGGATTTCGTTCGGGAGGGTTTCGCCGAGGGATTAATCGAGAAATCGATTTTGTAATCAAGCTCGGCGCCGCAAAGTTTCAACCCCTTTTCGATTTGAGTGGAATCATCGTCGTCTCTACCCGTGGAGTAGGCTGTTGCTGAACCATGTAACTCTGTGTCTCCCCTCTTTACTTTGCTGTTTTGATTTACTGTTTATGCATCTTTATGATTTCTCTGTTGATTATATACTTCATAGTTGGATATTCTCTTGATTATATGTTCGAATTTAGTCTCTATTTTAACAAATTGGTATCAGAGCGGGGTTTTCCTGCGTCGGCACCGGATTTCCGGTTGTCTCTTTCTATTTCCGCTGACGGGAAGAGTGTTCTCTATCCCGAGCTTCCGTTTAGTGGTTTTCTTGAAGTGGCGAAAGGAGAAGAAATTTTTTTTGGGGGGGCACTGTTTGGTAGTTTCTGTAAGTGTCGAGGACAAGAATTTTTTTTTTTTTTTGGGGGGGGGCGCTGTTCGGTGTTGGATTCTGGAAGTGAAAAGAGAGAGACTTTGTTTATCAGAGAGGTCTAGAGAGAAGATTTAAGCATCTGAGCATATTTTGTGACCAATGGTATTTTGGTAATTATAATAGTGAAGTATACAGTAGAGAAATTTGATGGACAGATGAGTTTCAGTTTGTGGCGCGTGAAAACACGTGCCTTATTAGTACAACAAAGATTCCTTAGAGCATTTAATGTAAATGATAAGTTTTCAGCTACGATGTAAGACAAGGAGGATCTTGACATCAAAACTCTTAGTTCCATTCAGTTGTGTTTGGCCGATGAGGTTTTGCGAGAAGTTGCAGATGAGATGACAGCAGCTGGTTTGTGGCTGAAGTTAGAGAGTATTTATATGACTAAATCTCTCACGAATAGGCTGTATTTGAAGCAACGCCTTTACACTCTTCGGATGAAAGAAGATGCATCTCTCAAAGAACATCTTAATGAGTTCAACAAGATTGTTATGGATTTGAGAAATATAGATGTTACCGTTGAAGATAAGGATCAAGCACTGATTGTGTTGTGCTCTCTACCCCCATCCTATGAGCACTTCGATACGATTATGCTCCATGGGCATGATACCATCTCTATGGAGGATGTTAAGGCATCTTTATACTCTAACGAGATGAGGAAGAAGGTGTCTACCAGTGGAAGCGAGGAGCAAGCAAATGGTCTGTTTGTTCGAGGGTGAATGAAGAAAAAAAATTCTTGAGACAGTGGCCGTTCCAGGCCGAAGTCAAAGGGAAAATGGGGAAAGTGCTATTATTGTTATCAACCGGGTCATTTTGCAAGACATTGTCCAAAACTCAAAGAGAAGGAGAAAAGAGAAGAAAAGGAAGAGGTTGTTGGGGTTGCTGAAGATCATTCTGATGGTTCAGAATATGTTCTCACAGTTGAGTGTTGCACACTCATAGGATGAGTGGATATTTGATTCGGGCCGCTCCTACCACATGTGACCTATCAAGGATTTTTTTTCTGCGACATATTAGTCGATAGATGGTGGTACAGTTTTGATGGGGAACAACATGCCCTGTAAAACTGTTTGGGATTGGAAGGGTTCATATCAAGATGTATAGCGGTATAGTGAGAATTTTGGTAAGAAGTTCGGCATGTACCAAATTTGAAGAAAAATCTGTTTTCTCTAGGTTCTTTTGATTCCCTTGGCCGCAGATATACAACTGAAGGTGGAGTTTTTTGGAGGTCTGTATAGGTACACTGGTTGTGATGACAGGGAAAAAGATTGGTAACCTTTATGTGCTTCAGGGCAGTATAATCATAGGTACTGCAGCAGGTTCCTTATCTTCAGTTTTTAGATAGAGACACGACTTGTCTGTGGAATATGCGATTAGGGCATATCAGTGAGAAGGTGGAGTTTGAGTGTGACACTTCAGGCAAAGGAAATGAAAACACTACAGTTCGGTCTATTGAGGAAAGGGTGTACGATTCTAGTGAAGTTGAAGATGAATCTTCAGAGCAATAGTACAGTTTGGCTCGAGATTGAGTGAGGAGGCAGATAAGGCCACCTTAGGAGTACGACTATGCAGACATGATGACTTATGCATTGCCTGTGGCAGAGACCGTTCAGTTTCTAGAGCCCTCTTACTACCGTGACGCTATCACGGGTAGTGATGTTGATCAGTTCAAATTTTCAATTCCTACACTCAAGTTCAAGCACTGCTTGGACTTGATTGGTGTTTGCAGTGCCTGAGGAAGAAGCCTTAAGGGGCCAGGTAGAGATGACGATATACAGTTTCACTTTTCAGAGAGGAGTAATCGAATTCAAGCCAAGGTGGAGATTTGTTATTCAACTGTATTGAATCCGATTACCCGGCTCGGTTCCGCGTCGGGACCCGATTAAGTCACTTAATCAGGAAATCAGTTTTCGGGAGGTTCCGTCGAGACATTTGGTGATTTCGTTTGGGAGAAAGGGTTTTTCATGAAAAAGGGTTTCGCTAAGGGATTAATCAAGAAATCGATTTTGTAATCAAGCTCGGAGTCGTAAAGCTTCAACCCCTTTTCGATTTGAGTGAAATCATCGTCGTCTCTACCTGTGGAGTAGGCTATTGCCGAACCACGTAACTCTGTGTCTCCCCTCTTTACTTTGTTGTTTTGATTTACTGTTTATGCATCTTTACGATTTCGTTGTTGATTATATACTTCGTAGTTGGATATTCTCTTGATTATATGCTCGGATTTAGTCTTTGTTTTAACAAACTTCAAATCATTTTTTTTCTTTCAAGGGATTCTCAACAACACCTGCCTACACTTTGGTTAGCAACTATATTTGCCCACTCTTGGTACTTAATTGCTGTCAACAACAATTAGGTATAGTTATCTAGACCCACAAAAGGATTTTCTATCACCTCAGTCTAAGCCTCAAGAACTTCAAATGAGTACAGAAAAGACACATTGATTTTTTGAAGAGAAAGATACTTAGAGTTGGTATCACCTATTCATAACATAAGACACATAGAAGGCACTAATACCCTTGTTCTGTCTCTTTGGTATGACTCAACTCACTTATCACTTATTTTACCACTAGTGTGTGTAAAGGTAGACCATGTTGGCTAGTAGATATTAGTAGGAAAATAATAAATGTAAGCTTCTACTTGAGCCTAGTAGGATCGAGTCATAATCTAGATTTCCTTTGGGAGTTATTTATGTGACTTAAGATGTTTAAAGGTAGAGTTGAAGGCCAAGAAGGAGGAGACAAGTAGTGGTAAGTAAGGAGCAAAACTGTCAAAAGAAGAAAAGTGACATCAAATCTCCAATGGCAAAAGAGAAAGAAAAGTCTTTAGAAGAGGATACCAACCAAACAAGGAAAAATTGTGAAAATTTTGTCAGCTCAATATGGGCAAAAATATCCAGGACACCAATTCTTCAAGAGATCAAGTAACTTTCAAAAGAAGCTAGAAGGAGCTTGTCTCATTTGCCTTGAAGCAGAAGAAAGGATCATCTCGAATGGCTTTCGCACGCTAACTGATCCCAAAAGCCCCCTTGAGACTGTCTCCCCTCGTCTCCAACTCTTTAGACCAGTCCTACATTTCTGTACAGGAGCTTAATCGTCTTTTGTTTAAAAAATTTCATCAATTCCAACTTGACTTTTAAGTATCCCATTTTGTCTCTCGCGCCTCTCAAGAATAGATTGCGTCGCACGGCAAGAAGAAAGAAGAGAAAAAAAAAAAAAAAACTAAAAAAAATTATATTTTTCAAGAAGTTGTAATATAATCGGATGCTAACCCGTCTCAAGCACCAAATCGACTAACGTTCGACAGTTTAAATTATTGATCTCGAAAGTCAGCCGAATCCATCTCCATCTTTAAAATTTCAGAATAACCGGGAAAATCCAGCTTCCTGCATTCTTAAAGTTTAAACTGCTAATTATTCTCTCTTCTGATTAAACAGTGCACTCAGATTCCTGTAATAGCCTGTAAAATAACAAGATTATCTTCAGCTTTCCAGAAACAAAATAATAAGCTTATAAGTGATGGTGATACGCGAGCGTTCTGGTGAATTGCAATCGCTTTCGAAGTCCACCGTGATCAGCTACAAAAATGGAGAATGTGAGAGCCACCAAGGGGAACTTCTGGGCTATCGCATTGTCCAGTGTCCACCTTCTCTACGTTGTTTGGATGTAGATGCCCATCGGAGAACAGGGGAAGGTTGCGAGGCACCATAAAAGAATCGGCGTTACCGTGTGTTTCAGTTTCAGAATTCGTGGAGAGAGCAAGGAAGGAGCAGAGATGGGTGTTTCGGTTCCAGGCTGTTGGCCGTCTTTCTTGCCTTTGGTGGTGCTTCTTCCTGTACTGTTCTTACTCTTCTCCACTCAGAGCCAAAGTCATTTCTTCAGCAATATTCTCATTGCATCCAATAGAAACCAGAGTTTTGTCAGTCGCGTTACACCTCACAATTCTCAAATTTCAGCTATTTCAAACGATTTAGTCCTCCACAGCAAAGCTCTTCCAACTTCCGACGCTTCGCCTTCATCCAATACTGCCCCTCTTCTTACATCGCCGCCGGCCACCAATTATACTTCTATTAACATCGCCAATGCTCTTACACCACCACCCGTCAAGACGTTCGTCAACATTGTCGCTGTTCGAATCGAAGTTAGTAGAAAATACGAAATACCCATATTGATCTGTACTATATCTATTAACAATGGGTTGTCGATGATCGATCTTTAATGGATTCACTTTTTATATTTTTTGTTTGTTACAGGACAAAGTGGCTAAACGAGACGAAACACAGACTAGTTTGAAGAAACTCGAAGCTGGTTTAGCAAGATCACGAGCTGCGATTCGCCGAGCGGTCTTGTACCGGAACTACAGTGAGGATACTGACCGGAGCTTCACTCCGTCGGGAAGCATTTATCGGAATCCCTACGCCTTTCATCAGTTAAGCAAATTCTCGCCCGATATCATCTCCATCAATCTGTGTAAACTCTTCTTCACTTCCGTCCCCTCTTCGCCGTCAGCCACGGCCTGTAACAGTTCCCGACGAGAGAAAGAGCTATTGAATGCTGGCTGCTCCCTCGAAAGGGCCGGTGACACGCGGCGGAGTACATAACGTACCATTACGCCGCTGTGTCACCTTCGTATTGTTTTCCTATTCTGGGCTACGTTACACCTGTGTGCTCGTCTGGCTCACGTTTTTTACTCTCCTCTACGCAGAGAATATTTCGGTTCTTTATTTAATTCGCTTCTGACCCTACTAACTTCATTAAATCCGGTAGGCCGGAGACGAGGCCGGTCGGTTCCGTTGCCGTCCATCTCTAACGTTTCACATTGCGTCTTGAGTCGAACCTATTTACAACAAATTGACAAGTGAATCGGGACAAGCGAGATTCCGGCACTTTACGCCGTTCCTCTCGTTCAGTCACCTCGTTCCGACTTCCATGGAATCTCTTTTGTATTAATTGATTGATAGAATGATTGGGGACCATCTGCCTGAAATTGAATTGACGACTAATATTATCCAATTGCCTGTCACTTGTGGATCACCTAGTTTTGATTAGTGGTGATAGTAACAAGTCTGTGAAAACTACAGGAGTTGCATCGAGATGGAGAGGAGATTCAAGGTGTGGTCCTACAGAGAAGGGGAGCCCCCCCTCGTCCACGACGGACCCGTCAGCAATATCTACTCTACCGAAGGGCAGTTCATCGACGAGATGGAAAGCGGCAACAGTCCGTTTGCTGCTAAGACTCCAGCAGAGGCGCATGCCTTCTTCATTCCCTTCAGCGTCGTCAAAGTGATATGGTACCTTTACAAGCCCCTAGTCACTTACTCCAGAGAACAACTGCAGAGGCTTGTCACTGATTACGTTAATGTTGTGTCGACCAAGTATCAGTTCTGGAATAGGAGCCTTGGAGCAGATCATTTCATGGTTTCCTGTCACGATTGGGTCAGTACAGTACTCTTCTCTACCTCTTTGGCTCTCTGTTAATTTGTTTCCTATGCTGTAAATGTTATAGACATCCGCCATTGAAGATCCGTCCATGTGTTTAAAGATTCAATGAATTGACTGGATGAAGCAAGAAGATGGTTTACAGTTCTAACTTACTTTAGAAGCCTGTACTGGACTAACTTCATTTTGTTTGAATTGTTCCAGGCACCGGATGTAACAAAAGCCAGCCCGAAGCTGTATAAGAACTTCATCAGAGTCTTGTGCAATGCAAACACTTCGGAAGGATTCCACCCTGAACGAGATGCCACATTACCCGAGATTAATCTTCATTTCGGACATCTTTCTGCACCGACCAAAGGGTTGCCGCCATCAAAGAGAACGATTCTTGCCTTCTTTGCCGGTGGTGTTCATGGGTACATAAGAAAGATCCTCTTGGAACATTGGAAGGACAAAGACCAGGACGTCCATGTCCATGAATACCTACCCAAAGGTGTCGATTACACCAAACAGATGTGGTCGAGCAAGTTTTGCTTGTGCCCCAGTGGGTACGAAGTGGCCAGTCCAAGAGTGGTGGAAGCCATTTATGGCGGTTGTGTTCCGGTCCTCATCTCCGACCACTACGTGCCTCCTTTTAATGATGTACTGGATTGGAGCAAATTCTCGGTTCAAATATCAGTCGATCGGATACCAGAAATCAAGACGATCTTGCAGGGAATTTCCACACGCAGATATCTAACGCTGCAGAGGAGAGTGATGCAGGCGCAGAAACACTTTGTGGTGAATCGACCCTCCAAGAGATACGATGTGACTCATATGGTCCTTCACTCAGTGTGGCTTAGGAGGCTTAATCTACGCCTTTCTTATTGAATAATAAAATTTGCTGATTTCTGTTAGGTTTATAGTTCTAGTTGTACTGTATGGATGGATGTGCTTCGCAACCCAGCTTCTAAAATGGTTTCTGTTCTGTATAAAAGACAAAGTGCAGATTTCTGTTATATAAATTATGGGTTCTGTATATAAAAGGCATTTCATGAAGGGCAAAGGCGAAAGTTGAGGCGCCTCAGCCAAACAGAGTGGAGCACCATGTTTATCAAATCGTATCTCTTGGCCGGGCGATGGACGACAAAATGCCTCTGCACCTCCAACACCCTCTTCTGCAACTTCGCATATTCTCGCATTGGTATCTCTTCCAAGATAACCTTAATATCCGAAATTCTGTCCACCGGCACCTGCACCGAGAACTTGTTCCAATCCAGAACATCACTGAATGGAAGAACATAGCTTTGGGAGATTATGACCGGAACACATCCGACGTAGATGGCTTCTACAACTCTCGGGGTGGCCACCTCCCAACCACTCGGGCAGAGACAGTACTTGCTGCTAGCCATCATCTTGTTGTAGTCGAGGCCTTTGGGAAGCTCCAGGTAGACCTGCACGTCCTTGTCTTTGCCTAACCAATGCTTTATCAGACTTCTTCTAATGTTGCCGTGAAGCCGGCCAGCGAAGAAGGCGAGAATTGTTCTTCTGGAAGGGGGTAGAGAGGAACGGACGACAGGGAGACGGCCGAAGGGGATTTTGATTTCGGGCAGTGTAGCGTCCCTGTCCGGCTTGAAGCCTTCGGAGGAGTTGGCGTTGCAGAGAACTCTGATGAGGTTCTGAAAGAACTCCGGATTAGCTTCTGAAAAATCTGGCCCCTGAAGTCAAACGCACTGAAAAATTATCAAACATTGAAGTGAAAATTTGTGTAAAGATAACTACTAAAACTCTGATGTTCTGCAACTGACCCAATCGTGGCAAGAAACCATGAAATGGTCAGCTCCATGGCTTCTGTTCCAGTAACGGTACTTGGTGGCAATGACGGTCACGTAATCGGTGACAAAACGTTGAAGACGATCTCTGGTCAAGGAGGTGAAGGGCTGGGGCTCGTTAAAGTGCTTCTTGAGCTTAGCCACGCTGAAAGGAAGGAAGAAGACATGGGCTTCATCTGGGTTACGGGCCGTGAAGGGGCTTGTACTGGAAACTTCCATCTCGTCAATGAACTGCCCTTCAGCGGAATAGACACTGTTTAATGGGCCATCATGAACTAGAGGAGGCTCCCCTTCTCCGTAGGCCCACACCTTGAATCTCTTCTCCATTTCAATGTAGCTCCTGGTTCAATTAGAAATAATAATTAATAATGACGTATTAAAACCAATTCAATGAAAAATATTCAATTATTACAATTTAATCAAACAAAGATAAATTAGAGATGATTCGATCATCGACGACGACATGCCAACGCCCTTTTTTTCTTTTTCTTTTTCGTCAAAATAAATTTAAATAATGTATTCTTTGTTTTGAAAGGGAAAAAAGTTAACACGAACAAGAAAGCTTATGCTGTATGAAAAGAATGATGTAGAGAGAAATCGGAAGCCAGAGCCAGATTCTGTGTCTGGATTTGTTTACGATAAACATGGGCATGGCTGCATCTCTGTAAATGAATCCATCACAGTGGCAATTGGAAATCATTGAAAACAGGGTCGGAAAGAAATTTGACAAGTGTCTGGTTAGTCGAGTGACTGACTGATGAAAGGCGAAAGGATTTCTATAAACGGCTCCTCTCGGGACGAATTTCTCCTTCTTCGAGCTGAAGTTCCGCCGAAGAATGGCCTCGCGGATGTTTAACCGAGCCATCGCCAAACCCATCTCGATTCTCTCCAGATTTCTATCCTTCTCGTGTCTTTCCGTTTTCGATTCCACCTGCAGGACTGGAGTAATTGAGTATACTTTTCGGCGTTTGTTAATTACATGGGTAGGAAGCAGTAGCTCCGAGTTTGACTTACTCCGGTAGCGTGGGAAAAGGCGGCGGGGGAGATTTGTGGAAGACGAGACAACTGAAGCCGCCTGGTCTGAATGTGAGTGAGCACGCTCTGATTTGCGTAAGAATCGGAGGAGAGGGAGGAATTGTCGGAAAGAAACGGATGATGACCGTGGCTATGAATGAAGGGAAGAAGGCAGAGTAAGAGATGGAAGAGAAAAAGGCAAGGGAGGATGGAAGAGGAACGACAGCCCGAGGAGATCATCTCTCCACCGACATGTAGTAGGAAAAGTCGAAAGGCTTGCAGAACTCAAAAGGAAATCAAGAATTCACCGGCGGCGCAAAAAAAAAAAAAAAAAGGATAAAGACAAATCCCAAGCGTGGATAGATGTGTCGGGTTACTGTAGTTATGCGAGAGGCGAGTGAAGCCAATTGGCCCGACTCCAGCAGCCTGCCCATCCGGTCCGATTTTGGTAAGGATGGGTCAAGGGAGCATATAAAGGCCCAGCAGTGAGTACTCAAGTCTATTCAGTGACATAAAGAACCCAGCATATAAAGGCAGGCCCAGCACTGGTCTTGGGAAGGAATCCAATTCCCCGTCTTTAAAAACTGCATAATTGGATCCAAATTTTTATAACAAGCCCTTTAGTGAGTGTAGGGAGACGAAACCATCATGGGCCCAAGTTTTTCCACCTTGTCTTGATGTAGCTCCCGAGCCTCTACAAATTAAGGGCTTTCTCATAAGGGTCAATCGCAAGCTGTGTCCTTTCTTAAAATGGCTCTACGCATGAGTCTGGAAAAATGCATCCAACGAAAAACATGGGCAGATTTCACTTTCAAGATGCTAATACAAAGTTACACTAACAGCAACCCATCCTCGCTACGCTGTCACGAATTCCTCTTGGCAAATATATATGGAAAAGCTTGACACCATTTTGTTACACACTCTTCTCCTCAGAGAATTAACGCGGGAATTCTGCCATGATGCTACACGGGGGGGGCCACGGTCTGCTGCTTCTGCTCGAAGGCTTCCAATCTCAAGTACCTATGGATGAATAATAACATCTCAACCAACAAACTTCAGAGAAAACTGAAATATGATCAAGAAAAGATCGCAATCATACAGCTTTCCATCCGCGTATTATTTTCTCAAGCGAAGAGTCATTTCTTAGCACTTGTCCAAGTATTAAAATGGCCAATAAACTGAATTAATTTCCCAGTTCAACAATACCACATAATGGAAAGGCTTTTTATGATGGGAGATCCCAACTACTGGCAGTCACAAGAGTATATCATTCCAAAATGACAGGAGTATGTGCAATTTTATTTTGATCAATTTGAGGCACAAGGAGTACGTGCAATTTACTGACAGATACCATCATACAAAGGTATTGATTTCACTTGGAAAACTGATATTCAACCGGCTATAGAGAGAAAGAATGAGCTGTTGCACCTAGAACCAATGATATGTCAGGGATAAGTAGAGAATGAGCTGATTGGAGCAATTTTCAAGGTGGAAATCATCTCCTAATGTATTTTTGAAACTCAGTATTACTTCTCCCTCAATCATGCAACAAACAATTAATTGAGCACTAATCCTTATTTTCCTTAGCAATTATCTAAGAGAGAAAGATAACAACCTGCAGGTTTACCATTCCATGTCCATTCCTGCGCAGTCTGAAGTCCCTATACCAACCAGAAACACACAATAAGATTGAGAATCAATACTTTAAACTTGCATTAGTGAATAAATTGATTCCCTCATTATCCATATAGTGGGGACCAGGGTAATCACTACCATGAAAACACTGTTCAATTTCTCATAAAAAGATCTTTTTTAGTTTCATTCAATAGAATCAGTGTTACTTATACATTTTGAACTTCAATTCTTTTGATTTAGAAAGGGCATAGAGAATTTATTTTTTAGGGGAAAAAATCCAACTCATTGGGACAGTGAAGGAGCGAAAGAAAACATGTTGGAATGCCGAATAAACATGATTGAAGCAAGATCAACTTGCCAACTTTTGAAACTAATCTTCCTTTCCATGAAGAGAGGTAACATTGGAGCTCCTCAATGACTGGGTTTCATAAACCTTTGTTAATTCTACCTGAGAAAAAAGGCAACCCCAAGTACGAGTTAGGTAAAAAGGCAGCACAACAACCCATTCAAGTTGCCACCATATTTAGGTCATTTTGTTCCATGTTGAACCCAAAGATATTAGACTTCTGCAGATTGATCTTTTGGCCGGACATGAGCTCAAAAATGTGTAACAAAGCCTTAAATGTTCAATATGTGGTCCTACGAGCCATCACAAAGAAGAATTACGTCATCCGCAAATTGAATAATTAGTTGTTTTTTATTATAAATAGAGCGTCAGTGTACTAAGTTTACAACAATCAGTGAATTCAAAGTTCATCCTGAAATTTCAACATGGTATGTTCTGGACTTGGTGAACCACAGAGAGGATGAAGCTCTCTGATTCAGGTTTGATTCCTTGCTTTAAATTTCTTTGATTAATTTTGTTGTCTCTAGTTCTCAGTAATCTTCCATATTTTTGCTTCTAAAAGTTCTTGCCTCCATTGTTTTCTTCAAGACATGTTGGTGGTTCATGTCGCTGTTGAGTGCAATACTGTTTTAATCACAATCAGTGGGTCCCTACCTTTTTTTCTTGATTTGGTCACCTAGTTTGCCAATTTTCTCCATGAATTGCACCATCGATGTCAGATCTCTAGTAAAATCTCATGATTAATTTTATGTTCAATTTGTCAACTTTTCCATATGTTTTAATGGTTACTATCACTATTTACTCCCATGGATCAAATTTTTGTCTTATTTCTAAAATCCAAAGGTTCGAATTTCAGAAAATCAGGTATTATTATCTGATCTCTAGTGTTATTTCTGACCCTTCTTAGTATCAAAACTAGTCACTCTCATTGATCGATTAATTTGGTGTGCACCTCCTTATTTTTTAAGTTTCTAACTTTAGAAACTCAATTTGGAAGTCATGAGTGGTGCTATCTTTACTTGCATCTTTAAGTGAAGGCAGTGTCTTCAACTTGTCATTTTTTCTATCACTTCAGAACAATACCTATAGATAGGGGTGGCTTCGAACCGAGCCGGTTCGCGAGCCGGCTCGGTTTGGCTCAATTCGATTCGTCATTTATCGAGCACCGAAATCGGCTCGTTTACCTTAACGAGCCGAGCTCGACCGAAGCTAGGTTCGGTTCATCGGCTCGCGAGCCGGCTCGAAATGAGTCGGATCGGTATGAATCGGTAACGGGATCGCGAGCGAGCGGGGGAGCGGGAGCGGGAGCGGGAGCGAGGGGGGGAAAAATTTTTCCTCCTCCCTCGTCACCGCCGACCCCTCCCATCGGTTGTTGTCGCCACCTCTACCGCCGTCGTAGCTGTTCGCCGGCGTCTATACCGCCGTCGCAGCTGCTCGCCGGCCGCCTCTGTGGCCGTCCATTCGATTTCTTCCTCTCCTCGCCGTCGCCTCTGTTTCCGTCGCCGCCGCCGCCGACTCCGTCGTGGTCGTCATCCCCGACGATAGGTCCTCCCCAGCGTCGTAACCCCCTTCCCTCCGCGTCGTCTTGGCGGAAAACCAAAACAGGGGAGAAATAATCTTCCCCTCCCTCGCGAGAAGATGATCTCGCACGTGCTATTTCGCACGTGCAAGATCATAAAATAAAAAAATAAAAAAACTTTTTCCTCTGGAAAAAATTAAAAATAAATTTTATAGAAATAATTTTCTATAAACTATTAGTGTCTCATGTTTTTTTAAACATTTTTCTAATTGAAATTTTTTATAAAAATCATATAATTTTCTAAGTAAGATTTTTCGTACCAAGATGGGGTAGAAAACTGTATAGAAATTTTTGAATAAGTATTTAACAGTTGATGCTGTAATACTTTTAGCATGAAACAATTTTCATTGCAATTTTGTGTTTGATATTTTATTTAATTAAAAATTTATCGATAAGTATAATAATATATTAGATTGATTATTAATTTTTATTTATTTCCCTAGAAGAGACAATAAAAGGTCCATTTAACTTTCCTAAGAAAATTTTAAAATATTTCCTGTAATTTTCTAATAAGTCACTAATAGTAATAAGATTTTATTTAAAGGTTTTTTTGGGAATATGTATCATAGGAAAAATATTTTTAGTTTTTCTTAGAATATAAATTTTTATCTAGGGGCACTAAGGAGGCCATAATAAATTATAGCCAGATTCAAAAATTACAAAACAAGCTAGACAACAATTGGAGTAAAAAATATTAATATTGGTGCATTTTAATCCATTATTGAAATTCAATCCTGAACCTCCCCTATCATTATATTTTTTTAAAATGTATGCGTAATTTTATATATAATTTATTCAAAGCCACCCCTACGTGTGAGATCGTAAACAAGGGAAAAAAAACTCTTTGTCCCTTCCTCATGGCTCTTAAATAAATTGAAAAGATATTTTAGTAGAAATACGTTTCTAGAGACTATTAGTAGTTTTTTCAATAAATGTTGAAAAGACATTTTTAATAGAAATATAGGGACCATTAGTGCCTCATATTTTTTCAAAATATTTTTCTAATTATAAATTCTTTTTAAAAAATCATATAATTTTCCAAGTAAGATTTTCTTGCCAAGATGGGTTAGAAAACCATATAGAAAAATTTTGAATAAGTATTTGACAGTTGATGATATAATACTTTGAGCATGAGGCAATTTTCATAGCAATTTTGTGTTTGACATTTTATGTGATTAAAAATTTATCGATAAGTATAATAATATATTAGATTAATTATTAATTTTTATTTATTTCCTTAGAAAAGGCAATAAGAGGTCCATTTAACTTTCCTAAGAAAAATTTAAAATATTTCTTGTAATTTTCTAGTAAGTTTGTAATAGTAATAGGATTTTATTTAAAGGATTTATAGTTTTTATTTGGGTGATTGTAAATTGATAGTGATATTTTATTTAATTTTGTTGTGTTTGATTATTGTATGGAGTTTATTTATAATGTTATGCAGTGTATGGAGTGTTTAGATTATTTTATGGAGTGTATAAACAATTTCATGAAGTGTTTATGGCATGTATAGACAATTTTATGGAGTGTTTATGGAGTGTTTATGCAGGTATTATGTATATTGATTATGCCCAATTTTAAGTAGAGGTCATGCCGAATTTTATACAAGTATTATATATATAGATTATGCTCAATTTTAAGTAAAGGTTATGCCCAATCTTATGCACATATTATATATATAAGTTATGCCCAATTTTATGTAAAATGTATGCATAATTTTATATACATTTTATTCAATATATATTTTTTGAAAAGTTTTAAATGTATGTTGAGGCTCGAGCTCGGCTCGAACTCGTTGGGCTCGAGCTCGATAACAATTTTAGGCTCGAGACGAGGCTCGGCTCGAAGATCGGCTCGAAATATTTAAATCAAGCTCGACTCGAACATAAGCAGGTTCGGGCTCGGCTCGGCTCGATGCCACCCCTACCTATAGACCCACTACCTACAAAGAACAAGAGTATGTTGAACGTCCAACTTGAGTCAGGTCATTTATTTTCACCCAAGTGGTGATGTTTTTAAGCTACCCTTAAAATAGTACATAAACTATTTTAAATTCCTAAAATTGGGCTAGTCCGCTTTTCAAATTGAGCAGTTTTCAAACAAGCCACTTTTTTATTAGTATATAGAGCTTTGTTAGGTTAAATTCTACTTATGGAGTGTCGGGCTTAATAGAATTCTCACTATAGTCAACCTTCATCACCGCGGTAACCTCAATGTGTGCACCTCTTGCCCCCAATGTGGCCTTGAGGAGGAGACTTCTGGCCACCTCTTTGTGTCCTGCCCCTTCTCTTGGTCCGTGTGGATGAGCACCCTCGGTCGATTCTGGATTCAGCTTTGCTTGTCCAATGACATCCTCTTGGTTGGGTGTTTGCTTCTTGGGGTTCCCCTCCCTAAATTGGGAAAGAAGATCATTTCATCTTGTGTTGCTTTCATCCCTTGGGGCATCTGGACAAAGTGTAACAACAGGCGCTTCAACGCCAAACATCTCTCCCATGATCGGGTCATCTCCTCCATTACCGGCCTCATCTCTTCTTGGCTCCTCCAGGAAAGAATTTTCCGCTCTCTCTGGGCTCTCGCTCAAGGATAACTGGAGTATCATTGTTTAGATGGAAGGCCCTGTTGAAGCCTCCAACGATGCAGGAATGTCAACCCCCCGATCCAGGCTTCATCAAACTTTGATTGCAGTTCCTTTGGCAATCTTGGCTTGGCGGGCTACGGTGGTGTCTTCCATGATTCAGGTGGTAATCAACTCATGTCCTATTCTGAGCCTATGGGCATTTCTAACTCTACTGTTGTTGAGCTTCAAGCCTCTTCAAACGCCTCATTATCTTCCGCGAGCATTTCTTCGGGCCGCTCCACATTGAGGGAGACTCCGCGGTGATTGTTAGGTGGTTTTTCTCTCCGTCTTCCCCGTCATGCCGTCATTGGGATGTATACTATTCCATTCTTGACATTCTTCCCCATCTAACTTTTATTTGGTCCCATGTGCCTATATCTGCAAATTCTGTTGCAAACGGTTGTGCTAAGCAGGCAGCCTCCCTCCATGCCCTTCTTGTAAGGGGGAGGCCTGCCTAATCTTGTTTGTTTTGCTTCTGGTTTTAATAAATTCATCACTTTCTAAAAAATAGAGCTTTGTCGTTTGGCTAGGAGTGATGTTTTATTCTCCAATTAGTTTTGTCCAAGTTAGGCCTCTTGGAAAAAGAAAGAATGATCTCAAACTTGAGAGAGAGAAATAGAAGGAGAAGTATGAAGAAAAGGTATTTGACAGAGCAACAATGAAGAACTCCACAAGTTATGATCAATTTTTTTTATGTGACTAGCAATGAAGAATTTCATGAGTTGTGGTAAATACATATCCAAGGGAAAGAATAATAGATGAAGAATTTGCATCATTGAAAGTTATGTAATCCCTAGTGTTTAAGATTGAAGATTTTCAATTGAAGACCCAGAAATTTTTATGCAAGCTAAAGCTAATAACTCCTTTTTACGAAGAGTGCTAAAGAAACAAATATAGGATAATCTTATGTGACTTTAACGATAAGGAGCCTCACACTCATAATTAATATGGTAAAGTCTTAAATGAGTCTCATGGCAAAAAGTCTCATACAAAATGTCTTTTAATACTACTAGTGCTCTATTTATATAGTCGTTGTTTACTTTTTTAGGAGTTTCACTTTGAGTGTACCTAGAACTTCGGTAGTTTAATTTTGCTTTAACTCCAGATTTTTTCTTTATTATAAATAGAGCACCAATATATTCAGTTTACAATGATCAATAAATTCAAGTTCACCCTAAAATTTCAACACGACTGAATTTGTTCTAATCAATACCTCGTTGCAAACATGCTAACAAGAAATCATGTAGTCTAACACTAAGATTGCAGTTTCTAAACCATATAGTTGCAACGATATGGCTCAAATCAACTAAAAGGAAGAGTAACACACTATTAAATGTTAAAAGTAAATTTTCCCACAAATTTCCAGATATTAGTTATCTCCAACACTCTTTACAAAATCAAACATGCTTTTGGAAAATATTGTTGAAAAATGATGAATGGCATAAAAAAAGGTAAAGTTATTTTTTGGGGGAGGTAAAAATTAAAAGATGTTAGAAGGTTACTACAAAAACCTCCATCAAATACAACATCAAAAAAGTTTAAACCAAACAAAGTCTAAAACTATACAAGAAACATTTCCTAGTAATTTCATATTCCATGTCTCTTCAATCAATCATCCTTTGCTCCCAATAATGATAATCTAATCCAACCAAAAACAGGTTTGTCCTTGTTAGTGGGAATTATTGGAGCCAGGATACTAGGAACCAGCTACTGTGAAGAGAATCTCCACTAACTTCTTCAAAAAGCTCCAATGATTTCAACCAGTAGATGATTTGGGAAAGGAATTTTTCAGCATTGGTTGACCAAGAAGATGAGGATTGCTGAAAGCATATTTGACTATGCCTGCTCCAAATACTCTAGGGAATGAATGCTAAACCGGTATTCAGCATAGTCTTTCCAAGCAAGGGAGATGCAGTACTGCACTAATGGCAATGAGACTTGGGAAGGAGCTCAGAAGGCACAACTAGATCTGAAACAGGTTGAAGAAGGCACTCCAGATTTGCCAAGGGAATCAGCAGTTGAGGAGATGGTCAATTAACTCCTCTGCCTGGCCACAAAGGAGGCATTCTGAATAGGGGATGGATGTACCTTATCAAATTAAATTATCCTTTGTAAAAAATTTCCCTTGGAGAGCACTCCAAACAAATAATTTAATCTTTGGGGGGCCAGAAAGAGACCAAGCTGAAGCTGCCGAACTGGGGACATGGTCATCTGCTGCTAAGATGGCATAACGGGAGGCAATGGCAAAGGCACCATCAGCTTTGGGGCACCAATTAAGTTAGTCCACCTGAGATGGACGAATCATCACTTGATCCGGATGAGCTAGAGGCTACTGAATTTGGCTACTTCAAGATCGTTTAGATAGTGCCTAAAATGAGACCCCCATTTGGCTTCGTGGAGAGACCCATTCATGAGCAAATCAGAGAGGAGCCATGATGGTCTCAGGCCAAGTGGGAAATGGAGCTTGAGAGGTGAGTCAAGCAGCCAAGTGATTGAGCAGAAATGAGTGCAATTTCCATTCCCAACAAAGATGCTAATGTTAGGAGGAATTGGCTAAAAGCCTCGAAGATGTACCCCCATGTGGGTGCCCTGCCTCTCCCAGGTGCCAACGCTCATTCAACTCTCCTAATGTTTTCAAACCAAAGGAATCCAAGGAAGATTGTTGTCCACATTGAGCTGCCAACACCATGTAGTAAGGAGACCCATTTGCCTCCTTGATCTTTTGATGCTCAGGCCACCTTGCTGCTTTGGTTTGTAGACATTTGCCCATGTTACTAGATGATGCTTGAAGCTTTTTGACAAACCTTTCCATAGGAAGTTTATCATTATTTTTTTAATGCCTTTGACAATAGTTGTTGTGCAGTGGAGAAATGAGAGGAAATAAGCAGGGATGCCAAATGACAAGATTGGATGAGGATTAATAGTCCGGCCTTTGAAATCATCATGCCTTTCCATGTAGAGACACGATTGTGGAACTTCTCTATAACTGGATTCCAAAGGGTCCTTTCAAGCTTGCAAGGGAAGAGGGGAAGCCCCAGATAAGTGCCCTAGTAAAAGTTGAGGAGCAATCGAGGCAAGAAGCTAAGGCATCTAATTGCACCAGTGAGAGATTATCCAGAAATGGAGAACTTTACCAATTTATCTTCTAACCTGAAATCAGCTAAAAAATATGGAGATGAGCTTTGATTCGTAGGATCTGGTCCTTTGATCCTTCAACAAATACTATGGTGTCATCTGTGTTAAGGAATAGTCCCACATAGATCAGTAAGTACAAAGATCTTGAGTTTATTAGTTGGGAAAGATGTTTCCTAAGTTGGCTAGTCATTTTAGGATAAGCCTTGGACCCAACGTCACATGGTATCAGATCATGTACTCATATGTGAGCCTACACCTAAATTATCCACTTGTAGAGCCACAAAAAGAAGGCCTACACCAAAATGATCCAGTTGTAGAGCCACAAAAGAGAGCCTACACATGAGGGGGAGTGTTAAGGAATAGTCCCACATGGATTAGTAAGTACAAAGATCTTGAGTTTATTAGTTGGGAAAGAGGCTTCCTAAGTTGGCTAGTTATTTAGGTATGGTCTTGGACTCAACATCACATGGTATCAGAGCAGGTACTCGTATGTGGGCCTCCACCCAAATTATCCACATGTAGAGCAAAAAAAAAAGTGTTTACTTGTGAGGGGGAGTGTTAAGAAATAGTCCCACATGGATTAGTGAGTACATAGATCAAGAGTTTACTAGTTGGGAAAAAGGTTTTTCAAGTTGGCTAGTCATTTTGGGATGAGCCTTAGACCCAACTTCACATGGTATCAGAACAGGTACTCATAAGTGGGCCTCTACCCAAATTATCAATTTGTAGAACCATAAAAGATGGCCTACACGTGAGGGAGAGTATTAAGGAATAGTCCAACATGGACTAGTAAGTGGAAAGATCTTGAGTTTATTAATTGGGAAAAAGGCTCCCTAAGTTGGCTAATCATTTAGGGATGGGCCTTGGACCCAACTTCACACTTTGCATACTGAATGATCGGAGTGTCCAATCTATCATCTGGGAACAATTGGTTCGGCCAATCTAGGTCCTGTGCCAATTTGAATAAGCCCGTTAACCCTTCACCTACTATGTTGAAGAGGAAGGGCAAGAGAGAGTCCCCTTACCTAATGCCATGGATCCTTTGAAATAGCCGCAAGTGTTCCCATTTATAAGGATAGAGTAACAAGCTGATGCTACATAGCTATGGATAGAGTAACAACATTTAGAACCAAACCCCATGCAACCCATTAGAGAATCTAGGTATTGCTAGCACACCTGATCAAATGTCTTTTCAAAGTCCAGTTTCAATATAATTTTGGGATTCAAACCTTTCTTGAAACTATCGGTGATCTCATGGACACACATAGCAGCATCTAGAATGACTTTTCCTTCATGAAGGTACTTTGCACCTGGCTAATTAGATGAGGAATCACTGACTTGAGCCTTTGAGTCAATGTGCAACAAATTATTTTATATGGGCTCGAAATTAAGCTAGGTGGCCTGAAGTCTAACACCTTCGGGGTTTTCTTTCTTGGGCAATAAGGAGATAAAGGATGCTCCAATGTTTCTTAAGATAATTTCATTGTTGTAGAAATCAGTCATCATGTTATGCATGTTGTTTACCATGAAGCACTAAGTTGCTCTTTAGAACTAGCCATACAATGTGTCTGGGCCAGGAGCCTTGTCTAGAGGCATCATTAAAGCGTCTTCAAGCTCCTTGGTGGAAAAGGAGCCTTTCCAACCTATCCCGTTGGGATTCAATTAGTGTTCTTAGAGGAAGCTAGTCAATGAAGAGCCAACTAAGGCATTCTTCCATGCAGAGACCTAAGAAAAAGCTTAAATTTGCATTAGTAATCGCCTATCTATCCAAATCAACTCTCCATTGACTAGGAGGGAGTTAATTCTATTAGACCGGCAGCGGACTAAGGCAACAGATTTTGGAAGAATTAGGAGTTTGTATCCCCTTCTTATAACCATCTAAATCTAGCTCGTTGTTTTCATTTAATCCTACCATGATTGACTAAAGTTTGGAGAATGGCAAATGCAAATATGTGATTAAATAACTCAGTAGGGGAAAGGTCTACCTTCATCAAGGAGGTCAAGAGAGTCGATTTGTGCCTGAGCATCTTTTTTGGCGGAGAGTGAAGCCCAAGTGGTTGTGGACCATTGCTTCAACTTCCCTTTATAGATCTTCAAGTTCAATGATATGATGCCTCCGATCAGCCCTTGGCCTTTCCTTCCCTCCACCAAGACTCCAGCAGCTTGCAACACTCTTTGTACTCTTAACCAACAAATTTTGAATCTAAAAGGCATCTGTCCCAGGAGCGTGTCCTTGTGTTGAGCAAAATCAGCCAATAGTCTGAAACTATTTTACCGTGAACTAGGGCCGAAGCTTTTGGGTAGGCTTGGAGCTAGTTCTCAATGCTTAGGGATTGGTCCAATTTGGATAGAAATGGCTTCCTTTCAGAGTAGCTTCAGGTTAAAGTTTTGCCTGAAGTTGGGTTTTCTCAAGGCCACAAGCTCCTATGAAGTCATTGAACCTAAGCATTGAGGAGTTTATCCGAAAACCGAGGAGCACTTCTCATTACAGAACCCAACGATGTTTAAGTTTCCGGCAATGAGCAAGGAACAATCCAGAGATCCATCACTTGGCCCAACTTTCCCAAAATTCGCTTGGTGTCTGTAATTGCTCAGGCCATAAACCTTACTAAGGCTGTAGAGAACCTAAAAATCTTGTCTTTGAATTCGATTGCAAATGTCGATTCCCCAATTTTTCTATCAACAAATTTCAGAATAGTTGTATCCCAGATTATTAAAATTCCCCAGGTTGTTCCACAGTCATCTTGAGAAAGCCAACCAAAAAGGGGGATGAGACAAAGCTCTATGAATAATGAGTTGAACATCAATCAAATTTTGGTCTCCTGTAAGATCACTACTTGGATTTTCTTTGCTAGAAGAAAGCCTCTTATAGAAGCGCTTTTTCTTGAATTTCCTAGTCCTCACACATTGCAAGAGGCTATCTTCATTTGTTGCCTTTCTCTCCATTGCGACTCCTTGTTTTTCAACTTTTTTGTTCATAAAATCTTAGAAACCCTCTACAAATTCTAGCATCTTGGTCCATGGTCTCCTAGTCATAATGATCTTTTTGGCTTTGAATCGAATTAGGCAAGGAGCATGCTTTCCACTTTGAGGGCTTTTTTCACTTGGGAAACCTTTAGCAGTTCCTTTTCCTTTTCTCAGCCGGCTTCTTCCATCATCTTGTTGCAAGTCGGTATTATCACCATTTGTTTTCTCCAAGGCCAAATGATAAGCACTAAAACCGGATAAACATCTTGAATTTCAGGTCATAGAAGTCATTTTCCTTCAAAAATTGGATTTCAAGGGGAGGATTTAAAAAAAAAAAAAAAACAAGTGAAGAATCCTCCACTTGAAATTTGAGCATGAGTGTTGAATCCTCCAAGTGAATTCTTCACTTGTTGAGGATGAGTGTTCCATAATTTGAGCAAGGATTGTAATGAGAGTGGTGGTGACAAAAGTTGGGTTAGGTGTGGGCATTTTGGGGGTTGCTGATAGTATTTTTTTTGGTATATGTGAGAGGGAAGGCTGAGAAGGCCAAAGGTAGGATTGTATTTTGGGTGAGATGTTGTTGTTGGTCTGGTTGTTGCTGAGGGGTTTTCGTTTCCATCAGTATTATCATGATGAGACAATTTTTGAAGGTTTTTTGGATCATTATTGGCAAGGAATGATATTATGGGGTCCTGATGTTCATGGTTAGAATGGTATGAAAGGTGATTTGTGGATGGCATGGGGATTGGGGCTATTGAACATGTGACTTGGGTTCGGGAAAGTGACAAATGACTCAGGGAGGGGAGCAGAGGCATTTATTTGGTATGCTTTTTATGGTGACATGTCGATAGATTGGTTTGTGTTGGGGGGATGTGCCTTGGTCATAGGGACTAGACTGAAAATAGGTGACTAACTAAGCATGTGTCAGTCGTAGGTGACCTATTAGAATTGCCAGGGGTTTGAATTTTGAATTTTGGTTTGGGTGTGCCACTCCTTCTACATTTTGATGTGTCTAGGACAAGAGGTTTGACTTGCCTCCTCTCAAGTCAATGCATGGTCATCTTCTCCAACTAATTTTTCGCTTCTTCCTAGCACCCAGCTGATTGTGTGCACCCCTTTCCCCATAGAGAGGTTGACCCATGTTTCCTAAATATTGTATTGGGTCGGAAGATCTGCATACATGCAAAATCAAGTCTTCTCTTCATGTGGGTGTTCTCGTCCTGCTTGGACAGCATGCCAAATTTGTGCCAATCTTCTAGAACAATTCCTTAAACCATAGCTCGATTGGTAGACCTAAGATCTTCAGCCATAGGTCCAATGAACCTATTGGAGAGGTGTAGGTCTATTTCGAGATGCTCTTACAAAGGATTTAAGAGGAAGAGTTCCATGTGGACAAGAGTGTATGACAATCCTCTTGGTTAGCTAGGCAAATGAGCCATCGGTTGTTACCAAGAAAGGAGACTTGTGGGGTGTAACTTAGTTTCCCCAAAGTCGAGAGCCATTCACTTAGTTGTTCAAGGTTCCCTAAGTTCTAGTTGATCATCACTACTAGGCAATGGGATAAGTATTTTCTTCCATTGTCAAGCCAAATTGTGTGTAGGGTGAGATAGGAGTGATTTTGGGTGGTTTACATATTGGAGTTGTTGGGGTTACAGGTAGGATGGTATTGTTGATGGAGTGGGTTGAGTGGATCAGGATTGGAGTGGTGGGCGGAAGCTCTAGTCTTGATTCTTCTGGATGAGGGCTTGGCTTCTCAAAAGTGATTCCAGTTGAAGGCATCAAAGGTGGCTTTGAGGATGTAGAGTCTAGCTAGAACTTTAAAGCCTTGAATGTGGACTATTTGGCATTTTGTTCTATGATAATGAAAGACAAAGATAACAAATTGAGGATCGTCAACCCAGATTTTTTTTGCTATGGACTGAATTCCCTTGAGATTTAAATGTTGCTTGCATCTGCTTGAGGAAAAGAGTGTTAATCTTCAGGGGGAATTTGATGAAGGATCCTTTTTCAAAAAAAAAAAAACAGATATCTTGACGCATTGTCTTTCATGCTGCCCTCTCCTCTATTATGAGAACAGTTCCTTTCCTATTGAAAGTAATTGACTTGGGTGTTGATTTTTGCTCTTCCGTCTGCTTTTCTCTTCCTCCTTACTACCGTGCCAATTATTCTCTTCGTTTTCTGCCGCAACCAGTTCAAGCTCTTCACCACCGTCCAACTGCCACTGTAGGTGTCATCCTCGCCTTTGTGGCCTTCTCTTGGCCATCTGAAGTCTACGTCCCTCTCTCTCATTTTCACTCCCACTCTCTCCCTCTCTCATTGCTTCTTGCTCTTGCGCCACCCCCCTCTGGTTTACTCTTTTAAAAGAAAAAAAGAAATTGCAGACTATGGATCGAAGAAAAGTGATAGGTTGCAATGCTTTCATGGCAGTAAACTGTTCTACGAGTAGATGATGAAGCTGTCTCAATAACTTGCATGTAGATTGCACATAGGTGAAGAAAAAAATAGTCATATTTAATTAAAAGTAAAAAAAATCACAAGGTTATGCCCTCTTTCAGACATAGATAATTTGATTTCACTCCTTTACTACTCAGGGAACAGAAACAGCATGCAGATGTCATATGGTCCGTTTCCTCCTTGTAGAGCACACACAGAGGTAAATACATACGTACAATCAAGTATAAAGAAGTAAGAACTAATCATAAGAAAATACCTAGTTATCTCACCCTAGGTATCTTCAATGTTTATATCTACCCTAAATATCAACACAAGCAAATCATCATATGCACAATCAAGCACTATAGAAGTAAAAACTAATCAGAAGAAGATACCTAGTTTTCTTGCCCTAGGTATCTTCAGTATTTATATCCACCCTAAATATCAATACAAGCACATCATCATAATAAGACATTAATAGAAAAGAGAGCATGTGCATCATACTTAACTAACAATGATAACAGTACCCTTATGCATATGTATCATACTTAAACTTTTTTATTGAGTCAAGATGGCCGAGTGGTCCAAGGTGCTAGACTCGAGAGAAGGAAGTGGCTTCAAATCCCATTTCTGCACGAAATTTGCAATCTTTTTAAAACTTAAAAAAAAAACAGTGATAACAGTACCTGAATGTTTTGATGCCCGCTAACACCAGAAGCTTGATACTGAAACACCAAATAATGGATGTCAAAACACACACACACACACACACAGGCCTAAAAGAAGTGATTCAACTTCACTAGGTAGCAAGCTACTGAATGTTGAGGTGAAAGATGGCTGTTAGAGTTGTACCTGCTGCTGCTGCTGTCTGATCTGAGTTTGAAGTTGTAACTGTTGAACCTGAGAGATTGGTTGGGTATGCTGAACCTGTGCGTTTGTCTGTGCCTGTGGCTGGGATTGTAGTTGAGGCACTAGAACCTTTTGTTGCTGCTTCTGTTGCTGCTGCTGTTGCTGTTGCTGTTGCAGTAGCTTCTGTTGCTCAAATAAGGTCAATTCTTCAGGCTTTTCCCACTACACATCACCCATCAAGTATGTTAGAATCTATTTCAAAGGAAGACCCATAAAAATAACAGCAAAGAAATGATGGAAGCATGCTGTCGTACCCTGCTTTCATTTGTTACACTATTGAAATAATACTTATATCCCCCTGGAGAGGTGTGCTCTGTCCAATTACAAGTTAGAGGGCCCACTCCAGGAGTACTGACTGGAGCTGCTACAGATGTGGAGCACACTGTAGAAGGGGCAACCACAGCTGTTGAAGTAGGAGGGGTGCTTGCTGCTGCCTGAGGAAGTATACCAGTCCATGCAGGCTACAGAAATTTGTATATTGCAAAAATAGATTAGATGCATATCTTTTTCTTTCTTGGAGAATAAGTTTTAACTTATGAATTAAACAGGATAAAAAAGCATCCTTGAAACCTTATGCATATGTATCTATGTAATATGTATAACGTTTACACATGTGTGTGTGTGTGTGTGTGTGTGTTGGGGGGGGGGGGGGGGGGGGGGGGGGTGTGAGGGTGTTGGTGTGTGTGTGGGTGGGGGTGTGGGTGTGGGGGTGGGGTTGGTGTGTGTGTGTGTGTGTGGGTGTGTGTCTATGAAAGCCAGAGAAAATTTTATTAGAGTAAATAAAGAAAAGAAGGAAAACCCGAGGATTAGCAAAGAGCAGAAGTGGCACCAGATAAGACACAGGGAAAAACAAAAAAAAGTAAGATTTACAACAACAATCATGCTCCAGTCCACACCTCCAGGCAAGAGAATCTGCCAAATATCAGTTGAAGGAGTATGCATATATCAGATAACAATAAAACAAGAAATGCCATCAACTTCTTAAAGTAAGTGCCGAGTGCGTGTGTACCAAGATAGCACCGACCCACAATGTCACTCCTTCCTCCATTATATTTACAATAATCTCAATATTTGCATTTCATCTTAAAAATGAAAAAGAAAACATAAAAGAAGTCTGAAATAAACATCAATCATGAAGACACCCAAAAAGAAAAAAATATAAATAAGAATAAAAGAAATTTAAACCATTAGATCTAAGTCTAAGGGATAAACTGGAAACTACAGTATCCACCTGACATGGACCTGACTCATATTCCATATTCTATACGCATAAGCAGGTAAGCAACACTGGTTAACAAAGACAATGGAGGATCTTTTTTACTGTATTCTCCCCATGAGTATCGAGGAATTGGTACAACAATCAAGAAGGGACATCACCAGCTTTTTTTCATTAGAAACTTCACCATGTCTTACAAACATCTAGGGAGTAACATGTTCGTATACAATCAAGTGTACCTGTTGTTTATTAGTAGCCTGGGGATTTAGCTGCTGACTCAGATTTTGACTAGTTGGCTGCTGTTGCTGCATTGAATGCAGTTGCTGCTGCAGCTGAGTATATGATTGCTGCTGCTGTGGTTGTTGAGGTGGTGGTCTGGATTGAAAGCTTGACTGTAAAGCCTGTGCCTGCTGTGGCAACCGAACCTGAGAGGATAATTGTTGGATTGGTTGAAGAAGCTGTGGCTGCTGGTTGGAAGGGACAATGTTGTTAGGTAAATGAAATTGCTGTTGTGGCCCAGTCATTGGAGTTTGTTGTTGCCCAGTCTGCTGAACTAGAGGCTGAGAAATTGGTGGTTGTCCAGTCAACCCATATGGTATGGCTTGACCACCAAAAGACGACTGCCCAATGGAATGAGGCAGTGGCATCTGACTTAGCTGCTGAATTGGAGCCTGAGACATATGAGGCTGGGAAAAGGAAGGAGAAATTTGTCGTGGGTGAAGTTGCTGGGAAGAGGGCAAATGCTGAGGAGATTGAAGTGGTTTCTGCAGTGGAGATATTTGCTGACTAAAGGGCTGTATCTGTGACATAGAAAAGTTGAATCTCTAGATTATAAAAATTCAAAATGTAACACTTGCTTAAAGCTGTGACAATGAAAGCATGCATTCCTCTAATACAGGTAAATTCAGTTCACCTGTTGTGAGGAAGATGTGGTAGCAGTAATGCCTGGAAGAGAACCATTTGTGGGACCAGCAGGAGTTCCCATGGAACTAATCTAAAAATTTTAGGAACAAAGAACAATCAGGCTTCACTGAAACTGAACTAACAAATAGCAGAAATCACATTTCTATGAGATATCATCTGATGTTTTCTCTTCTTTACACTATAATAAATCTATCAGCAGTGGTCATTCACACAAAACTAATGATTTAACAATCAGCATAGTGTCTGCTTGCAGAGGAAAGGAACAAATGTGCTACTTTTTATGGTTTTTGTCACAATTCTACAACAACCTGACCAAAGAAAAGTTCGAATCCTTGCAAATTCTCGGGTTCATGAAGAGGATAAATGAAACTGAGACATGAAGAGGATAAACGAAAGTGAGATACTTACTGTAGACGAGGGCATTTGCCCAACGCCACCTCTTGCTGCCAAATGATTACCAAATGCGTGAGGGCCAAGCTGCGGAGATGGGACCCCAGTTTGTGGGCTCATAGGCTGCCAAGCATTAGGTGGCATGCGCATGGAATCAGCACCATCAGAAGTTGGCCTACACAAAAATATTTGTAGAAGGCAAAGGTCAGCAAATTAAGAAAAGGAAACTCAAAGTGAGAAAAGATGAAAGTACACAGTGAAACTCTCTTAACGCACCTAATACCTAATGGCGGCTGAGATTGAGGACCAAAACCTGGACCACCATATGCCGGACCAAACCTGCAAGTGAGCTAACCAAATGATAGGTATACGGTAAACAACATACATAAAACAAAAGAAAATCAACTAAGTTTTAACCTTGATTCTGCAGCCTTTGGCCTCTTTGGATCAGCAAATCGAACGGTTAAAGGTTGATCACAACCCTAAGCAGCCAGAAGACCAAAATAAAAAATAAAAAACATACGAGAGATATATAAATGGAACAAGTGGAAAACACTAAAGTAATGCAAAAGTAAAGCATCATACCCTCATTGTATAGGTTCCATCAAGAGCATTTATTGCAGCAGTTGCCATATCTCTATGAGAAAACTTAACAAACGCACATCCTGAATCAATTTTGAAGCTAGTGAGTGAGCAACACAAGCAATTAAATAATAAAAAGCACCGCAGAGAAAAAACAAATACCAAGAACATCAAGCAAAAAAAGTACACATGAGATAAACATCACACACCACGGCATTGCTTCATTTCATCCCTCATGATGTAAACATCTTCAACATGGCCATAAGGAGAAAAAATCTGCAACACAAGAGAACTAGTTATCAGTAATATTTTTGCTATCCTTATTTTGCAATTTGCATAATAAGCAATTGAATCTTCCAGTATTGTTTAGCCAACTGACTACAGTGCCAAATGTGTAAATGACTTACATCCTCAATTTCCTTCTCAGTAGCTTGTCTGTTGAGCGAACCAACAAACAACTTGAAGTCACTTGCACCTATCATAACAAAAAAAAAAAAGAACACCATTCAATAAACTAATATATGAGATAAATAAAATGCCTAAAGCAGATAAATAGCCAATGCATAGCTTGTCACATAAAAATTTTAATCTGTTGGATAACCATTTTATCCTCTCCCCTGTCATAAGGATCTAATATCGAGTATATTAGATCTGAAAGAAAAACTAATCATTCATACATCTTCCATAAATTGTGTTTCTTCTGTTACTTGCATATTATTTCTATTTGTTGATTGGACGCCATGCACAAATAGCAATATCGCCCCTCTATACATATCATTGATGCAGCAAGACACCCACCAAATCCCTAAACAATCTGTTTGTAGAAAAAATTGCAAGCACCCAAAGTTATCTTTCAAGTTGTCAAAAACATCCATATCTAGTCCCTACTGGGAGTCAACTCAAGCAGTCAGAAGCCCCTTACAAGTAGGATAATCTATATATTAAACCAAATGCCAGTAAGAAGTGAAGCTGCATTTAGGCATTTAGGGAAAAAAAATCTGAATATGCAGATAGAACTATCAGGAAGGTAAAAAGAGATACTCGTACATCTGTCAGTGAGAAGCACATATCTTTGAAAAAATGTCAAATACCAATAGGAGTAACTGCTGCCAAACCGCATGACAAGGCATTCACTTCCCCCCAGATGGTAAGCCCAAAAAAAAAAAAAACAATCTATATTTTGAGAAACAGAGAAGGCAGATTAAGAGATCATTCCCAAGACACTAGTCAGCAGAAGATCCAAAGTTGACTTAGCAAAAGTCTGTATGTGAATTTCAAAGAGCTGCCAAGAATGGTGATTGAAAGGTCTCAAATATATAGAGAGACCATCCCATGAGGGGGATTCCCTAATTAAGAAGATTTGTTTTAATTTGTTAGGCTTAGAAAGAGGGGGCTTCACAGTAAGATTAAAGGACGCCACAACTGCAGCTCAAATGCAAAGATCAGAGTATAAAGGATAAAGCAAATAATCTTAGTGTATATTAATGTGAAATATCAGTTCCATCCTTGTGGAGATAAATAGGCATATATTGATTTAAACATAAAATATAAAAACACGGTGAAAGTGATAAGTGATTCAACATATCACTTTTTAGAAGACAGCAGATATTGCCGAAACTTTGAAAATAAGCTTAACTTCAATTTTTGTGCATAAAAACGCATGAAGGCACACAAGAAATCAAAAATAAGATTTCTTGTAGCCTTTCGCAAATAAAACAGGTCACGATAACATTAAGAAGATAATTAAGATTGAACCAACTTGGTGTAACAGTTTTCCTTCTCTTCTCTTTCAGAAAAGGCAAGAATATTAAGCGTGAGAAAGTTCCCAAGAGGCAAGCACAAAGCTAAGAAAACTACAGGATATAAAAAAATATGGTTGCAGGTGCACATGCATGAACTAGCAGGGCATGCATCAATAAGCAAACATAAAGTTCAGAAGATCATCAGATAAGACAGTACTCTGAAATTTACCGAGACGTTCCCTTTCCCCATCAGCATATCTAACTTGGATGGGACCTGTTCCCTACAAGATATAGACAAACAGTCCTCAAGAGAAAGCATATGTGTTTTTTGAAATAGAGAAAGCAAAAAAAAAAAAAACATGTGTTGAAAAAGAGATAGTGACCACAGCAGCAACATGGAACTCACCCCAGGTAGAGTAACTTGATTATGCAACACTCTGATGGCTTGATCAGCTTCCTCTGATGTTGCATATTTAATAAAACAACATCCTGTAAAAGTAAGGATTTTGTGCCCTATTTCGATTAGGTTGTCAACTTCTTTCGCAGTCTAACAATGAATGTACATGAACCTAAACCTTCCTTCACAACAATATATGTACATGTGACTAAATAAAAGATACCAAAACATCCTACGCCAAGAGGTAAAAATGCTACTTAACCATAGTCCACTGCTCATCCAAACATGATACAAACCAGAAGTTTAGCTTTTGCATCTAAGCCAGAAAGAGAGAAATATGTTCCTTGTAACTTAAAAATAAAACAGGGTAACACATGTTACTGCCACATTTGCTCTTTCAAACACAGATTTAATACAACATCCCATCACATATTCAAAGTTTCTCACACAGCCTCAGCAGGCATAAAGACAGATTTTGCGTGACCTTGTAAGATAGAAAGTTCATAACCATGTTCATAATAGACATTCTCTGCACAGGGTTTAAATTTTTTATATCCTAACATATTTATGATGGGGGGAAATGGAACCAAGAATACACAATACACAAATTATTTAAACCAAACACACAACGATGGGAGGCCAAAACATGAGTTCACATGAACCTTCACATAATCTCATTAAGCCTCTATGTATCTCATTCAGACAAATTTTTCCACTGGATTCCATTTTAATGAAGCTGCAGAGAAAATTAGAAGCACATGTTCACTAATGACAAGCAAAGCATTACACCTAACTTTTCCCACTCCACCCCATGCTTGCCATATCGAATTGGTGTTACAAATACATCAGTTTGAACTCTCTCATTTTGCAGTCTTACAGAGAAGCATACACCATGTTACTTCTGATTGTATCTTCTATGATTGTCCTAGCCAGACCAAGTGTACCAGCCACAATGCAAAATTTCAATCTCGAAATGGCTTCCATGGAGTAATGGATTAATATAGAGCTCATATATGAAGAAAGAGTTTACATTACATAATCTTAAAAATTGAAATCAATGACAATAGAGTAGTATCCAGCAAGTCAAACTCCATACATGACCCAATGAGGTAATGGAAACAAGTAACCTCTACACACATAAAACCCACTCACAGAAGAACGGTATGCCATAACCTAGCATCCATTATTTCCCAAAAAACACAACATTTGATAAAATATTCTTCTACCAAATGCAAAATAGAATTCAAAAAAAATGTACAGCAGGACATTTGAAAAGGCCTTGAATATCAATATAAGAAAGTGCACCCAATAATTATTAGAATGCAAACTTTAATGAGATATTGACTGACAATTCGAAATTGATTTAAGAAAACAGTAAGTTAAACATAAGTTCCATCACAAGGTCAGCAACAAAGCACCCATAGGAAATAACAAAATCAACATAAAACACAACCATTAGTCAATGCAAGAGAGCAGCTTCAGTATCCCCTCTGTTGTCATGGATGTGGACATTCAAGAGCAACAATGACATCCCACTGTCCCACAACAACACAGAATTTCGTCCTACCTCCATTGCTTCAAAATTAACCCCAACTTTTGTCCGGTCATATGCTTAAAAACCTTTGTACTTTCAAAAGTTATTACATTCACACCAGAAATAAGCCACAAATTGGCAGGACATGAACATAAATTATCATTTAAGTATGCAGAGTTACAATTCCGGGGACCTTCATTATATGCAGCGTTAAATAGATCATTACATGTTACTGAAATAGCAAGAAAATCTGGAAGTACAGACCCTAAAAAGATCCTTAAAATTTTAAATGGGTAGCACACGACCATAGTAATGGAGCAGATCATAATTCCATGCGTGATCCTGTCATAGAGAATGGCTCACATAGCCAACAACAACAACAACATATCCAATAACAACCAACAACAACATGGTACAGCACACAGCTGACCCATTATCCATACTCGAAACAAGGTCAACAGTGACAAAAGTTAACAAAAGAACCAATTGGCCACATCCACGCAATAAAATCTGGAAGTACAGACCCTAAAAAGATCCTTTAAATTTTAAATGGGTAGCACACGACCATAGTAATGGAGCAGATCATAATTCCATGCGTGATCCTGTCATAGAGAATGGCTCACACAGCCAGATTGACAGTCTGAAGGGAGACAAGTGAAAATTTACCAATTAGCTTCCTTCATTAACCAATTAGAACAATATCACACTGTCACAGAGGTTGAACCACAAAAACTGCACCGCACAAAACAACTACCAGAAGAAGAGTTTACTGTTCACCTAAAAATATACACAAGTAAACGGGAGTTGTAGTACAAAATCCAAAACTACAGATATATGTATAACCAACAGAAGATTTCCCTACAATGAGGTTAAGCCACTCACAATTAATATGTCACACACAAGGGATAGATGGAAGAAAATAGTCCCATCACATAACCCACGATGCATGCTAGAAGTTTTCTGCCAACAACTATCCGACAGAGCTGAACATTAATACATAATTTGAACTTCTCATCCATCGAAGTTGTGCAGGTAATTGGTTCTCATTCTTATTCTTAGAGAATCAGTACATTCAATTGACAAAAGTTAAAGGATTCATCTCACACATAATTAATATCATTCCCATTCTAACCATGCTCAACCTGACCAGAAGCACATGATCCATGATGCACACCAACAACACAAAATGCATCCAAGCAAAATAGCTTTCAAAGAAATAGGAGTTGCCACAAGTCCCAGCCACCATGAATGTTCAACATTTGGGATTGTCAGCATCACAGCCAACCTGACTTAATCAATTGTAGTGAAAAATACCCAGAGAAAATATGATTTTAGCCTGAGCATCTTTTCAGGACATTTTCTATTCCTAACAGGTTAAGCTCTGAATTCATCATAATGGACAAGAACAACCACATCCATCACCAAAGGGATTTACGACCATCCAGATTCAATGACCATTCAAACCAAAAAACCATTCAAAATCATCCAGATTACAAAATGGTATAAAGTTTTCCCACCGACTAATAGTCAATATGCCCCTGGTTATCCGAGATACAATAAATAGACTCGTTAGCAGAATCCTTCACCTTTTACATTAAGGTGGTTATCACCGCTTCTTAAATGCAATCATCAATGTTTTGCTCTATCACTCTTCCTGTATCACAACTGTACATGGACTAAACATCTCAACATACAAATGCTACAGCATTGTGACATCTCCACTAGGGCTCACTCAGCAGGTCAAGTGTCTAGAAGACTCCCATAGTCTTGTCCTCCTCTGTACTGAAGGTAAGAGAGATAAAAGAAGAAGGAATGCCAACCAAAAGCAACAAATCCCTTGAAAACTGTTTGAAATCCTAACTGAGATGAAACATAAGCTTACTACAGCTCCCATGATTCCCTCTTCAGAGGACCTGAAAAGATACACAAATATAAAACCACGATTAATTCAATAAAAAAAATTCATACCTTGTTGTTGTCCAGTTCTCTTATCTTTGATTAGAGCAACCTCAATAACATTCCCATGGTCCTCAAACAACGGACGAATCTAGTAAGAAATGCACAAAAACTCAACAGAAGCAACACATTGGACCTTTGTAGAGGCCATATACAGAAGCAAAGCTTACTAAAATGAAAGTAAGCAGTTGATCAAAGATCGAATACAAGTAATAACTCACATCTTCTTCAATTGCTGTCCTTGGAACAGATCCAATAAAGAGTTTAGCAAATCCACTAGTGCTGGTTTTATCTGAGAAAAAAAAGCAAATTAAAACAAAAGGAAGGGAAGGAAAAAAAAAGGAGGTAGAACTGAATATCAACAGGGCCACAAACAACTAATAGAATTGGATTCTCCAAAACAAACCAAAATACCTAAGTTGAGACCGCTGAATTTGATTCATATAACCTAATGTTCCACTAAGTACAAGAGAAGAAGAATCAAACTTAAAAAAAAAAAAAAAAAAATCATATTTTTTAATGATACAAAATATTGAAATTGTGAGCACGGAGGCAGCTACATTGGAGCTATTGAACTGCTAACAGAGAGGCTGGAGCAAGTAAACAATATGTGCAATCACAGTACCAATGCCTACATTCAAAGTTATCTTTGAGGACGCTGTTCAATAAATTGTAGATAGATTAACATATCAAGACCCATTTTTATGGAAATTTCAGGGACAAATACTTTAATTTTTCTTTTAGAGGCAGATGAATATGTTATTTTTTCCACCTGAAGGTACTTCGAAGACCTGTTATTCCTTTGACTTTTATACCCTACTGAATTCTCTTGGTAGCCAATAGAAGCAAGTGTGACATGATTGATTACTAAGGCCATGTCCGAAGACGAGTTCTGCGCCTTACGTAAGATAAGTAACCGATAACCCACCGGAAAAAGTCTCCAACTTCTCACACTAACCTAAATAGTAAGCAGCCAGAGCCTCATACAATGTAAAGGAAGTTAATTCAAAGAAATAAACAGAATCAGTAGTTTTTTTGCTACCAGGGGAGTATCCTCTGCCAGAAGAGACAAAGCCTCCGCTGCTTGAACGTTTCTGACCGGACATCGGACCGGAATGGGCGCCGCCGTATCCACCACCGCCGCCTCCATATCCTCCACCACCACCGCCGTATCCACCACCGCCGCCTCCCATAGGACGGAAGCCAGACCCTCCACCAAAGGGCTGATTATGCTGATGAGAGCTGTTAAAGGAACGGTTGTTGCTGTGGCCATCGGAGAATCCACCCCGAGAATTACTGTGGTATCTGTCGGAGGAGGAACGGCTGGACGTTCTTGAGTAGTGCCGGTTGCCGTCTCGGTCCCCTCTATGCCTATCCATGGAAGAAGGAGAGTGAAGGTGCAGAATCGCAGAGAGTGGAATTCCAGTTGGGAGGAAGTAGGGAAGGGAGAAAAAGAGGAGGGAAAGTGAAGGAAGCGCTTTCCGCGGTTCCGCCTTTCGATTCCTGTGCTGAATTGGGGCGTAGCAGCAGAAAAAAATACGTGTGTCGGAGTCCTGGCTACTGGCTAGTCACACGAAGACCAGTAAGGAAGAGTGTCGCACGTGGAGCCACTCGCAAACATTCGACGTCTGAACTGCCAACTGATCATCTGAGACTGGACGTAGGGGTTGAATTGTCCTTTCGCAACATAATTAATTTTTGCTAAAAATGCTTTCGTCTGGGGAAAAGAAAACCTGAAGCTACCCTCTCTCCACTTCAATCTCAGGAGCCCATAACTAGCTAACAACTCTGCTCAATTTCGAGTAATTTCTACCTTTTTCACTTTTTCTTAATTGATTCTGCATTGGAATCAGATTTCCACACTTTTGAAGTTCTTTTTGGACTCAGGAAAAGGTTGGTCACTCTCTTCTTGGAACACTTGATAATTAAATTAATTAATTAAGAAAAATATGATTAAAATAAAATAATTATGAAAATATAAAGTCACCCCACCACAATAAAATATGGTTATATATTAACAATGTGGTGGGGTCATGGTGGGGTCATGGTGGGGTCCTATGTCTCCGATTATACACTAAGATGATCTCATACTCATTAGTTAATATATAACCATATTTTAAATTTGTTTAAGTAAAAATGTAAGTAGTTATTTCATATAAATTGTTAAAATTAAAATTAAAATTAAAATAACTTACTTGTCAATAAACTATTTAATTATATAATGGAATGTTATAGTATATAATTATGATTTATCTAGTAATTTTTTAGTTATTTAATTAATCTAGCTAATTAGATTAACTCCAAAAAATTTATAGTCATACCCAAGTCTTAAAGGATGCTAGTGTAATAATTCAAAACATACACATTTATGTAGAGGATAGTGTAACTCCATTTAAGATGATTTAGTTTTATTTATTTAGCTTTGTTGGAAGATAGGGCCCAAGTCCACACGACCAAATAAGGCTCACAAGATGGGCCCAAACCCATAAGAAGTAGGACCCACCATGATTACCACGAGCTGACATCCTTATCACATCAGTTGAAAGATTAAGAAAGACTCATAAAGCCATATTTATCTTATGGTTACGCTCTAGAGGAGTTTTAGTTTTAGTTATTTAATTATGTTATGATTTATCTTTAAGTGTTAAAGTTTGGGTGTAATCGGGACAAATGTAGTTTTATTGTAATTAGACTCTACTACCTTCCTCTATTATAAATTGAGGTTCATGTACACTAATTATAGATTAATATTTATATGATTGAATAATATTCTAATGACCTTAGATGATTTTAAATTCAACGTTATTTAGTGTTTTTATGGCCATTTGAATAAATGAAAGGATTTTAAATTTAATTCCATTGTTTATTAACACGCTTAAAACGTCTTTTACCTGTGATTGAAAAAGGTTAGAATAAGTTCATTGTAAATAGCATTGAAAGGTTAGCTTGAAACTTAATATTTTCGACTACCAAAATAGCACATAATGTGCCAATAGTATATTATGTATATCAATAACATTCACAAAATTAAACAATTTTTATAGATTATAATAACAATAAATATTACCAACAATAACAAAAATAAATCGTGAAAAATATATAAGTAGCCATTTGAAACCGAATAAGAGATAACCCTAAACCCTAAATCCCTTGAACAACCAAACCTATGTTGGGTCTTAAAACCTGAACTTAAAAAAAAGACATGGGTCTAATCTATGTAAAGTCTATATTCCTTTATGTTTTACTTAAAAAATGTGATGCATTTATACTAGGTCGGGAGGCCCTTGAACGACCAAACACACTTGACTATGTAAAAATTCATCAACCAATCAGTTGAGTCATCCATAAGAATAAGTCTCCTCTGATTCCTCTTAATCGTCCTTCTATTTAGGTGATTCTTGTTGTAAAATTGTATATAAATATTACTCTAAATCAATACAATATCGTGGTTCAATTCAATATTTCATATGGCATAAAAGCATAATTTATATTCAACAAATACGATGCATTTATCTTTTTAGTACAAATCTCTAATTTATCCGAATGTCAATGTAATTCATTTGCTCAAGCACAAAATCTCAATATTAGAGAACTCTTATAATAATAACATTACATTTATCTTGTATAATCATGCGTTATTCCATATAAGTAGAAGTCACGTTGATTGGTTGACGACATGAAATCACTCATGACTCGTAAGTCCAAATTAGAGTTTAATGGTAGGTGTCGTTACGGTTGCGGCCGTGTCTTCCTCGTCTCTCCCATTCTTCCTCACGTCTCTCTCCTTCTCAGCTTGCCTATTTTTGTATAATGGCCTTTCTTATTTCCCTCTGTTTTATCTCCTCTTTGACTCTTCTCAACGCTTTTATCTCCCGACCGCACGAAATCCAGGACGAGGTCGATTACCAGAGCCACCGAATTCCGTTAATGGGTTACGCGGGAAAGAAACTCATCGTCCCAACGTACATTCTCTGTCTTTCAGATTTTCTTGGTCGATGGCGTAATATGAAATTTTGTTTCGAGTGATGCACAGGCGAAGCATTAGAAGATGTGTAAAAGATCGAAAGCTGCAAGTTCGTCACATAATTCGGTCTGAATTGCTTCCGTTCCGGTTCGTATGCTAATAATCCTTTCCTTTGGTTTGAGAAGATGGAACTTTTGATTACGCAACTTTTGCTTCTATCATAAGTCTGTTTTGTGTTTTTTTTTTATTTCTTCTCCGTCAAGTAATGCTGATCATTTTTTTGCATCGACTGTCATTGGTTTTCTGCGTACGAAATATAACATTTTTTAATATCTGTTCTTTCATTTATTTGTTTTTTTGTAATAGTCCGGCTGCTTAATGCTTTGGTATGTTCTTGCTATTTTTCTGCTTAATCTCCTTTCTCCGTATACCATGCTTGTTTAACATTTCACTCCATGTATTTTTAAACTTTTAGCGTGACTTCTTAATTACCATCTAGATTGTTCGACCATGAAACAAAAGAAACCGTTTAACCTAATTTGCGTTTGATATAGATTCTTAAATTTGTTCAAATAATGTAGCTTATTAAATACTAATATTCTTGGAATCATTCGGTAAACTTTTGAGAGGAATCTGAGGCTTTTGTTTATGTCTCATCAGAAATATCGGACAGTCTTGTTTCCACATACCACCCGCCTGAAGTTTGTTCTCCATATAAGCGACAGAACATGTTTAAGGTATCTTTCTCATTTTTTATGTTGTCTTGTACATTTCTTTCTTTTTATCATTTCAGCAAAACTTATTTCTGTTCATGAAGTTACCTGGAGATCTATTTTATGTGCAACTAAAGTTTGTAGTTGCTAGATACAGAGAAAATTGAAAAATATCATTACTATATATTGGATGCTTGCCTGTTAGCTAATTCAGTGATGCCCCCTAGAGTGGTTGTGGTATATCCTTGCTTAGCACTTCACTGCATTAATTTTCTTTGTCATACATTCTGCCTGATTGTTCTTGTGCAACAACCTATCATTTTATTTAAAAAGGATCACTTTGAATTACAGAGAGGCAGCAATCTTCTGGGAAAGACATCATATGAATCCAAAAAGGTAGAACTTCTTAATGAAGCTAGTAATAACGGCAAGCGCCAACCAGAACCAGGTGTACAGACTGCCACAGATGGGGTGACAGCTATTACAAACACAAAGGCAAGCGATCCTACAATAACACCAGACCCAAAGTTAAGTGATACAACAACAATAAGTACAAATTCAAGTGATACTGCTACTGGGTGGAGCACTAAATCATTTGATGCACCTAGGAAGAAAAATTTGAAAGCAGAGGCAGGAAATCTTACACACAGTGATTCATCAACAACAATAAAACCAACACCAAGTGATGCAACCAAACCGACAAAATTGACATCAAGCAATGCATCAAAGGCAACAAAATCTATCTCAAGTGATGCCTCAAAGACAACCAAATGGATATCGAGTGAAGCATCAAAAACAGCAACAGCAACAGCAACACCAAGTGATGCATCAAACACAACATATGCACAGTCAAGTGATGCACCAGAATCAATTGATATATCGAAGCACATAAATGTGAAATCTAGTGAGAGTACAACTACGAACCGCAAGTTAAATGATGCTTCAAAGTTACCAACTTCTAAATTAAGTGATGCATCAAAGCCACCAAAATTGAGTGACACAACAACTACATTACATGGAAAGTTAGGTGATTCTACTACCGTGACAAGCACACTGCCAATTGATTCATTAAAGACCACAAATATAAAAACCAGTGATCCAACATCCACAAGCAGTGCCCACTCAACTGACTCAAAAGTGCCTGATGCCTCGTGTATCAATAGTAGCAAAGGGAGTTGCATTAGTATCCGGAGTAACAGCCTTGACAGCACAATTAGTGGACAATTCAAGCCTCATACTGGTGGTGACGGACAGTGGGAAGCAATCCAGTTGGCCGGCTCTAGAGAATCTCCTATTGGCCTCAGTCATTTTAGGCTTCTTAAGCGTCTTGGTTATGGTGATATAGGAAGTGTTTATCTGGTTGAGCTCAGAGGAACTAATACCTATTTTGCTATGAAAGTTATGGACAAGGCCTCACTTGTCAATAGGAATAAGCTGCTGAGGGCGCAGACTGAAAAAGAGATTCTAGGCCTTCTTGATCACCCATTTCTGCCAACTTTATACTCTTATTTCGAGACAGATAAGTTTTATTGTCTGGTTATGGAGTATTGTAGTGGGGGTAATCTCCATTCTCTTCGGCTGAAGCAACCCAGCAAGTATTTTACCGAGCAAGCTGCAAGGTGAGCTTTTCCATTGCAGTCTTTTTTGTATTCATTTTATATATCCTGTATTGTGTTTCCCCAGTTATGCACTCTACTCTTTGTATGTAACTTGCATTGGATTTAAATTGTCGAGTTGAATTTGGTTATGTTCTTCTTCCATGTTTGTTAGTTGTCTTCCTAAACAACTGCATTCTGCCGCTTATATGTGGCATTTTCGGGACCCTTGCTTTCCATGTTTGAATATTTCGTCTACTTATGTTCTTTGAGAGTCTTTTTTGTGCTGCTTAATGTAAGGGGACATATTTTTATCACCCTAAATAATAATGGCCCTAGCTACAAGCATGTGGACATGGTTTTGACTTTAGAGTTTGACCTAGGGGCCTCTAGTCTATGATAATGAATTTACCGGATTAAAATATTCTACTTGATTTGGTGATTAATAGTTTTTGGATGGTTTATCATTTGTCTCCTGAATCTTTCTTCATCTATTCTGCAATTACCCTGAACCGTACATTTTCACATTATAAATTTAAAGCATTTGCTTGATGTGAACTCTATTAAACAATCTATGGAAAGACTTGCGGGCAAAACATTTTTTCTGTTATTAAGTGGTTGAATCCAAACAAGAACTGATATTTTTTTAGTTATTTTATCTGACTAGTTCATTTGGTCCTGTGTTTCTGGTTTTTCTTTAACCAGATTTTATGCTTCCGAGATACTCCTAGCCCTTGAGTACTTGCACATGCTTGGAATTGTGTACAGAGACCTGAAGCCAGAGAATGTGCTCGTGAGAGAAGGAGGCCACATTATGCTCTCCGATTTTGATCTTTCACTACGCTGCTCTGTTAACCCAACTCTTGTTAAATCCTCATCTGTCCATGGAAGTGCTACTGGGGGTCATGGGATCCTTGACAGCGACTTCCCCCTGACTGGCTGCATTCAGCCCTCGACCTTCTTTCCCCGCATTCTTCCGAAGAAGAACCGCAAGACTAAATCAGATTTTAGCCTTGTAGCCGGGGCCTTGGAATTGATGGCAGAGCCTACACATGCACGGTCAATGTCGTTTGTAGGAACCCATGAGTATTTAGCACCAGAGATCATAAGCGGTGGTGGTCATGGTAGTGCAGTGGATTGGTGGACGTTTGGTATTTTTTTATATGAATTGCTTCATGGGACAACCCCCTTCAAAGGTGCAGGAAACCGAGCAACCCTGATCAATGTGATGGGTCAACCTCTACGGTTTCCAGAATCTCCAGTTGTGAGTGGGGTAGCGCAAGACCTCATTCGTGGCCTTTTAGTGAAGGATCCACAGAGGAGAATTGCCTACAAAAGGGGTGCCACCGAGATTAAACAACACCCTTTCTTTGATGGGGTGAACTGGGCTTTGGTGAGGAGCAACACAGCACCAATTATTCCGGATCCTGTGGATTTATCGGCATTCGCCAGTAAGGATGCAGCTAACATGGACAAGAAGGCCTTGGAAACTAGCAAGCCTGCAAAAAAACCTAGTTCTAGTGATTCGTCATACCTTGACTTTGAGTACTTTTAGAGGTAAAGAGGCTGCTGCTACTGATGTCCTTGTTCACTCCATTGAAGGAGATTAAAGGAGGAAGGCAAGCAAAACAATTGTTATATTATTCATTCATTTGATTCATACACTAGTGATAGAAAGGGTGGACAGCATCTGCGCTGCTCGATTCATTTGGGTCAACAAGGAAGATTTTGATTCAATTCTTTGCTAACACCACAAAAAAATTGGCATGGATCCATGTCGATATTGTTCTATAATCTGTACAAGGCCTTTTGTTATTTTTTTCTTCTTTTTGTATAATCCTTACAAATGCCAACATTTTTATTGCTCATAGGGTTGAGCATAGCTTTGTACATGTAAGTGCTGTCAAAGTTTTAATAATGATTCAAAATTTCCCCTTGTCTCTCCTTCTCATCTTTCCTGTTTTTCTATGACTTTTCTTATTTCCCTCTGTTTGATCTCCCTTTGACTCTCCTCAACGCTTTTATCTCCAAACCGCTGGAGTTGATCAATTATCAGAGCCACTGAGTTCCGTTTACAGTTTATGCGGGAAAGAACCTCATCATCAAAATGCACACTTTCTGTCTTCAGATTTTCTTGGTTGAGGGGGAAAATGAAGTTTAGTTTCGAGTGGTGCACAATCGAAGCTTTAGGAGATGGGTAAAAGATTGAAAGCTGCAAGTTCATCTTTTAATTCAGTTTGAATTGCTTTTTTGCTGGTTCGTATTGTAATTCTTTCTTTTAGTTCAAGAAGATGGAATTTTCGATTAATCAAGTTTTACTTTTATCTTAAGACTTTTTTTTTTCTGTTTATTTCTTCTCCATCATATAAAACTGAGATGTTTTTTGAATTGCCTGTCATTTGTTTTCTGCTTATGAAATATAACATTTTAATATATTTTCTTTCATTTCTTTGGTTTTTTTTCAATAGTCTGGCTGCTTAATGCCTTGGTATATATTAACCAGAAATTAGATTCATAATTACCATTTAGATTGTTCAACCGTGAAACAAAAGAAACATAGAACTCTAAGGTGAAGGTTAACTTCCTACCATTTCATGAGGAACATACGACCATAAAAAATAATTAAAATACCTGTACATATATATTTCAACTCTCCCCTTGAAGTTGGAGCGTAAATAGTGAATAGTCCCAACTTGTTACAAAATACTAAATATTTACGTCTTCCAAGGGGTTTGATTAATACATCATCAAGTTGTTCCTATGATCTCACATAAGGTATAAAACCCTTCCCTAACATTGTAATATCTCTGATAAAATGGTAATCTACCTCAATGTGTTTGGTTATTTATTGGATTACTCGTTATAAAACTATTACCTTATTGTCACACTTCATAACCATAGGATTTGTAATATGGAATCCTAACTCAGTAAGAACTGATTTTACCTACACGAGCTTACTCACTGTATGACTCATTGCTCTATACTCTGCTTTTGCATGGGATCTTACAACTACACTTTATTTTTTACTCTTCCAACTAACCAAGTTACCTCCAACAAAGAAATAATATCCAATTGTGGACCTCTTTTCTATCTTGGATCCTACATAATCTGCATTTGAGTATCCTAAAATATCAATTTTTCCATGAAGAGTGAATAATAGACCTTTTTTAGGAGAACCTTTCAAATATTTAAGGATTCTATGAGTAGCTTCAAAATGTATTTTGTGCGGATTCTCCATGAATATGTTTGGCTTAGTAATAGTGTCATAGATTAACTTACCCACTAGGTGGTTGTATTGCGTTATCCTCAAGCTTAGGACTTTGATCATCATGGAGACTAGTATTGGTTTCCATAGGAGTATCTACTAGATATGCATCTAATAATCCATACTCTTGTAACATATCTAAAATGTACTTCATTTTTTATAGAACAATACCTCTTTGGCTTTGGGCCACCTCAATACCAAGAAAGTGCTTCAGCTATCCAAAATTCTTTGTTTGAGAATGGTTTTCCAAAATTCTTTAACTTGCAATGGCTATATTATCACTCAAGACAACAACCATAACTTGTCTTTTTAACACAAACATAGAATGATCACAATGACTTCTCATAAAAACAAAATTCATAACTAATTAGTTAAAAAATTTTAAACTAAGCATGGGGACTTTGTTTTAGACTAATAATAGCTTTCTGCAATTTGCGCACATTTTCAGTTTTTTTTTAGTAACATACCCAGGAGGTTACTCCGAATATATATCCTCTTGTAAATCACCATGAAGAAATGGGTTTTTGAAATCCAACTAATGTAAGGGCTACCCTTTATTGACTGTGATAAATACCGAAATCCTGCTAAAAGTAAAATAGGTGAGAAGGGAAAGTGGTTCAAATGCATCAATCCCATAGTTTGGGTGTATCTTCTAGCCACCAAACGGGCCTTATACCTTTCAACACTTCCATCTATTTTGTATTTAATTGTATATACCCAACAATATCTGTCAATGGTAGCATCCTCAGGTAAGTCACAAAGTGTCCATGTAACCCTAGAATGCAAGACCTCTATTTCCTTATTTGTAGCTTGTTTCCACTTAGGTGACCACCCAAAGGCATCTTACATGGTATGAGGAATAAAATAAGTAGACAAAGACTGTGCAAATAATTTTTAGGACAGTAACAAAAAATCAAAGGACACATATTTAGAGACTACACATGACCTTTTTCCCTTTTTGAGTTCAACTAGTAAGGTGGATTTAGAGAGCTCAAAATTTGCAGATGAAGAATTCATTGGTGGGATATGAGAAGGAGGCTTTGTTTGACGCCCACGTTGTTGTTGATATATTTGCAATGGCTTCAAAGGTGATGGTGGTGGATGCATGGGTGGAGTACCTGCACTAGAACCATCCATAGTAGCTATAGGAACTGAATTTTGGACTATTTGTAGAAGGAAAATAATAATCTTTGCTGCTACTTTGTTACTATCCTTGGAGCCGCTACAAACAATACAAAATTAAACCTTCTCGCAAGCACCTAATGGAGGCAAGTTACAAAATTAAGGGTAGTCAATTGAGAAAGTTTTAGTACACTCATCAAATTAAACAAAATTTAAATTAAGCTAGTACGTGGAAATTGAATCAAAGGACCAAATCAAAATATGACCTCACATCACTTGAAATAATTTTATTTATTTTTTGTACGTCACAAATATGAAAAAAGGTGTTTTTCTTCTTTGAACCGATTTCGTGCTTTGACAAATTGCAAAGACGACGTAAAATTAGCCTATTTCTTAAAAAAGGAAAAAAAATCTAATATAATATTCCATTCTATTATAAATTACTAGGCAAGAGTAGGGGTAAACTTGTGTACCTAAAAACGAAAATAAAAAAATTGAAAAGATAAATAGATATTTTCAATGAGATAAATAAGTAAAAATAATGTTCAAATATGGCCTTCTCATATTTTGTATTTTAGAATAAGTCCTATTATATTCTATATTTTCTATTGCAACAAAATTTCAAATACAACCAATGGAATCATCAAATCTGAGGATAAGAAACAAAATTTATTTACAATAACAATAAAGAACTCTTATGTAGGCCCCACTTAAAAATTGTGAATTAAATTGGAAATTCCCTAATAAGGAGGATTATCAGTGAATTAACCTAAACACAATAGTGCAGGCCAGGACAAGAGAGCATAGTCCTCTTCATCAATCCTCGTAACTTTCTACATGTGTCAAGAAAAGACGTAAGATGGGACAACCAGTTGACCCATTAAAGATGAATTGAATTCTTCACTTCATTTCAAGTTCATTGTGGATTAACCCCCTATATGTCTCATCTTCGTAACCACAGCAACCAACCATCTGGATAAGTTTAAGACCTAATTTTTATGGTTTTTTTTTTATCAGCTTAGGAGTTTTTGTGTAGGAGGCAATATTGTTACGACAAACCTGGTAATTAACACATAATTTTCAATTAATTTTGTCTTACGAATAGAAAATAATGACAATTCATGACAAATGAAAAATTTACAATACCTTCACTGTCAAACCTCCGTCCGTCTCGAGAGAAAATCCAAAAAAGAAAGAAAAGCTGAAAATAACACAAGAAGTAGGAATGTCTGTTATCAGCTGATGATACAGACGTATACGATCTCATTATCATTAAGCACATCTTCGTGCCATCTTCGCCATCAAGCCATTCTTCATCTGTAAGGTCACGGAGACGGCGGGCGTTGCCTTCTGGCCTTCCACCACCCTGATATGAAAGTTATGGAGCAACGAAGCCACCACCACCTTCATCTGAGTGAAAGACAGATCCCTCCCCAGACAACTTCGGGGACCTGTACTGAATACTAGGAACTTGCTATGCAACATGTCGTAGTTAAAGCTTCCTTCTTCCGTTAACCATCTCTCCGGCTTGAATTCGAGGTAGTTATCGCCCCAGACGCTCTCCATCCTCCCCATGGCGTACAGGGTTACGATGATTCTCATCCCTGGTACGACTCGTTGGCCGGATGGAAGAGTGTCTGGCTTTTCGACGCCCTTGAGCACGAGCGGGACGGAGGGGTAGAGCCTCAGGCATTCGCATAGGGCCGCGTGCAGGTATGGTAGACCACTCACCTCGTCTGCCTCGTACACCTTGAATTTCTGGGGCGGACCTGCTTCTTCTTTCTTGTTTGCGAGATTGGCCGTTTTTAGTTCCTTCATAATTTTTTCTTCCACTTCTGGGTTCCTGGAGAGCTCCCAGAAGAGCCAAGTGAGAGCAGCGCTGGTCGTATTTCTCCCGGCGGCCAACATATTCAATATGGTGTCACGGAGGAAGTTGTCATCAGACTTGAGCTTCTCCATTTCGGGATCGTCCGTCGGGTGGCTCATGTAGGCTGTCAGTAAATCAACTTGTTCTTTAGCTTTGGCGTCGTCGTCCCTGAACTGGGCTTCCTTCAACTCCCGTCTTCGAGTAGTGATGAGGTTGGCGAGGACATGGTTTATGGTCTTCCATGCTCGGGCCATCTTCCTTTCGTTGCCAACCTTGAGCCACCTTTGCAGCTTCCACATTGAGTTCGGGATGACGTGACGCCGGAGGATCACCTCATTAGCGTCCTCCATGGCTTTCACGAACGGGACGACAGGGAAAGTTGGGTAGAGACAACCCGGATCGACGCCACACATCAGAATACAAGAGACGTCAAAGGTGTATCTCTGGAACACGTCCTGCAAGTCCACAGCGAGGTCTCTCTGGGCCATGTGATCGAGAAGAGGAACGAGCCCCTTCTCGACCTTGTCCCTGCTGGTCTTCGCAACCAGCTGCCGGAATCCCTTTTGACGGAGGAGTTTGTGAGCCCATTTACGCTGGATTTGCCATGAATCGGAGTCCGCATTCAGGATGCCGTCACCGAGAATGTCGAAGAGTTGGGCGTAGTCATGGCCTTTAGGATAGTTGGTGAAGTTGGTCCTGCTGGAAATGTAGCTGGTGTTCTCCGGGTCGCACGTGAGTAGCATATGCAACTGCGAGAAGGGCGGGCCTTTGACCACGACGGTGCCACCTCTCCTCTGCAGGAGGTCCGTGCACCAGTCATGTAAACGACTGATGTTTGAGATGATTCGAAGTAAAGGCCACTTCTTCACGACTCTGCTCTTGTTCAAACTGAACGATCGAACGATGAAGAGGCTAATCGGGACAAGAATGATTTCTGGATAGGCCTGGAAGAAGGCTAAAAGGCTCGTGAACCGGGCAAGAACCATGATGATCTCTTTGGTCGTTCTAGCCGCAGAAAAGGAGATTATTCATGGCCTGAGCCAGGGAAAACTGATTGCTGTACATGACCCATGGATGCTCTATCTAAATAGCAGAGATTGGAACAACCTGTTGTAAATGCAACGGAAGAAAATTACAACCGTGTCCTCTATTTTTGCTCTAGTGGCTCGAATCTTTTGAGCATTTCATTGTTGGTGGAAGAGTTGGTCAGAGTTAATTGAATCTGGTGGATACAATAACTACTCGGTAGTCTTCGTTCCCAACCTCACTTGATGCAGCTGTTAAGCTAACCACGATTCAAGGAGAGACAGTCTCTCCAGCGACATCTGCAATCTATCATATAAATGAAGGAGTCGATCAATCCAGACCAGCATGTGGATTCAAAAAATTGCCCCATACTCTTACCATATCTCCTTCACAAGGTCTGATTCCTTAGTTTTAAGAGAAATCTTCATAGACCTTTATCTATCTCCCTTTGTAAAAAGGTTCTCTTTTGTAAAGAGACGTTGAACATAGCTGTATAACTTCTACATTCTATCCTTAGATTAATCAGACTATAATTCTTTTGAAATTCAAACTTAAATTCTAATTTTTAATATGGTATTTAGAGCTAATGTTTTAAGGAATAGTCCCACAAGGATTAGTGAGTACAAATATATTGAATTTATTAGTTAAAAAAGACATTTCTAAGTTGGCTACTAATTTTGGGATGAGCTTTGGACCCAACTTTACATAGTATTAGAACATGTACTCTTATCTGGGCCTCCACTCAAATTATCGTGGAACATCAAAAGAGGGCCTACACGCGGGGGGAGTGTTGAGGAATAATCCCACATGGATTAGTGAGTAACTTCTGGAAATGTCTTGGTCTTAGTTATGCTTATGAGTTCTTCGTGAATGCAATTTTTGTACAACCACCGTTCCTACATTTGAAGAGCTTCTTCCTATGCAGATCTCCCAAGAACTTTGATTCAAGGCATCTTCCGTCTCTCTGGTAAGTGCTTTTGCTGTAACTTCTCCAAAATCTATGAATAAAACTTCCCTACAGTTGAGGGGGAGTGTTAAGGAATAGTCCCACATGGATTAGTGAGTACAAAAATATTGAGTTTATTAGTTGGGAAGGAGGTTTCCTAAGATGACTAGTCATTTTGGGATGGGCGTTGGACCTAACTTTACAATGTTTTCCTACGTTTTAGGGAATTTTTATCCCATGTACATCTCCGTATTCTCCCTTTTCTACGTTTTTTTTTCTTTCCTCCAGCAATTTCTACATCTTCTCTTCCCTCTCACGGTTTTTGGTTTCTTCTCATACGCCCTCTCACAAACAACCTCATTTCTAGTTGTTTTTTCATGGTACTTAACAACCGAACTCCTCTTCCTCAACATCCATCTTAGTCACTTCCATTATTGTCTTAATCTTCGTCAAACTCAGTGACAATAGCTTTGTCCTCTGGTGAAATCAACAAGACTATTCTCTGTGCTTGAAGTTTGGATGATCATGTTGACACAAAGTCTCTCCCTCCACCATGTTTTCTTTCATCTAGCAACACTAGTACAAACCTGAATTTTCTTCAGTGGGAGCATCGAGAACATCTTCTCATCAGTTGGCTAAAAGCCACTATATCCAAACATGCTCTAGGACATGGCATTGGTCTTCTCTCTACCAAAGAAATATGGGATTAATATGCAACAATCTTTGCAAATCAATCCAAGATACGAGAATTACATCTCTATCAACGACTTCAAACAATTAAGAAAGGTGAAGATACGTCCATGTCTAAGTATCTTATCAAGTTCAAGTCGATTTCTGATATACTAGCAGCCATTCAAGAATGTGTCTCTGATGACGATGACACCTTCTAGGAATGTCTTGGTCTTAGTTATGCTTATGAGTTCTTTGTCAATGCAATTTTTGTAAAACCACCGTTCCTACATTTGAAGAGCTTGTTCCTATGCAGATCTCATCTTCCTTCTCTCCGATAAGTGCTCTCACTGTAACTCCTCCAAAATCTATGAATAAAACTTCCAAACGACAACAACATTTAGGAAACAAGCCTTTCTCCTCTGGCCGGCATTTTAAAAGCAAGTCGACTGGTAGCTCTTTCTCTTTTAATTTAGTATCAAACCGGTCCAAACCTTCTATGAAAGGGGATAACAAAGACATCGTTCGATATCAGATCTGCTGCAAGCCCAATTATGCCGTCCTTGAGTGTTGGCATAGATTTAATCATAATCTATCAAGCTGACCTGGGACCTGTTGCTCTAGCATCATGCTCTTTGGAAATCAAGGATGAACAATGGTACCATGATTCACGGGCTACTTCTCATTTGACTCACTACTTGGGTGTGTTCTCTTCTTTAGCTCCTTACAATGGTTCAAGCCAAGTGATAGTTGAAAATGGTTCCTCTATTCCTACCCATTCTTGTGGTTCCATCTCCAGAAAACTCATTTACTCTTTCTGATACTTTATGGGTATGTTTGGAACCCTATGGAAAAGAAAAGAAAATGAGAATTTGACCATTATTATTCCCAAAAATAGTTAATGAAAAGGAGAATTTGATCATTATCTCATTTTCACTAACTATTTTTTGGAATAATAATAGTCATTTTCTTTTCTTTTGTTTTCTAGGGGTTCCAAAAAGACCCTATATGTTCCTTCTATAAGAAAGAATCTTATGAATTTACTTTTGAAAGTGATTGCTCTCTTGAATTTTTTTGCTCACTCATTTTTATGCCAAGTGTTTGCAGATTAGGAGGGTCCTCTCTCCAAGCAAAAGCTACTTGGCAAGAGATTGACACATCCTCCCGCTACTTGTTTACTGCCTTTTGCTAATTCTTGTGACTTGTATGTGGATTGTCAAATGGCTAAAAGTCATAAAATTGAATTTTTTTCATAGTAATAGAGATCTGTTCATGGTTTTAAATATTATGTTATTTTCATAGATGAATAATCTCGATATACATGGTTTTATCCCTTAAAACAAAAATCTGATGTCTTTCATCCATTTATATCTTTTAAGAATATAACAGAACTCCAATTTAGTTTTAAGGTTAAAACTTTGCATTATGATAATTTGTCCTTATACTCTAGAGCAAAATGGAGTGGTGAAAAGAAAACACTGACATATTATGGAGGCAAGTTTTGCTTAATGTTCCAGAGAAATACTCTTCCTACCTCATGTTTGATGCTTTCTCCACTATTGTTTACCTAATAAATCAACTTCCTTCTAATGCTATTCATGGTAACATACCTTTCTTTATCACAAAACACCTCTTTATCCACACTTACACACTTTTGGTTGCATTTGTTTTCTATACCTAAAATCACACATGAAATCTAAGTAAATGTATATAAATGCTATCATCCAAATAGTAGTCATCTTGACATATTGTGTTTGATGAATCTTAATATCCATTCGTTATTACTATACATTATTCTCTTTCCTTTCTTTTGTATGATAAAAAGCTTCTCACCTAACTTCGAACCTACCGTGAGATTTTGTTAACTTCGAAGACAATGTGGCATCCCCTCACTCTTCACTGCCAACCCCCACCATGCATATGTGATACTGTTTACAATTCATGCATGACCCTGCAAAGGTTTGCTATACCGTAGTTAAGAAATCCATTGGGTATCTCAAAGAAAAATCCCATTTCACCTAATCAGTTAATTTAAATGAGAACCATTTCACTCAAGTGTTTCACCTAGTCGAGTAAAAGTTGTTATTTGCAAGTACATTACCCAATTTACATTATTAACTACTAATATTAAAATAATATATATTTATCAAAACACGTAATTAAATACGATCAAATATCAGATAGTAATGGTCAAGTTGCCACATAAGGGAGCCTATATATATGAGAGAAAGAAAAAGAGAGAGAAGACCCTCCCCTCTAAGAGAAAGGAGGAGGAGGTCTTGCTCAAAAAATGGCCTTCTTGCTAGGGGTGGCACCAAGCCAAACTGGTTGACAAATCGTTTGAGATCGGCTTGAAAAAAACTTGGCTCAGTTTAGTTTTTACTTGAACTCGGTTAGAGCTCAAACTTGAATTAAGACTCGTTAAAAATAACAAGCCAAACTCGAGATTTTCAAAGTTCGGCTTGTTAGTTCATGAGTTGACTTATTAGCATATTTTTTTTTTTATGAAAATACCCTTTACTCTAATTTCTCTCGTCAATTCCCTCTTTAGTTGGTTAATAGTTACCCTTATTAACCTCAAACCTCAAAGATGATCAATCGTTCAACCCTTTTAGGTTCTTCAATAACTAATGTTGTTATTTGCTAATGGAATAAACACTATTGATGAAGGTATTTGTTCTTTCTTTTAGGTCTATTAAGTTGTTTATCATATTAATATGCTCCATTTCAAAGTCTCGAAATCCTCTCTGATAGCTTGAAGTTCAATGGTACAAAATCATTACAATATTCTCTTTATTTAATTTTTGTAGTTTTAAGTGTAAGTAGGAGTTTGAACTCAACTCGAGCTCAAACTCAAACTCTATTAAAAAATTTGGGCTCGAACTCGATTGCAATGTGGCATTTAACAAGAAGCCCCCACTATGATGAGATATATGCTGACAAATACAGGATTGCAGACTATACCATCTGGCAATACATTTTTCTTTCTTGCATCGCCCATGAAAGCCCCGGCCGACGTAGACATGTTGGCTTCGTTATAAATATTTAGTCTATGCATGGCACTGTTGTAATTTATTACTCATTTATAGCTCTACGGTTTACCAGAGGAGAAATAGTAGCAGTAAAGTCTTGGACTGAGAGCGAGCGGTCCAGCCGATCCCCTCCCTCCGTCTTTCTCAACTATCTTTCATTGCAACAAATGTTCTGACCTAAAAGGCCCGAATCTATTTATTACTAGAACAGACTCACCAATTTCTCTAGGTCGATTCATTGATTTGCAGAGAAGAATTTAAAATCTTCTCTGTCACTTTATGTTTCCCTTAACGAGAGAGGGGACCAGACAAGAGACAACCCAACTCATCAGTATAAGTTATTAGCAGCAACTATTTTATTATATTAACAGCTTTCCGTCCCTCTCTATTCTCTGCTCCAGTGACAGGACTCTTGCCCAATTCAGAGCCACTAACTTGAAAAGAACAGAAAAAACATTAGAAGTAGAAGAGCAGCTATACCTGATTCCTGTCTCTTGGCTAGAAATGCGTAGCACTCACTCGAGGAGTTAAAGCCCTGGAATAAAAAAATTCATGTGGCCAAAAGTCCTAGAACGTGCCCTCCCCTCCCTGTAGGGTCTATTTCTTCCTTAAACTTGATACCTTATTCCCATGGGTTTTGAAGTCATGGTGGCTTAATCTTTTGATATGAAACTTCCACCCATCAACCCTGCCGACCAAGATATTATTACACATCATAAAGAGACAATACCCAAAATTTTTATGTCTATTGCAATGTATCAATTTGTGAATCAGAGACTGTATCAATTGCATTGCATTGCATTTCCATGTCAACTGAGAATTAGGAACATGTTTGTGCCCGGTCGGCTGCAAAAACTCACCTAAACTTTTGCCTATCGACTAAGAAAATTAAGTTTAAGTGTCAACAGATTGACTGCCCTTGATCTTTGGACCAGATTGATCAGTACGTTGAATTGGATTCAATAGGACTCAGCCATTAACTTTTGACAATTATCCAACCAGGTCACCATATGTGCAAAGTGGGAGGAGGGTCCTCCCTCACTTCCAAAAATAAATGAGGGAGCAAAGTTTTCTGATCCTGCTATTAGAAGTTGAACTGAACTATATATTTGCATTGATTAAATGTGGTATTTTTATACAGTTTAGAGCATAAATGATAAGTACAATTATGGAGAGAGGCCTGAATTTGGGGAGAGATTTGTAATAAAGGTTTTCGGTGGACATGGTTTGGAACCATCAATGTACCTAAGGAGACCATACCCGATATGGACGAGTTTGACCTAAGAGGGAGAGGTGTACAAAAAGACTAACTCTATAAACTTGACATGACAAAAAACAAATATTTTTTAAGTAGATGGGTCAAAACACAAGTAAGTACTTTGAGATAAGGAGTAACCAATAAATACACAAGGTTTAGACATTTTATCAAGTTTGTGAGACTTATATGGACGAAGACAAGGATAACATAAACAACCTAAAATCTTTAGTTTCGAATAAATTGGCGTTTGGTGAAAAAATAACTCATAGGGAGATGATAGATTGAGCGTAGGGGTTGACATCATGTTTATTAAATAGATAGCAGCGGCAAAGGCATGGACCAAAAGGTAATTGGAAGGGAGGCCTGAGAAAGTAAGCTAAGACTAGTTTTAACAATATGACGATGTCGTCTTTCTGAGTAGTCATTGTGTTCAGGTGTATGAGGTGGAGTGGTTAGGTGAGAAATGTCATTTAAAGAAAGGTAATCTTTGAGGCCCATATTTTATCCTCCATTGTCTGAATAAAGTGTGATAATTTTTGTTTTGAAGTAATTTTCCGCAATGGCCTTGTAACGAGCAAAAAAATCCTAAACTTTAGATTTTTAGTTTGAGTGGGTAAAACCATATGTATTTGGTATAATGATAAATGAAAATGACATAGTATTTGAAACCATCTTGTCACAGAACCGTAAAAGTCCATAAATCAGGAAAAATAATTTTAAGTGGTTGTGTAGAGATAAAAGATGAAGTTGAGAAGGGCATCGTATGACTTTTATTGCAAAGAAATGTGTGACACGAAAACTCTTTTGGCATATGAGTAGAATTTTTTTAATGATAATTAGAAAGAACGTGTGTCAAAATGGGAAGAGCGGGATGACTCGAGAGAAGGCAAGAATTGGATAAGCAAAAATTTATGAGCCGGCCATGATAAAAACGAAATACAGAACGACAAAGTAGAGGATATAATTTATATTGGAATCTCGATCGACTGCGCTAATCTCGGCGGGTCAGGAGGGCAGAGTTCGGAATCCTGCCGGAGATGGGTGGCTCGGCGGGTGATGGCAACGGCAGCAATGAGGAAGATTTGCGGCGACAACAATTTTCGTCCCGGACAGAGATTTGCGACTCTGATTTTGGGATTTCTTCTCAGTGACAGAGGAAGATCTGCGGCGACGACATGATTTTCGGGAGACACCGCAGGATTTTCGGCTCTGTTTCTTCAGCGACGGGTTCAGAAATTTTCTTTCGGCTCTGGTATCGGTGGTAGTGATGACGACACTCAGTGGACAGAGAGCTCTGTGACAGAGAGGTCTCGCTCTCTCCTTTCTCCTTCTACGGCTGCGGCGCAGGAAAAACGAGAGATAATGGAAGACGAAGGCTACGACTGCTCTTCCCCTGAGTCGCTAATCAAACTCTAATACCACTGATAAAAATAGAATACAAAAGAAGTTTATACTCTGCTTCAACGTCCTCTGTATTCCGTTTTTATCAGGCCACTCATACACTCCATCTCTAGTGGCCGGCTCATCTAGAAGAAGATGTTGCAAACATAGCTCTCATCGCCTCTGAAGATGTGGTATGCTTTGAACATGATAATGATGAGTTTGATGTAGAAAGATTGATTGAAAAATGTGAATATCTTCTTGAAAAAAATAAGAGTTTGATCAAGCTCCTCAATCTAGAAAAGTTGGGAAAAAAATGCAATTCACATCGAGACTGTTTCCAAATTATATGCCTTATGCCAAGAGTATGAGACCACCATGGTCAAGGTACACATTAAATGTGCTAAAAAGGATGAATGTCTCAATGTGCATAATGCTTGTGTAATATTAAATGAATATGAGGCCTTGAAGGCCATGTATGTCTTAGTATAAAAGGAAAAAAACTGTCTTGAAGGCCATATATGTCTCACTAAAAAAGGAAAAAAAAAACTGTCTTGAAGGCCATGTATGTCTCACTAAAAAAGGAAAAAAACTGTCTTGAAGGAGATTTTGAGAAATTTTTCTTGAGTCATAAAAAATTGGATACCTTAAAAATCCTTTTTTTCCTCTCAAAATTAACAAGGAATCTCTCGCCTCCTACGATTTGAAGTTGGAATCCTTTCCAACTATATACAGCTACCTGCATTGAATTCTATCTGAAACGATAGTTAACCTTCATTTACAAGGTGAGCTAGTTCGAGGCCTTGTTGTTGATGATGTAAATCTTTCGACTTCTCCAAACGATAGCTCTGTTACTGGTCCAAGTTCAATGGGTGAACATTTCCATGAGTTTTCATCGATGGACGCTGCTACGTACAGATTATCACCAAGATCCTGAAGGTAGGAGGAGATGAACTCAGAAACAACAATTTAAGGTCTGGCACGACTGATCAGGTCCAGAATTTAGTCATACTACGAGATCCAGTTCATCTACGCCAAAGCATTGATCCCTTATACTGTGCGGGCTCCGAACAACCCTTCCTCTTCGCCCAAACCTGTTCTCCTCTACTGGTCCGCCACTTTCTGGGACAAAGAAAAACAGGCCATCGATGTTCTCTTCCTGCTTTTATCATTCTCTCTTCGATCCCAGAACCGATTGTTACACCAAATACAGTTACTTACCAATTAAGGTTTCTTCAAACGTCTTCCAATCCTTTGTAGTTGGCCGATAGGCCCTACCATGGAGGATCAAGGCTACACCCGGCACGAGGATATTCTCTCGCCGGCTAATGTCACACATCCACTTCGTAAAAGATCCAAATTCAATTTCAACGAGCCCGTGATATAGCCAGTCGTAAAGGGCTCCAATATCACTTTCTCGTATCCTGGGATTGACCAACAGCTTCCGTTCTCAGGTATCTTCCTTCAGACAGAAGAATATTGAGGGAGAATGTCCCTGGTTCCTCTTCTCACTGCACGGATGTTCGGAATCTCATTATCATGTCTCCGGCTCTTACTGTAATAAAGTATTGGAGTAAGTATTAGAGTAAGAGATGTCATGGAACTCAATGCAATCCACTAGTTGCAGCACTTTGGGAAAAAGAAAGCGTTTCTGTATTCACCACTTTCCATTTCTTAGTCAATAATGCATCTCAGTAAAGCAATGCATTATATTACAGTCCAAGTTTCCTCCACTGTATCACTTTTTATTCAAATCTCCCACCACCTTTTGTCAATCTCAATGCACAAACTGGCCCATTTACACAAATCGAAAGTCCCTTTTCTTTCACTTTAATCCCATTGATCGGTTCCAATGTTGAACAAATTTAGGTATAAAAGCTAACAAATGATCACATCTACCTCACATTACTTCTTCAAGGATCCATCTTCTCCAAGCCTCCTAAGATGAGTCACTCCACGCCGCTCCAAAAGGAGTACAAATCCATGGCTTCTCCCCTTTACCTCCTCCCGCCACCACCACCGCCGCCGCCGCTGACGCCATCTCTACCAAGACAAATCATTCATCCCATGAAGCATCAGACCTCAACTGGTCACCACAGCTTTAGATCGACGACGAAGGAAATTCTGCTTCGCCCTCGGCGCACCAACCCCTTCGTCTGGTTTACAGCCTTTATCTGTGTAATATTCTGTCTGCTTCTCATTCTCGCAGGTATCTCCATCCTCGTGATCTTTCTGGTGATCAAACCACGAAACCCTAGTTTTGTTACGTCTAGCGCAAGCCTAAGAAGCGTCTATCTCGACACGCCGGAGTACTTTAACGGCGATCTCATCATCTTCGCCAATTTCTCCAATCCAAACCGTAAGATGGATGTAACGTTTGAATATTTAAGCATAGATCTTCTCTTCTTTGAAAGGCTGATTTCAACTCAAGGATTACGGCCTTTCACACTGAGACGAGGAGAAGCGAGACTGGAGGCGCTGCACATGATTTCCAGTGAAGTCTATTTGCCACTTAATCATTCACTGGAACTTCAGAAACAAGTGCAGACGAATCGAATTCGGTATGATATCCGAGGAACGTTCAGAGTTCGTGTGAGATACGGATTCAGCCATGTTGCTTACGGGTTGCACGGTCGATGCCAGATGGAATTGACAGGGCCACCCAATGGATTTCTTGTAGCTCGTGGTTGCAGAACTAAGAGATGAATCACGAAGGCTTTTTAAATTTTTGTAGGCTCTCTCTTCTGTGTTTTTCTTTTGAAATTCTTTTCTGGAAGAACAAGACGGGAGGAGGATTGCAACTGTAGAGTTCTCTGCGCTGAACCTGATTTTTTTATTTTTTTTTGGTCGTAACGATCAGAAGGTCTTTCCTGCCTGCAAATTAAATCAAATCGGACATTAGTCGCGAACGTTCAAGGGAAGGAAAATCGTAAATTGTTTGAGTGTTGACCAATTGTTAATGAACTTCCTAATCTAACCAAGGTATTGAAATCCAAACTCTGGAGCTGCATTCCTTTGCTTTTGTGGACAGTTTTCTTCCCTAGTTCTAGAAAGAAAGGGGCAGGAGCTCCTCTCCTCCACAAGTAGAGTCTACATTTTCATCCCTTTGCCACGTTGGTCACGGTCCAAATCATTTTTTAGTATAATTAAATTTTAATTTTTAAATATCATTTTTAATAAATATAAATATAATTTTAAAATAATTAATGGTGACTTTGTAACGTGACTTTGTAACTGATTGAGGTTAGAAAAATGGATATCCTTCACCCTGTCATCGACTCTGAACGAAAAGGCTTCTACCTACTCCCTTGTTCCAGAGAGGTCGGGGATAGAGAACCCTCGACATTTTTAGCTCTGTTCTTCCATCAAATGACACAATGTCTCTCAACTGATTTTTATAACGTTTTTGTTGAACACTTGACCTAAGGCCCTTTCAATGATCGTAGCTCACCTGTTGTCTTCCCGCCACCGCTGCCCTGGACAAACGATGAAACGATTACCAAGCTGTCCCCGTCTGCAACGTTCTTTACAAAAAGAATCACGAAGAACCCGCCCGATCGCGGACTTGTGGAGCTCACTAAGCTCCATCTTCCGTCACGTACGTCCTTGTTGTCCCCAGTAGTTCTTTCTCTTCCTGCAAAACCAGTTTCTCTTTCAGAGCCCGCAGACACACCACCCTCTTCGGTCTTCGTCCACTTCTTCTTTTTCTCCTTTCCCAGAGCCAAATTTTGTCTGCTTTCCATTTTTATCCTCTCGATACCACACCTATATTTGCGTCTTCCTTCCTCAGCGTATTGTCTCTAATCTCTGCCGCTTGTCATTGCCAGCAATGGAGGTCCCAGTTGGTTTTCCTGCCACTTTATGGAGCTTTATTTCATTTCTGCCTTTCTTTTTCATGCTTTTGATCCTCGACATTATTAAAGGCAAAGTGGCTGCTATTTCCTATTCTGGATTTAATATTTTTTGTGTTTTATGTTAATTTGCTAGAGCTCTTTATCCGCGGGTTCCCTTGCTTATATCTCCAGAAATAAGGCATACAAATAGAGCTGTTGTTTCATGAGATGTAATCGTAACTTCATCTGTTACAGTTCACAGTTTATGTGAGATGCCTATGTTAAGTTATAGAGTCTAATTAACGTCTTACGCAGAGTCGGTATGATATATCGACTATTGTTTCATTAAGGATAATTTGAGAATTTCACACTTGTATTTCCGTTGCCATAAAGTACGTATGATTTTTTTTGTAAACTACTTCATCATCAAAAGACAAGACGTAGTCTCACCTTAAGGCGAACCTAAATAAATCTTGTATTTTCATGCTCGATTATTTCTTCTTTTACAATTATTATTACTCTCGTTAATATTGAATTAAGGCGTCTAATACCCTGTTCTTAGTTTTTAGGTATGTTGGTCGGTCCCTACCAAATTCTCTAGATTCTGAGGTTGATAAAGCATTCGAAAAGATAAGGACGAAGCTAAAATGACTTTGCCTGATTCATTTCCTAGTTTTTCTCTCCTTCATTAATCATGAAACTGTAAACCATAATTCTTCAGGTATGGGACTGGCCTTTTCGATCTTGTGAACTGAATGGCAGGATCCTACTGCACTGCTCTAATAGATGTTGCTGACAAAGGGGCTTGCATTCTGAAGGGGAAATACGAAAAAATTAAGTATCAAATTACCTGATCTCTTAACTGAAAAATTTGCTCAGCTGATGAAGTAGAGTTGACAAAGTGCAACTGGCCTAAGGACAAAGTGTTTGAATGGTTTCTTGGGCCATTAGTGATACTGAAAGATCAGATCAAAGGGCTTAGGTTAGACGAGAACGAAGAGATTATGTGCCACAGCACAGAGAAGCCAGTGATAATGCTAGTCAATTTGGCACATAAATTAACTTTAGGTGCTCAAAACAGTGGGTTACATCTTCTACACTGAGCACAATGCACCTCGCGCACTGGTAAGGAGGCTATAAGAAGAGTGACTGAGTGACACAGACCCGAGGAGAAATAACTCGTGAATATATTTCATGTGACCTCCATGCTGCTTAATACTTATAACCCTCAACGTACAAACTCTCAGACGCCAAGCCTCCGCCGCCGCCGCCTCCGGTGTACTTCCCAAGTGTCGACTCCGAGTTTGCCTTGCACCTAGACAAGAATGCCTGCTGAGCGGTCGGAATGTTCTCCTTCTTACCCGCCCATGTCTTGAGCGTACTCTGCTGTAGAGCTCTTCCGAAGGAAAAGGATAATGTCCATGGCTTCAATACCTCCAGCTTATTCATGGCATTCAGGTTTACCGTTGCCTCTTCCTCGCTTTGGCCGCCTGAAAGGAACACAATGCCTGGAACCGCCGGTGGCACCGTTCGGCGCAATGCAGTCACTGTATATTCTGCAATTACCTCTGGAGCAACCTGTCGAAGAAAGAAAGAAGCGTATTCAACAAAATTATTGATTTTGTATGACTAGTTCTCTTGGAAAGGCTTCTGAATGAATGCACCTTAGGGCTGTCTGACCCGGGAGTGACCATGTTAGGCTTAAGGAGAGTTCCTTCTAGGAGCACATGGTGGTCATTGAGAGACTTGTAGACGGCCGCCAACACCGTCTCCGTCACCGCCGCACATTTCTTGATGTCATGGCTACCGTCCGTCAGCACCTCCGGTTCCACTATTGGCACCAGCCCGTTCTCCTGGCAAATGATTGCATAGCGAGCTAGGCCCTGGGCGTTCTGCTGTATCGAAAGTTCTGATGGCTCATTTTGCCCGATCTTCAGAACGGCACGCCACTTGGCGAAGCGAGCCCCGGCCTTGTAGTATTGCTGGCAACGGGCACCGAGGGAATCGAAGCCTTGGGTGGTGGTCTCGCCATTGGTTCCAGCGAGTTCAACAGTACCCTTATCGACTTTGATCCCGGGGATGACGGAATTCTCCTGGAGGACCTCCACGAAGGGCTTCCCGTCGGAGGTTTTCTGATAGAGAGTCTCCTCGAAGAGTATGACCCCTGAGAGGTAAGCCAGGGCGTTGGGTGATGTGAAGAGAAGCTCCCGAAGCGCCTGGCGATTCGACTCGATGTTCTCCACATTGATGCTCGCCAGGCGCTTGCCAATCGTGCCGGTGCTCTCGTCGGCGGCCAGAATGCCCTTGCCAGGAGTGGCAATGTACTTGGCATTCTTGATCAGCTCATCTGAACAGGAAAGATAAAAAATTGAAGTTGAATTTCAAACTGGATGTATATAAATGTCTGAATAACTCAACCAAAATGCGTGAAACTCGTATTGAATCACTCAGCAAATAGACCACCTAAGATTTGTGCCGCGGTAAGTCTGTAAATTTGACGCACGTAGGGCTCTCTGAGACAATTATAAAGAGTAAGAATGCTTTAAAAAGAAAAGGTATACCAGCATATTTTCCGACGAAGGCCGACATGCTTTGGGAGTTTAAGAGGTTGCTCAGGGGCTGACACTTGAGAAGACGAAAACGCAGCATCAGAGAAGAATCCATTTATCCACAAGCTGAATGCGGAATATTCCCACGAATCCGTGAAGTGTGAGGACGACATTTGTCCTGAATGTAGCCTGGGAAGGTTTATCATCGTCAGATAAAGCAACGAGTGATTCCTCTTAGACGACGTGGACTTTTCGTTTGTGAGTGAGAACAGGAGCGGCCCCAAATGAGCGGTCCTTCTCTATCAAACGTTCCTAGCTCCTCTTATCCTCTGTAAACCGAGGAGGTTAAAGAGCTTTATAATACTCCCCCGTACAAAAGAGAAAAATATCAGAATCTTCTGTTTTTACTAATAAACTTAAGATATTTATAGTTACTGATCCATGTGGAGACTATTTTTTAATATTCCCTATCTGTAAGGGAATTTCACTTAAATACCTATTTAAAATAAAATATTTTTAAAAATACCGATGATCATCAAAATATTTCTAAAACTACCCAACTTTGACGGGTCAAATGCCTACGTGTGCAGTCAAAAGCGATACATAAGCTTTGACTGCTTATGTGTCGCCATGTCATCTGTGCAGTAAACATAGATCGACACACCGTCCGCCACGTCATTATTTTACCATGTCATCTGCCACGTAAGTTGACACGTCATTAAATAAAAATTAAATATTTTTTTTAAATAAAAAAAACAGATAATTTTTTATTACCTAATATCTAAAATATTGGACATTCATCTTTGTGAAAAGTAATAAATGTTATGTCTCGAAGCCTAAAAATTATATTAGAGTTTAAAAATACAATTTATTTGTATAATTTTTATCATATTATTTACAAAATAATAAATTATTAAAAATATATATTAGTTAATTAAAAATCTTACAACACCTTTTATTATCAATTAAAAATAATTATTAACTGAAAAAATATAAAATTTTTACTTGAGTTTAAAAAATAAATGTACCGGTATACTTTTTATTACCTTATATTTAAAATAATAAGTTATAAAAAATCTTACTCTTACCATTTTAACACCTTTTTATTATCAATTTAAATTTTATTTTAATAAAATTTTTTGAAAATTTTAGTTTTGAGTTTAAAAATCAAATTTATCAATATGTTTTTTTTTCAAATTTATTTTTAACTTATATTTAAAATAATTAAAAATAAAATAAATATATAATTAATTAAAAAAATTTACTCTTACTAATTTAACATATTTTATTATCGATTTAAAATATTTTTTAATTTTTTGAGAGGGGGGCGTCGAGGGCGAAGTCTAACACCGAGCGGTGGGGAGTGGCGGCAGCAGGCACTACAAGAGGGGAGAGGAGAGACGAGAGGGGGGAAAGGAGAGGAGAGGAGAGGGGAGAGGGGGGAGAGGAGAGGAGAGGAGAGGAGGCCGAGTGGCGGCGAGAAGGCGAGAGGAGGGGGTGAGAGGAGAGGAGAGGAGGCCGAGCGGTGACGGCGGTGAGAGGGCGAGAGGAGCGGGGGCGAGAGGAGAAGAGAGGAGAGGAGGCCGAGCGGGGCGGCGAGAGGAGAGAGAAAGATGGGAGGGGACACATAAGGCATTTAAAATAATTTATTTTGAAATACGATGCGGTGGAATACAGTGAGGATTATTTAATTTTTATTTAATGACGTGTCAAATGACATGGTAAAATAATGACGTGGCAGACGACGTGTCGATCTATGTTTATTGCACATATGACATGGCAACACATAAGCAGTCAAAGCTTATGTGTCGCTTTTGACTGCACACATAGGCCTTTAACCGGTCAAAGTTGGATAGTTTTAGAAATATTTTGAATCAGTATTTTTAAAAATATTTTATTTTAAATGGGTATTTAAGTGAAATTTCCTATATGTAAACCCTCTTTTGTAGCTTTACGTGTAGATAATTTAGGTGAAGGCTCACATACGAGTAATTGCTATGATAGTATGTGAATAGTTACTAATCCGTGTGAGACTATTTTTTAACATTCTCTCTTATATGTAAACCCTCTTTTGTAGCTTTATATGTAGATAATTTAGGTGAAGCTCACATACTAATTGCTATGATAGTATGTGAAATTGGGTCAAAACCCTGTCCCAACATGATTAACAACTTACAAAAAAAAAAATTTAACTAATAAATTTAAAATCTTTGTATTCACTAATTTATATAAGATTATTCTTTGACACGAAACACTGCATCGTAAACAATAGGATGATCCCTAGAAATAAATGCCCAAAATAGCATTACGACTAAATCCCACCTCGTGCGGGTCCCTATATTATAAATGCAAAGTGACAAAATCCTCTTAAAAAGGACAATCCTAAGCTGTCAGTTGTGGGGGCAGTTACGATCAAGAGAGTGGTTCTTGGTAGGCGAACTGCCCAATTATTCAAGAGGACATTTGGATATATTACAAATGAGGGACCCAATATGTGACCTTTTTCTGGTCACTGACCATTCAACACCGTAACGTAAAGCACTCTTGTGGCGCCTTAAAGAAGCCATTGTGCTAATACGCCAGCTGAACACCAACCTATAGCTAGGAGCTTGTAATCTCCACTTCCTAGTAATTAGTCAATTCAGAGCAATTACTTTAAATTAAAAAAGATAAGTGATCATAAGTTACCTTTGCCTTGTTATCTCAACTTTGCCGAGGGCAAAATCTTGTATTGATCAGTTTGAAACCTACGTGCCGTCACTTGTCATTTGTAATTGAAATGGCTAAGCGCGACTGGGTTGAATTTTCAATTGTGACAATAATCAACATCTTATTGAATTAAAACAGAGGAATATGAGAAGAAGAAAAAGAATGAGAACTCAAGCTGTTTCTTTGGTAAGAATCTGTGTCCCAGCCATTCTGCTGCTGCGGAGTTTGTGCTAATGCAGATGTTAACCTTTTCTCTGGTACAATGTATAAATAAATGATAACAAATAATCGTATACATATTTTGGGAAATGGAAATACAAAAAAAAAAACACAAGACAAGCTTGAACACTCTAGTATATCATCACAAAAGCTATGGGACGGCAAAGAAATCAGTAGATTCTGATCAGAAAATTAAGCAAAAAGGAAACACCACCAAAATTGCAAGAGAATCCGGATGCTCACTTAATGAAGAAAAAATGCCTCGGGTAGAAGCTGCAAGAAATAAAAGGAAATAAATAGATCAAATAGAAGAATCTGAGTAACTGGAAATTGATGTATAATATTAAAATGTATGTTTCCAGGATATTTTCATAAAACCGTACACTAATTTTTTAGAGTAGTCTTTTCCTGGTTTTATTCAAAAGGCTACAGTAACCTTTCACACACAGGTGCGCACACACAAATATTAAAAAAAAGAAAAAAAGAAAGAAAGAAAGAAAAAGACTTAGGTTCCTAAAAAGTTGGTAAAAAGCATAAACCAACTCATGTAAGTTGCAGCAGAATGCAGTCAAAGTTTCATAACACTGCCCAATTGACACCACATGCAGTCCCCTAGAGAGACAAGAGTTCAACAAAATGTATAAAAAAACCTTCTTGCACACGCACGGAATTCCCATCCATCTTTCCTCGAGAAATAAAAGAAGGACAAGTCTGTCACTAAGATCTCTCAGTAAAAATTTTCAGGAAAAGACGACTCACTTGCGCTTCTTGTCAGCTTGTTGGCCCTGTTAAAACCTGTTCATCATCATCGGTCCCAAAATACCTGTCTCCAAATTCACCCATCCCAGGGATGACACGGAAGTCTTCATTCAATCCTATCTCAATCTCAGAAGTCACAATTTTAATCCTTGGGAAGGCTTTGCAAACCACATGCACTCCTTGTGGTGCCTGATAGTATTAAAACAAAATCAATTTCATGGATTTTCCTATAAAATTATCATTAAGGGCTTCAAACATTATTATACTCTGCCAAACAAATAAAGTTAACTTGAAACTTGTGAAATATCATTCTCTTTGCAAGCGTAATTCATGTTTGGAGTCTCAAGTTCTTTTTCTGCTTAAAGTACAGATTCACAACATCAGGACCTCTGTACATTTTAAAAAAAAGTAGAGCCCTTGTACTTGAGCTCTTCATGTTTTTCTTTTATTTGTTTTATTGGAATGATCACTAACACACAAACACTACACCTTATTACCCTTGTGAAACTTGAATCCAAAATGACACACTAGAAAATCCCCCATATGGCCATTGAGTTGTCGTCCCAATCCAATGAGCTCACCTTTCCTTAAGTACGATTAATTTTCAAGTTGGATTTAAGTTTATGCACAGCTGATATTGAGAATTTTGGAAGCACAAATTGTTTAAACAGAATAGACCAGCTTACAGATATTAAGTTAAGAAAAATGATATTGAACTCTGGTACACCCTTCCTTATGAGCAAAGATATCGCTTGAACAGCTGAATTTCCTGAAAAATAGTGACAACAAAAATACAGTCAAGAAATATGCAGGAATGAAAATTTCAGGAATTGTTTACACCAAACAGTCTATTTATCCGTGCTTTATTTTACCATAACTGCAGACATTCCAATCAAAAGATGAAATTTTCTGATTATACTGAATGGAACCATTACATGAGCTACAAGTAATTCTATGTAAGCAATGTAATAATAACTGTTGGCATGTAAAAAGCCCACCAGTCTATAATTGTACATAATATTCCAAGTTTCAGGTTTGTCAAGAGTGAGAGCATTTATATGTGGAAGAAGAGCCCAGCATTAGTTATGCTTGAAAAAATCTTAGATTTATTAGTTTTGAAGAGGCCTCCAAACTTCAGTTAGTCATTTTAGGAATAAGTCAACTTCAACATGGTATCAAAGCCCACCCAAGCCTTTGTCTGTGGATGGCGCATGTGTGTTAGCTCCACTTCTTAGGCTAGTTGTCTAGTATGTGAGTAGTTGTATGTGAAAGAACTGTACTGCGTTGTTGAGACTTGAAAATAGCTTATGCTTATTAATTGGAAAGAGGCCCCCTCTTAAGGTGCCTATTGCATTTTGGGAGAAACTGCCCAACTTTAACAGTAACAAATTTGATGCACACATGCAGCAGGCATGTAACAATTGCAAGTCCAGAGAAGATATATAGTTAAATTTTAAACAGAAACTGCTGTAATGTGGGCCTCCAATATAACATGCGACAACGTCCACAGTAATGCATACTACATAACACATCTATAAATGCCGAAGGAACTAGATAGCAAATGTTCAGTAGAAATGATCAACCAGCCAAGCAAGAGGCTGAAGTTCCTCATCTACCAGAAAGTACAGTCTGTTTCTTCTAATCCTAGTTAATAACTCAAGCAGTACCAAGCAGATTAATGGCATGGCCCTTTTTTTTTTTTGAAATGGATTAATGGCATGGCCCTTGCTTCGTAATTAATTATAGTCTTAGTATTGCTCCAAAAAATCACTCTCAACTAATAAAAAACCAAAGTCAAAATAATCAAAGAGAGCCATAACTTGCATTGAAGAATGATTTTCTTTTAAAATTCTAACCTGTGCCAAGTATAGGATCCAGTAACAACACATGCCTATCGGAGATGTCATTTGGAAGTTTCTCATAAATTAACTGCAGATAAATCAAAACTATTAAGAAAACACTAAAGTTTTGTGTAATCCAAAGAACTAGGTTGAGAACTTGAACCCAAACCTGCTGACCATTATCTCCTTCCCTGTGAATAAGAATCTTTCCTATCTTTATTCCTTTACAGCATGCTCGCAGTGCATTCTCCATGCTTTCACCACTGACATCATAAGAAGAGAGAATTTCCTCGGTTAATTGAAAGACTTAAAATTGACTAGAACACATTAGGCAGCAGAACCAAAACAACTGAAAAAGGTATTGTCAGGAAGCCAACAAATTAATTAGAAGTTAAATAGGCAGGGAAGGTAGTGCAAGGTTGAGAGTCACCTCTGAGTCAAGCCAAATCTTAAAAGATTATGCCATAACTGAACTTTGCAGCACACAGGCCTATGCCTTTTTTTCTCTTTTTTTTGGGAACACAAATCACGTCTACTATGGTCTCTGAAGAAATAAAAAGGACTATATACATTACAAGTATATAAATGCCGGAAAGAAGTATCACCACCAACTCTCTCTCCGGACCATGAGTCTACTTTGTCTCAAGAACCTGGAGATAACGATCTACATCTTCCTATTGCACTCAGGAAAGGTAAAGGTATGCAGTATTGGTTATCTTAGTATGCGTCTTTTTGTTCTTTATCCGACTCCTATTAAAAATTTTGCTTTGTCCATTTCTACCTACACTATCCCTTCTTCAGTGCAGGAAGCCTTCACATCTCCTCATTGGAAGCAAACTATGGATGTTGAAATGGATGCTTTGATAGATTGGGACACTTGACAACTGTGTGATCTACCATCTGGGGCCAAAGTTGCTGGTTGCCGCTAGGTTTATACTATCAAGTATAATGCAAATGGTTCTATTGAGTGGTATAAAGCTTGGTTGGTTGCGAAAGGGGGTATTCTCAAACCTTTGGTATTGATGTGTTTGAAACCTTTTTGCCTGTTGCATGTTTGTCGTATATTTGTATTTTGCTCTCAATTGCAATGAATCAGGGGTGGTCTCTGTGTTAATTGGACATAAAAATGCCTTCTTATATGGTAATCTGAAAGAAGAGGAATATATGGAGCAACCTCCAAGATATGTTGCTTAGGGGGAGACACATAAAGTATGCAGACTTAAGAAGGCAATTTATGGGCTGAAGCATAGTCCACGTGCTTGGTTTGAAAAATTCTGCCAAGTTGTGGTAACTATGGTATTCTCGAGGAGTCATTGTGATAAAGATATCCTCTGGAATTGTGGTGTGTTTTTGGTTTATGTAGATGATATTATATTATCAGGAAGTGATATTTCTAGTATAGAGAATACCAAGTCTCATTTGTCTGCACACTTCCAAACTAAAGATTTGGGAACGTTGAAATACTTCCTAGGCATTGAAGTGGTGAAAAGTAAAGAAGGCATTGTGATGATACAACATAAGTATGTCATAGATATGCTTCAAGAGTATGGTTTGTTAGTAGCCAAGCCAGCTAATACCCCAATGGAAGTGGGACATGATCTCCATGATGAGCAAAGTGATGAATTAAATGACAGAACCCAGTATAGGAGGTCAGTGAGAAAGTTAATTTATGCAACAATTACTAGACTTGACATTTTTTTTTTGCAGTAAGTGAAGTGAACTAGTTTATGGAACGTCCTCAGAAAGTACACTTATAAGCTGCAAAAAGAATTTTGAGGTATTTGAAAGGAACACTAGGAAAAAGTCTTCTTTTTTAGACCTAACAATCATATGAAGATAGAGGCTTTTCTGATGCAGAATATGCAGGGTCCAAACTGGACAGAAAATCAACCTCTAGATATTGTTTTCCTAAGAGGAAAATTTGGTTTGTTGGCGAAGTAAAAAAGCAGAATGTTGTAGCCCGGTCTAGTGCAAAAGCTGAATACAGGGCAATGGCTCACATAGTGAGCGAGTTGATGTGGGTTAGATCAGTCTCACGAGAGTTGGGTTTCAACCAGCATGAGTTGATGAGCATGTTTTGTGATAATTAGGTTGCGATCTTTATTGCAAGTAACCCAGTTTTCCATGAGAGGACTAAACACATAGAAGTGGATTGCCACTTCATTCGAGATGTGTAGCCCGGTCTAGTGCAAAAGCTGAATACAAGGCAATGGCTCACATAGTGAGCGAGTTAATGTGGGTTAGATCAGTCTCACGAGAGTTGGGTTTCAACCAGCATGAGTTGATGAGCATGTTTTGTGATAATTAGGTTGCGATCTTTATTGCAAGTAACCCAGTTTTCCATGAGAGGACTAAACACATAGAAGTGGATTGCCACTTCATTCGAGATGTGTAGCCCGGTCTAGTGCAAAAGCTGAATACAAGGCAATGGCTCACATAGTGAGCGAGTTAATGTGGGTTAGATCAGTCTCACGAGAGTTGGGTTTCAACCAGCATGAGTTGATGAACATGTTTTGTGATAATTAGGCTGCGATCTTTATTGCAAGTAACCCAGTTTTCCATGAGAGGACTAAACACATAGAAGTGGATTGCCACTTCATTCGAGATGTGGTGATGGAAAATGAGGTAGTGACTCCATTTGTTCAGTCTGGAGATAAGTTGGGAGATGTCTTCACCAAGGCCCTTGGCAAGCGAGAATTTATATCATTCTGCAACAAGCGGGGACTCCTGGATATATACGCTCCAACTTGAGGGGGAGTGTTAGAAAATACCTCCAGGGGTATTTTGGTCAATTTACCCTCCAAATGTATTTCGGTCCTTTTACCATTTCAGTGGTTAATTTTATTTACGTAATCTTGTTCTGCTTGTTAAATTATATTAGTGCTTAACTTTTTATGTACATAGGATGTTTAGTTAAGGAGATATAAGGAGATTAAGGTATATTAAGTGTATAGGGGTATTTTTGTAATTTTCAACTTAAAACACCTGTTTAAGAAGTCTGGGATTTCGTGCACAGTTCCCAACGAAGCCTTTCAGGCTCTTCAGAAATTTCTTCTTCTCCTTTCTCCTTTTTCTCTCAATTTTCTTCTCTTCCTTCACCCAAATCTGGAATTTTATGGACCCCATACCAAAAATATTGTCCAAAATTACTTGAGATAGATCCAATGGCCTACTCTAGTCTCGAGAAAGAAAACCTCTTGCTTTGGTTCTGGAATTACCTACTACCACTCAATTTATCTTTTCTAGAGACAAGTCTAGACATTTTTTTGTCTTTATCAGTAATGATTTAGCACTCAGGGCTTAGAAAAGGGACTAGACGTGGCAGTGGAGGAATAGTCAGGCTACTCTTTGTCATTTCATGAATGATGATGATAAAGATCCAGTGACAAAAATGAGCACATTGACAAAACCTTTTAGTTCAAAGAAAATGACTAAAGACGAAAACTAATGTCATATTGATATGCTGTATTTTTTTGAATGGTCTATTGACATGCTTATTGGGAAAAAAACAAAGGTGTAAAGAGAAAAGCAGAAAAGATGTATAAAACATTCATACCTTCTGATTATGGAGACACCACAAAGCCTCTTACAGAAATCTACCCCAGTATATACCGATCCTGAATTTTTAACAAAAGACAATCTCATAAATACTTTAAAAACAAGACAAATATTTAAGAATGCTACAAATAGAAAGTGAACCATTGAACATCAACCTTATAGCCACTTTTGGTCATAGGTAGCAGCCTACTGAGCTTTTGTAGTTTCCTCTTGTTGCCTATTGTATTTAAATGTTTTTATTTTTATTTTTAGAGAAGGTCGAATTCATTAAGAGAGCCCGAACAAAAGGGGCAAAAAGATACAAATGGGGAGAGTACAAAAGCAATTGCTCAGGGAACTAAAGCAATAAAAGAAACAGAAATGGAAAGCAAAAGGAACAAAAAACCCCCAAGGTCAATGACTATTGCCAAGCCACCTTCAACAACCAATGAGGTCGAGAACCCTCAAAATATAGCTGAATTCCCTAAAGAAGAGTTTGGAGCTCCGCCACCGTGGATGGACTTTGCCTAAATGACACAAAGTAAACAAGGAGAACAGTCTCCCCACAATCAACATCTCCCCCTCCTCCCCCCCACCACCCATCACACACACACACACACACACACTTGTAGGCCCAAGGTTTCCCCTAGAGTTGCCATCAAAGTTGAGTTTCAACCAATCCTAAAGAAGAGGATCCCAAGCTACCAATTGATTAATGGATGCAGATCTGAATGGATGATTGATCGCCAATTTTTTTCTAAATATTTGAACTTCCTTGCCCAAAATAAGAAGCAAAGACATAGTTTTCAATGATTCCTCCCAAAGATGATTGTTTTCCTTCAAACACTCTTTTATTGAGCTCATTACAAATATCCAAGAGATTGTTGCAATGGTGAGGCCCCATATACCTGTCTTGCCCCATAGGACTGTTTTAGAGAGGAGGGTAAAAGAAGGGAAGAAGCAAGGGAAAGCAAGTCTAGAGCCCAAATTTAAGGGTGGAAGCCCCTGAATTTGCTGGGTAACTAGGTAGTGGAGAAGGAGGCAGTTGACAAATTCCATTTGGTTTGCACAAGCTTGCATGAAGGGTCGTCCACAGTTCTCCCCCTCTAAGAGAGCTGATCAGCTGTAAGGATCTTACCTTGGTGGCACACCAAATAAAATGGATCACTTTGGGTGGGGCTGGGATTCTCTAGAGTGCATATCCTTAAGGAGGGACACGATTGGCTCCACAAAATGAGTACTAGGAAGCAACTAAATAGCAGCCAGAGGGGTCCCAATTCTACATCATGTGTTATGAAGCAGCCAAACTTGCCCACTGGAAGCACAAAAATGCTAAACCGGGGTGTTACAGTTTAAGCCAAACAGCAGCAGGAGATGACAACTCCACAACCCCAGTTGGCCCAGCAGGCTAGGCACAAACGGGTGCATATGGCTGGAGCACAGAGCACAGGGTGCACCTAGCAAGCTGGGCAGTAGCCCACATGCAAGGTGATCATGCAGTCTAACCACACCTAGCTTGAGGGGTTAGCATTGACGAACGGCCAGACCGCACACACCTAGCTGAGCGCATGTGAAGGACGTGGCGACCCATCAGGCTGTAAAAGGAGTGAATGCGTGCAACCAGCCACCCAGCACAAAGCCAGGGATGGTTCGTTTTTTGAAAATGGGTTTATCCAGGAGGATTCTGGAGAGAATTAGGGGGATGAATAAGATAAGGGGATCAGGCCCAAGCCAATCAGGCAAAATCTTGGTTAAGAGTAGATTAGGGGATAGAATTAGTTTCCTATAAGGAGGGATCCAAGGCTCTACATAGGCCTTTATACATTGTGTTTTTCATCGCATCGGCAGTGCGAGAATCCATCTCTTTGAGTTCGAGAGCTCGCTCTCCCTCTCTCTTGTTTTCTTTCATCCTCCCTATTTGTTGCTTCTGTTGTGATCTTATTTTTGGAGGCCAACTAGCCAACTTACCTTCTAAGTGAGTTAGGCTGTCCGCTGTAGTCTAAGGCCTATCTAGAGCTTAGTATAGCGGTGTGACACATGGTATCAAAACCTTAGGTCCTAATATGGTAGAGAAAATTCATGGTCTCCAAGGTTTCCTCGTTTATGAGAGCTCCCCTAGGATTAATGTTCCATGAGCAGCTCAGAATACAAGCCTCCGATAGCCGCAACAGACCTTGCCTTCACTCCATATATGCTCAGGAAGATATTGGCAAGGCAAGTATTCCCAAGCCAAGTATCATGACAAAAAGGAGTTGTGCTCTCCACTTCTCCTCACTCAAACAAAGGCTACAACTTACTTTGTAATAAGCTCTTGTGAGCTTTTGTCTTAATAAAAATCAGCATCATTTAAAAAAAAAAAAAAAAAAAGCTACAGCTTATAGAGAGTTTTCCATAAGCTAGAGGCTCAGCTCAAGGGCTGGCAGATGGGAACCATAAGGAATCACGATATGATACTTCACCTAAATAATTTTTTCCCACATACTATCCCTTTCATTCCCAAACTTCCAAAGCCATATTGAGAGGAGTTGAGCCCACTAATCTGATTGTTTGTTAAACACCTAGCCAATACTACCCAAAAGACCGGCCTATTAGGAGCGGAAGGCATAGGTACTTAACCCAAAGACCATAACAGTACACCCCGCCCTCCCGAGCCGACAACCACGGCAGCCTTAACACAGCAATGGGGACCGGGTCAGGAGCCCATACTCCCTTACGGCGCCCCGCCAGGGGCATGCGGTCCACCTGCACACGCGGGGACTCGAAGTCGGGACGTAGCGCCTGCTCTGATACCAAATGTTAAGAACCTAGCCAATACTACCCAAAAGACCGGCCTATTAGGAGCGGAAGACATAGGTACTTAACCCAAGGACCATAACAGTACACCCCGCCCGAGCCGACGACCACGGCGGCATTAACACTGCAACGCGACCGGGTCAGGGGTCCCGCCAGGGGCTTGCGGTCCACCTGCGCATGCGGCCACGGGGACTCGAAGTTGGGACGTTGCGCTTGCTCTGATACCAAATGTTAAACACCTAACCAATACTACCCAAAAGACCGGCCTATTAGGAGCAGTAGGCATAGGTACTTAACCCAAGGACCATAACATTGTTATCTAAATGTGTTTTGTTGACCCTATTCAAGCAAGTTCATGTTTTTTCTAGAACTTGCAAAGTGTGTCCTTGTCAATGGTCCTCTAGTGAGTCCCCTAACAAGGAAATTTCTATGGAGCAATTCATTATAGGTTCATTTCCAATAGATTGTAGGAGAAACATTTTTAGAACACGTAGCCACATTTTATATTATGTTGGCAACCTGAAAATCTGATTCATAGCACTCAGACAAACTGCTCAGTCATTCTTTCCCTGCTAACAGAACCAATATGAAACCACATTGATGTGGTTAACTAAAAATGAGGTTTCTGAATCTGTAAGAGCTGAATGAGGGTTCTTATTTTTTATTCAAATATGCCTTCCAACAGGAGAGACTGTTACGAACTCATGATTAGCCCAGGGTCTTAGAGATCTCTTATCATGTATTTGCCTATATTTTGGTCATGTTGACCACTTCTAGTTGAATAAAGAGTCCTTGCGTGAGCTGAGTCAGTAACGAATAGCTTTGGATTAGAGTATCAGAAGTATTTCAAGTACTAGTGTAAAAGAGAGAACTTTAGGGCTTTAGAGAGAGAGAGATGGAGAAAGAGAGAAAAGAGGAAGAAATTGGAGCACTGGAATAGTGCTTGGGGGTCTAGCTCGACCCCCAGGTCTTTTATAGAGTTCTGAAAATAAAATTATAAAAATGCCCCTTCCCACTTAAAAACACTTAGACCCTCATATCTCCCTACATACTTATTCAAATTACATGAAAATTGAACTAGAGAAAAAAATTAACACAGAGAATAAGATAGTGTAAGCTTCTGCACTTTATAGTAAGTGAAAAATGATGATATCACCCTTCAATAAATTTTCGAACAATTAGCTTACGTTTGAAGCAGTATAGGAGATGCCGAGGGCAATTTTGGCAAGTAGAGAATTATTAGGATTAGGGTTCAGGGAGTTGGTCCAGCCAGGTCAAGTGAGGATTTACTCCCAGACAGGACACTGAGTGGAAAGAGCTCAAGCAGGAAGTCTATAAGGCTCCAAGAGCCATTCGAAGAATGAAATCCAATACAATGAGGTTACCATCTCCCCTAACTACCCAGGTCCAGTATCTTCTTCTTATCTACAATCCCTCACCCATCTCCCTCTCTAGCTCAACCAAGCTACTATACTACCACTACTATGCCCGATTTTCCTTATCTCCTTTACCATCCCACTTGTCCAACCACCCCCTTGCCCTATGAATCCTATTCCCTCTAAAAGTATCACAAACCCATGCCACTACCAGTCCTACCTTACAAGGATTCTCATTTGTCCCACAATTATTCAACTCCACGCCCACACTCTTCCAGTCCAACTAGAACTCTCTCTCCCCCCGTCCCTTGTCACACTACAACTCTAACCTATCCCCACTCTAGAGTCCTCACTTCCCTCAAACTCTATTAAGTATTATCCATTTCTCCAAGAAATCTATTTTCCCTAAACCAACTAAATCCCTCCAACACAAAATCCTAGATGCCCCCAACTCCTCTCCCAGCCTAACTCCAAGTTTCCAACGTCCTAAAACCCTAGCACTACCCCTTGTCAGATTCACATGTCCCCCTTGCTCACTAACATTCCACTCTATCTCATAAAAAATCTCTGTCCCAACCCTGAGAAACCTAAACCTCAAACTGTCAACCTTGTCAGGGACAGGGAATATGACTTGGATTATGATTAGGGATATGACTTCCGAAGAGGGACAAGGAACTTGGTGTCTCTGAAGGAGCCTCCAAAAAACCAAAAAATAGCCACAGGAAAACAGTAAAATTTGAAATTTACCAAGGGCCTAGAAATTTATCATATAAGAACATATTTTAAGATCATTACCATGTGGCCTCCCACATATCACCGTTTTAGCAAAGAAGGGTGTTAAATTACATATAAAGTGGTTTTTTGGTCTTTTATCCTTGTCACATAGGTGTCATACTGTGCCAGCAGGATTGTTTACATTTCATATGCTTATGTTATTAGAATCTGAGTTGTATAGAGAGAGTTATAGGGTATTTTTGTACTTAAGTGCATTTATGTTCTTTTACCCAAATTCACTTAAATGTGTATTAAAGAGAGAATCAAGACTGATCAACGCAGCCTCCTCTTGGCTGCTGCTTTCTCCATTTCTCTTACTTCCTCACTTTTCTCTTTTATCTTCTTATTTCCTCAATTTTGCAAATTGATCAAAGGAGAACTAGCTCTTGAAGGAGACTGCTAATGCAACCTTCATCTTTCATCTTTTTAAGAAATTATTTTATGAAAGTTTGAAAGAACCATATTCAAAAGGTTGGAATAAATGGGAAGATTAAAGAATAACAAGACAAATCACATAAAAGTTCTCATTGTTCCATATGAAGCTTGAGAAGGTGGTCTAGACAACATTAGAATAAAAGCTGCTTACCAGTTGGTGTTATCACCTGTTTTTCTGTAAATGGAAGGTGGCCCAGGCCATGCTCAACAACCTGTTTACATTCAAATCATTGGATCAGAAACAATGAAAAAAAAAAAAAACACAACAACAACAAATGAAAGCCACATACCAAACGAATCAATCGATCAGAATAAAATACAAAGTCATGTTTTGTTGTTGTGGCATCTCTAATTAATGTATGCATCCCTCTTATCTGCAGAAAACTTAAATCTATCATTGTGACCGCAAGAAGCATATAAAAGACAAACTTTAGCCACTCAATTTCCATAATAGTCCACAATATAATATCCAAGACAAACTTTAAGACCTCAAAGGTCAACTATTAAGACAGTGAGGCCAGTGTATAAATAGAAAAACTAGACGTTGTACCTGGAATGTTGATTGAATGACATAAAGGTTCGAATATATTTTACAGAGATCATTCTGACCAAGTTTTGTACGTATATGTTGCACAATCAAATCAATAGCCACGTGATTATCTCCTCCACGGGGAATAATAATATCTGCATACTTCTTCGTAGGAAGTATAAAGTCATCAAAAGCAGGCTTCACAAATTTTGAGTACTGCAATGTAGTTAAACACCATTAATACACAACTATGGCAGAAGCTTGACAGAATTGAGAGATGAGTGTTCAACAACTAGCAATGAATTGAGAGACGAGCACTAAACAACAAGCACTATCAACAAAATATCACCATTTGTTAGCCCCACTACAAGTTTGGGCTGTTTGTAACAGGGCTAACCTTACCTACAGCTCAATCAACTCAAATGTATTGCTCATGGATAAAACAGAAAAAAAAAGCACTATCAACAAAATATCAACATTTGTTAGCCTTACTACGAATATAAGTTGTTTGTAACAGGACTAACCTCATCTACCACTCAAACAACTCACATCTATTGCTTATGGATGAAATTTAAAATAAAAAATAAAAAAGGAAAAGCCTATGGATATCCTGAAATAACTATTTAACCCATCATCTAAAAAAAGGAAGAATAAAAAAGTGTTGGTTAATAGCAGTAATGTTTGATCAAAGGGCACAAACATATTCACTTTCCTTCAGTAGGTTCAATGCCAGTTTTTTTCTTTCTTTTTTTTTTATTTTTTAAGGTGAAATTTTATCAAGGCCAAATTCTAGATAATAAAATTTAGAAGAGAAATTCCCTTACAAGAAATTAGAGGGGCATTCCTTGCTTAGCTAAAAAGTCAGCCACAAGTAGGCTGATCTCGGTCCATGACTCAAAAAAACACTGAAAATCTGAGGGTAAATCCATAATTTCAATTGCCTTGGAGCACCAGCTAATGACTACACTTGAAATTTTGAAGATAAGCAAACCCTGCAGGAGACTGAGGAGCTCAACAGTTGCAGAATCAGAAATTCTGATTGGACCCAAGTAGGAGGCAGAGAAAACCACCTCATGGTTCATGAAAACCCCAGCTATGCCTGCTGGACTCGCATTACTAAAGGTACTCTCATTAAAATTTAGCTTGATGACCCCCGAGAAGGAAGTGACCATTCAAAACTTTGGGCTGTGTGGGGGCATAGGCATTTGAGTGACAAACTCCCAATTACTTCTGGTTACTCTTCTACTGATACTCTAAAACTCTTTCTAGGTGTTGATCCAGGCAAGAATGTTTCTAGTAATGACCTCAACATCCTTTCGCTACTCTACATTTATTGTTGAAATGGTGGTTGTTTCTTTCATTCTAGATCCCCCAAGAAATATGAGTGAGGCAAGCTGAGAAAACTAGTCTTCCAACCTCTGGTAGACAGATACCCAAAACTTGCATCCAGATACTCCACGATAATCAGTGAGAATTAGTTCGTCTTCTTCTGAACCACAAGTGCTGCTAGCAAAGTTAGTTCTTCTTCTCTAAGACTGTCAAAAGTGAAAATTCTCCCCCATGCCTCACTCCACATAAAAACCTAATCTTAGGAGGCACAACTAGCCTCCATGTGAAAGCAGCCTTGTGCTTGTCACTGTTGTTCCTTCCCTTTAACTTGTTGTAAGCTGATTTCACCTAGAAGTCCCCACTTACTGATGGAGCCAAAATCAGCGGATCCTCCCGAGTTTCCTCTCCCAACATAGACTTTAATCTCCTTTTAAAGGGGAGAGAATTCACCACATAGCAGAAAGCTACAACCTCAGACCTCCTTTGAGCCACCAATCCCCTTCACTCCCTCTCTAATACCTACATTGTATCTCCAAAACAACTTGAGGAGGATAGCTTGGTTAGCTTCTTTTGTGTTTCTTATTCCCAGCCCTCCAAGATTATTAGGCCTGTAGATCTATGCCCAGCAAACCAAGTGATGTTTAAACCATCCTATCCACCTCCTCACAAGAATCTTCATTTGATCTGCTGAATCCTGTTTGCAGTACTGGCTACAAAAGGGAGAAATGAAAGTAATAAGTAGGAAGACCCGCAATGCATGAGCTACACAAGGTTAGTCTGCCAGCTTTTAACAACAATTTGCCTTCCCATGTAGACAACCGCTTCTTCTTCTCCACAGCTGGGCCCAGAGGTGTTTGTTTTGTCTTGAAACAAAGTCAGTACTTACAAATGCTCAAACACTGGCACATACTGTGGCTAAAGGAAGGTCTAGATTGGAGCAATAAACTAAGGGCCCTCTGTTAAACATTCATTCTTATGTAGCTTCTTTTTTTGTTAAAGCATTCTTATGTGGCTTGAACATCCATTGTTATGTGGTTTTGTTCTTATCTCTTACACATACACCATTTTAAAGGTACTTTGTTGATATTTTTTTTTTTGAGAAGAGTTGTAAATGTATTCAATAAGAAAAAAATACAAACCTAGAGACTAAAAAGACATTTCCTCCACAACAAGATGTTGGAGGGTAACGCCTTTTTTAGCTTGAACATCGGCTAAATGATTAGCGGATCTTGGAACATGTTTCCAAGTGCATAATAAACCAGAAGTTAAATTACAAATTTCATCAAAAATCTTCCAATGACGCCAAGGAGGTTTTGATGGCTTGGAGCACCAGTTTATAATGACTTGAGAATCCCCTTCAATCAAGAGAGCACCGTCCTTTTTTTGTTTGAAGAGCTTCAGCCCGTTGAGCAAGCCATGTAATTCCGCACAAGTAGAGTCTGACACTCCAATTGGACCCGCATAAGTGAAGAGAAGATTCGCTTGATCATCGTGAATTACTCCACTAAATCCAGCTGGGCCTGGACACCCGAAAGCACTTCCATCAAAATTTAATTTAAAGTGTCCAGGAGGAGGTCTAGTCCATTCTACCATAATAGGAACCTTCGAAGTAAGAGACATATTCGCAACATTTCGCCAATTTTCCCTCATATTTGTTGCTCTTAGATCACAGAATTCTTTGCGAAGGAGAACCCAAGAGCTAACTTGACCGACTATATGATCACAAAGAATATTCCGAGGAATAGCTTTCTGATTGAATTTGCGATTGTTTCTTTCTTTCCATAAATTCTACACAATGTGTCCAACACAATAAGATATTAAGATTTTCCATAACTTCGGGAGACGAGAGCTAACCAAAGTTAAAATAGTGTTTTGTAAATCTTGCGAAGGGCAATATACTAAACCGATTTTGTCCATTAATTCGGTCCAAATCATATGAGCATACTCGCAATGTAGAAGCGTGTGATCTGCTGTTTCAGGAGATGTGTTGCAAAATGGGCATTCTGGATTGGGAGTATTAATGCCTCATCTTTGCAAAGCGTCAGAAGTTAAGATTTTCTTACGACATACTGTCCAGATGAAAAATTTGATGCGAGGAGGAATCGGGAGCGACCATGCAAAAACAGCAGGATGTTCTGCGTGGAGAGGCGGGTACGAAATCATATGATGGTACGTTGAAGCAGTAGAGAACATACCTTGTTTGTTGGGCATCCAGATGAGTGTATCGGCATAATTTTTTAAGGCCACACCAGAAAGTAAATTGATCAGACCGGTAGCTTCAACAGCTTCAGAGTCATTTAATGCTCGCCTGAGATGAAGATTCCAACCACCCGAAGACTGCCAATGGTCAGAAATCATTGAGCTACGAGATCTTGACAGTTGGAATAAAAGAGGATAACTTTCCTTTAAACAACTAGCCCCTATCCACCAATCCGACCAGAATAGAGTATTTGTACCACTCCCAATATAGCATTTGACGGCAAATTTGAAGGTAGGAAAGAGTTTAGCAATTTTCTTCCAAATAGGGGATAGCTTGTAAAATCTTCCCCCATCCGTCCACCAACCATTCTCTTTTCCGGATTTAATTGCAACCATTCGGCGCCACAATAGATTGGTTTGCATGTTGAACTTCCAAATCCACTTTAAGAGCAGAGACTTGTTTGTGGTAGCAACGTTGCGAATCCCGAGGCCCCCATTACAATTGGTTTACAAACATCTACCCATTTTACAAGATTAAACTTTTTTTCCCCATTTGGCCCATCCCATAAAAATCTTCTTTTCAAAAATTCAATTCTATCCCGAATAGAAGCTGGACAATGGTACAAAGATAAGAAATAGGATGGAATTCCATGAAGGCATGATTTAATTAGAACCAGTTTACCAGCTTTGGATAAAAATTTTCCTTTCCAAGAAGCCAGGCGCTTCTCAAGCCTCTCAACAACCGGAAACCAGGAATTTTTCGAAGGCAGGAATGGAGTTAAAGGTAAGCCCAGATATGTACTCGGAACTTATGCTACCTTACAACCCAGATAGTTTGCCATTGAGTTGAGGATAGAGGCATCAATATTAAATCCAAAGATTGTTGTTTTTTCCTAGCTAATCTTTTGACCAGACGTCATTTCAAAGATGTTCAAGATTGCTTTCATGTGTTTTATTTGTCTCATGGACCCTTCTCCAAAAAAAATAGAATTATCTGCAAACTGAAGAATGGGAACGTCTTGGATTGGGTCAGAAAAAATAGGACTGAGCCAACCCGAACGTTTAGCAAACCGGATCATAGAGGTAAGGTATTCTCCAATGAGAGTAAAAATAAATGGAGAAAGGGGGTCGCCTTGTCTGATCCCCCTAGAGGCTTTGAAATATCCTCGGGGTTTCCCATTTACCAAAACAGAATAAGAAGGAGAGGAAATACATCTCCTCATCCAAAGTTTCCACCTTGTACCAAAACCCATACGGTCAAAAAGATAATCCACCAGTTTCCAATCAACCCAATCAAAGGCTTTCTCAAAATCAATTTTCAGAACAAACCTAGGAAGGGAAGATTTTTTGAACGAATCAAGAAGTTCATGAGCTGTTAGAGAAGAGTCCAGGATGTTTCTGTCTCAGATAAAAGCACTTTGACAAGGATTAATTACCTTGTAAAGGACAGCTTTTAGCCGATTAGCCAATAGACGCCCAATAATTTTATATGAACTGGAAGTGAGACTAATAGGCCGAAAATCTTTAGGCTCCTCCGAATTTGTTTTTTTAGGAATAAGTGCAATAAAAGATGCGCCAATTCCAGAGTGAGTAATTCCCACTTGGTGAAAATTGTGAACGAAGGCGCAAACATCATTTTTTAACAGATCCCAAAAACAGTGGTAAAACTCACCATTAAAGCCATCTGGTCTGGGGGTTTTATCTTTAGGAAGGCCAAGCACAGCCCGTTCAATTTCTTCTGAGGAGAATGGTTTTTCAAGATCAACAGCGTCTTCAGTTGAGATGCGCTCGATGTCGAGCTGATGGATTTTTGGTCTTCTAAAACAGACTTCTGAATATAGCTCTGAGAAATACTTCACCAAAAGGTCATAAATGGAGGCACTATCCGTTACCACTTGGTCTTCGTTACAGAGAGCAGTGATACGGTTAGTCCTCCTCCTGGCCGAGGCGATAGAATAGAAAAACTTTGTATTTCCATCACCCTCAACGGACAAATTCAGAATGAAGAAACGTACGGTATTCAGCATTTAAATTATTTATAATAAAAAAATCAGTAGGAGAGATTAACCTTTGTTCCTCCAGTAGATCCAGCTCAAAAATGCGGCGGCGAATCGAATCTTTCTGGGAAGCAGCAGAAACTCGGTGATTTGATTCCCACATTCTGATCTTTGTCTTGAGGGCTTTGAGTTTCCGAGGGAGGGCCCAGCCCGGGTTCGGATGATTTTCCAATTCGAGCCACCACGATTTCAAAGAAGGGATGAAAGCATCGGTTAATAACCAGGCATTCTCAAACCGAAAGGGAGATCTTTCCCATGCAACAGGCCGAGAATTGAGTTGGATAGGCCAATGGTCAGATCCTATTTTGTTTAGGACTTGGCCAGAGGTGTTGGGAAATAGGAGGTTCCATTCTATATTGGCAAAAAATCTGTCCAATTTAGACAAAATGGGGGGGTTCTGACAATTTGTCCAGGTGAATTTTTTCCCCGATAGAGGAGCCTCGGAGAGAGCAACACTATTGATAAAGTCAGAAAAAGCTCTCATGGTTGATGAGGTTCGGGAGGCAGGAAGACTTTTGTCAGAGCAAAGTAATGTCGCATTGAAGTCTCCTCCAATGAGCCAAGGGAGGTCCCACAATTGGACAAGCTGAAAGATTTCCTCCCAGAAAGATGCTCGGTCACGGTAACGAGTAGGCCCATATATGCTAGCTAGTGCCCAAGAAGTACCGAGGTTGTGATCCCGGAGCTTGATACCGCTTGAGTATCGCCCCGAAAGGAAGGAAATAGCATCAAAAGCTGTTGGATCCCAGATGACAATTATGCCCCCAGAATGGCCAATTGCACCAACATGCTCCCACGCTGGGTTGGAGTCATACCATAAATTACACACAATTGAGTAATCAAAAGACTGTATCTTCGTTTCAAGAAGTATAGCAATTTTTGGTTTAACATCAAAAAGCGCTGCTCTGACGAGGGCACGCTTGGCCAGAGAGCCGAGACCTCTTACATTCCATGATAGAACGATCATGGGGAACGGTGGGAGTTGATATTTCGCTCCACAGCGCCAGCTTCAGAGTATCCCGCACAAAAGATGTTGGCAAGCTCCGTCATTTCTGAAAATTCTTCTCGAGGAAAGTCTTGTTCCTGTTCCAGCAGGAACAGGAGGAGCTCATCCCGCGGATTGGGAGTGAAGGTCTTGGCTAGGGTAGATTCAGAGGTTATAGTTGGGGGAGGTCAGACCAAATTGGAGGGATTCCAGAGAGGAAAGCAGGGGGGAGATCGTACCAATTATGGGGAAATTCCAATGGAAGGACAGGAGGGGGGTTTGAAGGGGGGGAAGGTGGGGGGGTAGTGTCTTGGATTTTATCTTTGTCAGTGTTTTTTTCGGAAGGTGCAGGGTTACCGAATTTGGCTTTATTTTTCCCTGCTTCTTTTTTTCTGGAGTAGGTATACCAGAAAGGGGTGTTGGCGATTTGTTTTCCAGTATTGGTGTGCAAGGGAGGGGTGAAAGTTTTGGGGTTTGGGTTTTCCATGGTGTCCGAGTGGGGGAAGATAATACGGAGGGGGGTGGGGCAGAGGATAGAGGGAGAGTGAATATATAAAGGGGGAGGGGAGTAAAAGGGGGGTTCGAAATCCCAAGTGGATTCATTAGAGATGAGGGATGGGCTTAGCGGGGCTCGAGGTGTGGCCGTATAAGGGGAGATTTGAGTCAGAGAGGGAGGGTCTGATGGGACGGCGAGAGGAGCGGGATGCTGGGATGGATGAGATGGATGATGTGGAAGGTTTAAGGTCGGGGGGGTCGCAGAGGGTAATCCTCGATAAGGAGCCGAGAATGTGGGTGAAAGGGGGGGGGAAGGGGATTTATCGAGTTAGAGAAACTGCGGGACGAAAATGTCAGGCGAGGGGTACGGCTTCGGGAAAAGGAAGATTTAGGCGGCGGAGGGGAGGGGAGGGATTTAAAAGTGAAAGGACGGGAGGGTGGCGTGATGTGGACTGAGAGGTTGATGTATGGCAGGCGAGTGGTACTGCTTCGGGAATCGAGGAGTGGCGGAGGTGAAAAGGTTGATGTAGAAAGGAAAGGACGGGGCGACGGCATGATGTAGACTGAGGGGTTTTGGAAATTGACGTATGGCAGCCGAGTGGTAATGGTTCGGGACTCTAGGAGCGGCGGAGCGAAAGGGGTTGATGTAGAAAGGAAAGGACAGGGCGATGGCGTGATGTGGACTGAAGGGTTTTCGAGGTTGATGTATGGCAGGCGAGTGGTACTGCTTCGGGAATCGAGGAGCGGCGGTGGGGAAGGGGTTGACGTAGAAAGGAAATGACGGGGCGACGGCGTGATGTGGACTGAGGGGCTTTGGAAGTTGATGTGGTCGACGGCTGTGGATTTGATGGTTGAAAAGGTGTTTTTTTTGTTATGTGTAAAGTACTTTGTTGATATTTGATTTCAAAGAAAATAATTATACTGCAATCTGAATATTAGGATTAGATCAAATAGCTAAATTTCATTTCTTCCTATTATATATGTTTTTTTACCTTTTTCCATGAATTCTTGATCAATGTCCATTTAAGCTTCTTTATATTTTTTTTATTTTGAAAGAAAAAAAAATAGATGGTCTCACAGTTTAAGGAGAGAGGGGGAGAGAGAGAGAGAGAGAGAGATGGTGTCTTTGTTATAGACAAAACAGAGTAAATGGCAATGTTGTACAAATATCATAACTTTCTAAAGAGTGAACATTTATATGTATTCCTACCTGAATAAACCTTGAACTATTCTCCTAGGCTTTCACCATTCTTTTTCTTGAATACAATCTTCTTGACTTTTTGTTTCTTTGCGTGATTTCATGTTTCTGAATTAAAGTTTGCAGGCAATTAGAATGATCAACAGATCCAATTGCAGATATTGGTTACCTTTATTCCCTCCCATGCCATTGTTCTCGTCAACATAATTTCTACTTATTAGCTAGGTCAAGGTTGAAGAGCTGTGAGATTACAGGGCTCCAAGAAAATGCATGAAAGTAAAGAATAGGAAATGGGAGACATACTTAGTAAGAAAGAAATGGAATGCTTTAAGATATGTTACATCAATAGCTCCCCATCAACCTTGAACACAAGACCTTACAATGGGAGGCACTACAGGTGACTTGCAGCCAAACATAAATGAAATATTCTTATCATAGGTAAGACAAATTCCGACAGCAGTAAGTTGTAGTCTCCCATTGCATATGCACAATGACAGTGCTACAGTATGTATATTTGGAACAAGTTAGATACAGTGATTATAGTTATACCATGCAATACACTGCATGTTGAAGTTGGAATACAAACTAATTTTTCTTTGAAGTTAAGCTGACTCCATATTATGCAGCTGCATGTGGACACTGATATGATCTTCATTATTTTTTTATTATAGTTGAATACTGACAGCCAATGAAAGCATAATGCTCCAATGGATACAATTGCATCCTTATTCCCTTAAGAGACCACAAAAACACAAGGTTTTTTCACAAGAAAAAGTCTTAAAAGTTGACAATACCATAGGTACAAAATCACACTTCCACTAACAAGCTTCCAAATTATCAAAAGAATGGCACATAACTATAGCTACGAGAATAAAAGACAATTGTTTGACCTGATCAAGAACAGATCTAATATCTCTACCCTTCTCTACTGTGTCACGCCTTATCCTCCTAGCCAGGCGTACGTCGGCATCTGCACTGAAAAATTTTCATCAAGAAGATAATAAGAGTAATAACCTGATATGAATGACTGAAAACTACACAAAAGATGCCAGCAATGCATACAAATCGATGGTGAACAACAAAATTCTAAATAAATTGTGAAGTTGGGTCCAAGGTCCATCCCAAAATGACTAGCCAACTTAGGAAACCTCTTTCCTAACTAATAAACTCAAGATTTTTGTACTCACTAATCCATGTGGGACTATTCCTTAACAATCCCCCTCACGTGTAGGCCCTCTTTTGTGGCTCTACAAGTGGATAATTTAGGAATAGACCTTCTTTTTGTGGCTCTACAAGTGGATAATTTTAAGTGTAGGCAGTTTTAGGTGTAGGCCCTTTTTTGTGGCTCTATAAGTGGATAGTTTAGGTGTAGGCCCTCTTTTGTGGCTCTACAAGTGGATAGTTTAGGTGCAAACCCACATATGAGTACCTACTCTAATACCATGTGAAGTTGGGTTCAAGGCCCATCCCAAAATGACTGGCCAACTTAGGAAACCTCTTTCCTAACTAATAAACTCAAGATCTTTGTACTCACTAATCAATGTGGGACTAATCCTTAACATAAACATTACAAAGATTTTTGAAAATGCTTACCACAAAGAAGTGATGACCGATATAAATGGGAATAACATATCCATGGAGCTATAATGAAATAAATCAACATAGAAAAATGGCTAAAGCTCCCATCACATGCATCAAGGCTCACAACATAAATTCTAGCATGCAAGCTCCCATAGACTTTCTTTTTCATAAAGTATAATTCACACAAAAGCATACAGACAGCATTTAGTTGAAAACTTTCATCATCTTATATAACTGGTAAAGGGCTACAACTTACAGGCTATGTGCAAACATCAGTTGAGGCAAAAACAATAGCAAGAAGAAAACAAGAAAAACCTGTATCAACAAATATCTTCATATTCATCAATTCTCTGACACGCGGATCATGGAAAGCAAGTATCCCTTCCAAAATTATCACATCTGAAGGATTAACCTGTCAAGTTAACTAATACAGAGTCACATATTCGCAAAAACAAACAGCGGTAAAGAAGCACAAGTAGAGGCCCCGCACATTCACATGCCTTCACATATGTGATAGCAATATAATAATGAACTACACAAATTACTCCATCCAGGCTCACATCTTCTCTCAATATTGTGAGTCTCCTTTTGGACAGTAACTTGTCCAATCTGCACCAGGCTTTGATCCACACAGGTTTATCCAGTAAATGCAGGTCACATATTAAAAAGAAAAGCAACAACAACAATAATCCCAGGGAATTCCTCACTAATGATCACCATGCAAAATGGCATCCAGAAAAAGTCATTCATATCTAATAGACAGAATAAAGACGTGGGCAGATATCAAACATGAAAGAGTAAAAAAAGAAGCTTTGAAATATAACATAGAAAGGATGTTTACTGATACCAGCCCATAAAAGTATCTGCCGAATTGACATGTCACTGTGTTTCACAAGATTCCCCTCTAGGAGAGAGAAGATTTCTATAGCATTCCATTAGCAAACAATGGTACCTTTCTTTTGGGCATCACATAATTCTTGTAACTCCGGAAGTCATAGTGTGGGATGTCTACTGCCTGTCCATGTTTCAAATTTTCCATACAACACAACAGTTGTTCTGTATCAAAGGCATCTGAAAACAAGAAAATATCTCAACATGAAAAAACAATAACTGGAAAACCAATAACAGGTCATGCACATTAAAGAAGTCAGACACATTATACTAAAAACACAATTCTTATAGGCAGTGAAAATAATTAGCATAGCCAGTTTTCTTCAGCAACTCATCAGTACCCACCACAATATAAAGAATTTTATAAAAGCAATAAGATGCAGTATAACATCCCCATCAAGGCCAATAGACATCGTGAACCTTAAATGTAATAACTATAGCATTCAAAAATACCAAGTATACTTTTTCCTTTTATCTCCTTTTTCAGTTTGTGAGCTAAGATTATAACAAGGATAGCATCCCTCAGCATGGAACTATAACTCCAAGCCCAATACCAAGTGCAGTTGCCTTTGAGATAACTGTATAAAATGGAGGTTATTTGTGATACCTCGTAAATTGACAAGTTATGATAGTTACGAACTTAATTCTCAATAACTTTAACCACAGGAGACCTTTTTTTGTAACATACCAACCATGGGAGACTTGGATGGCAAAGTCATCAATTGTCCACAGTTATGAGTCAGAAGGACAATTGTCATAGACTGTTCTTTTACATTAACATGCTTAGTTCTCTCTTGCAATTTCCAAGTAAGATAACTAATTGAATGCAACTTACAACTGAAATGTATAGTACCTACAGCTTCAAAATTACTAAGAAGTTAGCATGCTCCTGGCAAGCACCTAGCAGAGGTTATACTTCTCTTTAAATTGATAATCATGTTATTGTGTATTGAGAGACGAGAGGAATGAAAGATAAAAATATTTCTAAGCTGATTCCCAGACCATGAGGACAAAACCAGATACGAGAACAAGGAAATGCATAATTTTCTAAAAATTTGAGGTGGAAGGAGAAATTATTTCAAGGATATAGCAGTTGAATGAGAACTAAGCTGCAAACATGTTTAATCGGTGCAAAGAAAAGAATGAAAGTATAGTCAATGTCAAGTGAATATAGAAAACCTCCAACAAAGTAATTTAGGCCTGAAGCAGGATGAATTGAGGAGGCTTTGTTTACTTTCCCTCTTCTCAACCATATGGTATTTACCTGGGTGATCAAAGTTATATTCATGAGCCCGCATAATTTCCTCTTCAGTCAAGTTGTGATAGAAAGAATCCTGCAATAGAATGAATAAATCTGTTCAATTCACAGGTTAGAAATTCATATCATATGAAACAAGATTTTTCCCTTCATTAAGCAACCAAAAATTGATCAAAATGCTAAGAATTATATGAGAGACCCTGCGGGTATGTGCCTCTGGCTTTGAGAAACCAGCTCCAGCATCCTTTTGCCCAATTTTAGCAACACTGTCTCTCTACTTTTTTCAATTTAAAAACCATGAATAGATCACCTAGACAGACTCTTATTTACTTGTTTCTTTTGTTTTTCTGACCCTGATCGAATGTTCTTATGTAGTTCAATCAATATCTTGAATTCATTTTAACAAGTCTTGTTGTCAAATCCTAAAACCCTGCCAATTATCAAACATCAAACAAAAGGAGATACATGAAAGAAGCATTGTTGTCATCTAAAAAAAGTCTTCTTGGTGATCCTTCTTTTTGAGCATTTTTGTATATTTACTAGCTTTGTACTCTTTAGTTTTTACTGCTAGCTGTTCTAATCAGCTAAGTGCCGATTACTTGCTCTCCTTTCTTTATTGAATGATTTTCTTGTTATTTTTAAAAAGAAAAGAAGGATGACCTGATACTAATGTACGATAGGCAGCTAAACTTTTACATCTATCCAAAAGGAAACTTATTGAATACCAGTATATCCACCCTCGTCTGTCCAATGAACACTGTTTTACAAGCTAACCCAATACAAACTTAAGCACGAACTAGAAGATACAACATTGAACCAAGTAAGAACCTCAACCAAAACCCTGGAGAAACAAAACAACAGTTTTGATAATAACTAGTCCTTCGTAGCTTTATCATGAACCCTCTTCCTGCATTCTTTGTCAACCTTCGCCAATCCCATCCCTAAGTTATCTTTCTTCAAGCCTTTCCTCACAAACTAAAATCCTGTAGTTGTCTTTCGAACCAAGTCAATACGTGAGATCTGTAGCATATATGCACTTCCTTTGTTACAAAGACTAAATCCAGTAACTTTTTTCAGCACTAGTTCATTGTCATATGTGAGAAGTCATACAGCCACTTCAATTTTCTAGATTCTGGGAAGGCTGAAAATGACAATGTATCCTAACAAAACTGGATGTATGATTATGGATAAAACACAATGACATACAGCAAAAAATGCCTAACCCTTAACTTAAAATAGATCATGACTTCATCGAAAGGATGCCTTGAAATTTTAGCCCAAAGCCCATAGTCTGCCCCAATAAACACAGTGCACCATGAATCATGATATGACCTCTATGGTCCCTCCATCAAGCATCTCAGTCTCAACAATCATCTCAGAAGAGAAGCAATAGAATGAGCTGAGCTTCTCATCACATAACCAAGGATCCCAACAGGATCAGCTCCACTTTTAATATTTTCTTCCACTTCTAGTATTTTCTTGAACAAATCCAAAACTGCTATGCAATACACTGACCAAGAAACCTCTACATACCAAGTCATGGTTAATAGGTCCAACTAGTATGTTTCTGATTTAAGAAAGCCACCTCACTTGACTCAGGAAACCAGCTCTGATCATCTCTCTGCCTTTTTCAAAATGTATGACTAACTGAACATCATTTTTCACAAAGAATTGCATGTATTACAAAAAAAATATTACCTGGTTCACAAGGACAACACGTTGATCATGAAGCTGCTCAATTATCATATCACAGACAGTGGTCTTCCCTGATGCTGCACCACCAGCAACTCCTAAAAAACAAGCAAAGACACGTTTGAATCAGGGAAATCTGTATGTTTGCTTACATTTGTTCAAAAACGGTATCAAACTCAAAAGTAGAACATGAACAGTCAACTGGTACAAGACCAAATGGTGATAAGCAAAGTAAGAACTCTTAAGACTAGGCAAGCAACGATAGAAACCAGGGCAACATCAGTTTTAAGTAATTAACAGCTAGTTGTACCTTCACCCTCCAACTACTCTGGCTAACTGATAGCTTGCTGATTTTAGGATGTGATATTACCACTCAAGTCAAGACAAAGTCACTAAGAGATATACGAAAGTTGAGCCCGTCTTGACTAAACTTAAGTGAAAAGACAACCAAAAAGAGGCATCATAATTGTGCTTGACTTGACCAATAAGCAACTTACAAGATCTTTTTGGTTTTCATCTTCAACAGCTCTCTTCCCTTCTATGATAGATTTTTTTACAAGTGGACAACAATACAAAGAGATAAATAAGAAATACAAAACGTATATCTTATGAAAGGCCACAATCAAGTGTGCATTCCCGAACTTCTCCTAGACAACATGATTCTGGTAAATATCGTAACATTCTTTTAGGTCCATGTTTCCCAGAAACTGCTCAGAATGTCAATCCTTACTATACATCAGGAAGTACCAATAAGAACCAATAATAGCATCACCTTCTCATATCTTAATACTGTCAACTAAATTATTTGAAATGATTTGCTTGGTGCCTTCATCAATCCTTTCAAGGAACAACTCATCATACTTTATTTTCTGTAATAACAATACTTAAAAAATAATATTTGATAAAAAAAACAACAAAATGATACTAAAAAAATAAAATAACAAGCAATAAAGTGTCCATCAGTACATAAAATAACAATCATCATTTCTAAATTCATGGTTGCAGACCGCAAGACACAGTTTTATTTTTGGGCAGACAACTTTGTCCAAAAAATATGTTTTCAACAAACAAAATGAGTAGTATATGGTAATGTCTGCTAGAGATTTCAGACTTGTACGAGTAACCTATCACAAATGGTTGTGTATGTGTGCTTGCATCTGTTGAGGTAGTTGGCTGCTCTACACTTAACTTCCTTGCCTCCAAGTCATTCATATGAAATCCTGAAAAATGGATGCCTGTTGCTGCCTCTAGCAAATCTTCAACTGAATTAGAACCCATATGGAACAATTACACCTACAGAAACATTTAAAAGGCAGATTAATCTTGGTAGTATTACATGATCAGATATTAGTATGCATTGAGTGACTACAGATGGAGATACCAAACAACTAAAGCACAATGCTCACTAAACTTTAAATCCTCTGCGCTTGACTCACTATTTTTCTTTTAGAGACTGACGTTCACTCCTCACTATTAGACAGACTGAGACAATGGATCTGTGTCACAAAAATATATTCATAGCCAACAACCAATGCACAATGCTTTCCTAACAGATACGTACAAAAAGACCTCCATCAGCAGAGCATCGGTAGCTTATACTTGAACCGCATAAAGACCCTGAAGAGTTAAAACAAATGCATGCGAACAAGGTTCGAGAAGGCTTAGAAATTTCAAAAGCAAATACGAGACCGAACGTTCGATGAGCAAAACACGTTCAGACGCAAATATACTGTCAAACGATGTTCCTTTAGCCTTAGTCCTGATCGAGTCCCCCAAATCCCATAATCTGGACTTCCAAATTCCAGTGTCAATCACATTCGTGTAATGTACAGACGCTAGCATGATCCAACGAATGGTATAAATCCGACTCACAGAACCAGGCAGTGCATGGATCGCATAAAACGTAGCAAATCCAGGAACACAACAAAATTCAAATCAGATAAAGATATATATAACATCCGACGATGAGCTATTCAAATAATGGATACAATGAATCGGTTAAAAGTTAAAGAATCAAATGCAAACGATAGAATACATTGTACCTCTGAGGTAAAAATTATGAGATTGAAAGTGGAGATCTGATAAATCCTTTCGACCCAATTTTCTGTTCTTACGGCTTATATTTATGCTTATAGTTTTTTTTCTTCTAGTTTTTTCCCGTGGCTTCTCAAAATCGCCGTAGAGACTTGAGAGCCTCCGAGGAGCAAGAGGTTCTAAAGGAGGAAAGACTGATACGACATTATGGTTTTATAGCGAGCAAGAGGACGCGAACACAGTCGTCCACACCATGAATACCGGACTTCTTTAATGTTCCGAAAGAGCCCCTTAACGAATTTGATCGGCATCTCCCTTCTAAAGAAAATCATCTCCCAAAGCCCATTTTCATTAGGAAGATGCATTTACATGATTGCACCGTGGTTTTCCTTTAATTGACTTGGTATCGAACTGAGTGGCCTAGTTGACTCAAAATCGGACGAAGCGAGTAAAAATCAGGAGTCTGATTTGTCCCTCCAACAATGTTCGGATTGAAAATATGAGAATTCAAATCGGTTTCCAATTCTGAGTTGGAAAACCATAATTTTGACGCTCTTTCTCATATCCTGGTAATGAAACTAAAAGTATTAGTATTTTAATTTTTATTAATTTAATGAAAAATAAACAAGTATATTTATCAAATCAATGACTAAGTATAACCATTTTTAAGATTTTAAAGTTTTTAAAATAATAGTTGATTTAATTAAGCTACATTGTTCTTTGTGGTCAATTTTATAGTCTATACAATGTTACAATTTCATATATGTAGTTACTAGGGGTAGTAGGCACAAGTCTGAGTTGGGGCCGGATTTCCAAAAACCCAAATCCGATCTCTGAACCCAAAATCTAAACCCAAACCCAAAAAAACTTGAACAAGGTTGGAAAACTAACCCCATCCCCACCCGTTCCCCCATCTCTGGCTCATCCTCGACTTGACCCATAAATAATGACTCGTTACAAATTACTAACCTGTAAAATTAGAATTTTTTTATAAAAATTATCAATAATAGAGTTAAGAATAAAAACAACATATCTATACATCATATATACCTAGATAAAATAACCAAAAAACTGTTCAAATATGTTATTCATTCAAATAACTTGTTCAAATAATTGCATTCTATGTTCAATTAAAAAAATCTATAAACCTATAAATAACAAAATCTTCCAAAATTCAAAAGATAATAACTTTCGTGACAAAATCAAAATTAGAATAATTAAAATCTCATCACATTGGTATTTTACTTGGATTGGAATATCAAATCAACACAAATATCTTATAACATCAAATTAAAGTCATAAACCAAGTAACATAGAAATTGATAACATCAAACCGTTTACAAATTACAACATACATATCTCAAGTATTAAGACTGTCAACAGTCGTACAAATAAGTCCGCCCAACTCATAAGCCACAAACTAATAGTCATAAGTAACTAAACAAGTCATGAATCATGATCAATCTCCAAATGCTTCCGCTAAGACAAGAAACACAAGTTTTTTTTTTTTGTAAAAAATCAATATTAAAAAAATATAATTGAAAATATAAATGTGCATATAAAGTTACCATAAAATCAAATCAATTTGTATCATCATCATCACCATGTAGCTTAGCTAAGACAAATATAGGAACACAAGTTTATACAAAAATAAAAATAAATAACAAAGTTAATTAGTATTTTTAAATATAGGGCAATTGAAACCTGATATATTATTACCCATTTGCAGACCTTTATTTATAGAGAAGAACACTTGATAAGCACGATTAACATAATCCAACCATTTCATGTGGCTTACCAATGTGGTAAACTAGACAGCTGACGCCACACCTACTTGCACTCACCGGCAAGCAAACCCATGGTGGACGATGCTACTGATGACCGATTGGCCCATTCTGAGTAGAGTTGGTTCCCATTTTAGGAAGCATTCAAACCAGAAGCGTACATGTACTCGCAGTACCACTACACTGGAAAGTTTTTAACTCGGGAAGTCTCCTCCGCTTGTTTGTGGGACTACAACGAAGCCACGGGTCTAGCAGAGATACTTTTAAATGGGAAATAGGAAATCACTCTCTTTCAGCCGTGAAATGTGGCTGTAACTCGAGTGCAGGTCGCGCTCCACTGTCCTTGCCTCGCTGGAAATTCAAATTTGCCTCCTCGTGAAATGTCTGAAAAAGGATTTCAAGATGATGTTACAGAATCCGGAAAAGTTTTACAAAAGAATTTGCCTCCTTTCTGTTTTGGTAGGGAGGACTCACACTTGTTTTTGTTGGAATCTTACCTAAATATTATATAAAAGATTTCTCTTTTCATCTCCCATCTCTCCTCTCTACTTCATCTATCTTGCAATTAACTTTTCATAAGAATTCTATCATGAAATTTAGAGCCTTAGAATCCTCCTTTACCAATCCCTCTATCCACTAATTTAACTTCTTGTTATGATTTACCAAGGATTTCAATGAAAAAATAAAAGAATGTTTTTCTCTCTCCCCATCTCCCTCTCATTTTTAAATTAAATTCACAAGAGTATTATAACATGAAAATTTTCATGCAAGTATTTATTATGAATAAAAAAATAAAATTTCCTTATTCTCCAACTACTCTCACTATCGCTTCCTCTTAGAAGTGGGTATAGGTCAGGCCGGGTTTCCCAAAACCCAAACCTGAACTATAAACTCAAAACTCGAACCCAAAAAAAAAACCTAATGGGGTTGGACCAACGCCATCCTCGCCTCGTTCCCCAAGTCCTCAACCCTGTCCCCGCTCCATCCCTGTTGGTAGGGGTGGCATCGAGCCGAGTCGAGCCCGAACCTGCTTATGTTCGAGTCGAGCTTGATTTAAATATTTCGAGCCGAGCCTCGTCTCGAACCTAAAATTGTTATTGAGCTCGAGCCCAACGAGTTCGAGTCAAGCTTCGAGCCGAGCTCGAGCCTCAACATACATTTAAAACTTTTCAAAAAATATATATCGAATAAAATGTATATAAAATTATGCATACATTTTACATAAATTTGGGCATGACCTCTACATAAAATTGGGCATAACTTATATATATAATATGTGTATAAGATTGGGCATAACCTCTACTTAAAATTGAGCATAATCTATACATATAATACTTGTATAAAATTCAGCATGACCTCTACTTAAAATTGGGCATGACCTCTACTTAAAATTGGGCATAATCAATATACATAATACCTGCATAAACACTCCATAAAATTGTCTATATATTCCATAAACACTTCTAAACACTCCATACACTGCATAACATTATAAATAAACTCTATACAATAATCAAACACAACAAAATTAAATAAAATATCACTATCAATTTACAATCACCCAAATAAAAACTATAAATCCTTTAAATAAAATCCTATTACTATTACAGACTTACTAGAAAATTACAAGAAATATTTTAAATTTTTCTTAGGAAAGTTAAATGGACCTCTAATTGCCTTTTCTAAGGAAATAAATAAAAATTAATAATTAATCTAATATATTATTATACTTGTCGATAAATTTTTAATCACATAAAATGTCAAACACAAAATTACTATAAAAATTGCCTCATGCTCAAAGTATTATATCATCAACTGTCAAATACTTATTCAAAATTTTTCTATATGGTTTTCTAAGCCATCTTGGCAAGAAAATCTTACTTGGAAAATTATATGATTTTTTAAAAATAATTTATAATTAGAAAAATATTTTGAAAAACTACGAGGCACTAATGGTCCCTATATTTCTATTAAAAATGTTTTTTCAACATTTATTGAAAAAACCGCTAATAGTCTCTGGAAACGTATTTCTACTAAAATATCTTTTCAATTTATTTAAGAACCATGAGGAAGGGACAAAGAGTTTTTTTTTTCCTTGTTTATGATCTCGCACGTAGGGGTGGCTTTGAATAAATTATATATAAAATTATGCATACATTTTAAAAAAATATAATGATAGGGGAGGTTCAGGATTGAATTTCAATAATGGATTAAAATGCACCAATATTAATATTTTTTACTCCAATTGTTGTTTAGCTTGTTTTGTAATTTTTGAATTTGGCCATAATTTATTATGGCCTCCTTAGTGCCCCTAGATAAAAATTTATATTCTAGGAAAAACTAAAAATATTTTTCCTATGATACATATTCCCAAAAAAACCTTTAAATAAAATCTTATTACTATTAGTGACTTATTAGAAAATTACAGGAAATATTTTAAAATTTTCTTAGGAAAGTTAAATGAACCTTTTATTGTCTCTTCTAGGGAAATAAATAAAAATTAATAATCAATCTAATATATTATTATACTTATCGATAAAATTTTAATTAAATAAAATATCAAACACAAAATTGCAATGAAAATTGTTTCATGCTAAAAGTATTACAGCATTAACTGTTAAATACTTATTCAAAAATTTTCTATACAGTTTTCTACCCCATCTTAATACGAAAAATCTTACTTAGAAAATTATATGATTTTTAAAAAAAAATTTCAATTAGAAAAGTGTTTAAAAAAAATGAGACACTAATAGTTTATAGAAAATTATTTCTATAAATTTTTTTTTTAATTTTTTCCAGAGGAAAAAGTTTTTATTTTTTTATTTTATGATCTCGCACGTGCGAAATCGCAAGTGAGAGATCATCTTCTCGCGAGGAAGGGGGAGATTATTTCTCCCATGTTCTGGTTTTCTGCCGAGACGACGCGGAGGGAAGGGGCTTACGGCGCCGGGGAGGATTTATCGTCTGAGATGACGGCCACGACGGAGTCGGCGGCGACGGAAACAGAGGCGACGGCAAGGAGAGGAAGAAATCGAACGGACGGCCACAGAGGCGGCCTGCGAGCAGCTGCGACGGCGGTATAGACGCCGACGAACAGCTACGACGGCGGTAGAGGCGGCGACAAAAACCGATGGGAGGGGTCGGCGATGACGAGGGGGGAGGAAAAAATTTTCCCCCCCTCGCTCCCGCTCCCCCGCTCGCTCGCTATCCCGTTACCGATTCATGCCGATTCGACTCATTTCGAGCCGGCTCGCGAGCCAACGAATCGAACCTAGCTTCGGTCGAGCTTGGCTCGTTAAGGTAAACGAGCTGATTTCGGTGCTCGAGCTCGATAAATGACGAATCGAACCGAGCCGAACCGAGTCGGCTCGCGAACCGGCTCGGTTCGAAGCCACCCCTACCTGTTGGGTCCTTGTCCCTGCCCCACACCCGGCCCTCGTAGTCGCCCGTCCCCCGTCCCCGGCTGGAGTTGTTGACCTTAAGTCCAATGGTGTTTTCTCTAGTGTTGTAGTTGAGTCTCTCGAGATTCCAACATGTAGAGATCAGTTGGTTGATCATGGTCAAGAATTTAATTTTAGCGAAAGAGCTCCCTAGAAGTGGATTAACAATCTGAAAAAATCGATTGTGAACCACTATAAAAATTCTTGGTTGCAGTGGTTGATTTATTTATTTTCTTGTTTATAAACATCCTAAGTGCAATCAATTTTAATCTAGCCTTAAAAATTGATAAACCTATTCACCCTCTCTAGGTTTATCCTTATAGGACTTTACTTCTCTCTCTCTCTCTCCCTCCCCTCTTTGATTTGGGAATCTTAATTGCATTCACCATGCCTTTATTTTTTTAATTAGGAAAATGATAAAAATAGTTTTAAAGTATGTAAGTTAATTTTTGTTAAAGCTAAAGATTCAACTCCAAAAGGGGTGGGTCATTCTTGCCACTTCTCCTTTCTATTCCCTTCTCATAATAGAGTCTAGAGTGGGAGTTGTTCTTCTTTGTTCCTACCTTCCTCAATGTTTGGAGTGAAAATTAAGGTAACCATTAACCAATTAAATATAATGTTAAAAGAATTCTTTCATTTTATATAAAAATATATGAAACGAATATGTCAACAAACTATTTTTTTTTGTCATTTCAAATGAGAAAGGTATTTTAAAATCAGAAAAAACTTATTGTACATAAAGTTTCATAAAAGTAGGTCAAGGGGGGTGTTTTTAACATTGTAGGTCGTCGAAATGACGAAATATAAAATTTTACATGAAGTGAATAAAAATTTCAATTGAAATTTGAAAAGACATTTACTCATTTTAAATAGCGCCAAGGGAGGAATTTTTGTGAAGCATATTTTCATCACTTGACATTAGTATGTGTGCTACATAAAATCAAAGGTGATTTTTCTTTACTATACAATATACAAAATACTTATTAGGGATAATTTTGTAATTTCTTTTGTTATTGATAAATTTCATGTCATGTTGGCTAAAACTAAAGTATCTAAAAACATTTAAGAATTGTGAGAACTTGTTGGGTTCTTATTTTAATTTCATTTAAGTGGCCCAAATTATTTAGTTTGGCTTTGGGTAGGGGTAGATCCCACCTATGAACAAACTCAACCTTATCGTAGATTTCTTTCTTATAGGGTAAAGTGTTGGTATCAAGATCTTGATTGGGATAATTTTATTGATAACAAACACCCATGTACTAATTATGTGTTTTAAAGTAAATTGTGTAGCTCAATAAGCCCAAAAGGAAAATTCCGTAGCATATCTGTTCAAGTGACGAGAGATTGTTTGAACGGTCCTATACATCAAAAGGGAACAAGTAGATCAAATAAAAAAACACAACCATTCATACAGCCTAGCAACACTATTTACCCAAACAAGAGGAAGAAAAATCATTTATACAAGAGAAGGAAGCAAGCCAGCCAAGAAAAGGCAAGAAAGGTAAAATAGATAAAAGAAGACAATCAAATTAGGTGTCAAAGGCTGAAGGAATCAAACTCATACATAGAAGTCATGCACATCGGTGAAAAAGATGAAACCCTTAAGTGAAAAGACAAAAAGAGTTAAACATATAGTGAAAAAGGAGCAAAATAATCAACCCCTAAGGAAGGATTTGAACCATTGTCATGACGGAGAGAGTAAAAGAGTTGCATATGGAGAAATAAAAAGTTTGAAAGAAGAAGAGGTTTAGAACCCATTGTGAGGAGTATAAGCCGCTAAAAGGTGTAGAAGCCACAAGGAGTTGTAGAATCCATTGTGAAGTGTAGAACCCAATGTGAGGAGTAGAACCCACTAAAAGGAATGGAAGCTAGTAGGAGTTGTAGAACCCACTAGGAGGATTTGAACCAACGAGGGTGGATTTGAATCCATAGGAGGATTAGGACCCAAGTGATAGAATGTGAATCTTATTTAAAAAAAATTTGAAATTAAAAGTGGATTCGACTTACCGTAAGATTCAAATCCTCTGTGCAGAAATTTATATATGTTATCTTTTAGGCTAAATTTTTGGAACTTTAGGTCTCTAAATTTTCTCTAAATTTTGCATGTGATTTATTTTTATGTTTAGAATAAATAAGATCGGATTTACTACATATTTTTCATATTTTGACCTAATTTTGACCCAATTTTACTAGATGACAAAAACATCACTTTCTACCTCTAATGACTAGTTTTTTGAAACGTTGAAGAACTTTATATTTGAGCTAAACTTGCTCCAAATGCATTCCTCTCTTGGCCAAAACATTTTCCAAGCCTCTTAAGTCCTCAAACACGATTTGAGAAGATTTTTCCCTCTCCCAAGCTCCAAAGGAAGTCAAAATTGATAGTTTTCTCTATTGAACTTAGCATTCCAACACTTGTTCTTTTAAATCTTGATTGAACACTTAGATCACTTAGATATCTATTTGTTGAACATGTACCTAGTGATTTTGAAATTGTATTTGATTCAATAATTGTGTTTTAAGTGTTTGTGTGATTGGCTTCCATTTGAAATTAAACTTGTATGATCTTTTTCTTTCAAATCATTTCATATATGCGAGTATTCTCATTTGATTGGGGATTTGAAAGTGGGTTTACAAAACACTAAAATTAGGGGGATGCTATTTCAAATCAAGTACACTCAACTAAACGCATAGCATTTCGAGATCATTCATTAAAGTTCAAATTACTATACTGCATTGAATTATTTTATGTGTATTTCCCAATTTAAAAGACCAATCTTAGATTTACATTGAGCCAACATTTTTAAATCAAATTATTAAGAATTATCTTGAGCTGCCTATATTTTCAAATCAAGTCACTAAGGACTAGTTTAAACTACTGATTTCATTGATAGGTACTTATGAGTAAGTAAACCCTACAATTTGGATCATGCCTTGAGTAGGCAAGACAATTTGCTCAAAGAAGTTATTGTGGTTAAGAAGTGGAAGTTGGCAATTAGATTTATTTTTCATTAAACTTAAGACCTTGTGTAAGTAGACGGTGCTAAAAATCCCTAGTCGGTCTAAGCTGGTGTGCCTAGAGAGTTGCAAAAAATCCTTGTGTAAATCCATACTTGTGTACTCTAGTAAATTATTGGAAAATCCCTTTGTGGGTAGTATGCCTAATTGACTTCTGTCAACTAAAGTAAATTTGTATTATTGTAAATTGGTTGTTATAGTCAACTGACTGATGGAAGTCTCTATATTACACTACATTGTAGTTAGCATTAGTGGCAATTTATTGTAGATGCCATAAGGCAAACCAAACTTAGAGGAGTCTCAAAGTACTAAAAACTGTCTTTGGGGGTGGGTGCAGGGGGCTATTCACTAGACCTTACATAATATTAATTTTTTTTCTCTTGATAGGTTGGGTTTTCACTTATTGGACGAAATAGATAACTAATTCAAAAACTTATTAATCACCCATTCTTCCCCCTCCAAATCAGGAAAAAGTGCCAACATATCTTCTCCCATTCATTTCTTGGCTCGAACTTTGTCAACTTGATGATATTAAGTCATTCATATTATTTACAAAGGTTACATTGCTATAAAATTTTTGTATTTAAAATATGTAATTCTTTAGGGAAGACATGCTAAATAGCCACGTTGTAATTGAGGAATTTATATTATTTCTATCATATGTCATCTATATAGGATTTAACATCTGAAAGGATTAAGCTAAATATATTTGAGGGTAATCCTCAAATGTAAAACTCTAAGATTTAACATTATCAAATGTACTCTCATGAGAAAATATGGACTTGCCAAAAATTACCCTAAGAAAAAAGTTAAAATGAATATATTACTTTTAATGAAATTATAAATAAAAAATAATTTAATTATCAATTTTATTTTTAACCCTATCTTCCTGTCGACACCCACACTTGACATTTACCGAATAACCTCTCCTCCCATCTTGCCTTCCAATTCAAGAAAAGAGGAGCTCCACCATCCTTTTAAGAAACATTTATTTTAATTATAAGCTATACCATTAAATAACATTAAAAAGCAAACAATATTATTTTTTAGACTCTAACTAAGATCATAAAAAAAATTAAAATGCTATATATAGAGTTTGGATCCATTTAAAATATTTCTTAATAAATCTATATTTGAAAATTACTTATACTTAATATAACTTCCTTCTTCCATCCATCAAATGGGTGCCTCTACTTGTATGAGCAAAAAACTGTGTAAAAAAATTGATAATAATGTACTTCATTAAACATGACAAAGAGAAATTAAAAAGTTAAAAAGAAAAGGAAAAACAAGCATATTTTCAGTTGCATTTGGTTGAATGAAAAAAGGACCAAGAGTAGCTAGTAGAAATATGTAAATCCCATAACATCTACATAAAAAACCTGGAAAATCCTCATATACCTTTTTTTGTTTTTCTTGTTCCCACTCAAATCATACATATGCTTATTCATAATCACAACATTGTTTCACTCGACATAATATGAGGACATTGCTACAAACACATCCCCTTAGACTCCTACCGAGTGAGCTCGCTCCCTGGTCTTGAACAAGGACCTTTTCGATGCCATATACCTTTCCCACAACTTCAAAAATATCTGAAATTTGAAGACGCTTTAACACTTATTCTTCTTCCAAATTGAACAAAAGTGCAATACTATCTTAGAGTAGCAACACACTAATATGGATTTGAGCTGCCTCAATTCTAAATTTGAAATGAATTCAGATTCAATTCATTTTTTTTGAAGTTGACTCAAATACTGACTCATATATATACTCATCCCCTAAATTTTTTAAGCTGTATCTCATTATGAGATGATAGTAGGGTTGTCTATTCATATGTGACTCATATAACTGGAAGATCTTGATTTTGTCTCATACTAAGATAGGGTGTAGAAAACCCTGAGGGTATGACTATGTCATTCGTATACAAGTTGCTTTAGAAGGTTGAACCACCACTTTATTTCAAAATAATAAAAAATCTATAAATTGACATAAAAAGTATAGAATACGACAAAATTTTAACAAATAACTAAGTATTTTAACTAAGTTTTTTTAAATTTTTTGGTTACAAGAGAACATATCCATTCCATGTAATAAAAAGTATGTTACAAGTAAATATGGGTAAATTCTATATATGTGGAGTGATACAATGTATAATGAAACAATTGCTAACCCTAGTTTCTAAATAAACTAAGTTAATATGTGGATTATAAAACTAATTGAGCTAAACCTTATTTCACATCACCCTGTCCAATTTGATTTGCATCTGAACCCTCTCTTAGTGAGTTTTACATAAAAAACAGATGTGGAATATGGTTACCTCCCTTCCTTTCTTGAGCTTCTCGTTCTCCTGCCTCAGCTCTTTCACTTCAATCTCAAGTTGGTTAGTGTATGCCTGCAACATGCAAACACGAGTAAGCTTTCAAGTGTCTCTTGAATTTCCAAAAAGCAACTAAATTTTGTTTTTTATATCACGCAAGCCAGTGACGTTTCGCCTCTGCACCTGGGTACCAGACGCCTGGTTCTTCTCCTTCATGCACTCACACTCGAGTAGTTCGGCTTGCCCTGATTGATTCATTGATCAAACTAGAATAGAAGCAGAAATTGAGAACACGAGAAAGAATCGTAGGGAAACTGGCCTGCTTTCTAGCCCTCGATCGTGCTGCCGATTCCCTGTTTTTAATCATCCGCTTGTACTTCTTCGCCGAGTGTGTGCTCACGACTTCCCCGAATCTCTGCTTCTGACGGTAGCTGCTGCTGGACGCTCCTCCCGAGCCTTCGGTGCCTGGCAGTGGGTACTGAGGAACTGCACGGATTCCTAGGTTTCCTGAAATGTTCACCATCCTGGATGTCTCGATCAGATTCCCAACTCCACTTTGAAACTGGTACTGAGCAGTGGCCACCGACACATTCTCCATGATGAATTCTCCGGTGCCGTTACCGGCGCCGGTGTCGGTCATTCCATTGATTTCTCCGTTGACATTGCAGCTGTCGGCCCATTGTTCGATGGTCGAGCTTCCGGATTTCACTGGGTTCGGGATCACCATCTGGGACTGGACTTGGAGGCTCTGCACGCTTTGGATGTTGAAATTGTACGAGGGTGTGCGGAAAGGGAAAGGTTTGGGGTCTTCTTCTTGAAATGGAGGAAACATGTTTTCCTGTGTGCGGTTTTCAGCCTTGTCATCGAGCTCGCTAAGATTCAGAGAAAAAAGAAGCAAAAAGACAGAAAGACGGCTTCTTTCCAGTCACATGCAACAGCTACCATAACAGAAATTCTCTGTTTCTGTTCTCATAACTTTTCTAACCGCAGAAGCCATGAAAACATCTGATATGATCTGTGATTTGCAAAGCAGACCAGGAGCTTCGAGAGCAATCAGATATCATTACAGAAGAAAGAAAGAAAATCTTAAGCGAGCAAGAAAATTTAAAACATGGAAAGGAAAACTGAAACAATCAAAGAAAAATGCCATTAGTGCATTTCGTGAAATTCCAGATATTTAAATCCTGATTCATATACGGAGATTCAAAACTAAAAATCCATCATCACCTGAAACCCAAATACTTTCATTATAATCACTTGGGATTCATTAATGATGAGAAAACACAAATATCATAAATTGCATATCATTTAAAAGCAAAAAAAAAAAAAAAAGAAGGAGAAAATGGACAGAAAAAGCTGTATTCGGGTGTCGAAGGTTTCTTCCACAAACGTGTATCTCTCAAAATTTTGAACCTTAAAATCCAACATTCTGAACGATGCAGAGAAGCGCAAAAGGAGACGGAGAGAGAGTTTGGTGAAAGGCGTAAAGAACTGAGACTCAAGTCTGAATGCGAAAGGAGTAGCAGACAGAAATAACTAAAACCTCTCTCCTTTTTGCTGTAGTTGCATGTCTGCATCTAATGGTGAAAAAGAAAGAGAAATTACGGTAAAAATGATAACTCCGAAGGCATTTCACAAATCGTAGCCATCCGATCGAAGAAGGACCTCTCATGATTATCTGATGGCGGACGTCGTTATATCGGGCCAACCGGAGTTTCTTAATATTTCTCTTGAAAAATGAAGATCTATTTACTGGTAAAAAATTTAAAATGAAAAAAAGAAGAAAAAGGTCTGTAAGGATGAAACGGGAAGAAACCGTCATCAAATCGGAGAAGGAAACTATCGATGGTCTGACGTAAAAACTCACCTGCAGTATGTTCAACATTAGCTTCTGTATCTGCCTTTACATAAACAAGAAAGACTAAAAGAAAGCGTAGAACCGACCTAAACTGCAGTTGAACGAAAACAACATTTATGAGAGAGAAATAAGAGATTGTTGCAGACAGCACTTGAAGTAAAAGCGGAGAAAACGAGAAAGATAACGGGGGGTTAGTGCCCCAAATGGATTCTTGAAGATAATGTCAGTCATGTACATGAAGATTATCTTCGCACTTGGTGTTAGTGTTGACGACTTCATGTGCACCGGAAAACAGTCTCCAGTGTTAATGCCCCAATATGAGAAAAACATAAAAAACAAAAACAAGAGAATCTCTAAACCTTTACAGTGCACTTAATTACAATATAATCCTTAAACCCCAAATTAGGTAAAACAATCATTATTACTACACGAATAAGTTATTTAATGTATAATTAAATATATTAATATATTTATTAATTGAATTAAATATTTTATTGTGCATTAATATGGTAATTACATGAGCCAATGAAATAAGCATATGATTAATTATAAATAATAAATAAATAACGTTATAAATAAAAAACGAAAGTAATACGTTAAGTTATTAATTTATTAATAACATATGATATACTTTAACCTAAAAATGAATATTTTAAGAGAAAAAATTGATCTAATCATAACTTTAACACACAATATATTTGTACATAATATATTTTATGTATTATTAATTAATAATATATTATCACAAAATTTAAAACCATTGGTTTAATTAACTATAGCAATCGGATAATTATGCCAAAATAATTTATCAAATATTTATTTTAACAATATTTTAATTATGAATATTAAATCACTATTTTAATATAGTAATTTTAAAATCAAAATAATTATTTTATAAATAAAAATAATTATTTTATAAATAAAAATTATAAATTAATGATTTTTATGAAGATAGTTTAATTTTTCCTAACTTAGGAAAAATTAAACATCTTCGTCTTCCTCCGCAGTGAGCCAGCGGGCAAAGGCGATGGCGACGGGGACAGGCTAGGCAAAGGCGACGGCGGCGGGCAATGCTGACAGAGGCGGCACTTCGACGGTACACCGAGAAGGAGAAGAGAGGGAGGCCGAGAAGCTCTGCAACAGAGCTTGACCTCCCGTGCTCTGCGGGAATGAGAGAGGGAGTAGAGAATGAGAGAGGGCTGCGGGAATGAGAGAGGGCTGCAGGAATGGAGACGAGAGAGGGTTGCGGGAATGGAGACGAGAGAGGGCTGCGGGAATGGAGACGAGAGAGGGAGCAAAGAATGAGAGAGGGTTGCGGGAATGAGAGAGGGCTGCGGGAACGGAGACGAGCGAGGGCTGCGGGAATGGAGACGAGAGAGGGAGCAGAGAATGAGAGAGGGCTACGGGAATGCAATGGCAGAGAGGTGTGCGGCAGAGAGAGCCCCGAAAGACAGCCCCGCGCAAGAGTCATGTAGATGATTCTCAAAATCGGGCGGAAAACACTTTCCGCCGTTTACTCTTGTGACATGAACTCCTGATTCATGTATATTCATGACATGACATGAATTTTGGCGCCCCCTAACAACACCAAGACATGAACTACGTAATGCGCATGAAGATCATGTCCTGAGTCATGTGCACTAACCCCCCAATAGGAATTTAGTTTTCCGACTAGAGAGCGACTCCTTTGATTTAACCCCGCGCGTCTTTTAGACTCTGAAAACGAGGATCCTCAACGTAACTGAAACGAGGAAATCAAAAAAGATCTTAGAAAAATGAAAAGAAAAAGTTGCGGTGGACTCTGGTAACTACTGATAGTTAATTTACATGAAGAAGAACACAATAATCCACCTCCCAAGTAGAGAGACGAAGGAAAAGTTTCGATCCACCCACCTCCGGAACGTTGCTTCTCCAACACAGTCATGGTCGTGCTCCCCTGGGGGAAACTGGTTATGAGTATTTATAGTGAAAACAAGGTATGAAGAGATGACTTTTCTCTTGGTTGTCATTTCCGGAATTGAGTGGGAGTGTCAGCTTTCTAGGATGTTTGAATACCTAAATATTATTTACTAACTGATCAAGCCCACAGACTTCACTATTTCTTGATTTTGCGTAGCCAAAATGAACCAATTATGCTTGTAACTGTTTGTCAAAATTTTGATAAAAATATTACCATCATGCCACATCTCTTGGATATGTGGGTATTCCTTGGTCGTGTAGATTTGAACCCATGTTCTAATACTCATAGAAGTGAGGGCCTTCCTTGGTCGTGTAGGTTTGAACCCATCTAACAACTGTAAGCTTGAACACCGTCGATTTACTTGTGTGGCATTGAGAATCCTAGCTACTGTCGATAGAAGTAGATTCTTCTTTGGCTTAGAAATCATAAAATAAATTGGGGTTGGTGAAAATTATATCGAATAATGCCCTCTCTCGCTTCCACTTTCTATATTTCTAGAGAGGAATGGTGGATAGCGGCAAGGAGGGAGAAATCCTCTCCCATCGCTTCCTTTTGCCTGAAAAATGACACAATACTAACCACTCTTCCAATCCCATAGTCTAAAATGGTTCTCATGACATTAATGAAAACACTATGTTTAGCAATTTTTGTTATGTATGGATCCCAAAAATTGTCAACCCATCAACATAACCTCATTAAGGCACATTTGCACTAAGAAATGAAAGTTTGGAGGTTGAACATGTCTGGAAAACAAATTTAACTATAAAAGTCAGCTTAAGAAGTGGGAGATGTGCATGAGTGATCTCTCTAAAGGAAGTACATAGTTTTGGAATATGATATTTTAGGGACTAGGATATCCAATTTTTAGAAAACCTACTAAAACATTTTTATAACTTTATATAAATCCTTAAACCCTATTGGAAATACCTTTTGTTTCCAACACCAAATGAGAACTTCTATAAAGAATCATCAGAAATTTATGATCTAAAACATCACATGTAAAATATATGTTACATTCTGCCACAAAATAAAAGAAAAAGAAGATTTTAAGCATCCAGTTCAACAACTTGCTTAACGAGATTTATTAGATTCTTGGGTTTTAGTTATTGAAAGAGTTTCTTAAGTGAAGAACAAGAGTGGGAGAAATTTTAGGAAGAAGAAGGAGAAGAGGAACAAGAAAAGGAGAACAAGAGAGAGACAGAGTTGGACGAGAACCAATGTGACTCCCTCGCCTAGGTCAAGCCTTTCTATCTTAGTTTTTATATGTAACTACATAGGGACTAAAATACCCTAGCTCATAATCATTTAAAACCAAAAGGGCTAATAAAAGAGTTGAATAATTAAGTATACAATTCTTCATACTCCCCTTCAAATTGGTGTTAAAGAGAGAAACAATGCATGTTTTTATGTAGTTATTTTTTGTATTGATTGACAAAAAACGAAGAGAACATGTCTTGATTATTTTGATCACCTTAATTGTGCAAATCAAATGATTTCAAATCCTTGGTTAAGAATTGTTGAATTTCTGAGAAAGATAAATAATTCAGTTACTTAATTATAAGCCAGTACAATAAACCTCTATTATAAATAAGGAAAACAAGTAAAATCATATTTAAACTATGTATGTCCTAGTTATACCCGAGGTGTAACACTTAAAGATAAGTCTTGGAATAATTAGTTGAATTGACATACTAAAACACATTTTAATTGAGACTCTTTTGTAAGACTTCACCATATTAATTATGGTAATGTGAAACTTCTTGATGCGGGAGTCATGTAAGACTCTTCCAATCTTATTCTTCAACATCCCCCTCAAGCTGGAGTTTATAACTTTAGCTTGCAATAAAAATTCTTGGTCTTTAGAAAAATCTTCATATTGTGCCTCGTTTTCTTAGATATGCTAATCACGTAAAATTTAACTTGCGCTACATGTGGAATTCTTCATTATAGATTGTACTTCTCTTCTCAAATAATAGCAACACCCATACTTCAAATCCGGAAGGAGACGCAACCAGTGCAACACTAAATTTCTAATTTAAATTATTACAAGTAAAAAAAAAAAAGATGTACATCAAATCAATAGAGTAATGAAAGTGACTAAGATTGATTGAGCTTGTAAAATGCTCCATACTTCTCCTTCTATTCTCCCCCTCAAGTTGGTAGGTAATGGCAATGATCCCAGCTTAAAAAAATGACTATAATAATTATCTCCTCATCAAGGTGTCCCAAGGTTAAATACTCTATCGAACACGGACTCTAACAAAATAAAAAATATGGCTGATAGAGTCAAAACTAACCTCATAAGAATTCCAACAAAGTAGTGATAATAATACTAAAAAGGGTAATGTCTGTCAGTCAATAGACGACGATAGGATTTGAGTCCTATTCCCTAATCGGTTCGAGTTCTATAGAGGGTTTGACTATTTTTTTAAAGTAAAACTTTTTTTAAGTGGGTTCAACTCCATTTTTCTTTTTGTATGCTGGTGGGTTTAAATCTTGCCATTGGGTCTGACTCTTCCCACTTCTTCTTTCAAATTTTTTTATTTTTCTATGTGGACTCCTTTTCTCTCTCTCTCTCTCTCTCTCTCTCTCTCTCTCTCTCATGACAAGGGTTTGAATCCTTCCATCCGGATTGATTCCTTTTCCTCCTTTTTTCACCAAATGCTTGACTCCTTTTATTTTTTCACTTCATGGCTTCCTCCTTCTTATTGATGTGCGTGACTTCTATGCATAGGTTTGACCCCTTCAACCTTTGACACTTCAATTCTTCAATTCTCTATCTGAAGTGACTGAATTCTTCTTATGCGATCATCTCCTTTTACCCATTTTACTCTTTTTGCCTTTCCTAGGCTACTTATTTGCAAAAATAATTCTCCATTTTTCTTGTTCAATCAAACGGTTTTGCTAGGTTGATGGAATGGTGTGCTTTATAGCATGTGCTACTTGCTTACCTTTTGTATGGACCATTGGTATAGATCTTGGCCAATCGAACAGATATGCTGTTAGAATTTTTTTTTTTTTAAAGCTTTGGACTACACAACATGCTTAACACACATCATTAGTAATTCGAGTGTTTATTATCATCAAAATTATCTTAATGGGGATCTTGAGAACAACAAGATCATCACCATACTTTGTTGGATACAAAACACATCATAAAGCCTTTGGAGGCTATTAGAATTAGAATAAAGTTTTTCACATGATTTTTACGGTTTCAAGGTAAACCACTTTGTTTGCTACAAATTCTTCCTTACTATTTATTGGCCAATTGATGACTAATGTCTCTTCTTTCATCAACGTTTTATAGCTTACATCTACCTCATCCTTAGAGGCTGGTGACTTGTTCAAATGTTATAAAAGGTCTAGTGTGATAAAAATAAATGTTATTTTCAAAAAATCATTCTTGCCAACTTAAAAAATGGTAGTTCCTTAATCACAAAGTAAAAGAAACTTCAAGGATGAAGGAAGGCTGGCTCGAGAGCAATGGCTACATAGAGATCAGTATGACAATAGCCATAAGATTTTCATTAAAAAAAATAAAAAATGTAAGAGACAGGGAGTCCCGTCTGTATAAACTAGGAGCAAAATATTATGAGAAATATTTGGAACGGATTATGGGATCTTTACTTCTTTATTCCGTTGATTCAAGGATCTTAGAAAAATCAGGCATGTTAATATATGAGGAACGATGAAGAATCAGTAATTTTCGGTGACAGTGAGATTCTAATTTCGAACGTCGAAGCCCAAGACTCCCTCGGAGCTAAACTCGTATTTTTCTGCTATGAAACTAATCCATGGTGGAAATATGCAGATTTAGAGTAGCCACAAACTTAATGGCCAAAGAGAAAAACCCGGAGTTTCATTTTCAGACACCTTATTAAGGTAATTCCGGAGAGTGCTGCGTTAGTTTTTTCTCTTTCTCTCTCTCTTTCAACAGATTGCAACAGATCCCACTCCGTCGCCTACGAGTTATTGTCTTCGTCGTCGGGAAAGAAGAAGAAATCGAGCCTGGAAAGCTGAGAGAGCTCTCTCAAGTGTTCGTGAGGTAAGAAACAACTGCTTTGAGTTAGTCATCTGATCCCAATCCATTCACGTCTAGCAGATTAAAAAAAATGCATCAGATTTGACCGGAATCCCCAGAAACGTACGAGATCCTGCAAACCAATTAGTAGAGCTCATTTACAATTTTGTTCTGATTCTATCACATGGAGTTACAGACAAGAAAAGGAAAAAACTAGGCTAATTTGCATTAGGATTCTTTTGTTTGGCAAGAAGGGGAAGTTCCATTCTCTTAGGTTCAAAATCCAACCTGTTGAAATCGGAAACGGCGCTTTGGAGAGACATTGAGATGTTTATTATATTCTTTAAACCTCAACGAATAAGAAGGAATGAGTAATGATAGGTTATTACAGGTTTACAGGAGAAGCAAATGGAAGAAGCTAAGAACGTGGAAGTACCCAAAGATTCAACAACGAGGAGTCATGCTTGGGAGCGGAGAAGCAGGCCTCCACCCATAACTATCACGACATCGCTATCTTCAAACAAGCTGCCAACCGCGAAAGGGAACTGCCTGTGCTCGCCGACGATACATGCCGGATCTTTCAGGTGTCGCCACCATCGGAATTCCTTGCCCTCCCGTGAAGGCTCCGTTGGCTCCGGACATCCCGAACTGGCCAAAAAGTTTCCTGCGGATCACGACAATGGGACGGAGGTGGATCAGCTTTCTTGACCTTCTTCCCTTGACGTTGGATACGTGGAAGAACTGAGTTTGGTTAGGCTGTGCGGGTGCCTCTGAATCTGTCATCAGCTAGTACAAATAATATATCGTCTTCTCCAGAATTTATTACGAACATTTCCTCTTTTCTGTGTTAATTAAGGTTAAATCACCATATATTATGTAAATGATGGTAGAAGTTCTAATTTAATGCATACAGTTTCATATGAGTAGGGCCGTTTAATTTCCTGCTGCTGCGTCATTATGAATAATGACTCGTAAATGGAAGTGAACTAGAGACTATTTGTGCTATTATAGCCAAGGAATTTTTTTTTTCTTTGACCAATTTTCTTGTATTTGCTCTTTGTTTAATACTTTTTTAATCATTTTCTATTTGAGTAATTGGAACTTATTTTTTATTTCTCTAATTTTTTAGGAAAAGAAGAATTGAAGCAAATATTTGCCATTTACTAAAAGAACCATGAACACGACAAAATTAATTATTGATTTAACATGCCAAATTAGAATAACTTTTTTCTCCCATTTTCCTTTCATTATTGATTTAAATTATTTTAAAAAATTAATTTTAAGTTTTATATTTTTTATTTTTTGGTAAATGTTTCTTTTGCAATATAAAAAATATTAAATTTAAATAATTATTTTCTAAATATTTGTTAATGTAATTAACACTTTCATTATCGATTTAAGATATTTTATAATTTTTAAAAAATTGTAACAAATATTTTAATTTTCAAATCTATTTGACAAAATATTTATTTTTCAAATTATTATTGATTTATTTTATAAAATATTTTTCTAATCTATTTAAAAAATAAGATTTTTAAAAGCTAAAATATTTTTAAAATTAAAAATATCTTAAATAGATAATTAAATTATTTAATTATATTAGGGAAAATATTTAAAAATAATTAATAGATAATATTAATATTTTATTATAATAAATTAAAGGTGATGAAACTTGTACCAAAAAATACAATTTTCAAAACCTAAAATTAATTTAAATTTTTTTAATTATAAAAGAACTTAAATCAATAATAAAGAAAAAAAATCATGGTGGCATGGCATAGCTATGTGGACACTGACATGACATTTTGATGATGTGATGGATGACATGGCATAAACTCATTCAGTGATGGCGTGACGTGATGACATGGCAATACGTGGTGGTCAAAGTTGACGTGTCATGTTAGATTTTACACTTGGGTTATTAACCAGTCAAAGTTGGGTATTTTTAAAATTAAGTTTGTAAGTTAGTTATTTTGATAAATATTTCATTTAAAATCGTTAATTTAATAAATTTCCCTTTAAAATATAATGGATTATCTATAATTCTTCAATAAAATCAAACTTTTAGTGATGACGGACAATTACGTAGGAGAGGCGTTCCATCAATGACATGCACGAGTTGCTCTAAAACTTCAATAATCCCCACTAATCATGTATTATTTGGTTCATTTCTCCTTTAACCTGGAACCATCAAACAAATCTTCTAACATAAGCACCATTATAAGCTTGGACAATCCCATTAGCTGTAAGCTTTTAGAGTTGTTACATCGATTTGCATGGCTTAATCGTAAACCCTCAAAGCAGGTGACAAAAACCCCTTTTTTCTCTATTGAATCATAGATTCTATTTACAAAACCAGGAAGACGTAAAAACGATAATTTGCTTTTGATACGAGAATACGACAGCAGATACCAGGTATGGAGACTGACGGCCTTGAGCTTACCTTTTCATCCTTAATGGCGTCGAATTCAACCTGTCTCTCTGAAGTCCTCCGAGGGTACCTACTCATTGCATGCTCAGCCGCCTTGTGATCGAGTGCGCCTTGACTATACCCATTCCTTGCTGCCGAAATGTCCTCCTGCTCGAAGTGTCTTTTCACCGGCATAAAATCCCTGCCAACTCAGTTATTCCGGCAATCAGGTGGCAAAAGGATTCTCGTGTGTGTGATTTAGTCTACAAGAATACCACCGGCGTTTTGTCAGTGCAGAAAAACTGCCTTTTCAGGGTGGACGTAGTATATCTGTAATTATATTCTCCTCTGATTGCTTCGGAAGTTTTACCAGGATTCTTTACAAACTGGGGCGACTGGAAAGAGATCAGAATTGCTTAAAAATATCGGACAGTGAGAAAGAGAGAGAGGGGAAGGGAGAAGAGAACGACGGAGAGAAGATTGGAGAGGGGACGGAAGTCCATCGTCTGTGGCTGGCCTCCTCAATGATCTGGACCCCCCTGATCGTGATTCCAATGTCATCTGTGTCAAAGTAGGAAAAGAATTCTGTGGGGGAATAAAGTGACAGGGGATGATGGAGTGGGAGACGAGTCCCATCTGATCAGAGACACGCAAGAAGAAAGATGGGAAAGCTTCCTAGACTCTGCTTGAAAGACAGAGAGAATATACCCTGTGAGTTAGTGGGGAGAAGCATCATGGGTATCTACAGGGGATCTTTCTATTTCCTCCCTCCTTCCCCACTCTACTCTTCTGAATGCTCTCCTTCAATCATAGACCACCAAATGCAAAGCTGATGGCCCCCATTCCTTTCTGTCAATCCACTAATCATATTCTTCCCCTTGCATTACACTTTTTTTTTCTTTTTTTCTTTTTTTTTTTGTTGAATCTGTACCGTGTAGTTCAGAAGAGCCAAAGTGATCCTCTCTCATTTTCCCTCCAGAGTAACTCCTGGGCAGACAAATTTAATGGATTCTTATTTCTTCCACCATAGCAGGTGTATGATCATTTTCCTAAATTTATCAAAAGAGAAATGAAACAGACAAAAGGAAGAACAAGGGAGCATTTAGTCATGGGTCCTCGTCTGCTACCCAGCAAGCACAAGATATAGTGGAGTCTCCATCGACCATCAGAGTTCCGAATGGCCATTACAGAACCATTGGAGTTTTGTCCCATCCTATTATGGTGTTAAGCTGCATACCACAATTAGAACCCGATACCTGTTTGTTAAAATGCCTCACTGAACGAAAAGGTGTTCGTCGAAATCTATTCCCTCCAATGCCAGTAGCAGTAAAGCGATGGAAAGACAAGGGTGAATGACATTCAAGAAAATCCAAAATCAGATGATCCAAGCCATAAACGAGTCGGTAAATCGACATAAATTCGGAAGTAAAAAACATTACAGAATCCGGTCCCATGGATTAAAGAAGCAACCATTAAACTCGCACAACACCCAACACTTTGATCTCCGTCTACAGCCGCCACCCACTACACCATAAAGCTTCTTTTTAACTTCAAGATGAGCTCTCATTTTCACTTTTACGTCCGAGAACCTTTCCTCTTCGTTATCAGATTTTCCCTTTTCTCTCAGATCGCTAACCGCGCAGAAGCACATAAGATTACATAAAACTCGTCCGAAACAAAGAGAATCAAAAAGCGCCTTTTCGTTTATTCAGTAAAGAAAGTAGGCATATCTCAAAAACGTGGAGCCTCTCAATATTATTTTAACACGTGTCTTCCTCTTTCAGACAGTCGGACCCGTTTAAATGTCCAGCACAACAGTCTCTCTGAGACGCCGATACCCTGCAATCTGCACGGCTTCTCTTCATCTCCTCTCTTTCACATGCAATCAGATTTTTCTGTTCTTGGCGAGCTCCGGCGACCGATAAAAAGAAGAATACGGAAGAATTTCCAAGTTTCGTTGTGGTATGGATCGAAAGCATCGGCAGGGAATCAGGTAAGAAATTCTTACGTCATTTCAGCATGAGAAAATTTCAAACGATCTCTTATGCACTACTCTACATCCATGCATCTTAGGCTAATTTCTTCGAGAAAGGAGGAAAAGCTCTCCGATTGAGGAATTGCCTGCTTTTTCTTCTCATTTAGAACAATAGGATTAAAGCTAAGAAACTTCCGAATTAGCGATAATCCTTGTGCTTACTGTTCTCTTCGTTAGATAAAGAGGAATATGAGTACTATACTATTTCATTACCTTCAGTTTCTTATTTTCGCTCGAAATTTGCAATCATATCTAACATTTCTATATCCATTTTCATTTGAATTATCATCCATCTTTTTCTACTTCACGCGTAGTTTGAATCTTTCGAGATTCGTTTGAAAGCTATAATTCCAATGCCCACTATATCAGAGTCTAGAATGTACTCGCCATTTTTGGCTTGCAGTGTATGCATCCTTAGCATCTGAAACGAAACTATAATGATGCCCACGGATGAAAAAACAGTGAAAACCAGCGTTGGACTGGGAGACATTATCGACTGAGAATGTTAAGATATGCTCGACATGAGGCATGCCAAGTAAAACAGGGATAATAAAATATCCTCGACAGTGAAGTGGAGGAAATCGAGAGCCTGTTTGATTTTGATTTGTGTAGTGCAAGTGGCTGTTCTTGCTACTTCCCCCTTTGCCCTCCTCGATTGTTCAATTGGGTCACAAAACGAGAGCAATTTGTTCTTATCGCGCAAAGTATGATTGGACTTAAATACATCGAAAGCCATAATTGTCTTACGACAGGCATGAAAGACCCATCTTTTCATCCACAGATGGAAATCAAAATCCTCTCGCCGCATTCTTGGTGAAGAATTTCTGCGAAGCTCTGGTCAAAACTCGTTGTTGACTCCTCGACGGAATGAGTTTTTTTTTTCCCCAAAATCTTTCTGTAGCTAAGGAAATGTCATAATTTTGCGGAGAATCCAAAATTCAGTAAATGGTCCCATGAGAAAAAATCTGAGTCGCGGATTCTTCGCGAAATCTTTTTCGGCGTGTACTGGTTGGCAGATTGAGATGAGGGCGTTGGGCCCTCCGCTTTTCCTTTTTGCTTTCTTTAGTTTCTTTCTTCTCTTGGTGAGTCGTGACGTCTGGCTTGTGGGCATCCAAGATGACTACTGAAGCTCCATTGTTTCAGTTTTAGTCAATTTCATATCAAGTTATCAACCTCAAGTCGTCAGTTTCTTCTTGCTATAATATTATCTGCGATTGGAAGCTTTATATCGAGAAGTAGTGCAGCAGAAGCGGTGAAAAACAGTTGAATAAAAGCGTGACTATTTTCTTACAGATTGAAATCCCAATTACGCCTTTAGGTCCTTCAACGAAACGACGCATGAATTCAAGGAGGAAGTTTCTTCGTTAATTTCAGGTGGCCTTGAGGTTGTGAAAGCAAGAGAAATCTGTGATGACAGTTTCAAAGAGAGGGATCCAAAAAGCCAAGATGAAGCACATGAAACTGGGAACGATACCAGATAGTTTTTATACGGTGAAAGCCACAAGGTAGTAGCTGATGGGTAGTCTTAAATATTGATTGAAATTACTGTCTGTTTGAATTCGTATCAGATTAAACTCCGTTGTCTATCGGCAGGTCTGTGTCGTCTGATGTGCCAAGTGATCTCACAATACAAATTAACAGCATCACGTATTTGCTCCATAAGGTACTCTCTCCCTTCAGTATTTAACATTATTGGAAGAACAATTTGCAGAATCTGAATCACGAAAGAACATGATATATTTAATTCAATCAAAAAAATTATTATTTAAAGCTAGGGGTTCCTGCTTCGACCCTTCCTCGGTTCTGTTGTCATCCCGCTAAATAGTCTTTTCTCAATACTTCCAACTTGATTAGTTGTGTTGTGTTGTTCTTGAATTTGATCTTCTGTTAATTCTTATTGTAGTTCCCCCTTCTTCCCAAGTGTGGTCTCTTACAGCGGCTCTGTGATGATTCGGAAGGAGGTGCCGTAAAACTTCACAACATTCCGGGAGGTGAAGAAGCCTTTGAGCTCTGTGCCAAGTTCTGCTATGGAATCACCATCAATTTAAGTGCTCACAATTTCGTGCCTGCAATCTGTGCCTCCAAGTTCCTCAGAATGACTGAATCCACAGAGAGGGGTAATTTTGTTCTCAAACTCGAAACCTTCTTCAACTCCTGTATCCTCCAGGGTTGGAAAGACTCGATTCATACTCTGCAGAGTACAACAAAGTTTTCCGAGTGGTCTGAAAAACTCGGCATTGTTGCTAGGTGCATTGAATCCATCGTCGAGAAGATCCTTGCTCACCCTTCAAAGGTTACCCTTTCTCCCAATTGATTTTGATTACATGGTCAAGGGACGGGGTTCTAAACTTGTAAAATCATCTTCCGAATTGATTTTGATTTGTAGGTTATATGGTCGTATACGTACACGAGGCCAGAGTACGATCAGCGACCTCACCGATCGGTCCCTAAAGACTGGTGGACTGAGGACGTTTCCGACCTCGACATAGAACTCTTCCGGAGCGTGATCACGGCGGTGCGATCGACACAGCAGCTGCCCAGCGCTCTCATTGGCGAAGCTCTGCATGTGTATGCCTCCAGATGGCTGCCCCGCTCATCAAATGGTTGGGCCACAGAGACCTCCGTTGAACGAACCGACGATGCCAAGAGCAAGCACCGTCGCATTCTGGAATCAATTGTTAGCTTGATCCCTTCCGACCGGCTGTCCATTTCCAGTGGTTTCTTGTTGAGGCTTCTTAAGGTGGCTAACCTTGTGGGGTCTTCGCCGTCTACAAAAGCTGAGCTTATAAAACGGTCAGCCCGGCAGCTGGATGAAACTACAGTCAACGATCTGCTTGTTCCTTCATACTCAACCTCGGAACCCCATTTGTATGATGTGGATTTAGTTGGGACGATACTAGATCACTTCTTGATCCAATTTTCTCGAAATTCCTCCATGGAAAATGGTGATTCGATAAGATCAATATACAAAGTGGCGAAGCTTATAGATCAGTATCTGCAAGTGGTGGCTCGAGATGCAAACATTCCCGCATCGAAGATTGCAGCTCTAGCAGAATCCGTTCCAGAATATGCCAGGCCACAGCACGACGAGCTTTACAAGGCAATTGACATTTTTCTCAAGGTAAAATCACGATGGGAAAATTTTCAACTCTGTTCTTCAGTTGCTAACGGTTGGTTGTCTTTTCATCATTTCGTGTGTTCAATAAAATAAAGGAGCACCAGGACCTGAGCAAGCCCGAGAAGAAGCGACTCTGCCAGATTTTAGATTGCCGGAAACTGTCTAACGCTGCGTGCATGCACGCCGTAAGGAACGAGAGACTGCCATTAAGAACGCTCGTACAAGTACTCTTCCTCGAACAAACAAGAAGCGGTACTGGGCCCGAGACAGTCAGAGAGGAACCCATCGAGGCATATAAGGAGAGGACAGGGAAGAGCAAAATACTTGCTACTCATGTAGACAGAAAAAGAGACAATGGAAGAGTAAAGAAGACGGAAAAAAAGCCTATGACGGATATTGAAAGCAAACTGGCAAAGAAGGTTAGAGAAGGGAAGAAGACGAGGGAGATCATTGAGGAAGATAACCCGGAAAGCAAGTTGGAGCACAAGAGCAAGCCATCTAATGGAAGGTAGAAAATACAAAGCCAGATGGGGGAAGAACCCACAAAGCTTCATTGAATTGATATATTCAATAATGTTTATTTTATATTCTTTGAAACTTCACTTAAAATGATATGTACTTATGAAACTTGATTTTTCTATTAAATGTTGATGTAGAAAAAGTAAAACTCAAAAAACAGAGAAAATAGCCTTCCTCAAGCGTCTAAAAAACCGGCCAATTAGGGTAAAAAAAAATTACACACTTATCCAAGATAAGAGTGGACGGAATCATTCTAACACCAACACTGCCCATTTCTCTAGTACTCCCTAGGGATTCGAACGTGACATGCCCAATTCTGATACTATTGTCAAACGCCTAACTAATACGATACCTTAATATCTAAAACTTATCCTAAAAATAATTAATCATATTAATAAACCTCTGTTACATTGAATTAGTTACTACTACGTTTAAAGAGATGCAAGGCCTCAACACACTTATCCAAGATAAAACTCGATGGAGCCACTCTAACACCAGCCTTGCCCATTTCTCTACCGTTCCCCACGGGATTCAACCTATTAGTTTAAAAAAAATTACATACTTATCCATGATAAAGAATGGACGAAACGACTCTAACACTCACTCTAACACCAGCCTTGCCCATTTCTCTACCGTTCCCCACGGGATTCAACCTATTAGGTTAAAAAAAAATTACACACTTATCCAAGATAAGAGTGGAAAGAACCACTCTAACACCAAGACTGCCCATTTCTACCCTAATATCTAAAACTTATCCTAAAATTATTAAATATATTAAAAAACCTCTGTTTTATTGAATTGGTTGCTACTACATTTAAAGAGATGCAAGGACTCAACAGCTGTTTTAGCCTCTGATACAACACGGTATCAGATTCTCTTCTGTTTTTTTTTTTTAATGTGTCCAAGCAACATAAGACAAAAGCGAGCATTTATCGAGTCGCTGGACATGAATTGATGGCTCACTCTTGACGGCCAATCGGCCATCGTTTCGTTTGGATATCTGATCGTCGCAATCAGGAAACTGAGAGAAAATTCAGCTAAATTTGTACAGAAATGTCACTTGATTTGCTTCCCAAAACCCGTCACCATCAAAACCCAGAAAAAGAAAAGAATAGGAAAAAGACGTACTGTGTATGGAAGACACATGCTGGCTACATCTTCCAACACTCACAGACACACACCGTATTGTAAACTATGAAGCACGCCTGTACACTGTACACGAGAATGAGATGGCAAAATCGTGAATGATTTCAGAACCAAGGGGAGGCGGCCTCGTCGCCTGGCGGCAATAGGGAGGTCCGGCAGAGAGGACAGGTGACGTTCCAATAGCCTAGCCACTTCTCCAAGCAGGTCTTGTGGAAGAAATGCCCGCACGGCAGCCGGTTTATCTCCGAATCCGGATCGAATTGAATCAGGCAGACCGAGCAGTCGTGCTCGCTTGGGCACCGATAGAACGAACCGAACCGGATCGCCGGGACTCGGCACTGCAGCTCGTCGACCAGAGGGGATAGCTCAAACGAATCTGGTGGGGACTCACTTGCGTCCGGCGACTGAGAGGAGCGGATCCCAATTACGTGGAGGATCGAGCGGACAATCTCTTTGAATATAGCGATGGAGAGGGCCGTGTTAACCAGGACGACGGAAAGAACGCCCTCTGATGGAGCCGGGAGGCTGGAGAGCCCCATGGGTGGGTGCTTCTGGGTATGACAAAAATTTCAATGGAAAATATAGAACAACCGAGTGGATTAAGAGCAGCGTTAAACTGATTTAACGGTCGTGAAAGTGTTCAAACGAATCTCCTTGATGTTTGAGTTAAACTCGGAAGGAAGGCACTCTGCTCCGCCCTGTTTAATAACAAATAGCTACAAAAATCCGCACAGAAGAAAGAGACATTAAGCAATTTAATAGTTTTGAGCTTTTCCAATAGGAGTATTAAATGAAAAAAAAATCATATGCGGCAACAGCAAAACTGTCTTTTGCTCACCTTTTCAGTTGGTTTTGTTAAGCAGTCACGCAGCCTTTATGCACTTCTCCAGCAGATGTTAAACAAATTTGTCTGCAAGATAAACAGTTGGCAAAAAAATATGTCAATTTTCCAAAAGAGACTTATGGACAGTTCGTTGAAATGAAAACAAAAAACGAAAACTCGGGTTGAAGGAGTTGGATGGAAGAGAATGAAAACATCTATTTGCATATACAAGAGGATAACCAGAAACGTCAAGAGTAGAAATTCATGAAACAAAAAAGTGTTTCGAAATTCTTAAATTAAAAAAAAAAAAAAGGAAAACGAAGAGAAAAACAAAATTGAAACGAACAGAAGTTCCTCAAAAGGGAAATTTCAAAAGCCTCGAAGAACACAAAAGGATTTCAAAATTCGATTGAGCTAACAAACAGGTACACGGTAAAACAATTACAGAAAGGAAGAAGATTGGACGGAACAACTGAAATAAATGACAAGATATAACAATCCGTTCGACAATTACCGACTTCTCCAACAATCGAAACGCATAAAATTGGTAAATAACAAGAGGGTTCCATGAACAACAAAAGAGTGCTAGTGATCGCTTACCAGAAACGAAAGGTAGTAAACGAAGAAGACGATCTGGCTGGATTCTCGATCGAGCACCTGTGCAACCCATCATCCCCCCACCCTCTTTTTATAGGCAACCGCTTTCCTCTCAAAGCCAACAACCACAGTTACTTAACCCAGGTTAGCTCTACTCCACCCTCTTTCTCTCTCTCTCTAGAAATGTAACTGTCTAAATGAGTTCCTAATTCCCAAATTTCAAACCCAAAGATCATCAAATTGGACCGGACGATGTCGTAGCCGGGCCCACTTATCATCAGACTAATAAGTGAGCGATAAGGTCCAAGGGTCGAGGGATCGAAGTGACAGTCCTTGGTTCCTTCACGTATATTTTTAATTTTTTGCAAGTGTGGTTTGTATTGTAGTCCAAAGTAGAAAGGGCAATTAAGTTGGTAACATGTAAGATCGGAGCTTTCAATTTAATTAATTAATTAATTTTAATTATTTTCAAAGCAAGGTTTTATATTAATTTAAATATTAATACAACCCGCATTTCAAACATAAGAGCCAAATAATTGATTAATTAGAATTATATTATTAATTAAATGAATAATATAAAAATTGTATTAAGGGCAACAAAATGGTGGCACTTGGAGGCCCCAAAGTAGTCATCCAAGACAAGTGTCCAATTATTGTCTCTCCGCGTCTCTCCAATTGAGAGACATTTTCTCTATAAAAAAAAAAAAAAAACTCATATAAAATGTCTGCATGTGCATCCATTGGGTAGGAGAGAGAGAGAGAGAGAGAAAAAAGATGGGAGAGGGGTCCCCCTCTAGTAACGAGCATAAGGGTGGTTCGCATAGACGTGTCGAGCAAGCAGAAGAGTAAGAACGAAACGGTGGGCCTGAGCTGGGGAGGAAGGACTCCCACGTGTCTCGCAGAGCACGTCAAAAAGCTTTAAAGCTTATGGTGGATGTGTATATCAAGGTGACACATGGTCTTCACGTCAGTTTCAGATTCTGATGAATCCGTGAACCAACGGTTACGGAACGAGGTGGAGAGAGTTTGGCTGGATGCTAGCTTTTAGTGAGCTGTGGTTGGTGAAGTCGTCTCACCACAAATAATGCTAATGCGAATTAAGAGGATTACGTATTTTGCCTGTGTTGCTTCCTTCTATCAATCTCGTGTTTGTGTTTTTGGTCAAGTTGAAAGCAGGAAAGAGATGTCCATGATCGAGAGTCTCACCAGTCACCACTCTTTCTTTAACATCAAAACACACACAAAAAAAGGAATTGGCTTTGGAAGTTGTTACGGATATAAAGTTATCGACTCTGTGGAAGAAAGCTCATCTTCTACGTTAGACGTTAGGTGAGGTACCTTTTCCTTTTTTGCCCGGGTTAACTCGGTAGTAAGAATGAGTGACTCTTTTTCTCGACCTGTCATTTTCTACTTCACAGAATTGGGTACAATTTTTACATGTACGAGCAGCCTGTGATTCACGTGCTCCGTCCTACACTTGGAGAGCAAAAGTTAAAACCCACTCGGTGCATGCATTTGGCTCCTCTTTTCCCGGTTGATACTTAAACGAGGCAGAAAACAAAGAGGAAAGTTAAAACGGGTTCTTTAATCGGAGCCTAACTATAAATAGAAGTGAAGAATTATTTAAGACGCCACTGCCTCTTGTCGGTGGGGCCCATTAACAATGATGGCCCCTGCGGCTGTTAGAAAGTGACAGTTCTCCCAACACGGAGGAGCCTCTCCGCCTGATTCGCCTCCAGACGCCAGAGTCCAGATGCGTTGCACCATTAACTAAGTACTTAACTAAAAAACCCAAAAAAAAACATAAAAAATTCAATTTTTGAATGTGAAAATCACGTGACTTCAATACTAAAAGTACACGTGGCTGTCTATGGTTAGAAGCCTCTAGAGATTTACACGTGGGCGTAGTCGAACGTCAGCGAGTCGTATTCGAAAAAAAGCAGCTCAACTCTGAACTTGTCTGCTTCCAACGTTCGGGGCATGGCGGGACACGTGTGAGAGTGGTGGTGTCCACGTGTTCCGAGTCTGGTCTGGAAGTTCCGCGTAGTGCCAAGTGGAGGGTCGGTGGAGCCACTGTGGGCTGCCCGAGAGAAAAAAACAAAAAATCTTGGGAAGGTTGGTTGATGACTTTGTACGTTAGATTTATGAATCACACAGGTGGCTTCCTCGAATCTTGCATCTGCTCCTAGAGAATGCAATCCAATTCTATATTAGGGATTATTGGATGGTATACATTAGCTTATAACGAGAATTAAAAGGATAAGCAATACTGTTAATCTAACAAAAAAAAAAAATGAAAAACTAGGAAACAAGAGCAAACCTTGGATAGACAGCACTTCATGTGGCCGCAACAGTGATGAAGCAAATCTGAAGGAATTAGTCTCATTTAAGATTCGTGATGAAGACCACGATATAGCGAAAACGGCCACAGCCTTGTAATAAGTGTACTCTTGAAGCATTCAGAGTCCAATCTGCAGCAATGTAGACAAGAAATGGCATGATTCATTTCATATTGCTGTTAAGTGCAGTCCTTTTGGTAAGCATATGATGTTTATCCTTTTCATACCTGATATACATAATACACCACGTTAGTATTCTGTCTTCTTGATGCAGACCGGGGCTTTAGCTCTACCTGAAAATCCCTCTAAAAGATATAAAGATTGGAAGTCAACATTTATTCATCCTACACTCTTATACAATAAGATTATTTTTTCTGTCAAATATTCGGACTTGCAGAGGTTGTTGAAAGATTTTTTAAAAGATTTCCCTGGTTTGGCAATGACAACAAGTTCATCTAGTTCTGTACCTCACTATTGCCAATCAGAGCCACATACATGCAGTCAATCTGCTCCTAAAAAGAGAACTTGCAAAAATAGCTAAACGAAAACTGCACAAGAGTAACACAGCAACTTTGGCATTTCAAATTCTTGCTCTACTAGAACGAAGCCCTGATGCACCTCACCACATGAGTGATGTCATCAGAAATAATGATATGTTCAGTGTAGAAAGTAGAATAAGAATTGCATATGTCACACTTGAGAGTATTTAAGCATCAACCCAACCTCCATCAGAAATATAATGGACATTGTTAAAATAGCCAAATAGAATAATAGACAAAATGAATTTGTCCTCCTTTGGGAAAATTGGGATTTGATCGTGCATATGGCAGGGCCCCTGTAGGAATCCAGTTATGGCCAGCTGGGATCCTCCCCCTTACGACTGCATCAAACTCAATTTTGATGGCAGTGCCTGAGGCTACCCTGGGCCGGCTGGAGCTGGTGGTGTTTTCAGAGACAGCAGTGGAGACCCAATTCTATCATGTGCTGGGCCGGTGGGTATTGCTGATTCAAATACTGCTAAAATGAGTGCTCTTCTATTCGGCCTCCAAATCTTTAAAGTGCGGCTTTATGGCAAACTGTTTGTCGAAGAAAACTAAAAGACTGTCATCAGTTGGTGTTCAAAAGATAGCTCCCCCTCTTGGCACCACTGGCCAATCACTGATTGTATTACTGACATTGTGTCATCCATTCATTGTAATTGGAATCTCATTCCTAGATCAGCCAATTCTTTGGCTAATAAATTGGCAAAATTCGGAACCTCCCAACAATCTCTCATTGTTTGGGAAAACTTCCCCTCTTGTAATCTGTTCGTTTAAACACTCTTAATAAAATTCAACATCATTTAAAAAAAAAAAGAATTTATATGAGAGAAAACTTCCCCTCTTGTAATCTGTTTGTTTGAACACTCCTAATAAAATTCAACATCATTTAAAAAAAAATAAAAAAATTTGTCCTCTATACATCAACGAGTAAATAATATTAATGATCAGTCATATGATTAGTGATAAAACAAGAGTAGAAGAACCAACTATTTGGGATAAGGTGCTTGATCTTAGAATAAAGAGTCAGTACAAAAATGATAACGAGATAATAGAAATGAAAGTAAACGCTGGAGAAGCAGATTAAGTAATGTGAGAGTATAATCAAACTTTCATTTTGTGTACTTTATGCAGAATGCTGTTACACCACAGTAAAATAATAAATTTTAGCATAATAAATCATGGTAACAAACAAGAGAGTAAATAAGTTTAAAAAAATTGAAAGAAATGACAATTAATAACCTTATATATAAGCAATATGTTTAGTACATTAATTTTTTAAATGGAACAAATACATTGATTAATCCCTTAAAGAGATCAACCGACTAATTCTTTTCCACTGTAACCGCAGTGTTAGTTTAATAACTTTGCACCTATGCTACACTTTAACGTAGCCAACAGAGTTTGTGCAGAGCATAAATAAAAGTGCAAAAAATTCAAAAAAAAAAAAAAAATGCCAAAGAAAATAAACCATTTTACTATCCATTAGTTACTATTCATCATGCCAATGACAACGTGAGCATGACAGCCATGATCTAATATCTAAGTGAGTTTGCTGCTTTCTCTAATCAACAAGACCTTCTGAATCGGAAATTATTAGCTTCCTATCTGTCCTTGATAAAAATGTAACTGAATTTGCATCAAAAGGCTATGGATGCATTCATGATCATACTGAACAGTTTAAGCATCAAACGATCTCCAGCACAAAAAAACAATTGGACCCCATGAATTTTTTATGTGAAGGTGTCCTCAACTTGCTACCTAGAATACTTTCACACCAACTCATTCATAAAAATTGACACCAATTGCCATCTCTCAGATGATACTGAAACATCAATCTTTAAGGTGTGAGACACAGATATCAAATATCTAATGGAACAAACACTAGCAACACATAACACTAAAATAATAAAGACAAATAAAAGAAAACAAAATGAGAATCCAAAATAATCAACCTGCTAAAGGAGAACCCAAAATTTAATAATCAACCTGATATGACTAAATAATTAAGCTAAAGGATAACCCAAAATTTCATAAATGAGCAAATTAAACCAGCAAAGATAGTCTCAGCATGTGTCCAATAGAGATACATTATTTCAGGAAAAAAGGGACTCAAAATCTTTGTTATACTTATACATGAATATATAGTTGGAATGTAAGAGCAAACTCTTGATTGCAGGTTCCTTTACCTGTTAATATCCATGAATAAGTTTGAACAAACTCCATTATCTCTTCCAGGAAGTAAATCAACCACTCTCCAATCTCAGGAAAGAACCAGGGTGACTATACAAGAAAAAAAGGAGCAAAGAAACAACATTTTCCAGTTGAGAGTATATGGCTGTAAGTTAGAGAATGAGGAGCACTCCAGGAGAAATTCTTAGAATGAACAAGAGAATACAAAATTAAAAGAAAGTTTAAGAAGCAGAGGGAAGTAGAAAGAAGAGAAGAATTGGCAAGTCCTCACTAGTCCAAGGTCAATGGGAAAGATGATGACAAGAACATTGGAGGAGATGAGAGCACTGTGACGAGGGGGAAGATCAGGATAGAGAAAGAGAAAGAACTCAAAGAACAATAATTTTCCAGCATTAGGTTTTCTGGCTTCTCCGACCTGAAAAACCCTGGCTGAAAATCACTTCATTTTATAGGCATAATTTTCCACGTAGGTATGTGTTTCCATTAAATGCTGAAAGATTAGAGGTCACTGGAAATCTGTTCTAAGAGGAAAAGAATTCCAACATGTCAACACATGAGAAAAAGTTCTGTTCCTTCTCGGAATGAGGGAACACAAACAAGTTTAGCTTTCCTTTCATTTTAATCAGACATAGGATCTCCCATTCTAGGTCTTAAGTCTATACCAGTTACTAGCTTAAAAATTACACGATCAGCTTAACAAATCAAGAAAAAAGGCCACAAATGCATTCAAGCAAATAGCTGCTGCTAAAATATTTTTACCATTAGAGCCCTTGCCTAACAACAACATTCCACAGAAGTCCAGAATTGACTAAACGTTTCTAAATAAATACAAAAATAGTATTCACTTTCAGAAATTGGAAGAGATGACATCAAAATGCCATTTGCAGATGATAAATATAAACACTCTTTGTCAAATTTTAATTCCTGTCCAGATGCTCCCTTGCAGATAAAAAAGAAGAAGTGGGGATACAAAAAAATATAAGGAAAAAAATAAAGGTTATAGCTAAAAGTCAAGATGAGAAGATGATAGAATGATATCATATTCGACTAAAAAATAAACATGTGGGAGTAGAAGAGAAAATGAAAATGAAATTTAATAATGTGATTAACAGAGTTGCTCAAACAACCTCAATCACGGCTCGCATTTATGCCAGGAGTAAAAGAGAAAATGAAAATGAAATTTAATAATGTGATTAACAGAGTTGCTCAAACAACCTCAATCACGGCTCGCATTTATGCCAAGGTTTAGACGCAAAACAATGGAGATTAACACTAGGTCATAACTTGAGAAGAGATGCCAAATACAACATTTCCTCATGGAAAGAAAACTCATCACTGTATAGATGGTCTAGGCAATAGCTGGCATAGCATCTGTGTTTACCCTCAAAGAAGCAAATAGATCTAAAACATCAACATGAGCATGTGTTTACCCTCAAAGAAGCAAATAGATCTAAAACATCAACATGACTCCGGATATATCCAGGAGAAATAGATAACAAATCATGCGCCACATTATGTCTTCCCTCATCCAAAAGACCTTTAAATACACGGAGAAAAACAGACATAGAGGAGCACCTCTTGATGGTCATGGCTTTTAAAAAATTAATAGCATCTTTTCCCTTACCATGTTTCAAAATATTGCCAATAAAAGGATCCACAAAAGGAGGGAAGCCATTAGTTCTCATCAACCCAATAAGGCCCTTGGCATCTTTAAGTTTCCCCTCGTTTAGTAGCCTGTCTATCATGATTTTGTATATTGAATGCCAAGGTTTTAATTGCTTTTCTTTAACCATTTTCACTAAAAGATTGTAAGCATCTTGTGGTCCATGCAAACGACAAAAGCCATTTATCAATATCTCAAAAGCAGATCCACATTTCAAAAAAAAAAGAGCAGATCCACCAATTTCCACACGCCTTTTATCTACCAAGGTATCAAACCAGTGTATCGCCTTATCAATTTCACTGGCTGCACAAAGTCCATCTATTAAAGACACCCAGGGTTTCAAATCTGTACTTTCACCAGGTTTTTCAAAATTATCTAGAAACTGAGCAGCTTCATCAAACTTTCCAGTCTTGTAAAGTCCTGAGACAACTTGACCATATACAGTCGAATCAGGTAGAAAACAACCTTCTTCCATGGCCTCCAAAATTTTATTGCTCTCACCCAATTTACCTGCACTAGTTAATGATTTCAGAACTGAGTCAAAATTCTGCTTAGTCAAGTGATTCCCATCAGTGGTAAAAATCTGAATAACTCTAGAAAATAAGTCCATATCTAGGTCATTACTTACCACTATTTTCTTCAAGAGGAACAATGAATCTTGTAATGGTGGTTTGTTTGGGCCACTCATCATAAAATCATACAAATAAACTGCTTCCTTAAGCATTTTCCTTTTGTAAAATCGCCTCAAGACCTCAATATATGTTTCAATCTTCATCACATGTCTTTTATTACTCATTTTATCAACCAAATCCCAGAACTCTTCCACGTACCCTTTACTGGTCAAAAGGCCTAGCATCATATTATAGGACTTAGAACTTAACTTCTCACCATCAGTCTCCAAAACCCAATCAAAGAATCTCTGAGCAACTTGGGGTTTTTCACGAAGATTCCAGAGCACTGACTTGATTACTTCATGATCTAATGGAGGACCAAGTGCCTGTATTTCCTTTCTGATCTCATCACAACTGCTTTTTTTGGAAAAAATCTCGGTCAGACGAGCGTGGTCGAGATTTCCCATTCCAGTGCCAGTTCAGAAAAAAAAAAACGATGCATACTACATCTTGAGGTTCGACTCGGCCCGATAGCAACATCAGCGCTAAGACTGTTGGTCATAAATGAAGGGGAAGCAGTAGGAACTGGATAGTCAAAAGTTATTACCCGTTTCAGTATCGGCGCGGTTCTACATTGTGTAGCGATGCCAGAAAATCTTTTAGATGGATCAAACTCCACGCAGTCGTCATTTTGTCCAGAATGATTATCTGAAGTACTCCAATCGAAGGTTTAACCGAGAAAGGCGTACAAAATTATTCACGAGACCTTGGAAGTACTTGCGGAGCCGACTGTTGCAATGCCAGGTTAGGGTTTATGGAAGGTTTAAACTCCGACTGGCGGAAGAAAGAAGTGAGTGCTGCCAACATTATGATAGAACGAAAAGGAGGATTTATATGAAATGGCTGAGATGGTAGAACGAAATGGAGGATTTATACGAGATGGCCGAGATGCAAAGGGGCCACGATCTGTTCCATAGGCAGTCAAAATGGTGGAACAGAATGGAGGATTTATATGAGATGGTAGAGATGCAAAAGCCCATGCTTTAATCAAGAAAGAAATCGAAAAATACAGTTGCGCCAACTTGAAACCTTAAATGCTAGTAGCTGGTACTGGTAGAGTAAAGATTTCCCAATATCTGTTGTAACAAGGGCTCTGTTGAGAAAGAAGAAATTGGGCGACAAAGCCCTGAGAGGATGGGTTAACAAGATCCCAACATTATGATCATTGATACAGTTCAATACATATAATATCATGGAACAAGAGACTTATTGTTGCAGCTATGAGCAACTTTTCTAAACTGCAGTCTTTACAGCTTTTTTACATAATTATTACTACATCACGGATTTTCATCCAAAGCTACATACATGAGGGAAATTTTTTTAATATAAACATGCAAAATGAAAGGAAAGATCCTTTCTTTTCATCCAACTGCAAGGTTCATTGCTGTGTATCACGCATCTTAGCTGAATTCTCAGATTGACCAAAACTGAAAAGAAAAAGGAAAGAGGGTGCACCAGCATACGCGATCATCCACATGCTGAGAAGACTTGACGCTTTTTCTTTTAAATGGCAGATGCAACCTCCGATCGAATGGCTGGTTTAATCCCCATATCTTAGTACTTTGATATTTCCAGATTTGGTTGCAAATTGATCATCATCAGAAATGTCCCAAAAGTGAGCTTCACCAGGGGTTGTTTATATCCTGGCTTCAGAAACCAACCTGTACTCCTAGGACGAGTTCTCATATTAACACCAGATTTGAAACTGGAGTAGAGAAGAGTACGTCTTTTTCCTTCAGAAATTTTAGCCATCTTTGTTTAATGTCTTCTTTATCCACCCAGGCCTTTCACGATGGAGGTTACAGTTGAGACTGTTATCCTCAGTAGCTTCTTGTTTCGCTCAGTGGATCATAGTCATAGGCATCACCAGCCTTCACAAACCTCCCCTTCACACGCCGCCTCACATCAGCTCTTGCCTTTCTTGAAGCATACCTTATTTTCTTCTCAAACCTAAATCAAGCAATTTTAGGGTCAGTCACTATAATGTGAAAAAAAAACTTCCTATTGTTAAAGTAAACATGAGGAAATACTTAAAACAGTAATCTAATTGAAATATTTTGCAACATTTCTTGAATAGGTTTAGCTTCATACGCGTTATTGTGCGTCTGAACAAGCAAACATGCATTTATAGGCAAATGTGACGGATTTGTAATTCTTAAGTTTGCCCTGCTTCTCTCCCCAAATATCTAGCTACCTTAGGAAGCTTTATATGCAACTTATAGACCTTAGAGAACCCAGAGCTATAAGAGACATGGGACTTCACCGACAAACACTAATCACCTTCAGGCCTAATGAAAAAAAGTACATGAGGGCCTAAGATGAAGATTACATAGATAGGTACAGACTGGACTTGGACCAAGCTCTAACACCACGATAAGTCAAGGCCAGTTCCATCTCAAAATAACTAGCTTCTTGAAGAGGCCTATTACCAGACTTAAAACCCAAGAGACCCCTAGTCTTAACAGATCAGTCTCACTCAATATTGCCTTGGGAGGACACAATCACACTATGTATGTGAATTCCTTCAGCACTCATCATTGTAAGTTTCTCATGACTCCTTCCATCCAAAACACTATTATTTGGTGATGATCTGATAGCATTTTCAAACACGAATGCATCATAGTTGATATTAAATTCATCATGGTATATACCCAAAGGAAAGCACTGGCATTCTTAAGGGAGACCCAACCCAAAGAAACAGAATGCAACTCAGCATTAAGGCCCTTACCCAAGGAATGAGGATAGGTTCCAGAGGTTATTTAAAAAAAATTGAAAGTGAAGTCAAGCATCTCATCAGAGTAGGATAGCATTCTTGACAGCTTACATGCGAATCTTCTTCTTTTCCTTATACCGCATCACTGCACTGTCCCTATTTGCTGTTGCAAGTGAGTTCTCAGGGCCACCACTTGGATACCATGGCGGTTCACCCATCATTGCCCTAGATGACACCCCACAATCTTGATAATCCCCAGCACTACTTTCACCAGTCACGCCAGAGAAAGAAAGTGAGAGACTTGAACGAGCTTGCCCTGCTGGAAAGCAGAAGGTGGGGTCACTTTTGGTCCCTGGATTTGACATCCCTGAATCAGCAGAAACTACATTGCTGGATGCTGGTTGCACTGGTTTCACTTGTCCACTTGATGGTACCTACAGGAAGAAAAAAACATGATAAAAAATTTAGTCTTTTATCAATGTAATCTTTTGCATTCATTTAAAAAAAATGTAATCTTTTGCATTAACTGAGAAACAGTTTGTATAAAAGCCATAAGGAAAGCAGAAAGATCGGCGTAACCACAATAATCTTCAAGTGTGATCAGTACTAGTTTTTAGGCACCATAGCCAATGTACCACATGAAATACATGTTTTTATCTGGCACCATGTAAATGCATGAACCATATAATTTTCTAAAAAAAAAGAGAAATTAGATATTAAGAGAGTTGTATCCTCCTTTTTACTGAAACCCAGTTAAATTTGGCTTGATGACCACATTTCTACATTTGAGATTTGAAGTCCAGGGTTCAAACAAGCTTCAGCAAATAGATATTAGACTACAATAGATTGAAGGTACGATTCCCCACATACTCCCACATTTTGAACTGAATAGCCATCATTAACCATCTCAATTTGCAGAAGAGAGCTGACTGATCAGCATCATTACAAGGGCACTATGACCCTCAAACAATTAACCTCAGAATTCCAATGTCCTTATAGGCTTACAGATACATCTCAAAGTTCTTAGCTTCTCCTGCCACCCACTTATGTGTTAGGAATTAGACACCCTAATTCAATACTAACGTGAGCAATAATAATTGCAGAAGAAGAAAAGAAAACAGGCATGAAGAACACAAAATTTATACAGGTTCGCCTCAAGGTGAGACTACGTCTTGTCTATTGCCGCTGTAGTAATCTACTATGAAGATGAAATAATTTACAAGAGAAATCGCACACACTCATGTTTTTCTCTAACCTCTCTCAACCGCAACTGATGATCCTCCTCGATGATAAGACTCTAACAACAGTACCCCCCATATAAAGAGAAAACTAGGGCAACCGCAATACAAGTGTGAAATCCCCAAATTACACTTAATGAAACAACAGTCAATATATCGTGGACCTTTCAGGGCTCCGCCCCCAAACCGTCAGGAGGCCAATCCCCACAGCGACCTTACCGCGAAGGTCAATCAGCGACACAACAATCTGCGTAAGGCGTAAGGTGTTAATTAGGCTCTACAACTTAACATCATGCACATATTTTCCACCGAGCAAAGTGGAAGAGTAACTGAAGAGCTTTCATAAAAGATATAGACAAAAGTAATAAACCCACTTCAGCTCAAGGTTCACTTAGTCGTGTTCACCAAGGGAACTCATTATTCCAGGAAAGGATAGAGAAACCTGCAGCTAATGGAAAACAGATTTACTAAAGTTGCCTTATGCTCAAATCACTATGAGAGGATAAAATCTGGGTACTTGTTGAGAGTAAATACGGTATGATGATTGTTGAAGAAGTAAATATAGAGGAGTCTGACATGACTCATGAAGAGTAACAAACTTGAGAGAATTAAAGAGGAAGAAAGAGAGAAAATTGAGACGAAGAGAGTTGGAGAAGCAGCAGCAGTGTGCTGCATAGGCATTAGGCTCAAAATTCGAGTCCTAGATTTACAGTAAAAAGACAATAATGCCCCTAAGTATAAAAACCCTTATATCTCACTCAATACACATCAGAATTCAATGAGAATTGAAATATAAATACATTATAAGTAGTCTAACTTGCTGGAAACATATGGCATTCATATGAGAGGATGAAATGACCAAAATACTTTTGTACTAGTAATCTGACACTTTCCCTCAAACCGCAGAGTAAATGTCAAAAAGTCTTAGCTTGTCACAAAATACCAGGTGTTCACATCTTCCAAGGGATATTGTGGACACATCTCCAAGTTACTTTGAGGATTTTACATAAGGGGTGATCACTTTCCCTTGCATGACAACATCACTAATGATATGAAAATCAACCTCTATGTGTTTAGTTCTTTCGTGGAATACTGGGTTAGTTGCTAACCTGATTGTCACACTTCGTAGCCATAGGCTCAGGAACGGAAAATTCAAACTCAATAAGGATAAGCTTACCCACATAAGCTCATTAACTATGTGAGCCATTGCCTTGTACTCTGCCACAACACTAGATCTAGTTACTATAACTAGTTTCTTACTCTTCCAACTCCATTAATCCCATTAATAATTCTCTTGATTTTAGGAGGGCTGGCTCATCCAAGAAAGAAGACAGAACATAAGACTTCTGAACTTCTGCAACAAAGCACTCAAGATACTGAAAGTGAGGGAGCATAGAGAAGGTGTTCCACTGTGTCATTGCCATTACCTCTGAGGGACTCATCATTGGAGAATCTCACTCCCAGGCCTTACAATCTGGCTTGAAACATTATCATCATGTATAGTGTGCATACAATTTATTAAAAATACACAATTTGCCTTGATAAATATGTCAAGCATGCGATATGAATAAAGCTAGTTTTGAACAAGATACAGCAGTCTGAGATTTGCAGGTTCAATCAACATGGTTACTGAATTGACAAACATCATTAGCTCTTTCAAATTGAAGAACATCATTTGACCTTCTATTCCCTCAGAAACTTGGATAAAGGAAATTATCATTACCACAGCCATTTTAATTAAAAAAAAAATCATTACCACAGCCAACTAACAAAACTGCGAACAGTCAATAATGATGAACAAGTTACATTATATGGATAACACATGTTAGGTGCAGAATATTATAAAACTTAAAGAAGGCATTAGTAGAGAAGAAACCTCCAGAAGAAATTCTCCCTGACAATATGAATCAGTTGCAGACATTTCCTTCGTTGCAAAAAGACCATCCATTCCAGAATCCTCTAGAAACTGTCCTGAATTTTGATCCATAGCAAAGAGTTCTTCATAGTTATCAAAGTTCAAATCAACATCAGCCACATCAAAATCTTCATACATGTCATTGCCATCAGAATTTCCAAGGCCTTTAGCTCCAGGATAATTGAGCTGCACAAAGATCACAAAAGCAACATTTTCAACATTACACAATTTACAAACTTATATGCCAAACTAGAATAGAATTATTCAATCACAACTCAATCCAGAAAGTGCAGACTCCAGCAGTAATTTGCAATATTGAACTCATGCAGTTTCACAATTGCTGCTCAGAAGCAAGTTTTTCTGTAAATTTAAACATGTAAAAATGTTTAAAGGCAATATACACAATCCTATGTAGAGAAACCCACATGAAAGCCACTAGAAATTGTTAAATGGCAAGTATTGCACCCATAACTAATGAAACCTTCCAGATAATACCTTCTTAGTATCTATTGTAATATACTTGCCTTTGGCATAGCTGATTCCACTGATCTAGCTGGCTGATCCATGCAGAATGACATTGGATCCAATGCAGACATTGATGAGGATCCCATCCAAATATCATCTTTACCTGCAGTTTCCACTTCATGCATCTTGTCCTTGGTATCCAGGTTCACTGCATCACTGTTTTCTCTAGAGACCCAACAATTATTGATGCTGTTCTCATCAATGGTCATCAAACCCATGCCCTGCTCACAACTTGAATCTGAGATTGAAGGGAAGTCAAGAAAGAAAGACCATATCCTAGAAAGTTCTGCAGCAGATGGGCAGCCTGAGTAACAGTTAATTGCGTGCTTCTTATGCCCTGACGCCAAGGCGGACCCACCATGTCCATTCCAATCACAGTTTTGGCAAAGTGATACCTTCTCCTCAATGCATCTAACTGCTGCAGGCTGTGAATTGCATCTGTCACAGATAAGGGTTCTTGAATGGCGCTTAGAAAGTGCATTTGCAGAGTGAACATTACGGTCACATGAAAGACATAAGCATGCAGCATCAGGTCTGCAGTATATCATAGACCTTTGCTCTCTACAAAAGTCACAAAGGAGTCCCATGTTTCTCTTTCAGCCTCCAAATCTTTAGCTAGAGAATACGCACACAACCTTCAAAAAATACTTTAACAAATAAGCTCTTGGGAAAATATATACCATTAAGTGACAACTCATGACAATCTGAAGCACCATCAGTATTACTCTATCAATCCAAACAGAAAAACCTAGAAATGGGTTGGTTACCTACATAGATGATAAATATACAAGAAAAAAACACAAGATTTTCACACATTTTGGAAACATGTGCCACACTAGTTTTGCTTCAATATATGCTACAGTGAGAATGGAAAAAACCGATAGCAACAGAATAGACAAAAATTGAAGCTTCCAGCAAAAGTCATGTATCATTACAAAGGGAACAGTTCTTGCTAAAATTGTTAAGTCATTCTTTGGCAGCCTGTTTATTTCATTTTATTTTTTTAATAACCCACAATTCATATTGAAGAGGAGGAAAAGTATGGCTAAGAAGCTAAGACGCAAAAAAATATTGGACTGAAAATGACCTCTATTTCCTCCCACCTTTAATGTAGAAATAACACTACATGGTTTCAGAGGTCTTGAGTCATAGCACGGAATCTACTGAGCACTTTGCTTTCAAATAATCAAGAATCTTTTGCCATGTCATGGTTCTTGTTGCCATTTGAGATATCGAAACAAAGTGCTCCAGAAAACTACAACTAAAAGAATCCTCAGACAAAGTCAGGCAAATTAAGCGTTTCTTAATCCAAAGCTAACTAAAAACTACATTTTTTATTTGTCAAACAGATCATGCGAAGCTCCTTTAATAAATTTATGACCAAGAAGACACATGTTCATACAAAAAACAAAGGAACAAAACAAATATTGAGGTGGAAGTTGAAGTGAATTTGAGTTTCAGAACAAGAACCGAACTGGCCGATCTACGCTTTCAGTCAAAAAAAAAAAAAAACTTCACTGAACACAGCCATTAAAAAAAGAAAGTAAAATACAGAACACAAGCATGTACCAGACGTTCAACGTTTTTCCCTGATGCTCACAATTGTTATATCCAAAATTCTAGTCGGAAATTTAAAAAGATCATAAAAAATTGTGCAAAATGTATTTTTCCTAACCAAGCAGATAGATAGATATATTTCAACACTAGGGATAATTACTAAAAAATTCTCTTTATAGTCACAAATTATTGAAATCAATATGCGTAATTTAAGGTACGTCATATCATGATTCACATCAGACTCAACATGATTAACATAAAAGTGCAACTTTTCACCGTTTCCAAGATACTTTAATACAGTAAGCCGATTCTCACCGAAAAAAAAGGAAAAAAAAGCAGGTCATATGCTAAAACAATTCTCAATTTCAAAGCCAAAAAATCCTCAAGTTCAAACTTCACATCCGAATCGACACATACAAGCTCCAGATAGTGAAAATTAAACAAAAAAACTCATTTCAGACAAAAATCAAACTGCCCTGAAGACCAAAAAAGCATGAGAGAAAAGATACCGGCAAAATCGAGAGAATCCGCTAAAGTAAAAGAGTTTCGGCTAGACTTCTTCTACAGGAGATTCACTGAAAACGCGGGTAGGAAGTTGCTGGCAGTGGCAAGAAAACCCTAAGGCCAGAAATCCGGATTCGAGTAGCTTGGTGGAGGAATTTGGTATAAAAGTGCACAAGTGGGTCCCTTAGCTCGTGAAAAGGTGCCGAGCCTTTTGGCCTTTTTCAGTGGCATTTCAGAAATTATTAGATCAGATAACGGTATTTGTAAGGGAATGATGCTGAGCCGCTCCAGACTGACGCAGTGAGAAAGCAGACACGTGCGCCTACCCTTCTTTTGTTTCAGACCTCCGCTCGCTTTTCTCGCTCAGCGGTTGACACGTGGCAGACCTTATCGGGAAGGCCGGAACCTTGTTTCTGTTGGGAGATACTTTCTAGAGCCGTCACGCCTACTTCAGTAATTTCCAACACGCCTTTTGAACTAACAAGTAACCGGAACTTCGGGTCCTCGACCACGAGAGTTGAGAACGAGAAAACGAAAACCGGTCCTTTGTTCCGGCCGTTCTTCCACGCGGCAATCCAGGCTGCCTTGCGTTTACGAGTTCTTCGTCTTCCGTGCAATCAACAATGTCGACCGAGAGAATTTGGCGAGACGGAAAAAGGAGCTCTGATGGCAACGGCGGCGAGTGCAGCGACGGAAGTAAGGAGGATTTACAGGGCTGAGTGTGTTTGCGACATTCGCAGAAGGAGAAAGGTGGATGATGAAAGGGAAAGCATTCAATCGAAAGGAGGGAGCCATTAGTGACCAGGCTGTTCTAGCTTTCGTATTTAATGCCTGAAGACTTTCTGATCGGCTCTCTGCCGAAAAGGACTTCTTCGAATTATCAAACTTTAACTTCCTCATCTGCCTCCACCATCCGATCTCAATGATTTTGCCGAGGACGGAGACGGAGAACGGCCTCGGCAAAAATATTCCGTCCCGTTCGTCGTGTTCTTGAGGCACAGAGGGCACGAGCGACACGCACTGGTCAGTCTAAGTGGGACCCTGCCTTATAATATCTAAAGATCAGACAGACAGACAGACCAATCGGATTTAATTATATTTAATATTTTATTCGGGTCAGCAGGGGAAATAACAGGCTGTGCAGGTCAGATTAGCTGATTCAATCAATGAAAAGTCAGAATTCTCCTGCGAAGCAGAAAGGTGGGGTGGGGAAAGGGGTTAAAATGTAAATTAGGACAAAGTTTGGCCTCAGCTTGCTCTTTTTTGGTAAAATGCGAATTAAGAAAAACTTTCCTTTAGTGGAAATAATTTATATAAACAAAATATCTGCTTGGGTCAATGGCCCATTTCTTTGTAAACTTTCACGTCACAAAAGCGCTATAGTTATTTTAGAATAATATGGGATGAGAAAAGATGACTCCTTTTGGTTACAATCACCGTAATGCCATCCGTGCTGTCCGGTATCTAGAATGTTCCGTATTCTGCAAAGGGGTTAGATTCTCGTGAATTTAATAGGGCAAGCTGGCGACCAGACAAGAGAAACAGAAGCAGAAATATCTATCTGAGCCAGCGAAAAGATAGGGTCTGAGTTAAAAACCGAACGTACGGCCAACTGGACACTTTTCGGCGTCTGCTCATCACTCAACGTCGTCGCCGACCAAAACGGGCCGTAAATGGAGAACAAAGACGGCGAGCCCTTCGACGTCGAACGTGGCGCCACGAGATCGATATGCCGTTGGTTCACCAGATCGGTGGAGAGTAAATGGGTTTTTAAAATGATGTTAACAAATATCTGGGGGGGAGGAGGAGGATATTTCTGTTGGGGGGCGGCGTTAGTGTCGGTTGAAAGCGAAAATGAATTATTATTTTTTATGGTTATGCGCGTAGTATAATGAAAAATAAAAGTATAAAGTATTTTTTTATATATTAATGTGCATAATAGAATGTACCGTGTAAAGTGTAGAGATTATTTTTATTAATAAAATATTTTATAAATAAATTACAAGATAGATTTTAACTGGTAATAAATTAATAAGTAATTAAAATAAAATTATTAATTAATTAATTAATTAATTAATTAAATATATAAGAATAAAATCCCAGCTTTTCATAAAATATGCCATAGACAATTTAGCTAAAAACTAGAATGATCAACTCCATTATTTCAACATTAGATATTGATTATTGAAATAAAATAATAAAGGTGCAACCAAAAAATAAAATATCCTACACGTAAAGATAAAAAAGAACTCAAAATTGTTGAACCTAAACCACTACAATCTAACTAACAAATATCAACATGACCTTAGGGACAGAGAATAAAAATGTCCTAATATCCAGGTAGTAATTTCGCTAAAGGTCCAATGCTTGTATACAAACCCATCTCATCAACACTCTAGGATGTACACAGGCCAACAAAAAAGAAGAAGCAAAACTTGAGACAAGTTTGCAAGATAATGTTACTAAAACCAAAACAATCATTTTTCCCAAATTCAATCCCAAGAATCCAACTCGGCCCATGACCAAGAACGAAGAAGAAAAAATAACTCAAGTGCAACAAATATAAGCAGGACAAATCTCTCTAGTGAGCATTGTGAAGTTAAGAGAAGCATACTAGCATTGTGAAGTTAAGAGAAGCATACTGGTAATGAGAAGGGGGGCAGCTGAAACACTTCTAAAGGTGAAGATTGTTGGCAAAGTGAGAACTCAGGTAGAGGGAGGAATTGCATGTTGTGGAGGATTATGAGAACGATGTATCTTCTCTTCTTCACAACCATCCTTGATTTACTCATACCCCATCAGAACTCCTCCCCTCGCATCCCAATTCACCGCCCCCGAAAATTGTCCTGAAAGTGACGATCCTTGTCCTACCGGCTCTCCCTTCATCAGTGGCAAGAGCATAAATTCCCGCAAATCAAAATGTACGATTATTTGAATTGAACATCCCTCCGATTCCACAACCCAAGATGGATTATGCAAATGAAACCCATGAGTGTAAAGTATTTCTTACCAATTCACATCACATGCTTGCTTCATTCGATCAGTGTCAAGCAACCTCAGATTTCAACGTCAAATGAAATCCAATGCAAACTCCAAACTAACGGAGACATCTTTCATGTGCAACTGCTTTATACAAGTCTATACTCGGAGACACCAAACAATGACAAGACCCACCATGTTTTGGTTGGGGATTGAAGCGTTTAGGACATATTAATTGTTGTTAAAAGTAATTATTTTATTTGTTTAGGGGTATTTTGGTCTTTATAGGTATTTTGGCTATTTAGAAATATTTTAGGATTTTGGGTTGCTATTTAAACTCATTTTACGTGTAATTGAGCATTACTGAATAAATTGAAAATTTTCTTTCTTTTCCCCATGTTTTCTTCTTCGTTTCTTCCTCTTCTTCTTCTTCTATTTTCTCCAATTCTTCTTCACTACAACAAGTGAAAGCTCGTCTCACGTCAAATTTGGTATCAGAGAAATTGTTCCCATCGTTGAGGATATCCTAAAACCGAAAGTGTCAATGCCTATTGCATCACCAAAATTCTTTCAAAACATCTAGTCGAGGCTCCAAATACACACAGCACACAGTTCCCTCCTAACTGTTGTTGCAACGTGTTTGTCTCTCTGTCATTCCATTGTCAATTGATAGAGCATCCGGGCAATGACCCCTCCGACCAACCCAATGTTGTCTTTGATTGAGTCATGAACCCAGGTACACTCGTTGAGCCCTATCCCATCTTTTCCTTTCTCTTTCCCGTCATCGATGTCAATAACTCCCACCAGTGACCACTCCTCCATTTGGTCATCCACCATCCACGACACCTAGGAGTCGTCGATGATACCCAGATTAGTTCCAAAAGCTCGTCGCATCACTGCAGAAAACGTTCACCACTTGCCACCGATTGCAGTCGCCGTTGATTTTCACCACTATCACAGAGGGTCAACAATCTTGCGTTGGAGTGCCTTCTTCCCACGTCTTCTCGAACACCATCAACCTTCTGATTAATCAAAAGCTTGGGGGGAAGAAGAAAAACCCACACTGCAAGATTGACATGTGTGAGATTAAGTAAGCAGTCGCATGTACAAAGTTCGCACTTGAGCGAAGGTGTTTTAAAAAAAAGGTACAAAAAAAGACTACTTGCTTGTTGTTCTACTCTAACTTATTGCCTATTGAACGACTCAACCAATTTCATATCAATTTATGAGGTGATGTCGTTCCTATTCGTCATTGGTAGGGGTGGCACCAAGCCAAACCGTTCGAGCTTGGCTTGAGCTCAAAATTGAAATATGACTTGTTAAGTATAACAAGCCAAGCTCAAGATTTTTCAAGCTTGACTTGTTAGCTCATGAGTCGATTTGTTAGCATAAATTTTTTAACACAAATTAGTCATTACTCTAATTGTTCTCGTCATTTCCTTCTTTAGTTGGTTGATAGTTGCTCTTATTTACCTCAAACCTCAAAGTCAACATCTATTGTTATTGTTTGTCAATAAAATAAACACAATTGATGGAGGTATTTGCTCTTTCTTTTAGGTCTATTAAGTTGGTAATTATACATTAGTATGCTCCATTGCAAAATCTTGAACTTCTCTACGATAGCTTGCACTTCAATGGTAGTAAGTCCACCACAATATTTTCTTTATTTATTTTTGCAATTGTTTTATTTTTATAGTTTTAAACGTAGGTTAAAGCTTGAACCCCGCTCAAGCTCGATCTCGAACTCACTCCTTGGTATTTCATTGTTTGTCTTAAATTGAATTAACTATCTATTTTGTCCAGGTAGCTAGCTTGTTCATTATTAGGGCTCACTAGAACCAAAATTTGACTCAAGATCTATGCCAAAAAAATTCAATCAAGTAATTGTAGCACCTGTGTGTAATCAATAGTTAGTGTTAATTTGAGAGCCCAACCCATCGGTGCTATCTGCATCATTGCATATGATTGATCCTTTCTTTATTTTTGTAGCATCTGTAATAGTAATTTGTAATTTTTTTATTTGAATCTTGGTATAGTCACCCATCAGGCTAATAAAATAATTAAATTTAACGTGCATTGTGTTGGTTTGGGCTTTACTTGCTAGGACCCACTAGTACATGCATTTACGTAGTGGTCACATCATGTTAGGTGATGCTTCATCTTCTGTTATAGAAAAAAATGATGATACACTTATGCAAATCCTAGAACAATTAAACACTATGAATGATAGGTTCACCGCCCTACGAGGTTTGAACCTCGAAAGGGAAAAGTCTTGGAGGATTTAGGTCACCTAGAGGCTATGACACTGAGGATGAGAAACTTGCATGTTCATGCCCGCATAAATTTTCTCCTCCTAAGTATAATACATCCTATACTCCCCACCATGAGGAACCTAAAGACAAAATACTAAAACACATAAAGGTTGAGGCCCCTACTAATCCATGGCTATATACATCCCTACTAATCCCTACAAGTCATTGGCAAGACCTCAACATAGACTTTATTTTAGACCTCCCGCGTACTTTTCGAAAGCAAGACTTCATTTGCATCATTATAGACCGTTTTCCAAGATGGCAAATTTTATCCCTTGCACTAAAACGTCTGACACATAGAAAATTGCTTGACTTTTCTTTAACAAGATCGTTAAGCTATATGGTCTACCTTAGACCATTGTATCTGATAGGGATGTCCACTTTATGAGCTATTTTTTGAAAAGCCTCAGACATTTGATGGGTACCAAATTGAAAGTTTCCATTGCCTACTGCCACCAAACCGATGGTTAAATCGAAGTTGTTAATCGAAGCTTGGGAAACCTCCTTCCTTGCCTCGTAGGAGAGCACCACTGCAGGTCCATCTGCATGAGTCCATTCCAAGTTGTCCACAATTATCAGCCTAAGAAACCATTAGATCTCATACATGTGTCACCTGATGCTAGAGTTTCAGAGTCTGTTACAGAATTTGCACATAGAATTCAAGACCTGCATGTTGAAATCGCTAAACAATTCCAAGCAAGTAATTCTAATACAAACTTTAGACAGATATGCATACGTCATAAAAATTTAAAGTGGATTACTACTAGATCTGCCTGAAAGTTGCAATCTCGTAGTACAATACCTTTTAAAGTGTTATCCAAAATGTTTATGTTGTGGATTTGCATTAGAATCGGGCATTAACTCCACTTTTAACATTGAAGATTTGGTGGCATATAGGACCACCTCTCCATTTTGGATGACCACTTTTCCTCACCTTCTGACTCCATGCCATCCTTCTTCACCTAATATTCCTTCGAGTCCTATTCCATTATCCATAGCACTAGCACATAAAGAACATATTGATGCTACTTTGGATGAACAAATTGTTTTTACCAGGAGTGGCGGGCTTCAATGTTTCCTAGTGCCATGGACATGGCGTCCAGATTTTGACTACACATGGTTTACCAGGGACACATTACAGCAATTGGATCTTGATTTTTTTGAGTACTACCAGAGTCAACAAAAGTCTGAATTGACAAGGTTGAGTTTTTCCCAGCCCAAGAGAGTTGATGGGGACATCTTTCATGTGCCACCGACTACTCGAGACTATACCCAGAGACATCGGACTATGACAAGACCCACCACGTTCTGGTTGGGGAGTGAAGCATTTTAGGACATATTAATTGTTATTTTATTTTTATATTTTTTTATTAGGAGTAATTATTTTATTTATTTAGGAGTATTTTGGTTTTTAGGTACATTTTTATTATCATAGGTATTTTGAAATATTTTAGGGTTTTGGGTTGCTATTTAAACCCGTTATACACGTAATTGAGCAATATTGAATGACTTGAAACCTTTCTTCTCCTGTAGTTATTCTTCCTTCTCTCTTCCTTTGTTATTCTCCTTCTTCTATTTTCTCCCATTCTCCTTCATTGCAACAACCCGACTCTCGTCCCACATCATAAACAAACCCAAAAAACAACAAAATTTTCTAATGATTGGAAAAGAAAAATACCTTGTCATGCATTTGGAGTTTGCATCGTGACATTAGAGGAAATTTATAGGTAAAACGACAAGCATCAAATACAGGAAATTTATGGGTAAAATGACAAGCATCAAATACAAGTATCCCAAGCGTCAAACATCAAATACAAGTATCCCAAGTGTCAAACATCAAGTGAAAGTAAATTCACTAGTTTCATGGCATGAATTCACTTTTACTCGTTTTTTCTTTGAACGAGTGAAAGTGAAATACCTACATAATTCACTTTCACTCCCCACTTATACAATAAATCAACCCTTTTGGGACCACTTCCCCAAATGAAAGTGAATTTACCTTCACTTACATTAATTGTTTGTAGGTGATACGAAATGCCTTTCGTTTTCTAAGATAATTACGAAATTGCAAACTGTTGTTTAATAGAATTAAGGTCTGCAATGTGCTCCCAGTTACGGAGAAACACTCTAGGCTGATGCTTGAGAGGTGTCTTTCCGAGTATTCAATCATTCCAAAACTGTCCATCGGTTTCATTAAATATATTCAGAAATTGTTGAACCTTGTAATTAAGACAATGTCAGACACAAGGATCAAACATACTGAGTTTCGTTAACTCACATGAAAGCCATCAAACTGATATCATAATTTTACTTCATACCTCTGCTACTGCTGTAAGAAGACCAGGCTCACACCAAACGAGGGAGAGATCATCCGCAAATTGATCAATTGGATTCTTTCACCAACAGTCTGGTGTCTTCATTGAGCAAAACCTTTTGAAAGCAACGCATCTGACTATAATTCAACATTACTCCTTTTCAAGATTTTGAAAGAGTTCTATATCATGTAGGTTTCAGAAACTGACACAAAGGGGTATGTTAAAATAATATTTTTTTTACTTTAACATCATATTGCCGGACGAAAAATATTCCACGATGTGACAACTGAGGTCGCCCGTACAGGTAAAGTGGCCATAGATAGTCTAGTAACCGAAACAAAGTTTCACCTTCTCAAGGCTTTAACCAGCTGTGAAACGTGCCGACAGAACCTTAAAATCATGCAATGACCAGCTTCAAGATTACAAGCCAGATCAGCCATTTCAGCTATAAGTGGTGGCTGCTGTCCAGAAAATTGAATTTGCAGCTGAGATGGGTCAATTTCAGATGGATAAACTGCACTGTTAATAAAAGCAATAATATCAGTATGTTTCGCCACCAACTACTACGTTATATTCCAAAAGGCATGCATGTACATCTCCAATAAGTGTTAGCAATTGCACAGGCACAGGTTAGGTCAACTTTATTGGCACTCAGTTAGTTGTTCCCGAGTTAAACTAAACCTGACACTGTCAATCATGTTGAACATCCAACATTCCGATTCATGTCAACCTGTAGTAGATATAGTATGAGTAGGAAAAAGTTTTAAATAGGTACCACAACAAAAAGAAGCGCAGGACCATATACTTATTATAAATGAAAAAATGTTTAAATTGGGACAGCTCACACCCATGCCTAAAAATAACTAGGCCCATAGCATAGGGCACATAGACTTGGGCCACAAGCACACGTGCCACAAGGGCACGAGTCACAAAGAGCATCTACACATGCCTGTAAACAAAAACAAACAGGCTGAACTTGCTTTCTTATAACATGTTGAAGTTAGGCCAATTCATGACTAGCCTAAGTTAAGAAGTATTTTCCAAACTAATAAGTCTAGGATTAATCTTCCCACAACTTTAGTGGAATTAATCTTCCACTATAATACCTTTCACTCTCAAACAATTAGGCTACTGTCACAACTCTCCCTCAATCCATCATGTTAAATTACTATTTTCTAAAAATTAAGAGGGAGTGTTAAATTACTATTTTATAAAATTTAAGGTGGGTGTTAAAATTTAAAGGTTTGTTCGATATCTACTCTCCAGCTTAAGGGGGAATGTTAAAATATCAGTTTGGTATAAGGGTATTTTAATCATTTCCTATATTATATTTTTTTCTTATGTTATGACTATTTGATAGACAATGTTTTAGTTTATCCATGATTAAATTTTCATTCAATTTGGACATGTATTTTAGGAGATAAATAATTTTGAATATTGAGGGGGATTTTTTCTCTTTTTGTAAAATATCATTTAAACCCTGATTTAAAAGAGGGGAGACATGCTTTTTGGGCACGAATTCCATGGTAACAAGGCTGCTCTTCTCCTAAGTCGTATTTCCTTCTTTTTTCTCTTTCTATTTTCTTTCCAAATGTCATATTTTTCACAAAATCACCTTCTTTAGGAGACAAGGAAAGAAGAACAAACGATAACAAGAATATTAACAAGACTTGCCAATGGGAAAAATATTGGGTTGATCATTGTGAGGTAAATAAGTTTTCCCACAAACCTCTGATATTTACCTATATCAAAATATTCTCTAGAGGATGCACAGAGCTTTGAAAACATACTTCCTTTAAGATAATACAATCCGATGCTTTGACTAGAATACCTCAATACCCATAAAATATTTTAGTAGTCCAAGATCTTTCGTTTTAAATTATTTGCATATCTTCTCTGACTTCTTTTATGTTGTTCGCATCACTACCAATAAAGACGATATCATCCACATAAACTGCCAATAATATTTTTCCCTTTAAGGTATTCTTGACAAAGACAAAATGATCTACAGAGCACCGACTAAATCCAAACCGCAACATTGCTTGGCTAAATTTGTCAAACCAATCCCGAGGAAACTATTTAAGCCCATATAAAGATTTTCTCAATCTGCATATCGACTCCCCCTCAACCACAAAACCAAGTGGTTGATGCATATATATCTCTTCTTTAATATTTCCATTCAAAAGGCATTTTTTACATCCAATTGTTATACCGGCTAAGAGGAATTAGCGGCAAGAGATGATAAGACGCATACCGAGTTTAATTTAGCCACGAGGGAGAATGTTTCCTCATAATCCATTCCATAACACTGAGTGTACCCCTTTGCAACGAGTCGGGCTTTGAGGTGAGCAACAAAACCATCCGGATTGTGCTTGATAGTGAAAACCCATTTACAACCCACATGTTTCTTGCCAAGAGGAAGAGAAGAACTAGAGCCCAAGTCTGATTCTCATATAATGCATGCATTTCTTCTTCTAGTGTGGCTTTCCATCTTGGATGTCTCAGAGCCTCCTAATACGACTGTGGAACAAAGATGAAAGAAATAGATGCAATAAATTAACAGCATAAAGAAGACAATCGATGGTGAGAAATAAAATCGGAAATAAGATGAGAAGTGGAGGGCTTAGTGCAAGTCCTAGGCTCCTTTTGCAGTGCTATGAGCCATGTATCAAATTGTGGGCCAAATACAAGAGGAGAAAACAGGCTTACCTTGAAGGGATTCATAAACTCCATTAGGTGAGGTGTCGACTGATGCTTCAGGGGGCTGAAGTAGTAGAAGATGTAGAAGAAGATACCATCACAGTCTACATCCTCTGCAATAACTCATAATCATCTTGGTTATAATCTTCTTGCCTTTTTGTAACTCAAATTTATCTTTTTCTTCTCATTATAATTAACTAAGGCTTGGTTGGCAATGACTTAGTCTAGTTTGCCATGAAGCTTTCAACAAGAGTCTACTAGATAGTTTAGTCCACCATAGTGAGTGCAAACCCAATTACCTGACCTTGAAGAACCAAAGCCAGTTGTACCACCTCTTACTTGGTCTCCTCTATAAGGCTTGGTTGGCAATGACTTAGTCTAGTTTGCCATGAAGCTTTCAACAAGAGTCTACTAGATAGTTTAGTCCACCATAGTGAGTGCAAACCCAATTACCTGACCTTGAAGAACCAGAGCCAGTTGTACCACCTCTTACTTGGTCTCCTCTATAATTTCTACAGTGTCCTTGGGTAGTAGAAGATATACCCTTATTACCTGAGTACATAGTAGATGATACTTCAATCTGAGAGGTGGAAGAAGGCTTTCGTATCCAAAGTAATATTGCACTTATGTCATCGAATGAGGGAAGTGTGGATGAGCTGAGAAGTTGAGTTTTGGCCACTTTCAAGATATGACTTGATATTTGACAAACAAATAGCAACTGCTAAGACCTTCTGCTGCTTTTCTTGAACTGAGATATCAGTGGAGTAGGCCTGAGTAATCTTCCACTTTTAAATCAATCCTCTAAATTGAGCCAAATATTCATGTAGATTGTCCCTTTGCTTTGTATTGAATATGTTTTGGAACACATCATATAACTTTTGTAAGTTTTTCTATACTAAAGTACAACTTAACACAAGTGTCCCAAATTTGTTTTGCAGTCTCAAGGTGAACAACATTGTTGGCTTCATGCTCCTCCATGCTATTAATTAGCCAACTAATGACCAAGGTGTCATTCTTAAGCCATTTCACATAAGAACCATCTTCTTCATCAATCAGTGGAGCTAGTTTGGTTAAGTGACTTAAGAGGTCTCGAATAATGAGAAGCCTCCTAACCGATTGTGACCAACTTAGGTAATTGGACAACCCTCTAAAGGGTATGGTAGTAATTTTGAGGAGGTCACTCTGACTTCCCATGTGGTCTTCAGCCATTAAGTATCACAACATGACTACTCTTATTCAATGTATGTAAGGAGTTGCAATAATTCAAGGCTTAATATCCGAGCCTTAGAAAGTCTTAATCACGTCTTAATGTACTCCTTATATGAATAAGTGAAATAACTCCAACAGATGACCCAAATATGAACCAGCCCGAGATCTTAATCAAGGCTCAAACTAACTAAACTAACCCGAGATCTCAATCAATTATGCATTAAGTAAGGAAACCTTATGCTGGCCAAGATCAAATAGGCAACACATATCTTTTTTAATCAAGGAGTAATATTCAAGGACATAATCAAATCAACTCATCCACTAAATCAAAGTATGGAAGATCTTCCACTAAATCAGCACTACTTCACCAAAATATCTCAATCTTCACTTGCCTTAAGCATTTTAAGCAAGAGGATAATTAATCAAGGCAAGTAATAATCATACAAAAAACAAGGGATCTTGAGCAAGCTAAAGGATTTTTCAAGAGAAGAAGCTTTCCTCTTATGTTTTAGGCACCAACTATCATCCAAAAGACAACCTTTTATTTCCTTTTTTCCTTGAATCATTGGGTAAGTCAATCCACATTTTATCTCAACGTGGAATACTTCCCAATGAGAGGAAAAACACCAACATGTATTCTCTATTAATCAAAACAAATTCAGCGCTTCCAAAGAAAACTTCACGAGTTCAATTTTGAATATCAACTAATCATCATCAAACAATGAAACTTCAAGAGATCTTAATCATGTATGCATGACTTCTTTAAATCGTATACTCATGAAAGAGATGTATCTTTCAAGCTTTCTATCCAAATTAAACGAGAATCATCATCCCTTGCTCACCTTTCAAAGATCAAAGCCTTGGTGCCAATAATAGTGGAGAAAAAAATAAAAAACGATAAAGAACTTATCTTTGGCACGTCCTAATCCTTGCTTCTTCAAAAGAAATTTACATAAAGCTTGATAATCTTAATCACCATCTTAATGTTGGAATCCTAAATCCACTACTCTGATACCATGTTGGATTTAGGATCCCATGACAAGGTCCTCGACCAAGGTGATGAGAGAGGAGAGGAAGAAAAAGAGGAGAAGAAAGGAAGAGGAATAAAGAAGAAGAGAGGTACAGGGAAGAGACGGCTAGAGAGATGGAGAGAGAGAGAGCTTGGGAGAAGAGAAAAAGCTAGGGACGAATTTGAGAGAAAGGGGAGAGACTTAATGATCTACCCCATGCCTTGAGCCTCTATATCTATAGTTGTGTAAGGAGGTTCACAATGACTACAATGTCCTTAGGGCTACAAACTTTGAAAAAGAAAAAACTTAAAGTAGACATACATCTTTAATTACACCCTTGCGTCATCCTTATGAGAAGACCTTTTAATTACCTCATTTGCCATCTCTTTGACATGGGAGAGGTATTTACATTGATGCCACTTCGAGATGTCTTCCAACAATGTTCAGAACCTATCTTAGTAGCATGGAATTACTATAACTACATAAGTATTCCTCAACAGTCAAGGACTGTAAATTTCACAAGAAAACCATGTGCTCTTGGAAGGAAGATATTTCACTTCAATATTTCAGAGAAAATTTCTGGTTATGTCCATGAGATACCCATTCAATTTCACAAGATGTATTATGTCACAGGGATACAAAGAAATTGAACCCTGTGAAAAGCCAAGACGAATACAAACAAATAAAAGTACAAAAATAAAATAAATAAAACTATTTAAGATAATAATAAATAACAATTTCTAGTCAGAGTATTAAAACTTACTGCATAAGGTCAGTCATGTCAAGAATCACCTTCACTTTCCTGCCGATTCCGAAATCAATGAAACAGAGATGCAATTGGAGCAAATCAGCTGCAGGGAGCCCTAATGTCATTTTAATAGAAATTGGAATTCTGTAATCACTTCAAATATCTATAAACATGGATGTTGCTAGTCTCAATAACCAAGTGAATATGTTAGTTTTGGTGAAATGTATCCACTAGCATGAGCCTAAAAACATTAACATCGATGCCAAAAGAAAAAATTTATGCTCTACGATTCCCCTCGTATGAAAAATGCAAGTTATAAAATGTAGTCGAGACATACCCAATGAACTTTGAAGACTGAAAATAAATGCTTAAAAAGAGGAGAGATAAAACAGGACATAATGTCTTAATATACACCACTTTATTGATTCTGAAAAATATCCAACAAAAGAGTCTTAATTCACCATGCAAAACCTGATGAAAGAAAAGAAAAGAACCATCTTACAACATGAAGAGTGGAAACTAGCATGTGCAAGATTTGAAATTTCCATTTGTGCTTGCTGTACTTCATTAACCACATCCAGCAAATTACCCAAAAGGAAGCTGGTTACCTTCATAGAAAAATGGAAACATAACAGATCAGATACACTAGACATTTGCACAACAGAAAAAAACAAACTTAACGAACAGTATTCAGTGAATGAGCAAGTGATGAGAGAGAAACAGAGAGAAAGTAGCCCCTCTAGAGCCTACTACTCTAGGTACCAAGTCAGGTATATAAATCTTGATGCTAAACTCTGTCAGGGAGAGTAGCCCCTCCACTTATCAAAACCCTGGAACTAGAGTTTTAGTTCTGTAGACTTATTTTGACCATGTTCAGGTCAGTTAAGAGCCCAAGATGTTTATTTTTGTTAGAAAATACATCAAAAGATATTTTGGCTATTTTACCTCCAGGGGTATTTTGGTCATTTTACCACATTAGTGGTTAATTTTCTTTATATAATCTTGTTCTGCATGTTAAATTATGTCAGTGGCAAATTTTTCATGTACATAGGATGTATAGTTAGGGAGATATAAGGAGATTAAGGTTTATTAAGTGTATAGGGGCATTTTCTGTAATTATCACCTCAAGACAATTATTTAAGAGAATCTGGGAATTCGTGCACGATCCCCAACGAAGCCTTTTCAGGCTCTTCAGAGAAATTTTCTTCACCATCCTCTTTTTCTCTCAATTTTCTCCTCTTCCTTCACCCAGATCTTGATTTTTACAATTGTCAAAAGTTAACATAATGATGTATAATGTAGAACAGCAAGGTTCTAGGATTCTAATAGGTGTGGCATTACATCACAAGGGGTTGACTAAGCAAATAAGGAAAAGGGTACATTAATTGCATGCTAACACCATAAAAAAATAACTTGCACAATGAAAATATACTACAGTTACTACAAACATATATAAAAAGCACTAAAGAATAAAATACCTTAGGAATAAAAGTTCTTAAAAAATCTGAGAAGGTAAAGAATGATAAAGCTTAAAAAGGGCCAACGGGTTAGGAAACAAAAAAATAAAAATAAATCCAGGTCTGTCCTATGACTAAGGCAATCCAAACAAGAAAAAGACCTATGCAAGAACTAAAGGTGAATGTGAAATCTAATAGAGAGATGTTGTAATTGAAGCAAAACAGTCTTAAGTTGAACAAAAAGTACTTCAATTTGAAAAAAAGAGAGAAAAAACGGTAATTTTAGGGTTTGCTGCAGTAAAAACGAAAATAATTGGCTTCTTTTTCATTGAAATAAAACTGGAATGAAAGAAGAATATTTTGAAAGCAAAATTTTAAGAGAAAAATAAAGAAAGAAGGAGAAAGGGAGGCGTCACACCTGATATTGGAATTCACTTCCAAGAGAGAGGTAGTTTCACACTCAAGCAACACAATTCTGGAATTTCATTCGTTGAGTGTTAATTATGAGACTCTGGTGGCTTTAGATAGCCACAACCCTAAAATTTAACTGTCTGGATAAAAACACCTTATAAATTCAAACTAAGGGCCAAGATTAAAACTTCAAAAACCCTAACGAACCTTAAACCAATACTAAAAAAAGCCCATTAAACTAAAAAACGAAAAATACCAAAATAACCAATTAATTCTTATGGGCTAAAACAAAGCCCAACTAAAACATAACCCACAAAAATTAAGAAACTGAAATAACAACTAAAACCCACCCAATTTACTAAACCTATTAACTAATAAAACTCAAATCTTGGGGTCCTAGCAGAGAAAAATAGCCACATTTATCTTTTTCTTCCTTGTACTTGTTCAGAATTTTTGATCCTCATAGTAAACAAATGGTCTTTAAAAGTCTTTTGTTTCAGAAAACTGAAAAATCAAGATAAATGTGGGAGACACAATTATATGGAAGGATTAGAACAACTAGCATGCAAGAGATACAATTATAAAACAGTAAAAAAGTCACAGAGGCTCTTCTAATCTTTCTTTCCCAACTGATCTCTCAATGACCATAGGAGCATTCTGAGCAAAAAATTGGTTTGGGCAGCATACTCGAGCATAAGCATGCATTGTATCTGCTCTGCTTTTCCATATCAAAAGCTACAGTTTTCTTTTCTTAAGTACAACACTCACAAACTTACTTGAGTCTGCTTTCTGAAACTGTTGGGACTGCATTTCATGTGCACACCCTTCTGACCAAAGACAAATGCAAACACTGTGCATGCATTCACAGTTGGAAAGTTCTGGTTGGCAATAAAAAGCTCATATTAAAATTGGAAGATGTTACAAGTTTGAAGTTCTCTGCTGATATGCATGATACACACCTGCTTGATCTTTTCATCATTCCACTGATTGAACAAGAATATACTTGAAACTGAAGCTGTGAACCTGTCCACTATTGAAACTTAGAATCATACTGATGAGGAAAGCATATTGAGTTTCATCTCTTCCTTTTCATTTTAAGGTCCTTGAAACATATGGAGCCTTCTGAACCTAAAACTACATTTGAGTGTAGCAGTTTGACCAAAAGGTAATCTATAAAAGCTAAAAAAAATAAGCACAAAAGGAAAACCAGTCAGCATACTTTTGATACAGAAGACCTGAGTAGTTAAGAATAATGCTCTGCTGACCATCCTTGTTACATGTGTCCTCCAACTCCCACAACTGACAAGTGAGAGATCAACCCAAACAGTTAAACCAATTGCATAAAATAGACACCACATAAAATGTTATTGTAAGCTCAACATGATTGGGAGAGAGATTTTGAAGTTTACCCAAGGAAAAGAAAAGAAGCATCAAGAAGCTTTTAAATGAACCCAATATTTGAGCCATGCAGCCCTAGTATAGAAAATACAGTTAAAAACTTAGAAATATTTCGGTCCACTTGGCATTCTGTATACTTTATTTTATGTTTTAACTAAGTTTTAATTTCTGAGTTTGAGGCTGAACAGGTAATATTGTTGTCATGCTTTACTAAAAACTTTTATTTTAGAAGGCAGTCATTAGTAGTTATTTCATGGCTATAGGCTTCATCTATCTCTGCAGTACCAGGTGTTTCAGAGATATTTATGAAGAAATTATTACCCTGACATCAGGAATTGGTGTTTTTTGGAATCATGTTCTCTGGCAAGCCAGTCATCTCGCAGATGGATTGACTAAGTCTGGTGTTTCAAGAGGATATATTGTTGTTGAGGATTTCTTTCACTTTGGGCCTTGACGGCTTCCCCCCGCATAATTTAGTTAGCCGCATTTTTTCCTTAATGAAATATGCACCATTTTAAAAAAAGAAATGAGAATAACATTTTGTGATGGTCTTCATAGATTAAGGCTGTCTTGGTTTAGTAGAGTTGGGTTTATTTGGATTAGTTAAGGGCTTTTTCATGTTTTAATCTTGACGTCTACTTCTAAATCATTTTGATTTTCTAACATGCAAGCGTTACTAGTCTTGCATGACATTAGAATGAATAAAAAATTCAGAGAACGTCTTATGAAATTGGTTGGAAAGTACTGTTGGATGTGATATCCCAAATCAAGGTGTGAAGCTCCCCTTTATGTACTTCTTTAACTTTAATCATCCAATCCACTCCCTCTATAGAGTTATTTTTAATTCTGCTCTCTCTATTTTAACTACACTTCTCTCTTCTAAGTTCTCTTTATAAATGTCCCTTTGAAAAATTATAGCATATTGTTGTGGCAAACTATGTGTCATAACAGTAAGATGCTTTAGGTGTTTCTCTTTCATCTCTTTCTATGCCACAAACTCTAAAATTTTAGGAGTTTCTCTTTGATCTCTTTAAGGATCAGGGTTATTTTGGTAAATTCTCCAGAGGGTAGATTTGTAATTTGTTAGGAAAAAGAGTCCAGATTAGAGTGTTTATAGAGATGTGGTTTGTAATTCCCCCTGTTTAGCAGGCTGTACGTCAGCCTTCTTCTTCCCCCTTGTTCCCCTCTTCTCTCTATTTTCTCTGCAATTTATCCTTCCATTTCATTCTTCACAATGTTTCTACTGTACAAACTCTAATGCTTTAGGTGTTTCTCTTTGTCTCTTTCTACACCACAAACTCTGAAATTTTAGGTGTTTCTCTTTCATCTCTTCTACACCACAAACTCTAGAATTTTAGGTGTTTCTATTTCATTGCTTTCTATAACTAACTGCTCTAACTATTTGGGATCTCTCTCTTTTTTCACACATCCTCTTTTTCTTCAATTTTCTTTCTTTGGAATAGTTGTCCAATTCAAATTTAGGGTTTTTTAATTTGTAAACTCTTAGCTGTTTTGTAAGATCTAACTTTTAAATCCTCATCGAAATTAAAGCCTAATTATTGTACTATAAAAATTAATAACCTTTTTGAGAGAAAGTACGGCATACAATAAAGGTTCCTTTTTCCTTCTAGAGTCTTTTTTCTTTCTGCATTAAAATATTCTAGAATCAAGAGGTTATTGAGGTTACTTATTTTCTAACTTTCAACCTTAAAACATTGTTATTACCATCTTGTGCCCTTAATTTTGATTAATACTTATCTTCACCCATCCCAATTTTTTAATAAAATATCCCATCTCAAGAAAAAATATACTTAAAAATAAAACGCGAAAAAATTTAACTGGATAGTCCCACAATGACTGCTTTAGCCCTCCAGAGAAAATTATTTATACATTACACACCACATTTTGGCAGGATAGTAAAAAAAGCATACTTGGATACTACCTCACTGTTCAGGAATATCAAATAAAGAAAAAGAACAACATCATGATCATATGTACCTGCAAATATTTCAAGACATTCCTACGAGAAGTATGCTTTTGCACAAAATCTGTGACTAGCAAGATGGTCTCATCATTCTCTTTATTCCCATTTATATCACAAGAAACATGAAAGGTTGCAATCTTCCTCTTTATACTTTCATCCAGCAATGCCAGCTCCTGCCTCATTACAGTCACCCTATGACGTACTTCCTAGAGAAAAAAAAAAAATTAACAGGACGAATGCACATGTTAATATCATATAAGACAGCTTTATAAAAGATGATAAGTAGACAAATAGAATAGTCCTGTTGAAGAATTATACTTCAACCAGAAGTTTTGGTCTATTTATTTTAGGTAATTTTGCATCAACTAATTAGTTGATAGAAGACAGAAGATCATTTGTTTTCAACTTAGTCAAAAGTACATCTACTATTTCCAAGTGTTTTAATGCTCTCTCTTGTACTGAAACTTTTACCAATGGATAACCTATTTGATAATATCTACTGATCATCTCAAAACCAGTCAGCCAGCTCTACTTTCCTTTCCTCTCACTTCATCTTTCCTTATTCTCAAAGATTTTTATTTCATAATTAATAATTAACTACCTGATTTTCACTATCACTTTCAGCCGAAACTGATGCAAGCCATGTTGCCCTAGTTTGAGAATCCCCAGTACCGCCTCTTTGATGTTGCAAGAAGTTATCTTTTAAGGCATGACATTCTTGTAATCCAGAGTGCAATTGTTGATAGCTTTTCTGTAAGCACCAAAGCACTTAGTAGCTGAAGGTTATAGAAACAGAACTAGATTATGGAATATGTGATAAATACATATCGTCCATCGGGCAATTGCATACCAGGTTTCAGGAGTCCAATAGAGGCCTACATGGCTTCATATCAGCCAGTATTGGAATTACAGTCCTTGATACAGTGCCCGATACCGATATGGTGAACCTTGAGAGAGAAGGAAAAGAAGATTACTTGCAATCTGTCTAGTTTCAATTTAAGTAGGCAATGCTTAGCCTGTTCATACATGAGCTTATGTAGTAACCATCTTGCTTCCGTTGCTCTGAAAAAATAAAATAAAATAAATAATATGTTATCAACAAAAAATCAATGGGTAACTTCTGAATATGACCCTAAGTTTTTGTTATCTTTCCTAAAACAGCCTCTGCAGTGAAACTGTGTTGGCAATTACAGCTTTGCAATAAGTGAGCTCTATCCAAAAAGTTAAAAAATATGGTATGTATCCTTGTTTTTTTTAAGACAATGAGAATTGCATTAAAGGAGAAAGAGAGAGATTATAAGAGAGGAGACCATAACAATAAATGCCACTAGCAAAATGGCCAGCCGCAAAGGGCCAAAAGACAAAAACAAAACTATTAAAAAAGACCCAAAAAATAATTGAAACAAAAATGAACAAATCGGCCAGTCTCGAACAGAGAGAACCCTTGCGAGCAAGTATAGTTTCAACAAACACAAAATATATTTGAGGCAGAGGTGGACCCTGCGTCTTTCCATTCTTTCTTGCCAAGTAGAAAGGAGGCCTCACTTCCCCCTCCCCTGGTCACAAGTGAGAGAGAGAGGGCCACTCACCTGCCATAGAGAGAGGAGGGACAAATCCTCCTCTAAGCAGCAAAGACCAAGAGTGTGGACCTCATACCTCCTCTTGTTTCTGCGCAGAAGGAGGCTCTCCATTCCTTATAACTAAGAGAGTTAAAAAGGAAGCCTTCCCTTCCTCTAGAAAGAAACCCTGCATGTGCTGCTCATTTTTGGGAGAGGAACAAGTGAGCTCACTCTGTTTTACCCACAATTATTGTTATCAATTAATAAATGAAAATGATCTTATACTCCTCATATCACAGATTCCATTAGGTTCTGATGGCCATAATTGGAAAATGGCATTTAAGTGGCCTTATTTGGAATCAAGCTAAAGTTAACATGCATATTTGATCATTCAATGAACGAAGGTTTTATTAAGGAAACCATCCAAAGAAAGAAAAGAAGCAAAAAGAAGAATAAGAAAATGGAAAAAAAATCTCAATGTTGAAGTTCTAAATTAAAAAAATGCCATGATGTTCAGTAATGGAAACAGCTTAGGAACACATTACTTTTCATTTTGCACTTGATCTCCATGAGAATCCACTGTCTAGGGAAAAAAAATTGATCAACATCAGCGAGAAACCACTTCCATAAACTTAAACAAAAACACTTAAATGTGTAAAAATCCAAAAAGACTCTATTAAAGAAAGGAACCTGAACAAGTACTTAGTTAGCTGACCTGGGACTTGATCTCATCACAAAGCTTCTCATACTTTTTAACTTCTTCCCACAGAGATAGCCTGTCCTGCAGCTTGCTAAGCTGTACTCAACAACGTTGAAGTCCAGATCAAAATAAAAGAACTATTGTTATGTAAAGCCTCAAATTCCATGTCATAATACTTTATTTAACTTGCAATATATGCAAAGTAATTGAATATCTAGCTCAGGCTGAATTCAGAGAGAGAAATAAGTACCTCTCTCGGATTAAGAAAATCAACTGATGTTTGTAGAAATTTTCCAGCGGTCATCGAAAATCTTGAGCAAACCTGTTATTTATTATTGGTCAAAGTTTGACACTAGGCATATTGAAGTTTACAATCATGCATGTTGCAGAAAAATGACTGAAAAAATAGAAGATGAGCTTACATCTTTCCAATTGTTAATTAATTGTTCACAGTTGACTTTGCCCACCTCACAATGGCTTACAGTGTTAAGTTCAGAAGCAGATTCTATAAGTCCATCCTCCACTTGAGGTAATGGCTTCCATCTCTTTTTACCACTGTTCTGCCCATCCACAGACTGTAATTCACTCAGAGCCCTATCTTCACTAACTTTTCTTCCAGAGCTATCAACATTGTATATAGAAAATGATCTTTTGTAATTCTGCAGATTTTGCTGGCTGTTATTTGAATCATGTGACCTCAAAATTCCAATCACTTTAGGGGAAAGTGGACCCTTTAAATGTACAGCATTGGGACTATCATTCCCCATTATATGATAGGTATCTTTTCCACCTATAGTCTGCACATTATTATTGACCTCTTCTGGATGCAATGCGGTTGATGTCATTCCCAAGGTGATTGCTGAAGAACCTATAAAAGAAGCATGTAACTCCCTTTTATGGAAGGGACTCCTTCCAGACATGGCCAGGTCTATCTTTGCATCAACCCTCCTCTCACGGCATCCAGAATGCAAGTCAACAGTAACTGCATGGTCCAAAGGAGTTTGATAGCACCGTGAAATTTCAGGCGTTTGTTGCAAGCCAAGAAGCAAAGGCTGATCAGCTTGGACAAAGGATTTAGACAATTGCTGTATACTTTTTTTGCACAAAGTACTTGACAGTGAGTAACCTGCAGTTCCTGGAGTCAAGGGTGTCGTTTTCACAATATCTTCTCTGTGAAGCCTTGGGCTTGCATGTTGATCATCTAATTGATCATGTTGATTCAAAATCCTGAATGCGGTATCCTTTGGCCCCAGCAACACAGGTTCCTTCTGTCTCAACATTTTAACAGAAGAATGGATAAACTCGTTAGGAGTTCCAATTATTTGTGTATCCATCCTAAACTCTGGGGTCGCCAGCTTAGGCAAAAAGTAAGGAAGAGGAGTCAAAGGAACCTTTTTATCAGAATCAGGGTCCTTTAATGCTTGCATGTGCCTAATATTTTCTAAACCTGATACTTCATGTATTGAAGAGGAATCCACTGTCAAGCTCCCATTCTCCATGCTGCAGAGAGCACCAGCATGTATCGCACTTGCTTTTTCATGTGATACAGATCTGGATCCTCCACAATGTTCCAAAATAACAGATTCCTTTGATGTCTTAGTCATAGAAGTAGTGTCTGTTTCAACTTCAGGGGTTATGTTTCGATCAGCATTATCAGATGCATTATCCACTCCTAGACTAGCAACAGAAACAGTTTGCTTTAATTTTAGATTTTCAGCATTTTTTTCCAAAAAATCCTGGAAAGAAGAAGCATTTAGAGCAGAACCAGGAAATGATGCTTTTGCACTGCCAATTCCTATCCCTTCTGTTCCAGAAACCTCAAAATTTAAGAATTTCTTCCTCGTGGAAGATAAACTCTCACTGTACCTAGTGTCTTCCTTGTTCAAAGAAGACAAATGCTGCTTTGTTGGAGGACTAGAGAAATCATTGCGGGATAAAACAGCACTACCATAAAAGCGCAGTCTCCCCTTAGCTTGCAAAGACGACACAGATAATGGATTTCCACAGCCTGGTTCAACAGCAAACTTGGGAGTATGTCTTCCATCCTTCAGAGATGCTGAAGACTTTTGAAGACTTGTTGCAATTTGAATGGTAGGAGTTCTTGCAAGAGGTAAAGGAGAAGATTGCAAAGGGTAATTAGTTTTTTCAATTTCATCGTTGACATGATTTAAATGTCCATCAAGTGATACATCTTTATTCAGAGGTGAAAGGGTGATATCTCTATTCACATCTCTCAACTTCACTTGAGGCAGATGGGCATCTTTGTTTGACTCATTATCTTGGAAAGAAAGTGCAGCCTGCAAAAGAATGGTGAAGTTTTAACTAAAAAGATTGTAACTTATTAACTGGAAGGAGGTACTGGTGAAAAAATCCTATAATTTCTCAGTGTTGCAAGTATTACTTGATAGCATTAGCATCAGATATTTATTGATAGAAAAAATGAATAAACAATAACATAGACCACAGAACATAAGAAAAGAAACAAATGGAAAAAGATGCCAGAACATGAAAGCAAAATTCTTGCAATAGAACAACTATAGGATGATGTAGGGTGTTGCATACTTTCCACAAACTCCCTGCTAGAAAAGGTTATGCAGAACATGACAGCAGAAGTCTTGCAATAGAACAAAAATAGAATGATGAGGGCTTTCCACACTTATTTTGTAAAAATGAGAAGATTTCCACAAATCACCCTACTAGGAAAGGTCATGTGGCTTGGATTGCTTGTTGAAATCTACTAGGCTGCACTAATTTATTACCAATAGCAATGTAGCTTGTCTGCACAAAGCTAGGCATGACAGAGTTTACACTTGCACCAGAAAAAGGGAAGCTTAAAAACAGTTGCCAACAATTTAGTTGTCTAATCAACAAAAGAAGAGGATCAAAGAGAACCCCCAAGTACTAACGGATATTGAAAGGATGGTTGTTGCACCAAATAAAAATCACACACTAGAAAGCGTTATTTGTATTCCAGGGAAGGAGGTATTTAGAAGTTCACATATTGATATGCGGCCATCAGTCAATAAGGTTGTCTGTAAGTAAAAAAGTTGCAAAAGTAAGTTACGATTTACGACTAAACTACAATAGGATAATAGAAAAATAAGATAAATGAAGTAATTTTAATAGTGAAGAAACTTGTGTAGGAGAGAATTTAAAGAAAAATCTACAAAAGAGTTAGTAGTAATGATGATGATGGCAAAAATGAAATTGTACAAACAAATAACTTGAAAACAGGCAGGAATTTTGCATAAGCCTCATGATTTCATTTATACAAAGAGTATGTCCCAAAGACACCAAACTCCACCCAAGAGTAAAAATGACATTTGAATCCAAATCCATCTACACCCTAATTTAATACATGCTACCTATTCACCATGGTAAATTTAGGCACATTATAGTTCAGTTTGCACAAAATTAAAACCCAGGGGGAAAATGCACATACAACTGACCACACAGACTATCTAACTAAGAAGGTTAGATGTCATCCGAGGTCAGTTGTTTTGAGCTTATGTTCCATAGATCAGAGAAAAAAAAAATAATTAAGGAATTTGTGACCTCAAAGGATTCATTATGCATTTGATCCTGGTGTACACCATTGGCATCAGCAGGTACAGTCCCTTTTACTATGGATGAATTATCACAGATACTGTGACCAGACAATTCAGCCTTTGCATCCAAAAATCCATCATGTAATCCTTTCCCAAAGGGCATTCTTGAACTTGAAAGATCATTAAATGCCTGAGAGTTTTTCTTGTCTCCTGAATATTTAGAGGGGGTTGTCGAACTGTCTTTGTTTGAGGAACAAGAAGGCTGCAACTCCGACACACTTTTAGCTAGCAATGCTTCCAACTCTGGAGATATTTTCCCATAATCATATCTATTTGGATCTGTGACCATAAGGCTCATGTCACTAGATTCATCACCATTAATAGACTTTCCAGCAAAAGAAGAGCAGGTTACCGGCTTTTTTCCCATCAAAACCATTAAACTCCCAGGATTGGTTGACTGAGATTCTCCAGTTGGCATCTTTTCATCCAACAAAATAGGAAGCTTGGTTGGTGTCAGGAAATGTTGTGATGGGCTGAATCGATCACTTAACGGCATAAGACTACGAAAATGCAATGAAAAGGCTGTGGAATCAAGAGTAACATCTTTTTGATTGCCTGAATCAGCAGACTCAGTTGACAAGCGCCCGGACCTTATAAATTTTGTCGATACAGGTCCAAAAAAGTTCTCTTCTGCAAAAGCAGAAACTATCAGTTAGTAACGCATGCAAAACCAATGAGCTTCTCACTTGCAGACAGATGGCTTTCTTCCCTCTCTTTCGACAGCTAATCGTCTAAAAAAACTTATCTGAACGACAATGCAGTAACGACAGAGGTAATAATACAGGAAGAAAACTACGTTATGTGCAATCCCATAGTACGACAAAAATATGATCTTGGAGTAAAAACTCAACCATGCCAAGCGAACATTACCCTATCGTTTCTTAACAATAAGTCTAAAGCAACTAACGATTACCTTTACAAGACCTCTGCACAATAAGAAAAGTCAGAGAAAACTAAAGCTTGTTTATATACCGTCATTTGATGTCAAAGAACCAGCGACGCTTCCAGGAGAGGAATAATCCATACTTTGCACAAACAACGCTCGACCGTCTTCTTCTTCTTCTTCTTCCACTTCTCTATCATCCTCCCGGCGTGATGAATCTTTGGAATCATCACTTCCTCCAATATCTGTTTGAAACCCTACTGAGCCATCGAGTTTCTCTGATTCAGTAAGTTCGTCGCCAAACTTCTGCTCCGGCGGAGTCTCGAAATCTTCGTCACGATCAAAGACGTGAACAGAAGTGATATCAGCGAAGCTCACGCGCCTCGATCGTTTTCTCTGCAGCGCAAACGTTTCCTCCTCAGGTTCGGTGGTGTTCCCAAGCTCGTCCGCATCTCTTGGATCCATTGCCAGATTGCAGGAAATCGGAAATTATAGTAGGTTTTGGATCATAGCTTGAAAAAAATCCAATTTGCAGGTATTAACTACTAGGATTTCGAGAAAACAAGCTCTTGCGAGAGAAACTCAAGTCTGTCGCCCGTATCACGAAAATTTTGAACAGAAACGGGAGAAGGTCTAGTGCGGGAAAAGTTTTGGCGGTTCCAATAAAGGAAACAATTAAAATGACGAGACTACCCTCAGAAGCAAACGTCGCTACTCGCTCGCGATGAAGGGATAGCACGCCTCTTGCGCTCTTCCAGCACGCATATATAATATAATACCTTCGAGGCCTCTGCGCTTGCCTTTTATCTGGTATTAGGGCTGAGAAGATCGCCTTTTCTGAGTTCTCCCTCGTCTCGAGTTTTTCGAACCTATTGGGCAAAAAATTTCGCTGAATTCGATTGGGACCTTGCTCTTCAATTTCTGATGGGCAAGAGAAAAGAGCGACGTCTCGCCGCTTTAAGCAATGCTGGACGAAGAGTGAAGCTCGAACTTTTTGCGGAACCCTCTGGTAACCATATTTTTCTCTTAGGTTTCGTTTTTGAAGTTCGATTTTGTAATTTTTTTTTTATGAGTTTCTTTACCTCGTTTCTTTGATAAGGATAATAATCATGCGATCATGAGAGAGAAGAGAAGGTTAATTGTTTTCTAAACTTTAAAAGGGCGCAATAATCTGAATATCAAAATTTTCTTCTATTGGCCTCGAATTTTTGGAATTTCGTGAAGGAGATCATTGGAGTTCGATATGCTCGGCATTTAGTTGCTTCTCTTAATCCGTGGACTTGGTTTCAAATCTCACGGGCATCTGCAGTTCTACACATAGTTTTTCAAAGTAGTGTCTTTCTTTGTGGAATCTGTTTAATGCCACTTCAAAAATCTTGCAGCTAGCTAATATTTTACTACACTCTATGTAGGAAGTGTCCTAGCAACCCTGGTACGAGTGCAGTGGCCAAATTCATGCTCTATTATTTTATTTTTTTTGAAAAAGCATGGTTCGTCTATGTGCTAATTAGATCTCAATGACAATTTTGGAAATTAAAAAAATAAAACAAAACAATCCATGATGCATGAGGTAAATTTACAGACTCTTGTATTTTTATATTTACTATGGGTTGATTTTTTTGTCTCCGTAGGTTTAGGATTGATGGATTTACTGTTATTTTAATTTGTTGATGTCTCCAAATTTTTAGGAGATGTGGCTGGCACCTCCATACATGATGAAGTTAGAGAGGATCTTGATCAAAATCATGGTGCTGGGGTCCCCATTTCACCATCTTCAGGTGGGTTCCGTCAGTTTTTCTTCAAAGGCCCATGTAAGGAAGATATGCGTTCTCAGCATATCTTATGGTGGAAATTTGGAAATTTTGTACAAGATAATCTTTTTTGCTCCAAGATTGGTTTGAGACTGTAGGGTAGCTGAGGTCTTGGGAACATTCAATGGTCACATCAGATCGAGCTGCCACGATGAAAATTGAATGACTCCCAACCTGTTATGGTCTTTTTGACAGAATCTAAGCGTTTTGGAAATCTCAGCAAGAATAAGTTGCACTCTCGGTTCGTATATTTCTAGCTTTGTTTGATTTGTGCCTCCTAACATCTTCTTTTCCTACTCCAGGTAGCTGCAGCACCAGACCTATTAGAGGCTTTACATTTTTGTCTTGACTCTGACACTCTAAAATGCATGGTTTTTAATGCTTTAGTCCTGTTAGAACTTGAGACATGGATTACTTTATTCTCTACAAGATCTTGCTTCAGTAAAAGTGTATGATAAGATGATATTCTGCCTCCAGGTAAACAAGCAGAGAATCCTTTGCTATTACTTGGACAATATAGTGACGATGAATCAGATAGAAAAGAGAAGAAGATTCTCAAGCATGCTTCAATGAAGTCTTCCCTGGAGAACCCCAATGAACAGGTGTTGTTATAGTCTTCTACAAATGTATCTTCTTTTTACTAATTGTCATGCTTATTCATCACATGTCTACAGATCTGCGGGGTTCTTGTTTTGTATTTTTTTAATGATTAAATAAATTGTTCATAGTATCGGAAATTCTTACAAGTCAAAAAATAAAAATAAAAAAAGGTTCAGTTTTTGGTCCAAGATTGTTTGTGTTAACTTATCTGGTTGATTTAAATTTTCTTGGGTTTTTTAATGTTTTTACCTATCTATTTTTCTTCTTTTTGCTTTTCTTTGTGAAACTAGGGGAGTGATTTTTGAATTAGCAGAAATTTGCTGAAGGATTTGGGACAATCCAATCAAAAGGGTTTTTAAAATCTTGGTTCTGTTATAAATTAAATTTGTTCTTGTGCAGACTAATGAGCACATGGATGCAAATGGAGTCATCGACCAGGACAGTAGCAAACCTCTCCCTGCAGATTGTCTCAGCAATGAAATTTCTTTTCACAAGGATATCGGCACTATCAATAACAATGAAACAGTTGCTACTGGCAATATTGATGAAAGTGATGGTAACTGTGTACCTGATCAACATGGTGGTGCTGAATCTGTAGAACATATTTATGCTACAGTGACTTCTGGTGCACAGGCAGTTGGGGATGTGGCGGGTGGGTGGAAGCTTGTGATGCATGAAGAAAGTAATCGATATTATTACTGGAATACTATAACAGGGGAAACCTCATGGGAGGAACCCAACCTTTTGATTCAAGCAACTGAAAATGGGAGTACCCATGTGGTGCCACAAACGTCTGTCACAAGTTTGAGCATGGAACCTGATGTGTGTTCAGAGGTTCCCGATGGTGTACATGGGACAAATTCAGTCCCCAAAGTAGACGCAAAGCATGGAAATGGCATGAGGCTAGGATCTGTTACTAATCAAAATGGCATTGTTGGGGCAATTAATGGATCATGCATGGAATCCTCAGGATTGACTGATCCTGTTTCTGCACTGGATTTGGATGGAGCAGTAACCCGAGATGCAAGCAGCACAGCTGAGGAGGATCCTTATGTGCCATCAGGTGCTTATGAGGATATTCCTTCCTGGCTTGTAAAATATGGTGAAGTTTTGTTACAACGATTAAATGATCTAAAGGGGTATGTATGTCTATTTCACTCAATTTTCTTTAAATCTTAGGACATTTTATTTTGTCTTAACATGTTTATTGTATCCTATGTTACTTAATTTGGAGAATTTTGTCTTTTGCAGATCTAGTAGCTGGAGCTCTAAGTACATAATGGAAGTCGAGATCAGACTGTCTGACTGCAAAGGTCTTTCCTCATATGGTTCGACCTTGATGCCATTTTGGAGGCACTCTGAGGCTCAGTTTAAACGAATTGAGTCAGCAATTCTTGAGCATGAAGCTTCCCAAGTAGGTAAATCTGAACCACTCTCAAGAGAATCAGGACCTGGTTCTCCATCCAGAGGCAACACTGTGGGAGCTGAATATGTGGTGGACAGAGATTATAGAGGTCCACCTTGCTGTATTGAAAGTGGTCGCACTTCTCCTACTACAGAGTCTGCAACCCATGCAGGCAATGGGCCAAAATTCGAGGTTCTAGGAGAAATTGGCAACTCTTCGGCATCTGTTCCTCTCACACCCAAAAGTGAGCCTGATGTTTGTGAGGATGTTGATATGGATGTAGACATGGAAGTCGATGATGAGTCTGGTGCTAAGCATAATATATCTCAAGATGTCCCAGGCTCTGTACAATTTTGTTCCTGGCAACCTGTACTTTACCCGAATGCAGACCTACCACTATTGGAACCTGAATCTTCAGTGCCAGCAGAAGAGTTTAGCATTCCACCTCCTCCAGATGAGGAGTGGATTCCTCCACCTCCTCCTGATAATGAACCTCCACCACCACCTCCTCCTGATAATGAATCTCCACCGCCGCCTCCTCCTGATGATTTTCCTGTACCCTCATATCCTCCACCACCTTACCCTGAGACCCTTCCTCTTCCCTACACTGAACAATACAACCTACCTTACCAAAGTTCCACCTATGAATATTACACACCTCCTATGACTGAGGTTGTTAGCACAAGCTATTACATGGCTGCAGAAGGGTCACAGATTCCTGAATCTCAACCACCCTCATATTATGGACCACTGACAAATGGCTTTACTGAAGCTGCTCCTTCTGTAGTTAATCCAGTGGGCTCCAACATTTACTATGAGCTTCCAAATGGAAACATTTCTTCAGTTTCTTCTCATTACTACAGTGAACCAATGCTCACTAATTTTGATAACAATACCACTTCTGATCATCCTGGATCCCACTCTGTAATTCCCAAAATTGGAGTGTCAGATTTGTCTAATGAAGTGGAGCTAGGTTCTAAAACAGTCTGCAAGGAGCCTGAAATGAGTGCTGTTGGGGGTGCATTTTCTACAACAACAGGCAAAGCTGTCGGAACTGTTGTAGAAAATGAGACTTCATCTGTTGTACCTGCTACAGCATCTACTGCTAAGAATCAACCCAAAGGCATGACACTCTGAAAGTGCTTTTTTTTGTTCCAGTAAATTGCCATTCTTATAAGCAGGCTCTCTGTTTTATTGCTAACATACTTCTGATTCTTGACCAGTTATGCGCAATAAGAAGCGTACGGTTGCAGTAGCACCTACATTGAGATCTAATAAGAAGGTCTCCAGTCTAGTGGATAAGGTAATTGTGCTATTATTTTCTGCTTATAGTAGCTGCTGGAACATCACTTGGGCATGCTTCTTTTAATGTCTGTTACACGTGCACTCTACACCCTTCTCCCCTGCTAAGACTTGAACCAAAGACCTCGCACTAGAGACCCCCTTACCAGGCCAATGAGCCAAAGGCATGCAGAAAATTGTAATGCACTTGTCTAAAATAAATCCTTTTATCTAAATTTTGAAATGAAAAATATGTTTTACAGGAATATCTATCAACCAGTATCTTTACTGCACCAAACTTCTCCACAATGGGTTCATTCTCATCCAAAGAATCTTTTGCTTCTTCAAAAAATAAAAAAGTATCTTTTGCATCCAGTTGCAGCCAATTCCAACCTAGTCCTATACTAGTTCACCTAATATATTTTCCTTTCATGGTACCACCATCCAATATATTTCTTACGGAAATTTACATCCAAAAAAGTATATTTAGTATTTTAATTTTGTCCTAGTATGTTTTCCTTCCACAGGATCCACCATTCAACATATTTCTTACAGAAATGTAATCCAAAACAAGTACATTTAGTACCTTAATTTTTAAATTAGTTTTGAATTCGAACAGATGACTTGATGCCGTATTGTGTTTTATCTTTTTGTCCAAATTAACTGCTAAATGTAACCAATTCTAATATACCCTTGTTTGATGCCTTCGATCAGTGGAAGGCCGCCAAGGAAGAATTACATGCTGAAGAAGATGAACCAGAAAATGCATATGAGCTATTAGAGAAGAAGCGGCAAAAGGAAATCGAGGTAGAAAACATGCTCAATGACTTTTGGCTGCTACTCGGTGATATTTAGCTTCCATTGGTCTCCCTTCTTGCATAGTGTGCCTCTCTCAGTGATATACTTTCTCTATTGGATGTAGAAATGGCGTGCGCAACAGATTGCTAGTGGAGGAGCTCTAGATAATGCTAATTTTCAGCCCCTGGGTGGTGATTGGTATGCTTTGGGCAATTTCATTGTTTAAACCTCACGATAGGCAAACTTCTCTAACATTTTATTGAACAAATAAGTAGATACAGAGGGCTATAAATCTAGGGGAAGAACCTGACTGTTTTTGCTTCTTGATAATCTCTCGGTGTGCAGGCGTGAACGAGTTAAGCGCAAGAAAGCTGAATCAAGTCAAACCAGCGAAGTTACCAATACTTCATCTGAGATGGCTAAGACAGGAAAACAGCCCGACTTAGTGGAAATTTCGAAGGATCTTCCATCTGGATGGCAGGTGTGATGCTTTTTACAAGTCTCTCTCTCATGTTTGAATGCAGTTTATTCAGTTTTCATTATGGTTGCGGGTGAAGTACCTTTAGGTTGATTACTGTTTTATTGACTTGTGGACATATACAGGCTTACTGGGATGTATCCTCAAAAAGAATATATTATGGGAATGTTATCACCTCGGAGACAACTTGGACCAGACCTACATGAGACGTCCGGCCAATTTTTTATTGGGCCATCAGTATTCCCCACTTATGTTAGAATGTACCACAACCACAGTTTTGGTTTTCTCATTTAGAATATGTTTAGGAAATATTTAGTGGCAGAATTTAAATCACTTAGACCATCATGTAATTTCTTTATTAATAGTGGGCCATGAGCTAGGTTTCTGCTCGATATTGGAAAACATTAGCTCAAACTGAAAAGATGGATACGAGAATTATGCGATGAAAGCCGCGAGACCGAATCTCCCAAGAAGTAAGGGGACAAAAGGGTTGATAGCACGCTTACGGAAGCGAGCCTAAGGGTCGGCTGTCTTTCTTCTCTTTTTAAGAAGTAGCTGCCACTGTTATCATATCTGCTGTTCGCATATCCGCTCAAGCCAGCCTGATACAGAATCTGCAGAACGACTAAGAAGGTTTGAGCAATCCACCACTGAAGTGAGGTGAATCTATAGATGATTCGCAGTTATAAATATTGCGTCAAAGTATCAACATTCCGAAACCTTAGACGATACGTTTGATATTTACCATGTGTTGCGCTATATATACTTTGATATGTACCATGGAAAATCCCATATATTTTACCTATCAAAAGCTTGTCTGAATCAACATTAGTGTGGATGTCACTAGACTCGGTACAGTGCCCACTTTGAATGACCTAATGTTAAATATTTCTAACTGGCAAACAAGAAAATTCGCTTATAAACGCCTACTTGCATGTGGGGAAACTCTTCCGCCACCACAGTTCGAGCAGAGCAGCAACCGCCATTCATCATGATCATTAATTTCATCGATGAAGACAGTCGTCAATCATCATGAGCAACTTTTCTGTTGCTCATGTACCTCTGTAGAGGAGCAATCACCAATGCCGAGCTAACAACTGCTTTGTGCAATTCCAAATCCAGGATGCTGAAGGAACCAAAATTGATTATCAAAATTCATTAGCTGTTTGTTTTTCATCACTGCTGCCTACGATGATTAATAATGAAGAGATACATGGTATGAAGCTTCCGCAAGAACGGAAACTCCATAAAATGCCCCTACAGTGCTTTTCTTTCCATATAAAACAATTACACAAGCTTATGCAGCTCGATTCACTCTGAAGAATGTGCAGGAGTTTTAACTTCGATGATTCTGTCAGGTGGGTGGACCATATGCTCAATCATGTGGTGACTCACTTCCAAGAATAAGTTCTACGGTTCTAACCTTGACTGCAGACGTTCTATAATTCGTGTGGCTGAACTGTTTTCATATTTTTTGAGGATATTGTTAATAAACAGATATACCTAAGATTTGTACTAGAGTTTGGGGCACCCAATACAATATCCAACACCTTTTGTCAACCAGATCTTGACTGTTTCTTACCTATATTAGAAAGACAAAAAAGGAATGTGAATTTTCATTTTTCCTTCCATCGACAGAGTTAAAGATGACATGAAAGAAGCAAACTCAGCAGTTGCTTACCAAGCAGAAGAAACTATTACCATTCATTTGGGAGGGATGTCTTCAAAGGAAAAAAAGCTCCAGTATGCATTAGAAAATTAGTAGCATGTATGGCGTATGATGGACTATCTGTAGCCAAAAAAACACCAGTTCTCATGGTTTTGATGCCTTCAAACCCGAACCTCCATCAGGCTTTAACCGTACCATGCCTGCCAAGGCTCTTGATGTTCCTTCAATTTCTTTGCTGTATTCAGACAAAGTAAGTCTTTATGGACAGAAAAGCCTAGATGGCTTGCTGTGAACTCCACAACATTGAAAAGTGCCTAGACAAAAGAAAAGGAAATTAGTATTGCACTGCGTAGCAAGCATCCACCACTAAAGTTGTTCAGGAAATCCACAGCAACATTCACAAACTTGATTCAAGGGAGTCAATATGGTGAAAACAATCACAAAGGTAATGGTACTTGAATTTCATTTTTCACCAAATACAAGTAATACTAATGATCAATAACGAATACAATTGTGATTCTTTCCTCCAATTCATACTGAAATCCTCATTCTCAATATCACTTGTAGTATACTTTTAACTTTTTAAGCTTGTTCTGTTTCATCTTAACAATAACCAGAATTCTTTAGGAGAACTCTTTAACGAAGTCACAAAATTTTGGTAGTGATTACCTCAAGCTCTTGGTCTGTAGAACTTTCATTTTGATGTGGACGAACAGATCCAACAAGAAGAACAGTGGGTAGCTCCAGAACCCGAACAACTTGAAGGAAGCAAGCCAAAGGCTCAGAAGAAACCTGAAAGTCAGATGGCAGTTTCTGGATTTTGTTAACTATGGACTGAATGAAGTCTGTTACAGGCCCAACTTGGGCTCCATAAATTGTAGCTTTCTGGTCCTCCAATAAGAGATCTGCTACTTTCTGAATGAGAGTGAACTTTGGTGAAGAAACAACAGATGGGAGTAAAAACTCAGACACATTAGAAGAGCTCTCTGTCAGGATAGTTGTTAATACTTCAAAGACGGCACAAGCAGCAATAGGGGGCTTGTAATTGTGCAGAAGTAATATGGATACCTGAAAAGTGCACAACAGTGTAAGGGACTGGTGAGGCTTACCAGCTGAGAAAGGTCAACAAAGATTCTGAACCAATGTCAGCTCAAATAGCCTCATAAAAGCACAGATAAAAATTAGCAAGTCAAAAGCACAGATATGCCCACTTCTGGTACTCATTAAGAAAAGATAATTTGAATCCAGTGATTACTAATGTGACTATTGAAATTGCAAAGATCCATGGCTCAAAGCATCATGCACAACAAGAAAAGCAACATGTATGTAATCAAACAAAAAAGCTAGTCAAGCGAAAGAAAAAACTAGCTTGACAAAAAACTGTAGCAAAGACTGAACAATCCAAGTCCCCACAAATAATTCATACAGACAGCAAGTACAACCGCACTTAATTTAACTCCAGTGATTTGGTTTCTAGGAAGCAGAGGTACTAAAATTAGACCTCCCAGATTCAAGAGAAAATCACATGTAATGCTCCTTTACTTATAAGATTGTTAATAATACTTCCAGCCAAAGTCAATAGGACTTATACGGTCTTACCAGCCTTTGCCTGCAATCAACAAACAGTCTAAGCAGTTCAAGTCAGTAGGAGCTTCTAGAAAATGCGCTTCTATATCATAAATCACACAATGATTCGTTTCTTGCTTATTGTTCAACATAAACCTGAAAAAAAAGGCTGTCCTCAACCGTTCTCTCTCCCCGAAAAGACAAATTACTGGTCCCAAACAAGCAACATTCAATAAAAACTAAATAAATGTCGCCGCGCTGTGGTATTAGTATCTTTGCATTAATAAACTTTATTATTTCACTCTAACATTTCGGTAAAGTTTGATTTAAAACGGTATTATCTATGGAATTAATACATTTTCCGACTCAAATTCAGAATATACAAGTTTTCATAGCTGTAAAGGACAAATAGACAAATGACCTATCACGTTTTACTCTTTCTTGCTCCTGACAAACTTCCATTCTTCCGTAAAAGATTAATAATTGAAAAGGTCTGTTACCTTAGGGCATTCCTGATCGTCAACAAAATTCACGACCTTCCCCGATGCTTTCTGTTTCTTAACTCCGTATTTCTCAAGGGACAGGTCGAATGGAATTTCTCTGCGCGAAACATACGGAAAGAGAAAGTTGCAAAGTCAAAAAGAATTCTACCGACTGCCATTAAGAAAAACAAATAAAAGAAGTTGTCGATAAAGGGAGGTTACTCTTTCCGCAGAGAGGAAATGGGACTTGGCTGCAGAGCGTCTGAGATTGCATCTCCATAACAGTCCTTAACCAGAAAAATCACCTTGGAAGCTACCTTCATTCTGTTGTACACTATGTCGAGAGAAATGACAGAGTTCGTCACGAGGAACACCGCGACAAGAAAAACGGAGCTGGTCACACAAATTATATATATGACAACTTTGCGTGTAAAAAGCCATCTGAGTTGAGGCGCCGAGTTCTGAGCTTGAATCCGATTCCGATTCTCGTGAACCGCCGTTGCCCTCCGCAACTGCCACAGCCGCTTTTCGCAATAGCAACCGCTGCACCACCCTGACTTCCTCCGGCTATGACAAGCATGGTGTTCCACCCCGGACAGAGAATCGATTTGAACCGAATCGATTGTCTGAGCTAGATTGAGTTATCAGCCAAACTTGGGACGAGTCGGATTGGACTCACCTAGAAAAGAAAAGGTTAGCCGACCTCTTGACTTGAACCGCTCTTTTCCAGATCTTATTTGACTCATTCAAAACTCAGGTCGACTCGCTAGGTCGGAACACAATGGTTCCAATATAAAAATAATAATTAAAAATAATTATTTTGGAAACCCAAGCTTGTACTCACAGTATATATGTATATGTATATACATTAAAATATTTTTTAAATAGTATATATTAAAGTAAACAATCTTTGCGTCACAGACGAGGCAACAGGCAAATGCAGGAAGTGAATATGATCATTTCAACGGTCTCCAATGTAATACAGAAGGAACGATCATTTGCGTCGTCAAAGTCATAGGATCTTCAACAGCTGCACCTCAAAGATTAATGGCTCATTTGCATGAGAGAGAAGGCTCCTACGAGGGCCAAACTGCAATAAAAGAGCTTTAGTCAATAAGCTAAAAATATTATATCATTCATAAGTCTATATCAACATTTCCACCACTTTGCCATGTTTATGACACATTAAATCCTCAGCTTTGACAGTAAATATGGCCATTTTAAAGCACAATCAAGATCGTCGGAAAAATTCACAGCACCCAAAATCATTAAGATTAAAGGAACAAATGATCCAACATCGATACCTCATCGGGGATTGGCTTCAAATTCTCATTGACATATCCAACTTCAGGGGGAATCAATGCTCTCCTCTTCCCTGCAAAGAACAAATGTCCTTCCATTTCTCTTACTGTTGAAAATCACATACTGAAATAGCCATTGTTTTTGTTTAGGCAATCAAGGCAATGAACTGGTGTTGAGACGAACGTTTGGATTTAATTACAAAATATAGAGAAGAATCGGTCATTTGCAGATTAGGTTAGGTTACTATCTCAAACTTTGGTTCAAAAAGCCTACCTCCAACCTTCATCCCAAGTAAAACCTCCTTCAGACCCTTTATGATCTGGGAAACAAGTGCAAGAGATAATCAATATTCTGAATTCAAATCACGTATTTGATCAACGAGAAATACAAATCATATGGGTTCCTGAGGCACAAATGAGGTTCCCATCAGAGCAGGAATTCCATCCACTATCTGATTGGGAGATCCTACAAGATAATCAAGGTGTCCAACAGATAAATTTTCAAAAATTTCAACAGAGTCACCCTTTGACCAGGATATGCACTTAAGACTTAGGCAAAGCATTGCTGAAACAGTTATCAGATGTACTTTCAAACTAAAAAGAATTTATCTTGTCTGTGGAATCTTTTCCATTTCTAAGAGTTCATATGGGTGCAAATGTTAAATAATAATTAATGCTGGTTGTACCCAAAACAGTTACTATTCTTAAATGCAATGTGCTGTTGACTTGAGTGTTTCATAATGTACGTGATGCCTTGATCTGTGTCCAGTAGCTTGGAAACATGTCTCAGCTCTGAGGTTTTGTCACGTTAGATCACAGTTGTTCTGATGGACAGAACAAGAACTTCAATCCAGGGAGACTATGATAATAGGGCCATGACCTACATAGAATTTTACTGAAATTTTCCATGAGTTAAGGGTGGGCGTGGTAGCTGTAGGCCCCTTGCTCCGACCCTTCATTTCCAGAAATGCATGTATTGATGGGGCCTGAAACATGGTTCAGGCAATCGAGATGGTGAGCCTTACAAGTCCTGGATTAATTCAGCTACATTAAAAACCAAACAAGCCTTTTGCTTTCGCAATGCATGTCAATGATCAAGAAACGAACCTGTTTCTCATTTAAAGGAAGTATCACAGGGCTACTTTCTCCACTAAACTGATCTATAGTGCTTCAAGTCAAAAACAAGAGAAAGGATCAAAATCCTCTGTTAATATATAAATAAATGAAGTTTGAATGCAAAAAGAATCTACAATATGGAAGATAGTGCCCCATGACATAGAGTGAGAAGTAGTTTAATTTCTTCAGAAGTCAACAGCTTTTCCACAATTAATTAACAAACGAAAAATAACAAGTTACCTATGAACAAAATATCCATTTGCACGCCGACAGACATAATTAAATTCAACAAAGTCTCCATCATGAGCCTCTGCCCCTTCTCCATCAACAATATCTTCAAGTAAAAACCACAACATTACGAAGTCTTTAAGTCACAAGTTTAAAGAGAGAAACATATGTCATGAGCTAACTTCTTTTAGTGCTTGAGATATTATTCAATGGATCACTGATTTGATAAAACTGTTCCCCCATCGCATGATAAGAACCAACCAAGCTCATCTAAATGTAGTGAATTTGTTCATGTCATTGCCATTATCACATAACTGTGATTGAATAAGTTGGTAAACAAATAACAGGAAGGAGCAGCTGAATAGAAAAGAAACATCGACTTCAGGAGGGTTTTTTTTTTAGATTTGAAAGAGACAAATGGAACATACCTTGAATTCTCACTCCGCTGGGTAGCTTCCGAGACCTGGATGCTTCAAATGCCAAAAGAAGACCAAAACCGAGTAAGCATAATTTGAGACGAAGAGCACAAGTTCAAACCTGGAGCCAGAGCAACTTGGATAATCTGAAATTCACCCGGCCACCAAGTAAAACCAATATTCTACAACTCGCTTGGGAGTAAAGTAGCCGTCTTAGGAGTCGAGCTAATCAGCTCTTAAAATTCGAGGTAACAGTAGCCAAGAACCAATTATCTTAAGTTTTTACCTGAGCACCTCGGGTTCCTTCATCTCCGGCAACGGCACTGCAAAAGACGGACTGGAGAATAGGAAGGTAGCTGCACTGAAGCTCACAAGATCCAGTAATAACCTCCTCCTTAACAGAGGGTGAACTCTTTGGGAAATGAGACTATTAGACACCACAACCAAAGACTTCCTCAACCGCCGCTTGTCCCTCAAGCTACATGGATGAGAATTTTTTCTATCAGACTAGCAACAGAAACTCCATAAATTGGTAAAGACTCATTCCATTACCGTTCCAACTCGATTTGGATTTCTTTTGTAAAGCATCAACTCTAAAAAATAATGCTGACCTAGTTATCATACATAATTTACAGAAAAAAAAAACAAAAAAGAAAAGAAAAGAAAATCTTAGTTCGTCAAATTTAGAAGCCGACGGAGTTGCTGCAATGCTTTTGACAATTTTTTAGTCTGAAATTCTTAAAATGTAACATGAATACTACTAAGAAATAGCGTAGTAGATTGTGCAAATCCATCAAACTGAATAGATCAACTACTCCTGTAAGGAAAAGAAACTAGCAAAAAATTCACGCACTTTTGCCGGTCGCAAGTCGCCGAGAGCAGGTTGCATTTGAAGAAATGCACAGGAGCATATAGCGCGCAAGCGTCCATTGTCAAGTAAGCCTAATGAGGATAAGAGAGGTTGCAGACTGTGACGATCGTCCCGACTGAGTACCGGCGTTTGTCTTTTGTTGGAGCTAAAGCTCACCCGTCTGACCCGCCTTTTACATTAAACCGACTGAGTCCCGGGTAAAACTGCAAACCGTATAAGATGAAACAGACTAGGTTTCAATAACTGTATTTTTTTAAGGCATTTTAAATGTAGATGACGGCATTATGTTATAACCCAAACTTAAATCCACGTAATAAACATTAGATTATGTGTAATATCTACTAATTTTGTATTTTATGTAAATCCTATGCAAACGCCTGATGAGTGATGCTAATTCCTACTTTATGCATAAATTTACAAAATATTTGGAAATTATAGAACTACCTACCTCGAATACATAGAACAAAATGATAGCAGGTTTAACAGATGCTTTTTGACCGGACAGAGAAACCCTCTCACACAAAAGCTCCCGAAGGGCTTCTTTGGAGGGTCTGGCTGCCTGTTCTTGTTGTTCCGAATCTGCCGACTTCCGTGTTCGGAAATGGCGGAAAAAGGAGGTAAAAAGTTTACCGTGCCGAGCGAAAAGAAGACTGCGAAGAAATCTACCACTAAGAAGCAAGGTAATGTGGCAGCCGAAAGTTTGTCAATGTATCTTCCAAATTAGTTACGTATCTTTATATCCGCATTTAGGTGCTGATTTCTATTCCTGTTGAATGAACTTCATTTTATGATCATCATGCATTTTCATCATTTTGGGCAATTTGTGTATTAATGGGAAATTCGTATTCGGGGAGAGAGTCTGGGTTTTGTCTACCAGATATGCACATTAGTGTGACTTGCGTTAAAATAATGGGTTTGTTCTCCAGCAGTTGAGAGATTTTATGTTTATAGCGAAACACTATATGGTCCCGTTTCGGATCGTGGTGAGACCTGGTTCACAGAAGAGGGAATCCGAGCGGATCTTGAGCTTTCTTGATGTTCTTGGTTGGTCAAATTGAATTCATTATTGCCTCCATGGGATGCAGGGATTTGTTTATTTTATATTGATGATGTTGTGGTGGAGTTTGTAACATTTCCATGTCACCCGTCCCTGAAACTGATAGAACCTGTGAGAGTAGAAACCTCGGTTTGTTGTTCCTGCGTTGTAGGCTGGAGACAGTGGAGAGTTCAAGAACTACTCGATGCATATTTGTGTTTAGGCATACGTGTATGTGTTTATTTGGTTTCTCGTAAGTGTTCTCATGTTTATGCTTCAGATTAGTTCACTTGAGTGAACTCCGAAATGTAGCAGCGATGATAAATGTAGCACGGTAATCACTCTTAAACTTACAAGAGAATTAAAAAGATTTGAATTCATCTTTTGGATTAACTTGTGCATGTTATTATGCATTAGTTTCAATTGAGCATGCATCATTCAAAAGAGTTTTCAAGTCAGTTTAGTATGTCGTAGCAGCAAATAAGGCTTATTTTGCTGTGGTTCGTAGTCAGTAAGTAATATTTGAATAAATTCTCTGTTTGTTTAATAAATTTATCTCCATATAATGCCCATTTGAAATTTTTTCATATGTGGGAATAAATGAAATGTAGGCTTTATATCAGTTTGTTGGTAAAGAGTTGGCTGGCTTTTTAAGGGTAATCTAAGTGACTGAAGATTTTTTTTAAAACTATTTACTAACAAATAAAAATGGGGCCCACATCTGGGCAGCTTTCCAAGAAAAGGAGGAAGACATAGGGGGAGGGGCAGTGCCCATCTCTGGGCAGAAATAGGCACCCCTCCCCTTGTTGGACTGAGAGGATCTTTCCTCTTTGTTGAACAGCGAAGTTTTCTCTCTGTTAGATAGAGAGGAAAGGGGTCACTCCCCTCTTCCATGTCAGCAGGCAGTCCTCACTATAATAAGAGGTTCCCACAGAAAGAAGCATATCACTATAATGTGAATCCGTGGAGAGGGTTGTGGATTGTGTGTTGGCCACATTTTTTCTTGGCTTCTTACTAAGAAGGTTTTTTTTCTCTTTTGTGGGCTCGTCTATTCCAGATAACTGGAGCTGCTTGGCTTGGATGGCGATTGACATCAAGGCCCCAATCATGAAGGCATGAACCCCGCCGAACCCAGGATTTCTCGAGTTAAATTTTGATGGTTCTTCTCTCGATAATCTCGGGATTGCTGGCTTTGGGGGTGTTATCTCTGATTCATCGGGTAATCAGTGTCTATCCTATGCAGTCCCGCTGAGTATTTCTGACTCAACGTCGGTTTAGTTGCAAGGCCTCCTCAGTGGGCTCCGTATTTTTAGGGACAACTGTGTGGGCCCTCTTCACATTGAAGGAAATTCCAAGGTGGTTATTGGATGGTGTGATCGAGCATCCGCAACCCCCCCCCCCCCCCCCCCCCCCCCCCCCACTAGGATGCCTTCCTGAATATTCTGGATATTACCTCTCACTTTTCTTGTATTTGGTCTCACATTTCGAGATCCGCTAATTTTGCAGCTGATGTGCTTGCCAAGGAGGGAGCAACCCTCCAATCCCTTGTTGTTAGGGGTTTGCTCCCCTGATTTTGTATCATTCTCTCTTTGTTAATCTATACATCGTTTCAAAAAAATAAAAATAAAACTATTATAAGAGGTTCCACAAGAGTGGGGCCTCATGAATTTTATTTTATTTTTAAAATGTAAGGAAAACTTAGAATAAGGCTACTGTAATATTTTTTTTATTTTACTTAATAGCAAAGCTATAATTGGACATTAAATTTAGTTGAGTCCTTATCTGGTTGTAAGACATTTAGATTGCCGTATTTGGAATTATGACATCTAAGGAGGCTTTTTTTTTTTTTTGTTAAATTTCTCTTCGAGAAGGTGTTGAAATTGTTGGTGAAGTGTTTTTGTATTGTTGCAGTTTTTCTTTTTCAAATTTTAATTTCTGGTGGAAACAGCTATGCTGCTTTGGTTTTTCATTAATTAATGAAACTACATCAGATGCTAGATTCTGACACTGCATGGGGATAGATTAGAAATATCATCGCATAAGTTGTGTTTTTCTGTGTGCTAGTTCTTATTTATTTCTGTTTCTGTTTTTGTTTTTATTTCTCTATGTAGCATCACTGGAGGGGAAAGATGGATACACAACCAAGAGTGTGAGAAAAGGTTTTGTGGACTCAGATTCAGAAGGTTAATCTTCGCTTTATTTCATTATTTCAACCTTCGTGGTTCTTTAGGTCCTGTTTGCAGGGTTTTAACTCGTAATTGCACAAGTTGCTAATTGAGTAATGCAATTCCAACTTTTTCAGATTCAGTGGAAGAGATGCCAAATTTGAGTAGCAAAACTCCATCCAAGTCAGGGGGAAAGGTTTCATTTGAAGCACCATCTTTTAAAGGTTCAGATTTCTGTAATTTGTCCTGTCTAAGTTGTTTGCCTCTTTCTTCGTTTAATTGTTTTCCTTCTGGTTAGTTCTGTTTCTATGTGTCATTTCTTATTTCTATTTTAACAGATTTGGGCAAAGGAGGCAAGACAGATGGGATGGGGAAGTTTGGGGTGAAGAGCAGCACCTCTGCAAGTGCAAAAGTTACAACAGAAAAAGTTGAGCTGAAAATAGAAGATGGTCAATAATCTTTCTAATAAAAACTACTCTGCTTGCATTTTCTTTATTCTTTTCACTTTGGTTTTCCTCTTTTGCACGAGAATTTTGAACCTGATGGCACTCCTAGCATTTCTTATTTTCTCTATGCAAGTTGGAAAATGTGGGAGATTGGTTGGTAGGTTGTCATCCAATTCCATAGGAAGCAGGCTTTGATCTAATAATATTTGTGTTTTGTGAGAATACTTTTCTTGTTGCATGTCTTTCTTTCTTTCTTTTTTTTAATTACACATGCACTCTACACCCCAATACCCTTGGTGAGACTTGAACCATACATCTTCTCACATATGTTATAAAAGTTGTCACAGTTATGTTCTGGTAGATTCAGAACAGTTCTTCAAGGGGGCACCCCAGGTGGTTTGGCCAATAGTGGGTCAAGAAATATTGAATGGTAATGTGGGTGAAGGTTTCCTAGGAATACAAATAACTTGTGGATTTTTTCAGATTTGGAGAGCCGTCTGAACTAACCAGCTAATTACAACTCTATTGTACCACAATTGGTGCATTGATATTTGCAGCATTAATACTTTCTGCCAGTTGGTTCCATTATGACATATTTAGTGTGGAAGGAAGATGAAAATGGGAGGATCTTTTTACACTGCCACAGGAATTTTATTCAAATACCTTACTATTCTGCTCAGCCCAAATGTTCCAGTAGTGATTACTCAACAGAGAAAGCGGGGGGGGGGGGGGGGGGGGGGGACAATATCATGAACTTGCTTGATGTAATGCATTTCTAGATTGGCCAATCATCCCATTACTAACAAATAATTGTGGTCAAGCATTGAGATGAACGCAAGGGCATCCTTGCCCCATAGGCCAGATAAAGCCAATTACCCTCAAAGGAAGTAGAATCATGAATTGACATTTGATAATCCGAAAGATAAGAGGGGAAGGAGTATCAGGCCAAAGTTACAAAGGGGCCCATCCTTAGCACGGTATCAGGCAAAAGTTTGATGCAATCACCACCATAGGTGTGGATTTTGGTTCTGTGAGTTATAGGGGCTTGAGCTTAAAACTAATTTAATGGGTTGGAAGTATAGGAAGGAATAGGGTTGGGAGGAAACAAGGGCTTGTTAGAGCACTTGTATTTTAGATTGATGCTACTTATCCATGTAGCAAATTTTTTCTGTGCCAACAAGTTATAGCCATTTGGTGAGGATCGAGTGATTCATTTGCTTGATTGGCCTAATTTCAGAAGCTCCCGTGGGATTTGGGAGGCAAAACTGCTTTAGTTGACTAAGGGTCGCAAAACCTCATTAGGATCTCTCTGGGGGAACTTCTCTTTAACTGTAGGACGAAGAAGAAAGGAGAGCAAGTAGGGAGGCTGGCAAGGGCAAATTTAATTAGGGTAGCTCTGTCAGCAAAGGTAAGCATGTTGCCTTTCCAAGTGGAAAGAAGCCTTTCAAATCGGTCAATAAGGGGGCTCTGGAAGTTTTGAGTCGCTAATAGGGTAGGAGACCAAGATATGTGGAAAGCAAGGAGCTGATCATGCAATTTGGAATTCTGGCCATAGGAAGGAGAGTCCTTTGGAACATGACCAACTAAAGTTTTGGCCATAAATAATCTCATGGATAGTTGAAAGGGCTTTCATAAGGAGAATTTAGTGTAGAATACCTAGTAGAAGCACATTTATATGTGGCTAAAGAGAAGCATTTGTATGTTGTTAAAGTTGGGTCAAAGTCCATCCCAAAATCACTATTCGAATTCAGGAGACCTCTTCTTAAGTAATGAGTGCATGATCTTTCTAATCTTGGATCTGCTGTAGTTTTTTATAGACCCCTCCCCCCTCTCCCCACATGTGAGCCATCTTTTCACTCCTACACATGAGCAATTTTGGGTGGAGCCCATGTGATATATGCTCTGATACCATGTTAAAATTGGATTTAGGTTCATCTTAAAATTACTAGTCGAAGTTGGGAAATCATCCAACCGTTGTGCTGGTCAATTAACTAAAGAGGAAGGTTCTTAGCTTCATCTAGCTGTGGGATCCTCTTTTCCCTTTAAATTTTGGAGGGAACATCTTCTTGTATTTTGATCTGATTCTTAATAAAATCATTGTACACTGTTTCAAAAAACAAAAAAATGGTTAAGAGGCATCTGCCCTAGTAATACGTATAGGATTTTTCTAATCCTGTATCTATGTGAGATTATTTTTAACATATATAAATTCTAAGATATTTACTAAAGTTAGCAATAGTCTATTAGTTGTGCTTTCTGCTTTCTCTTTTTCAAAAACTTACTCTTTTGCCGTTCAGAGTTGTTCAGTAAAATTTCACTAGTACTATATTACAGTCTCACTGAAGCCATTTCAAGCTCACCAGTACCATCATTGATCTTCAGCTGTCAGGTTTTAGTTATGCTTCTTCTGCTGCTATTGTGCTTCAGATTTGTTACGAACTTACATATGGCATTATGAACCATCTAACCAACCAGTCTATTATTGTCCTTTGAAGGTAATGAGTTAAAATGTGCTCAAGTAGCATTTAAGCTGGCAAGGATTCTATGGCAATTTTTTTTTTTTTTTCATCTGCTCGCATGTCTACATTCTGGAATTCTCTCTTGTATTTTGATAACTTAATTAAGATGAGATTGACAAATTCTAGCATATCTGATTTTCATATATTCACCCATTTTCAGATATTCTAGCATACACCTTATTTCTTAATCATTAAGAGAACATTGAATTGTTTAATTCCACTTGTATTTTCATAATATTCACCCATTTGCATATATTCTAGCATACAACTTATATTTTTTAATCATTAAAAGAATGTTGAATTGTTGACTGCTGTCTTCATATGATTGTGGTGATGTTCTGCAGAGCTTCCGAAAAATGCTAGGTGTTTAATGGATTGTGAGGCAGCAGATGTTTTACAAGGAATTCAAGAACAATTATCAATGTTATACAATGATCCGACAATAAAAGTCCCTGAGTGAGGAATCTTTTTCTTGCTTTCTGTTTTCATTTCACTTTTTCCTCTCTGTAGTGTTGTCTGTTACTTCTCCTGAAGATATCAATTTTATTATCTTTAAAAGATTGTTTTGTAATTGTCTAGGTATTTTTCAAAGGGGTTACAGTATGCACAATCTGGCACCACTTATAAAAGTTCTCAGACTGTGAGACAAGCTCTAGAGTATCCTTTTGTTTGGAGTATAATCTTGTTGGTATGATTTTTTTTAGCAGTTAAGTGATGTATGATTTGATTTATTTGGATTACCGGTTGTTTGAATCATTAACTCAGGTTTAGAAAGCTCAAAAGAAGTAAGGTCTCTGAAGGAGAGGTATATCAATTAACTTATTCATCTTGTGCTTAACAACTGGGGATCATTTTTTCCTAACTATGCTGATTGAAAGTTTTGTTTGTACAGATTTGCATCATTGCTAATGTTTGTCCTGAAACTGTTGATGAGGTGTTTGCTCTTTTACCTTCATTGGAGGTAAGTACTGAATAATTAGAAACTCTGGATGCCAGTTGTTACTTTCTTGAGTTCAAGCAGTCATTTTTTCTGACAATTTTTGAAAGATTTCAAACAGAAATTATTATAAGAAATATATTCATGCTTTCTAGGATTAGCAAATATGTCACTTGACCTTTTCAGAGGTTAGCTTTGGCCATCTAGTTAGAGAAGTAATAGCATTTTGTGATTGTGTGGTTTAATCTAAGAGTAATTCACTACTGTTAGTGCTCAGTGCACTTACTTCCTGTTTCCTGAGATGAACTTAAAAGTTTAAATAGGCAAGCAAACAACTTGGTCTCGTGCTCTGCATATTGAATGGAGAACAAATGTCCAAGTGTTTTGCTGTACAGACAATCAATACTAAGGGGAAAAAATAACAACAATCTGGTGTAATACATATGCAACCATTTTTACTAGGGCAGTTGCCCTCCGGACTTACATTTGTGGAAAAGGAATTGCAGTGACAATGAACTTTGCTTGCTATTTAATAGTAAGTTTTGGTTGAATCAGGACTTGACTTATTCTGCACTGAGCCTTGCGGCATATTTTTCTTTATTTTTTAAGTGGCAGTGATGCTTAATCTTTGTATAAACATTTTAAACATGAAATTTAAATGTTTTCCCCGTGACATATGTTTACAATCTGTGAAATACAAAAAACTGTTTTCTTTTCTTTCTTCAGGCTACCAAAGTGCATAATGAAGGCCCAATAAGGGATGCATTAGCTGAGTTGGCAGCGCTTAAACAGTCTTCGAAGACATACTAGTGTACAAATCTATGTAAGTAGTTGAAAAAGTATATTTCTAGAACCTTTTTACTCTTGTTTTTGTTATACATGGTGTGTTTAGTCTGGAAGGTTGTGATGTTATGGCTATAATATTTTATCTATGAACTATAGGTGGATTTGTTTCTGCGTAATACTCGTCATCAGCTTCTTTTGCAGAGTTTATTCTTTGTCTGGCTCAGTGAGAGCTTAGCTTGTCAATGTTTTACTTCTTTAAAATTTACGTCAGCTTCTTCCAAACCTTAATTCCTCTCTGGCATTGCAAATATTATCTTTGTTCCTTTTAGACAAGGTGTGATCTCTTAGACAGCCATGGCGAAGCTAAGGGACACAGGAGATACTGACTTTTCTTAGACGAAGCTGAGGGGTTCTTTCTGATTGCAGGAAAGTCTACTAAAGGAATGTGGCAGGTGCTGAAGTCTGAACAGAGAACTTACCCAAACTATCGTAGGTAGCTTTCTTTTTGTTTCCTTCATGAAAAAAGGGAAAGAAGGCCGGTGTTTGTTGCACTTCAGTGACGCGTTGATGCCGTTTTTGTACATATTTTCTGGATCATTTAATGCAGGACTGCTCTCATCGTCCTCCCCGAATGGTTAGCTGTATAACATTCTTTCCCGGCTGCATCTCTTTCGTAACGAATAATTAAGCAAGTGCCTCTCTAAAACTCATATAAGCGATTATAGTTCCTTTAAAATGAGAAGAAATGCATAACATGTCACTAGTTTTAGCTGTTTCTGTTTGTTGGAACTGGAATCATCGTGGGCACTGATCACGTCTCCTAGCCCCAGACCTCCAAAAATGACCACTTCTCTGAATGGTAGCAGCTCATACGAAGGACAATGACCCTTGTCCATGTTCTAACGTCTATCCTAGCTTCGTCCTTATGACTGCTGGCTAATCTTGGATATCTTTAGTCCACTGTTCATTCCATTCGCAGATGACAAAAAATTAAAGAAAAAAACTACGAGAAGAAGTTAGTTAGGAAACAGGAACAAAGAAGAGAGCGGAATGGGGGAAAAGAAAAGCAGGGCAAGAAAGACTCGCAGCTGCATCACTAAACAGTCTTTAAAAAACGTAAAAAATAGAAATCTTACTGATATGGCACGACAAGTGGTAGGTAAGGTCTTCACCTACACGGTCCAAGTGTACTTTAAGCTTTTGCCCTCTTTGATCTCTCTGTTCTACTTTGCTACTCTGTTCAGGATTAATTCCGGCGACCCACTCTTCTTGCCATTTCTGTTTCAATATTAACGCGGTAACGCACTAATGGCAGTACAAGAAGTCGAATTGCTTTAGTGTGTTCCTGCAGTCTGGTCTGAGCCGTAAAATACGTGTGCTCTCCCTATCTGCCGCTCCGTGTCTCTTCTCTCTCTCGCTGTCTGGTCATGCAGAAAACTGCGCAAGCTTGGTTTATGGCGGGGCCGAGCGGGACCGATCAGCAGAAATCCTCTTCTCTTCTTGCCGACTGGAACTCGTATTCGGCGTCGAGATCTGCGGAGGAAGCTGGATCTTCGAGCCTGGGGTTTGACATTGAAGCTGCAGTGAGGACCGCTAATGATAAAGTCGCTGGAACTTTCAGTGTGTAAGCACACCTGGAGCTTATGGGAGTCTCTATTGCTTAAACACCGATCTCTTTCTTCTATCGACTTTTATAATTTTGGAATTTGATCTATCGCTATCGAGTTGCTTCTAGGTTCTAATTTCCGTGGTTGAGCATTCGGTGCTTCTGAAGTTTTGTGTTTTTTATGTTTGTTCTAACCGAAATTGCTTCTTCTGAATTATTGTGTTTTTTTATGTTTGTTCACTTTTAGATTTGGGGATCATGGGTTGTTTTCTTAGCTCCTCCATTGACATTGTTGCAGCCAAGGGATTTCTAATTGGCGATATTTATGTCTTTCTTTCAGTTAACTAGCGAGGCTTAGTGAATTAGAGTGAGCTGGTCCATGAATCGTGAATCTTTACACTGGCATTCGGCTTTTAAGGACTTCACCCATTTTTCTTATACTTTTTGGAATTTTGGCTTCTACGACCTTTAGTAATCATGTCTGCGTTTTCGTGGAGATTGGTGTCTTTGACGGGCTGGGTCTTTTTTGCCTTAAGAATTGACCGTGAGTCTCCTTGGATAAGTGCATGGTTCATTTTAGTGTTTAAATAGACTTAATCGGTTGATTGTTTTGCATGGATGTCATAGCATTCAGGATATTAATTATTTCTTATCCTTTAGTGGTCTGAATTGGCGAACGCATTATGAAAGACCAAATCCTTCCTATCAAAAAAGATTTACAAATTTCCAGTATTTCAGATCTTCTTGAATTGCTCTCAATGGCTCTGTGTGTCACATGGCAAATGTTTACTGTATCTTACACGTAGTTAGGAAACCTTTACTAAATCTTACGATAGTAAGCATATCTTTACTACACATGGTTAGCAAACCGTTACTGAATCCTACAAACCTCTCAAACACAGAGTTTTTCTTACTGTTAGAAAACTGATAACAAATTTGAAGAATAAATGGACAGATATCAATTATTCAGCAGTAGGGGTGGACACGAGCCAAGCTTTTGCAGGCTCAGGCTCAGCTCAGTCCCTAAGCTCGAGCTTGGTTTGACCGTAATCTATGGGCTCTAGTTTGAGTGGTTTCTCCCTTCAGAAATGTGAGAGGCAACACTGCTCTCTCTTTGGAGAAGGGGCACAAGACAGGGGAGTTCTCCTATGGGTTTTTTGTTGGAAAACTGAGAGAAGTGCCCTTCCCATTCCCCCTCTCCCATGTGAAAACAAAAACGACTTAATAGTGGTAGAATTAGCCTCGACAGGGCTGCATTAGTGGATCTAATGGTCAAAATTACTACAAAAATGTGCCAATTACTTCTTACCATTGCTGTATGAATGGAAAGAAGTATCAATTCTTTGCCAATCTGTTACAAGTTCTCCCTCTCTCAAAGAAAGGAAGCATTACTTAGCCACCAGAGCATTAAATATAAAGAGCTCTACATCTCTAAAAACTATTAAAAAATAAAATAATGACAAAGAAATGGGACGTTGTGTCCTCTTGTACTTTATCAAATTATGAAGTAATGGAAAGTCAACTGTCAAGAATGAAATGGACCGTGATGTTCCATTCTGTTAAAAGATTATAAAATAATGAAAAGCTGTTTGATATTAAATGTAAGAGCAAATAACTTTCTAAAATGGTCACATTGAGGAGTTTGTAATGTGAGGTCTTGGGTTCAAGTCTTTCTAAGAGTGAGGGAGGGTGTACTTCTGTATTCAACATTCAGAAAAAGAAAAAAAACAAATGACTTTCACCATTTAAAGACAAGGGAAATTAACTTCTGTTTTTCAGTTTCCCTCTATATCGTGGGCCAATATATTTCTAATATGCATTAAAAACAAGAGTATACTAGGGGATGATACCTTATGGTTTGGGAGCTCCAATTCCACTGAGCCCCATACTTGTGCAGGGCACTGAAGCTCAATCCAGCTCACGGACCATTGACCAAAGCTAAGGAAGGCTTGGGCTCGGCTCAATCCAGCTAATGGGCTTGACTTAGGGTTCAAGGTTGGATTAGAACCGAGCCAAACTGAGCTCAAGATGACTCAGCTTAGTGCCACTGCTGTTCAGCCATATGTTATCACTAAAAATGAGCTGAATTAGTCTAGTTTTGGTTGAGACCGTCTCAATATCACTTGAATGACCATGAATCTTCAGTTGCAATTTTTTACTTGGATTGATTAGTTATCATTCAAAAAAAGAAAAAATTAGCTTGGTTAATTTTTGAAGGAAATTGGATTCTTGGCTTGAAAATTCTAATAGTGGATAGTGTAGCTAACAGAATTTATCATTATTCAATTCTGTACTTCCATTTTCTAAAATTTCTCTCTCTCTCTCTTAAACACTAACTTAGGATTGATAATACTTATAAAAAGGAAAAAAATAGGAAGGAATTTAGAGAGAGTATCCATTAGGAAGTACATCACTTGGGATTTCGTTTTAAAAAAGTTATAAAGAGGAAGATATGTGTATTTTAGACAGAAATTGTTTGTCAGTCATACAAAGCGAGTTTGTGTTTGGCAAGAAAGGTCTTCATTTGGTATGTTCTTGAATGGGCAGAGGCTTCCTCATGCAGTAGTTTTTAGCAGTATGATCTGGTGTACATGAGATAATTATTTGCCTTTTAGGATTTTATATTGTTATTAGTATAGGGATCTGTGAAAAGAAGGTTCATTCCTTATTTTCTTTTCTATTGGTATGTTCTTTTGTGGGTAGAGGTTTTCTTTCCTCATATAGGAGTTTGTAGCAGTGTGCATCAGTTGGCTTTGGGATAATTATTTGTCTTATGTTGTTAGTGGGGTATGCATCACTGAATCATGAGATGAAAGTCTGCATGATATCATAGATCTAACAGAAAATGGGGTACTCCCTTTCTTTTCCCTTTTTTAGGATGAAAATGGAACACTGTTTGGAATTTTGAAGTAAAGCCATGAGTAAAAGTACTAAGCTGTGTTAGTCTGATCGAAGTGGGCTGCTGTAACTCATCCACGTATTCTATTGACTACTGATGACTGATTTGGCAGAATGGTACCAATGAGCTGCTATTCAATATCTAATGATCCTTTGTGGAATTGTGTTTTTTATATGTAAGATTCTTTTGTTCTGTTATTGTATCTTCTTCATTGGTTATATTCTGAAGAAAGTTTACCTTGAGTTTACCGTTGATATTGGAATGCCATGGCAAAGAGGGTTCCATTTTTTTTGTTAAGTTCCTGCTTTCCTGGTGAGCAGGGGGTTTCTGATCCTAGTACTTGATGGGTGCACATTTCGTGTCTGCAACAAAACCAGAAGATACACAAATTCTAAAGTTGAAATCATTTGACTTATTGCAGGCTTTGTATTCTGTGATTGCTTGGTTATTCATTTATAAATCAGGTCTTGTTGGTCTTAAGCTAATTTTGGTTGACTACTTATAGCTTCCTATTGTTGTGCCATTTGCTAGGGTGTCTAAAGGAGTGAGGGACTTACCAGGCAACTACCAATCTGCCACTAGCAGTATTCCCTCTGGAAAATCTCTGATGTATTTTGGACTGCTCTTGGCAAGTGGGGTTTTCTTTGTTTTCATTGCCTTCACTATGTTCCTTCCTGTTATGGTGTTAATGCCTCAAAAATTTGCAATCTGCTTCACTCTTGGGTGCGCCTTTATTATTGGTTCTTTCTTTGCTCTCAAAGGCCCAAAAAATCAGCTTGCTCACATGTCAACTAAAGAGGTAAGTCTGCCACTGGTACATGTGTTTGGGAAAAATCATCTTCATTATAAGGTTTTTGTATGAAATAAATTTCTATCATATAAAAGGAAATCTTCGGATTTTAGTTGCTCAAAGAATATTTGAAAGGAGAAAATGATCTGGCAAGAATTTTATCCTGTTACTATTTCAGGGATTGTGGGTATGTAGCTCTGAAAGCATCTGTAGTTGATTGGCAGCTTCTCTCTCTCTTTCTCTCTCTCTCTCTCTCTTTCTCTTTCTCTTTCCTGGTAAATGGTAATGTTTTATAACAGGGCAAATCTTTCATTCTCAATCTGTTCTCTTTGCATGTCGTTTCCCTCACTTTTTCTGAATTCTAAGTGTGATGAGTCTCATTTCGAATTTCGACTATCTTCACTAGTGTTATTGAATACTTATAATAATTTAAAACTTATAAAATACAAAACTTGTTTCAAAAGAAACTTTCTGTGAACTAGCATAAATGAGCTCTGCTCAGCATGATGAATATGCTTTCAACTGCAATATGGACAGACAGTTTAACTTGATTTAAAGAATTGCAACATGAACCCTCCTCTGTGTCATGTCTATCTTGATTTGTAGAATATGATATTGAACCTTGTGTCCCACGCTTTTAGGCTGATCCCAATGGTATCCGTCTGTGTAAGCTGCAAATACTAGGTAAAGCGAATATTCTTAAAACCTTAAATTACTGTTCCTTTAGAAAAGGATATAGTTTTATGAGGGGCTTATAATTGGGAAATATTTATTATAATTTTTTTAAAAAAAGAACTGGAAAAAGAATGTCTGGTGTAAATAGAGGGTGTAGATTTTCTTGCTGGTCTCTCTTTCATGCATGCTTTTACCATATTGGTTTAAGGTAAATGATGTTTTCCCATTTATTGAATGGATGTTAGTACAGTAAGGAAGCAACTCATGTGACATGCTTTTTTCCCCTTGACAGAGGCTTCCTTTCACGCTGGGATTTGTTGGATGTATGGCGGGTACCATATATGTGTCCATGGTGCTTCATAGTTATATCCTCTCTGTGCTTTTTTCCGTATTACAGGTAACGAAAATCTTGTTTTGTAGAACTTATTTCCCCTAGAAAGCTCTTCTTTTCCTCAAAATCTATCATAACTCTCGCTTACTCATACACACCCACACACATATTTTCTATTCTCTTCATCTCTTTCCTGATTAAATGAATTGGTACAATCTTTAACCCTATTTCTGGGTCCAAATGTCTAATTAGGGTGCTTAGAAGACAGTACTTCCTTCCACTGTTAATGCAATTATGAAATAGTTATATCAATGTCTTTTGCTCTAGGTCCTTGCACTTTCTTACTATGCAATTTCTTACTTTCCCGGCGGATCAATGGGGCTGAGGTTCATTACTTCATCTCTAACATCTTCAATACTGAAATGCTTTGGAAGGTGAAATTGTTGCTTGATTCTCATTCATTTTTGGGGGGTCCTATTTTGTAGTGTGGTCTGTAGTGGATTGTTTTACATCAACTCTGCTAACAACATTACCCACCTTAATTTTGTATATTTTTCTTTACCGGTGCTGCTATAACTGGCTTAACCAGAAACTCTTAAGAGCTTCAACAACAAGTTTTACAAGTTATTTGCTTGTGATAAAGATCCTAAAATAACTCCTTTGTAGCCTAAATTCTTTCGCCCTGCCAAACAATAGTCCTTGTGTAGATTGGTGTTGCTGAAAATCCCTTTACTGTTCGAGGCTTGTATGGCCTAATGAGTTAGTTTAGGCTACAAAATCCCTTTTATCTCTCTAGGTTCAATGTTAAGTTCTTAGAAAGGAGGAAAAAAGAAAAAGATACATGTTAGAATAAACGTGTGTATTTAAAATTATTTATTATTAAAAATTGAGTAATATAAGACCCTATGTAATTAGATGTAAATATCGTTTGATATAAATTAACTTTTAGAAGTGGATTATTAATTATTATAAATTTTTATGTGTTTTTTATACGATTAATCTCTCTAGGTTCGATGATATCTTAACCCCAGATTTCCGAGGTTTAGTGTTTCATTTGTCTCTTCTATTGATGCTTCTTAGGCTCACTTCTTCCATCGCTTTATGCTTTTAATATCTGATTAAGAATTTTGGTAAGATCATGCTTCAACGCATTCAGCCTCCGAATGGAGAAATCTGCCCGGCAATCTGATTATAAGGAATTTTAGTATCTTTTGCCATATGAAAATTTAACGAAAAAATTTGGAAGAGTGGCATTTGCAGACTTAAGAAACTGAACCCACTTTTGCCACTGTTGATATTGAAAATGGAAAAGGAAAGGGAACGAGCCTGAAATTAAGGGAAGAGCTGAAGCTGGGGAGACAACAAATGGACCTCAATCTCTTTTGATCCCATAAATTAAATTGGTCAATGAAGCTAAAATCTTGACATTCATAAACTTGAAATACAAACAATGAGTGTTCCGTCATCTATTTGGAGCACCAACCTAAACTATCTTAGGCAATCCGGGTCAAATTGGGTGTCAGTGTCGAAAAACAGTTTTTAGTGTCAGTGTTCTAAAATGAGAAATACAACCAAAACAAGATTATCATTGATTGATAGTTGACAAGAAACTTTACGGCATCAAATGAATAACCTAAATAATCAGGATGAATTTTATCTCCTGATTCATGTTGACTAACCCCCCATAAAAGATAAATGCAACTACAAATGCAACTATCTAGCCAAAGCCGTTTTGTCCAAAATCTAGGTCAATTTAATCGAATCATGGTTCAACCCAATTAAGATTGTCAAGTTTTTTCTTCTACGTTTACGTGTGTATGAATAGGAAACCACCCAATTTTTTTGTGTGATTAAAAGTTGAAGGAGATAGGAAACCACCACAAAAAAATTCTATTATGAAGCCCTTGGACGTGCTCATCCTCACAGCCACCAATCTCACCGGAACAATACCCAAAGAGTTCGGCGACTACATCGAATTAAGGCTAGTCAATGTCAGCAACAATGGGCTTTCAGGAGAGATTCCGGAGGAAATTTGCAGGCTGAGCAAGCTGGAGAGCCTGGACCTGAATTCAAACTCACTGGAAGGCGGGATTCCTCACGACATAGGAAACCTCTCGACTATTGTACATTTGGCTATCTATGATAATCAGTTAAGCGGCGAAATCCCGAAAAGCATTGGAAACTTGCAAAATCTCGAAATCTTCCGTGCAGGCGGCAATGGAAATCTCAAAGGAGAATTGCCGGCGGAGATTGAAAACTGCACCAACTTGGTCATGTTGGATCTGGCCGAGACTGGACTCACCGGAAACCTTCCCAAGTCGATTGGGTTGTTGAAGAAGCTTGAAACTTTGGGAATCTACACCGCCTACTTCTCCGGTCCGATGCCGGAGGAGATTAGAAACTGCACCAAATTGCGGAACTTGTATTTGTACCAGAACTTGATCTCGGGTCCAATCGCAAGCCAACTTAGGCGGCTTGAGAATTTGCTATTAGCCAATTTTCCTTAAATACCCATTTAAAATAAAATATTTTTAAAAATACGGACGTCATCAAAATATTTCTAAAACTACCTAACTTTGTGTGGTCAAAAGCAACACATAAGTTTTGACTGCTTATGTGTCACCACGTAATCAGTGCAATAAATATAGATTGACACGTCCTCTGCCACGTCATTATTTTACCACTGTCATATATGCCACGTAAGTTGACATATCATTAAATAAAAAATTAAATAATCCTCACTATATTCTACCGCATTATTTTTCAAAATAAATTATTTTAAATGCCTTATGTGTCCCCTCTCATCTTTCTCCTCTCCTCTCCTCTCCTCTCGCCCTCTCGCCGTCGCTCGGCCTCGGCCTCCTCTGGCCTTGCCCTCTCTCCTCTCACTATTGTCGCTTGGCCTCGACCTCCTCTCCTCTTTCCCTTGGCCTCGCCCTCTCTCCTCTTGCTGCCGTCGCTCAGCCTCGGCCTCCTCTCCTCTCTTCTCTCGCAGTGCCTGCTGCCGCCGCGCCCCACCGCTCAGCCTCAGACCTCGCCCTCGACGCCCCCTCTCAATTAAAAAATTAAAAAATATTTGAAATCAATAATAAAATATGTTAAATTAGTAAGAGTAAGATTTTTTAATTAATTATATATTTATTTTATTTTTAATTATTTTAAATATAAGGTAATAATAAATTTGAAAAAAACGTATTGATAAATTTGATTTTTAAACTCAAAACTAAAATTTTAAATTTTTTTTATTAAAATAATTTTTAAATCGATAATAAAAAGGTGTTAAAATGGTAAGAGTAAGATTTTTTATAACTTATTATTTTAAATATAAGGTAATAAAAAGTGTACCGGTACATTTATTTTTTAAACTCAAGTAAAATTTTCATATTTTTTCAGTTAATAAATATTTTTAATTGATAATAAAAGGTGTTGTAAGATTTTTAATTAACTAATATATATTTTTAATAATTTATTATTTTTTAAATAATGTAATAAAAATTATACAAATAAATTATATTTTTAAATTCTAAAATAATTTTTAGGCTTCGAGACATAAAACTTATTACTTTTCCCAAAGATAAATGTCCAATATTGTAGATATTAGGTAATAAAAAATGTATCTGATTCTTTGATTTTTTTTAAATTATTCAATTTTTTCATTTAATGACGTGTCAGCTTATGTGGCAGATGACATCGCAAGATCTTACGGATACATGGCTCCAGGTATATATATTTTCCTTAATGATAATAAATAAGTATATTATTTGTGTAGTAATTAGTTAACGTAGTGGACAATTATGAATTTCAGAATACGCATCCATGCAACGGATAACGGAGAAGGTAACGCAATGGCTACAATCTATACAAAAATAAAATGCTCCTTAGGAGGTCTTCTATGTGAAACTTCTGTCAGAGTATGGTTATCATTGCCCACAAGACTCTGGCTACTTCTCCCATCCCTCCCATATCAGATGGGCAATTCTCTAAAACCAGCTGATCAGCAAACAAACTGGTTCTGTTAAAAGAGATTTAAGATCGAGCTTCAAGTTTTTTTAAGATAAGACTGGTAACTGCCCAGTTGAACCCACGGTATTGAAGCCACCTCACAGTTCTTGATTTACGGGTTTCAAGTGCAACATCTTTACCTCGGATCCACTGCTTCAGTGCCTGATCGAAAAGGTGGTCCAAAGCATTCTTCGACATTCCGAGAAGAGAGACTTGATCATGATCACTAACTTCAAAAACCTCTTTAATTGCTTTATTTGCATTTGCTTCATTAACCCCCTTCTGCAAAAGTGCCTGATCCCAAAAATGCCAGGTTTTGCTTAAAAGTTGAGCAAACATGAACCATAAAATGTTGAAATACAAGCAGATCACAATATCCTACATATATAACTTGCCTCACAATTCATTATTACTCTCATTTCTACCTTACATGTGCATACACTACAAATTAGGAAGACACTAGTGGTCTATTTTAGGTATGAACTTCCAGCTTGTAAAATGTTAATTTGAGTCATCAAAGCTTTCATATTCGAGTATTGATACCTGACCTTGACCTGTTCCAATGACTCCTAGTATAATCTAAGTACAATTCTGCAAACAATCTGGGAAACTCTGAAGAGATCCACCACCACCACACTCCTCTCTGCATTTAGTGTTATTCTTTCTCCATGAATGTAGTAACTCAAAGTTCAAATAGATTTTTCTTATTTTTTTACCAAAAGAAAATCAAATATAATTCTCGCTCCTAACTAATTATCATGATAAGAATGCTATTCCACACGCCTTTCTTGAGCATACATAATTTTTATGGAAAACTAGAGTACTTGCAGTAGTACCCTTCTATCCATCCATGTCATTTCTGGCATTTCTTCTTTTCTTCTAGATCCCTCAACAAGACCTCTTCAATTGGTCAGTGCCAGGTCTCTGTAGAACATATATACTCGAACAACTCTCTTATTATCTCATTTATTGGTGCTATCTGTAATCTAGTAAATGATCTAGCAAATGAATGAGTAAAATAGAAGATTCCAGTAGCTGACTCTAACATAGTTCGTAGGAACCTATAATGAAGATAATGATGATACTAATTATGTAGACTAGTGCCTCACAGTTTTGGAGTTAGAGATTATTCCTCGGTGCCTCTTAAGAACTGCTGTTTGAGTCCAGATTCAGGTAAGACTCCAACATAGTCAGGAGATATTTATAGCGATTTAATATAGATACTGATGATGGAATAGATTATGCCTCACGGTTTTGGGCTTAGAGACATAATTCCTCTGATTGTGCTTCTTTAGATTTGCTGTTGTGCCTCCATCATGTCTCCTTCACAGCTACAAGACTTTTGTGATCTTTCTGTGCAATGACTTCATATCTGTTCAAGCTCTCCTTCCCATTATGTTTCTAAGACGAAGAAATATCAAATCCTAACACTAGTTTTTTCTTGGAAATATCTTTCTTCCAAACTTTCAGCTATAAGTTTCACTGTGTGAAACCATAATATGAATTTTCAAATCCTTTCTTCTCAGTTGGCCACATAGCAAATAAGAGTCACCCCAACATCAGTGTTTCTCAGTTTTGCAATAAAGATTCTTGAAGGTATTCAGATAATTTAGAATAGGAAACAAGATACAAAAGAAAATTTAATGTTAAATAATATAGATATATCTTTTATTTTTGCACCTGTGAAATTTAATAATTTTTTTGCAATATTTGAATACAACATTAGCAGAATTAAGATCAATCCCCTAGAAGGAGCGAAATTCAAGATACAAGACCAAACTTACTTGCTTGATTCGCCTGGGCCCCCAGCTCAATGAATGCCATCTAGAGCGTGAAAATGATTCTGCATATGAATAATCATTAAGCAGTCCCCTACACAAAAGGAACGGCTTTCAGAAAATTGCAGACAGACCCAGCCAGTCTTCCAATGGTTGTCAGGAGATAAAAAAAAGTACAATCTCCTCGGTATTTGAGAAACAGGAGCAAATTAACCAAACAGGCTAACAGATAGTAGAATAAGAGGAACAGAAATGGCAGACATGACAGCTTCTCCAAGTGTTACGGTCAAAGGAGCACTTCTCAATGATCAGAGAACCAGTTGAACAGCTAGTTTCTCTCTACATTTTGTTTTTCTTTTTATTTTGTAGTTCAGTGTATACTCACAAAACAGCTCCTATTCTAGCCAAAGAAGTTGTTTTCCGGGGTCAGCTTGCCTTTGAGAACTTCCTTCCTTTGTAAACTGTGCACTATGCCCCTTGTATCATGTAATTTGTTCTGTCTCTCATAAGTAAATGCCATTACCATTTTCCAAAAAAGTAAAACATCTCCAATTTAATAACCCTTGCCTGAATGTATCCTATCAGACATCAAATCATCTGCTTTTGAAACAGATATTAGAGATAGGGGATGCTGTTTATTGCCTTAAAAGGAAAAGTCAGTATATTCAGTGGGGCGGTGCTGGTAAACCCCTGAATGCATTATCCAAGCCCATGTAGTTATTAAACTTATTCTTGAAGCTGAAGTACTTAATCATTTGCCTTTTGATTGAACACAAAAACATGTGTGGAAAACGTATCTCAAAAAAGAAAAGTGCAAAAGAAACCAAAATCAGCCTCAGATTGGAGAGCTGAGAAGCAGATTGAAATATCTAAAGAGAGTAAGGCACAGACCTTTCCTGGAGTTCAGCTATGACTGCCTCGATTACAGCAAGAGGAAATTTCTTTGCACGAAGCTTTTTTTGTAGCTCAAATACTGAAAATGCCCTGTGGGCCAGAATCAAATTAATAATATAGAAAAGTGGAACAGTAAATTAGAATAAGCGCTAGCAACAGAGATATAAGAAGATGCCTGTACAAAAGAAAGTGGTGACATGAATTATTAGATTGCCTCAACTTTGTCCGGCCCCAAGGACGTCATCTAAATAAGTAAATACCTATTATTGGCAAGCAACTTTATGCTGATATACATTGATTGTATATCTAAATTGTCCCTAATTCCATAACTAAGAAAATTTCAATTGACAATAAAGAAGAAAAAAAAGAGCATATTCAAGCCACTAAAAATACCAATTCTTTTTCCGTTTTGTTTTGATAAAGGTACTGATTCTTGTCCATAATAAAATGATAAGTGCCCAGCTTAAAAATTAGTTACCACCATCAATAAAGTAAAAGTATCACCTTTCTCATCATTTGGGCATTGGTGATGATGGGCTGACTGACATGGATCAGCTAACAGTTCATATCAGAAGGCAGACCAAAGGATTAAGGACACCTTTAAAGGCCCCCTTTCTTTCAAGAGGTCTTTCTGAGAAGGTCTTTATACACAACTCTTTAAAATATAACTCTTTCAAGATGTAAATTTTGTTTGGAGTCACCCTACTAGAAGATGTTTTTTCTTTGAATGAGTTAATCATATACTTTTTATTCCAAAAAGTATAAAACAGCCTTTTCCAAGACTAGAAACCACAGCATCCAAGCTTCGATTTTCAATGAAAGATGAGTTTGCCTTCCAATGGGGAGGCTTGTTGAAAAGAAGATAGAGTGGATCACTTTTCTTTTTGGAGAACTTCATTTTGTAGCTTCACCAAAGAGGTGGTTTTCTCCTATTTGGAAGATGAGCACTTTCAAAGAAGAAGCTACCTAAACACACTTTTGAATACTCAAAGTACTTATTGGCTGAAAGAGCCGTTTTTGGTCTTCAAATACCGTGCCAAACATTAGCTTTGTCTCTAGAAATTGGAATGATAATGGAGCGATCTATCCTGGGAAACCAAGATCCTGAGTAGCTCTGGAAAATGGCCCTTGGAACCATGATGAATGTAGCTAGAACTCACATATAGGGATCAAACAAATAAATTAAAATTTAAAACAAACTAGTAATCAGTGAAGATTTTTGAACCTTGTTGCAAGAGCTTCAATTGCCAGCTTTTCAGCATCCTGCTTAGTTTTATTTGTGGAAGTCACATTCATCTCACAGTCCCCATCCTCTACAGAGATCTCAGCCTTGTTATTGTTCATTTCAGTCTCTTCCAAGAAATTTAAATTGATGAAGTCCAAATCATGGCTCGTCTCACCTTCCAACTCTGAAAAGTCCACCGTATGATATTGTTTTTCATTTTGCTTCACTGGATGAAATAGAACAGTAGGCAAGATCAAAAACATCAGAAAGTTTAAAAAAAAAAAAAAACTATAATGCTCTAATTGAAGAGATAAGTAGAGGATGGTCTACCACTTTCAGCATCTGATCTTCTCTTTAAACAATGAGGTATATCAGTTAAGTGATTCTGGGGATCCTCCTCATCCAAGCTCCAGGTAACTTCTATAGTTCTTTTATCCCTTGAGAGTGTCATATCTAACAAACTTGAATCGTCCATCTGGTTGTTCATGGGTTTAGAAGATTGACTCTCCTGGTTCCTAGCATACTTGGGTATGTATCTAACTGGCCCCAGGGATTGTGTATAAGGTCTATAATAGCCAACAGAACAAGCTTTTTGAACCCTACAAATTTAAACAGGGAAAAGCTTATGGTTGACAAGACTGAAAGTCACGAAGCAGAATTCACGTCAACATACAGATTAAAAAGGAAAAGATAAAGAAGCCTAAACAAAAAGTCAGGAAGACATTTTATACAAATGCTACATTAAATGACCATAAACAAAGTTGATAAAAAACTTCTGCCAGGAATTTCCAGAGAGTAGTTTAAATTTCTCACTGGCATCGCTTACATTATATGATACATTAAACTCCATCCGACATCATAATTTTGAGCAATCCATGGAACTTCAGATAAAAATCATGCGGTTCACTGGGTCAAAAACATGGAATGCAGTAGAGTGGGCACCAAAAAATGTGAACGGAGAGATGATTTCAACCAGATATACATTCAGACATTATACTCTTCGTTTCCGACGTATAAGCCTCTTTTCTTTTTCTGCCCACATATAAGTTTCTTTGCTTGCCATCTTTTATTGCCAAATTCCCAAGAATGAAATGAACAGCAAATATAAGTTGCAGATATTCAATTTTTCACCGACAATTTGAAAATTCTTTTCTAGTGGTGATAAGTACAAACCCTAAATCCAGTGACAACGCAAGATTCACATACCCTTCGAACAAAAGTGGAACCAAATACTACTAATTCGATAGAAATCGAATTACTTTTTCCTTTTAACCTTCCATTACTTCAAAAAAGAAAGGAAAAAAAAAGCCCAAGAAAAAGTCAGTAAACCTTTCGATTCTACTAAATGTTATCTTATCCAAAAGCTAGTGAGGCAAGAAGTGATTTGAAGGACATACTAAACTATATAATGGGAAAAGATAACCTGCAATTATAGAGGAGCAACTTCAGCTGCCACCATATGAGAAAGTTAATACATACATTACGCTCGACATAGGCAATCCACACTAGCATCAGTCAAAAGAAAATCCCACTAACTGCAGGTTTACAGGAAAAGAACTCCAATAAAGCGAAGTTAATAAATTGGATAAGTTTTTACTGCCCCTGATTCCATACCACGGAATTATTAAGCGGCTAAAGCGAAGTTCCTTTGAAATTCTAATGCCGGCATTTCCACAAAAAGCCGCCATTTTCTCTCTCAGAAGAAGAACGAAGCAGACACTCAAACCCCTAGGTTGAGCGGGAATATTTGATGCCCAGTTGCGACAGACTCTGCAGAACCGGTAAAATGGCGTAATCACGTCCACAATGGACCAAAAATTGTATATGAAGCTCTTATACGGATCTTCAACACTTCAAGAATAAAATATGAATGGTCGCTACCCTGGTTTTTTTGTAATCATGGGTTGCAATTTTATCCATTTTGACTAACTATTTTGATGGTTTGACTGATACGATAGACATCCGACAAAAATTCTTCTTACTCCATTAAAGATTTAATTAATCTTATCTATCTACTTATTTACCTCTTGTTAATCTTAAAATATTTAAGGTGAGTATATTTATATAAGATTACTATATTTGCTCTTTTATATAAGATTTTGTATATGCTTATATTCTATTTATTGTTCTTCACTCTCCTTCATTATTTAAATACACATTATAAACTAATATTTTAGATTAAATTTTTTGTTGGAAAATTGGGCCTAAACTTACACGACCAAGGAATGCCTACATATCTAAGAGTATTATAAAATGGGTCACATAACAAAGGAAGAGTCATAAGATGGGCCGAAGCACATAAGAAATAAGATTCACTATGATTACCACGAGTTGATATCTTTATCACATAAGTTGGAAAGTCAAGAATGACTCACAAAGGCATCGATATCTTATAGTCACATCTTAGAAGAGTTATAGTGTTAGTTATATTTGTTTTTTATCTATATTAATTTATTTAATTATGCTAGGGCCACATGACCAAAGAAGACCACAAGATGGGCCCAAACCCATAAGAACTAGGACCCACCATGATTATCACAAGCTGACATCCTTATCACATAAGTTGGAAGGACTCACAAATGCATCTTTATCTTATGTTCGCATCCTAGAAGAGTTTTAGTATGAGTTATATTTGTCTTTTATCTATATTGAGTTATTTAATTATGCTATGACTTTTAGAATTTGGGTGTAATTGGGACAAATGTAGTTTTATTGTAATAGGACTCTACTACCTTCGTCTATTATAAATAGAGGTTTATGTACTTAGATTATGATAAGTTAATGAAATCAATGAAGTATTTATCTTTTTCATAAATTCAACAATTTTAAATGTCTTTGTCTATTACAATTATTGAAAAATAAAATATAAAAAAATATTTTAATCAGCTCATAAAAAATAATATAAGTGTAGTTGTAGATTTAATGAGCTCCTGCCTCTGAGACATCATGAATATATCAAACCTCGATACCCATTGACTGATGAACATGCCCTTTTGGAATTCTTTGAATTTTTCCGTGTTCATATCATACAATAACGAATTAGAACAAATTTAACAAGAACATCATTCAACCCTCCAAGCAAACAGAAGCAAGCAGAAATCTTGACCTTGGGCAGAGCTCTGAATTCTGCCATGCTTCTTGCTTCCATCGTTTTTATCTTCTCCACCATCTTCGTTATCTGACCAAATCTCCGGTCCTCCGAGCTTAAACATGAATAACCCAAGCGCAGTGCCTGGGTTGCTGAACAACCAGCCATGGACATCCCAACAGACCTGCATTGGGAGCTTGTCTACTAGTATAGTCTCATTCCCCCTAAATTTCCATTTTAAATTTGATACATGGATCAACACCAACCCATCTATGCTGATCCACATCTCAGAGATCGTGTTCTCCACAACAATGTCATGATCCTTCTTCCCGTCACCAAAATTGGCTCTGCTGGCAAAACATTTCTTACCATAGATATTCTCTCTTTTGGAGACTAGCAGAGGATCAACCAGGGAGGGTCTCGATTTGGTTCTGATGTAAGCTTCTTTGTTCCAATCACCCAGCAACAGGAGTACCTCTTGATCACAGACAACTGCCACGTAGTAGTCACTTGTGGGTTCAGAGCCGCTGGAGAATTTTGCAAACCGGAGGTCCCAAAAGATGTCCACCCTTTTCCGGTCAATCTCGAGAGATTTGAGGCCCTTCTTACTCGAAAAGGGCCAGGGCTTCAGCTCAATTTTGCAGGAGCTTTGCTCTTCTCTTTGAGAATTCTCAATGGCAATGGAGACTGTATGGTTAATAAATGTCTTTGACCAGATGACTGTTACATAGCGACGTAGTCCCAAGAGTTTGGTTTGGTAAACTGAAATTACATCGCAATTGCCCCCCTTGTTCGCTGTTGCATCCTCCATCAATTTGGGCCCAGAGAAAATGGGCAGGCTTGGTAATGCGTCCTGCATCAGTAGAATTCCTGTTATCAGGTTCTCTGTCGTTGCTGCCAGATAAGGGAAGATGGTGGACATTTAGCAATTCTGTAAAGGCTAAAGTGTCCGAATTTTTGCCTCGTCAATCACCACAGACCCAATCAGTAATGGCGGTTGTGGTCAAACTTCTCTTCCATTCGAAGGGAAGCTCCTTACCTTTACCGTCTATCAGATTCCCATCAAATTGCACACACCCCAAAAAAAAAAAAAAAAAAAAAAAAAAAGACTCCGTAACACCTTAATCGATCGAAATGCAAAAGTTCATCCGATTCCCATGTCCGTCTCCTCGTGTGTGGAATTCAATCTCCTTAACGAAAACAAGATTCCATATCCAAGAGTCGACCAAATACTAACCCAAAGAGCAAAGCAAATAAAGAATCAAAGTTCTATAATCATTTCCAAAGAAGCAGCAGGAACCTGAAGCTGCTGAACAGAGAAGACGATGGTAAAAACCAGAGAGATTCTTACCAGACATCCGCGAGGAAAACCATGAGAGAGGATTGGTGGAAAAAATTCGAAACGACGGATGACCTTGCCGAGTAGCTTAATCACCCGTCGTGTTGAGACCCCATAAGAGATTTTAATTCATGCAAACATAAGAGAAACATGAGGATTGTAGGCGAATTTCCCCTTTGGAAGCGCGGAGGGTATCCGAGGTAGAAGCCGCTACGTCCTTGGACAGCAAATTCTTTGCGACTTTTCCCATTACTTGCGAAAGTTCCGCAGAATTTTTTTGAATTTTCACCCATTTGTTTCTGGTTAATTTCCAGTAACAAAAATAACTTTTTATAGTTTTAACTGAAAAGACTAAATAAAGAAAAATGGTTAGCCAAATTAGCAATTATGTTTATGAAGTGTTTTTTATTTAAGAACCGATCAACCACAAAGTTCGGATGTATCAATGCGATCAGGGTTGTTAAAAATTCAATTTTGTTGTTGCCTTGTTCCCAATTTCCTCTACCCTGTTCTTTTCAAGTCACTTTAAGCTTGGATTTCTTAGCTTCAGCTTTGGTAATATTTATCTTTGATTAAATGGAAGGATAAATCATAAAAGTAAAGAGTATCTTATGAATCAAGTTGCCCCATTTTATATTTATCCAGATGTAAATTAAAATAATTTTACTTGTATGAAGCTGAATATTTAGTAACCACGCAGTACTTTAATCAGAAACCCCTATTTGTTAGTTCTTAAATGGGGATTACCAGCTTGTTCTTGCGAGTGTTCATAACTGGTTTCTACGTACCAACTTAAATCAACTATTTTAGCGCTAGAAATTCTCAAATGGCAGAACAAGGTTACACGAAGCTTGATTCTCATAAATATTTCATACGAAGAAATTTCCTCAGAGAACTCCTGACTAAACATCATATGACATTTATTCCAAGCTTCTCCTGTTTCAAAATTTCCCAAGGACTTTACCCTCTTAGACACTGAATCTTTTTAAGTTCATCCCGTAGAAATTAGCACCACTGTAAATAGCAAAAACAGACAATGAGATAACAAAAAAAAAAAAAAAATTGAGACAAGAGGAACCTAGAAAAAAGGCTTGAAATTTTTGCTGCTTGCATCTCAAAACTCGTCATGCTACCGACTGCAAAGTTGCTCCACTGCAGTCACTATCTGGGCTGGCTGAACCACAGTCCAATCTTCCAAAGTCCCTGCATATGGAGTCGGCACATCCTGTGATGACAAACACATGATGGGAGCATCCAAGTAGTCCCAGAAGTTCTCCATTATGGCTGCCCTCAGACTTGCACCAATCCCACCGGTCCTCATGCACTCCTCCACTATAAGCACCCGGTGAGTCTTCTTCACCGAGTTTCCTATGGTGTAGAGGTCAAAAGGTTTCAGTGACCTTATGTCTATGATCTCTGGGTCATACCCTTTATTAACCAATGTCTTAGCTGCCTGCATCACGTGGTACCTCATGCGAGAGTAGGTCAAGATAGTGCAATGCTCTCCAGGACGTACCATCTCCGCCTCTTCGAGGGAGAGGACATATTCCTCATCAGGAATCTTCTCCTTGAGATTATATAAGAGCACATGCTCGAAGAGAATGACTGGATTTTCGCTCCTGATTGCGGCTTTCATGAGGCCCTTTGCATTGTAAGGAGTCGAACAAGCAACCATTTGGAGGCCTGGAACTGACTGGAAGTAAGATTCCAAACGCTGTGAGTGCTCAGCCCCAAGCTGACGGCCCACACCTCCTGGCCCACGGATGACAACTGGAATGGTGAACTGGCCACCTGAAGTGTAGTGGAGCATACCACAGTTATTGGAGATCTGGTTGAAGGCCAGAAGTAGGAAACCCATGTTCATGCCTTCCACTATAGGCCTTAGGCCAGTCATGGCTGCCCCAATAGCCATTCCTGTGAAGGAGTTTTCTGCAATTGGAGTATCAAGGACTCTCAGATCACCGAATTTGTTGGCAAATCCCTTTGTCACTTTGTAGGATCCTCCATAGTGGCCAACATCTTCACCCATAACACATACTCGAGGATCCCGGTCCATCTCTTCTTCCAGGCCTTCTCGAAGTGCCTCAAATAAGAGGAGCTCATGGCTGAGGGTACAAAAAGAAACACAGATGGCACATTTCAGTTGGATGGACGAATGCTACAACAATTTCAAAAAAAGGAAAGCTTTATATTTAAGTATACTACATGTCAGTTGTCAAAACTCAAAAGGACACATATTCTCCAAGGTATGAAAGAGAATATCAAACTGTTTGCAGAAGTATGGTTGAGGAAATACATCAACTTAAACCATGGAGAAAGGAGTTACTCTCATTTTAAGTTATGCACTAAATATTCAGCTAGACCACCACGTTGTTTTCGATATTTTCAGTGGATTTAAAAGAAAAAAAAAACAAATGAATGAGGCATCAAGCTCCTTCGTTGTGGGACTAAAGAGAAAATGCTTCAAGTTTCCCATATATGGGAAGAACAAATCGAATCTACCCAAACATGGAAGTCATTCTCCATCAAGTTGGTTGCCTTCAGAAGCTCACAGCTAGAACCTAACAGATACACCAAAGGTTCTCAAATAGGGTCACTGAGTTCTTAAGAATGTTGAGGGCTTGGAGGTGAGATGCATGAATTATAATTTCAGATATATCATCATCGTAAGACAGAAAAGGGAAGCAGAAAACAGGATGTACAATTCAAAGAGGAGGACCCTCATGCATCCCTGTGTTATGGCAAAGCCAAGGTATCTTTGCTTGATACAGAACTTACATCAAATAACGTGTTTCTTCTATTCCCCTCTCTTTACAACAAAGAGAAGGAACAGAGAAAAGGTTGATAGAGAGAGGCTAACTTAATTTCCTAGACCTCAACAAAACTAAATTCCTACATGAATGTAAGAAATGCAACTCCATAAGTTATCCTTTAACCTCCAACTCCGTGAGTGCATATTTTAGATACAAATATAGCTCATTTATTCTAAAATTTTACAAGCAGTCTAGCAATAGGTAGATCATCTTAATTTGGATAGAAATCCTGAACAATACCACGAGTGAATAAAAAAAGATGCAAAGCATCTCAATAGATAAACACTGGCACATTCCTTTGTTTCTTCCAAAATTTAATCACCAGTTTTGGTTTTGGAACTAAACTACTAACCAGATTTCCAATTTTATTAATTCCTGCACAAGGCATTTTGCCCATTTTCAATAATAAGATGCAGGACAAATCGTTTATAAAGAAGGGAGCAAATCCAACAAATAAATAGACAAGTAGAGGGAAAAACAGAAGTATGGAAAGAACAATTTTCACTCCCTCAACCGAATAAAGAGGGCATTAAGCAGAAAATTGTGCTTTTTTTTTAACTTATTGCAAGCAGGAAGCAAATAGAAAACATGATTTGTCAAATGCACCAGGATGTTTAATTGGGATATTGTAGGGAATTATTCTGATGATGTATGGGCATGTAGGGTAAATCATCTAGTTTTTTTCTGAACAATAAGCTCTTATCATCCCAGTTCCCCGAAAACTTCACAACAAAGTTATATTACGACCAAAAACAAGGATAGTTAAATAAAAATCAGAGGAAAGTATAAAAAAAAGCTATTTATATCAAAATTTTAATTCTTGTAATCAAGAAAGGTAAGCCATACCCAGGTTTGGAGGAAGCAGCAGCTGCAGATGTATCAGCCTTCGCCTAATAGCAGAAGTAGAATTCTGAAGTCAGAAATTAGACGTAAATTCTTTTCTTAATAGAAAATAAATAAACCTTCTGGTGAAGATTCCGAAGAAAATAGACAATAAATAAAAGGAAAGGCAGATAAAATTTTCTATTCCTCAATCAGAATAATCGATGCCATTCTTACTTAAAAACAAAACAACCCTAAAGGTGTAGGCATAAGCAAATTCATTCATTTAAAAAAAAAAAAAAAAAAAAAGGATGAGAAAGTATTTCCTCATTGGATCCCTATAATACGCAAAAGAGAAATGCAAAATACACATAAAAAGAGGGCAACAAAATTTCCTCAACGTAATATTATTTTAAAAAAACAAAAAAGAATACAAGATACGAAACCAAGACAAAAGTTCGGAGGTTAACTGCGACTGCACGAGTAATTAACTTTCCAGCACCACCACGCGAGGTCTTATTGACGGAAGCAGAAAACGATCCGTCAGATCTGAAAACAAGGACTATAGCGCTACTCTCTGCAAATGAAAAAGGGACCAGTAAGATCCAAAGCAATTTAGAAATGATCTACATTTGAAAGCACATCATACACACCGTAAGTAAATAGAGAACAAAAAGGCCAAAAAAAAAAAAAAAAAAAGCCAGACCTGTGCTGCACTTAAAAGAACCCCCAAGCTGCAATCTCCTGGCATTGAGAGATTCGAAAGAGGAGAGAGCAGTCTGACCCGGAAACCCTTGCAGAAACGTCGCCATAGCTGCCAACACCGAAGAAGGGGCAAACAAGTACTATTAACTGCTGAGAAACAAGCAAGCTCTTGGATGGAATTATAAAGAAGTAAACAAAGGCAGCCTTAATGGAGAGGCGGGAGGCGGAGCGGCGGAGAGGCTGAGGTAGCGGAGCTACGATTTTGTCGACCTCTTGCTGTTACTCTGTCCCCGTGTTTGAGGAGTGATCTATTTTATCATTGGATCTGCAAGAGGACTTCGTTTCCATCGCCCGACACAGAATTTACTCATTTGGGTATTTTGGGTTCTTCTTCTAGCTAATATCGAATTCGCATTCATGAGATGTGTCATTCACTACCGTCCACCTATACTCACCCAACTCTCACCGGTTCAACAAATGCCGGAAAACGAGTTTCCTAATACTCGAAACTCTATTTGTTATTAGAGCAAATATTTGTATGTGGGTCTTCACCTAAATTATTCACATAACGTGAAAGTATTAAGAAATGATTAGTAAAAATAAATATATTAAATTTATTAGTTAGAAAAAAAATTTCTAAGATGACTAATTATTTTGAGATAGGCTTTGACCCAAGTTCATAGTGTGAACCCCTCTTCATAATTGTCTATTCCAATTCATGAATTTGTAAATCAAATATGTACAATTAACAATTGCCATAACGAAAATATCCCTATTTTTTATTTAACATATTATTTTTATTAGATTTTTTGAAGTAAAACATCCCTAATTTTGGTTTAACACATTATTTTTATTAGAATTTTGTATTATTATGAACTACATCTATTTGATAATATAGTATTTTGGCCTGTAAGATAAAATTGTTATTTTTTATTATTTAATATAATAATATTGTGTATTTGTAAATGGTGTCATTGCCACAGAATGAAAATTCTTCTTCTAAATCTGTAGTGTATATAGCTCAATAATGCTACTTTATTTTCGGGTTGGTATCTTACTATTTCATAACCGATGACACAATATTCAACTAGATTGGAAACAATAAACACCGTTCTCTTTATTGTATGTTATTATAGTTTCACTTTATACTGTAGACATTGTTCTTGATGCTCTTTAAGATAGTGTCAAACTATAATTTATCGTATTCAATTATAGAGGGGATGGTTGAGTTACATGAATAAAAGACAAACTAGAATAATATGTTGAACCAAAATCAAGGATATTTTTGTCGTAAAATTGGCATCTTTGATCTATGAATCATGAATTTGACATCAATTACTCTAGGATTGATTAATTTTTCCTCGATTATCTGTCTTTGCATTGTGGTTCCATTGCTTTAGGATGCTTCACTACTTGCTAATTTTTAATAAAAATTATTGATTATTTGATGAAATAATGATAAACTTACGATTCTTCGATCAAAGATGATGAAATGATAATATGTTGATTTTTAGAAAAAAGTGTCTTTGGATTCCAACCCAACCAAAGCCATGAATATCCATGCATTTCCTTCCATAACAACCCTCGAACCCTTTGTCTTCTTGCTTGAAATTGACCTTGTCTCTTGTTTCTTCCTCTTCCAAATCGTCCTTCTCATTTGAAATCAACAGAAGACCTGTGTCAATAATATTTTAATACTTCTAGATATTTTATTTCTTAGGCTAGCATACACATTTTAATCATTATTTTTTTCTTTTCTTTTTCATTTTCCATATGCATTCAAACAAGAGAATTTAATCTCACCATGCACGGCACGACTTCTCCTCTAATTAATCTTTATACTACTATTAGTTTTTTTTTTTTTTTTTTAAGTATGAAATTGGAAGATACAATATCGATTGTCATTCTGGCTAGATTATGTTAACAGCATTTAATTAGAGAAAAGAAAAAAGCTCATTCCACCTTCCAAGCATACAAAAACAAGCAAAATTGTGGTCCTTGTCCGCAGCTCTGTACAGAGAAATACCTGCTGTTTTCACTTTCTTCATCGTCTCCATCACCGGCCTCATCTGAACAGGAATCTGCTACTCCTGACTTGAATACGAATAAAGCGTGGCCGGTGCCGGGGCTGCAGAACAACCAGTCATGTACATCCCAGAAAACCTGCACTGGTAACTTGTTCACCATTACCGTCTCGTTCCCCCTAAATTTCCATTGTAAATTCGTTACATGGATTAAGAGTAGACCGTCTATGCTAATCCACATCTCCGGGTCCTTAGGCCCTGATATCGAGTTCACCACAACGATCTCATGTTCCCTCCGACTATCCTCAAACTTGGCTCTAGTAGAGAAGCATTTCTTGCCGGAGACATTCTCTCTTTTAGAGACCAATGTAGCATCAACCAGAGAAGGCCTTGCCTTCGTTCTCTTGTAAGCTTCCTTCTTGTAATCACCTAACAAGAGGGATACCTCGCCGTCACATACAAGTGCCACGTAGTAATCGCTCGTGGGTTCAGACCCGCCGGAGAATTTCGCCGATCGGAGGTCCCAGTAAATATCCACACGTCTCCCGTCAACTTCCAGGGACTTCAGCCCCTTCTTGCTCCAAAATGGCCACGGCTTTATGTCAATTTTGCAGGTGCACTGGTGCTCGCTACTGTGATTTTCTATCGTAATCGAGACAGAAAGGTGGATAAGTGTCTTAGACCAGATGACCGTCACATTGCGACAATATCCTGCGAGTTTGGCCTGGTATACGCAAGCTGCATTGCAATGACCGGCCTTGTTTACTGCAACATCTTCGGTTGATCTCTCGCCGGAGACACCGGACAAGCTCGCAAAAGCATCCTGCATTTGTGGAATCCGTGCAGAGGACACGATATTCAACAACGTCGTTTCTCTTGATTAAAAAAAATGGCCGGTATTTACAGTTGAATTAACCCCGAATTATCAATGTAGTAATCCTCCTCTTTTATCCTCACCTATCACCTCGACCCAAAACTGTCAATGGCGTCTATAAACGATCATTCTCATCCCTGACACTCGATATGCTTCCGTTTGGACGAGTAAAAATTTCTTATCAAAAAGATGTTTCCAGTTTCCACTCAAGTGGTGCCAAGATTTGATCCGATTTGAAAATGTTTAATCAGCCACGACGCGAGCATTCCCTCCACAATAAGGTCTTCGGCGAGAAACGCATTACTGGCTAAGAATTATACCTACCTGTTGCAACGGCGAAGAGGGAACAGATGGAAAGATCCGGCCGAGAAGCGTTAATAGACGACAGAAGATTCGCCGGAAAATTCAAATGACGGATGATTTCGTCTGAGTTACTCAATCACCCGTCAAAGATTTTTTTTTTTCCGGAAAATGGGCTGGATTCATGTAAAAGTCATTTATTGAGGACGAAGCGGAGGGTTGAACGCGAATTTCTCTATACAAGGAGAAAAGAGGAAACGTAAACGCTGTAGGGATTATCCGAAACGGAAGTGCTGATGCCCCTTCTCGTCCCTAGATTGAAAACAGCCAAACCAGTATGGTTCCTAAAGTACCCTCCAGAAGGTCTTTATTTACAGCCACTCTATGATATTCATGCTGCATAGCTTCTGTCTCTCGGATCTTTCTAAAAGGGCATCTCAGTCAAGTGATTGAGTCGAAGATAGAGCCGTTATTTTAAGTTTAACTGCGTCACCAAAGTAAACTGTGAAGACAAGGTTAAATGTTAAAAACGACATGGACAGAGCGGAGAGAGATTTTCAAGCAGAATTCAAGTAATAAAGTTGAAAGAGTCAAATGTAGAATTACTATGGAAAGAACGCACCTTTGTCAAAGCTGGACGGGACCAATGCCCTAACTTCAAAATCCCTTTGTGATGAAGCTGTGAACAAAAGCTATTAGAGTAGAAAATGCCCGGACTTCAAAATCCCTTTCCACTATTCCAGTTCTCACCAAATGTGTAAAAAATGCAACATGCTTGACAACAATAAATTTGAAAATTGTGTCATTGTAAGGACAGAAAGAGAGAATTTATAGACAGAATTAGAACTGACAAAATAATCAACAAAATTTGGCAAAAGAGGGGACTCGAAGGATCGCCGTGAATAAACTTGAGCTCCTCTCCCCACATTCACTGTACATTAAGCGAAAAATTTAAACACGAAAAAACTATGGTCATGAATCTCTCAAGTATCTCCATGGCTGATTTCTAAACTAAGCCATTGAATCTTCCATGAGGTGAAGATCTGCTTCGTCTGAATTCTGGAATTGAAGTATTACAATTGCCATCTTTTCCATGGCAAGCTACTACTCGATTCTCGGGCTTCCCTGAAGCTAATGGTTCCTCAATTGCTTGAGCAGCAGTTCTGCAACAAATATTTTTGTGTCTTGGAACAAGAGGAACCAGAATGCAAATGAATTAGGCCTAACTCCTAAAATGAGTTCCTAAAAGAAAGAGAATTTAGATGCTTTCAAGAGTTAAAAGAATACACAGCATGCTATTCCTGAACTGGAGTAGTGCACGCATGGGAGGGCACCCTCAGCAAAAAGCTCCTTAGTATAGTGGAATCCAGTTTATCACATCCATATCTTCGACTAAATAAAATTTCCAGTTTTCCTTTAAAATTTCTTGATGTAATAATTCACAACCCATCAGAAACCCTCACTCATCTGTATGGCAATGTCTTGAAGTAACAGCAACAAGCCAAACATTTAAATACAATTTCATTCACCTTCTCTGTACTGCTACCAAGAAGCCTGTTCTAAAGAATTCATAGCCCAGCGACTGGGCGGGATAGAATAGATGGCCACAAGGCACATGCCCAAAGTAGCAAAAAGGGCCCATGCCCTCTACCCAGGGATCGTGGGTGAACACTTAAAATCTCCCATCTGGATTTAAGCATTCATGCCAGTTAGGTAAGAGGGCAATCGAGTAATAGGTAGGAATAAGGGGCAAATGAAATTGATGGAAATGGTGATGAAAGAGTGGAATAAGGCGAATCTAATAAAGGAGCTCGCAATTGACAGCAGAATGGAGCAGGAGAACCATGTAACTGATTTAGCATAGTTGTGAAAAGACACTTAAGATAAATGCTAATGATTCTTTACATCTCAAACATAGATCAGCAGATTAAATAAATGTCAATTCAATACTATGTAGCATACCTTGGTTCAGTATTCTGGGAGTTCGTCCCATGATTCTGGGGGAGCGTCTTCAACCTTAAACTAGTCAGTATTGGGGATCCCATCTGTGCAGTTTCAGTTCCTATCTCTGACGAATTGCTCTTCTGGGCCTCATCCATCGTCCGTCCTGTGTCTACATCAGGAGGCCATGTCATTCCAGCATCAAATTTCTGGATCCTTGCTGGCAGTTGATACTTGATCTTTGGTTTAGCCTCAGTTTTATTTTTTCTGATGCCACCTTGCCTTACATTTAGTGCTATCTTAAATTGTTCTTCTTCCTGTTCTGGGTAGATCTTTCTTGAGTGGGCACGGTGGAGGCGGGACAGCACATCAGAGATGTTATCCTGCTTAGAAATCTCCTCTGGGCCTACTAGCCCCTTTGAATTCTCATTAGCTGACAACACAGGAATAGCCAAAACAGATTTAATTATCCCTACTTTGGGGAAAATGTTTAACTTTGTCGAAGGAAGTTGTTCCTCTTGCTTATCTAGCCTAAGCTTGCTGTTCCTTACGAGGGCCCCCCGGTCAGTGGATATTGACCTTCTCACTGGAGGGGAGGGTGATCTCGGCTTTCTGGAGTTCATGAATCTTTCATCAGCAACAAATGGAAATCTAGGGTTAATCTCTTTATCAGAAATTCCCAGGGGAAAACGTAATTTTCTCTGTTTCCCTGAACTGCAGCTTCTATCCTGAAACCCATACACAAACAGCAAACTATCATTATCAGAACTCCATTAATGTAAACTTAAAGGGGCTTACAAACTCAACGGAACTCTAGTATTGAACCCCACCACAAAAATAATAAATACGATCACATGGATCATGAGGAACTCCTAAAAATCAATGCATTTTCGAGATTCATATGTCACAAACAGCTGCCATAAGATTGAAGCCTCCATGTGGTATAATCTGAGTTCCTGGTTCTCAAGGGTATTTTAGTTACCAAAACACTAAAATCATATACAACCATTGTAATCTAGGTGTAGTATTGTACGAGTAAACCTTCAAATAACTCCATTTACTCTGTTCCCATCGGTCACAACAATAATAAAAAGGAAACTTTGCACACTCTCAAAACCATTCTCGTTAATGAATTGTGATAGTGATGTATGTGTTGGTTGTTCACACCTCATGTGATTCACAAGAAAATCACTGACCTCTGCTCTTTTAGGCTCATCAATTGGACGTGTTCTCAAGTTGTTAGCAAGGCCACATCTTTGTACAGGTAAAGGTGATATTGTTCTCGTCCTTTGTGTCTCCTGACCAATTCGAGAAAGGGGTCCACTTTTTAACTGTTCCAGTTCTGCTTCTTTCCTCTCGAGAGCTGCTTTCAGGCTTGAAACCTGGATCAGATGCAAAACCAAAATATTCTAATAACTAGCAAAAACAAATCCTTCATGAAACTAGACATTTCTTTTGTTTTTTGGTTGGATATAGACAAAAGTAAGAAAGAGACGAACCTCTTCCTTAAGTTCCCTCACTTCACCTGTCTCCTTATTAGCATGAGCTGCTCCTAGCTCAATTGAGGTTACTCGCTCAGCAAACTTCAGTGTGCTGATTGTCTCCCCAATTGCGTCCATTTCAGGGTTTATATGGACAAACATCAAGGTTTTAGCTTGCCCTCCTACAATTAGAAAGACAAAATGAGTAAACAGATGCAGTGTAGAAAACTAAGGCAACTTTCCATATACCATGACAAGATTTTCTATTGAAATTTGTCTAAAATTTTTCAAGTGATGGAGGATAATGGAAGTATAAATGCACAACAACGTGGGAGCTGTATGGAAATGAAATTTCAAAATGAAACTATTAAATTCATTTTTCTCTTAAGAGTTTTATGGCCTATTACTTCTTGATGCAACATCCCAAGGACCTCACTAACTTATGGCTTAAGAGTGTATCTAACACAAAATAACTATGCAAGTCATGGTAATTTTGTAGGAGCAAGCTTATCTCATCACAGAGTTAAGGATGCATAATATACAACAGACTACATATTCTAATATTATTACACAAATTTTTTTGTGAAACTTATTATAAATCAACTTTCTTTTTTTGAAATTGATTATCCCTCAATATTGGTGCTCTAAGATTGTTGATGGAACTTTTTGAAACTACTTAGGCAATGTATTCAGACACGTAAAGCCAAAATGATCGTATATCTACAAGAGTGAGCAGTTAAGCAGTTAAAATATACCTTTCCAGTTCCAAATCCATATAAAAGTGGGTAGTGCCATGTAAGCCTAACTCAGCATACTTGTGATATAGCATTTGCAAATTACCAATATAACAACCATATCTAGCTCAGACTAAACCATTGACACTGGAGGGATGACTTTTCTAAGACCAACAATATACTTTGCTAGCTGGAGGTCTAGAATTTCTGTGCAACCCACATCCTAGCATAAATAAGATGTATGCAACAAGTCATCAACGCCTTCATCTGAAGACCACCATTGACATGGACAATCTCTCTTAATCCCTTCACTGATCCTAATGCTCAAAGAACTCCTCCTTAATAACAATCTTTACATTTTCAACTCAATCTTTCAGTTCCAACAATGGCAGGCTGTTAGTTTTTTTTTTTTTTAAATAGAATAGCAGGCTATTAGTTGATAAGCCAAAATATTCACAATTTGGCAATTACAGCATGGAAAGAATCCAATCCTCACCACCACCACCACCATGGGCTGTTATCTCAAAGGAGACAAAAACCTCAGACTTGTCATATGTAGTAAATTGAATGGCTTATTGAAGCAGCTGTCGACTCCAAATATCAAGAGGTTTCAATAAATACTCTGAAGAGTTGTTAGTACCTGGACCATATTTCGGTGGGTGATCGGACAGGCCTTGTTCCAAAGTTGAAAACATGGCCAACCCACATGATGACCTCCATAATTGCACATCAATGAAGTGCATTTAATTTTTTAACAGATGATAAGCTGTTTGCAAGTCACATACTTGACAAGCTTTTCAGGAGTACACCAATTTAACTGGAAGTCAAGTAGATCCCAAAAAAACAAAAGGAAATCACTAATGAAAAGGCTCAATTTTTTTTACCTAAAGAGTCCTGTAATACTTGAGTTAGCTTGCTGTTCCGGTAAGGAATATGTGCACTCTTTTGGGCAAGAGCACCAATAACATCTCCTAGAGCTGAAAGTGATCTGTTTATGTGTTGAGCTTCCTTTAATCTATCTCCAACTGCTTCAGATTTATCCACCCTCTCACTTCCAGCTAAATCAACCAGATGAAGGCAACCACGAAGAATGGATCCCGAAACTAGCTCTTTTCCATAAACATGAACTGTTAAGACACTACAATTAAATAATAGAGAATGTCAATAGGCTTGCCTGTAACTAAAACTTATCTATTATGAAGGAAGTTACAGAAGTATCAAAAGCTGTAGCTGTTGACAGTAAGGTTTTTACGTTTATCTTGGTTTTGCTTACTTTGGTTGTTTCACATATTGGAGTATTTCTTTCCCAGATGCCATCTTCTATTCTCCTTGTTATATGAAATGTTTTAGCACCTATACTTATGTTTTAAAAAACAAAAAAAGATATAGAAGAACGACAGTAGAAGCTCACCTGTGAGAACGGCTGCTGCGTACATTCAGAGCTGTAGCTCCAACGGCACGATTCTTCTGACCAATTCTCATTAAATCCAAAACATCTTGAGTACATAGAACTGGAACCAGACTTGCATCAGGTACATTAAAGCCATTCAGCTGCGAGTTGTTCTTTATATCTAGCGTGCAAAAAGTTAAGGAGTCTACCAAAAGGAATTCAAGAATTGGTTTAATTTACCATAAAAAACTTCCACAGTACAAAAGATTTCAATGGTATCATAGAGGAAATGCCACAGTCAAACAACTGTAGATGAACTTGTTCACAAATCATCACTTGGCACCACTCAACCTTCTCTGTTACGCTGGTTTTAGCATCACAATTGAATGTTCGTCATCATACAGCCTTCATATACACCAGCAAGACTTTTTGTTCAACAAAGAACAAAAATAAGAAAATATCCTGAGATGATTCATTTTCAAGAGTAACCGAATGGAAAAATTGTAGTCATTCCTGTAGAATCAAATCTCAGACACTGAATGGTTCTCTTTGTTGTTCATTTCGTATTTCAGAGAAAGGATATCTTCTGTTAGACCCATCAGACACCAAGAGATCTCTCACTTGTTCATTATATATTTCAATCATCTGGACGGTGACTTCATAAGATATGGCATCCTTTCTTCCTTTGGATATTTCAAATAGGTCATTGAGAGCTCTGTAATTCACACCCCATGTTTCCTCTGTAGTCAGATCAGGTCCACTCTACAAGCAAAAGGAAACAAAGAAACAGCATATTAGAGAAAAATCTAGTATGAGATAAGACAAGAAGGATGAAGTAAAACAATAAACAACAAGCCAATTTTTTACAGACTTCTTTGAAGTCACTCACATAAGGAAAGCATAAGGCTCTAATAGAATAAGTTCTTAGGTGTTTCTGTTCATGCTCCTCTAAACCTAGGGTTGTGTCTTCAACTGCCTACTAGGTGTTCAATGCAATTTTTTTTTTTTTTATATGGACGATTGATCATAGAGTCGAATTTATCTATCCATCACATCTGTGTTCTCTATCCATGTCTTCCTTACTTGTACGAAAACTTCAGACAGTAGGTGACGAAGATGTCTGGCCATGGAAAGGGAGGCAAGGGTTTGGGAAAGGGAGGCGCCAAGCGTCACAGAAAGGTCCTCCGAGATAACATCCAGGGCATCACCAAGCCGGCTATTCGCCGCCTCTCTCGTCATAGTGGCGTCAAATGAATCAGCAGTCCCATCTATGAGGAGACGAGGGTTGTCCTCAAGATCTTCCTCGAAAATGTTATCTGTGATGCTGTAACATACACGGAGCACGCCCGGAGGAAGACTGTCATGGCGATGGATGTCATCCATGCTCTGAAGCGCCAGGGCAGGACCTTGTACGGTTTCGGTGGTTGATGTGATGGATCTAGGGTTTTTGTGGCTCTGTTGGTCTTGTAAAGAAAGAAGAATTAACCAGACGAATTGCAGTTAGTCTCGTGAGAATTTTAGGATTTAGCATTTTGTTGTTTCTTGCTTCTTTATTTTTCTTCAACCATGGTTACGAATGGCAATTCACGGTATGTAGGGGTAGGCAGATTGTTAATGAATAGAATTGAATGAAAATTGTCACTCCTTGTTTAAAAAAAAAAAAAAAATGGACGATTCTAAGCACACAGGATGACTTCTAGCAACCACTAGCTTTTCCATTTCATGTTTTCTGTGCTGTAGAAATTCAAGAATGAAATGCTAAATATCATTCTTTTAAGAGGTAACAAGGTTTTAACTTAAAGTTCATGGCACTTTCTCATCAACTGGATGTCCAGGAAGTTATCTCCTAATGGCATTTACTTCTGAAAAATGAAAAAAAGGACTTAAGCAGACCATTGATCATCACTTGGGCTCACACTTCTAGAAGTGACAGCCACCTTTCTGACGCCTTTGCAGGTAGTGGAGTCTCCTACCAATACCTTGTTGTGGGACACTCATTCTGCTTAAAACAATTATCTTTTTATTTCTCAGTTCTGATTTGTCATATTTCCCATTATGATCTTCTTTAGGAGTTTCTTTTAATTTTCTCTCTTAATCAATTCTCAATACATCAAGACAAAAGAATTAAAAAAAAAGGATTCTTCAAGATTAGAAAAGCATAGCATTGTATAGTTTCACTTTCACTAACACCAAAACAATCAGATGAACAAAAGGAATGTCCACAGAAGAAGAGAAAATCAAGACTTGATACCAAAATAACAGAGCAAACAAGTGACAGGCTAATGCATTTAAAAACAAGTTATCAAACTGGCCTACCATTGTATATGTCTTCCCAGAGCCTGTTTGTCCGTATGCAAATATGCAGACATTGTACCCATCTAACGCAGATCTAATCAATGGCTGTGTGTCAGCAAAAATTTGCTCTGCAGCGAGACAGTTCAAAATGAATTATACAAATAATCTTTGTCCAATTCAAACTTAAGAGTCTTATTACTCCATCCTGACTGTTAGAAGTCTTACTCTGCAAATTAAGAAGTATTTATCATAATAATAGAAGCTAATTCAGCAAATGAAATGTACCTTGTGTCACATTTGTTCCAAACACTTTGTTAAACCGAAATATTTTCCTTGCATCTTTGCCCTGCTTATGAGGATTAACAATCATGATGCTCCCATTTTCTCCTATGTAGTCCACAGTCGATTGACCATTAGGTTGACCAGGCAAGAAAGGTCTCACCCTACAGTACACCCTAATGCTCCCTGAAAATAACCAGTTTCGAATTCAGAATTCATTTATAGCAGTAGATGGAACCTTCAATAATAAAACAGCTTGGCAACCTTTAAGATCTTGCACTTGATTATAGAGCAGGCGGTTTTCCACTAGAACTTTATGATAAGAACATGCAGCCATTTCAAGACCTTCAATGTAATGCCCTGCACAATGAATTTCAATAACAATAAGTACATATTGTTTCATAACATTCTGCTGATGACCTAACATTTATGTCATTGTTCTCACCAAGCTTTCTAAGTTCTGCTTCCCATTTTGACTGGTTAAACTGGACTTGGACCTTTGTCTTGTGAAGAGCCGATTTTAGCTCCTGAATACATACCATCAGTAAAAGAAGTTTAATAATCTAAGAGACTAGTTTTTTTTTTTCAATCTTAATATATTTCCTTTGGAAAGATATTCAAACCTCAAGTTGTTCCTGTTGTGAATCAAGTATCTCCAGGCTGCCTATGTTCTGATAATTATGAAGCCTGTTCTCCCCAAGTGTTGCACCACAGATGCAAACTTTTGAGCTTGTTGGACAACCAAACGAAACTTCTGAAGATCTTTGGCCAAGATACCTTGAAATAGCTTCAATAAACTCTTCCTTGGATATGGAGCCACTCTCAACCTTCAACATATCCTTCAAGAGCAATCGAAGCTGTTGCAGTAGATTCACACAAACATTAGAACTGTTCAGTCTACATCCAGTATATCATGCCGAAGGATAAGTTTTTTTGGGTTTTTCATTGAACATAGGACTTCAATTCTTCTTCTTACTGTCGTTCAAAGCTTTTCCAAGCTATGTCGGAGAACCACATGCTAGAATCTAATCTGAGGGGTTATCTGATACTCTCTTATTTTTAGAGCAAGATTATCTTATACTTGAATGTTCAATGGTGTCAACGAGGAACTTCATTAAGAACTCTCCAAAAAAGACATTTTAAAAATGTTTTCCACAGTTAAAAACTGAAATTATTGTTGAGAGGCATTTAGTTTGGAGGTAAAGTTGCAATTTATTCTAATTCTGGGATCGCTTTAATTAAGAGTATTTCTATCACTTAAGTGACAAGTTTGGGAAAGTATTAGTACAGGCATTTTAGTCAGTATATTGTATATTCTGTATTTAATGGAGAGAAGGGTCAATTTCTGACCTAATCTCTAATTCTACATTAATCAATTTTTTTGCTTTTGGCACTCTCATATTTGATGACAACTCAAGTTCTAGATTTTTCTGATTTCACAATTATAAAAGCACAACAACCAATTTAGGAAGCAAATTAAGATCATTTTTTTTCAAAAACAACGTGAGGTGCTTTTATTGAAAGAGAAGAAGAGTACAAAGCTAGAGATCATTATTTGAATAAGCTCCATTTGTTCCAAGAAAAATAGCATTGAACCTGAAATAATACTACACCAGAGCCACAAATGTAAATGTTTCTCAAGTACAAAGCAAACTAAAAAGTCCTTTTCATTTCAGGGGCGGATGTCAATTAACTAATAAAAATTGAAATTTAAGAAGATATTTCTGTCTCTTGGACAAATGATGAGAAGATCAAACTTTTGTTTTGGAGAGGGAAAAGAAGAGCTAAGCAGGAAGGGAAGAAGAGAAAGAAAATCTCATAGACGCTTCCAAATTAAATGCAACTATCAATTGAAAACTCTACTAATGGCTCAGAAGTTTCAACAGTTATCTCTTGAATATCACAGACAATTTGTAATCAAATCTCATTGATGGCAATTGTCCATGTGCATACCTGTTTACTTCGGGAAACAAGCATGTCATTGAACTCTTTAATGACCTTCTGAAAAACAATGTCAACAAGCTGTAATGTTCCAAAAAGGGCAAGGATCAGAATGCTAATATCACTTGATGGATCAAACAATTTCATGTTTATGGATGCTCAAACTATCAAAATAATTTCCAAACACATTAAAATTGATGTTCTTTCACTGCTCTAGAAAAAGCCACAAATTCAGTTTGGTGTACAATATTGGAAACCAAAAGTTAAAGCAAACTTATGGAATTGTGACTTGCAAGTTCAGAGAAGGCACATGAACGGTATGCAGAACAAGTTTCAAAAGATACTTGTGATACATCTTTCAGGACTGCAAACAACCAAATTAAAAGCAGCATCAATATTACAGAAAACACCCCGGAGAGATGACTGTGTCTGGTAGAATGCAGGTCAACCATGTTTGACCGCCAGTTAACTTGGGATGACATCAATATGATATAATTTTTAATAAAAAAATTTATAAATAAAAGTGATTGAGGGAAAGTTCTCCCTGATCTCCAGCAAGGACGAAGGAGGGGGAGCCTCCCCCTTTATGTGCCTACAATAGGGAAGGAATCCTCTGCCTTCCTCACCATTGCACAGCAGCAGGGCAGGAGATCCCTCCCCCATTGTTCCACTCTTCTATGCAAATTCTGATTTACAGTTCACTGGTCGAACCACAAAAATCGACAAGGTCAACTGATCTTTCCCCTCCCCCGGTTTTATGTCTATCATAACTAGGGGACTGGATCTGGTTGAACCTAGTTCAACTAGCCAATCTGGTTGAACTCCCCGGGTCTGGTTTTACCCAGTTCAACCAGGCAGTCTGGTTGAACCTGGTTCAACCAGCCAGTCTGGTCCAGGTTTGATAACATTGATCAACATAATCCACCAAACAATAGCCACTTGACAATACCGAAACTATCCCCACATGTAAACTGAGGCATTCAGGAAGTCTCATTCTTTTCACGTCATTGCTCCACACATGCAAATGACAAATACCAAAAGTTAAAGCAAACTTGACCACTGTAAGAGTGGATTGCATGACCACAGAAGCCATAACAACAGTATGTACAACACGTTCTAAAAGACTATTTGTGATTCATTACTTGCAACTAAAAAGGAACCAAATCAAAAGCAGCATAAACCACCAAACATGAGTAAGCTAATTATAACACAACTATTCACACACGTGAACAGAAGGAAGCCTCATTGTCTGCACTTCTTTCATCCAAAAAAGTACATGTAAACCATAAATATCCATTTTTTGCTTAAGCAGCACAAAAATACCATCTAAATCTCCACAACCAGCTTCCAAAAAGCAATTATTGCACCAAAAAAGTATAACTAACAGTACACAACTATAGAAGAAAAAAAAAAGATTTAGAAAGCATGATAGTCAAAGAAAACTTTTTCCATCCATCTTGAGGATACATCATTCTCAACTCAAAATCAAGATAAATGGGTTATAGATCAGGAAGGAAATGGCAAAAGAGTTGGTGCTACATGCTATAAATAATAGCACTATACAACAGGAGGGAATGGATCTTACCTACCATCATATTCAAAGGCAAGTCATCAACCTCTTTCAACTCTGAGAGGTAGGTCAGCAGAAGCCTAAGTCCAAATTGATCAAAAGTCAAGTTCAAGGCACTAGAAGCTTTAGATTCTTCTTGAGAGACCTCACTAGAGTATCGGACCATCTCTAATAGCCTTTGTTCATATATCAAGGAAGAGGTATCCACAGAGTCATCTGAACTTTCACAGGAATCTCCTCCAAGAAAGGACGTAGGCCCCTTGTCAGAAGATGTAATCCTCACAATCCCACCATACTTCCAAACTCCAATACCTCCATCTTGTTTCCATTCATAGTATCCTTTTAGACAAAGAATGCAATCAACAACCTTATTGGATGAACCTCCCTGTAGATAAGGATCCAGTCAACCACAATGAAATTGATATCTACAGAAAAAAAATGCGGAAGCCTAGTTAAAGTCTCTATGAAAAGGGATCACGCTAATTGATTCTAGGTTCACCCAATGAGAAGTGTTAACCACCAGTTTAGTTCCTGGGTCTACAATGCCCATGTGGTGATCCAACTTCCCTGTTGTCTACAGTTCAACTATTTACTGCTGGGGCTACCCATAAGCATAAAACTCAACTGAACAGAAATTATAAGACAGTTTTCTGTAGGTATCATAGAAATATATTTAGTCCTACATCAGATATCTGCTCTCCAAACTTAGTAGCTTGATACAAAATATTTCATCAACTAGTTCTATATGACACAGAGCAGGAATTCAGCGCCTAGGTACCAGAAGAGGTAAGTGATATAAACTTGCCAAGCTGTTGAAATTTGATTTTCCCAAAACAGGGCGTTCTTTTGCTCATGTTGGTGTAATTGTAAAATGAACCAACGATGCAGAATTACTTGCACCAAACATACTACACCTAACCAAGGAGAGAAAGTTTTTGTGTAGTTTCATCCACAAAGACAAGAGAATTGAAACAAAGGAAATAGATACCTTTTCCAAATCAGATGCTTCAAAAGTCAAGAGCTTCATGTCTCCCACAGCCACAAGGAAATTCCTCATGTTCTCGAAGTACTGAATTGCAGACTGGGCCGCACCATCTGTTACTTGAACATCGATAACAGGGTTTTCCACAACCTGTTCAATACAAAATGCATGAATAAGAAAGTAAGCTTTCTTAGAATTCACTAAATAAATGACAACTTGAGCTGGTAAAAAACAGACTCATAAAACAAGTCGTAATAAGGAAGGACTCCAAAGCATATAAGAACTTAATGAATTTTGTCCATTTCTTTCCGCCCTACCTTCGAAACAGACCCAGGATTAACTTTATTGAGGATATTGCATAGAATTAGCCCATTGCGGAGTGCACGACAGAATTCCTCTTCGGAGGGCTCCTTTGAGAGAATCTCAGAAGCACCCTGATCCATTTGCCTCAACCATTCTACGGCTTGAAACCTTCTGGAAGCTGCAAAATGGATTTCGCGTTCATCAATTAGAAAGGCAAACTCACTTCTTTACTGTTTGGTTTCATTTTTCTTTTCATTAGGAAGAGATGAAGCGGGCCTATCCGGTGCTCCATGCTCCGAGAGTTCCTTTGCAGGAAAGCTGGAACGCAGGATATGACCACCAAAAAATAGGAGAAGTGTGGTTTGATGACAGAAAACCGTAGCTCAAATTGACTATGGACAGATTTTAGACGTTTGTATTCCTTAAAATTTTGAGTTATTTGAATCATTTCCGACGCAGACAGCAGGTGCAAAACAGAGTAAAGAACGGATGGAGCTCTGCCAGGAACCCGACAGATAAATGAGAACTTTGCCGCCACAAAAGCCACCAAAACTCGGTGCATTTGAAACTAAGTTACCCAGTAAAAATGAAAGTGAAATTGCTTTTTTTGTTAAATGTACACAATGCAAAGAAGGCGAAGCGGAGAAGAGAAGCAAGGAGACAAGCAGAGAGAGACGAGCTATTGCAAGGAGAGGAGAAGGGAGAGTAAGGAGAAGAGAAGAGAGCACAGGAGCGCAGAGTGAGGGAGTGACAGTAAATTCAGTCGCCAGTGGGGAGGAATTTCATTTTCACTCGTTAGAATAAATTCGTCCAGTAATTCACTTTCACCACACTAATGGGTCTTAGTCATCGGCCCTCTGATGTGGGAGGCCAGTTAGGTTTTAGCGTTGCTTGTTAACATTCCGATCTTAAACTGGTGAAGATGTATATTCTGAAGTTTCAACTTTCAACAGGATTGGCGGGGAGGCCAAATGTGCATTCATACCTGCTTCTTCGGCCTTACGTAGGGCCAATTCATCGTTTATGTCCAATTCCCCGTGGACACCATCCGCAAGATGCAATGCCTTTAGACCCCCTCTCAAGCTCTTACAAGGAGACAGGAAGATTGAACCGCTGAACTCATCTTGCGGCATTTTCTGGAAAAGAGAAAACAAAAATCCTCAGCAGAACTTAATTTAAGTAAAAAAAATGTATTATATTGTCGTCAACAAATCTTATCGGTTCAACAGAGGAATCTATCAGATCGGATAGTTAAGACTGTCCTTCCATCTAGATTTTCCGGTTTACGTGTAAACAAGTGAATCTATTTTGCCTTCTTGGATCCTATTATCTGAACAGTAGAAGATTGAAGAAAGGAGAGAATAAAATAAATAACACAAAATCCCTGTACCAAAAATAAAAGAATAAAAAACACCTGATCCGTACAAGAAAAAGGATTAGATCAATTAACTTAATAAACCTACTAATTACTTCGAGACTGCTCTCCAGAAAAGGACAAGAAGAAACGAAATTGACAATAAATCCAAATTTATCGGAAGAGATTGGGAGTTCAGAAGCATATGAAAGGCTACGGAGAGGACAAGAAGATCAGCAACTCCGAAATATTCTACAAATTTAAGACTGGTTTCACATGATCACGGCTGTTAAAAAACAGAGGCGAATTCTAACTTTCCCTTCACAAAGATCTATTACAGAGGAAATAACGCCTTAAACAGTACAACGAAAGGACACACCAACTCTTGAGGTAGAAGCGTTACAATGAATTTTATTCAGCAAAATCTCCAAAGTCAATACAAATTTGAGCAAGTTTGATAATGACATTCTCACGAAGAACTCAGAAGTTGATCAGAGAATGACTTGATGGACTCTTGTATACTTTTACAGTTTAAAGTCCCTCTGTGATAGAACACAAAAAGAAAGACAAAGAAAAAACACGCAAAAAATGTCTCATGCAAGGGAAGGAAGCCACACTTTCTATCAAGCATTGCTCAATAACCATAGAAAGAAATGCAATACAAAACAGATACGGATAGGCATTTAGAGTTTGCAAAGATGACAAAATCCGATGAAATCGATTCAAAGCACACATATCAGGAACCAGAACACAAGAAACTGAACTTACTACAGAGATTTTCGCGACAAAAATTTGAAAAATGAAATCCAAACCTCCTCTTGATTCGGTTATTAAATTAATTCTCCAAAATCAGAGCATCAATGGACAGTTATTCAACTTTCAAAAGATAAATGATATATAACCAAAGATAACTCAATGTGGCTTTCTATTTTGACTTGCTCTCGCATGAGAATGAATAACAGGCTCGTTCAACACAGCGTAGTAGAAGAGTACAATGCCTCTGAACTTCGTTTCTGTACCGTCGCCGAAAGACACTACTTCAAAGACGAAACTTTTCCAGAATCAGACCACTGATCTGCCGGTAGCGACGACAATGAAGATAACTCAGGCTGCAAACGAGCTTTGACGCGATCGCGTTTCCTCCCTGAGAGCATTCGAAAGCTACTAAGTTATTAAATGCCAGACCGCAGAGCCTCCGGACTCGGGAGAAAGATGTTTTAAGTAACGGCCAGATAGCGGTGTTACCCGTCGTTCCAACTTCCAAGTCTCGTCCATTGAGATCGAAAGAAACGACGTTAGGAGTGATAGGGTTAAATCGTCGGCTTCCGATCCGAGTCAGGCTGTTGACTCGGTTTGACTTTGCGGTGTGCAGTTTGTGGGCCCTACGTGTTCATTTTGAAGAGAAAGTGGGCGGCAACGAGAAAAGGAATCCCAAAGACATCAAACACATGGCAATCTGGTCGAGATTCCGGGCCGGTATTTCTGCTTGCTGGACCCACTAATAATTATCGTCCTATAGGAAAGGACCCCAGAAACACAAATGCGACATTCTAGTTAACAGGTAGTGTCACCAAAAAAGCAGTCGTGGTACAAACTTTGGTCACATAATGCCAATGTCCGGTGGTCGGTAATAAGTAATAACTAATAAGAGGTACCGCCGGCGACCGGCGAGCCATACAACTCAGCGCTTACATCATAGCGTAAGCAATCATTAAGGTGGGCCCAACTCCATGGCGTGGTTGTTTAGTCTTAAATTGGAAAAGCTACCTGCTGGTCGGAATAGCGATTTTAAGATAATTACGGTTAGTGGCGGGCCCGCAGTGGATGGAGAGTTTGATGGGCATTCGATGGAAGTGAACGGAAAAGAAGAAGAAACGACAAAGGGGGGAAGGTAGAGAAGGAAATTGCGTGGCAAAGACTAGTCGAACGTTGGAGAATCTACAAATGATTGCTGATACAAGCTTTTTGTGCTTCTTTACTTTCTTTTTTGTTCACGAAGCTTCTCTTTAGAAGAAGAATACGGTCCTCCACCACCCCCTGAAGTAGGGAGGGGTGGTCCTTTGAGCTTAGTTAAGTTCGAGTTTTACTTGAGTTTGGTTTGAGTTCAAATTTGAAATAAGATTCGTTAAGTATAACAAGTCAAACTCGACTTGTTAGTATAAATTTTTTACAAAAATACCCTTTATTCTAATTGTTCTTGTCAATTTCATCTTTAGTTTGTTAATAGTTCTCTTATTTACCTCAAACCTCAAAGATGATCGATCATTTAACCCTTTTGGGTACCTCAATATCTATTGATGGAGGTGTTTATTTCTGTTTTTTTAAGTTTATTAAACTGGTTATTATATATTAGTATGCTCTATTGTAAAGTCGTGGACTCCTATGTGATGATACCTTGTAGGTCAATACTACAAAGTTGTCATAATATTTTCTTTATTTATTTTTGTAATTTTTTTAGAGTTTTAATATAAGTTGGAGTTTGAACCTAGCTCGAGCTTAGGGTTAAATTAGTTTAAAAAAATTGGACTCAAACTCGATTCCAATTTTAAGCTCGAATTCAAGTTCAAAATATTAAGATCAAGTCAAGTTCGAACATATGTAGGTTCGAGCTTGGTTCAACTCGATGTCACCCCTACTTTAAGTCCTAAAACCCCAAGTTATAGCGAACTAGATAAAGGATAGAATTATTAGCAACCGAGATGATCTCAAGGGTTGAATCCTTACCAAACCAAAGTAACGAGTGTGGGTATCTTCCCTTTTGTTAAAGATAAAGCCGCGAGACAAGGCTTTGGTTAGAATCATTTAATACAAAGAAGACTGAAGAAGGATGGAGTGAAGATTAGAGCAAATATCTCCTTTCTTAGTGATGAAGGGAGAGAAGGCCTTTGACTTTATCTGGAAAAACGGTGGATTTATTTTATTTCTTTTTTCATCGGGGCCATGAGTATAATTGCACGAAATCCGTGAGCTATGCTGCTCTGTTGGAGCAAGGGACCAGCATCATGAAGATGTCCCCACCAGCAGGCACGGCCCACGGGGTTAAGCTGAAATATTGAAGAGAGGATTGTGGCAGCGCGTGCGTCTCACTGTAAGAGATTACATGCATTTTATTCCTCGGATATAAAAATGCGGGCTGGGCTGTTCCGCTTTTAAAAATTAATTAATTTTACTTTGAAATTAATTGTAAGCAATGTTAGTATATTTTAATGGAAAAGAAAAATATTAATATGAGATGGGAGAGAAAGGGAGGGAAAGATATGGGAGAGTTATATCTTATATATCTTATTTAGTAGCATAATACAGAGTTTTTGGCTCATACAGTTAGTCAACTTCTATGGATCAAATTTTTCCTTACTGAATTAGGGTTTTACAAAAAAATATCTATGGAATTACATCCACGTTGCTTCAAATTCAGTCTTCTACGAGAGAACAAAACATATTGAGGTATACTATCATTTCATACGAGAAAAATTACAACCTGACATTATATGTCTCAGACATGTGGTAGATATCCTTACAAAGCCGATCACATCCACGATTTAGACCATTATATGCGCTAAGCAGGGTATCTAAGATGTTTTCTTTCCCCTGGTTTGAGGGGGAGTGTTTAAAGATGTAACTCGAGTATAGTGGTAATGATGTAAAATGTATTCATTTTTTGTCCATTTCCTCCCTTCTTATGGTAAAGGGTATCAATGTAAATATATAATTTATTATTATTATAAATAGATGATGAGGGGAGGAATAGGAACGTCACTCAATCCGTAATCCTCCTTCCATCTTTCTCAAACTCTCTTAAGTCGTCCCTCTCTCTTCTCTCTAGTTCTTTCTCTTCTTCCTACTCTTTGGTTCATTCTCTCTTTTGATTGATTACTTCCCATTATTTATCATGGGATCCTAAATCCAACATGATGCAAATGGGTTTTCAAAAGGAAACTTAATCCTGATGGGTCTATAGAAAAATATAAAGTTAGATTAGTTGCAAAAGGTTTTAATCAAAGAGAATGGATCAAGTTTTTCAACACTTGTTCACCAATCACTAGGATAATTACAATTCAAGTGTTTATTATAATGGTTGCATCATATAACTTTGAAATACATCAGATTAATGTTAAAACAATCTTTCTCAGTGGCGAATTAGAAGAAAAAATTTATATGGAACAACAAGAGGTTTTCTAGTTCCTAGACAAGAGAAGAAGGTGTGTAAGCTAGTCAAATCCTTATATGGTCTAAAACAAACTCCCATGCAGTGGCATGAAAATTTTGATAGGGTAATCCTATCATATGGTTTCAAAATATGTGATTTTGATAAATATTTACATTTGAAAATATATAATACATCTGTCATTATTTTATATATTTATGTTGATGACATCTTGATATTTCGAAATAAAAATATCAAAATATTAGGGGTAAAGAAATATCTTAATGATAAACTTTGATATGAAAGACCTATGGCTAGCGAATGTAATATTAGGAATTAGAATAATTAAAAATAAAAGTTAGATTACTTTGAGTCAATCTCAATATGCGGAAAAAGTTCTAAAACGATTCGAATATGAAAACTGCAAACCAGTTAGCACACCATATGATTCTAGCATTAAATTAAAGAAGAATGATGGGGATAATGTTTCATAATTAAACGTACTCTCAAATTATTGGAAGTCTAATATATTTATCAAACTATACCAAACTAGAGATTTCCTATGCAATAGGAAGACTGAGTTGGTATACAAGTAACCCAATAAAACCCATTGGGATGATATTGGAAGACTTCTTAAATATTTGAAAGGTACTATTAATTACCTAATACATTATTTTGGATTTCCTATTGTACTAGAAGGGTACAATGATGTTAACTAATTTTTTTATTCTGAAAGCACTAAAACCACTAGTGGTTCTGTATGTACAATGTGATGGGGCAGTCACTTAGAAATATTCCAAGCAAACCTTGATTACGAGATCTACCATGGAAGCTGAAACGGAAGCCTTCGAGTTGGCTAGTGGAGAAGCTGAATAGCTTAGGGGTCTATTATCAAACATTCTAATGATGGATAATCTAATTATAATTATCTTAATTAATTGTGATAATCAGACACTATTATGATAATTAAAAGTAAAAATCATAATTCAGAGTCGTCAACATATATTGAGTTTCATTATAAAATTTTGAGTAAGCTCATATCCATTGAAGTTATAACTTTGAGTTATATTAAATCAGTAGAAACTTGGCAAATTATTTAACAAAGGGCTATTTGAGAGGATAAATATAGTATGCTTCAAGGGGGGTGAGATTAAATCCAATTACTTGAGTCACTATTAGTGGCAACCCAACCTATTTGATGTAAATCCTATGACAAAGGTTCAATGGGAAAAACAAGTTGAAACCAAATGAAAGTGAATTTTATTCGCATCCCATCTATATGAGTAGGTGCTCAATTGTACTAGATATGAAGTTGGTTTATTACCTTACTAATATCGAGGTTATTATAGCATGGTATAGAGATGTAGTATACCCTCGAAGATATCACCGATGTGAGTGTGACCACGGGACCACAATTTAACTGAGAACTAAGGTTTGTTCTCTAAAAAGCATTCACAATACAAGATACTTGTGCATAGTTGTAACCCGACGATGAAACTCACATCCAGGATTAACACTTAGTTGTTCATTATTCTCAAAACCTATACATAAAGTCAAAATTCTAGGTTCGTTCACTTAGGATTTATGTGGGTGACAAAATACCTAGATGAGAGTTCTAGTCTGAAAGACACCTGTCATTAAAAACTATAATGTACTGGTTGCTCCTACCTTATCTAATCTAACCATGTGTTAGTTTTCAATGTTTTTTTAATATGGTGGGGAGTGTTATAATTTTAGAAAAAAATTGACAGGATGAGCGTGCAAGCTCACACAAATGCCTCTCTCAACCCCATTCTCTTTCCTTCATTCTTCTTTTTCATTTGGTCTCACATTGGGGACATGTTGGGTTTAAAAGTCTCTTCACCCTCTACCTATCAGAGCCGTTGGATGACACAGTCACAGATTTGAACCATTGAATTTGGCAGTTAAAGATATGAACTGCACGATCATGGGATTATAGATTTGAACAGTTAGATCAAACAATTACAAGATCTAAAACGTTGGATCAAGTGGTTACAAATCTAAATGGTTAGATACAGATTTGAATGGTCAAATCAAAGCCATTACAAATCTGAACTGTTAGAACAAAGTGTTTACATATCTATCGGTTAGATTGGACATCTATGGTTTAAACCGTCATATCAAAACGGTTACCGATCTTGAGGGTCATCTCAGCCTAAAAAACAAGGAGTGGTGTTTCCCATAAAACTCTATAAACAGAGTTGTAGAATGTGAGAAATATTCTGAGAAGAAATTTTGAACTATGAAAAGTGTTCTTCTGGTTCTGAAAAGAAAATGAGGAAATATTCTACATAGGATCCAGTTAGAGCAATCAAAAAAGGTTCTTCAGAATTCATGGGCCCACTTAGTACTGTGCGTGTTTAAGAAGGCAGAAAAACTTGTTGTATCTTTGGAAATGATCTTCAACATCCGATGTATTATAAGAGGCAAATCTACATGATAGTTGAATTATTTAATTAATTATTGAATTTATCTGATTACTGAAGCGGGTCAGCAAAAGTATCTATCAGCACCAGATATTAATTTGGGTTTTAATTAAAAGTAATTTATTAAGGTTCTGTGAGTTATTATTATTTCCAACATGATATACCAAATAGTATTACGTGTGAAAAAGTTAAGACTCAGCTGCCCATGTACGGTTAGTAAAATTCCACGAGATATAGCATCAAACTCCTAACTCAATGAGGCAAGGAAGGAACTCACTATGTTAGATGCTTCCCGGGTCAATGTCCAGATATAATGTGTTCAAATAACCGTCTTGAATGATAAATTTAGAGAATAAAGCGAGACTATGATACAGAATAACAGTTTTGAATGATAAATTCAGAGAGTAAAGATAGGAGTATGATTCAGAAAACCAGTTGTGAATGATAAATTTAGAGAATAAAGCTAGGAATAAACGAAATTTTCCCATTTCTAATAAGTTTTTCTCTTGTGTAAGAAATGCATGTAGCTTCCTCCATTTCATATCCCTCTTATATTTAATCCTTCTTTTATCGAAAATATGCTGAGTATCTTACGACAGATTGATTGTTATCAATTTCTATACAAGTGACTGCATGGGGACTCTACGCAATGATCTTTCAAAGAGGGAAGCGTAGGACATTCAGGTAGAGGTCCATAAACTAGAGCCAGAAAAACCAGTGAAGGACATACCAGCATAATGATGCCATTCCCAGCTCAGATAGCAGATATCCCAATCTGTCCATTGGTTTCTTCGTCAACGCTCATTCTGTTCAACAGAGTCCTGCAAAACTAAAGCCAATAGCACTCAAGATACAAAAATCTGCTAGACCCATTGAAATATAATCACCCATGAAGAACTACGGAGATTTTCAATTATTTCATAGGATGACCATTCTCCCTATAGCTAACTCTATCTCGTTCTCTGATGCCCATACTTGATTTACAGGGGATTTTCTCAAGTATGAACTATCAAATCCCACCATGCAGCAAAAGAATAGAGCTCGCAGTCCCACCTTCAAATGCACCACTTAAAGTTTAGATGGGAGCCCAGTCATCCTAGTTGATACTGCAAATAATTTGGTAGGAACGCAATCCTTATCTTGTTGATATGGAAACAAACGCCTGAGCGAGGCTACTTGAGCAATTAGTAGATGAGATAGCAATATTTCAGCAGTCAATACCTGTAGGTAAGTTATCCCACAGAAATGAAACGAGAATCACTACAAAAATTCTCATACACAAGGGATACGAGTACTTCACTGATGCATCCCAATAGCATATCTGTTCCATTCGTGGACTTGTGGCCCCTTGACAGACAAATAAGCTTTTCACCTGTAGACCTCCAGTGAAGTCATCCAAATAAATCATCATCATCATCATAAACTGAGTCTGATTCAGGTTTTCCCCTGGATGCACCAGTAGTTTTCCCTTCCATGGAAAGACCACCTCGCCCATCCTTAGCATCAATTGATGTATATGCCCAAGAAGAACCCACTTTACCTGACAAAGATTCCCCATAAAGGTCATCATAGATTCCACCTTTTGGTGCAGATTTAACTTTGTTCAAGACCTGCTGTAATTTATCAGTCACCCCTTTGGGTGAAGGTTTGTCCTCCTTAGGGTAACTCTGCTCCTTCCCTTTGGGTATTATTGTGGTTTGCACAAGTGATTCATACTTCCCAACAAGGCTACTTCCTTCTTTCACACCAACAGGACCAGATTCTGTTTCAACATCTGCTCCATCAGAAATTCCAACCACTTCAACTAGCTCTCCACCCACTTGATCTCTAAATGCAACACGTGTTTTTTTACGTCTCTTCGTGGGACATGCATTATCAAACCCACCTGAAGAATCCCCTAAATTATTTGCAGATTTAGATGACAAGTCTGGTCTGGTCACACCATAACGGTTGAGAAGTGTATTATATGCCAATACAGCCTCCTCATTGGAAGGATCTGGAGGGGAAGGTAAATCAATTTCTTGCAGAGACAAAGGAGTTGGAAAAAGAGCAGCATTATCCTTTCTCAAAACATAAGTTCTGGTTGATGCAGCAAATCTCAGTGACTGACCAACTTCAAGCTCAACAGGGTAATCTTTAGTCAGTCTTTCATTTGCGACAAAAGTACCATGGGCTGAACCCAGATCTATCACAAATATGCTGCAGAGAAAAATAAATTCAAATCACCACTAGCAGGAAACATCAGAAGTATCCTCTTTGATGAAACGATAATTTAAAGAAGTGATAGCAGTGGAATTTAGTTTCTTCTTTTTTTCTTTTTCTTTTTTTAGAATGATGTAGCAAATAAAATTGAGTAAAAAGTATCAGTCAGTGTTCAAAAATAGATAAATAAGCATCAGTCAAGAAAATTAGCAAATTGAAAGAACCACAAACTATTGGATTGGGCTTTCAGGCAGCTACAGCAGGAATAAAACTTTCAGCGATTTGTACTCAGACATTACTCCTATGATAGCAAGTACCTTGATGAGCCAAATCAAGTGCATCACCATCTTTAGAAATAAATACAGCACATGTAAACAAGACAGGGTAAACCGCAAAACAGGTGCTCCTGTTGACAAAGAATATTCCTAACAAATTCATTGTTACTTATGGAATATTAGCCTCTCGCAATGAAAAATTTATGTAACACAGGCGGATATTATCCTGCCTAAAACTTTCTGCCTGCCAGGAGGCATTTTCATTATTTCGTTCAACTTTGTTCAATGCATGAATCCTGTCAGCAGCATTCTTTGAATTAGCCACAATTGGCCTTTCAACAAGTGAGACCATGTTGCTGAAGCATAAGACCACATGCATATAAGTTAAAAAGATCCACACAAGAAGTTCATTAGAGAGGACCATGACAGGCGTGGTTGGAAAAAACGAAGAAAGAATATAACCATAATAAAACCAATGCAGGACAGAAAGAAAAAGTAAAATTGAAGTGAACTTAATATATACCTTCCATTCTTGTGAGGAACAACAGCTGCATGTTGTCGTGATACTGACTGATGATCCAACACAAAATCACACATTGGAAATTGCCGCCCGAATATATGCCTTTTTTTTATAAGCTGTATTCGATCAAGAACTTCCCCATCTTTCAAAACCTCAAGATAGTAGACACCAAGGCGGGGCTCAATTGCCCAATCTGGAGGTTGCCAAGTTGACTGACCACCACCAACCTGTGTGATTGGCTGAGCAGGCGTTACTGCAGGGGGCACTTCTGATTTTTCAGGCTTCGTTCCTGCCTTATTTTGCTGCAGGGATAGGGTTTGAGGGTGTGAAACCTGACGTTGGAAAGATGAGACTTGAGGCTGTGCAGCAGGTTTTGAGGTAGAATTAATAACAGAAAATGGCTCCACGGTCTCGGCTTTTCTAAATCTATCAAGACCTGCTCTTCCATACATGCTTGTGTTTTTGGTGGTTTAAAGTGAAATACAACCTCTCAATTGATATGATTCACATGCAACGGTGGCCTTCTGCAGTGTCTGCTTCAAAGTTAGAACGAACCAGCAGAAATGCCACAATCAGACACATGAGGATCTTTTTCCCAAAACTAAATTCACAATCGGAAATTCAAAGTGAAAGTCTCCATCAAATCGAAATCCCCACGATAATGGCAAAAATAGTAACTCGGGAAACATTTCTCATCCAAAACCTAAGATAGAATTTCATTACGCATCATGGTTAATTCCTTCAAAGTTGGGAACTCCCGTGATAAGAAGCTCGCTAGTGAAAATAACCGAAAAAGTAGAGAGAAAGTAACATCCATACAAGTCCTGACGAAACCATGAACCGCATCTTGACATTAATGCGATAAAAAATAAACGACGAAGAAAGAAGTTGGGAGAGTGAGCGTAGACACCAAATAAAACTTGACAAAGCAAATAGATATGTATTCTGGAAGAGCTCATCCTTTGGGATTTTGAACAGATATCGCCTAAAGGAACACAGAAGAATCGGTTAACAACTAAAACATCCGGGGCTTATGCAAAAAAGAAAAAAATGAATGCTGAATGAGAAATCACCTGAAGAAGAACGTGATCTACGAAGCTACTTTTGTCTTCATAGATTTTCACAGAGAAGCAGTTCCGGCGACAGAAGCAACCATAAAGAGAGAACGCTCAAGCGTATCAATGGTCGACGAATTACACACGTACGAATGCCTCCGTACTTCCATTACAGCGCCCTCTCCTTTAAGCAGACGGTGAGAAAACTTTCATATGAGAAGCACGTGAGAAAATCCCCACAGAAGACGAAAAGGGTGACTCTCCGATTTCCAACTCGGTTGTCCCGGGTCAATATATTCTAAGCTCAGTTTTTGCCATCCTAGACAAAAAGGATAGGTACCATACTTGGTATTGTGGCGTTCCTAAACCAAAATGGTAATTTCCAGAATTTCCTTGCCCTAGCACATTCAGATGTTTTAGCCAACAAACTACTTAGGTTATACCATACTCACTACTCAAACATGGGTTCACAATTTTAAAGTGGCAACAATTGGTGCTCTACATTTCTACTCAGATTGGACCAAGCATAAGATGCCAATAAAATTTTGTAATGACTACTCACACCCAAGGGTGGCACCAAGCCAAACCAGCTCGCACACCGTTCGAGTCTGGCTCGCAAAAAGCATAGCTAAGTTTAGTTTTGACTTGAACTCGATTCGAGCTCAAACTTGAAATAAAATTCATTAAGTATAACAAGCCAAACTCGAAATTTTCCAAACTAACTTGTTAGTTTGTGAACCAACTCATTAACATAATTTTTTTTATGAAAATACCCTTTACTCTAATTGCTCTTATCAATTCTCTTTTTAGTTGGTTGATGGTTCCTCTTATTTACCTTAAACCTCAAAGATAATCGATTGTTCAATGCTTTTGGGTCCCTTAACATCTAATATTATTGTTTGTCAATGGAATAAACACTATTAATTAAGGTATTTGCTCTTTCTTTGAGGCCTATTAAACTAGTTATTATACATTAGTATGCTCCATTACAAAGTCTTGGACTCATTTGTGATAGCTTGCAATTTAATGGTACTAAGGTCATTACCATATTTTTTTTATTTTTTTTATTTTTGTAGTTTTAAATATAAGTTGAAACTCGAACCCGACTCAAACTCAAATTCAAACTCGATTAAAAATTTTGGGCTCGAGCAAGCCAAACTCGAACCTCGAACATATCCAGGTTCAAGCTTTGCTCGGCTCAATACCACCCCTACAATCACACTCATTTTCTATTTACAAGTGATGATTTCAAATGGTCACCCTAGCCTCAAAGAACAATATAAAGATAGAACCGAGAAAGAAAATAGGAAGGACAAGGCTTCTCTTTCCTCTGGTTATCTCGACATGCCAAAACTATCATATAGAAACATACCAACTGCAATACAGTTGTGCCTTTTCAACTGATGCTGAACAATGAATGTACAAACGTGTCAGTCCAAATACAATTTCCAGTATTCCTTTGAAGACTTCAAGTTGCTATTTATTCATGGGATCACTTGATATAGTGGCAGCAACCTTGTCTTTTACCCTTCCTGTTTTGAGCTTGAAACTTCTTGAAAGTAGTCCTCCGTTCTGTTCCTCTCAGAAGTCAGAATTCAATGAGTGAAATATCCTTAAACATTTTACAGTTAATAGAACAGAAAATCTTCAACATATGCACCATCCTCGAATTGAGATCATTGCACAGTTACTGTTCTCACATCCAATTTGTGTTGTACGAAAGCAAGAGTCTGTGAGTGGCCAAGTAGACTATCTTTTCCTTCAAATTCTCAGCAAGTAAAGAAAATTGGTTCCAGCACTCTCATCAAACAAGAGTTAGTTGAGGCTTCCTTCTTGTCATATCCAATTTCCTCAATATCTCAAATGCCAAATAACTTCCTCGAACTGTCAAGTCCCTGTCTCTGACACTTGAGCTCCACCAATCCACGTGGCAAGAAATTCACTTCAGATTGGGTGCATCAGATTTGCGGAGTGAATTCTTCCACAGGTTTTACCAAAATTGATCGGTGTTTGACCAACATCAGTGCAGGTCCAGAAGGTTTGACAATAGATATAGATACATCAATGGAACAAGACTTTTCCTAGAACAAAGACTTTTTCAACTAGGCTAAACATCTCCTTCAGGCGATCTGCCAGATTTGATATCACATTCTTGGTTATTCGTTTCTGATGCCTGGTACTTTTGAGCCATCCAATTCCCAAATATACCTGAACATTTGATGCCTTTGACCTAGATGTATAATCCTCAACCTGGTACTTCAGATGAAGCTGCAGGAAAACAAGGAACAAAAACATTATTAGACTACTCCGACAAAGATAAAGTGAAACTCACCAACTGCGTTATAATCATACACTGAAGTACTCTCCAAGTGGGATTCCTTGAAGGGTCATGACCTCTTCAACAACCCATCCATTCTTATCAGGAAATGGAGATTTTTGCTGAGTACTGGTCACTTCACCGCCATAGCGAGAAACACACTTGTCAAATTTGTAACAAATTTGCCTCTGGCATACCCCTGGCTTAACCAACTCCCATGGCGTACAGGAATAGTCAAGACAACCGACTTTCTCCATTACTCTGTGTTCCAAGTCACCTCCGCTAAAGAGTTCAACAAGTAAATTACTCTGCAGAGCAAATCAAACTACAATCAGATTGAGAGGATTCAGAGATAGCGAGAGAGCAAGAGCATGAGAGAGAGCAACTCACTGATACAGGGAGGAGGGCAGAGTAAACCTCTGACATGCTGGCATCCTCTATGCTCAAGAAAGACCCACTCTCTTCGGTTTGAAGGGTTTTCAACTCAGATTCTTCTTCCACTATCTGCACCTTTTGCTCAGGACTCAGGGACCTTGCCTTCCAGAGGGCCATGATTGTCCTGTATGAGCATGACATGAAAGTTTTAGCCTGACTCTAGTCCAGTTAAACCATCGATTTACCACAAGAACTAATGCACAACACCATCATCAAAACCAGGCTTAGTATGATGAATTGCAGAAAACAGGTTGCCCCAACAATGTTTACTTTGGATTTGAATCAATGTTGAATATAGACTAAAGCTTTAAACTACCTGCCAAGTTAAATCTTTATCCTCCATTATCAGGCTTAAGACCAGCAGCTAATACAAACTAGCAGGGTTATTTGTATCCATTAAATCAATACTAATTACCCACTCAAACAAGAATAAGAAAGACAAAAAGGCACAATAAAATCTAGCTTAAATAAGAGATTTAAAAAAAGAGAGATATGATGTTAAATAAAAATTCTTCAAAAACTAGATAAAAAAGAAAGCAAACTTTCAATTAAAATGCATTATAAAAGTGAATAAACAGACTGCATTCAAATAATTGATATAATTAAATACCTAATAACTTAAAACTAGAATATCGGTATACAATCAGGGTGCAAGATAATGAGATATTAGTATGTGCATCCTTATCTGACCTGAAATGAAGTGAGATAGTACACTTATGGTTTTCAATGTGAAATGCACACATGTTTTCAAACATTTCAGGTCAAATGTTTCAGATATTCACATTAGAGAAATATCAACACTTGCCAGGTATGAATTTAGAAGTTTCTATAGCACATAGTAGAGAACCATCCCAAAAAGATTACAGATTAAGCAGTGCCCACAAAGCTGATTAGTTGTTACAAATGGCTCCTTCAGCGTGCAGATCTCTGAATGCTAAGGATTATGTATTTATGTGCCTGCTGCTCGGAGCATGAATATCCATTCAACCCTTACAGGAGCAGGTGAATGCAATTTGCATGATATAAGCAGAATATTTTTATAGATACGATAGTTTTTATTAACTCCGGATTTATTCACTTTTTTTCCTTTTTTCATCTCACCAACTGAACTATTAAAAAAGGTGAACTGGTTTTTCTATTTAAGGATATTTTATTTCTATGAAGTTATGTGAAACATGGTGAAAACCTCTAATGCAGTTGAGTACCTTTTAGAGTTGGAAAGTATTAGACCATCTCTCAGGGTGACACATGTTTATCAATGAATGCCCCTCATCAGATGAATAACATCGATTTATCCTTACACAACATACCTGTTGCCAACATGAAATGAAACAAACGACTGAAAATGGAACTTGAGCCGTCCCTCCTCATCTTGTGCCTTCGCACCATGCTTTGCATCCAAACCTCGTCCCCGTCGAAGTAGAATAACAAGGGTTGGACTGCCAACTGATGCAAGAGATGGTGAAAGCACTAGGATGTCTTCAATGTCTTCCCACAAAAAGAAAAAATTTGTTTTGTGTCCAAACAAATTTGAATGAAACCCAATTATTCTTGGTGACAAGAAGAGTCGTCCCTGCACAAGAGTAGCAGATATCCATGAGCATGATATGAAAGGCAGAATAATTTTGGGGTTTCCAAAATGAGAAACTGAAGGCAGAGTTTGATGACTGAAGTGCTTTACTATTGTAAAAGAAAATAATAAGTCCAAAGAATGAATCATAATTTTAACTAAGACGATTTCCTTCAATAGACAATCAGATACAGACCCTGCTTTGGGAAAATCCAATAAATTGAATAATGTAAAGTAATCACCTGCACAGGCATTTTACGCTTCAAGTGACAAGTAAAATCATTAATGAGAAATTCCTCTGATGGAAGCCCAAACAGTTTCTGGAATGCTGAGTTTCTTTGAGGTGACTGCTGATTAATCTACCAATATATAAATTTTCAAAAATGAAAAAGAATCCAGATTGTATATCATAAAGGGAAGCAAAAGATTAAAGCATACAAAGCAAAAAGTAGAAACTACTTCTCACCTTTTTCCCTACCTCCTTCTCCATCTTTGATAAGAACTCTCTAACAACATCAGTACCTCTTGTATTGTTCAAAAATATTCGCAAGTGTAACTTAGACTGGCATGGTTGAGCCAATTTCCCCTGGAGAGGAATCCAAATATCTGCAAGTTCTGACAAATTAGATTTTAAGAAATTGATTTCAGCATGTCCAAGAGATGTGGCTTCATCGAAGGGTCCATCAAAATCAAAAACTTCCACCTCCATTGTAGATGGAGGTTCATCCATTGCATCAAATTCAAATATTTCTGCAATTCCAACAGGTCACCAGTCAAAAATCAGTAAACTAAATGAGATAATTGCTTCAACCAGGTGGTCAAAATAAATGCTATCCACATTCTAAGAGCAGAAAGTGTTATTCGTCTAATAAAGGTAAATATAGCTGGCAACTGAATTATGATAAGTTTCCATAGTTTACCATTCCATAGAGGATCCAGTACTTGAAACTTGATTGAACTACTTCTTGTTTTACCATTGCAGGTAAAAACCACATAAGGATCAGAGAAGCCAGTCGACTCTACAGCTGCTAAGCTTCTTCCTTCAAGCAAGGCAACAGTGAGAAGCCACCCATCACCCTGTGCTTTGACTCCATGATCACTACCTAAAACACGAAGAAGAAATGGAAATTAGTTACTTCCATAACGAGAACTGCAATGTGCATAAACTTTAGAAAAAGAACGATAAATAATGTTACTTATAGGAATCAGTATTGCCAGCAAAGAGACTTGTATTATGAGCAGCATTCATGATGCAGAATGCTGATGTTGTAACAATTTGAAAGATTTATGAAAACAGAAAGACCTAATTATCATCAAATGTAACACTCAGGGTATTTTAATCACCTCTTTGTAGTCTGGCTTGCATGAAATGTGTTATCATCTCCAGAACATGCTTTGCTTGAAGAACCAGAACCCCACAAACAACCACCTCTCCAATTGAGTCTGGCAAATCAAGCCCATTAAACTCAAGCCCTTGAGTTGTGCTAGGTGTCATTAGCATTATATGTGCAAATACATATAATCCTATAAAAACGGCAGAAACAACTGTGAATTTCCCAAAATAACCAACAACCGGCCTCCAATCAGATCGCTGCTCCATCTGCAAGGAAGCCAAGACCTGCTCCTTATCAGATGTTGTAGCTTTCAAATCAACAGGTTTTACATGCTGAGATAACAACTCTGCAAACTGATCATAGCTGCCTTTTAAACCTTGTCTAGCGCCACCTTCAATCATACCTCTCATAATGGTGCTTTGTAGGAAATTCATGTGCCATGATATTATCAACCGTGAAGATTGATCTGCAAATGATGACTCAGGGCCTGACACTATACAAAATAGTAGTTCAACCCTGAAGTTAGACCCATATGGAACTTCTGGGGTACTCACACTAGTTAAAACTGCAAAATTCGACCCATCAGCTTTCAGATAAGTCTGCTCTTCTGTAGCTTTGACAGCCTTAATTAACTTAGTAGCAGCTTTTGTGTAAGTAACAATTCTTTTTAAGTTGCCCCCACCATTTTCAAAACTCCAAGATCCTTCTTGGACATCAGTAGTTCCCTGAAGCTCATGCAAGGATTTCATAAATTTTGAACCAGGACCAAAAATAAGGGAATTGAGATCAGCTGGTATGGTCTCATAAGATTGGTCAAGAAGCACCCCAGGAAAACTGGTTGGAATTTCTCCTCCTTGATCTCTTGATTCCATAGTTTTCATTGCTTCATCAAAGGTGGCTCCAGAGGGCACATCTTCGATTTTGTTCACAGGAAGCTCAGGCTGAGAGGTCATTTTTTGTAAATAATTATAAGTGGGAACTGGTTCTGCACTCCTGCCTACAAAAAGCTGAACAAGGCGATCAGCAAAATTTTGTGCATATGACTTCTCATCTTTTATAGTTACATTGTCTCGCATTGGACCGTTGAGAGTCTCTGACTGTAATTCTCTTGTTATGTTAGCAGGGATTTCTTTTTGTGGTTGTTGATGACCATGACATGAGTGTGTACGAGTAGGCATTTGATCTATGAACGAGGTGCTTGGGGCCAAAGATATAGTTAGAAGAATCTCACCTGCAGACGAAAAACAACGATGGAAACATTGTCAAATAAGGCTTGTAAAGGTTTGTCCAGTAATTAACCTGGATGTGATCTCACAAAACTTCAAGAACAAGTCATGTTACTCAATTAAAATGACATTAGTAGCATCTGTTATTTGAATGAAAATTAACATAGCTCTCATTCAACAGTATGGAGCGGTTTCCGATCCTCTAGATACTACAAGTATTGAAGAAAGAGTCCAGCCTTCAACTCATGATTCAAGTAAGAGAAATTAGAGACGGCCAAAGGTGAATAAAAAAATTCAAACAACAACGGCCCTGTTCAGAAGAATAATAGTGTAAAACAAGAGAAAATAAAATAAAACCATACTATAACCCTGTACACTTATCCAACATCCAAGACAGGATCGTGACAGATGCATGCGAGGAGAACAGAAAAGCGATCAGCATACTAGAACTAATCACAAAGAAGACATACCACAGTCCCTACTTTTCAGCTTTTTATTCTTGGGCTGCAGGGGATACCAGGCGAGTCCTAAAGTCTTATTCTCTGCATCAAAAACATTCGAAACAGGCACCTTGAGCTGTCCCAGGAAGTCGTCATTGAAGTATTTATCTTCATCTAAGACAGAAACAGTGAGCTCCTCATTAAGATCTTCAACTCGAAAGCTGAATTCTTCATTCCACGATGGTTTCAAACTTTTCTTGACCACCTTCGTCTTGATCCGCGACTTCCCAAGCTGGAGCCTAACGTAAGGGTCACTAGAACCATTGAGATCCGTGGCAGGCAGATTGCGCGCTTCAATTACGTAAACAGAAAGCCTCATACTTGAAAAATATACAAGTATATAAGTATATGATAAAACGCAAGACTTAGCAGATAAATATGTTCTGCGGAAAGGAATAAGCTATGTCAAGGTGTATAAATAACAAAATCAGGAGAAAGTGACAAAAATAAAATCAAGGCCGCAAAGGACATGGAAGCAAATCAGCTTTTTCAGTTTCAGAAAGCGCGAATCCAGCAGAAAAGCTGGGAGAGAGTGAGACGAAAACGAGACGCCACGGAGAGAAGTAATCTCGCTGGAAGTTTTGCAAATGTAGAACTGAATGAATGAAGCGAAAATCGAAAACAGATCAGGCAGCTTTACCCTTGAGTATCAGGGAAATTTAACGTGATGAGTAGTCGAACAAAAAACCAAGAAAACGATGACAAGCAAATTAAGACAAAATAACACTGTACAAGATGAGAAAAGAGAAAGATTATGTACTCAAGAAAGATAACTCACGAAATTTAAACAACACCTCATTTTCACGCCAACAAATGCAGCAAATCGAAAAGACGAACAACATTACTCTAGTCAAGCTTAGAAGAGACGAAACAGGATAAGTCAAACTGAATTTTCCAAAAAAAAAAAAAAGCAGAAACCCTCCTCTCAACTCCACAATAGAACACGACGCTCTCATAAAAAAATGAAAGAATAAAATTGAGAAGAAAGGAAGAAATTAATCAGATTAACAGGAATTTCGCTGAAATGAATAAACACAGTTTCTTAGTTCTCAACTCCAGAACGACCTCCAAGTCTCAAAACCTAGCTCACGGCAGAAGATTCATAGACTAACAACCAGGGAGACCAAGAAAGCCGTTGCGACAGAAGGAAAGCGAGAGAGAGAGTCTGCTTCGTCAGTCTTTTCGGTCTCCCCGCGTTAGAAATTCACTCTTTCTCAATTACCATTTTCAAATCTTAGTCAACTAGCGTAAGGAGTGCGGCGAGCGCGTACGCGGCGGTTCGCTGGGAATTTGAATTCGTCAAAAGCAAAAAAATCATACTATCGGACCGGCCCGGTTTATGGCATTAAATTATTATCAAAATGACAGTTCACGCGGTTTCTTTCTTGACCAAAAACATTGAGAAATTGCCTTCAAACCAAATGCCTGATCAAATAAGAATTTTTCTTTAATATTTATAAAATTGCGAATAAACAAAAAAGCAAATGAAACCTAACCTGAAGATTGAGCTGATTATACAGTTCCTTCACCATAGCCCACATTGGCTGCATCTTATTTCCCATAGTTTTCCTCATGATAGACTTTATAAGTTAGCAAAAAAAAAATACTATTTTGTTAAGGACTAATCCCACATAGACTAGTAAATACAAAGATCTTGAATTTATTAGTTAGAAAAAAGTTTCCTAAATTGGCTAGTCGTTTTGGGACCCAACTTTATATGGTATTAGAACAGGTACTCATATGTAGGCCTACACCTAAACTATCTACTTGTAGAGTCATAAAAGAGGACCTACACCTAAATTATCAACTTATAGAGCCACAAAAGATAGCTTATACATGAAGGATAATGTTAAGGAATAATCCCACATAGATTAATGAGTACAAAGATTTTAAGTTTATTACTTGGGAAAGAGGTTTTCTCAGTTGGTTAGTCATTTTGGGATGGACCTTAGACCCAACTTTATACTATTACTAGAAAAAAAGGGTCAAAATAAAGATTATAAAAAATAAGCTAATAATCATACATATAGTAGTCTCTTTTGATCCTCATTGACAATACCAAGAGCTTGAACCACTAGCCAAGAGCACTTAAAATCTTCAATATCCATTCCAGCATAGGCAGAAATAGGATTAGTAAGAAGAAGAAGAATCAAAATAATAAGTCTTAACTTTTGCCAAAATAGAACATAACATCAACGGTCAAAAAGGACCAATGCATACCTTTCCAATAACTTCTGGGTGCCAAAGCAATCCAAATAATCATCCTAAGCAAAAGAAAAGAGAGGTATTGAGATGTATAATAGGAAGTCTAATATAAAAATGAGATAGAAGTCCTTGACGATTACCTGAACTTGGAAGTAGGTTCCCATCTCAACCAAAATGTTTTTCACTTCCGTGAAGCTATCCAAATTCTTACCTGACATAAGCAGAGCACAAACAACCTATTTTGCCAACAAACATTAAAACATCAGATAAATGAACTTCTATCAAGATGAGCTACTTACGAAAATGTGATTATATATTGTATATTAAGGTGAATATTCCTATCAAGCATTTCAAAAGCTTAGTTGAGCAATGTGATTAAAATATGACCGGTGGGCTTAAATTTGTGAAAATCATTATTTGGTTTGAGTTGCTTTTATTTGTCCCTCATATTTGAAAAATTAATTCAAGTTTTAATTTGAAATCTAATCATTGAGGACTTATTGAGCCGCTATTTGCATAGTGCGTACATAAGATTGGTTGTACTCTTGTACTATAAAATTTACCATGTCAAAGAGGTTTTTGAATAGTAAAACAAATAACCCTCACATTGTTGGTTTAAGCCTTGCCGAAGCAAAACTGTCTTCATCTCATTTTATTAAGAGTAGTAAAAGTGGGAGTAAAGGCCATTAAGCCTTGTTTATTGTTATTCTGAGTTGTCTAGTGAGCCGCTACTGAAAAATCCCTTTGTGGGTCTAAAGCAATATAGCCTAATTAGTTATTGGAAGTCCTATTGTGGATCTAGGTTGTATACTTAGTTACTGCCATACAAGAGTGTGCATTAAAATTGGTTATTGTAGTCAACTTAGTAATATAACTCTAGCAAGGTGACCCCTTAGGAATGCAAAGACGATTCATAGATAGGATTGTGAACCACTATAAATTATTTTTGTGTTATTACTCGTACTTGATTCTTTACTTTGAAATTGATTGCGGACATTGGAATTGTTTAAGGGTCAAGTAAATGAAATAAAAAAAAAATTACAATAGAAACTCAAATTACAAAAAAAATAGCTATATATAATTATTTATTACAAACCGATGTTTATCATAAAGATTTATGAATACATTATTAACAAAAATAAGGAAAATAAAATTAACATCAATTATGAATACATGGATAAAAATAAATATATAAAAAAATCAAAATTAAGTTCAAATTTTTTGGTTTAATTAAAACTTTTGTGCACCCAACTTGGAACAATAAATCATCCATATTCTAAATTTTAAATATTAAAAAAGGTCGTTATAAATAAGAATTTTTGGTGAAGTTGCACTTCTTTGTGATCAGAAGTCTAGAATATAACTAAATGTAGTAATCGATACTTGTGTAGGGTGCTTGAGGTCTTTGAAAATTATTGTGGCATCGATAATTGTTATCTGTCCTAATAATTATTCTAATAATTGTAACATTTTAATTTGATTATGTGGTAAGTAAGATAAAATTTAGGGGAAGGGAAGAAGGCTATCCATCCTCCACTTGATAGAGCATGGAGGAGGGTAGTTGCCCTTCTTCAGTGTTTTTGAAACGAGATAATAGTTTAAATATATAATAAATTAAATACAAAAACCAGGGGAACAAATCGAGTGATGCAGATGTTCTGCACGTGTTCACTACTTCGCACGTGCACGCTGGACCGTCAAAAGCTTCCCTGTTATCCCTTCGGCTCCCAACTTCAGACTCCGTGAGTCACACTATCCTCTTTGTTTGCATGACGGGAATGGCGAGTTTAGTACTCGTTTCCGTGTTGGTATTGCTCTATCCGCCATTGATCTTCGTAACGACTTCAGTATCTGCTTGGGCATTTTCAGTACAATCTTTCTGAGCTTACATTCGTGGTGATGGAAGTGTCCGACGTTCGTTTTCTGTCGTTCATGGTCGGTCCCTGTGGTGTCTTTCGAACCTCGCCGCTTGGGGGGGAGAGGATTCTATCTCCGTAAGTCCCTTTTGTTATTATTTTTGAATATTCTGTATATTTAATTGCTTAAATTAAGAACTTGAGCTGTGTTTTCGAAGGGTGTCTACGCCTTTCTTTTTTCTTCTCAGTCAACTGTGTGATGCTTATTCACTTCTTTCGTTGTTATTTCAACTACACACGTTGATTCAGTTATTTTTAAGTTTTTTTTTTTTTTTTTTGCTTTTAACGACACTATACTTTTAATTAGATTTTAGTACTTTGATCACATTGCATTTCTACAAAGGTACAAATTATAAAAGTTTTTTTAAAATTGGCTGCGTATCGATTTCTTATTTAAAATTTAAATTACGTTCTACTAAGTTTTTATTTTTCTTTCTGAATTTTATTAATGCAACTTCTCTCTCTCTGGTGAACGGTGCTAGACCTCTCTGCTTTTTCATGTTTATAAAATTGAAGTGCTGCATGTGGTTTGTAGCTGTTATTGCGATTGGGGAAGTTAGTAATTTTACTCATGCCCCTTGGTCTTAGGGGAAGAGCACGAGTACTAGGATCAAGATTCAATTCGTTTTAGCTTTATCTGTTGCCAATACAACAATTGTGAACGTTGAAACCTTCTGGATTTGCTCACATTCACCTCCACTATAGCAAAGCCTCAAACTTTATTCATAACTAGTTTCAATGGTGTAATAAATAACCGTTAAAAAATAGAAAAAATAGACAATGACATTTTTTTGGTCATTCCTACTCTTTGAAATAACTTATTTCTTTTGATATTGGCAGCTCTCTATTTCCTAGATTGCCGGGGATCAATGCTTTCAAACTCAGTCTGCACGTGGGTCTTTCCAGTTACCTTTTGAGCTCACCCATTATGTCCATAAGGAATGGTAGTATTTTCTGGTGACATTTACTTGTATTTGGATACAGATCTTTTATTTTTGTTTTTTTGTTTTTTATTCTGTGTGTAATGTCCTTAGAAAGTGTTGGAATGGGATTCAGGTTTCGTTCCTACTATTCTTAGCTTAAAACCTCTAGGGGATGGTTGTAAAATTTCTTACTTAGAGAAGTAGCAGAATGTGATTTCGATCTCTAGAGGTTGGAATCACATTCTACAAATGTTAGTGATAAAGATGCAAGATTGAGAGAATAAGGAGATAAGAGAGAGAAGTGAAGAGTGAAAGAAGAATGGAAGAAGCAGTAGCCAAAGGAGGCTGCATCGATCAGTCTCGGAAATTGAGATTGATTTCCCTTTAAAACTCACTTTAATACTCACAAAAATGTCAAAAAAACCCTAAGTTCAAAAAACCGTTTAACTCTCTCTATTCATCTCAGATTCTAATGCAAATTGAAACACAAGCATATGAAATGTAACCTATCCTGCTAGTACTATGTGACACCAATGTGACGAGGAAAAACGACCAAAATACTCTCATATATGTATTTTCACACTCCCCTTCAAGTTGGAGAGTAGATGTCAAAGAGTCCCAGCTTGTTACAAAATCCCAAGTGTTCTCTCCTTCTAAGCGGTTTAGTAAACACATCTCCAAGTTGCTTTGAGGACTTCACATATGGAGTGACCACTTTCCTTTGCATAATAACATCTCTAATGAAATCATAATCGACCTCTATGTGTTTTGTTCTTTCTTAGAACACTGGGTTATTTGCTATGAATATAGTAGCTTGGTTATCAACATTTTATTACCATAGGCTCTGGAACAGGAAAACTAAATTCAACCAGAATTGACATAACCCACACAAGTCCGCTGTCTGTGTGAGCCATAGCATTGTCTTCGGCCTTTGCACTAGATCTTGCCACTACAACTTGTTTCTTGCTTTTCTAGCTCATTAAGTTCACTCCAACAAAACAACGGTAACCAGTAGTAGATCTCCTATCCATTTTGCACCTAGCTTAATTTGCATAAGAGTATCCCGGGTTATCCATAAATTGACTCACCACTTGCACTACCAATGATATATCAGGCTTAGCAACAATAGCATAGATCAACTTTCCTACTAGGTGTCTATACTGGGTCTTATCCTTTATTATGGGTCTAATGCCCTCATATCTTTTATTATCTGAAACAATAAAGTTTCTATTGATTCAACCAAAATAACCCTGACTGAAAGCATGGCATAAGTTACAATAAATGATGATCTATTTTACACATAAGATTTTGACATATAAAAATCAATAACTGTCTTTCTAAATCATCCAAAATAAATCATACCCTCACTACCATATATTTTATTTGACATTGACATGTTTCTTTGCATCATTTTGTATTTTATCTATATTTTGAAAAAGGACGTGAAATTATGAATATCTCTTCATGAATAATACAAGTAATAAATATTGTCCATCTCTAAAAAAAAGGAGAGTTCAAAAATATGTTTCTTGTTCTTTATTTTTTTTACCTGGGTAGTGATAAACGTGTATAGTCATGTATTCTGCTTTCATTTTATTCAAATATCCTAAATAGGGATTTTTTTTTCTTTCAATTTGGGGAGAAATCTAGCTTTTATATTATTAATTTGTGACTTAATGACACCAGATATAATTATTTGCTAGTGTTTAATGGTTTGTTTTCCCCATATTACTGTACTTTGTTATGAACATTTTAGCCTTTCTGTTATTTGTTTTCTTCTGAAATTACAGACAACATGGACACTAAACCCAGGGATCTATGCAAAGTGCTATGGAGTATAGAAGCTGATATAGCTGATGGGCAACTTTTATATGTAACTGGGGACCCACTTTCCTTAGGCTGCTGGGAGCCTGAGATGGCCATTCTCATGTCCCCTTCTAGTGAACAGTCTAACTTGTGGAAGACTGAGATAAAGGTAGTGCATTCACATCTTTAAATTCTTAATTTGAGGTTGGTTCTCTTTTGTAATTATAATAAATTTAGTTTCAGTTTGGTTTTAATTAGTAAATGCTGAAAAGTAAATAAAACTAGTATATGAAAATTCAAGAATTCAAATAGCACAGGAGAAGTTTAGCATGTCTATGAATGTGCTACATGCAACCTTAGCTCTATAGACACATGTGATAGGACTAGAAATTTGGTCCTTAAAATGTATATAATCGTATTTGTTTATTAAGATACTATGAGCCCTTACATTTGGATAAACAATTTGTCATGATTTTTGGATTTTTCCCTCTTTCCCCTTTTTTAAGTCTTTCTTTAGTATTGTTTTGCTCTTTCCATCTTCAGGTGGAAGTTCTAGGCAATTTTTGTATTGGTGATTATGCTAGTCATGATAACACTGTGACATATGTAACCATTTTGAAGTAGTTGCCAAAATCCTTCAAGTGATAACACACTGAATATAAGGATTCTTATCATCAACCATATAGTGGGGTGGGGGGCACTATGTAGTTGCCTTTTGTGGAAGTGCTTCTGCATTGGGACTTCCAATTCTAAGAAACTACTTTCGGTGGGTAAAGCCTCATTGTTTAGTAGGCAGTACAGGTAATTTATGGCCCTTGTTGTTTGTTTGTTTAATCATGGACATGGGAAGGATTTTTAGTTGGTGCGATCCCTCATCTGTTACGAGTTTAGAAGATCTTACACTTATTAGTTGGCAAAAATGCTCTCTAACTTGGCTTGTCATTTTGGACTAGACCTTAGCAAAATTTGACATGATATCAGAATGAACCCAAGCTCACATCTGTTTGTTTTGTAGCTTTTCTATAAGTTGACCATCTTGTAGGCCGGATTGTTTGTTTAAGCCTCTACAAGACAGAGATATTGGTGTGTAAAAGCTGTTAAGAGAGAAATAATTTATAAATTCGTAATTAATTAATTTAATAATTAGAAAAATCAATGACAAACCAATCAATAGATTGATTTGTCTTGATTGCTAAAAATTAAGAGAAAGTTTCTAGATTACCTTGATTATCCAAATCAAGTAATTGATTGCATAAGTCAAGAAAATTTGAATCCTTGATTAAGGATTCAAATTTTCTCTTTTTAGCCTATAAATAGGCATGCAATTTATGTAAAAATTCATCCTGGTTCATTAAAATCTCTCTCTCTCTCTCTCTCTCTCTCCCTCTCTCTCCCCATTTGTGGGTTAGACTCACACGGCCTAACCACGTAAAATTTCTTTGTGCCTTTTATTTTTCATACATCTGTTTCCTTTTTGCATAGATTCTTACATGGTGTTAAAACTGAAGGTTTGATTTTTGGTTTAATCTTGTTTTTTTGTCTATTTTTGGCACAATATTTTTTCGTTTTATTTATTTTATTTTTTATGCAAATTGGGTTGAAGCCGGTTCCATCCCAAAACCACTAGTCACTTTTTTTTTTTTTTTATAATGATGTATTTATATATAAACAAAAATTTACAGAGGAAGAGGGAGCAACTCCCTCACAACCAGAGATTGCAGGGATGCTCCCTGCTTGGCTAGCACATCTACAACGAATTTGCAGATCTCGGAATGTGAGAGCAAATACAAGAGTAGAGTGAGATAAAATCTAAAATCCCCTGAAAGATATCCCAATGTCGCCACGGTAGAGGGGAAACACGTTCACACCATCCAATGACCACCTTTGAGTCTCCTTCAATGTGAATGGGACCACTGCAGTTGTCTCTGAAAATGCAAAGCCCATTGAGTAGGCCATAGAGCTCAGCCGTCGTAGAATTAGAAATGCCTAACGGCCAGCATAAGAAAACCACTTGTCACTTAGAAGGCCTATTGCTCAACCTTATAACCCATTAACTGTTTTTCTCATTTTTCAATGTGGATTTTTTCCCACTCAACAAATTCATTAAAGAGAAAGGAAGTTCTATAAGAAATTGTTTGATGTATGTACAGAACAGATTGGTTCAATCAGCTTGTTGATCAATTTAATTGAAATCCAGGTTTTGGTTCATAAGAGCCTAAAACACTCTGGTTCTTGTTGAACTGGTTGAAACTAGTCAGTCCAGTCTGGATCTTAGAACATTGTTTTCGGAATCATTTTATTTTCTTCATTTTGTTATTTGACTGATACTGAACTGGTCTATGTTTAGAACTTTCCTTGTTAAGTTAATGATGAAGCTAAAATCGTTGACACAGGTACCTTGTGGGATGAATTTCAAGTACAATTACTTCATCAAAGGAGATAGAAGGCCTTCCTGTGACATACTTTGGAGGCAGGGACCTGAGTTTTCTCTGTCGATACCTTTGCACTGCAAACAAAATGAGAAGATCATACTGAGGGATTTATGGTTGAAGAACAAAGTTGTGGAGGTCCCTGTTCCTTCATGGGGTTCATGGATAGAGGATGCAGATCATCTTCTTAAAAACTCCGTGAAGCAGTTAGGAGATGAAGCTCATTACCCCGGTAATATGTCTTGACGTGTCTGTATCTCACTGCTCAATTTGCTTCTCGTGTTGCTGAAACTTAAATGCTTCCAGTGGTTTGGCAGGTGAACGCGATAGTTTAAGGACCTTCATTACTGATACATTAGGGCTGAAAGCAACTGCTCCTGGTCGGTCAAACATAGAAGATTCTTTAACTGTAAAAAGAGAAACAGAGGAAACTAGCAGCATTTTGAGAATGGAGATGAATGCACCAATTTCTGAACGAGACCAGCCTTGTGAAGAGCCATGGCTACTCCATTCCCTTTTATTTAATAACTTCTTTGTTCAAAATGAAGAAACACATGAAGAATTTCCTACCAAAGACTTTCAAGGAATTGAAGTGGGACACGAAGAAGAAACTAAGCTATCTTGTGTTGAGCAACCTATCTCCACTGTCATATTGATCAACTCTTCTGTATGTACCATGCAAAGAATTGCTGTATTAGAAGATGAAAAACTTGTGGAGTTGTTACTAGAACCTGTTAAGAATACTGTACATTGTGGTAGTGTGTATCTTGGGGTGGTCACAAAACTTGTTCCTAATATGGGTGGTGCATTTGTTGATATTGGGATTTCCAGACCATCACTTATGGATATTAAAACCAGTAGGGAACCATTTGCCTACCCTCCATTTTCCCGTAGGACTAAAAAACCAAAAATCAATGGGTCTGTGACTGCTGAATTGAAAGATTATGTGGGACATGGTTCACATGGTGAGGATGATATCTTGGATGAGTCCTTGGAAGTTGAATTTCAAGATGAGTCTGAGCCATTGATTCATGAAGAACTTGTTGGGAATGAAGCTGAGGATGGAGAAATCTCTGACACTCTTATGGCAAATGTTAATAGCAGTTTAGTTGAATATGATGAAGGTGAGGTAGATGTTGAAGACTACTTTGAGGAAGGTGTGATCCATATGGAAGAAGAAACAATAAATGAATTCCTTCCACTGGAGGTGGAACATTCTAATGATTCTGAATTCTCACAAGCTATGCTCAAAGATTCAAAGGTTTTTAATGATACAAACAAATGGGCAAAGGTTCGGAAGGGAACTAAAGTGATTGTGCAAGTTGTTAAAGAGGGATTAGGGACAAAAGGTCCTGCTCTGACAGCTTATCCATGTTTAAAGAGCAGATTCTGGGTAAGTTTAAACCGTTTACTCAGGTTTTGAGCAGAGTTACCCTTTTTAATTTCTTTCTAAAGAAAATGACCATGATGGAAACATTGTTTCTTAGCCCTTGTTGAATTTCAGAGACCATACCCTTCAATTGCAGCATGCAGAAGTGCTACCTTCTGTTTTTAGTGCCAATTTTTATTCATGATCTATGCTGGTACAGCCAGGCAAAGTATGCCAAATTCAACAAGGGCGAGCTACTAAAATAGCTCCACTGATTTGTGGACTAAAAGTTTTAAGTGAATGTGGATATATCTCTGATTGAAACTGAGGTAACCAAGATAAAGAATTATCTTCTTTTTTTTTCCTTTTGGATTACAGGTATTGAGTACTCGTTGTGATAGAATAGGGGTGTCAAAAAAGATTACTGGAGTTGAGCGGACTCGTTTAAGAGTCATTGCAAAAACGTTGCAGCCACCAGGGTTTGGTTTGACTGTAAGAACTGTGGCAGCCAATCATTCATTGGAGGAATTGCAAAAGGATCTTGATGCCTTACTTTCAGCCTGGAAAGACATAGTGGAGCATGCAAAATCTGCTGCTCTTGCAGCAGATGAGGGTGTAGACGGGGCAGTCCCTGTTATCTTGCATAGGGCCATGGGTCAAACCCTCTCTGTTGTGCAAGATTATTTTAATGAGAATGTAAGTTGGGCCATATTTGGTTGATGAGGCCTACAGTTATTTTATTAACTTTAGCTATTTTGTTTTTGTTGCTTCAGTAAACTTGTTTTGAGTTACGGTGGACTAATTTTAATCTTTCCAGGTGAAAAGCATGGTTGTGGATTCTCCACGGACTTATTATGAGGTGAGGTCATAAGGCACTATCAGCAGGAATATGTTGTGTTGGCAAAATTATGAGGGCCAAAAGATTGATAAAATGTGGTTAGTCCAATCTATAGTTTCATGACAACAGAATCCAGTCACAATGCAGAATTAGCCTTCTTATCTTTACCTATATATTTTAAAACATAAAAGGTAGCATTAGTAACTAAACGTGATCATGTTCTAGTCCTCGATTTGGATCAGTAAATATTGTTCACTACTTTTTTATCGGGTTAAAGCTTGTTAGTTAAACTAAGAACCTACCAGAATTCTAAAAATGTTTGTGACTGTTTTTTGGGTGAGGGAAGAGATATAGAGGTGAATACTGTTTTACTATTCTACATGCCGATTGGCCTTTGACACAGGCAAGCAGTGCTACAACTGATTTAAGTTGTTTTAATGGACTTTTATTGTCAGGTTACAACTTACCTTCAGGACATTGCACCGGATCTGTGTGGTCGAGTCAAAATGTATGATAAAAGAATCCCCATTTTTGATGAATACAGGATTGAAGAAGAGATCAACAGCATCCTCAGTAAAAGGTCAGAAGTCAGCTTATGTTGTTAAATTAGGCCATATATCATGAATATCTGAGAGGTTGTTTCTTTTTAAACCTAGCTGAAATATCAAGCAGGTTAAGGATAGTTCCTAGATTGGATGCAGATTGCCATTGCCTAGTTTCATGTTCTTTGAAGTCTATAGACTTGAATAACTTTTATCGTATTTTATTTTATTTTTGAAATGATCTTTTACCTTATTTAAACTTTTGTTCTAGACGATCAATTTATTGACCACCCACCTGACCATATAATCATTCAGCTGTTTCAGCCCCTCATGCCTGCATTTTAATTTTGCCTTTCTGTTATAAATTTGTTAAGGAATAGTCCCACATAGATTAGTGAGTACAAAGATCTTGAGTTTATTAGTTGGGAAAGAGGTTTCCTAAGTTGGCTAGTCATTTTGGGATGGGCTTTGGACCCAACTTTACATGGTATCAGAATAAGAACTCATAATATGTGGGTCTACACCTAAATTATCCACTTGTAGAGCCATAAAAGAGGGCCTACACGTAAGGGGGAGTGTTAAGGAATAGTCTCACATAGATTAGTGAGTACAAAGATCTTGAGTTTATTAGTAGGGAAAGAGGTTTCCTAAATTGGGTAGTCATTTTGGGATGGGCCTTGGAACCAACTTTACAAAATTTATTTGTGAGACTGCAGACTCTCTTGGAAAAGGAAGACCTTGTGCTGCGCATCTTAGTGCTTTGCTCTTTGAAATAATATTTTGACAATCGTGATGAATTGGACAAATTTGTGCATGTAGTTGGCTTTGAAGCTATTTTGGTTTGTGTTGCCATGCAGAATGCATGAAGAGGTTGTTTCTATCTAAAGTTCTTTATTCTTTGTGCTATGTTGATGACTGGCTAAGAAGTGCATAGTTGATAATGTCTTTCTTTAATGAATCTGATTGTGGTTATATGCCTTTGCCTATGTTTCATAGAAGGGAAGGAAAATCAAAACCTAAATAAAGATTGGAAATCTATAGCATGTGATAAAATGTGTGCATCTTGATTTAAAGTGGTTAGCATCTCCAAACCTCTAAAAGAATAGAACAGAGAAAGAAGAAAATATTTCTGTGCATGGCTTTAATTGTTATTCATAATTTCCTTTATCTTGAAGGGTCCCACTTTTAAATGGTGGCTCTCTTGTAATCGAGCAAACTGAGGCATTAGTTTCTATCGATGTGAATGGGGGCCATGGAATGCTTGGACAGGGGACATCACAAGAGAAAGCTATTCTTGATGTCAACCTCGCAGCTGCAAAACAGGTGCGTCAAGGCAAAAATTATTGCTCCACTATTCAGAACAAAATAAACAACCTCTGTGACAGATGCAGGTAGTTACACCTGAAAATTTTCTGCCTCATGTTTCAGATTGCTAGGGAGTTGCGGCTCAGGGATATTGGTGGCATCATTGTGGTGGATTTTATTGATATGGTTGATGATGGTAACTGCGCGCCTCTTTATAAGCCTAGAATTCCAGAATTTTCTCGTTTGCTTTAATGAGATTTCAATTGCATGGAGTATAGTTTGGAGTGTACATAGAACTGCAAAAACATGTGCCTAGGCGCTTGGAAATGCATTCTTATTAATCTGACAACTCGCAACTAAACAACCATGCTAATTTTTTCATTTTTTATTTTGTTACTGGATTTAGTTGATGCTTGCTTTTAGTGCTCCTGCCTCTTACTGAAATCACCCTAGGATCTGTTAACTGGTTTATCTCTTGTGATATTTTTTTGCTAAGCACATAAGAGGATCATTTACGAAGAAATGAAGAAAGCTGTTGAAAGAGACCGTTCAATGGTGAAGGTTTCCGAGTTATCTAGGCATGGTCTGATGGAGATAACCAGAAAGAGGGTATGTGTTTTGAGTCTTTTCAGAAAATTATAGTTGAACTAACTATGTTCATATTGCTCTTGATAATTACATTATTTCATTTCAGCCTTGGTTTCTTTTGTTCAAACACATCATAATTTTCATATTCGTAGCAATTTGTCTTTTTAAAAAAAAATAAAACTTGTATTTATCAGCTGCTTGTCCTCATACTTAGCAAGATGTTAATTCGCATACCATTTGATACATAAGAACTTTCTGAAATCATGTTAAGGAAATGCAAAGCTGGAGTAACTTTCTTTGGAAACAGGCATTCTCTTCTGTTCTTCATTTTTTTAATTTTTTTAATTTTGTCTCTGAGGACATCTTCATACCTTAAAAATTTAAGCTTTGGTCTATGATCCATAATCTTATGCATTTCTTGCCATTGTACTCGAATTAAAATGTGTTTCCTGGTACAGGTTCGTCCAAGTGTTACATTTATGATTAGCGAACCTTGCACTTGCTGTCACGCCACCGGCCGAGTCGAAGCTTTGGAGACATCTTTTTCAAAAATTGAGCATGAGATTTGTAGATTGCTTGTAAGCCTTTAACTTTATTATTTTGTTTATGCAAGTCTTGGTTATATCTTACAGAAATTTTATTCTGTTGCAGGCCATCTCAAACCAAAAAGCAGACCCAAAAAATGCAAAGTCATGGCCAAAGTTTGTGTTGAGGGTGGACCGTCACATGTGTAACTACTTAACATCTGGGAAGAGGACAAAATTGGCTGTATTGAGTAGTTCACTCAAAGTCTGGATTCTTCTGAAGGTTCTGCCATATTCTAACTTGTGCTGCAATTCATTTAGAAAAGTAAGAAATGATAAAAACGAAAGACAGCATAAAATCATTTTTGGCATTATTTTAGCCATGCTCAGAAACAACCATAAATGCATGCAATGTTCTTCCGCCATTAGTTGCAGCAGACCAGAAACTAAACAGGAGACATATGATCACATTCATAAGACTTGAAGCTGCCAAAATGTAACATAAAGGATTTTTTTGCACGATGATGGTTGTCCGCCGAGGATATTAGAGATACTGCTGATCAAATATATTGCAATGAAATTTAACCTTGATGACATAATATGTTGATACTGGAAAAAACAACATGAGTTATTGACTGGACTCTGTATCTCAGGTTGCTAGAGGCTTTTCTAGAGGCATATTTGAGGTGAAGCCATTCATGGAGGATAAGGCAAATAATGGTCAGTCTGAAGTGGCGATTTCCAGATTGCAGACCACAAAGGGTGGGTACATTCACAGCAGTAAATTGACATTATTTCCAGTTAAGAAGTGGAAGACTGAGAAATGAAACTTATCACAATTTTATGGGAGGTTAATACATTCACTTTGTTCTTTTGCAATCTTGTACATTTGTAGCTTTATGAGACCAAGCTTGTTTATTCTTTTGTTTTTTAGCTTAGCCCCTGATCCCCTCTTCGTGCATTTTCTTCTCGAGTTTCACCTCCATTCAGGTTTGCTGATTTATTATGAAAAGAAACTTCTGCGAAGATATCTTATTTCCTGTAGAACTATTGACATTCAATAAAGCATTAGGCGGCCGGCAAATTTATAAGATGATAGTACCAGTTTTAAGCAGTCATTAAGTTGTTGTTGTGTCAAACATTGTGTTGGCAGCTTTTCCTTTCTCATGTTGCGTCTCGAGTTGAAAAGTATCTCCCAGCATGTAATCTTGACCTTTGGCACATTCAATTCAGAAGAAAATTTGGGTTCTGGGTGCTTTGCTTTACATTGTGGTAGTAATCTCGGTGACAGGTGAGGAAACAATTCACTCAATGTTACAGGTGCATATTGGTAGAGATGATGATGCAGAATTTTATCATTTTTCAAGTTCCTTTTTACAAAGAGGACAACAAGATATGATCCTCAGCCACTGATCGACACATCTTAGGTGAAACAGATGTGAGCATGGCAATTGCCTCACTTCTTCCTTGTCCCTGTATCTGGCAAGACAAATACAACATTCCTGTAACATCAAACACGAAGCAGAAACAGATCAAAATCAGTCTCAGTGACAGGCGAGGAAATATTTCTGCGCACAGGACGGAAACTTACTGAATTTTCATCAGAAACTTCTTTGAATTTCCATTTGGGAAGGCATGAAAGTTGATCATCTGATGCACCACGGTCTACAGAGCCCATGTTCATATTGTATCCAAGCATATTACTGATCATTGGTACGCAGCAGCAGAGCAAGAGAAACAGAAGGAAAGGAAAAGAGTAGCTAATAGCGTTCCATGCCAGTAGGAAGATACAGAGTATGTGCAGCTTTGGAGCTTGATCATAATTTCCAACACGGGAATCAAACACCCAAACGTTACCCATCACAAACCATATTGCGAAGAAGAGTTCCAGGAAAGTCCTGGATTTGTTCATCAGATGCGAACTCCTGTTACGAAGAAGAATCAATCAAGCATTAGATAAATCACCTGAACAAACAGTTAAATCATTACGAAATCAATAGAATGGATATTGACCTGGACTCCTCGCCACTTCTTTGTTGTTCAATGTCGCCAAAATGGAGATCGTTTCCTTGGGTCACAAATCGATGCCGAAATCGCCAGTAAAGGAGAGGAAGACAAAGCAGGCTTCCGACATCGTAGCCAACGACCCAAATCCTTAGCGGCCACACTGGCTTTTCATCTTTAGAGATTGACAAAACGAATGTTATCGCGCTTATCTGAACAACTAAAACGATGAACTCCAACGCAATCCAAGCACTTGAATTGAAAGGGTTCGAACCCAAGTCGGACCTTGATCCGTTCTGGTACAGGAAGACCCTTCTCAAAAAGCTGAACCATCTGGCCCTAGAAATTCTCATTGCAGTCCTGGTCAGTAGTGACAGTGGCGGAGTACGAGCTGAGCCGTTTTGATGTGAACCCTGATCATCTTCATTGACCCCTGAATTTGATGCATTTGAAAGAGGACCACGCGTGAAGTGAGATGCAAAATGAGAGCGAGTACCCATTAGATTCTTAAACTGCCTTTTTGAGGTCGAAATGAGGGAGGTGATCGGTCTCTCACGCCCAACGAGCTAAGCAGGAAATATTCCTCATAATGGGATAGTTTTTAATGGAGATTGATGATTAGAAACCCCGGAAACTCCAGCTCCAAAAGATATAAAAACAGTGTTGCCAAAAGTGCTGATGAGGGAAGAAACATTAACAGCTACCTTTGCGTCTGCTGCAGAATGACTGAATTTACAGCAGAATGGTTGCATGAGCTTCTTCCAGGAAAACTTGAGCCAAGAACACGATTAAGCACAGAGAATAACCGTCGAACACGTAGTTTGCTTCCGATCCTACTACGGTCGGACTTCAACAATTTGAACTGATATCACGCACTGGGGTTGGCGGAGGGGATGGATCAGAGGGGAAGAAGGAAGGTAGAGTTGGGTTAGATGGTGACCAGAAATCTAACAGCTTTGCTTCAAATATAAGGGAATCAGAAGAAACCAACCGGTGGCCTAACCCGCCATGGCTGGTTTACTGATGAAGTAAACGAGATTGAGAGCAACAGATACGCAACTCCAAATCTCTCCGACGAAGGAATTCGAATAAAATCAAAACTGAGAGCAAGAGACGCTTGATGCTACCCTTTTTCGTTATTTTCAATTTTTCGAATTTTGGCGGGTGCGGATATTGTGACGAAGCAAGGGCGTAGTTGGCTACCAAACTCATCTGCTGTTTTGTTCTTCTGAACCATTGACGCCTCGCCTTTCTGATGAATAATACGCCTTCTGCTTCGGTTCGTCCCGAAGAAGATGATCCAACTCGATCATAATCTAACTGCAGAAATTTCCAACAGAATTCTAAAGAGACCTGGCAATTAATTTAACGTTACATTTAGCATCATCCGGGATAAAATAAGATACCAGTTTAATTTTTTTTTTTTTTTTTGCTTTTTCTGAACGCAACTGAAATAATCTGTTTAGGGTTTATCATAAAGAGAGTAACTAGAGCTCTGAACGATAAGCCAATTCAACTGCTGAATTGACTTGTCAAAGAAAACATATAAAAGATGTCAATCAGATATAATTTAACGTAACAATTAGCAATCGATTGCGTGCCCTGCGTAACTCGTTCGGTCTACCTGTGTTTTTTTTAGCATGATATGGTAAAGAGACCTATATGACTCTGATGTGTATGATGTATCTTTCATATTTATCATAATTTTTCCTTTTCAAAAAAAAAAATATTTATCATAATTTTAAATAAATTTAATGAAATTAACACTCATTTATGTATAGATTAATAGAAAAAAAGAGGTAGTGAAGGAACATATGAACCAATGAAAACTGAAGAAGACAAGAGTGCTCTAGTATGGTCCAACACCCAACATAAAATGCAGAAGTTGCAACTACAAGCTCACTAGCAGTGTAGTCAATTAATCGCATTGATTGCATTAACAGCACTGTAATCAGACATTAAGAAATGATCCTTTTGAAACTAGTACAACAAGCTCATGCAAAACGCTGAGAAGACAACAGTACACATACCTACAAGTACATTAACACATACTCAGCAGTCCTAGCTATATTCTAAAAGTCCCATAAAATGAGATGTAAGCTACCATTTTGGAACAACTAAAAGATACAAATGAAAATGAACTTGTAACTCATTCAAAAAAACTTCAAACCTTAGCTTCGATCAAGAGGACGAGCGGCACGTATTGATCCCATCCTTGCAGTCGGACGTGAGATCATTGAATGTTTCAATCTGTTTTTTCCCTCTCAAGAACACCTCAGTGTCAACTTCCACTCTCATGTACCCATCAAATTCAACTGGAACTCCATTATTAAGCTTCTTCGTTTCCAAGTACCACTCACTGTTCTCATCCCAGAGATCACTGTAGTCCTGAAGAAAGTGGATAGTATACTTATCTTTCAAAGGATCAAAGAATGATATGTCAGGTTCGTTAGATGCAATGTATAGGTGCCTTCCTTCGTCAATCTTCTCACGCAGCGTAGAGAGAAGATTAGCAGGAGATGTGTCCATGGCCAGATTAGGCCAGAGCTCTGTGTTCTTTGCCTTCTCCCCTCTCACAACATGAACAGAGTCAAAATCCCAATTCAACCTTGCAGATATTGCAGACACTATGTCCATCAATCGTCTGGATTTCCAAAGAAGGTGCCAAGGGCGGTGAATAACAGACTCAGCCTCACCCTCACACACCCGGTACCAGTAGTTGTCAGGCTCCACTGAACCAAACTTCCTCGTAAGTAACGCATCCTTCACATCCATTAGTTTCATTGCAGTGATCTTGAAGTCCTCAACAAGGTGAAGAGTTAAACCATCTTTCTTCTGCCACTTCCCCCAGTCTGTCCAAAACTGACTCTGGTCCAGCACTGATGCTGACTCCTTCAAATGCTCAAAATCAAAATAGAACCTGAAATCCTTCCCTTCCTCATTCTGATTTGATGAAGTGTACATTGATGACAAACAAATACTCAAATCCATAACTAAAGTCCGATTGAGGTACTGGGCCTCACCCAATGCACACAAGAAACTCCATATGTAATGATTCATGCTCTTGCAGCGATCACCTCCACCTGAGTACATCAAGTAACGGCCACTGCTGAACTTTCCTTCTGGTAACAACAGTGGAAGTGAATCATTAACAGCTTCACCGATTACTTGTAGAGAAGCACCAGGAGCTATGGTAACCTTGGCAGCAGGTTCAAACCCTGGTTTCTGGTTCTTTCTTTTTTTCCTTGCATTAACACCAGAATGGTAATCCCCAATAGAAATTACTGAGTGAGTGCAGTTATCTGACCTAGTTATAACAAACCTACGGTAGTCCTTGTAAAATGAAGCCGTTTTACCCTCCTTTGGTCTAAACCGCCATGCCATATCACAAGTATTATCATCTGGACCAGGAACGGATTTGCCAAATCTATAGAAATGAATGTCACTGAATTTCTCGATGGCAGATCTCATCATTAAATGGAAAACTTCAGGGTCTGCACAGTCTATTCTGATATTTACTTCACAGATGGATGCAACAGCCGTGGCCACAGCCGAATCACTAAGTGTAACATCAGTAGCATTTATGAATGTTTCAAATGCAGATTGGTTTGAAGCCATAAAGTCTTCACCAGTTTTGAGGACGGTTTCATCAGATCGAAAGGTGGCATTGGAGGTGGATGTGAGGAAGGTAGTGAGCTTGTTCGAAGGGTGGAAGAGAGGGTCTTCCGGCTGGTATGTTGCAGCAATGATGGTAAAAATTAACACTCCTAAAACGAAGAGTGTGAAACAGAGATTTCCAATCATAGCCATTGCATTTTGTCCAAGGTTCTCAGCACGGAAACTTCCGGATCTGTTAAGAGGTTGTCGGCCAAACATCCTTTCTACGTCGTGAAGTTTTAGGACACCAGAAAAGCAGTTTCCGAAACCGTGATTGAATCAGCTCTGAAAAGAAGCAGCTCCGAAAAATGAGATGCGTGTTAAGTATTTCTTCATTTGGCATAAAAGATACGAGGGAAACGAATAAACAGAAAAAAGATGTAGTAAAAAAAAATCTCCAATTAAGAAAAAGCAACGAGAGCAGTAGAAAATTTAGGGTTCTTTACTGAAAACACAAAAACTAGAAACACAGGGTGAAGTTGAAGCTGGAAACACTCGACAATTCCACGAATAGAGTCGTCCACCCACTCCAACAAACATCAAATCCAATAACCACACTAAATTTCCAGAGATCAGAACGTAAAATTCTCGGAAAATAAGGATTCAGATTCAGAGTTACAAGAAATAGAAATATGCAGACAAATTCCTCACAAAAACTGTTTCACCAGTCAGATCCCAAATAACGAATTATCAGAGAAACCTTTGCAAGTAAATGTACGTAGAGATCATCCGCGACCATCCAGTTTTCTAGTAAGTGTCCGAGCAAGTATAAAAACAGAACGGCGAGTTCCAAGGAGTAAGAGCGGATCGAGAAGTTCAAAAGAAAGAAAAATTCAGGTTACAGAATCACTCGCACCTTCTTTCACACGTCCATCGATCCCAGGTTTGCCCGCATTTTGATCGCGATACGTCAATACCCTGATTTCCCACACTCAGCTGCCCTGTGGTGTCTCTCCCTCTCTCTTGGATTTACTCGAGTCGAGTGTGTCTCGATTGAACTACAAGGATAACTAATCCAACGCGCCACCGTGCGTAGTGCGCACGGCGAGTGATTGGTCGAGATAACACCGGGTAACAGTACTGTCAGCCGGGAAATTTTCTTTCTAGAGTGCGCTGTGCGCTAGGTGGCGTATGCTGAAACTTGGATAACTTTTTCGAGATTCGGCTATAATGAGCGGGGAGTTTCGACGTGGACGCACCGACAAGCACAAAAAAAGGATGGGGTATGGCAATTGCAAAGTTGCCATTGCAACAGAAATTTACGGGAACTGCCATTTATGTGGGACAAAGCCGTCGTCCCAATTATAATTCTCGCAACCGGACAACGCCGACGACTTTCATCTCAATGTCGTCATTGAAGATCTAATTAAGAGCGACGATTACGCCGAATATTACGCCGACGAACACGCGTTGAAAAAATGCAAAAAATTATTACAAAATCGTTTTCATTTCACATAACAGAACATATCCTCAGTAGCTATTTTCTGCAGTTGTGCTGTTCGAATTGATTTAACGAACCGGCGAGCTTGCACAGAGACGGAGCCAAAGAGATCAAACAGAGAAAATATATATTGAAGGCATTATTGTACAGAATCACAACTCGATGAAAGAAAAACCTACAAGTAACCAAATAAATAAAGAATCGATATACAAGACACACATTATTGACACAGAAGAGAGGATGAGTATGGACTCTGCAGCAATGCCTTGACTAGCTTCAACAAGGGCAGTTTGGATTGTTCAGGACGGAAGAAGAAAACAAACAATGCAACAAGGCTAATTGCTAGTGGTTGATTCTGCATCAGCCAACACGAACTCCACATACAAGTTTTTCAAGGCAATCACGACCGTCATAATCAACGGACCCATAATAGCTCCCTGTTAGATAAGAAAAAACAGGAAACCACAACTTACTGTGAGGGAAAGAAATTGAATTGCTAAACCAGATTCAAAGAAAGGGAAGAATTCACAACAGAGCAATTCTTCAGAAATTATGTAAACAATATTTCATCCAGAAGAGAGTTAATTCTATGCAAAAGCCATACTTCATTTTAAATGACTTTCTTAAGAAATTAAACTATCCAGACACTTCTACCAGCCAGAGTAAGAAGGTAAAAAGCACTTTCAGGTTTGTGCAAATGGACATATTTTTACAAATGAGGATAGGTGTCAATTTAGTGTTTCCATTCTCTCAATTAATGCAAGGGAATATCAAAATCTCTTTCACAAATATCTACATTAGGGACTATAGCATATTTTATGATTTGGAAGTATAAATATGAACAAAGAAGAAGGAAGTTACCTCGAGCACAGAAGGAAACAATGTGATTCCGCCAAGAATACTGAGCCCGGTTATGTAAGAACTATAGCCTGGAATGTCCTCCTGAATAACTGAAACTCCATAATCCATAAGAGCAAGATGAATCACAGTTAGCCCAATCGCATGAATATACTTTCCTTCCATTACCAACTGAGCTGCGCCAAGGATTGTTGCAAGCCATGGCGGAATTATAGGCAGCAGTGGACTAACGAAGGCAAGAATTGTTGACATATATACAAAATGTATGGAACAAAACCTAAACAGAAGCCATGTGAGGCATCCTTGATATATAGCAATTTCTGCTGTAGCAAGAAGAACACTACTTATAGCATGATCAAGAACTTCCACACATCGGGTCCTTGCAGGTGTTGAAATAGGGATCATATTCAATACTTGCTCTGTTGCCCCGCCTGATTCTGATGTGATAAGATAATATAACAACCAAAAGAAGACCATAGATTGAGAAACAAAGTTCACAACGTCTGCAGCTCCATTAATGATAGAATGGCCGATTGAGAAAAGGAATCCCGCTGATCCACCAACAAAGGATGTGCTACTAGCTAATAGACGTTTTGAGACTTCCATTCCCTGCATGGCAAACCCTTTTGCCTTCTCAACTAAATCTACTCTAGTTATCAGTAATTCTCTGAACACAGAATCCAATTCTGTATATATTTCACCCCATTCCCGTTCACTAACTCGAACTTTCAACTTTTGAAGCTTCTCAGTAACAGGATGAGGATTCGCCAAAGCAGTAGAAGCAGCAGCGGAATCGACGGTTGGTTTGATTACAAAATGCTTGAGTCCTTCAGCAAAGTCGGTCAAATTATACTGTTTGGCCAAGTTATCAGTTTGCTCTAACACGGTTTCATAGAACTTTACAGTGTAGGTATCAACCAACGCAGGGACATCATTCTCTTCCATCCATTTCTTGATCCCAAACTTCTCGGCGTAATTACTCTTTTCAACATGATCTTTCAGCGAGATAACTGCGTCCTTACCTTCGATTCCGATCTTGTAAGAGAAAAAAATCCCACCTGCCAAGAACCCAATAATCATCCCAACAATTAATCCTACAGCCACAAGTGTTCTCAACCTTCTGAGAAACCCACGAGTCAAGAACCCCCCAATTCTACTCCTAGGACGACTGCCAAGGCTTACGCTCCGAAAAGAAGCAACCGCCGAGATTGTAGGCGTCACGCGGCCGGAGGCAAATACCAGCCCAAAGCCAAATAAGGCAAGTGATGCACTAAGGCCCAACTGATCGTTCGTGATGATAAAGACCCAGAAAGAAAGTAGCCAGCGAAGGAGCCTCGAGAACCCAGCGCCCTTCTCACCGGCACCCTCACGGAATTTACGGCGTAGGGCGAGACGGGAGCACGCAGTGCGAATGTCAACCAGAGACTCGATAGAAACCCTAACAATGGCAGCTGGCACGGCAAGTACCGTTTCAGTGAGGCCGAGTTGAAGCGGGTAAGTCCAAAAATCGACGAGCGCGGTCTGGATTCCTCGAAGAGGGATAGAACAGAGAATCGCCCACTGAATTGGCCGGAGGAAATCCTCCAGCAACTTGGCCAGACCATAGAGGAGGAGGATAGAGAAGGCCAGGCTGGCATGGGCCATTGCGATGTATATAGCAAGACGCACCTGCGGGTCCCACGACTGCATTTGGTTGCCCGAGGACTCCTCCATCGTTGTCGACGGCCGAGCCGGGGGATCGTCGGCGGTGGGGGCAGCGTCAGGTTTGCGGACGGACGCGGATCGAAACATTTCCTGCCAAGGAGGGTTGGCGGAATTATAGTCAGTCCGGGAGTAAGGAACCAGCTGCATCGGAGAGGAGAAGACGAAGGAGACGACCCAGCCTCAGTCCCTCGAGTCCCTCAAGTCAGATATTTCATAAACAGAACGCACATGGGCAAATGGGGAAAAAGAGCTCTCTTCTTTGTGAAGTGACAAAAATGGTATCTGCTTTCACCAAAAGTCAACTTCGTGGCTTTGCCGGAAACGAATGATTTGTCAGAAACTAGTAATTAGCCTACTGTTACTGACGATCGTCATCCGCAGATATTGGCCCTAACTTGCTGAAAACAACAGTAAAATGCTTACAGTCATCTCTGCTCTGTCCTTAAAACTGCACAACGCAGTGGAATCGTTTCGGTGGGTATATTGGGAAAGAAGGCAAAAGAGGAACTACTTTTATCAGTTAACGCAAATATGTTTCAGAACAGAAGAGCCCATAACAAGCGAAAGAACTCAGAAGTTACTCTGGCGCCCCTGTGGAGATCTTCTTCCCCCGATATTCTCGCAGTTCCATCTGCAACATACAGCGTTAACTTTAAATAAAAAAGGCCGGGGGTCGTCCGCCATACTCAAGGGTCACGTCGGCGGAGGGTCCCGCACTACCGACCTCGTTAATGAATGGAATCGCACAACCAATGGCGCGCACTGAGCGCAAAAGAAACGAGTTTTTTTTTTTAAAATAATAATTTGTTAAAGTAAAACGAAGAAGAGCCTAGTTTTGTTGGAGGGCAATCTGATGATTCCCTGTGAAAAATTGTGGCATCGATTTAGAAACCGTTGATAATAAAAATACTGTAACTCTTAACCGAGACAAGGATGGAACATCGGAAATACTCTAGAGTTGAATAAAAAGAAAAATTCACCAACATCGAGGAAATAAATATTGACTTACAGGTTTAAAGTAAAGGAAGACGAGATCTGTGATGAGAATGATTTTTACTCACAAATTCACGGCGCGTAACCTTTTGCTCCAGCGTTGGAGAAGATGGAAATCTTTCTGTGCCAATGATCTGTATTTCAATGATTGAGAGTAGATCTGTCGGCAGCAATCTTTCTATGCCGTCATGAATGTCTCCTTTTTCCGGCTCTCGGCTGCATCAGCCGCTGCTGCTGTTTAAGGGTAATGATGAAGAGAGCAGTGCGGTGAGACTGTTCAAATTTGAAGAGTTAAGAACCGTCATTCCGGGGAAGTGACCTATTTTTTACAAATATCTGAGATCCATCCTTGCGTAGGACCAAAGCTGGGTGTGATGTGGTCAATACATATTAAGGTCCTTGCACCCTGAGGGAGAGTAGAACGAAATAATATCTGAATAGAAGATGAAATAAAAATAAATAAATAATTTAATTTAAAATGTAAAAAATAAAACATAAAATTAATTAAAAAGAGAAAAATTATAATTTTTTTAATTCAGATGTATCTAAAAATATTTTTTTATAAAATAGGAAATAAACAGTAAATCAGAAAAAGGGAAAATTTCGTTTATTTTATTTTATAAAATAAAAATAAACGCATCAGTTGTGAAGGAACAATAAATAATTTTAATTAAGCTATAAATAATTTATTGAATTGAAAAAAATAAAGATTTATAATATTAAAAAAGCGAAATTAGATTAAAATATTATTTTGGTGCCTTTTTAACATAAAATAAAATAAAATAATCCATCAAAATTAAATGAAACTTTTTAAAAGATAAAATTATAAAATAAATAAGAATTAATTAAAAATTCAATGCAAAATGAAATAAAAAGTAAGTATCACTTTTTTGTAACTTAAAATGGAAAATAAGTGAAACAGTTCCTAACAACAATAAAATACAATTATTCACTCGAATGCCGGACGATCAAACACATGAAGACATAAGAAGAAGAAGAAACTAATAAAGGCCAGCCAATCGGATTGCCCCTCTCTGATTGATAAGAAAGAAAAAGTAGGAATTTTTTGTTCCAGAGATCATTCAAATGACTAAGCAAAAATGCCCAGAAGATGAAGAAGACGCGTCTAATGATCAATAACCTGTTTTAGAAAATTGAGGAATGAGAAAGAAGATTTTGATCTGAGCGGAGTGAAAGAACAGCAAGAAAAATCAAAAGAAAGCATATTTTAAAGTTGAAATGGGATATCTGTGCATCAAGTGCACTCTTCCATCTCGAGCAAGTAATTTGCAGGATGCCCCAACCTAACCAACTTCACTCAGGATAAAAGGAAGTAGCGTAAGCAACAGAATAAACAAAAAAAAGAGAAATGCTACAACTTTAGATGAAAAAACAAGAGGGAAGATCAAGTTGGTTAAATGGGATATCAGAAGAGAAAGTCCAACAATCTATAAGAGCAGACAGAATTATAAACTGCAGTTGTTTAACTTCTACATTGTAAGTTTACTTTAACACACCAAGCACAAGTCTTCAGGACCAAAAGTTGAAATTTAGCCTATGGTATGTGTTTGTGTGAGAACGTACCTTCAATACTAGAACAAAAGTTTCAGGCAAACACAGTATCACCAGTTTACCTGTAAGGAAATAGTCTCTCAACAATGTAGTCCACAGGCAATACTAGAAGCAGCACAAGCAAGAATCTCGGATCCTCGCTCCACTTCCTGTAAGATAACTTCCAGCTTGCTTGTTGGTTTCTCAGTTCAAGGAGGCCCATGCAACAAAAACACATTGCAGGATGCAATAGCCTTTGCAATGGCATCTTTCTGCAATAAAACAGAAGCTAAATCAGCAGCATCTTGGTTTCCTGACCCATTTGGCGGTTTATTTCCAAATAAAACAGGAACTAAATCCGCTGCTGGTCCATTTTGCATGCCTGTACCTAGTTGAACCAGTGCATCCTTCCTTCTACAGTATGTTACCTGCACTAAAATTGAACACGAGGGAAGAAACAAAACAGTACTGTTTTTGGATGACATATGAAAAAATTATCAGTTCTATCTGCAGATCAGATTTGTTTCTCTTAATTTAAAAAACCATTTATTTTATTATTGAAAATAACAGAATCACAATAGGGAAAGAGCATTGTTATAAAATCAGTAGAAGGGCATTTTGGTCATTTTATCTTGGCTATAATTTCTGGAGATGACATTTTATTGTTCAGCATGTTTAACTTTATTTTTAGTTCAAATTTGATGTAATTTGAGTCAGTCAATAGTGAGATACAAGGGATTATGTTAGGGGTAATTTTGTAATTAATTGACAGTTAATTGAATAAGAACTGGGGGGTCAAGGAGAGCAGTTTCTTGTGGCTCTCTACTCTCTTTCTTCTCTCCCTCCCCATTCTCTCTCTCAAAAACTCAATTTCACTCATTTTCACAAGCATGAAATAACCATGTTGACTATGATGATAAAAAAAACATTAAATACTAAAAGAACTAACAGAAACAAATAAATATATACATTAAGAGCCTGAAAAAGAGATATACCTTTCAACCTTCTCAAGTCGTTAAGGAGCATTTAAACCATCCCCTGGAATGTCATCAAAAGCTACAGTAAAGGAAGAGTCCTTTCAAAAAGGATTCAACAATATGTAAGTAAAAATATTTCAATAGCCAATTAAAACATTAGAAAACCATCATCTGTTGCATCTTATGAATTAGAGATTACCTTCAGATGATAAGCTATACCTTGTCCAAGTGAAGCTGAACCTGTATCACCTCTGACCACCGGTTGAACCAGGTATTTTATTTCAAAATTGTATTTATGACATCATCCGAGTTCAACTGGTGGTTAAACCCGATTGAGCCTGGTTCGACTGGACCTGGTCATCTCACCAGGTCAGTGACTGGGTTGAGTTTGATAATATTGGAGAATATCTAAAAATTACGCTTTATTATCTAGAGCAAGTGAAATTAAATTGTCGATATCGAAAAGATTGAAACAAATTTCAACATTAAAAGACAAAAAAAAAAAAAAATTGAAGGAAGAATGTACACTTGAGGAAAAGAAACTTTTATATACAACAACTCTATAGAAGGGATACAGTGGAACATGGAAGAATAAGAGCAAAAATTTGGACACTTGCACACATTTTGTCAAATTAAAACTCAGCTCCGAATCTTATCAGCAGGGATTTGCATATTGGTCCTCCACTTATTTTCTCGATATTCCAGAAGGCTTAGCTCTAAGCTGCATCCGGGTCATATTCATCTCCATGCTACGTTGAACCATGTCTCTTAGTAATTTCTTTGCTGTTTCTGCACTCTCAACCTGTGAAGCTATATCATACACAAAACTCCCCAAAACAGCAGAAGCTAGTCTCTGTTGGGGAGGAGAGTCTCTGAGCAGATCCAAGAGGGTTCGAGCACTCTCCTGGGCCTTCGGAGTGCCCTCTGCTGTTAGTTGTAGAAGACCTGGAATTGCTCCTTCCCTGAGTATGAGCTCTCTGTACTTGCTCCGGCAACTCCGGCACAAGGAGAGCAGAACTCCCACTGCATGCTCTGTGCTGATTAAGGATCCATCTTCCACTGTTTCCACAACAGTCAATATCCCACCATCAGATTTTGATATGGCAATTCGCCCTTCTTCAAGCCCTGAGAGGATTTCAAGAAGAGCAGTTGTTTTCTCAGCAAATTTAGAGTATTTTTTGCATTCTTTGAGGAGGAAGAGGAGTGATGGGACGGCTAAAGTAGCAAGAGCCGGAGTAAAGTTGTGCTTGCAGGTTGAAAGGTTGTAAAGGGCTGTAACTGCATCAACTTTCCCTTGAACACTGCCAGAGCTAAGGATTTGCACCAGAAGAGGAGTGGCTCCTGATGCAGCAATGATGGGCTTGTTGGCAGACGAGGCAGAGAGTGTGAGAATTGCAGCAGTGGCTAAATCTCTTAAGTTGCCAGTTTCAAGTTTTAGCAGCTCCAAGAGAGGGGGCAAAGCACCAGATGTTACTATCTTGACCTTATTCCTGCAAATATTTCATGAGAAAACTCAGCAAATTTACATGACCTTGAGATCAGAAGCTGAGAACTGACAGATCAGTTTGTGCCTTATAGATCAAGTGGAGAAAAGGAAAAGGCTAACCTTTTCCGAAAGAAAAATTCCTCAAAATGCAGAGGCAGATACTACAAACCCTAGGTAGTGACAATTATCTGAACATTGTCTGTAAAATAATTCAAGTATAATAAACTAATCTAGTTTGTTATTGGTAGAAATTTTCAGGACTCAAAATTGAACTCGAAAGAGTTAAAATATGTTTTGTTTTGCCTGATGGGCCTAAGACTAAAAGAAAAGCAATCAAGGTGCATGCAAAGAGTAGTGTCACACTGTTGATATTAATTTTGACTGATTCATATTTGAGTGAGTTCCATGTAGAATTTGGCATAGTATACTGCTTTAATCAGAAAATTATCAAAGCTCTGCTGAGAAATATCTAGTCCTCTCAGTATAACAGATTCAGATTCCATAATGAGATCTGCTTAGTTTTTGGATCCGTGGGATAATGCTGCCACATTTAGTAGTGAGAATTCGTCCATTGAACAACAACCCAGTACTAAAATAAATATCAAAACAACACTCCAAAGCAAGACGAGACATGGGTTAGTGTTTGGAGGCAAACTTATCGCTAACCTGTTGCAGGAAGGAATACAGTCCGGTGAATTGTTAAGTCTTGCAAAAGCCTTGATTAGAGCCAATCAAACGCATATGTTATAGTTTGACGAAAATAAAGAAAGAAAAAAAGGTGTAAAAAAAACATTCATGTTTTCATTCACATTCCTCCATCATCTTCTTATGTTGAAATTTTGTGATAACCAGAATCCCTAGAACAAAGATGCAGATCCAAAAGCACCCACACTGACTAAACGTAAAACCATCCATACTAAAAGACAAAAGAGAAAATACATCCGACACAGAAAAACAACAATTTCATCACTAAAAAACATTCGATCCGCAGTCCCTCACTGTTTAAGCCAAACAAGTAATTCTATCAGAGACCATAAAAGTAGATAACGCACATTATCAATAAACCAACAGAACCGAAACCCTATCTCTCACCTCTCATTCCGCGCAGCGAGATTGAGTAGGGCGAGCAGAGCGGATTCCCTCGCCCCGGACTCGGAAGACCCCAGCATGGAAACGAGAGGCTGTATCACCCCAGCAGCGGCGAAGATCGATCGCGTGGTGGCAGACGCCTTGGCGAGCTTCCTGATATCCCTAGCAGCCTGGATTCTAGATTCCAAGTCCCCATTAGCGAGTTTGAGGGAGAGCTCAGAGACAAGGTTTTGCTTTTTCCAGCTCCAATTGGATCCTTCGGGTTCTTCGTTTGGGTCTCCCGCCATCCTCGTTTGTCCAAGGAGAAAGGCAGCCACCGAAGGAGAAACTGAAAGATTCCCCTCTTTTCGCAGTTAATGGTGGTCATTTATAGGGAATTAGGAAAATCCAAAAGGGACCCACGTCAGATGGGACGTTTCACAAGGACACGATTTGGATCGTCCGATCGCGATCCTTCTACGGTTTCAGACAAGGAGTTATGCCCGTTAGTTGTCCTTGTTTTTTTTTTTTTTTTTTTTATATTTAAATTTGTTGTCATTGAAGCAGATGGGCGAGCATGCTCTCTAGTTAATATCATAACTGACAAATCGAAATTTGGTAAGTAATTTATGTAAAATATAAAATAAATTTTAAATTGAAATTTCTGCTAATTATTCTCTTCTTAAATAAAACTTTGAAATAACTGTTGACATTCTAATAGGCATCATCAAAAGAAACCTGTAATTATCTTGTATCTTTAATTCATGTTTTAATATCAAACGTGAACGATCACAAGACAAATTTAGCTTTAGTTTTGCAATTTTTAGGTTTCCTGATATAAAAAAAAAAAAAAAAAAAATCTGAATCTAGCCTACCAAAAAGGAATCTGAATCTATCTTAATTGAAATTGAACCAAGATTTGTATTAATTTAGAATGATATTTATATACAATTTTACAACAAAAATCACCTAATCAGAAGAACATAGAAGTCTTGATCTTATAGACAACTCTGCTGATCAGTAGCTCATACCTAAACAGAACTCTATATTCAACCAGTTTACTATCAATAAACCATGTGTTAGGATATTATTTCAAAACTATGCATAATGTGGCAATAATGGAATAAAAAGGAGTTTATTTTTAAAAAAAATTGGTTTTAATGATATAAATTAAAAATTCAAACTGTCATCTACTGCTTAGATTATGAGAGTATCAACAGATCAGGACAAATATGATGGGCAATGAAAACTCCTTATTTCTCCTCTTTTAAGATACCTTCAAATGTAAGCCACCTTGTAAGTTAAAGAGTATCTAAATATTGCCAGAAAAACTTCATCCCAAGTAAGAGGAGTTCAACAAGTTCCACAGATAGCCGAGCTTTTCAGGCTCTAAAGAAAGAGACTAAGACTTCCTACATTCTTCCTTCAGATGGACAAAGGCAAGAACTAATGTTACACATCGCACAAACAGAGGGAAAACGTAAAATCTCTCTCGTGTATGTACAACCCTCAATGGAAAAATTGATGCCCATGAATAACACAGAATCCAAAGAAATAATTGTAAGATATCACCTTGCAGATTTTGGGCAGAGCTTTCAGTGTTTATGGGAGTGTTTTCGGCCATTTTTGAAATAGGCATCACCAATCTCCCCATTTCTTTTCTCCATAATTCTGAATGCCAAGGACAGCGCACCAACAACAGCCATCGCATTAAATGATCTGTAAGGGGCCAAGTCGAGGGCTGACAGATAACAGTAGTATCCAGCAAGCAGGTAAATGAAGCTTAGACCATATTCCTGTTCAAGGGCCCCAGGGAGAGAAAATTTTAGAGTCCTGAAACCTGGCTTCCAACCACAAACACCATGCAGAATGACACCGATACAGAGCACTGAATCGATTAATGGGGGGAAGCTCTGACCCATTCCTATTCTCTGCAATAAAACAAAAAAGACAAAGTCAAATAGCATAGGTATGAAACGTCAGTGAAGCACATCATGTATACTAAACACAGATCATCACCCCATTAACCTGGCAGAAGATTAAATTCCAGAGGTGAAAGACATTTTATTTATGTTAGAGAACCAAGCTTTCACACATAAAAACTTACAGTTGGGTAATTGAGAACGAACCTTGATAATGCCAGGATATGGGATTAAGGATGTGTCAAATTATTAGATTAAAGTATATTCCAGTTAACAAAATTTCAATTTTGACCCAATCAAGTTTCCACAAACAACAGCCCCAGAAATGTGTAGAGAGACAAAATTATTTGAAAGAAAATTTGAAAGTCATTTCTAAGAGTAATGGGATGTGTCAGAGAAGGCCATGCACTTATGCTACACTCTAATTAAGATTACCGCAGGTTCACACAAGGCAACGGCAGTTTTTCAGAGGATTTCAAGTCTCCACGAGGTAAAATAGGTGAACTCTTTCCAAGGAAAAAAGGGTGAACTCTGCAGCTACTGGAGTAGCCCAGCCCAGTTGGTCACTATATATGTCTCATTTGCTGGGATTCTATTTTGTTATCTCTTGGCCTTTTCTGATGCCTACAATATCATGTACATCTTCCTTTTCAATGCTTTAAAAGTTTCAAAGAAGATAAGAGAAGACCATGTTTAAAAGATATAGGAACTCAGCAACTATAGAAAGGCCAAAGGAGCGATGGATTTGGCAAAAATCAACCTTACCCATATGTGCAAAGACCAGTTCAGTACCTGTAACCAAGCCACAAGAGATGGAACAAACATGAGCACTGCAAAGACATGAAGTGTTAACAGTCCATGCCGATAGTTGAAGATCTCCAATTGGCTGTCTCCAAAACTTCTAGTTGAGTTTGGGCTATTTGAACCATTCTCATCCAGTGGTAGAAGAGGGCTGAATGCCTCAACGGATTTGGATCTTGATAACCTAGAAACATCACCTTTGGATTTTGAATTGTATGCCTCCTTTCTTTGTACATAGCTGCGAAATGAAGCCGCCAAAAAACTGTTACAGAGAACCCAAATGAACCTTTTTAGGATCTTATTACAACAGAAATGATAAAAAATAAAAAGGTAAAGTGCTCATATAGCAAATAATCAGTCAGAAATTGTTAGGCACCATTAGGATCCTTAAAGAATAGTCCTATGTAGATTAATGAGTAGAAAGGTCTAGGGTTTATTAATTAGAAAGATGTTTCCTAACTTGGCTAGTCATTTTGGGATACAACTGATCCCAATCTTAACAAGGTATCACAATAGGTGCTCGTATGTGCCTCCTCCCAAACTATCCACGTGTGGGACACGTATAGGAGCTATGAAGAGACCCACACGTGATAAAGAATGTTAAAAAACAATCCCACATGGACTAATGAATAGAAATATTTAGGTTTCATTTGTTGGGAAAGTGGCAGCCTAACTTGGCTAGTCATTTTGGGATGTACTCTGACCCAAGTTTAACAAGGAAAACATTCTACAATACTATGTTGACAAAAATAAGCTTAAAAAATTTTTAAGAAAAAAACTGTTCTTTTCCATCAGATGTTAAGTGTTACCCAATATAGAGAACAACTTTCCAAAGACAGATTGGATTATTAGAAATGAAACCTCCATCCACAGCAATTGAGAATTATTCAAACAGTAAAAGCTTAAAAGACTCCTTCAAAGATGAAAATTAAGTAAAGCCGTAGCTCCCCATCCTGCAGAAATTGTGAGGAAGTCATTGGAGACATGCTGTGACATAGCTTAAAAAGGTGTATTTTTGTTTTTTTTTTTTGGAAAAGATGTATTAATAAAACAAGAGAAATTACAAAGTTTGGGGGAGCATTTCCCTTACAACCAGCGATTGTAGGGTAGCTCCCTGTCTGGCAAGTACATCTGCTACCGAATTTCGGATCTCGGAATGTGGGTCCAACAACAAGAAACAATTGAGGTAATATCTAAAATTCCCTTAAAAGTATCCCAGTGTCTCCATGGAGGAGAAGACACGTTCTCACACCATCCAATCACCACTTTTGAGTCCCCTTCAACTTGGAGGGGCCCACTACATCTATCTTTAAAAATACGAAGACCAGAGAGGAGAGCCTGTAACTCAGCAGTCGTAGAGTCTGAAATACCAAGGGGGGCGGCATACGTGAAGAGCTGATTGCCGGAATGATCAGAAATTACTCCGCCGTAACCAGAAATACCAGGGTTGCCAAGAGATGAACCATCAAAATTTAACTTGAGATAACAAGGAGCAGGAGGAGTCCATTCTTGCATGACCGGAGGCAATGTAGAAAACAGGAACTTAGACACAGAAGAATTGAGTAAAAGACGCATGTAAGGAGATTAAGCTTTGCTTTTTCCAATTATCATTTTAACGATGTTTTGTTGGGGCAGAAAAAGATCACTGTAGTACTGATTTCAAAGCACTAAAAGCAATGTCAAGAAGCTGGTATCAGCTATAAACATGTGCTCCCAAGTTGTGATAAGATTTTTGTCAAAATTTCCTCAAAAATGCTTTGCCGGTACTGTTTTTAACCATAACTAATCTTCTAACAGAAAAATCATCAGATAATCATCAAGAATTTATAACTCTAACCCCCTGAAAAAGTAGCATTTGATACATCCAACACAAATAGGAAAACAAATACTGCTGCTGTCCATTTGACTAGTTAGCTTGAAGCAGGACATGAACAGAATCAAATACTATAACAGTATTGAAACTCTTCCAAAATATGCACTTATTCATCGTCTATTTTATTATGGACCTATGGTAAACCCCAACAAAGCCCTAAATAGAATAATGAGCTGTAAAGGAGCAGCACACCATGTCAAAATGATTTGGACAACGACTTACATAACAGTCCCGTAAGTTCGAGTTCTAGAAGAGACATAATAGCAAATCTACACAGAATTTCTGTCTACTTTTATAACGTATTCATGTAACAAACAGATAAATAGCAAGGTGGTGTAAATTTAGTATTTTTTGGGGTGTACATATAAAATAAGTATTTTCATGAGGCTGTGTAAACAGCCCATTTAAATTGCATGGTGCACATAAACCAATGAATTGCTTATAAAGAGAATGAAATAGTAGGCAAAAAATAAAGAAGATTTTAAAAAAACAAAAAAGAACCCTGAGTTACCTGCTAAGTGTAGTGTGGCATGTAGCAGCATGAGATAGGAGCAGTACGATGAGACCTACAGCTGGATGGATGAAGGAGACCAAACAAACTGATAATGCCACTATAACAAGATATGGATTCCCTCTGAGAATCCTAAAAACCTGTTCAGTTAATCCATTAGATCATTTATTGGATTAGCAGGTCAAGCATATATAAGATGTGACAAGCAGCAGGAACCATACTACATTTAGAACATTTCCAGAAAAGTAGCTAAGGCATTTCATTAGCTGTCAGAAGTTTAGGCTCAAAAATATTTGGATTGAAACATCCATGGTTTGGCTGGCAAAGAGAACGAAAATTTTGACACTTATATAGGAGAAGGAATCTGGCGAACAACACATGTTGTTGAGCATATTAACATGTCAATAAGTTTGGTGAATCAAAGTTTTTAGTTACTATGCAATAATGCATCCTATCTAACCAAACTGCACATTTTTTTCTAACACAATTGCATGTTTTTCTTCAAAAGTAGCCAAATTGAGGATTTGAAATTTCAGAGTTGATCAAAGAGCTTTTGACACATTGCTTTCTTTTTAAGTCAAAAAGCTTCATTAGGACAAGAAATTGCAAAATTATAAACCAATCACAAGCTTATATATTACTTATTCTTGTCACATATATGAATTTACCTTAAATGACATTATCACTGACAAGAGATTAAAGAATTGACGGAGGAATGTAAAGCAAAATTTTCCTTCCCATGCTTGCCACCTACATAAGATTCATAGAGATCAGTCTGATAGGAATCATAAAGAAGCATCCTGGCATCAAAAACAACATCAGATATCACTATCAAAAGTCGGAAGACATCCTAGAGAAGGTCTTCCTAACAATTATAAATTAGTGTTAAAAAAAGTCAGAATCCTTTACAAACTTGAGAGTGACCCAGACACTAAACTGAAAATAGGTTCAGTGATTTTTAAGAGCTTTGCTATTGAACAACTATATAATAAAACCTAAGACCGTTTGGTCTAGTAGTATTCTCTTTACATCAGGTGCGTCAGGTCGCGAGTTCGAATCGCGCCACACCCCTCTAAAAAAAACAACTATATAATAAATTGGGAGTAGGAAAGCAAAGATCTTTTTTCTACCCAACAAGGCATCTTCCAGATCCCAGATATCTTAAAAACCAACAGAAGGGGCTGTGGATAAGAGAGAGTCAAGCAAGTGTTCATTGACCATATGTTTATTTCATTTCCTCACACAAATGCTAGTTCATGCAATCTGGTTACTCAAAAAGTTTCAACTAATATGAAAAGGCAATATAAACATTAGACAGAAGCTTAGAGCAACAAAACATCAAATTCAGCTTGATTCACAGACCAACAACCATAATTTTTATTTGAATGTTGATTACACATGCACACTACACCCCTTTCCCCTGGTGAGACCTGAACCGAAGACCTCAGATTAAAAAACCCCTAATGTGGCCATTGAACCAAAGGATCGCTCACAAGTGTGACAATAGTGTTCACTTATTGGAAAGTGATTCATAGTTTAACAATAAGAACAGACCGTTGAGATGAGTTTCTACTTTCTAATGTTAACATAAAAATATGCAAACGTTGTCTGCAGTAACACCAAATCAAGTATAACTCCACCATTCAGAAAATAAAGCATTAAATAAATAAAAATGTAACTAACCGTAATTTTACAACAACATGCATAGTCGCAGCAATGTGTAAAACCAACCGAGAGATCAAGATCAATACCAGTGCACATCCATTTGCAAATGCAAAGCAAATAATGGAGATAATAGTGAAGCTAGCAAATGGAGGCAAGGGTTGTTGTCTCAGCAGGGAAAGAATCAAAGAAAGGAAAAGTGGCAGAACAGCTACTAGCAGAAAAGGTAGTGGCATTCTCAAATTGGATTCCAAGGCCGCCAACATGGATGGAAGAGGCAAATCAAGTTCCCAAGCACGCGCTTGCCGCATCAGAGCAAAAAATGTTACTGCTATTGTCATGCCAATTATCTGCAAAGATACACCATGTGGCAAGATCAGACATATAAATTTAGATTTGAAAGAATCTCCAACTATCCAGGTTACCAGCAGATGAAAGCCCGCATGCAAGACATATATTGTTAATGGAAAAAGTATACGTATGATAGTTCTTACATCAAAACATCAAGCTTACAAGCCAATTAGCTTTTATGATAAGAATTTCTTGTTAGAAAGGCATCTTGCCTAACTTCATTCAGAAGTACATGGTGTAGGAGAAAGAATAACTAGCATGAAAATACAGAGTTTGAACAAACAAATCAGATGACAAACAGAACTTATTTGGCAACTGCAGGAATAACTAGTATGTAACAGGAAATATGGATGTAAAAGATAAATTCTGGAAGACTGAATATAAACGTCTGCTAATTGACCTCTTGGCTCCCTCCAATCCCTTGTTGTAAGGGGCCTCTCCTCCTAGACCTTTGTTAGTTTCGGTTCGTTAATAAAGCATGCTATTTCTCAAAAAAAAAATTGACCTCTTGACTCAACAACCAAATCTAGACCTGTTAACTGTCAGGTCTCTAGTTCAAGCACACCAGTGTCTTTGGCTGTATCTTAACAGAAAATCTTAAAAACAAGCCCAAGCCATCCCCCCCCCCCCCCCCCCCCCGCCAAAAAAAAACAAAAAAGAAGAAAAAGAATGCTTCTTTTATATACCTTTGAACAGAGATTAAAATCTTGCTCTTGACCTCTCCATTAGGTGGATTCATCATCCCCCCCCCCCCCCCCCCCCCCCCCCCCCCCCGCAGGCCTGCCCTTTACCTCTAACTATATTTTTTTTCCTCCCCTCTGTATTTTGGATGAGGACGCCCCGTTGTATTGTCCACTTAGATAATAAACTTTTTATGACTATTTCAAATAATAAAATCACCGCTATTTTTTTTTAAAAGGTGAACTATAACAATGCCCCAGTCATATCAGGCAATGTGTACAATCATTAATGCAGCTACAGATTTAATTCCTTTTGCTACGCAATTTAACGCTCCACTGCTAACTCTTGCTGAAACAGCTTTAAAAATCAAACAGATTGGAGCGAATGCATAAACACTCATAAATCTGACCTCAGAACAATACAGAAGCAAAAATCTGCTTGCTGCAGAAGTGCCAGAGACAGAGACAGTAGTTTTATACGAACAATGAGGATCAACCTGCAAAAAGTAAATTAATAAATTAAGTTCACTTTGTGTTATATTGAGTTCCCTTTATTGAAGAGACAAATCCATAACTCATGTTAGTATTTGCATTTTATTTCCAGTAAATAATGTATCAGAATGGACATGCATAATTGAAAATGTCAATAAAATGGTCATATACCAGTAAAACCACAGTTGTTTTATCAGAATCTTTGGTTGAACCCCAGAAGGCAGGAGACGAATCAACAACAATCGTCGCTGACTGCAAATTTGGTACAACATGTAGACCTGAAGTAGAATCCCAAGCAAGCACCACAGGTGGGAAGCAACGCAATTTGCATAGACCTGCAGGACCCACAAAAAATTATTAAGAATTGTTAATTATATCATGCTCTCATGGAATTGGTGGTGAGTGATAGAAAGCAAACTCTAAAACAAGCCACAATACTTAGTGCCCGATAGTACGACTGCTGAAATCCAGTTTCCAGGAAATGCTAATAATTTTCTTGGTAAATGTTTTGCAAAACTCACATCTTTTCGTTATTGAAATTTAATATCTAATAAGTCACTATCTGATAGAAACCCAAATTAAACCCCAAAGAACCAAGAGAAGAAGAGAAGAAGAAAAGAAGAAAATAAAAAATAAATAAAGAGGAGGAGGCGCCACCAAAAAAATAGATAGTTGAGGTGGCACCATTCCCAAGAACAAGGAGAGTGGGGCATGAGGGCAAAAGAGTAAATATGCTTCGCAATAGGCTGGTCAAAGATAACTCATACTTACCTATTCTTGAAAAGATAGCATTTGAAATTAACAAGAATTTTTCTCCATGATTTATGTAATCTTTTAATTTCCTAGGATCTTTCATTGATTTATGTAATCTTTCAAATTTCTAGAATCTTTCCTTTTTTTGAGAAATCCTAGAATCTCTCCTTGATTTATGTAATTCAGGAATCCTAATTGATTGAGGAGTTTTCCAAATAATACAATGAAAAAATTATAAATAGGGGTGTTGGCTGAAGGAAGAAATCAGTCAAGCCTTTTTCCCAATTCTCTTGCCTTACGCTCTCTCTCCTCCTCCTCCTCAATGTGTCCCTTCCCTCTCTCTCTCTTTTCCTTGCTCTCTTGCGGATTTCTTCCAAATTTTCCCACATTGGCCCCTCTTTCCCAAGAACCCTTGTATACTCCTTTAATCCTCCATTATTGAATCAAGCCTCTTCCACCAAAAACACCCTTTAAAATACTTTAACCTTTACGCCTCCAAATTCCAACCTTTTTCATAGCCATCCATCCCTAGTTTTCCTACTTATAAGCTGAAAAAATAGGACCGTAATGGGGTGTCTACCAATTGGTATCAAAGAATGTCTTTTTTGGGACCTCTACCTTCATTATGGTCAATACAATAAGCATGGAGCAATAATTACAACAAGAGGTGGTGGCTGCTCAAGAATCCAGCCAATAAGATTTCGGAAAAAAATAACTAGCCTAGAAGGACATATGCAACACTTTACAAACATGCTTCACTCTTTCATGGACGAAAGGGTTGCAAGACCCATTTCCCCTCCTCAACAAGCAATGGATCGTGAAGCTTCTACAAAATCGATTTTTGGTATGTTATCCTCTCTACCACCACCAATACTACCCACACCTCCCTTCCGAACATTCTCCCAAACTACACTTTTTCTTCCATTCATCACTCTCTACTACATGACCACCCCACCGACAACTTTACCTGCCTATCCTCAGCCCTCTCATCCTACTTCTCAACATCCTGACATCTCTCATGCTACTCCAACAGATGCCTATTCTATTCTATACCATCACCTCTACATGGCCACCCCACCTACAACTTTACCTGCCTATCCTCAGCCCTCTCATCCTACTTCTCAAGATCCTGCCATCTCTCATACTACTCCAACAGATGCCTATTCTATTCTATACCATCACCTCTACATGACCACCCCACCGACAACTTTACTTGCCTATCCTCAGCCCTCTCATCCTACTTCTCAACGTCCTGGCATCTCTCATACTACAACAGATGCCTATTCTATTCTATACCATCACTTCCACCATGCTCTTCACTTCACCAATCCACCTTTTTCTCCTCGTTCCCCCACCGGTGAACCAAGAACACACAAGGAAGTATCATATAAGCTCGAATGACCTGGGTACATTTCCCTAAATATAAGTCGGGAGATGACCCGGCAGAGTGGGCCTATATGGCTGAATTATTTTTCATTTTCCACCAAACCGATGAAAGCCAACGAGTGCTTTTGGCTTCCTTTCATCTAGAAGGTGATGCAAGACAATGGTTCCAATGGCGCAACAAAAGCAGTCCTCTCCTCACTTAGCAAGCATTTGTGCTAGCTCTTTGCATACAATTTGAGCATGCTCAATATTAAGTTTTTTATTCTCTTCTAGCAAAACTCAAGCAAACCAGCTCGATCAAGGATTACCAAAGGGAGTTTGAACGTATAGCCAACGGAATCCATTGGCTGGAACACATCCAAGTAGGAAGCTTCATTGGAGGACTGCAAAAAGTACTTCTCCTGATAATAAGCACAGAAATGTTCCTCGGAAACATGTTTCCAGATAGAAACGCTGTAAAGGAACGTCAACCAGCAGGACCTTAGAAAGTCTGGCAAACAGATTTTGAACAATGATGATGCTCAACTTTTTATGCTGTTATGCCTATTTACTCTTTGTTTACAACCAAAGAGAAACCTAGAATCAGAAATAAGATTATTTAAGAAGAAACACTAATGACCACAATTTAGGAATGGCAAATTGTGACCCACCCAGGTAGCCTGATCCATTCATTCAATCCAAACCAACAGGATCACATATGGGTAAGGTTCACCCAATTTATAATTGGAACAGGTTTAGGTTTGACAGCAAGAGCTGATGGTTCCCGGTTAACTGGCTTAAAATGGAAAGAACTGGGTCATACTGGTCTGGTTCAACCGGACTGGACCTTTGGTTCCTATGTCATTCATGTGTTTTTTTTTATGAAACCTATATTATTCATGTGTAAAACAAGTTTTCAATCAAATACATATTTTAAACAAAAATTAAGCTCATTATACCTATTTTTATATATTTTGAAATATTTTATGGATGTTTTATAATTTTTGTCATAAGGTAAGTTAATCCAGACCCAATCCAAACCCAGAGAGTCCAGATACAGAGGTCTGCATTTTTTACCCAATTAATAATCAAATAGGTTAATCAAATAGGTTTCAGGTCAGACCATTTGACAACAGGTTCAGGTCGACCTAATCCATGGCCACCCATACAGCTCATTATCATATTTTCATGTGGCCAGCAATGGGTTGGCGATTTGACAGAATAGTCAGTAATGTCACTAACTGCCCTTCATATTCACATCCATCTGGGAGTCATAAGTGAATTTGCAAGATATAAGACTAGTATTGATAAAAAAATTTACTCCACACATCACGTTAGTTAATTGTCCTTTGAACTGCTAGGGCAACAGATTTTCATCTACTTAAAAACCATCAGAACTTAATCAGTGTGATATGCAAAACAATGAAGGAATTGTTAATCTCTCTTCCTTTGATAGCCTTCTTGTTGATTTAGAAAGTGAGCATGCTTTCCTGAACAAATTCTGTGATATGACCAGTGTATGGTGAGAAATACTTGCCACATCGTCAACTATTTATCAAAATAATTCAAGATATTGCAGGATTACAAAGATAAACACTAGAAGCACAAAGTTCATCCTTACTGCTCTGTTCCATATCTCCTGCTTGTTCAACAGGAAGCCCAGAACTTTTTATTCCACACCCCACAGTTGTCAATGATAAAGTAACGGGCAAAAGCCCTAAGCTTGCAGAGAAAGTAAGATTCAAGGCAAGTGGGTGATCCTCCCTCATCAAGAATTCCTGCACAAAATTAAATGGTATTTTTCAGTAAATTCCTCAAATGACAAAGTGGACTGATGACTGTCAATGCTTACAAAATTTCAGAAACACTAAGGAAGTGATGAGTTCTTGAAAGTATTGACCTCTTTAACATAACTAGAAGATAGTAATGACCACAGGGAGAAATCTCTCTTTCCCTCCTCTGGATTAAAAAACTGTCCAACTGCCATTGAAGCTGCTGGAGGTGGCCGACCTGAAATAGCCTGTCACAGAGAAAAGATGAGACACGACCAATGCTCGAAATAGCAATAGGCAAACAGCTAGATGCATGCATAAAGAGTTTTCAAATTTTACTGAACCCCAGCCACACCAATGGTATTCTAGGAGAGCGAAATTGATGGATATAAAAGAGAAAGCTTCCATTGTACAACCTACAGATGTAACAAAATGCACAAAATGTAAAAAATGCAAAAAAATGTATTTTAAATGCAAAAAACCTCACACTGGATGAAATGAAGACTTCTATAGTAAATGCTACAGCAACCATCTCAAAGTGGAGGTCACAACAAAATCAATAAGATGTTGGTCAGTGGGACCATGTCACCTAAGTTTATAAGGAAGTAAATTTAAAATAGAAATATCGAAGTCCATCCAAATTCCCACAAAGGTCAGACTAAGCAGCATAAAGCCATATTAGATAAGTAAACAAATCAAATGGTATGGCTATACTAGCCAAACTTAAAACCTAGTTGCTTTGAACCCAAGACCTCATCCACAACCTTTGAAAAAATCTTTTTTGGAAAATTACAGTTTAATAAATATTAAAAGTCCAACTAGGGAGTTTATCAACTTCAGATTACAAAACCAACAAAAATGCCAATAATAACATGTAACACAAAAGGAAAGCATTGACTAAGAAAGGTTCACAGAAAGCAGGCAGTGAAACTTTGTGAAGAAAAAATGACTTTTTTTCTTTTGAATACTGTCAAATATAGTAATAAGATCTTCCAGAGACATAATGGACAATCTAATAATACCGGGCGTGGTGCAACAGAGATGGTCAAGAAACGAAATCCTTTCATATCCTTGGGACCCAATCTAAGCACAGCAGATGGAGGTGGTTGTTCAGTTTGGCTGCCAGGTTCAATCTGGGGAAAGAGCACAGACGAATAGCAGCAAGTTAAAAACAACTAACAGAAGCATGTTCCAAATCATTATTTACTAAGTATTAAGCAAGTAGATTAACTTAAAGTAATTTTCAGCAAAATAAAATAAATAGACAATAACAATGATTTTTGAATCTTTAAACCAATAAAGTGCAATTCAAACAATTGAAAAAGTACAAATCCTTGAATATCTGGAGCACAGATATAATACCTGCCTTGGAGAAGGCCCTGCAGGCAATTGGACCATTTTCTTTGTCACCTCAAGAACTTTCCTACTGACAGGTACTCCCTCACTTGGTTTTTTGCCCTTTTCAGGCCAAAGATGGATTCTAACCCCAGAACAAGGAGCAAGGTTTGTTACGAAAACAAAGTGCTCTTTACCATCTGATCCCTGTAAAGAAAATAAAATTTCAACCTGCTATGGAATATTCACAAAGAATGGCTAAGCCCATGAAGTATGAGGTATGAAATAAGAAGCACAAAAAAAAGGAATGAATGTTCCTCCAAAGAGACAGAATCTACATGAGGTAATGTGGCATTCTTTACAAGCAAACATACTTAAAATTTAACGACGGATTTTGAATATTCGAAACTCAAAAAACCTCATCCAATTTAAAAAGAGTAAGATATTTTTTTTCCATTGGATAAATAATCACATCAGATCAAGTTTCAACTGGTTAAGAACCACTTATCTAAAGTGTAGTTTCACAAATATCCTATATAATTCTAATTCAAAAAAAATCCTATATAATAACTAAAATCAATAGTATAGCTGGTTAAAGATTCTATATGTCTGATGGAGGCCTTGATCTCAAACCTCATTGAATATAGTTACCCATTTGCTTGCTCTCCCCCTCAACTTCCTCTCCTCGACAGATGATTGTTCTTTGCAATCTAATTGATCAGAAGTTGACATTTGGGAAGCCATTAAATCCATGCTGAGTGACAAGGCTCCCATGCCAAATGGATATATTGCTGAATTTTACAATCAGGGTTGGAATTTTCTTAAAGAAGATTTGATGCAGGTCTTTGATGAGTTCTCTGAGAATGGAAAGACTTGCTCTGCTACAGGACCCACATTTATTGCACTTATTCCAAAAAGAGAAGGGGTTTCAAAGCCAGAAGTATTTAGACTAATTAGCGTGCTGTCCAGCACATAAAAATAATTGCTAGGCTTCTTGCCAAGAGGCTTAAAGGTGTTCTTAGGAAAATCATAAGCCAAAATCAAAATGCTTTCATAAAAGGGAGGCAAATTCTTGACTTGGCACTTGCTGCTCAAGAGTTTATCCATCATTTCTATGAGGAGGTTCCAAAGCTTATTCTTAAGCTTGATATTGAAAAGGCTTTGATAGAGTAAATTGGGCCTTTCTAGATGATGAGATGTCTAAGATGGGTTTTGGCAGCCGTTAGAGACATAGGATATTCAGCTGTATTGCCTTAGCTCATTTCTCTACCCTTGTGAATGGTGTGGTCCAAGGCTTCTTTGAAAGCACTCAGGGCATCAGGCAAGGTAATCCTCTCTGTCCCCTTCTTTTTAATATTGCTGATTAAGTTCTGAATTATATATTTTTGGTTGCTTACACCAGTAACTGACTGACAGATTTCCAGAATAGCTCCCCCTTTAATACCCCTCTTCTTCAATATGATGATGACACAATCTGATTCAGTTATGGTAATCTAGACAAGGCAATTAGCATGAAGGCTCTTATTGCTCTATATGAAATTGTCTCTGAGCAGCAGATAAATTCAAGTCTAGCATAGTTGGTATGAATATGAACTCGGGTGTCACTGCCCAAATTGCTAAAGTTCTTGGATGCAGGATGGCAACCCTCCCAATCATTTTGGCCTTCCTTTATTTCTCAGCAGAACTTTTGAAGCTCATTGGGACTGAGTAGTTGAAAATTTGAGAAAAGGCTGACTACTTGGTGATGTGAGATGCTTTCTTTTGGAAGAATCACTCTGCTTTTGCTGAGATCCCCAATTTTTGCCTCTCCTTCGTTCACTGCCCAGCATTTGTGGTTACAAAAATGGAGGGTTTGGAGAGGTGAGTCCTCTCTTGCGGCACTTCAGACAGGTCCAAGCTTCACTTGGTAAACAGGAATGAGGTTTGTGTTGCTAAAACTAAGGGGACCCCGGGAAATAGAAGATTACAACTCAGTCGTGTTTCTCTTATGGAAAGGATTTAAAATTTTGTAGTAGACAAAGATTCTACTTGGAAAAGCATAATATTTACCAATTACGATATCCCCAGTTGGTTCTCCCCAAGCCAGATCCCCAAAAAGCTTCTATCATCTGGAAAGCTATAACCTCTTGTCCCCCTACTTTCCAAAACCATATCAGATCTGATGTTCAGACAGGAGAAGCCAGTAGTTTCTGGGAAAATATTTGGATTAAATAGCTTCTTGGCTGCTTCCTTCCCTTCTCTTCATTGCTGCTTTAAACTCTCAGGCTTCTGTCAAAAGACATAACGATGGCAGGATGGAGTACTGGATAGACTCTAAATTTTGCTATTACCACAAATTCGAGTCATGAGGTTGCTGTCAGAGACCTAAACAACCTCCTCAGCCAACTTTATTATAATGAAAGAGGGGAAGGTGTGATTATTTGGAATGCTAAGCCTTTAGGTCTCTTCTCTATATCCTCAGGTTATAGATCTTTGACAATTGACTGGTTTCCCACTCCCCAGCTTCTGCCAATGCCTGGAAATTCATAGCACCAGTAAAGGTGAAGGCATTTCTTTGGAAAGTCCTCGAGGGAAATATCTCAACCTGTGACCTCCTCTGCCAAAGGGGCTTCCAGCCTCAATCTTTTATCTGTGTGTTTGGACGCAATGCTGAAGAATCCATTGACCATTCACTGTAGGGATGTCCATTCTCTATTGATGTGCGGCTCTCCTACATCCGTTACTTTGAATTATTGACTTGACTTGCTTGGCTGTTTGGCTCTCGGAAACTTGTTTCCTTTCCACTCCCCCATCTTGGAAATTGCTTTGGAAGATCATGGGTGCTGCAGTAATTTGGAGTTTATGGCTTGAGAGGAACAACAGAATTTTCCATAATCGGTCTTCTTCTCTGGGCTAGTCATTAAAAGATCTGTACACCTGGTCTTTGCCTGGACACAACTGACTTCTTTCTCGTCTGATTATTCTGGCTCTCTCTGAGGTTAAACTGAGGAAACATTGCTATTTCCAGAGTTCAAAAGAGGCCTAAAATCATTGCTTGGTCTCCCCCTTCTGCTGGGCTACCTTAAATTAAACTGTGACGGGAGTTCCAGGAGTAATCCTGGCTTGAGTGAGCTTGGTGGGATGATTAGAGACCATGATGATCACATTCTTCTCAGTTATTCTGGTCCCCTTGGGGTAATTTATTCTACTGAGACTGAGGTTCATGCTGCTCTTCAAGGGCTCAACCTTAATTCCCAGCCCCTCGTCATTGAAGGTGATTCATTACTTGGGGTCTTGGCAAGGGGAAGCTCCCATGGTGTTTTGACAGGAAGTTCTTGCAGATTGATGACTTATCTCTTCACTTCAGATTGCTTGGAAGCATGTTCTCTGCTCAGCAAATGCATTGGCCAACTCCTTGACCAAAGAAGGTTCACTTTTTCAACAACTTGTTCCTAATGTCACCCATTTTGCTTACCTTTGTATTTTTTTCCCTTTTTTCCTTTGTTACCGTTTTGGGCTTCTTGCCCTTCTTTCAATAAAATTTGTCAACTTTCAAAACATTTAAGAAAATTAGTGTTTTGACTGACCTAATTAGAATGCACAGAGCTCTTTCTTTGGGACCAACTGGGTCCGCTTTGTACCCAAACACCATCATTACAAAAGCTAGCTCCACTTTGCATCAAAAGAAATTCTGTTTTTTTCTCAAGAAGATGGTTGGGGAGGCAAAATATCATTTTTCAAAATATCCATTCAAAAGAAGAACTAAAGATTTGGCTTCCAACTCATAAGGTGCCAGTTTTCAATACTCCAGTGAGAAGTCACCCTAGTACTATTACATATTTCACCAGTATCAAAGACTATTGGAAACAGGATGCAAACAAATAAAAATCGCTTCCTCAGGTTATTCTATAGGTAGAATTTCCATGAAAAGGAAATTACTTAAGGCTTCTGTGGAAAAGGAGGCCAAACATGTCCTTAGCAATACAATCCTCAGAATTGGCTCTTCAGGAGAATGAGCACTTTGAGGTTGCTTCTTTCACATTTTTTTTTGAATAATGATGTATAAACTATTAAACGATGGAGAAAGAATACAAAACCTAACTAAGTGGGCCTTCCTCCACAACAACGTGTTGGAGTGAAACACCCAACTTAGCCTGAGTGTCTGCCAAATGATTGGCAGACCTAGGGATTTGCTTCTTTCACATTGAAATAACCCTTCTATACATGATCCACACCACTTTGACAACAGATAGCTGACAGTGGCAAGGGCAGAACAACAGAGATTTATAAAGATGCTATTTGTTTTTAATTCATATAATTTTTTCAGTATCAAAGAAAAAAAAATCACTGCTAACCAGTTTTTTTATGTCCATCCACCGCCTTCTCCCATCCATTGCTAAAACAGTAACAGTAGTTCCCTGAATGTATAAATCCTTCTCAAGGCTGTCTTCAGCCCAATGAATAGATGGAGGGCAATGAGAAAAACTCTGACTTTGAGACCCTGAAGTCAAATAATCAGCATTTCAGATTAGCACAAAATGAATATAAGATGCCAAAAGAAATATTTTTCTTGAAAAAAATGGCAAAACAACTAGCGTAGTTATAAGAAAGAGAATGTTCCATATTATCCTCATGTTTTCCACCATAATCTTGGGCAATAATATCTGTCTCTGATATTTAAATAACTTTAATATCTATGATATTAGCCACAGATGCAGCTTTTCTTTTTCTTTTTCTTTTTCTTTTTTCCTTTCCTGAATTTATGGAGTTTCATAAAAAATAATGAAATAATACACAAAGGGACGAAGGTATTTCCCAAAGGAGGGGTGAGAAACCCCCTCTTTAGCAAGTCTGCCAGCTACACCATTGGCAGTCAGAAGGGTATGTTGCCATACAATCTGTACTGCAGTACATACATCAGAAATTTCATCATAAATGCAGCTTTTCTTCATTGAAGACTTTGAAGTGACTCGATGTTTGGCTTCCAAAGCTCCTAGACTGGGCCATCAGATTGGTAAACAAAGGCACTAGTATCCTTGAGGATATGGCATTTGCTGCAGTTAATGAAAGTTCTGCCTTTTATTTGCTCACTAAATTCTTCAACAGGAAAACAAAATGATGAAATCACATTTTTTATCTGTATTTTACCATTCAACAAAAGAAAAAAATAGAATTTGTTATTTGTTAATATTTTACCATTCAACAAAAGAAAAAAACTGAAATTTGCTATTTGTTGGAGAGTGACTCCTATCAAGAGAGGAAACGGAACCCGAACTTACCAGCAGCACTGCTTTTGTCCTTGGAAACAAGCACAGAACCCTCATCAGGTTGCAGTTGCTTCATCCAATTAAAGCTCTGTGGCAGCCCACTACGAAGCATTTTGCTTAATACAACTAGCCTTTTTTGTGGTCTTTCAAATGGCCGGCCAGTATCTGGGTCTATCAAGCTCAAAAGAGTGTGGGAGAGCTGCAATGCAGAAACCGCCACAGAAAAGCTTTAAGCACATACATTATATACAAGGAAAAGAGCAGTGTATGACAGGATACCTGCACAACCAATTGATTGCACCATAAAATAGCCTGATGTTCCATTGAAAGCCACACATTCTTCATGCTTGTGCTACCAACTGTAAAACTATGAGTAGGAGGGACAATACCATCCAATGATGCCAACTTTGACCGAACCTGTAGACAAGAAGCTAAAAGAGTCAAAATACAAGCATTATTAAACTGCAATCTTCAACAAAAGAAGGATATTACTTTTGCAGAATAAGGTGCTAAAGAAAAAAAGTGCTTGCTCAGAGTAAGAAAACAAATGAGACTCAGTTAAAGAATTAAGAAAGTGAATCATAGTGCATACTCAGACCTTTTTTTGAGAAAAGGGCACATTCATTGAAAGTCCAACAGCAGAACAGAACAACCCACTGCCAGCGCCTCCTCATAATGAGATTGGTAGGAAACTCCTTCCTTAGCAAGAGAGTCGGCTTAAACTATTCACTAACCATGGCACTACATACTCCACCTACCACTAGAGGTGCCTTCATTCAACTAGCAACTTGTCTTGATTAATCTCTCTACCTACTTTTCTTTACTAATCATTCTACAATAGCCACGACTGATGGTTTCCTTGGTTGGATGGCAACAAGCGCACTTTTGCTGCCAAGAAAGGCTCTATTGGAGGAGTTGCTGAGAAATCAGTCCATCCCATTTTACAGTGGACCAAGCTGGTCCAAGATTTTGAGGAACTGCCAGCTGCTGTTGTTTGGAAAAAACTGGAAGACCTTAGCTGCTTGCTCAACCTAAAAACCTGAAACATTGACAACTTGGAGTTCCTCCCCAAATGGCATTCTTAAATTGAATTTTGAAGGGAGCTTTGTAGGTAATCTAGGGCCCTTAGGTTATATGGTGTTGTGATTAGAGACTATGCTGGTCTTGTTCTACTTTATTATCATGGTCCCTTGAGCATTACTGACTCCAGCTTGGCTGAAGTTCACGAAGTCCTCAAAGGACAGAGAGTTTTTAAGAGGTATTTAGCAGTCCAGCAAATGTAGAAGGTGACTTGAAGTTTGTTATATCCTGGGCAAGAAGAGACAGCAAATCAGTGTGGAGATTCAACCAGCAGTTCATTGAAATAGAGGATATATCACTGCCTTTGTGCAGATCAAGTGGCCTCACATTCCACATGAAGCTAACTATATGGCTGATCACTATGATAGAATAGGGATTCTCTACAGGATTTGAATATCATGTATTCTAAGCTAGTTTCATCTTGATGCCCTATTTTTGGGCTCGGTGTCATGGCTTTTATCCCCCTTTTTTTCTATTTTAATGTAATTTCCATCTTTATCAAAAAAGGTATAGTTAAAAAGAAGGCAAGGTTTCAAATAATAGAAAGGGGTCAGACCTGAAGTTTGCAGTGGTAGCATGTGCATTCTGAGTCTTATATAAATCTTTTTAGAGTATACTACAAGAGACAGTTATGTGGCAAACTTATGTCTGAACACTAATAATCGAATAATATAATACTCACCAGTTGTAATGCATTGAAATTCCAGAGTTCATACATCTAACTTGTTTCATGTAGTAACTTGTTTTCGTTTTTCATTCCACCACTTTTCTTTAATAACAAAATTATGTTAAGCCGAACAGGGAACAAATACAAATCAAGAGGAACAAAATTCAAAAGGGAATGGAAATAATCAATAATGCACAGATTGATGCTCTCAAACTCAGAGGCCAAAGGTTACTTTAAAAATTATAAAAAATTGAAATTTATGATAACTGGAAGTATTAAGAACATAATACAAAAGGCAATGAAGGGAATCAATATCTGTTACAGAATATTGCATGAAGCACCAAACTCCACGATATGTCCAACATAAGCACATCAACATACAAAAAGACCAGGCAAGTATAGCACATTTCACATTAACCTGAATTCAGGTCAGAATAAACCAAGTACAAAAAAAATCATGGAACTCAAAGTTTTTGGCATAAAGATGATGACACCAAGTCCTTCAGATTTTATACATAAGAGAAATTTGAGAAGAAATGTTCTGCTGCTGCATGCTATCTATATGATGGATACACTTAAGCATCTGAAATCACCTTGCTTTGGGATACCAAAAACAAATCTGAGAAATGTATGATGCTACCCAATCATAATGTTTACATGCAAATTTCAGCCCCCCACTCCCAAAAAAAGAAAAAACAAAAAAAAATCAAACAGATGTAAAATAGAAAAGGAACCCAACATATAAAGGTAAGAGCTCTGGGAACTAAACCTGATAGTCATGAATTCCACCGGAAACTGATACCACAATGACATGAGACAGTGAAGGATTAGAAACCCCGTGCCCATAGTCGCTGGACTTGAACCCGTAACCATTTAACCACTCTCTGTTCACTTGTGAATAAAAATGACCCAAGGATGGTTGTAAAGCCACTGGTGGTGACCTGTTATAAGCAGTCGGTGATGCCAAGCACTTAGAAACTCACAAGTAAAGAACTGTAACAACCATAAAAAGCCGAAGACAATAGAACCATACTGGTGAGGGCTTGAAAGGGTAATAACTGTTTCAACTGCCGATTTCCGTATATGGGGGTGGACAATTGCAGCTCTTGCCACAAAACCACCCATAGAATGGCCAACCAGAATTACACTTTTAGGCAAGATTCCAGAGGATTCATCACCTTCCTTCAGTCGTGCATTAGCAGATTCTTGATACTGATCCAAAATCTGCCATCATAAAAGCAAACATGAGATGATATACTGATCTTGCGAGGGATAAGAAACAAAAAAAGAACACTCATATAAAAAGAAACTGTTTTGAGTACAAAGCTAGATAAAATAAAATAAAAAGACACCCTCTTTGAACAAAACAAGTAGTTGAACACAATTAATGGAATGTAAAGCATGCTTGTTGATCATAGTACAAATAAAAGCAAGAGTTTCTTCCTTTTTCCACTTTCAGCTATTCAAGAAAGAGAAAAGAAAGTGATATCTATTTTTCTTTTCTGGAAAACAGAGAGAAGAAGATTCACTAAGGAGAAAGAACAAAAGACTCGCCAAACTCCACACACCGTTTAATAGTTGAAGGTTATTTTGCTTTAGTTATTAGCTGATGTCAAGAAGACATGGATACCCCATGGAGGCTTTTGTTGCTGGAGGAGGAAATGTTTTACATTGCTAATGATTTCAATATCTCATGGATTCACAAACCAAGAACAGAAAACTCAGCTGCAGATAACCAGGAGGAACCACTCTACAAGCTTGAGTCCTTCACCATTTGGATATTTAGCTGTTTTGTTTCCTTTGTTTATGTAAAGATCTTTTCTTACAGTTACTGAGCCACTACTGCTTGTAACTCAATGGTCAGCCTCGTCCTTTCAGGGCATCATTTATAAATTCTTTTGCCTCAATAAAATTCTTCTCAATCACTTACGAAAAAGGGGAAGAAGAACAGAAGGCTTTAAGGAGGCTAAAGCAAGGAGGTGGTACCCTATGTATGGCATATACAACATATTCCGTATGTTCTTCAAGTATACGACCATCCATTGCAGAATGTTCTCCTTCAAGATCCACAGCAAACCAGTCTAGCATGCCCGTATACTGATTCGGTGGTATAAAACCATCCAAGTCCTCAAACTCCTCAATCCTACCTGCCTCATCAGGAGCAAGGGAAGCTTCCTGATAAAAAGTAAGCTCAAGTGGACCTCCTTGATAAGCCCTATCAGATTCTGCACCCAAGGAGCGTACCTGGAAAAGGAAAATACAACATTAAGCCAAGCCATGTAACTAAAGAAAACCAGATCACCTGTTCTTACCTATTAACTCAGAAATTTTAAATGGGAAAAAACAACTTAATGCTTGTGAATTGGGCAGAGCCAACAGAAAAAGTATCTCCATCCTAGTACTTGGCCAACAATTATATTAAGAAAACATTTTTCAATCCAGTAAAACTTAGAAACGCATAGAATGACTGGCAGCAGGAGCAGTTCCCATTGACTATTTTGAAGCCAGTACAACACAGATTTACATGTTAGACCGAGTCAACAATCTCATGCAATTATCATATCAGGAACAAAACTTTTTTTAATGAAAGGATAAGAGATTTTATTAAGAAAGAGAAGAGGATATAAAACCAGAGGGGAAGAACAAGAGAAGGAAAAAAAAAAGATAAAGGAAAAGAAACTGGGATACAAATAATCTAAAAAAGAATAACAAAACCAGGCATGTGCCAGAGGGTAGGAGGTCCCAACAACAAGGTGTTATTGAGAGGTCCCATCTCTTGCCAGTGCATCAGTCAGCTGATTAGCTTTATGAGGCCTATGCATCAAAGTCATGTCAAGCTGCAAGGGAATGTCTGTGATCATGTCAAAAAAAAAAAAACAACGAAGCCTCGTGGGAGGGGACAAGTACTGAGAAACCCAGCCAATGTCAGGAATTAAAAATAGAGCAAAGACCTGGCATTTTGTAGCTTAAAGTAGGAAAGTCCTTCTAAAATAAATGAAATTTTTAGACCTGGAGAGCAACAACCAACTAATACCATAACTCCCAAACCTACACTTGATAGAACCAAATATCACACGATTACTTTTCAGAAATGATCCATTTTCTACATCATTCAGGGGAGACATTCTCAACTGCCAATCATCCGAAATATTGTGTACTTGCAATTCTCCAATACATTTAAGTCACGGCATATCATAAGAATCCAGTTATGATTACTCTTTCAAAGTTTACAGTGAAACTATAAAACTAAATAGATTATAAACTCAACCAGAAAAAAAGGGGAAGAACACTCATAAAGTAAATTGAAACTCTGAATTTTGAATTCTGTACACCAGAATGAGAAAGATATCAAACAAAAAAAAAAAAAAAACAGAGTGACTGAAAAAGGGATATTAAGAGCATCAGCTTTAAAATTTGATTGCTTTAAAGAAGCTCAGCCAGCCAATTACTTCAAAGCATGGAGAACATAGCTCATATGTCTTTCCTAAACAGCAATTTTTCCAACCCAAAGTACTGAAATGATAAGTTGGAGTCCAGCACCCCAGCCAGGTAGAAATTTAACAGATTGCCTCAGAAATTCAACTGCAATATATAGAGCTTTGTATAACCAAAGTTCTTGAATTCAATCATTTACGTTTTATCTTAATGGCGGAAGGTACTATAGTATAGAAAACAACGGATACTACATATCTCAAGACTTTACAAGAAAGAAGCAGCTTACATGTACTACGAGAGGAAAAAGAAAGACAACTGACCTGTTTGTAACTGCCACCATTGCCCGGGATAAAAAGAACGGGGACACCATTCAGCTTCTTAAGATGCTCCGAAAAATCTATCTTTTTCCAACCTTCATGATACAAGAACAAGCCATACTTCTCGGATGAGACATTTGGTGGCGTCGGGATGGGCACGTAGGTTGGATACATGTAAGTCATGATACAACCATTTGTAATTGGTTGGAGTAGACCATATAAAGCAGCAAAACCAACCCATAACGAAAATAAGATAAGAAGGGCTACTCTGCACTTGGCTTTATATCCCACCATTCTTAGATCTCAAATCTACGCCGAAGCTTAATCCATTTGAACTATGAAATAGTCAGCTACGCGGAAAATTTATATGACACAAAATATCCACGGATAAAAGAGGTGTCTAAGGATAAAACAGCTTCGATCAAACAGCAGGGAAGTTGAGGCAATAAAAGCTCTCGCCAATTGAAGCTTATGTTAAAAAGGAATCTGAAACGGATGACTCAAAAATAGAAGCTCCACTAGTCTCATTGACTGCTCAATTGACACAAGATCGTGCAGCTAGATTAAATCAATGGCGCCACAACAACCCACTGGGACTCATTTACGGTAAAGATGGATCATCCACCCACCTGCTAGAGCAATAACCTAGACAAGATTAATACAGACGTCAAATACTGCAATTTAAGCTCGACCGAAAAGTACAGCGGGAATGACAGAAGCCGCCAGAAACCCTAATCCCTCCACTCCGAGAAAGACCTTAGAACCCCATTTCTTCATAAAACAGTGATAGAAAACCCAAATTGATCCATCCTAAGCCATCAACATGGACTGTCGCACTTGGATCAGCAGAGTTGTTTATCCATTTAGGCACTGAAGAGAACTTCAAGCGGGTGCCAATTTGCCAAAACTGATCGGATTACTGTACCGGAGAAATCAAGAAATTTAGTGTATAAATTATTTAAATACTCTCCTACGAAGTCCCGCCTGACTGACGAACTGCAGGCTGCAGCCCCTTCCAATCGACGTTATCGACCCCAGAGACAGGTTTAAAGTTAGAAACCCGGAAATCGGGATCGAAAGAAAACTTAACTCGATGACTCGGATTGGTAACTCGGTCGCGTCTAGCAAGTTTGGAAGATTAAAAAAGAACATATTTAGGGGTTAGTCAACAAATTTAAAATTTGAACATCTTCCTCTCCTACTTTAAATTCATTTAATTCATCTACATAAAATTCAACTTCAAACTTCGTCTTAATGTGGACAAGTTCATATGCATCGGAAAATAGTTTCCGATGTTAGTGTCCAAAAATGAGAAAAATTTAAAAAACAAGAGTATGAGTAATTTATAACAGTATATTTAATTAAAACATAATACATAAACCCCAAATTAGGTAAAAAATATATAATTACTACACGAATAAGTAATTTAATATATAATTAAAATATATTAATATATTATTTAATGATTGCAGTTTATTGTACATTATATACAATAATTACGTGAGCCAATTAACTATGCACATGATTAATTATAAAAAATAAATAAATAACACAAGAAAAATTGATCAAATGTTAACTTTAATACACTATATTTTTACGTATTATTGCATCATCCGGAAGAAAAGCAGCACTAGTTGTAGTTAAGGTGGACGAAATGGCATTGTTCGGAGGAAAAACAACGGTTGAGAATAGGATTTGCAATTTTTTTTTATAAAAAAAAAATCCTACATGCGAGTTCACACGTTGTGTGGGACGAGGCGTTGAGGGGGGGAAATAATTTTCCCCCTCAACTTAGGTATCCGGGGGGTTTTTGTGTGGAACTAGCAAGAGCGGTGGCCGACTAATTTGACGGCAGTACGCGATAGTAGGAGGTGGCAACTACAAGAGAGGGTTCATAGCAGCTGCTTTAGCTGGGGTACTACAAGGCAAGGGCAAGGCTATGAGAGTTGACTGCGATGGGCGACAGAGAAAGCAATGCGCGAGGGAAAGGATTAAGCACGTTGGCGGTGGCAGCGGTAGCGGCGAGAGGGAGATGGGAGATGGAGTCCGTGATGGAAGAAAAAAAAATTGGAGGAAGAAGAGACGAGAGAAGAAGGAGACCGAGAGAGGGAAGAGTGCGGGAGAGAGACTGAAAAAAAAAAAATTCGACGAGGGTTCAACGCATCCAGCCCACTTCATCCGGATGATTCACAATATAATACGGAATCTGGATTCCCGAAATTAAACCGTAGAGATGATTTTTGGATTCATCTGATTCATCAATATGAATCAAGCGTTGGCGTTCTACTAATGACGTTAGAAAATGAACTGCTGAAGTTCATCTCTTGCGTCAAGTTGACTAACCCCTCCTAAAATTGAAATTTACATGAATGATACAAAACTTTCTGTCAACATGACAAAAAATAACGGATGGAAAATATATTGTATATATTGACAAAAACAATATGGACCTAAATCCATCTATGGGCACTTAATATATACTTCATATTTTAAGTTTAAATTGAATCAATTAAATTTTAATTAATCTTTTAAGTTTGAAATTTATTTATTTTATCTCGCACAGACGTACCTCGTATTGCCATGGAAGGTCTTGGCAGAGCAGAGGGAGAGGAGCTAACAAAAAGGAACTTTTCTCTAGTTCAATGCCCAAGGACGTTATGAGGTAGGCCAACGTCTAAGGCAAAGACTCAGAGAAATGAGGGGAGCCTGAGAGAGACCATCTTTTTCTTTCCTCTCTAAGATTTTCTTGCTCCAAACAACAGAAAATAGCTTTATTTCTCCTTTTTGTTTCTTTTTTGTGTATCTTCTTATCACTTTCATTCCGAAAATTATGAAGCAGTTAATGTTTCTCCACATGATCTGATATGATAAGAAAGATGGATCAAAAGTTGGAGACGCTACTTCTGTTGCGAAGGCAAGCATAAGCGCAGATTCGATATCCCACAGCCATGGCTAACAGAACCCAGACTTCTTTATAGTCTCCATTAAAGTCTACTGTGTCAAGCGTCGGGGAGGTCTTCAAACTCAGGCAGCCACCTTCACTTCCACATTCGTATAACTCATCGCCGGAGTACTGAACTTTCAGAAGCAGCCTGAAGCCGTAGTATATGAAGGATATGTACTTTAACCACTGCATGAAACTCGGTATGTGCTGCAAAAGAAACGAGCTAGTTCAGAGAAGGTGGATTCATGTTTTGGCTTCTGTTACTGGATATCGTGGGTTTCTTCTTTAGAACAGCTGAAGAAGCTTTTTTTAAGTGGAGAAGAAAGGTAGGTAGTGAATACCTGAACATAATATCCTCCTGTTAAGAGGACCAACATAAGTATCATTGAGGCTATCATCCCTGCTCTCTTGATACTCATGACTGCAGCTCCAAGCAGCTCGCCTGCTCCCTGAGCAAGACGAATTTTTCAATTACTTCCAAATGTGAAGTAAGGAATCATAAACCCCCTCTGGTGTTTGACTTACCTGGGTTGTGATGACAATGAGTAATACTGCTAAGAGAGTGAGGAAGAAGCAGGGGATTGTTCTTCTGAAGTCAGCCATGAAATACAGAATGGTCATGAACACGGTGGGATATGAGATTTGGGCGATCATGTCACAGAGCGTGCTGCTCAAATAATAGGCACTCAGTCTATACATGTCTGCTTTCTTCTCCTTCATCAAGTAGATGCACTCGAAAGGGAACACATAAACAGCTCCAAAGAACGCCGTCGATGTCCAAAAGATGCATATATAGAACATCAATCCAACCTGCAGTGAGAAGGAAAAAGGGGAGCTTTACATTTATTGATTTCTGGATGTCAGGACTGACATGTTGAGGTTCCGAATGCTACCTGATCTCTGAGTTGAGCTTCTGTTTTTATTTCGGATTTCCACCATAGCAGGCCCAACAAGACTGCAACTCCTAGGGTCTGCATTATTCTTAGCATGTCAAGATAATCTCTACACCTCTCTTTGAATGTTCTCTTTGCTAAAATCATGAACTGGTCCAACCAAGATATTGTCCAGTCCTTTTTAACTTGAACAGCAATTTGAAGATGCGATGGCGCTTTACTTGATCTATGATTCTCTTCTTTTTCGTCAGGCTCAATGTGAGCCTTGTACATCTCCTGCAGATACTAAACCCAAACAGGGAGAATGAAAGAAATTCAAACCAGTGAAAGAGAATAAAAAAGAATCTAAACGAAGCTGCACAATGAAGAAAAATACTTTGAGAGAATTTACTCACTTTTATCACATCTTTTTCATAATCTTCTGCAGCTTTGGGGACCTTCAGCTCCTCTGGGACGCTTATGTTAGTCACCTGTCCTGCTGCCAAATCCAGCAGGAACTCTGCGGGATTCATGGCTAACTCTGGTGCAAACCTCAACTGAGAGAAGTACTCCAAGGATTCTCTGGCTTTCCCATAATAAAGTGGACAACCTTCCGATATGAGTAACAATTTATCAAACATATGGAACATTCTGCTTGATGGTTGGTGGATCGTCGTAATTACTGTTCTTCCAGACTATGGTCCAACCAATACAACCATCATTAACACAAACAGAATTCGTCTAATGATCACAACTAGGATTGCCTAGAATGCAAAGATACCTTGGCGATCCTTTGAAGTATCAGAAGCAGGCGATTGGCAGCGGTAGAGTCCAATCCCGAAGTGGGTTCGTCGAGCAATAGCAGTGAAGGGTCAACCAGAATTTCATAACCTATACTGGTTCTCTTTCGTTCTCCACCAGAGATACCGTTCACAACAAACGCACCTCCAACTTTAGTGTGCCTGCATCTGACGACGGAGTAACAGACCATTTCATTAACAATGTCGAGTAGTAAAGAATAAGAAGTTTATAGATGTCTCTATGAGTATTTTAGCCTCATAACATGAAAACCTTTCGAGACCCAATTCCTTCAGGATAGTCTCCACTCTGGTGTATTTCTGTCGCCGGCTCATGCAGCGGGGAAGTCTCAGAAATGCAGCAAAAATTAGAGTTTCTTCTACTGTTAACTGTGGGAAGAGAATATCATCCTGGGTAACAAACCCTATCCTGTACAACATTCGTTGGTTGAAATGAGCCTCTGCTGAAAATCGTTTGATTATGCGGATTTTTGATTCGAGAATGAGACAGTGAACTGAAGGGAACCAAGATACCAACCTTCTCTTCATGGCGGCAGTGTAAGGAATGTCATTGTAAGTGACCTTTCTTTCAACATTGTCCTGCAATCTACCCCCAATGATTTTCAGTAACGTTGTTTTCCCACTTCCAGAGGGTCCCATTAACGCAAGAACCTCTCTGGGACCGACGCTCCCTGTTACGCCCTTGAGGATCTGCTTGTAGCTCCCCTGTTCTTTGCTCAACTGTGATGCTACTTTTTTCATTACGATCTTCACAGGGTTCTTAGGGCCTGTCCGCACCTTATACTCCACATCTTCAAACTTCATAGACAAGAAAAGAAAATATATTTGAGTCTTCTAACTTTGAACCAAGATTTCTGATCCAAAAAGTCCCAGAAGAACGAGATTTTATACCTTGAGAAATATTGGCAGAGTGCCGTCTCTGTACACATTCAGGTCCTCATTCTCTATATCAATCTCTGTATTTCTGGGTCGCATGTCGCAACCTGGAGTCGTGAGCTCTAAGTTGTTGCCAAAACCACTTCTCCCCGGGAAGCTTAACGCCATCTCCTCCTCCCTCCCATCTTCCTGTCCAGTTTCCATTTTTGTCAGCTGAGAAAGAAGTTACCACAATAGAGAAAGAGCAACTCTTTTCCCTGAGACATGGCTTCGTTCATGGTCTATAAGGAGTTTAAAACTCAACTACAATGAACCAAATGCCTGCGAAGATATTTCTTATTTGCTCGCTGGGAAGACGTTCTTGGTGGGTCACGAGCCGTGTGCCAACATCGAACATCTTGTTGCAGGGGATATGAAATTGGGAGTTTGTTCTTGGTTCTTGCACACCTTTGAAGCTTCCAACCAGAGGAGTTAATACTAGTGAAAGCAGAAGAACGGAACATCTCTGTAGGTGACTGCTCAGCTTCGGCCTGCGTTGAACAACAAATGTTCAGGGAGCAGCAAGATTGACCGGGCTTTGCAGATTATACTGGATTCAGGTCATTCATTCCTTCTTATTCCTTTATATTCAGATCATATAAAGGTACAAGTTTGGTTGGATTCAATGCCACCCCTATTGGCAATCACCCGACCGTGGGTTGGGCCTGTTGACCGATGCGGCTCGTTTGGTGCTCAATCTATATCCGGTTCAGTTTTAAAACCATGCTCTCGACGAACTTCGTCGTACGTCGTCATCTATCAAATAAATAACGTTACAAGCGAGGACTCTTACGCGTCTTTCATATTGGTTTCAGTAACGAACAAAAAACAATCATAAAGAAACGACGATCCTTTGGGCATTCTCTCCATTTTTTTCCATTCTCATGAGTTTGTTCCATATCGTCTCGCTTTATATCTTTTCCTGCTCTCAAGCTGATGCCTTTCGCACTTCTTTCGTACTTCTCCAGTTGAACTTCCTCTGAATTCCGTCTATCGCGATGGATACTTTTTACTTCGTCTTTGGAAGAAAAGGAAGGAAGTTTATCAAACGAAAAGATAGTGATGCGGGAGAAGCAGGTATAAATTTGTCTCCTTTTAATGGTGGACTAGTGGAAATGTTTCATTTTTGTATATGAAGGTGGATTCGTTCCGAACATGTGTTTGTGTAATTTTACGTTATCTTTTTTATTCACCATTATTACATTGTTCTTTTATCCATTCCTTGCGTTTTCTTTAAATCGCACTTTCCATTGTTATGTCGTCTCTATTTCGTGCGGATTACAAAACTAAATGGTTCAGGTTTATATTCTCTCGAATTGTTGTTGTTACTTTATTTTGCTTTTCGTATACCTTCCCTGATAATTTTTCAAGTTCTGTTAACTTCTTCCATGGATTCTGTATTCCTTGCGGTTGACTTGAATGGTGCTATTGAGCGTTGTACCAAATCAAACAGAAGATTAGCTGCTATAGCATCCTACGTTTCCCTATTCTTTGTTATCATCTTGCAATTTTTATTGCCTATCCATCTTTTTACATGTATTCTTCCATAAAAATCCTTCTGATATGTTTTTTGTGATTCAGGCTCATTGACACGATGTAAACATTAGTATTAGGGATTGGAGATATTCTAGATTTTGTTTGTTTTGAGTAATTTATTTGTTCTCTACCATAAGAAAAACATAAGTTTTCGTTCAAATAAGTGGATATCTGTTCCACTAGTTGTTGCATTGTAGTTATTGTGGAAGTTATTTCTCTCCCTTATAATCGTTTTGCTCCAACATTTTTTTTTCTAAACTGATTGGTTTATTTTAGAGGTTCTGCAATAGTCTTAACTTCTTTGTCTTTGTCCATTGGGGTGATGGGAAAATGTTGGCCAGAAACTATATGAACAGAAATGGTGAGGAAAGAATAGGAGAAAACAAGCTCATCATGGATCTAGTAAACTGACAAACTCAAACAGGGAAAATGATTCATATAACCAAATGTGGTTGGGACAAGAGGTTCAATAATGGGGGTTCTGTCCTCAATGCTGCCCTTTCAGTATTTTCTTCAGCCAAACAGTTCAGTGGCTATTTTGTGCTCTCAGTCCGAATGAATCATCTTGGACATTGTTTTTCTATCTCCACTTTTGTGATTGTACTTGTGAAATGTGTAGCAATTACTTTGACTTGATATTATTTTGACTGTGATTACCCAACTACGTGATTTGCAACATTTTGTAATTGTTATGGGGTTTATCTCATTTCCACAATGGCTTTTACTGATGCAGGTTCCTTCATGCATTTCCTTGTTTTTCCTTTATTGATTTGAGGGTTCATTAAGGTTCTAACAGAAGCTATATATTAGATTGTCATTCTAGTAGCAACAATTGAAGTTTGTTTTTTTGAAATGTACAATTGTAGTATGTTATTGCAATGTTCTTGCATTTATCAATGGTTTTTAGACAAAAATAGATAGATAGTACTATTGCAGATATACTAGTCATGATAAGAATTGTTTTGATAATAAAAAGTATTTTTATTTAAAATTTAGTTGTTACCCCACTTTAGTTAATGGTGGATGCAGCCTTAGTGATTACTCAATTAACGTATTTAATGGCTTTGTAATTTTATTAATCAAAATCTAAATCCTATAATTATCTATACATGAGCTAAAAACAAGAACCTGTACCTTTATATATGCATTTTAATGAGGTGGATTGAACTCAAAGCCGTACTGAACACTCATTTTGAAATGTGATATCCAATTTGGTTGATCCATTGGCAGCAAATATAGTAACTATAGTTGTCATTTGTAAATTAAAAATAAAAATGAAACTTAAGGAAGAATTCTGATGATATTTTTTTATTAGAAGAAAAGAAAAAGAAAGTTAGCACTTTTCATTCTTATGTGTGGCTTCAATGGTAAATTTTTTATTTGCACCTAAATGAAAAGGTCGGGCTTTGGATGAACTTCGTGGGTCTTTGTACAATGAGCTCTGCACTTTAGAAGGAGCAAAGCGTCAACAACAACGGTATTGTGGGCCTATGGTAGCATTAACCTTCAACTTTTTAGTTGCTGTTGGAATAATTATGGGTAACAAACTGGTCAGCTCTCTTGACCCTGTAACTCTTAGTTTTTGGTTGGTTTTTTGGTTTTGAACTTATGCAATATGAACTCATCTTGTAGTGTTTGTCACATTTTTGGTGCCTGCAGGTGATGGGAAAGGTTGGATTTAATTTCCCAATATTCCTGACATTAATTCATTATGCCTTGGCTTGGTTAATCCTTGCCATATTCAAGACATTTTCTCTGCTTCCTTTGTCTCCTCCTTTCAAAACCACACCTTTTTCGTCTCTATTTGCTTTGGGAGCTGTCATGTCCCTCTCCACAGGCTTGGCTAATGTTAGCTTGAAGCATAACAGGTGAAGTTTGTGCTTTGAATTGGACATGCGAATTATCATTTAGATATAGAAGCTTGTGTTTCCTTATGGTTTCCTGTTTCCTTTTCTGTAGTGTAGGGTTCTATCAGATGGCTAAAGTTGCTGTTACTCCAACTATAGTCCTTGTGGAATTCATAATATCTAACAAAAGAGTTTCTCTTCACAAGGTGCGTCCGGAGATGTCTCTTATTAATTCCTGATACTTCCGCCAATTTAAATAAGTAGGAAGGAATATGTTAGTCATGGAAACATTCTATTGGAGAATGCCTGCTTGCTGCACTTTGCAGGTAACTGTGATTGACCTCTGGCCTTGGCAATCCACATTATTGTTCTAGTGGAAGCCTGCATTGCATTACACAACAGTGTGACCTTGTTCCGTACTGGATTCTCCAAGAGGCAAGAAGCATTGGGGCTGGGTTGTTGTGCAAATGAGTAGACATTCTGACAATGGAATGAATGATGTTCTGGTCTCTCAAGTTCAGAATCTCATCACAACCAATAAAGCAATTTTTTAACTTACCTTAAGCTTTTCTAACTACACAAATTGGAAAAAATCACTAACAGAAGTTCCTTTCTTGGTCTCCTTTGAGACTGCACAAACCATAACATGTATGCCCTCCCATTTAGAGGACCATGTAAGTAATTGAATTCTATATGCAGGTATTGGCCCTGGTTATTGTATCATTAGGAGTGGCTGTGGCAACTGTTACAGATCTGGAGTTTAATCTCTTTGGTGCTTGTATAGCAATTGCATGGGTAATACCCAGTGCTATAAATAAAATTCTTTGGTCTAATCTACAACAAAGAGGCAATTGGACTGCTTTAGCGTAAGAATCCCAATTTGAGTCTGATTTGAAAAGCAAAAAAGGAAAGATTTAAGGCTTCTTATTGCTGTTTCCTTACTCTTATATGAATATGTACTTGAATTTATGGCTATTTATACAAGCAGGTTAATGTGGAAGACTACCCCTGTGACCATCCTCTTCTTGCTTGCTCTAATGCCATGGTTGGATCCACCTGGTGTCTTGTCTTTCCCTTGGGACATCAATAACTTATCTGCAATCCTTATATCTGCCGTTCTTGGTTTTCTCCTGCAACTATCTGGTGCATTAGCACTTGGGTGAGGCTTCAGTTCTTCCATAATTCCCAGGTTGGCCAAGTCTGATTTAGACTTGGTAATTTGATTACATTTATCGAGTGTTTCAGTGCTCATTTTCTATCTTGAATTCAAGTAGGTAGGTGATGCCCTATCATTCTTGTTCTCATGCAGGGCAACTTCGGCCATCTCTCATGTGGTCTTAGGTCAATTCAAAACAATCGTGATCATGCTTGGGGGTTATATAATTTTTAACTCTGACCCAGGAATCTTGAGCATATTTGGAGCCTTTGCTTCTTTATGCGGAATGTCAATCTACACCTCTTTAAGCTTGCGAGAGTCAAAGGACAGTGCCAGTATAAAGCAGGCTGTGTATCCTCCAAACCTCAAAACAGAATTGGAGGGTGAAGACCCGACTGAAGCACTGAAGACTCAAGATTCCGTTTAACTGGTGAGCCGAAAGGAATGTAAAAAAGAGCTTGAAGTGGCTTCCCACCATTTTCTTAAGTTTTCCAAAACACACTTGAGGAAAGAAAATTCACCTACTGCTTTTCCTGTTTAACCTTGTAGGCTGTAGACTGGAGTAATTGATTTCCCAGTTAATCGGAACGAATGGTTTGCTTATTGTGGGCAATACATCTCTCACAAAGGCCGCCAATTTTTCTTTTTTGTTTATTGTATTAGATCATAAATCAGTAACAGTAGCAGATGAGGTGATATCAGGTCAGGTCGGCAGAGATTCTAAGACTCGCCGATCACCGGTAACGTAGGCTCCCAGGTGACCGTCTTCTTTGCAGTCCTTCTCGGAAGACTGGAGGTTACGGGTTTTCTATCAACCTCTGAACCGTGTTCCTTCCCGAGAGGCCGGGCTGCCTTTACCCCGGCGGAGCTCCAGCTAGAGCGATCTGCAGAATCATGTCTTCTTTTTGGTACTTGAATATTTCCCAACCGTTCTGGTCCATTTACCGTTATTGCTTCGCCAAAGACATCCCTGTATTGCCCACTGAAACTCCTGCTCGATAATTCGCCGCTGCGCAGCCGGATCCTCCGGCGGAGCTTCCGCACCGTCCGGCATGGGATCACGTAAAACTTTTGCCCGGGAACTAGTATCTCCTCCGGACGCACTACTGATTGCCAGGGCTGGCGGAAAATCCCCGGTCTGGCAAGGATGAAAGACGGGTACTTCTCCATGACCCTGGCAGCCGGGACCGCCATGTAGTATTGCTCCACTATGCCGCCGGCATGGACGATCTTGATCACCGACGGGGGGCTTTCCGGCGGCTTCGGCCGAGTGCTTTTCACGTGCGAAACGTGGCGCAAAAAGGCATCGAGTGTTGGGCCGCCGAGGAGCCTCTTCAGCATACCGGGAAAAGCTAAACGGGAGGTGGTAGTTGGAAAAGAGCAAATTGGGTTCCCCTGTTTTATAGCTCTCAAAATTCAAAGTCGATGCAAACAAGGTTCAATATTTTATCTCTGAAACTCCGATCAGTCTGTGTTCCCAAGGTTTTGTTGCCTTGCTGTTCGTAAATAATATCAGGGTTGCACTTAGACATGTTCCCGTCTATTACTGCAGACATTATTCATCAAAACCAACACACCTGCATTATTAAATCAAATCTTGCCCAAGGGAATTTAACTCAGTTTCCCTCTAACAAACCGGCCATGGATATCACTAACAGAATTTGTGAAACCTTCTCAGTATGAGTAGGAGATTGGGCAGCATTTACAAAAATCATAAAAATGGTTTTGCACTCGCATCCCATGATCTGGAACCTCTACTATTTAACAAAAGCAATAAATGGAATTCTATTTCTTTTATACCAATTACAACAATGTAATACATTTTTTACTATCAAAATTTAATTTACAGGTAAGATTGGTGGAAAAGAATGAAAATCCACCAACTTGTATCTTACCTTAAAAAGTCCTAAAAGACATCGAGGAAAATGAAAACAAAGAAACAACAAACTATTCATCACCCACAGTAAATTCAAAAACTAAGAAGAACGAGAAAGGAAAGAAAGAAAAAAAAAGAAAAAAAAAAACCAGCAGCAGCACCAACATCACCAAGGCCTGCATATTTCTCTTCCACTTAACTTAAAAAGGTCAAGATTAGTCATTATAGATGGACTTCACCTTTTCAACCCTTTCAAAGCAATCTGAGTTTCGGAACTCGATGCCATTCCAGGCCAGCTTATATGTATTTACAATCTTGGATCAAACTGTTGCTGTATGTTCCCTCTGCCAATTGATTGCTCACCGTCAAAAATCCCGAGATCCATGTGTTTCTCTTCTCGTTTTTTTTTTTTTTTTTTGTCTATCCAAATGTACTGCATTCAGTAGTTATGTGCCCAATTAATTTGTGATCGTTGTGGTTGCTGATAAACACCAGCCGGCGGGCCCACCATTTCAACAGCTCCTGCCATAGTCTGCGACTGTTGAAGCAATGGGTGGGCAGCTGCAACTGTTTGAGCAGGGTGATAAATTCCAGCGAAGGCCCCATGTCCAGCTTGAGTGGGTGCGAAGGTCACGTGCTGGCCCTGAGGAGGCAAGTTATAGAAAGAACTGGCCTGAAGACCTGGAATATCTCGACCTGGTGCTGGAATCCACATAGCCGAACCTTCACTCTGCAAATATTTGGGTATATAACCAATAAAGTGAGATCTCAATCAACACCAGAAAATGGTTTACACCAACAGAGAAAGCAACAGCAGATGAATATGGATTCCAGACCAGTACATACAGAATGCATTTCAACGGTCTCTACAGATGATTCATATGTCAATGACTAAGATTTTTTCCTCATAAAAAAAGTGGTACACAGCATAAGGGAAAGCAACTGCAGAGATTGATAAGGTTTTTAAATGAAAGGATTCCGAATGCAATTTAATGATGTCCACAAGTGATTCATAAATGATCAGAGCATCCCCTCTGCATCTATAAGAAAGGAAACCTCTTAATCTTACAAAAAAGTCACATTTACAGGTTTACTATTCAATGTGAACAGCCGCCACAATATAAGAGTCAGGTGACATGCAAAGTGAAGGAAAAAAACACTTGGCATATAGCAGCATCTTTTGGCTGAGATAAACGTATAGAAAAGGAGGCTCGAGCCAACATTAGTTGCACCGAACTTTCTCTTCCGTAGAAAAGGGTTTTTTAAAAAATGTCATTTATTTCATTATAATTGCAACAATATTATTATCTTCATTTTATTATTAAAATTAATAAAATAAGGAAAAATCTCAAATAAATACATACGATAATAGATAAATGTAGAAAAAGAATAAATCAATTTTGTAAAGTTGGGTCCAAAGCCTATCCCAAAATAACTAGTCAAGTTTGGAAACCAATTTCCCAACTAATAAACTTAAGATCTTTGTATTCACTAATCCATGTGGGAATAAATACATACGATAATAGATAAATGTAGAAAAAGAATAAATCAATTTTGTAAAGTTGGGTCCAAAGCCTATCCCAAAATGACTAGTCAAGTTTGGAAACCAATTTCCCAACTAATAAACTTAAGAACTTTGTATTCACTAATCCATGTGGGAATAAATACATACGATAATAGATAAATGTAGAAAAAGAATAAATCAATTTTGTAAAGTTGGGTCCAAAGCCTATCCCAAAATGACTAGTCAAGTTTGGAAACCAATTTCCCAACTAATAAACTTAAGATCTTTGTATTCACTAATCCATTTGGGACTATTCATTAACACTCCCCCTCACGTGTAAACCATCTTTTGTGGCTCTACAAGTGGATAATTTAGGAGTAAGCAGTTTAGGTGTAGGCCGTCTTTTGTGGCTCTACAAGTAGATAGTTAGGTGCAGGCCCACATATGAGTACCCGTTCTGATACCCATTAAAGTTGGGTCCAAGACCTATCCCAAAATGACTAATCAACTTAGGAAACCCCTTTACCAACTAATAAACTCAAGATCTTTGTACTCACTAATCCATGTGGGACTATTCCTTAACAAATTTTTAAGTCACTCAATTCAAATTTGATGGTTAAATTGAAAATTGGATGCACCTAAGCTTCCATGGACTGGTCAATACCCTTTTTTCCCTACACACACATCATATTTAATTTGCCCAAGCTCCCATTACTAAAATATACAATGAAGGCATCTGAGGCCTATCTGCCCCATCACAGTAGCCAAATGGGGCGCCAGACAAACAAAGGACCCAAAAAGACATGCCAATCAGTAGCTGACACCTCTTTGATCATACGCACTGAAAATTCAACAGCTCAAAGATCATGTATACCAAGCAGATGACAAACAATATATAATGAACATGAATTTGGTACATGGTCAATCTACTTTTTTTTTATAATGAAGAGAATCAATTTACAAACTAATCACAATAGAATGGGAATGACCCTAAAAAATAAACACTAAGTTAACTCGCTAAGATTAAGATAACAGGCTCATCAAATCAGGTTCACGTAGACATGTTTGTAAAGAAAGAGCAAATATTGAGAGTGTGAGAGAAAATTTTCTGCAAGGCAGAGGCACACTGCTAACCATCCAAGGGTATAAAATAGGACTAAAAGACAACACTAAGTTGCCTAGTCAAAATGAAGCTTTAAGTTTCATCAAATCATCTCAAAGTATAAATATTTGTAAGGAAGAAAACTGCATTGTATGAGTATGTCAGCGAGCAAAAATTTTGTACAAGGTGGAAGAGAGAGAGAGAGAGAGAGAGAGAAACCTGCTGCCCTGTCATGTAAACATTATTTTCCTTGTATTGAGAAGCCGAGAGATCCTCACTACCAGCTGAGTTCCCTGAGCTCACAGCTGAACTGGGACTGTAGCCACTGGGAGCAGAAGTATAAGGCCCATAGCCAGCTGGCATTCCAATATGAGTGGAATTGCCAGTATTAGTTCCAGGCTTATATTGGGATAGAGAGTATTTGACTGCAGTAGTGGCTCCAGTAGCAGCAGCAGGATATATGCCACCTGTTGGAGGTTGCTGAGGAAAAGCCGTATTGCTTAAGAAATGGTGAATGGCTGGGGGAGGGACATAGAATGGTGAGAAGTACTGACTGTATGGAATGTAGTTTGGAGGATAATGAGATATATGTACACCAGCTGGCTGCCGAAAAACGGGCACAGGCTGCTGGGTCACAGCTATCGAGCTCTGCATAACTCCTGCTTGGTTGGCTAAAGGAGTCGGACCAGCGGTTGAAAGAACCAGGGAGCTTCCAGTCTGAAATCATATTAAGAAAAAAATAAATAAATCTTGAGGCTCAAAACAACCAGAAAAAAAAAAAAACCACATTAAAAGAACAGCAGACACATCCTTTTTTCAGAAATGTATAACATTAAAAGTGTACAAACACCTGCATCACATATCATTCTTCACAAGACTTTTTTGAAATAGTTTCTGTTTTTTTGTTTTCAGCAGTGTTGTTTTTGAAATAGTTTCTGCACTGTTGTTAGAATATTTTTTTGAATGATGACTGTTGCTAGAATATCAAACTGTAGTGTTTTGCACTGTTTTTTTTTTCTTACTGATTTTCAATTTCCAACCAAGTAGCAAGACAAAAATAAATAAAATCTAACAAGTCTTCAATCATGTCTGAAGTACAAAACCATGGGGAGACGGTGTAATTAACTCTTTGACGGTCTAGAACCTCCAGTCAGCTAGTTAGATATAGGTAGTGTTGTACAAGATTCAACTCACTCCCTCAGCGGCGTGTTAGTAGAAATAATTCTACATTAGTTTAGGTTTAGAAAATACTAAAAAGTTATTCATTCAGAAAAAAGTAACTTACCTTCAGCCAATCGTTTAAGAATGGATGCAGACACTGCTTTTATATTGTATCATTGCAGGGTGTCCGTTTTGTTGGACATAGTTTGCACCCCATTTATGTTATCCAATCTCCTGTAGTTTATTTGTTTAGGCTTGAATGTGAGTAGAAGTATTAGTGGGATTTGGAAAAATGTAGCGATCATTAGTTCAGAAGAGACTTCCTTGACTTCAAATAGTCATTTTAGAATGGAGCTAAACCAACTTTAATAGAGTAGATTCACAGAATAAGATGTATTTGAGTTCATCCGTTGCAATAAATTGTACAGTCAGCTGCGATTGGGTTTTAAAGAACGAGATGGAAGCCACCCTCATCATCATAGAGGACCCAATTGGGTGCCAATTAGTGCAAAGAAGCAGAATAAATACTCAATTCTCCTCCCATGATATAACTAGGAAATGATTAGTAGATAACATAATGAAGTAGACACTTTAAAAAGAAACAGACACACACAGCCTCAACAACTGTACAAAAGCTAAAACAAATGGACCTTCACAAGTTTAGAGAGTAATTATATATTTAATAAAACATGATTCACCTTTATCACCAATATATATCATTTTCTTAGGAAGTCAATCTGGAGTGTATTGGCTGAAAGACCAATACTGAAGCTCATAACGGCTGCAATGATATATTATGGACAACTTGGATCATCATAAGGAACGGTGCTCAGAGTGAAATAGTATAATTCAATGGTCCCAAAAAGCTCCCCATTCAAATAAAGGAACTAGATATACAAATCTTGCTAAACCTAAAAGGTGAAACACACCAATGCCAATTATCTGATTAGCAGGCAGAATGTCGAGTGTCCCACAGGATCAGCTGATCCTTCCCAAAAGTAGTTATGGGATCAGAAGATCCAAATTAAAAGCATCAAAGGCTTTCAAGTTTTGCCATTCTATAATAAAAAATAGGAAGAAAAGGGATCAATGCCTCTTAGAATTTTTTTGATTGCAATCTATCAACCAAAAGATTTGACCAATTTACGAAGAAATACATTCGCAGCAAGTAAGACCAATACCTGACATGTACTGTGATACAATAAACTTGAAAGAAATAATTAAAAAAGAAGAAGCATGTAGACAAGAACGATAGGAAGAAAGTAACAAACCTCCTGCTGAGGGGATTGGGCAGTCTGAGTGGATAATACAGCAACGTTCCCATTGTACTTAGCAGGAGCTGCTGGACCAGGTGCAGCAAGAAAAGGGGAGAAGCGACCATCACCATCAGCACCAGGTCGGTAAAATTGAGTGTAATAGTTCGTAGAAGGATCAAAGGGTTGTTGGACCTAAACATCAGAACAATAAAAAGTTAAACTTTGCTAACACAAACAAAAAGCTAAAACTGCAGTCTCAGAAAAATTATTACACAGCGGCAGTCAATTTGCCCAAAGCATATTTTAGCTTTCATGAGAAGCAAGGAGAAGGATGTTTTGCATGGCTAAGGGATAAGGCTAACATTCAAATGCTAATGAAGAACAGGAAACAGAGAAGGAAGTCTAACTTGGCATTAGTTACAGAGGAGAAAGCTACCATGAAAATTTCCAGCTCTCCAAAAACCATACCAACCTAGAGTATCTAGAGAAAGTAACAATTCTTTTGAAAATGAATATCCTAAATAATAAGATCATAAAAAATTATATACAAGAGCACAATCACATATAATTTCTTTCAGAAATGTTATAAAAGCTTCAGACAAACTACTGAAGTCTTTCAGTTACACCATAATGTTGTAAAGGTATCATCACAGTAAAACCTAGGGAAAACGAACAAATGATTTTTTTTTAAAACTCAAGCAAAATATAGAGAAAATCTAACACCACAAAAAGGGAATTCGGTTAACTGGTTAACAAGGAGTCTCAGGACAGACAGCTTACCACAAAACTTGGAATGCGAGTAGCATCACGTGCCTGAGGTTCAGAGCTTTCAAAGGGTGAAAATTGATTGCCTAGCATAGGTGGCACTAACCCAAAAGTAGAGTAGTTTGGTGCAGTATGGACAACTGAGTAATGGGGCCCACCAGGTGGCAAAGCTGTTTCAGGTTTTGTTGGATCATACTCAGGCCCAGGAGAAATAGCAGATGAAGCATCAGGCTCACTATGCAAAAGATTCTCTTGCATATGAGTGGATGACTGAGGATGATTTGGATATTCTCCTTCCTCAACTGCTGGCGATGCATTTTGATTGCTGCATAAAAAAATAAAAAATAAAAAATAAAAATCAACAAATGAATGACATATATATACCCTGACAATGTGACTGAAAATGGAAATCATTGCACTTTTATATGCTTTTTTAAAATGGTGATAGGATTTATAATCACTGAATTAGTATAGTTACAGCTTGAGAGAAGGTTCAACCCTGAACATCAAATGGAAGACAGGATACAATAATGAGTAATGGCATTTCCCAACACAAGATGCAGGGAAGAGACCTCCTCTGCTAGGAAAGCCGGAAATGTCATTTGCTGATCTACATGCTTTCACGAGATGCACAAGGGAAAGCAAACTTCTGCAATCTCATAATGTACATGCCTTAGCCTACAGAGGGGGGCTTCTGCTCCACTATGAGTGGACCAGAGAACTGCTGCACTTATAGTTTAACCCATTGAAGTAAAGCCCCGAGTCTCCCTTTTTTTTTCATTTATGTAATGGGAGTAACTATTATTAAAGTTATTACATAGAAAAGAAAAGCTTTCATTCTCCTGAAACTTAAGGGTAAATCATCACAAGAAAGTAATAAAGAATAGCCAGAAATTTTCAACACCTGAAATGTTACTAATGACGGCAATTCACTCGCAATATGGTTATAACAGTTCATACCTTGATGAAGACTCTTCAGCAGTTTCTTCAATCCCTTGAGATGACTCTGATAGAGGTGTAGAGCTCTTATCACTATCATGACCATTAGTAAAACTTGTTCTCACACCAAAGCTGGCATCAAAACTTCCAAAACTCAACCCAGTTCTTTCTGCTTCAGGGACTTGAAGATGGTTTGGAATTATAACATGTGTATCTGAGAGATTCAAGTCTTCCAGCTTCTTCTGTAACTTTAAAGTTGATTCTTCAGAAGCAACAGCACTTGATGCTGGAATTGATCTTGAGTTGTCTTCAACTGAGGCTGTTGTAGTCTCTGATGCATCAATGGTCCCAGAGGGCTGAGTAACATTTGAGCTTGTTGATTTAGGTTTCCACTCTTTACTAGGACCCACTGCTAAAAGAGGGAAAACAGAAGGAAAAAATATTTGAGCCAAGTTTAACAGATTGTATTTTGATTTGCCAAGTCAGTGCAATTGGTAAACACAATTGAATTTTAACATGCCCTTGTTATTCATTACAGGTTTACAATCACAGTCCAACAAGAAAATGCGCATGGCAAAGGGACTTAATCATTCAAGTAGACCAGATGTAACAACTTATCCGATCAATTAGCATCAATGAATTTCCAAGATTGTTTCTATTTTCCATTCAAGAAAAAGAAAAGATCCTTTAGTATTTTTCTTTGTCTTTTTTAGTTTTTTAGTTATTGTCACATTTGCCCCAAAGGACCCCCACATGTACCTTCATCTCTTCTAATAAGAGAGAAAGAAGAGGGAAAAATGTTTTAGATCACAAGAAAGTATAGGTAGAAATTAGCTCTCTACATCTCATAGCATGCTTAATGAAGTAACCACAAAAATCAGAAGAGCATATTAGGAATCAAGATAACAAAATGGCTATGACTTCCATGAAAACCGTGCAAGAACTAATTTTCTCTCTACCCTATGCTGAATAATTTTACTGCTGAGTTTGTCATAAGTTATTAAAAAAGAATGAATAAATAAAACCAATCACATTACCTTTCTGGGGACCAATAACTTGCTGTGAGCGGCTGCCGTAATTAGATGAAGGGCGACTGGAGGCAGAACCGCTATGAGAAGACGCAGACACAAGTTGAGACACATCAGAGCTAGATTTACCATGTATCTTCCCCTGCATAAAGGGATTCCTGACCTCTGAAGAGACCTTTTCACTTATGAATGAAGATGACAAACTTGACTCAGGCATTCCATGAGGTATAACCTTATTTGGTTCAGAAGATGTCCTTTGACTTCCTACTTCACGCTTAATGGTTCCTACTATACCAAGGTTGCGTGTGTCTAGTGATGGGACAAGCACAGGATCCGAAGCTGATGAATAGACTCCAGAGACAGATGTGGGTGTCACAGTGGGTACAAACTGGTTTGCATTAGGTGCAGCCTGCCTAGGAGCTCCACCAACTACAGATGTGTTACTTTTTGTATCAGCAGATGGTAGTTGGTTTCCTGATCTATTAACATCATTAGACAGAGTTTCTTCAGGAATCACAACTTGTGAAGCATGGCCATGTACAGTTGCCTCTTTCACCATGCTAGTTGGACCATTGGTCATTCCAGGTGGCATGCTGTAAAGAGACAGGGTAAGTTCATACCCACTATATCATGTCAAGAGGGGAAAAATATTCCTTAATTCAAATCAATAATGTAACACAAACTGAGGTGTATCTGATTTTCAAAACAAGAAGTACCTTGATGTACGTCCCAATCCCTTATTTTCAACCTCCTGAAAAACAGCTGTAGTAGTCATAGCACCTGCATCCATGCCTTGGTTGACAGATTCATCCTTTCCAGTATTAGAATTCTTGCCACCACCACCAGCATCTGATCAGAAAAAATCATAAAATTTCTTTATGTCAATGTATCATCATAGGAGTGCAGAAGTGCAATGAAAATAGTTATTTAACAAGTAACTAAATCCAACAAAAACTACATAAATCACCCAGGGCGTAAATGAGCTACTCTGTAGTTAATGAAAAAGATAAAGTGTTTTTTCAGCTAGTAAAATTTAATCAGCAGAGATACTTAAAAACTATAAATAATCTGAAGTATTGGATAAAAGAACCTCATATAAGATTTAAAAAGACTAAAGAAAGGTCTGAGATAGCAGGTAATGCATAAAAAACTAGAGAATGCTACTAATAATATCAAATAAAATGGTAAAGAAACATAAAATACCATGAGAAACAAAGCGAGAAGAGTAGCTCCCTCTGACACCCCTACCCCCTCGCCCCTGTGTGCTTGGTCTCCATCTAGATTCAGTAGCCTCCCTGTTGGTCACGTTCTGATGGGAAAAGTTGTTCACATTCTTTAGAAAAATAAGCAGGAATAAAAAGCAAAATGACAGTTAAAACCATAGAGAATCATAAAAGACCACATAGGCAAATAAAATCATGATTAGATGAAGATCATGAAGAAATGCTCCTGCTAGTAGCAATTGAGCACCTGACTCAATGACCACATCTGGTGTCAGAAAAATCATTATGTTCATGTCACATGGATCAGCAGGTGTCTATTGATGTAACCAACATCAAAATGCAGGAAGGTAGGGGGAGAGTGAAGAGAGAACAAAAAAAACATCGTATTCATGATATTTTATGTATCAGTAATGACTATCGTATGGACAGACAACAGAAGCAATTTCATTATATCTTTAGTCTAGTAAACTCAGATATGACTTCTCATCAGATGCAAGGTATTTCCAGGCATTTTTGGTGTTTAATACCCCATGCTTAATAAATTTCTATTTCTCTAAAACCAACTACAGAGCTACATGACTCTGACAACCATTCTAACATGAGGTTAGAAACATACAATTCCTAAACGAAATTAATCTTTTTTTTATGTTGAATAAGAGATATAATCTAGGCTCTCTGGAAAGAAGGTAATAGAAGGAAATTCAAATTCAAAACCTCTCCTACTGAGGTTCTGACTGAGCAAATCTCTAGCCAAGTTTCTTTCTCGCTCCTAGTTAAAAAAGAATTCAGAAAATTCAGTGATTCAAACTTCAGGGGGAACTAGCAGACTATCACTAGGCTATCTCTGCCCTCTTGCCCCCCAAAAATGGCTCTATGGGCCCCCCCTCCTCCCGGGACACAAAGCTCAATTTTGATGGAAGTGCTTTAGGCTGCCCGGGTCCAGCAGGGTTCGGTGGTGTTATCCACAATGAAAATAGTGACCTCTTCTTCTCTTATGTAGGCCCCCTCGGCAACTTAGACTCTACCACAGCAAAACTCTCGGGTCTTTTGCACAGGCTCAAAATCTTCTCTAGCCACCTTTCTGGTCCCCTTTATATTGAAGGCGACTCAAAAGTGGTCCTCAATTGGTGTGCAAACCACAGCAAACCCCCAAGGCGTCATTGGGATATGATCAATGAAATAAGTAATTTATTTTCCCCGTTAAGCTGTAAATTGAATCACATTCCGCACTCTGCTAATCACCTGGCAGACTCCCAAGCCAAGGCCGGCATTTCTCTCCAACTCTTTGTTGTGGAGTCGGCCCTCCGGAGCTAGGTTTGTAATTTTTCTTTTTTCTTATCAATATACGCACTATTCATAAAAAAAAAAAAATATATATATATATATATAAGACATGTGATCAATGTAATAATATATGAAACTATTATTCTTTTTACTGTCACTACAAGAAGTTAATCATCGTTAACATGAAATATATAGCATATTAGACAAAAGAACCTCAGACAAAATCATAGAGTGCTGTAGACAGATTAAAAATAACAGTGGGGCGCTGAAAAAGAAAAGCAGCAAATTTGAGATGAAGACCACCTAAAAATTTTTAAATAAGTACTCTTATACTGCATTGACTCTGTCAAAAATGTCAACAAATCCCAAAACATGACATGTCCTTTAGAAGGTCCAGTTTCTTATTAAAACTTTTCATAAGCATTGCCGAGGTCATAGAAACGTTTTTTTTTTAAAACAATCAAGACAATACAATGTCAAACTTCTAAAAACTAAAAACGATTTTCAATGTATGATCTATATCAAGTATCCCCTTGCTATGCAATTTATTATTCTATTCTTCCCCTATTTCATTTTATCTACACACACACAAGAGCAAAACCAGAGAACCATGACCAGATCCCTAATTACCCTCATTAAATTACTTTCAACAAAGGCCAGAAAATAATTCGTCATCACCAATGTGCACCAAGAAGTCCACAATATGTCTTAAAAACAGCATAAGCTTGTTCCATTCCATCCACAAAAGTTCAATTCAGCTAGAACTTTATCAAGCAAAACAATCCACTGAGCCTCTTAAATTAGTTCAATTCAACTAAAACTGTATAAAGCACTCTTACACTAGTTAAAAAATGTCACTTAAGCACCTGCTTTTGATAGAATGAAGAACCCTGTGAGCCTAATAAAGGAAACATGTTTTGCAAATAAGTAGTTTCTTTTAGTCAACTGGTGGAAGAAAGTAAATAAAGAAACTCATATCAATAGGCACAAGAGACCCGTTGACACTGTTTAAGATTTATTTCACACGAGTAATGAACAATGCTTTGCCGATTATTTTCTCTTTTGACAGCATTGAGAGTCCAGAGCTTCAATTTCAGCTTCTAAGACCCAAAAAAAATAGAAGATCTCTCAACTTCTCTCACATAAAAGCTCCATTTACTTTTCCTAAGGGAGTGATATATACAGTGACTACTCAGATAAGAAAATATAAAACTACATAGTTCTTCAACAATAAAGACACAGAGAGAGAGAGAGAGAGAGAGAGAGAGAGAGAGAAGGTAAGATAGAAGCTAAAAACTGGCATATATGATCATGTCATGACTAAACAGATGAAGGAAATGCTAGAAGATTCACCTCTTTCTTCCTGTCACGCTTCCTTTTGACCTCATGAAAGGTATCTGCAAGAACATACACTTGTTATCGTTTTCATACATCATAAAAATAGTGAAACATTTAGGTACCACAGCTTTGACTAGAGAATGTTCTCCTAATCTGCAATAAAATAATCAAGGAGAAGCAAACGCAATAAGACATTTTGAACAACTACCAGCAAAACCCATCAGCAGTAGCATAACAGTTGGTGGGTCCCAAAGTATAATACTTACTAAGAGCTAACACAAACAAACCAACAGAACCATATCTTTTTCGGAGTCACATGCTTAAGCAACATTGGATATTTCAAGTTTGTATTGAGCAGATCCAACGTGAAAATAAAACTGACAAAGTTCACCCATTGAGAATGAGAACGAGATCCATATCTGTATGTCGCTGATTCTATCTGAGCTACTGACCACAACATGACCAGTTAAAGAAAGACGAAAACAAAAACTTGACCGACTGAATGATCTAATTTGATGCAGTTCATACTTCACTTAGGAGATGACCTACTACGGGAATCGATGAAAAATTACATGTGAGCGCAAAATAGCTGGACCAACAAGAGCCCGTGATAACCCCATCTACAGTTAAAGCATAAAAACCCGACTTCATTACTAGAGACCACACCTCGGAAAACGGTGTAAATACAGCCGCAAGCACATTCTGCGAAAACTACCAAATCGGTTCACGATTTACCACGAGGAAATCATATTTCACCATGGACCATAAATGAACCCGTTCCTCTCACAGTAAGAAACGGATACTTGAAAGTGAGGTAGCCTAAACCCTAACCGATCTCAAAGCGGTTAAAAAAAAAAAAACACGCAGACGAAGCTGGAGACAATGATGAAAAACCCCAAAGGAAGGAAGGAAGAAAAAAACAGGTGAATCGAAAAGGGCACCTTGCAGGAGGAGCTTCTGAGCGGTTTCGTTGGGATCCATAGAACACTCTTTAAGCATTGCGTATACCTCCTCGTCGCTATGGTTCCCCGCGATCTCCTTGATGTTTTGGATCGTCTTCTGGACATTCTTGGGGATTGGAACCCTGGAACCACCGCTCATGTTTGGAGAGGGGAGAGATGCAGAGACTAAGCGAGCGAGGGAGAAGAGAAAAGAGGGAGGGGAGATTCGGGGGTTACTTGAACTTATTTCTTCCGAGAGAAGAGAGAGAGGAGCTGAGGAAGAAGAGGACGACTTGAGACAATGCCCCCTCAAAAGTGTAAGAAAAGAGCTGTAGGGTTCCTTTTTACTTTTTGCCCCTTCCTTTTTCCTTAATTCCTCGTTTCATACACATCTTTGTGGCTCCCGCCATGCTAGGGCTAGTATGCTCCCACACTCCCTCTTAACTGATCAACATTAAATCTATTCAATAAGTGGGCCCATGTTTGATCATTGGCCCTTCCATATTAAACCCTAAGCAATTGGTTATCCGCTGTGGGCCCCGTAGCAACAAAAATCGAACCAAATTGGTTCTTCGACACATCATCAACCACAAAGATAATTTTTTACGAATTATTTGTATCAACCGTAAAAAAAGCGGTTTTATAGTAAATGTACGATAAATAATCTCTTTCACATATATATAAATCGTAATTAAAACACAAAAGAACGTGAAACCAGGTGTCGACACCATTTCCATTTCCATTCTCTGGAACGCGGCAACCAAAGGAGGATTCCTTTTGCGCGACGGAGTTCCGGAGGAAAAGCCGTAACGTCTCTACGGAGACGGTACGATATATCGGAGGAGGAATGCGGCTGTCACTGGTCAGATCGGGGCGACGGGCGTCCGCGTAACAGGAGTGGCCGGTTGGGGGAGCAGGTGTATCGTATTCGGAGTACTGGAAATCCGTTCGATGTAGGCGGTGTGGTTACACGGATGGACCTCGGTTCCATCGGTTGTACCACCTGTGCCCCTGAACTGCGACACGCAGGGACCGGCACGGTGGTACGTGTCGACCCGATGTTATAAAGTATGGGCCAGATAAAACCGTCTCCCCGACTGACGGAAAAATCCTTTTATTTGTCGGACCGGTTAACGAAGCGGTGGTCGGGTGGGAATCCGACTTGGTCTTACCTAATCATAATCCACTTTGACATCAGCCAACTAAACAAGAACGTTATTTTTTTAAACTCTTGTAAGATTCTACCCTATTGAAGTTTGACTTCGTGAGACTTGGTATTGTGAGAGTCATATAACACTCTTCTATATTTTCTTTTCAACAAGTAACAAGAAGCAAATCAACCGTACCATCACTCTATCACAATTCAAATTTGCCACACTAATCCAAATTTCAAAGCATAGACCAAATTAAAGGTATTCAAATTAATTGATTCATCTACAATTGCATTGTGAAGTTGCTAGTGGAGATCAAATTAAAAGAGTTACTAGAGATAAAATCTTGTACCACTTGTAATTTTCTTTTCTCTTATTGATTGTACTAAGGTCACACAGTCTTTACGGTCCAACCACTTTGTACTTCCATAATACCTAGTTTGTTTTTAATCACATCTGAATATTTTTAAAGAAAAGTTGAAGCAAATTCTCGCAACCAAATGCAAATGTCATGCGTACTTTCAATGGATTTTCAGGACTCCGTGGATTTAGCTCATGGAAAAAAATGGAAAAATACCCATTGGGAGAAAACTGGAGGAAAAATAGATCATGAACCTGATGTCCTAACCCTTCCCCTTAAACTCTATTTATAGATTAATGAAACTATTGTATTATAATAATACCCCTGAACTTAAGGTTTAGGGTTTTAACCCTAAAACTTTAACCTAATTACATCAATAGCATCTCTATGGAAAACCTTTTATTTACCATCCTGCCATCATTGTATGGCCTTGTGGGTCTTCTCCTTTAGCCCATCTTCCACATCTCTTGGATGTGTGGGTTTTTCTTAGTCTTATAGGTTTGGGCCCTATCTTCCAATACTCCCCCTCAAACTGGGAGTGAGAGAACAACATAAACTCCCAGCTTGCTGCAATGATGTATAATTTTTTTTTTGTATAATGTGACACATTTTCCAACACTCCCCCTCATGTTGGTGCTCTCATTTATGAGGGCCAACTGGCATAAAAAAGTGAGAGTAAAATCACTTCAAGTCGTATGACATTGTTTTTTAATCCAGTCAATATAACTCATGTTGGATGTTCGACACACTCATATCTTTTGTAGGTAGTGTCACTCCTATTAATGTAGGTAATGGGTCTATATGCTGTTTGGAAGTGTAATAAAAATTTTTTCCATCGTCGTGTCCCACCATAGGACAACGACTTTCAAGTAATAAATTTTAATTTATGGGGGTAGTGGGTCCATAAATACTGAGGCCACCTTTTTTTCAATAATAATGTCTCATCCAAAGACACAATAGCAAAAGCTAAATGGGTTTGGGCCCATATAATACAAACCAAAATAATCCTTGTAAAAATGACCCATGAAAAAAATCCAATGCCACTATCATATGTTGACCAAAGAATAATCTGTTAATACTTCAAAATAATAATCTAGCCATAGAAAAAATACCGAGTCGCGCCGAGTCATGGAAGAATGTAAAACTTGGACACCTATATTGAGGCAGAATACAAGTGGATCATGTATGAGCTGACCCACAAAGTTGACCCGGATCGGGTTGACTTGGTCTGAGTTAACTCGGAATACTTATATACAAAAGTAAATTAATTAAAAAAAATAGGGTTTAGGGTTACCTTTTGAAATTTGGGGAAAATCGAAGCCAAATGGGAAAATCCAGGGGAAATCGAAGTAGAATTTAATAAATTGACGCCAAAATGGGGAAATTCAAAACTGAAACCGAAATGGGTGAAATCGGGATGATTTTTAGGGGAAAAGAGAAGAGCAAGAGGGAGAAGGGAGAGGGAGGTTGAGAGGGAGAGCGAGTGTGACAGAGAGACAGGAAGAGGAGACGCGAAGGCGATGAAGGGAGAAGAGAGCTAGATCAGAAAAAAAAATATTAAGGGGAGGAAGAGATGTGTCCCGAACAATGGCTTCAAGTGGATGAATCACAAATTTGGGCTGATTCCTGATTCTTGAGGCGATTAACTACGAATTTTTTATGAAGTTGGCACTAGTGCACCACTGACAGCTTCATTGAATGACCTAAGTAATCCAGATAAACTTCATCTCATGATTTATGTCGACTAACCCCCCTAGATCTAATAAGACCCGACTCCAACTTTAGATTATCAATGTTACCCATTTATTTTATTTATAATTAACTCATATATATTAAGCTATTGGGTAATCTTAGGGGAGGCTTCCAACCGAGCTGGCTCGCGAGCGGCTCGGTTTGATTTATTATCTATTGAGCTCGAGCACCTAAATCGGCTCGTTTACCTTAACGAGCCGAGTTCGACCGAAGCCAGGTTCGGTTCGTCAGCTCGCGAGCCGGCTTGAAGTGAGTCAGATCGGGAGCGGGGGAGCGGGATTGAGAATGGGGGGGGGGGGGGGGGGGGGAATTTTCCTCCCCTCGTCACTGCTGAGCCCCTCCCGTCGGTTGTTGTCGCCACCTCTACTGCCATCGCAGTTGTTCGCCGGCCGCCTCTACCGTCGTCGCAGTTGTTCGCTGGCCGCCTCTGTGGCCGTCCGTTCAATTTCTTCCTCTCCTCGCCGTCGCCTCTGTTTCTGTCACCGCCACCTCCGTCATAGCCGTCATCCCCAACGATAGGTCCTCCCCGGTGCCGTAACCTCCTTCCCTCCGCGTCGTCTCAGCGAAAAACCTTACCCAAGTTCAGGGGAGAAATAATCTCCCCCCTCCCCCGCACGAAGTTGATCTCGCACGGGCGAGATCATAAAGTAAACAAAAAAAAACTTTTTCCTCTCGGAAAATTTTTTTTTTTTTTTATAGAAATAAGTTTTTATAAACTATTAGTGTATCATTTTTTTAAATATTTTTTTAATTGAAATTTTTTATTAAAAATAATATAATTTTTTAAGTAAAATTTTCGTACCAAGATGGGGTAGAAAACTATATAGAAATTTTTTTAATAAGTATTTAACAGTTGATGCTATAATAATTTTATCATGAAGCAATTTTTATTGCAATTTTGAGTTTGATATTTTATTTAATTACAAATTTATCAATAAGTATAATAATATATTAGATTGATTATTAATTTTTATTTATTTCCCTAGAAGAGACAATAAAAGGTCCATTTAACTTTCCTAAGAAAAATTTAAAATATTTTTTTTTATTTTCTAATAAGTCACTAATAGTAATAAGATTTTATTTAAAGGTTTTTTTGGGAATTTGTATCATAGGAAAAATATTTTTGGTTTTTCCTATAATATAAATTTTCATCTAGGGGCACTAAGGAGATCATAATAAATTATGGCCAGATTAAAAAATTACAAAACAAGTTAGACAACAATTGGAGTAAAAAAGATTAATATTGGTGCATTTTAATCAATTATTGAAATTCAATCCTGAACCTCCCCTATCATTATATTTTTTTAAAATGTATGCATAATTTTATATATAATTTATTCAAAGCCACCCCTACATGCGAGATCATAAACAAGGGAAAAAAATATTTGTCCATTCCTCATGGCTCTTAAAGAAATTGAAAAGATATTTTAGTAGAAATACGTTTCTAGAGATTATTAGTGGTTTTTTCAATAAATGTTGAAAAAATATTTTTAGTAGAAATATAGGGACCACTAGTGCCTCGTGTCTTTTCAAAATATTTTTCTAATTATAAATTATTTTTAAAAAATCATATAATTTTTTAAGTAAGATTTTCTTGCCAAAATTGGTTAGAAAACCATATAGAATTTTTTTGAATAAGTATTTGATAGTTGATGATATAATACTTTGAGCATGAGGCACTTTTCATAACAAATTTGTGTTTGACATTTTATGTGATTACTAATTTATCGATAAGTATAATAATATATTAGATTAATTATTAATTTTTATTTATTTCCTTATAAAAGGCAATAAGAGGTCCATTTAACTTTCCTAAGAAAAATTTAAAATATTTCTTGTAATTTTCTAGTAAATCTCTAATAGTAATAGGATTTTATTTAAAGGATTTATAGTTTTTATTTGGGTGATTGTAAATTGATAGTGATATTTTATTTAATTTTATTGTGTTTGATTATTGTATGGAGTTTATTGATAATGTTATGCAGTGTATGAAGTGTTTAAACTATTTTATGGAGTGTATAAACAATTTCATGGAATGTTTATGGAATATATAGACAATTATATGGAGTGTTTATGGAGTGTTTATGCAGGTATTATGTATATTGATTATGCCCAATTTTAAGTAGAGGTCATGTCCAATTTTATACAAGTATTATATATATAGATTATGCTCAATTTTAAGTAGAGGTTATGCCTCAATTTTAAGTAGAGGTTATGCCCAATCTTATATACATATTATATATATAGGTTATGCCCAATTTTATATAGAGTTCATGCCCAATTTTATGTAAAATGTATACATAATTTTATATATATTTTATTTGATATATATTTTTTGAAAAGTTTTAAATGTATGTTGAGGCTCGAGCTTGGCTCGAACTCGTTGGGCTCGAGCTCGATAACAATTTTGGGCTCGAGGCTTGGCTCGGCTCGAAGCTCGACTCGAACATAAACAGGTTCGGGCTCGGCTCGACTCGATGCCACCCCTAGGTAATCTTGTCCACTATTCGAGTGACCTTACCAAATTACATTTATTATTTATTAATAAAACAGGAAATAGTAAATTTATTTATACCCTATCACCAAATTACCAAATTATACATAACCATAATGTAGTAAAATTTGTATAAATGTATACAAAATATAAAAAAAAATCTTAACTCATCTCGCTTTTTTTTTCTTTTTTTTTAGAAAAATAAATGATAAAGAGCTATTTAACCGAAGGTACTCATCTTTGAGGAATATTATTGAACGAAATTTTGGTGTTTTAAAAGCTCGATTCCAAATGTTGAAAGTCGCTCATCCGTTTTCTTAAAAGATCCAGATGAAAATTGTAATAACTTGTTGCATTACACAATTATATACGTAAAGAGGATTAAAATGATATATTTGAATTGGACGATGATGATTCGAATGATGAGGTTGGTGGAGGAGGTGATGAGGTTCGATTAGCCGGTGAAAATTCTAATGAAAATAGCGATGATCTTAGAGATGAAGGCAACCTATCAACAACCATGCGGAAGCGTCGTGCATTAGAATCCTCTAGAGCTGCACAATTTCGAGATGCCATAACGACTAGTATGTGGAGTGATTATTAGTGGTTATACTTTATTGCTTTTAAACATGTATGTTGTCGTTCGTATGTACTAAACTAGTAAGTTGATGATGTTAATCGCACAAACTCGTTGTTAAAAATAATTTACATTAATTATATTCGTTAAATATATTCGTTTTTGTTATTTTATACTTTTTTCACATGTTTAAAATTTATTATAGTCACACGTAATTAGTATATCAATTTATAATAATTTGTAATCATTAATTGATTTATTAACCAATTGCTATAATTAATTAAACAAATGGTCTTACATTTTGTGTTAATATTTTTATTAATTATTAATACGTAAAAATAATTAATTGGTTTAATTATCCAATTAATTAAACCATTAGTTTTTAATTTTGTGTGAATATATTATTAATTAATAATATGTAAAATATATATTATGTTATTGATAAATATTAATTAATATTATGTAAAATTATATATTGTTTTAATTCATAATAAACTATAATTATTAAGTAATATAATATTTTTTTATCAATTAGGAGATTAATATTTTCTAATACTACACGTTAAATCACTTATAAGTGTAGTAACCATGTTTATTTTGGTTAATTATATGTTTAGGTATATGTTCTATTTAAGTATATTATAAAAAGTTATTCATTATTTTTTTTATATCATACTTTTCATTTGGGGGCACTAACACTGAAATCTATTTTCTAACCACTTGAACTCGTCTACACTAACACCCCAATATAAGTTAAAGTTGAATCAATTCATTTTAGTCAAATTTTAAATTATTTACTTTAATTCAAGTTCGTTGTGAATGACCCCTTAACACGAATGCGGCGATGAATTTCATCCGTTTTGTTGACTAACCCCCACCGCTACCTCCGCCCGGTCCGACAAGTAAAAGGTTTTGGCTTCACATTATTCCGTCAGTCGGGTAGACAGTTTTATCCGGCTCCCACTTTACAGCATCGGGTGGACACGTACCATCGTGCCGGCCCTCTGTTCCTCTCTTTCTTCTCTCGGAAAAAGCCTGTTCCAAGTAACTCCCGAATCTCCCCTCGCTCTCTTCTCCCTAGCTCGCTCGCTTAGTCGCTGTATCTCCCCTCTCTCCAAACATGAGCGGTGGTCCCAGGGTTCCAATCCCCAAGAATGTCCAGAAGACGATCCAAAACATCAAAGAGATCGCGGGAAACCACAGCGACGAGGTGGTATACGCAATGCTTAAAGAGTGTTCTATGGATCCCAACGAAACCGCTCAGAAGCTCCTACTGCAAGGTGCTCTTTTCGATTCACCTGTTTTTTCTTCCTTCCTTCGGGGTTTTTTTATCATTGTCTCCAGCTTCGTTTGCTTGATTTTTGTAATCCGCTTTGAGATCGGTTAGGGTTTAGGCTACCTCACTTTCAAGTATTCGTTTCTTACTTTTAGAGGAACGGGTTCATTGGTGGTCCATGGTGAAATATGATTTCCACGTGGTAAATCGTGAACCGATTTGGTAGTTTTCGCAGAATGTGCTTGTGGCCTTATTTACTCCGTTTTCCAGGGTGTGGTCTCTAGTAATGAAGTCGGGTTTTTATGCTTTAACTGTAGATGAGGTCATCATGGGCGACCGCATGGGCTCTTGTTGGTCCAGCTATTTCGCGCTCACATGTAATTTTTCATCGATTCCGGTAGTAGGTCATCTCCTAAGTGAAGTATGAACTGCATCAAATTAGATCATTCAGTCGCTCAAGTTTTTGCTTTCGTCTTTCTTTAACTGGTCATGTCGTGGTCAGTAGCTCAGATAGAATCAGCGACATACAGATTTGGATCTCGTTCTCGTTCTCAATGGGTGAACTTTGTCACTTTTATTTTCACGTCGGAACTGCTTAATACAAACTTGAAATATCCAATGTTGCTTAAGCGTGTGACTCCGAAAAAGATATGGTTTTGTTGGACTGTTTGTGTTAGCTCTTAGTAAGTATTATACTTTGGGACCCACCAACTGACATGCTACTGCTGATGGGTTTTGCTGGTAGTTGTTCAAAATGTCCTATTGCGTTTGCTTCTCCTTGATTATTTTGTTGCAGATTAGGAAAACATTCTCTAGTCATAGCAGTAGTACCTAAATGTTTCACTACTTTTATAATGTATGAAAACGATAACAAGTGTATGTTCTTGCAGATACCTTTCATGAGGTCAAAAGGAAGCGTGACAGGAAGGAAGAGGTGAATCTTCTAGCATTTCCTTCATCTGTTTAGTCATGACATGATCATATATGCCCGTTTTTAGCTTCCATCTTTACTTCTCTCTCTCTCTCTTTATTGTTGAAGAACTATGTAGTTTTATATTATCTTACCAGAGTAGTCACTGTATATATCACTCCCTTAGGGAAAGTAAATGGAGCTTTTATGTGAGAGAAGTTGAGAGATCTTCCATTATTTTGTGGGTCTTTGAAGCTGAAATTGAAGCTCTGGACGCTGTCAAAAGAGAAAATAATTGGCAAAGCATTGTTCATTCCTTGTGTGAAATAAATCTAAAGCAGTGTCAAGCTGTCTATTGTGCCTATTGGTATGAGTTTCATTATTTACTTTCTTCCACCAGTTGACTAAAAGAAATTACTTATTTGCAAAACATGTTTCCTTTATTAGGCTCATGGGGTTCTTCATTCTATCAAAAGCAGGTGCTTTAGTGGCATTTTTTAACTAGTGTAAGTGGTGCTTTATACAGTTCTAGTTGAATTGAACTAGTTTAAGAGGCTCAGTGGCTTGCTTTGCTTGATAAAGTTCTAGTTGAATTGAACTTTGGTGGATGGAATGGAACAAGCTTATGCTGTTTTTAAGACACATTGTGGACTTCTTGGTGCACTTTGGTGATGAAGAATTATTTTCTGGCCTTTGTTGAAAGTAATTTAATGAGGGTAATTAGGGATCTGGTCATACTTCTCTGGTTTTGCTCTTGTGTGAGTGTAGATAAAATGAATTAGGTGAAGAATAGAATAGTAATTTGCATAGCAAGGAGATACTTGATCATACATTTTTTATTTTTTTTGAGCTCTTTGAAAATCGTTTTTAGTTTTTAGAAGTTTGACATTGTATTGTTTTGATTGTTTTTAAAAAAAATGTAATGTACTTTCATGTGTCATGTTTCTATGACCTTGGCAATGCTTATGAAAAGTTATAATAAGAAACTGGACCTTCTAAAGGGCATGTCATGTTTTGGGATTTGATGACATTTTTGACAGGGTCAATGCAGTATAAGAGTAATTATTTAAAGATTTTTGGGTGGTCTTCATCTCAAATTTACTGCTTTTCTTTTTCAGCACACCACTGTTATTTTTAATCTGTCTACAACACTATATGATTTTGTCCGAGGCTCTTCTGTCTAATATGCTATATATTTCATGTTAACGATGCTTAGCTTCTTGTGGAGACAGTAAAGAGAATAATAGTTTCATATGTTATTACATTGATCACATGTCTTATAGTGATATTCATCATAAAAAACAGATTAATTTCGTATAGGAATTGTATGTTTCTAACCTCATGTTAGAATGGTTGTCAGTGTCATGTAGCTTTGTAGATGGGTTTAGACAAATAGAAATTTATTAAGCATGGGGTATTAAACACCAAAAATGCCTAGAAATACCTTGCATTTTTTGAGAAATCATATATGAAGCTACTAGACTGATGATATAATGAATTTTCTTTTGTTGTTTGTCCATATGATAGTCATTACTGATACATAAAATAGCACGGATACGATAATTTTTTTTCTCTTTCTACTCTTCCCCTACCTTCCTGCATTTTGATGTTGGTTACATCAATAGACACCTGCCGATCCATGTGACATGAACATAATGATATTTCTGACACCAGATGTGGTCATTGAGTCAGGTGCTCAATTGCTACTAGCAGAAGCATTTATTCACGATCTTCATCTAATCATGATTTTTTTTTTGCCTATGTGGTCTTTTATGATTCTCTATGGTTTTAACTGTCATTTTACTTTTTATTCCTGCTTTTTTTTTCTAAAGAATGTGAGCAACTTTTCCCATCAGAACGTGACCAACAGGGAGGCTACTGAATCTAGGTGGAGACCAAAAACACAGGGGTGAAGGGGTAGGGGTTTCAGAGAGAGTTACATCAAGGTTAGTAAATTATGATGTACTGTAAAACATTTTGTATGTTTTCCGCATTACTAGAACTTTATTCAAAGCCGTCTAAATGATGTTTTATTCTTGTAGAAGCATAAAGATGTTGAAAAGTATAGACAACAAGGCTGCCCCCTTTATGACAAATTGGCTTTGGTAGTGGGAAACTCAATAGCCATGGGGTCAGTAAGTCAAACTAGCGTAGACGTGTGCAATGATGTCCAACATGAGGAAGAAAATTCACGCTTGGACATGCTCGAGGACGTCGATTTAGGTAGAGATACTCCATCACCATTATTTATAGAAAATGAGTTGGCACCTGATTAGTCTCCAAGTGCTAACCCGTCAATTTCAAGTCGTCGTAGAAAGAGACCGGAAATGTCTACTGATGATAGTTTAATGTTCCTTGATACAATGAAAGAAATTGTTATGGTATTGCGTGATGCTATAATAAAGTCGACGAACAAAAATGGATTGAAGCCCTATCAGAAATCCCGAACCTGTTGGTACAGTGGATGTTTTGCGCTCCTGAATGGTTTGATACGGAAATTAAGAGAAACATGTTTACGAATATGACAATGGAAGAGCGACTCCAGTGGCTTAAATATTGTTCAAGTGAAATGTTGTAATGAGTTTTAAGTACACTATCTACTTTGGGACGATTGTTTTGAATTTTAATTATGTTTTAAATTATTACATTATGAGACTTATCATTGATAGATTATGAATGTCACTATGGATAAAGATTTGGGTTTTCACGATTGTTGTGTTCTTATTGTGTGGATGAATATTGTGGATGTGTGATTAGATATGGTTGTATAAAGGTGTGAGTGAAGATAAGGGTATGATTTTTTGTTTATGACATTTAGCAAAAAAACATGAATTATTTTTATAGTCATCATTGTGGTTGTGGTGATTGTATTTGTAAGTTTCCATGGATATTAAGAAAGACAAAAAAAGGATTATAAGAATGATAACATTCACATGAATAATGGGAAGATATTATCTCAGTCATAGGAATAGACGTGTACTACGTCTTCGTGGGATTGGTGGTCCGATTTATATGTAGAAGGCATTAGCGAAATTACCTGTTAAATTTTGAAAAGTTTATAGGATGAATCAAATTGTGTTTCATAAATTGGTAGAGATACTTTATAGTAAAATATTTTTATCACCCAAGAAGACCATCTAAGTGGAATAACAACTTGCATATTTTTTCCTAATTGTTGGTCAACAACAATCGTATAGTGTCACACCAGAGATGTTTGATAGTCAAACAGGACCATAAGTAGGTATTTCAATAAGGTATTGAATGTTATTATCAAACTGCAGTCTGATTATATCAAACGGCCTTTAAAACGCACTCACTCGAAAGTTTTAAGCAATCTAATGTTTTATCCGTATTTTAAAAGGTAATATCACTTGACCTTTAATGAACAATTTTAGATTAATATTTAAAGTTACTTTGTATTAATTGAGATTATATAATTAGGATTGTATTGGGACTATTGATGAAACTCATATAAAAGCAAACATCTCATTTGAAGAACAATAAAGGTTCTGGAACAAAAAGTGTTCTCCTACAAAATGTGATGGCAACATGTATATTTGAGATACAATTCACTTATGTATTTGTTGGATGGGAGGGATCAACAGTTGATTCCTGTATACTGAATGACGCATTGACTTGCCAAGATCAAAATCTTTGTACCTGAAGGTAAATAATATATTTTTATATAGAATTTTTTTATATTTTATCTTCAATTATCTTAGGTGGAATATATTTTGTACTATAAGTAAATATTATCTAGTCGATGTTTGGTTATGCAAATATGCCAGGATATTTGGCTCCATATCGAGGAACTCGTTATCATCTACAAGAATTTGGAGACAACTTTCCTAGAAATGATAAAGAGTTATTCAACCGAAGGCACTCATCTTTGAGAAATACTATTGAATGAATTTTTTGTACTTTAAAATCTCGATTTCAAATGTTGAAAGATGCTCTTTCGTTTTCTTATAAGATCCAGATGAAAATTGTAATAATTTGTTACATATTACACAATTATATACATAAAGAGGATTACAATGATATGTTTGAATTGGAAGATGATAATTCAGATGATGAGTTTGGTAGAGGAGGTGATGAGGTCCAATTAGCTGGTGTAAATGAGGATGAAGATAGCGATGATTTTGGGGATGAAAACAACCTATCAACAATCATGCGGAAGCGGTGTGCATTAGAATTCACTAAAACTGCATAATTTCGAGATGCCATAACAACTAGCATATGGAGTGATTATTGATGGTTGTATTTTATTGTATTTTTTTTTAAATGATGCTAATGCTTTATTGATTGTGAACATGTATATTGTCATTCGTATGTACTAAAATAGTAAGTGGATGATTTTAAATACACGAACTCATTGTTATATTTCAAGGCATAAACGTTTGCTTTTATGTTGTAAATTATGGACTATTACGAGTAACTCGGTTCATTTTGAAGCATTTTTTTAAAAGTTTTAATCATATATATATATATATATGTTATTAAGAGTTATTTAAACTAATCATTTTTTATTTTATAAAAATATATTATTAATTACGTAAACAATTCAGTATGTTATAAATAAAATAATAGTTTTTATTTATTCAGTTCAATTAAATAATTTATTTGTTAATTATATTTGCTTTTTTTATTGTTTATTTTTTTTCAAATTTTAAAATTTATTCTAGTCACACGTAATTAGTATATTAAAATTTAATAATCTGTAATAATTAATTGGTTTAATTATCCAATTGCTATAATTAATGAAAACAATGGTTTTTCATTTTGTGTTAATATATTATTAATTAATAATATGTGAAAAAATATATTATGTTATTTATAAAATAATATATATATATATATTTATTATATATATTTATTACTGTATTAAATTAGTGAGTTTTAATGTTAATATATATCTTATTTTATTAAAAAATAATCTATTTATTTATTATATTCGCTTATGTTATTTTTCACTTATTTTTTTAATAATTTATTATAGTCACACGTAATTAGTATATTAATTTATAATAAACTATAATCATTAATTGGTTTAATTATCCCATTGCTATAATTAATTAAACCAATGTTTTTACATTTTGTGTCAATATATTATTAATTAATAATACGTAAAAATATATATTATGTTATTGATAAATTGATATATTTATTTAATAACATAAATTAATATATTTATTTATTTATTATGTATTTTTTATTACTCTATTAAATTAGTGAGTTTTAATGTTAAAATATATCTTATGTTGTTACAAAATAATTTATTTATTTATTATATTATCTTATGTTATTTTTTATTTTTTATTATTTTTTTAAAAATATTCTAGTCACTTGTAATTATTGTATTAATTTATAATAAATTATAATAATTAAATATTTTTTTATTTTAGTTAATTCTTTATTTAAGTATATATTTTATTTAAATATATTATAAAAAAAAATTACTCTTTCTCTTTGTTTATATGGTACTGTTTATTTGGGACACTCACACTGAAATTTGTCTTATCTACACTAATACATACTAACACCTAACCGTCATTCGGGGCCCGACGTCGGACACATAAAAAGGTTCATGTGGCGGACAATTGATACGACATCCTTGCTTTATATGTTTACTTTATATAGGGACAGGGACACGGGACTTCCCCCTCTTTGGTTTCTATCAAGCGGTCTCTGCTACCTTCGGCGGCGAAACCCTAGCCTCGCTCTTGTTCTCTCTGTTCCGTTATTCGAGCCTATGGGGTCGAAATCAAAGCCCGATAATGATTTCAGGGATGGAGCGAGCCCAGGGTTTGTTATCCGTCTCTATTTCTGACAGAGTAGCTTCTCACTATTGCGCACATACTTCGTCAGGTTGAACAGCTTCTCAGTGTGTTCTAATGGGTGATTTTTCTTGTGTGTGGTTTGCAGGAAGATTTTCATTGGAGGGCTTCCCAAAGACACGAGTATCGGTATGTGAATCACATATGCTTTTAATTCCTCCTAAGATGGGTATTTGGATCTTTATAATTTGTTTCGATCTTTCTTAAAATTGTGTTGAAATCTGGAGTGTTGTACGCTGATTATTTGCGCTTTTCTGTTTTGTATAAATAAAACTGTTTAATCGGCCGAGTTCGTCTTTTGCGATTAGTAGTTCTCTAAAAAAAGAAAAAAGATTTATTATCTTTAATTTGTGATACGTTTTTTTGGTTATTATTTCTGTTCTGCTTTGACTGTTCTCTGCCATGATCACGATATTGGCTTTTAAATCTATCAGCTGCGGTGTTCTTCGAGTAATTGCACATACCAGATGTCATCCATTGTTTTTGAAGTTGTCTGATGAACTCATTGCATTGCTAGTTTTGTTTATGCCCTCTTTAAGTAAATTATTTTGGATTTATGTCTCTTGCTGCTATGGACTTGTAGAGAGAGAGATGCTATGCAAGTACTTTTATTATTTGCTCTCGTTGTCTTAACTTGTTGTGATGGTTGGTACAATTTATTATTATTATTATTATTTGTGGGTTGGCATATTTGGTTTCCTGTACCTATTTAGTGGATCTCCGAAGAGAAATAAATTGTCCATGAAACTGCGTTTTGACATGGTTAGCGTTTTATTCATGAGTAGTCAAACTTGTGGATTAGGCCATTGGCTCAAAGGCCACATGGGTGGATAATCTCAACAGGTTATGGGGTTCATCATTCAAAAAAACAAAAATGCTCAAACTTATGCAGGTTAATTATTTGCATTGGGGTGAATGGGTTGCACCGTGCTTTCCAGATGGTGCTTATTTCCATGTGGGTCATGCAAAATTAAAGTGGTCATGTAAAACCCTGAAGTACGTAGGGGATACGTAATTTGTGTCTAACATGTCTTCAGGTTGAACCTTTATCAGTTTTAGTTTGATTTTGGTGTTCTTTAAAACGTTCTTGTTATGATTGATATTGATTGTTTTTCATTTTTCATTTTTTTTTTTTAATGTTAGCTACATTTACGAAGCATTTTGAGAAATATGGAGAGATAGTCGATTCTGTTATAATGAAAGACCGATCTACGGGATACCCACGGGGCTTTGGATTCATCACATATGCTGATCCTGCTGTCGTGGATAAGGTTATTGAGGAAAACCATGTTATTAATGGAAAGCAAGTAAGTATCATATGGGCTATGACCTTTTCCTTTTAACTGAAAAATATGTTTTTTATTTACTTGGTTTTGGCTCGGCACTTTTGTTCATTATTCATTCTGAAATGACAGAACAAAGGGTAATATCTATTGTTAATAGTTGAGATCAGATTGTGCAGTGCATGAAATTTTATGAGGTGTGAGTTATAAAATAGCTTGCCTGTTTGTCTGTGCTGCTGCAATGTAACCACCGGAAAAAAGAGTATCTGATGTATTAAAATGTACTTCTGATAAGATTCTCTAATAGCAGGTTAAAAGGTTTAACTGGACCTAGGATTCACACAGACCCTGGTGATGTGGTTGTATAATATTTCTAACCAGAGTTAATGCATGCAGTGGCATCTTCTTTCTCCTTTTTCTTTGTTGTGGGCTTTCTTGGTGTTGTGTGTGTGTGTGTGCACGCGCACATTCGCACTTGGGCAGTAGCAGAATATCTTCATCTGTTTAGCTTTTGAGTTCTGACATCTAGAATTGAAATTCTCCTCCCCTTTAATGGCTTTCTGATATTGCAAGTCTATGACCTGAGATTGTGCAGCAATGTGATATTTTTGATGTGAGAATAACTTCATTTCACATTCATATATATTGCAGTGAACTTTAGATGAAAATTTAACCGTGCTTGAACTATTTATGTTGTTAACAGGTTGAAATAAAAAGAACTATTCCTAAAGGGTCTGCACAGTCAAAAGACTTCAAGACAAAAAAAGTATTTGTTGGTGGCATACCCGCAACTATCACTGAAGGTACTTATTTTCTTTATTGATTTTGGATTATTTCTGCTGTCTTGTTTTTCTTGATACTAAACTTCTTTTTTTAATTTTTTTTATTTCCTAACACATAGATGAGTTCAAGAACTTCTTCACCAAGTATGGGAAGGTTGTGGATCACCAGATTATTCGTGATCATTCCACAAATCGATCTCGAGGCTTTGGCTTTATTATATTTGATACTGAACAAGTAGTAGATGAAATGTTGGCCAAGGGAAATATGATTGATTTTGCAGGTGCTAAGGTAAGTTCAAGAAAAATATTTACAGATATCAGGAGCTTACTGACTGATATCTGTGCTTGATCGCACATTATATACTCTAACCTAGATTGTTTCAGCTATTCTTTTTATTTTTGGCCAGTTTTACTGTTTTCTTCACTTCAATGTCCGAGGCTCTAACAGATTAGATAATCCTGGGAGGACGGTGTTCCAGTTAGTTTATGGATCAAAGAACGTAGGTTAATCTTCTTTCTTTGTTGTAGGTGGAGATCAAGAAGGCTGAACCCAAGAAAGCCTCAAATCCCCCACCTGCACCATTCTTTGGTAGTGAAGCTAGGGGCCGTCCTTTCAGTGATGGTCTTGGTGGATTTGGAGACTCTTATAGTGGTTATGGTGGCAGTGGACTTGGCCCTGCTTCCTATAGGACCACTGGAGGTCTTGGTTCTAGGCTTGGAGGTTTTGGTGGGTATGGTGGAACAGCGAGTGAATTTGATAGTGCCTATGGAGGATTTGGTGGCAGCAGCATAGGGAGTTACCGAGGTGAATCTTCCTTTGGTTACTCTAGTCGCATTGGATCATATGCTGGAGGATATGGTGGTGGTTATAGTGGAGGCCCTTTAGGTGGCTATGGTCGTGGTGGGGAGGGGTATGGCAGTTATGCAGGTAGTTATGATTCAGGCCCTGGACCAAGTTATGGTGCAGGTGGGTTGTTTGGAAGTAGGGGAAGCTATAGTGGCAGTGGCCGATATCATCCATATGCAAGATAGAGAAAGTCTTAGTTGAAGTGGTTGGTGTGGTCCCTATTCAAGGTAGAAAAAGGCTATAGTTGCACAGGATTAAACTCTCCTTTAGGAGATCTCATACCTTTTGCTCTAGTTTCATGGGGGGATGCTACATCAGCTAGCATTATCAGGTCTACTGCAAATGGGTGCTGTTGTATGGTAGATTGATTGGAGGTTAGATGTTTTGCAATAGTATGTCTAGCAAACCTAAATTAGACTTTGTTACTGTTGTCTTTATAATGATGATTAGTCTGTAGAATACCATTTGGATTTAGCTGATTTGTAGATTATAAGTATCTTGTTGTAGATCATATTTTATTTTAGTATGATTTAGATATACTTTTTCTCCTCTTTGGATTGCTATGCCTCGTTTAGATGTTTTGAGTAAGTGTTAAATCTGTTCTTATTTTGCTCAAAAGTGAGAGCCATACTTCCAAAATTATAGCTGATTTAACCTCTGTTAGGCTTGAAGTTTGACAAATATCCTTTAACAATGTCTACTTCTTGGTGCACTGGGGTTGTAAGATGGTCAATAATATAGTTGGGGCCTCAAGTTAGAGGATTTCTTAGTCTTTGGGTTGTATGCTCACAATGAAGTGCTTAGGATTTGGTTCTTGCACAATGTTCCTATTGTCCTTAGATTAACTGGAGGACGCAGATGGCAATGGATTTAAATTGTTCAGTTCTGATTATGTTCGTTCTAGAACATTCATATAGATGGTAAAAATGAAAGTGGTTGTCTGTAAATATCAATTTTCAGTCTTAAAAAAACCTCTTCAACTTAATTTGACAAGTACTCTGTAACTCTTTAAGTGATTTGATAATGCACAACTTACATTTGGTGTTGTTGTTGTAAGTCTCTATGGCCATGGCCTTATTCATCTTTATTGGTTTTATTATAAAAGATATCCATGTCCAAAAATATTGAGATGAGTCCAGAGTCAGTTCATGGTCTTTTTTTTTTTTTTTTTTTTTTTTTGAAATTGGTACTCCCTCAAAAGAAGCTGATCGCTTTCTGAAAGTAAATGTCCTGGTAAGGTCCTATGGTGTTGTTCGAATGTTTTCAGAGGCTTTGAAATATATTGAAACTTCCTATGAGCTGACCATATTTATAAACAATGGTTGATGTGGTGTCCAATGCATGCTTTCTTCTGTCGCTTGCCATTATTCCTGTCTTGGAACCACTTGATACTATTGCAGAGATCAGGAACCTCCTGGGTGGGGATGCGTCTTTTGCAATGTGTATTGACTGGAATTATTAAATTCTTTATCGCAAAACCATTGTGTAATTACTGATTGAACTAGTGTATTGAATGTTATCTATACAGGGCACCAAAAATTATTACCGAGAGTGCTATCTGAATTTAAATTTTACCTCTGATAGTGAACTTGTGTGGATTGGCTCGTTAGCCGCGGAAATTGGCCCCTCTATTTGGTTCTTCGATATTGCTAGACGCGTTTTAACCTTATGTTGTCGTAAGAACGTCTCCAATTTCTCACTAATCAACAAATACAGAATCAAATAAATGCCTCGTACTGGCCAGCCATGTACGTGTTCAAAAGAATCATGCCGTACGAGTCATGCTGTTCAAAAGAAATGTTATTTAGGCGCAAACCCTAATAAGCCGGTAGAATGAAATTTTGAAAACAGGAGAATTCCTCGCCGGCGGAAAAGGGGTTTTTCTTCGGAGAGGAGCGCTGACCTCTCCGTTGCCAAGCGGTCAAGGATGAAGGCCCTTTTCGACTAAGCAGACTCTTAACCCTTCGTTTTTTGTTCCCCATGTGAGAACCTGAAAATTTTTATTTGGCCGTTGGAGACTTTGGCCTTCACTCGAAGCACTGAGTTAACTTAATCTGATAGCTACGACTGGATCTATTGTAACTGGGCTAAATCAACCTAGAGAGAGAGAGAGAGAGAGAGAGAGAGAGAGAGAGAGAGACTTACGCCATATGAAGCTCTTTGAAACGGAGGGTTTGGCCATTTGTCATTTTTTCCTTGAGACGGTTGCATATCTCAGGAAACACGTGAGGATGTTCTCCGAACAAATGGGGCGGGGCTGGCCGGCCATAATGGCCATCATTTCTTCGCGTTTAGGACACACTTGAGTTGTTACCTGCCGGAGAGGTTCCGCCATTGCCGCGAGAATTCCAAGTGAGACGAAACCATGGACGGCGGCGAAAATTCATTTATCAGAGAAGGGCGTGCTTTGCTTTTAACAGTAGCAGACGAAAAAGCCTCGCGTATGGCGTCGGACTCGGAGTAGTACACGCGACACTAAATCCTTTCAATTTGTTTCAGTCTCAAGCATAGGCAACTTTTTGATCTACCGAAATTTCTTCAGATCCGCTCTCACTTGCGCTGAGCATCTAGGGTCCCGGTTAAACTCTAGCAGAAGGCCCGGAATCTTCCCGAAAATCGGAAACCATGACTCAAACATGGAGGCGATACCTAATCATGCTTTTCTAGATTCCAACCTCAAGATCTTTTTAGTTTTTCTTTTTGTTTTGTCGTAGAGCGACGTGTGCGCGGAGAAGGTACACCTTGTCGTTTCCGAAGATAATTGCAGCAGAAATCCGAGCTTTATTTGCGAGGGAGAAAGGCCAGCCAACGAGCAGAGTGATCCTATCGATTTCGATAGCGCCATGGACGAATGTGGGGAACCGTCAACTTACAGAAACAGGAGTGGAGACGGGAAGAAGGGGTGTGACTTGTGAGAGAGAGAGAGAGAGAGAGACATTTTATTGATTTCTTTATGCGAGAACTTACCAGGGGGACAACGACAGAAGATATCGGATCGTGCTGCCCAATGACGATAAATGCACTGACGGCTCTACAGTGACTACTCGTTAAATTGAGACGCTTCGGGTCCCAGCGGTGGTGGCGAAAAAATGAAATAGTTTGAAGCCCATACTGAAAAAGACAAAAAAATATGTGAGTATTTGGGTGAGAAGCACAACAGGTGGGTCTCATCTTAGTTTTTTCCCTGCAATAACTACCGGAAAATCAAAAAAATCATCTCTGTTGCTTTCTGTAGACCGCCTCTGCTCCTCTCTCGGAGTCCTGAGCGGCCGAAAATAAACGAAGCGGTAGATTACAAACGTGAAATTGCGATTTGGAACCTCTTCTTACAAACCGTTCTCCGTCCCTTCCAAAACCATCTCTGGGTTCTGATAAGAAAAGAAAAAAACGGAGAATCTCCGTCCAAAGGCCCCCCCCTAGTTCATTTTCTACTATCCACTTGTTCTTTTTCCTCCATGATGTCCACACCTGGCTTCTTCCCCGTGGTAGTAAAACAATGGCGGTTTTTCGACCCTCCAGATTCCAGAGATTGAAAAGAGTACAGCTATTTCATTAGTTTTGCTTCGCTTGTCCGTCGTTTTTTTTTTTTTTTTTTTTTCTGGTCTTGGACAGATAGTTGGGGGGTGAGTGGAGAATGAGTAGAGGGAGTAGAAATGTAAGGAATCGAGTAGGGAAATACGAGATTGGAAAAGTGCTTGGAGAAGGCACCTACGGAAAAGTTTATCTGGCGAGGGATATGGAGACGGGTGTGAAGAGGGCGATTAAAGTGTTCAATAAGGAAAGAGTAGTGAAGGATAAGATGACGGAGCAGGTTGGTGGTTCGGTACTTGTGCTAGCGAACCATGTCATAGTTTGCATGAATTATTTCTTATTTTTACTGTTCTTTTTCACCAGATTAAAAGGGAGATCTCAACTATGAAGTTGGTAAGCCATCCCAATGTTGTTCATCTTTTTGAGGTCTGTTACTTCGCTTCCCTTGGTAATGTTTATTCTTCAGTTTTCTTCTGTATTTGGAATTTATTGATATTTTTAGCTGGTATTGCAGGTGATGGCCAGCAAGACGAAAATTTACTTTGTTTTGGAATATGTAACAGGGGGAGAGCTCTTCAGCAAAGTAGTAAGTAGCATCTGCCGCTTTGAGAAATTTTTTCTTTCTCGTCTTTTGGGGGAAAGGGAGCGCTCTCTTGTTTTACGGGGTTGAGTTTCGAGTTGATTTATTAGAGCTTTTGACATTGATCATTAATCACACACAAGCGATTAATTTTCAACTGGATTTCGCGACGTTTTCAGGCCAAGCAAGGGAAATTAAGCGAAGAAGCAGCACGGAAGTTCTTTCAGCAGCTTATAAATGCTGTTGATTATTGTCATCGAAAGGGAGTTTATCACAGAGATTTAAAGGTTCGTTTAATCTTAAACAGTTACTTTGTTTGAACCCTTAATTTTGTAGAGTTTTTTCCTAACTGATTAAACCGATGCAGTTAGAGAATCTGCTACTCGATGAAGATGGCAATCTTAAAATCTCAGATTTTGGGTTGAGTGCATTGTCCCAGCAAGTAAGGGTATGTTCTTCCATCCATCCCTTCTCCGAATGGTTTTCTCGTCACGTCTTCTCCATATCCAGTACAGAGCCCCTAATCATAAGTCTTCTCCTTTTTCAGGAAGATGGACTGCTACATACTACCTGTGGAACGCCCAACTACGTTGCACCAGAGGTGAACCGGCTGCTCAAGCTTCTTATGGTTTCTTACAAAAGTTCTTGAAAAGAGGTTTTTCACCGAGTGGGTAAAGCGCAGGTGCTTGTAGATAAGGGCTATGATGGCGCAAAAGCAGATTTGTGGTCGTGCGGCGTCGTGCTTTTTGTTCTCATGGCGGGCTACTTACCTTTCGATGAGCCTAATGTCATGAACCTGTACAAGAAGGTGACTTCTAATGGCGGCCTACTTGTCTTTTTAAATTGATTTTGTTGCCAGTCTGTGAAATATAATTGCCTTATCATCTTATTCTTTGCAGATATATAAAGCAGACTTTACTTGTCCTGAATGGTTTTCATCGGGTGCTCGCAGACTGATCATTAGAGTACTAGAGCCAAATCCAAAAAATGTACCTTTCTCTTTTCTTTTATCACCCATAACTTCAGGAAAGTTAATTCATGTGGATTATTCTGAGAAGGGTTTTTTTTTTGTGTAGAGGATTAGTATTCCCCAAATAATTGAGAGCTCGTGGTTTTCAAAGGGTTATAAACCTGCAAAATTCTTGGAGAGGAAGGATGTCCATTTTGCTGAGATTGATTTTCTGTTTACCAATCAAGATGTGAGTTGATGGTCTTTCCTTTCACTGTAAATTGGGTTAAAGGTGGATTTAATAAAAAAAATTGTAGTGCTAACGGATGCTCTTGTTTTTGTTAGGATCAAGATATAGTGAAGCACAAGGAATCAAAAGGAGGAAAACCCTTGGTTCTGAATGCATTTGATATCATTTCTCAATCCGAGGGGCTTAATCTCTCTGGGCTTTTTGAAAAGGAAAAGGTTCTATTTTCATTCCTTGTCAATTGTTCAAATAAATTTATCATGACTCGTTTGTGCTGTTTTAATATCTGAGGTTGCTAATCAATCATCTACTTGTCCTCTCTTTATGGGGTGCTTCTGTGTGGTTATCACCTTTCAAACGACATAAAAATCCTGCCAGTTTTTACAATCTTAATGCGGTTTCAGAGTATAGATTTCTCATCCAGTGAATTTTTTCTCTTTCACTAGGACACGAGGAGAGAGATAAGATTTTCCATGAAAATTTCCACATCTGATGTTATGACAATGATGAAGGATACGGCAAAACCTCTGGGCTTTTCTGTTAGAACACGAGATTACAAGGTGGGGTGGCGAAGTCTGCAAATGTTATATGGATTTATTGACATATTGCTCTAAAAAGAAAAAAAACTTTTTTTACATATGTTTTCTCATTTATATAACATATCCTTCATTTTTTTTGGAACAATTGACTGATTAGCTTCAATTTGTTGTGTCGTAGATGAGGCTGGAAGGAAGCAGCAAAACAGGGCAACTTGTAATCTCTGCTGAGGTGTCTGTTTGATTTTTTTAGCTCATGCATTTAGATTGATTTTTTACTCTAGGTGGCTCTTAGAGACTCTTTTCTACCCTTTAAACACCAAGAAGTTGCATTCAGGATGAATTATCTTGTTTCTTCGCTCTCAAGTTTCAAGTAAGCCGGTTTGAAAGCACCATTGCTAACGTCTTTTTCTTTTTTTGAAGGTTTTCGAAGTCTCTCCATCGCTATCTGTAATTGAAATGAAGAAAGAAGAAGGAAATGCTCAAGAATTTGACATGGTATGGTTACTGTTTACTTTCTAATTCATTTTAAACAAAAAAATTGATGGATAGCCTTGACTCGGTCTAAAACATTTTATCTTCTAACATTATGCAGTTTTATGAGAAATACGCTTCAACTCTGCAAGATGTCTTGTTGACAAGGCAGCTGTCATGATAAAAAATGCATGTGATGGCTTCGAGGAAAGACTGATCTTGTATAGCTGTTGATTATTTGTAAACCCAGAACTTATGGATTATCTCTCCTCAGTTTAATAATATAAAGAAGCTCATACATCATCCTTTATTGAATTCAAGAAAATCAGATACCTTGCTTGTGTAAAAATCTGGATGGATATTGTTGGCAGAGTCATGTAGTATAGATAAACTTGTTACGCCTGCTTGCACGAAAATATTGAAGAATATTAGGTTAAATGTGGCGTTAATAAATCTCTTAAATGTTGGCAGAAACATGCTGGATGGGGGATTTTCTGAAGAAGTATTAACCCGAAAGAACAAGAAGGGTCTTGCATCCTGCATTTTGTCCAAACATAATATCTGTATCCAATCTGTCACCAACCATGCACATTTTTGAGGTATCAATCTGAAACCTGTGGTAAAAAGAGTGGATTACATATATAACTAATTAGATAAATGTTTGGATCATAAGAACATTTTTTCTAAAACAACATCTAGTGTGCAATGATGGGTTTGTCACGGAATGCACTGAAATAGGGATGGCAGCGGGGCATGGGGCAAGAGAGACAGAGAGGACCTAGGAAAGTTTGCCCCTCAACCATCTTTATGTAATTGAACAAGAGGGTGGTCAAACAGTGTGAGACTGTTGGCTTTGTCAGGTTTTTCTCATTTCCCAGGTCTTTTATTTTCAGGACCTAGGAAAGTTTGCCCCTCGACCATCTTTATGTAATTGAACAAGGGGGTGGTCAAACAGTGTGAGACTGTTGGCTTTGTCAGGTTTTTCTCATTTCCCAGGTCTTTTATTTTGAGGACCTAGGAAAGTTTGCCCCTCGACCATCTTTATGTAATTGAACAAGGGGGTGGTCAAACAGTGTGAGACTGTTGGCTTTGTCAGGTTTTTCTCATTCCCCAGGTCTTTTATTTTCAGGCCTGAATATGGAAACTGGTAAGTAGCACCAGGTTCAATCAGCTAGTCCAATCCTGGTTTAATGATAATGTATAATATTTAATTTTCTATTATTTCAACTGGTATTTCAGATCTGTTACAAACCGTACAGCAAATATATTCTGCATACCGTTCTAGTAGGAATTCCATCATAAAGGTTGATGGCTTCCCAACAACAATAGGTTCCTTTTGAGTTGATCCACATATGGCAGCAACCATACACCCTGCTCCTGAAATTCTGAAGGAAGCTTGTTAGTAAGATGCTAATCCTTTCAATTGAAAATGCTGTACAGGAGGCTGAGAAACATGAAATGACCTGGCCATTCCTGCAAATCAGTCATATGCCCAACCGCATCACGATTGGTAGCAATAAAAAGGCATCCTGGATTCTCACGAATGCATAGAGTTCCATACCTGTCAGTTCACATTTCTAAGTCTTACTGCCAGGCAAAGTATTACATCATTTTAACAATTCATAGCCTAGTGCATAAAGACCTATATGTAGAGCTTCCCGATCATTTCTTTGTGTTAATTTGAAGTGAAGCTATTGTGTAAAATATCAAACAAAGCAGTTGCTTGACACTTTAACATGTTTTAGGTGATTATGATTGTTCTTTAATCTTAATGTGTTGCCTGATGCTAATCTCCTTTATTAACTTTATTATAGACAAAACAATTTAACCTAACGGAAGCATGAAAGTAATTGATGTAAGTGACTTAGGTTCTCACTGGAGCTTGTAGTAGTTGATGTACTGATCGAGACCAACAACCACTGCTCCGACCTGGACAATAGATAATATTCGTATTGGTGAGGTATTTGAGATATCCAAACTTTTTGCAAGTGTTATAGATTCAGATGGTACAGTAGAGGATCAAAGTATGCTCCTTCCCAGTGCTTCACATAATGGAAACCTGGGAATTTCTGATTGTGCTGCCAGAGCCAGGTGAGAGGGGACAATACAAAAGCAATATGAGCAAAAATGAAAGAATTTGATGAGAAATTACGTTCTTGTCATGTTCAAATAGGAACTTTGGTTTCAGCTGCACTCCCTTGTTGGCATCATCCTGCGGCGGGTCCATAATTAGACTTTTTTCATTTCAACGAGAACGTGGTAGTTCATATATTCAATTTATTTTTTAGCTTTTATTTCTAACTGAAATGATCAATAGTGAATGCATAGTTATAAACATGATTGGTAAAACATTGAGTTTCCTCATTAGTTTGGGGTTCAACAGGCTTAATTTTGTGGACAAAATGTACAGACTTACAGGACCACCAAGACCTGTAAAACCAGCGAGCTCGAGTTCTTCTAATATTCCTTCCTCGCCAATGACATATACCTGCACAGAGGATCCATTTTATTTGCTATCAGGCAGTTTGAGACAAACATGTGAAGCATATGAATTCTGGAGTGAAATCAGTGATTCACATGAGTCTTTTCAGAGATCAAGGAGAGCGAGAGAGCGAAATAGAAAAACTACAAAAAATAAGGTGCCTCTTAAATCTTAATGCATCCATAGAAAAAGAAAAAAAAAATGGAAAGGGGAATTTTTAACCTTTTTCTCCGGGGGAAAGTTCTTAGACTTCAAGTACATTGCTGCTGCAAATGATGAACAAAAGATCTCTTCCTGCACGTGTATTGTAGGAGAAGAGAATCTGTATCACATCGGATAACTTACAACTGGAACATGCGAATATATTTAGCAAATAATTGTCTATAGCACCTCAGAAACTGACAATCCAAGCGTTTGGAATTTCTTCGCATATTGCCTTCTGGACTTTGTAGAGTTGTTTGTCACAAAAACTATCTTCTTGCCCTGCTAGAAGACGAAAGAAACTGAAAAATACGATCTAGACAGCAGAACACACAAAACGCCCCTGACTTTGAAGAGGTGAACAAAAAGCCCGGCGGTGTTACATCGAGGCAGCTGACGCTTACAAGAAAAAAATCAGTCAAATCATAACGAATGTTCCGTTCTCATTACGGAGTTCAAATTAAGCAAACAGAAAACCTTTACCCTGGATCGGAGCATCTTTAATGTTTCTGGCACACCTTCGATTAGCGTCTCACCCTTCCAGATTACGCCTATCAGATGAAAAATCCAGATTATTGATTCAGAATTAAAAAAGAGCGACATAAAGAGACAAAAGTTATTTTTGTTTCTGACCATCGCAATCGAAAAGAAAAGCTTCCGTCGAGTCCAAGAGCGTTGTGACATTGTCAGCCGTTAGGAGTCGAGAAGCTACAGCAACGCCACCATCGGCAGCCGCCATTACGACAACTGTTTGATAGCCGAAAGGGAAGAGAACGAGCGCGCGACGCAACAGAAACAAGAGAGGAGAGAAGAAGGAAGGACCACTCGCTTCCAGATTCCGGAGCGAGCGCTGCCGATTTATTCTCACGATGACGGATACCTGAAAGACCCTCATAGTTTTTGTAGAACCACAGGAATGCCATTGGCTTCAACATTAAAATGGGGAATATACGGTCCTGATGGCTGATTCCAACATCCACTAGGTTCGGAAACCAGATTGAATCAATTGGTAGAACCAGATCCAAAACTGGTTGATCTGTTCACACATACAGAGGTAGGGATGGCATCGAATCGGGCCCGTTTGTGAATGGCTCGAGCTCGGCTCAAACCCGGTTTGGTTCCGTTTAATTTGAAAGTATTTTGAATGAGCTTCATGCTCTTTTAAGTAATGTGATGTTAAATATTTTAATTACAACTTTAGGAATTTAAATATAATAGATGAATATAACATCAGTTTTATCAAAACTTGATGGAATAGTTAAAAATGAATTTTTGTATTTGAATATACAATTAAGGTTATAAAAGCAATAATTATAAATCATTTATTACACATTTAAAAATAATTAAAAAAATTTAACTCAATGTGGCAAGATCAATGATCCGATCCAATTAAGGATGACAACTCAACTAGTTGAGGCAAGTTTTAATAAACTTAAACCACCTTGCAACCTCACCTTATACCTCTATTCATTACTGTTAATACTATATTAAATTAATAATTTAAGAGTGATAATTAAGATATCTAGACATAATAAAAGTATATATTTTTGTTTTTCAATTTTATATTTAAATAAATTAATAGTTTATTTTTAATTCATAATTATTGTATTATTAATAACATAGCCTATTTAATTATTTATTATGTTAATATATTTTAATATTACATTAAATTACTTATAATAAAAGTAACCATATTTATTTAAGTACTAACTCAATAAAGTTCTTTCCGGTATACTTTACATCAATCAAAATCCGAATCCCATAGGTTGACTCTATTATTTTTATCCACATTAATTACAGAAGAAATTAAGAGAGTTGTATCCAATAGGATCACACCACGTGGGGCTCAACTGACCGCTGCATGTGCGGTGCCCCACATTCCAATTGGAGTCCGAACTTTGCAACTTGGCAGTGTGTCATTGTTGATTGTTACTGATTCCTAATTTTTGTGCTTCATAAGATATTTTCATCACATAGAAACACCGTTTTTACCCTCTTAAGATAATGTTTTATACGATGTAACTTATATTAAAAAAAACTGGTTTCATCTAATATATATATATAATTGTGCTGGCATGTGTGGGTATGGGCAATTTATCTTCATGCAGGGCCATGGCACATGCGCATCTCAATTATATTATTTAAAAATTTACAAAATTCCCACCCGATCTTCATACTTTAGCGTCACAACTTCGCATTAAATGGTATAAAGTAAGAAAATAAAAATCAAGATTCTAAGAATCTCTAACTGACTTAGGAGATCCCCAAGATATCGACGACGAAGACGGAGACTCCATTCCCCAAATCAATTCCGTCACTGTCCTCTTCACGCACGAGTCGTATCGTGGATCCTCGTTCACATTACAGTCCCAGACTAAATCAGGTTTGAATCTATCCGCGTTTGATTTCTGCGAATCATCCCATATAAGAATAAAATTGTTTGGTTCCAGTTATCTCTGATTGTTGAGGCAGAGGGAGGTAGGCTTGATTAGCTCCTGTAACGGATAATCAAATTCCACACTGCAAGGAAGGCGGCAATGATTCTTAATTGATTATCAATCAGTAAGGCAGGATCTTCAACATTAAGCAAGGCGGCTGAAAATGCAGAGCTAGCGTACTATATATATAACGCCAGCGGAGCTGCCCTTTTTATCTTTTTTCTCGATAGTCTGTACTACTACCTCCTTCCCGCTTTCCGGAGAGCAGCGAGATGGTGCGATCTTGCGCCACCGGAGAAGACAGGACGGCAGCCCTACAGTACAACGACTCAGCGGCGAGAACCGGTGAGTGACCTTCGTCTTAGTTTTTTACATACGCATAGTATTAGATTTTCTCTGCTCTAATGCTGGACGGAAGTTGTTCTTTTGCTCATCGTCTCTATGCAGAATCCAAAAACGTCCGGGACTGCTTAGATTCGGCTTTCCGTTTTGCTCTCTTTCATGTTTTCAGATTATTTACGGAGTCGATTATCTCAGGATTGAAAATTAAAAAGCTGGTTTCGTCTTGACATTGCTTATCTTATGAAAGAAGAAAATTATGCGTACAAAATCTGTCTTGCAAGCTTCCCTGAGATCTCAGGGAAGTGCATTGGAGAATCTGCTTGCGCGTTAAGTACGATTTTACAAAATAAACAGCCAGTAAGAAGGATCACCACGTCCAAAATAGGAATTAGAAGCTGGCACACCAAATGCTTCCAACTACAATAAATGCATCAGGCCCACAATGAGTGTAGTTTTCACACACCACCCCTTAGTCGTAACCATTCCTTCTTACGTTTCTTCACTGGTTTGTTTGATTTAGTCAAGGTAGTTAGACTGCCTTAATTATAAGCCGGATTTTAGTGGAGGATCCCTCTGTCACTCACCGTTTCGGCCGGACCTTCCCTCCGGATTTGGATTTCGGATTCTAATTTTTATTCTGTTTCTGTCTTGTCTCTCCCCTTGAAACATTGAAAGATATTGAAATAAACGGGTGTTCCTTATCTTCTACTCTTTTACACTGGAGAAGTTTCTGCGGAAGAAGAGCAACTTGCTGAAGAAGCACTGACCAAGTGCTCACATGGCTGACACCGCAAGCATATAACGAGCAGGACGATTATTCAGTAAATTATTAAGAAAAATCTGGCACGTAAAGATTCTTCTGAATCGTCACTGTTCTGAGTCTGGACCACTTTTATGATAGATTAAAGAAGAAACGGATCGTGAGTTTGAGAGGTTTTCCTAATTAGGATTTGGATTATATATATATATATATATATGATTTGGCATTTCAGTGTCTAATGATCATTTGGTTAGCATCAGAAGAAGAGGATATCAACGACAATCCGATTGAGGAAGTTCGGCTAACAGTTCCGATCACGGACGACCCATCTCTGCAAGCACTGACATTTCGGACATGGGTGCTGGGGCTCAGCTGCTGCATCATTCTGGCGTTTGTGAATCAGTTCTTTGGATACAGACAGAACAGTCTCTACATAAGCTCTGTATCGGCACAGATTGTGGTCCTTCCCATTGGAAAACTGATGGCGGCGACCCTTCCGGCGAAGCGCGTGAAGGTTCCAGTTGTAGGGTGGTCGTTTTCGTTGAATCCCGGACCTTTCAACTTAAAGGAGCACGTCCTCATCACCATTTTTGCTAATTCAGGATCTAATTCTGTTTATGCTGTCAATATCATTACAATCGTTAAGGCTTTTTATCACAGGAATCTGCATCCGTTTGCTGCCATGCTGTTGGCACAGACGACCCAGGTTTGGGATTTCTTACTGTCATTTCTTATCCCTTACAGCGACATCCATTAATTTTCTGGTTTTGACGTCTAAATATGTGAAAAATGCAGATGCTGGGATACGGTTGGGCGGGAATATTTAGGAAGTATCTTGTAGATTCTCCTTACATGTGGTGGCCCGCAAACCTAGTTCAAGTTTCCCTTTTCAGGTCTGCATGGACTTACTCCCTCTCTTTTAAGTTGGGCCTCCAATGTTATTTGTTATTTTCAGTTTTAGGTGTACCCCTAGATAAATTTTTTTAGGTGGAGGCCCTAGTTTTGCTCTATAAATGGATAGTTTAGGTGTATGTCCTCTTTTGTGGTTTACAAGTAGATAACTTGGGTGGAGGCTCACATATAAGTACCTGATCTGATATAATGTAAAGTTGGGTCCAAGGTCTATCCTATAATGATTAGCCACTTAGGAAATCTATTTTCCAACTAATAAATTCTTTTTGTATTCACTAATCCATTTAGGATTATTATTTAACACTCCACCTAGCGTGTGTAACCCTTCTTTTGTGGTTCTATATGTGAGTAATTTAGGTAGAGTCCTACATATGAAGAGTTATAATCATCTACAATTTTGTCGATCTTGCAGGGCACTCCACGATGCCGATAAAAGGCCCAGGGGAGGCCTCACCAGGTTGCAATTCTTTCTAATCGTTTTGGTGTGCAGCTTCTCCTACTATCTTGTCCCCAGTTATCTCTTCCCCTCCATTTCTGCTCTGTCATTTGTCTGCTGGATATGGAAGAACTCCATCACTGCTCAACAGATAGGTTCTGGCATCTATGGGCTCGGTGTCGGATCGATTGGGTTCGACTGGTCCACAATAGCTGGCTTTACAGGCTCACCCCTGGCTACTCCTGCATTCGCAATCTTCAACATCATGGTTGGGTTCTGCTTAATCGTTTACGTCTTGACTCCCATCGCCTACTGGACTAATTCATACGAGGCGAAGAAGTTCCCCATCTTTTCCTCTCATGTATTCGACAGTCACGGCAACCCTTACAACATTTCTCGCGTCATGGATGACAAAAGCTTCCAACTCGACCTCCATGGCTACAATAACTATAGCAAGATCTATCTCAGCATCTTCTTCGTTTTCAGCTATGGTTTGAGCTTTGCGACTCTATCCGCAACTATTTCACACGTCGCGCTCTTCCATGGAAAGTGAGTATTCATATCTACCTCCTTAACAAATTAAGCATAGCATCCACGCATCATCGTTGTCGAAATGCGCAGGTCGATCGTCCGATTATGGCGCCAAACGACATCGCTGGCCAAAGATCAGTATGGAGACGTCCATACAAGGTTGATGAAGAAGAACTATGAGTCTGTGCCTCAATGGTGGTTTCACGTCATCTTGGTAGCCATGATTGGTCTGGCCCTTGTTGCTTGTGAGGGCTTCAACAAACAACTGCAACTTCCCTACTGGGGGATTTTGCTTGCTTGTGGTCTAGCTTTCTTTTTCACTCTACCTATTGGGATCATAACAGCTACTACGAATCAAGTGAGCCTCTCTACCATTAATAACCAAATGAAGGTTCTTCTATATATCATCGTTCATCCTTTTGTCTCTTCCGTGTCTTCAGCAACCTGGACTGAATGTAATCACAGAGCTGGTCATAGGTTACATATATCCCGGCAAGCCGCTCGCTAATGTTGCATTCAAGACATACGGGTATATAAGCATGTCGCAAGCGGTCATGTTTCTTGCAGATTTCAAGCTCGGGCACTACATGAAGATCCCACCGAAGTCCATGTTCGTAGTTCAGGTAGGAGTAGAGCTTCTTTCTCAAGTCTCATCAAAATAAAACCAGTAGCTCAGATTCTAAGTTTAATTTACTGTATTTGAATACGTCCGAGCACAGCTAGTGGGCACAGTGGTGGCATCATCTGTGTACTTTGGAACGGCTTGGTGGCTGCTTGAGACAGTGGAGAACATATGCGACGCGTCAAAGCTCCCGGAAGGCAGTCCGTGGACATGTCCGGGGGACGATGTGTTCTACAATGCTTCCATCATTTGGGGCCTGGTTGGTCCCCGCCGGATGTTTGGAGATCTGGGCTTATACCCAAAGATGAACTATTTCTTCCTTATCGGCTTTCTGGCTCCGATCCCAGTGTGGGTGCTTACCAAGTTGTTCCCGGAGAAGAAGTGGATCAAGCTGATCCACATGCCGATCATTTTAGGCGCGACAGGCAACATGCCTCCCGGCAGGGCAGTGAATTTTTTGACGTGGGGGATGGTGGGCATCTTCTTCAACTATTTCGTGTACAGGTATTTCAAGGCGTGGTGGGCTCGCCACAATTACATCCTTTCCGCAGGGCTTGATGCAGGGGTTGCGTTCATGGCTGTTCTGGTGTATTTTACTCTTCAAATCAAGGACATCAACGGGATGCAGTGGTGGGGGTTAGAGGTTGATGACCATTGCACACTGGCAAGATGTCCTACTGCAGCAGGAGTGATTGCCAAAGGCTGTCCTACACTTTGATGTCCTTCCACCAAAATATGTAGATTCATTGACAGTCCCATTCGAACGGTGGGGGTATGTCATCGAATCACCCTTTTATCGTTATGCCAAGTAAGTACTGCACTAAGATTACCTTTTTGTCTTTGATTTTCTTTTTATTATTGATTTAATTTATTTTATAATTAAAAAATATTTTAAAAATATTAATTTCTGTTTTTAAAAATCTTACGTATTTCATTTAGTTACCTTCACTTTAATATAATAAAAATTAAAAAATTGATAATTAGTTATTTAAAAAATATTTTTCTAATGTAATTAATACCTTACATTATCGTTTTAAGATATTATTTAATTTAATACAATATTTTTTGTTGGTACATATTTTACTACCTTATGTTGTATAATATAAAAAATATAAACTTCACATATTAATTAATTATAAAATCATATTCTTACATATTTAACACCTTTTATTATCGATTTAAAATTTTTTTAATTAAAAAATTATTCAAAAAAAAATATATTTTGTGTTTAAATATCTAATTTATCGGTACATGTTTTATTACCTTATATTTACAATTGCATTTGTAATTCCATCAATTAGTCACCTATAAAAAAAAAGAACTAGTTCGACTAATCCTCTTATATTCCCAAATAGTTATCTCTCATAAATAACGTCTATATAACCACGATTATTTGACCAATTGTGTATCGCATTTATTATCCGATCTAAAAAAATTCTCTAAAGACCCATTTTCACAAATGAATTAACTTAGTCCAAACTCTAAAAAGATGAATAAATGGAACCATATAAAAGGTATGCCATAATTATTCCAAAAAAGGGCTATACTAACAGGTAAAATTGAATTTGTAACAAATCCATACCAATCTATAGAACGAACTACTTTTAGTGCCCCCTGTCCTCCAAAGCTAACATAATATAACCCAATTGAGACATTGTCGAATAGTAACCAAAAAGTATAAATTTGTATCAAATTAGTGCTAGTAACTAATCCCAACATGCAAGCATTGAAAAAACTCATATAAGCAAAAAATCTCAAATACCCTTGATCGTGAGACAGATAATGTCACTATAAATAAGAACCATTATCCCAATAGTAGTGATTAGTATTGACATAAATAAAAACCCCGACGCTATGTTTAGCAATGCAACACTAGGAAAAGCCAACACACGGCGAACAAGTAGAAGCCCCAATCCTATGAGTATAGTAATTGGAAGTGGTATGAAAGGTATGATCCATGCATATTGATACGTATGTTCCACAAAATAAAACATTTTTTTATTAATTTAATTGTTTCCGATTCATTGGCTCTTATTTTATTAAGAGAACTCAAATATGAAATACGATTTGAAATCATTAGTTATTTCGATTATTCGAATTGAAAAGTTGCATTTCCTCAATGAACCAAATTACTATTTTAATTTTACTATTAATGCTTAGTAATTAATAAAATTTAGTAAAAAATTTCAATCATTCTAATATTACAGCAATTCTATATGACGTGGTGCCAAGCAAGCGGTCAAGTTTATGTGTCACCTTGGACTGTACACTTGTGCAGTTGATCGGTTAAATTAGGATATTTTTTATATTAAGTTTAGAAGTTGAGTATTTATGCTAATATTTGTAAAAAAAAAGGGTAATATAGTAAAATTTTCTAATATAATTTCAGAATATGTATTTCTGCCTTGTTGTTGGTAGTGACTCGTTTTATCGACCAAAAAGTTAGATATTTTTACTCATAAAATATTTGATATTTTGTTAATATAAATTTTTCGTCGTCTTTCTTTCTTTCTTTTTCATCAAATAATGGAACAGTGCCTTCTTCCAGGGTTGACGCGAACGTTTCCCAGGAAATTCTCGAGCATTTCCGATTATACTGGAAACTCCAGAACATTTTGGTTCAATGTATCTGCCCATGATTGAAGATGAAACGTATTCGTCCTAAAAAAGATGCTAAAGGGAATGAGATCTTTGGTTTTTTGCCCTTTGGTTACCAAAATTTGGATACTGTAGAACCGTCAGATTTTCTTGGAGGTAAGAATCTCCTAAACAGCCAGCGGTTACCAAAATTTGGATACTGTAGAACCGTCAGTTTTTATTGGAGGTAAGAATCTCCGAGACAGCCAGAATCATCTAACGGAGAAGACGACTGCGCATATTTGATACTTCCGCTCTACCAACGAATCTTTCCTTGTATGGATGAGACACCTATCTTTTCCTTAATAATGGCTTTTTTAGTTGGAAGGAACAACTTCTCTTTCCTTTCAAATGCTCCTCTATTTTAAGTTCTTCCAAAAAATAAGAAAAAGGAAGGGATACCTGCATTTAATGCTGCAATGCAACCAGTGAAAGCTATATAGCTGCCCCACACATCCTCTCTTCCCATCGACCTCTCCCGCCACCTCTCCGTCGGGAGATCACTTTCTGCAATCCAGATTGAGAGATGGCGGCATCTGGTGGAAAATCGGAATCTGAACTTGATGTAACAAAAAAAGGTAAGGACGCACTCTCTCTTAACATTTCATTCATAATATGTTCTCGTAGTTTTTTCGGCTACTCTGGATGCATGGATGATTATGGTTGTCTGTTCGACTGAAGCGTTAACCATGTTTTCGTTGTGATTTCTTGTCATAGTGATTTTAACTCAAAACAAGCGTTCGTGCTTTGAAGCCTATCATTATAGCTAAGCTAGTTTGTAATCGATTTCAAGAATTTCTTCTTTTACGGTACTAGTTGCTGCTCTTGCTTCTCTCTCGTTGATCATCCTGTGAAACTAATGATTCTCCATTTATTTCGTCTTTCCAATCCGAAATATCATAACCATTTCGAGAATCCGTGCCTAAGGAAATCTATTTTAAGGTAAAGCTATCTCTTGCATTGTTGCTTGAAAGATTTTAACTTCTTACGCTTTTGCAGAGGAAGAATTGGAAAACAGCCCAATCGAAGAAGTACGACTCACAGTTTCAACCACAGATGATCCGAATCTTCCTGTCCTAACTTTTAGAACATGGTTCTTGGGGATCATCTCTTGTGCCTGTTTGGCGTTTGTGAACAAGTTTTTTGGCTACAGGAACAACCAGCTTTACATAGGCTCCGTCTCCGTACAAATCGTCATCCTTCCTATCGGGAAGTTGATGGCTGCAACCCTTCCCAGAAAACCTATCAGGGTTCCATTTACGGGTTGGTCATTCTCATTGAACCCAGGTCCCTTTAACATGAAAGAGCATGTCTTGATCACCATCTTTGCCAACTGTGGTGCCAATTCTGTTTATGCCGTTCACATCGTAACCATTACTAAGGCCTTCTATCACCGGAATATGCATCCTTTGGCGGGCATGTTACTATCTCAAACCACGCAGATGTTAGGTTATGGATGGGCTGGTATATTCAGGAAATATCTTGTCGATTCTCCCTACATGTGGTGGCCTTCCATTCTGGTTCAAGTTTCACTCTTCAGGTGAGTTATTCTTTTGAAATTCAATTCAGTCTCAGACACTTTTCTTCTTCTGCTATACCATGCTTACGTTTGCTTTGTCTGATAGGGCACTTCACGAAGTGGATATTAGGCCAAAGGGAGGATTGACAAAGCTGCAGTTCTTCCTCATCGTCTTAGTTTGTAGCTTTGCGTATTATATTGTTCCCAACTATCTCTTCCCATCCATTACTGCTCTCTCTTTTGTCTGTTGGATATGGAAGAATTCGGTGACTGCTCAGCAGATTGGGTCTGGGATGTTTGGTCTTGGCATTGGTTCCATGGGATTCGATTGGTCCACCATTTCTGGCTTCACTGGATCTCCTTTAGCCACTCCTGCGTTTGCCATTTTTAATGTGATGATTGGTTTCTTCTTAATTCTTTACGTATTAACCCCGATCTCTTACTGGGGGAATTGGTACGAGGCGAAGCGATTCCCAATCTTCTCGTCCCATGTCTTTGATGTTAACGGGAACCCTTATAACACTAGTCGAGTCATTGATCCGGAGACTTTCACGCTAGATATCGACGGCTACAATGACTACAGCAAAATCTATCTGAGTGTCTTCTTTGCTTTCAGCTACGGGTTGAGCTTTGCTACTTTAACTGCAACTATTTCTCATGTTGCTCTCTTCCATGGAAAGTGAGTTTTTCATGCCCGTTTGGCTTTCGGATTTTTTATTTTAAGTTAAACCGATGCTTACCGACGTGAATCTCTCCCTCTATCAGGACCATCCTTCAGTTATGGAAACGAACTACAGAAATGGCCAAGGATCAGTTCGGAGACATTCACACGAGACTGATGAACAAAAACTATGAATCTGTTCCGCAATGGTGGTTTCATTTGATCTTGATTTCCATGGTAGCTCTTGCCATTTTCACTTGCGAAGGTTTCGGCAAGCAATTGCAGCTTCCATATTGGGGAATTCTACTAGCTTGCGGTGTAGCCTTCTTCTTCACTTTACCCATTGGCATCATCACAGCCACAACAAATCAAGTTAGTATTTGATGATCAAACTAAACTTTTCATCTTTTTGAGTTCTTCATCTTCATATTGATCCATCTTCCTTTTTTTTTTTTTGTAGCAACCTGGGCTAAATGTAATTACAGAGCTGATCATCGGTTACATATACCCTGGAAAGCCTCTTGCAAATGTGGCTTTCAAGACCTATGGCTACATAAGCATGTCACAGGCTATCATGTTTCTTTCAGATTTCAAGCTGGGACTTTACATGAAGATTCCTCCAAGAGCTATGTTTTGGGTTCAGGTAAATGTTGATTTTTATATGCTTATATTGATCAAATTAACCCTGTTTCTAACCAATCTTCTTGATGTCCTTTACAAAAGTTGGTAGGCACATTGATATCATCAGCCATTTACTTTGGAGCTGCATGGTGGCTACTAGAGACAGTAGAGTTCATATGTGACCCACATAAGCTCCCCACAGGGAGCCCCTGGACTTGCCCTGGAGATGATGTCTTCTACAATGCCTCCATTATATGGGGCTTGATCGGTCCTCTTCGCATGTTCGGAAGTCTCGGTGTGTACCCGGAGTTGAACTATTTTTTCCTTATCGGCCTTCTTGCACCGGTTCCGGTGTGGTTGCTCTCTAGGGCTTACCCTGAAAAGAAGTGGATCAAGCTCATTCACATGCCTATCATCTTGGGTGCAACCGCTGGTATGCCTCCTGGTAGAGCAGTGAACTACATCACTTGGGGAATTGTCGGTGTCTTCTTCAATTTTTACGTTTATAGACGGTACAAGGCGTGGTGGGCTCGACACACTTACATTCTCTCTGCAGCACTTGATGCTGGTACAGCATTCATGGGAATACTGGTTTACTTCGCTCTACAATCTTATAACATCAATGGGATGCAATGGTGGGGTTTGGATGTGGGTGACCATTGCTCTTTGGCGATCTGCCCTACTGCTCCTGGCGTTGAGGCAAAAGGTTGCCCCACTTTTACTTGATGGTCCAAAGTGTATTAATCTTTTCTTTTAAGGTTCCTTGATGAGGAAGAATTTAGTTTGTTTGAGGCTTATGAAGCCATGGCCATCGAATAACATCATGGTTTGTGTTATTTGTGTTCTTGTCAATTATTTATACTTAATCTAGTAGATCAGCATAATTTTGATTCAATTTTTTCTGCCTAAGGAATTTTCTTCTTTTCCTTTCTTCACTTCAACACAAAATGATACTTGAACGATAAGATTCCATAACCTAAGACCACTCTGATGAAAAAAAATTAAACAAAATGCACTCTCACTAGTATTACCAGATAACAAATTGAGGTTGATCTCAAAGTGACAATACTGAAAGTAGAGAGGCAATGAGCCAAAATAGTGTAGGTTTTTTGGTAAAGTCTTTCTTTCATCTCGATTTCAAACATTTACAAAATTTTACTGTTAATTTTCTTTGGTATCTAGGATCATATCCGCCTCTGATGTTATGGAGGACTTTTTCATCTATTTTTACGGATCTGGAAGACAACTCGATGGAGGAAGAAGTCCTCCTCTGGAGGATTTCATGCCAACAAATACCATGCATGAAAGATTAACTTCTTATACTTCCATAGAGAAAGGATTCGAAAACCACCCAACTGAGCCACCAACAACTAGTCTTCTTGTCCTAACCTTTAGAACATTGGAACCGACTTTATATCAGCACTGTATCTACATCGATCATCATCCTTCTTGTCGAAAAGTTGATGGCAGCATTCCTCCCAAGAAATCTATTAGGATTCCAATCATGGGTTAGTCATTATTATTGAACTAGGTCCCTTCAACATGAAAGAACATGTCTTGGTTACCACCTTTGCTCATTATGGTGCCAATTCAGTTTATGTTATTCACATTGTAACCATTGCTAAGGTCAACAAGCATAGGAATATGTGTCCCTTTGGCAAGCGTGTTATTGTCTCAAACCAAAAAATTTCTTAGAAATTGGTTAAGAACATATATAACCCTTTTGAGTTTTGAATATCTTAGAAAGATGCACTTGAATGTTTGAGGTCAAGTTTAGTCTGACTACATTATAAATTATGAACAAAACACACATATTCAAAAGTCCTAGGTTGTAGAGAAAAAACATGATCATCGAGGAAACATGCTCAATAGGGAGAGACATTATAAATCACATTGGAGGGTAACTGATTAATAAGGTAACAAACCAGTAAAAATGAGGAATATTCATGATAAGTAACAAGGCACATGCTACATCTAATAGATGTTTATTTTTTTCTTTCGGCAACATCATTTTGTTGAGGTGTTAAACGCATGAAATCTAATGTATAATGCCTTGTTTATCGTAAAAGAGTTAGAGATCAAATGAGAGACATTCTCGTGTGTTATCAAATTAAAGAACTTTCACTTTTGATTGAAATTGAGTTCAAACCATTACAACAAAAGGGTTTAAAAATAAAGCGAAGTTTAGATTTTTCTTTTATGAGAAACAACCATGTAACCCAAGTATAATCTTCCATGAAAATAATAAAACATTTGAAAATTGAGTAACATTATACACCTGAAATGGTCCCCAAATGCCAAAATGTACCAATGCAATTGGAGTTTTGATTGTATCATCTGAATAAAAAAAGTAAAGGAAATTCTAGATGTTTACTTAATTGGTATATTCCACAAGATAAACTTGTGATATACTTCAAAGGAAGACCTAAGGTCCACAAACTATGTAAAGAAGAGTGGTCAAGCCTATTATGCTTACTGTACATTTTGTTGATCTGATGTTGCCATAGGTGAAATGATATGGTTGTTTAAAAATAAAATCTTCCTTGTTCATGGTCTCCCCCAATCACATGATTGGTCCGTGGGTCCTAAAAAAACACAATGAAATGAAAAAAGGTTACACAAAAACCAAACTTCGTAGCTAACTCACTTACAAACAAAAGACTCAATGAAATTTGCGGCACATAGAGAACAATAGAAAGAGATAGAGATGGTGATGGATGCTCTGACCCAATGCCTTCAACTTTGGTTTGAGATCCATCAACAATTGATACAAACCGGTCATTCAGGCAAGAAGGTAAAGAACAATTGATACAAACCGGTCATTCAGGCAAGAAGGTAAAGAACAATTGATACAAACCGGTCATTCAGGCAAGAAGGTAAAGAGGACAATAACTAATTCATCTAGTCAAATATTTGAAAGCTCCTATGTCAATAATCCAAGGGGAAGAACTATATAAGAAGACGAATATGTACCTATTATAGCAATTGTGGCAAGAGGAGTAGAGGAAGTAGAATTCAACAAACTCTTGATTTTTGTGGAGCTTTATAGTTTACCTTTTGTCCTTTGTCCTTTGTCTCACTTGTTGAAGCTTGATTGGTAGTGTCCCACTTAGGTTTTCATGGAGTTTCCAACCCGTCTCTACCATATGGTTATTCCTATTGAAGTAGATACAATATCTATAGTGTGGATCATATAGGATAGGATTACCACTAACACTTCTACCTCTACCTCTTTTGCTCTACAACCAATTTTTTTAGTTTGGCTTTTTACAATTTGTATGTCACTCTCTCCCCACATTGATCCTTCTCCCATCATAATTAGATGGGTTAGTGGGGTGGAATTTTGTGAGGTAACTAGGCACATATTTAGTGGGTAAATTACCAGGCACAATCAAGTGATGAGCTCTGTGTTGGATAACTCTTTTAACTGCATCTTTTATGGGTTTGCCAAAACGACACACAAGAGAGATTACTTCCATTTGGGATCGGAGTTGACTAAATCTTTAAAGACAAAGACATCCGAAGTTTTTTGGATGGGAGTGGTGTGGAAAGTTGGCAATAGGGTTGGTTTATGGTCCTGCCAAGTTGTCAACCAGAGATGTCCATTTCTTAACTATTTCCAAGAGTCAATTAAATTCCCTTATAAATAGGGAGGTCGACAACCATAGGTAAAAAATTTCAAAGATAGTATCTAGATTTCAAAGACAAGGTTGATGCATCCGCCCTTACCACCTCGTGCCCATAGATAGTCTTGAAGCTCTGTTTCGGCCGAGTTTGCAATCTCGGCTTATGGAAGTAAACATTTTGTACAGAATATAAAAATGAAGTTGAATAAGAGAGAACTATTATATATCAGGTGTATGTAGATAATACCATGACTTGTATTCATCTCATCTTATCGAAAGGCTATGGTACAAATTATACATAGTTTAATTAAATATAAAATCTGATCATTCTTATGGTATCAGAATATGATTTGTCCCATCTTGTTGACTGAGTCCATTGAGTCAGCAATTGAGCAACGAGTCAGAGACTCAATTCATTCGATTTGTCGGCCAACACAATGGTTTCTTGGGGCCTTACCGTGCCATACAAATTAATCGTGAGGGGGTTACTACACCTTTAAAGTGAAAGTGAAATGGAAAGTAAAAGCGAATTAATTTTTTGTGTTAGTGTGATCAATGGAAATTACAGTGGAAAATACTTTCTTGTGTTAGTGCACATAATGGAAAATGTTGTGGAAACAAGAGAATGAGTTTATTCATAAAATACTCTGATAGATGTAACTTTAGAAGATAGTTGTATTTAACTTTTTAATTAAAAAAATAAGCTAAATAATTTCAAAATTTTAAAATAAATATTAATTTAATTAAATATAAAAAATAATATACCTAACCAAACATGGTTACTTTTATTATGTGTAGATACTTCATCAAATTATGACTTTTAAAATATCTTAATTATCACTCTTAAATTAGTAATTTAATATAATATTTAAAATCATGAACATAATAACTAAAACACTTTTAACTAACCCTCTTCTGTGAGATTCCTATAAGACTTTACCATATTAATATTGGTGTCTGTGAGACTTTTTACTGTGAGAGCCATGTATGATTCTTCCAAATTTGCTCTTCAACATAAATATATTTTTTTTGAGAAAAATAATTTGATAGATTTTGGATTTTGCGATGTAGTCGAATTGAGTACTCTTTCTTCTTTGGCCTGAATGACTTTTGACTCTTTCCAAATTGATATCTCTCTTTTGAGAACTCAGATTGAGAATTGGTCTGATATGTTAAAAAAATAGACTTACAAATCTTTCTTTTGACATATAATTATCCACTTAAAGTCTCGTTCTTCATGGCATAAAATGGCTAAAAATTTGAAGTTTTTTGTTGCTACTCATGCCTCTCTTACTGCGAGACTTTTACTGCTTCAAATATCGATTTCTCTTAGAAGAAAACTTTGATTGCCAAAATTAGCTTGGAAAGTAGACTCAAAGATATTTCCATCAATATATAATTTGTAATATGGATTTTTTTGTATGGAGCTACAAATTCCAAATAAATAACAAATATTAGGATAGGAAAGAAAGAAAAAGGTAAAATGTGGACCTAAACTACTGGAGATGATAAATGAGAAAAGAATCACATTATCTATACGGGTTAACCGAGTCAATTCACAAAATCCGCTCTAATACCATGTTGAATTTCTGGAAAAGAGAAATATTTCATTGTCTTATTGTAATTTGAGTACAATGAGCCTCTATTTATAATAGAGGAAATAAGTAGAATTCAATTACAATTAAACCACCATTGTTCCAGTTACACTGAAAGTTAAATATTAAAAGATAAATCCTAGAATAATTAAACAACTAAATATAGATAGAAGTTAAACATAACGAAAACACCTTTAACCCTAGACTCTTCTGAGAGACTTTTTCTTCTAAGACTCTTGTAACACTGCCATAATAATTTTGGTTATGTGAGACTTCTTACTGTGAGATTCAAATAAGACTCCTCCATACCTACTCTTCAACACTTCCTTTAAGGTGAAGTTTTATTTGAAAATAGATATAAGAGTCAAGTTCATTGCAAATAAAGCTAATTACACATAAACACCTAAATTTATTGTAGTTCACAATCCAAACTTAGGTTGTTACGTCTATTCTAAAATTGTCTATGTACTTTGAGAGAAATTCACTAAATCAAAAGACAAACAACATCTACGTTTAACAGCTTAATGACTACACTAGGGGATAATAGTAATACTCACACAGAGCTTTGCAACAACACACTAGGCTACTCAACATAGACACACAAAGAAATCTATCACAACTCAACTAGTCTACTTAGACTTTGACTCACAAAGGGATTTTTGACCTCCTAGCTACAATAACAAAGGCTTTTCAAAACAAGGTGAATTGAGTTTTTTTATCTTGCCCATAAGGCTTGATCTTGTATACATACAAGGGGTACTTGCTTATTACTTAAGCATATACAATGCCATTAAAGTAGGTTGATTTTAGAATAGAAATATCAAACAAAAATTAATGTAGATATCATGGTAGTAAGTAAATTCAAGGTATGCAAATTCAGTTTATTTCAATGTTCAAATATAATTTGCAAACAAAGTTGTGGAATTTTAGGGGCAATTTGAATGCATTCTACTGCCTTCAAAATCACTTTTTGCAATCTTTTTCTACCTTTATTTAAGTACTCCATTCTAATGCTCTAAGTTTGGGAGGAATAAAAACGATTTCTAACTTATCCAAACTTCACTCAAAACAAATAATTAGTACCAACTATTTGTTATCATTAAAGTTTAGTGGACAAATTATCTTGAGATCAACATCCTCCAACTAGGAATATCCTGAAACATAGTCCCAGTCTCAATTGCTTCAATGTATTTTTACATTAGGCCACTACCGAGTGATGGTCCCTTTTCACAAATCCCCACTACATTCATCTTCTATGAAATCTTTGAGCTTCATGTTGGAATGATGAATCCGCTTCCCTCTTCGTAGAATCATTAACCACATGGCTCAAATGGAACCAACGGCAAAGTCAGATGCCAGTTAGAGTACTTCCGTATTTTGTAAAATCTCACAGAGATGTACAGAGTATATGTTTGAGTAAGAATCTTGGCAAGGGATTGTGTAAGAAATTCAAATCGATTCTATAAAAATCCGAGCAAGTTCAAAATGAGCCAATCTCAACTCCCTATAAAAAGGAGCATGTCTTCCATTTAGATCATAGAATGGGAATTGGTGTTGAAACACAAGAGCAAGAGGGTAAAATGTGAAACATTTCCTTGTGAACATCATATAGAAAATTAGCAAAAGGAAGAAAAAAGGAAAGTAGAATACAGTATAAAAGTTATTTGGTCAATTAGAAGCACCTTTTCTATTTTCCTCCTTGGAGTCATTTGAGGGAAGTTTCTTAATTAAATGAAGTTTGACGGGTATTTTGTCACAAGTATAAATCATTCCAGGGGGGGGACCCTAGGACACAGGATGAGAAGAGACAAGCCACAAAATTTGCTGATAATAGATAAAAATGATCCCAAACTGAGGGGTGGGTGAAGCTCAGAAAAAGGAATTTATAAGAGGGGAGTGCCCGACAAGCACTCCCTAGTATTTTTTTATAGCTTGACAATAAATCCAAATATCCCATGACGTATCACATCATATATCATCCTTGTTGGCTGGCCATGTGCCCTTCACGTAACCCTCTCCCACCCCCGGCCCCTCACCCCTTTCCCCTCTTCTTTACCTGATAAGGATCACTACCTCTTCTTCAGTTCAGACATTAAACTAATAAAAAACTACCAATGCCTAAGCTCTGAATTCACCGACAGGCGTCTTTCATCAGTCACCTCATCGGAACCTAATTCCCTTCTCTTTTGACCATTTCCGCAGAAATGGTAATTTTTTGCTGCAAATATTAGCTCTGGGGGCGGGGGAGTCGGTTGGAAGTGACAAGGTGTGAGAAGGTGATGGGTGGATTTTAGGCACGGTGTCTACGTCGACAGGACCGGGAAATTTTGTTCTCTTGTCATGTGAATGGGGGCCTCCCTGCTTGGGGATGTCTCCATGCTTTCCAAGATCTGCCTCGCCTTCCGCCCGATCCGATTGATGTTTCAAGCCTCCGACCATCGTCATCGGGGTCGTCTTCGGATTTGGTATTTTACGGAAGGGGGCGCTCAAATGCGGTGGTCGGAGTCTCGGAGTAGTGAAGTTTCAACATCAGAGAAGGTGGCGAATCGATGGCCGTCTGGCTGAGGATTGCCATTGTGAGCTATGACATATGAGCAGTAAGGGAACAATTCCACCCATTATTCATCACAGCTTGTCACGCAATTCATTCTTCCTCCCGTAATCTAACTAGGATATTCTAGTAAATAACTCTCCAATTAATATCTATTTCTCTAGGCTATGGGGCCACTGCCCAAGTGAACTATCTTTGTGGGGCATGTAATGTAACCAATGGAGTGGTCCCCATTGAATTGAAACCCAAAAGCACAGACCCATACCATACTTGTCCATGTCCCCACATTTTAAGGTCGCCCCACGCCATCACGATTCCTAACCTTTAAGACCCTCTAAGTAATCACTAACAAAACAAATTAGGTAATATATTATTTTTTAAATACGAAAAAAGAAAAGAAAAACAGGACCTGATCTTTTTGTACGCCCTCAAGGAAACCGGATCCAACAAAGTGCCACACGCTGGATGTCATTTCCCATAATAACGATAATCACGTTACTGCGCTCCCGGGGCATGGTGTGGGTCCCGCGGCCTCTACTCTTTAACCATTTTACTGATTCAGGTCCCGATCCCGTCCTAAAAATACGGGACCCACTTGAAGTTCAGGTAGTTTGGAATGGTCCTGAGAGGTGGGACCGGAGCACATGGAGATTGGTCCGTGGGGCCGAGTTCGTAGGAGCGTGTTTCCAACCGACTATCTCTTAGTGCCGCCTATCAGTGACGCCGACAGCGAACATGAAAAACCTACCCGTCGGACTTCTCTTCCTCCCTCAACCGCCCCATGAGCTGACCGTGCCATATTTTCCTTCGCCGGAAATATCGACCAAATCTCTGCCCGCACACACTCTCTGCACCACTTACTGTTCGTCGAACAGGAACGTCCATTGGGAGCAATCATTGGCCTCTCCCCAATAGAAACTCGCAACGTGGTCGCTCCCACTACCGCATGAATTCCTCCAGCGCAGATGGCCGACAAAGAAGATTTCTCTATCCCATAAACTTACATACGACGCTCTACACGTGTCCCGATCCGACGGACGCTGCACTTCCACGGACGTACAGTCCAGACGAGTGGTTTAGGTGGCCTCGTCCTCCGTGCTCTACTGGACACTGCTGCGTAGCTCGTCTTCGCATTTCGCACTAGGGCTCGTGTTACCCAAAATGCCCCTGCTTCGCCCTTCTGTCGTTTTCCGTTCCGTTCCGTTTGTCTTATCCGGAGCTCCTCAAATTACGGCCGGCCTACGTGTAGCCTCTAAGAGCTATGTAAGAATTTAATGTCATTAGTATTTGCTAGAGTTCAATCATTGGACGTTGATGATCCTCGGAGGAGGGGAGGATCCGTTCTCCTGTTTGGTGGCCGCTGATCTGAGCGTGGGACCTCCCATTGGGGTGGCTCCGAGTCCGAACATTTTACAGCGTGCTTCCGTATACATGGGACACGTACGGCTGTATGATTTTTCTCAGTTACCGAAGACACGTCATTTCGTTTGGGATTTGAGGGTATAGTGGTCAATTTGATTGCGCTGAATATTTCTCCAGGAAATAAAATCTCTGTGAAGAAATAGGCGTGGGATATTTGCCACGCTATATGGATGCGGAGGGAGCAGTCCGCAGAGGAATCCCGGAGTCTCTCTTGGAGATGCGGATTTGGCAACTGCTCGCTGGGTGATTTCCGCCGGTGAATTTCTTGGATCCTCTGTTTTCGATACGACCTTCACTTCCGGCGTATTTCATTCGTGGACTTTCTCTGCTTCTCCTGCCTTTGTTGGTGGACATAACCGGCCGGTCGTAGACGTCATTGTTCGTTTGAGGCTCTGGAGCCTGGGGTTTAATTTGCTTGGAGTTATAGGACTGAGAACGAAGGGTCAGCGAAATTTGGTGTTAACCTCGCGTTTCTTGGAGTAAGGTGAATCTGTCTAGCAATGCAAGATCTACGATCGGCGGCGGCTGAAAGCAACGGGACCGGCAGGATCTTGGCCGGGGACCGTCGCATGAGGCCGCACCCAAGTCAAGCCCTGAAATGTCCTCGTTGCGACTCTCTCAACACGAAATTCTGCTATTATAACAACTATAATCTGTCTCAGCCTCGCCATTTCTGCAAAAGTTGTCGACGATACTGGACTAAAGGTGGAGTGTTACGTAATGTTCCTGTCGGCGGCGGCTGCAGGAAGACGAAGCGCTCCAAGTCCAAACAGTCACAAGAATCTCAGAAAGAGCGGAAAACTACTTCGCATTCCAGCAGCGAAAGCTCCACTCTCACAGCAACCACGACGGAGGTGTCAACCTCCTCCGCTTCCGATCTGATTCACTTCGGTGATTTCCCGGCGAAAAACCCTAACTCAGGCGAATATCCGGCCCCTTTGGTGGAGAGTCTCGACAAGGTCTCTGACTCCGGTGCTTTCTCTTCGACTTGCAGCTTTACTAACTTGATGGCGGTGACTCCGTCGACTATGTTAGGTTACGGTTTCTCTGATGTCTCTGCTTCTTTACGTGCTCAACAGCACAAGATGCCCGGTATGTTGGAGGAGCCTAAGATGGAAGAATTCACGACGGGTTTCCCTGATGAAACAGTCCCCGTTGATTTGCCGCCGCGGCGGCAAGAGAGGCAGAGTAACGGCGGCTTGACGACGTTAGATTGGCAGCCTAACGGTGATCAAGGGCTGTTTGATTTAACTTCCTCCTTTGACCAGCCCTTCTTATGGGGTCAGACTCAGTGGGTAGACGCCGATCCGAGCCTCTACCTGCCGTGACTTTTTTTCTCTTAACAGAAAATTTAGGACCTGAAAAAGGGAGAAAAAATGTGAAAAATCAAACGTATCAGGAGATGTAAAGTCTGTGTAAATTTTCCTTTTCTTCTTTATCTTTCTCGTCAACCGGTTTCAATGTCTGGTTTGCTTGTGTCTGTCGAAACTAACTGTTTTTTTTTTTTTTTTTTTTTTTTTTTTGGAACCTCTACTTTTCAATTCTGTATGGATTGTTGTTTTTTTCTTTTCTTTTTGAAGTTCATCAATGAAATAGAAGAGAAGAAAGGGAATTCTACTATATTTTAAGCGTATGTCACCGTTGTTCTTACGTCTTTCTGTATGCATTCCTTTTCTGTCGAGTTGTCTTTGCATTGAGTTTCCCATCTCGCGGAAACACTTTTATCTTTGAAATCTAAGCTTACCTTAATTGGCTCAGTGGAGGAAGCCGAGTGGCGAGTATTCTCTTGTAGATTTTCTTAATGCTTGATCTTTCACTTTCAGCATTCCGCTGGTTTGATATTCCTTTCAACTTTTGAATTTGCCAGTCGTACTACACTATCTGTTTGGAACAAAGATTATCTGCTAGTGAAGTTGCAGAACCGCCGGGACGATGCAGTTTCGGGAAAACGACGAGTGAGTAGGAAAGTACGGAAGTGCGGCTCTGGCCGGCCAGTGATCGGTGACGGCGGCAAACTTTACCCGACGAGTTCTTTTCTTTTCTCTGGTCTAACTGGTTTGGGCGCGGCGACTGGAACTTCAGTGATGCAGAAGACAACCATTTTGCAGGGGACCTACAGCGTACATCTACAAACGTCTCTTTATCACACGAAGGCATAAATATTTCCATTCCGATTAACATTCCCGTTTCTTAGAAGGGAAAGTAAACCGGGACCCAGAAAAAAATCTGGTACTGTTGGGCTCAAAAAGCTTAGGTCATGTACGGAGAGCTCCGCTGCGGGAAAGCGTACAAACGACAGACCGAGGGACGGGGATAGGAGAGGGAGATGGGAGAAGGCAGATGGGAGATGTGATGAAGAAGAAGAACCATGTGGCGCTGTCTAAGAAGGGCTTTAATGCGAATCCAACGTGTCAAGTTATGGTTGGAAGGGAAGAAGGACAGTTCGCCGTGGTGCCCTGACATTGAGGGTTTGGCATGGCTAGCACGTCATGCCTCACCACGACATGGACTTGGCTCGGTCCCTTCCGATCCTCGACCGAGTAATAGTACAGTAGCCATCAGTCAGTTCCTCCCATGGCCCATGTAACAGCTGCAGAAGTGGGCCCTTGGCGAACCTGGTCCCAGCTTCTTCAACGTACCTTCGTAATTTGCCATCTAGGAAAAACAGATAAAATGATATTCGTAAGGAACGTAGATTTGGAAAAATAAATATATTAAATTTATTAATTGAGAAAGAGGTTTTGTTTAGTCATTTTGGGATTGGACCTTGAATCCATCAAATCAGGTACTAATATATGGGTTTTTAACTAGGGGTGGCACCGAGCTGAGCCGAGCCCAAATACGCCTATGTTCAAGCTGAGTTTGATTTAAATATTTCGAACTCGAATTCGAGCCGATCTTAGGCTCGAGCCTAATAATTTTAGCCTAACTCGAACTTCAACATTAATTTAAAACTTTTCAAAAGATACAAGTTTTGAGTTCGTGCTTTAACATATATTTAAATTTTTTTAAAAAAAATATATCAAATAAATTGTATATAAAATTATATATATATATTTTACATAAAATTGGGAATAACCTCAACTTAAACTTGGGCATAAGGGTGACATCGAATCCAGTTGAGTCCGAACCTTCTTTAAGCCGAGTTTAATTTAAATATTTTGAACTCGAGCTCGATCGACCTTATCCTCGACCCTAAAATTGTAAACGAATTCGAGCCTAATAATTTTAAAAGAGTTCGAGTTCGAGCTCCAGCTGAATTTGAGTTTAATTTACATGTAATACTCTATATAAAATATATGTCAAATAAATTATATATAAAATTATGCATATATTTTATAAAACGAATGATAGGACTTCAGGATTGAATTTCAATAATGGATTAGAACGCACCAATATTAATTTTTTTTACTCCAAATGTTGTTTAACTTATTTTATAATTTTTGAATCTAACCATAAATTTACCATGGTCTCCATAGTGCCCCTAGTTGAAAATTTATATTCTAGGAAAAATTAGAAATAATTTTCTTTTGATACATATTTCCAAAAAAAACCTTTAAATAAAATCCTATTACTATTAGTGACTTATTAGAAAATTACAAGAAATATTTTAAAATTTTCTTAGGAAAGTTAAATGGACCTCTTATTGCCTCTTATAGGGAAATAGATAAAAATTAATAATCAATCTAATATATTACTATACTTATCGATAAATTTTTAATCAAATAAAATGTCAAACACAAAATTATTATGAAAATTGCCTCATACTAAAAGTATTATAGCATCAACTGTCAAATACTTATTCAAAAAATTTCTATACGATTTTCTAACCCATCTTGGCAAGAAAATCTTACTTAGAAAATTATATGATTTTTTTAATAATAATTTTTAATTAAAAAAATATTTACAAAAAACATGAAATATTAATAGTTCATAGAAATTTATTTCTACTAAAATATATTTTTAATTTCTTCAAGAACCATAAGGAATGAGAGTTTAAGAAAAAAAAATTCACTTTATGATCTCGCACGTGCAAAATCATTTTCGAGCGCGTAGAGTGGGGGGGGGGGGGGGGGGGGGGGGGGCACTGAGGGAAAATTTCTTCAGGGATAACGATTGCGATAGAAAGGTAGAAAGTTGTTGGTGAGGAAGCAGCCACAGCAGAGGCAGAATTTTCCCCCCCACACTCCGGTCCCGACTCCCCCAAATCCGCGCTTAACAAGCCGCCTCGCGAGCTTTCAATCTGAACCTTGATTCGGTCGAGCTCAGCTCGTTAATTTAAACGAGCCAATCCTGGATCTCGAACTCGGTTCAAGATTTGGGTATACCGAATTGAGCCGAGCTCGAGCCGGCTCAGTTTGAAGCCACCTCCACTTTTAACCAAATCATCCCCAATATGAAAGAATAATCTCACATAAATTAATGAAAACAAATATATTAAATTTATTAGTTAGTAAAAAAGTTTCTTACTTCATCAATTCTGGAATCTGCTTGCCGTGCCATTTTGCGGAAGCCAAGGATCATTATCGTCGAGTCAATGATGTGTGCAATCTTACACTATACGACCATTGTAACTTGAAAAGGTTAACAGAGTTCTTGACCTTGAATCCAACATTTTCATTCTGCATTAAGATGGATCATGAACAGGTGGAAATGGTCCTAACAGATGGTAAGGGAAGACATCAGTTAGGGTGATTTGAGGATGGTTCACTTGGGGTTGCTCACTCAAATGCCCCAACACTGGTCTCGACTTTTCAATCATTCATCGGTTCGCATTTCCCATTGCTGATTGCCGACTGAACGAACTCTTCACAACGCGTAAAACCAGTTGAGAGTACATCACCTAATGCCCCCATCACATCAAATGCTTCCTGCAAGTCTGAAGAGCAGGTCATGTCCTTGAGCCATGATAAAAGTTCCTTTGAAAACCCAACCATCTCATTCACATTCACCAATCTTTCTTTCATTATAACTTCCCAACGTTCTAACCTCCACTATTGCCTTCTTCACCCTCAGATTCTGTGGAAGTTCCTTCAGTTCTACCCTGGGTTAAATTGCCAGCTTTGTTCACCTGCCCGATCAAGCCTGTGTAGACAAGCATTGGTAAAATAATCTGAAAGAGGTCAGTCTCACTAGAATTTGACAAGGAACCTTCTGATCGGACAACAGCAGTTGGGTCAGAAAGTCGTAGAGGGATCACACGACCATGGGAGTGTTGCATGTAGGCATGGTAAATCCCCCGCACCAAAAAGCCACGACGGTGCTGCAGCCATTCCTCATAGGACTTGGAGAGGAGAGAGTTAACCATCATATACTGAACAGTTTCTTCAGTTCCATTAGAACCTCGAGTGCCAGAGGATGCAGAAGGCTTGGGTTCAGAGGGAGATACAGAGGATAAGTACGCTGTTATGGATTTTGCCATTGCTTTGTGCTGGTTGAGCATCCTTGGTCGAGTAGGTGCCGAGACATCTGAATCATGAAGGGAAGAAAGCGCGAGTTGCTTTCCCTTCCTCCACCCTTGCAATCCGTGCTAAAAGAAGCACTGGTTGCAAACTGGGCCAACATCTGCGTGGCACAAAAAATGCAAGCATGTTAAATTTATGAGAATTTTGTGCCAACCTTCATAACTACAGCAAGTAAGAGCTCCTAACACTCAAATCAACTGATATGCGCATCAGGAACAAGAACAAATATGCAGGAAGAAAATTACAGAAAAGAATTAAGTGTCGAAGTTGCATGCATCAGTTCTAACTTGTCTAGACAGGAGATTATAGAAAAGCACATGTGCATAGATTCCATTGTAGCATGCATAAGTTCTAACAATCTTTAGACAAGACATTAACAATGGGCCCATACCAGCACAGTGTCATATGTAAGCAACCGGAGATGGCTCCCGTTAGCACGTTTTAGAACATTTAGATTGTCCCAGTACTGGTCTACACACCGGACATATTGTGCCAAAGGAACAGATGGACCCTTCAGGGGGAATATACAGTTGCACAGGGTTTCATTGTTTCTTAATGTGGCTCCCTCCCATTCTTTCTTTGGATTCTTCAGAGCAGCATCAGCAGGCTTAGCTTCTTGATGGCACTGAAAATGAATGTTGAATTGGCTTACAGTTGTGAAAACACACTCCCCTCGAGAACTAGCTGAGGTACCAACACCAAGATTTACTCTCTTGCCGTAAGAGTAAACTCCTAACATGTCATTACGACATAAAGTGTACCCTTCACGGCAAACCATGCAGGCTAGCCTATCCCCCTCCTATTCCACATCTTCCAGATCTTCAATAATAGGCCATGAAACAACAATTCCCTCCCCTCCATCAGAAGCTACTTCTTGTCTCATTCCAAGCCCCTATTCAAAATGAAAAGCAAGCATCAACCAAGTTATCTCATGGAAATAATAAAAAAAAAAGAATAACAAGAAAAAATAAGAAGAAGAAAATAAAAGGCATGGACTTCTCATTCAACATCCAAATCAAAAGCTATGTCGCTTGTTGACAGAAACCAGTATCCTATCTTAAAAAAAATATGGAAACAATTGAATAAACCATGTTAAGTCATGGCTTTAAGACACATTTAGAAACATTGGTGATCCATCATAGCAAGAGGAAATCTCAGATCACTAAAACAAACTTGGATCGAGCGCAATATGTAGAAATGCTGTAAAAAGAATCATGAGAATCTGCAAACGGTTGTGTGAAGAAACCCCCACCGATTCCTCCCAGCAAATTAGTTAACTGTTTTCTTTACAAAATGACAATTTAGTCATTCTTGCCAAATCAAAACAAGCAAAATGTAAGATAAAAACCAGCACCACAGCAGACTACAGTACATCCAACCACAAAACAGACAAAAACTACCATAGAGCATAAAGTATACCCAAATAAAATGAAAACCTTACCTGAAGCAATTCTTCCCTCTTTCTCTGAGCCAGCTGCCGCATCTCATCCCTAGTTGCATGACGCAACATATGCACTTTTTCTCCAAGAAACCCATCCCCTTTACCCTCCTTGTCAGACAGAGTGTCTAACAAGTTCTCAGCCCTGGCACCTATCTCATTTTCTCCTGAGACCCCCTCCAGTGCATGAAGCAATGGTAAGATCCCTCCATTGTCAATACATTTCTGGGTTGCTAAATGTCCCCTTGAGAGCCCCCCTAAGCATCGACAAGATTAGCAGTACTGATGGAAGCTTCAACCCAAAAGCCCACTCTACACTTGTCTTGAACCCTGCTTGCCCAAAGCTCTCTCACAAATGTCTGACAGCAACTGCAGTTATCCCCTTCTCTAAGATGATGTCTTTCAGTCTCTCCCCGCAGGAGCTTGTCTTCAGTGACTCTGAGACCCTCACAAAATTCTCTACTGCAAACCTCTGCTTGGCAGCTTGTTCAGCCAGACTTTTATCCTTTGAATTGTCCAGATGTTGTCTCTGTACCCCATCAAATTCACTCCAATCCTGCAATTAAGGGTCAAAGTGCAGAATGAGGGCCTCCACAGCTGCTGGTTGTCCATAAGTCAAATACGGCAAGATTCTTGCCACCATTTCGTTGTTTCTCTGCTGTTTATTTGACTTCTTGAGACCACAAGGGTGACCACAATTTTCTTGGCCTGTTGACCATCCCCAGTTTCATCATCAGTCACTAGTACTCTCTGAATAATGCCAATATCACTTTTGTTGGCTTCCATTGCCAATACCTTTTTTTATCAACCCACTAAATAGAATAAAGAATAAATTCTGACACGTTGGAGTGGAAGAGAAAACCTGCTAGAAGTTTGCATGGCTTCATATGGAGCAAAAAGTAGCTTCCTAAGCAACTCAACTGCAGGTTTGACGGAACGACCAGCTCCGTCATTTCCATGCAAAGCGAGACATTCAGCATAACAGTAGATGAGCTCCACGGAGGGTAGCCTCCACAGCTGCTGGTTGTCCATAAGTCAAATACGGCAAGATTCTTGCCACCATTTCGTTGTTTCTCTGCTGTTTATTTGACTTCTTGAGACCACAAGGGTGACCACAATTTTCTTGGCCTGTTGACCATCCCCAGTTTCATCATCAGTCACTAGTACTCTCTGAATAATGCCAATCTCACTTTTGTTGGCTTCCATTGCCAATACCTTTTTTTATCAACCCACTAAATAGAATAAAGAATAAATTCTGACACGTTGGAGTGGAAGAGAAAACCTGCTAGAAGTTTGCATGGCTTCATATGGAGCAAAAAGTAGCTTCCTAAGCAACTCAACTGCAGGTTTGACGGAACGACCAGCTCCGTCATTTCCATGCAAAGCGAGACATTCAGCATAACAGTAGATGAGCTCCACGGAGGGTATCACAATGTTGTTTATTGTTTGGGCATCAGCCTGCTCTAAGTCCAAAATCCCCCAAAGGACTTGCATCAGACCATCAACTACTCGAGTACCTTCAGAAAGAAATAAATTTAAGTTGAAAATATAGAACTGAAAGACTACACTTTCCTTGCAGACAATGACAACATAGATAGCAATAACTGAAAAAATAATATATAAAGCCCCAAGTCATACCATGAATTTCAAGGAAGGAAGCCATATTTGTTCGCAGGTGCAGAGCAATTTTTGACGCTGCACGAACTTGTGCTGTGAACTCTTGAATAGCCCAACTCGCTGTTGCACCACCAACGCCCAACCGTGAAATAAGCAATGGAGAAGAACTTACCACCCCAAGAAGCCGCATGGTATCCTTCACCTGGTACAAAGAAGTTTCATATTAACAAATATTCAGTTACACAAACTCTAAATCAAGCACAAAATTGTGGCAAAATGAGAGTAATTCTCCTCATCATTCAGAATCCCAGATCACTGTACACATACACGTGCAAAGCAATGCATGGTAAGGAAGAAGTGAGAGAGAGAGGGAGGGTAATTTCCTTTTTTCACTTGAATGTCCCAGTTAAAAAGTTTAAATACGTGGCAGTTTCCAGTTTTGTTAAAAGTCTTATGCAAAAGATTAAATGTGACAACTCCAAATATTCTTTAATCAGCTAGATATTACTTGCTATTTGACATTGCTCATCAAGCAATTAACTATTACTTCATTTTATACTGCGTACAAGTGATTAGTAACCTAGAATAGTCCACAAAGGTAAAGTCTGTGAACATAAGCAAGTCAAATGTAAGAAAAAGGAACTTCTTCATTGTTAAATACAACTTGACTGGTCCTCTTGTTTTCTTTTTCTTTTCTGATTTTTCAGTTGTTCTTACTGGCTAAAAAACCTTTTTTCTCTCCTTGGGACTTTAACCATCATGCTTCATTTCATATTGTAGTCTCCCATGTTGTCTGCTGAACTCTGGGTCAGCCACACTACAGAGAAGGCTTTCAATTAAGACTTCATGCTACTTCAATACCTTAGCTCCCAACTCATCTAAAAGTTCTAACTCATAAGCCTTTTTTTTCTTCCATTTCATTGGGCATTTTCTAGAATCAACTGAGCAACCACTATACTTGTGGTCAACTGACTCCTTACACAAAAGAAGGAAAAATAGGAATAAATTGATCATCATATGCACAAGCATAAAATGCGAAAGGTAATTCTATCTCTAAAATGGAACTGATAGCATTTATGACCGAAACCAGAAGGAGATGAAGAGGTCTCTTTTGCCCCCTCTGACAAGTATGATATTGCGGAATACAGTTGATGGAAAAATGAGTGATGAAAGAGAGATCAATAGGACCACAAGAAGAAAAAAAAAGGAAAAAATAAAAAGTGGTTATGTAAGAAAAAAAAAAGAGGAAAGACCATGAATAAAAGGAGAAGGTAATGATGACCCAAAGGAGTATGCTACCAAACTTTATGAAAAATATGGAGGTAATTCAATAAGTACCAATGCTTCTATCAAAGGACAAGTGATTTAGTCACTTAGGTCAACTGGGATACGGTTGTTTTCCATGCCAGGAGGAGAAAATTCAGCTGAGTTTGGAAAGGCAGACTTCACTGAGGAGCCAATTGAGAGAGTTATCCTCCATTATATCTGCATTTGCATACATTAATAAAGTGGAGTTAGGTCCCATATGGTAGCCACAAAAGTACTTGCAAGAGTCTCACAAGAGCACATTTATAATTGCCAACTAGATAGTAACTTAGCTCTCTTCCTCAGGAAAGAGAGGAAGCTTCAATTGTTTTTATATGGTTTTTTTTTTCCTTTCTCTCTTCTTGGTTAGAAGCCCCTATAAAAAGTTATAACTAAAGAAAGTAATACAAAGTGCTTCCTCTAAGATGGGTTTGTAGCTATATTGGCGACTATAGAACTGACATATAGGAGATCTTGACATCACATGATCCAAACAATCGGAACAGACCATACCATGTATAGCTTTTCTCCACTCTGACTTGAGATCCTCAATGCCAATCTTAATGCATAGTACATGCATGTTATCATACAAAGCTACCTTTGAGTAGAATATAGCTTCACAGAAATAAATCCAAACACCTTCCAAAGCTACTTCATTTTGCACTATTTGCAGTCCCTAGTGGTAATATTTTGTTTGGAGTTCTTCTGCTACTCTAAGGTGAATTAGTAATGTGGCCCTTTCATAACTTGCAGAAGAATGTTGGAACCAAGACTGGAACCTAATACAAGATCTGCTGATAGAACTATCTTCTTCCTAAGGGAGACACTTAATATAAGACTGCATGTTAAAGAAGCTGTCACATTCTCAAAGTCCTTGAATTGGATTAACTTTGAATATGAAGTGGATTCACTTCAGACAACAGGAGGTCTCCTGGTTGCTTTAGTAAGAAGCATCTCAGGTAATAGAGATAGTCTCAGTGCAGCTGACAGGTTAAATTAAGGAACAGTTTTGCCTCTGCCTAGTTTCCTTTTCTTGGATCCCCTTCCTCTCACTGATGAGTTGTACACTAAATGCCAAAAAATGATGCCTTCTCAATATCCGGTCCTATCCCTGCAAGTCAAGAGGAAAACCCGAGACATCAATGTATCTCTCAATTGATACATCCAGATCAAACACTTGCCTTGGTAGGGAGACTGAGGACAATTAGAAGAAGGCATTCTCAACCACCCTTCAAATTATAGGCAATGTAGCACCTGAATGCAGTATGCATTGATTGAGAGGACAAATGATCAGACCCTCAATCTGCAAGGAGACAGTGAAACAAACCCAAGAGAGGATTGAAGTGACACCCATCATCATACCAGAGAAGAAAGGCAGTGAAAAGTGTTTTTAGTTTGAGCTTGTGCCAAGCACCTCTCATTAACTTCTCTAACGGTATTGAATCTCTTTGTATTCTTCTACACAACTATTACACATGATTGCTCTTTGTGAACGATCTTTGTTGAAATATAAGAAAACGTTCATGAAACAAAATAAAATAGCAAAGCTGGTCATTGACCAGACTGCCAGATAACTATTCCCCCAAATAAAGAAGATGATCACGAATATCCCACCCATCTACTCCCGTTAAAGTTAATTTTTTTTTTTTTTTTTTTTGAGAAAAAAGTGTATATCCTAACTTAGACTAGGTGTAAAGAATATAAAATTTAAACCAAAAAAAAAAAAAAAGTGAAGAAAAACACAATGTAATAAGAGAAGAAGAATCTGACCACCTAAACAGACTATGAGGCGTTCAAACTCCGTGAAACAAACACCAACTTAGCAAAGACACTGGAAATAAAAGGAAGGTTAACAAAAACGTTCTACATTGACCTAAGTACAAGAAAAACGCCCAAATTAAACAACGTAATACAATTTTGCAGAAAATACAAGAATAAAATACCCACACCCCATAATCAACGTTCGAATTTTCATTTCAGAACAGATGAAAACGTCACCGAAAAAAGAACAACATAATCAAACATTCTCCCGAAATAATTTGCCGATAAAAACTACCTGCGAACTCAAGTCAACTCCGTCATTCACGGATTTCTCCAAATAACAAGTAGCAAATTCCAAACTCTTCTCCACTACACCGATAAATATAGACTCCACGAGCTCCACTGTTCACGTCAATAAATACTATCAGCATCACTTTGCTCGAAACACTTCTAGTCTAGCAAAACAAAGCAACATTCGATAAAAAGAGAGTTGGAATACCTGACAAAGAACGAGTTGCAGAGACAATCAGTCTCCCAACAGACGACAGACTGCACCTGCGAATTGTTTCAACTCTGGAAACCAAACTTTCCATCTCCAATTGGCACAACTGCTTGTTCGAGAACCGTATAGAAGTTTTCAAGAAACGCCTTGGCGGTATCAGAGTGAAGCTTCTGCGCTAGATCCTTCGGAGCCTTTTCCGTAAGGAGGAGCTGAAGAATTTTGGCAATTTGGTCCGCCATGACCAATAAATATTTGATTGATTAGTGCATGAAGTTCTCAATCGGGTAGAACCCTATAAATCTAAGAGGAAGAGAATGAAACTACAGAGACGAAGAACGTGCTTTACCGCCAAAGCACGAAAATGCTGTCTTTTGACAACGAGCTGTGCTGGCTTCTTAAATATTGTCTTTTTGCACCTTCACTTTACTCTTTTATAGTAGTAGAAAAATTAACAAGGAAACACGTAAGATTTCAAATCCTATCGTTCTTCTTTATTACCGTTTGGCTCTCCAATCATCCTATTTGTTGCAGACTCTGGTGAGAACATTCATGAGGTGCAGCAAATCGCCTCATTGAAACTCAACTCCCCTCATTCATTGAAAAATCTGGATGGACAAAATAGATTACATAATTCGCACCCGAGATATTATTTGGCTATGTAATAATTTGGACTTTCAAGTATTCTAGCTTACAATATAAGAAAATAGATTTTCATTTTGTCATTTGATGTGAAACATGAAAAACAACTATTTCAATCATCAGATCGTGATTAATGGTTACCTTAATAGTTCAATCAAAGGACTATCTCAATTGTTCAATTGACTATCTCAATCTACATTAAATGACTTTTCGTATTAGATTAATATTGGGTCGAGGATATCATGAATTATAGTAAGGCCTTGTAATAAATACTCAAATGTTTTAATACAAATCTTGTGATTTTCCAGTATCAGGTCAGGTATATACAGATATTGGATACAATGTGTGCTTACGATGATATTATTTTTCTAGGGTTTTCCTTTTGGCTCGTTCAACCTTGTCTTTGTATTCTTACAAATATCAATAAGAAACTGAACCAAACTTTAAGATTTCAAATTCATTGTATAGACGAAAACTTTCTAGCTAAGTTAACGGTCTCTTACAATGTTTTAAAAGTTCATTTTTCCACAACAGACTGAAGATGCCACATGTGATCCAACTCACGCAGGAAGGCCGACACTGCAAGGATCAAAATAATGACTTCAGAGCAAAAGAGAAATTAGTTAGATACCCAACTATACTAATTTAAAATATTATAACAATGATATAATGCCTACATTTGAAGTTACAAGCTTCGAACAATACGACTCAGAGCAGAATTACTCTGAACGCGGTGAACCATAAAAACAACAAGAGCAGCCCAGAAGAAGAATTCAGGAACTTCACGCCACAGACGAGAGCTATATGGCCAATAAAATTTAAGGATACCTCTCAGAATCTACAGCAGAAGAAAGCCACCCACCAACCCCGATGTTTCCGGAAAAGCCTGCGATCAGCTTTCGCCATCCTCACTGGACTGCTATTCCACTCAGAATGCAATCTGCACAAACCAACAATCACGATTGAGCAACAATACTCAAATGTCTCTGAATCACCTAATACAAGTCACATTCGGAAAAAGAAAATCACCTACATTGGGAAAGCAAATGAACGTGCACTTGCCGTGCTGCTATCTGACCGAAGAGAAATGCTTCCAGAATATGCGATGTGTCCTGAATGTGCTATAGAATTGCGGAGAGAATGAGCCTCCGAAAAACTCGACTCACCAAGACCATGCTGAATAAAAAAACTACGAGTCGAACCAGTAACGAGGACTGCATCTTCTTCTAGCCAGCAAGAGCTCAGACTCCGCTCAGAAGGCGGATGATGGTCTGAGTTCTCCAATACATTTGCTCTGCCGCTGGTCTCTGGTGCTGAAGACTCTGGTTTTTGAGTGATGTTTCCTTGTTCAACTTCACTGTCAAAGACATTCTCTATACCACTGCCACAATTGTCAAACTCTTTTGGAAACATTCCAGCTAAAGTTGATGGGTTCTCCTGATCATTTGCATCCTGTGATCCATTACAATCTATCACCTTTCATGATGTCACGAAAATTTATAGTAGCACACCAACCATGAAGTGCATAAATTAAGTCTGCCTGGTGTTGTATGCGCATATACTCTTTGACTCATATAATTAGAAATAGAATAAAATGGAAAGCTAACAGAATGATCAATAAAGATGGCCATAGCTCAGGAGTCGAGGCCCATAAAAATATAGATTCTATCATGCTCATCATTAATGAGAAAGTGGGCAGCACTCATAGCAATATTATGGAATAAACTTTACAGTATTTTTTTCTTTTCTTTTCAGATGACTACTGGACTTGCACCAGAACGTCCCACAATGTCAACACCAGGAATTTTCAGTTATTTAATGAAGGACATGCAGGTAGTTTAACTGTTGACAACCCCCTGTCCTAAAGACTGGTGCTCCGGTTCCTTCCTGAGCTCAAATTTGTTTCTTAGTGTAGATAAAGCCCAATATCTAAAATAATGCTCCAAAGTAACATTAACTATATACCACCTGAATAGGATTAATCAACTCATGTGACATACTGGCCTCTCTGAAAAAACAAGTCAAAAGAACAGAGATGGACATTTACCAGAGGACTAGGTACCTGAAGGGTAAATTGCCGATCTCCATTTCCGTCAACATTGGATAAATCAGTACACAAGTCAGCTTCTGTTTCTTGCACTTCAGCCAATTTGCTAGTCATGACCACGCCAGCCTGGGCATTATCCATGATTTCATGCTCAGAATCCGGATGACCATCAACTCCCTCGAGCAACTTATCAGGACATATTAGGCTAGCAGCTTTCTCATCTTCAGACTTAAATGGACAATCAGAAACCAGAAGCTTTTGCGAGTCATCCGAGTTGTCCACTGCATTAGACAAGTCATATTTTTCTTTCACATCTGAGTGCAAAAAGCGTGCAAAACTCACATAACTCGCATCATCGCTCTCTAAAAGAATTTTGTCTGAGGAAGGCACTCCCTCATCGACACAGATGTCTTTCACTAAATGATAACTACTCGCTTTGAAACAGACAAGCCGCTTTGGAAGCTCTATTTCTGTTACTGTTTTATCGGTATATATGTCTGTTTCTTTTTCAGATAACTCAATTTCCCTAGAGGGAATAGGATATGGTGGGATGGTCTCACAAGCCACATCGCTGCTGCTTCTGAAAATTGAATTTCCCACCTTTGTCCAATATTTGGGTGCTCTATGTCTGACCTCTGTATCTGATACTTCTGTTGGTATTTCCCTGTCATGACTTTCTAAAGTAGATGTAATTCCACTTTTCTCCTCAATGAGAAGCCCATTATCTTCTTTTAATGGTTCTGCGCCTGAAGACATGTTTTCATATTCAATGACCTTAGGAATATTAGTAGAAGAATGGCAATGCACAGGTTCATAATCTGCCAAAGAAAAAAATTATGAAAGGCATGCGAGAGAGAGAGAGAACAGAAGACACAATATTGAGCATAAATTGAATGATAGCCAGACTCCTCACAAACGCATTGACAACAAAACTTGCATAGGAGGGCTTAGGCACATAATAAGGGCAAGCTTGCTGCCAACCAGTATACTGCATAAGGAGGCCCAAAGTATGCAAGAGAATATACCAAAAGTCATTTCAAAAAACTATGGAGCGAAGAGAAGCTACAACTGTCACTACCTGAGGCCTCATAGTGAAAAAGTAATAAATCTAAAGATAACATCTTATAAAAGAAGTTTAACTTGGAAATAAAGGTAGATAGGTAACCAGGAAAACTAGTGATTCCGACTACACACAGCCCTCCTCCTCACCCATAAGTTATGAACACAAATAGTGCAGGCAGTGCATTGAACTTTGTGGACTTCTACATGGAACATTCTACAAGATTTGAGGACAGCCAAGGCAACAGAAGAGCTGTCACACACTCCACCAAGCAAATAATTATTTGCAATGATAAGTTATTCCATATGTACTGTAAATCTTTTTTATGTTTTGACATGTTTTTGTTGTTTTACTAAAGCTCACTTGGAGTTTTCGTGGCCTTAAAATTGTATCTGTTCTTAAAGGATCTCTGCAGGATGTCGAGAAAGTTGGGTAAAAGAACAAACAACAGGTGACAATGAAGTAAGTGAGCTTGCATCAGTTACTAATACTCAAAATCAGTTACCCAGCTTTACTTGCAATACGAAAAATGATAAAAAAACAAAATACTATTAAGAATAAAAGAATGTCACTTAAGGAAACGTTGTGAATGAAACAGAAATATTACCTAGTTTCATTGTTCTACACTAGATGGAAGAAAAAAATTCTGCTCAGTGGCGGGCAGACATTAATACATCCAGTTCAATCCATTTTGAACAAATTGGTCATCAGGCAAAACACCTGCTGAAAAATAAAAGAATATCACCTGTGAGGAACTATTCAATACTGCAGCTAGAACCTGTAAATTAAACGCCTGCTCGTGGTGCACCATATTCACCACATTAGATGATAAAAGTATGACCTCAATGTTTGTAAGTCCCCAGAAAGGTAATTTCCAGTTCAATTAATCAAACTTACAGATATGCTATCCTCTTGTCTTCTACAACATTTAAGATCAGTATTTTTGCACCAAATTCAAACAAACAACTGTCCTATTTGGGTCAAAAGAAGAAAAAATGCCAGATCAGGCAATTTGTGGTGTCTACCAAGAAATGAATGAATCAGAAAGCAAACACGGTGCTAGGAATAATCCTGTTTCAGTCATGATTTATGACATAACACAGATACAGAGACCATGTTAAAAATAAAGTATGAGGCACAACAGCATGATGGCTCCTTGTCACACTGGGGATATGGAGGCTACAACGACAGGCAATTTGCTCTAGGCCAATCAAGCCACCCAATCCTTTCTTGTTGGGCATTGTTGCCTCTCAATAGAATCTTGCTTACTGAAACCACTGTTGCTAACTATAAGCACAGTGGTTGATCTTAGCTGAACTTTATTGAGACAGAAATGCTGACTATAGGGCAGAGATCAAGTAACCCAAAAAACTAACCAAGGACATTGTCTTTGAAAACGAAGAGGGCATGCAAAATTTATAGAATCAAGCTCCAAAAGATATAAAGAAAATCTAATCAATGAGAGGCAAAATCATCTTACACTACCAAAAATGAATCAAGTACAATTTTACTCATTCAATTAACAGTAGACTGGTCAAGAAATTGAAAGGCACAACCTAAAGGCATACGAACGTCTAGTCTTATTTCCCGAATATGTTCTTGACGAATTTTGAACCCCGAGTTGTTATGCTTGGCTTACACCTATCTTTATACCATCATCCAAAGATTCAGTTTTTTTCTCAGTAATACATGAAAGTAGAAAAGACTTGGCCCTTTAGTCCCTATGGGATTATGAAACAAGGAAGTTTACTTCCTCCCGAGATTTTGATTACAAATATTTAAATTCAATTATACTAAGAACTCAATGGGATGTCCTGAGAAACTAAAGCTAAAATAGAAGCATAAAAACAAACAAAAACGGTCCTCGTAAACTGGTAGATAAATCCAAACAAGTACAAAGATATTGAAGATCGGAAGTACTAGCTCTAGGCAAAGATCCAAAAGAAAGAAGAAAGAAAGCCTTTAAGTAAATAAGGCAAACCTTTCATTTAATCACCAAAGATGCATAGCGTCGCCTCTTCTGCAAACAGAGAGGAAAGGAAGGGATTAGAGAAGATAAAAGAACTTGAAAGGTCATTGACGTCAGAAATCAATCCGTTTGGCTTTGTTCTTTCACTTTCTTTCTTCTGAAAAGTACGTAAAAACTATTTTTCAGAAGAAAAAAAATGTATGTGAGAACTTGAGAACCCTCCAACAACCTTAAATCCTCGATAACCCACTTAACTTAATGGAAAATGATTATTTCGTGCTATGTTGCCAGTGATATCTATCGTTAAAGAAAATGCAGTGAAGAGCAAGAAAAAATGAAGATGGAGGGTTCACATTAAAAACAAGTAACCAACCCTACGATATCATAATGTCATGTAGGAGGGCATTTATTTTTAGAAACCGTCTCTCGCTCCTCCAGAGCAGAGAGCTCCTCATAAAGGAGCGGTATTAAATATCAGTTGGACGCAATAAATACTGGAGCGTCGTATCGACAGAGCACTTGTTGCAGAATAACCACTACTTAGAGCTGAAACTTTCCATGTCTAACCAAGGTATCGGTGGCGGGAATTCTTTCTCAGGGCAGTAACATTAAAGCGATTTTCCATTTCTAAGTCTATCAGAAAATCATATTTTTGGGATAGAATTGCTGTCCTTTCAAAATGAGAAATAGTTGCTGAACAAGGTAAATAACCTCTAGCAAACAACTTCTCCTTTATACGACTTCAGCAAGTTATCTGCTAAGCAGCTAGCAAAATCGACTTCACAAGATCGAGTTAAAAAAGTCATCAATTTCCAAAGATCATACATTTTGGAAGACAACGTTACCGCAAAAGAAATAGAAATTCGCTGGAAAATTGTTAGCGACCTTTGAAATGGAAAATCAAGTTTAACAAATTGCATTTGTGGAAAAAAATGGGCACCCGACCCAATTTTTACATCACGAATATTTTCATTACAAAGATTGAAGTATTGAACTTCAGTAAGAAGCTGCAGCTTCGCAATCTACAGTTTAAAACACACTGCTGTATCAGCAATGACAGAGAAAATCAAATCAAAATCCATTCACTCAATGACCGGAGCAATTCTTCGCAAGCAAGAGTCCGCAAGGATTCTATCCGAGATTGATGATTCTTAAAAAGAGATTCATGCACTTCCAACTTGCAAAAAACAGACAAAATTTTGACAAAGCGAACATTCAAAGTGCACAAATATCTTGAAATAATCTCTCCTAGAAAGGACGACACAGCATCTCGCCAGGCGTATAAGATATCTTTTGTCCAAGTTCTTCAGTATCCAATGATTTACACTGAATTTTCAACTCTTTCCAAAACCGCGTAAAAAATCACAAAGAAAAGAAAAAAAAGATTCCGATACTAATCCACTGAGGCAAAAAACACAAACTTAAATTTTCAAAATCTACTGATATCCCCGATTCTTCGAACTGTCCCTGTTTCATTGAAAAAAACATTTATCTATCGTAGAAGCGAAACGAAAAAATCTCCAATAACTCTCTCGCGACAAACTCCGACGAAATGTAGATACAGACTCCAAACCTTCTCAAAAATGTGTCATCTTCAGCTTTCTCCAAACATCCAGGAACTATCAGCAGATTGATAGCAGAGCACACTGCTCTCGCCCTCCGCTAGTCACCGGAAAGACACCAAGCAGTTGGCATCCACGGGGCGGCAGCTCTGCGATCTGAAATACCGGTCGAATCTGAGTAAGAATCTGTTTCAGTTTGCGGTGATTCAGTCCCTGAAAGTAGAGTGTATTTTATTCGGCGCTGATGATGAGAAGAACGTTGTTCTCCCCCCAGAGGATAGTAGTTTCGATTTGGAAAATTTTGCAGGCTCTTCTGGCGTTTTTCCCTCTGGACCTCACGTGCGAATGGCGTTGACATGCTTTTAATATGCATCATGGATAGTGCATTTGCGCCTTTGCGCTAGCGCCGCGCTTTAAGGGCTCCACATGCGGAATTTCCTCCAGAACTTGGTGTTTGCAGTGCCTGTGGTCTAACAGAATTAGAAGACCCCCCCGCGTCGTGGGGTACCAAATAGACGTCATTTTCGCATTCGTCAGCTCTTATTTAAGGATATTATATGCATGGTCGTGCGACCCGGACTCGTACCCGACTCGGATCTGGTAAAATCTTGGTCAGATTAGGTCCGGTTGCCCCTCTAGTCTAAGACTCAGGATCAGTGTTGATGGAGGACAGTTCGGGAAGAATTTCAAGGAAACAGATAAAATGAGTTATTTTTAAATCATTTTGTTCCTTCTAAAATCTGAGTTAGACCTAACACAATTTTGAATTAATGCCGAAAAATATATAATCATATTTATACTATCTATTTTAAATATGAGTAATATAGTAAAAAAATTCATGTATAAAACAACCAATCTCAAATTCTTGAAAGGAAGCCCAACTTGAACCTAACCTACAAATGAAGCAGAGTTGTAAAATGGGGTTGAGACGGGGTCGGGTTTAATGATGTGGGATTTTTTTGGGTTCACTTAGGGTTGGGGATGAGCCTGACCATTGCCCACATGCTTAAACGGGTTTATTAGATTAAACAATCCTACTTTAACGTCAATATAAATTCATTGACTTAGTTAAGACATTTTCAATAAAATAGATAGATAAATTCGAATTGATATATATATCATGAGGTTGGCCAATACAACCTAAAAGACTAATCGATTAAGTACAAAAATCCACCACTCAGATATCCATCCCGCCCATTCTCTACCGCCTCGAACACGGGACGTGGCGTGCCCCAGAACACATGATGTCAAGAGGTTAGCTAATACAACCTAAATGATTAGTCAGTATGGAAAGTCACCGCTCACAATAGTGGACGGAACCACTCTGACAATATAATCCAATTAAATACCTCTGGAAACCCTTACCAACATCAACTAGCTAATTAATGATAAGTAAAAATCCATTTTAATCAAATCAACCGTGAAAATAATACGTGTACCTGAAATTTATTTATTGCCGAAAAATGATAAATCATAAATAATCTTCTAAAAAGCAAAAGATCGAAGCATTAATAGTTCATGTAATTTTAATTAGTAAACAAGAAAAAAAAAAAAAACCACTGCGATACCTAAAAAACAAGTGACCCGCACACCATTGACACTACCGTGCGCGGGTTGTCTGGTGGCAGAACGGGAAGACGAGACATTATTTTGCTTTTCGCGTAGGATGAGATGTGGATACAAGACTGTCCCCAGTGTCCGTTTCTCTCTTTTGCCCCACCCCAGTCCCCAAGCCGCTAACGACATTGCACCACACAGGTGGGACCAGCTTTGAATAAAATAAAGCCGGGAGCCATCACGTCAGCTGGTCGTGGTGATGACGATGGATCACCTTCGCTTCGTGGGCGCTGCGGTTCTATTGTTGGAGGGGGAAGTCCCACCTCTAGTTTATTAGGCTCGGCTTGGTTTGGTAGGCGAATTACGGGACAAGAGGAAAAGTCAGAAAATGAGCGTGTCGGTGTGCGCGCTTGCACGGACCATCGGAGCATCGCAGTCCGTGACGGGGTGGGCCATGGGGGGTCGGTGTCAGATTAGGGGTCTGATTAGGGTGGAGCGTAATCTTTAACCACTAGATTTAATAAAGGAGAAGGGAGAGACAGGGACCCATGGACGCCCTTATCACCTTTTTTTGTGTCAATAAATGAACGGAGAGTTTCAATTTATATTTAAAATTATAAAAATAATCAAAAATAATATTATCTTAAATTTAATATCGTTGAACTAAACAGAACTTTTTTCGGGCCGAGTTTGAACGATTTATAAATCGGTTTGGCTCGATGCCACCTTAGTTATATATAATTTTAGATTATTTATTTTTTATTTAATATTTAATCACTAATTCAAAATTAGTACAAAACGGGTGCCTGCAAAAAAAAAAAATTGTAACAACATTAAAAATCCAATCAATTTCTCAACTTCTCCACCTTGACCCTTTCCCCATTATTTATGATCCATTGGACTTGCTTTATAAATGCTATTAGTTTAAGAACTGTAGACAAAGACAACTCGCGCCTGTGCGTCCTCACCTTTTGTTTGGACGGTTCCAGAGGTTCGTTTCCGCGGCCAAAGTCCAAGAAACAAAGGTTTAATTTTATTCTGAATTAAGTTGCTGTTTAAATGGTAAAGAATATCATCACTCATGTTTTACTTCAGACCTATTTAATCACCATGAGAATTGCTGCTATTTTATATCTAAAGCACGTACACACGTCGTCTATTCTTTTGGCTCGTATTTCCGACGGTCTTTCGTATGGGTTCTCCTATAGGTATTTGCTGGCCCGAGGGCATGACTGCTACGTTAATAGTCGCTGCACTGCCTTAATGATTTGGAGTTTTCGAGTGCGCGATGCGATGGTAGGAGAATTGGCCGCCTGGCCCCATGGCCGCTTAAAAGGGCACTGCAACTTGACCACGATGGAAGAGCAGGAGTTTTGAGTTTTGACTTTCCAGTTCTCAAAGGCATTCGTTTAGTCTGTGTATTCTTAAGGTTTTATTTAGGGAATTTTATTATATTATATTTTTTTATATATAAATATTAGTACAAATAACTAACTTCTGAACTTAATATAAAAAATACTCAATACCTCTTGTATGATGCCACATGAGATCCCAAAGGGTTTAACGACATGTCATTGAACAATCAACTGACACATCGCCAAAAAGTCACATCACCCAGTAGGATGCTATGACATACGGACATATCATAGAATTGTTTAAAAAAAAAAATTAAATATTTTTAGATTTTATAAAATTTAATTATAAAAATACATTAAAATATTTAAATGTTTTTAAAATTATTTATTTTAATATATATATGTATAAATATATTAATACTTTTTATTTATGAAAATAAAATTTATAATAAAAAATTTAATTTCTAAACAAATTTAAATATTTTTTAAAAAATAAAAAATGATTTAAATAATTTTTTAAAAGTATTATTTTTAAATATTTGATATTTTTGCAATTAAAAAATATATATCTATAATAAAAGGTGTTAAATAGGTAAGAATAAACTATTTAATTTAATTAATACGAATTTTATGTTTTGTTATTCTAAAAAAAGGTAGAATATTTTTACGAAAAAATAAAAAATTTAAAACTAAATTATTTTTACTAAATATTTAATTAAATTAAATAACATCTTAAAGTGAAATAAAGTATTAATTATAAAAAAATAATAATTTTGAAATAATTAATAATCAAATTTTATATTTTTGTATTATATTCAAGTAAAGGTAATGAAATGAAATGTGTATGAATTTTTAGAACCAGAAATTATTTTTTTTAAATTATAATTACACAATAACCTTAATCAATCATGAAAATAAAATGGGAAAAAAAGTGAATTGAAGTAGAGGGCTTATGTGGCATTCAATGACATGGCGCATGAAGTGCGTGTGTGATGATGTGGCATAATGAGTTTTACATTGCTTCACTCGAAATTCTTTTAACTCCTTTCATACCGGATATATATTATATAAAATTCAGGTACTAAAGAGGTGCGAAAAATTGATTATCCATTTTCATTTTGTTTATAAATTGGGTATTGGGTAATTGGGTGAATTGACCCAAATTCATAAATGAGTGAATATTTTGATTTTATATTTCATAAAATTAAAAAAATTTGGGCAATGGGGTAAAAGTGCCACCCCTATTAGTGGGTGGAGATGAAGAAGGGAAGGGGTCAACCCCCTCGTTGACCCTCTCTCATCCTTCCTCTTTGAGCAAGAAGAAGACCCCACACATAGTTTTTATTTTCTTTTAGTTTTAAAATTCTTATTTTTAAAACAATTATTTATAAGAAAATATTTGGAAATATTAAAGATATAATATTATATAAATAAAATAAAATATTAATTTATTAAAAATATTATATTATGTTAAAATATACTTTAAAGTTATTACTTTAAAGACTCTGAACTTGAGTCCAGTAGGCGAGCTTCTTAAAAACAGAAAGAAAAAAAGGAGCACAAATTTACATATATGCCACTTCACAGTATTGAACGTGAGGAACGGAGACGGAATCGAACTCGCCAAGTTCAACTTCAACTCAATGCCGCCCCTTACGGTGTACAGATGGCTGAAGTGGCGGATTTATAGTTTTTAAAATATCTGAAAGAGAGACCCTCATATTAATCTGATCTCCCGCGGAAACTCCGTCCTCATCGTATTTGTTCTTTTCTAACCGTTGGTTGGTTTTTTGTTTTCCTATTTCTTTTTATTCGTTTGGAACACTACCTTGTGTGATTAGGTCTGTAATTGTTTTTACTGCCTATTGCAGATGGCGACTGAGCTGAAGCCAATGACGAGTGAGGCTATTGCTCTTACGGAGAGGAAGATGAACATGACTTTAGGTATGATTCTAGTGTTTAGGGTCTAGGGTAGAGCTGGGTGATGTTCAGGGTTTAGGGTTTAATATCGTTAATTTTATTCTTCGTTATAGATGAGATTATCAAGAAATCGAAGAAACCTTCGTTTAAGTCAAAAAATACGCGAGTTGCTGTAAGTACTCTTTTTCGTGAAATTTGAAAATATTCTTGGTTTACTTTAATCGATGGCTTAGTTGCTAAGACATGCTAATCTGTACAGAACGAAAACCGTGGTTCTTTTCAAGGGAACAAATTGCGAAGGTGCAGCAATTCATGGACTCGGGATCATCTCAGGTATCTTGAGTTCTTCCTCTTAAATTATCCAACACAATGGCAACTAATTTCTCGTGAAACATTGGAAAATTTAGTGTATACATCCATGCTGTCCTTCTCGTTTATTTATTTATTTATTTATTTATTTTCACATGTTCTTTGGTTTTTCCCATTGCTGTTGCCATCTTACTAACAACAAGGGTCTTGGTTATTGCCTGTCCGCCAAGCACTTGGTTAACAGGAAGGAAGATTAATAGTTATGTCTTGATATTTTGAAAGGGCCGTAGATGGAACCAGATCCAATAAATAATTATCTGGATATCTAAAATTCGAAAATACCTATATTATCCGTCATCAGATATGTAGACTATCAGCATCCAAAAAACTTAAAAACAATGATAAATAAAACAGCAAAAGAATTTGAAAAATCAGCTTATAAAGTGGACCAACATGTGAGAGGGGAATATGTTTAATTCCACAATCCCAATGCCAAAACTTGGTAACAAAATCGTCATCATATTTGTTCTTTTTTGTTTCTCACTGAAGTTTCAACGCGATAACTCCAAAGCTCCGCTCTGCTCCTCTGCCCTAAAATTCTACAGCTCTTTCCCGGTTTAAGCCTCACACTTTAGGTTGGAATTCCTGTATTATAAAGAACTGGTGAATTGTTGTAATTGTTGGTCTTTTTCTTGTTTTCTAATTTATTTTTCTTTGGTCGGAACCCTACCTTGTGTTATTTGGCCTGTAATTGTTTTTATTACCTATTGCAGATGGTGACTGAGCTGAAGCCAATGACGAGTGAGGCTATTGCTCTTATGGAGAAGAAGATGAACATGACTTTAGGTATGATTCTAGTGTTTTCTCTTGTGAAAACTTTTCTGATTTTATCTTTACAACTGGGTAGAGCTGGGTGATATTCTATTATTGTTAATTTGATTCTTCGTTATAGATGAGATTATCAAGGAATCAAAGAAACCTTCATCTAAGTCGAGAAATACGCGGGTTCCCGTAAGTACTCTATTTTCTTAGAATTTGAAAACATTCTTGGTTTACTTTAATCAATTGCTTTGTTAATAAGATACGCCAATCTGTACAGAATAAAAACTGTGGTTTATTGAATGGTGGCTCTTTTCAAGGGAATGCTGCCAAGGTGCAGCAATTCATGGATTTGGGATCATATCTGAGACAGGTATCTCTAGTCCTTTCTCTCTGTTATGCCTTTTATCTTAATTTATTTTAATATAACTGAAGTATGAAGCTCTGTTCTTAGATGGTTGGGCTAAGAATGAGTTCTTCTGTTGCTCTTGCTCCTCAGGGAGTTCTCAGCCAAAGTAGGTCAAATTTCACAGGAAACCAGTTTCCTTTAACCGCAGAAGTTGCAAATAAGGCTGTTGTTACTCCCATCCACAACAGAGCGTTTACCTGTTTTAGGGTTGGCACTTGGAACAAGCCAAGGTATGCCTGATTACAGCTGCTCTAGCCTATGATATAATATTTTTCTTCTTGGTATTTGAACATTCCATCCTATTTCTGCACAGGTAAAAGATGTTACATTGTTTTGAACGATGGAATATCATATGTCGTACTTTCAGTTAATATGCTGGAGACATTCATGACGCCCTCGTCTTACATCTTGGGTTATGCATTTGGTTGCTCTTGGCATAGAATCAGCATTGCTTTGAGCATTGGGCTTTGTTCATGTATTAGGGGATATGTTTTTTGCACATGTTGGCTTAGCTTGTGTGAAACTGGGATTGTCATTACCATTGATTTTCACACAATGTTGAAGAACTGGTATTGTTCTCATCTTGGAGAAGAATATATGGAATTTTTTTGTGAGACTGTGTATGGATAAGATGGAGGGTTTGATGATGGAAGATGTGGCTTATAAGTGTGTCTAGTTGTCTTGGTGCAAGGCTGGTTCCGCTAGGCTCTGCTGAGGACATCACGAACTTTTTGATGCTGATATTCTACACACTGGAACAGTTCTGCCTGTTACAACTAATCTGGTAGAGGAAAGCTGAGCTTACTGATGTTATTAATAGAGTTTAAATTCAGGTAAAGATGTGTGGAAGTGTCCTTATTCTATTCAAGTGCCTGATGTTTGATAAAGATTCAATTGGAATGGCAGAGTTACAGAGTTGTTAAAACCTGTCGGTGTCAGAATGCTAGTGGTTCTGTTGAACCCTTCAGTTGTTGGGTTGGAGCTCTATTTGTCCCTGGGAGATGGGTGGCTGCTCAGAAAATTTTGGAGTCTGCAGTTGGTGTCGAGTTCAGCTTACGGGTTTTTGTTGGTTCATTGGGAGTGGACAAGGGATGTGCTAGAAAATAGGGGTCACCAAGAAAGTTGTTGATCTGGTTGAGCTTGTAAAGCTCAGTCGGTGCTTTGCTGATTGGGGTAGAAGATGAGACAGCTCTATTAGTGTTCTCCCTTGTCCTGACTGCTCTAGTATCGGTTTGTGTAGAGTGCTATTTTATACATTTAGATGTTTCCACTGGATGGTAAGTTTGCCCTTGTTACATGTGAGCTAGTAAACTATTATTATTATGGAGGATGATAAGAAATTATCTATCGCTCTTGATTGGGGTTGGAAGTGCTGCTGTTGATGCTGATCTGTTGTTTGACAATGATGGTGGTTTTCTCCGGTGCAGGGTTCCATCTATTCCAGTCAATAGGGAGGCTGCTCATGCAGATTCATTCACAGGTGGCCGGGTATGCTTCTGCTTGGCTTTTTTTTCTATTTTTATGATTTGTTGAAAGAAAATTTTAAGAGGAACTTATGGCGCAAGGGTGTAAGGAGATTATGACTGGATACTGCCATATGTATTTCGGTGTTCAGGTCTTAGTGTGGTCTGTTGTTGTTACAGAAATGGTTTTGTTCCCATTTGAAGGATGGTGAAGGAAATGTGTGTAGAGAGTGGAGCATGATTAGACGGTTGTTGTGGATATATACCTGGAACTATTGTTGGGGCTGCACACGGAACACTGTGATTTTGTTTATAGGTGATTTGTGAGGATAGCCAAGTTATTGAATCTGTGTTAATGTTTTGAACAGGCAAAGGTTGTGCCTAAACAGAGGCCACAGACTTTGGATTCTCTATTTGCTGAGATGAAGGAGCAAAGGATGAAGGCCATGTCGAGGCAGTGACCTGTGGTGAAATATGGCGGATTAGGGTGTTAATTTGTTGCAAGGAGTTTAGAAATAGTTGCTAGTAGCTTTCTAAACATAAACCTGCCTGTTGGATTATGGTGCATCTTCATCCTTTTCTTGTATACTTCGTGCCCTGATGCAACTTTTCAACCTACTCGTCAAAGATTAGAAAGTAAAGGATACTTTAAGATGACATGGCACAAAGTGAAAGGGAAGGTGAAAATACTTCTCACAGCTACCAATAACCCAAAACTTGTCATAAGGTTAGTGAATTCACTAGCTCGCTCACTCTAACAAAATCTTGTTTTATTTTTTAAAAATATTTATGAATTTAAACAAGTTGAAATTTATCTTTAGTTTATTAAAAAATAGATAAACAAAATTATTTTATAAAAATTAAATCAGTCAGAGTAATTTAATATAATAAAATATCTTCTTTTTATTTATATAAATTCATAATTTTAATAATATATTTGATTTCTAATTTAAGAGTGGGAATTTAGATATTACAAAAGTAAACAATTTGATTAAGTATTTGTGCCATGTCATCTTGATATTTAAAATCTAAAAATTTATTTATTTATTTTTCTTTTCTCTCCTCTTCCCTTTTTCCTCTTCTAGTCAATTGCCAGGGAAGATGAACATTAAAAAAAAGTCGTTATTGTTGGAATGTACAAAAAACCTATTGAACAAGCATTTGGGAAGAGAATAGGTGAGACCGGTTGCTTTCGTCAATGGCATTAATTCTCTCTTGGTGAACTTCAGGGAGTCTTTTTGGGCTATTAGACCCAAAAACAAAAGATTGAAGCCTTAGCCTTGCCTCAGCCGCCATGGCCAACGTTTTCTCACTTGGGTTCTCTTTTGCGTAGGCAACGGCTGCAAGGTAGGTCTGCCTCGCCTCTTCCATTTGCTGCATATCAATGTCATCGACTTCCTCTTCTTCCTGTCAGATATTTCCATGACCAGTTTATTATCAAAACTGAAGAAACAGAACTTTGACTGCATGAGAGTGTGTATGTGATGCTAATGTTACCAAGAGAAAAGGAGTTTAACCAGCCAGAATCTTAAACTCTGTTCAAGTCTAATTATGCTTTCAACTGAATTTTGAGACAAACTTTTTTCTTTTTATATGGATTTAAACTTCCAAAAGAATATGCGATTTGAACTCTTTCATGACCACATTTAGTTCTTTTAAACATCTGGGGAGGCTACCCCCTTAAATTGAAAGATTTCATACAAACTTTATAAAACAGATGAAACACAAAGGACAAAAAGTGAGAATTAGCCATAGATGACCAGTTCAATTCCAGCAAGTTTGTGTTTGTTTTCTATGAACAATCAAGAAGGAATGAAGTTTACTTAATATGCAATGATTCAGGTAACAAGTTGGGCTTACCACAAGGGAAAGCTGATCAAAGTAATCAAGGTTCATGTTTTTCTTATCATCATCATATGCAGTTGGATCAGTTCCTGCAAGTGCTTCAATTACTCCTATTATTTGTGCAGTTTCACCTTCCATGGAGTCCACATCTTCTTGAAGGTTTGCAGCTTTACAATTTGCATTTACTACTTCCCATTGCAATTTTTCCAGTGCTGCTTGCTTATCCGCAAGTTTAATCTACAGAAGCAAAAGCATGAGGTTAGTTTCATGGCAACAAATAAGACATAGAGAACGAGAGACCTGGCTCACAAGTAGCAATATCATTGTTTTTATTCTGCTCTCTTTTCAGTGGTGCGTCCAAGGGTAGATGGTGGTTTTACAATAAAAAAATTATGAACCAGCAGAAAGACTAAGAGAAGATTACAGTGAATTGGAGCTACAAATCTCTCTAGAATAACTCTTCCTTAGACTATCAACGTATAAAAAACTAACGAAATCCAGTTATATTTCAATACAAACACTACACACTCAAAATTGTATAAAACAATAGCATTTCCAAGTTGACACAAATCGTTGAAGGAAATTTATTTAGCAACAAAGAGAAGTCAAGGACATAACCAGACAAATCTAATGGCTGGCTATATAGATTGTTTATGATTAGCCCCACATCAGAGTTTTGCAACACATTGACTAACTTTAAGGAAAACTAGAATCCTGCATCTGAGAGCAAAGTCACAGATTTAAATTTATTTTTTTCTTTTCCCGAAATTTATATATCATGGCATGCATTGAAACCAAGACAGATCTCACCACAAACAGGGGATGTATGCAAATGGGCTTGGCTTCACTAGGCAAATAATGAATGACAAATGAAAGGTTCACATTTGAGAAGGTGCGGGATGACAGGACAATTCACACATAGCAAAACAACAAGTAAAGGGCACATTCAAAGTTAAACAATAACAATAATATAACTACTCCTGACATACCTTGGCATCAGAGAGTTGCAGATTAGCAGATTTTATCAAAGCATCCTAGCATAGCAAAACAAAAAGTATAAGGCATATTCAAAATTAAACAATAATAAAACCACTCTAGCATACCTTGGCATCGGAGAGTTGCAGATTAGCAGATTTTACCGTAGCATCCTTTTCTGCTAGTTGGCGTTTCAAGTCTTCAAGTTTTTTATGAACCTGGTTCATCTGATTAATTGAAGTCTCAGCAGATTTGAGGAGTTCATCTTTTTCTAGTAATTTCTTTTGCAAGTCCTCCACCCGCTCACGCAGCATCACTAACTCATCCTCATCCTTCTCCGTGACCAAAGCCTTTGAAGAGAGCATTGAATGGTCATCTCTAGAGCTATCTCTGTTATTACTTCTGCTGTGGTCATTGCCTCCAACTCGCTTTTTAGTGGGCACTGTTTGTGTTTTCCTTCCTTTCCCATCAAGAATCTAGAAAATCATAAACAGTAATATAAGCAATGCATCCGACTTGTTGCAGCAAATAAACTTCTTTCATAAGTACAAAAAGGGGAAATGAATTCCATAGAAGCCAAAAAATAGAGAAGTCTAGCTGTTTCATCCTTGTCTTATTGGTGCCCTAAGTTACTCATGCAATCTAGAAGCTTGATTTGGAATATGAATGGATTCAACAAATGGACATAAGAAAGAGGGAGGAAAAGGTGAATGAAAGGATAAACTTTGAGTTCATCAGAAATTGAGTCAAAGTTACAATAAACCTCTTCAACCTCATATTTATAAACACCCTCCCTGAGTTTCCAAATCAAACTCAGCCATAGAAATGCTTATCAAAGCAACTTACTAATGTAAGACTCGCAAGCAATTCACGTGTATACTACCAATTAGTGTGAAGTCCGAGATATTGGGTTTACAGTGTTTAGAGATGAGCTGCAGTTCAAGCCTCACCAAGTATGAAGTTAATCAAAAGTTACCAATCACTAGCATACGATCAAACAGCGAAAGATATTGAGTGTCAGATGAGTGGCATCCGAAATGTTTAATAAGTGGTATTTTAGTGGCGCGCATTTCAAATTGCAAGATTTCGTTACAGAAACGACCAAAAAATAAATAAATAAAAAAACAATAAAGTTTTCACAAATCAAGAGCAAAAACTATGCAATTTAATGCTCAAACACTTGTCAAATCCCAAAAATGTGGTCCGAATTGCTCCAAAAACAAAATAGTCATCAAAATTAGCTCGATACACTTCTAAGAATCTTCAAACAAGTACCTTCTTGTGATGAGATTCTCTTGCTGGAGTCCGTGTATAGATCAGGGATGCACGGCGAGTGAATGACGCATTTGCTCTCCGATCCTTCTCACAGCATCCGCCCATCAATAAAAATTCCAAGGAAGGGGAAAAAATAAAAATAAGAACTTGGTGAGAAGAATAAAAAAAAAAAATGCAACGGAAGAAGAAAAAGAGCGAAGAAGAGGGAAGAAATGAAGGAGATTAAGGGTAGAGTACTGACCATAAGGGATTCAACGAGAGGGACCATCTCAACGAGGTTCTTGAAGAGGACTCTGTCAACATTTCCATCGTTTGGAGGGGCATTTGAGGAAATGGGGTGAGAAGAGGAGTGGTGATGTTGTTCCGAGAGCCACGATCTCGGATCTAAGTCTCCGTTTTCATGACCCAGATCCAAGAAATGCTGCTGGTCGAGCATCTCTCCCAAAGCCAATACAGATACTGGAAAAGAGAAACCCGCCTGTAATCTAGAGAGAGGAAGAAGAAGTTATTCGGATTTTCAACGGAAGAGAAGCAGTGCCACACTGCGAGCGAGCTTCTTAAAAAAGAAAGAAGAAAAGGAGCATAAATTTACATATGTGCCACTTCACTGTATCGTACGTGAGCAAGTGATTGCAGAGGTGGTGAATTTGTAGTTTTTAAAATATATGAGGGCGTTACGTAAGAGAGAACCTGCAGAACGTTCGGCCCGCCGTCTATTATTTTTCTCCGAAGATTATAGTATATTATATTTAAACGAAAAAAAGGGTAAAAAACAGGACGCCATCTAATTTATAAATTATTTAATTTTTTATTATTATTTTACACTTAATTAATATCTCTGCCTTCGTGTTGATACATTTTATTTTTTATTTTTTAATGGTGTTCATGTAAATAAAACATTTTTTTTGTGATGATAACTACTGAATTTTCTCATATGATCCGGTGTTTGAGGAGGAGTCCTTATTTGTAATTATAGAGTTGGCCAGGGTATGCTTACAAAAAAAATTTCAATATTTCTAAAAAATACGAGTAGTTTTACTACAATAAACATATTTCCAATCCCCCCGATCATTTCGGTCACGACCACAAGAAAAGTAAGAGTAACCTTCACCTCTATTATCAGGCTTACTAATATAAGATTGAAGGTTAAGAACATCTGCTTCTAAGAGAGTTCCACCTAACTCGTTTTTATTTACAATTGCACCTTTAACTTAAAACTCTATTAAAAGTTTCTTCAAGGGTGGTCACTTCCTCATGGACCAACAAATGGGATCTAATAGCATCATACTTAGACCCTTAAATACATTAAAACTGATCTGGAATAGTTTACATAATTCGATCTATTCAATCGGATTTTAGTTATATAAATAAACTGAGAGAATTTCATATCTGAGCTCTTAGCCGTCTTCTGCATCCTGTGTATTGGAATCAATTATTAAATATCACCAAACACTACAATTCAATACACCAAAGCGTCAATTAACTAAAGGGAATTTTTCCAAATTTCTATGCTTGCACAGTCAAGTGGGCCCTACATCGAATTCAATTAGGGCAATTTAGTACCCAATTCACTCAATTTTTGAACCAATAGTGATCAATTTCAGCAATTGACACTATAAATTGATGAAAGAATGACCTAATGGTAAGAAACAAGGATGAACAGCTTTGTTGCCTTGGTGTCCGAGCCACAAAGGCCCGTTGAGCTTCTTTATAGTCAAGTTGTAAATTTACAAAAGGATAAAAATACCCTTCAATACTAAAAAATTACATATCTCCTAAAATACATGTCTAAATTGAAAGAAAATTTAACTAAAGATAAAATAAGTCATTATCTAACTAATGGTCATACTATAAGAGAAAAATGTAATGTAAAAAATATAAAAATACCCAAAATACCCCTAAATTTATATTTTATCAATATTAAAATGTAACCAAATTCCATTAATTTTTTATACTAGTCCAAGGAAGATTTAATTTAGAGAGATTTGTAGCTCCAATTTCACTGTCATCTTCTCTTTGTCTCTTTGCTAGTTCATAATTTTTCTTTGTCTCTTGCAGTTTATCGGTCAAAGTTGAATATTTTTTATATTAAATTTAAAAGTTGGTTATTTGTGTTAATATTTACTAAAAATTAGACAATATAGCAAAATTTACTTAGAATCCAGAAACCATAATAAAAACATACTGAAATAAATAACTTATTCGCATTATACATTTAATACTGTTAATGAATAGTCCCTATAGATTAGTGAGATAAAAGATCTTGAATTTATTAGTTGGCCGAAGAAGTTAGTTAATTTTGGCATCAGAACTTCCGGCCCAAAATTATCCACGTGCCTCTAATTGTTTTGGGATAAAGCTTTGCACCCAATTTAACAAATACAATATCATTAGTCACCCCAAATTCCTCGCAAGAGCCAAAATCTGGGGGAAAAAAACAAATTCTTTCAGTAATGCAGCACGGTCACATTATACCGAATAACGGCATCAAAGCCCACGCTGGAGTGAGTCTGTGCCAAGCAAAATCCGCGTCCAAGCCGGAAAATCCCCGTTCCTCCGACAATCGGCATCTCTCTCACCTCCCTCAAAACTGGGTTCCTCCCCAAGACACTGAAAGAGCTTCCATTGTAAGGCCCGCTTACGAAACTGTATGTCAGCATCATCGAGAGGCTGAACTCGTTCCCCAGCGATGCCATGGCGTACATCCCTTGTGCTCGTCCGACCAACTCCGAGCTGCGCTCGGGTGAGACGGTGAGCGGGTCGTCGATCACGTACAGCGATCCGAACGACGCTGCGATGGGGTCCGAGGCGGAGAAGTTGAGGGGTTGGCTCGGTGCCACCCGGGCGACTGTCGCGTTCGGTCCATCGACGACGTCGTGCATGTAGAACTGGAGATTTGTCGACTTGGTTTCAAAGCCATCCGCAGCTGCTGCAAATGGGAGGAGCAGAGTCGTAGCCAGAAGCAGAAGGTGTCTCCCCGCCATTTTAGTAGCTTTCTTGAGCTTTTTTCTATCTGATTGATCTGCGCTATAAAAGGGGTAAGTTTATGAAGAGGAAAAGCAGTATGAATGGGGGGAAAAAGTAGGAGTGTGAGGTGACCTACTACCCACTTTCCGTGGCTAATCGAGTGTTGAAATGGTATACTGAGGTGATAAGAAACTTCGCAAGCATGAACGCCGACGGATTAGAAGCTCCACAGCTGCTCATCGCCATCGTTAATCGTGATCAGATGGGAAGAACAGAAGCTATAACCGGTCATCTTCGTAACTCGTCCGCAAGACTTTGAAAGCCGTGAAATCGAAGTTGGAAAATTGCCTCCTAACCATGAAATTTTCTGCAGGGTGTCGTGGAAAACTACGAAAAAGTTATTCTGCTTTGATCTGACTGGCCAGTGTGAGTTGTGACGCCCGACGAGGAACCAATTGTCACACTCTACTTTACATCTATACCGTTGGTGTTCATTTTTTTACATATTTATTTTTGTATTAATTTCATTACATTCGTCAACCACCATTGATATTGGAGCGAGTAGGAACCATTCATCAATGGGAAACTAAACCAAGTGTCTCATGAATTTAACTAACCCGAAATGATAATCTCATTAATAGATACATGGGGTTCAACCAACAGACCTTCGCTATTTCATTGCAGTGTTCACAGAAACCAGAAAGCTGGGAACAAGACTCGCAATTTCATCTGCAACCAACAGTATCATTTACCTTCTAATCTTTGACGAGTAGGTTGAAAAGTTGCATCACTTCAGGGCACAAAGTATACAAGAAAAGGATGAAGATACACCATAATCCAACAGGCAGGTTTATGTTTAGAAAGCTACTAGCTACTATTTCTAAACTCCTTGCAACAAATTAACACCATAATCCGCCATATTTCACCACAGGTCACTGCCTCGCAATGGCCTTCATCCTCTGCTCCTTCATCTCAGCAAATAGAGAATCCAAAGTCTGTGGCCTCTGTTTAGGCACAACCTTTGCCTGTTCAAAACATTAACACAGATTCAATAACTTGGCTATCCTCACAAATCACCTATAAACAAAATCAGAGTGTTCCGTGCGCAGCCCCAACAATAGTTCCAGGTATATATCCACAACAACCGTCTAATCATTCTCCACTCTCTACACACATTTCCTTCACCATCCTTCAACTGGGAACAAAACCAAGTCTGTAACAACGACAGACCACACTAAGACCTGAACACTGAAATACATATGGCAGTATCCAGTCATAATCTCCTTACACCCTTGCGCCACAAGTTCCTCTTAAAATTTTCTTTCAACAAATCATACAAATAGAAAAAAAAGCCAAGCAGAAGCATACTGGGCCACCTGTGAATGCATCTTCATGAGCAGCCTCCCTATTGACTGGAATAGATGGAACCCTGCACCGGAGAAAACCACCATCATTGTCGAACAACAGATCAGCATCAACAGCAGCACTTCCAACCCCAATCAAGAGCGATAGATAATTTCTTATCATCCTCCATAATAATAATAGTTTACTAGCTCACATGTAACAATGGCAAACTTACCATCCAGTGGAAACATCTAAATGTATAAAATAGCATCCTAGACAAACCAATACGAGAGCAGTCAGGACAGGGGAGAACACCAACAGAGCTGTCTCATCTTCTACTCCGATCAGCAAAGCACCGACTGAGCTTTACAAGCCCAACCAGATCAAAACAACTTTCTTGGTGACTCCTATTTTCTAGCACATCCCTTGTCCACTCCCAATGAAGCAACAAAAACCCGTAAGCTGAACTCAACACCAACAACAGCAGACTCCAAAATTTTCTAAGAAGCCACTCATCTCCCAGGGACAAATAGAGCTTCAAGCCAACGACTGAAGGGTTCACAGAACCACTAGCATTCTGGCACCAACCGGTTTTACCAACTCTGCCATTCCAATTGGATTTTTATCAAACATCAGGCACTTCAAATAGAATGAGGACACTTCCACACATCTTTCCCTGAATTTTAAATCCATTAAGATAACATCAGTAAGCTCAGCTTTCCTCTGCCAGATTAGTTGTAACAGGTGGAAATGTTCCAGTGTGTAGAATATCAGCATCAAAAAGTTAATGATGTCCTCAGCAGAGCCTAGCGAAACCAGCCTTGAACCAAGACAACTGGACCCACTTATAAGCCACATCTTCCATCATCAAATCCTCCAACTTGTCCATAAACAGTCTCGCAAAAACATTTCATATATTCTTCTCCAAGATGAGAACAGTACCAGTTCTTCAACATTGCGTGAAAATAAATGGTAATGACAATCCCAGTTTCATACAAGTTAATCCAACATGTGCAAAAAATATATCCTCTAATAGATGAACAAAGCCCAATGCTCAAAGCAATATCCCACTTGCTGACTATATGCCAAGAGCAACCAAATGCATAACCCAAGATGTAGGATGAGGGTTTCATGAATGTCACCAGCATATTAACTCAAAGTATGACATATGCTATTCCATCATTCAAAAGAATGGACCATCTTTTATCTGTGCAGAAATAGGATGGAACGCTCAAATACCAAAAAGGAAAATATTATAACATAGACTAGAGCATCTGTAACTAGGCATACCTTGGCTTGTTCCAAGTGCCAACCCTAAAATAGGTAAATGCTTTGTTGTGGATGGGACTAATAGCAGCCTTATTTGCAACTTCTGCGGTTAAAGGAAACTGGTTTCCTGTGAAATTTGACCTTCTTTGGCTGAGAACTCCCTGAGGAGCAAGAACAACAGAAGAACTCATTCTTAGCCCAACCATCTAAGAATAGAGCTTCATACTTCAGTTATATTAAAATAAATTAAGATAAAAGGCATAACAGAGAGAAAGGACTAGAGATACCTGTCTCAAATATGATCCCAAATCCATGAATTGCTGCACCTTCGCAGCATTCCCTTGAAAAGAGTCACCATTCAACAAACCACGGTTTTTATTCTGTACAGATTAGCATATCTTATCAACAAAGCAATCGATTAAAGGAAACTAAGAATGTTTTCAAATTCTAAGAAAATAGAGTACTTACAGGAACCCACGTATTTCTCGACTTAGATGAAGGTTTCTTCGATTCCTTGATAATCTCATCTATAACGAAGAATCAAATTAACGATATTAGAACATCACCCAGAATCAAATTAATGATATTAGAACATCACCCAGAATCAAATTAACCATATTAGAACATCACCCAGAATCAAATTAACGATATTAGAACATCACCCAGCTCTACCCAGTTGTAAACATAAAATCAGAAAAACTTTCACAAGAGAAAACACTAGAATCATACCTAAAGTCATGTTCATCTTCTTCTCCATAAGAGCAATAGCCTCACTCGTCATTGGCTTTAGCTTAGTCACCATCTGCAATAGATAATAGAAACAATTACAGAACAAATAACACGAGGTAGGGTTCCGACCAAAGAAAAAGAAATTAGAAAACAAGAAAAAAACAAACAATTCACCAGTTCTTGCTAATATAGAAATCCCAAACCAAAGTGTGAGGCTTAAACCGAGAAAGAGCTGTAGAATTTTAGGGCAGAGCAGAGCTTCGGAGTTATCACATTAAAACTTTAGAGAGAAACAAAAAAGAACAAATATGATGACGATTTTGTTACCATGTTTTGGCATTGGGATTGTGGAATTAAACATATTCCCCTCTCACATGTCAGTCCTCTTCAGAAGCTGATTTTTCAAATTCGTTTGCTGTTTTATTTATCATTGTTTTTAGGTTTTTGGATGCAGATAATCTCCATATTTGAAATCGAATATCTGATGACGGATAATATATGTATTTTTGAATTTTAGATATCCAGATAATTATTTATTGGATCTGGTTGTTCCATCTACTGCCCTTTCAAAATCTCCAGTGCTTGGCAGACAGGCAACAACCCAGACCGTTGTTATTAGTAAGATGGCAACAGCAATGGGAAAAACCAAAGAACACGTGAAAAAATAAAAAAATGAACGAGAAGGACAGCAAGGAAGTATACACTATATTTTCAAATGTTTCACTAGAAATTAGCTGCCATTGTGTTGGATAATTTGAGGGGAAGAACTCAAGGTACCTGTCTCAGATATGCTCCCGAGTTCATGAATTGCTGCACCTTCGCAGCGTTCCCTTGAAAAGAACCACGGTTTTTGTTCTGTACAGATTAGCATGTCTTACCCATTAAGCCACGATTAAAGTAAACCAAAAATGTATTCAAATTTCACGAAATGAAAGTACTTACAGCAACTCGCGTATTTCTCGACTTAGACGAAGGTTTCTTCGATTCCTTGATAATTTCATCTATAAAGAAGAATCAGATTAACGATATTAAACCCGAACATCACCCAGCTCTACCCTAAACCCTAAACACTAGAATCATACCTAAAGTCATGTTCATCTTCTTCTCCGTAAGAGCAATAGCCTCACTCGTCATTGGCTTCAGCTCAGTCGCCATCTGCAATAGGTAAAAAAAAAAAACAATTACAGACCGAATAACACAAGGTAGGGTTCCAAACAACCAACAGTTACCAGATCTTGATAATCCAGAAATCCCAACCCAAAGCGTGAGGCTTAAACCGAGAAAGAGGAGTAGAATTTTAGGGGGGGGAGAGGAGCAGAGCGGAGCTTCGGAGGACACTTGAGAGAAAAGAAAAGAACAAATACGACGAGGATGGAGTTTCCGCGGGAGATCAGATTAATATGGAGGGTCTCTCTTACGCAACGCCCTCAGATATTTTAAAAACTACAAATTCGCCACCTCTGCAATCGCTTGGCTGTCAGTTGAACTTTTTTTTGATTGGGCGAGTTCGATTCATCCTCACGTTCGTTACTGTGAGGTGGCACATATGTAAATTTATGCTCCTTTTTCTACTTTCGTTTTTTAAGAAGCTCGCCGGTCTGCTAGGGCCCTTGCCCTAATGGACTCCAAAGTGCAGTCTTGGGCCTATTTAAAGCTATGAAATCCAACAACTAGAAGAGCAATTAAAGGTCAGCCGTTGCCCTTTAAAAATCGGCTTATGGATAGTACATTAGATGAATGGGCTTATGTTACAAGTCTATTTATTTTCTACTATGTAAACCATTTACATGAGTTACATGTATAGAATTTTTGTAATATCACAGGGTACTTTTGTCAAATAAGTATTTTTATTTCCTTGTCCTAAAAAATCCTCCTATTTAAATAAACTTCCTTTTGTAGTTTTACCCAAAAAAAAAAAAGGTTTCCTCCTATTTAAGAGTCCATTTTTAATTTTTCAAAAAGAAAACTAATTAAAAATGCTAAAAATATCCCCTTTAATTATTTTAAAGTATATATAAAATTATATTTTAACATAATACAAGATTTTTTTTAAATCAGTATTTTATTTTTAATATTTTCAAATATTTTCTTTCAAAAATAATTTTAAAATTAGAAGATTTAAAACTAAAAAAAAAAAAAAAAACTACCGGTGGGATCTTCTTCTTACTCAAATAGGAAGAATGAGAGAGGGACAACAAGGGGGTTGACCCCTCCCCTTCTTCATCTCCACCCATGGTGGAGGCCTTACTATGAGGGGTGGCAATTTATTCAGAAATATAAAATCAAAGTATTCACTCGTTTATGAATTTGGGTCGATTCAACCAATTACCCAACACAGAAAAGGAAGAAGATTACATTGTCGCCAAACCCAACACCATAATCCGACAGCTTTTATGTTTAGAAAACATAAAGGAAACAGGTTAAGGTATTTCATCAGTTAGAACTATAAAATGTTAATTCATGTCTGACAACTTCCAACATGAACAGTTTCTGGAGAAAGAGCCAAGAAGCCGGAATAGAACCTTGCCATTCCAACCAATGAGGAGATCAGCCAATTCCATTTGTTTCAGAGTCCAATGCCTAGTAACTGCAACAACGGAAAACTTCCTTTCAATTGTAATCTAGATAATGAAAGAAGTATACACAAGAACAAATTTCATGTGCTTGACAGAAATCTAGATATTGCAAGAAGTATACACTAGAATACAGTTAAACCTCTTAATAGCCTTGACAGATATCACATTTGCGGACAATTTGCACTTTTGTTTTTGAAACAAATGCAACCAAGGTGTTCCAGAATGCATTTTTCAATCTGTTCTCTTTCTGCGGCAGAAAACCACATTGATTTAATTATTCTAGCTGCTCCTCTTTTTTGCAAAAAGAACAAACCATTCCCTTGTTGTCACTTTGTAAGTATAATGAAATCAGATCGACTGAAGTATGACTTTGCAAATTCATATCTTGGCATTACAGCAGTTCTAACCACAAAAAAAGCAAAGAAACATGCTATGAAGGGAGAGTACGAGAGGAAGTACATAACATAACCCAAAATATTACAAAGTACAAGTGCCTAAAGTTAGTCTTGAGCCCTCTTAATTGCTTCAAACTTTTACAAAAATTACATGTGAAAGAAGTACAAAGATTTATTTTTATCTTACAAAAAGTAAAACACAAGATACAAATTGGATACCATGTGCAGACAAATATCCTCCATAAATCTGCTACTCCTAACTGGAATACAACCTCCTGATCCCTCACCAAAACTTGTAACAATTGTGCTTTCACATGTACTTGAACACAAGTAATCAGATTGACTGCAGTATGACTTACCAATTTCTTATATTGGCATTGCAGCATTTCTAACCAGAAACTCTACACAAACATGATATGTAGAGAGCTTAGGAGAGGAAGCACTTGACACTACACTAGACAACCCAAACCATTACAAAGTTCAATCATCTAAAGTTGTCTTGAACCATCTTAATTGCTGCAGATTTTTACAAAACTTATATGTGAAAAAAGTACAAACGAACCTTTTTTTCCAGCTTACAGAAAGTACTACACAAGAGAACAAAACAGCTAGCGCTATAGACAAAATCCTCCATAAACCTGCTACCCCTCATCGAAATACAACCTCCTGATCCCTCTAATCTTGATACCTTTGTGGCTTTAAAATGTAACCGAACCTTGGCCCAACCATGAAATTCTCAATATCATCTTCATTGCACTTCACAACAGCTGAAAGATAGTTCTTGCAGGAATTTCCCTCCAGGATAGGACATTAGAACACTTCAGCTTAAAGAGGCGAATTCCTATGCGAAATTTAAACCATTCAGCATTCATGTCTTAGAGCAATAGAGGACCAGAAACCGACATATAAAAGGATGCTACCAATTATCAGAACTTAAAAACAGTACATATTCAGGTCAGTGCAGCCACTAGCATCACTGACACGAAATAAAGACCAAAAGATCCAATAGTTGGAGGTGGTCTGGATCATAGACATGAAATGTTATTTAAGTCTTTACTTGATTTCATCTTTCAAGAAAAACAGGTAAACCATATAACGTAACGAGGAGCCATGAGAAAAAATAATAAAATAAATGCAAGATAAAAGATTTAGGATGTAGTGTAATAACTGTAGTACGAGAGGTAGGAGTTAAGAACAACACTTGAATAGACCACAAAATGAAAACTTTGGATCCAAGATATGATCACAAAAATAAAGGACAAGGGAAAAGGTGTAAAAAGAAGCTTTTGAATCGAACATCACAAAAAAGAAAAGCTATAGTAACTTGATAGAGATTGATTCTTTCATGTATAGATGTTGGAGCATACCAGCTTGTTATTCAGTCACAGATAAGAATAACTTGTCAGGCACATGAGAATTTCTATTTGGGAGAAAACAGTATTCAATTATGTTAGAATTGCTGATGAAGAAATACAGTTCCTACAGCTTATTTAGTTATATTATGAAAGTTTTGGAGAGTGAAGACCCTTGGGAACAATTCCCAAGAAAATCTGCATAACAGATAATTGAACCAGCCAAAGAAACAGATGAGAGTAAATATATGAGACAATAAATCCATAGAAATCCAGATAATAATGCATTGTTAAAAGAAAAAGAAACCAATCTTACATTTCCCATATGCAAGTTGCAGCCTGCTAGCAAGCAACATCTCTATGGTAACCTTTGGGGCATTGAAGTCATAAGTGAAACAGAGAACTGAAGTCCAAAGAGAGATACTCAAATTGCCCCCAGGCTAAATTCACTCTTAAGCTTCTTGAGCTGAAACCATGGATCCTAGTTACTTGAAGTTTTTGAACACTCATTTTATTCGGAAGGCAGTCGCCGCCTCTTGCCATGCTCCAACTCTCTTGATCTGTGACGTTGTTCATCCTCATGAGACATACGAGACTTGCTCCGCGTCCTAGATGAGCGCCCCCGGTCCCACTCATCATTATGATCCACCTCACGGTCCCTGTACTTATGGTGATCTGAATATCTCTCTCTGTCATCTCGATATCTATCCCGATCGTGTTCACGACTACGGTCTCGCTCTCGCTCCCTATCCCTTTCACGATCCCGTTCACATTCCCGATCCCTTTCCCATCCCATTTCCTTATCATCACGGTGCCTTCTTTCAGACCAGTCCTGTTCTGGACCTACATCTTTCTCAGCCCTGTCCCAACCCTCCCTCTCATCTCGATATCTTCTATCTGAACCTGCACCAGAAAAGTCTCGATCCGGAGCCCTATCCCTATCTTTCTCCTTTGAAGGATTCGACCAACCTCTTTCATGACTATCCTCACCATACTGCTGATCTGAGGTAGCATCCTCCCCATAACTAGAGTCACCAGCCTTGCCACCTTGCTCTTCACCCACCCATCCAGCCATGCTTGGGTCTGACCACATACCAACTCCAGATCCATCTACTCCAGCACCAGGCATCATGCCCATCCCACTTCCGGGCATCCCCCTTCCAAAAAAAGCTGGATTCACGTGAGGAGCTACCCCTGGCAACCCCATGCCACCAACTGGGGGAAATGTGGGCATAATCCCAGAAAAAGGAGGAGTTGGGCCGGCAGGGAATCCACCATAACCGCCCATTCTTCCCATGGCAGCAGCACCATATGAAGGATCAAAACCTTGACCCATCATTGTTTGGGGGTGTAACAATGGGGGGGTTGCTGTTGCAAGCCCTTGCCCAAACCCAGTCCCACCATTGCCCATTATTCCCCTCCCACCCATCCCCATCCTATTTCTCATGGGGCCCATTTGCCCCCGGCCCCCCATAGAACCACCACGTCCCCAGCCACCCCTGCCAAAATTTCGACCTGCATCACCACCTTGGTAATTTGCACCAGTGGAGATGGCATTCCCTCTGCCAGTACCACTAACGTCTCCTGGCCGTCTACCTTGTTGCAGGGAACCCTGGGACACGGACTGGTTCTTCACTTGTGCTTCTCCCATTCTTCTAACAGTATAAGGAGAAGCAAATGCCACAACACAAGGCCTCCCATTAAATACATAACCATTCATTCCGTCCTTACAAACAGATGCAGCAGCAGGGTCATAGAATTCTACCTGACAATAACCTTTAGATTTTCCACTGGCCTTCTCATCAAAGAATTTCACCTCTTTTACCTGGCCATACTTTGAAAGCTCACTCTCCAGCTCTGCATCAGTCGTCCACCAGTGTAATTCTCCAACGAACAGAATGGTTCCAGCTTGGCCATTGCTGCCGATTCCACCGCCATGACCACTTCCACCATTAACATTCGTACTCCCTCCAACTCCAACTCCAACTCCAACTCCAACTCCAGAGCCAGGTCCAGGTCCCTGGCGAGAAAAATTCTCGTTCACAACCGGTTGAGGCGGATGCTGCGGCTGAGGTGGAGGCTGCAAGCTGTTATTGCCAATTTGCCCTCCTATTTCACTTTTAACCGAAGCTTGTCCTAACTCTACCCTCTTTCCACCCCCTACGCCACCGGGACCGTTAGGGGGGGCTCTCGGCACTACTTCATTCCCTCTATATCCCGACTCAGGAAAACCCTTCGAAACCCCTTGCGGAACAGGTTCTTTATCTCCACCTCCGTCTCCGGCACCCACACCGGGTATTGAGACCGGGGCAGTGGCAGACACACTGATCGTATTAAAGGTCGGAGGCTCAATCCGTTTCTCCTCCTCTTTGACATCATTTTTATCATCTACATCCTCGTTTCTCCTGAGAGATTGAAGAAACCCTTCCCCAACATTAACATCGTTGTAGAGATCCTCGTAGTCGTCATCTTCTTCCCCCAAGAAACCATCGTCGGCAACGGCAGAAATAGCTTCGTTCCGGTGGAAATGTTCACCGCGATCACCGTAACCCTCATTGCCGTCATCCATCAAGCTCTCCACAGGTTATCCTCACCAATGACTCCGATAAAACACAGATACGAAGACAGAGAAGCGTTACCACAGCAGTAGACAAGAATCCGTCATCGATAAGGGAGTGCGAACTCCCGTGATCGGGAGCTAACCCGAAACCGAAACCCTAACCCTAGTCTGGAAATCAAGGAAATGCTTGTTTTGATTTCCCAGGCTTTTCTTTTCCGTTTTGTTCTCTTTTTCCCATTTATTATTGCAGTGCCGTGGGCCCGTGACTTGTAACCACGGACGGCTAAGTTGGGGGGGGGGGGGTTAGTGCCCCAAAGATTTTTGAAGATCAAGTCATGTTCATGTCATGTTCATAAAGATCAGGTAAGAATTTGTGTTAGTGTTGACGACTTCATGTGCACTGGAAACAGTTTCCAGTGTTAGTGCCCCAACATGAGAAATATGGTAATTACATGAGCCAATGAAATACATATATGATTAATTACAAATAATAAATAAATAACATTATAAAAAAATTAAGTAATACATTAAGTTATTAATTTATTAATAACATATGATATATTTTAACCTAAAAATGAATAATTTAAGAGAAAAAATTGATCTAATCATAACTTTAACACACTATATATTTGTACATAATATATTTTATGTATTATTAATTAATAATATATTATCACAAAATTTTAAACCATTGGTTTAATTAACTATAACAATCGGATAATTATGCCAAATAATTTATCAAATATTTATTTTAACAATATTTTAATTATAACTATTAAATCACTATTTTAATATAGTAATTTATAAATAAAAATAATTATTTTACAAATAAAATAATTATTTTATAAATAAAAATTATAAATTAATAATTTTTATGAAGATAGTTTAATTTTTCCTAACTTAGGAAAAATTAAACATCTTCGTCTTCCTCAGCAGCGAGCCAGCGGGGCGATGGCGACGGGGACGGCTAAGCAAAGGCAACGACCGGTGACGGCGGCGGGCAATGCCGACAGAGGAGGCGCTCCGACGGTACGCCGAGAGGGAGAAGAGAGGGAGGCCGAAAAGCTCTGTTAATGCTCGACCTCCCATGCTCTGCGGGAATGAGAGAGGGCTGCGGAAATGAGAGAGGGAGCAGAGAATGAGAGAGGGCTGCGGGAACGGAGACGAGAGAGGGCCACGGGAAAACCGAAGAGAGGGAGACTGGAGAGAGACGGCGGTAGTAGGGAGGGAGACCAGAGAGAGACGGCGGAGACGAGAGAACGAGTAGAGAGCTTGGGCTTCACGGAGACGACAGAGGGCTGCGGGAACGAGAGTCGCTGTGTGCGGGAATGAAACGATCGAAATGAAAAAAAAACAGAGACGGTCGAGCCAGAGAGAGCCCGGCGAGAGAATCAAGTGGATGATTCTCAAAATCGGGCGGAAAACACTTTCCGCCCGTTACTCTTTACACATGAACTCTTGGTTCATGTATATTCATTGTACATAACATGAATTTTGGCGCCCCCTAACGACATCAGGACATGAACTGCATAATACACTTGAATATCATGTCCTGCACTAACCCCCCCCCCCCCCGTAAACTGCGGTCTCGAGTCGGCGTATCGGATGCTGACATAACGATAAATGTTTATGGTGATGCTATATAGCACGATATTAGGACCATGATATTTGGGTTCAGCCACGCCCACTAGGCTCGGTTTTCTTTTAGTCTTACGGGTTAGAGGGTAAGGCGCAAGGCCAAGTCTCGGCGTCTGCTACCAGAGATTCCGTGAAGATGAGGACGACGACGCCCGTTCGCACGAACGGCACGGGCATGACTCACCGTCCTGATGTTGCCACGTGACCACCTCGATCAATGCCTAGAGTACGAATCCAGAGACCATCTTCGAGGACTGTACGGGTCAACGTGGCAAGCGACCGTCTTACTGAGTTCTCCCTCTTGTCTCCTCGGGACAACGGCTACATCACCGGCTGTTGCCCGTAACCAGGGCTCCTGCTAACTCTTGTCTCCTCGGGACAACGGCTACATCACCGGCTGTTGCCCGTAACCAGGGCTCCTGCTTCAACGGTCACGTTACCTTGAACACTGAGAAGTGAAAACCCTATAAACCCCACCAATCCCTTGCTTTCTCTCGCATCTCGCACTTCGTTCGTCTGTTCCGCGCCGGAAACCGCTCTGAAAAATTGCCAGGGCACTTCTCTTCGAAGTATCTCGGCCGGCTTCTGTGTTTCTTCGCTGTATCTGAGATTTTTGAACAATGTATCGGTTTCTCGTCTTGGCTCTATTGCTGTTAACCACGTTGGCTTCCAGCAAGGGACAGTCTCCTGCTCCGGCACCCACCAAAGCAACATTGTCACCTCCTCCGGCCAAATCTCCTGCTAGTTCTCCGTCGCCTCCTCCTTCCCAAGCACCATCGAAATCTCCTGTTTCTTCTCCTTCGCAGGCGCCGTCGAAGTTTCCCGTGTCGTCCCCTCCGCAAGCAACGTCAAAGCCCCCGGTCTCCTCTCCTCCTCCATCAAGCACGCCATCCCCTAAAATATCTCCTCCATCAAGCACGCCATCCCCTAAAATATCTCCTCCTCCATCAAGCACGCCATCCCCTAAAGTATCTCCGGTGCCATCACCGCCTGTCGTTCCACAGTCTCCTGCGCCGGCACCCACCAAGGCTACATTATCACCTCCTAAGGCCTCTCCGCTACCGTCGCCGCCTACCTCCGTCGCTCCGACTCCGTCTACAGAGATTCCGGCCGCTCCTGTCGCCTCTCCTCCCGTGGCTACGATTCCCAGCGCTCCAAACCCTGCTCTTTCTGGTTCCCCGGCCGAGGTTCCAAGTTCGGGCGTTCAGAGTCCACCTCCTTCATTTTCAGCGACAGAAAACTCCCCGGGTCCGGCTGGATCACCTAGTTCGCCAGAGGAGTCCGGATCAAACCCTCGTTACGAGGTCGCAGTTGCGCTGAGCGGATTCGCCATTCTGGCTGCTATTGCTCTTTGAGAGTTTTTTTTTTTTTTTCTTTTCCCCTTCACTCTGTACTGAATCTGTTTATTTCTGTTGTGTTAGGATAATCAAATAGTTTTGATTCTTTCCATTGATTATTGAACAGTTGAAATTCCTTTCTGGATTTACATAATCAGGTCTTCTGAGAATCCTTAGTTGCTGAAACTGATCCTGGTTTCTCAGATCTGATGCAGCTTGACTGATTTCATATAAACGCATCGATAAGAAACAAATATGCTTCACGAGGGCTGTAGAAATTGAAACCGATGGGCGACTGGCAATATCATTTTTTTAGGACAATTATTCTGGTGACGATTAATGTCGATTTCGGTCTTTCTTAGTATTTATCTTCGAGGAGAAAAGAGGAGGAAATTTTGAAAAAAACGGGGCCAGACGATAGTGGGTGGCCAGATAGAATTGACGGACCTTGTCAGCAAATAGCAGAACAGGATCTTTCCTCGCGAGCCATTACTTCTTCCATTGTGACAAAATAATCAAGAGCGACGAGTTCGTTGTTCATGGCTTCCACAGCTGCTTCTTCCTTCTCAATCATCGCCCAGGCACGAAAATGTAAAATAATCGAGAGCCGTAGAGGAAGAGTAAGAAGAACGAAAGGGTGTGTGCAGGCCGCTTCACAGGAATCCGAAGGGGGTAGTTCACCGCCGTTTGGCCGGAAGAAGGGAACGCCGGGATTCGACACGAGGATTCACTGGGAAAATCCGGACGAAGGGTGGCTTGGAGTAAAACCCCGCCCTGAAAAAGCTGAGCAAAGCGAGGAGAAGAATGAGAATTTTGGGGAGAAGTTCGCAGATCTCCTTAAAAATTCCACCGATTCGCACTATCAGTAAGCTCCCCTCTCTTTTATTTATCGTTCAATTCTCCGGAGTTTCGCCATGAAGGGCACCTCCTAAAGAGGAAACCCCTCACGCCAAATTCAATGATTCAGCAATTCGTCGATGCAATATAAAAAGGGCTTAATACAATAATAGCTCCGCAAAGATTTCGAAAATAACAGCTTTAATTGCTTGAGAGCGGGGAGTAATTCGATGATGACAGGTTTTTAGGAGTATCAGCAGAGGCAGACCTGGAAGAAATCAAAGCGGCGTACCGTCGACTGTCGAAAGAGTACCACCCGGACACAACTTCGCTCCCCATCAAAGTGGCTTCCGACAAGTTTATGCAGCTGAGGGAGGTATACGATGTTCTAAGCGACGAAGAAAGGCGCAAGTTCTACGACTGGACACTGGCGCAGGAGGCAGCGAGCATGGAAGCAGAGCGCATGAGGTTGAAGCTGGAGGACCCTTACGAACAAGAGGTGAGGAACTGGGAATCCGTCCCGGACATGGTAGACCGCCTGGGTGGGAGTAATTTGGAGTTGAGTGATCAGGCCATGACTGCTCTCACCTTTGACGCCGTCGTCATAATCTTTTCCATCTGCACTATAATTTATGTCGCCTTCTTCAAAGAACCTTCTTAATAGGAGAAGAAATATAACTGAAACATGATTCCGATTCCGAATACACAGTGAAGACCATCGTTAGATTGGGTGTTTACTTGTCTGGTTTCCGCATCTTACATCCATCACGATGGTCGTCATGCTTAAATCTGCTTGCTCAAATTGCGAATCGTCTGACTTCTGACCCTTGTCCTCTTTTCAACAAAAGAGGGAGGAGAAGAAATTCTATATAAAAAGCCTGGTTTTTTTTTTTTTTTTTTGTAGCAGAGATGGAAAAAGAAAAGAAGGACAAGAGAGGAGTATCAAACAAATGAGTATCACAAAATTACAAAATATAAACAACAGAGAAGACAACCATACATCCAGACCCCACCGAAAAGGCGCTCTATTATTTCCCAAAAATATAAACCAAGAAATAAACGAAAAAGCAAAAAAGATGTTCATGTGGAAGAAAAATCACACCGGCAAAGCTACATCCAAAACCACATCACAGCACCCAAAGCCACCGGCCACGCCTGCAACCCCACCCTCATCGCACCTGAATCGTCGTCCGCCACCGAATCATCCGACGGAGCATCTGCTGGTGCGTCTCCGTCATCTGGGGCCGGCGGTGACTTCGCCTTCGCCCTCGCCTTCTTGGCCTTCTTTGGTGATTCCGCCTCCGGAGCCGGTGCTGGCGCCGGAGCCTCGGCCTTGAACAACTCCCTCGGCAGCAAAACGGTGTCCAATGTGTACGCCACGAGAGGCTCGTCGTCTACGACGGTGCCTGTGATTTTGGCCGTGTTAATCTTAGTCTTGAGTGTCACTTCCTCCCCTTCGTTCTGCACTGTGAAATCGAACTTCTTCGCGCCATCTGTCGCAAGTGTGTTCATCAACCCGTTGCTGGACTTTAACATGGCCATCGACTGGTAAACCGGAACCCCGTGGAAGAGCAGCACGGAAGCCTTCCCCTCCGCCGTGAGGTTCTTGTACTTGGGCGCGAACTTCTTGATCGCTTCGTCTCCGGGGCAAAACACCGTCAAGCCCCCGGGAAGGTTGTCCTGGAAGGTCTGCAAAGTGCCAGAGGCAGCCAACAAGTCCGCAAAGTTCTTACATCCCTTTTTACCCAAAATGACAGTGAGGTTCTGCACCACAGGGGAAGGAGTAGGAGCTTCAGCCTCCGGGGAAGAGAGAGGGTGCGAGATTTGGATGACAGAAATGTTGTAGGGTATCTCCTGCACAGATTTGACGAAACTAGCATCAAGAATACCATTGTTGTCCTCCGCGCCGAAACCAACTTTCCCGCCCTTAAGATCGGTAATGTTGACGAAGCCAGAGGATCCGGGTGCGGAGCCTGTAGCCTGGAACATGGTAGCGGAGAGGGCAGTGCCATTGGTGATCTGGTGGAGCTTCTTGGCGCCGAAGTAGTCAAGGAGTATGTGAAGAGAGATAATGTTCTTGATAGTGGCGATGGGGAGGCCCTTAGAAAGGATGGCCGACATGGCTGAGTTATCCAGAGCAAGAACCGTGATGGTCTCCCGGCGGTTGATCTCCGGCGCCAGATGGGTCGTCATCAAGTAACGGTTGAACGTAGAAAACTCCGGGTGCTTGGCCAGTATGCGGGTAATGTTGTGCGCGCTGACTGCGCTGCCTAGAAGAACCAAGGAGAGGAAGAGCGTTACCTGCGCCGCTGAGATCCGCATGGTCGCTGCCGCTCCGGCGGACTGAGACGAAAGAGTGAGAAGAAAGACGGGAAGGAAGCTACTGAGAGAGTGGATGGGGAAGACTGAGGCGTGGTGTAATGTAAGCGGAGGAGATGCTGCAGTGGTGAGTAGACGCCTACAAATGGTACTGGTTTTGGATACATTTACAAAACTACCACTTCTTACATTTCTGATGTCCTCCGTTGATTAAGAAGTTGACCGTTGATCAGCCGTGTATTACGGAGAAGCCCTTGGCGTTCGAGGAATCCGAGCACGGCAACGCGTTGGAGACTCAGCCGTGGAATCATTTGCGAAGCCGGTAAATACGATGGAAATGTTATGGCGTTTTCGTTATTTCATGAATTAAAGAAAGACGAGAGGCGGCCCCTTCACGTGGATTCGGCATTTCTCACCGATAATCAGGGCGGTAGGAGACGGTTCCAGAGGATATAAAGAAAGAAATGTAAGACTCTAACGTGCGCATCTGCAAAAGGGCACCGCAGCTTGCCGTCGATTTACTCGATAATGAAAGGAGATCATCCGGTGCAGGTTAGAGAATAGCCTCTATCACCGGCAAAGCAAAAAAAAAGGTAAACAGAAGCTAACGTAACGGAGAAGAACACGGTAGGACCGAAGCATGGGGGGCATTTTTCGTAGTTTATAGGAGCTTCGAGGGTGATTAGATAGTGAAAGTGAGGACCTTGGGTTTAGGTAACTAGGGTTAAGGTGGGTCCATACAGCTCGTCCGTGCTGGAGAGGAGGCCTGGACAGCCTGGTAGGCTAAGATGCTTCATCTATCAACACGCGTACGGCTGAGATTTCGGTGTCTTACGTTAGCAGATGCTTTCACCGACAGCGGCTCTTGCATGTATGCCCTTGGGCTGGAAGCACGATTGAATTTAAACGGCCCCGATCCTGCGCCGGCCCCGGTCCTGGCCCACCAATATACGATATATTATATTTTTATTTACTATTTTTAAGTTCAATAAAAATAGAAAATTTTCAAGGGTATTTTACTGTCCACCTGCTTGTGCAAAACGAGATTGACCATAAAAATGGACCATAGACACTGTCGGTGCGAAGAAGAACGTTGAAGCAGTGAAGTAGGAATATCAATTAGAGGTGCTTTTCGTTGCGACGTGACTTTGTTAATGGGAAAGATACTCGATTTGGTTCAGATGGAAGGAAGGTAGATTAAAAGAGAAAAAGGAGAAAGAGACTGGTATCTCTTCGCCAGCAATCCATCAGAAGGAATTCGAACCGCGCAAGAGTATACAACTGTGCTGCATTTGTTGTTTTATGGAAGATTATTGAATCAAAAGGCAGGCCGTCGCGGTCGCTCGAACTTCCCATAATACAGTGCAATTTCGGTGAGTTAAAAATCAGAAGTGGTTGTGGATTTCTGGATTTTCGACATTTATAATTTTGTCCTCCGCGGTTTGCAATTAAGGAGGAGAGATTAGATTAGTGTAATGTTGCTGTGAAGTCGCACTCGGATCCGACAAAAATCTCGAACTCTCTTCATTGAATATGATCCTCCCTTTGTCAGGTCTGTAGAAGGAATTTACAGGGAGAGAAAAAGAAGCAAAAAGACGTAGCTGGAGGTGGAGTGAAAGAGTGAAGGAAGAGGGCGAGAGAAGCATATGACCCTCTCTTGGTTCTTTCCACCAACGCGGCAACAATTATTGTTCAGTGATTGAGTGATTGAAGGCTAAGGCCTCTCCTAAGCAACTAACATCGAGAACCATTTCAGTGCTACATTCTGGTTTCAGTTGATTTAACCATGGAAAACGGAGAAAATTGAATAGCTCGAGAGAAAAACCTCATACAGCAAGTACCCATTCACCCCTTCAAAGTTGAAATCGAAATCGAAATGGAGGACAACAGACCCAAGCTGTCTCAATTCATTCAAGGATTTTCAAAAGGAAAGAAACAATATAAGAAGATATAACTAGATCCAGCTTGACTGCAGTGACTCTGTTGTGCATAAATTGGTAAGGAAGGCTAAGATGGGTTACTCTCTATCCAGTTTCCACCTGGCCATGTGATTACTTCCGTTTCTCACAGAGAAAGGGTTCAGTGCCATGAATCAGATAACTTCCGTTTCTGTGAGATGAATATTTTTTTATTTTTTTAAGATAAGAGTCAAAAAACACATGCAGATGGGACAACATTTGGCCACAAAGGTTCAGAACAAGACTTGAAACTGAAATACACAACAGCAATTTGGCAGCATATGCAAGAAGCCAATGGCCCTCACCAAACTGCCGACATGCTCTTGGACTTCTTTTACATCTAAATCATCAAAATTAAAGAATGATAAGCACAAACCAGCAGAAATAAACAAACGACTGTAGGGATAAAAGTTTCTAAAGAGGGAAAGAATTTAGCATGCTCAACAATGGATACACGCACATCCCATATCTGTAGATTTCAACATTGTAACCAATCTGTTTCTTCCAAAGGAGAATATAAAAGGACATGCGCCAATCTCCAAACAAAACACAAATTACTCAAAAATGGACTGCAAGATGACATTATTGCTGCACAAGTAAATGCATGCTAATTGATAACTATTACAGAAATTGTAGCATTACAATTGTCCACAACACATGCCAGACACCACAAGCATTTATACTAAACTCCCACTAGAACCTGAGAACCATCTAGAGAATAACAGCATCCAAGAATAAAAAGAGAAAATAACAGAAAAAGGAGGTCAGTAGTCCGTTTGGAAAGGATTGAGCTGAAGCAGAATAGTTATTGTAAGGAAGATAAGCAGAGGGATTTGGTGGAGGAAACTGGCAGCAGGATGTGGTTGTTGGGCAGTTGCTCTGAATTGGCCTTGGTGGTGGTGGAGCTCCTCCTGAAGGATAGTCAAGAGAAGGTGGAGGAATGCACGAAGACTCACATGCAGAGCAATTCAGGCAGGCAGGTGGTTGGAGATTCATTCCCTGATCATCTGCAGTTTGTGCACAGACACAACAGACCAAACCCCAGAGCACTGCAAGAATCATGACCTTTGCCAAAGCCATCTACACAGTGTGTGTGTGTGTGTGAGATAGAGAGAGAGAGAGAGAGCTATTTGGCAGATATGAGAATTAAACCAGACTTTATATGGAATGGAGGCCTCCACCTTCCTTCAGAGATGAAGCCCAGTGGCTCAACAATGTCATTCGGATCTTCCACCTTTCTTCTGGATCCAGGGTATGGAGCCATGCCAGCATGCATTTAGCCACGTCTCTCTCTACGTGTTGAATATTCCTTTTGGAGCTTCTATTTCTTGTCAAAAAGCTATGAGTTGAGTGACGGTTAGCTTTTAAGAGCTAGGTTTTGCATGCACCTTTTGCCACTCAATGTTCCAGGTTTTTCTATTGCATCAACAATAGGAACAGGTAGTATTCCAACTTAAATATGGAGTTACTGAGAGTTAGTTCTAATTCCTGTCTTAATTTGGTGATACAGGAAGGGTAGTCTTCATGGGAGTAGAGGAAATACTTAAGGTAGATGAAATACACAATGAACATTTACTTATAAATCATATTGGCATTTTAATTGGTAAAAAATAAAGTACATGTGGAAAAAAAATCTGATCTTAACATTGAAACCATGTAAATTAATGCTTTCACGCCCTTCGACTTTCAGAAAAAAATACAGTACTTTCCTTTAGTAATGATATGTTCAGTGACAGTTATATCATAAAACAATGACAGTTCTAAAACTCTTTACCAGAACTAGATGGCTGGTTCAAATCTTTACTATTTAAATATAAGTAGAAGCTCTCATCTTCAGAGAAGGTAGATTTTGTAGGCACTGGTGAAAATCCATTATACCCTATCTTTGCTAAGCAAATTTCAAGAGGAGCTCATACTTGTTGATTAAGGGTTGCGCAGCATATTCCTCAATTGGCATCCACTGGATCAAGTTGGCAATTGATAATCGATCACTACAGAACTCCCCTAAGATTCAAATATGCAAAAAAGGAAAAGACAAGTAGAAAATATCAACTTTCTTATTTTTCTTATATTCAATGAAGATCAATGTTACCAAACCAGGGGGGAGACTGGGTCCAATCCAACCCAGTTCGACCAAGTTTAGCCGCCACTTGAACCAATGCTGATGTCATAATAATTTTTTTAAATAGGATGTACAGTGTCATAATAATTTCATAATAGAAAATAAAAAGTTATTAAATCATGGGAACTTTCCTCCCTCGATCTTCAGCATACAATGAGAGGGGAAGGGGGTATGTAAATCCTGATCTACAGAGAGTGAAACAAAATGGGGAACCCATGGTGGAAAGAAACAAACGAGCATCTCAGCAGTCATCTACCTCTCTGGGGCATGTCATTGAGATGACTTTTCACTCAATTCTCCTTTGGGCCTCCTCCCTCAAAACAAATGTGCCCCTATTCCAGCAATACAATGAGGATGTATTGGAAGGAAACTACAAACTTTAATGAGCATACTCCCTCAAGCTTTGTCCAGAGGCAGCTTCGCCCCTCCCCTCCCCCACACCAAAAGGAAAAAAAAAAAAAAACTAAAAGATGGATAAAGTTGAACCTTGATGGCTCCTCTAGGGGGAACTCAGTGCCAGCAGGTTTGAAGACAGCATCAAAGATTTGGGGATAGCTTCACCCCGCTCAAATTTTCTCAGGCCCTCTGGTTGTTGAAGAAGATTCAGCAAGCATGGTCAGCTGGGTGGCCAAAAAAAATAAATCTTCTCCTCCCAACCCCTGCTTATGTGTACATATATAAACATGTATAGATCGAGTCACTTGGAGTGATGTAGGCGGATCATTTAGCTAAGAGGGTTTCTCCCAAGCCTATCTGGCTGTTGGGAACACCTTTCCTCTGTATACAAGGGATTTTTCCCTTTGTAAATTGACTCATGTACCAATTATTAGCTATAAACAATAAAAGTGTATCACCATTTAAGGATTTCTGAAAAGATTCTCACAGTTTGGAAAGAAAAAAGAAAATCTCGAAGTCAAAAATTTTGGAAAGCATGATATCAAAATTCAATCTGCAAACAAGTGATTAGAAAACTTGATCATCTAAACATGGAATGGAGTTGATAGACATCAAGAACGTGACTTTATCAGAGAGTCATTTGAAGTTTGGGCAACAAGGAGGACACATCAAAGCAAAAGTCATTTGAAGCAATCAAAAATCATACAAGCAATGAGTCTGAATAAACCCCAACCATCAAAGATAGCAAACATTAATTGGATGACTACATCATCATTAGCTGCATATAAAATTTACTTAGTGAATGACAAAATGAACCTGGACTGCAGGATGAAAAAGGTTTGCATGTTCAATTGGCAGTTTGATCCAAATGCCTTTTTTCACCTGAAAATACATATCAATGAAGTTGACTTACAAATAAAGAATGCTTCAAAAGGTAAAAAATTAAACTTCAAGGAACGGAATTCAAGCCAGATAACAACAGAATACATGTTACAGAAGAAAAATCTGCGATGACACTCCATCTATTGACCCTAACAAAACAGATTTTATGGATTCAATGAAAGAAGTAGATTGATGAAAATAAGTGCTACAGAATTTGAGAGTTGTCTTTTTGTCTAATTTATTATCTTGTCATTTCACTGCAAGATATTTTTTCCTCCTGCATTTCTTCAGTACTTTAATATCTTTAAAGTTACATACTGGATCAAGACTCAGATGATCAATCAAATCCACTCAACATGCTTGTTCTCGGATCTGAAACAATCTGCTCTCCAACTTATGTGAGAACAAATAGATATTCTAAATAAGAAGACAGATAGGCCTACAAAAGCAAGATATGTGTTATCTTGATGTCTAGCGACAAGAGAACGCGAGAGTACGTAGTAGCATGCGCAAGTTCCCACAACAAACAGAACTCGTCGAAAGTACACGAAATGGTAAGCAGGGAATAGAACTATCCGGTTCTGAAGACGACGACCGAATGCCAAGAGAGAAGGCAAAAAAACAGGTTCTGAAAGCAGGGAAAAATGAAGCAAACCCTACGGCAGAGCCTCTCCTCGTCTGAGCAACGATGTTCGAAACGGATGTTGAACGGCTTTGGGCCGGGATCGTATCACGTATGCCTCTCCATTTTAAACGGTCGAAAATCGAACACAGAGCATGGAAGTCCCATTTTAAACGGTCGAAAATCGAACACAGAGCATGGAAGTCCCATTTTAAACGGTCGAAAATCGAACACAGAGCATGGAAGTCCCACAGCAGGAGAGCGATGCCAATGACCTGGGCATTCCGTAGAAGCCTATACAACATGGCATGTTTGACGGGTAACGACGTCAGCCAATGACCTGGGCGACCTTGAACATGAAATAAAAAGTCGAGAAAAGCTCGAACTTGTATATGTTCGAGCTTGGATTGATCTGAATATTTAGAATTCAAGTTCGATCCTAAAATTTGAATTGAGTTTGAGCCCAAATATTTTAACCATTCTAGGTTTGTCTTACACGTTGTTGCGTAGTATCTTACCGAGTCAATTAGGCAATCACCAGCGGATCCGAGTCAAGAAAAGCAGGCGACAACAATGGACTCATCTTGGGGCGATGGACCCCTTGGGGAGCTGGTTTGGTTCACGAATAAATCAACACGACTGCGAGCTTTCGTAGCCTTTGTCTGTGTTTGTTTTTTCCGCTGTTTTCACTTCATTTTTAGGTATTTAACCGCTGCCGGCTCCGTAACATTTTTTTACTGAACAGAAATGGGGGAGCCGCGTTTCGCTTCGGAAGCAGCGCCGTTGTTCGACGCCGGCACTCAATCCTACGGCCGTCAGCGTTCTTCAGACGCTCTTCCTGCGGTCGAGGTCCAACAGCTCGCCAGCGACGGAATAAATGCCACGCCGTATGCCGTCTCTCGGGGCTGGACATTCGAGGGCGAGTTATCGGAAAATGGGTGTTTGCGTGGAGAGAGTTGGTCCCCTTCGAAGACTGGCAGACTTCCCGGCCTTTTCGCGGGGCTGGAGGGTAACGCACGGCTGGAAAATTGTATCGAATCTTCTCCGACAAACGCGTATAGGTAATCTTGCAGAAGAATTGCCTAAAATTGTGTTTCAAACCGTCTAGTTGCTTTTTACGTCATTTTTATTTTTTAAATTTGTCACACTTACTTTTTTGGGTATTTTTATATCCTTAGCTAGTGTAGAATATACTATTTGAGTCCTGGAATGGTTCCATATTTATTTTCTTCCACAGTTATAGTTTCTTTATAGCATATCCTTATCTATAAAGATGCTTCGTGTTCTTGAATGATCAATGCACTACTGCACGATTTACGGATGGCCTGGAAGTGAAGGACAAAAAGAAGACGGTCCTAATTTCTATTTTTTGAATTTGAACTATAATAGCCAAGCCAAAATCGTTCTTCTTGTTGGCCCATCACCGCTGAGTAGATGTTTTGTGGCCCATTAGCTAATTTTTTTTTGGTTATGATCATGTATTGAGCATCTCACACCGAGGACGCTTGGAGAGCTCATGGGCGAAATGTTCATAACTTCATCATACAACTACGACTTAATACTAATAGAGGGCTAATTGTTTTCGTTCTCCAATAGTTTTTTTCCTCCCCAATTTTTTTTTTATTCTTACTCTGAGTAAGTAACAAGAGTATGATTTGGTGTTGGGTATCTCATGTAGAAAGCTATACATTATAATTTGTTGAATGCGCTTGTGGAATGAGAATAAAAGATCTTGTAGTGTAGAGACAGTTTACTTTCAATTGTAACTCTTCTGATGCTGATTTCTTCTGGTTTGCAAATTCAAGACTTACCTCACTGTTGTTTCTGTTGTACGTTTGAATTAAGCAGAAAAGCCAACCGACTTTCCAAAAAAAAAAGGCTGAACTATAGCCTTGTAGTTTATTTTATTATTTGAACTTGTAGTTGTTGTTGGTTTTTTTTTACTGTGTACCCATATTATTAAGAAAGAATTTGCTATGTAGAACATATACGGAAAGGCAGCTGTGTGGGGGAGAGATTCCCTCTAATACATACTCGTCGGGTGATTCCTTATTTGGCTAAACTATTTGGATGGAATTTGCAACAAGGTGTGCTGCCACTTTGCCTTTAGAGAAGAACGTATGTCTATAATCTCACAATAGAAATATCTATGCCTCCAAGGGTGAGGTGAGTTCTTAAAGAGCCATCTGATTACAATAGATGAGTCTCCTTCTGCTTCAACTGAGCATCAAAATCTCTGGTGATATAGCCTGGTTCATGTTGGATGGCTTTAATTTCTGTTTCTGCCGAGATGTTGTGATCTGCTGGACCAGCAAAAGCTTACTAAGTTGAGCTATCATGAATTCTCACTGTGCCTTCAATGCATGCTGGCCGGGGATTCCCTTTTGAACTTCCATCAAAGTTGAGCTTCATCCAGTTGTCTGGCAGAGGCTTCCAGCATACTAGAAATGGAGGCCACCATCTATATACACTTAAAATTTTATTAGGTCACTGCCCTCATTTATGGTTATTTATTTCATTTTTCTTCCTATTTTTCATGTAAAATGTTCTGAAGTTGAGATTTCATCAGGAAACAAGAAGAGCAAGTGTGCAGTAGAGATGCTAAAAGGCACAGAGAGGACGAAGAAACTGTGTACAAGATCTATGAAAGAAATCCTGAGGACAAAATTAACCACCAAGATGGGGGAAGTGCTAGTTTTTCAGTTGAATTTGAAACTGTTGATAGTGGCGAGTGTGAAGCAACAGCTGGCCCAAATAGTGTAGTACATGATAAGAGGAGTCAAATGGTGGAGCAAGTCAATATTCCGATCCAAGTCTCCACTGAAGGACCCAGTAGTAGCCCAAATAACCTTTTCTCTGAACTCAGCTTTTCTTCCTCAGAAGACGATGAAACTTCTGTTGACATCAAAGAAAAATATAGGAAGAGGAAGAAATGTTCTTGTAAGAAACTTATGTATTTCTTCCAGGAATTGATGAAGCAAGTGATGATGAAGCAAGAGTCATTGCAAAAGCAGTTAATGGATACACTAGAGAAGAGAGAGAATGAGAGGATTGCCAGGGAACAAGCATGGAAACAACAGAAGATGGAAGCAATGAGACGGAACTATGATATGTGGGCTCAGGAGAGATCATGTGCAGCTTCTCGAGATTTCAGATTCATTTCTCTCCTTGAAAAGGTTATGCGTCAGCAAAATGACTTGTCAAAAGGTGCAGGCTTTTCACAAATGGAGCAAGATTGGAGAGAGAAAAATGATCCAAATGATAATGCATTTGAATCCACCAAGGAACACCATTCTTTTCCCGAAGATGGGGCTTATTGTGAGCTTCAAACTGCTGACCAACAAATCCATTTGGCAAAATTTTCAAAATGCTCAGATGTGGAAGATATTCAGGATAATAACGGGCGCGATACTAGTTGCAGTTATTACCCTAGTTCCAAAGTCCAGACACATATTGGGCCTCAATGTGCAGAAGAACAACTGCACCTCTCAAAATCTGCTGACGGTGAAGGAAAAACAAGAGCAGTGGGTTTCAATAAAAAAAGATGGCCGAGTTCTGAAGTCCAAGCTCTTATCAAGCTACGAATTGCATTTGAGCACAAGTTTCAGACCAAAACACCTAGAGATCAGCTGTGGCAAGAGATATCAAAGGATTTATCATCAATGGGGTACAGTCACAGTGGGAAGAAGTGCAGAGAGAAGTGGGAGAACATCAATAAATACTTCAAGAAAGCAAAAATGTGCGGTAAGCTACAATCAAAAAATTTAAGCATGTTGCCTTACTTCCGGGAATTGGACATCTTCTATGAACATGGTTACCGAAACTCTGATAGCCATCCGGAGGAGGATAAATCTTTCTAATGTTACTTATGAAAATGGTGGAGATCCTCTCATGTGGAAGAGGCCGCAGCTGACAGAAATCCACATGAAGGTGCCTGGACATCTAAATACTACGAAGGTTTGCCGAAGCCTTTTTTGCCACTGAAAATGTGTATTACTGCAATCAATAGTCATTTACACAGTTAAATTAGTCTGCATGTATGAGACAGGTTTTGAGATGACAGGTACTGTTGAAGTGGGAGACAACAAGATCACTATTTTAAGACCGGAGCCCGAATCGTGAAACTGCGTAAATTAGGGGTTGGCTTTCAATCAGGGTTAAATCTCAAATATCCGATCCACGAAAGAAGTTGGCCAAGGTTCATTTGCTTTGGACATGTTTTTTTCTGGTAGACGGCAACATTTTGTCTCTGCGTCCGTTTTCTGATGCTGTGCTCGCCGCGAGGGCGAAGCCGAGCGACTTCTTGGGGTGTTTTGTTGACTTCCCTCGATTCAAAATTCAAACTACATGGGAAAGAGGAGGAAACAAGATTTTTGACCGTTGATGACCTATGCCAACTTCCAGTCGTAATCCAGGGGTTACTCTAGTGAGACTGGGATTCTGTGATGCACGTATAGTATTTTTATTTAATTCCTAGGTACGCGCTAAGAACTCTTTACTCTGTATTCGGTATGATATGAAGGTAAGGCGTCTTACCCGCGTCTCATAGCGATAAGGAGGGCAAATGACCGCATCGTTGCAGAGGGCGCGGGCCGCGGAGGGCCTTTTTTCGGCAAAATGGTCGTTGTTATCCCAAGAGTTAATTAGGTTTTTTTATTTATTTAAAAATGACCCTTAAAAATGATAGAAAATCTATCAATAAAGTCCAAGATCCTGTCGAGCAGTATCATGTGCATGGATCGGATAAGAATCGTAAATGCTAACATGAGATTAAAAGGATGAATCGTAAAATCATAAATATATTAGAAGTGAAGCAGTAGTCTTTTTCATGTTGAGTTAACTATTTCGTAATGGCTAATGGCCGACGGCAGCAGCTGTAGGACAGAGAAAATGGGTTGAGTTAAATTTTCCCATTATTAGAGAGGGAAAGGGAGAGCTGAAGAGGTTGCTTCCTTTTGGAGTCCTTTTTTTAAGTACTCAGACGTTCACGGCAGAGAGCAAGAGAGATAAAAAAGAGAACAACGGGAAAGCAATATCATCGATAATTCTCTCCTTGTCGAAGGAATACTGCTTCGTGTACTGAGGTTTCAGTCCGAGAAAACATGTCTCTCGGTTATGCAGAGAAACTATCGTACAGAGAAGATGTGGGGACGGTGGGCATGACTGAGATATTCGACCCACCTGACGTTTTGCAGCGAAAGGTGAAATCTCTCTTCCACTCTGCTCATCCGCTCAAATGATGATCTCTTCCTCCATTGTTCATGTTGCTGGTAGTTTAGTTTAGTTTGAACGTATGTACGTGATCAGTGAACCGAAAGCCACTTTCTTTTCTGAAATTTACGCTAAAAACAACGGTTGAGACTGCCAAGTATGTTTGTTTAGTCAGTTACTCTTTCTGGCTAGTTTGCTTTTCATTTGTCATGCTTTTCATGCATTTGAATTGCTCTACCTCTAGCTGGTGTGCATGGATAACCCCAAACGATCAAAATAGCAATAAACTTAAGGTCTTGTGGTTGACCTATACGTTTGTTCTTCTAGCTAATGCCCCCACGTCTTACTTTTCTCATTCTGGTTATGATCGACGATCAAATTATGGAAATCCCGGAAGTGGTCCTCAGGAATTTGTTGTAAATTTTAGAATACTATGTAATGTTTTTCACTTTCGGATTTCGGCTATATTACTTTGCAGATAAATTTGTTCTGGTTTTTTATATTTTGGGAGACCACCATGTTCGCAAAGAGTATCATTTGATATAGGTATTGTCTTGTTATTTTTTGCTTGGGGAGGGAGTTTGTTCTAGGGTTAGAACGGTGTGACTTTTGAGGTATGTGTGTATTCAATGGTACAAGTCAGAGCATCAATTTGTTCATTAGTTTCACAAAAATCTGTTGACATAGCACTAAATAGAAGCTAAGAATTTATGCAGTTCATTCAACTCTTTGTTGGGCTTGCATTTGCCATGTGATTCAAGTATTTTGCACATGTTGTTCTGCATACCTTTGTTGCACTTTTTGTGACTTCCAACTATAAAATGGTTGGTATTGCTCAGGATTACAACCGGTGGCTCCTCATTCCAGACAAAAGTTGTCATAGTTTTTTTCCTTATTTCTTTTTTTAATAGAAAACTAGTGTTGATTGATACTTTCTTATTCCTTGTAATGGCAGATTGAAGAGCTGGCTACAATGATACAAAAGGTTAGAAAAGTGTTGCTTAAATAGATGAATTCATTTTCATGATACAGGGGTTTGGTAATTCTATCTGTTGTTAATATCTTTAAGTCAATGCTTGCAGAGTAAGCATCTGGTGGCATTTACAGGGGCTGGGATATCAACATCTTGTGGTATACCTGATTTTCGAGGTCCTAAAGGAGTTTGGACTCTTCAGGTAATACTTCATCTATTTATCGAATGTAAGTTAAAAGTAAACTCTCCTTGAGGAAATGCTCAAATTTTTTTGGTTCCTGTGAGTGGGAGAATGTGGCGTTTATGATATGTCCTGCACTTTATTCTCTGTGTCATTACTCTCTACGTTAAACATGTGATAGAAATGTAAAATTTGCCCATTACTCTAATTGTTTATCTTTATAACTGTGGGACGGCCTTCTGGTGACTCCAAATCCTCCCCCTAGGAAGTAACCACCTGTACTGTGCAGCTAGCTTAATAATTATAGTGGTAGAGCTTATGATATGTCAAGCATTTGATTCTGTGGCATTGCTTTCTATGTTATACATGTGACAAATATGTAAAATTTGCCATTTTTTACTCTAATCGCTTATCTTTATAACAATGGGAGGTTCCTCTGGTGACTCTGGGTCCTCCTCCTCGGAAGTAACCACCTGTATTGTGCAACTAGGTTAGTAATTATATTTTTCAAAAAAAAAAATTATATTTTCCACACACATGCCATTTGTATAGTAAGGCGATATAGAGAGCAGTATGTGAGAATATCAAATATTGGTTGATGGGAGGCAAGTACTGTCTCTGTATGCTGCCACTGGCTAATGCATCTTCTTTATTTAAATGAGATTGTTGCATGTGAAATGACTTTGCTCAAGTTCTCAGTTTCTTTAGGGAGGTTGTGACTCTTCATTACCCAGCATATCTTAGGATTCTCAAGATATCTGATTAGCAGAATCATCAAGCATGCCTCAGTAGTCTTGCATGTCTTTCTTTCTCTGTATTTGATTTGGCTCTGAGAATACAACCAAAAAAAACAAATAATGTAAACGTACCTACATATTATAAGCCTGGATTATTAAGTGCCACTAAAATTTAGTTTCTTGGCTTCTATGTCTGAAGAATTTTTTATTCCTTCCATCCATTATACATGGGAACTGGAGTCTATGGGTACTTTCCAGCTCCATAGCTGTGACCGTTCAGCAGTGATCTCCTCCTCTTGATGGACAGTTCATTCTCAAATTTGATGGCACTTTCCTGGGAAATTCAAGTTAAAACTGCTAGAGGGGTCTTTTAGAGATAATGAGGTGTGAGTCATTCTGATGGCTGAGGCCTCCACAGGTTTGACTGAGACTTATCTCAAAGCCCTTCATAATGACATATGAATTGTCAGAGAGATGTGTCTCTCCCTTCTTATTATTTAGGGAACTCTGCCATGATTATTGGCTTGAGAAAGTTTATAGCTTCTTCCGTGGTGCTTCTGACACTTTTTTTTATGAGATTCTGAAACTTTGCAATAGCTTCTGTACCCCTTGTTCTGCAAACAATCTAGTAGATTCTCTAGTTTAGGATGAGGCCTCTTACCAGCAAAACACCGTGAGTGATGCTCACACCTCTTGGTTTCAGTTTGTTGGTTGTTCTTCCCCTTCGCATTTTCTTTTCTTTAGTCTTCAGGATTTGTATCCTTTTTCTTCTTGCAATAAAACTCTTTCTCTTTCTTTTAAATATGGCTAAAATCCTCCGTAGTTTGAGATCTGTTTAGCCTTTTTTTTCCTCCTCAAATAAGAGGTAGAAATTTGTGTCCTTGGCTTGCATTATTATTTAGATAAATTGGCTTATGAGCATCATTTGTCATATATGATGGATATCATAATGAAGGATACTATTGTATCACGAGGCATCCACTAAGTGGCAATTGATAAAACGTAGTATTTTTTTCATTAACTGAAGTTTAATTGTAGCGTGAAGGTAAAGCTATCCCCGATGCATCCCTACCATTTCATCGTGCGATGCCGAGTTTAACTCATATGGTACTGGTTGAATTGGAGAAAGCTGGAATCTTGAAGTTTGTGATAAGCCAGGTATCAATTATTCAATTTATCTCTTGCAAGTTTTAACTCAAAAAATTTCTATTAACCATGTGTCTGTGTTATATCTGCAAACATTAGGTGGAACCTCTATGGAAATCTATTTTTGAAATTTGTGTCTGCAGTCCTAATTGTTTCTATTCTTTAGAACGTGGATAGCCTCCATCTTCGATCTGGAATTCCAAGGGAGAAGCTATCTGAATTGCATGGGAACTCTTTCAGGGAAATTTGCCCTTCATGTGGAGAAGAGTATGAACTTGCAATTTAGACCACAATAACATCTTTTTGAACTGTAATAGTTTTCACTTTCTTATTATTAAAATGCTCTGCTGATGGATCTTTAGTACGAGCACATATTAAGTTTCTATGGTGCCTAATGCATTCTGTTATGATCTTTACTGCATGTTATATATATGAAGATATCTCCGAGATTTTGAGGTGGAAACAGTTGGAATGAAAGAGACACCAAGGCGTTGCTCCAATGACAAGTGTGGAGCCAAACTTATAGATTCAGTTCTTGACTGGGAGGTACATTATTTGCACTGATCCTTGTGCTTATTTATTGCTGTTAACCACCATCATGCTGTGAAGGATAAAGTATATCTCTAGAAGATATTAACAAAAATTATCAGATGAGAAAATGGAGTTAAGGCAGGGCTAAAAAAATGGCACAGATAAAAATATGAAGAAAAAGATTTGAAGTTCTTCTTTTTGATGAAAGGTGATTTCCACAGTAGACGCAAGATTTGAAGTTCTTCTTGACATGTTACATATGGTTCTGCTACCGAAAATTCATCTAAATTGGGAAAAGTGCAGATGTCTAACCAACTTAAATTGTTGTAGTTTCTTCTTGCAGAATATGCATGTTACTGACTATGATTTTGGTTCTTAGGGTGCATTACCACCAAAGGAGATGAATCCTGCAGAAAAGCATTGTAAAATGGCCGATCTTATATTATGTTTAGGGACCAGGTAAATCATGATTACTAGCTTATGCAAGTGTTTAGTTAGCCATGGACTTAATTAGGATATGTAGGATGTATTTGTCTTGGATGCCCCCAAAATTTAAAAACACACGAGATATTGTCTATATGCCAGAATCAACCTCTTAATGTGTCTAAGAAGAAAAGTTAATTTGCCTGCGGACTCTTTGTTAACTTTTTTGTCAACAACTTCTGATTTGATGGCAAAGAATAGCAGACATTGAATTTAAATGGAAAAACCAACTATTTGGATATGGTCTAGCTGTATCTTGTCTTTTCCATAATCTTAAAATGGTGGCCTCAGTGGTTTAAGCTGTGTTGGGTGATTATATCCCCATTTTTGGTTTTTTAAGGAGTTGGTTTGAATATCCTGCTTTTCTCATACAGTTTGCAGATTACTCCTGCATGCAATTTGCCTTTAAGGTGTTTACGTGTTGGAGGAAAGTTGGTTATAATAAACCTTCAGGTAGCCTTCCTTCCACACAATTATTCATCAAAAGGATTTCATCTAGGGTAGCCAACAGTCAAGTCTTTTCATAGAAAAGGTAGTTCTTTCTGTAGAGAAAGTAAAATCTCTCTTCTTGCTTTGATTGCTTTTGCATTTCTAACCACCTGATTCATATAACTGTACTGTGAGAAGATACATGTTGATAATATCTTTGGGTTTTTTTTTCTTAATTTTCTTCATGCTCTTGCAGCCAACACCTAAGGACAAGAAAGCAAGTTTGGTGATTCATGGACTAGTAGACAAGGTATCTTCATTGATCTTTGTTTTAGGTGTACGTGGGGCTTTTTGCAGAGCTATTGGTATAATTTAAACAGCCTTTTAATCAAGCACAGAAAGGGTCTCACTAAGAGTTTTATTACAGAAGCAGGATGGAAATTGCATTCAAATGATTGATCATCTTTTCATTTTGTGTCTTTGGTAGAAGGTTTTGCCATTAACTTGAACCTGTCAGCAGGTCATTGCAGGTGTTATGCACTTATTGAATATGCAGATCCCACCTTATGTCCGAATTGACCTTGTCCAACTCAGTCTTACTGAATTTCCCAAAAGTAAGCCTTGCTGTTTTTATCCTCTCAATAGCGAATGATCTTCAGTTGGCTGTCAGAACATTATACAACATGCACATGTTGTCTCCCCCTACATCTTCTTGGAGTATCATTTAGGTTTAACTTATTTTTCTGAAAATTACCTAATAGTTTGTTGTTTATACACCTCTTATTGCTCAAGCTCCCTTAAATCTTCACAGTTTTATAAACTGGGATCCACAGTTTCTCATCTTCTTGCTATTTTGCCTTGATGCAGATGATAGAAATGTAAAATGGACTCTCAGGGTTTCTAGTGTACATGGACAAAGAGCTGCTTTGCCATTTCTCAAGTCAGTTGAAGTACGTATTATACTGAAATTTCTGTTGATTATTGCTGCAAGTGCTTTCACTACTATGTGATTGGTGACTATCTTTGTATAAATGTTTTATTGAATGTTGACAGACCTTGTAGAGGTCAGAATTATATTAAAGAATGGAGTTCAATTTGTTTTAGCTGAAGTTCCTTTATTAAGCTCTTAGCATGTCCTGGATTGAGTTTTTTATATATTTTTCATTTAGGTTACCTTTCCAGATAGGCCGTATCTGAAGCCTGCCATCCTACGGGAGCAACCTTTTCTCTTGAAAAGGTATTCTTTTAGTAATTAATTATACATGTATCCGTTTAAAACATTATTTATACATGTACATACTGCGAAAGTGTATTTTGATAGTTTTGTTATTCTTACGCCAGAGAAACACTGAAGACAAGACCATTTACTATGGTGTTGGTACTCAACTTCGGTGAAGGTTGTGGGTGTCCAACCTCTAGAATTGAGTGGCCCGTTGATTTCCAGGTGATGTGTATTACCTCTGTAATTATGGGTTTCTTTTCTCTTTGCATTTTAGTGGTGAGCTTGTGGCAAACAACCACTAACTTCAACAGATGTTTATTGATATAAAAGGTGGTATTTTGTAAAATTATTCTATATAGGAATATCACCTTGGCGTGTTGGTTGGGGTCACGTTAGTTGAAGTGGTTGGATTACAATGTCTAAATTCTCTAACAAATGGGCTTATTTCAATACTTTAAACATTGACAAGTGTGTACTGTCTGGGTGTCTTGTACCTAGGACACCTCAGATTTTTTTTTTAATATTTGAGTCTGCATTTCTATGTTTAATTTACAGCTTGTTATTCATAATGCCTGAGTACTGTTGTTTAAGAATATTTTTATCTTGTTTGGGAGCACGACAGTGGATGAAGAGTTGGGTTGAGGGAGGGGAATAATGTTGAATGCTTTCTGAGGACTTATTGCCTTTTCATATTTATTTTAAGGGCAAGAAACTGAAATCTCTCAAGTAGATTTGGTCTAAGTTCACATAAGAGCAACCAATAATACTTAATCCATCATCCACCAAAAAACCCTAAACATCTTTTGATTGTGTCTTGAGCAAAACAAATGTAAGTTCTATGTCAGTAGGATTAGTCGAACATGGATCAGTATCAAGAAAAATCTCTTATGGTTGTTTGTTGGGAAATGGCTTCTTAGCTTGGTTAGTATTTTAACAATCTAGACCAAGTGACTGATTACAGCTCACTTTCTTTGCAGGCTGCAAGGAATGGTTTTTCTCATGACAAAACTCTTGTATTTCACAAGTTAAGAGATTCATCTATCCAAGATTCAAGTTGTGGTCTGTATGCAGCTGTAGAGAGAAAGAACCTCTCAGAACCAAAATGTGAAGTGACATCTTACGCTATTGTTACAAATATTCTCAGATTCAACTGCCTGCTGGGTTCCATTGTGAATAAAAGCAATGGTATCGTTACAAAAAGGCGCAGTGAGAGCACGAAAGCGAAAAAAGCAATTCCAAAGAGATTGAAATAGTGTTGATCACCCAATACTGAATTGTAGTATTAGCAGGTTTTGTAGCTCATGTACTAAGCACAAATGGGTACATTAGGTTGGTCTCTTAGTTTTGTATGGCCGTGTAAATAACAAAAATGTCCTACTAGTATGGAGCTTTGACCTCTAGATGGAGATAGGCTGGGTGAATTTTGTATACTACACTCAAAGTCTCAAATTGTGGATGAGAGAAAGGAACTGAGACTGATTCTCACCATTATCTTGTAAATTCTGTGATCCGTTAAATAGACTTAAAAAAATTAATTTAATTATAATTGGATTTTACTTGTGTTTGTTTCTTCATTATTGCAAACAATCAGGATGAAGATGAAGAATCTTTGGCTCTGTTTAAAATGGCTGCTCCGTATGAAAGTCAGAGCCGGAGAATCAGCTTCCAGTCTTGGTGAGACCCGATGCACGAATGGGGTTGCTGAGGTGTGTCTGGCAAAGGAAAAGTCCGAGACAAGTCGATTTTCCAGAATTAGACCTAACTGATCATTTATGTCGATAGAACAGCTGAAGATTGTTTATTTAATGGGAATGAAGCAACAGAGGCAGCGCGAGCAATTAGATGCTTTCTGCTTTTTTCTACCGAAACCAGAGACAGCTCGATTGTGAAAACGTGGCCGAATGCATGGACATGAAGACCTGTCTCCCTCATCCACGTCTCATGCATGCACTTGACTGTTCTCTATTCTTCTCGTTATAAATTAATGGATTCCAGTTTCCGATGGACGTCTGACCAGGTCGAGGATGGAGGAGAAGGTGTTTTTGGCAATGGGGATTATGATTCTAACGCTAGGTGTCATCAGTCATCTTCCGCTCTCACTCTTCGTCGCTGTGCTTGCTCCCGCCGCCATTCTCTGCTACCTCTTCTATCTCGCGGTCACCTTCCCTTCTTGCGACTAAGGATCGGATTCCCATCGAGTTTCTTCACGTCTTCTAACTAACATATCAGTGACTCCATTGTTGACTACCTGGAATAACAGCAAGTCATGCTCGACCAAAACAAGTTTACTTCTACGGGTACCAGATCAGGATCAGTTTGTTCTGGTCTTGGTGTCGTTTCATCGTGGGCGAGACTGGTATTCCATCGGCTGGAGCTTTTCACTGGTGAATAATGCATACATAGATGGTAAACAGACGACGATGCAGAAGGAAGAAAAGGCAATCAAACTCCTCTATGTATCATTCTTTATGATATTTTGATTGAAACTACTTGTTACGGAGCCCATTTTGTGAACGAAACAGGCTATACAGTAAGGAGTTTTTTTTTTTTTTTTTTGGATTGTTCCTGCAATAGATTCATCCACCCGGATTTCACTCAGCTTAAGCACCATTTTATGCGTTTCAGTAAATCGAAACATAAAAAGCTTAATCGATCTTTGGCGTTTCAGTAATTGGAAACCGTTCAACAGATAAACTAATTGAGTGGCAGAAACGGAATATTTTTCATTTATACTGGGTTGTTCTTACTCGACGCCCATACACCAAATCAGTCTCCGCAAATTTCTAATTCAATACCATTTAAACCAAAATTTCTTCTACTCGTATTTTCTTTCATTTACTTTAATCATGACTTGGATACAACATGTCGAAACTTGCCATTGACGACGAGACAAGAAAATGTACAAGCCATGTGGATTGGCAAATACAATGACGTCGGAAACCATGATTTGAGATGAGAAGGGAAATAGTTACTGGCACCAAAGAAAGATCCATCAGCAATAGCCAGGCTGCCTTGGCTGCTGAATGTTCTGTGGCCTTTCGAGCTGCTCTTTCAGTCTGCTTGGAATTCAGATTTACAGTTAATAATGTAAAAAGGTTAAAAATAAGAAAAGGGTAGAAGAGAAGAGGAAGGAGAGTAATTAAACTCTGGTAGGGAGACTCACATCTCCTTTCTCAGACTTACATGTCTTTTTACAAAAAATGCCATTAAGGTTCAACATTATTTAATTCACTAGTTACATATCCAAATAACATCTTAAACTTCTAACATTAATTCAATCTAACTGGACTCATATATGATATATAAAAGACCAAAATACCCTTACACATATAGCTTTAACACTCTCGAGTCTCGAATTGTGTAAATATATCACCAAGTTGATCAGAAGATTTGACATAGAAAGTGACCACAATACGACTTATAATGGCATATTTGATAAAGTGACAATCAACTTCACATGTTTAGTCCTTTCATAAAATACGAAGTTATTGGCAACGAAGATAATGATTTGGTTGTCAGAGTACATAGCCATAACTTTTTCAATAATTGTCTAATTCAAATAGCATAGATGTCATGCATAAGAACTTACTAATTGTATGCACAATACCCTGATGTGGATCTTCTATCTAGTTTCGAACATCATAGTCAACATCAAATAGTATTCGTCTCGCTCATATAGTAACCCCTTTCCTAGTACACATTTAGGTATCATAATATTCTCAATACATCTTCTAGATTGAATCTTTTTCTGAGTGTTCTAAAAATTGACTAATTATACTCATTCTAGATGTTATACAAGGTCTAGTCATTGTGGCATAAATAAGCTTGCCCACTAGTCTTATCTCGCAGTACATCAATGGTCTCATTATATAAATTAAATTCTTGTCAACTTTCATAAGGGTTTCAATAGGTTTGGCTCCTAATAATCGATACTCATGTGACATGTTAGTCACATACTTTTCGTTCAGTCAAAACAATACATATTTTGCTTCTTACTACTTTAAATCCAAGGAAATATTTAAGTGTTCCTAGGTCATTTCTTAGGAAATGACTAACCAAATGTTTTTTAACTTTACCGATACCCTTTTTGTTACTACCATACCACTATATCATCAATAGACACAATTAAGACCTCTTTAACACAAACAAGGAGTGATTAAAATGACTCATCTTATAACCCAATGATATCACCATACGATTAATTTTTTTAAACTAGGCTTTTGGACTTTGTTAAAGACCATAGATAGTTTTATACAATTGACATACTTTCACAGTCTCACTTTGAGAAATATACTTAGGAGGTTGTTCCATATAAACCTTGCAAGGTATCCACCTCCGACTTTTTCTCATTTGCCTTCTTGGATTACCAAAACAAGGAGGAATTAATTAAGCAAGGGTGATTCATATAAGTATATACTTTCCGTACATGTGGACTTAGCAGGCACGTGAGAAAATAGCCTCTCTTCCCTTTCAAAAATTTCAAAACATTTCAAACTCTGGGCGTCGCTTCTGGCTTCTCACTTCTCTGGTAGGCGGTAGCCGTTGCCTCTCAGTCGAGGTCGAGGGGTCGGTCTGGTGGTTCTCCTTCATTTTTTATGCTCTCTTTCTGTAAATATGTCGAAGCTCGAAAGACTGTTCATGCAGATCTTCGATCGCAGGAACTGGATCGCGGATCAGTTGAAATCGCAAGGAGAAGCGTACGATCAATCTCTTGCATCGTGCCTTTTCATTAATGGAATTGAACCTCCCCCTTGGCTATCAAGTGTCGGATTCGGCACGCAAAATGCTGACCTGATAGGTACTTATTTTTCATCCTTTATCACTTTTAGGGGTTTTAATACCGTGCTTTCACTTTTGAGTTTCGAATAAGTGAACAGGGATACACATTTTAAGCATCTCTCAGTTCGTGCTCTAGTTGTTATTAATCTAGGGTATGAGATTCTGTATGGAACTATGGGCGGGTGGTTTGCATCGGTTTGGTTCTCAAGATCAATGCAGTTCGTTGCATTTCTAGATGAAAGAAAATTAGAATTTTCTTTTGAATTTCGTGAAAGCGAAGTGTCTTTGGTGTGCCTTTTTTTTTTACGAAATTTTGTGTTTGAAGAATGCAGATGCCTTGATTTAATCCATCTCCGCACTCTAGTTTACATTTCTGGGAAATATTTTAAGTTTCAACTTTGTATTTGTTTTTCGCCCCAGCTTCTTTTGGACTTCAGTCTTAATTACTTTGGTGCAAAAAGTATACTGTTCTGAATTCCCCCAGAGGCAAAAGGATGCAGTTACCTACTTGAGTGACTAAAGCATGTTGTTGCGAAATCAATTGCTTTGAGTTTTCACATTCCATAAAACATACTGTTTACATTATTTTGTCTGAACCATTAAGAAAAGCATGGAATAGGTAAAAAGTGACTTATGTTACTGTAATTTTGACACTTCAAGTTTCCTCACATGTTGGTGCAGAATTGAAGAAAGAGTTAACTACAGGCACTCTATTACCACTGAACTGCGCCCCACTTCAAACAGATGCAAAAGATATGCAGACTTGTTTGGAACTAGACGTATCTCTCTTAAGGATCCAGAGGTCTCGATCAAGACAAAGGGCTCTAGAACTTCGCAGTAGTGCAAAACCTAAAAGAAGAAAACGCGCTGATGAGGAAGATACTGGCAACCAGTATATTGGTAGAGTTACTAGGTCAAGACGTGCTCGTGAACTGCCTGGTAATGTAAGAAACATGTTAGAACCAGGAAATGCTACCACTAGTTCCATTCTTAAGCCATCTAAACCCACTATCCAGCAGCATACCTGTCCAAATGGAAAAGATGCACTTCTGAAGGCATCAGGTACTCAAACTACTGTCCCACCAGAATCTGCACAAAGCAAAAACAATAACATGACCACTTGTAACATTTTCTCTGATGTTGTGGAGCCACAGCCATGTTCTATTAGAAATGATGCAGATGGGCTTGTTTTAGGTGCCCCTCATTCAATCCACTCTAAGGAAAGTCGTAAACATGAGGATAAGCATAAAATTTCTGTATCAGGTCTTTCTCTTCATTCTAGTTCACATGTTCAGCCTAAACAGCTTGATTTTGACGATGTTGAAAGTGTCAACCACAGCTGTGGTCATGCTTTTGGGAAGGAAGACTGGGTGGATCACTCGGATATGGAAGCTGCTAGTGCCTTGCAACTCGCAGTGAGCAAACATGAGGTCACACATGGAGTTGTGAAGAATGTTGTGGACTCACAAACTTGTAATAATGGAAGTAAAGCAAAAAGGCCTGTTTCAATTGCACTTGGTGAAGCAGGAGCTATTTCAGGAAGTTTGAACTCAGAACCATCACCTAAAACCAATTTTGTATTTGAAGCAAAGCAACTTGATTTTGATGATGCAGAGGATTGCAGTTCTAATCACAGGTTTCAAGCAACTCTGGAGAAAGAAAAAGGTGATCCATTTTCAGAAAAGAATTCTATTTACCAGATGGGAGCTTCTCAATCATCAAAGGGAAAAAATAACCTTGATGGATGTTGTGAAGCAGATGATCCTGAAGCTGAACAGCTGAAGCTTGAGAAGGCAGTATCCCAGCCTGCAGTTGTCATGAATGACAAGGAAATTGCTTTAGTGGATTCCGCTGAAGTTCAATCAGAGAAGCAAAAAAAAAGTTTCCTTGATGATTGTTGTGAAAGGGGTGATCTTGATGCAGAACAGCTGACGCTTGGGAAGACAGTATCCCAACCTGTAGATGTCATGAATGATGAGGAAATAGCTTTAGTGGATACTGTTGATGATCAATCAGAGAGGCAGCTTGAATTAATTGAGGACACCTCTTTGAAGAACAAGATATTCAAGTTTTGTGGAGATGCTGTGGTTGAGAATTGTATTGGGGGAAAACATCTGTCAAACAGGATATCTTTTACAGCTGACAATTTATTTACGGGACTTGGTGGAAAGGATGGGGTGCAGAAGATAAGTCAAACTGTAGTGAAGAATTTTGAGGATTCGGTCTCAGATCAAGTTTCTTTTGGAAAAAATAACAGTGAGATTGATATGAAACCTGTTGACAGAGTGCTAGAAAATTATGTGGTTTCAGAAGAATTCATGGATATGGTAGTAGGTGAAGTTTCAAGTTGTACACCTCACAAGCAAATTGATGTGGGGGTTACTGGCATGTTGCCTTCTGACTGTGGACTTGTACGAGATGCAACCAATGGCTCTATTAAATCAAGAAGCTTCCACTTAATTGAGAGTTGTTCCTCTCCGGAGACTGGTGTACCGAAGATGGTTGAAGCAGAAGGAAAGGAATTGTTTTCAGTTGCATTCAGTTCAAGGGAAAAAGACTACACGGGATCTTTGACACAGGGGCCTTCTGAAATATGTGATCCAAGGCAAGAGGCTCGATACTTTTTAAGGAGTTCAACAAGCCACAGTAAGATTATTGATTCACTAAAATCAAATAATTCCAATATTGTTTCTGGAAAGTCTAAAGTGGTAGAAAATGTCATGGATGCTTTTGTGAGTACAGTGAGATTGTCTGGAACACCATGTGCTGCTGAAGTTTGCTATGGACCAAAAGAAGCTTCAGACTTCACAGGTGGCCATATTGACTTTTATCAAAGTTTTGGGTCTGATGGGTATCATACATCAATAGAGTCCCAGGCAGCAAGTACAAATGCTCACAAACAGGGTCATCAGAGTTTTGGCCCTTGTGGGCATCATACATCAATAAAGTCCCTGGGAGCAAGTACGAGTGCTCGCAAACAGGTAGTAACACCCTGTTCTCTCCATATCTGCAATGGGCAGCAAGATGCTCCTTGCAACTTATGCAGGAGCCAGACCACAAATGTTGGTTTATCGAAATCAAGTGTATCTGTTAGGTTGAGGAACTCCTTCCAGCTCTCGTTAAATGTAACCAATGCGTGTGGAGTTTCTTGGCCTACGAATAAGAGAAGAAAGGTAAAAAATGGTTCCAATAATTTATTTCATACTTCACCTCGGATAGGGAGAACAAACCCACTGATGCAGATTTCCAAGGAAACTTTTGTTGATCACTTAAGTTTACATGATTCTCTAGTGGATGTAGTGGAACCCCATAATTTCCCCATATCACCCAGACTGGATGTTGGGCACTTGAATGTTGGCAGCACAAGCACTGGGTTAGAGATTCTTTCAAGCACATTGCAGCCTAAGCCAGAGAGTTCTGGCGCATTTACTAAGTTGGGGTCCTCATGCTCTTCAGGTGTTCAAAAGGTAATTTTTGGGCGAGTTTGTACACCGTTATGTTATTTTAGTATATTGATAGTATTGCTCTGTCTGTCATGGAGACAGCATCCAAAAAATTAGAGTAACATCAATATATAATCAACAAATCCTGCCCGGTTTATGACCCCCTTTCCGATTCCCTCACCCAATCTCATGAGACCAGCAGGCCTCAGGCACTATGCATCCCGGGCTTGGCCTCGTCCGTCCCATGCCTGCCCGTGCCTCCCCTGGTCACAAACACAGCTGATCCCTCCTAAAACTTCTTTCCAGCAGAAAATAATAGAAGCAAAGGATTGAAAAAGAAAAAGGAACATGGTTACATACCTGTCTCATGGACATCATTCTTCTCCTTTACTCTCCTATAAGTTTTTCACTTACTCTGTTGCATCTTTTAGTGTACGGTCTATGTTTTTCATGTAAGTTTATAAACTTCCTCTATTTGGCTAACGTGATGCATGTTCTTCTGGCTGATGGATACTTGTGATAGGGTTGTCTGAACTTAGAAGGGACTATCCATCAGGGGACCATCTCTGCTGCTGTGGAAAATATGAAGGTTGAAGCTCATTTAGATATGGGTGAGAACGAACAGGAGGAAGTAGGTTTGGGTGATTGTTCAAAGGAAACAGCAGAAGCTGTAGGTGGCAGTAGCACTAATCAAGAGATGATGAGGCAACCCACTTCAGATTCTGCTGAAGTTCCAGGCAAATGGCAGCTTTCTTTAAGTGGAGAAGGAAGAAAAGAAGAAAAATCTGAAAGCGCTGAGGATCCTATGTTTTCATATTGTTCAACATCATCAACTTATGCAGAGGATCTTGAAATAGGTGCCAATGAAACCTTGCCAGAGCTTGAGGGGTTCTCTATCAGTGTGAGTCCAGAATGTGAACTTCCTCTAGTTACAGGGGATGGAAATGGTGTTGACAACTTAGGTCTTCCCTGCATAAAAAAGGATCTTGCTGCTCTTGAGCAAGTCTACAAATCCACCAGCTTACCGGTCTTGCTTTCCTGTCCTTCTCCAGTGCATTCAATGATGGATATTAAATACTCTTTACCAACAGTGCTGTTACAGCAGATGAATTTGAAGCATTTTATTCCGCTAAATGGCACTGATGAAAAACAATTTGGAGGTTCAGAAGATAATTCTCTTTCTGATGTTGGATGTAGCATTGGTGTGGAATACGGTGGTTGTTTACTTGGAAAGTCATATTCTTTCACCCCTCCTGTTGGAAAGTTCTCATCAACATCTACTGGTTCGAGTTTGGGTAAAAACTGGACCCTAAATAAGGAGCTTACTTGTTTCAGAATTGATGAAGATTTGTGCATTAATGAAGAAAATGAGGTACGTGAAGTTGTAGATGCATCTGAGAATGTGTTGAGCTCAAGAGAGCTCTATACTTCTCATAAAAGAGATGTACTTGCTGATGTGACATCAGAATGTTATAACTCAATTTCATTGGTATGTGACGCTGGGAAGATTCTGGACCGAAGCAGCTTGGCTTCAGAGAACACAGACATCAGCCATAGGACTCAAAGTGGTAATAGAGGGCTTGAGAATTGCTGTTGGGACCAACAGATTAAGAATGATTATAAGGAGAACTGTGGCTATTCAATGGATGGATATAAGGCTAGAAAAACCTCAGGGTCTATCCGTAACAGATCTGACAGGCCAAAGGTTTCTAGAAAAGTCAGTGAAGCAAAGGGAGGTCAAAGTTTCATTGACAAGGCTTCTAAGCCCAAAAATTTAGTTTCCAACATTTCATCTTTTGTCCCTCTTGTCCAACAAAAGCAACAGCCACCAGCAATTTTGACTGGTAAATTATTTTTCTCATTGTTTTTTATTATTGTTTAGTTTTTTCCCTTCATGGTAATGACATATCCATCTCAATTTTTTCTCAGGGAAGAGAGACATTAAAGTGAAAGCTTTGGAGGCTGCAGAAGCTGCAAAAAGACTTGAAGAAGAAAAAGAGAATGCACGTAAGATTAGGAAAGAGGCAGTAAAGCTAGAAAGAGAAAAGTTGGAGCAAGAAAACATGAGGCTGTTGGAACTGAAGCAGAAAAATAGGGAAGAGGAACGGAAGAAGAAGGAAGCTGATATTGCAGCTAGAAAAAGGCAACGGGAAGAAGAGGAAAGAAAAGGAAAGGAAAGAAAAAGAAGGTGCATTGAAGAAGCAAGAAAGCAGCAGCAGGAACGGGAAGAGAAACTACGGGCTGAGAAGGAGGAGAAAGAAATGCGACGAAAGGCTGCTGTAAGACTGTATTCTGTTCTCTGTTGAAGTCAATAAACAAAGAAAGTATAACTTTCATTCTTGTATAGTACACAATAACACGTGATTACATTTTCTGCCGTGCACCAGGAGGAGGAAAGAAAGAGAAAAGCCCTGTTGGAGGGGGCAAGACGGCAACGTAAAATGGAAAAAGCCAAGGAGGGAACTGGCAACAAGAAAAGGACAGAACCAGAAGAAAGGACCACGAAGGTTATGATTGGTACAAGTAATACTTGTGAAAATAGTGAGTTAGTTGAGAAGCCTGATTCATCAGTAAAGGTGTGACAGGATTCAATTTATGCATTAGTTTTATGTCAATTTGTTTAACTTTTTTTTAGAATATCAAGTTATCTTTAATTTATTCTTGATTAGTGTGATTCATAGTTGTAAAAATTAGAGTTTTAGGGATTTAGAAGAAGAGAGAAGTGAGAAAGAGAAACAGAGAATTTGAGAGAATTCCAAAACAGAGTTCGTTGGGGGTCGCGCACAACCCCCAGCTTTATTTACGAATAGGGTTTGAGCAAAATTAAAAGAATATCCCTATACATACAATAATGTTTATTCTTCTTATATCTCCCTAACTATGTATCCTATGTACATGAAAATTGAACCACAGACATAATTCAATGCATAAAACAAGATTACATAAAGAAATAAAACTACCGAAACAGTAAAATGACCAAAATTCCCCTGGACATATTTTCTAACAATGGTTCTTAACCTTCTCTCTCTGTAGGTTGTCAATGATTTAGATTCATTTAAATCAGACGGAGATGGCTTCTCAAAGACTGAAGAGAGCCTTGAACCACAGTCATATGAGATTTCGCCATACCAACCATCTGATGTTGAGGAAGAAGAAGAAGAGGGTGATGTGCCTGTGAGGAAATTTATTCCTGAATGGGCCAGGTGAGTCAAAAGTTTTAACATATTAGCTTCTTTACTTCAATACCTGAGAGATGGTAAATTTACCATGAGATATTGATTTGCCATCAATACAGCCAGGCAGATCTGGTTTATAGATGCATCTATTCAGTCCTTGTAGAATGTCAAATGATTTGGCTGAAATTTCTGAGAATTTTTTATGTTGGACCTTGTGCAGGGAAAAGTCTATCGTTAGAAGTTTGGATTTCCTTCAGCATGTTAACCCAGATGACATTTTTCTTCTTGAAAGATGTTGTAATATAAATGAAAGTAAATCCTCTTGGTTTATCCTGAGTACCTATTTCTGTAAACTCTGCCTTGTTAGGTACTGATGGAAGAAATGCACATCCTTTATTTGTAGTTTTGTTGGATCAGAAGAGATGACAAATGAAGGCATTGGAGAAAGGGACTTACCACCCTTGATGGCTTAATGTGAGGGCAGGAGAGCTGTAAAGCAGTATGAGTAGTACTTTCTGGATGAAATAGGTATTTTATTTTTAAGTTTGTTTCTCTCAACTGTTTGTATGATTTGGGCACTTGCTCTCTATCTAATGTTTTTTCCTTCTCTTAGAAATTCTTAAGCATTATACTTCTTTTTTAGCAGACTGGCACTGAAACTTTTAACATTGGAGGAATTTGGGTTCATTGATAAACTTGGCATCTCTTTCTCATTTACTTGTTTGCCAGCTATAACCAATGTTTTAAAAGCTACCTTTTAAAAATGCATGTCTCAACGTTATGTGTTTATGTTATTTTATACCTTATTACATGTTGACACGAACATCTTGGGCTTATCTAGTTGTTAATAGTGCAGTAACTGTCACCTGAGTGAGTTACTCGTCCTCTGTAAAGGACTTTTGTCCCAGGGAAGAACTGTTATGTTAGAAAGCATTAAAGGGCCTTTTGTCCCAGGGAAGATTGTTCTACTAGAAACCTACTTGTATGATTGTCAAATGCTTTGAAAACTTTCCAGCCAGACTACTCAATGAGTGGGAACAAGGATTTCCTGTATTCATAACTTAGTTGCACGCTTAGTCTTTCCAGATTTATTCATCTCCATGCAACAACGGCTTCTGGAAATGCTGCAAATGTAATCACTATACTCTTTTATTCAGGGCTTTGGCCTCTACTATTTCCAATTACACAAATTTATTTGTGAGATAATCATCAATGGGTTGTCAAAAAAATTTATCGTGCATCTAATTGGTAGGATTGGAAATCATACATGCATTTTGTTGACTTCATATAGTTAATTCATCTTAATACAACTGTTTCTTTTGAAAATGCTGCTGCTGTAGTCTCAGTATTATTTCATCTTGTACGGGTTGAAGTTTTATTATGTATCATGGTGATGTTTTCTACTTTTTCTTTTTTTCTTCATTTTCCTTCTCTAATGTTATAGGCAATCCAGAGAGGGACAGCCTTCTGTCAGATACTTTGGAAGCCGATGCCTTAACCTCCCCAATCTCCCTGTAACTTGTTAGAACCTTGCAAGTTGTAAGTATTTGTTTCTCTTTCTTGTGATTCGCTCGATGCACATTGGTTACTAGTGGAAGTCTGGTAGGATGCATGGGGAAAGAAAATTACAACAAAAAAAAAAAAAGGGAGAAGAAAAGATAGAAGATTTGGTCACTGTATTTTACCCTTCACAAATTTAGATTGTAGGCCATGGGTTCGTTTCTAGAGCTTAGTTGTAGTTCTATTTCTTTTTCTGAGGAAAGTAAAATTGTATGTCCTTTATTCCTAAATAAAACCTGGTATCTATTTAACTTTTCTGTGCATTTAGTTTTGTTCCTATAATCATGTAAATATTTTTTTACTTTGGAAATTAACGAAGTTTTGCATCAGTAGTTGATAATGTATTTCAAGGTTTGTGACCATCTCGGGCCTTATGATCTTCCACCTTAGAGCTGTGTAGCTTGTTGAAGTTATTATTTTTCTTGGTTGTTTCAATTCAGTAATGCATCAATGAAAACACCAAAGCATTCCAAATCCAGACCATTGGAGGATTTAGGGTTTCCTAGAAGCAAATGCCCAGTCCTTGAAACAAGTACGACTGCATGTACTAAAACTCTACCATCCTTGCAGACACCAAGACTCCATTTTTCTGTCAACTTTATGTTGATCAGTGCAAAGAGAAAGGCCACGAAATCCTAAAATATAAAAAGATATTTTTCAACACCTGGTCTCATATATGAGACCCATTGCCACGGTAGAGCCAGCTCCATATGAAATAGAATTATTTTGGCTCTGTTTCTCATGTGCTATTAGCAATAATGAGAATAAATTTTGGTTCGAATTAGGGCAACCCTCCAGGCTCCACCTAGCAAGCCAAACTGATTTGCAAATTGTTTAAGCTCGGCTTGAAATTTTTTTGGCTCAATTCAGGTTTTACTTGAGCTTAGTTTGAACTCAAACTTGAAATAAAAAATTTTAAGTATAACAAGCCAAGCTTGATATTTTTCAAGGTTGGCTTATTAGCTTGTGATTTGATTCGTTAACATAGATTTTTTACGAAAATACACTTTCCTCTAATTGTTCTTTGTTCTTATCTACTTCAAACCTCAAATATAATTGCCCTTTTGGGTCGTTCAACATTTAATGTTGTTGTTTGCCAATGAAATAAATACTATTGACGAAATTGTTTATTCATTCTTTTAGGTATATTAAACTAGTTAGTATACATTAGTATGTTCTACTGTAAATTCTTGGATCTCTATAAATTCATTACAATATTTTTTTATTTTTTTATTATTTTTTTTAGTTTTATAGTTTTAAATATTAGTTTGAGCTAACACCCGACTAGAACTCGAGCTCAATTTCAATTCCAATTTTAGGTTTGAGGCTGAACTTGAGGTCAAAATATTCATATCAAGCCAAAATCGAACATATGCCACTCTTGATGCCACTCTTAGTCCAAGCCAAATTTAGTCCAACCCCAATTAACAAAATGTTCACTCTTATCCAAGATTTTTTCACAATTTTTTAGGCATTATTGTATACTACAAATACTAGTAGAAATTTTGTACAATGAGAGAAAATAAAAAAATTTAAAAAATAAAATTTTAGTAATTTAAATTTACATTTTTACAAATTTTGATGATAAGACATAAAATTTATTTTATAAAAAAAATTGACCAAAAAGAGTGTTATCAAGAGGAAAAAGACCGTTGCAGCCTCTTAAACTGACTTTAAGCAAAGTGGTAAGCAAGTCAAACAGGTTGAAAGAGTGTTCTTTATGGCCTGACTGAACTGGTTCGAATTTATGGTCAATCTCTGTCTGCATGTAAACGCTTCAACATTTATGGGGTTTAATTTGTGTAATTGTGGCCTGGCCCACTCCGTAACCCACGTAAATGTGGTCTGTTTCCGGAGACACGTTCAATCAGCACGGGCCCCATCGAACACGTCCTCAGATTCGATTTTTGCACGTGGTTGATGGGGCCGTGATACGGGGGTACGTTTGTCTTTTACAGTCCACTTTGGGCTTCCTAACCGTTGCACAGCCGGAGTTTTCAAAATCGACGCGCCCATTTTCGTATTCTAACCGTTAAAGCCCCATCTTCTCTCTGGCCAAAAGGTTCAGTCGTCCATTCGTCTTCTTCTTCCTCTTCTTTAATCTTGAAAAGATCGTTTCATTTCAACAACTTCGTTGAAAAACAAAAGCGTCTTTCTCTCCACGATTTTCCCTCGTCTTCTTCATCTGAGGGTCAGTTCCTCGTCTTCCTTGAATTTCGGAAGCCGTTTGGAGCTTAATATCTTTCTGGAAACTTTCTTTTAGAAAAGTCTCATGCATCCCGGTCCGATTCTGCCCATGAATCAAGAACCAATTTTCGTTGGAGCTGCCTTATGCCTCTCTGCTACCGGCTTTCAAAGTTCCTAGGTGAAGCCCTTCATGAATCCACCTCCATCAACCTTTCTTTTGTTGATCTTCCTCCTACTAGCTTTCTCTCGCCTCTGTCTTTCTTCGCAACCAAATATAATCTTCAATTTTTCTTCTTTCTCTTTTCGGAACCTCACTCTTCTGGGAGATTCCTACCTTAGGAATGGCGCTGTGGGTCTCACACGGGAGCTTGGAGTTCCCTCTTCCAGCGCGGGCACTGTCATCTGCAACTCTCCGGTCAGATTCTTTGATCCGACAACGAATTCCTCTGCTTCTTTCTCTACTCAGTTCTCTTTTTCCATTACAAACGTTAACCCTGACTCCTACGGTGATGGGCTGACGTTTTTCCTCTCCGCCAGCAACCAAACCCTTGGGAGCCCAGGTGGGTATTTGGGTCTCTTTAATTCTTCTTACCCATTCGACAAGAAGATTCTTGCAGTAGAGTTCGACACTCGTGAAGATACCCTATTCAACGACCCGAGTTCAAATCATGTCGGAGTAGACATAGGCAGCCTCCAATCAGTCGAGACCTCTGAAGCCGACTCAGGCGCCATCGATCTTAAAAGCGGGGATCTGATCACTGCGTGGATAGATTACCTCAGCAGTCAGAAAGTGGTACAGGTATGGCTGAGTTACTCGAGTTTCAAGCCTGAAAAGCCTCTTTTATCCGCAAAAGCTGACCTCTCAAAGCATTTTCAAGAGTTCATGTATGTGGGTTTCTCGGCCTCAACGGAAGGGAGTACCGAGGTTCACACAATCGTGGATTGGAGTTTTCTGACATTTGAATTCAGCTCATCGAATGAGCAGAGCAAACCTCACCCTTCATCAAACGGAACTAGGAATGTTGTTCCTGTCATTCCTGTACTGCCAGCGTCCCAATCTTGTCATAAACAGAATAAGAAACTTATTTTAGGACTGGGAATCTCCGGTCCAATTGCCGTTTTTCTAGCATTAGCGGGATTCGGATGGTATACTGCCAAGAAGTGGCAGAAAATCAAAGCAGACAGTGGCATAAAGCCGGAGCTTCTCAAAGGCCCGAGAAAATTTAGTTACAGAGAGATAAAAGCTGCTACGAAGGATTTCCATGGTAGCCGAATCTTGGGACATGGAGCTTTTGGAACAGTTTACAAAGCCATTCTTCCAGAACCCGGTCTTTCATTTGCAGTTAAACGATCGAAGCATACCCATCAAGGTAAAGACGAATTTCTTGCTGAATTGACGATAATTGCTTGTTTGAGGCATAGAAACCTGCTCCATCTCCAAGGTTGGTGTGCTGAGAAAGGCGAACTGTTTCTTGTCTACGACTTCATGCCCAACGGGAGTCTGGATGAGTTCCTTCACCAAGAAAGCGGGACCACGCTTACCTTCGCCCAGAGGAGTAACATAGCCCATGGCATCGCTTCTGTACTCACCTACCTCCATGAAGAATGTGAACAGCAAGTAATTCATCGAGATATAAAGAGTAGCAACATCTTGTTGGATGGAAATTTCAACCCACGATTAGGGGATTTCGGTCTGGCTAGGCTTATGGATCACGATAAGAGTCCTGTGTCGACCTTAACTGCAGGGACAATGGGATACCTTGCACCCGAGTATCTCCAGTCTGGAAAAGCAACTGAGAAAACAGATGTCTACAGCTTCGGAGTGGTGGTACTTGAGGTTGCTTGCGGAAGGATGCCCATCGTTAAAGACGGTGATAGTGTGGTTAATTTGGTTGATTGGGTATGGGGGCTTTATTCTGCTGATAGGCTTATTGAAGCCGTGGATCCAACGTTGAACGGGGACTTCGACAAGGAAGAAATGACCAGGCTTTTGATTTTGGGACTGAGCTGTGCGAACCCAGATTGTGCTGCCAGGCCTTCCATGAGAAGAGCTCTTCAGATACTTAACCGTGAAGCTGACCTTCTGGTTTTGCCCAAGAAGAAGCCCAGTCTCCAATTTTCTGTTAGCTTGCCTGTCAATATCCACGACATTGTCTCGGAGCGGGAAGCTAATCTGGCTTCGTACCAGCAGCGATGAGCACAGGTTTTTAAATTCTGATTTCTTTGTTTAAGCAGGAAAGTGAAGACAGTTCCGAAAAAGTTTTAGAATCCAGTACAAACAAAGAGTTGAGAGAGGATGTTTTTAGTTTGTTGATTTTGTCTGTGCCAAAGGGAATGCTGTGCTTACTTGGTGTGCTTATTCTATGTTATTCTTTTCAACTATGTAATAAGTTCTTCAGATTTGTTATCGCCTGTAAAGTTTTTAGGTATGACGGGAATGAATTGTGCTGTTGTTATCCTTTTTTATATATTCTTAAATTCATTTGAAGAAGACTCAGATGCGAGTGTTTACTACTGTCATCTTTAAATACCTCCAGATCATATGAACCAGGCGAAACTTCAGTTTTGTCACTTCAAGATCAACTTCAATGGCAGTATACAAAACTCACCATCCCGACAAAAGCCATCTCCACAAGGCGGTCTCCAGGTTGTTCTGGGGCTGTTTTCTCATGCAGAATACACAACTGAACTGTTTTTGTAGTCCTTAAAGAGCTTCTTTCCGTCGACTGGCTAGATGATCCTTACACTGATTCCAACTTGGAAGTAATTTTTGGCCTAGAAGACCAGGGCTTACAAGTATCTTTCTTTTCCCTGTTTGGCAAGAGAGAACACTGCAAGCGAAGGGAAAGATCAACAGAAGCCTTCAAAGTAGATAAAGAAAGAAGTATCTTTCTTTTCCTCTGTATTCTCCAACAAACAGGACTAACGGTTGATTGAATGTCTGGTAAAGCTGTCTTTGTTAACATCAAGCTATCTATCAGAATTCTTGGCCTTCCATAATAGATCTCTCTTCATTCTAATGTTATAGAGTGTGTGAGACAACTCTGTCTCTACATATGACTTAAGAGAATCAGAGCACAAAAACAGCACATAAGGAAAAAAAGAAAGTAGGCAGAAACAAACAAAAAAAAGGGGAAGACCCTGCCAGGAGTAAAACCATTAAGTCAAAATCCCTAGTTGACAATCAGTTACGCACCATTAGAAGATGTCTCAATACATATCTTTTTCCTCTCAGAATCTTCAGCGTCTGTTTCCCTTTCTTCAGCTTCACTTCTTTTCCTTCGAGGGATTACATGAAAGAATGAACTCTGCCAGTCTTTAGTTTCCAAGTATTTGAGAAGAATCTCTAGCACTTGGTTCACGGTAAGAACCTGATCCACTGACATAAGAACCATAAGGGACAATTCTGGAATTGAAAATTGTATCACTGAGACTTCCAAAGATTCATGAATCATTCTTATCAAATATTTGATAGATTCAACATGTGTAAGCAAAATTGGAGAGTTATGTGTGAGTGCATATCAGTCCCAATTATTGAATCTAAGAGTAACCATTTTGATGCATGCATTAAGGGCTTTGGATTCAACCAGATAAAAGTCCTCACCATGGTGATCAAATACTATTTTTTCCTGCTGGATGTTGTATCAACTAGAGATTGATGAAATTATACAAATGCAAGAGCAAGTCAACAACTTGGGTCAGCTAGTAATAGGCGGTTAGTAACTTTTGGTGGTACATACAAGTTGAAAAATTCTGGGCCTTCAGGTCACACAAACTCTAGTTGCAAATAAGATAGGCTACTCAAGCAAAAGAAAAAAATAGAGGCCCCAATAGGAGCATTCAACAGTCTTAGTTCTTGAATACGATAGGGTTGGACTACAACATGATAAGGAATGCAAATAATCCAAATTTGAAGAGTACATACAAAGTGAAGGCAACTGTACCTGGGAACTTGACATCTTCATGTAACTTCCAATAGGCAGCTTTGCTGATTGGATTCCCTGCTCGTTTGCTTTTTTCATGGTTAGTCCTTTCCATCTGTTTCGATCCACTAACCCACCAATGATATATATTTTCTTTAGATCAAATTCTTCCAATACAGTTTCTGCATCAGCAGTAAGGTACACCAGGTTTTCTTTCTGATCTTGGAATGCTTCAATATAAGATTGTTTCTCCTTTTCAATAACCCACTTATCGAAACCTGGAAGCTTGAGTAATTGGCTTTCCATCTCTCCTTGGCATCCCGTCAGCCAGAGGTGACTTGGTGAAGCACATCTCCCGTTCACTGCATAACAATACATAATCTGCTGTTTTCATCAGTTAAACAAATATTTATTTTTGTATTACGACTTTTTAAATCTGCCATAAGCAGTAAGTGTAAATCTATTTCTTCAACGAAACCATCTATACAATGTCAGATTTCACAAAGGGGATAACGGATAATTGAATTGAGTGATTAAATAGAAGAGTAAGTTTCAGAAAATATAATGGTTACATAATAACCTTGGTAAACTAAACATGGTTATGACACAAGATGCTGATGATGACAAGAAGGTGAATGCAGAGTGGGTACCGTAATGGCATGAAAAGAAGAACATGAGATTAAATCTTTCATATTTATCCTTCCCCAGCGTGAAACAAATTAAAAAGTAAGAAAAGAAAGAAAAGGAAAGGAACGCAGCAACTTGACAATTTTTTGTTTTTGTTTTTGAATGGACATGACAAGAAGAAATGTTTTTTTACAGGCTTGACCAGAAGAATTACTCGTCAGTTTTCTTGAATCATTATTACAGAGACAAAAAGGAAAAATAATATCTGATTGCATGAGTTTGTATGATGGTCCAGCACAGCATGATGGTGTACTAATTTTAAGTTTAAGCTTGTTTAACATACAGGTTTATGTCAGTCAGGAGGAAGATAGGATTAGCACTGATAATAAATGCACAAGATGATATCTGATCTGCTTGGTTTAGTACACTGGGGAGTGAAGATTTCTCAATCAGAGTTGAGAATATAAAATATATAGGTCAAAGGTACAGTATTGAGCATTCAGAACCAGTTATCGAGCTATAAAATGGTGGCTCCTCATAAAGCGGCTGAATTCAATAATACTAAAACAATAGAGGTTGCCAATTTTTATCTGGTTACCAAAATTTGGTTATAATTTAACATTAAAATGTTTATTGTTTGCATGAGTTTCCGAGGAAGCGATTCCAATAAAACGGGGTCTATGGCTTCAAATTTGTATTAAATGTGATTTCTATCAGGTAGAAGAAGTAGAGTTAACAAAGGCAATACAATTAAAACGCAAGCATCTAACAAAGTGACAACATATTTTTTCAGTCATTACCAAAAATCCATAAACCGTCTGTGTTTCAGTAATCATATGAGGGCTATTTCAGCTAAATCAAAAAAAAAAAAAAAAAAAAGGAGGGATAAAGTAGCACGCTAAGTCGCTAACCTGCTGGACAAGGCTGGTTAGCTCGCTAGGGTTCATAAGATGCGAAAACTCGAGGTCAACCACTATTTTCTGCCCAACCTCCTTGGCTCTGTTTAGCCGTTCCATCTTCTTTTCCCTCTCCTCGGACCTCTTCTCCATCGTCTCTTTCCGAAGATCTTTCCTGGACTCGATGAGCTTCGTCTTCTCCTCTTCCGTCACACTCGATAGCTTCTTTTCCCATTCCCGTCGCTTCCTCTCTGCTTCCTTCTGCTTCTTCTCTTTAGCGAAAGCCTTCCTCTCGGCTTTCTTCTCTTCGTATTTCTGCCGCTTCAGAAGCTTTTTTTGGGCATTCTTCGATAGAGGAGGAGACACAGACGGAGCGCTGGCGCCATCAGTGGGATTTCTTGAGTTAGACTGGTCGTCTGCGGTAGTTTCCGTCATTCTGTTACTGCGAACTGCTTGGGACTGATTGCCGGGCCGAATGACGATTTGGACAGGCACGGAGGATGGAGTCAGGAAGACAGGAACTGAGTGTAGTGTGTCATGAGGGCAGTATTGGTATTCGGTAATAAGATTAATTAAGAAAAAAGCAGAAAAAATTCCAAATATCATAAATCTTTAAAAAAAAGGACTTTATAAAACATGTAAAATGTCAATCTAAAAAATATTCAATTATACATATAAACATAAATATTATTATTTAAATATCATGTAAAATTAAATCATCACCGCATGTAAACTGAATAAACATAATTAAATCATTTTTTTCCGAAACACAAAATACTTGGACCCTTTCACTATTCGGTGAATATTTACAACATCTTCATCTTTTCTATGGTGATGTTCTAATATATCATCGACAGTAAACATTTTTCCAGTTTTTTTGTATTTGTTTTTTTAAAGAGTATTAAAGTACTTCTTAACATCTACAGGACACCTTATACAAAGTTTGACATTACCTCGAACACTCATTAAATGTTCTTTTAACCCATTAATCCCTCAATGCATCACTTTGTCATAGTAGTTGCACATTGTTTGATGACGAATACGTCGATCTTAGTGTAATGCTCTTATCCAAGATTTTGTCAAACTAGTTTGTTATCCTCCATCATCTGTATATATATGCAAATTTTCATATGCAAAATTCATATAATATCTGATAATTTAATATAAAAAAATTATAACATCTTAAAAATTCTTTGTGTTGGGTTCATCAAGACATTCAATTAAATTACATAATTATAGTCCAAAATAATTAAATAGACAGTAGGAGGATTGGAAACAAAATACTTTTTACTCTTGCGCACGTATGCTAATGACTCTTTCCTTATTCGTCAAATATTTACAACATCTTCATCCTTAGTGTCACTATGTTCATCTTCTCGATGGTAACATTCTAATATACATCACAAAATTGCCTTTGTTCTAGTTTTTTTTTTCTTCCTATGTTCTGCTTTCTTATATCTTAAAACAATGTTTAAAGTAATTATTGACAACTACGGGACACATTGTACACGGCTCACCATCACCTTGATCACTCGTTAAATGTTGCTTTAACCTGTTAATCCCCCCATGCATAACTTTGTCACAATAGTTGCACACTGTTTTGTGACAAGTATCGTTGGTCTCAGTGCAATGCTCTTATCCAAGAATTTGTCAAACTGATTTTCTTATCCTATATCATTTATATATATACACAAAATTTCATATGCAACGTTCATAAAATATATGAAAAATTCACATGCAAAATTCATCAATTATTTGAATAATTTCATAAACAAAATTCTTGTAATATCTTAAAAACTCTTTGTATTGGGTTCATCAAGATATTCACTTAAATTAAATAATTGTAGTTAAAAAAAACTAAATACAACCACATAATTAAAACAACTTCATGTTGTCTCCAAGTCATGAATTAATGTTGTTTTAACTCATTAATTCCTCCATGCATTACTTTGTCACAATAGTTGCACATTGTTTGATGACAAGTATCGTAGATCTCAGTGTGATGCTCTTATCCAATATTTTGTCAAACTAGTTTGTTATCCTCCGTCATATATATATATGTGTGCAAAATTCACATGTAAATTTCATATAATATCTGAATAATTTTATAAAAAAATTCTTATAATATCTTAAAAATTATTTGTGTTGGTTTCATCAAGACACTCAATTATATTATATAATTGTAGTCCAAGATAACTAAATAGATAGTAGAGGGATTGGAAACAAAATACTCTTTACTCTTCACTATTTTATTTGCCTCTCTTCTTGCATGCACACCTATGCTAACGACTCTTTCATTATTCGTCAAATATTTACAACATCTTCATCCTTAGTGTCACTATCTTCATCTTCTCTATGGTAACATTCTAATGTACATCGAAAAATTGCCTTACTTCTAGCTTTTTTTGCTTTCCTATCTCTTAAAAACATGTTAAAGTAATTCTTAACATCTATGGGACACACCATCACCTTGAACGCTCGTTAAATGTTGCTTTAACTTGTTAATCCCTCCACAAATCTCTTTGTCACAATAATTGCACATTATTTTGTGACAAATATCAACTATCTTAATGCAATGCTCTTATCCAAGAATTTGTCGAACTGGTTTTTTTTATCCTCTATCGTCTGTATATATATGCAAATTTTCATTTGCAACATTCATAAAATATATGAAAAATCATCAATTATCTGAATAATTTCATAAACAAAATTCTTATATAATATCTTTAAAATTCTTTGTATTGGGTTCGTCATGATATTCATTAAATTACATAATTTTTATTTCAAAAAATATAAATACGACCACATAATTAAAACAATGTCATGTTATCTCCAAGTCAGACTAAGGGGGGGTTAGTCCACAATGAACTTGAATTGAAGTGAAGAATTGAATTGAACTTAAATGAATTGATTCAACTTTACGAGTTCAAATGCACTGAAAAACAGATTCCAGTGTTAGTGCCTCCAAATGAAAAGTATGATATAAACAAAAGAATGAGTAACCCTTTATAATATACTTAAATAAAACATATACCTAAATAGATAATTAACCAAAATAAACATGGTTACTACACTTATAAGTGATTTAACGTGTAGCATTAAAATATGTTAATATCCTAATTAACAAAAAAAATATATTATATTACTTAATGATTATAGTTTATTACAAATTAATACAATAATTTGACTAGAATAAATTATTAAAATTTAATAAAAAATGAAAAAATAACTAAAGAGCATATAATAAATAAATAAATTATTTTTTTATATCATAAGAAATATTTTAACATTAAAACTCACTAATTTAATATAATAAATAAATATATACAATAAATAAATAAATATATTTATCAATAACATAATATATATTTTTATGTATTAATAATTAATAATATGTTGTCACAAAATTTAAAACCATTGGTTTAATTAATTATAGCAATGGGATAATTAAACCAAAACAATTTATCAAATATATATTTTAAAAATATTTTAATTATGACTATTAAATCACTAATTTAATATAGTAATTATAAAAAAAAATATTAAATAAATAAATATAAATATTTTATAAATATAAATTATAAACTATTATTCTTATTACAATGGTTTAATTTTTCTTAACTTATGAAAAATTAAACCATCATCTTCCTCACAGCGCACGTCGTCTTCCTCAACAGTTGGCCAGCGGGCCACGTTGACGGAGGTGGCGCTCCGACGGTACGCCGAAGAGGAGAGCGAGGTCGAGAGGGAGGAAGGCCGACGAGAGGGAGGGAGGGAGAAGAGAAAAAAAATTGTGCGAGGAAATTGGTTGATTCGCAAAATAGGTATGAATCAGTTTTCCCCGATTTTTGTCTGAGCGAATGAAATGGTGTAATTTCACTTCAATGTAATTCTTTTTACACTAACACCTTTATTTGATGAACTAGGTAATGTGGGGGGAATCACCTTTATTTGATGAACTAGGTAATGTGGGGGGAATTCCCTCCACCCCCCCCCCCCCCCCCTCTAATGGAGATGCTTGCCAGTATATGCAATACTTGTGCACCTCTTGAGCATCATCAACTTAGTGTCAGGGGTTCAGCTCAGCTCGGGTTTGATTGGGCTATTGGACCAGATTCCGAACTGGACCTTTTACTGGGTGGAAGAACAGACAGCTATATAATGACAGATTACCGAAACGGAAAACTTTGAACGATAAATGATTTCAACTCTACAAAAAGATCGCCGCTGACATTCAAAGCCCTGATGGAATAAACAGATTGACGACTTTTCATCTTCTCCTTTATCAATCCGGGAATATAGAGGCTTCTTCTGCTTTGGTAGCTATTTCTTCTCTAGCAGTTTGAGAAACCCAAGTTGCAGGTTCACGTTCTGAGCAGCAGAGGCAAAATGAGATGCATCGCTTTCGGAACCCTAAAACTCGGATACTGGTGGCGGCCTTCTGATAGAGAAGAACCCTAAAAGCTGGGAGAAGTTAAAACCGTTATGTTTGAAAGATGCTCCACTCTGATAATAACGTGACGTTGGTTAGCAACTTGAGAAACAAGATACCACTTTCCATGTACAGGTGATCGAGTGACTATAAATTCTGACTCTGATTATCTCCCTCATTTCATCCTCTACAATCTTGATAGATCGTGCAAGTCTACTGACAAAAGAAAAAAAATGGGTTCTCGTTCCATCCTTTGGCATTGTGTACTCTGATCCTGTTTAAATTGATCGCATAAGCTGGGGCTTCTTACAAAGTGTTTAACGTGATGGACTTCGGGGCAACTTCTGGTGGCGAGACTGATATCAGCAAGGTAAGCGCCTTCTGGAATGCTCTCTTACTGCTGACTCTATCTCCATTTTATTCTTCTTGAATGCAGATAGGTGATTTCTTTATGAATTTAGGGTTTATGGTTTATGTTTCTGTTTATGATGCAGGCGTTGATGAATGCCTGGAAAGCTGCCTGCGATTTGGAAGGGAGTAGTAGGGTTTTCATCCCTGAAGGGACATTCTTGGCTGGACTTGTGGTGCTGAAAGGATCATGCAGAGGTCTCATGATTTTACAAGTTAAGGGGATGGTTAAGGCACCGGATCTTGACATGTTTAAGTCTAAGGCTTGGATTGAATTTCAGTACATTGATGGACTGACGATCACCAGCGGCGGAAAGTTCGACGAACAAGGCGCTCGGGCATGGCCGCGTCGTAAGTGTAGTAGCGGCCATCAATGCAAGCCTCTGCCTACAGTAAGCTCTCCATCCACAAAATCTATTCGATCGAATGACTTAGTTTTGATGTTTTCTTCTGTTCTGTTTGCCATGTCAGTCTCTGAGATTCAGCTTCGTCAACAATGCAACAATCCGGAGGATATCCTCAACCGACAGCAAGTTCTTCCACATGATGATTTTCGCTTCCAATAACTTCAAGTTGCACGCCCACAAAATCTCCGCACCCAGGCATAGCCCCAACACGGATGGGATTCACGTAGCACTCTCCAGTCATATAAGTATCTCCTGGTCTGTCATAGGCACAGGCGACGACTGTGTCTCGATAGGACCTTTCTGCGGCCCCAGCCATGGCATTAGCGTCGGCAGCCTGGGAAGGAACCCCAATGAAGGCGACGTGGTTGGCCTGACTGTACGGAACTGCACCTTCACCAACACCGACAATGGCGTCCGAATCAAGACATGGCCGAGTTCTCCTTCTCACAACTCTGCGACCAACTTAACTTTCGAAGATCTAGTAATGAATGAGGTTCACAATCCCATACTTATTGACCAGCAATACTGCCCATATTCTTCTTGTGATCTGAAGGTATGTACTTATAAAACTCGTTAATGCACCATTTGCTGAAGATGAAATCTCCATTAATAACTACTCTGAAACATATCTAATTCTATTTTTCTACCACTGGTTGCAGTCTCCGTCGAGTGTTAGGATCAGTAATGTTGTTTTCAAGAACATAAGAGGGAGCTCGGCATCACAGGTCGCCGTGAACCTGTTATGCAGTAAACGGGTGCCATGCCGGAATGTGAAGATTAGAGACATTGACTTGGATTACTATGGAAGGAAGGGTGAATCTTCCATATCAACATGCTCCAATGTCGAAGGAGTTTCTTCAGGCTACCAACTCCCACCTTCTTGCATCTAGTTATTCAATAAATTTAATGAATTCATTAAGGGAATTTATTGGATATTTTTAAGTCATGATACGTAAATTCCAAGTCTTTGAATCTTCTTTGTTGATGTTATAGTTTGCGATCGACTGATCCGAACAGTTGAGATAGTGGTTTCGCACTAAATGGTTTTTCGTATTAGATCAGCCCTTTGTAAGTTTAAGTAAGTTCAATGTACGATTAGTAAGATAACATGACTTAAAAATAAGAGCATTATGAGCAGTTTTATAAAACCTAAACTGGACTGATCAATTGATCTGGGTTCAACCAATTCAATGAGACTTGGTCCTTAATTCAGGTCGCTTGCAGAAGAAGAAAACTAACAAATTATAATGTTCAGGGAATTTTACTTTACTATCCAAATTTTTTATAAATAATAATACAAATAACAAACTTTTAAACTCAATATAAAAATACCCAACTTTGACCAGTCAACTACACAAATGCACAGTCAAAAGTGACACATAAACTTTGACTACCTATATGGCACCACATCATCATGACACATCAACACTACAAGAGTATAACAACATTTCACCCGACACATCATCAAATATCCATGTCATCATCCATATAGGATAACACATCAACACGTACCACATGAGCCCTCCACGTCAACTTATCTTTTTTCTCCCTTTTTTTATTATTGATTTAAGTTATTTTGTAATTAAAAATTAAAAATATTAATTTCTGGTTTTAAAAATCTTACACATTTTATTTCATTGCCTTCACTTTAATATAATAAAAATATAAAATTTGATTATCGCTTTAAAATACCTTACAAATTATAATGTTATAATGTTATACCGTTTATACCCCTACACTTCTACAAGTGAAGGAGAACTCGGTTGGATGTTGAGGGTATTTTGTCCTACAATATAACATGTTATATAATCTTAAAATTAATATAAAAACAGTAATATATTAATAAGTCAATATTTAATTGGTAAAAATTCCAATTTTTACTTATGTAATTTTAAAATATATAATTATATTTTTTATTATTGTGTTTATACTATGTTTAAAAATAGGTCAAGGAACTTGTTCAAGGTGTTGGCAAAATATGCTCCTCTCCACCACCCCCTACTCCTCTTGATAGAAGATAACTCATTGCCAGGTGAAGAGTATGTGTAAAAGCCTTTTGGCTATCAATAGGCAAGTTCAATCCCTAGAGAAGCCTCCTAGCAGCCATCTCAAGCAACCTCCTCTCTCTTAAGCTGCAACAGAAGGTCAGAGGATGGTGCTGAATGATAGAAGAATAAGAAAGAGGCAACTAGTTTCCAGTGCTTTCAGTTTACTGAGAGAGGCAGAGGAGGAAGCCCTTTTACGGAGCCGAGGTTGATACAAAATAGATAAGCTTTTCGATTAGCCCTCCATGAGACTTGGATGATCTGCTGAATGTTTTGGCGTTCCTTTCATTTCACTGGAACCAAGGGATTGCAGTAATGGGTTCCCTCTAGAGGACATGGTCAATCTTTAGCAATTTCTACGACTGGTCTCGGAATGAGGCAGGAAGACACGCCTGGATTCCAATCTTCCTCAAGAGCGCCGAAGGAGAAATGAATTAGCAAGTGATCCATTGTTTTCTCAGGTGAATGGCAAAATTTGCACAATGAATTGACTGTTGGTTACCACACTTATGAAGCTCATCACAGTTCTTGTAGATGACCGACCGATGGAACTGAATAACCTTGTTAGGTCCAATCAGATTCCAAACTTGAGCAATTTTCATTTCTGGTTGCAATGGGTCTTCTCAATCATGAGTCATAAACTTGCAGAGGGGACTTGAATTTGCCAGTTTTCAGGCCCAAATCATGCGATCCATCCATTTTGAAGAGCAACCTAAAAGGAGTTTAGAGCTTCATTAACTATATGAAATAATAGGGGCAGGAGGGGATCCCCTTGCCAGAGACCCTTCAAGGACTTGAAGAAACCTTTTAACTGTTCTGTTTATGAAAAAAGAGAGGAGGGAGAGGGTATACAGCTCTGAATCCAATGCCTCCATCTCTGCTGAAAACCCATCTTCTCAAGCATCAGGTCAAGGAACTCCTAGTTAGCCCTGTCGAAGGCCTTTTCCATGTCAATTTTTACACTAAAAGCTTGCTGAGAATTAACTAGCTCAAGGCAGAACTGCACATTAAGAGGGCTGTAATCAAGGAAGTTCTCAAGAATAACAAAGCAAAAAGTAGCCTTCATATAGGAGACCAAAATATCAGAAATGATAAACAGCATAGTAAAATATGTTTGGTACAAGCAAAGGCCTAAATGGGCAGTCCTCAATGCAGTAGGTTCAGCAGGATTACTAGTGATATGGGATGCTGATAAAGTAGAAGTTAGCACTCAGAAAACAGAGAAGTTCTCAGTGGCTATTTATTTCAGATCTTGGAGAGGGACAATTTTCACTGGGCAGCAGCTTCCTAGTGAGCAGATAATTCTAGAGCCACACTTATCCACAGCTGGGCACTTCCATGGCTCATAGGAGGGGACTTCAATGTTATCAGATACTGCAACACGAAAAACAGTGGGTAGAACAGAACCACATCTTCACTGAGAGGCTTCTCATCATTTATAAATGACAATGCTTTGATTGAACCAGCTTTTCCAGGTGCTGCATTTACCCAGAGTAACAGCAGTGAACCACCCATCCTTTTGAAGCTTGATAGTGTTTTGGTCAAGCAGGGGTGGTTATAGTATGAAACAGCTGTGGGGAGAGTACTACCCGGGCCAGTGTCAGACCAGTCTGATACTGCTAGAGACTGCCCCAGATACATGAAGATTACCCCCTTCAGATTTGAGACAGCATGGTTGATGGACAAGGACTTCAATTAGCTCCTAGAGAGTTGGTAGCTTGAAGTAGATTTCTGTGGGTCAACAAGTCTGAAGTTCAGCAAAAAAACTCAAAGCTCTTATAGATAAAATAAAAGCCCCATGCCCAGAGAGGAAATTCAATTATAAAATGGAGCAAAGCATCTTATTAGCTAGAATCCAAGCCTATGATCAGCAAGGGCAGCAACCACTCTCAATTCTCGGAAGCATTGGAAGGGACTTTTAAGAGAAGCCTATATGAAACAGCAGGTACTCAAGAAAGGATGTATTGGAAACAGAGAACTTGGTTTAAGGAGATGGAAGTATCAAGCTAATCCATGCTTCTTGCCCACCCGAAGAAGAAACAGAATCTTATGGCTTATCATCAATGGCAGCAGAATCTATACTTTAACTATACAATGAAGAGAATATTAGCCCCTCCTGAAAGCCTGCAGCTAAAGGGCTTGGCAGAAAAAGTTGTGAGCATTGAAGCACCTTTCTCCATGGAAGAAGTAGACGAGGCCATAAAATCAATTTCAACTGATAAAGCTCTAGGATCTGATGGCATTAGTTCTGAATTCTACAAGGCTGGCGGGATCTTTCTAAAAAGTGATATCATGGACATGTTTAATGAGTTGTATGAGCTAGGACTCATAGCAAGAAATATGAGTTCCTCATTCATTGCCTTGATTCAAGAGAATTCGAATTGGATGCTTTTTGGTAGCTTACAGAAACCCAGTTGTGCCCGCCAGTTACATCTGCAAATATGTCTCAATATTTATACCGAGGGAGCTGTAGTTGGAGATAAAGAGGAACTAAGAAGATCACATTTATGAGGAGTGTTTGGCACCTGCAAAGTCGGAGACAGTGAATCGGTCCCCCTCTCGCTGCACCCTCAGAAAGGGAAAGGACACTGATCTCTGAAAGTGCCAAACAGTTAACCCATCAATTCCGGAGAGGCAAAAGATGCGAGTTTGACCGCAGTACACGAACCTCATTAAAAGAACTCATTACTCCAAACGCGTGAAATATTTCAGTTAAGGTTGTCTTGGCTACTTTCAACTTTTGAACAGTTTTTCTCTTATTCTCTGAAGACCCTGTATCTATTTACAGACCGTAGCAGTCTCTTCCCTGATTGAATTCTTGATATTCAAACTTCTGCTTCTACTTCAGACGAAGCAGAGACTCTGATAAATATGGAATCCGCGGGAATAAAAGTGGTCTTCGGCTTGTTTTTTCCCCGAAGATTATATATCTGGGTTCGTGTCGTCCAAAACTGCTTTTGAAGCTGGCATGCGGGTTGCAGTCCTCGAAGCCATAAATTTAGCACGGAGCGCGTCAGTCCAAAAGCATCTGCCTCGGGCATCTTCTCTCTCAGACCATATTAAAATTCTGCTCCAACTGAAAGCTCACGTTCAATGAAAAACCTCTCCTCGGTCAAGGCCGTGCAATCGCACAGCTTATCGTATCGGACACCGCATTTTATATCAATAAATCCCGAACGATATGACCGATACGGCCTGTACTGCGTATCTGTATCGAATTATTCAAATTCCATGTAGCCTAAAAGGCCAAAGGTTTGCCGGGAACCGCGAAGAAGCCGATACGGGGAAATAATACAGTCCGATACGAGCGAATAGACACCATGAAAAGAACCAAATATAGGGGGGGCGCTGCCTCTAAGCTCGGACAGGGACAAGTACCTGACGCACTGGTCGCTTTTTCTGGTCAATCCTCCGATGCGGCAGCCATTACAAAAAATCAAGAGAAACAATCTAAATCCAGATCCTCTAGTTGGATGGACAGATTAATTTTTGACAGGTTCAAATCTTGGGTGGGCCTCAGATTCTGTACAGTACCGTAGGGCTTCGATTAAATCTCGGAAATCAAAGCACATGCAAGTGGGGTCCATCTTGTGTACTTCCCCTGGCGGCCTTTAAACTCAGAGGACCACGTTCTCTTTTAGTGGAGGTGGGCCCTAGTGAAGAAAAGGTGAGAAAAGGGTCCTGAAAGTCCCTGTTGAAGGGCACCAAGGCGCGTGGATGTGCCCATTACCTCATGCTCCCTAATTCTACCTTAATTTATTGTTAATCTCGAACTAATGGGTGATTAAATGGGTGTGAACAGTTAGCTTTCCATTGAATAAGGCTAAGATAAGAAAGGCTTTGGTGGGGTTTAGGGTAAGATGCTCCATGATAATGTTATATTAGCCCAAAGGGTAGGTGGCATCCTAAAAGTGTTTGACTCAACCACTTGCAACAATTATTTTATGTCATTTATAAACATAACCTAATGTTTTATTAAGATAATAATCTACATCAACCTTGTGTTATTTTTAAGGGGAGGGGCACCCTTAAAACGCCCTTTCTCTCACCCTTCTTCCCACCGTCTCTAGGCTTTCCCTGATCTCTGTCTCTTCCCACTGCAGCTTAATTGCCGCTGATTAAGGAAATTCTGAATAATGGGAGTAGACACCATTAAAGGTCTAACCTTAAGAGAAAAAAAACATTGAATAAGGGTCAGAGACTCACAATTAAGAGCCTTAATTGGAAGGGACCCATTGGGTTCTTCTCTACCTTTAAAAGATACAGACCAGCCTCAACGACCAATCTTCTTCAAAGCAACATGTGGTGAAACAATAGTAAATACAAATGAAATCAACGTTTGCTCCTCAACCACCCTTTTTCCTCCCCCACCAGAACTCGCACAGAAAGAGTAGAAAGAGTGGACAAATCAAATTGTTTCTCCAGTCTTAATCACTGTTGCTGTGCATTTAGCTTGTAAAAGCCGATCTGGTAGGTCACAATTTCAGTTCGCAAATGTGTTATTTTATTTCATGTTTAGGAAGCTATTCAAATCTAACCAGCCAAAAGGCTACAGAAATTAGGTTTTGCTGGGAGAAAGGGGGAAAATGAGGGGAGGGGTACAGAAACTGGGGCTTTGCTGAGGGCGATGGGGGAACTGGGAGTAAAGAAGGGTAGTATTTTATTTAAGTTGAAAATGGACCACGGAGAGAGCATAAAGGGTATCTGATGCCATATTCCATGGAAATGCAAGGGCTTCCACTCCTAGCAGTCGAGCAGAGCGCATTATCCGAGACTCGAGGCAAGGATTCAAATTTACGATGGGCAGTTATGGCAATCTGAAAATTGTCAAGGAGGTGTTCGAGAAAATGCCTCATAAAAAAAATATATAGGGAGTAGACACTGGACAGAGGTGAGACCATGTGTTGATGCGGACCCAATGGATTGGGGACCAAAAATGTCTTGAAAATAATTGAATGGGAAAAGCTAAGCTTTAGCTTTGACCCCTCTTCTTCACATAATCATCCACACACACAAAGCTTTCAAAACTAGCTTTTTCTTCTCTCTCTACCGCTATCAGGACTGAGAGAAACTCGATACAGTGATACTCTTTTTCATCTGCCAGGCCAAAGCAAAACCCTAAAGTTCTGATCTTTGAAAGCCAGGTATTCTTTTAGCCTTCTTTTGGGGTCCTTTAGGCGATTTCAGCTAATGAGTTTTTGCATGATCATGAGCTGTTTCTTTCGGGATTTTAGCATCTGCGTCTTAGCCGTATTGGATCTGTTTTCGGATACCGGTCGCTGGTTGAGATCTGGGCGCTTTTGCATTCGTTTCCAAATCTGATTTTTTAGGTAGTTTTTTTCTTTTTCTTTTGTTAATTTTCGCCGTTATCTTTGATGATTGAGTTCCTAGAAAAACGACATTTGATCAACCCTCGCATGTCCTCCCCTTGAGTTGAAGCTTCATATTGGTATTCTTTGTATAGTTATCTACTCATCCCTTACCCACTTTTTTTTTTTTTTTTTTTTGTAGAAAATATGCATTATTACACAGATGTCTTATTGGCTTTGGAACCTTCTAAAAAGTTTGGAAGGCTTGCATTTTGGTTGAACTGAGCCAGAAATTTTCTCTCTTTCTTCTCCGACTTTTGTTTTTTTTAAGATTATTAACATGACGTTATTGATGAAGATAGAAGCCTTGACGGAGAAGATGGATATGATGAGCTAGTAGTTCCTTTGGTTCTAAAAGGTGGCATTTTTATGTTGACGCTTTGATTTCTATGTATTTGCTCAATTTGTTCCAGCAGATTTTTTTGACTCTTCGTATTTGCCTGATTCTAGTTCCTGATCGCTTATCTACAGCACTCGAACGCTCTTTACTGTGATTCAACTGTCTTCTTTTCCTACACTTTGTAGAACATTGCTTCTTCCTCTTTTGTTAGTGGATCTTTTGGGATTTTACTTATTCCGTTGAAACTTTACCTGATTAGTTTCTTTATGTATATTGCACTTTGATCTGTCTGGGGACGACTCTTTTCTTTACTTTAAAGACATCCAACGGATTGATATTCTCATGCAGTTTCCTGTGGACCTTATGGGGAAGGTTGATTTATTAAAAGATTTTTTGAAATAAACATTCGGTCTCCCCAAAGAGTTATGTAGAATTTCCCTGTTTTCTTTCTCTACTTAGGTATTACATTTTGATCAAATTCAGCAGAATTGGTGTTGCTTGATATGCATTTGTGAAAAACTGCAATTTACTTGATTTGTTTGATGTTGTTGTTGTTTGGTCTCTGCTGGTTTGTTGACAGTTGATTTCATGATTACCTTGTCACATTGCTTCCTTGCTGGATCACTTTTTTTTAATCAGACTGTTTAATAGGCAAATCTTTAGAAGTTTAATTCCAAAGTATCAGTGTGAATATACATTCCTTCTCATGGACATCCTCATTTTTTTGTTTAAAAATCAGGCGTGATTTTGCTGCAGGTAAAAAGTCAGCCTGAACTGTTAGCAATGGGGATTGAGAACTCCAATACTATGTGTGGTAGTGGATTTTTAGTTCATAGATTTGAAACTGGGGGCTGACGAATGGGAATCTAAGTAAGCTAGATTGTAATCAATGGCATCAAAGATGAGTGCTAAATCTTTGTCAGAGCCGAATACAAAACATACTGTCAGTCAAAATACCGAGAGATATACCCGCAAGCCTTCACCATTGCAACCAAAGAAGTCACCAAACCCAACTGGCGCTAACTTTGCAGGGGTTGAAGCTCCTCTTCAGAAAAGCTATTTGACTGGTAAAAGCAATTCAAAAGGTACCAGTCTTGAGCCTTGCAAACTGGAAACTCCAATAGATGCTGTTGAACAACTTCAAATAACCGGATCATCAGAAGGCAGTGGTGATCAAGACAAGAAAATATCAGAACAAAGTAGTGTGAAGGAGAGCTCTTCTTCTGCAAAAGTTAGTGATGGGACCAGCAGTTTCACTAAAACCAGTGGAAGTGCAAAAATTAGCGATCGAGCAGATTTTGTGGAAAGTGGGAAAAGCAGTATGTGTAGGGGCAGTACAAGTAGTGATGTGAGTGATGAAAGCACATGTAGCAGCATAAGTAGCAGTGTTAATAAGCCCCATAAAGCAAATGATTCAAGATGGGAGGCCATCCAAGCAGTACGGGTACGAGATGGGGTTTTGGGCTTGAGCCAATTTAGGTTGCTTAAGAGACTGGGATGTGGGGATATTGGGAGTGTATATCTATCGGAGTTGAGTGGGACCAAGTCTTATTTCGCAATGAAAGTTATGGATAAGGGGTCTCTTGCTAACCGGAAAAAGCTACTTAGAGCTCAGACAGAAAGGGAAATATTGCAATCACTGGACCATCCTTTCCTTCCAACATTGTACACCCACTTTGAGACTGATAAATTTTCTTGCTTGGTAATGGAGTTTTGTCCTGGAGGTGATCTGCATACTCTACGTCAGAGGCAACCAGGCAAGCATTTTACTGAGCAGGCAGTGAAGTATGATCCTCTATTCTCTTCCTAAACTTAGCGGCCTTTCTTTTCTGATTTATTAACTAGTCTTGCTCTCACATGTAGCTTCTGATGAATTGGTAGGACAGCCATTGTTAATATATCTTGTTCCTCATATATCTTCTCATAACACTTTGTGGTTCTTGTTGGGAGGCTATCTTGCTTTCTAATATAGTTCTTGGTGACTCCATACTATTTCTGTTGTGCACACACAAAAAATGCAATGTGTTTTGCAGCCACAATTGTCTGTGATGGTAATTTGCTTGGCCTCTTTTAGATGATCTTTCTGCTCTCAATGACATAAGATTGGGTTGCATACTTGGGTTCCCTAATTTTGAAAATATATTTCCTGTTAGAGTTGAGGCTTGAGGAGTTTGTTTGTTTTATTGACTAGTTACTGAAAATTTCAATGGGTATGCAACACTGCTGTTGGTTGGATAAGATAATCTACTGGAAACTGATTCTCTTTGTAGGCTCCAACTAACCTGCTGAAATAATTATTGATATTGATAGAAGCACTGGGTGGTCTAGATGGAGCATAGGTGTGTAGAATAAAACAAGTGTGATCCTTAATTCTCATAAAAACCACTGAATGCCTTTCTGTTTTTCTCATTGTTTTGTCTAGATACCTTGCAGGGGGTACTGAGTTTAATGATTTGACTCCTCATGGTTAGTATGATCTGGATTACAACACATAAAATACTCTAAGAATAAGTTTGGCTAATATGGTAATCATTATTTATGGAGACAAGTTGAGCAGTAATAATACAACACCTTGAGAGTTGTTCCATGACCAAATAATGCAAGAATGTAGGGAGTTTTGGTCCGAAGACTCTTCTACATATTCTTTTAGTTAAGAAATGCTCCCTAGATCTTAAATATCTGTGGCTGCTTCCCCTTTTTTCTGAAAATATGGTATCATGAAGTGACTTTTTGTTTTGCTCTAGGTGCTTCTATTCTCTTGCTCCTGGGGCTTGGCGAACTTTTAACCTGTTAATTGTCCAGATAACTTTTGTTTGATATTATCCAAAACCAACTGAACCGGATATCTTTCTCAGTGGAGCATTTATTTCCCCTTTATGAGTCAATTTATTCTCCATGTGAAATGATGGGTGGTTTTTCATCTTTGAGTGCTTTGGTATTACCCAAGATTAGAAGAAAATGCAAGCATTCTCTGTGGTATAAAAATAATATGACTGTTGAAGGAAACTGGGTGGCAGTGTTTTACCGATTTTTTATTAATTTTCTCACACATCCACACACCTATATTTGAAGACAGTCTTACTTGTGGCGAAACCCATTTGAGTGTAGATATTGGAAGTGGGTTTTTAAAATATTCGTCCCACCTCTTGGGTGCCATATCTAACAATACTTTTCTGTCATTGTAACTAAGAAATAGAGCTTGTCGCAAATTAAGCCCAGGGTTTATAATTAATTAAGGTAAGCTTGGGAAACACATCTAAACATGGAACTCAAAAAGATTAAATGAAAGATGTCTTACGACGGAGGCATCTCCCAAGAATCTAGATGGTTTCCAAGCTTCAAGTGGTGCAAACTCTGTTTTTTATGATGAATAGGCTCTTAAGAAAAGTATATAAATACTCTTTTCATGTCAGTGGTATATAAATACTTTTTTCATGTCAGTGTATTACTCAGGGTAGTGGTAACTTACATAAGAATCTTGAGGGTATTATCTTAGTAGTGATTAGAAAGCAATCACTTTTCCCCTGGAGAAGAATCTTTTTGGATTATCTTCATGTTGCCAAACTAGGGGAAATGAAAAAGAAGAGGCTTTACAGTGTGTCAATATTAAAGTAGCGTAAGGACATGGTTGTAACTGTTAGAATAGTTTCTTTCATCAGGGAGTAATATGTGCTACAGAAATTATGTGTAAGTCGTCTACCACAAGATGGAGGGATGGTGAAGAAACACACAAGGTTGTTATGAAAAAGACAGCTTGTTCACATAACTTTTAGAAGTGTGTTCAGCTGACTGTTTCAATTACATGTTGAATTTCTGTGTTGATTCCTTACTCTTTTGCATGTTTGGCATGACTTGGTTCTCTCTTGAACTCTCTTGTCTAACCTTCTCGTGCCTGTTCATTGTTTCCAATATGTAGGTTTTATGTGGCAGAGGTTCTCCTGGCTCTTGAATACCTTCACATGCTTGGAATTGTTTATCGTGACCTCAAGCCTGAAAATGTCCTTGTAAGGGAGGATGGTCATATCATGCTATCTGACTTTGATCTTTCCCTTCGCTGTCCTGTCAGTCCTACACTTGTGAAATCCACATCCATTGAATCAGACCCTTTTCGCAAGAACGCTATCTATTGTGTTCAGCCAGCTTGCATTGAACGTTCGTGCATCCAACCGTCGTGTGCTGCCCCCACCACATGCTTTTCTCCCCGTCTCTTCTCCAGCAAATCCAAGAAGGACAGAAAACCTAAGAACGAGATAGGAAACCAGGTGAGCCCATTACCTGAGTTGATGGCAGAGCCGACTGGTGCCCGTTCAATGTCATTTGTTGGCACCCATGAGTATCTTGCACCTGAAATCATCAAAGGTGAAGGTCACGGGAGTGCAGTAGACTGGTGGACTTTTGGGATTTTCCTGTACGAGCTCTTGTTTGGCAAGACCCCATTCAAAGGGTCTGGGAACCGGGCTACACTGTTTAATGTGGTTGGTCAGCCTCTTAGGTTCCCCGAATCCCCAGTAGTTAGCTTTCCTGCAAGGGACCTTATTAGGGGGCTTCTAGTGAAAGAACCTCAGCATAGATTGGCCTACAAGCGTGGAGCAACGGAGATAAAGCAGCACCCCTTCTTTGAAGGTGTAAATTGGGCTCTAATACGTTGTGCAAGCCCGCCGGAGATTCCCAAACTGGTTGAGATAGAGAAGGTCCCTGCACCTCCAACATCAATGAATGAAAAGGCAGCTGCTGCAGCAGAGCACAAAGGTTCAGACAATTACCTAGAATTTGATTTCTTTTAATGATTTTATAAACTGATGTAATTTGTTGTATTTGAGGTGGAGGAAGAGATGTAGAGAGAGAAAAAGAAAGAATTCTGAAAATTCAGAGTGGTGGATGATGATGGGTTCTGCTAGGTTGAATAGACCTTTTCTTTGTTGTTTGTTCCCTGTTCTTAAACAAGTGGTAATGCCCTGTCTTCAAACATTGTATTGCTGAAATATATGCTGAAATGTTTTATTCTTCCCATAATCATTTTAAAGGATCTGATCTTTACTTGTAAGCATACACTGTCTTTTGTAAAGATGGCAGGGTGGAAACAATCTGGAGTGGCACTTGCTGGATTATCAAGGGTTGGCAGACTATAACTTAAAGAGAGCTATCAGAGGTAAAGTACCAAAATATAGATAAATGATGAGTTGAGAAGCCTATATTCCTTCCACCGTCTTCTTTATTTGAAACATTTTACAGTCTTATTGAAGCTGTTCTACAAGACTTGATCACTTACGAAACTATTTATGGCCATCAAACTACTGTTAAGGTTTAGGTACTGTAATTTTAGATTAAAGTTTTAAAGCTTTCATTGTCTATTATTTTCTGGTGTGCCTGCCAAACGCAGTTGAAAGAATTAAAAGAAAGGAAACAAGCCAACACCGTTGTGAGAATTAAGCGAGCAATCACTGTTTGATAGTAAATAATGGAGGTAGAATCGGTAAAAAGCAGAAACTGATAATTGCGAGCAGATAATTATATTCACCTGTAAGGTTGAGATCCAGATATGGTTTCGATCATATCAATAAGATCCAAATGTGGGCAGCGGGCTCCATTCGCACCGTCGAAAATGAGATCACCCATCCGGGATGCAGAACAAAGGTAGAGAAATTTCTGTAGCAGGCAGCTCTCTTCCGTCTCTGTTCCTTCGTCTACATTTCCCACCAGCTCTGGTCTAACCCCGTTCTTCGGAAGCTTTCCCACTTATCCCACGCATAAGAAATGTTAGGAAATTTTCTGGGCCTCCTTAAGATCCGGTAGAACAAGTAATGATTAAGAGGCTCGAGCTTGTCTTCGCGTGTACCCTGGTCAACATTGCAGCAGAAATTCTCCAGAGGGTTAGGTAACCTTCTAGCCATTATTTCTTTTTTGTAAAATTATTGATTTTTTTTTTAAATGTGTCTCAAGCGATGGTTGATCGTTTTTGTGGAAATTTTAAAAATTTATTGCTTGTTTCTTGTACAATAATTATGTAGGATCAACCCTCATTGTTTTCGTTAGCATTAGGCGACCTCGGCCTGTGGAAATTGTTCCAGCTTAATGTGAAAAGAGATCAGTTAGGTCAGAGAAACCCATCCCAATCTACTCCTTGGCCCCTTCTGCCCCCCATAGGATGAAGGCCATTGAGCCTCTGAGGCCGCGTTAAGCCCTAAATTAATGAAAAAGAGGGGAAGAAATTAATCGTTGCAGACGTGACAGCAGCCAAGCCCTTATCACCTGTGTTTTTTTGGAAATGACAACAACTTCAATCAATCGCGTCAAGCCTTCAACCATGAATTCAATGTTAGCTCATCGTTCGTCAAACACGAGAACTGTTTCCCTTCCACCTCTTCTTCGAGCACGACAAATATCATGGCATTGATTAAGACGTCATTAATTTATCTGGTAGAAGATGAAGTCGTCATTTAATCGATCAAAGAGCGGTTCTGAGAATTCAAACACGGGACTCGGGATCTTTCAGGTTTGCAGAAATGCTAACTGGCCATTTAATTCGACCATTATAATCGGCCTGAACTGTTTACTATCAGGGAGAAAAGGCCGTCTACCTGACCACGATTTGCGCCTGGTAATGCTCAGTACATTAGATCGGCCTACAACCACACCCAGCGGCTCCAAGATAAAGATAATGAAGATGCGTGGGTACGGATCTGTTAATACCGACAACGTCATCCTTGCATTTCTTTACTGTATTAGATTGGAATGCAAGCAACTCCTTTCTCCCCTTTGTACTCGTTGAGACACCATGACGACGACCGGGCCATTCAGAGCGATTCTCCTTTTGGAGGCGTTCCCTCGACGGGAAACTTCTGTGTGTAGAGTCGGTTAATGGGTTTTGAATTGAAAATCATGGTAGGCGACCAGCTTTATTGCGTCAGGACTCTGAAAAATTTCTTCCTTGAAATCAACCCAAAGGTCAGCGTCGAGTATTAGAAAAGTACGAACGAAAACCATTAAAAGACTGGTTTTCATCGAATTAAGAGACCTCTGAGAGTCGTCAAAATGAAACGGTGTTCAGAACAAATCAACTTTCAAAAGCACGTTTCTGTGACTTTCAGATTATGATAGTAATTTGAGTCCCTTAAAGCTTAAAAGACCTTACAAGACCAAATCCTTGTTTTCTAGCGATCGAAATGCATGCGCATCTTTTTGTTTTTTAAATTATTTTCAATGCTTGCCGGAGATTGGCGTAAATGGTAAATTGCAGGAGAATGCGATCATCAATGGCGTCCATTAAGAATTGACTCAGACGGGTGATGGGTTGTCAACTGCGATTGTATAGTGTCGAATTCCGGAACTTTTCCTTTTTCCCGTTGGATTCGGAGATCTTCGTTAAAATTCAATAAAAGGATATTCTCGTTTCTTAAAACCCGAAAAAGAAAAAAGAGCTCGATAATAGCCACAGCATTAGATTCCCTAATCCTCCTAATTAATACAAGACACGACCTTAGATTCTCTGATTCTTACATACATATTCCGCCTTTCACTAACACAAGCTTCGGATTCAAAACCTTTTGTTACCTTTTTTGTGAGAAAAGGAGATTTATTCTGTCGAGTAAAGGCCTGGGAAGCTTCCTGGAATCCGGCGGAGGCAGGAAAGAACCGTCCGGCGGAGGAAGGAAACGCGTTGAAGGTGACAGAACAAGAGTCCAAAAAACAAGCCATGTTACAATTCTCTAACCACATGGTCACATGGTCCGAAGCCCGCTGGCTTCCTTTTTTTTTTTTTTTTGATAAATTAATTAAATAAATAAGTAAGAAGCTCGATTTTCTGTTTCAAGTTAGAAATAAAAAAATTATTAAAAAAGAACCCAATAATTTTTTAATTCTAATTATCAGTTCTTTGAATGGAAATTATCATCAGGGGTAGGAGAGTCGTCTAATATTACGGAAATGCCACTGGGATTCTTTTGAGTGGGAAGAGAAGAACCTTGTTTTAATCTGTCTTTTGGCTCTAAATCTGCTATTTGTTGATAATTGGGGAAATCACGTGAGGTGTCACGTGATTTTTCACACGGACAAGTTGTCAACTCGTCAATTTTCTCAGCTGTTGCTTTCAGTAATTTTTTATTTTTTATTTCCTTAAAAGAGTGATTTGTCTGGGTTTTTTTTTTGGGGGGTGGGGGGGTGGGGGTCACTTTGGTTTGTTGTGCCTTCAAAAGGAGTCGCCGGACGTTCAATTTCAGAGGGGGGAAAGCTCAAGAACACCCGCCTTTCTTGACCTCTCCTTTTACGCCTCTGCTTTTTCTAACGTTTTGATTTTTGTTAATTAATTTTTTTTCTGAGAGAGGAAAGGGAGGTCTCGAGGAAGAGAACTGGTACTTCACCAACCAGCTTTTTTTCGTCTCTGTAATTTGAGTTTCCGAAGATGGGAATCGCTTCCCAGGACGCAGTCAAGCAGTTTAAAGATTTGGTTGATCAAGGTAAGCTCAATTCTGGGTTTTTGTTGAAGATTGGTTTTTTTTTTTTTGCTGTTTCTGCTTTGTTTACTGAATTGTTGTTCTGGTTTTTTTGCTGCAGTGGATGAACCGATGAAGAAGACATTCGAGGTTCACATTGTCTCTTTTCTCTACCATTCTGTCTGAATTTGTGTTTGTGAGATCGGGGTTTCGATCTGCATCTGCTGGTTTTTAGTGTTCGGATATCTTTCCTAGATTTGAGAGCCATTTCCTCGGAATTAATGCCAATTTTAAGTTAACTCGGTGAAACGGACGCCATGACTATGCAATTTTTCTGATCTTCATGTGGATTTATCTGATCTGTCATAAAGTGATCGTTCTAACTTAGTAAGGATGGTCTTTCTTCTTCAATTTCGCTTGTTAACGAGCTTCAGATTCAGTCGTATTCCTGGCACCGTCGGTGTAACTGAAGGAAAGTCTGCTTGACATAAATCGTCGTTAAAAGTTTCGCTCATTGGTGCCCTATAAACAGGCTGTATTTTTTTTTTTTTTGCTATTTTACCTTTTTTTATAAATATTACCATGAACAACCATCCAGTCAGCGCCAGTGAGGCAGTCATGCAATTATACACTAACTTTAATTGAAGATGCTAACTTTTTTTTCTTGACCAATTTTCTAGAGCGTAAACTGTAGAAGGTAGAGTATGTTATTTCTTTTTGAAGATGCGACTCAAGACTTCTGTCTTTCTTGCATGAATGATTTTTTGATTGGTGGGATGACTTTGCTATTAGTCCATTCAGAGAGGTCACAGGTGTTGGATCTCACTACAAGTAAGATGTATGTAGGGAGGGCAATTTTGAAATCTGGTTATCCGGAATCCAATCTGCATTTGGCATCTGGTGTATATCTCTATTACTGCTGTTAAATTAAGTTTTCATTTCTATGTGTATCTTTTTAGGTTTGATATTTTTGAAAGGGGTTAGAGTGGGTCCTGTCAATGGGAAATGATATATTTTTATTTGATTTTGATATCCATCTGTATAATTATCAATTTACTGCATTTCAGAATATGCATCAAGGATATCCAATTGAAACATTAATACGCTTTCTGAAGGCAAGAGACTGGAATCTTATCAAAGCTCATAAAATGGTAAGTTGCCACCCCTCTCTCTCTATCTGAAACAGTCTCTTTGCATTGTGTTTCCATTAATCATATTGTTGTCCTACTGCAGTTAGTCGATTGCTTAAATTGGAGGATACAAAATGAAATTGACACCATATTAGCGGTGAGTCAATTAAAGTTCTAAATGTCAAATTTCATAGAATAATATGACCAAGTGTTTTATTTCCTGCGATTGTAATGCGTTCTGCTTATGTATGTACTTTCCATAGTTGTTGCCCCCAAAAAAAAAAAAAAGATATGTTTCTTTAGTTGATTTTGTGTATTCAAGACCACATACTTCAAGCATCCTTTACTGTGAGGAGGCATTTTCTCAAGTGTATAGTACAGGTATCTAGTTATGTCAGATTTGATAAGTCCAAAAGGGGTTATGATCAAGTGGATCATCAACTTAGAGGAGTTACTGTTTCCTATCAAAAGAGAAGTGACTCGTGATGTTATGAGAATTTGCCTTCTACACTAGTCCTGTATTGATAATTCAAGTACATCAAGGCCTTACTGATGCAGGTCAGATTTTGTATAAAATATATGGATGGTGGAGTTCTATGGTAACTTTTGGCTATTTTCATTCCTACCTACAAATGCAAGAGGGAAAATATTTCAATATTTGGTTAGTTCATATAATTTCTCCAATATAAATTTGGTCAAGGAGCCGAAAAAAAAGAAAAAGAAATGCTAGATTGTCAGTAGTACTAGATCTTGATCTTTTGTCATAGATGAGCTTAGATGTGTGTGGAAAGGAAACAATCTATAATTGGGGAGAATATTCTATGTAGTGTTGAGTATTGTTGTAATGGCTATGCAGATTGATCAAGTCACACATCTTAGTACTTACAACTCTAACAAAAGACTTCTTCTTATGCCAGAAACCTATAGTACCAGTTGAAGTGTATAGAGCAATACGTGACTCGCAACTTATAGGATTGTCAGGATACTCAAGAGAGGTATGTCTCTCCACTTTGTTGTTGCTTCCTTGTTTTTAGTGTAAACAAGTTTTGCCCATTTAACATGAAGTTTATCAGAGTAACGTAAACTTATTAAAACGTTTTATTTCCTAGCAGCAGCAACATCTTGCTGGTTATGTTATGTTTCAAAATCGCATTGAATTGACTTTGTAATTATATCAACTAAGTTCTACCTTTTGTCATCATTGGGATCATTACTGTGCTAGTTCAAGTTTGTTGGAAGTTCATCTTAAATAAAGCAAGAAAAAGCCAGCTTGTATGTAGCTTCCTGTCATAATCCACTTCCAACTTAAGTATTTCTACCTTGGTGTTTGTTTACAGGGTCTCCCTGTCTTTGCTCTTGGTGTTGGCCAAAGCACATTCGATAAAGCATCAGTAAGGGTCTTGCCTTTTTCTGCTATGTTGCGTAGATAGAGGTGTTATTGTTATTCAACTGATATTGCCTATATGCTCAAAAGTGGTGGTTGTTCATGCATACCCTTTTCCTCTGTTTTCTTGGATTGTTTTCTTTGTTTCGTGTTTGTAATCTTTTCTTTCACCTCTCCTCTTTGGAGAGAGCCAGCTGTTATTGCTCTTCGCTTTGATTGAAATTCTCAATTCGCTCTCTAAAAGAATTCATGTATACCTTGACAGCACTTGTATTCTGCCTTGAGCAGGTTGTGAATGCCTGCAGCTTTCCTTTGCTTTCTTTGAACTCTGAAGTTATTTACTTATTAGGTAAATTTAATACTTAGTTTTTGATACCATACATGGGTGTTGATCAGTTTGAAGAAAAGGCGAAGGGCATTGATTAGTAACTTGTTCATCTGATAAGTCGTATCGGAAATTGTTCATTTCTTGAACATCTTCTCAACCAAATAACTCTTGCTTCAGTTGTGGGGAACAAATTGACTTGTAATGATATATAAATGGCTTTTGTAGCTCAGTGGCTCAAATGGCTTTTCAAAACAAAATGGATCAGCATATAAATTGAAGAAACAGATGTTTGGACTAAAACTAAATGGACGACTTACTATAAGCCTCATTACTGCATATGACTGATTGAACCAGGAAGAGGTTTGGCACTCACCCTTCCTCTTATGTATCCATGCATAAGTGGCGGAGATGTTGGTATATAGAAGGGAGATATGTAACTTGTTGGTGCAGAATGGTGGAATTCATTATGCTTGACAGAAAAGCTGCATGAACTAGCCCTCTCAAGCTTCAATTTTTTCTTAAATTATGAGAAATAGAAATAAATATGATAATTAATCTCGTTCCTTCCAATATGTGACATTGTTACAATACTTCGGCCTCTTGTTTTACTGGCCATCATTGTAGATCTTGAAAAGGCTGGTAGGGCTGAAAACTCTTGCAATGAGATTTTCTCCATTCAATTCAAAAACAGCACTAAAGAGTTGAAGTATCTGTAAAAATGGTATTTTGGTTATATACCATGGTTGTATGTCCTTCATAGGATAGCAGTTAGCTTATCATTATACTAAAGCTATTTGGTAAAGTGTTGTTTTATTCTGAGATGTAATAAGGGATATATGAGGGTTTATATATAAGGAGCATATATGATATTTTGTACCTCTTTTCTTAAGTGAATATGTAAGTGATTTTAAGGTCATTTCCAGACCCTGATGGCTGCTTCTCTATTCAACAGTCTTCTCAACTCTTTTCATCTATCTTTTCTTCTCTTTTCTCCTCTATTTCTTCTTATTTTTCATATTTTACAAAAGTCAAATAACAAATAGAATTTAATGGTTTTCAAATCTGTGATAGTTGTTTCTTGCAATGTGTCACATCTAAAATTGCTCGTTTCTTTTGAACTTGGCTTCATTAAAATCAAATGTGTGCTTAGCATTTCAAAAAAATGGATGGAGTTCCCCATCTTTGTGGAGGTGGTGTAGCCAATTGCTACAGCATAAAAAAACCTTTAAGTATCTCTTGGTGTGGCTCTCAACATCTTATTTGCATTATGTTGTTCTTTCACTGCTTGTATAAATCTTAGCTGTTTCCCTTCTGTTGTAGGTTCACTATTATGTGCAGTCTCACATTCAAATTAATGAATATCGTGACCGTGTGGTTTTTGTGAGTATACTTCTTTTCGTGCTTGTTGCATACATGTTCATGTGTTTTACTTAACATTAGTTTTTGTGTTTCACTAGCCTTCAGCTACAAAGAAGTATGGGAGACATATTGGCATGTGTGTGAAGGTTTTGGACATGACTGGCCTCAAACTTTCTGCTCTTAATCAAATAAAGGTACTGTTTACAGTAACTGACCTTGTAGTTGTATTTTTTACTCATTGATGTTTTCCCGACTGTCATGATAGTGTTACTATTATGAATGCCACAATTCTCATGTGTTACTTTTCTGAAGAGAAGAATTTTTCCATAGATTAAAAACGTTGTCATTGTGCCAAGTAAAATTTTCACAAAAGAGGTTTAGAAGTGATTAATACAATTTTATTTTCTTAGTGGTCTGCATATTATCTTCACATTTGGAAAATCAAAATGATAATCTGAATCATGTGATGGGGATTGTAACTGTAGTTGTTCTTTGAACAAAACATATCTAGAACATAGACGCAAATCTGGTGAAATTAAGTCTATCTCAGAAAGAAATAAACAGAGTAGACATTAGTTTAAAAAAAAAAAAAAAATTAAATTTTTTGAAATCCTGTATTTCTTCGAGTATATGATTAATATTTCAAAGAGATCTTTGAAACGAGAACTGATTTGGGCAGGGTAGGGTAACTGGCTGTCACATACGTGGTAATAGCAGTGTATTTCAGATTTTTGTGTTTCATAGTACCCTTGCTGTGAACATTTTGCAAGATGTTTGCTGAATTTGCTTCGACTACCATTGTGGCAGTGTTTGGTTTTACTGAAATTTTATCCAATTCTAAGTATCAGTTGAAGAAAACATAAAGAGATAAGTGGAACAGAGATACATTCAATGTGATAAAGGAGAGGAAGATTGTTTTCAAAAACTGTGGTTATGCTATCTTTCACATCAATTTTATCTTGTAATTAGTACTTTATATTTAAAAATGTCTTAAAGTTTTTAAGATAAATATTCTGTTGTAATTAACAAAGCTCAAAAGTGCTCAGTGGTTTGACTAAGACATGTTTGCAGTAACGCTTTTTAGAACTGTTTTTCATTTTTTAGTGCAAAATATGGCCCATGCAACATAACATTATTTTTCAGTTCCATGCTTATTCAAGATATTGTTTTCATGCACTAAACAGCCAAAAGTGCATGTTGGTCCTCTTTCATGCTAGTTTGTCGCATTCCTAGGTGGAGTGGATGGTAACAAATTCCATAGTTGAGTCTTAACTACAGTACCTCAGGCTTCTGTAGTATTTTCTTTTAGTAATTAATTTATGTACGATTGACCTCTGTGCATATCCTATGGTTTGCTAAACCCATTAGTCTTAACTACAGTACCTCAGGCTTCTGTAGTATTTTCTTTTAGTAATTAATTTATGTACGATTGACCTCTGTGCATATCCTATGGTTTGCTAAACCCATTACAACCGTGTTGGTGTATCTTTATTTTTCTCATGCAGCTTCTTACGGTTATATTTACCATTGATGATCTCAACTATCCAGAGAAGACAGATACTTATTATATAGTTAATGCTCCTTACATATTCTCAGCCTGCTGGAGGGTGAGTTTCTCTTATTATTTTCAGAAATACCATGTGTCCTTCATCGACTAGTTTTTTCTTGACTCTCTTCTGGTGTCTCGGATCTATTTTGCATCTATTTGTCTTTGTTTGTTAAGAACTTATCATCTTTTATATGAATTAATGAAAGAAATGATGTTTTGGTCAATTTCTTAGAATTCTAGCTTGATAATTCTGTCAGGTTGTGAAGCCTCTTTTGCAAGAGAGGACACGGAGGAAAGTGCAGGTCCTTCAAGGAAATGGAAGAGAGGAGTTGTTAAAGGTCAGTTTCATTGTTTGTGTATTTCTTTAGTCTCTAGTACTGTCGCTTCTTCAAAGGTGGGAAAGAGGAATTATTGCTATCTTTGTCCATAGAGTGTCAATGACAATGTCCTTGTCATGCATGGTAATGATAGCATTGCAGTGAAGCAAAGAACAAAAACATCTCCCTTCTCACCCTGCCTTGTCTTTAGTAGTAAACCTCGGAAGATTTGCCTAACCACTCAGAAGGAAGTTTTCATCCCTGGTATAGCCCCAAATGTTATGGTCAGCAAACGTCAAGATTCTCTGATTGTTCGTCCAAACTACATTCAGACACTTTCAGCCAGTTTCATCTTTTCTGTTGTTGCTGGACAGTATAAGAGTAGTTGTTTCACAAACGGTTGAAACCACTTTATATTTAAGACCATGTCGGAGCTGTGTCGTAAAATTTCAAAGTGCCTCTGCATTCCTGAAATTATGCTTCTCATACTCACCTTATCTATGATTTTCTGAATGATTTATATACATTTGTATTGACCCTTATTATTGAAGGTCCCTTCCCATTTGGAGCATCCGGATGCTCCTCTCTATGTCAATCATCTTTTGGTTTGTTGTTTTGTATTTGGACCTCTATGTCAAATTTGCATATAGTCATTAAAAAAAAAAACTGAAAAAAATGAGTCTCTTTTTATTATAAGAAAAAGAAGTACATTGATCATGTTGTTGGCTTCTGTTTCTCTCCACGCAATGTGATGCAGGACATTTGCTGATTTGTTATCTTTGTAGATAATGGACTACACATCCCTCCCTCATTTCTGTAGAAAAGCGGGATCTGGGTCATCCAAGAATTCCAACTTTGGAGCAGACGACTGCTTCTCCTCAGATCACTATTTCCACCAACAGCTTTATAATTATGTGAAGGAGCAATCCATGAACCTTGAGCCCGTTCTACCAATTAAACAGGGTTCCTTCCATGTGGATTTTCCTGATACAGATCCAGAGGGAAAGAAGATTGCTCAAACCATAGAATGTGAGTTCCATAAACTTGGTGATCGGAATGGCCTCTCACGGACATTCAGTGGCATAAATATCAATTCAGAGTGAAGCCAGGGCATGCTGAGAAAATTTTCTAGAAGCATCTCCGTAGGCTTGTAATGACACCGGAATCCAGAGGACCTGCCAAGCCTGTTCTCGAGTTGCGGAGGACCAGTGAAGAGTGTTGTGATAGTTCTGCGATGACTCGCCGCAGACCTATTTAGGTGAAGCTAATTATATTATATTTTATTTTAACTTGATTTAGTAGCCGAAAATGTTCAACTAGGGTATTAATCTTGAATAGGCTGTTTCCCAATTGAAAATGAATTGGAGAGGCGATAGAAATTCTAAAATAGGCCATTAGCAGATTTCTCTGTTCTCCACTTTGGCTCTTTTGTTCTCCAATTCTCGTTTCAGAGAACATGCATTGTTGCTTCAAAAGGAGATCACTACTTTGTACAGTTTGTAAACCGGTGCATTATTTCCATTGCAATTACTAGGGAGTCATTCCCCTTTGCCTACGATGGTGTTTAAACCTACTGCAGGAGGGCAGTCTCCACCATGACAGGTGCGGGAGAACGTTTCTGCAAACAAAGACCGTTTCTTTCGACAGATGCCAATAAGTTTAAACACTGGAGACATCAATAAAGTGATAAAGAAAGCTGTTAGTAACACAAGTTTCATTATAACAACCTTCAATCTCACGTCCTAGGCTCTACATTCAATACATAGTTTTCAAGGATCCTTAGCAAGCCGAAAAAGATGTCTTCACAGTAAAACTGCTTTTTTCTCAAAAATATGGGCAAATTGCTCTTGCAGTAGTCGAAGACCTGATGACACTCCAATACTCCAGGCAAACCTGGCCATGGACGAAAAAATTCTATTCCATAAGAAGAAGGATAGTGCACAACTTTTAAATAAACAAGAAGCCAAAGAAAATGACGCTTCTATAAGAACACTAACTTACATTCATAAACTGTGGCTAGAAGGTGAACCGTTTTTCTAGCTCTTAAGAGAACGAATTCTAAAATCTTCTAAAATCACAACCTATCAGGTGTTAAAATAAGACCAAAACAAATGAAAAATTTGAGAAAACACAAGTAAATTTTCAACACTAGGAATTCACGGAGACGAAACTGATTTTTTGAATAAAATGATAATACATTATTAGTAGCCAACATGTACTAAATTGTCTTGATCAGGACTTAGATTGAGTTAAAGTTAAATGCTTCACATCTAGAACATCTATAATATAATCAAACAGGAATCTAGCGCTATTTCTTACTTCTGCCTTTAAGTTCAGAAATTTTCAATTGAAGACTGACTCCAGCAGGTACTGAAATAACTCCACGTACCCAGTACCAAGGAGGAACAAGTTTAGAGAATTAACAAGTTCTATCGAGGAACAAAAACTTCATGAAATATTCAGCCAAGCTGGCAAACTTAACACCAAGAATGATGCGTACAAGGAAAGCATTCAGCATTATAGGATAGTTAACTCAAGAGACCACTTTCAGAAATAAAATAAAAAAAATTGAATGAGTTAGAATGAGTTTGCTTCACAAGGACATGACAAACCTCAAGATGTAATAAATAATATCACACAGCCTACTCCAAAGAAAAATTGGCCTTTAAGTCAAAATCAACTTAGTCATTGAGATTCTAGTGAAGGCAACTTTCCCTAAAACCAGGAGATTATTGTAAGGTGAATAGAGGTTATCTTCCAGACCTCTAGTCAAACAATGCCTATGAATCATTTGTTTTTTTGCAGAAGCCTATGCATATGAAAATAGATATATGAACATAAAAAATAAATAAACGAATAAATAATTAACAGCGCTAACTGAATGGGAAAAAACAAAGAGGATACCAATTAACAATGTCAGAAGAGTGACAATAATTAGTACAGCCAAAAAGCTTTAGAAAAAAAAAACTAATAGAGAACTTCATTCACTTTGTGACGAATTTTATGTTGGATAGAAACACTTTTTTAAAATGAATAAAATAAAATAAAATAATAATTCTTGAATTGAAAAGAATCTAAGCAGTTATAATAAAAAAATCGTCAAATTTAATTACACAATGATTTCTTTTAGGAACTCGATGAATATTCAATACAAGCAACATGAACCAAGGATAAATAAAGTTCAAAGCACAAAACTGAATCACAAATCAACCATGTTGAGCTTGTTGATGATGGTATTTTTTGCCGTAGTGGCACAACAACATTTTTTTTTCATTATTTTGAGGTCATTTCTAGCATGAGATAGACAGAATGTCAGACCAGAAGCAATTGGTCACCTGAATTGATCCATAAATAAGCTTTAGAAAAAAAAAACTAATAGAGAACTTCATTCACTTTGTGACGAATTTTATGTTGGATAGAAACACTTTTTTAAAATGAATAAAATAAAATAAAATAATAATTCTTGAATTGAAAAGAATCTAAGCAGTTATAATAAAAAAATCGTCAAATTTAATTACACAATGATTTCTTTTAGGAACTCGATGAATATTCAATACAAGCAACATGAACCAAGGATAAATAGAGTTCAAAGCACAAAACTGAATCACAAATCAACCATGTTGAGCTTGTTGATGATGGTATTTTTTGCCGTAGTGGCACAACAACATTTTTTTTTAATTATTTTGAGGTCATTTCTAGCATGAGATAGACAGAATGTCAGACCAGAAGCAATTGGTCACCTGAATTGATCCATAAATAAGCTGATTAATTGGCAAATAGAGGACTTTACCGATGCTTTTCATTAAATATTATATAAAAGAGAGGAGAGCCTTGCAATTTTTTATTACACCCAAAACAGGTAGTAGGGTGAGGATGACATGGATGGATGTGTTGAAGAAAAGTTGGAAGCATAATTTAACAGTAGAGATGAATAAGGATCAAGCATAAAAGATGAGGATACATGTAATGACTCAAAAACAAGGTTTCTCAACCTGGAACCTGGAAATAATTAAGGCACCTGAAAACCTGGATCAGGTCGCACAAGCCAGGTTGTGGTGCCTTAGTTGGGACAGATCACCTGAGTACAGGAGCTACACTCCAGGCAGGTCGGGAGAGACTTAGCCAGAATAGAAGGGGCAAGCCTGACCTTCAGACTGGATCTGCCCATTCCCAAAACTGAGTCAAAACTACCGAGTCGTGGATCGACTCAACAGGTTGGGAAACCATGTGTCAACATGGTTTGTATGAAGCCAAACTTATTATGGCAACAATGGTAATCGGCTGCTTGGATGCTACTGCTGGTGAGAGAGATAATCTGCTGCAAAAGGGCCTAAGAGCAGATGCTGCTGCGCAGATACCATGATAAAAACCAAGAAATTAGAGAAATTTTGAGTTAGAAGAGGAGAAGAAGGGGGGAAGAGAATTGAGAGAAGCAGTAGTGGAGGCTGCATGATTAGTCTCTGAAATCAAGATTAATCCTCTTTATAACGTCTTTAAGTGAAATCAAGATGAAAGGACAAGAATGCCCCTCAAGTACAACTCTCCATATCTCTCTCTATACAACCTAGACTTTCACACAAATTGAAACCTAGGCACATAACATAAATGGCTACCTATCTGATAGATTATGACACTTATCATATATGAAAATGACCAAATACCCCTCCTTATGTAATTTAACAGAGTTAAGTAATTCTCTTTTTCATTTTTCTTATTCATTCTATTTCTCAAATGGAAGAGGTCTTGGACTTCACAGACACCAGGATAATCACCTGCTCTCACACTCCTAAATTGGTTTATGCTTTTGAACACAACCTCACAAGGAGGGTACTACACTGAGGGAGCTCACAGTTCAACAACTATGATCTGTTTTATTACTTCATGTAGGTTCGTTTTCCTATTGAACTTGTATCATTTGTTTCATATGTGGAGGGACCCTCCTGATTGTGTTTTTTTGGAACACCTCATGTAACATCTTTCTCTCTCTATAAAGCTCTGACATCACTTTTAAAAAAAGGCAATAAGTCTTTGCGAGTATGATGAAACAAACACTTAAAGAAGGCCCGCACACATCAGAGGACAGAAGCATGTAAAATGGCAATAGCATTGGATTCTTTTGAAGACAATTGGGAGAAGGATAGACCTCAAGTATTCAAAAAATTAAAAGAAATGCTTGAAATGAGACAAACAGGCTTCTTTAAAAAGGAACTGCAGGTACCAAATAGATCCTGGACACATTTGACCGCATGAAGACATGCCTTGAGGAAGACTCTATAGAAAGAGTATAAAGAGGTATCTCTTCTAAGACACAACATGAGCTAGCAAAACAAGTTGAAGATTCAAACCAGTTAATCTTGATTAAGCAGTTTGTGGCAGGGGAAAATCAACAAATTACAAAAAAAAAAAAAAAACAATAACATTACAATATAAAATAGGAGACTTATCCTAACTAAATTGGAAACTGACCATGCAATGTTTGAATTACATATGTTGTTGCTTAAGGAACTGTCATGTCTTTAAAGTTGAATGAAAGGTATGAGACATCCCAGAGATACATGTACTTTCTTTCAAAAATGGCAACAAAAATTTACTATTGAAACACAATACCAAGTGGATCAAATTAGTAAATAAATCTTGACCAGAATTCACCATCCTCATAGAAACATTCACGCATTCCAAAGAACTTTATCGAGCCACGGTAAAAATCAAAAAGCAAGGTCACATGGATGACAATACCAACAAAATCAAATTTTCATACACATGAATATTGTCTCCTATCTCTTTCTTCTTACTTTTTCAACCTAAAATTAGATACATGTATGACACTGCCCTAGATAATGCTGTTTAAGTTCAGAGCACCATGCACTAGCTCTGTAAGAACCAGCAGAACAGGAAAATTGAACTGAGTTAAACCAGAACCAGTACTCTAGGCAGTCCCTGTAGGGAGAAACCAGAGTTCAATAGAAACTAAGCAGCTGGCAAGTTCCATGTGGTATATGTTATCCAAGCATATAATCAGATAATTGCAGACTAATAAAGCACTTCTTAATCTACCCTCCATCCACCTTTTTCTGCATTTTCGATTGAGAAGGCAGAAATCTCCTCTAGCTATTACCATGACAGAAACTTTCTTTTAACTTCATTTGCACAAACTATCTACTTCCTTTCGTAACAATGCACAACAGACCTATTTACCTCTCATCTTCATGCTCCTACAATTTGCAGGTTCCATATCACTTCCATCTAACTGTCATACATCTTTTTTTACTTTTTTGCAAAGAAATGTCATGAATATCTTCATCCATCTCTTCAAAAAATATTTAGGCTATTAAAGATCTATCATGATGAATATAGAGATGAAGACATGGTAGAATAAGTATAAGACTACCAATAATTCCTTGACTAAAATCTAAATCTGTCGAAACTATTTCCGGAGTTCACTATTCCAGCTTTGCTGTATTTTAATTTCTCACCAGACTTTCCACTTTTTTCTTTCAATTTTCCCATTACCCACCTTCAGTGCTGGCTTTGTCCTCTCCCCTCAACTTCCCTTGCTGACATTTCCAATCTCCTACCTAAATCTTCCAAACTGCACACTCATAGGTTTCCAAATCCATATTTTCTCTCATTTAAAAATAAAAATTAAAAAATCCCTAATTTCTCTGTCTTCACCAAATAAACCTTCTTGGTGATATATCTGGCTAAAATGATGAATGAAGCATGTTGAAGTTGGTTGAACAGGAACAAAACTCATCAGTTCCACTGTCATTCCAGTTCTTGCAACATTGCCTTTTGTTACTGCCACTGGTTTCAAATAATGGGGGGCAAAGGGGTAATTAGATAGAAACACAAACATCAGCATCACTAACAAATAGGGATGGCAACAGGGCCAGTTCAATGGGGAATCTGCCCCAACCCAACCCACTTGAGACAGGGATAGGTTACTTCTTTTACCCCACAGAGCAGGGATGGATTTCCTCTAAAAAACGTGTGGGAGGGTCGGTTCAAGAACGGGATCAGCCCTAAAAACCTTAACTGACCCAGGATATGTGTAATCATATGTTTTAGTTTACTACAATGCCCCTTGTTATACTTTATATGACGGAATAAAGAGGTAAACAAATAGGGGGTAGCACAGGGTTTGTAGAGATAGGTACGGGATAGGCTGGCCAGACAGAGAAGAGATTGGAAATCCAATCCCATCACAGGTTTTCCAAGGGACAGATTTGCCAGGTGGGTTGGCAGGTCGGGATTGGTGTTAGGTTTCCCCTAATCCAACCCTGATCCTCCTAGTAATAATATGGAATCGCCATGGGTCAGCCCAAAACCCAATGTTATCTCACCAACATACCCTACAAAAACCCATGACAGGGGTTGGATTTCCAACCCTGTCCCTGCCCCGCCACCCATTCCACCCCATCTCCCTGAACTCTATCAGATCCCTACAAAGCCCACTTTCTCTCTTCTTTATTTTTCTCTTTTACTTTATCATTTAAAGTAACATAAGGAGTTTTATTCTAAACTGCTTACACATATACCAGTTCAGGTCAGGTCAGGTTTTTAGGGCTAAACGCATCCCCAACCTAACCCCACATGAATTTTTCAAGAGAAACCCATCCTTGCCCCATAGAGTAAAATAACTAACTCATCCCTGCCCGAACAATTGTTATAAAACATGGACAAACATTGTTTAAGAAATTTGGATGGTATCTTTCATTCTGCACTAAGATAGACCCCTAACATAAGTGCCAAAAATGAAAAAAAAAAAACATTTTTTTCTAATTTTCAGTACAAAAAAAGACAACTGCCCTGACACAACTCAATGCATAATTCACATGTTGGTCAATACTTGAGGGTTTTGAGAACTGCCACAGTGACATAATACTGAATACAGCAAACATTGGGGATGGTTCAAATAAATCCATCTTGTTTTACATAAAAGGAAAACAATCTAATACTCAAGATATTACAAGAAGTTCATGCATACATTCTCCAACTAGAGATAACATGTTACATTAAAAAAAGCTAAAACCAGAGAAATTGAACTATACACGAGTTTCCTAGCTCAACACTCAGAAACCAAACCTTGTCTGAAGTGAACTTTAACCCTTTTTCTGAACCCTCTTGCTTTGAAACATAACCCTCATCAAGCAATTTTTTCAAAGTTCCTATGCCTGGTGGCTTTGAAGACCAACTCCTATGTCAACAAAAAGAGAACATAGCCATTCAACCAGGGGCTCAACCAAATGACCCTGACTGAGTTCACAGTTTCAGAACAATGATGGTTTGACTAAAACCCTCAAGGATATTAATAATAAGACTTCAGTGTGAGCCTTAAAAATCAAAAAAATATGAATGTCCGTTTTGCATTTTCAAACACCAAGTTTACTTGAATAATCATATTCTAATGGCCCAAAAGCTACATGATACCGTGTAGTCTGTCACCTTGTTGATTGTTGGTCTCGCATATCATACCTTACATCCTAAGCTAGTAAAAAGAGCATTTTACTTTCCATTGTTTTATTTGGCAGCCAAATTTGCATCAGAGGTCTCACCCAGATCAATGAGAATACAAGAACTTCATAGAATATGGAGTACATAAAAATTTTTTGGGGGTGGATTCCTTGATGCAATGTCCAAGGTTCAAGTCTCACACATGTTTAGTTCAAAAAAATAAAAAATAAAATCCCATGCATGTTTGGTGTATCCTTGTAACCAATATCCAAAAAAGGAATCATATACAGACATGGTTGAGTGAACACATCGTGGTAAATCTCAAGATTAGGATGGCAATTATGTGCAGTTCGAATAGAAGAAAAGAGCCACCAAGACATAAACCCTGGACTATTAAAGGTCAAGTGGGGTCTTCAAACAGAATAAATATTGGAAGTGTCTCCAAATTATGTCTTCCATTTAAACACACGGTTTTTGACATAAGATAAGTGATGTCTTTACAAAGAACATTATAAAAAACAAAAGAAGCAATTGCCTGGACATGGTCTTGCCAAAGAAAAGAGGCATCACCTTTTCACACATAAGCCAAAAACTATAAATAGATGCTTCGGGCTGACTCCAGAAATTCAAAATACACGTTCCGTTTTTTGTAATGCTAAACTAAAATAATGTAAGATGTATGTTTAAAATATCAATATTTATATGCTATCAGACAGTTGCTTGCTCCGTCTACAACTCAGATGTGCTTCTGAACCAGAAGCGAGATAATTAAACAGTAGTTTAGTGTGGTTAAGACATCAGTGAATACCAAGCTCATAACTGACCAACCTACAGCATATTGAATATCAGAAAATTGGATGAAACCAAAAAGACTGATCCAAAAGTCTCATTGAAATTTTGTTCGAAAAGACAGCGAGGACTTACCTAATTATTGCTGTTGATTTTGAGGAGGTTGTTGCTGGTTTGGTGGAGGCATTCCAGGTCGAGGAGGGCCAAAAACGGGAACAGCGCCGCCAGGCGGAGGAGGCATGCCTGGTCTTGGTGGTGGAGGGGCTACCATCCCTGGCCTGGGCGGAGGAGGAGGACCCCGCATCATTCCAGGAGGCGGGACCATTGGCCTCTGGCCGAATTGTGGTGGTGGATAAGGCCCCGGTGGAGCTCCTCCTGGTCTCACAGAGAACTGCCCAGGTCCCGGAGGAGGCGGGCCTCGTGACATCGGAGATGGGAATGGAGGCATCTGCCCGGGTGGGCGCATGTTGGGTGGGTAGGTCACCGGCGGCGCAGAGAGCTGAGCGACCGGCGGGCGCATGGTCTGAGGTTGCATCATGCCTGGAGCAGGTCCTCCAATACCACGGACAGGACCCGCAAGACCGGGCTGAGCCTGGACAAACGGTGCAGTCGGGATACCCCTGCCGCCCGCCCGACCAATGCCGGGCCCAGCAACGGCAGCGGCGGACACAGCCTTAGCACGCGATTCCTCTGGCGGAGGTGGGCCCTCGACGGTCATGGAGACGACTTCCTCCCCACGAAGGAGTAGGAGACCGAGGGTGCGGCGATCCTCGCGCTCTTCACCCTTTTTAGCGCCCTTGGCGGGTGGCAGGCGGCGAAACTCCTCGCAATCACCAAGAACTAGATTCATGTGACGATCGAACGCCATGAACTTCCCAACGAGTTGTCGCCCATCCTGGATAGTCACCCGCATGCGGTAGTTTATGTACTGAAGCATTTTCGAACTCTTTGACAACGACATTTTGGATCCTGCTCCTCTTTTCTCTCCCCTTCGATAAGTGATCTGTTAAGGTTTTTTTCCTGGGTCGGAGAGCGGAGAAAGGAAAAGAGAAAGAAGGAATGGTGGTGAAAGGGAGTAGATTTGAGGAAGGGAGACGCGGGAAATGAGCCGAGCTAGGGTTTAGGGAAGGGGGGTTTCGGAATCAGAGGCGGGAGAAATCTCAAAGAAAGGCCAAATAATAGTGAAGTTATTTTTTTATATAGCAATAATAATAATAGTAACAATCAATTGAAATAAAATAAAATTCCGAAGGTACTAAAATTAGGGTCATCAAAATTATTGAAAAAAATCGTTGTCCTTCGATATAAATAAGCGCGCCATCGCCAGAACCCCTGTTTCCTGATTTTATCGGAGCTCACCCAACACATCGTCCAATGCCATTGTCACGTTCACGGGAGCGGCAATTACAGAGATAGGTGTCCTCATCATGCCTGATTTGGCATCGTTTCTCTCTACATTATTAATTTCCCTTTTTTTTTTATATAATTCTGGCGTCTTTCAGATGAACATTGCCTGGGTCCTCATTCGGATGAACCATTAAAACACCATTTGGAATTTTTTCCAGTTGTCTTATACTTTTCATTCTACTTTCAAATATGTCTCTGTCTATTAAAACAACATTTCAGGTTCAGAGATTCCCCAACAAATAATTCCAAACCCCCAAAAGTAAAGACACCAAATGAAACAGAGACACAAATAGCTACCAAGTATACAATATGTGAGCCCAAGTTGATAGATTACTGTAAATTTCATCTTAACTGCCTATAACAGCTATAAGCAACAGCAATTGAAGCAATGGCTCCAACAACAGCAAGAGCAGAATACGTATCCTCACGCTCCCAGTTCTCAAACCATGTTGGCATCGTGCATACTTTGCGAGTGCCACTAGCCCCAACTTTCCCACTGAGTTTGCTTTCTTTACTGTTGCCGTTCGTTTCACTGGTTTTGCTTTTCGTCTCTTCACTCACATCATCTCCTTCGGTTTGCACCCCAGGGTTGGGCGTCTGGTTTTGGCAACAAGAAGAACCTTCATTTCCCTGGCAGCAACCGACCGTCTTGGATACAATTTTGTCACCCCCATTACCAACTTCAGCTGAACGGATGGATTCTCTTGTTGTTTCCTCCAATCCATTTTCAACTCTTAATTTGATCCTCCGTTCTTGGGTTTTCTTCTGTTCATCTTCTGATAAACCCATCTGACCCCTGCCATTTGATCGATTTGAATATCCATAGACAAGTTCAGGAGAAGCAAAAAGCAAAATATAACATTGTATGGTAGTGTTGTCTAAATTTTGGATGGTCTCAAGAGATAACATTGTATGCTCTTTGTTAATCAAACAAAAATTATGTACTGTCTAGAGAGAAAGAGAGAGAGAGAGAGAGAGAGAGAGAGAGAGAGAGAGAGAGAGATTCTTTATAAATAAAATGAATTTAGTGTTTCTATTTGAAGAGCATCATCATCTTATCTTTCAACCATTCCCTAAAACCAACAAAAGAAACAAGAGCAGAAATATAAAAAAAAAAAAAATGGATTTGTAGGCACTGGAATAACAAATGCAGAGCAAATACCTCCAAAGCTGGTCAACTATTTCTCCTTTCCCTATGTGCTGCTCCAGCAATAGCAAGACATCATCTGGAGAAACATAGCCATACCTACCATAAAACAAGTATCAGATGCATCTTTAGTTGTTAACCCGATTCTTATTTGGAAAAACTTATCAGGACAAGATAGTTTCACTGACCAGTGACCTGTCACTTTCCCATTATGAGGCCCAAATATAATAACATTGCCTGCATACTTGTGCCCTCCAAAGTGAGAGCAAGGGCTAACAGACACTTGACCTTGAAGACTATGTGCATCTATCTCATCTTTGAATTTTGTGACCAATGCAGGTCCACAAATGCCACATCTCTTATCTCTGCTTCCATGACAACACACAAACACATACCAACCTGCCAATGGTTCAGGCGTTCCTGGAAGCCATTCGTTGTCCTTAACAAGAACTTCTTCAACAAAAGTTTCCACATCAAAATGGGTCAATCGCCTGCAATCCCCTTGCATAATATTATCCTCATGATTAATTAAAAAATAGCATACATATTAAACAAGAATCACTGAGTTAAAATTATAATATGTAAAATTACCTGTATCTAATCATTTCAGGAAAGATTAATATATCGCCATTTGAAGTTTCGCTTCCATCATTTCCCTCACATATTGTCAGGCGAGTCTGCAGGAAAATGATTCAGATGAAGAGAGGTAAAAACTAAGCCAAATTAAAATGGAAAATCCACCTATAGCAGAAGGTGAGAAAGCAAACAATAAAAGAACAAAAAAAAGAGACCAAAAAGATGATCAGAAAGGCACAAATAATGGAAAATATTGCTAAAATCACAAAGAGTGACAGGCATAGCACAAGCTAGAACGGACAGCCACAGCATCATTTTCTGTTAACTACATTTATATCTATTTCAAGGGATAGTTCAACACAAGAAAAATAGTTCAAACACAGACTCCTGCACCTCTTCCTCGTATTCACTACTGCTATAAAACTTTAAAATCATCGAAAAGAGTAATGAATGCTAAAATTAACCTAAAAAAATCTTAAAAACTCTACTTTAATAATTTATTTTTTTCCCCTTCTTGATAGTGAAAATATTTATAAAATGACTCTGTTAAAAATACAGGACCTGAAACTCAGCTATTCATGGCAATCCCGTCCCAGTTAAAGATAAGGCCACCTACACTGCAGCACATAATAATAAACCACACCTCAAGGAAAAAAATTTAAAAACATTAATCACCATTTTACATTAAACAGAAAAACCGTTGAACCTAAGCCATGGCTTGAAGTTGTAAATCACTATAATTTCCATGTTTAAAACAAACTAAGATGGCATCAACTTCCAACTTAAATTAATGGAATTGCGATCAAGTTGTTCAAGATGATGACACCAACTTCCGCGGATGACACAGGATGATATCCCAAAAACCCTAAACACAATGAGCCCAAAGTTACTATGGGCTTGTGTTTTGAAGGCTTCCTGCATAACCTTGTAAAATTCTTGCCTGGGAAATAAATAAAGCCAAAACTAGATACTTCAAGAAAAACAATTTCAAAAAGAAGCATTATTATGTAAATTAACATATGCGTTTCTTGAAGTACAAGTGCCAGCTGACCAAAAGAAATCATTAAAAAACTAAAAGTGGGAAGTATTATTTACGAGTTAATCTAAAATATCTTAGAAAATTGAGAGAATAAGCATCAACATAAAGATGCAGTTCTGAATGAATAAATTCATTTAGTGACACATTACATGAAATGATTTTTTCAGTGCTCAGACAAGAATGACAATGACATAAAAAAGTTAGCAGCGTCCCCCTACCAATTTAGGCATACATCTTGTCACACACATCCAAAAAAACTCTTGAAGCTGATGAAGAGGAATCCAAGAAGCTTTAAAACATTCAAAGTTGCTGCATGAGTTTTATCTGGCCGCATATTCATATAATTGCTTTTTTTTTCTGGCCACTTTAAAACGTTACAGTTAAACAGCATACAGCCACAATAGGATAAAACATGTCCCAAAGACTTTTTCAAAAAAAAAAAAAAAATCTCAAACAAAGGCTAGTGTTATCCAATGAACAAATTGTTTCGAATTAATAAATGAGCATTGGTCATCTGTAGCACATTGCCATCAAAATGGGTAATGCCCTATGAGCCTCAGTCAGGTGCTAGACAAATTACAAACCAAATAAGTAAAATAAAAATGTCTGAAATTAAGGTAGACAAAAAAAATTGCTGACAAAAACACTACAAAGACCAAAAAACATTGTGCAGAATCTACTCAGGCATAAGTTATCAACTTTCCGGATGGAATTGTTGGCGATGTCAACAAAATTAAGATTAAACCAAATTAATGATGTCCAACTTTTCTGATATCTTAAAAACTAAAATTCAAAGAACAGAAATAAAAGATATACCATTTCTTCAAAATGAGAACCAACTTCTTCTAGTAAACAAAAGCCATATATCATCTATACTATCCCCTGTTGGAAAAATTAGGGAACTCAAATTACCAGAACAAAAGTATCCACCACTCAAATAACTTCAATTTTATTGAAAGTAATGATCTTAGTCAAAAATAAATAATTCAACACTCTGATAATTTAAAGAATGTGCTAGTACCTTTTCTGATCACCATCTTCACCAAACACAAAATTTTACAAAGATAAAAAATATATCATATGTCAAAGAAGTAGGTTGATCCAAGACATGTAAGTTCGCTATCTTCAAAAGAGACACAACTACTTACTTGCATTAGATTTTTGTGACCTTTTACTAAGATGCAAGGGACTGTATATGACTTCAAATGTGGGCCTTTTTTAAAAAAATGCACGTTTTCATTCAAAATCAAAAGGCTAAAGAACAAAAGTAGGGAAAGGCTGAGCTGGGGGGCTCCTTACAATGAGAGATTGGAGGGACCCCCTTGCTTGGCAAGCGAGTCAGCCACAGAGTTAGCTGATCTAGGCATATTACTTCGATTACAAACAAACTTTGGGACTTTTTCTAGTTACCCAAACTGAAAAAACTGTTTTTTTTTTTATAAAAAACTGTTGGCGATGCCACAACAAAGATCATAAAAATTCATAGCAATTTGAAGACTTAAAACACTTCTTTTGAGAATTTTGGAGCTCAGAAGAGTTATGAGAGTGACAGAACTTCAAGAAGACTCACCTCATTTGATCACTGGTATCTCTGTCCCTTCTAAACCCTATCTATAGGAGTTCTTTTATTGTTATAGGTTGAGGAAACTGACTTGAACCAGCTTAATTCAGCCCACTTTGCATGCTTCACCCATGAGTTTGGCACATGTGTAGTCTGTTGGACATGGCACACGTGTTCATATGTAAACGTGCAGCACGATCATGTGGACACGCCCAGTGGCACACACAAATACACGTGCACACGAGCATGACATGCTTGCTTCTTAAGACAGGGTTGTAAAGCCCTATATCTCATAACTCATTCATGAATAGTTCCTCTTACAGTAAAGTAATTAAGAGATGAGGGATTCAGAAGCTTCACCATCTTTTAAAATTTTCAAAACAAGCAACATTAACAACATTAATGTTGTGTTTTTTAAAATATTTGAATAATGAGGATGGATAACTCCAAATTACCCTTGCACGTGGGACTTGCCCTTTATTAAGATGAAGGACTTCAACTCAATGGCACATGCATGAGTAAGTGTGCCAACCACACTTGTGTTAGCATATGCATAGGCTAACACATGTGCTGCCATGCAGGATGCATGCACATGCACCAAGTGCAAGCAGGTGACTACACAAGTATCTAGCTTAAACATGTGCTACATGTGTGAAGCACACAACCCAAACCGGGTAGATCAGCCCATTTTAGTCATCTTTTCCCATAAATTAGAGTGTTGTAAAAGCAAGGGTACAATGGGAGCAATCGATTGGCCAAGTCCGAAATGTTCCATTCCCAAAAAAAAATAGGCAGGCCCTACAAGTAGGTCTTAGAAGGGGGAAGATAAGGCATATGTCAACCAAGCATTTAACTTTCCCTCGAGACCCTCAAACTCTTCCCAAATCTCTCAAGCTCTCAGAAGCTTTTTCAATAAAGAAATTCACTTCTTCTAATTTTTCTATATTTTATTGTTTTTGTTGTAGCAATTCCATTGATTCTCTTAATGGAGTTAAAAAAAAAAGAATTTTTTTGATTCTCTTAAGTTTAAGCAGTAAAAACAAATGTATATTGGGAAGAGGTCATCACGGTCCAATGCACATAAGCAGGAGGCATATCTCTTCCAAGAAAAGTGAGAACACATGCCTCCGAGTGACCCACATCTCTGGCACTTCAGGTATTTCTTATCTTGGTTAGATTTTGTTTTTTCTGTAACAATGAATTTGTTGGAGTAATGGATAATCAGAACCCACAAAGGTATAAGTTATCTAATGTCCAGATAGAATTGATTAGATGCTGATATCCAACTCCGATATTACTCTTAAAAAACTCCACGATTTGAAGCACAGACATAAGATACATCCGTTTCTTCAAAACGATAACCTGCATCAGTTAATCACCTATACTATTTCCATTAACACAATAAATTAGACAAAGACCCCTAATCCCACAAAGTATAACACGTCGGGCGGCACCTGTCAACAGAAATTCCGTCGCAAAACTCTAAAAATTCGTACGCAATGACTTACATAAATAAAAGTTCAAAAAAGTGTAGTAGTATATTACTCCTTCCCTTTCTCTATCAAAACTTCAAAAGGCAAAAGACAATCTCAAAAAATTTCCTCAAGGTCCATAGAATTTGAAACTCGCAAAAAATCAAAACAAGAGAAACAAAATCTGATAATCACCCCCGAGATGATTAAAGTGAAATGGAAAAATACCTTTCTCTTCATGTCCCCTTTCCGAGCCAAGACGGCGGCGGACAAGAGCCTAGGCAAACGATCAAACTCAGCGGCCTCCACGTGCGCAGGCCATACCTGGGGATTCTTGTAGCACAAGAAGACATGCCTCTCGTATATCTGCACGGTGCCCGCGAGTACTTCCTGTCCGAACTCAGGTCGAGAGAACCCAAACTCGGCGTCACTGCTGCTCCCGCTGTCCCCACTGCCAAGAAGCCCATCGTTTTGGTAGCTCCCAGAAGCGCTACCGATCTGCACGCTAGTGTCGAGAAGATAGCCATCACCGTCTGTGGCCACGATTACCGGAGAAGAGGACGGGTTTATGAAGGACAGGGGATCGTCTCTGACGCCGCCACTCGCCATTGAAGACAAATACGAAAGAAACGAATAGGTTATCGGTTTGATTTTTGAAGGACAAAAGTCAGAGTAACAGAGCAGCACAGCCAAATACAGGAGCGCAGACTTCAATACCTTGAGGCGACTTGATATGATTCTGATCTCAGCAGAAAAAATGTAAAGATTTTAATTCCTAAACTAGTGGGCGACGAGCACATATATGAGACGCTAATGAGGATAGTCTTCCAGTGGTCAAAAAATGATTTTTTTGGCAACCCAATTATCTAATTCCGCTGTCTCACCGGTCGGATAAGAGAGTATTGACATCGTTTAAACTAGGACTCCGACGAATTATTTCCGGAGATGTTGGAAGACATCATCAATCAAAACGTGGCAATAATCCCTTGTATCTTAGAAAATTTATAATTAGATAGCTTTCTAATACAAAACTCTTAGGTGTTACATCTGCAAAGATAACCAAATCATCAATACAAGTAACATCATTTATTAAGAGTTAAGATAGCCATTGAAATTTTAAGCAATTAATTGCTTTATAAAATAATTACCAATTTAAATTGTGGTAAACCATATGTGTGTGTGTGGGGGCCAAATAAATAGTTACTTTTAATATTTTTATATAATTTTTTTTATTGAACCCTATTGTCGGTGTTACTTTGTCCATTATATTCAAATCACAAAACCGGGATTGGAAATTGATTTCTAGTTAGTTGCATAATGAAATATACATTAAAGAAGGCTATATTTTTTATAATTTTATATCTACTTTTATGTGTTTTATTCCAAATGGTTTATTGACACGTTTATTTATCAGAATAAATGATATGCAACATAGTAAAAAAATTAACTAAATATATATTATTAGTTAATCGTGCATTTTAATTTAAACAAAGACATATACTCAATGAATAAATTTAAATTATTATTATTTTACAACTTAGGATTTCATGATATATGATCAAAGTATAAGGGGATTAAGGGGAGAGAAGAAGAAAAATAGTTATTGAAATAAGGGGAGAACGAGGTAGAAGGTGGAGATTGAGGGTTGCGTTTAATGCAACAAACCCTCTATTGACCTTTACTAATAGATGTCAATAGTACATAAATTACAAGTACACCCTTCACCCTAAATAAAATGAATAAAAGACAAAGAACATAAGATATTTACAACAATGCCACCTAAGCTCGTCTACGACTTTCAACACCCCCTCTCAAACTGGTGGTGTAAAACATCGTATAACCCTGGTACATGCAGTAGAGAGAATTACTAAGTTGATTGACTTCGTGAACATATTAGCAAGTTGTCTATGAATTGAGACATGTTTAAGACTTATGATCCTTGCTTGCAACTTTTCTCTCACAAAATGACAGTCCACCTCAATGTGCTTAGTTATCTCATAAAATACTGGGTTGGAGGCAATGTAGATTGGTGTTTGGTTATCACAATAAAGTTCCATAGGACCTTCTTTGTAGAATCCCAATTCAACTAGAATAGATTTAATCCATAAAAGTTCACTTACTGCATATGCCATGGCTTTTTATTATGCTTATGCACTGGACCTTGTAACCATATTTTGTTTTTTACTCCATGTAACAAGGTTACCTCCAACTATAATACAATATCCTGGAGAAATTTTTTTATCATTTGGTAATCCAGTCCAATTCACATCGATAAATTTTTCAATATTAAGATGATCACGACACTTATATAAGAGCCCTTGTCCTGCTGCCTTTTTCAAGTACCTGAGAATCCCCTCCATTGTCTGCCAATGAGACATTAGACGTTTGTTCATATACTAACTGACCACACTGAGTGCAAATGAAATATTTGTTCAGTCATAGTGAGATAGATAAGTTTGTCAACTAACCTATAGTACTTTCCAACATTCACTTATTTTCCCAAACCAACCCATAGTTTTGTATTTGTTTCCGTGGGGGTGTTAGTAAGGCGAGATCCCATCATTCCATTTTTTTCAAGTAAAACACATACTTCCTCTATGATAAATTAATACCATGCTTGGATTGAAGTACCTCGATATTGAATAAATACTTATGAAGTCCCAAGTTTTTCGTCTTGAATTTATTGCATATCTTAATTTTTACTTGATTGATGCTATCAGAATCACTACTCGTCAAAATAATATCATCCACATATACAACAAGTGCTACAACTCCTTTCTCGGTATGCTCGACAAGTACAAAATAGTCCATAAAGAACCTTGTAAACCTAAATTGAATCGCCGTTGACTAAACTTGTCAAACCAGGCCCACAGAGATTATTTCATATCATATAATGATTTTGTAAGACGACACACCAACTCTTCCTCAACCACATATCTAGGTGGTTGCTGCGTATAAATTTCCTCATTAATATTGCCATTAAGAAAACCATTTTTTACATTTGGTTGAAAGATAGGCTATCGAGAATTAGCAGACATAGATAATAAGAGACGCACAAAGTTGAGCTTGGTGGCTGGGAAAAATATTTATTCATAATCAATCCCATAACATTGGGTATAGTCTTTAGCCACAAGTTTAGCTTTAAGGCGGGCCACTGTGCCATCTAGATTTTGTTTTACAGTGAAAACCCACTTACAACCTACGGATTTTTTCCAAATGGTAAGGAAACAATGCGCCATGTTTGATTCTTGTAGAGAGCTGCCATTTTTTTGTTCATGGCTGTTTTCCATCCCGGATTCTAAAGAGCCTCCTGACAAGATTGAGGAATAGTAACACAAGAAATGGAGATAAGAATCTTACAGCAAGATGGTGATAACTAATGAGTATATAACAAATGAGCAATGAGATGAAAGGTAGAAGGTTAGGTGTAGGCCCTAGTTTTTTTTTCAAAAGAGCAATAGGCCAGGTATCAAATAAAGGAAAAAAAATAGGGGTTAGGGAAGGAGAACTTACCTCATAGGAATCTAGAGACTCCACAGGTGTAATGTTGATTAATGCTTTAGGGTGCGGTGCAAGTACATCAATATGGCCCTGAGGTGCAAGGTCATCAACTGTCACAATAGGTTTAGGAAACTCAATGACGACTGAAAAACCAGGTGGAGTACCAATGGATGGATAAAAGAGTTTATCCTAAGAAAATGTGACATCACTAGGGACAAACAATTTTTAAAGAGATTGATTGTAACAAATATATCCTTTATAAGTACGAGAGTACCCCAAAAAGATATATTTAAGTGCTCTGGGGTCCAATTTAGTAGTATGAGTGGAAGTATTATGAACAAAATAGGTACACCAAGAAACTCTCAAAGGAAAAGAGAATAGCTTATCACCAGGAAAAATAGAATATGGTGTCTATTGATCAATTATTGGATAAGGTAATTTGTTTATAAGATAACAAGCAGTGAGAAGAGCATGGAGCCAGTAGGAATGTGGCACATGCATATGATGGAGTAGACTATGGGCAACTTCAAAAAGGAGTCTATTTTTCCTTTCACCCACACCATTTTGTTGTGGTGTTTAGACATAGGAGGTTTGGTGAATGATGCATTTGTCATGGTAAAAGGTTTGGAAGTCTGAAGACAACCAGTATTTGGCATTATCTCAGCGAATAGTCCTTAAGGTAGTGTTGATTTGGGTAGACACCATGGCACAAAAAAACTTGAAAAGAGGTAAGACTTGTGATATTTTTTTTAATATGAACAACCATGTAACTCGAGAGAAGTCATCCAAAAAAGTAACGAAATACTAAGACCGAAAAACATTAAAAATGTTCATAGAGCCCCATATATTAGTATGAACTAAATAAGATGGGGCAATACTTTTGGTTTCACACAAGGAGAATAAGTACTCAGTGGGTGTTTACTCACTTGACAGTCTTCACAGTTGAGACTAGAAATGGACTATAATGTAGGAATAATTTGTTTGGGTGACTGAAGGGAAAGATGTGTGCCACTAAAGGGTTATATGTTGAGCACTACTAGTGGCTGTTAGTGCTGGTGAATCAAGATAGTAGAGCTCCCTTTTTTCACAACCTCTACCAATAACCTGTTTTGTCTTAAGATCCTGGAGTACACACGAAGCGGGAGAAAAGTTGATGGAATAGTTAATTTTTTTGGTGAGTTGACTCACGTATAAATAGAACATCTTTTAAATGAAGAGTAGGGTAGTAAATATGGACCCCACCCCATGTACCTTGGTTTGGGATCCATCCGCTATAAAAATAAACTTGTCAGGTAAACAGAGAGACATAGAATTGAGGAGGGTACCATTACCTATCAAGTACACATAGGCCCCAAAGTCAATGATCTAGGATGGAAAAGTGGCTGAAATCATACATGCTATAGAAGTAGTAGAAATAGGAGTGGTCTGGTTGTTTGTATAAGTGATCAGACTTTTGATATTCTGAAGCAGAGCAAATTCAGTGGCAGCGATAGACTTTTGGCCTCTGGTGTTCTTTAGGGCCATCGTAGAGCAAGTTGAAAATAATAATCCAACAGTAATAGCCGAGAATAATCCAAGGTAATAATTAAGCTAAGGAGTAAAGCAGATAACAACTTTGAGTTAAGCCGAGGTAATGAATTAATTTGAGTCAAATATGAGTCACTCTAAGTCGAGAGATTGGGTTGAGATGGTTGAGTTAGGCTGACTCGCAAGTCCGAGTTAACCTGAGCAAGCTGACAACAAATATGTAGTTAACTCGTGATTCACTGGTTCACTTAGTTCGGGTTGCCTTAAAGCAAAAATCAAATCAAGATATTTTTCAGCATATCACTGGTTCATGATTAACTTGTTCATTGTATTCTCGACAAAGCACATCTTTCGAGTTAATTTCGGGCTTCGGATGGAAACCAAGATCGAAGTCTGCCAAATAGTAAGATAAAAAAACAGTTGGAGACGTCCAAACAAAAAATATCCTTAGCTAAAAACACTTTTTTATTAACAGTCAGTAGTCTTCCAGAAATACGATAGATGTCAACGAAACAAAGGCAATTTTCCAAGATGAAATGTTTCTCCAATAGATACGTCTTATTGGATATATGGTGAGCTGGTCAAATAACGAAGCTATTTGTGAATGAGACACCAAATGCCAACCAAGGAAGCTCCAAAATGACGATGTCAACCAGCTAGTTATTTCCAGAAGGTAAGAAATATCAAATTCCCAAGAATAATGTTGGATATTATATGTTATAAAAATTATACCAACAATAGAAGCCCGTTAAGAAACTTCTGTCGTTGATGTCCAAAGGCTCATGATGGAAATGCAACAATAGTCATGACAAAAAGTTCCAATTTGACGAGGATACCTGAGAACCAACGATATCAATCTACCAGGTTGTATACCGAGTAACAAGTTATGGAAGAGATAGATTACAGAGCAAGTGAGTTATTCCAGCAATGACAAAGTAGTAAGTAAGGCAATATGAGTAATTTCCATGTGCAACGATGACAAAAAGGCAACAACAGATTAACGAGAGAAATAAGTTTCTGTTAACTCTCTTGTACAAAGATAAAGAAGGCAAAAAACTTTACAAGGAAGAAGCCAACAAAGTGGAAATTACAAAGCTTGTACAAAGATAATCCTATGGCAAACTATTTCGAACAACATATAAGAATGACAAGATAAAACGTCAAAATGGGTCAATTGCCTTAGCAGGAGACAAAGATGCACTTTGGTGTTTTTTTTTTTTTTTTTTGGCAACAAGCTTATGAAGATTTAAACTTCGGCACAATTCTGAAGAAACAAGTGTATGAAATATGTATGACTCATAATCGTTTGAAACTGCTATGCTTGGACAAATTATTCCTAATCGGACATGGCTGAGATTCCAAGCCGATTCTCACATAGTAGATAATCGATGTATTCTTTGGATGACCATCTTCTAACTATTGGCCAAGTAGACTAACAAAGGTTACCAGGCATTTAGGGAATGATTAAAGGCATAAAACATCAACATTGATTTTGTTGTTTCAACATGGTGGTTCTATGTTCTTCTTAGTTTTCCTTTAAAAAAAAAAAAAAGACATACCAGAAGTAGAGGTGGCATTAGATCAGATTAACTTGAACTTGTCGCGAAATGGGTTGACTCGAACATGACCTGTTAATTAAACAGGTGTAAAATATAGACTCGTACACACCTTATTAAGATTTGGGTTTTAACTCATTCAAATATATCAACACAAACAACATAATTTATAAAAAAAAATTATTAGTAAATAAGCTATTTTTAAGTAGTAAAACTAATAAAAAACTAGACAATTTTGATATATTTCTTGCTCAATTTGATCAATTAAACTAGAACATATTGGACCCTTAGTACCAAACCCGCACGTGACTTATTTATTAATTGTGTCATGATAATAAACCCATACTTGACCCGTTTGTAACTCATATTAGGTGTAGGTCAATAAAAAAGGTCGAGTTTATATCAGGTTCAAGGCTAAGATAAAGAAATTGTCTAGATATCTCTATATTGTTTTAGTAATGGAATTGCTTTTAACCTAAAGAAAAAGTGGCCGAAGCTGTATTTGTTTTTGAAGATGGAGACTTTTCTTGGGTCCACACAAGAAGTGAAGCAATTACTTCATGGCGAAGTCTGCACAATGAAAAGAGCAATCTCTTACTCTAAAACATGAATTCACTCGTCTCACTTGAATTAGTCCTTTGTTCCATATACACCGTTTTTTATTTCTGCAAATACCGAAACGTTACGAAAAGTGGTTTAAGGAACCGGCACAGCGCTACAGGCCCATTTTGCCGCGGGCGGTTGAAAACTACTTGTTCCACACGAAAAGTAATGCCCAGGAACCCACCGGACCGACGGGTCCCACGCAGGCATCTCCAGTTCAGGAGGTGCCTCAGTATTTACGGTTGTGATATGAACTGGGTTTGCTGTACGCTTTCATCTAGTGGCGCATATTGAGTGCGGGCCCACTTCCAGCACTCAATCTTCTGGATTTGAAACGTTACAAGGCCATTTTTACGGACCCCGAATCTTTTCATCTTTTTCTTCAATATAAGTCGGTTTTCCTTTATAAACTCACACGACACTTGCTAGTTGCTACCGCATTCTTTTCTTTAGCTTCTCCCCTCAAAAACTCAGAAACTCTTCTCTCCTCTCGCTTCCTCCCTGCGATCGGATCGCTCTCTGTGATTTCTTCAAAACCCTAATTCTATCCAGGTTCGGTACACTTCTTTCTCTGAATACCTGTTCCTTTTCTAAATCTTGTCATTATCTCATTCCGCAAGCGATCCGATTCCCTGCAAAAAATTTCGGCAAGTACCCCCTAAAGTTATAATCTTGCATATTCTTGCTTTCTGACCGATCGGAGAATTTCCGGTTTCGATCGCCTTCCAACTTGTACTGATTCCGGCAATGCGTCGTTCTGGATAATTCAAGATGAAGTTGAAAAGGAGGAGGGTTTTGGAAGTGGTATGTGAATTTTCGGAACTGTGTGCTTTGTAATTTAATTTTTCTTTCGTGTTTTCGACCTCTTTTTGTGGGGCTTATGCTTCGATTATCTTTTTTAATGTAAGAATATATTTAGGTCTATTTTGTTATAGTTGTGTGCGTTTTTGGTAATTTATTTATTTATTTTTATTTTTCGAATGTAATTGTCAATACACTTGTTAGCTATGAAAAAAACTGGTTCCTCGCTGATACTTCGAGGAAACTTGACCTCGTTGATTTCGGTGCTGACTATTCAGATGGTGGCCATCTATTCGAGTGTGCAATTAAAGTGTTCTGTGAGCATAATGAGATTTGATACTTTAGATTCCAGCATAATGTGTCCGTAGCCAAGCACGATAAAACCCTTTTAAGTTCTTCTGAAGATTTTCTGAAAAAGGGCTAGTTATTGGACTTAGATGCCTCAAGAGGGTACGAGCATTTGAGAGTAAAGGAGATTCGTCTACATTTTTTTCTCTTAACGGTTAAGTTCTTCCAATCTTTTATGCGTTTAAAAGATGGTTCTGTCTTGCTTTCAACTCTGAAATTTACCTGCATATTAGAGGTTTAAGATAGAAGCACGAGTGCTTATTGTTTTCAGAAAACCAGGAACTATTCCTTGCTGGACTAGTTTATCTTGGTTGACTTTGGCAGGACAAAGAAAAACTCTGTTAGTTCTCTCATAATGAAGTGCATATAATATGCAACTAAGCTCCGAGGTAGGGAGGGACTACCCACTGTGAGGAGGGGCTGAGAGTGCGAGGAGGGACCCGGCCCCCCCTTTTCTGAGTGTGTGTTATAGTTCTATTACTTTTATTTTTGAAAGTCCATCTCACTAACTAACTACTGTTTTAAAATCCATTGATTCCACCGGGCTTACAAAATTTTTACATTTTTGGGTTTACAAATGCATATGGATTCTTGATGGTCCAATCTCACTACCCCCCTCCCTCAAAACTATTCATGGGTTAATGGTAGGAGGTCTTTTATATGTACATATAGTTGGTGACTCTTACATTGTTTATGGTCTCTAAGAAACTAGCTTGATAATACTAGCCTGCTGAAAGCTGTCGTAGTCAATTGTATTGAAGTGATCTCTGCAATAAAACTAAAATTAGTAATTCAGATTGTTTCCTAGCCTTTAAGTGGGCTGGCGGCGCTCATAGATACAAGCATTCACTCTCTCATGCGCACACACAATTGTATATGTAAATTTATGTATTATGCATATATTAAAGGAAAGAGTCTGGACTCAAGTTTCCACCGAACCTTGGTTTCACTCAACTATTTCTTCCTTAGGCAAGTAAAAAAAAAAGTCAAACTATTGGAAGGATGCTTTTTGGGTCATTATACTCACACTAATATCATTGTATTCATTTTATCATTAAAGAATGATAAGAAACATGAAAAAGATTTAAGATGAACGTCACTCTTAAATACAAGGGGTAAATTTTTATGTATAATAAAAATAAAGGAAATCATATATCCTGACCTTTAAGTGGACAGGCTTTAAGAATTGCTTGCCTACAAATGATGACTAAATCACACCCGCACCCACACACCCACAGAGTCGTATAAATGTCTATATATGTATTATGCATGCATGTGAGAAGTAGGCTGGACTCAAGTTTCCAGCCATCCTTAGTTGCACCAAAAATTTCTTCCTTAGAAAAGTAAATTATTTTCGTGAATGCTGTTGACTTTGTTATATTCACAACAACCCCATTATATCTGTTGTATCGTTAAAGAATAAAAAAAGATGAACATCAATCGTGAACATGGAATAAAAATTAATGTAAAACAAAAAAAAATGAAGTCACTCAAAAGTAGTAGTTGAATTAAATAGCTGTGTACCTGACTTGTATGAACTCTAGTCAATACTCCTTTTTGAATTCATTATATCTGGTGTAAATGTATATATTATGGGGGTGGGAGGCGAGGAAAGGTTACTGAATTGCATGAGAGTATACTTTAGAAGCGAGTTACAAATGTGTGCTATTGCAGTTACAACTCCAGTCAAACTTTCTGTTTTTTTAGGTTCGTGGATTTCTTCTCAATGTGTTCACTTGATTACTGATTCTTATCTCCATTAGTTTGATTTGTATATGCAGCCAAAAGGCTTTTACATGAAGATGCAATTGTAAATGTTAGCATAAATCAGTGTGTTGAAATTCAAGTATACATGTAGTGTTGGTGTGAAACCAAAACATGCTCTAAAAATCAAATTCGCACTTTAGATCTGTAGGGGAGCTGAATTCAGCAAGTTTACACTTCAACTAGAATCTGACCCAGGTATAATTTTTATAATTCTGTCCTAGGGTTTGTGAATCCAACCCAAACTCGAAAGAAATTGAGATTTGGGGGGGGGGGGGGGGGGGGTTAAGATTAGGGTATTAAACCCAGTAGTCTCCTATTCCTTTACAAAATGTCACTTTTCCCTTCACTTTAGTATGTTCTCTAAAATTACAGCTATACCCCTCCTAACTTAATCACTAATGCACTTATCAACTAAGAACCTTAAAAAAGAAACAAAGACATATATGACCTTGCTAACTAAAGATAAATAACTAAAATGCCCTTTTTGTGCTGGAAATTAACTCCTTTAACTTAGTATCTTTATTTAAAGGTTTAAATGTTCTATAATCTAGAAGCTGCGTTCTCAACAATATGATAGAATCTTCTTGGCTGGACTTTTTTGGGAATTCATCTTCTCAAATTGTTCATTAAGTTCTTCAAATTTATCATGTTCCACCTTTCATTTGACATTTTATGCCCCATCTCGTACTCCTTGAACTAAACTTGAGACTGCATCAAAAAGACTTTGAAGCACTTCTTTATGTCCTGGTGGCATATAAAATACCATCCTAGTATCTGTAGCATCTTATTTAGCTTAAATTTATTGCTTGTATGGTGTTTTTCAGTAGTCCACTTTCATTGCCTTCAGTTTGTGAATCCACTGTTTCTTTTGGTGGTCTGCACCTCTTTGTAGCATGCTGTCTGATGCTTGCTATGGAGAGTAAGCTTGGGCAGCTCTGGAAAATGTAACATCCTAGAATCTAGTGATCACAAAAAAAAAAGTTGCAGTACTTTTTAAAAAAAATCTTGAAGTATATTTTATTGACAATTTGATCTAGATCTGGCTTAACAGGGGATCATTAAAATGGTCAATACTGGTAAATGAATGGGTTCACTTAAGAAATTGTCATAATTTCCTTGTTCATGGTTCCTATGGACGTAATTACAGTTCTCTTCTTTATTTTTTCAACAAAAAAGGCTATGGTACCATAAAAATGTAGTTTTTTTGTTCATAGATTGCATTTTTCTTTCCTTTTTTTTGGGTGCAGGTTGCATATTTTTAGGATGCTGAGTGCTTACTCTCCTCTTTGGAATTGAATTTGTTAGCTTATGATTCTTGTCAAGTTCTCTTGATGGATGTGAATACCAAGATTGTCTGTCAGGTGTAACAAAATTCTCTTTCGCAGATTTTAAGGAGCATGTTTAGAAGTTGCCGAATTCTGATTTTAGTAGGTCAAATTATGCTCCAGTGCACATTGTTTAGAATGGAGCAAAGGTTGCACCTTTTTTGGGAGACATAATGGTGTCGTATGTCAGTTTAAAATAGTGTGCTTCTCTTGTTTAAGGATCTTGCTTTAGTGTGTGCTGTTTTTTTGTTTTTTCGATGGTGGTGGGTTCTTTGGATTGGAAGATTGAAGTTGTTCTGTTTGTCTCCTGTATTTATGTTCTTGAAATATTGGTAATTCATTTTTTGTTTCGTTTCAGCCTCCAAAAATTAAGGCATTTATTAGCAGCGTCACTGCTCTTCCTCTTGAGAGTATAGAGGAGCCCCTAAAGGGTTTCACATGGGAGTTTGATAAGGTACAGTTCTGTTTTTTGATCCATTTTAGCTTTAAAGAGGTGACAGCACCGATGTTACTCATCTGACTTCTTTTTTCTTTTCAAACCATATGCAGGGAGATTTTCATCACTGGGTTGATCTCTTTAATCATTTTGATTCATTTTTTGAGAAGTACATAAAACCTAGAAAGGATTTGCATCTTGAAGACAATTTCTTGGGAGCAGATCCTCCATTCCCTAGAGAGGCAGTTCTTCAAATCCTTCGGGTTATAAGGATCATCTTGGAGAATTGTACGAACAAACACTTTTATAGCACCTATGAGGTATGCACTTATTTTCTGAAACATAAATTTCTGGTGATTCTGCTTCTGCTGTACATTTCAAGTATTTATATTTTTTGCCTGTAATTATTTAGCTTTCAGTTCTCATTTTTCTCTTGATGTCACCGCAGCAGCATCTTTCATCTCTTCTTGCTTCCACTGATCCGGATGTTGTTGAGGCTAGCCTGCAAACTTTAGCTGCATTTCTGAAGAAAACAATTGGGAAGTGCTCTATACGTGATACATCTCTGAATTCCAAGTTATTTGCTTTTTCGCAAGGATGGGGAGGTAAAGAAGAGGGCCTGGGACTGATTGCATGCTCTGTACAGGATGGGTGTGATTCAGTTGCATATGAGCTGGGTTGCACCCTCCATTTTGAGTTTTATGCTGTTAATGATTCTTCATTGCCACCGAGTGAAACAGAAAATCGAGGTTTGCAAGTTATTCATCTTCAAGGAATTAACTCTTGCCAGGAGAGTGATCTTGAACTTTTAAACAAATTAGTGACAGAATACAATGTTCCTTCAAGTTTGAGATTTTCACTTCTATCAAGATTGCGTTTTGCAAGGGCTTTTGGCTCTTTAGCTTCTAGGCAGCAGTTCATCTGCATTCGACTCTATGCCTTTGTTGTTCTTGTTCAAGCAAGTAATAATGCTGATGACTTGACTGCCTTCTTTAACAATGAACCTGAGTTTGTCAGTGAATTGGTCAGCTTGTTAAGCTTTGAAGATGCAGTTCCCGAGAAAATCCGCATTTTGGCAATTCTTTCATTGGTTGCTCTATGCCAGGACAGGTCGCGTCAACCATCCGTGTTAACTGCTGTAACTTCAGGTGGTCATCGGGGAATCCTGCCCAGCCTTATGCAGAAGGCTATAGATTTCATCACCAGTGATTCCTCAAACTGGTCTGTCGTCTTTGCTGAAGCACTCTTATCACTAGTGACTGTGTTGGTTTCATCATCTTCTGGTTGCTCAGCCCTCAGGGAAGTAGGATTTATACCGACTCTTCTGCCTCTCCTTAAAGATACAAACCCCCAACACTTGCATTTGGTCAGTACTGCTGTTCATGTTTTGGAAGCTTTCATGGATTATAGTAACCCAGCTGCTGCTTTGTTCAGAGATTTAGGTGGTTTGGATGACACTATTGCACGGCTTAAAGTGGAAGTTACTTATGTGGAGAAAGGTCCAAAAAAGCAAGAGGAAGAGTCACAGTGTACTAGGAAGGGCAAACAGATTGTTGGGGTGTCTAATGAGCTAGATGTGCAGCCTTTGTATTCTGAAGCTCTTATCTCCTACCACAGAAGGTTATTGATGAAAGCCCTATTACGTGCTATATCACTTGGAACATATGCTCCTGGAACTACGTCCCGAATCTATGGTTCTGAAGAGAGTTTGTTGCCTCATTGCTTATGCATTATCTTTAGACGAGCAAAAGATTTTGGTGGTGGGGTCTTTTCACTTGCAGCTACTGTGATGAGTGATCTGATACATAAAGACCCTACATGTTTTCCTGTCTTGGATGCTGCTGATTTGCCTCGTGCATTTTTGGATGCTATATTAGGTGGGGTTCTTTACTCGTCAGAGGCAATAACATGTATTCCACAGTGCTTGGATGCCTTATGCCTGAATAATGGTGGGTTGCAATCTGTGAAGGACCGAAATGCCATGAGATGTTTTGTAAAAATATTCACTTCCAGGACATATCTACGTGCCCTTATGGGGGATACCCCAGGGTCATTATCAACTGGACTGGATGAACTCATGCGTCATGCATCTTCCTTACGGGGTCCTGGAGTTGACATGCTGATCGAGATCTTGCAGACCATTTCAAAGATTGGGACCTGTATTGAAGCTCCTCCCTCTTCAACAGATGTGCCTGGCTCGTCTTCTGTTCCTGTTCCTATGGAAACTGATTCAGAAGAGAAAAACATGGTTGGAGTGGATGATAATGATTCATCTAGAATGGAAATTTCTGAGCAGATGATTGATAATCCTGATGCCTTAGCTGGGAACGTTGAGTCTTTCCTTCCAGAATGTATTAGCAATGCTGCACGCCTTCTGGAAACAGTCCTTCAGAATGCTGATACTTGCCGTGTTTTCATTGAGAAGAAAGGCATTGAGGCAGTGTTGCAGTTATTTACGTTGCAGTTATTGCCTCTTTCTGCTTCCATTGGCCAGAGCATATCAGTTGCCTTTAAAAATTTCTCGCCTCAGCATTCTGCTGCTCTTGCACGTTGTGTTTGTGCTTTTCTTAGAGAGCATCTGAAGTTGACAAATGAATATCTTACTTCTGTCAGTGGCAATCGGCTGGCTGAGCTCGAAGCAGTCAAGCGAATAAAACTTTTAAAGTGCCTCTCGAGTCTGGAGGGGCTTCTTTCATTGGCCAACTTTTTATTGAAGGGCACAACTACGATGGTTTCTGAGTTGGGTTCTACAGATGCTGATGTTCTGAAGGATTTAGGCAAGGCATATAAGGAAATCCTTTGGCAAATCTCTTTATGTAGTGATGCAAAGGTAGATGAAAAACAGGATATTGATGCAGAAACTGGGACATCTGATCCTTCTACTTCCAATGTGGCTGGCAGAGAAAGTGATGATGATGGGAACCTTGTACCATATGTTACGTACTTGAACCCTCTTGCAGTAAGAAACGGTACTGCACCTCACTGGAATGCTGAACATGAGTTTTTGTCAGTTGTGCGCTCTGGGGATGGTGTGCATCGCCATGCTAGACATGGTTTGACGCGGACTCGTGGTGGTAGGATTGCACGGTATATGGAGCTATCACAGATGGATTCAGAAGGTACCACAAATGCTTCTGAAGTCTCCCTGGTCCAAGATGTTAAGAAGAAGAGTCCTGATGCACTTGTGTCAGAAATTTTAAGTAAACTTGCTTTTGCTGTGCGCTCCTTCCATGCTACCCTGGTCAAAGGCTTTGCCACTCCAAACCGTAGAAGAGCTGACTCGGGTTCATTGAGTTCTGCCTCCAAAAGCCTTGCAACTGCTCTGGCTAAGATTTTTCACGAGGCTCTTAGTTATTCAGGGCAGTCTGCTACGTCTGCTGGTCTTGAGATGTCACTTTCAGTCAAATGCAGGTATCTTGGGAAAGTTGTGGATGACATGGTGGCCTTAATATTTGATAACCGACGTCGTTCATGCAACACAGCTTTGGTGAATAATTTTTATGTGCATGGGACGTTCAAGGAGCTTCTGACTACATTTGAGGCCACGAGCCAGTTGCTATGGACATTGCCTTACTCTATTCCTGTCACTGGAATAGATCAAGGAAAGGCCACTGAAGGAAACAAGTTGTCTCACAGTCTGTGGTTACTTGATACTCTGCAAAGCTACTGCCGCCTCTTGGAATATTTTGTTAATTCTGCTTTGCTTTTGTCGCCAACTTCTTCATCTCAGACTCAGCTACTTGTTCAGCCAGCTGCAGGTTTATCCATTGGGTTATTTTCTGTCCCTCGAGACCCAGAGGTTTTTGTTTGCATGTTGCAGTCTCAGGTTCTGGATGTAATACTTCCTGTGTGGAATCACCCTCTCTTTCCAAATTGTAGCCCAAATTTCATTGCTTCCATGGTTTCTATTGTTACTCATATATACTCTGGAGTAGGAGATGTGAAGAGGAGTCGAAATGGTATGGCTGGGGGAACAAGCCAACGCTATATTGGCCCTCCACCTGATGAAACGACAATTGCTACTATAGTTGAAATGGGTTTTACCAGGGCAAGAGCTGAAGAAGCTTTGAGGAGGGTTGAGTCAAACAGTGTTGAGATGGCTATGGAATGGTTGTTTAGTCATGCTGAAGATCCTGTGCAAGAGGATGATGAACTTGCTCGAGCGCTTGCCTTGTCTCTTGGAAATTCAACTGAAGCCTCTAAAGAGGACAGCAGTGACCGGACAAAGGATGTTCCAACCGAGGAATGTGGGGCAGAGCCACCCCCTATTGATGATATCCTTGCTGCGTCCATGAAACTATTCCTGAGTAGTCATTCCATGGCATTCCCACTGACTGATTTGCTTGTAACTCTTTGCAATCGAAAGAAAGGCGAAGATCGTCCTAGAGTGGCCTCATATCTTATACAGCAACTAAAACTTTGCCCGTCGGATTTTTCCAAAGATACTGGTGCATTATGTACAATATCGCATATACTTGCTTTGCTTCTCAGTGAGGATAGTAATACAAGAGAAATTGCTGCACAAAATGGAATAGTCTCTGCAGCAATAGACATCTTACTTAACTTCCGGGGAAGGACTGACTCTAGGGAGGAGGCTTCAGTACCTAAATGTATAAGTGCTCTTCTTCTGATTCTGGATAATATGTTGCAGTCAAAACCCAAAGTTCCTTCTGAAAGCACTGAAGGTAATTCAGGGTCCCGGGCAGATTCCTCTGGTGAAGATGCTACTCTATCTCTTCCAATAAAGGAGACAAAATCTGCTTCTGATGGCGGGGAGAAGGGGTCTATTGATGGTTTTGAGAAGATATTGGGCAAGTCAACTGGCTATCTGACTCTTGAGGAAAGTCATCGGGTTCTGGAGGTTTGTTGTGATTTAATAAAACAACATGTTCCTGCAATGGTAATGCAGGCTGTTTTGCAATTATGTGCACGTTTAACAAAAACACATGCTATAGCCATGCAGTTTCTTGAAAATGGTGGTTTGGCAGCTCTTTTTAGTCTCCCAAGGAGTTGCTTTTTTCCTGGATATGACAGTGTTGCTTCTGCTATTATCCGTCACCTCCTTGAAGATCCTCAAACCTTACAGACTGCCATGGAGTTGGAGATACGGCAAACATTAACTGGCATCCTTAGTCGCCATGGGTCCCGTCTTTCACCTAGGACATTTTTGACATCAATGGCCCCTGTTATCTCAAGAGATCCAGCAGTTTTCATGAAAGCTGCAGCTGCAGTTTGCCAGTTGGATTCTTCAGGGGGTAGAATGAACATTGTCCTATCAAAGGAAAAAGATAAAGAGAAGGAAAAATCAAAAGCCTCCGTCACTGAAGTTGGGGTTGCATCAAATGAGTGCGTTCGTATGACAGAAAATAAGCCAAATGATGGGCCTGTCAAGTGTTCAAGAAGTCACAAGAAAATACCGGCTAGTCTTACTCAAGTAATAGACCAGCTTCTAGAAATCATTGTAAGTCACTCATCGCCAAGAAAACAAGAAGAGTCTACTAGCTCGTTAACACCTATGGAGGTTGATGAACCTGCCATGAAAGAGAAAGGCAAATCAAAAGTTGGTGAGACAAAAAAGGCAGAATGTAGTAGCCTTTCAGAGAGGTCCGCTGTACTTGCAAAGGTGACTTTCGTACTCAAATTGATGAGTGATATACTTCTCATGTATGTACATGCTGTTGGGGTTGTCCTAAGACGTGACTCAGAGATGTCTCATTTGCGGGGATCCAATCAAGTAGATGGGCCAGCTGTAACTGGTGGGTTGTTGCACCATGTATTGCATCAGCTGCTTCCATTATCATCTGATAAAACTGCTGAAACAGCAGATGAGTGGAGAGATAAACTGTCTGAAAAGGCTTCATGGTTCTTGGTAGTGCTATGTGGCCGTTCTGCAGAGGGGCGTCGAAGAGTGGTTGCCGAAATTGTGAGAGCCTTCTCATTGTTCTCTGAAAGCAGTTCCTTCAAAAATTTCTTGCCACCTAACAAGAAGGTTTTGGCTTTTGCTGACTTGGTAAATTCCATTTTGTCTAAAAACTCATCTTCTAGTAACCTACCAAGTCCTGGCTGCTCACCAGACATTGCAAAGACCATGATAGATGGTGGAATGGTTCAGTGTTTGACTAGTATTCTTCAGGTCATTGATTTAGACCACCCTGATGCTCCCAGAGTTGTGAATCTCATATTGAAAGCCTTGGAGAGCTTAACACGGGCTGCCAATGCCAATGAACAAGTTTTCAAGCTGGATGGACTAAACAAGAAGAAGTCAAGTGGAACAAGTGGAAGAAATGAGGATCAGACAAATGCATTTTCAAGTAATGAAGTTACGGAGCAAGGGCAAAACACCAACAATCGACAACAAAGTGCAGAGATTGTGCAGACTGAGCAACAGGTTCACATATCTTCTCAGAATGAAGGGGATCAAAATACAAACATGAATCAATCTATAGAGCAGGAAATGAGAACTGAAATGGAAGAGAGCAGTCATCCACCCATGGAGCATGCTGTGGAGTATATGCGTGAAGAGATAGATGAAGGTAGTGTTCTGCGGAACACAAATGGGATTGAGATGACATTTCGAGTTGAGCATCGGGGAGATGATGATATGGGTGATGAAGATGATGAGGATATGGGTGAAGATGGTGATGAAGATGATGAAGATGATGAAGAAGATGATGACGAGGATGAGGATATTGCTGAAGAGGGAGCTGCTTTGATGTCTTTGGCTGATACTGATGTGGAAGATCATGATGATAATGGGCTTGGAGATGATTATAATGATGACTTGATTGATGAAGAGGATGATGATTTCCATGAGAACCGTGTAATAGAGGTGAGGTGGAGGGAAGGCTTAGATGGCTTAGACCACTTGCAGGTGTTGGGGCGACCTGGAGCTGCAAGTGGTCTTATTGATGTTTCTGCAGAGCCTTTCCATGGTGTAAATGTGGATGACATATTTGGCTATCGAAGGCCATTAGGTGTTGAACGTCGTCGCCCTACTGGTAGTCGAACATTTATGGAGAGGTCTGGTTTGGAAGGAACTGCTTTTCAACATCCGCTTCTCCTTAGGCCATCACAATCAGGAGATCCCAACTTCTCATTGTGGTCTTCTGCTGGAAATTCATCAAGGGATTTGGAAGCTCTTTCAGTAGGAAGTTTTGATGTGGCTCATTTTTACATGTTTGATGCTCCTGTGCTTCCATCAGAGCATGCAGAAGCAACCCTCTTTGGTGACCGTTTGGTTGGTGCTGCACCCCCACCTTTGATTGACTTTTCCCTGGGAATGGACCCTATGCACCTGGGGGGAAGAAGGGGCCCTGGTGATGGTCGATGGACAGATGATGGTCAACCGCAAGCAGGTGGTCAAGCTGCAGCAATTGCACAAGCAGTGGAGGAACAGTTCATTTCACAGTTACGGAGTGTTACTCCTTCAAATAACCCTTCAGTGGCCAGGCAGTCTGGAAATTCTGCTCGTCAGGAGAAGCAACAATCAGGTTCACCACCTTCCAATCTTAGTAACCAACCACAGATAGCAGATGTTGTTGTTGGGAGCCAGCATGGTGAAGCTCAGGTTCAGGGTGCAGGGAGGAATTCTATTGTAGATAACCAGGAAAATCGGATGGTTGGAGGGGAGTCTGAGCTTCCAGACTCCTCCCGCGAACAAATGAATGCTGAACCTGTGATTGGTGAAGTGGAAGGAGTGCCTAGGCACGTAGATTCAGATGGGGTAGCCAATGGATCATCAATTGGCAGTGAAAGCATGCACATAGTGGATGGACCTGGTGCTGCCGGCAGTAGGCTGGAGACTGTTCCTGAGGTTGTTACATCATCCACTGGTTTGGATATCAGAACACAAGCTCAAGATGGTATAGTTGAGATGGCTGCAAATCTCCCCGACTTTGGACTCAGTGTGTGTAGTGATGCACCTTCTGCAATGGAGAGCCATTCTAGTACTCATGCAGTTATTGATTCTGGACTTGAAATGCTAGATGCAGGTGATGATGGTCATACCGCTTCAATTTGTCAAAGTGCTGATGTTGATATGGATGGTTCTGACCCTGCTGGTAATCAAGCTGAAGGAGCAAGACATGTTTCTATCAGTGGTGGTGATGAGCAATCTGCAAGGCAAAATGTGGTAGTTCCGGAAAATGCTAACCCACTTAGTAATGAGGCTTCTAGCACTAACACTATTGATCCAACATTTTTAGAAGCTTTGCCTGAGGATCTACGTGCTGAAGTTCTGGCATCACAGCAGGCTCAGTCTGTCCAGCCTGCAAGGTATGCACCACCTACTGCTGAAGAGATTGATCCAGAGTTTTTAGCTGCTCTGCCTCCTGATATCCAAGAAGAAGTGTTAGCACAACAGAGAGCACAAAGAGTTGTACAATCTCAAGCAGAGGGTCAGCCAGTTGACATGGATAATGCATCTATAATAGCTACTTTCCCTACTGATTTACGAGAAGAGGTAATTGCATTCTTTAGTTTTGTCACTAGTTGTTAATCTTGTATACCTTCTTAACATCTTTGCTTTTGTGGTCCCAGGTGCTTTTGACCTCTTCAGATGTTGTTTTGTCAGCATTGCCTTCACCTTTACTTGCTGAGGCTCAAATGCTAAGGGACAGAGCAATGAGCCACTATCAGGCACGTAGTCTTTTTGGTGGCAGTCACAGACTGGGTGGGAGGAGGAATGGTTTGGGGCTTGACAGACAGACTGTGATGGATAGAGGTGTGGGAGTTACAGTAGGTCGCAGAGCAGTTTCTGCTATTGCGAACAGCTTAAAGGTTAAAGAAATTGAAGGGAGACCTCTTTTAGATGCTGATGCATTGACAGCCTTGATTCGGCTCTTAAGATTAGCTCAGGTAACTTAAATGCCAACTTTAGCATTCTGTGATTTATAACATTCTTATAGTCTGTCTTATAGCATGTGAGAACAATCTCTTAATTGGGTGATATTTTTTGTTTTTGCATTCTCTGATCAGCCCCTTGGGAAAGGCCTTCTTCAAAGGCTTCTGTTAAACCTCTGTGCCCATAGTGTTACGCGGGCTACTTTGATCCACCTGTTGCTTGATATGATCAAATCAGAAGCCGAAGGTTTTGTTTGTGGGTCAGCTTCAACTACTTCTCAGAGACTTTATGGTTGTCAGTGGAATGTTGTTTATGGTCGATCACAGCAGTTGGATGGTATCCTACTTTCTTGTTACTGCTTTCTTACATTTTGATAAACTTTGTATCCAAATAGATTAACTTTGATTTTGTTCTTCTGTTAGGTCTTCCACCCTTGGTGTCACGTCGCATACTGGAGATATTAACATATCTCGCAACAAATCATATTGCTGTAGCCAATATTCTTTTTTACTTTGATGCTCCCTGCACCTCAGAAACTCCGAATATGTTACAATCAAAGGATAAGGAGAAAGGGAAGGGCAAAATGGAAGAAGAGATGTTGGAGTCATCTCAGAAAGGAGACATCCCTCTAATCTTATTTCTTAAACTCCTTAATCGACCCCTTTTTTTACGTAGCAGTGCACATCTTGAACAGGTTTCAGTCAGCTTTTGTGTGGAAAATATTTTGCTTCGTGATTGAAAAGTCGAATAGTTTGCTTATTTTAGCTCTTTGCAGGTCATGGGTCTGCTTCAAGTGGTGGTTAACAATGCTGCCAGAAAAGTTGAGTGCCATTCTCACGTAGAAGTGGCCCATTCAGCAAATTCTGACTCCAACTCTCAGCTTGATGGTGGGCCGGATTCTCAGAAAGATCCTCCTATTTCTGAATGCAATGCAAATGAGGAGCTGAATAAAGATGCTGCAGCTGAAGGGTCTTCTAGTGGAAAGAAAACTGTTAATCCATATGACATCCTCTTGAAGCTACCCGAATCAGAATTGTGCAATCTTTGCAGCCTTTTGGCTCGTGAAGGGTAAGATCTATAAATTGACTTCTTTTTTCGATTGAGCTGTTAATTTTGGCTCGACATTTGATTGTCTGTAGCTGAATTTTTTTAATTCTATAATCGATTCTCCTACAACAAGGTGTTGATGGGAGGTTAAAAAGTGAAGGCAATTTTTGTTGCTCTCCCTTTATGTGTGTGTGTGTGTGAGAGAGAGAGAGAGAGAGAGAGAGAGAGAGAGAGAGAGAGAGAGAGAGAGAGAGAGAAGCATTATGACTAACTACAAGTTTTTATTGGGCAGGCTTTCTGACAAGGTTTATATACTTGCTGCTGAGGTTCTGAAGAAATTGGCTTCTGTTGCTGCTCCTCATAGAAAGTTTTTTACTTCTGAGCTTGCGGGTTTAGCTCATGGATTAAGCAGCTCTGCTATGAAAGAACTTGTGACCCTCAGAGACACACAGATGTTGGGCTTGAGTGCAGGGTCAATGGCAGGGGCAGCAATTCTGCGTGTGCTACAGGCACTTAGTGTCTTAACCTCGCAGATTGTTGAAGGTGGCATGGGTCAAGAGAATGGAGGGGAAGAAGGGCAGAGTGTAATGTGGAAGTTAAATGTTGCTCTTGAACCATTATGGCAGGAATTGAGTGACTGCATAAGTGCAACGGAGACGAAGTTGGGGCATAGTTCTGTTATCTCGTCTCCTATATCAAGTCCAAATGCTGGTGATCTTCTAGGAGGTGGAGCCTCTTCCTTGTCCCCTCCACTCCCTCCTGGAACACAGAGACTTCTTCCATTTATAGAGGCTTTCTTTGTTTTATGTGAGAAGCTGCAAGCAGCCCAGTCCATAGCACAGCAGGATTTGGTCTACGTGACTGCAAGAGAAGTAAAGGAATCAGTTGGGAGTACATCGTTGTCACATCCATCTGGCAAATATGGTGGGCCTAGTGATAGACGATCCGATGGTTCAATGACGTTCTCTAAATTCGCTGATAAGCATAGGCATCTCTTGAATGCTTTCATAAGGCAGAATCCTGGTCTTTTAGAGAAGTCACACTCCTTGATGCTCAAGGCACCAAGGTTGATAGATTTTGACAACAAGAGAGCCTATTTCCGGTCACGAATTAGGCAGCAGCACGAGCAACATCCTTCTGCTCCACTTCGCATTAGTGTCCGTAGAGCTTATGTTTTGGAGGATTCTTATAATCAGTTGAGGATGCGACCAAGTCAGGATTTGAAAGGAAGATTAACTGTCCAGTTTCAAGGGGAAGAAGGAATTGATGCTGGTGGCCTCACAAGAGAGTGGTATCAATTAATGTCAAGAGTCATATTTGACAAAGGGGCTTTGCTTTTTACTACTGTAGGGAACAATGCAACATTTCAACCTAACCCCAACTCTGTTTATCAAACGGAACATCTCTCTTACTTCAAATTTGTGGGTCGTGTGGTAAGGTTCTATGTGATTCTCTTTCCAAGATTAGGTGGTTTTATTTTTTACCCACCATCATTTTATTATGACATCTTTTTCAGGTTGCAAAAGCACTCTTTGATGGTCAGCTTCTCGATGTCTATTTTACTCGTTCCTTTTACAAGCATATTCTTGGTGTTAAGGTAACTTACCATGATATTGAAGCTGTTGATCCAGACTACTACAAGAATTTGAAGTGGATGCTGGAGGTTGGTTGCTGATGTGGATTAGTATTTTTCTTCATAAGCTTACAAATGTTCTTGTTATAGTTAATGTCTAGCAGTACTGACACTTAGTTTTGATATTGACCAGAATGATGTTAGTGACATTCCAGACCTGACATTTAGCATGGATGCTGATGAGGAGAAACACATCCTTTATGAGAAGAACGAGGTGAGAAACCAATTTTTGTCAAGCTTCAGTAAAGTTGGAAAAGAAAAATTCTTGATGGTTTGGTTCAATATATTGGATGCATCAGTATGCATGCGATATATCTTATAGTTATTTTTTACAGATCACGTTGGCTGTTATAGTGGACCATGTTACCTGTTTAGAGCATTGACATGGTGCTGAGGATTGGACATGTTATATCTGTTGATAGATGTGTCTAATTTGCAGTGACGTTGAAATTAGCTGTATGTGTTTGCATTAGTAACCTAGCCAAATCTAAAATATCTTAGAATTGTATACACAATGATGTTTGTAGAGGTTGACATGCTGTATGAACAAGATTGGATGTTTTCAATTTGCATTGAACTTCAAATATTTGATATCGTTTAGCAGATATTGCATTTGATATTTTACGACCTATCCTCCTATTGTACAATTATGTATTGACATTTTATGACCTATCTTATGAGTTACTTTGATATGTTGATTTTCAGTCTCCTCATGAACCTGACTTTTTTTGTTTGGTTGCTTCTGTTCTTTTGGCAAAGGTCATGGACTATGAGCTGAAACCTGGAGGAAGAAATATCAGGGTCACCGAAGAGACTAAACATGAATATGTAGACCTTGTGGCAGAACACATCTTGACAAATGCCATTCGCCCTCAAATTAATAGTTTCCTTGAAGGGTTCAATGAATTAGTACCTCGAGATCTTATCTCAATTTTTAATGGCAAAGAGCTTGAGCTTCTGATTAGTGGTTTGCCTGAAATTGATTGTAAGTTGTTTATGTGCATCTTTATATAGTTCTCGTGCCTTTCCATTGATGTGTCTGTCTGTCTGTCTGTGTTTTTGACATTATCAGCCTTTTGCAGTGGATGATTTGAAGGCCAACACTGAGTACACTGGCTATACGGCTGCCTCTAGTGTCGTTCAATGGTTTTGGGAGGTAGTTAAAGCATTTAGCAAGGAGGACATGGCTAGGTTGCTGCAGTTTGTGACTGGAACATCGAAGGTAATGATATTTAGATTTTCTTCAACAATAGTAGCTTTTTTCTTTCCTAAAAAAAGTGTCCTTTTAGTGTAGCATTTACTTCATGTTTTCTTCAAGTGTAATTATAAATTCTTACAAATTCACTTGTATCTAAATGTGTTTCTATTTCATGCTTGATTTCAGGTTCCATTGGAGGGGTTTAAAGCATTGCAGGGTATTTCTGGTCCTCAGCGCTTCCAGATTCACAAGGCCTATGGAGCCCCAGAAAGATTGCCGTCAGCTCATACATGGTAAATCGTGTTTTTTTGTGTCCTGGTTGGTTTGTAAATTGGACTCTAATAAAGAGAAAATAAAGAGCATCTGAAAAAGAAAAAGGAGAAAATAATTGATGGTTATCGTAATTATTATGTGCAGTTTCAATCAGCTTGACCTTCCAGAGCACTCCTCAAAAGAACAGCTTCAAGAGCGCTTGCTGCTTGCTATCCATGAAGGTAGTGAAGGTTTTGGATTTGGTTAGCTTGACAGCTTCAGGGAGAGACACACCAGATTTGCACCAGTCAAGCCCGTATGCAGTCTTCAGCTTCCAGTGTACAGGATAGTCAATCAGTTCCTCTTCACCAGGTAGCCGTAAGTTTTGGAATCTATAGATTTAGGGAGATGTTATGCACTGCGAGTTTGAAAATTCATGTCCACTTCTAGTCCTTTTCTTCTAATTCTCTGTTTTCCGATCAATAGAATGAACTTGCTACTGCTACGAATGCATGGCCGAACGTTGTCTGCTTTTGCAATATCTATTACATTTTGATAACTTGGAAGGAAAATGCTGCCACACACTGAAAGTTTGTCTGAGCTTCACCTTTTGTTTGACAGAATAATGAGGTTGTTTTTTATCTTTATTGTCATGCAGATTTGGGGAATGATTGGTCGAGAACAATAGAGAAGAATTACCATAATCAGGGGCTGTGTTTTTTGGGAGGGTGAGCGATGTTCAGAAGCGGGAGAAATATGTGAATAGTTTCAAGATCTCTTTTACTTGTAGAAGCTTCTGTAAATCCTGGGACAAGCAGATGAAGGTGACCTCCACAAAGGCAAATATGCAAGTGGAACCTAGTTCGAAAATTGTAATTTATCCTTTGCGTTGTTCGATTACAGGCGACTTTAAAAAAAAAAAAAAATAGTCTTTACCCATCTTGTGCAGCATCCCGACCCTCGATGTTAGAATACCCAATTTTACAACTATTTTAAGTGGAACCAGGTGGGGCCGATCGATTCATATCGGCTTGTTGTTTTTGAGATTGATAACATAGGAACATGCAGTAAAATCAAATAAACGGTGGCAGTTCAATTGTTTATGTAAAGGCTTAAATCAAAAGTGCCAATTGAGAGATACCCCAGAGACAGGTCTTGTGCTTGAGTAGAGTCAATTAGTAATTTGAGGGAGATCAAATAGTAAATTGTTAACTATTTCTGATTCGAGTAACAATTTGAGAAGTAGAAGAAAAAGATCAAACCTCATTCAACTCTTGTCAATTGGGAAATGAAGGGAGAGCAAAGCTAGTTGCACGATTAAAGATATGAACGACTTTTTCTCCTAAACTGGTGGATTGTGGTTCCTCCCTTTTCCATTTCTTGTTTTTTTTTTTTTTTTTAAATTTCTAATTAAAAGGGACAAAGGGGCTGGCTGGCCGATATTAAAAATAGTCCTGCCTAGATTTAGGATTAGAAAATCTAATTTCTATAATTTTGAAGAATGTTCGTTTGATAGATTTAAACCTTTAATATACTAATTTAATTTGAATTTTATTCATGTTCATATTTCAAATTGTTTATTAATAAAAAGAATATCTTTTAACTTCGACTAGTCATATTATAGTTCTAACTGATTCTGGAGGCTAATTTTGAAATTATAGTTCGACTTCTCGTAATTGTATGTACACTGTTTCTCTAATTTATTTTATAGTTCGATTTCTACAAATTTACTCGTCGTATCCGCTTAATTAGATATTGAATTGTGTTCGAGCAGGATTCTTTACCTGTCGCGACTGCCGCCATCCTACAGATTAATATCTAAGAAAGTATAATGGAGAAGACTGCCGCTAACTCCAGGATTAAATGCCTGATTGTATGAACTGAGTGGAAGCGGCGTAGTATGCAGCGGTGTCTTTCAAAGAGTATTTCCGCGCTTCCCTGCAAAATCTCAAATTTTAGAGCCTTCAGCGTAATGGGTGGTGTGGGTATTCTTAGCAGAACGATTGCAAAGGAGAGACGCAAACAAATACCGGAAGATTCCTCCTCAGGTATGCTTAATTTCCATGTCCTTCATTTTGAATTTTGCTGGGTTATGCTTATGCTAACGTAATTTCGTCCAAGTTTTCTTGCTTTCGGTGTTTCTCTGTTTTTGTTCTCTGCAGCTTGTTGGGTCGTCTGGGATTTCCTTCCCCAGTAAAACTTAGTTATTTTTCTTGTCTTTATATGGTTTTCTTCCTGGTTTTGGCTTCTCATAAACAAAGTCGGTTTATCTCCATTATGAAAAATTCCTTGTCCGGTGCTCGGTTTCTCAGTAATCTCATCTCTTTGCTTTTCCTACTACTTCAAAATTTTATTTTTATGAGGTTTCGTTCATTATATATTGATATTTAGTTATTTTGGTTGTTTTTCATGGTCACTGTATATTCTTTTTCCTGTTTCATTAGTTGGCTCCTTTTTGTCACTTTTAGCTCTCCATGTGGTGGTCATCCTAGTTCGCCCTTGTTATCTTGCTTAGTTTATTCTATTTGTATCTGAATGTTAACTTGAATTGCGGGAGGGAAATGTGCTCCTTTTCTCACTATATTTGTATCTTCAGTCATCTTTGAAAAGAGTTTTATTGGACATGTGGAATTTTCTGTTACCTTTATACATATTAGATAATGAATGCTTCTCATCAAAACAACAGCGTTACGACTGGAGAAAAGCATCTACAAAATCCTCACAATTCACCGCTGGGAATCTCTGAATCACATGAATTATAGAGTGGCATCGCTTCGAAGAATTCATGGGAAACTTGCCTTGAAGTATCTTAACTGGATAATTTTACAGCCAGGTTTTAGTCATTTGCCACATCTTTTTGCTCTGACCTCTCATATACTCATTAGAGCTAGAATGTATGAGCCTGCTAAGTCACTTTTGGCACATCTCACCCAAATGGGTATTGGTTGTTTCTCTGTTTTTAACACTCTTATGGTAACTTATCGACATTGCAACTCAAATCCTTCAGTTTTTGACCTTTTAATTAAAGTATATCTTCATAAGGGTATGATTGAAGATGCTTTTGAAACTTTCCGATTGATGGACCTCCAAGGATTTAAGGCCTCAGTTTTTACTTGCAATGCTCTCCTTTCTGCTGTTTCAAAGAAGTGGACTGTGGGCTCTGTGTGGCTTTTATTTAAGGAAATGTTGGAGAAGAGTATTAGGCCAAATTTGGGTACGTTCAATATTGTGTTGAACTCACTTTGTGCTGAGGAGAAGCTCCAAAAGGCCCACTATTTTCTAAAGAAGATGGAGGATGCTGGTTATGCACCAAACACTGTTACATATAATACGCTTCTTTATTGGTATTTCAAGAAGGGAAGGTTCAAGACTGCCTTGAAGCTGATGGAATCTATGGCTAGCAAAGGTCTGGAGGCAGATGTTTGCACATACAATATGCTTGTTGATAAACTTTGTCGGGGAAACAACAGTGCAAGAGCTTATTTACTGTTGAGGAAAATGAGGAAGAGGAAAGTGTATCCCAACGAAGTCACCTACAATATACTTGTAAATGGGTTTTGTAAAGAAGGGAAGATTGGTGTTGCTACTAAGTTGTCAGATGAAATGCTAAACTTCAATCTTAAACCAAATTGTATCACTTACAACACTTTGATAGATGGACATTGTAGAAATGGAAATTTAAGTGAAGCTTTGAGGCTTTTTAGCAAAATGGAGACACTAGGTTTAAGACCAAACAGAATTAGTTATGGGGCCCTCTTAAATGGGTTTTGCAAGGCTGCTAAGCCCACAGTTGCTGAAAAGCTGCTCCACAAGATGAAAGAAAATAGCTTAGTTGCTGACCATGTGACATACACAATTCTGATAGATGGTTTTTGTCAGAAGGGGCAGGTCTACAAAGCTTTAGATATCCTGAGGAAAATGTCTGAAGATGGGATCCAGCCTGATGTTATTACATATTCTTCACTTATAAAAGGGTTTTGCAAGGTGGGTGAGGTCGAGCATGTGAAACAGATACTCTGTAAGATGCATCATGCTGGGCTTCTACCAAACAACATCATATACGCGACGTTAATCCACTGTTCTTGCAAGCAAAGAAACATTGAGGAGGCTTTAAGAGTTTATGCTAATATGTTCCGTGCAGGTTATTTTGCAGACTTTATCACATGTAATACCATTATTTCTGCTTTATGTAGAAGCGGGAGATTGCCTGAGGCTGAGGAGTTCATGCATCATGTGAAGAGAATTGGCCAAGTTACTAACTCTGCTGGCTATGATAGTATTATTAAGGGTTATGCAAGTAAAGGTGATCCATTGAGAGCATTTGCCACCTTTGATGAAATGATTGAAAGTGGTCATCATCCAAGTTGTTCCTCGTACGGTCATCTTTTGAAAGGTCTATGTCGGGGAGGGAATTTGGAGACTGCCCATAGATTTCTTCGCCACCTCTTTAATATTCCGTTTGCAGTTGATAGTGTGGCCTACAATATGCTATTGGTTGAAACATGCAAAAATGGCAAATTGTGGAATGCAGTTGCAATATTTAATGAAATGGTGCAAAGCAGAATATATCCTGACATTTATACTTATACTATTCTTATCAATGGTCTTTGTGCGGAAAGGAAGATTCTTACTGCAATTTTTCTTTTCCAGAAAATGGCTGGACGAGGACTACATCCAAACCTAGTCACTTACACTTGCTTGATCAATGGTCTTCTCCAGGAAGGTCAATTGACAGCTGCTTCATATTATTTTGAACAACTGAAGAAGGCCGGCCTTCATCCTGATATAGTCTTGTTCAATTTATTGATAGATGGATACTCAAGGATGGCCAAAATGGAAAATGTGGTTGATCTTTTTACCATGATGGAATGTGAAGGAGTGGACCTTAATTTGGTCACCTATAACATTCTTATCCATGGTTACTCCAAAAATAGGCTACTAATGAGATCCCTCACTCTTTATAAAACTATGATCGCAAAGGGCTTCGTGCCTGACAAACTAACTTATCATGCATTAATTCTAGGGTTTTGTGAATCGGATATGCTGGATATTGGAGTGAAATTCCTGGAGAAGATGTTGAGGAATGGTATTATTCCTGATCACCTTACTTTTATTGTGCTCATTAAAAAGTACAGTGAGAATGGTGACGTAGAAAAAGCCTTGACTTTAGTTGAGAGCATGGATCGCTTAGGGGTGTCGGCTTGTGAAGATACCTATAATACCATTGTTGGAGGACTTAATCGAAAAGAAAGATTTGAAGAATCTCATATTGCTTTGCAGAAAATGTTTGAAATGGGATTTATTCCTAAGCTTAATCATTGTATTACTCTGATTAATGGAAAATGTAGAGTTGGAGATATACGGGGAGCTTTTAAGCTAAAAGCTGAGCTGGAGGCAGTAGGTATGATGCCTTGTGATGTAGCTGATAGTGCCTTAGTTAGAGGTCTCTGTAAGTGTGGAAAGATAGAAGAGGCAATTTTGGTTTTCAATAGTGTGCTTCAAGGAGGAGGTTGCCCCACAATTTCTACTTTCACAACTCTCATGCATGCGCTTTGTAAATTAGGACAGGTTTCTGATGCTATGATGTTGAGGGATATTATGAGGAATCATGCCCTGAAGCCTGATCTCATTACTTATAATGTTCTTGTAACTGGATTGTGTGCTAATGGTCATTTTCAGAAAGCCTTCGAACTATATGATGAGATGAAGCATTTGAGTATTTTACCTAACCTTACTACTTACATGGTTCTCATTGAAGCTGTCTTCCGAGAAAGAGATTTTGTGAAGGGTGAGATTATTTTGATGGATGTGAAGCAAAGAGGTTTGTTGAGTGGTGGGAGTAATGGTAATTTGGAAGAGGAATTAAAACATGTTGTGAGAAGATTAGATTTCTTAAGACACCACAAAAAATGTGCAACACGAGATTAACATGGAAACTGGACATTTACATGGTTGGCAGAGTTTTTTAATCACTCCATCATGTGATGCAGACTCATCTCATACATGTCAGAATTCCTGTCAGTTTGTGGGCCCAACAAGGTGGAATTTTTTTCAATAACAACGAGAAGGAGAGTTCCATTGAGATAACTTCTGAAGGGGACAAGTATTCAAGAAAACTACAAAGCTGGGTCACTATGAGACGACAAAAATGGTGGATTTTTAAAGGTATGCTCATGTAGGATATATTTTTCTGTATATATGTAAAGATTAGCAGAAATGATTTTCGTATTAAACATTTCTTAATGGTTATGTTAATGTTTTCTCTCACCTAGATACTTATATCTCTTGCAGCTATGGCCTTTGTGGCATCAGAAGGGGTTAGCCGCTGAGCAAGTTACAGTTTTAAATATTTGCAGGCAAGTTATTCTGTTTTAGATTTGTTTATTTTACCTTTGATGAGTTGCCAGCAAAAGGAATTTTAGTTCTCTAGCTTTCTCATTTGGCAAGCAGATGATGATTTTTTCTGTGGTTCACAATGAAAACCGGCCTGAACAATGAGTTTTGGCTGAATTGAGAAGTCGAATTATATGGAAGGCAGTAGCAATGCCAACTTTATCTGTCTTACTTGGTTTCTTTAGTTAAGGGGCCTTTTACTTGATCATGCTGGGGCCATTATCTTGTTATTTCTATGAGCTATTTCACAGTAATGCAATCTTTGATAGTGGTAGGCTCCACTGATGAATGATCCAGTCACTGCTTAAAATGTCACTCCTTTCAGTGTTTGCCAAACTTCTCAAATCTTACTAGCACTGCTTGTGTGAGGAGTGCTCTCTCTATTTTAAAAACACAAAAGGCACACGAATACGAGAAACTAGAAGCATCTTTTGCTCAACAGTGGTAGCTACTTTTGCAGAGGCTGTTAAACTGGAGTCAAGAGGACATGACATGAAATGATGCTTTTCACTGCCATCAGTGAGAGCTACCTAATGTTTTTGCAGAAACCGAGCATGCTGTTATTGCATATGTAAGCTTGGCATTCAGAATCTCTTATATATTCTTTTTCTCTGTGATCACTTTATTAAATATTCTTCTTCATTTCTATTATTGGTCTAAACTAGGTTGTGATTGCATTCGTTTTTTAGGAGGCTTTGTGGAAGGCATATTCTGGTGATAGACTGCTAGAGCTTTTTTGCCTCGAGCTAGAGACACATGCTTCATTTGTTATCATGGAGCTTGTTTAAGCCAAGCACACTATGCAGGTATTCAAACATTATTCATTCTCTCTGTGGTTTTCAAAATATTCAAATAATTATTGGATATCTAACATTAATAACCTTGTTTTCTCAAAAGGTGGTTTTTCTATATTAAATGATTGCCCCTCAGTCTCTTATGATCAATGGGGAGTCACTTTGCAATAGCAATTTCCCCTCCAGTTGGATTACTCAAGACTGATTTGCATTATAGTTATTGGTTATGAGGACCATGTTCCATTTCTAGAGGGGCCTGTGAGTGAATTGTTTGATTAATTCTGTGAAGAATAGTCCCTTTTTTGTGTATTGACGGATAAATTCATTGGTTAAAAAGATTACAAAAATTAAAATAAAGGAAAAATACAACTGCAATTAGGATACAACGTATATTTTATTAGTGTTTGAGAGAGGCTCCTACTTCTGCAAGATGTCTGCTGTTGCATTTGCCAAGCTGCCAAGCAACCTGACAACTTGGAGTTGGGTAAAAAACATGCTGAAAATGTTGATCAAATCTCCTGGCCTCAGCCTCCCTATTGGACCTTGGGATAACATTTTTGCAAATTCCCTTCGTGTATGATTGATGAGAGGAGAAGTGGAGTATCTGTAGATAATAGTACCCTGAAGAAGAAGTTCAACTTCTGCATCAGTAGAGTCAACAATTTCCAAAGGCCCCAGGTAGGTGAATAATGTCTCTTACCGGGATCTAGGATTTGAAAAATCCTATGCTTATTACTTGAGAAGAACTTTCTTACTTTAACTAGTTATTTGGGATGGACCTGGACTTAACTTTAACTTTTCATCAGAGTAGGCATTGTAGGTGGGCCTCTACTCAAAATTGTTCATGTTTAGGCACTATAAAGAGGGCTTCCACTTGGGTGGAAGTGTTAAGAATAGTCCCACATGGATATGGACTTGAAAGATCCTGTGCTTATTACTTAGGAAGGGTTTTTTAGCTGTGGATAATCATTTTAGGATGGAAGAGTCTTACGTAACTCTCAAAGCAAGAAGTCTCACAGAGTCAGAATTAAAGTGGAGGAGACTAAGACGAGTCTCTTGGAAGGAGGTCTCACAAAAGAGTCTCAGTTGAAAGTGTTTTAGTTATATTAGTCTTTTATTTATGTTTACTTGTTTAATTGTTAGACTTTGGGTATAATCGGGACAAGGGTAGTTTAATTTTTAATTGGATTTTACTTATTTATTCTATTATAAATAGATGATCATTGTACTCAAATTACAATAAGTAAGTGAAGTATTTATCATTTTCAGAAATTCGATAGGATGAAAATCCAATTACCGTGCCTTTAGTAATTAAATATGCTGGAAACTGAGATTACTATTTTTCTTTGCATGGACCATGATGGGTGCTTTCTTAGTGCCAAGGAGAATGAATATGATCAAATCTATTTCTTGATTGAATTGAAGCCCTAAGAAGTTGTGCATTTCTGACTAGTTGAGTGAGGTGAACATGTCTTTTGGTTCTTATGGCATTAGAAGTGCAGGGGGATAACATCCAGGATTCCAAGAAGCACCATATTGGTACTTCAAGATCTTATTAACGCTCAAAATTTCTTCAAGAACTGATTTACAGAGAATTTGTTTGATTAACACTTATATTTTCTATTACCTTTCTCTCCATCAGGTTGATTTACTCACTAGGTTAAGGAGCTATTAGGTATGGAAGGCTCTTCCACTTGGCTGGATTAACCGGATTTTAATGGGGCTAGGCCTAAATATACCCGAGTCTTAAAGTGAAACGCCTGAGTTCCCTAAATTTGGTAGTTCCAGGTCCAAGGGACTGACACTGTCTCTGGCTTCAGCGGGTCGGGTCAAGCATTTAAACCACCGAAATCAGGGTTGAACCGTTTTAATTCAAGCATTTCTACTATGAAGGATTTGTTTTGGAATTTGGTTTTCATAGGGGGTAGCGTCGTCTTCGCAGGAAAAGATGTTGACAGTTAAACGTCCTATGCCCAACATAGTTGTGATGATCAGAACCGTCCATTTACAAGTGGGACATCCGCCACTGGCCCAATTGCAAGTGGTTTGAACCTTTTCACAGCTCAGAGAAAGAAATCAAGACTATGGGGAATGTCTAAAAGTACCGTGGGGCATGCGGGACAATTTGTTGGTTTGGTAATCCTACGGACTTCGAAACGGCCTATGCTGCCAGAAAGGCGTGCTGACGTGTACCTCACTCCTCTGTTCCGTTCCGTTAACCGTACTTCAATGAGCTCATTAACGGAGATTTCAGTTGCATCTGTGACTGTCTAATATAACGGCGCTGCTCACGTGGGCCATTTTAATCGAAATGCTGAGGTACGGTGTATGACCTCCTTCCGAGACTCGGGACAGTATAAATGTTTCCCCTGTTTTTTTTCCCTCTTTTCCTTTTCTGGGAGCGCTTTAAGAGGAGTAATCGTCGCCGTCTTCGTGATTTTTTTTCTCTCTATCGGAATTCATGTCGGTATGATTCGCTTCTCCTTTTCGAATCTTCCTTTGATTCACTACGAAATTTTCTGGGCGTTTCTGTTGATTCATTTGGGCCAGTTGGAATTTTTTATTCAAATTCTGATGCATTTGGTTTCGTCGTGATATTATTTGGTCTGGATTGAATTTTCTGGTCGTTGTTTTGCCTGTGTGTTGTGTGACGATTGATGGAAGGGCTTCTGGAGATTTTACTTATCTGTTTATTTGCTCTGTTTTCCTTTTTTTTTTTTTTATGCTGTATGCTGGCGTTTGCAGGGGTACGATAGTTTGTTTTTTGTGCAACCTTTGTATCTTTGGTAATATTTGTTCTGACAATTTTAATTACTTTGTGATTCGAACGAATTGAATTGATTCCTTTGCTGGTTATATAATTCATTAGAGTTGGTAAATGAGTTGCGTTGCTGTTAATTTGAAAATATTTTCTTTCTCAATTCACTAAATTCGTGCGGGAGCTTTACCTATCTTAGTTTGTCGATAATTTTAATAAGGTTGTATGTCTTCAAGAGACTTCTTTTGTTGTGTTTGTGGTCATTCGTGTTAGTTCTGTCATAGTGGACCATTCTTTCAGTGCGCCCTTGGTGACTATCTTGACTATCTTATCTGTTTAGTGTTTTGTGGTATCTTGACTATCTCCTGTCTAGTTGATAACAGACTTTGATGTGAATCTGTTTTGACATAGTTTTATCAAAGAGCCTTTAAGCAGTGGTGGAACACTTCGGGTTGGATATACCAACCATCTTTTACATCTTATTTTAAAGCTATAAAAGTAAAGTCATCTCGTTGGAGCACTAACACTGAAACCTATAACGTCATACATAGAATTACTAATGAAATATCAATATTAAAAAGTATAGACTTAAATCCAAATCTTAATATTGAATTACATATAACTTGATTTTTTTTTCTTGTTTCACATCTATCTCTTGTTCAATGCATTCATGATTGATGTTCATTTTAGATTTTTTATAATAATTATTTAACAGTAAAATAGAGATACCAAGTTAAATGGCAATGTTACAAAATAGAGAACACAAGAGCCAGATTATCTCTTGGGGTTAGCCACAGTAGAATCATTGGGGTTTGAGTTTCTCCACTCTTGTTTACTTTCTCTTCACTTTCCCTCTTTCCTTTTTCATCTCCAATGGCAAGTAAGAAATTTGGAATAGGTGAAAACGACCAATCAGTGCTCAGTGCTATATAGATTCCAATGTCTGTATCCTCTTACCTTGAAAAGGCAACAATTATTGCCCAATCATAGAAGGCATGATAGAGACAACAATATTTAGAGACTATTGACGAACTTATATGCCTGCAGTCACCATCCATTAGGGCTAAAGATAGAACTCCCTTGGGCCTCTATCAAAGGGGGCTTAGCTCTACCCTTTAGAGTTTGCGGGTCCTTGATTTACAAAATGATAAGACCAATGGAGAAAATAGATAAACTCGTGGACAATTTGACCAGACAAAGTAGGACTTTGAAGCTCTTATACCAATCTTCTTGAGAGTGAAAAGTTAAGCCTAGAACAAAAAAAAGACAAGATTAACATCTATTTCATGAACCAAACAAATGAATAGTAGACTCGAATCTCTATCAAAATAACAGAATGAATTCGGATAGAAAAAAGATGACATTGTATCAAAAAACCATCGAATACGCCAACAATACTTAATTTAGAATGACAAAATTTAGCTTCTTCTATTCTGTGTTTGGATTTGTTTCACTATCGTCCTGACCCCATTCTCCATACAAAACAGAGTGTAAATTACACAAATAGCTTGCAGCTATCTACACCTCCATCCCTGTTCTTGTTTCTCTCTCTTCTAACAGAGACCACAAATCACCATAGCTTGAGCTGCTAATCTTGGAAATCTGTCTCCATCAATTGAAATCATGTATTTATTGTAACATACCAAAAGAATTGAGAAAATATAACCTTTTGCCCACCCATTAGATTGAGTTATTCTTTCCCTGGAAAAAAAAAACACATATTTGTTCAAGCAGGGGAATTTGAAATCCCAAAAGTGCAAACCAAAAGGCCGTACAAGAAATTCTGTTTGTTATTACGAATTACAGTACAACAGTCATTAGTTTTTTTTACTAATTATTAGCAACTATTTTTTAACTCCTATTATTTGCTGGATTCCCCCCTACAAGCTTTTTTTTCTGTTAATAAAATGCGCTCATCATTAAAAACTAATTCTATTTTGAATAGACATGCCCAAAAATGATTGAGGTCTTCATCAATGCACATTTTTTATGTTCATAGAATGTTTTTGGCCTTTTAATTTGCACTCTCCGCTCTATGTCCTGTACATACTGAGTCCTCTATTTTAATCAGGCAAACCTTTTTACTTCTTTTTGGGATGATGAAGTTTTCTTAGGACAAAAAAGGAATGATATAGATAATAGACAACTAAACAGAAAGCCCCAATTTTATGCCATGGCAAATAAAGTGATCATTTAAAAGAGAAAAAAAGGAAGAAGAGAGAAAAGAGAAATAGGCACGATACAACTTAGTAATTAAAAATGTGTTCTAATCCTTGCTTGCCTATTGCAATAAGTTCTATTCGTTTTTGATAAATGATGGTGATTTTTAAAAGATTCACATGCAATTAGTTGAACCCAAGGAAATACAAGTAACTAATGGTAGATGTATCATGTTTAGACATGTTTAGAGCCACACTTTATATAACCTCTTTCCCAAATATGTCAAACTTGTTCAGCAAGATAATAAATGGAGTTTTCTGCAAGAGCAACATAAAGCATGTTTTCTGTAAGAAGAACTAAAATTTTAAATTTAGAGCTGGAGCCTACTGCTCAGTACCTTCTAAAATGCAAAATGTAGCTTCAGAAGTGTCAGAGTACAAAACCTGAAAGCAACTGACGAGACTACCCACCAGAGTTTTTCCTTTTATTGCCTTTTTTTTTTGTCTCCATATGGCTTGAATTGTCACCCTCATAGAGCACATGATCACACCTGGATCACAAGACCTGGCTCAAGAATTTCTTGTTACAACGAGTCATGTATACAATGCAGCTGTCAGTAGGTTTGTCCAAAACCAAAAGTCAATAGTGTAGGAAGAGCCTTTTTGTTTTCTCACTTTCAGTTGCACATAGTAACAGTCTCAAGTTCTAGAAACATACTGACAAGTGATTGTATCAAAGCATAGGTAGGAAATCACCATGCATGTATCAAACTCTCCATAAAATCAAAGAAACTGGACTTTGATCACATTGAACAACTTATATGTGTGTTTAGCCGTGATACTTGCACACAACAGCTAATCCCAAACACTCAACCAGATAGCAAACATGTATCATATGCTTCAGCACTAACAAAATGGTATTCTTGGTTATAATGCATCTAGATGGTTGGACCACTTCACTCCAATAGAAATGCATTTGACACACGGGCAGCGCTCAGGAAATGGATAGTGGAGGCAACTACAGCTATAAAAGGAGGGTCGTCTCAGGTACCACTTCATCATATATCAAAGTGAGTCATGCATCTCCAAAATGTCTCGAGCATGACATCTGAACAGACCTTCACGGGAAATAAAACTTGGAGATCAGATCTGACCTTGGATATTGAAATATTTAGAGTCATGAAGGAAAAGGAAACAGATCTATTTGAGATTAAAATTAAAAAAAGGACAGTTATCTCTGCAGAATGGAAAGTAGCAGAGCATCATTCAAAAAAAATTCAATGAAAAATAGACAATCACAAAGACAGAAAAATTGTACCAAAAATGTAAAATTACAAAGAATAAAACTGAATATATGAAAAAGGAAAAGCCAAAACCATTGAAAAGCTCCTGTGCTAGAAAATTACATAAATAAAAGACAGAAGACAAATAATAGAAGAACAGAAAAGCTAATCCGGTACCTTTGGAGCAGTTAGATCGAGTTGTTACTGTGAAAGCATGAAAGGAGAGATACCATCCATGTTTCAGAGTAAATATCTTTCTTGCTTTTGGTTGTTTGTGAAGAGGAAATAATAGATAGGACCCATAGCTAAACATCCTTTGAAGGAAGTTAGCTAACATGCTCTTGATTAATAAAAGGGGATTATCTTTGGTAGTTAAAACCCAACCTGGAAAGAAAAATGAAGGGGGAAATCAGTACTTGAACAGTAACACTAGGCGCCCGTCAACAACAAGCTCGATAGATGGCTGAGACTCTGGACATGAAACAACAAGTGAAGGGATAATGACACTCTTAAAATCATCTATTCTTCACCATCCCTTTCATAATACCTATAAAAAAAACTTGTAGGTACCCATATAACCAATTACATGATATTCAAAGTGTCCAAACTCGTATATCCCAGCTTTTAGGTTATCAAGTTTTTAACATGAATGGAAAACATATCCATATGCCATATCTTTGGGTCAAGTATTGGATTCTTCCACAAATTTAATTATTCATTTACTGAATGGATTAGTGCTCATAACTATAATGGTCATCGAGAAAACCATATTAATTCTAATGCTCATAAATTCAATGGTCATAGATGAAGTCATATTCCAGTGCTCATACAATGCATCCACCATTTTTCTTCAAAATTATTAAAGGGTGTTACCAACTGTATTACGAAATGATGACATAAGTAAATATAAGCTTACTCCTAACTGAAAGACAGAATTTAAGAGCACACCAACAAGATGAATCTACTATATTCTTTCATATCCAGCCGTCAAACACTTAAATGCCAGTACAGACTACTCCCTTGATTCCGTCCAACATTGGTTGAGGCAAACTACAATTTTGAGCAAGCATTTAAATATGGAAGCTAACACTACGCCAACAAACAAAGCAGGATAATGTTGGTCACAAATATATTCTTTTAGATGCATACACAACAACAACTATGCATGCTCCCATAGCGACAATATGTACGCAGGATTGCAGATCCCAGTTTCATCTATTTGAATGCACCTAAGCAGCAGTCTACTTATTTTCATTCTTCAATATTAAAAAAATGCAAACTTCATTTATTTTGCTAAATACAAACTGAAAGTGATAAGAGTAACTGCTCTATGAGGTGATGACTAAGATTTAAATATAACACACAACATTTTTCAGTATAAAAATATAAAGATGGGATATCCTTCATTTTTCCATCATCAAAAACACCCTTCAAGACTGTTCTAGGCACACCAATTTCTTAATATTAGGAAAGAAAATAAAACATAAACAGATGGATGAGGGAGAAAAAAAATTAGATGTACATACCTTATAAGGCTCAGAGATGACCCAAACCCGAGCTTCGTTGCATATCCATCAACCATTCAAGCGTTACACCACGCAGACCTTCTTTGGTAACAGCAAAAATCTGTTGTTTAAAATTATCAATACAAACTTTGACGCTTCCAAAGTTATAAACTTGAAGCCCATCATAGAAACTACCGGGTTTAGGCCGAAATTCCAACCCATGGGTCTCAGCAAAAGCTGCAATTGTTTCCTTCAAGCTCATCTCGGTGGCAGCCACACCACCAGCCCCATCAACATGGACACCACTAGTTCGTGGTGCATAACCTGCAGCTTGGGCCTGATTTGCCTCAAACTGCCTTTGTTCAGTCACCCTAAGATAGTTAACATTCTCTCTAGCCCCTGGCTGTACCACCTCCATTCCTTCCACCGCTTGATTCATCATCTCAAGTCCTACATTGAGCAAGGATCGGATACGCTCATTTGCCAGCAGCTCTGAAGGAAAAAGTCCCTTCCATCCCAAAAACCATTGTGTGACTTCCTCATAGTTTGGATTTGAGCACAACCAATGATACAAAACCTGATGCCACTTACTGAAAAAACCAGTTTCCAACATTGTCACCATGTGCTGGATCGGAATTGCAGATGCCCAAGACATAACCCAATAAAACTGATCAAGCTTCTGATTAGCAGGGTTTACTTGAAATTCCTGTAAAACATGCATAAGCTTTGGGACTATGTACCGAACAATAAGTTGTTCCCAACTAGCTGGATCAAATACAGTCCTCCACGGAGAAAGAATAGCAAAGGCAGATGAATCACTTGCATGCCACACATGAAGGACATTACCCAATTTCACACGAATGGTAAGGTAAAGAACCTCTAAGTTTTGTCCCAGCAATGGAAGCCATGGGTGCACCCACACGTGAATTGGAACTGTCTCGGTACGTGGATCCCATGCCTCCACAGCCTCTGACAACTTTGGCATAACCACCATCTGTAAAATGCTCTGAAGAACAGGAGGAGGTAGCAACTTATCCCAGAGCTCTAAATACCGAAGCATTGGCTCTGGGTCTCGTGCTTTCCATGTATGAGTACCTGAAATCCTCACAGCAGGAAATATAACCTCCATAACTAGTTGAGTGTAAGGTGGAGATACATTAACATCAGAGTAGTCATAGGGGTCATCCCCTTGTAACAAATCCTTCCATGAATTCATTAATTCCAATCCATGAGAAGGATTTTTAAGTGGGTCCCACCCTTGAAACACCCTGATTAATAGAGGGAATGCAAAAGCGCAAGCAATGCAAGACAAGTTATAGTGCTTGTAATCACTTCCATAAGCTCTCTGCAAGTCTTTGAAAGTTTTCGCAAGAGAATCCAGTGTCAATGTCCCGGATATACTGTCTTCTTTCAACCTATCCAGCATCCCCATAATACGCTCCATGCTACTTAACTGTCTCCTCTGCTCAATTTCCTTTTCTTCAAGTTTCTCCTTCTCTAACTGCAAACTCGCTACATTCTCCCTCTCGAGTCTCAGCTTCCTATTAAATGTTTGAACATCATGTTCTGCCAAATCTACGATCAATTTTACATTATGTTGCAATTCTGGCATGGGTACCTGATTCTCCTTCGCCTCCTCTTCTGCGTTTAAGTTCTCAAGATTTGTCAGGACTCTAACCTGTGGACCTCGCATGTCATACACCTTCTCAATTAGGCTAACACTCTCTTCCTCTTTCTTTGCCAACAACTCTTCAATATTGATGTCCTTCTTTTTTCCTCGACTCTGCTTCAGCCAAAGCTTCTCTTTGGACCTACCTACCAATTGTGCTGGTTTTTTTTCTTCTGGTTCTTCCACAACAGGCAACTTATTTTCTTTGAAGTCATTAAAACCCATACCCATGTTCTTAGGCCGTAATTTAGCTTCTATAGGGGCCACAATACCTTGCTCATTCTTTCCTAACCCACCACCCTTGTAACCCATTCTTTCAAGTAATTTCAAGCCAATACCCTTTGTATGCCTTTCAAACTCCCCAACTTCTCCCAACTTTGGATCCCTTTTCCCAAGCACTTTTTTATCAGTTCTCAATTTTTCTTTTTCTTTTTCTTTCTCACGGCGCTGGGCTCCCTCCTTAATTCGTCGGCCAAAAGCTGTAGGGAGAAAGTCTCCGTCATCTTCATTGCTATTATTATCCTCACCTGCTTCCCTCTGGACTGATGAATCCTTCCCAAATCCCAATCCTTGACCAGACACCCCGAAACCTAAACCCCCCAGTCCCGGCTTCTCCTGGCTTTCCTTCTCCTCCAAGGCATTATTTTTATCGATTTCTTGGTTGGGCATCACAGTGCCCGTTGAAACAAAATTCACAGGCTTCGTGAAGTCAGCCTTCTTACGCTTCCTTGATGAGTCTTCTGCATCCGAATCGGAGTTAGCAAAAACACCATAAAGGACATCCTCCTTTGTCTGACTACGCTTCCCCTTCCGTTTCCGGTAGTAAAATTCTCCTCCAATCCACTGACCATCTTCAAAATCATTTTCCAAACCAAATTTCTCCATGTGCTGATACTCATCCATTATGCCCCTCTATTAGATAACCTTCAACTCTGCACAAGCTCTTTTTCCTTTCTAAAAGCACAGGGATTGTACCTGAAATAGTTCTGAATGGCTGTAAATCTCGTATATCCAACCTGTAAGAAGAAAAACCCATAGGTTGTTAACAACAGAAAGTCAGAATGGTAAAAAAGTAGAGCACCACAATAGTTTGTACACTCTACTTTCCATGTAGGAATGGACAATTCTGTGTCACTCCTGTCTTTTAATTGAAATCCCATGCCACGTTCCTTAATTTAGGCTTTAGTAACGTGAGTCACTTCTTTAGGTGAAGTGAATCCCATTCCCACTATCCCCACACATTAAAATTTTAGTCAATTCTGATATCAAATTAATTCTCCAGGGTATTTTTTCATGTACACTCACAGGGCTATAACTCAGGATGGTAACAGCATAGTTTGAGAGCAGGTTCCAAAAATTGAACCCACCACATGGAACCACAGCACAAGAACTTCCCTGCCTACCCTATTCAGAGTTCACTTTAAAGAGAGAAGGAAAAAAACAGTTGAAGCACAGGAGTTTTACTTGTTGTCAGAAAAGAAAAGTCAGTGCAGGCAACAGAAAGTACGATACATCATTGAATTTTGTAGCTGTAAGGCTATGAAATGTCAAAATTAGAGAAAACATAGATAAATTGTGTAATGAGACCAAAAAACTTCGGAAAGAAGCTCAGAGAAATAGAGAAACAACAGAATCCATTTTTTTCTCCCCTTGTTATCCTTTTTCTTTTCAAAGCAAAAATAATTTGCTAAAACGATGTAAATAGATAATAAACAGAATCCATAGCACTAGGGTGTATGGACGGCTTCATGGAAGTATATCCACCCTTCAGTTCACAGTTGTCAGACCCAAAAACTTGGACTTAGAGAGCAGCAACCATTGCAGATTTTTTTTTTATTGCAGCATCAGCAATTTGCAGCCTCTGAAATGCCTTCTGGCAAAGTTTACTCGATCCATAAGCCATTGATTGGGTGTAAATCAACTCAACACCACTAGACTCCAAATGGATTTAACCCTTGATCATACAAGTTGGCTTCTTTTTAAGGAGAAGGGATGGAACCATAGTACATAACACTAAGTGTTTACAATCTATCTCAAAATAAGAACATAGAGAAAGAAGATATAATTACAAAAAAAAAAAAGGCAAGTGCACAAAACTGTATCCGAAAGTGAAAGCAAATTAAATGCTGAACTCTTGTCTCTTACAGTGCTTTTCTGATAAAGAAAACTAGAAGCAAGGGAGTAGTTCACCGTTCTTCAAAAAAATAAATGCTAGAGCAAAATACTTGACAGAATAAAACAATCAATATTTTAAAAAAGAGTTTCCGGGGTACATTCTGGCTTTTTTTTATAGAGAAGGAACTACAGCTGTGACGAAGCAATCAAAGAATATCCTATGGTGAATTGTGGTTAGATTTTGGTAGGGTTTGTCTTGGAGGAGGGGAAGCGTGAGGAAGGATTTTCATTGTGGATTTTACAGGCTTAGAATTCCATGACATGCAACCAGAAAACCATAGAAAACCGATGTCATGGGAATTTTTCATATGTAATAAGTTCAATACTTCCATGCAATGTTATCAAACCTGACCCAGTGAGGTAACCAGGACAGGTCCAACCCACTTCAACCAGGTTCAACCAGGGATGGCATCATAAGTAAAATTTTAATTATTATATAAAATCCTAAAAATAAAAAAAACATCTTTAAATAAAAAGAAATGAAACATGACATCATCACCTAAATCCTCCTTCCATTCAAAATATAAAGTCGATAAAAAAATAACCAAAGTAACAGCAAGTGGATTTTTGTAGCTCATCCTCACCTAAGTCCCCTCCGATGAGAGAAGCATATAATTTCCATGCCTCTATATGTATTAGCATTACTTTGACAGAATGCTTGTTCTACATACATAAATGGCTGTTTCATTTTAAACATCTATATGCGTTGTGTGCGATAATATCTACAACTGTGGGTAGATCTCTTTGAGAAAAGAAATCTAAGCTGAATAGATCAGTACATGGGATCGGTCTGCAGTGTTCGGCCATGTTAATTCTCATGGAAGATCATAGTGGCTTTCTTCTGTCTTTCTATATGAAAAGTGGAAGACCAGTTCAGAAGCCAAATGACTATGAAAAAAGAGGTAAAATGTGCCGAAGCCAAGGTTCCCGCATCTAGTGAACGGTCTCGCAGGTAAAACCACTTACCGAAGACAAATGACTATGAAAAAGAGGTAAAATGTGCCGACTATGAAATATCACTGTGAAAGCTGCAATAAAGAACTATGAAAAATCGGCCATTTAAAAAAAAAAAAGGGGGGGCAAAATCACTTACCAGAGGAATTGTCGAGCAGCACGACGCCGAGCAGCCGGAGCCGGAATCTCCACCAATTTCTTCTTCGGCGGCTAGGGGTTTTCAACTTTGTCCAGCACAGAGCGGAAAAGATAACCAGGAAGGGGGACAAAAACTTTGGTCTCACTCCCATTACGTCGCCCTTTAATCCCAGGTCTTGCTGATCCACCGGGTCACACGGTTTAGCGGTTTAATTGCTAAACCCGGGCATACAGTCCCCCCGGGTTTAGGTTTATACAACTAAAACTAGACGTAGCACCAAGACAAACCGGTAATGTAAACTGTTTATTTGACCTAGGTTTGAGTTCAAACTTGAAATAAGACTCGTTAAGTATAATAAGTTAAATTTGACATTTTCTAAGTTCAATTTGTTAGTTCGTGAGCTGACTCATTAACATAATTTTTTTATAAAAATTACCATTTACTCTAATTGTTCTCATCAATTCTCTCTTCAGTTGGTTAACAGTTACTCTTATTTAATTCAAACTTAACAAACGATCAGTTTAAATAAGGTTTTTCTTTTAAGTTTATTAAATTAATTATTATACATTAATATACGTTATTATAAAGTCTTTAACTCTTTTGTAATAGTGTATAGTTCAATGGTACTAACTTCATCATAATATTTTCTTTATTTATTGTGATAATTTTAAAATATAAATTAGAACCATTACCCTTCCGCTCGGACAACAATACGAAACATTACCCTTTGATGCTCAAAACCACAAGAACAAATGGATGATTGCTTCAATGCATTGGTTTTTTTTTTTAGAACAATGTATTATTTACGTGGAGATGGAGGGTGTCTTGATTTTTCGTGGCGTCTCACTTTTTTTAAGAGGTTTTGCTTTTAGAGACATCTTATTAGATGATATATCTTGGATATTACATGTTATTAGAGATCATGTCCTATTTCTGCCCCGATGATCACCCTCATCGACTACGAGTCTTGGATAGTTAAGAAAAAGTTGTGCGTTATTCTAGTCGACCAAAAGCCTTGTCCAAAATACCTCCTATGATCAGCAAATTTATGAAACAGAATCAATTTCATATTACTTAGCACCTGCTTCCTTTGTCTGTGACTACATCCCTCCTACTTTCAGAGAGACCTTTAGACAAGACTCGGCCAAGATCTACTACTTAGGCCTCAATTTCTGTACTACAACTCACTATTATTGAGAGCAATTGCAAACCAGGTAACTAGTCAACATAGATTATAGATAAAGTCATCCTCTGATTCTCATAACCCGCCTGAAATGGATTAAAAATCTTGTAAGTCACTGCACTAAATTCTAGAACACAAAAAAGTTGATGGTGACTATGCCTTGTAACTTTTATACATGCAGCAAATAGCATGAGCACACACGCACATATACAGCAGAACACACAGTAAAGCAAAAAAAAAAACTGAAAAAAGTATGGGAAACTTGACCGAATTTGAAAGGAAAGTAAAAATATTTTCTTTTAAACGGTGAGTAATTCTATTAAGCGAAAAAAGGGCAAATAACCCTATAAAGGAGCTAACAAGAGGTAAGAAAAAAAAACACCGAGACAGAAGAGAACAGCAATTAACTACGAGAACCCAAGCCAACGAGTCAAATTGCTAATCTACAATGCAGAGCACATGGAGCACATGTAAGAATAGTGCTAATCATAATCTTTAGTTTTATAAAACAAGTCAATTTGAAAATCTTATGGACTAAACAAGGAACATGACAACATTGCAGAGAACATTGAGCTTACCAAATTGGAAAAGCTTATATGAGCTCTAGAACAAGTGCTGAAGCTCCACCCCCTCCATTGCAAACACCTGCAACTCCATATTTCCCACTTCTTTGTCTCAATACCTGCCACATTCATAATAATTTAAAAAAAAAAAAGCCAAGGTTTACATAAGAAGAATATTCAGGAACCCAGAGAGGACTGCAGGATGGTTGATCGTAATCATAAACAGTGAAGAGTATTAGAAGAAAAGAAAATATAAAATAAAACAACAAAAATTAAGCAGTAAGGAAAGATACCCCCAATAAAGTCACCAAAATCCTAGCCCCACTGCAACCAAGAGGATGCCCCAAGGACACAGCTCCACCATGTACATTTACCCTGTCCTGAAATATAAAGTGAGAAAAACAGTTGAGGACTGATGAAATTTCTGATTGTCGAACAGATATTTAACTTAAAATGATCTAATTTTACCCAAAAAAAGGAAACAGATCAATAAATTCTTTATAAGTATTAAAAGATCAGTTTCTCACATCCACTATCCATTAACAATGGAACAACGTTGTCAAATGGTCCAGTTATCAGGTCGACCCCATTATAAGAGTGTAAAAAGATTTATAGAACCTTCATGAAAGCCTAAAGATTGATTCAGTTCAACTATCTAATAGGTATTTAGCTTTTTACCTAAAAAAAAAAAAAGCATTTAGCCTAATATACGAAGCTTTCAGTGCAAAAGAAGAAATGAAACATAGCAACGCCACATTATTGTACTGTTTCAAGGATAACAACCTTATGCCTTAACCACTACTGATGGACCTTGCCTACGACACTGTAAGTCAAAGAAAAAGAAAAGAAAAGGCCCGCTGGTGTGGTTTAACCCATTATACAACATAAAAAGTTGTATAAAATCTTCATGAAAATTGATAGTTGATGACAGTACTCTTTCGTACACCTGGGAATGCCAAAGACAAAGGCAGGTTTAGCAGGGATACTGTTTTATACAGTGGTAGGCAGTCACGTATTAGAGGAAACCTGTCTTGCAGGTATGATCTGATGGGGAGACTACAAAGGCATGACCAGTCAATCAGATACAAGCAAACAGCATCAGGTGAAGTCATGATTTGGTGACCTCGGATCAGGTTATTAATCCACAGTGAAGAGACAAGCAGCATTCAGGAATACAGCAGGAGCCACCATGCATGACCTCACAAGAGGTGTAGATCACCTCACTAGATCAGCTGTGAATAACTCTGCACCAGATCCAATCTCTGATTTGGGGAACATCGTGTGGAGCAGCTAATTAAATAAATGGGACGGTGATAGAAAGCTTCAGCTAACATGCAGCAGATAGGTGCATCCAAATCAGGCGAAAATAAGATTTGGTAAGGATCATGCATTCGGAAGACAGCAGCAAAGGCATTTTGTGGTGGATCATGTAAGGAAAAGGCATTTAATATAGTAGAAGAATGCATGACCTTGTGGGTATGATGTGCGGGACTAGCCAACAAAATAAACAAATATACAAGTGCAGATTCAAATTTGAATAGGACCAGAGCTGGATACTTAAGCACAAGGTCTGACTGGGGTACAGATATTGCTGTATCTCATTTAATCATCAAAAGATATTGCTGATCCCAGTCTCTCATATCTGTTCCCTTAACAGAACAATCTGGAAACTTCATTTCAACTGCCATGATGGAATTAGACGATGAAACTTGCCTCTACTAATAAAAAGTTTAATAAGGAGGACAACCTAACAAAGGGATTGATACTAAAGATAACTTAAATGACTCACTGGATGAAGCCCGAGGAGCTTCTGATTTGCAAGAGCCACAACCTGAAGAACAGTAAACAGATTATGAGAAAAACCTGGCAACAAATATAAGTCAAACTGTTTAAAAAAATAATAATGACAATAAAAATAATAATAAGTAATTGATAAAGGTGAATGATTGTATGGCCCCCTAAAAAAAGAAAAAGAAAAAAAGAAAATTATGAAGTTACTCACAGAGAATGCTTCATTAATTTCATAGTAATCAACTTGAGAAGCCTCCAAGCCAGCATTTGAAATTGCCTTAGGTAACGCAAGAGCTGGAGTAGTAGTGAATAACTCAGGTGCCTGCAGAGCCAAATATATATCCAACAGATTAAAAGGTACGGTTAAAAATGACAGCACAATCACCAAGGCTGGGATTTGAAGGAAAATAAGGGATCCATCTACAAACTAATTTGTAAACTTAAGTCATCATACCTGAGCAGCATCAGCATATCCAGTGATCTTTGCAATAACTTGAAGACCAAGCTTAAGTGCTGTTTCTCCACTCACTAGAACTAGTGCGGCAGCACCATCACTAATCCAAAAACAGTAGTTCAAATTTAGCCACAAGATCAACAATGAATTACTTCCAAAAGGTCTAAATGCATGCTTCAAGCTCCAACCACCATTTTTTTAAATGTTGAACCCCTTACCCTAAAGAGACTAGACACCCCCCCTGCCCCCCACTTGCTCTGATGACACACGATACATGTAAATGCATGTTTTAGACACCCTGAACTAGAACTACTGTCATGATTCTTTTTTTACAAGATAAACAAACAGACACTGACATTACAGAGAGAACAATGGTTTTATGAAGACAACTGATGCTAGGACTTCTTTCTTTTCTTTTATGAATAGGAATAATATTCAGATTATTTAGATATTATTTCAAATAGTCTTTAAATCCTTTCTATTTTATATTACAGAAAATCTGAAAGAAAGTCTCGTAAGTGAGAAAATTACAAAGAGATGAGCTGAATTCAAAAAACTGGTGGTGTTGATGGAGGCCCACAGACTCTTATCAAGTGGCAAAACATCATATAGATGGTAAGGGTAATTTATGACAAGTGTCATGGATTTAAAGATTGGCTATAATGTAGTGCATTCTAATAAAAATAATAAAACTCATTTTGAAATGTTGATAGATGGAAGCTCAGCAAAGCAGGATAAAGAACCATGATGAAAGAAAGTTAATATTACAGAAAACCCTAGAATATGTCCTATGCAAGTGCATTAAACAGTAGCAGCAGTACACTAAGTTCCTACAGTTTTGAGTTCCAGTAAAACTTTTCCACGAAAAACAAGAGATCTAGCACATATACTCAATTAAATCCACGTGAATAATAACAAAATTGACAACATTTAAAGCATCCAAAGCATCAAAAGGTAAGCAGGAAGCAAAACAAACCTTATACTAGAAGCATTGCCCGCAGTTACAGAACCACCATTATCTTTGAAAGTTGGTCTGAGCTTCCTTAGCTTCGCAGGATCAAACTGGAAAAAAAAGGCCAATAAATAAGATATGTAGCATGGAGAAATTACTGATTTATCAAAACAATCAGTCCTTACTTTTTCTAGGCCATCGTCCTTATCAACAAGGGTACATGGCTTTCCTCTCCCACCAGACACTTCCACCTGCATGTAAGAACATGGAAAATGAGAGACCAGTACAGATGGAGCCACAATTTTAGATTTTTGAAAAGGCATCTAACCGGAACAATTTCCCATGCAAAAGCACCAGAAGTTTGAGCAGCAATTCCACGCTCAAAGCTTTGAATAGCAAATGAATCCTGAGAAAGATTAGATGTGTCAACTAGAAATTTGCAAGTGAATCAAATTGACATCACAAAAGCAGTAGTTACAAGTTTGCAATAAATATACAACAAACATGTGATATGCAAGCATAATATAGATAAAAGAAGATAATAATGAAGTTGTAAACACTTTAAAATAATAATAATAATAATAATGAAGTTGTAAAGCATAATAGTCAACTTAGCTAGATCACAAATATCTCGAGTTATATGGAGAAATAGTAGAAAATTTCATAAGCAGGGGGTCAGAAAATTATCCCCTTGAATCTTATGGGTCTCAAAACACCTGACCTAGAAAAGAACAAAGAGCTACACCGACTCAAAGAAACAAAAATATATGACAGAGGGAGAAGATAAGATAGCAAAAGAAGGAAACTTGAAATTTTAAAAACACCTCCATGGTGATGCACTTTTCAAGAAGGAAAACATAAAGGCAGTGGCAACCTGGAGGGAGAAATTAAGTTAGGAAAAGAAGGATACTTAAAATTTTAAAACACCTCCATGGAGATAAACTTTTTTAAGAAGGAAAACATAGAGGCAGCGCCAACCTGGAGATTTTTAATTCTTATTCATTACCAATCACTCTAAGAACATATTCTTTCAAAATATTACATCAGCCCTTTCACCATCTTAGGAAATTGAGTGTCCCAGCATGCAACAGGGACATAATTCTCTCTGCTACATCCACAGGAGAAGTTTGCATCGTCCATGCTAAGAAACTAAACAGGAAGGTCCAGTAAATAAAAATTCTGATCCTTCATATTCAGAAAAAACAGTTCTGCTCATTGGAAACTTCATAGACCATTGAGCCAGTATAGGTCAGATCTACTATTTGTCACTGTCCCAAGCTACATAAGACCAGATGGACTAAGTCACAGCCATGAAACTTCAGCTATTGGGTCCACATATATGAATTTGAATATAACTATTCCTATAGCAAATTTCTACTTAATTAAGAGGTCCTGATAGGAAGCCTCAAGAATGAAATAACCTCAAAACAGAATCCAGGAAATGTGAAGTTGGAGAACGACTGATGCATTCCTCAAAGATGAAATGGAACAACCTCTAGGGAATTTATTTAACCTGGATTGATTAGCATCCAAGGAAAAATATGGCAGTCCATCTAATACTGGAACAAATGTTACTTGAAAGATTTTAGAAAGTAAATTGTTATTGAAAAATACCTGCTCCTCCCTGCTCACATTATGCTGCTCAGCACAAAGTTCAGCACAAGAACCCATGGCATAGTCATTATAAACATCCCAGAGACCATCTTTCAGCATCCCATCTATAACAGAATCATGCCCAAATCGAGACCCCTTTCTGCTTGTATGAATGATTCATGACAGTTCAGTAAGAATTATATTTCACAAAGAAAGACCGGTAGTGTTTTAAAACATGATAATAATAAGTTGATCACAAATTCCATATTTCCCATTTTTCTGATGTCAAGAAGCAGGCAGATGAAAGAATGCTTCCACAACATATAATAAGACTGATGAGGTTCTAAAGTTTTTGCATTAGTTACTACCGTTGATCCTTAGCATTAACAAGTATTGTCCCATCATGTAGTTTGAATGGGATCAGCCACTACTAATTCCCCTTCTAAATAGAAATCATCACATGCATCCAAAAACCTAACCTTGTCTCTAATGTGGTAGAAAAAAATACTAACCTCGCTTCAGCTAGATATTTTGGTGCATTTGACATACTTTCCATGCCACCAGCCACAACAACATCATTTATACCTAACTTGATGCTCTGTGCCGCTAGCATTGTTGCTGAAATAAATGACAAAAGAACTCAATATAACACTTGCAAATGACATTTGGAGAATCAAGCACTATGTTAATAAGTATAGTCCATTACCCTTCATCCCTGATGCACAAACTTTGTTAATGGTGGTGCAGACCACAGTACTTGGAATCCCTGCACCTAAAGCAGCCTGTCTGGCAGGCGCCTGCCCCAAATTTGCACTCAAGACATTACCAAAGTAGACCTCTTGTACAAGTTCTGGTTCAACATTCGCCCTTTTAAGAGCACCTAAATTGGAAGAACTAGAAGTTGGTGAAATGTGAACGTTTGTGTATCAAGAAACAAAATAGAGGCAATTTGAGAAAAAATCATACATTGAATAGCTATAGACCCTAATTTTGTGGCAGAGAGAGATGACAGAGAACCAAGAAAGCCTCCCATTGGCGTTCGTGCAACTCCAACAACACATACATCTGCACAAAAAGCATCAGAGAAATAAAAAATATTAAAACAACATATACAATTTCTCTTGTAAATCTCAAAACAAAACAGAATATTTTATTTTTGCAGACAGCCACATCAGCAAGGAAGAAGAAATCCCAACATATAATGGCTGACATTATAAAGTACATCAAGATGTAAGATCATAAAGATATAAACTACTGAAACAAAATTATAAGTATTTATCTACTCCAAACAAACTGTATACATCTTAAAAAGAAAATCAACAATACGAATTTAACAAAAAAATTCAAGTGGAATACTCAAAAAAATTGGGGCAGTCACAAAATATAGGAAAATGATAATGTCAAACAAATGGTTGATGGTAAGTTTCAAAATAAGACTACAACCTAGTCATTGTTCTAAGATCAGGACCAAAGTCTTGGTACCAATCCATCAAAGGCAACCATAGCATAGGTTCATTGAATACTGAAATTTTAGGCCAGATAGCTCAAACAGAAAATGCAAATGACCAGTGATTTTGTCCAAACCCAGAAGTGAGCACTAGTATCTTAAAGAGACAAAAGAAAATCTGAAAGTGATATCCCAGTCCATCCATCAGCCTAAAGCTTTTTAGAGGGTTACACAAATGTACTTTTATTTTTAAAAAAATTACAGAGAAGAGTACATAAAAGCACAAGTAAGCCAGAAAAACGAGACCCTTAAGATGTGTTAAGTCAGATCAATATTAATAGCATTTGCTGTTTCACAGCCAGTAAAATGTCTCTCTTGACAACAACCTATAGGATATGCAAAACATTGAAACATAATGGAGATCAAATTATACAATAAATTGGAAAGTGCACACAGAATGCAAAAGTACTCACCACGAGGACAAATTGAATTGGAGTCTGCTGCAGGCGCCATTGATGTTTCCGAAAAAGAAGTGCTTCAAACAATTCTGCCAAAATATCATGGACTTGAGAGACATGCAAATAGGGCCAAGCCACCAAACTATTTCCACTTTTTACCGAACGAAAAAGAGACAGAAATGAGCTAATAATCAGCTCATGTGTTTGTGACAGCTCACAGGAAAAGCATGACATATTTAGATGTAATTCAATAGTTGACATTTATGTATATACACGACCTCTATGCACGCATGGATATATCTGGGTAAGTAAAAACGAATAGATCCTTCTCGAATCTCAATAATTTCGAAACAAAAATTCTAGAGATGATTCAATGCAAAACAATCAAGTATTACATATCGGAAGCATCGGTACACTAAAGCGAACACAAAAAAAATAAAAATAAAATAAATAATAAAATGAAAAAACCTATTCACAGAAAAATCTCAAGAACAGGAAAGTTACAACATAAACTAATCCAAAGAAATGAAATAACAGCATACCAGTACATCAGTTGGTATGAAACGACTAAAATCCAACTGGGCAGAAAAATAACCATTTAAAACAACAGATCAAGATTAACGTCAGGGATTCTCACAAAATCTCGCAATCATCAACCAGTAGAAAAAAAACATGAAGATTCATTGAGGATCAAATACGCTCGAAACACAAAATTGTTTAGCAAAACAAAATCGATCAGAAAAAGATGGACTGTGAATTCAGTAGAAGGTGTTAAGAAATACGGAAACATCAACCACACCGGACACGAATCTGATATAAAGACAGCTAACAAGAGAGTAGAGAACAAACCCCAGGGCTCGGGACCTTTTTCCTCCGACCCACAGCAAATGCAAGAATCAAGCAATCAGCAAAAGATTCAGAGATCTGTTATTATCACAAATAATCAAGCGTGCGCAGCGCTCAGTCAGTTATAGAGGGAAATTCAGAACAATAAAATTACAGCTATACCCCCAGCGAACACCCGGCTGGCTGCCCAGTGAACGGGTCAACAGTCAATCGCGACTTTGCATCATCTCGCCGGATAGATAAAGAAATTCGAGTTGGCAAGATTGAACTCGGATTTGGCTGCTGCCGCTGTGTACAAATTTCTTTCTGATTATGTAAGATTTCTACCGAAATGCGGAACGAATCTGCATGTCCGCATCCTGCTGGTACATCAAGTAAGAACTTGTGAAAGGCGATGTGATTATTCTTGTAATTTTGCAGTCAGGTGGGTGGGCGACTAATCACGTGATTTACGTTCCACGTGATTAAGATGGAATTCTTTACCTAAAACGCAGACATACGATGGAACAACAGCCGCCAACCATTCTGCAGCTAGGCCTTCAAATTTGACAAATTGAGAGTTAGAATTTCCTTTAATCAGACTATAATATGACATTCGCTCACGGAATACTAGATTCAGGTTCAGGTCTAAACCCACAGTAGTTAATAAAGATCTAAGCCCACTGATCCGCCTGAGGAGGAGGCCCAGTTCAAAGGCAAATGACAACCTTCTCTTTTCGAAAGAAAACAACAAACCAAAACTGTGAAGTTCGTGATGAACCCTGAAAGAGAAGACTGCGTATTTACAGTTTCCGTTACGGCTGACCACGCTTTCAACGCGTCTCCTCGACACTGAGCTCTACCAACTTTTTCTTGCTCACACTCGTAATCCCCAGTTCAAACCATTTGCTGGTAGAAACAGTCTCCGGCGCTATTTCTCGTCCAAAACCTTCGCCGGCGAATGACATCAATTTCCCGCGAAATCCTCCTAGCAATCTCCCCGGAGGGGCCCATCACAGCTTACGATGCTTTCACGGGCAACCTACTGGCGCAGTTTTCTGGGATTCGATCCCCGCCGAAGGGTATTACACTCGCCGGAAAAAGCGTCATTGCAGCCTCCCATATCTCTGCTGCTACGGCCTCCGGCTCTATTTGTCTCTACAACTGGTGGTCTTCCGCTGCCTTCCACCACATACCCACCCCCGAACCAGTAGCACCACTTGTTGCCACATCCGATGGTTCATATCTCTTCTCTGGCGGATTGTCCGGCCATATCCATGCTCTCTCAATTCCTTCAGGGGAACTTCTCCGTTCGTTCCCTGCCCATCATAAACCCGTCTCCTGCTTAGCTGTTAACGACGACAGCTCTCTTCTGATATCAGGTGGGGATGATGGGTCCATCACTGTATTCCCTATCCTCCAAATATTAGACGTGTCTTCAGTGGGTGATTCTGTGCGATTCCCATTGTACCAACTCCGAGCCCATAGTTCATCGGTGACCGCCGTCACTACTGGCACCGGTGGATGTAATTCAACAGTAATTTCAAGCTCGTTGGACTGCACCTGCAAATTTTGGAGCCTTGCTCATGGCAGCCATCTTCGTACCGTTCGATTTCCCACTGTGATCTGGTGTGTAGCTGTTGATATCACTGAGTCGGAGTTTTATGCAGGTGGGGCAGATGGGCGGGTGTACATTGGGATAATGAAGGTTGGCAAAAGACAAGTAGCTAGCAGCGATATGGGAGTGGTAGCATGGGCTCCAGAGCACGGTGGAGCTGTGATAGCGGTAGCGGTGGCAAACCAAGGCCTCAACCTGGTCTCAGCCTCTGCAGATGGGAGCATTAGGATTTGGGATGTAGAGACTGGCACTGTGGTCAGAGTTTTTGGACAAGAAAGGGGAAGCATCATTGATCTTGTGGTCACAAAAGGCTTAGCTAGCAAAGGCCTTGGAAATGATAGAGTTATACTCCGCGGTGAGAGCTCCAGTTTTTCTAGTAAGGAGCTACGGAGGCCTGTGAAGGAGATAGGAGAGATGCAGGAGTGGTTTAATGTGGTGGTGAAGGATAGGAGGGGAGCAATTGATACTCTAGAAGTGGCAATCAGCACATATGAGAGACTGTTGGGGCTGTTTCTGAACCAAGCCAAGGGGGGGTAGCACTTCATAATTGACAAATTCATCCAGAAACAGAACTATGTATACAGTCTATAGAGAAGCTAAAAGCTCATATGAGGCTATCAAGAAAGTTCTAGGCAGTTCATATCAATGTCTCTATGAAATAGTTTAAAGGGCAATATGGATACAAAGTAGTCATACACAATCTGTTCTATTAGCTAATGCTAAAATGAAGATAAACAAGGAACTCTGTATTATCCTTTCTGTGTATGCTAATCTGTTCTGTATCATCCATGAACACGCTATGAAGAATTAACATCCATTAAGGAAATCTACAATGACAAAAAAAAAAAAAAAAGCAAGGCAGCTACTAAAAACACATTAGGGGGAGCACAATTGTTCTTGAACATGTACAGAACTTGGTGAGTAAGAGACAAAATACAAAGAAAACACTAATTTAGAGTAGCACCTGAGGTTGTTCTGCTAGGTTTCTTCCTGAGCAAGAACTCCCTTTCGCACCCCAAAAGATATTGATGCAATCTCTGGGGTAGAACCATAGAGTTTTTCATCATCAGCATGCCAACCCACATAATCTTAACCATTCTTGTAACGATTCGAGACTAATTAGTTAATAAATTTATTGATTACATGATCAGTAATAATTCAATTACTTATAATTCCTTAAGAACTTGCTGATCTCGCAATGGTCATTCAATGAAAGGACACAGCTAACTTTTTCGTAATTCTTAAGGTCAACTTAGGAATTTTCTTTTTTTCTATATAACCTCGCAATGGTCATTTCTGCGTTGGGCGGCCATCGGAAACTCTCTCCCATTCATCCGCAGAGGTACTCGACTGTTGTTTTCTTCTGAAGTTCTTCATCTTTGTTTCTTGTTCTACGGCAGTTTTTATTTTTCATTCTTTGAGAAATCTTTTCGCGGCTTTTGTCACGTATCAGGAGATTTTCAGTTTCTTCCGAGGTTTTTGAATTAGACTGGACATACTCTCTCTAGTTTTATTTTGTCCTATCTTGTGAGAAAAGTTAAAACTTTTAAGTTATATGTTCTCTGTTCTTTTCATCTTGTTGTGAAATGTCATAATTGGGAAGATTTCTTGTGGCTTAAGAGTTGAGTTTCCTTCTAAAATTTAGTTGATCAATACTGTCTTGCATTATTGTTATAAAATAACAGAGTTCATGGGAAGCAAATATATTTCTTTGTCTGAATGAATTGTTTCCTGAAAATGGCAAGAGAAGCAAAGAGAATGCTTCTTGCATTCCTCTCTTAACAATCACGTTCTTTCACCTTTTTATTGTATATATTATAACATCCTCTTTTTAGGCCTCTAAAGTTTTCCAGCCAACTCTCATTACCTGATTGGAGGCATCCTCTCTAGGAATTATCATGTGTAATTTGGTATCTTTTTATCACATTAATTTGGACTATAATGTGCTTTAGGCCTTTGCCTCAATGGCTTTTGGGGAGAGGGCTTAGTGTGATGGCTTAGGTTCAAGCTCACCTGGGTAAGGTGTTCAACATCCAAAAAAACTTGAATGAAAAAAAGACCACCTTTTATCACTGTTTTGAATACGTTCCTGTATATTTACCCTATCATATTGTAATTATATTTTTTTCCATTTGGTTAGTACATTTTCACACTTTCGTATTTGGATGAGAAGAGTTTTATCATTTACTGATGTAGTAAACGTGTGTCTTCTAGGCAGCTGGTATTCCAAAGAAATTGGCCCCAACTATTGGTGTTGCTGTGGATCATCGCCGTAAAAATCGATCATTGGAGAGTCTTCAGGCCAATATTCAAAGGTTGAAGACATACAAGGCGAAACTGGTTATCTTCCCAAGACGATCTGGCAAATTCAAGGTGAATATTGAAAATGATTTACTTGGTTTGATTTGGTTATTGAAGTAAACCTGGAGATTCAAGTGTGTTCCCAGAATGGAGATTCAAGTCGCGAGGAACTGGCTTCAGCTACTCAGGTCCAAGGTGAATACCTGCCTATCAGGGGTGAGCACCCGCGGGTTGATTTGGTTAGTGTGACTGCTGAGATGAAGGCATTTAAGGCATATCAGAAGCTTCGCGTTGAAAGGATGAACAAGCGTAACCAGGGTGCAAGGTTGAAGAAAGCTTCTGAAGCAGAGAAGGAAGAAAAGAAACAGCTTCGTTAAGTGTAGGTTGTAGAATGAGTAATTCTAAAATATTTTCTTTTGGCGGGGTTAGTCCACAATAAACTTGAAATGAATTGATTCAATTTTAACTCATTCAACTCATCCTAGACAAGTTCAAATGTATTGGAAAACAGATTTCAGTGTAAATACCCCAAAATGAAAAGTATGATATAAACAAGGGAATGAGTAACTTTTTATAATATATTTAAATATAATATATACTGAAACAGATAATTAACTAAAATAAACATGGTTATTACACTTATGAGTGATTTAATGTATAGTATTAGAATATATTAATAACCTAATTAATGAAAAATTATATTATATTAATTAATTATTATAGTTTATTATAAATTAATACAATAATTACGTGTGATTAGAATAAATTATTAAAAATAAATAAATAAAAATAAAAATTAACATGAGTGAATATAATAAATAAATAAATTATTTTTTAATAATATAAGATAAGTTTTAATATTTAAAACCACTAATTTAATACAATAATAAAAAATAAATATATATATTTATCAATAACATAATATAATTTTTTATGTATTATTAATTAATAATATATTGTCACAAAATTTTAAATCATTGGTTGTATTAATTATAGCAATGGGATAATTAAACCAAAACCATTTATCGAATATTTATTTTAAAATATTTTAATTATGACTATTAAATCAATAATTTAATATAGTAATTACAAAATAAATATATTAAATAAAAAAATATAAATTATTATTCTTATTACGATGGAAAAATTAAACTCGCGTGTCGTCTTCCTCAGCTGAGGGAGGAAGGCCGACCGGGGGGGGGGAAGAAGAGGGGAGGCCGAGAGGGAGCAAAACCGACGGAAGGGGGGGTTAGTCCACAATGAACTTGAAATATAGTGAAGAATTCAATTCATCTTAAATGAACGGATTCAATTTTAACTCATCCTTGGGTGTTAGGGTAGATGAGTTCAAGTACATTGGAAAATAGATTCCAGTGTTAGAGCCCCCAAATAAAAAATATGAGTAACCTTTTATAATATATTTAAATATAACATATACCTAAACAGATAATTAACTAAAATAAATATGGTTACTACACTTATAAGTGATTTAACGTATAGTATTAGAATATATTAAAATCCTAATTAATGAAAAATTATATTATATTAATTAATAATTATAGTTTTATTTAAATTAATACAATAATAAAATATTAACATATATATATATATATATATATATATATATATATATATTTATCAATAACATAATATATATTTTTACGTATTATTAATTAATAACATAGTGTCACAAAATATAAAACCATTGGTTTAATTAATTATAACAATGGGATAATTAAACCAAAACAATTTATCAAATATTTATTTTAAAAATACTTTAATTATGACTATTAAATCACTAATTTAATATAGTAATTATAAAGTAAAATATATTAAATAAATAAAAATAATTATTTCATAAATAAAAAATATAAATTATTATTCTTATTATGATGGTTTAATTTTTCTTTAAATTTTCTTTAACTTAGGAAAAATTAAACCATCATCTTCCTCATGATGTGCATCATCTTCCTTAGCGGCAGGAGACTGCTATGACGGAGGTGGCGCTCAGACGGGAAAAGAGAGGGAGGCCGAGAGAGAAGAGAAGTCCTCTCGGCCTCCGCTGCTCAGCGACGAAGGTCGCACGTCCCGCACGCTTCAATTGTCTGATTCGCAAAGCTCTTAATCTAATGAACTAAATAATGCAAGAGTAATTTATCTCACTTCATGTTGGACTAACTCCCCCTTCTCATACTCATGATAAGCTTCTAAAAGTTGATAAGATAGGGAAATGCACCAAATGTTTCATTCTTTCATTTTTTATTTAATCTTATGTTTTTGCTGGTGGTAGTTAATGTTGTGAGTGCCTTCATTCCGAGTCTTCCTTATTTAATAGATTTTTTATATTGAAATTGAGGAATATTTTAAAAACATAATATATATTAAAATTAAATAATTTTTATAGAATTTTCGGGGTGATAATTTGGCGAGAAGATAACGTCTTTTTCGGAAAGTCATTCAACAGTCAACAAAGGAAAGATTCCCCTCGCTTCGGGGGGCGCGTGGCATACGGCCGAGGAGGTCTTAATCGGGAAAACCTGCAACAGTCGGTCACCCTCATTAATCCCATCTTTAGTTCCTCATTTACTGCCTTTCCGTTTCTTGTAATTACTATCAAATTACGACAGCTATCTTTAACTAATTTTGGAGGAATCCATAAATTCGGGGAACCTGTTTCGCATCTTCGCATGTGGGGCCAATAAACGGCGTTAGGCCGTTCTGGCGCCGTGAATACCAGCGTTAGGCCGTTCTGGCGTCAGCCAACGCTGCCTATATTGCTCATCCCTTTCGTCCTACTGTTCCATTGTCCTCTCGCCCTTCCATCTATTCCTTTTGTTTTATCTTCTTTCTGTACGTTTCTTTATTCTTCATTACGTTTTCTGTTTTTTTCTTTTTGGGGTAGAATTTCTGGAGTTGATTTCTGTAAAATCTTGCTTCAAGAATCGAGATGCGAAGCCTGTCGATGAAGTTATTCTATTCATTTACCAATTCTTACTGAAGCTAGGATTCATGTGCTTTCTTTTGCTTTTCAACGTCTGCTGCATCGTTTTCTGAAGGGAGGCGATAAGGGAATTTGATCGTAGGTGAGGCAGCGGCGTGGAGAGCCTCCACACAGGTAAAATCATGAATTGAAAGTGTTCATGCAGTCTGCTGTTAATGTTGTGATTTATATCTGACAATTGGGTTCTTTTTTTTTTTTTTTTAGGGATCGTGTAATGGAATAACCATGAAGTTGAAGGAGAAGAAGTGGGAGTATTAAGAGCCGTTGTTGACAGAAGATAGAGAGCACAACCCGTCAACAGCCAGAGAGAGTCTTTGTTTTTGCTGGGAGTGTGCTCTCTGATCTTCCGTCACCGCATAAGCTTCTTTCTCACTGGTTACAGTATTCCTCAATATTCAACGAGGTTAGATCTTTCCTAATTGCAAATTCTGCTCTGCCTCTCCCTCTTGGTGTCTGTGTTGTATGTTTTTGTGAGTTTTTATTTGCATGACTTCATATTTATATAGAAATATTGATATCTGTCGTGTTTATTTCTTCCCAGAATTACGAGATCAAAGGCTGGAAAGGAACAGAGTGAACCAAAAAAAAAAAAAAAAGAGAATCGGTCCCTTCCGATGTAAAAAGAATGGGAAGCAACTAGAGGAAACTTGCTACAAGCTGTGCAAGTGCCCTTGATTCTGGATTCGTTTGTACGAGCATCCGTGGGGCTCCCACGGCATCTTGCTGCTTCCTCTTTGTCAGAACAATCACGTCTCTTCTCCATTAATTATCTTTTCTTGCTTTGAACAATCGTGAAATTTAACTTGTCGATACATGCACATATAGAAACAAACCTGCAAGACAGAAAAGCTTTCGGATGCATGGCTGGTTTTTCCAGTGCTTCGGTCGCCCAGTGCTCCCGAGTGCGGAATCTATGGAGTCGTCTTCACTCTCGAATCTTTCAAGCACCTCCTGATCAGTTTCCTTAGTCCTGTTTCGGCTGTCCATTTGTGCCTGACATGCCTCGTTTGCGCTTACACTGCGTCTTCACTTCTTTCTGTTCCCAATAAAGGATACCAAAAAGCTGCGGAATTGGACTGACCTTTCTGCTTTGGGTCGCCATGGGGGTGATGCAAAAAGTCCTCTTACTTAAGAAATTTAATACTTCATGATTTTACAGAGGAAAACGTGAGGAAGACGATTCAGTAAGTAATGACAGACGCCGAAGAACCGTTGATTAAACTCGGGAAGAAAATAAATAAAAAAAGAGAAATAAGTTTAAGGTTAAGAGGGAAGAACCTCACAAATTTTAATTGTTCCAATCCGCAGTCCGTCGTCGTTGCCCATTGCCGGTTGTTACAGAAGTTTTTGAACAATCCGACCTAGTCAACGACGAAATTCAATTAAAATCGATTCATTTGACTCACCCATTCCAGAATTTGTAAGATTAAAAGCTTAATACATTTTCATCTTGTTTACTGGGTTTTTTTTTTTCCTCTGGTGGACTTGCAGAATGAACCAGTTTCCAGGCAAGGATTTTGAGATGGAAAGACAACGATTTTATAAAAAAAATTGTTCAATTGATCCGAATTCATGGGAGAGGTTTGGGATTTTTTTCCCGATATATCACCTAGATTATATCACATAATCGATCAATAAAATATTAATTTTAACGTATCCGATACAGCCTACATCGACTGATACAGATCATTACAGGAAGAGCAACGTAGGATTCTCGATCACTGGTTACTAGTTTTCCTTCAAACAAAGACTACTAACGAGGAAGAAAACCAAGGTGAAAAAGCCACATCGTAATCAAAACGAAAACATTTCTCACTCGTATTCAACCTTCCAGAGGTACAAACTCACCCTTAACTACACGTTATCCTACAGCTATGCCCACCCATTAGAATGTGCAAGTCAACCAAAACCCAGACCTGTTATACCCTTTTTGCAGTTGCAGCTGACGCCGGCGAGGTTAAATCAATCCACTTGATCTTCAACTCTATTTCTCCGGTCTCCACATCGCATAGCCTCAGCCACGCATCCTGCACGATTTCACCCTCCGCATATCTCACAAAGCTATCCTTCACCAGGCAGTTGTCCTTTGCCGGCACCACCTTCCGTATCTTCGTCTCTCCCACGGAGGCCTCAAGGACTTGCTTCAGCCTTGCAGCAGATGCCAATGGTCGAAGGTCAACATAAGCATGTCCCATCTTGTCGTCCGCCTTGAAACGATCCTTGTCATATACCTCCTGCAGCAAAACGAGATTTTGTTGTTTATAATTGGTCGATGCTAGAGGAAAATTATCATAATGTGGGAGAATCATTTGGATGTAGTATTATAATAAAGCAGAAACGTTGTTGCGGAAGAGTTCCCATCTCTGAGTTTCATCTTTTAATAGAAGTTGATCGGACTGAGTGCTCTTGGAACAGCCACATAAGGGATGTTTTTGTTTCTTTATCATCTACATCATTTCAGCATAGAGCTTGCCTGTAATTCAAGTTTGACTACAAAAACATTGAATTGTTGAATGGAAATGTTCAAACTTGAAAACAACTTACTAGTCTCAGGATTCCAGTAGGCTCGGTCACAGAGAAGTTCAATTCTTCATTCCAGACAGGATTGAGACAACTGTTTATAACCTTCGTCTTCGCTGTCTGTTAGATTAAGTATAATAATCAAATTTTGCTTCTACATCAGAGAACTAATTATTCTGTAAAAAAAGATACGTCGCACTCATTCACCTTTTCAATATGCAATTACAGCTCAAAATACTTTCCAAGGCAGAAATTTTAAATACTAACGGAACAGATTTTCAGATGAATAATTTACAGTATGAAATATGATGCAGGTGGTGAGGTTTGATGAAGAAATTGTTAAATACTGACGGAACAGACTTTCAGACGAATAATTTACAGTATAAAATATGATGCAGGTGGTGAGGTTTGATGAAGAAATTGTTAAATACTGACGGAACAGACTTTCAGACGAATAATTTACAGTATGAAATATGATGCAGGTGGTGAGGTTTAATGTATTATTTGCCAGTTGAAAGCATTAGCAATGAAATTAAGAATGGCATGGGATTGACGCCATGCATTCACTGCACCTGGAATGAGATTCAAGAATTACAACAGGAGATTCTTTCCGTCATTGCAGAAGAAGATGGGCAGCAGCCCCCTCCCATCTCCATGTAAGCACATTTTTTATTTTATTTTTGCACCAACAGGAGATGGATTTTTTACCCATTTCCGTATCTGTGATTCTAAATCAATTAGGCACGGATCAGGTTGAACCTGGTCGATCTTGAAGTTCATTTGCATAAAACTTCACACATAACCATTACTGCTTTGTTCGCCCAGGAATCTAAGGGTATCACACGGCACGTGAAAGAAATGAACACGAAGAAATCTGAAGGATATATAGTAAATAAAGAGAAACCTGATTTCCCAGTTTGACGATGACATAGGGATCGCTGGTTCTGAAATCACGAACTGCCAAGTGTTTCCCTTGTAATACAAGCACCTTCAGAAGTCGAATAGGTTCCCCCATATCGAGATAGCTGATTTCAGTCGTCTCAGACCTATCAAAGTAAGAAGAACACGAAATGTCAAAAAGGGTGGATGGACATTATCTATTTCTTTCGACCAATCCTAAGAAAGTCCTATCATCCTACCTAAAAAGAAGAAAAAAAATGCTCTAAAACACAAAAGCTTTAAGAGATCAAATTGACCCAGTTCAAATGTGAGAAGAAAGCGTAAAGGGAGATGCACAAATTAATGAAATCCACTTCTTCAAGCTAACTGATCACTGCAGCACTGAAAACCTATGCCTGATTTAAACCAGAAAAAAAAATGTTTGAAAGAAGCACCATTAACACTGAGAAAAACCTGAACTTGTACTATTAGTTTAGCAGTAGGGAAGCATAGACGAAGAAAAGAGAAGATATTTTCCTTCACAAATAACTAAAACGAGAGAAGGAAGTAACATAACTCCTAAGCTCGAGAAAATTCTCGCCTGACACAACGGCCAGCTATCAGAATCAAGAAAGATACCGCAGACATGATTTTCCTCCTTCAGAAATTAACACCAACTCTAAAAAATCTTACTTCTTTCAATCAAGAGAAGTCGGCATCTCTCTCTGATAAATGTCCCGACACAAATAAGCCGAAGTGCAGCAGAAACCAGAGGAAAAATCAGTGGCAGAATTCGAAAACGAAAATAGAACCAAAAGCTAGCACACGTCAAATCCTACATAATAAAAAAACTAAGAAGGAGCCGTCCCCGTGCATGAAGTAACAATAGAAAAAATTAGCAAATGTTTGAAGCAAAACCAGATTTCCTCGTCGCTCTCCCTGGTCTTAATGGAACGAAAAGGAGAAACCCCAACCAGATTTCCTCGTCCCTTTCCCTGGTCTTACTGGAACGAAAAGGAGAAACCCCAACCAAATTTCCTCGTCCCTTTCCCTGGTCTTATTGGAACGAAAAGGAGAAACCCCGCGAAGGAAAAGAGAGGACAAACCTGAAGCCAAAAAAACGTAGCCTGCTGCAGGAGAAAAGTAACAGAGAAAGAGGGGAGAAAAGGAGGAGAAGGAGAAAAATGAGAGGAAGGGGCGAGAAAAGGAGGAGAAGGGGAGCAGGAGAGGGATCCGCACGTCAACCCTGGTCTTCGGAATAACTCTTGTAATGAATACTGACAGTGCTCCTTCGTCTATCTTCCACCTCCCAAAAGCAGATTTCTGACGAACAAAAATCAATTTTTATTAAACAGATAATCACAATAGCATATAAAAAAGAGAAAAAAATAAAATAAGGTAGGGTTCGCGGGAAGTTGAATCGTAAGTGCCAAAGTGGAGCACTGAAGAAAAGGCTTTTCTGCAATAGTTTCCAGCAAATATACGAAAAACATTATTTTAATAATATGATTCAACATTAAAGTAAAAAATGCACTCAGAAGGAATAAATTTGAGATTAGAAATCCGTCATTTCCAACTTTAGAGCCTTGTCGGTATGAGCCATCAAGCAACAACCCGGCACGAAAATTTTCTCTTCAATCTTCACCGATGACCGGACTCTGTTTTCCCAAAGAATACGAGAAAGAGCTCTGGTTCAGAGTTCTCGTCTCAGTTACGAGAGAAAAGGTGTAACGCGGGGAAACAGCAGTCAGCACACAGACATCTTCCTTAAAAGGGAGATGGGAATTCCAGATAATTCCAAATTTCGATTAAAAATGATCCTTTGGCTGCTTGTAAATAAAACAAATAAAATTCCAGACGTGGAGAGAACGATTTCCGCACAATCTCCCTGGACGGTGCTGACTATCTGAGTTGTCTGATCATGAGCTATCTCAGGGACCGTTCGGACCGATCAATAGTTAATGGAGGTCTTTTCATCCCATTCAAATCACTCCAGTTTAAATATGACCAACGAACAGCAAAACCACTTTGAATATAATGGCACACGGCAATCAATCATAATATCTGGAAGTATTCAAATTACCAAGCAAAAATTCATTTATTGGTTAAATAGTAAGTTGTTGGTATAGCATACTTTAATTATTTTAACCATTTCCACTGTGCTTTTATAAAGGAAAAATAACCCTTTCATTGTTTTATTGTTCATATGAATGGAGAATTTACCTATCTTCTCATTGTCTTGGGCATCTCAACCAATGGGTTTTTCGACTCAGAAAGGGGAAAAAAAGGGTAAATTTTTGTTTCATTAGAGTAACTGTAGCAACAGTCAATCTTTAGTGTTAATTTTGAAGACCAACCACCCATTGGTGCTATAGGATTGACCATTTCTTTATTTTAGTGATATCTATTGACTAGTCACCAATCAAGCTAAAAAAAACCTAACTTTAATGTGCATTATGTTTGTTTGGGCTTTACTTGGTAGGATCCACTAGTACATAAAGTTACATCACATCATGTCAAGTATTGCTTCATCTTCTATTATAGAAAACAAGGATGACACACTCATTTGGGTATAGGCATAGGAGGTGACTTAGTTAAGAGCGACATCCAATTGCAAATTTCAGTAAAAAATTTAATATCATAAAAAAAAATACTATGATAAAGAGTTGTGAACAGTTATTCAAGCCTTATGTTACTGGTATCACTACCTACTTTTACATGAATTTATCCTATACTTTGACCACGAGGCCCTTCCCTATTTCAACTCTCAAAAGAAACTCAATCATAGCTGGATTGAGTACAAATACGAATATTCATGTCCTAAAGCATAGATCAAGCAGGGAAAAAAAACTCAATCATAGCTGGATCGAGTACAAATACAAATATTCATGTCCTAAAGCATAGATCAAGCAGGGAAAATAAGGTGGTCGATGCCCTAAATCGTAGAACAAGCCTGTTGTACGCCATGAGCATTTAGGTTAGTGGATCAAGCCTTCCCTGTACTTTTCAAAAGCATGAATCTACTACATCAGGTTAGTGGATCAAGCCTTCCCTGTACTTTTCAAAAGCATGAATCTACTACATCATAGTAGACCATTTTCTCACATTTTATCCCCTTACACTAAAGAGTCTAATGCCTCTAAAATCGCTCAACTTTTCTTTGACAAGATCGTGAAGCTATATGATCGACCTCAAACCATTGTATCCGATACGGATGTCCATTTTATGAGCTATTTTTGAAAAACGCTATGGTATTTGAAAGATACCAAATTGAAAATTACCATTACCTACCATGCCAAATTGATAATCAAACGAAATTTGTTAATCAAAACTTGAGAAACCTCCTTCAGTGCCACAGAAGAGCACACTACTATACTTGGGATCTGGTTCTCCAACACAATGTGCCTACAATCACTCAGTCAATAGGTCCATCAGCATGAACCCAAATTTGAAGAGTGGTGTCCCCATCAACCATAGGGCCCCAATGGACCCACCACTGGCTCTCCAATATATGTATAACGCCATTGTGCAACCATCCTTCCCACAAATACTGCTAATGCCAGCCTAACCTAGTATACATCGTGAGCCCAGGGCTGGGATCCCTCGTCCTGGACCGGCCATTTCTTCTTCCACGTTCGTCCATACCGTCCCCTAGTGTGCGATTATGCCAACAGTGTTGAGAAATGAGAACCATGCAAATATGAACTTCATACATGTAGTTTACGTAATCCACCATCAGCCATCACGGCTTCAGAATTAATTCTCTATTTCTAAATGAACAATTCTACATCCTAAGTCAAAGAACATCAACTTACATGAATCCTTTCCCAGCCACTTTCTTAGATGGACCTTTCAAACTTAGACTTCCTCATCTTGAAGACCTCAAGCTACTTTTGAGGCTCGACGTTTCCACACGCTCTACATTTCGATAAGACAATAAATATCAGACCTACCAAATCGATAATGATCAGAAATATCCAGGCGGACTAAAGAAGCAAAAGAGATTACCAGGGGCTCATCATCTGAATCTTTGGTATCCCCACCATCCGAAGAATCTGATTTCCATGGGCTTTCCAAGGTTTCTTCTTCAGATTCTGATGGCCTCGCCTGCTCTTCTCCAGAATGACCTGATGATAGAAAAATGAGACTAATCTCTTCTACTAAAAAGTTGCAGAGAGGATGCAACTCGCATAACCACTGAAGACTTCCAAAATTTACAAGTTTAATCTTCTAATTTCTAGAATTTTATTAGCCTTGACCGTAAGGCCAAAGCCAACAGGATAGCTTACCCAAGTCCTCAACTTCAGAACCAGCAGGAAGATGCGAATTTGATATCTCAGAGGTACCTCTACTTCCATCTTCACTCTTCTCAGCACCTGAGTTACTGCTCGAAGTTTCCACAACATGATCAATACTTTCCCTCGGAGTTACTTTCGTTCTGAACCTAGAAACATGCATACATGACAACCCTAAGAAAACTCTCGAGACGGGCATGGGTGTTCATAAGCATAACTTCAAAAGAACAACTTACTTCGAACCACTTCTCCTCTGAGTTTTTTTCTGCCCAGAGGACCTGAAACATCAACAACAAATGACTGCATCTTAGATAATGTTTAGGATATAAAAAATTATTACAGCTCAGTCGGCATATAATTAGAAATCTGACGACATAATCTTATCAATCAATGGCACGAGTAGACCAAGCGATTCTAGCATGGTATGACATTTACTTGGTTAAACCTGCGCAGACCAAACTGGCCAAGTTGGTCTACCTACCATAATTTACCAAGCTCAGCTATTAGCCATATATTTCATAACAAACTAGTCCCACTGATCTGTTCATATATGGATAATTTTAACTTCCACATATCAGAAAAGAGAAAAACAAAATCGTAGAAAGAAGAAAATATCAGAATTATGACAGAGTTCAAGGGATTTGTAGGATGGACAAGTTAGTACAGCAGTCAACTGCCTCAGATCAATGAGAACAACGCAATAAAGGTTCAGAACCCTATTTAAGCATCTTAGTTTCTTCCTTATATAAACATGTTAAAGTTGGATCCAGGTCCAACCCAAAAACCCAACTAAAGTTAGGAATTTTTTTCCTGATTAATAAGCATAGGATTTTCTAATCCAGGATCCATTTGGGATTATCCTTTTTTCTCTTTAGATAACCATTTGGGATTATACTCATACTCCACCTCATGTGAAGGATAGTTCACATATGTCTCAATTTTGGGTTGAGGTTCACATACAGGTACACGCTCTTATCCCATGTTAAAAGTTGAGTCTAAGTCTATCTTAAAATGACTAGCCAAAAGTAAGAGCTCTCTTTCAAGGTAATGAGCACGGGATTTTCTCTAATCCTAGATCCATGTGAAACTATTCTAACAAAATAGGCAGACATCCAACAGCATCGATCACCACAATCCCAATTCTATCTCAAATCCTTACAAGGTTAAAGTAAAAATAAAGAGGTAGCAGTACTCAGGAATTCACTATGCTTCCCGGTAAAGAGACTCACAGTTCTTTAGTCAAGGCTACAGTTGATGGTTTCTGCCTCTGGAAAATACATCAAACACATTATCAGGCACAGAAAGTTTATACTCATGAACCAAGATGGAAAATAAAGTTATCCCCAGGAAGCTAATGTAGAAAGATGACCTTTTTAGACCTCAAACCATTACTGATAACTTCCCATCTCTCCTTCTCTAACTGGAGTACTTCTACTTCCCCATCGTCATACAGTATCTTTGAGTTGACAAGTTAAGCAAAATGAAAAGCCATTAGTTATATCTTTAGTAAATTATAAAATAGAAAGGAAAAAATAAAAAATACAAAAATAGGAGAACTACAGAGCCTTTGTAATGAAAAAATTGAATTGTAGAACTTAAGAAACTAACCTCATGTTTCTTCTTGCCTGAGTCATAAGATTGCACCACACCTTCATAAAACCTGAAGATACAATCACCAAAGTTGGAAAATACACTCAATTAGATGGAAGTAATGCCACATCGTTTCTCTATGTTTCTGAAGTATCCTTAACATATCTCTGCATGCATGCATAAATATGCATATCAGAAAAGACAACCACTTAAGTGTCCACAGATACCTCCTCAGATGATTGTGATTTTTAGGTAAATATAAACTAGCATCATAAAGGCAATTCGTAAAGTAACTCAAATTGAGGTCGACTCCCATGTCCTCACATGCACACAAATCATGGAAAACTTTGCAGACTCACACCATCATTCATCCAGACCGGGAGTTTATACTTCAAACCAAAAGTTTCTCAGACAATTGTAAATCCAACAAAAAAAACACTCACTGCTTATCTACTGGCCACCAAACTTTTACTCTGCAACCAACCAACTCTGCATCTTGTTTTCCATCTTTCTCCGAAGAACACTGCAACAGAAATAGTTAATATAAACATAGTGATTCAAGCAAAGGATTCTTAAAGAGCACAACAGATAGAACTCCAAAGACTACAAATAATGTCATAAACATTTATGCAGGTATGCTAAAGCTTCATGCAACATTCAGCTGTATGAGTTAAAGCATGAGAGTTCCATGATTGCAAAACAAATCACAAGTCAAAAAACATAGTATTTAAGAAAGAGAAAAAAAAATCCATATCTAACTTCTAAAACTTTACACAGAAAACAGCTGTGCATGCACTTCAAGCTCCTCAAAGACAGCTTCTACTATTCTAAAGCACAAAACAATCCAAAGAATTCTAAATCTCAATTTAGATACCATTTTTTAAAACATATCTAGAAACCCCCAATGTCTTAAAATCTTTGGAAACTCCATATCTAGTTTTAAAACTTTATGTAGAATCCAGATCTGCATCCACTTCAAAGTCCTGAAAGACAACTTGAACTAGTTAGGCTGTTTTGTGCTGCGGAATAGTTTACTTAAAGAAAACAATTGTATAGCACAAAACAACCAATTTATTCTAAATCTGTACTTTAGAAACTCTTCAGTATTTTACTTTTATGATACAGCAAAAATATATCATTTTAGTTCGTACAACCATAAAAAAATATAAGCTCATTTCTGCTTTTAAAACACAAGAATTTGAAAGTTTACAGAAGTACAGTCACAAGTAATCATTCAATCAAATGTTTCAATTCAGTGTCATGTATTCCAATTTGGATAATTGTTTACCGACTTGTGCAGTCAACCCACGACTCAGAATCAGGACAGGGTGGGTCGGATCGGGGATCCCTTTTAAAATGGATGAGTCACCCCGCCACCACCACCCATGGGTGACTTGGAATTTGGGAACCCAAGTAATTTCCCGATTCTGAATTGGAAAACCATGGTTGAGATGAAAAGATAGGTAAATTCTCCATTCGTGTGGACAATAAGACAATGAAAGGCTTAAATTTGTTTAATCATGCAGAAGAATGAAAAAGAGATCACCTTCACTAATCCTGCAATGGTTTTTCTCTTACGTTTTCTAATGGGTTTCAAGGAGCTTTTCGACTTTTTATCATCAGCTTCCAGCAGAAGGCCCCCCTGAAAATGCCAGTCCACTGTAAAAAATATTGAATCTAGTCCAAAACTCCAAAGAAAATACTTTTTCAAGGCTTAAATCCTTTTGAGATGTAATTTATGAAAACACTCACCACGCCATCATGGTTGACAGGTTCTGAATCTAAATGTCCATGGTCATTTGAACCCCACAGCTTATCTTTCCCTTTCCCCCTTGATGAGAAGGTTTTAATGGGAGGCATGCATGACAAAAGCAAATCTGAAGGCTTTTTACCACCATCAGGACTAGCTGAATTTTTGAGTTTACCCTTAGAGAAACTGGAATTTGGAGCACTCTCCTCAATGGGTGATTTGTTCTGCTTACATGCTGATCTAGAGATCTCTTTAATTGTTTTTCTCTTATTACTTTTTAAGGAAATAGGAATTTTCTCTGTATCCTCATCTGCTGCTTTTTGTCCTAGAGAATGTTTGTGATCATTCACAAACTCATCATCCCTATCAAGGTTGTCCAAATTTATTTCCCTTACCACTCCCAAAATATCATAATCATTTTCTGGACTACTGTCAACTGATAATTTTCGTCTTTTTCCACCTTTCTTTTTTTTCCCTGGACTTTTTAAAATTTCCATCAGTCTTCCTATAGGCATTTCAGGACCATCCGCATCACCATCTTCTAGATCTTTTTCATCCTTCATAACATCAACCCCTGCCTGGCAATAAATGGCAAAAGGACCCTATTATTTGCCTAGAAGAAAGATAGAAAAGAATATAAAAGAGCTCTTTGAAATTTAATCTCAAAATTTGATGGTCAATATCTCTAGCACATATCATTACCTTGCCTTCCAGCTTAAGCAATTCAAAATGAGTCATCACGCTATCGCCAGCTAACCACGATTGAATTAAAACACCCTAAACAACAAGCAGTGGCAGATACCAGAAAATGACAGGAAAAAGGAGCACATTAGCAAATCAAACATTTAGGAAACAATAACTTTGATCATAGAAAGAGGCATCCTCACAACATTTAAGATTCATAGCTTTAATACACGTAAAGAGAAATTATCATAGGCATAAAGACAACAACACTGCTTAAACCCTACTTACACAAAATTCTAATGCCCAACCAATGAACTGCCCATTTATGACCCAGCCATTATCTTTGCAAGAACGAGTTAACATTGTCATTGATAAGTGGCGCTGATTCCATCCTCAGATGACTAGCTCAACTAAAAGGCTCCAACTCCAAGCTTATAATTCCATCAATCAACCACAGGCATTGTGAAACTTCTACCTACCATCACCTTATCTTATGTCCACACCTATTGGATAAAAAAATGGGCCTACAAAATAACCAATGACAGAGCATGTGGCACTTTTACCCACTAACAGCCCCATTCATGTTTGAACCCAACAAACACAAAGACAAGAAAGTTTGAATCGTGGAGCACATGAAGAGGGTAGAAAACAGAAAGAGATTAAGCTGGGAAAGTCTAAGTTTAAAATAACAAGATGAAGGGTGGATGCATCAGTTGTTGACTGCATCCATCCATCCACCCACTGGCCCGCAACCCAGCTTCCAGCTTATAGGCCTGTACAGAAGCTGTATCAACTGTATCCTCCAGGGAAACATATCAGCAATACACCCACCCTGACCACAATAAACTAGGTCTGCTTCATACCAAAATGATTAGCCAATAAAACAAGACTCTTTCCCAACTTAAAAGTCCAAAATTTTGTAAATTCAGAATGAATACAGGATTTTTATCTTTTAACTGTCAATAAAAAAATTAAGAATTTAGTAAAAGTTCAGAAAATCAAACAAGTGAATGCAAATGTCATGAAATTTCATTTGATCCATGATCTTTGATGATACTCAAGAGTACCAACAATAAGAGATTCATGATAACATAAAAACCTAAAAAAATAACCAAATATATGAAATCACATACTAATTTTTATTCAGTGAGCATTTCTTATCAAGACAAGTGATTAGTCCTTGAAAACCAAGTCACCAAAAAAATGCACGATTAACACAATCAGTTCAGCTTTTGCTAGAGTGAAGGAAAACGCCCACCTCCAAGTTGTCACCTTCTTTTTTCTCCAATGGTTTGTAAAGTGCTGATGGTAGAGGAAATGTTGTTGTGTAATCAGTAAAACCATCCTCCATACAAATTAGGCGTTTTGTGATCGACAGCCCTAAGTCGCAAATTGCATGTGAGATCTTCGTACTCTTCCCATCAACATAATCTTCAGAATTCTTGATACTATGAAATATAGAGACTACTGCATAAAGGGTCTCTTTATTGGGACTAGACCCTGATTTTCCCTCTTCATATCCATGCATCATGGCAGAAAGAAACAGGTGCAACTGCCTGGAAAATATGGAGAAATTAGTAACAACAGAGAACGACTCTGTTTTCGAATTGACAGTTTACACAATGAGAATGAAAAACATCCTCCAGCCTTTCAAGGAAGGAACACAGATAGATCGTATACTTACAAATATGTTGTAACATAATCCAAAAAACTTTGCTTTTCAACAAGTAAAATTGCACCACATGACATGTTAGAATGCAACTTAAAATCTGAATGAAGACTAAATGAGAAAGAAGATATTTCAGTGAATTCAGAAACCCAAGCAGTAAATTCGGAGAAACAAAAGAGAGAGAGAGAAAGAGAGAGAGAGAGAGAGAGAGAGAGAGAGAGAGAGAGAGAGACGGTTCAGTTACATTCAGCCCAAAAAAATAAAATGAGAGTTGTTGTGTATAGAAGAGCAGTCCCACAATGGCTCCATCTAGAAAAGATCATATCCTTATTAGTTGGAAAGAGATCACCTAAGCTCAGCTAGTCCTTTTTGGAGGAACCAGCCATCTTTAAAAATAATAATAATAATAGCAGTAATAATCAATTTAAAAACAGTAATAACAATAAAGAAAACAATTTGAGAATGTTGAGTGTGAGATCGAGAGAGTGAGAGGCAATGGGAGTGCAAGAACGAGAATCGACAAGAATGGTGACGAGAGGGTGTGCTATGGGAACAGGCAAAGGGGAAGTATTGCCAGACCATGTGTTAAAGAATAGCCCTACATGGATTAATGAGTACAAAGATCTTGAGTTTATTAGTTGGGAAAGAGGTTTCCTATGTTGGCTAGTCATTTTGGGATAGGCCTTGGACCCAAATTCACATGGTATCAGAGCAGGTACTCATATGTGGACCTCCACCCAAATTATCTACATGTAGAGCCACAAAAGAGGGCCTACACGTGAGGGGGAGTGTTAAGGAATAGTCCCACATGGATTAGTAAGTACAAAGATCCTGAGTTTATTAGTTGGGAAAGAGGCTTCCTACATTAGCTAGTCATTTTGGGATGGGCCTTGGACCCACACAATCGGAGGAAACAAAAGCCACCTACTTTATCATAGACGGTGCCTTTTGTTACTATGTGGACGTCATCGCGCTAAATAGATCATTCGCATTGAAGGTAGTGCTCAGTAGTCTCTCCACCATTCTTTCATCAGAATTCCTATAGGGGAGGATTACTTGAGCTGTTAGCAAAAATCATAAGGGGGGAATACCACAAATGGCATACACGCCAAATGCAAAATTTCAAGTGGGGATATTCAAAGAAGGGAGCCTACTAAATTGTAGACTAGCAGAAATGCACACGGAAACAATCACTAGCTTAGTGAATATACCTAAAACCCTCAAAGGTGGTAATGGTTGGGGTTTGCTCAAAGATAAGTTGGCGAGAATCCACACCAAGATAAGCACCAATCCCTCGAATACAGACCCAGATGCCTCAATGAGGCTCCAAGTTTACCAATCCTTTCAGCTAGCACCATACACCCAATGAAAAAATCCTACGGCGACGCAGTGCGCTCAACATTGCCTCCAGTGCAAACAAAGCCTGCACCCATTACCATAGAAAGAATGCACATAATGCTTGTAATTGTATTGGACCTGGTCTTTTACCAACCATGGAGGAAGGACCTGGAGAAATGTGTTGTGTGAGCACAGAAGGAAAATACAAAGATGTGGAGTCCTTAGCATAGTGAACAAGCACTGCCTCCTGATTGCATTACATGGGCTTAGATTACTAATTAATCTCCTTGGAATCCGAGGCAGCAAAGGATCTTAGCAGTGAAAGAGAAAATCAAAGGGGATACTTACCGGGAACAAGAGGCCCATAAGCCACAAGAAAATGTAGTAGATGAGGCTGTCTAAATCACCATCAAAGGGATTCTCACGCATCAATGGTGCATGGAGATCTTTCAGGCTATCACAGGCCTGCTACCACTAACTTCAATGAGGAAGCAACCTCGAGATGCAGGATAGACAAGCTCTGAGCACACATCTTGGTCGGGAGAGCTCACTGGAAATGTGGATGGACCCATCCAAGTCAGGGGGTATACTTACACAGCCAGGATCAAGGCAAAAACCAATCTAGAGAAAAGTAGCTCCCATGCGAAATGAAGGGAGAAATCAACATAGAAAGGGAGTTAGTGTGAGAGAAACCTGACAAGAGATGAAATCGACGGCCCAAACTCGGTCCAACGATGACAACGAAAGCAATACACAAAGCGTCGAAAACTCCACGGACAGTTACCGGGTTGACAGTGGCATATCATCATCCAATAGAGAAACAACCAAGTCTGGAAAAGATGAGGGAACCTTGAATTCAAATTGTAAAGAGCCTACTGGAAGTCCCCTAACTATGTTAGAAGAGTCTGACTCAGTTATGAAGCCAGAAGCGAAAGCAGTCCCTAAAGCAAGTGTGGGCACAACAGTAAACCTGTACATGGGCAATAACCCAAACTGCCCTTCAGAGAATAACCCAAAGGAGAATGCGAAGTTGCAGGTTCCACTGAAGAGCAGTAGTCAAGAGTCCAAGAGCAGCACGCATTTGCAATGCACTTGCAGCTTCACGAGTGCACAAATAAAACCCAGACCGAGCCTAACCTATATAACCCAGGCCACCCACTGACCCCACTCCACTTTTCCAAATCGGGTCAGTTGCTGCCCTGAGATGAGGCAGGACAACTCGTCATCCCCAAATGACAATGGAGACGACATTGTCCCCACAAAAGCCCCCCTCCTTCGCAGGGAGGTAACAAGAACCCGATCCATCGAAAAGCTCAGAGGCATCTCCTTACAACATATGTACGATAGAAGGAAGTTGAGACAACTAGTGAAAGCATCGAAAGTGGTATGCAAAGATAAAACAAAAAAAATAGCTCAAAAGAGAAAGATTCGGAGGACATAATACCTACATGAGGGAATGGGAGTGAATCACAAAAGATGAACAAACAAAGATAAGAGCCTTTGAAAAAGATCAATGTCTTCCAAGAAATTGTAATGGACACCCTACAAATGTGAAAGGAAGACATTGATGCTTGTTGCAAAAGAATCAGGCAATTAAAAGAACAAAACATCAAAGCCAGTGATCGATGAATATACTCTTCAGGACTGTAAGAGGGCTAGGTTTACAAAGCAAAAGAGAAATAGTAAGGGAGACTCTTAAGAAAAACAAAATTTTGGTTGCCTTCCCAAACAAACTTAACCAACCTAATTACACACCATGCTAGAGATATCTGCTACACAAGTGCTAGAGATATCTGCTACACAAGGAAACAGAACTGGAGAGAAACCAAAGCAGAAGGCACTGAAGAATGGCAATGTTCTGGGATCATCAGCAAGTTGAAATGATTGATTCAGAAAATGGGTAGCATACACTTGCGGTGCATTTCAAATCAACCAAGGATGGGGCTCACTGGGCAGTAATATAAGTTTATGGCCCCACTAGTAGCTCGCAGGGTCAGGAAATGTGGGGCGAACTCTCAGCAATCCTGAGCCAATGGTAACTACCACTGGTGATAGGAACTGACTTCAATACAAATCAGATTCGACTTTGAGAAAAAAAGGAGGTAACAGCAGATCCACTAGATCCATGAGCAAATTATCTGGTTTTATATCAGAACATGCCTTGATTGAACCTACACTACGTGGGGAAAAATTCATATGGCCCAATGGCAGATCCCCTCCAATCATGACCAGGCTGGATAGATTCCTGGTAACTCAACCATGGATAGATCTATTTGGTAACACAGCTGGGAGAATGCACCACAGACCAACTTCAGACCATAGCCCAATATTACCTGAAACATTCCCAGACTCGTTGGAGGCCCCTCCATTCTGATTTAAAGATGCCTGGCAATGGAAAAGGACTCCAAGGACAAGCTACAAACATAGTGGCAGGAGCATAACATCACAGGTACTGCAGCTTTTCATTTCAGCCAAAAACTGAAAGCAATGAAACAAAAAATCAAAGTATAGTGTGCTGAAAGAAAACTGAATTTGAGAAGGAAAGAAGTTGCCTCCTAAACAGGATACAGGTACTGCAGCTTTTCATTTCAGCCAAAAACTGAAAGCAATGAAACAAAAAATCAAAGTATAGTGTGCTGAAAGAAAACTGAATTTGAGAAGGAAAGAAGTTGCCTCCTAAACAGGATACAGGCGTATGATAGAAGAGAGGAACAGCAATCTATCACCATATTGGAAAATATAGCGCGAGATCTGCTCAAGGAATCCTTTGAAAACTTTGTAAACCAGATATGGGTTTTCTGGAGGAGAGCAAGATACAAGTGGGTGAAAGAGGATGATGGAAACACAGTTTTTTCATGTTATAGCCTCAGCATATAAAAGAAAAAACAGGATTACAGCAATCAAAGTCAACAGGTAAACCATAACACAAAAACCAACGAGTACATTTAACTACTTCTCAAGGCTTTACCAGGATGAAGGGACCTGACGGCCCTTCCCAGAGGACTTAAATCTGAAGTCCCTATCAGTTGAGGAGGCTCAAAGCCTAAAGAACATTTCACAATAGAGGAAATAGACGAGGTTATTAAAGTGCATAGTGCAAAGCACCTGGTCCAGATAGGTTCACGGCTGAATTCTACATGGTCGGTTGAGAATTCTTGAAGGGAGACATCATGAATATGTTTGAGGAGTTCTACGAGCAAGGTATCAAAGCGTGGAGTATGGGTTCATCTTTCATCACCTGATCCCAGAGGAGAGAGCATGCAACCAATGGAATTCAGACCCATCAAACCTCATTTCAAGCCATTACAACCTGATCACTTGATCATCTCAAGAGTGTTGGCAACCAGACTGAGGAAGGTCCTGCCATCAGCAATAAGCAATAACCGATCAACGTTTCAACATGAAAGACAAATATTACACTCAGCCCTCACAATTCATGAGCTTGTGCACCACTACACCAAGAAGGGCCTGGAGGGTGCAGTCGTCAAACAAGACTTTGAAAAGGCATTCGACAAGGTGAGCTGGCCATTCCTGGACTCCTAACTAGACCAGATGGACTTTCCAGAGAGATGGAAGAGCTGGATTCAAAGTTGTATATCCTCTGCCAGCTTCTCTATTCTTATAAATGGCATGGTAAGAGGATATTTCAGATGCTCAATGGGCTTGAGACAACGCGACCCATTATCACCCCCATTATTTAATGTAGGAGTGAAACTCTTTGCTCTCTGATATATGCTGGGCAAGAAAGGGAGTGGATCTCGGGTCTGCACTTCAGAGATCAGCTGCTAAAGATCCCAGTATTACATTTTGCAGACAACGCAGTATTTCTGTGTGAAGGACAGCTGGACCAGATTCTGAATATTAAAGCACTGCTGCTCTCATATGAATTCTCTTCTGGGCAAAGCATTAACTGGCAGAAATCTGATTTAATAGGGCTCAATTTCAGTGAGAATGTAAAGACACAAATGGCACAAATACACTGCTGCAGAACACTGAAGCTTACTTCCTATCCAGGGCTACCACTATTGTATGGACAAGTAACCACACATCCTTGGCCAGTGCCAGTGAAGGCTAGATACATGGAAGAGGCAACTCCTCTCACAGAAGGACAGGTTACTCTAATTAAAGCCACCCTGGCCAGCATACCAAATTATTTCCCGTCTTATTATCCTGCCGAGTAAGTGTGGCAGCTAAACTAGAGGCTATACAGTGCAGGGTCTTATGGTGTGAGAGCTCAAATAAATCCAAATACCCCTTAGTCAAATGGAACATAGTTTGCTCACCTGAGTGTGGTGGACCGACATAAAGAAATAAAAAGTATGAATGATGCTCTCTTATCAAAGTGGATTTGGAGATATGCCACTGAAAAAGGTTCCTTATGGAGGCAAGTAATTGATGCAAAAAATGCCCCCCAGCAAGCAATCCAATATGAAACAATCAATACTAAAGTTAAAGCCAATTCTGGAGTAACACCTTGGTTCCAGGTTAGATCTGGATCTTCAAGACAGATTGGTGGGCGGGTGAAAGGTGTTCAACCAAGAATTTCTAAGACTGTTCAATTTACCCCAGAACCAACAGATTACAGTAGTGGAATCTAAAGCTTCAGGCTCAAGTTTGAGCTTGAATCTGCCCCTACGAAGAAATCTAAACGAGCCAGAAATAGAGAAATCACCCAGGCTAGTTGCATTGCTGGATTCACATTATATTTCAGACCAGGGACATGATGAAATAATGTGGAAGCCGTGGCCCTTGGGGCAATTCTCTGTGGCTTCATTTCTATAAATGCCAGAATAACCCAACTCCCCAGTCACCAGTCTAGTGTGGAAGCCGTGGCCCTTCGGGCAATTCTCTGTGGCTTCATTTCTATAAATGCCAGAATAACCCAACTCCCCAGTCACCAGTCTAGTGTGGAAGCTCGTGGCCCCAAAAAAAGGGCAGGTCCTTAGCTCTATTGGCAGGTGCCAGGTTATTCAAGCAAAGCTTCATTGGTCCCTTAATCCAAGAAGGCGATTCAGCTCTAGTGATTGGCTGGGGAAGCAAGAAGAGCCCTGCCCTCTGGACCCTTAGAAGAAATTTGATGAGATTGCATATCTACCATCGGAATGGCAGATTGCTTGGAGTAAGATTACTAGATCTGCCAATTCAGTGGTTAACAAGCTTGCTAAAGCTGGAGTTACCAAAGTCTCCCTTTGCTCTGGTCCCTCTCTTGATCTTTAGAGAAGGCTTTTCCAGCTCTGTATCCTATGTTGTATTTGAAATGCTTTCATACTCCTTTAATAAAAGCAATGCACCATTTTCAAAAAAAATAACGAACAAAACGTACCTGTAAATTGGCTCAAATGCCTGAACTTCCTTGCATTCATCAATATTAGGACATGATGGATGATGTGCAAGGGCATGGACCAAATATGAAAGAATGCTCTCTGGGTACACCAATGAGGAGATCCCATCACAGTTTGCTGGAACTTGCATTGCCTTCAGTTGTTGACACATTTGAATAATTTCAATTAAGTTATGCTTGTCCTGCCAATACAAAAATGGACAAGGAAACATGTAAATACAATAGTAAACATGAGGAAGCTTCCGGCCCAAAGTCTGTTAAACCATAATATGCATCATTGATGGAAGAAATTTTAGTTACTAAGGTTATGTGAACTGTGAAATTGATAGCACCCACCTCTTTAAATTCAGGTATCTGGGCTTCAGTTATGTTGAATAAGAAAGCACAGGCAAACTTCGGATCCAGAAGCCTCTCCTTTATATATTGGTGAACTTTATTGAGAAATAGTTTCCTTACCTTGGGGCAGGAATCCTGGAAGAGGAACTGAATGCAGTAAATATACTACTCAGAAACAACTTAAAATCTTAATATTTATCACGCATATGAAATCAAAGAATACAAACTATAGGTGACACTGATAGCATCCAACACAGGAGAGGCCACTGTAAAAGCTACGCAAGTCAAATGTTTCACTACCATTTTGAAGGAAACAATACTGAACCTGTGATGTTCTTAGAGTCAAATGAAAGACATTGACAGGTATTTTCTGATCCCAGTACTTCGACAAACGCAGAATGGCTTTAGCCGAACAAAGTCTCAGATGAGCCTTATCTGCAGTACTGCAGAAAGAGAAATGGCAACAGAGACTCGAACAGTTTACAAGAGAAGGAATAATTTGTATTTGAGTCCTTCCAAAAGTGAAAGCATTGACTACCAACAAAGAAATCCAATGCCACAAAGCCGGTTCTCACCTTGATTTGATTTCTTCCGCAACCTCACCAAAAGAAAGTATGCTTCTTAGAATTTCTAAAAGCTTTTCTATTCCATGATGCAGAGGTGCATCTTTCACAGGTAAAAAGCTCTTCACAAGGGCTTTAATGCCATAAATCTGCAGCCAAAAACAAAAACCTTGTGAACAAATAAATGAGGGAACACAGTATGATCTCATATTGAAAAGCACATTCATAAATAACTGGTTAAATATCCTTAATGTAGTCAAACGGTTCATTACTGACCTTCAACAAACAGAGCTCACTTGGCTCATCCCAAGCGGTCCTGCTAACATCCTCTGCCTTCTGAAACAGTAACCATTTACATCCATAAAATATCTGAAAAAAAAAGGCAATGGGCCATCCCACAAAATGTTCTCAGTTAAACATACATTACTACGCTCCAAAATTTTAGTTGTTATGAAATGCACAATTTCGTCCTCCCTGGTTTCAAACACCGGCATTGCAGTTTGGGCTATGCAACCCAGAGACTGAAGTATGGCCGGCAAATGTGATTGCTTCTCAAGCATATCTACAAGCCTCTGTAATTTCATAAAAGAGCAATGGAAATGGATCAGTGCCAAAACAAGATCTTCAATAATATGCTTGAAAAAAGTGCTGACAAAACAATAAGAAACCAGAAGTTAACCTTGTAAAGAATAGAGAGTGACTTGAGGCCATCATCTTTCGTTATAGCTGCTAAGGCTTGTACAGAACATTTGGCCTGCTTCCTGCTTCCCTCCAAGCATAACCTTTCCAGTAGAAGATCTACCGAACTGCAGTCAAATCTTCATAAACGTCCAAAAGTATGCCAAAAATAGATATTTGCCGCAGAAATTTCATAAATAAGAAAACATAGATATCAATTTCTAAGAGTAATTATTCTCATGGTGCACCTAGAAGTTGTAGATAGTTGTTCCCTTATCGTACCACCAGCCTTCGCCAGAACATGTACAATACCTTCCTTCATTATGTCATTTTCCTCTTTAAGAAGCTGAACTAGTTCCTCTTCGACTCCCATCAGAAACAATGACGAATAACTTGCAAGAATCTGACAAAATACATTTTAAAAAATAAAATAAAGCCCAAGATTTGAAGATATCAAGCTTAGTTATTATTGTGAAACAAAAACATTATAATTCCAGTTGTTAAAGTTTCGTCCACGACCACGTGAAAATGACTAGCCAAGTCAAGAGGTCATTTCCTAACTAATAACCATAGAATTTTTTTTAACACTTGTCTATGAGAGACTATTCCCACTAAAACCAGTTACATTTGAGCAGCATTCTTTCACTTATTTTTGGATACCAATTTTTAATTATAGAGAAACAAATTATCAGTAGGTAAAAAAATTCACCAATCTATAATCATGCTCCATGTCTCAGGTTAATTGGCTGAAGTTAAGAGTTATTATGTGTGGGAGAATAATCTCACATAGGTTTGGGATTGGAAAGATCCTATGCTAATTAGATGGGAGGAGGTCTACAAACTTCAGCTAGTCATCTGGGAAGAAAGGCATAACTGTAACACAATTATGTAGCATAGAATTGATGTAATTTGAAGGTGCAAGACCAGCTTCTAGTAACTTCTGAAACATGGCTTACAAACTCTTCTCCAAAATTGAAGGGCACATGTAACATATAAATGTAGTTTAACAGAAATAAAAGACAACTTCCAGTGAAGTGGGCCAAATATACAAAAGAGTGGAACATAAAAAAAAGGCAACCAAGGATTTACCACAAGAAGATTCATGCATGACACAACAACTTTAGAGTTTCCAGCAGATCTCTGTGCAGCAGCCTCGGCAAGGATTTCCTTCACATATTCTTTGTTGAAAAGTAAATAAGAACACTTGATTGAAAGAGTATCAAAAAAATCATATAATGGGTGTTTATCACCCAATATCTTCAATAAGTCATCCTGCAAATAAGGAAAACACCAAACCTTTTCACTTACGAAGAATATCAAACACAATTAAACATGTTCCTCCTCGAGAACAATTACAAGGTTAACAAGAAAGTACTCGATATGTAAGTGCTTGCTGTAGACTAGTATTAAGATCCAGTAGACCAGTCAAATTCCTCCAAATATTTGTGTCCTTCAATTGATTAAGTGTCTCAAAGCTCTCCTCAGCCTTTGAAGGATCACTAAACCAACGAGACATGGTATGGAAACATCCCAAGATTCTCTTTTTGAGCTCTGCACCATCACCATCCTGCAGTTTTGAACAAGTTGGAGTCACATGTGCACATGACAATCAATCTTAGCCTCAGATTTCAGTTTATGATCAACCACCTGGTACATCTGTCTAAGAGACAGATACTTCTGCATTTCTTGCTGTAACCTGCAATCCAAGAGGAAATGCCCTGAAAATCGGTACAGATTCTATCAAATACTAGACATTGAAAGGAAAGAATAAAAATCTATGAGAAACACATGATGTTAAATCAAGCATTGTAAACGAACCTCTGCTTCTGTGCCAACAGCTTCTCCAAGGCCTTAATGTCAACTTTTTCCAACACAGAAAGAACAGTCACCCATTGTTTCACTCTATCTTTCACTGAAATGACAGTAGGGCATAGAAGACCACAAAGAGCAGCCTCAATTGTCTCTGATCTGTAGAATGTAAAACAATAAGTTTTAAAAACACACTCCTTTTACAGAATGAGGTAATCTCTGGGTTGCAGAACATTGGTACAAAAAGTTGGCAATGCAACCTATCACAGTTTAAATTGTAAAAGAGATATCACACAAGAGAGCAATTTATACCTACCAATGAATGAGATGGACGCAAATATTCAAACCAGATTAGCACAAACCTTACAAATCAGCAGACAACTAGAAACATACACTCAGGTAAATGAACAAACCATTCTTCATGTCCGTTTGATTAATTCTTGTGTTTCCAACATAATTGAATTTGAGATTGAAATCACGTTCACCAATTCTTGCATTTAGATTGAAATGAAAATTAAATTTATCAGATAAGACAACATTCATATTCATTGAGAAATTAAGAGAGACGATATTTTTTTTTACACCGGAATTTTGTTCAAATTTGACATCTCAACCAAAATAAAAACTCTCCTCAATCACATTAAAACAGAAAAATAGAAAATTTGAGCTTCAATAAAGAAGACTAGTTCTATTAAGATGTCCAGTAACATCCATTTCACATTATAGTTGTGAGTTTCATTGCCAGTTTACCTAAAATATCTGCATAAAGTCATAAACTGATTTTAAAAAGATATTAGCTGTCTCTGTGCTTTAAGAGGAGTGATTGCCTTGCAGTACCAGCCCAAGCTAAAAGATTCAAACAAAACACAACTGCTACAAGAGCACAAAGAAATTATATAGGGAGTTGATATAAATCTATGATTTATAAGACTGAAAGAGGTATCACAACCTAAACCCACATTTCCCTCAATGGCAAAGTTCGGAAATAAATAAGTACTATAGAAAAAATATCCAATGTAAATTCAATATGTTAAAGGATATACCTGAAATCTTTGTCATAGAGGCATCTCAATATCTTGCCTGGTATCCATTCAAAGTCATCAGAACTGACTGATCCATCAGAATACTTCGAACAGTAGAGGCTATAAAGTTCGGCTAGCCTCTCCATAGTGTACCTTTTCACGAGTAACTGAAATGTTGGGAAGAGAGTTAGTCTCCCACGAGTCTACATTTGAAGCTAACAAACAGAAAACACAAAAAAATGATCAAGTACCGATTTGTCTCGAAGGCACTCTGCAACAAGTCTAGATGTCTCAGCTGGAACAGATTTCAATGTGTGACAAGCTAAATCATAAATTGCAGCTACAACTTGCTTTCGAACATTTTCATCATAGTCTAACAGCCTATCAGATAAAGCAGCTGGAGAATATTCATCCAGGAAAAAAAATTAAAAATAAAGAATCAATCAACACAATAAGATTGATCTTTCTCCAAGAAAAACACAGTGCAGAGGGTAAAAAATCTTGCCATACCAATTATATCAGGAGCTTCAACTCGTGAAGGATTGGAAAGTATACAATTTTTTACATGTTCAATCACAGAAATACGAACTTCCACAACTCTGTCCGCCAACCTCTTCAGAAATTCATAGAATAAAGGCTGAAAAGTTTCAGAGATAGCATGTCTAGGTAAACTAAATAGTTCACCAAGTAGCTTCACTGCTTTTAAACGTACACTTAATTTATCTGCCTGCAGATAAGAAGATTGAGGAGGAAAACCATGTCAGATTCACAATCTTGAAATTTGTGAAGTGGAAAAGCAGAACGAGCAAGAAAGATCAACCACATCCATCTCAGATGTGATAATTCTGAATAAGCAAAGATACAAGTACGAGATAGAGTGAGTACCACCAATTCTGCTGTAAGGTATGGAATGATTCCTGAAAGAATGTGAGGAGCACATTCATACAAACCATAAATAACATCATGATAATCAAGCTGACCATTCTGCGCAATGGTATCTCCAGATATCGATGACAAAAGGAACTGCTTTAAGCAAGGTTCCAATTTTCCTGCACAATGTTGTATAACATTCATTGCAAGCCTCCGTGCAGCCATAGAAACATCCTAATGTCACAAATTCCACAAAATAAAATCTGTAAAAACGAAGTTGCAAGAGAAGTAATGTCTTAAAAGTGAGACTAGACGAGGATTGCATTTTTTAAATGTGCACCCATGACCAGTGTCACAAAAAACTATAAAGAGACAGATAGAGAGAAAGAGAAAGAGAAAGAGAGAAACAAGAGAAACAAGAACAAGAACTCACACTTTTTTGCTGGCCTAGTACAGACAATATAAGTAAGAGTTTGTCCGAAACATCCTCACTCTCATCTAAAAGAAGCACCATAATTGTCTGTATAGATGTAAGAACATTTTCCGGATGATCATCACTGCATATATGACAAGGTCAGTATGAGAAACTACATTAATCCACCCATCCTTGTTGAAAACAGCAAAAACATGAGGCAACAGAAGTTACTTTTATACCATAAAACAAGTACATAACCAAGGTTTTGAAAACGGACAGTCAAAAAAGATTTGGACATTTTAGCGTTCTGGAGATTCTTACATAACAGCTATTGGATCCATAAAGTAAATGCAGTAAAGTACCAAATATAGAAGCCATACCAAGACTCATCTAGGTGGTGTAGTAAAAGAGACAAACACAACAACTAATGCCCCTTCACCTCCTGGAAATTATGCTGGATCTTAAATTTTGGATTTTTTTTTTTTTTATAAAGATGTATTGATAAAACGAGAGAGAACAAAATTTTACAAAATTTGGGGGAGCATATCCCTTACAACCAGCGATTGTAGGTTAGCTCCCTGCCTAGCAAGCACATCTATTGCCGAATTAGCGGATCTCGGAATGTGAGTCCAAATACAAAAAACAATTGAGGTAATCTTTAAAATTTCCCGAAAGGTATCCAAATGCCACCACGGGGGAGGAAAAGCATTCTCACACCAACCGATAACCACTTTTGAGTCACCATCGATATGAAGAGGCCCACTGCAATTGTCCCTGAAGACGCGGAGAACGGAGAGGAGGCCACATAACTCAACAGACGTAGAGTCAGATATGCCCAAAGGGCCGGCATAAGAGAAGAGTTGATTGCCGGAATGGTCTGAAATGACTCCTCCAAAACCCGAAATCCTTGGATTACCAAGAGATGAGCTGTCAAAATTTAACTTAAGGTGACCAGGAGCAGGAGGAATTCATTCTTGCAACACCAGGATCTTTGTCCCAGATTGCATCATAGCCATATTTCTCCAATTTTCACAAATAGGAGTTCCCAAAAAGGAAGAGAAGGTTTTCTTAGTCAGAAGCCAAGTAGATATATGCCCCACCACTCGATTCGTTACCCGATCTACAGATTCACATTTTGCATCAAAACGTCTTCTATTGCACTCATTCCAAAGTCCCCACGGAATGAAACTAACGCAGGCAAAGAGCATCATTTTACCAAGACCAGGTAGAGGGGTACCAATGTGCGACTTACTAAACGAGAGCAAATCAGCCGCCATGCAGAATTGAAGCCCAAACTTACTAAGAATGAGAGTACACACCCTCCAAGAGAATATGCATTGGAGAAGGATATGACTTGTGGTTTCATCTTCAGAATTGCAAAGTGGGCAAAGGGGATCAATTGAGGGATGACCTCTTCTTCTAAGAACGTTTGCCGACAGAATCTTGCCTTGACAGACGCTCTACATGAAGAACTTTATCTTTAGGGGGGCACATATACGCCATACGAAGTTATTTTCGTTCTCCCTCCCAGACGAATTCCAACCATTTAAAAAAAATATGATATGACAATCCAATAATGTAACTTTGTAACATTATTTGGGTTGTTTAGACAACAGTAACATGAAAATCAGACTACAATCACATTAAGTGATTGGAATCAACTTAGGACTGAAGATATAAAGATCTCTGTCCTCTTGACAAAGGAAATTGAAAGAACAATGGCTAGCACATAAGCACTCACTGGGAGCATTTGAGGAAAAAGGCTCCTTGAGTTAAGATCTCAACATAAATTCAAGCAAAACCTATGATAACTGCAGGAAGCTGAATTAGACTGCCAGAACATTTCCATTGGCATATAGCAAGCGAAGAGATGACCAAAGATCAGCTATAATAGAATCACCAGTCCCCCCAGGAGCAGCTTGGTAAGCAACAGGAGTGTGACCAAACAATCCCTAGAGAGGACAAAATAGCCACATGAACAACAGGTTGATATCTGAAAAGGTTTTACCAGTGATACAGTAAGAGGTGCACCAAAACATAACTCAATATTGATCAACAAGTGAATGGATCTATGCAACCCATTCATCAAAAAAGGGAAAAAATTTCAAACAGAAAACCCTGTATTTTTCATACAAGGTTGTTTACAATTTATCACAATCTATCCAATCTCAAAAAATAAATAATCTATTCAATACATAAATCGATAAGCATAAGGTTGGCAGAAATTCAGTACAGAGAATGGAATCCTAGTACCTGACCACAGCAAAAAATGTACTGAAGAGTTCATTCACTAGGTCATCACATTTACGGTCCAGTATCACAACACACGACCTATATCTTGCAAGTATTTCCAAGATGACAATCCACCTTCCGAATGAAGGTGCATGAACATCACCTAAACCTTTAAAGATGCCTACAATCAAATGAAAAATATCCTGCACAAACACCAAAGATAATAAACAAAATTGACCAGTAAAATAGAAAGAGATCCATCAAATTATATCAAACAAATAGTAAAAATCACAAAAAAAACAGTAACGGATAATTTTATCAAAGGGCATTTTCAACAGTATCCAACTGCATTTAGTTCGTTCTACTTTTCTATTTCTAGATTTATATGTTTTCACTAAAGCCTTCTTTTAACTTTACCTATGATCATAATATACAAAAGAGGGATTGTTGAAGTAGGATTCAATTCAACCGTTTTCCTCATTTATTCTTCCCTCACATCCCTTTTACTTTATCTCTGCTTTCTTCTCCTTTTTCCTCCACATATCAATTTTCTTCTTATGTTTTCCTTCTCAAACCCAATCTGATTTATACAATGTTCAAACATTTCTTTAAAAAAAAAGAATCATACTCTAAGGACATCATCACTGTAAGGAGCCTCTGGTGCAGTGATGCGTGTTATCTCACAAATACAGGTGGCTACTAAAACTTTGACATCCCTATCTTGGTGTTTCAGCAATTCTGCTTTGGCTATGGCATTGAGGCAAGGCTGCATTGACTCCACAACCGCCGGAGGTGGTGACTGATCCAACTCAGAAAGACATGTTGCAGCTTGCTGCAGAGTAAAACAATCGGTGTTAAACAAAATAATTTGAGTAAAGAAACAAGCTTTGAATTGATTAAACACCTTCATTAGACATAAACACCCTTCAAAAGTACTCCCCACTCCCCAACATACTTGATCCACCATTCTATTAATATGTTCCTATCCTTCATAGAACTAAGATGCAATTACAGGAAAACATATAAGCCTTTTGTTGGGAAAAAAAACAGAAGAAGCTACATATTGAAGACAAACATGAAAGAGATGGATGAACTAAAATACATAGTTCTGAACAGAACCACCAGAATGTATGGACAGAGCAAGGATGATTTATCTTGTGCTACTAACAATAACTTCTCTATTCAAGATGGACCTCGAGTAGAAACCACCAAACATGATTTTCATTAGTGTCCCATGCTCAAGTAGAAATGCACACTCCAGAACATATTTCTATTTCCAATCTTTTCTAGGTAGCAACAACTAAAAAGTTATATACCATTTTCCATAACCCATCTAAGATAAGAAACACATATTTCAGTGCATAGATATTAGAATAAAGATTCCTTAATTCTTCAGTGCTTCCTATATAGCTCTTGCATTCTTCTTTGGGCACTCTAAAGCACATAGAAGTTCAACTGAAATGTATGGAGTACATTTCATGTAATTTTCATCTACAAGTGGTTCATCTCCAATCATTTTCACTTCATTGTAGCATATTTTTAGATTTTTTTTTTGAGAGAGATTTTCTTTAAAAAGAGGGGAAAAGATACAAGCTAGCAACCCAACAACCTGGGGGCTAGGAAAAAAGAACAGCAACTTAAAAGACAAATAAACTGAAAGCTAAAAGAAAGTTAACAATAATTTAAAAAAAAAAAAAGAATGAGGACCCAGCAGAAGTAAGCAGCTGCAAAGGGCAAGCTCCATGAGGACAGATCCTTCCCTGGCCAAGGAATCAGCAGCCCCATTTGCAGATCTGGGAGTGTAGCCAGTAATGGAGAGATGTTGGGCAATGTCCATGATCTCCTCGAATTGAGGCAGCAGCCTTCAAGAGGTATCAACCTCAGTGTTACACCATGAGATTACATTCCAAGAATCACCTCCAACCACAAGAGGGAGGTTGAAATGATTCCGAGCAATGTGGATACCATGCAGGAGAGTGAGTTTCTGACAAGAGAGAGACAGAGCTTCCAAGATTTGGTAACACCCTCTTAACCAGATTTTTAGATGAGCATTTTTTTAAAGGAATTTTAGAGGGTATATAGTTACTGTATACAATGAGAGAAATGATGACAAGCATCTCGAGATGATCAGGCACTAAAGATTTGCAAGTTTCTTCAGATTCTACTCACTCCATTCTGATCTTCTGTTTTACTATCTTCTCTAGCCTCGTCAGTCTTACTGGCCTTTTATACTGCCATACTGTCTACTGTCTTCCATTCTGGTCTTCTTTTTTACTATCCTCTCTAGTCTAGTCAACCTTTATTGGCCCTTTCGCTGTCATACTGTCTACTTTCATAGACTTTATACAACACAAACGATTTAGTTCAGTTGAACAATCCACTTTAATAAATAGTGCCAAATCATTGATTTCACTGACATGAATTCACATAAACTGTTTCTTAGTGGCATTTCAGTTGTACAATCCACTTCTATTCAAGTTAAATGATTCATAAGTCAGCCTGAAAATTGACTTGACAGAAATACATTCAGGAAAACAGCATCCATTCATGTTAACAGCGACTCATGATATTGGTATATATATCATGTCTATGTGTCGGGTGACAGTTCTTTTTTGAAATCACAAATTATGAAACTTACAGTCGAAAGTTTGCTCAATTTTTTTTTCAATAAGTAAAAGAATAAACATGTGGCTAATACAATAGTATTTTACTATTTTAACTTTAACTGTTTTATAATTGCTGTAATTCAGATGTTTTAACTACTTGTAATCTTTTTTTTAAATGATGTTTTAACTACTTGTAATCTTATACACACTGTACTACAAATGTATCTCCCTCACACGTTCTTATAATTATTTTGGCCTCAAAGCTTCCAATATGGAAGTAAAATAAAATGTTAATGAAGTATTCAGACATTGGGGTTTCGACGAGTTGAACAGTTACACTGTGGGAGTACATGTCAGATGTCAAACTAGTTTCCTATCACTTAAGTGTAAGATTACCACTGAAAGATGTTTGATGGATACTTTGTAACTTGTATGTCCATGAAAGCCAAAAAACTGTGGCCAACTGAGGTAACATATTCGAATTTCCACCATACCAGTGTTTTTACTTAAGTGAACACAAGGCAGGAAGTATTGATTGTGTCAACCAAACTCCATCAATACCATGTAAATTCGCGAGACAAGCTCACTTAACTGGACCAGAGAACAAAACATGGCTACCCAACAGATCGACACAAAACTTCACTTGAACTGGTTAGCAGCGAACGAAAGAATTGCCCGGTCGAACTCAAATCCTCACAAACACTTGGAAAACAGAACTTCGAAGGAGACAATGAACGAGATAGACTGACCTTCAAGAGCTTGATTAGAGCATCTTTCGAAGCGGGAGGGTTTTCGAGCTTCGACCCCAGCTCCCTCAGCTGCTGCTGGAGCTTCTGCACCATTTCCGTCGCGGAAACGGGGTTACAGTAGCGTTAGGGAGTGGTAGCCTGCATGCAATTACTGGAAAAGAGGGAAAGGAGAAGAAGAATCAAAAAAGGGTTTCTTTTCAGGCCTCGGGAGGGAGCTCAAATGAACGAAGAACGGAGATATAGCGAAAGAAGAGGGAAATGAAGTGTGATGAGATGAAATAACGTCTCAAATTCAATCAGACATCGTGGAACGGAGAACTAGAGAAGGACTTATTTATAGGAGTTCTTTCAGTTCGTGGATTGTCGGGACTGAGGCAGATCGGGTATGGCAGATTAAGATTGAACTCCTCCGTAAGTGAATACCCTGTTAGTTAAGAAAATAACGAACGTGCCCCTGGTTTGTGATGAGTGCAGAGTGCGGGCGGGAGATGCCACGTACTCGATCCAGTTTTGGTTTTCGACGATTGAAAATATGAATTAAAAGGGCGGTCAGAAGGAAAGGGCGGTCAGAAGGATAACTGGATCCCGCTCTCGATCCGACAGAAGTAGCAACTTAAACCCAGACAAAATCGGATAAAAAAATTGTCGGGCCCGTAACTTCCATCACCCGTCTCCTAATATCATGTAAATACCCTTTACACCTTGGCCTCCACTTCGATTAGTTGAGTCTGGTCAAGACATAAAAAATAAAAATAAAAATAAAAATAAAAATAAAAAGATAAAAACCCTTTTAATGAAGAATTGCAGTCAGCTTAAAATCTTCAATTTATTAATCAAATAAAATTTTGATTAAAGAAATTATGGATTACAGGAAAATCTTAGGGCGAAAGGTATCTTGTACAAATTTCTATACATCATCTGGCTCTCATTTCTTCGCGCCATTTTCTTTCACTTTGTCAACCTTCATTTTTTTAATAGAATCAAAGAGAGACGACTTCTCCGGATTGGTGTTCACCTTTACAAATGGATTCTTAGGCCTTTGAATTTGGTCGGGACTCTCCTTGACACTACTATCCCCATAGTTTCTGGTGGATCGAATCTCCCCTGTCACTACCTTACTCTTTTTTGGAGGCTTATCTATGTAGTCCTTTGTTCCTGAAAATGGATTAGTTGGCTGCTGTGAGTTTGAAGGTTGACCCTCATCTCGACTTCCTGTTGCTGCCTTTGGGTTTTCTCCCTCTTTTCTTATGTTAACATTCTCTTCAGCTTTCCCTTGCTTTCGAAAATCAGGAGAAGGTAATTTTGGTACTAGTACTGGGGTTACTGGTTCAGATGCTCTGTTGATCGTTGTGCAGGATGTAGCTCCTTTTGCTTCGGCAGTGTTGAAGATTACTCCATTGGAGTCATTCAACAATCTCTCCTGCAACCAGAAAAAAAGGTCATACAGTATAAGCATTTCAATTAGGCAATGCAGGAAAAGTGATTTAATCATATTCCAAAAATAATTCAATCAAAGGGCCCTAAAAGCTATGCCTAACTGCATGAAGATGAGTAAGATTTTGGCTACCGCGTTACCTCTAGCATGCCATTGAATCGCTCAGCTAAAATAGGAAGCTTCAGGGCAGTGACAAGCTTTATTGCACCCTTCAAAGACTTTTCAAGTGATAACAATTGTGCAAGTTCAGTTGCCCTCACAAGCTTATCACCTGAAACAAAACCAATGAAACTAGTGAATCTATTGTTATATTGAGGTAAAATGTCCTTCACTAAGTGAATAATCTTAAAAACATTAATCTCACCATTGCAACAGCTAGCGATAAGCCTCAAGATGCATCTATCAAGAGCTGCCTCTGTGTTAAACGCCTCATCATCCAGGGAAGTGGTGTCAAGCCCAGCAGCTACTGTTTCTTCTATTTTTTCCTGAGTCTGGGAATGATAAATTATTTAACCAATTAGTTAGAAAGAAAAGCAAGTAAGCAGGGATTTTTTTGGCAGGAACAGGCCTGACCTGTGAGAGATACAGTTTGTTCATCATCAATTCATTCTCAAGATCATTTGGCCCCAAATCAGAAGAGGCAAGTGGGAATGAAAGATTCATAAGTGTAAGAACTGGCTTTGGCACAACCTGTGAATACATTTGCACTTGTTATACAAATTATTAGAAGATAAAAATTGACCAGTTAAATCACCGGAGAGGGTAACAACCAGTGGATACAAGTCAGGGCTGTTGCACACAACACAAAATAACTTGCTTGAGTTCAACCCCACAACCCAGTAGCTCTCCATTTCTGACTTCCTCTCTTTGCTGGCATTGGGCATACAGCACAAAAAGGTTAAAAGAGAAAAAACTAGAGGCCAAAAAGTGAATCTAAATCCAGGAATTTTGAAGTACCTAAACAGTGGAAGCCAATTCCCACCATATAGGTTGGTGAACACCCTCAGCACCCCCTACATGTTTCACACAAGTATCAGTCTGAAAAGTAGTGCAGCAAAGATACCATTTAATACAAAAGATGAATGGCACACCTTGGAATCATATGAACTTAGGTAACCCTCTTCACTGAAACCAAACCATGATAGACATGAACCAGGTGTCAATGAAAGACGGCCTCCAACAGGCTGGGTTCCATTAGCAATATTGAACATTTTGAATTCTAGCACCTGGAAAGCAAGCAGGATGACTCAAGAATAGAAGAGAATACATGATAACTAAAAGGAAGCAGCATGCAACTCCTATTCACAATGATTGAAATGATACCGCATCTCCTGAAAGGAAACAATCTGAAGCAAAAGTGACAATTGCCAGTTCATCCTTGAAGCCTGCTGCAGTCAACACAGGTCCATCAAGAGAGATTATGTGCCTCTGCAATAAATCGGGATCAAGATTACAAAGCAAAGCACATCAAGATAGACATGTTCAAAAACAGAGTGTTTCAGTTCATTAATGACCAACATTAATGATAAACCTGAAGATGAGAACAGATAAATCAGCTGTAAAGCTAATAAAACAGTGGAAGCATTAAACTGAGCAGGATGAAGACCATTACAATGTTTGCACATGAAATCCAGAGAACATCATCTCAAAAGTTTGCTTCAGTTGCAAGATGGATACACAATGGACCAAAAAAACGAGGAAAACAAAGGGAATAAAACCAAGGCCCACTGATTGGAACCTAATGAAATTTCAATGTTCTGTTTGGTGAGAAGGGGTAACATGAGAAGGAAATACCGCCAAGATCACTCCCCAGGATGAAATCCGAAACTAGTATTTTACTCCAAATGTTTCCAGAAACTGTATATGGACACAAATGTTTTCGTTCAATTCAAACTTCATAATCATGTTTCAGATAAACTAGCATGAAATAAATTCATAATATTGAAGAAATAGATCTCAAGACTTAACAGAATATTTACTTCATCAGCTATCATTACTTTTTTTCTTAAATGATATCAACTATCATTACTTGATCTAGAGACATATACTGAAGGTAAAACAAAATTTCAGTGATTGTTGCACAAACAAGAATTAACAAGACAGACAAAGATATGCTGCTCATCATTTGTTGTTTCAGACAATCAATAGTCTACTCCAAATAATTTTTTAATAGAAGCAAATCCTGATTCTCTCGAATGACTCGGGTTGAGATGCAATTCATTCATGGACCAACAAGTCAACACAACTTTTTTTTGAAGGTGTATGAACAAGTCAACACAGCATAAAACAGTGATAATTTGCTAAAGATTTGTGAACATAATAGACGACAATCAAGCTAATACATCAAATCCATTAATAAAAATGAATGGGAAATCATTTTTAAAAAAATGAATGGTAAAAAAAAGACAAATAAAGTCAGAAATGCAAATTTTATTAAAGTTGTAAAAAATTACAAAATGGCCAGGGCAGACCATTCTTTTGCATATGTGTTTTCTTCATTCCAATAAAACAAAAACTAAACAACCAGATAAACATTTACAACATGAAGGCGGTTTCCAAAATAAACAAAGCAATCAGAGAACTTTGAAGACTTGTACAAGTCCCCTCACTGAAACTTCAGGGATAATCTATCTCCTCATTTTGCTTTGCTGAGAGCTACCAGAAATCTAAAGGCAACAAGGAAACCAGAAGCATCATATCACAAGAAAAGGAAAACCACCTGCATACCAAAAAGGAAAAAACTGAACTTAAAAACCCAAAGAAAAAAAATTGTGATTATTGTTAAGCAAAATTAGAACCAATAATCAGTTTGACTATATTTAACATTGATTATGTTTCATCTAAATTAGACAAGAACTAGAACCTCAAACAAGAATCCCCAACAAAAGGGCAGTATTCTGAAATAGAACAAAGCAATCAGAGAACTTTGAAGACTCATAAATGCTTCCTCAGCAAATTTTCAGAGAGCATGTTTCATCATTTTGCTTTGTTCAAGTAAACAGAATCTGAAGGAACCAAAAGATCACCATATTATCATTAGGAGAAACTATTTAAAATAAAAAAAAGGGATCATAGATATACTGTACAAACACGATTCTCAATGGCAGAAAAAGGAAAGGTGCCAACTTAAGGCACACCATTGAACATTGTTTACATCTGAGCCTCTTAAATAAATCTCAAGCTTGACCTCATGTTTCACAATAAATGGGTGATCCGTTAAGCTTAGCACAGCCTTTGAAGCAGATAAAAGACAAGCTACGGTGACCCACATGAAAAAGAAGCATATACAACAAGTTCATAAATTCACCTTGGAAAGTCAAAGCAATCAGAGAACTTTGAAGACCATCTGAACTTATTATTATGCCAGATAATCATTTTGCTTTGTTTTGATAAAACAAGGTAATGTCTGGGACAAGAAGTCATAAAATAGCAAACAAAATCTACTGAAAGGTTCCATAAAGAGCTTTTTCACAAGTATCTACTAACACAAACTGAGACGTTCATTTAAAGGAATGTTAAACAGACACAAGTTAAACAAGCCCCAAGATGAGCACCTGTCTGTGAGTTTATTAAGCATAATTCATGATAAACTTTCTAGTCTACAACATTTTTTAGTTCAAAACAGAATGACCACAAATCCACCAGTATCTTTAGTGTAGAAAAATGAAGTAGGGACAACAGCACACCCATTTACAGGACTGTGATTTGGTTCTCACCCTTAAGGTGAGAACAGGCTCAAGAAAAAAACCTGGTTCAAATACAGGGTATGATGGGGTTATAGAAAACCTCACCTGCAACCATACAAAATATTTAATTACACCTAAATTAATTAAAAAATATATTGCGTTAACTGAAGATTATTTCTTTAATATTTAGCTATCTTTAAGTGTAATCTGTTAAAGATGTATATATTTTATGTGTTAAATAATACAACAATTTACAATTAGATAACAAAACAAGTCTCTCTATAAGAGAATATGGGCCAATTCGCTGGGATTTCACTCATGAGATAGGCAGTACATGGCAAAGTTCTGCTTGGGGACTTGCCCTTTTTTTTAATGTATAGTTGAAATAGCAGATAAACTATTTTAAGACAAAAAATGATGATGCCAATTGATAAAAAGAGTGCTGGATACATCATAATGGATAATACTTAATCAAAAAAAAAAAATTATGGAAAGCACCATTAAAAAAAAACAGAAAAAAAGAACTGGCATGGTCAAAGTAGTGAGCTTTTAACAGAAGAAGCTTGTGTGACTGAAACACTTTACAAGATCTCACAAACTGATCATCTTCTGTTCAGATAGACATTAGCACTTCAATAACCTTTTCTCGTGTTTCTTCACAACAGAATTTTCTATTGCAAAGGGCCATCCAGTCCATACAGTTAAGTAAAGAGACATACACAGCAGCGATTCATATTAGTGAACACCCTACTTCATATATCCTTAAACACAACTTCAAAGAGAATACACAAATACATAAAAGCATCAATTATATAAATTAAAAAATTCAAAACATGGACACCACCAGTAGTGCACTCTCCCCTGATTCATTGAAAATAATAAGCACTTTACAATTACCAATAGGAATACAACAAAATAAAGTGAACCTACACAACAGCAAAATTTTGTGGCATGATTAGAAAACTAACAAAGATGAATAAAAGCACATTAGTCAAATGGAAGAATGTCTGAAACCACTTTCAAATAGTTTGCACACAGAAAGTGTAATAGGGATACGTAAAGAGCTGTACATGGTAATTTAAACAAAATGCAAGAGCTAATAAAAAGTACACATTTTACTGGAGAAGAGAACATATAAATAATCAAGCAGATGTTACCATTGAATCTAATCCTCTATGGTAACAGTTATACACGCAAGCTTCAAGAAATACACATCTCAAAAGAAAAATGTTCAAAATCCAAAGTTTTTGACACGAAATTAAAGTTCATTATAGACCATATGCAAGAAAAGATGTCACAATTACAACAAAGCTGCCACTTCCCATAAAAGGGACCCATTCACAGGTTACAGTACTTGCATAGGTTTGAAGATGCCATTCCCTCTACTCCAAATTATACATTATGCAAAACCTAGAACAGAAATCCTATGATTCATAGTAGATCACAACAGCCAAAGTGTGGCCTGTGGAAAGCAAATCATCTTTTGAAAAATAAAGGAAAAGCAGAACAACACTAGAAGTTTGATTAAAACTATCAGAAAAAAAATACAATCAACTATCAGGAGGATGCATATAGACAACCAAAACAACACACTTCGTTTTCAACAACTCTGAACAGCATAAAATAGGTGACAAACCTGCAACCCAGCCACTGAAAAGATGCGAAGAAAATTAAGATCAGTAACTGCAGCTACCCAACCATCACCAAGGGCCACAACCTTCACTTCTTCTTCTTCAAACCGCATGGACCACTACATTTATGTGAGCTTTTCAAGTTCAGGTAACTTGTTCACATAATCAAAACAACAACAAAATCAAGCATGCACATTAATTTGTGTTAAATGAAACTGAAACAGACCAACCTCACTATTGTTAGCCCAGCTAGTGAATGGTCTATACATGAGGGTACTCATAGACTTCTCACCCTTTCGTGGATTGGCAAAGACACTTCCATTCTCATTAAGTGAAGCCATAGTAAATCCAAAATGATCTGTCATTGAAGAAACTCTAGGTCCTCTCCCAGTATCATGAAAATCAATCTGATCCACATAAAAAGACGTAAGAATGGGGACAAAACAAAAGGAATGGAAACTGCTAGCTTCTCAAAATACCAAAAAATGATGACTCTTGCAGAACAGTAAATAGTCCACATCAGATATCAGAAAAAAAGTGGAAAAACGTTTCCTATCTTTCTTCTAGATCAACAATAAAATACTGGTGGCTTCTATTGGAAAATTGCAAATTTTTTGTTTGGATCAGCTTTAGGATCAAAAAGAGCCCAGCATATCAAGTCAATCATGCAAAAACCATAAATTTTTTTGAATCAAAATTGCAACATGACAGGAACCTTAACCCAACCAAATTTCAACAAATAAACAATTGGTTACATAGAGAAGTTCTCTTACCTCTATATGACAATATCCATCATTTTGAATTGAGGTTATGCTTCCAAGCATATTGTAACAAAGAAAGTGCCGCTTCCCAGCCTGTGGAGGCGTAGATCCTGGCTGAAAAGCATCCTGCAACTTTGGTTTTGTTAGCTTTGGCAAATCTTGATTCTCTCTCTTGCTTTTTGAGCTCTCTCTATGCTTACTTAAAGATTTCTTATACAAATCAATATTATGAGATGAATCCACTTCATCATCACTATACCCATCCAAAGCCTCATCAAATAAAGCTTGTTTACGCAACCTCTTCCTCTTTAAATGGAAGGATTCAGAAAGGCTTTCCCGTCCAAAACTTCCAGAATCACTATGTTCCTCGTTATCGTCATCAAACAATAGAAGCCCATTGCATACATTTGCTTCTAGACACGGAACCCCGTCAGTGGGCAACCTCATTCGTGCAGGAACAGGAGACTCCCACACACCAAAGTTACCCATGACATCAATAACAGCCAAAGCATTACCGGTTGGATTCCAAGCCAAGCAACTTATCCTGTCCACAAATTTTTGTCTATGAATATCCTGCCTCTGATCAATGTCCCAGATCAGCACTTGTCTATCTAAACCAGAGGTGGCCATGTATTTTCCATTCGGAGACCAACACAAAAAGCATATAGGTTGCTCATGATCACCTCTAAGTGAAAACAACTTCTCAGCTGTGTCTCTATCATACATGACAACATCATTTTTCAAGCCGGGCACGGCTACAGTTTCACCATCAGGGCTCCAACTCAATACATTTGTAATAGAAGTATCCACACCAAAGTTTGGGGCTACAGATTTAAGGGTATGAATAGGGTTTCCCGAGGAGACTTCCCAAAATATGACAGTCCCAGTCCCATCAACCGACACCAAGTAATCATTTGCAGGATCAAAAGCTATTCCAGTTATGGGTCCTTTATGACCCTTAAGGACTCTTGAAATTGAGCCATCAATAGCGGCAATGAGTTTAATACCTTCATCATCACCAGCAGCAGCCAACAAAGTACCCGACTTGTTGAAGGCAAGACAGCGAATTGGCAGAGTGAATCTGGTTACGTTGCTCTGAAACTCTCCACCTGACCAAAGTTACAGAAAAAAACACAAAAAACGATAAGAACCTAAACCAGCTCTATAGAGTGTTCGAGGCAAAGAAGAAAAGATCCACCCAAAACACATGAAGTGCAAAGCTACAACAGTAGCTTGCTAGGAGGACTAATCACCATTCAAACATACAGACACAATCATGTTTAACCAAAATTAACGACGCATTTATCACGACGGACTTCACTTCATTTCACTATATAGAACAAAATTTACTTCATTCGTACCTGGAAATTTGTACAACTTCACTGAATGATCGACCGAACCGGAAGCAAGGCATGTCGAATTAGAGTTAAGCGCCAAAGCAGTAACGCCGTCCTTGTGATGGCGAAGGACGTTCGAAGGCTCTGACGGTTCCAGGAGATTGTGAATTGAAACCTCCGCAAGCGAAGAAGAAGAAGTAACTAAATGATGACCTTGCAGGTCGTATACAATGGAGCAAAAAGAAGCGACACCGTCGTTCCGGTGAGCTTCTTTCAGCTTCACAGATCTGCCCTTCATAGTGAACTTCAGCTTCCGTTTCGGTGAAATCTATCCTACTACACTCTCCAGCCAAGGAGGCATCGTCTCCCGTGAGTTTCTTATACATTAGGGTTCTGGAGAGTTTTCGATTTGGCGGGAATAGAGCGAATTTCTTCGCGGGAGTTCTTATCCACGCTTCCGGTGCCACTTCAGAACTCAAAAGTTTTAAATTGTTTCACTAGAAAGGCCACCGGCCCATTTAATCCAACAAAACAGAAGCCCGTTTCCTTAGACAGGCTGGTTGATATTCAAGCCCATGAGTCCAATGTGGACCTATATGGATCTCCCTTAATGGTCTAGATCATCAGCATTGATCTATGGTTAAGATCGGAATGACTTAATTGCCAATTGATTGAAGGTTTCAATCAAAAATAAAAACCAATCACTAAAATCATGAGTCGATCCAATATCAAGATGAAGTGAATTGTGCAAGACTAAAAGGGCAAATAAAAAAGAGACCCTTCCTAGTGCTATATAAGCAAACAGGTGACATAAAAGGCGACACAAGATATCATAGGAATGTTCAACCTAAGTAAGGAGAGTGAAACATAAGCTACACATGACATCATATGCACATCTTCATATGAAAGAGGGTGGCCAAGGGTAAGGTAAGGGATCACATCCTCATTACATGAAAAATAGGTTCTACCATATAACAATGTCTCAAGGTGGGGTGGTTGAACTATCTCCGATTTTTTTTAAGAACTTTGAAAAAGAAAATTATTTATAACTTTGCGATCAAAGTGGCAACAAAGCGATCGTCTCATGAAGATCGAATCAAAGGACCAAATTTAACAGTTGGACCATAAATCACTTAGAATTTTGTAATTCTTTTGATTCTTATAACAAGGATAGCACCATTTCATGGACCAAACGATTTTGTACATGGTCAATATGGTAGACCCATTTTCTGGCACATATCTTAAATAAGTTAGCTTTCACATATATGACCTTTATTTTGGACATTCTAGTAGTTGCATTCAATGTTCCAAGTACTTTCGTTATATTAATGGTAGAATAGGGAGGGTGCAGTTCAATCATGGTACCGAACTGTGGGTTTGGTCTTGTAGCTTAGAAACTGCCAAACCTACTCTCAACCTAAATCTGTATTTGGAAGCAAGTTGGGATGTGTAAACTTGGGGAAGTTCAAAGGATCTTGTCTTCTTTAATGCCTCTTTCACGCAATTTTCGGACGGATTCTGGGTTTTCATGGAGAAAGTACAGAAAAGCTTTTGTCAAAACAACGATGAACGCCTATGGTTTCGGTAAAGGTAGTTTACCACAGCTCTTCTGGTTATTGTTTTTCACTCTCCGGTGTCGTTATTGTCTTGTAAATCTGTGAAACACTTCCATACATCGGAGTCTGTAAATCTGTGAATCCAGAATTGATCTTGAGATGCCCAAGACTGATAATTTGATTGCAGAAAAAGATCTCACCGAATCCAAGGTTGATTATCTGACAAAGTTCCACTTCTCGATCTACCACCACTGGATTATGACTGGTTGAGCTTGTCATTTCTTAACTTGGGATGAATGTCTGACTTTAACCGAGTTTCTTTACCTCTGAAAAAAACCATGCCAGTAAGAGTAACAATGGATTCAGCCTTTACCATCACATTAATCAAAAACACCAACCAGCCATCAAAGGACATTGCTGCGCACAACTGCAAAGTTAGAAAAACAGTCACTTCCTTATGGAAAAAAAAAAAAAAAATCTTTGACAGCAAACCCCTTGCGTTCTTAATGGGAACTCTCAAACCAACCATCTGGGGACAAGTATTAATGGCCGAGAAGCGTCCACCGTGAAAGAGTCGCAGAGGCATCGAGCAACTCCGCATGTCAGCCGCTCTGCACAGTCGAAAAATGGTACAATTAGGTATGAAACCTAAACGAAATGACAAGAGATCCCCAAGTTCAGGTATATTTCCCTATCAGATGGCATGAAATTAAGAACACATTTGCCTTTCACTTTCAGCTCTTTCAGTGTAGATTGACAAAATCAGGGCCCTCCCAATTGCACTTGGGTCCAACTGTATGAATACCAGGCCTTGCCAATATTCAAAGTTCAAAAGAGCATTGATTTTGGTGGGGGCAAAGATGTGAGTCTTATCTCTCTCAACAGGAAGAAACTGGATTTTGAAATAATCCATTGCACCTTCGTCAGTAATATTTATATGAGGGAGACAGCAGCAGCAGCAGCAGTGTAAGGAAAGAAAAAGGTGAAGATAGATCCTCCACATTTTCAACAAAGCAAGCAGGAAGCGAGCTTTTGTCATAAAAGCAGTTCAGAAATTAGATTTGCTGGAAAGTGACTCAAAAAGATGTTGCTAAAGAATGGGAGCAATGATTCGGCCTCATCTCATCATGTTTTGAGGGCTGATGTTTCCTTGAACTTCTGCTAAAAACCCACACAGGGATCATTAACCTGCCCTTCTCGTAAACCCATGCCTGACAGTTACCCTCATCCAAACATTCATCGAGGACATCACAAGCCTCATCAACATGGCCACTATATGCATCTGCCTATCCATGATATATATACTAACAGAGTGCACAAGGGCTCAGGTATAAAACCCTCTGTTTACACAAAGAATGCTTTCAGAGAATAAGGTATGTTCAGTATTCTGTTGTTATTGGAGAGTATAACTCAATGGCAGATAAGTAACTGTTCATCAATGGTAGAAACAATCAATCCTTGGAGGCAGATTTCAGTCATTACTTCTAAATTATATAATGAATAGTATTCTTCATATACTGTACTTAAAACAGCAAGGACCAACCACATTGATCTTACAATTTATAACTGATTCATTAATTAGATGGTTTATTTTCATCTACAACAATAGAGGTGTCTGCCTGGAACTTAACCTGACTTGACCTGCTTTGTACAAGATAAATTCTCCTTTTCATCACAGGAGTGCAGGTAAGATCTACCCAAAAAATTTGTGCTAGTCAAAACAATTTTAAAATTGTAGACATGTTTTCTATATTAACAACCTGTAATTTAAAAAAAAAAAAAACTGCAAAGGGCAAGTGAGGGTAGGCTTACACAAGAATGAGCCAGAGACAGAGCAGGGTTAAGATTTAAGGAACAATGGGACAAAGTAATTACTTGACTGAGCTGGATAGGTTGACTGATTTAAATAGGTTGGGTGGTGGGATGGAGTTTGGATTGCCAAAAGTTGATCTAGTTCCTGCTAGTTGCCATTCCTACATAACCTATTTAACAGTTAATAGGACGTACCTGTTAGGCCATTACCCTTTTGGAATTACCTTGTTTGCTGTAGATATAAAAAGAATGGCTTCACAATCTGATGGCAATCTTACGTATCCAAAACAGTTTTGTTGCTCCTTGGACGAAATGGGCATCCTTGGAACCTAGACTGATTTGTGTTGCATACTTGGTTGCTCTTTCCCTTTCACTCTTGGTTGCATTTGTATGGCGAGCAGTTTGAAAAGAACAGGACTACGTCCGGTTGGCCCTCGAGACCGTGCAGTTGGAAAAATTGGATTCAGTAGATTGTTGCCATCGATTTATATCTCGGCCCACATGGGAATTGAATAAAGCGAACCAACTTAACAGTGATTTCGATGAAACTGTCCCATTGTAAAGGAGATGGATCTTCTGTTTCTCTTGTTTCCTTCAAAAAAGAAATTTAATCAAACATCACGTATGCAATGAGTGTGGGGAAAAATCTCCGCAGAAATCACAGCTGGTTTTGCCGTTCTAAATAAAGAATCAGTAGAACAAACAGTGGGTAGAATCCAGTACCTACCTACCACTCTCTTAATTGACCAGACCCAACTGCCGTTATTCAACGACGGATGCAGTAACAGAGTAGGTCGGAGAGAGAGAGAGATGAGGTTTGTCAATGATGCAAAGTCCTTGATCTTGGTTAAAGAATTGCAACAAGGCTGTTGAAATCTCGAATCCCCAGTTCTCATCTCTGCTTTAAGATTGATTTGGTTGCTTAGTTTTAGCTTTCCCAAAAGCAGAGCCAATGCCAACCAAGCTCAAGCAAACAGACACTTTTCTTTATTTTTCTTAAATCTAGACCACCGATCCATCCAACACAAAAAGCCCCCCTCAACTTTTCCCATCTCTGGACCCTACATCGAGTTCTGACTTCTCCAAACACAGGCCAGCCTCTCACTGGAGAAGGAGAGATCGCTCAAGGAAAAATTAAAGAAATGAAAGGGAGGAGGAGAGAGAAAGGGGAGCTCTGAAGCTTCCAAGTAAACCCCACCCAATCAACACAAATCATTTTTTCCTCTTAACCAGGTGAGAGATTTCATTTTAATAAAGCAAATGGTAAGAGAGATTCCATTTTTCTAAAGCTTGGGGCTTAGCGGAGAGCAAGTCCCAACGCCCACTAATAATGACCATGAGAAATAAAAGGAGAACGAGAATATAATCACGAGAAATTGGATCAGCGATTCGAGCGGGACGGACGGTCCCTCATGTGGGCCCATTTCTAGATGTTACCTTAATTGAGCAATTATGCTCGTTCGATCTATTCGTTGGCCCCACAAATGGAAACAACATGGATTGAGATGGACGACCGCACAAGCGGCATCTTCGACAGCGAATGACTGTAGCTCGCCATCAGGTAAACGTAAAACCTGGACCACAGGCTACGAGAAATTACTAATCGGCGAGAACCGCGAGATAAACAGAGGTGGAAGAGAAGAACGGGAAATCCCTTGTAAGCTCATATCGCGATAGGAGAACTATGATCTCGGTCACTCTTGATATTTATAATTATAATTTATAATTTTTATTTTAAATTTTTTTAATAGATTAATTAGAAATTTAATTATTATTTATTATTAAATAAAATAATCACAGGAAAAAATACTGGTTGGTAAAAAAATCGTGGGTTCCGAAGCTCTAAAAAGAATCGAAGTTCTCAAGTTTTGAATTTCTCACCATACGAGAGAATGAGACGAGAAGATACCGGGAATTAAAATTATTATTCTTTCGGTACTCTCTCTCTCTCGCTCTCTCTCTTGGAGCAGAGTAATAAGAAATTGCAGGGTTATAAGGTCATAGATTCTTGACCAAAGCAAACCCTATGATTTTAAGATATCAAACCATGTCAAGGCTTAGGAAAAAGACTTGTGACGGATTAAAATAGGATCATGGAAGGGTTGGCAATGTCAGGTGCTAGCTCAAGCTTGGCTGCATTAACCAAAAACTATAAAGACACCAGAGTTAAAATGTAAACAATGGCAATAAAAAACTGGAAAAATTGAAGGATGGAGGAGAAAGCTTGGTGGGGATTTCTGTAATGTTTATTTTTTTTACAGCAGCAGTGCCGGTGGTTAATCATTCAATTGCACTCTTCCTGATGTAGGCGTGGGTATAAATGCAGACCCTTTGCCATTACTCATCCTCTTTTTTCCCCTTCGCAGCTCGCCCCCTCTCGCTGAGCATGAAAGTGCCGGTATAAAGCGGCTTCTGACGAAAAAGGACAGTTTGAACAAACCCAATTCGGAGAAGTTTCTGCAGAGCTTCAATGGAGTCAGGGTGCTAAAAGCAGCAGAGTATCTGAACGGGGTATCTCTCATTTTCTGTTTATGGTTGTTCTTTTTCCTCTCTGTGACAAGTTTTACTTCCAGGGCCAGAGAAACTCTCTGTGTAGGTTTTTTAGTTTCAGGGCCTGTCTCTGACCGAAGAAGACTCACATTTAGTGGGCTTTGTAATAAAGCCTGATTTCTGAAATCAATGTGTCGTTGATTGCTATTGTGTTTAAGCGACATTTAAAGTAGTTGCTCTTTCTCCAGGCCTTGTAGTGTAATTTGGGTCTACAGGCCTTCCGTTTTTTCATGATCGGCCATCATTTATTTCCGTCTGAGATGAGCTTGAGCGCGCGTAGCCAATTGCAATGGTGTTTGTCAATTATGGAAGTAGTCAGATTTGGCTTTTGAAAGATTTGTGCCATATTTTTCTCAGACTCTCAGTTGCTTTACTTGGAAGCTAGGCGAGTATCTTCCTCGTCTAGGAGTTTTTGGCCCCCATCAACTTCCTCTTCCATTCGAAGTTTTTTTTTTTGTTTTTTGGAGATTTGTTTTAGTTTATCTAAATTATAGACCTTTTAATCTCAATTTTATTGGTTTGGCTTGTATCAAGTCGTTTCCCGAGGCAGACTTCATTTGGGTTTGAGTATCGATTGAGCCGTTTTAAGCTTTTTAGCTCTAACTCTCTATTCGCCTTGGATTTCTTTTAGGTACATGTGTAGAGCATCTCTAGTCTAAAAATACTGGACTTGTTGAGTCTAGATATGATTATTTTTCCTGCTGAAGAGAGTGGCGTTCGTCTGCTTTCACTAAATGTTGCTGCTGTCCACCGTTAAGGAGCTTGGTCTGGAGTTTTGGTTATTCGTTCAAACAAGTTGCGGCTGTGGGGGGTTGTAACAGGTTAATTGATATTTGCTGAAAGTTGCTGAAGAGCAGGTGCGAGGTTTCTTTCACCCTTCTTTTGAAACGTTTTGGGTTGTCCTTATCGTCGAAGATAGATGGATTTGGGTGACAAAGATAAATTTGAAATGGATAAGAGAAGTGGTGAACATTTAAATTTTCCTTTGTCCAATATTCCATCAGACTGGCGATTTGCTGGTACCAATTTCATCACCCCCTTTCCCTCCGAAAGTTCTGTACCAGTCTCTTCCTCTTGTTCCTCTCTTTCCTTGGTAGACTCATTTTGCCCTGGTATTTGGGACCCGAGTGGCCAAAACTTATTCTTCACTGACAATAGTATTCAAGCTAGTACCAGCACTTCCAACAAAGTTGCTACTAAGAGATTTTGTCCTGCCTCTTCAAGGTCAGGCATGGACAAACCCTCAGAAGTTGGTTGGAATCCTGCAAATTCAATGTCAAAAGGTGTTTTATTGCAACCTGGAGCTGGATTTCTCCCTCAGAGTTTGTCTCAGATCTCAACTGATTCTGGTTTCATTGAACGGGCCGCTCGGTTCTCATGTTTTAGTGGAGGAAATTTTAGTGACATGGTGAACCCTTTTACTGTTTCTGAATCACTTGGTTCTTATCCCAAGAGTGGTGAGATTCAGCCCCCTGAAGCTTTGCATTCCAGCTGTATAAAAACTGTTGATGGGGATCAAACCGAGAAGAATGAATTGCACATGAATGAAGTTCCTAAAGATGCTTCCATACCCACTGATCGTGGTGGGGTCACTGAAGGGAGTCCAATGAAGAATGAGAGAGAAAGTGGAAGCTTGCAAGGGCCTTCTGATGATGGAAAACATGGAGTTGGGATGTCAAACAATGAGTCTGATGAAGCTGAGTTTAGCGGGGGAAATCAGGAAGAGCCTTCTAATCTGGAAAACCCTACAAGGGAACCATTGAATAAGGAAATTGGTGTGAAGAAGAGGAAAAGAAGTGGTCAGGTACGCTTTTTGCTGTTCTTTTGACCGTCAATTGCACATCACTTTCTACAAATGTCAATAAAAAACATGGTCGTTGCTGTAGGATGCTGAATTGGAGCAATTTAAAGGGGATCTGCGATCCTTTGCTGAAGCCACCAAGGAGAACATCGATAGCAAAGATAAGGGTGAACAGAATCCTAGTTCTAAAACACCTAAGCTGGGTAGCAAACATGGCAAAGACCGCTCACAAGTTTCAGATGCACCAAAAGAAGATTACATTCATGTTAGAGCTCGAAGGGGACAAGCCACAAACAGCCACAGTCTAGCAGAAAGAGTGGGTTTTCATTTGTCGATTATTTCTCATTTACTACCAATCTGAATTTCTTCTCAAGGATTCTGGAGGATAAACTTACTGACCTGACATTGGTTGACCTTCATCACAGGTAAGAAGAGAAAAGATAAGTGAGCGGATGAAGTTTCTTCAGGACCTTGTACCTGGTTGCAGCAAGGTTACCTGGAGTAATTGATATAGGATGTCTCCCTTGATTTATGAACTTCAGTCTTGTTGGATTTAATTTGTTGAATATTTGGTTAACAGGTTACAGGGAAGGCAGTGATGCTTGATGAGATCATCAACTATGTACAGTCATTGCAAAGACAGGTTGAGGTATGATTGAGATGAATCAAATCATGTTATCCTTCTCTGTGTGTTTCTTTCCAGATTAGTGAAGGGGTCCGTTGTTGGATGGAAGATAATTTGTGTCTGGAAGCCATACCATTGGCAATTTCATTGCAAAGGACTGCTATTCTCTTCATGTTCAATTTCCATTGTAAAACATGAAGCTAGAAATTCAGATTTGATTAATTTGATTTTGCATCTGCTTGCAGTTTTTATCCATGAAACTTGCTGCTGTCCATCCACGTACTGATTTCAATATTGAAGGACTTCTTTCAAAAGATGTGAGTAATTTTTGTTCTTTTTTTTGGAATCACAGAAAGATGTCATGAATTGTGTCTAGTGAAAATGTATGCCCACGTTAGTTGATACTCTGTAGCAATATACATGAAATTTGTTTCTCAGTTGGTACATATACATGTTGTAGATTCTTCAATCAAGAAGCACTTCTTCTGCTATTGGTTTCCCGCTGGATATCGGCATGCCCCATCCTCAGCTCCATCCATCCCAACAGGGTTTGTTATCTGCTGGAGTTCCCATTGGAAACCCTCCAGATGCACTTAGAAGAAATATAAATTCTCAGATGGCTGCTGCAAATGGATATAGGGAACATACAGCTCAGGTGGTTCTCTCTCTGCTAGCTCATTAGTCCCTTTGTGTGTTTGTGTTAAGTGGCTTTGCTGACGATTTATACTCACTTTCATGCTCTAACTATCTTCTGTAATTATACAGATGCCTAATATGTGGGATGACGAGCTCCATAATGTTCTTCACATGAGCTTTGGTGGAAATTTGCCTTTCAATCATCAGGAGTTAAACGGTAAGAGTTTGATTTCAGCACCATTCAAAGTGGGGAAAAAATGGAAAAGAAACCTGTGGATCTTTGAATTCAGCTTACCTTATTGATATCCAGTATCCAGATGAATTTATTTTACAAGAGAAAGTTTCCTTCATCATTTTGCAGGGTCACTTCCACCAGGTCATATGAAAGTTGAGCTTTGATAATGTTCTCTGTGATCACCCACTTTCAGATTTTGGTTTCCTGTTGTTCTAAGCATACAAGTACAGACAATCCGTTGAAGAATTCTTATGGTGAAAATTGCAGGGCTGGTTAAATACTTCCAGTCATTGGAAACTGTTAAAGACGATGGATGCTCTCTTGTGGCCCCATGGTGCAGGTATATTATAGATCTACATTGATGTTTACAACATAAAGAGAAATTTCTTGTATATGCAGAATATTCGTCCTCTTAAATACAAAAGGCATTGCTGTAAAATGAATCTTGAAAGCTGTGGATGAATGTTGAAGGAAACTCAAATGGTTGTTCAAAGTGGAATCCTGGTTTATGCTGTCTTTCTCCCCTAGGAAGAACTTTGTGATTTGAAATGGCTTGGATTCTCCTCAGGTTTCTGTTCTTCCCTCAACATATTTGACCAACAGAAAGTCATAAAGGACAGGTGTAAATAAAAAAAATTCGGTAGTGAGAGAGCCGTCTCAACCTCTTTCCATCGACCACTGTTAATGAAGTCCACAATTAAAAATTCATAAAAAACTAAACGATGTTTTTTTGTTTTTGTTATTTTCTTAATAGACGGATCGTGGAAGAAAAAGAAATTTTGAAACAAGGGATCTGATTGATGTAGCATATGACTGAAGGATGAGAGTAATGAAGTCATAGATTGTGCTCGTTTGAGATAACTACCGCAATTATTTATTTGCAAAAGCTCTGAGGCACTGAGAAGCAGTGGAGAAGCTGAAGTGGGTGGTGGAGGCAATGCATGGTCCATGAGGAAATTGAATATTCGCTCAGTTGTTCAGTGAGATGAAGATTAAGGATGAAGTCTCATGGACTGCTCTTGTCTCAGGGATATACCCAATTTGGAAAAGCCATAGAAACTATAAGAGTTGTTTGAAAGAATGTTGAGAAATGGTGTTTGCTCCTGGTGGAGATTTTCTGGTGATGAAATTTTTTCATTATTATGCTGATTTAACTTGATCAATTCACAGGTAACTGCCCCACAGTGAGAGATCAGGTTTTAGAGACCATGACAGTGAACTTACAGTAGTCTGCCTGGTCCTTGTTGGAACCAAGGGTTTAAGGTGCGGAGAGGCTCAAAAGCTTGGGGATTTCAATATATACCACGAAAAGAATCTTTCATTGAAGGGAAACATATAGAAACGTCACCTGCTGGGGTATAAAATTTTACTGTTAGCTTCCCTCATTCCTACAGCATCAGCTCTGTCGTGCTCCACGTCCACTGTGATATCTGCTCGTAATGGTTGCTTGAGTTAGCTCACGTTGATGATACAGAGCCTTCATGGGTGGAGCCTTAGTAGTCACCAATCTCTCCGTTCCAAACTTTAATTCAGAAGCAAGCTTTTGAATGGAGATGTTCTCAATCGAAGACTAAGGAGCAACATTATGTTCAATTGGAGGAGCATCAGCTGGCTCTGAAGCAACTAACCCTTTCCGCCATTGAATGCTCGAAGGGGTCCTATTTTCTTTCAAACGAATCGGATGATGGCGGTAAGACGTCAAACGTCGAGGATGAGGTCCATGTGACATCCGGTTAGATAATCGACATAATTGGTAGGCCAGATCAGGGTGGTCTATTTAGACTCTAAAATCAACAACAGCGACGCCCTTTTGAGTGTCCGGAGAGGTGGCTGGGCCTTCCTAGGTACTTTCTCCGGTACTTGGTTTGACTCATGTCATAGGCTGAAGGGACCTTTTTTTTCATTGGAATTGCTTCAGTTTTTTTTCTTTTTCTTTTTCCCTATTTGCAATGAAAGCGAATGATCTGTTGTTGCTTTATACGCTCACAAGTCACAACTCATACCCTAGCGTTGCTAGGTTCTCTTTTTCATTATCGTTCGTGACAAAGACAAAAGAAATCAATCTGGATGGCAATCTACTCCTGTATTCTTACATCAATCGGAGGATATGCAACCGAACAGTCAATTAGCACATCTTAGAACCAATACAGAGGCAACAATATCCCCCATTGTATACATGACAGTACATGTTCACACAAACAAATTCTGCTTCAATTCTACACATACAAACACCCTCTAATATATGAAACTAATCCACCACTATATATTGAACACTTAAAAACGCAGTTTCTTATTTGCTCAAACCATGATATCCTAGAAAACTTTGGATTTTCTAGATGAAACTTGAAAATGTCTGCCCATGGCTGCCCTGTATACAGGCCCTCAGACATCCTATGACAAGAAGATCCTTCTGAGCTCATGCAAGAGGAGAACTCTTCTTAAATAGAGAGTTGGCATCGCTGTAGATTGCCACCGCGTTTGAGAATACAGCCAGAGCAATCATAAAGACCGATAAAATTTTGTCCTTCTTAGTAGCTATGCCATGTGTATCCCTGCATACAATTGAGACACAGGTAACAAAACTATAAATTAGAAAAAGTAAAATAGACTAAAGATTAAAAAGTTTCCATCTGGATAAACTTGTTTCTAAGCAGTACAGATGACTAGATTATACATCAATAGAAGAAGCAGTTTGTCGTTTGCATTTTTCATTATGTTTCTCATTTACACTAACCTGAGAGTTACCGCAGCCGGAAAGATGAATCCAATGCAAACTGCAGCAGTTGCTCCCGTGAACTGAAATGCATCCCAAATGCTTGGGATAAAATTTGCACCCAAAAAGACAGCAGCGATGAGCCCAAAGCTGATCAATGCAAACCTTTTATTGTCTGTGGTCAAAGACCTAGCCGATGGAAATAGAAGGCCATCCAAGTTGAGCCGGAGTGCAAAGAAAATAATGGGGAAGACAAGCATGAGATGAACAGCATAACTAATGCGAACAGCATCATTAAGCACAGAGCTATATGGAATGCCCAGATCAGTATCAAAATTGGCAAGTACATCGTCAAGTGTAGATTCGCCAAAAAGGAGAAAACCAAAGAAGCTTGTGGCTATGTACACAGTTGAACACAAGAGAAGGGTTGCTTGGACGATATTTCGTATTTGGGAGGAGTCCTCAAGCTCATTGTCTATGGTGTGAACTGCACAATCAATCTTCATCAAATTATTCAGGATAAATTGGTACTCACCATAGGTAACAAATATATCAATCATATTCACCCAATTCAAAAGAAGGAAATCCTTTTTTTTTTTTTTTCCTTTTTCAGTTCATCATAACCAGTAAATTTTCATAAAGGAATTACTTTCCCTCCTAAACAATGATTTTCCAGTAACATACCATTGTAATGGCAAATGTATGCAGTGACCAAAACAGGCACCACGGTGAAGAGTTTCCAGATGGATGATATATCAGTAACAATGGGCAGCAAGCGAGGCATTTCAATGCTGCCATTTATCAGTTTGACAATGGTGATTCCAGCAGTAATAACAACAAATACCAAAGCTAGTGCAACTGATAAGGCTGAAGTGTATCTCAATGAATCTGCAGAACAAAAACAACAACACAAACTTCTCAATATCAAGAAAAGAGGTCACATGCAAGTCTTGAAGGGAACAAACTTATGATCTCTTACTGAGGTCCTAGCACATGAGTTTAACCCTATTTTTTTCTTTAGTGTATCCAATTATGCCTAACTAAGTCCAATATTATCAATGCACTCTGTTCACAAAGCCGAACATGAAGAAAAGCTATGACGAAAAGATGGAAAAACCTTCCATATTTTTCTGGTCAACAAGTTATTTAGCCAGACCAACTTTAAGAGCCTATATGTGATACTTGAAAGAAGAAGCTGACAGCACTAAACAAATTGATTGCCTTTGAGAAGAGAAGGGCATAACATAACTACTGTCACCAACAAATAAGCTAAACTTACCAACACGTTTGAAACATGCCAATGGAGCAAACACAGCAAGAGTCGTGATAAGCAGAACAAAGAAGCGCCCATTCCACCAGTGAACCCCAAACCATCCTTCCAAGATACCTGAGTGATGCAGCCCAATTGAAGATGTTCCAGAAAGCACATCACCTAAGCACATGAACAGAGAAACACATTAGGTTTGCTGGAATTTATTCACAGAAAGAATAACACAAAGCCAAGAATCACCAGACCAGTCTAAAAGGGATAACATGAGAAACACAGATGCAACTCTTATATGAGCTACAAAAAAGAAATGAAAAGTTCAAAGGTTTTCTATGGAGGAGCACTTTAAAGTATACCACTCATTGATTTTGCTTTAAAAGCACCACAAATAAGATTTAGATCACTGTAACTTGTAAGTACATAATGAGATTAAGGGGAAATAACAGTAGATTAGTTTCCAGAGAAAAATAAATACGGCAGATTGAGATTGCATCGTTCAAATGTCATAATTAACTTGACTATAATCAACAACAGTTGCTCCATCAATTCAATGCGAGATAAGTAGATGAAGTGGTGTGAAAGCAGATGGATCTTTCTCATGTCATCGTATTCAATAGCGTCAAAAGAATATAAAACAAACGCTAATCAATCTTTCAAAGTTCAGACAAGTCATATAGAAACTCCAACTAAAATCAAAATTCAGTAGGTCAGACGCAAATAAAACAAAAAATCGTTAGAAATAGAGCTTTACCGATGATAATCATATAGACAACAAGTACCCCTACGTTGTTGATAACGACACAAACTTGCAGTAGGATCCTCCCTGTCTTTCCGAAGGCGTCCGCCATCAAGGCTCCGTATGAAGACGACTTTCCAGCCTTGCTAAACTTGAGAAGCATCTCAATTGACGCCTCCGTGAGAAACGCCATAAACACAATCATGGCAATTCCAGGTGCAAGCCCTAAAACTTTCATCGTTGCCGGCAGAGCCATAATTCCGGCTCCTACAATGGTAGTGGATAAGTTGAAGACAGCTCCCGGGAACGAAGCTCCATTGAACCCATCATGAGCGATGCCCTCGTGCTTCGGCAACAGTGGAGCTTTCTCATCCACAATCGGCTTGTGTTTACGCTGCTTCTTCTCCTTAAGCGGCGCCAGATTTTCAATCGTCATATTCGAATAAAATCGAAACCAATGTATATGTACAAAATATACAGATCTTACAAACTCTAAAAACCGCCGGAAAACGGCCTTCCTCCACAATCCAGACAAAAATGAAATATAAACCTGAAACCGTAAAAGCGATACGTTCCTTAGGAAGAGCTTCGAAAGCTAAGAATCCTCAAATTGGAGAGAAGATTAACGAGTTTCTCTCTTGTACAGCGATAACCTATTGCAAACTCCTTCAAAACAACAGATGACCTATGCTTCAGGTCCCGATGAATGACGAGCTAAAACCTCAGAACAGGTCAGCTTCGAGAGTGGATTTTGCCGAAGAGAAGCGATCCACGCGACTCTTTTACTCTGCTGACCGGTCCTCCGTACCAAATGAAGGAACTTCTTTGAAATTACAGAACGGGCAATCCTAGCCAAGAAATACTTAAGAAAACAAGGAAGCAGAGACGCTTCAATTTAACTTGAAATCCACCAAACAAAAACGAAAAACTCCTATAAAGTCTAAACAAGAAAGCGGACTGACAGAAACGAAAGATGAGCAAAAAGATCTACTGGATTCCTTCCCTCGTTTCTCCTCTTCCAATCCTCGAAGCTCCGGCGATCAATGAGGACATATAAGAAAGCCTTCCGTCTTCCACACGTTTTTCTTTTGTCCTCATCGAGAAAACCAATAATTCGAGTTTTTCCCCTGCGCTGCCATAAACGTCAGCATTGAGAGTACAAATCGGAGGCAGAGAAAACGACCTAGATTTGGGGCTCCTTTCCCTTCCCGCCAGACCGATCTCGTACGTTATCATCCTGCCTATGATTATCGCCACTAAGCTCTTCTCAGTTGTTCACAAAATCGCCACCATTTCCGTATTTCCCTCTTACGACCTCTTGTTCACTCCCTAAAGGTCATCATAATATATATATATTTTTTAATTTTAAATATAGGTTGAGCTCGATTCCGGCCGTAGCGGCGGTTAAACTCGGTTAAATACCAGCCAAGGCCGCCATCGGACGAGTGGCGCCTCGGTAATTTTCCTTTAACTTTGGGCCCGATTCTATACCATAAAATTTCACGGTGGAAGCGTTTTTCAACTTTTCTAAATCTGGTAATGGTGCATTAATTTAGCGTCCGATGTAAGTGTAACACAGAGGAGTCGGAATCAAAATGACAAGGATTTTAACGAGTTTCGTGACGTGTCAAATAATAAATGGCTTTGAGCTTTAAATTATCCGAGCTGAATCTGACATAGGCACCACCACTAACCACTGGATTCCACGTAACAAATATATTACCTGTCTGGCAGCGGGCCCCACTTAAATTAAAAAGTTATAATAAGCCTTATCATGGGACCCACTTGAATTAATTAAAGTAAACTGGTGGCTGCAAATCTGACGTATGCCACGTGTAAAGGTGACGAGGAATCTTGTAACGAGAGAGTGGCCGCAATTAAAATAAAATAAAAAACTAATGGTAGGAATTAACTCGCTAATTAGATTTAGGCTTCAGTCAATTCCGGAGCCGGGATTAGTGTCGAGACTGCTGGTAGGCTTACAGAGGATTCCCATCACGTCTCGTTGTTAGGAATAATTGGAATATAACCTGGTTTAAAGGGATCCGAATTCCATAGAAAAATTTGCAATTGGATCTCCCATTTCAAGGCTCGCAGATGGAGACTGCACAGGTACAGTGGGAAAGGGTAAGTAGGAAAGCACGGTGAGTTTGAACCAGTTGCTGTGATTTCGTTGGGTCGTTTTCCTGAAATGGATTTTCTCTCTCTTATATTTTCCAGCTGAGTTCCCTCGACTTTCAGAAGGGGCGACTTGACGGTGATGGCAACGAACGCGACGGCGAGCGATTAAGCAAAACGAGATGAGAGGGAAAGAACGGGAACGAGACGCGAACGTTTATCAAGATCGAATGATCAAAGATGCCGTTTCATATTTTTTGCAGGTTTTCTTACCCTCTACGTACAATTGTCTAAAATTATGAAATTTGAACAGATTAAGGGAAGATATCACAGTATAGTATTCGATCAGGATTTTGTTCTATAGATATAACATCTCGGTTAATTTTAACTAGCTACAATGCTAATTATCAAGTGTAACCTCATGGAAAGTGATATGAAATTTAGGATGAGATAATTAGAAGGTTCGGGTGACAAAGGGAGAAAAGAAGAACGACAATTCTTGTCCGATTGTCGTCAATCGTATACTTCAACCGTTCAACGGTGGAAGTTCGAAATCATATCTCAGGATGGAAGAGAAGGCGGAGGCACAGCGGGACGACCTTGCGGAGTCGTTGGTGGATCTCTTCGCTAACATGTCCGTCATGGTAAAGGAGGAACTACCGGTTTGAGCCGATTCCTTGTCACTGTCTAGTCTCTTCTCTTGATTTAATTTAATTTTTTTGTATGGTTGTCTCCGAAGCTTGAGCTTTTTCTTGCTTTGGCCTTTTGTCTTCTGGAAATTTTGAAGTAGTAAGTTAGGGTTTGATAACGGAGACTGATCACTTTCCTGCGGAATTTCAGAGTCTGTCGCTCATTATGCATTTTTTTTAAGGAGTTGTAGTAGCGAACTGTGAACTGGTTTGAGTTAGAGATCGTGCTAATAGATGCAAAACATTCAAAAACCAAAAAAATTTAATTTAGGAAACTCTGTTCAAGGAATATGATGATTACAGGGTATAGGTTGGAAGTTTGAGTTTGCTGTTAAGTCTCAATAATCTTGTTCAACTTCATGGAGGAAGTTCTGAGGAATTCAAGTTCCTGGAGTAACATTCACCAACAAAATCATTGTGATAAGTGTATATTCTAATTGTCTCCAAAAGATTTTACTAATGCTTACTGTGAGAAATGGATGAAAATTTGCACATGTATGCCGAAGAGTTGTATCATCTATGTTTTCTCTCCGATTTCTCTTATATCTTGGAGCCTGCCCCAGGAAAAGTATTTTTCAGCTGTTTTACAGACACTAAAGGGGTGTCTTGATTACTCCAATACCTTTTCTGCCTCTTATTCATTCTTACTGCCCAGACATAGATGTACTGCCTTTTCTCTGTTAATGGTTGAAAAATGTTCTGTGGTGAAGGAGGTCAGGTTTCTGCATTATTGTGTTTTAAGCGCGTGAGAAAGAAGGTAATGCAAGGGTTATTCATCCTTTGTCCTTGTTTTTGTTCCTTCATCAGGTAGGAAGTAACCAGGTAGAACTTCTGGAGAAGATGAACTTGCGAGTTGCAGAGGAATACAACAACTTTGGTGATGTAACATCTGGATTAAGGGTCTTTGTGGAGCAATTGAAGGAGAAAAATGACAGCTTTAATCAGTATATTCAGCAAATAAGAGAGTTTGAAGCTTTAGTCTCGATGCTTGATAAATATGTCAGTTCATTAGAATCAAAAGTTCACCTGGCTTTTAGCCATTTGGCCAGTTAGTCTAGATTGTTCTATGAGTATTTCAAAATTTTGGATCTTTTTAGTAGCTCAATTAGTTCTTTATGATTTGATTTTAAAATTCAAAGGTCATATGTAAACTCATGATCAATTTTGAAGTAAAAAAAAGGGTATTTTCAAAGCAGCTCAAGATAAATAAGATTTGAAAAAAATAAGTGCACAAGTAGTTGAGTGAGTATACCGAGTTACTTGAACCTAAAAGAGTTTACTTTAATAACTAGTATATTTTACCGTTTCTATACCAATAACTAACCCTTGGTAATTTTATTAGTGAGGTGAGATTTGAGTAATTGAATGATCTTAAGGGGGGTTAATCAACAAACTGAAAATTTGATCTTGATCTTCATCTTATGCATCTACATGATCTTCATCTTCGAAATAGGTGTTAGTGTGAACAAGTTCATCTTCGAAATCTTCGAAATAGGGTATTAGTGTGGACAAGTTCATTTTCATTTTTATTTTCATCTTCGAAATTTAAAATCATTTATTTTATTAATTATAAAAATAAGTTAATTAAACCAAGTGTTTGAGTTAACAATATTTTAATTACCATTATTAAATCACTAATACAATAGAGTAAATAAAAAATAAATATGATTAATGAATAAAAAATATTATATTAATAACATAAGATAGATTTTTTACATGGTATTAATTAATAATATATTTTGACAAAATTAAAAGTAATTAATTAATCAAATGCATACTTTAATTATATTTTATTTACCAGAGACTTAAATATGAAGTTTAATATAGTAATAAAATTGAACAAAAATAATAAATAAATACATATACAACTTTATTAATAACCTAAAAAAAGATTATTCTAATAACGAGTTCGTGCCTTTAATATTAAAATCATCAAGTTACAAGTTTAGTACATATAAATGACGCATGTTCAAAAGTAATAAGATACAACCATCATTTATCGTTCCACATGAAATTCGATATGGCATTTTGAAATTGTGCGGCTCTTGTGGATTCTAATGCAGTCTGCCTCCAAAAGCATGTTACTTGGCTACCCACATCCTCAAGACGCAATCGTCGTTGTCTGTATACATTTTACATAAAATTGGATATGACCTCTACATAAAATTAGGCATAACCTATATATATAATACATGTATAAGATTTGGCATAACTTCTTCTTAAAATTGAGCATAATCTATGTATATAATACTTATATAAAATTCGGCATGACCTCTACTTAAAATTGGGCATAATCAATATACATAATACCTGCATAAACACTCCATAAACACTCCATAAAATTGTCTATACATTCCATAAACACTCTATGAAATTGTTTATATACACTCCATAAAATAATCTAAACACTCCATACACTGCATAACATTATAAATAAACTCCATACAATAATCAAACACAACAAAATTAAATGAAATATCACTATCAATTTACAATCACCCAAATAAAAACTATAAATCCATTATAAATTTACAAACTATAATTGTTTCTCTTCATGCTAGTTGTTCCTCGCCCATTTCCCCCTATGAACTGATCTCCAAATCTTCCCCTTGATTGATCTTTCTCTTGTAAAGGAGGCAACTCCTTCAATACTGCAATTGTTACATCATCCGCATTGCCCTGACATGCAAGTAAGAACATCCAGAATAAATCCGTTGTAGAATTTAGGATCTCATGAAAGGAACTTTAGATCAACAAGAAAGAAGAAGAAGAAGAAGAGAGAAGGAGAAGAGAAGAAGAAGAACGAAGAGAGTTTGGATTAAGGGAGAAGAGGGTTGCGTCAAAAAGAAAAATGAGGACTGGACGAATTTGTGGAAAGAGAGGAGAGTGCTTCAATGCCTTACCTCTTAGCCAATGCCTCTATTTATAGTTTTACAATACCCTTAGGGCTACAACTTGATAAAACAAAAGACATAAAAGGAACACATATTTACACTTATATGTCATCTTTATGGAAAGTACCATATTTTACACATATGCCACTCCTTTGACGTGTGGGCTTCTTGTCTTGAGCTCATGGGCTTGAGCCCATCTTCCAACACTCCCCCTCAAGCTGGAGGAGAAAAGACATCATAAATACCCAGCTTGCCACATATAAACGATAGGATTTTAGATGTAGCGGGTTTAGTGAGAATATCAGCTACTTGCTCTTGAGATGACACATGTTTGAGAGAGATTATTCCTGCTTGAAACTTCTCCTGTATAAAATGACAATCCACCTCAATATGTTTAGTTCTTTCATGAAAAACTGGATTTGAAGTGATATGAATAGCTGCTTGATTATCACAATGCAGATTCATGAACCCCTTTTTATAAAAACCTAGTTCGGTAAGAAGGGTCATAATCCATAAAATTTCACTAACGGTATGAGCCATAACTCTGTATTCTGCTTCGGCGCTAGATCTTGTAACCACATTTTGCTTCTTACTTTTCCATGTAAGCAAGTTTCCCCCAACCAAAGTACAATATCCTGATGTAGATTTTCTATCATCAGGAGATCCAACCCAATCTGCATCTGAGAAGCCTTTTATATTCAAGTGCCCATGTTTTTAATACAACAATCCTCTTCCTGGAGCTCCTTTTAGATAACGTAATATTCTCTCTAAAGCCTACCAGTGGGTAATTTGTGGTCTGTGCATGAATTGACTCACCACACTTACAGTATATGATATGTCTGGCCTAGTTACCGTGAGATAAATCAGTTTTCCCACGAGTCTTTGATATTTGCCAATATCAATATCTTCTTCATTTGTAGCACATAATTTTACATTTGTATCCATAGGTGTGTCAACTGGTCTACAACCCTTCATTCTTGTTTCTTCAAGGAGATCCAAGACATATTTCCTTTGAGACAATATTATCCCATGTTTGGATTGAAGAACTTCTACACCCAAAAAATATTTAAGCATACCAAGGTCTTTAGTCTTGAATTCCTGACATATCATCTGTTTCACCTCTTGTATGCTCAAAGCATCATCACCGGTTAAAATAATATCATCCACGTATACGGCCAATAATATTTTCCCTTTGACCGTATCTTTATAATATACGGAATGATCAACTGAACACCAATGAAAACCAAACCGTAGGAGTGTTTGACTAAATTTATCAAACCAAGCCCGAGGAACTGCTTAAGCCTATATAAAGACTTTTTTAACTGGCATACTGACTCCCCCTCAACCACATAACCAGGTGGTTCAACCATATAAATTTCCTCACTGATATCACCATTTAAAAAAGCATTTTTAACATCCAACTGATAGACGGGTCATGAGGAGTTAGCAACAATAGATAAGATGATGCGTACCGAATTCAATTTTGCAACAGGAGAGAAGGTCTCCTCATAATCTATCCCATAGCACTGCGTATAGCCCTTAGCAACCAGTCGAACTTTAAGACAAGCAACCGATCCATCTGGATTATGTTTCACCGAAAAAAATCCATCGACAACCAACCGGTCTTTTACCTTTTGGGAGTGATGTTAAGTATCAGGTTTGGTTTTCATATAAGGCGTGCATTTCTTCATCCATAGCCTCCTTCCATCCTGGATGTCTCAGGGCCTCCTGATACAACTGTGGAACAAAAGTAGAAGAAAGGGACACAAGAAACTGAAAACACTCGGAAGATAAGCGATGGTGAGACATAAAAAAAAGGGCCAATTCTTTACTAGTTTACTTTTAACAATCTAAAAATTCTGAATAGGGATATAAATATTGCCCTGATGAGACATTCTCAAACAGGCCTCCGGACTCAAAAGTCTCCTACTCCAAAAAAATAAGATTGGAAAACAAAATCTTAGAACAATGGTTGAAATGGCATTGGTCAACAAGTTTTCAACAATATCAAAAGTAGGATATATCAATCACAAGTAACTGTCTATAAGGAAAATCAAATACAACACTAAATTAATAAAAAAATAGAGTTTAGACTTACCTTATGAAATTTGAGAAAAATCAAAGCCAAAGGTTTAAATCGGAACCACAAAAAAAAAAAAAAAATACCATGTGATGGATATGTATAACACCCAAATCTCTTCACCACATGGCAAAAACATTCCATAGCACTTCAAAAATCCTCAACAACATTCTAAAACATTTCAAAATTAATTAAACTATTTTCACTACTGCATATCCACTAAACAATGAGAAAACACACACATCAAGTCCAAATTCACCGAACACCCCTGGTAGAGCCCCATATAACTTCGCAGTCACTACGAACTGTACCTCGTCAGTGATGGGGGTCGGGTTTCGTTGGCTAATGAACGCCCGTGTAGGCGACTCAGCCTTGTTTGAATTGGACTAAAAAACCCCTAATAAAACCTAAACCATAAACCATCAAACCCTAAAGTCAAACCCAATCACCTACTAAACTCTAAACCCTAAACACTAATTCCATAACACAGTACCCTAAACCTTAGAAGCCCTAAACCCTAAACCCTACACCATAATTCCAGACTCTAAACCCAAAAAACCCTAGAGCTTAAAAACACAAAACCCCCCAAAACCTTAAAAACCCTATCACCTACTAAACTTTAAACCCTAAACACTAATTCCAGAACTTAATACCTTAAAAGCCCTAAACCCTAAACCCTACACCCTAATTCCATACCCTAAACCCAAAAAACCCTAGAGCTTAAAAACACAAAACCCCAAAACCTTAAAAACCCTAATCCCTAAAATACCCAAAATCCTTAACCCTAAACCCTAATTACAGGACCCTTAAATACCGAGCACCAAACCCTAAAAATAATCCCTAACACGAATCAAGAATTTAGACCCTAAACCGTAACCCTAAATCCCACAATTATGCACAAATAACCCCCTATTAGGCACTGAAAATAAATTTAAATCAAATAAAACACTAATTTAATGAAAAAAAATTAAGGTTTAGGCATACCTTCTGAAATTTGGGGAAAAACAAAGCCGAAGACTGAAATCGATGCCTAACCGAAGTAGAAATTAAGCAATTGATGCCCAAATGCCCAAAATCGAAGAAAATCGAAATGGAAAATGGAAAAATCGAACGAAATCGGAAGGTATTTTTGGGGGAAAGGAGAATAACCAGAGAGAGAAGAGAGTGGGAGGCCGAAAGGGAGAAGAGAGGGAGAAGACAGAGAAGAAAGGGAGGTCGGGAGGGATAAGAGAGAGAGAAGCGAGTCCGAGAGAAGAGAGGGAGTCACGGAGACGAGAGAGGGGGTGCGAGAGAGAGGGTGAGGCCGAGAGAAAACCGAGAGATGAAGCCGGAGATTAGAGGGAGCGGAGACGGTGGCCGGAGATGAAAATCCGATCGATTTTATGGCAGCAGAACGTCGGGGGCGCAAGGAGACGAGAGAGGGGGTGCAGGAGAGAGGAAGAAAAAATGAGAAATAACGATGCGCGAGGGGGAGGGGGGGTGCGAGGAGAGAGAGGGAAAAAAACCAGCGTCGCCCGTCCTTCAACTCAAAGAAAATCAAACAAGGCCTTCTTCCATATGATCGAAATTAAACCGTGGAGATGAAGGACCCTTCATCCCCTGCATCGAGATGAAACTTCATCTCGAGATGAAGGGCGTTATACCGTTAAAGATCATCTCGTCCTTCGTGACTCACCCCCCCTTATGGTTCGATTGAAGAGCGACAATTTAGCACCAAGGAGCGCGCCATTGGGTCTAGGCTCTCGACTCGCCGGTCTCCACCGTCTCTGTTGCCCCTGACCAACGCCGACGTTTCGACGACCAAAACCTCAGAACTTGCTCGGTCACTCCTTCCGCTCATCAGTGAAAATGAAGGTTCCCATGGGGCCGCCTCCTCCGCTGAGGAACACAAGCCCTCCGAAAGCCGAGATTGATTCTTCTTCAGAGACACAGACGCCGCTTCAACAAGATGACCACAACAATAATCATACCCTCGAGGAGAAGCAATCCTCTCAAAGCCCTATTCCTTCTACTGATGAGGAACCTAAAAACGTTCCCGTTCCTTACAGTATTCCTCCTTGGAGCGAGCCACCTTGCCACTCTTACTCGCTTGAGGTCCTTAAAGATGGATCGATTGTCGATCAATTCGACGTGTGAGTTAGTCTTCTCTCTACTCGGTTTTGTGATTCCTGAGCTCATCATAAGAACCCCGGAAACTTGATGACCAATTTCTGTAAAGTAATAAGGTTCATACCCGGGGGAGAATGGAATCTAACATATAAATAATTCTCTTCAATTAGACATTCTAAAATATTTGGAAGCGACATGAACAAGGGCTGACAGACAAATGCGAACAAATTTAAATTTAGAAAATTTCTTTTGGGTGGTTTCGGCAGAACTAAGACAATAACAAACCAGTTACCAGAAAAAAAAAAAAAAAAGACTTCAGAAAGCGAGACATAAAATTTCATCTGTCTTTCTTATATACAAAGGTAGATTAAAGGCAGGTGTTAGTCAAGCCTCATGCTTACGCAGCTTGAACTGGATAGAGTAACTGTTCAAGAACGTATAATGATGTAGTGACTGGGATATGATTCAGTTTATTTTTTGAAACTTTGTCCTGACTGTTACGTTTTTTTTTTTTGTTGTTGGGTATGTGAGAAAGATGATTTCTCTTTTAAAATTTTTTGGGAGGCTAGTATTCTAATTTAATTATTAGTTGAATTGTGTGTTGAAAAACGATTGAATTATGTTATAAGTTGGAATCCTGAGTTTTATAGCAGAGTGCACTTTTCACATCTTTGTCTTTCACCTGCAATGATGCAGATCTGCAAAAGGGGCTTATATGTTTGGACGTGTAGATCTATGCGACTTTGTACTCGAACACCCTACTATATCCAGGTTTCATGCAGGTACTATTCATTGCTGTTATTGCACTTTCTGGTTGCAATCAACATTCTCTGAGTGTTTTAAGAGTCATTTGTCTATTTCCTGCTTTTGTTCCTTTTTTTTTGTCTTCTTTCTACACTCCATTTTTTTTTTTTTGAACATTGACTCCATTTGGATGCATTTAATTACAGTCAGGTTGAGATATTGATTTCCAAATTTTTTTCAAGCCTATTTGTTGGCTGAGTGAGTGCATACGGACTTTACATTAAAACTTAATTATTCAACCTAGCCATTTGAATCCCATCTTGGAGATGATACATTGTGCATGTATGTTTTGTGGTTCATTCTGTTTATGTAGTATATTGTGGTGTTGAGAGAAATTCAGGTCATATTTTTCTTGGATTTATTTTTGACAACTTGGTTACATTCTTTGAAACCTATACAAAACTCTTTCTGATCCATATTCAGACGAATAGTCATCTAATTTGAGTGGTTTTTACGGAATTTAAGAGTCATTCTAATCTAAAAAATAAATAAACTAGTTGAAATCATTACCGTAGTCTCAAGAAGACCCCAACATTGTTGGGAGACAACTCCAATGAACTAAACAAAATCTCAGCACAGTAATATTTATATATAAAAAGATACAGCATGATTCCCGATGGGATACAAAATTGGTATTCAAAGATGTAGCATCTTGGGTAAGATAAAGTTCATAAGAATCATCAAAGTATTTAGTGCTCTATTCATAGACCTCATCCAATAGTCTAAAAACTATTTTGTATATTTTTTTGTACTTGTTTGCTTCATGTTGAGTAAATTGATAATGTTAGAGATAGCATAAAGATTTTCAAGATGAGAAATGGGCTAGTGGTGGGAGAAGCTCTTAGGAAGTGGTGTTGTGTTTGGAACCTAAGCAATGCACCAAACCTATAGAGTCGATGAAATGCGAAAAGTTACTCACTTAAACATTTTGTGGTATTAGGCCACCATTACTCGGTGCCTATACCTTGGGTTGGGCTTTAATAGGCACATTATAATCTACCAAACTTTTGTGTTGACATTCATGATGGATCACTCTATGGCTGCTGTCACTCTGGATTAGGTTGTCTTTTTCCACCTTTATGATAGTTCTTGCTTTGACATCAAGTGGCCCCTTCCATTGGTTGGCCCTTTAGGATTTGAATTGGAGGGGTATTTTTGTCCATTAGAATCCACTCTATCATGGTTCTACTGTAGATCAGGTGATCTTTTTAACCTTTTTAACAACTCTCATTCTGGCACTGGTTAACCTTTCTGTAACTCGCCCCATCACAATATGGAGTAATTTTCTTGTTTTGATAATTAATGTTAGACATATAATCAATACACTAGAAGCTCCATGATGAATTGTAGAAAGCTAGGTTCTCGAACCTATTCATAGTAGGCTGGTGCAACTTGATGCTCATAACCAAGGTTAGGCCCCATAGGCGGAGAATAGTTTTCTATAGTAGTCCATTCTGTGATAGGTTTCACTCAAGATTAGGTAGTCCAATCTTTTATTGGATTATAAGAATGGAAGGCTATCACAGGGGAAGGTGGAAAGAGTCCAGGGACTAGGACATTATACAGTCCATTGAAGCTTACACCCTTGAAATTGCAGCACAAGGCATTCCAGGACAACTCGTATGAGCCCATGGCAGTGGTAATCAAGCCCAGAGAGGAGATCCACATTTGTAACAAACTAGTCTGATTACTAGGATTTTGGGATAACTGAGAGAAAGAAATTTCATGGCTGCTTCTATGACTTCAATGGAGCCCAAACAATCTTGAAAAAACTGATTCTTTTACCCTATTTGAGTCAGAAAATACGGTCTGGTGCTCTTAAGAGCTAGGTATGAATGGGGGCATAGAAAGTATATTCATGCTATACTTGCAGCAACAGGTGCTTAGGACATCATGTTGAGACTCTTGGGCAAAAGCCACCTTCCTGTTAGCAGATCTCTGCAAAACTACCTTGCTTGAGCAGAAGCAGAATCGGAGTTAGAGAAAGATGTCTTCAAGCACCTAATTAGGTTTGGCAGGTGGAGGTCACTTTGGGGACTCATAGCATCACTTCAAATAAGCAATACAAGCTCCAGAGAGGGCAGATCTGATTCAAGCAAATAAACCCTGATTTGTCTTGTTTTGACAAAGAGGTTGATCTCCCTTGAAGGAGGTCAGTTATCCCTCACATTCCATTACCATTTTCCACCCATTTACACCACAAATCCACCCAAAAAATCAATACATGAAAAATTGAGCTGATTGTAAGATTGTTTAGTTACTGTCATATATGGCTTTGGAGCACTTTGGGGTGTTCTTCTCAAGAGATGCTACTAATAAATATGTCATTTTTGGTTATTTTTGCTTGAGCAGTATTTACATTTTTGATTTCCAGTTTTGCAGTTTAAAGGAAATGGGGATGCATATCTTTATGATCTTGGCAGTACTCATGGCACATTTGTCAACAAGAATCAGGTAAAGGGCTGCCATAAGCTTTTTTTGCATTTTGTAATAATAACTTGAGTAACTTGTAAAATGGTTACATACCATATTCTGATATTTCTGGCATTTCTTTTTCCAAAAAGAAAGGAAAAAGGTAAGATTCCGTTTGCATATAATGACCAAGTATTCATAAGCTTCATCTCTCTCTCTCTCTCTCTCTCTCCCCCCCTCTCTCTCCCTCACTCTCCTTATTTTCTTTTGCGATGGTCATTGTCATGTCTGAAAGATTAGATCCATCTTGGAGCCCATCCACAAGAATGAATCCAAATTATGGTGTTACACCTACGTCCCAAGTGCATTGAGAATGAGCGGCTCTCAACAAGGTGATAAGGAGTAATTCCTATCCTAGCCTAGGAATCTGCGGTATGATTAGAACTGCACATAACAGGGGGCCATGTGATAAAATGCATAGAAATTAGTTTGATCATACTAACTGAAAGTGATTGCACATTTGTTGTGTAAATGTCAAACTAAATCTTTAGATATGTTCTGATTGATACTTTTTGTATGATCCAATTAGATCAAGAAGAAGGTGTTTGCAGAACTGCATGTAGGTGATGTGATCCGGTTCGGCCAGTAAGTTTTGTTATTTTATCAGTTTATTTTTTTGTTATTTATAACTCGTTTTATAGGAACTTTACTGTGATCATAAAAGCATTCTCTTGTTTGTAGAGAGGATGTAGTACTTTTTTTAAATGGTAGAGAGAATGTAGTGTTATAGTGCTGTTCTGTGGTTTTTTATCTGATGTAAGTTGTTAATGTTCTTCTTTTCTTGCCTTTGTTTGCTTGTGTTATGTTATGCAGTTCTTCACGCTTGTATGTATTTCAAGGGCCATCTGAGTTGATGCCATCGGTAAGAACTGCAAAGATCAGTCAATACAGTGGGATAAAGTTGCCATCTGTTTTGTCATACTAATGGTTTACGCTTGCTTATGACTAATTATGCATAGGAAAGTGACTTAAGAATTTTGAGAAATGCTAAAGTGCAAGAGCAGATGCAAGACCGTGAAGCTTCACTCTTGCGAGCAAGAGTAGAAGCTTCTCTGGCAGATGGTATCTCATGGGGAATGAAAGAAGATGCTATTGAAGAAGCAACAGAGGTTCGACTTTCTCCTTCAACAAGAATCACATATATTCTTCACAACTGAAGCCATGCTTTAATATGTGTTCATTTTCTTTCTGCTTGCTTTATTTTTCTCTCTTTGAGTTATAATTTTCTTATTTGTGGAATTCATGAGACAATTTTGTTATTTCAACTCTCTACTTTCTTCTAACTAACTGTGTTTATTATGCTGATGTCATAGGATGACATGGAAGTAGTCACTTGGCAAACTTATAAAGGGCAGCTCACTGAAAAGCAAGAAAAAACCCGTTCCAAAATTTTGAAAAGGCTGGAAAAGGCAAGGAACTTTCTGTTTCTTCTGTTGATTTTATTAATTTGATCAATTTCTTTTGTAATTCTCTATGTCTTCAGCACAAAATTCTGCTTTGATCTTTTGAGTTTGTTAGATAATTAAAAAAACGAGATAATGACAAAAGAGAGAACAACTACGTGGAGAAAGAAGACAAGAAGAAAATAAGAAAGGAAGCATTGATAAAGATCAGTGGACTTCTTGAGCGGAAGAGGGAGATTTGTTGACCTTTCTCCTTAATTACAAGTCAAACAAGTATGTCCTCTTACTAAAACAGAAGCAATAACATTAAGTTAATGGATAAAAATACCCCTGAATGTTAAGACTGCCTGTTCCCTATTATACAGGAGAAAATACTTGTTATATGAGAAGTTTTTATATTTTTTCCATGCCCAAATAATTTTTAACTAACGAGGATAGATGGTAGGAGGGTCAGAATAATTTTTATTTTGAATTCTTTTGAGAATGATGAGAATATCTTCAAAGAGAAACAAGATGAATTATAACAAAGCCGTCAAAAGGAAGACCACCGGCTATGAACAAGCGCAAAAGCCCAAAAAAAAATAAAAAAGTCATATGCAAAGCTTTCATTGAACTGATGACAATGAATCAACCAATCTCTATTGGATATGTACTGCTCTCTATGGGATCTGGGAGAGAAACATCCATCCTAGCCAACGAATCAGCCATCCAGTTTGCATTTCTTACATCATGAGATCAACCTAACTGAAGATCATGAAATAGGTTTAGGATTTCTTCAAGCATACACCAGAATTAGGGTGTTGTGTAAGCGCAGAACTAGGGGATGTAGTCAATTCTTATTTACTATGTTTCAACTGATAACTAGAAAATATATTTTGAGGGAAGTAAGTGGGTATAGAGTAAACAAAACTTCTATGTTAAAGTAGGAAGCTAAAAATACCAAAAATGGTGTGGCAAAGCTGGGTCACTTTGACGAGGAGGGATTTCTGATAAGCTTCCCCACGGATTCGTAGGTTTTGGAAAACTCCTTATGTGGCAACAAAATTCAATATTGTCTGATTAGGGCATGGCCTTGTCAACTAGTTCCATAACCACGAGGAAATTGGCAATTTGTAGTGGCAATGTCTCACCTTCCCTACCCTCCGGCTATGAAAACTTCGTCTCCTCCTCTGGTAGGCCATTTCAAATTAAATTTCGATGGAAGCGCTTTGGGTTGTCCTGGCCTTGCAGGATATGGAGGGGTTATCCATGACGATAAAGGAAACCTTCTCCTTTTTTTTTCCCGGCGAATTGGTGAATCGGACTCAACAACTGCCGAGTTATTTGGTTTATTTAATGGATTAAATCTTTTTCATCAACGGATGGTAGGTCCTTTTTATGTAAAAGGCGATTCAAAAGTTGTCATAAATTGGTGCAAGAAGTCTTGCAAACCTCCTTGGCGGCACTGGGATCTTTTTGAGGATATAGGTAATTTAATTTCTCAATTGTAATGTAGTTGGAATTATATTCCTAGATCTGTTAATCACTTAGCAGATAATCAGGCTAAATTATGTGTTTTCCTTCAACATCTTGTTGTGGAGGAAGGCTTTGTACAGTAAGGTATGTATATTTTTCTCAGTAATACATTCACATCATTCTCTCAAAAAAAAAAACTAGTTCCATAACCATAATGTCCAGCAACTCATGCAACTGGGTGCAATCTGTACTCAGAACTAAATTGGCTGAAAATAGATCCTCACACACGTCAAGAAGCTGTCGGGGGAAGAGGGACCAGAGTTAGGAAAGTTCTGACTCTGATCACCAAAACTGTTATAATCATATCTTTGTTTCGATTAGCTCACAAATTCAGCTGGTTGTTCCTCCCATTCAATGGTTGCTATGGTCATTCCTGCCATTTGCATCTGTTTCTTGCAACAATTTTCTCATTGAGTGTCAAACTTGTTCTCAGTGAATTGTTCGCATGTGATTCTGGAATCATCCTTTTCAACTGATTGCCATTATTATGTTGAATAAACACGGAGGATACTAATTTTGAAATAAGTATTTATATTAATTAGTGGAACTATATGTGTATTAAAGATGTGTTAGAAAATAGTGACTAAGGATTTCTAACATAACCTGAATGTTAGTGAAAGCAGTTTATCTTTCTTGTAGCCATTAATTTTCTCTTTTACTATTAATCCCCTTTTATATTGCTTCAATGCTACTAAAACCGATAATAGTATTGGTCATAGGTTGCTAACATGAAGAAAGAGATTGATGCTATTCGCTCCAAGGACATTGCTCAAGGTGGATTAACTCAAGGCCAACAAACTCAGATTGCTCGGAATGAACAAAGAATATCACAGGTAAAATCCCTCTTTCTTGATTGTGTTTGTTCCTCCACTTAAACTGAGCAACACTATCTTTAGAGTATTGACTTTTATCCACTCAGATTATGGAGGAGCTTGAAAGCTTGGAAGAAACTCTAAATGAAAGTATCCAAGAAAGCATTGGTGCCCGGGCAAAACCTATCTTTGGTAAGAAAAGAGTAACTGCTGAGAATGAAGTGGATGATGTCCCAAGGTATCTGCGCTATGAGATTACTTGTCAATGTGATCTGTAGTACTCTGGTCAGTTTTTATTAGTTGCACTTGTGTATTACCTGATTCATCTGATTGTCCTAGTGATGATGATGACTTCTACGATCGCACAAAGAAGCCTTCCATCCCAAAAGCTGGTGAACAGCAGAAGATTGAAACTGCTGACACTCTTCTAGATAAGAAAGATGCCATACTAAAAGAAATACAGATGAAGAAGGATTTGCTTGCCAAAGAGAACAGTAAAATAGATCCAGAAGCTGAATGGGGAGGTGATAATGGAGATGAACTGGATGCATACATGACTGGACTATCTTCCCAAATAGGTGAGAAGTTTAAAATTGCTATAATATTGTTGGCATGGCATTACCTCTTCCTGATGAGGATTTTGAGAGTTAAAAAAATCCTCTTTTTCCTTTTTTTTTTTTTTTTGGAATAAGCCTGATCTTCTCTTTACTTTGGCAATTTCTGTTTTATTTCAATCTAATTTTTTCTGTTATCTTTACATAGTGCGTGATACTGCTGCACAACTTCAGAAGGACTTGTCAGATCTCCAATCTGAATTGGACAGAATTCTCTACCTGCAAAAAATTGCAGACCCAACAGGAGAAGCTGCTCGGCGGAGGGATTCAAAGGCATCAAGGTCTGGCCAACAAGAAAGCTCTCCTCCTAAGTCTCCAAAAGGTGAGCAGAAGAAAAGTACTGTCTCAAGAAAGCCTGAAAGCAACTCCTCTAAAGATAAACCAGTCGGTGTAAAAAAGGATGATAATCCTGTTCCTAATGAGAAAGGTAGTGGTGATCAGAAAGAAGGTGAGGAACCAGTTAAGTACACTATCACAAAACCTATAAGGCTTGGTGCTACAGAGGACATGGAAGTGAAAGGAAACCAGCCCAAAGAAGCAGTAATTGATACGCATGGCTCTGATGGGTTTATTGATTACAAAGACAGGAAAGTGATTGCTGCTGCGGGTGGGACATGTGTGACTGGGAGATCCATAATAGAAGAAGCTGGTCCTGGGTTGATAATAAGGAAGAGGAAGGAACCAGAGAAGCCCGAAAGAGATGATGATAGAGCTTCTGAAGTGTCAACATCTTTGTCAGCCGAATCCACAGTTACTGATGCTGTTGCTCTCTTGTTGAGGCATAAACGAGGATATACTGGGTTAGATTATGAGGAAGGAGAAGGTGGCATGGTAAATCAAAGTCAAAATGATCAAGTAACAAAGGAGAAGTCCAAGTCCAAAAGAGTACTTGGCCCTGACAGACCTGCTTTTCTCAACTCCGACTCAGATTATGAATCGTGGGTACCTCCTCAAGGTAAAAAGAGTTCACATGTTTATGTCTGAATTATCGGGGAAATTATTATTACGAGCATCATCTTTATTCTGTGTTTCAACGAATCCTGTTAACGTTTTTGCTTTGCAGGACAATCTGGTGATGGACGGACCTCATTGAATGATCGTTATGGTTACTGATGCCTGTTGTTTATAACATTCTTGAAGCGGGATGGCCTGCCTCAAGAGACATGCTAGCCTTAGTGTCTGTGAGCTCCATTTAGCTAAATGCAACTAAGATGCTACCACCCTCAGAAATACCAACCACTTAGATATTTAATGCCTCAGGGAAGATTTATATAAGACTCTTTCATATCTATTTTTCAACAATATACATGAATTGATTAGAAGTGATGCTGACTTTAAATCGATCGTTTAGTGGGTTCGGTGGGTGTTTTGGCATTTCTGCAGAGCGGACCTCGGTTGGTTTCTTGTGTCTTATCTTTTACTTCATTAGGCTGGAAATCGTTCCTTTCCCTTGTTCTCAGCTCAGATATTTGTATTTTTTAACTAAAGGTAATGATAGGTTAACAACATGGGAGAAAGAACTAGTTGGTTCAGGGCTGCAGAGGATAATGAGGAACTAAAAATGATTAGAGTGCTTAAATGTCTTGTAGATTACAATCTTGAATGCAGCTTATTCTGTATAAAAAATCGTTAATGTACAACATTTGCAACCTTACACATTATCCGGTGAACTAAATAATTCTCGATGTGAAAAATTTAGAGAGTAGCATCCAACACAAAAAATGAATTCCTGCTTGAGCAGGCACAGAAGTTACCTTAAGGTGACTTTAATGAAATGGATATTGCCAGAAAATCACAAAATCTGAGAAATGCTCGGACAAGATGCTCAAGTCATCACCTCTTCGAGTGTGCTGGCTTTGCTGCAACACTAAAAATCGCTGCCTTTTGCTTAAGAGAAGAGGTCATCCAAGCCTGCTTCAACCCTTGGTCTCCCTTTGGGTCGACCAGTTTGTCTGGCATCTTTGCTTGATAGAAGCTTTATTGCTTTCTCCAATGTAAGATTTTGAGGATTTATGCTCTGGGATCACATTAAAAGCATAACCACAACGAGTGAGGAAGACTTAAAAAGAAAACAGAGACCTCCGGGAACCACATATACTTCAATCGAGATAGGGACAAAAAAAGGAAAAATCAATATACAAAAGTTAAAGAAAACCTAGTTCAGAATCAGCTGGATGCATAAAAGGGAAAAAACATTGGAGGAGAGATTACCTTGGGAACAGTAGCAATGGTGCGCCTATGTTTAACTGAAAAACCAACTCTTGACACCCGTAGAATCACTGGTTGACCATCCTCAGGATGCTTCCCCTGAATTGCAGTCATAAGAAGATATTAGTCATAATGAGCAGCTAACTTAACAAAATGAATGAGGATAGAGGCAAACCAATTACGTAAACAATCAGAAGGAAATCAAAAGAATGACAATATTGGAAACCTGATTAAGATAAGAGGTACTTACCATGGTTATAGGGTATTTCAACAATGTAACAGCATCATCTAGGGCGATGGAGTCCATGTCTTTTGCCTATGACAGCAAGCATTTGACAAAAAGAGGTGAACAACCTCTGGTTAGAGCTTGAGAGCAACCTGTGTCCTGGGCTTGTTTTTAGATGCATGAAGATGCTTCACTAGAGATTTTAATGCTAGATGTTTTAGTAAGTGAATTCCGTCAATATGTATTTTATGCTGATCAATGAATTTTTTGAAGGGCAGCAGCTCATGTTCCAAATGGCTTATTAGAAAGACGTACTTATATGACAAATAGAAGTATATACGCACACTAAAGAAAGATCAAGCATACCAGATGAACAGCAACTCTTTTAGGTGAGGATCCCTTCCTATCATCACCAAGTTGGATATAGAATCCATAGGGACCATCTTTCAAATATATCTGAAATGTGAAAGGACATACATAATTCTCGTTCTGACACATTAGATGGGTAAGAAATCAATACTTTAACATTTGCAGAAGACGGGAAAAACTATCAACCTTTTCTTCAGAACCAGGATGGAGACCTAGAAGTCTTGGCTGAAAGCATTTGTCTGGCTTTTGAATCTCTGGTTCATCATCATCATTGAGTATTGTACGGGCGATGTACCTATGCACCATTACGGTCACGTAAATGTTAATTTCTTGCTTTGATTTTGAAAAGTTCTGAATCATAAATCAGGTTATCTTCACAAAATGAACAAATATGAAAATCTCAGGGAACAGTGATAACTAACACTCTCTGCAGATAGTGACAGCAATTTAGTAAGAGGACAGATATGCCTGTGCTACATGAAACAATGAAATTATTGCCAGAAAAAAAATGTCATACTTGCATTTGGGATGTTGATCACAGCCAATAAAGTAGCCAGCACCAAACCGACTCACCTTGAAGATCAATGTGCCATCTTGACAACTGCATCAAATTTGCCATGTTATAAAAGACAGTAAGGGAAGGAGATGTGTTCTTTTCTTCTGTTGACATGAAAGTTGCCAATATTTACTTACATTATTTAAAAATTTTACCCTTGATATTTGGGTAGAAAATTAAAGAAAAGTTGACTGACCCTCCAGAGCAACTCTCAAATGAGGTTGTACTGATGTTATAGGGACTTGACCAGCCATTAAACAGGTGGAATGGCTGGTTCCAATTCAACCTGGTGTAACTCAGTTCAAATACTGGTTGAACCAGTACAATATTATCATATATAATAAGATTAAAAATTCTTTCTATATGGTTCTTGTTTGAATTTTAATATATACAATTTCTTTGCTTGTTCTTGCACAAGCTCTGGTACAGTTATGGTGGTTAGATATTAATCCTTGCTCTGAAAGGTCATGAATTCTAAGTTCCATGCTTCTCACTTAAGACAACTTAATTTCTATTTTAAAAATTCAAACGGTCAAAGAAGATGTTGCTAGTCCAGGGCTCTGGTTCTGGCGAGATTCAGTTAAACAGGAGTCCAGACTCATTCTCACAACTCTGGATTGTACAGCATGGAGAAGTATATTTAAAGTTAAATACCTTGGGCAACTTCTACTCTTGTCAGGAAGGGACCCAAACAAGTAGCCTTCAAATCTTTGCTGCAACATTTTCTCGACCTGGAGTCAGCATAAGTTGTGGGATCAGACAAAAAAAACTTTAATGAGGCAGCATGAAGTCAACTGCTTCTGCTGCTAATACTGGAAGAATCTATACCTGCCGAATATCAACTCTGCTAGCCTGGTCACAGTACATGCTAAACCGCGACCAATAATCTTTCAAGAGACCCTTCCATTCAGTCTTCCCGACAGAGACATTGTCTAACTATAAAAAGGACAAACATGTCAAGGAAGTCATTATGAATGTTACAGACTAAGAAAATCTGTGAAGATGCGTACGTAGGATTTTCTTTGGTATTTTTACAATGCATAATGTACTTCTTCATCACTGTAAAGGTTCGGAAATCAAATGCAAAGCACCCACATATTATAGTAGCAAGTACCCTACTGAAATTTTGTTCACGGCCTCAATATGCTAAATAAATGATTAATTTTCGAAAAAAGATAAGACAATAACTTGTGTACCTACAATTGTCACTTAAATTGATTGAATATCAAAGACGACTACTGCAAATGCTTGCAATGGTAAGTATTCATGGTTAAATTTTTGAATGGAGGCATAGCCCAGTCTACCTACTCAACCCTATGCCTTCATACCAAGGTAGATAAGCAGCAAAATTACTTTGGGAAACCTAATACTATATATATCAAACATGTATATGGTACTGTTCTACAATGATTAAAAGGTAGTATCAAATAAGCCCCTCTTAGACACTGTCTTTCTGTATAGGACTGGCTAAATGTTGTACTCCAAATAAAGCCATATAATTGGAGTCTAATGTACAAATTAGATAACACTCTTTGCATACCTTAATGAGTCTACCTACTCAACCCTATGCCTTCATACCAAGGTAGATAAGCAGCAAAATTACTTTGGGAAACCTAATACTATGCATATCAAACATGTATATAGTACTGTTCTACAATGATTAAAAGGTAGTTTCAAATAAGCCCCTCTTAGACACTGTCTTTCTGTATAGGACTGGCTAAATGTTGTACTCCAAATAAAGCCATATAATTGGAGTCTAATGTACAAATTAGATAACACTCTTTGCATACCTTAATGGAAGAACAAAAGTTGTTTTTTTTTTTTTTTTTTTGAAATGAAGAAGAAAAGTTATTAAATTACTCTCTTAAAAAATGTTTTAAAATTTTCATTCATTATACTAAATTTTTTTCAAGGTAATTAAAATAAAAGAGGGAAGTATGCTTATGTTCATAGCTATTTTACATCTGAAAGGTATACCATTAATTTTCTATATATAAATGGCAGGTAAACTTAAAAGATAGGAGAAAAGACTCTAGCAACATTCTAAAAAATATCAAGAATCATTTGCAGACTTTCCATATTGATATGAAGTTTTGTCCATCCTTCATATTGTATAAATTTTGGTCTGTAATACTCCCCATATTTTTTTTCTCACCAGTGTAATATGTAACAGTAAAGATTATCAAAATTTTACTTTTTTTTAGATGATACAAAATGTTCATCACTATTCCAAGATAGAGTATAAAAAGTTTGCATGGTTGTCGATCTTTACAAGAAGGCTGACTCCAGAAGATTGATTTGTCCAGAATAATATAAACTGGCAAGAGCAAAGAAACAATTGCCAATATATACTATAGATAAGAAATTAAGACAAATATCAATGAAAATGGATAAAATACTTTAAAGCTGAAGGAAATACCTCATTCTCCATGTCAGCTGTGAAACTATAATCAGTCACCTCTGAGAAATGGTCTGAGAGAAATGCTGACACCTGTAAACAGAAAAAAGAGATAAGAACAACAAGAACAAAAAGAAAAAAAAAGTTTTTAAGAAGATTAGGCACTAAAAGATGACAGACTCCTTATGTAGTCTAACCCAACAAAAACATGTTTCAAAATTTTGTTTAGTTGCATTACACATGTTTCAGGCAAACATAACAAGTCTTCAGAGAGATTTGCAGGTACTGAATCACATTGTAATGTGTTGCTTGTTTGCATGGAGATACTTAGACACCTAAAATAGTATTCATAATTTCAAGAAAAAATAAAGTATGGGGAAAATTGTTGAGTGCACTAAGCAATGGGAACCTGGTTTAGACTTTAGGCTCTGGGCCTTTTTCTGCTAAAGGGTTACACTTTATGCAACTAATGTGGTTGACGAAGGCATAAATGACGTAAGAAGTGTTTCACGGGCTCATAGCATTCAGAATCTTGAGAATTTGGAAAGTGATCATTTTAAAGACCCATTGTCAAGTGCTGAGGGGTCTCACAGAATTGAGGAGATTTGAGTGGTTGGTCAGAAGCACAGATAAAGCACAATTTACCACAAGAAAAGAGGCTTTCCCAAGTGAAGAACAGCTGAAGTTCAGTGTATTGGAAATGCAACATAGATGATAGGACTTTGAAATGGAGCTAAGGTCCTTGTGTTCATTGCCTACTGGTGCCATGCTTGAATAAAATATCTTAAAATCCTTGATGTCTTGGTGGGTTGTTCCTATATGAATCAAGTCTGTGACTGATAGGTAGGAGATCTAGTATATATTTGGATAGAAAGATAACTATAGGGACAAAAGAAGCTAATTTGGACTTTGACTAATATCACCAGTGACACATATATATCTTAGTAATTGTCAGATTTTTGGGTTGAGCCCGGTTCCATCCCAAAATGATTGGCCACTTAGGAGGCCTATTGCTCAACCCTATGACCCATTAACTTTTCTTTTCATATTTTTCAATGTAGAACTATTTCTCATTCAACCCTCCCCTTCAAATCCAAGCTGACACATAACGGACCCGGGATGTGGGCACAAACGATCTAATAGGGCACATAGACTCCTACCTCATGGAGCTCACAACACACAGATAACCTGGGAAGCAAAAACTGGGCATTGGCCCATACACACAACCTACTCTGATAACATGTTGAATTTTTTAGGTTGAGCCCAGTTCCATCCCAAAATGACGAGCCACTTAGGAGGTTTATTGCTCAATCTTATAACCCATTAACTTCTCATTTTTAATGTGAGAACTTTTCCCATTCAACAGTAATAGTTGTAGTTCCCCACAATGGTAAAAAATATATTATCCATGACATTACACGTCGGAGGAACACCGGATATGGGAGTATCATGGTTCCTAAATAACCAAACTTGATTCCACAGCATATTGTGGTAGGGTGTTTCATATAGGAATAGACAATAGGCACCCCCTACCACTCAATGAAAAAATAAAGAAGTCGAGGACCAGGTGGAGAATAATTCTAATCACAAGCAGCTAAGAAGATGAAGATGATTCATGGAGAAGGAAGCTGCCAAATGCCATAAGAAGCAGAAATGGAGGCTTTCTCCCACAAGTTTGCTCATAGGGATATAGTGTTTTATAGTTAGTTTATTAGGGAGGAGGTTCTCCTTCTCCCACAAGTTTGCTTATAGGAGAGTTTTATAGTTAGTTTATTAGGTAACCGGGGTCCGCCAATCATCATTGTCTAAACATAGTCACAGAGTCATTAAAATAGGTAGTTTCATTCAATAGTTTGTCTTGGTGTTAGAATAAATTGGAAGGATATATGTGCCATCTAACATTAACAAAAACTGGGAAAGTATAAGACTTTTTTGAGAAGGAAAGCATAATATACATAACAGGTAAAAGAGTTCACGGAGGAAAACATGGGGCTATACGTACCATGCGACCTCGAAACTCTGGAAATAAAACTCGACTTTTTACAGTCACGTAGTTCCTGTCCTGTTCCGCAAGAAATCCAAAGTTAGAAAGATGATCATTGAATGAATGCTGACTACCATTTTTTGAAAGGTGACTAAATGCTTTGCAAAATAATGAGCATTTATCACAAAGAAATGAGAAAAACGAACATCCTCCACATGATAATATTTTTACCAAAAATGAACAAGTACCTGTAAGACTTTCATAATTGTTGCATAAGTAGATGGTCTGCCAATCCCAAGTTCTTCCAACTTTTTCACCTTTAACACCAAATGATGAAAATTTTAAAAAAATGGTTAACAAAAATAGATCATGCAACATTCCTGCCAGTAGTAGTTGCCCCTTTCCACCTGAGGATGTCACAATTTTAATCTTGCATTTTCAAGGAATGCAACAAGTCACCGGTTATATAAAAATTCAGGCTTTTTATATAACAATGAATCACCTGTTTGACAAGTTTTATTTCTATTTTTAATGACAAGACAAAGTGGATATCTGATCAAGTCAGAGTTTGGCACTTCACTGAAAATGTTAGAGGAAACTTACAAGTGCACCCTCGGAATAGCGTGGAGGAGGCTGTGTATGATGCTGTTTAAGATTTGCCTTATCTAGACACACTTGATCTCCGACCTGAAAAAAACATTATAAAAATTTTGAAGCTTTCAAATCAATGATGAAAAGATATAAAGTACACACAAAGCAGCATATTTCATTGCCAATTTGGCATGTCACTGGTTCATTCCCATTCTGACATAAACATCATCAAGAGCTAAATATTTGGACAACAGCTGTCTAGCCAAGTCTGCAGTTTCAAAGTTTACATCAGAAACTGTTCAGGCAACACCTTCCCTAGCCAAAGCGTCGGCAATGCCAGTGGTACTTCTGAGTTGTACTGCCAAGACACATCTAAGTTCCTACATAAATCCTCAATTTCATCGAAATAAACTAAAAAACTAAGTCTCCTTCAAGATTGACCCAACTGAAGTCTCCTTCGGCAATTAAAGATGCATTTTTCCACATACAGTCAAATACCCTGTAAAAGGGCTCTCAACTTCACAGTAGCATCCGTGATACTGAAGAGAGCACAGTAAACAAGACGAAAAAAGAAACTGTTGAGTCCGTCCTAAGAATGCTGTGAGTGTGTATGTATGTGTGTATGTGTGTGTGTGTGTGTGTGTGTGTGTGTGTGTGTGTTGCCAGGTGGGTGGGTATTTTGCTCTTTAGAATGTGTATTGGTCATTAGCATCAGACGTATGGATTTATGTCCCTCAGCTTGTACTTGGATCTAACTAAATTATGCATCCCCATAGGATAGGTTAATTAAAGAAAAAGAAATTCCATACAGCATTACAAAAGCAGTTCACAAACCAAAATGTACAAGCTGGAAATGAAAAATACAGGTTGCTAAAAATAATAATATTGTGCACAATAATATATGTGTGTTATTACCTTCAGCGCCCCAAGAACTGTGAAAGCTCCATCCAGGATGTCTTCTTCATTATCACTTTCATCAATAGCTGACACATCTTTGTCCTATAAAATTTGTAGAAAACAACATCTTGATGCTATCCCAAAACAAACAAACAAGCAGCATAACAGAGTCAAAAGAAAATGGTAGGGATTTTCATTAAACATTCCATTCTAATCAACTACAGATACTCATTTTAATGTTGAAATATTTTGGTACTGGTTTTAGTCCCTAAAATTTTACTATGACTTAGTTTTTTCCTAATTTGAAAAGACTAACAGATCTTCTTTGAATGCACACCCTTTTAATACTGCTCACAACAATCTAATTATTTTCTCCAGGTGAACAAACATTAAACCTTCTATCTTCTGAAGCTATCACTTTCAAGCTATATGACGCACAATGTTCACTAAATACCAGTTATGCATCTGTCTTTTGTCGTGGTGGACCTTTTGGATCTTACTAACCAAAGAAATACAATTTTTTCTTGGAGAGTATGACTGTGTTAGGCCCCTCTATTTGAATTAATGTACCACCTCTAACATATTGGTAAGCAAACAAAGGACAAAAAAAGAAATTTCAGAGATACCATTTCTTAGTAAAGAGACATGAGAAAATGGGCATATCACAGTTACATGCCAGCAAACATCACCTTGGCAACTTTCCTCGTAGTCTAGTTGTTGGACTAAAGGATGAATTTCATCAAAAATATGCTCTCAAGCAGCATATCTTGGATATAAACTTACAGTTCATCATCTCTACCATTAAAAAACTCTATGAAAAGTACTAGAATATCTGCAAGTCCGTCACAGAAGCAAATTAAGCTTAATTACAAGCTATATTTTACCATATATCTTTTCTCTTGAAATGATTCTCCTCCATATATATGCTATTAGACTGCTTCATAAAGAATTATGTCTAGCAACAGAATCTATGAACAGAGTTCAGTTTCTGTTCTTATAGTGATGAAATGACCATCTAACTACAGTTCCAAAAATGTGAAAATACTAAAAGCATGAATTAAATCATACAAAAAATATGATAATTGAAGCACATCTATACTTTCATATGTATCTTCATAAAGTAAAAATAAAATAAAATAGGTGACCAATGGAAATAAATTACCTTGTAGACTGCACGATATCCAAGAAAAGCAATTCTCGAAGCCGCTGAACGAAGAACTGTTCCTTCAGCATTTCCAATATCTATGTGTATCTGGAATGTTTAGCAAATTCGCATACAAGAATTTCACTAAACGTTAGTCCCAATTTTAGCTGACTTATTAGAAAGTAAGCACATGCTCCCAGGCTACAAACCTGTCCCATTATGCAAGGTACCATTTGGGATGCAATTGTTCGGGACCATATAAGGGTGTATAGCTTCAAAGAATCCTTATCAAGTATTTCCACCAGCATTGCTGAGCATAACCAAAGGAATAGAACATACATGAAAAGCAAAGGTAAAAATAGAAAAACCTAAACTCTATACTTTATTGAGTTGATTAATGAAACAAAAATTGCAAACTAGACATGGAATGAAGCATTACATGGGAAGCGCTGTATACTGGTTGGTCTAATAGCTTCATGGGCTTCTTGAGCATTCTTCACCCTCTTAAAATGCTTAGCTCCACTTGATGCAAAATTCTGCCCATACCTATATGTAATGAACACGGATACATAACAAAGTCAAACAATCTTAATAGAGGCAACTTTCAATGTCAGCTAACATAATATGATTAAAAAGCATTTAAAAAAAATAATATGATTAAAAAGATTAAATCATGTTCATTTTCTGTTCATGTTTTCATAGAGACCTTTATTTCATGAACAGTGGATAAAATTTTACAGGAAAGGAAGCTTCACAATATGATTCCTAGAAACTCATTGCTGGAGCCGGAAACCTTTTCAGAATAAAAAAGAAACTTGTTTAAGTACTGTAGGAACAGATTGAAGACATTTTTTAAAACTTTAAGGAAACTTTTTGAAAATACCAAGAAAACATTTCAAATTTCAAGTTATTCAAATTGAACCCGGTTCCATCCCAAAATGACTAACCGCTTCGGAGGCCTATTGCTCAACCTTATAGATTAAGAATTTTTCTTGACATTTATTTATGTGGGATTGTTGAAATATATAAAGAAGGGTATTTTGGTCATTTTATACTTGACAAATTGTCCTTCTATGTTAGCAGTAAGCTCATCTCTATATAGGGGGTATGTAGTTCAAATTTTCACTTGATTCTGAGATGTATTTAGAAAGTTACAAGGTTTTGAGTGTAGAGGAGCATTTGTGTACCTTTTTATCTTTTTTCAATTAACTGATTATAAAATAGTAGAGAGGTTGATCCCTCTCCCTAACGAGTACTGATTTCTTGCTGCACTCTTGCTATCTCTGAGTTCTCTCCTTTTATCCTTTTCTTCTTCCTTGTTCCTTCTTTATCTCACACTTCTACAGGGACTATTTCCACTGTAGCTCTCCCTCACATCCAGGCTTGTATATATAGAAATAACAAGCCTGAGATATGGACAACATATACAACGAACAAACTCAATGTGGCACAATCTGGGCCAAGGTCCACACAGATATTCGACTCTGATATTATGTTAAGAGTGAGCAGGTTCCATCCTAATATGACTAATCATTTAAGAGTCTTATTGCTCAACCTTATAGAATAAGGATTTTTCTTTACATTTATCTCTGTGGGACTATTCCCACTAACACAAATATTAGATCTGTTCTTTAGTAGTTGTTTGATCTATGTAAAGAAGCTTCAAATGTTGATTACCAGAAACTCTTTGTTGGTGTTCTCTCTCAACAATAATTCCTCTTATTATTAACTCGACAACCTCCTTGCTTGCTCCGGCTTTGGTGACCGATGGCGTCTGTGGATCCGATCCTGCATCACCTTGGCCTATTACTCCGTCCTTATCAATGGGATAGTATGTGCCTACTTCCCAGGGTCTCGTGGCATTCGACAAGGCAACCCACTATCCCCCTACTTGTTGAACCTGGTGACCAAATACCTCTCCTTAATGGTGTTCATGGCTAAAGATCTTGGATGGCTCTCTCTAGTGGCTGAACACTCTGATTATGGCATCCCCATCCTGCAATATGCCGATGATACCCTTTGGTTCTATGAGGGTTCTTTTGATCAGCTCAAACGCGTCAAGGTTTTAATCAGACTCTTTGAGGTCTCCTTCGGAAAAAAAGTTAACTGGTCCAAGTCTACCATCATTGGCTTTCACCTAGCCCCCAACACCCTCAATTCCAAGGCCAACCTTCTTGGCTGCTCTACTGGCTCCCTCCTGGGATCCTACTTGGGACTGCCCCTTTTTTACTGCTGGCCTCACAAGGGACTCTGGGTTCCTATTGATCGAAAGGATTGAACGTCGACTTGCTACCTGGAAGGGTCATCTCCTATCAAAAGCTGAACCCCTCACTTTACTAAATTTGTGCATTTTTGGCCTTCCCAATTACTATCTATCCTTTCTACACATTGAGTGTCTGAAGCGTCGCTTTGTATGGTGGGGATCCAGTGACGATTTCAAGTACCATCTGGTTGGGTGGAAGGATGTTTGTCAGCCAAAGACGCATGGTGGACGACATTCGCCTAGCCGGCGACATGAACTCTATCCTCCTTCTGAAATGGCTCTGGAGATACAACCTCCCCACTGGCACCCTCTGCAAGAACATGGTTACCAGCAAGTTGCAACTCTCTTCTCCCTGGTGGACCTCTGGAGGATCTCGGCACCGCCTCTCCCCAATTTGGCACAGCCTCTTCCGACTCCTTCCACTCTTCAAATCCGGCATTAGCCACTCAATCGGGCATGGGCAAAACACTACTTCCTGAAACGACTGGTGGACTGGCCCTTGCATCTCCGGGAAAGCTTCCTCACCCTCTTTAACATCAGCTGTCGTTCATCTGCCTCGGTTGCTAATGCTGGAATCTCCAACCCCGACGTAGCTTGACGGACTAGGAATTTGCTGAAGTTTGTGGGCTCCTTGAATGCCTCAAGGATATCTCCGCCCCCACATTGACGATAGACTGATTTGGAGGAACTATGATAGCGGGACCTTCTCTGTTTCATCGGCTTTTCTCCTCATTTCCGGACTCTCCCCCTTTGCCGACCCCCCATCCAGCTGCAGTGGCTTGGAGGCTCTCCGATCCTCCTAATATCCACTTCTTCATTTGGTCTGTCATCCACAATAAGATCCTCACAACATACAATCTCAGCAAACGGGGTAACCCAAGCCACTCGCCAATTTGCCCTCTTTGCTAGAACACCAATGAAAGTGTTTCCCTCATCCTCATTCACTGCCCCTTCACCTGGGAGGTCTGAAATCACATCCTTATTGACGTTAGGCTCTGTGGGTGCTTGCCTCAGGATCTTCTCGGTGTTTACAACATGCTTCTTGGAACCCGGCTCCCAAAGATGGGGAAGTTGCTGCTATCTACTTGCCTTGCTTTCGTCCCATGGAGCCTTTGGATTGAGCGAAACAACTGACGTTTTAGTTGCAAATTCTCCAATGCAGGGATGTTTCCTCCCGAGCCGCGGGTCTAATATCCTCCTGGCTTCACACTCAGAAGGACTGATCTGCACCTCCCCCCCGTGTTGGGACCCTAGCCCTGTTGGCTTTGGAGGCGCTGTCAACTCCTCTGATGGATCCACCCTTGCCTCTTATGCTGGTCCGAAGGGCATATCCAATTCAACCTTTGCCGAGCTCATGGCCCTTCTACAAGATCTCATCATCTTCAAAGACCACTTCTTTGGGCCCTTGCTGATTGAAGGCAACTCCTTTTTGGTCATCTCTTGGTGCTCCTCATCCTTTTTGGAACAGCTATGGTGCCACTGGCCAACCTTTCGGGATATCCAAGACATTTCCTCTCTCTTTTTTAGTGTATGATCTCATGTACTGAGGTCTGCAAATTCCTTAGCAGATTCATCCCTTACATTCTGTGGTTGTATCTAGACTTTTGTTGTAGTTCTCTTTTTGCTCTTTAATAAAGCTCAATTTCATAAAAAAAAGGGACAAGGCTACTAAAAGATGATAAGGACGATTAAGAATATATCTACTGCAGAAGAGAAAGAAGAAAGGATATAAACATACATAAGGTAACTGAGCTGTAAAAAGAAAATTGAAGAATAACTAGACTAGGCTACTACCGAAAAAATGCCAAAATGAGAACCCTTAGCTTCAACATCTTCCACCATTTCTTAGTCCATTCCAGAATCAAAAATATTTCTCTCTGCCCCCAACAAGAGCCACATCAACTTGTTCATCCAAACTGAGAATCTGGGGCCATACATCAAAGGGACCAATTGTTTGGTCCCTCTTACCTTTTGATAAGAATCTGTGCTCAAAGACAATATAGTAATAATAGGTAGATCAAGTAAAATGCAGACTATGGAAACTGTTAAGTTACACAATCAGGGGTATTTTGGTTATTTGCCCATGTCAGGTAAATATCATAATGTATCATCAGGGTAGATTACATGTCATGCCTATGTTTCAATTAGTGTCCAAACTGAGATGTATAGAGTAAGCTATGAGTGAGATATGAAGTGTTGTACTTAAGGGGCCTTTTTGACCTTTCAGTTTCTTTCTCACTTGAGTGAATAAAGGAGGGATTGTCTTGATTTTCGAGACAAATCACGCAGCCTTCTCTGCTGCTTTTCTCAACTTCTTTTCCCCCTTTTGCTTCTCCTTCTCTTCTAACTCCATTTTTCCATTATTTTAGGCTTTCCTCCGAAACAACCACCATACTTGCAATATTTTTTTGAAATAGGCCATACTTGCAAAATTAAACCACTTATTAGGGCATAAAACCCAGTGACGAACAATACCAGAAAAAATTTTAAAATGCATGTAAATACAGATTTCTTTCAGAAGAAAATTCGAATAGCAATATCACAGGGTAGCAAAGGTATAATCATTTTGTTAGAAGAGAGCTATCCATCAATAATTACACAATATTCAAACACAAAATCAAGTCCTCACCTCTCAATAATCAAAGACTGGATCTCTTTCTCAGCTTCAGCTGAGACCTGCAGAAGTAAATAGTAATAAAGTTAGAGAAACTACAAGAACCTAAGCAATAAATTAACTCAAATTTTGCACTGTAATAAGTTAAGAGCTATCCAATAGCTATAATACCAGATAAATCCACTTTTTTATATATTTGCAATAATATGTAAAAATCATATTCTCTGTGGCAACAATCATGTAGCTGATTCATCATCAGGTCTCTCACACAACTCCTTTTGTGGGATACTGTTATCCCTTGCAGAGTGCTTGGGCTGCATATATTTGTTATTTTTCTTTTTTTGGAACCTTTGAGAATGACTTTATATTCAGTTGAGGAATGCACAATGGGCTTCTGAAGGAGAGGTACAAGGCATGTACATAAAGTGTTCATCATATGATACAAGCAATCAAACAATCCAAGACACAAAATACTGCTATAACAAATTGCCATATGATTAGCTCTACTAGGTACATATGTCCATGATATCATCAATGATCCACAAATATCCTCAACTAATAAAAATATGAAGGAATATCCGAGGAGGTTGATTTTCTTCTTTTTTTGTCCCTTTGCCCTCACTTTGAGTTTCATTTTATTACTCTCTTAACAAAATCTTACCATTTTTCAAAAATTTATTATTGTTTTCTTCAAGGAATATCGTTTCTTAACAATGAAAAGAAGAAAGAACATACATAAATCATAGAGTGGATAAAAACCAAAAGTGATCATCCATTGTTCAAAAAGAAAAAGAAAAACGAAACATTTGAAATTTACACATCAGAACCAACTTCTCATATTTTGAAGAGACACAAGGGGGGGGGGGAGAGAGAGAGAGAGAGAGAGCAATTTTGTCAACAAGAATTTCTGAGAAATGACACCCACATGGAGCCCATCAGTCCGCATATATGTTATCAACCCTGTTGCTTCAGCGTCTGAGAGTTTGACTCCCTCATACAGCTTCTGAGCCAACTGCAGTTAAACAAGTACATTGTTCATTCAATGACAATGAAAATAAAACATATCTAAAAGAGAAAAGTTCAGGGGCATCAAAAGAAAGGGGTAAAAGAATTAAAAAAACATAGGACTGAGGAAGAAAATACTTTTAAAAAAGGAGTGGCAAACAACATAAAGTCAAAAAGATTAGAAAAAGAGATTAATCTATTGGCTCACGTCAAGGTTTTAACAGGTAACTCCACCACTACCAAGAAATAATGAGGTGATGAGCACTTTGAGGTGAATGTTCAACAGATTGTCACTGACCTAGATATCCTCAATCTCATTGTAAATCAGCAGGAAGTGTCTAGTAGCAAGGTCATTTTCCAAAAACATAACTGATTACAATCATGAAATCCCCTTATTCTAATCAAGAATATTGAACTGTATATATTAAACAACTAGAACACATTACACAAGACAGATCAGTTTAGACATAACATACAGGGCTGATTATCTGATTCACCAGAGGTTTAGTTGCAACAGAAAAGTGTATCAATTAGATGCACTTCCAAGAAGACAATACACAACAGCTCCAATAAAAGAAACTACTTACTGGAGGTAATTCAGCTTTTAGAAAAGGAACTTGCTGCTCTGTGAAAGAGCATAGTCTCAGTTTTAAGGTTTCTCATAAAAAAGGTTCAGTGTGCTACACATAGAAGCATCGCTTGGAGATTCACATAATTTCTAGGATTAAAGAATAACTAGTTAAAATTTAGCTTAGCTGACTACAGAATAGGAAAGTTTCTTATTTTGGATGGAATTCACTTTTCCTAGTATTAGACACCATTACTTTTTGAAGGGGGTGGGGTTAGTGCAGAAAGAAAGAAGATCACCCAAGGTGTGAGAAAATGAAAGTTCATCCCATGGCGATTCACTTTCTCTAGAGAATGTGTTTTTTTATTAACGTGAGCAAATGGAAAAGTAAAAGCATAGGTAGGAGCACTTAACTCTCTTTTTTTCTTTCAATCTATGGTGAGATGGAGGATGACATCAATCCCACATTATGTCACTTGAATATTCTCTAGGGAAAGTGAAATTCCACCATTTTTTTGTCATGAACAGGATGGAAAACAAATTCTGAACAAAATTTCCATGAGCACATATTAGACACTTTCTCTAAAGAATTAACAATCTCTTCCTCTTCCAACTTTGCTTGTGCACTAACAGGTCCTTTTACTCTAAAAAGAAGAAAAGAAATTGCTTAACCTGGGTGTAGTGCCCTGGGACAGCAAGAGGAATTTCCTATTTAGTAACCAACATAAGGCAGTTGGGAGCATTTTTCCCCTCAAATAGTAGCCTTTCCTCCCTATCTGCTGTTCACAAGTTCTTGTTTCTCCAGTTGACAATCTTCTGTGCAGAATATTTGCTTTTATGACAGGCATTAGATACAATCTAGCAAAGAAGCTGACAAATGATGGACTAAGATTAAGAAAGATCTAATGTAATTTACCACAACAATTGAAAGTATAAAAAGAAGAAGGACAGGAGAGAAAAAGAATAAAAGACTAGAGCCAAAAAAAATTTATTATTTTTTTTAATTTTTGGGAAGTTGTTTTCAAGAAAATACTGAATTTGAGTATTTTCTGTTTAGGGAAAGACAACAACCATCCACTTGCTTTCTTTGTGGACAATCCCTGATTCAGAGAATTCTTGTTGGTTTATCATTGTTTTAGCTAACTCATGCTAAACTAGGTTCTTGTATTCTTATTTCCTTTTCATCGATGAAATTCTCATCATCTTTTAACATCTTTTAATTCAAAAAAAAAAATCCTCATCATTTTCCAAAAAGAAGTTCATTCAAATCTGCAGAACTAACTTTTTGCTTCATGTAAGAAATATAACAGTACGGAAGACCATTTCCTGTAAGCAAAGATCATGTTGCTTTGGGCGTAAAATAGATTTTCTTTGCTTGCAAGGATTCTAGACGGAGTCTAGGAAGGACAATCTAAGATCACGAAAGCAAAAAAATTTCTCTGACCTTCATTGTATATGAAGCACTAAAATGCAACTTATTTGCAGCATCTTGTTGAAGAGTTGATGTTATATAAGGCGCAGGTGAGTTCCGATTCAACTGGTTCACTTTCACATTGAGCACATTGAACTTTGAAGCATTAAGATTTTCTTCTATAACCTTTGCCTTCTCCTGAGAGCTTATGGAAAATTTCTCCAACTTCTTTGAATTCAGATGGGTCATGTGTGCAAGATAAGATACATCACTACTAGATGGGCCACATGACATATCTCGAAATTCAGCTTCAACTGTCCAATATTCACGAGATTTAAAATCTTCAATCTCAGATTCCCTATCACAAATCAGTGCAAGAGCAGCAGCCTGGACTCGTCCAGCTGACTGGCAACCGGGCAATTTCCTCCATAACAGAGGCGAAATATTGAATCCAATCAAATAGTCAAGGGCTCGGCGAGCAAGATATGCGTGGACCAAGTTCGTATTCACATTCCTTGGAGATTGCAGTGCTGTTTTGATTGATGATTCTGTAACTTCATGGAAGACAACCCTTGCGACAGTAATGCCTTCATGTAAGGCATCTTGTTGTTGCAACATCTCAGTAATGTGCCAAGCAATTGCTTCCCCTTCACGATCAGGATCAGATGCAAGAATAAGATATTGTGCTCTGAGCATTTAGAGAGCGACACAAAAGAGTAATCAGTAATTCCGCTTCCAATTCAATTCGTGATGAAGACCTAAAGTGCTCAATAGTATGGAAAATACTTGAACCAAAATCAGAATATAGCAAATGCTTAAGACACCCATTTATTGCACATGCTTAAAAACCCCATTTATTTTCATTGAATGTATATATAAACAAGGAACTCTTTACCTAATTGATGTAACTTAAATTTTTACAACAAACACAAGGTACCTTTGGCATATACAAGTATTTTTTTTTGAAAATGATAGCTAGCACATTTAGCTTGCCACCTTTTTTTCCTAGAGAACAGTGAGTAACTCTAAGATCATCACCCCATAGGAGGCTCAAAGCTTGCAAAGATCTTAGTTTGCTAGAACAGGATGCTCCTTAAAGGTTCTGATGATGGGCCCTAAGTCACCCACATCATGCAAGAGGAACTGATGGATTAGCCACCAAAAATAGCCATATCTAACACCTATAAGCCTTTCCTTTTTTAAATTGAAAGATAATAGCCCTTTCATGTTATTCATTCTTGAGCATCCACTTTGACTTGCAGGGTCCTAGACATCAGGAGCTTGTCATTTCTAGCTTTTTAGTTTACGAATAGTCCAGAGAATGATGCAAACAAGTGGGCTGCATAACAACTTTTTTCCATGGAAATCTTACATATCAGTTAATGCATGTAGACATATGATCAATGGTAATTATTTTTTGGTCACTCGTTGCACTATTCTTCAACCACTGAGCTTTTTACAACCTGAAAGAAGTATTTAAGATAATTAACCATACCCGCTTAGTGCTACCTTGATGGTCTTCAGATGAGTCCAAGCAGAAGAAGGAACCTCCCAAACCATACTGAAGTTGTCATCAGGCCGTACAGACCCTGACCTCGCAGCCAAGTCTCTCACATGTCCATAACTAGGCAAGACTTCATAATAGTCCCCAAGGTACTTCTGAATAACGTTTGCTTTAGTGACAGATTCCACCACTACAACTGATTTGCCAGGAGGAGGATACAAAGGTATCAATTGTCCTGACTGGACTGTTTCTTTGCTTTCTTCATCAGAACATGCTACCATGGGCTTGCTTTGTTTTGAGGAAATTTGATCTGAGCTCATTACCATGATTTTACGATTTAAACGTTTTTTCTTCTTCGTCGATGACCCAGGTGACCCCTTAGATTGGTTATCTGTCAAGGATAACGGAGTCACCTCCTCTAGATGCATCTGAAAACTGCAGAGTTAGTTAAAAACCAAACTGCCTAATCTTGAAATGAACCTCCAACAATGTCCCAATCAAGAATCAACAAAAAACTTTTTTACAGTACAGCATGAAGTAATCCTTAAATGCTTACCTCTGTTGGCACTGTTCGAGAAGTTTGAGCGGTATCAGTAGATTTCTTTTTCCTAGAACTTCTGCTAGGACCTTCAGTGTCACCTGTAGCAGAAGCAACCTTGGCAACAGAAAGTTGTTGATCCTGTACTTCAAATTTTGGCAATTGTTTCTTTTTTGACTGTGGTTTGGTGCTTTCTGTAGAACTACCACTCTTTTCACCTTGCTTTTTGGATTTATTAGTATTACCACTTTTAACAGCTGATTTGCTGCATTTTATTGAACCCATTTCTGTGAGACTAGGATCTGCAACCTGAAATCCCTCATTGATACTACTTTGGACTGGAAATGGTTTGATCGCCTTTTGTGCTCCATGAACCGGGTCCAGGTCACAAGAAGAATTGCTTTTACCACTACTTCCCACTCTCTTGGACACATTATTACTTCTCTTGGCTGATGCTCCATGTAAACCTCTAGACAAAGACAACCTACCCGCAATTAGTCTGTAGGACAATAAGTTCAGCCCAACACCATTGTTTCCTTCAAGGGACCTAGAAGCAAAAACAGCACTTGTTTCATTCAAAAGCCCGGAGCCTCCATGCCCATTTTTATTGGAATGGCTCCTGAAAAGACCAGAACCATTCTCAAACTGTAGCCTGAGACCATTTAATTGACTTGTGGATGTACCACAACCATCCTCGACAGTTTTAACTGTAAGATGAATGCACTTTCGACTTCTGCCACCATTATGAAATAGTGGATATGATACGAAGCACCCTGGAAGATTCTGTAACGTCCTGGAGTGGAGCTGCCATCCGAAACGCATAATAAGATCAAAAGGTATTTTAGAACAAAGGAAATAGTACCGCAATGAAGACCAGAGTATTTATTCATAAAACGTTCAGAAGAAGGAAAAAATCAGAAATCAGACACCTCCAGAATGAGCAAATTAACATAGAAAGGAAAAGACGAACAGAGAATTGATACCATTATGGGGTGGCGTGAGATATTCGAAAAGCTCTCCTGTAGAGTAGTCGTTGAGAATAACCTATGCAGCAGAAGCGCCATCAACGCTCCCCTGGCTACGATTCGAACATACAATGCCAACGAAATTTGAGACACAGAGTCCAGGGGAATGATGAATAAAAATTGTCTTTAGGGTTTTGCTAGGGTTTTGGTGCGGCATTCGATTATTTGAATTTTAAATATTAATATAATCGATAAACGAGTAGCAGAGAAGAACCACAGAGGGCAGCTGCGTCAAAGTTGCAAGGACTGTCGTCTGTCAGTCACACGCTCACACTCCACAGTATTGACATTGCGATGCTCATTTACATTTGACTACAAAATATAAAGAAGCACAAAATAGAGACTAACCTTAGAACTAAGAGTTCATGGAAACTGCGACATCAAATGGAGGTAAATATAAGGGTGTAAATGTATCAAAAAAAAAATTAATATTAGAAATTTGGATTTTAACTATTTTTGGATATCTGGAAATCTAAAATCCGAATACCCGAGAAATTATTTGAACTCAGATATCTGAATCCGATATGTTCGGATATTATCCGGATCCGAAATCATGCGATGAAAAAAAATCTAAAATTTTAAATATTATATAATATGAAATAATTAAATTACAATACTTATTGAATCTTATTTACTTTTCCATTGAAAAAAATATTATTAGACATAAACATAAACATAAACAAAGTTAATCCTCTACAGCTAACAACTATAAATAAAGTTAATAAAAAATCATAAAATTAATTTAGTGAACTATTAAAACAACTTAAGATTTTTATTTTTTTCATTTCAAAGACAGTAATCAATCTGATGTATATATAAATGAAAATTTATAATAAAAAATTATTTTTTGTCAATGAAAATTTGATTTTGATGGGAAAGTTTAAAACTTCTACAAGCAAAGAATGTAAATTTTTTAAAATAGAGGACATGAAATTTTGGTACAAAAAACTTTCGAGGAGTGAAAAAATTTCCCAATAAACTTTTTGCCAATGAAATTTCCAGTTTACTTTGCTAGTGAAAATTTGATTTTTGCTACTTGATTTGAAAACTTCTACTAGTGAAAATATAATTTTGCTGGCAAAAGTGTTTCCACCAATAAAATTAATTTTGTTGGTAGAAGTTTTGGTGTTGAAAGTATTAATTCTTATTGTGCAAATTAAAGTTGAAAAACAATTTTCTAGGCCTATGGCCCATAACCCTATTTAATCCTAGATTTATGCCTAGAAAAAAAAACTTTTTGACTCCTATTTAAGCCTCGAAGAAAATAAAGTAAAATTGGACTAATGAGTTAAAGTTGCATAAAATCATTTTAATTGACGCTCAAATATAATTACAAGACATAATTTAAGTTCTTTTAGGTCTAATAAGTAAGATGATTTTAGTCATAATGAGAGTTTATTTAAACCAAATTTAAATGTATTTTTATTGTATTTTGTTTTGTCTGAATAAGACATTTTAGCACGATAATTTTTAATTCTTTAATTGAAGTTATGCTTATACAGTGTATGCCTCAGATGATTTATCTATGATTATTTGTAGATATGATGTCATGTGTTTATTATGCATTTAATTGAGAAGCCACAACATCTTTATTCCTACAAAAATGCATACATTAAGTATTGTTGATAAACATATAGATCACATATAGTGTAAATGGCATTAATATGTAATTTAAGTATGTTGATATAATATTTTTGCCTCATAAGGAAGTTGTTGTATTTTTCATATTTAATTAGGATAAAATAAAATTTATTTAATGTCTTTATTAACCCATAATATTAAGAAATGTGACAAATTTTATAGTTTCCTCATATTTATTTTGGGTATGCTTTGCATTTATAGGTGTATCATGTATGTATAATTGGATGTGCTTCAATTTTGTATAATGTAAGCATGATTCTTCTATTTATTTATTAATTTACTTGCAATTATTCTGTCTTTGTTGATTTTTGAAAATTCATCTGAAATCCATATATGGGTTAAATAAGCCTTCGATCCATGGTATTTAATTGAAGCTTACTCTCTCAAATACCTTATCGACATAGGCTTCTTGAGACAATCTCAAATAATTCATTTATGAATCTCAATGCCAACAATATAAAAACCCTCCCCCTTATCACTTATATCAAAATATTGAGAGAGGAAAACTTTCACCACATACAACAAACTCATATCATTGGTTGCAAGCAAAATATTATCTACATACAAGACCAAAAAAATGACTTTACTGCATATAATTTTGTGGTATATGCATTGGCAGAGAATGTTCTTAAAGAAAACAAATGAAGAGATATCATTATAAAATTTCAAATACCATTGATATGAGGCTTGCTTTAATCCATATATGGATTTCTTAAGCTTGCAAACCAAATGACTACCATTGTTTGAGGTAAACCTTTTAGGTTGTTTCATATAAAGCCCATCCTTTAAGTTCCCATCGAAAAATGTGTTTTGCCCATTTATTTGATGCAAATCTAAATCAAAATAACAACTAATGTCACGAAAATGTTAAAGGAATCTTTTTAAAAATTAGGGAGAATGTTTCTCGATAGCCAATTCTTTCCTTCTATGTAAACCCTTTGCCAATGAGCCAGACCTTATATAGCTTAATGTTGCCTAATGAGTCTTTGGTCTTGAAGACCCATTCATAGTCAATGACCCTAGCCCCATTTGGCAACTTAACAAGATCCCAAACTTGATTGTTAGTCATAGAATTCATCTAATCCTTCATAGCATTATACTACAAATTAAATTTACTACTAGTTACCACTAACGAAAATATCTCAAGGTCATTTCAGCACCTAAATTATAGTCAAATTCTTGAATCTACACCACATAGTCACTAGAAATGATTGCTTTCCTTATTGTAGTTAATCTTCTCAAAGTTGTATCATAAACCTCTTGTTCAGACTGGTGTATAATGGAAGCTACCATTTCAAGAAGTTGTTGCGTAAGAGGATCCATGTGTGGCAAAGACTATTATTCAATACGATAATCTTGAATATACTCATAAAGGCATGGAACATAAAAAAACTGGTTGTTTCCCATCCACCTGTAAATAACCATTCTATTACTTGTTGAGTGAGTTTTATCAGAAATGGGACCTTCTTAAAAAAACTGTGTTTTGAGGTTGACCACTTCAACTACTCACACTATCTTTTTAAAAAAATAAATTACATTTTTGGGTTAAATAGACGTAAGAGTATGGGAAGAACAACAAAATTTGTATCGCTTGGAGTTATTAGCATATCCAACAAAATAGACATTACTAGTCCTATGGACTAACTTCATTTCTTGTAGATTATAAACTCAAACTTTAGCTAAGCAACCGCAAATGTATATATGATTTAAACTCAGTTTCCAATTTTTTCATGTTTCAAATTGCATTTTAGGAGGCACTGTATATAGTTGGAAATCAATTTAAAATATACACAACTATTTTAATAGCTTCAATTCACAACGAGGAAGGAAGTTTGGAGTTACTGAGCACAGTCTTTACCATATTCAATAACACCATGTTTTTTTTCTAAATTCAAGAGACCGAAGAATTCAATCATTCACTAATCTTTTGATTCTCTAAATGGAGATGTGTCCCAATCTCCAATGCTACAACATGAAAATTTGTTCACTCGTGACACATCGTTTAATTCCATCATCACCATACATAGCATCAAGCTATTAGAAACAAAATTTATTTAAATGAATTTTAAACAAACCATCATCCATTGTACCATTGCCAATAATAATTGAGTTTTTTTTTAAAAGTAAACAAATACCAGAAGAATTGAACCAAACACCCAATAATACTAGCCATCATATAGAAATTAAATTGTTGGAAAAACACAGAATATAAAATGTTCATTTTTAATCCAAAGCAAAGCTAGTACTCGTAATAAGTCTGTAGGTCCCAATAGCTTCCACATGTGAACTTATCATGTTGCTTGAATAAATGTTTCATTCACTTTACATGGGCTTTCTCTTATTTAAAAAAGTTTGCAAGGTAGTAACAATATGGATTATAGAACCAGAATGAACCCACTATGTGTTATAATATACTTCAACTATATTAGATTCAAAACACACGAAAGGTATTAAATTACCTTTCTTTCGGGGCAACCCTTCTTGATGTGTCCCTTCTTTTAACAAAAGAAACAACAAGCAAACGCCAAATAGAAATGACCTACTCCTTTTCCCTTTCACTTAATAGCTCGCTAGTTCTTCTGTCCATATTGTGTCACTAAATGTGCATTTTCATCTTGTTCTTGAATCAATCTCCTTCTTCTTCTCAAAAATTTCATTACTTGACCAATTTTCTTTTATGTGTGCTATAAGAAATTTTAAAGGGCTCGTGCAGGGAAAGGAGAGAGATATTCAGAATAAGGTGCACTTAAAAAGATTTGTATATCTCAATCTGAAGAGAGTTGAGCCGAGCAATTATGTTTCCCATTTGCATGATATGCTGGGACATACCTCTGGTGATAGTGAGTTTCGTGGATGATAATAACTCCATCAAGGTATTTGTGAATGTCTTATTAGAAGACTCAAACTATTCATTAATTGCCTCTATATAGTTATTAAGAGCACAACTAAGTCAAGATCCTCGCCGGTCGATGCTGTTGATGACAAAACAAAAAACCCAGTTGGACGAGCTAAAGTCATTCACATTAAAGGTCAATTATCAGTAAAAAAACTAGCAAATCCATGTAAAACGGCTCTCTTCCTCATCATCTTCATTGTTCAAACGCTTTGTCATTTCTGAGGAACTGGTCTCCTCCATATATAAAATTCGATGAAGCTCAGCCGTTCCTGAGAGTGACTTCTACACAAAGGTACACTTCTCCTGAGTTGGAGCCTCCTTTACCTAATTGTTTCCTTCAAAAGAAATATTGTCTTGAAAGGACATTAGTGACTATCGTGAATTTAGTATTCAAACAAGATCATTAAATTAAATGCAGAAAAGAACAAATAGAAGAGGACCAAGTCTGTCGAGTAAAATTCAGCGTCAGGCTGTGGTCATCTTCGTCTAAGCTCTAGAAAGGTGAAATGGAACACCACCCACCCACGAGTCGATGACTTGTTGCTCATGTTGACCATGAAGCAGCGTGGAGCTGCTGCTGCTTGTGTTTTTTTTATGACAGAAAGTGTTTAAGGGTGAGTGCTGATGAGAGGCTGTTGAACGTTGAGCATCTCAATCTATACGAAAGAAGTGTTTTAAGGGTAAGTGCTGATGAGAGGATGTTGAACTTTGAGCATCTCAGTCTATAGGAAGTGTTTAAGGGTGAGTGCTGATGAGAGGCTGTTGAACTTTGAGCATCTCAGTCTATAGGACGGAAGTGTTTAAGGATGAGTGCTGATGAGAGGCTGTTGAACTTTGAGCCTCTCTGTCTATAGGACAGAAGTGTTTAAGGATGAGTGCTGATGAGAGGCCGTTGAACTTTGAGCCTCTCAGTCTATAGGACGGAAAAGAGGCTGTTGAACTTTGAGCCTCTCAGTCTATAGGACAGAAGTGTTTAAGGATGAGTGCTGATGAGAGGCTGTTGAATTTTGAGCTTCTCAGTCTATAGGACAGAAGAAAGGCTGTTGAACTTTGAGCATCTCAGTCTATAGGACGGAAGTGTTTAAGGATGAGTGCTGATGAGAGGCTGTAGAACTTTGAGCCTCTCAGTCTATAGGACAGAAGTGTTTAAGGATGAGAACTGATGAGAGGATGTTGAACATTGAGCCTCTCAGTCTATAGGACGGAAGTGTTCAAGGGTGAGTGCTGATGAGAGGCTGTTGAACTTTGAGCATCTCAGTCTAAAGGACAGAAAGGTGAGTGCTGAAGAGAGGCTGTTGAACTTGGAGCATCTCAGTTCAAGGGTGAGTGCTGATGAGAGGATGTTGAACTTTGAGCATCTCAGTCTATAGGACAGAAGTGTTCAGGGGTGAGTGCTGATGAGAGGCTGTTGAACTTGGAGCATCTCAGTCTAAAGGACAGAAGGGTGAGTGCTGATGAGAGGCTGTTGACATCTCAGTCTATAGGACAGAAGTGTGAGTGCTGATGAGAGGCCGTTGAACTTGAGTAGTCCAAGGTGTAAATCACGGGATTTCATTGTTTAAACTACTACAGCGAGTTCAAAATTTTCAGGATATGTTAAGATTGACGAAAGGAAATCAAGCGAAGAGGAAAATAAGAACAGAGTCTGAACAGAGTTTATGGTTTCTCATGAATCCAAACATGATCCGAGCGCAAAAGAGAAAGGCACCAAAAATGGGTCAAAAGCTAGAAACCCTTAGGCAATTGTTTATTTTTCTTGTCCGAAATTCATCGTATTTGTCGGTAGAAAATATCTCAAAATACTATTGAATCTTCGCCTTTGACTCGGCTATCGAGTAACGTATATGGTGGAAAGAGCCCGAGGAGGAAGACAAAATCAACCAGTCGCAAGCGTTGCAGAGAGAAGTCTTTGATGAGACTATAAGTTCGCATGCGAGATATTTTCTGGCAGCTGAAAGAATTATGGTAACATCGAAGAAAATCCTGCGCTCCCTTCGTGCATGAACTGACAACAGAAGGAAGGAGATAATTCTGCAAAATTCATCACGCCTTGTCCTGGTGCAAATTTGCATGAAGAATTCGAAGGCGGCAGGAACGCCGTTATCATCTTCGTCGAACCTTCACGACCTTTTCTTTCTCTTTCTTTTTCTTTGTTGTACCTTCTCTGAGATTGATTGACCGCAGAACCCGATAGGGCAGGATTGAATCCAAGACAGATCATTATATTTTTTTGTCGCCGTCACTATTACTGAATTATGTGGAGTTGACACAAATCGTAAAAGACAATGATCAAGTATATATAGACACATGTAAATCGATGAATAACAGAATAGTCAGCAGAATTATCCTTTTATTGCAGAAAATCCTTTCATCTGCATCACAGTTGACATCATAACTCAAACCAAATCGCTCATTAAGCAGTTCCATTCCCTCAATAAATTGGAAGTTTCCGTTATCTTTATCTTTATAAAACCATATATTTATCATACAATCAAACAGATAAATATAAAATAAAACGGGTTATGACTTAGATGCATCGCTGGGTGACGATTGTCGACGCAAATCATGTTCGAAGTCTGATATTTGAAAGGCGCAGTACTATCCTGGAAGTCTCTGCTAATAACTTCTTTACTTGACATTAGTAGTCGAAAAATCCGATCCTCAGGGCATCGTTCGCCTTTGACAAAGTCCTTGCAGTTGCTCACGTATCGTATAATTAGGTTTCCGAATATGAGTTTTTCCTTCTTCCATTCAAACTTCAAACACAGGCTATTAGTTTAGGTTAATTGGTCAAGTAAGGTAGGCAATTTGAGAGACAACTTGATATTTGATTGTAAAGATGATGTGACCTATAAGGCGATATCGATTTGCATGCATGGTTGAGTCTCGCTGACTTGGTACCTGATTGATTCAGCTAGCCCATAGAGCCTCTACGTTAGTCGTATGGGAAACTTCGAAGAGTGATCCAATGCAAACCTCGGATTGAATTGCAACAATGGCGTCCAGTTGTATCTGCTCACGAGCCTTTATACAACAACAGAAGCAGATTAAACAATGTATGCAGACGATACTCTCTGAACAGGATAAACAGTGAAAAGATGTTTGACGACGGAGCTGGTAATAACGGCGAATTTGCATGTTCAAATGGACAAACGATTGTAGATTGACTAGTAGCCGTCTTCTTTTCCCCTCTCTCCTAATCGGGAAGAAATTGGTTTCAAGGGCCAGAAAAGTCTGCAGAAGAATCCAAAAGAATTGCCGCTACGTTCCATAGAGGTCAAAGAACTCTCTTTTTATTTCTGGACTCCGGACAGGGACGAACTTTCATAATAAAAACTTATTTCCTGGAAGCAAAGCCTGCAACCAAGTGTGGAAATCGACATCTGGAGTTCTATATATAGCATGACCCTATCTTCTCAGAGACACCACTGAGAACTTCCTTTAATTCTGCCTCTCACCAGCTGTCACTGATTCCCTTCTTTTATCTGCTCTTTCTTCTTCCTCAGAGAGATGGGCAGCCAAGAACTCTCTTCCTCAGCCAAAAGGTGGGTTTCTACTTTCTACTCCTCGTAACTTCTCATTGTTTTAATTTCTAATTACTTTCGTTCTTGCACGGATGAATCATGAAAGAAACATCACTAAATTATTTCTTTCTTCAGGCTTCAAGGCAAGGTGGTGATCATAACCGGTGGAGCAAGCGGGATAGGGGAGAGTGTTGCCCGCCTCTTCTGGTCTCATGGAGCCAAAGTCATCATCGCCGACATCCAAGACGTCCGTGGCAAAGCCATCTGCGAGCAACTCGACGACAACATTATGTACGTCCACTGCGACGTCTCCAACGAAGACGATGTTCGAAACGTTGTTGATTTCGCCGTAGAAAAGTTCGGGAAACTGGATGTCATGTACAACAACGCCGGGATCATGAAACCCGAAGCCGCAAGCATCCTAACACTGGAGAAGAAAGATCTAGAGAGGATTCTACGGGTGAACCTGGTGGGTTCCTTCTTAGGCACCAAACATGCGGCCAGAGTCATGGTGCAACAACGCAAAGGTTGCATTTTATTCACCGGAAGCGCGACTGCATCGATTGCTTGCATGACCGAGCACGCCTACGTTGCCTCAAAACGAGGAGTCGTGGGATTGGCTCAAAACGTCTCCGCAGAGCTGGGACAATACGGGATACGAGTAAACTGCATTTCGCCCTATGCCGTGGCCACCGGAATGACCACCGGGGTGGTGCCCAACGACGATCCGGCGCTGTTGGAGAGCTTCATGAGCGACGTTGGCAACCTCAAGGGCGCAGTCCTGAAAGCAGATGATGTTGCACGATCGGCGCTCTTCCTTGCCAGTGACGACGCCAATTACGTTAGTGGCCTCAACCTTGTGGTGGATGGAGGGTTCAGCATCGCAAACCCTTCCGTCACGATGCAGCTTAGCCAGATGCACTGATCGATCAGGCGCTTCGAGCTTCATTTCTTCTTGATGTATCTACTTCTATTCACGTTATTCTATTTATTATTATATAACCCCTCCACTTCTTGAGAAATCCGCATCACATCGAAGACGGTATCGTTTCTTTGCATTGACCCAGCAAAAAACTTACTTCTGCATACTTTTTTTCATCTAATAATCCAAATAACAAACGACGTTCGTTTGAATATATGAGAAAGAAGACAAGATGAATCGTCAAGTTAGTTTAATTTGTCTGGGAGAAGGTTGACTGAGGAGGTGAGTGACAGAAATTCCACCCCCCCCCCCCAAGTCCACGAACTAATTAAATAAGATTGATGATGCACGATGAATGTCAGGAATTTCCAAAAGTTTTTCGGCTTTTACAGTTGCAGATTAGTTATCGATTCCACGATATATATTCTGGGTACTTGTAAAGAAATGCATTCGATAATTCTGTAAAAAGATAGTAATTTTCTTTCAATTAAATGAAACACTCTCCCTCCTCACGAGCGGAAAGTAGGAAGATTTATCAACACAAAAAACGACAACTTCTAATGCCCCGTTAGTGTTCCTGTATGAAAATTTATATGAATTTTTTTAGAAAATTTCAAGGAAAATGAAATGGACTTGTTAGTGCATTTTTAAAGGAAAGGGAATTTCACTTAAATACCCATTTAAAATAAAATATTTTTAAAAATACCGACATCATCAAAATATTTCTAAAACTACCTAACTTTGACCGGTCAAATGCCTATGTGTGCAATCAAAAGCGACACATAAGCTTTGACTGCTTATGCGTCGCCACATCATCTGTGCAATAAACATAGATCGACACGTCGTCTGCCAACGTCATTATTTTACCATGTCATCTACCACGTAAGCTGACACGTTATTAAATAAAAATTAAATAATCCTCATTGTATTTCAAAATAAATTATTTTAAATGCCTTATGTGTCCCCTCCCATCTTTCTCTCCCCTCTCGCCCTCTTGTCGCCCCGCTCGGCCTCCTCTCCTCTCTTCTCCTCTCGCCCCCTCTTCTCTTGCCCTCTCGCCGCCGCCGCTCGGCCTCCTCTCCTCTCCTCTCACCCCCTCTCCTCTCGCCCTCTCGCCGCCGCCGCTCGGCCTCCTCTCCTCTCCTCTCACCCCCTCTCCTCTCACCCTCTCGCCGCCGCTTTGCCTCAGCCTCCTCTGGCCTTGTCGTCTCTCCTCTCGCTGTCATCCTCTCACCGCCGCTCGGCCTCGGCCTCCTCTGGCTTCGCCCTCTCTCCTCTCGCTGCCGTCGCTCAGCCTCGACCTCATCTCCTCTCCCCCCCCCTCTCCTCGCCTCTCCCCTCTCGCAGTGCCTGCTGTCGCCGCTCCCCACCGCTCGGCCTCAGACTTCGCCCTCGACGCCCCCTATCCAAAAATTAAAAAATTAAAAAATATTTTAAATCGATAATAAAATATGTTAAATTAGTAAGAGTAAATTTTTTAAATTAATTATATATTTATTTTATTTTAATTAATTTAAATATAAGGTAAAAATAAATTTGAAAAAAAAATATCGATAAATTTGATTTTTAAACTCAAAACTAAAATTTTCAAATTTTTTATTAAAATAAAATTTAAATTGATAATATTTATAATTTATTATTTTAAATATAAGGTAATAAAAAGTGGACCGGTACATTTATTTTTTAAACTCAAGTAAATTTTTTATATTTTTTCAGTTAATAAATATTTTTAATTGATAATAAAAGGTGTTGTAAGATTTTTAATTAACTAATATATATTTTTAATAATTTATTATTTTGTAAATAATATGATAAAAATTATACAAATAAATTATATTTTTAAACTCTAAAATAATTTTTAGGCTTTGAGACATAACATTTTTTACTTTTCCCAAAGATGAATGTCCAATATTGTAGATATTAGGTAATAAAAAATGTATCTGATTTTTTTATTTTTTTAAAAATGTATAATTTTTATTTAATGACGTGTCAACTTACGTGGTAGATGACATGGTAAAATAATGACATGGCAGACAACATGTCAATCTATGTTTACTGCATAGATGACGTGGCAACACATAAGCAGTCAAAGCTTATGTGTCGCTTTTGACTGCATACATAGACATTTGACCGGTCAAAGTTGGGTAGTTTTAGAAATATTTTGATGACGTCGGTATTTTTAAAAATATTTTATTTTAAATGGGTATTTAGGGTTTAGGGTTAATAAATGGAAATTAATAATCAATCTAATACATTACCGTTTTATTAGAAAAATTTTCAGTCAAATAAAAAATTATCGTACAAAATTTGCCTTGGGTTAAAAGTATTACAACATCAATTGTTAAATACTTCTAGAAGTCTGAAGGGTTCCGATTTGAGTCTAGGTCTGGGTCAAACTTGTTTGTTTCAGTACAATAAAATTGGTTTTGTTCGTATACTATCATGAAAAACTCATTCCAAATAAAATTTTTATTTGCTTACGAGAAGAGATGGCTGGCTCGGGGTCTTCTTTCAGGTGTTTGCTTATGTATTTGCATTGATTCCATATTTTTCGAATCGTCATCTCTGAAAAATATGCTCATCCCCCACAAATTGTTTTGAGGTCATACTTGGTCTAAATTTTTTGTTCTATCGTTGCAGTCTCCTCTATAATTTTCTAGAAAAGAAAATGTCAATATAATCAGTTTTATTTGATGAGAAACACCAAACTTAGACCCACTACCTAAAAATTATAAGAGTGTGCCCAATATCAAGGTTAAATATCTTTTTATACTTAAATTACGTCTTTTTCAATCCTTGAAATTGAGCAATTTTTTTTTTTTTCAAACTCTGACCATTTTTAAGGGTGCATAGACTCTGACAAATGACAATTAGCTTCTCAGGTAGCACACACATCGGTTTCTTCCTGATCGTTTCGCGAACGACATGTTTTGCCTGTTTTACTGGGTATACGTTGAAGCAGCAGAGCGTCAAACTGATGATTTAACTCGACCTTCTGTCATAAGCCAGATGAAGCCAACAAATCTACCTTGACGAACAAGACACACAACGCTCGATCAATCTAAATGCGAAAATTCACCGTCTTGTCAAGTCTTGCGGGTAGCGGTAGACCATAACTGAACACTGGTTTTCAGTGTTAAGTCTTGGATCACAGATTCCCCTAGGAATGGTCTCTGAATGGCTGCTAATCAAATATTCAAATTCAACAGTCAAAAGTTGGAAAAATTGATAATTTGATTGTTCTGTCAATGGCTATGCTTCTATATAAGGTTCTCTGGATTCTGATAAGCAACACCAAGCATTACAAATAACCTTCTTGTCCTAGATTTAGTTCTTTCTGCTGTTTCATTCTCAATTTTTTTTTTTTTTACAGGAATCAAAGATGAGCAGTCAGGATATCTCTTTCTCTACCAAAAGGCTCGAGGGGAAAGTGGCGATCATCACTGGCGGAGCAAGCGGCATAGGCGAGAGTGCTGCTCGCCTCTTCTGGGCTCATGGGGCTAAAGTCATAATTGCCGATATCCAAGACGACCAAGGCAAGGCCATCTGCGAGCAACTCGACGATAACATTATGTACGTCCACTGCGACGTCTCCAACGAAGACGACGTTCGAAACGTTGTCGATCTCGCCGTAGAAAAGTTCGGGAAACTGGACGTCATGTACAACAACGCCGGGATCATGGACCCTGGCGCCACGAGCATCTTGACAATGGAGAAGAGGGACTTGGAGAGGGTTCTGCGGGTGAACCTGGTGGGCTCCTTCTTAGGCACCAAACATGCGGCCAGGGTGATGGTGCCGCAGCGCAGAGGTTGCATTTTGTTCACCGGAAGTGCCACTGCATCGATTGCTTGCATGACCGAGCATGCCTACGTTGCTTCGAAACGGGGCATAGTCGGACTGGCACAGAACGTGGCCGCAGAGCTGGGCCAGTACGGGATACGGGTGAACTGCGTCTCACCCTATGCCGTCTCGACCAACATCGTCAAGGGGGTGGTGCCCAATGACGATCCTCAACTGTTGGAGAAGTTCATGAGCGACGTCGGTAATCTCAAGGGTGGAGTCCTCAAGGTTGCAGATGTGGCGCGTGCAGCGCTCTTCCTTGCTAGTGATGAAGCAAATTATGTGAGTGGACTCAACCTGCTCCTCGACGGTGGTTTCAGCATCGCAAACCCTTCCGTCTCCATGGCGTTTAGTCAGCTCCACTGATTCATATATATAGAGCCCGATGTTGTTGCCTTCTTGCTTCAAACTAGTTATAAAATTCGACTCATTTGTTCTATTTAATCTAGGCTCTGTTTCATTTGCAAAATCTTCTTTCCAGAAGAGTCTAACCGAACTTAAAATTGAGACGGACGAGTGAACGATGACCGGAGAATCTCTAGTCTTGGTTCTGGTGGAACTTTCAGAGAAGGTTGATTTACCCCATCAAAAAAAAAAAAATCACTGCCGGAGAACAATATTCGTTGAAGAGGAAGAAAATAGATTGAATATCACAAATTGTAGCTTTGTTCGTTAAAAATGATATAGAACTATTCTATAATTCTCAACAGGTAAAATGGTACGCATACCCGGAACCTAAAATAGAAATCAATCATTCCAAGGATCAGCCTCCGCCCTCACTTCTAAGGGCTCCACAACCTCTGCTTCAGTAGCTTCATTTCCCTCTGTCACATCAGAGGCGGCTTCTGTCTCTCCTTCTGAGTCTGACCTCCCCCATCTGCCGCCTAGGGCAATCGCCATCATCTCGTATATTTTACCACCGAATTCTGCCGGGCAGTCCGGCTGCAACAGTTCAACAAATGAAACAAAATAGTGAACAAACGTGCATCTATATCCACTAACGCTTCATGGACAAGAGGACATGAGCATCAATAGCCTTACTGTAAAGCCACTTGAAATCAAGGCCGTATCATATAACAGGTCAGCTGCTCGCTTAGCTTCACTGCTGTCTGGGGCGTTCTTACAAGCAGCCTGTTTGTCATAGAAATTTCGTGGTCAATTTGAACACAACTGATGAGCAACAAGTTAAGTAGCAACAATAAACATCGGTAAGCATACATTGAGATCCTTAATAATGGGATGGTCAGGGTTGATCTCCAATATTCTCCGTCCTCTCATGAACTCCAAACTTGAAGTGTCTCCAAGAGTCTGTGCTTTCATAAGCCTATTAACAAAAAGTCTTTCAGTTCATGGGGCGAAGAAGATGGACAAACTTCAGATGTATGAACTGAAAATGCACCAAAACTGTAGCACAGAAACATGCACATGAACATGAAGGTGAATTCAATTGGAAGAAAAATTCTGCTGTAATGGTAGAACTAGCATGTCTGACTGCATGAGATAAGTAACAAGATGAAATGTTAGTAATCTTGTCTCCAGTTAGTGATGAAGGTGAATTAAATCGAAGAACAAACTTTATTGAAGATTAGAATTAGCATGGCTGACTGCATGAGACAAGTAACGACAAGAAATGTTAGGAATCTTTTTTGAAGATAGCAAGACTGATTGAGATTTAAAAAAACAGTGAGTTTGCATTTAAATATATGGTCTCTGAATTCAATTCAAATCAAACGGTGGATATATCCAGAGCAAAAAAGGCAGTATAGAATGCAAAACACAACTGACACAATTCCAGTATGGGATAATGCATCATTTAGGAAAATGATTAAAACAGAAGACAACTCCATCCGATAATTTTCAAGCACACGATTGAGATTTTCCAGTTTACCTTTCCATGTTCGCAGACCATCCAAACTTGCCAGAAACAAGCACACAAGGTGACGAGGCTAGTCGCTTCGAGACTTGCACTTTTGCCACCTTATCACCAAGCTGCTGCTTAACCCAATCACAAAGAAGATTATATTCTTGCTTGGTTTCTCTTTCTGCAACCTCATCCTCCTCACCTGTCATAGTTTTTTCAAAACGCCATAAGCCAACTAAATGAAGATTTTAAGAGAGAGTAACTTGTAAGTATTGAGCAAGAAAATCTTCACCCATTAAACTTAATATGTTTTACCTAGTAGTACTTACCCAACTCAAGATCTTCTTTGCTGATATCAACAAACTTCTTTTCTTTGTAAGTTTGCAGGTTCTGAATTGCAACCTCATCTATCGGCTCAACAAGATAAAGAACCTGAAAGAAGAGAAGTAAGAACAACAGAGAGGTTTGCAGGTACCTGTGGCTGAGAACTCATTAAGGGTATTACAAACTATTCATACTTATCTCAAAACACAATTCAAACAACTCTACTCCACATACATAGCCTCTGGATGCACAGCCATCAACATAAAAGAATATGAATATCTAAACTGGAATAACTTTTGCTGCAAATATCGTGAGGAATTATTACAACCAGATCTTGATTAGAAGATTAATTTTCCACTGTGAAGATTCATTTCCTAACGAAAAGCTTGTACAAAAGCAAGTCAATAAAAGCAAAGAAAGATATACGGCTATTTAATTAAAGGAGAAAAGTGTGGACAATGATTTGATACTTTTTTTTTTTTTTGTGACAAAGTTGATACTGAAATTATCACAAGTCAAGTACTTATTTCACTGCGAAGACTGCATCCCTAGTGGCAAAGAAATATTAATTTGTGCCTTCCAAAAAAAGAAAATTGAAATATGCATTGTTCTAAAAATTTTTGGAACTCTAGAGTTATTTCCTCCAGTTTTGTAACAGAGTCACAACAATCTGAAGCTTGTCAACAAATAGTAAAAGTACCTCAATGTCCTTCTGGACCAACTTCTCTAAGAATGGAGCAGTTTTTGCACTCTTCAGGCTGTCAGTAGCCAAGTAATAGATAGCATTTTGGTTCTCAGCCATGTTCTCAATGTAATCATCTAAACTTATCAACTCTTCCTCACTTTTTGAAGAGTAGAATCGTAATAGGGGTGTGATACGCTTATGATTTGCTGAGTCCTCAATGCAACCCAATTTGATAAGCTTGCCAAAGTTCTCCCATAACTTCTTGTAATCCTGCAGTGTTCAGGCCATGTCAAAATCTTTTCTTCCATCTGCCTTTTCTAGTCTGTCAAAACACTTACTCTAGACGAAACAGAGAGCACATTTCAAACTATGAGTCTTTGATTTCCCAACCTCTTTGTTTTCACTTTCAGATATCTCCTGAATCATGTCAAATGTTTTCCTAACTAGTCTTTTTCGCATAATCCTTACCTGTCAGCACCGACAAAAAAATTGAAATAAATAAAAGGTAAAAGGAAAAAAATCAAGAAAAAAATGGAGTGCCTTTGAGTATGTTTACATGTCTACAAATTCGAGCAAAAATAAATGATCCAAGCATTACCATAGTGAACATAAAATCAGACAAATGTTAACTTACAATTCGGCTTTCTTGTAGGATCTCTCGAGAAACATTAAGAGGAAGGTCATTTGAATCAACTACACCCTTGACAAAGCTTAAATACCTAGGAAACTGCAACAGACCATAAAATCAGTGACCAGAGAATAACATTACAACAAAGAGAACTAAAAGAATTTAAGACTACTCACCAGTTCGCCATCGAAATCATCAGAAATAAATACACGCTTTACATATAAGCGTATATTTTTTGTCTTGGGATTAACAAAATCCTCATTGTTCATAGGAGCCATTCCAGGTAAATAGAGGACGCTTTTAAATTCTACCTCACCCTGTACAATTTACACAAAGATCATGTCATTCTCCCAAAAGGCTTTCTTTGAGAGTTTTCTATGCCCTTTGCCACTGAAGAAAGTTCCACATATTTACCTCTGTTGTGAAGTGAGTGTACGCAAGAGGATCCAAGAACTCATTAAACGTCTTCTTATAGAATTCATAATACTCTTCCTTCTCAAGCTCCTTGGGGTTGCGCATCTGGAAAACATCCAGTTGATATATGCCTAGTCAATAACAATTCTTTTCATTTTAAATACTAATAATATGAAGGATTCAGAAAATGAGAGGTCTTTATGAAGCAATATACACGTCATATTTACAAGGGAAAAGTAAAAAAATTTGTTAGCAAGTAGAAGCACTTAGATCCCTACCACAACAAAAGAAAAGATAAAAAAATATAATAATGATAATTTATTAAAAAAAGTGACTATATACCCAGATTGGTTTTGTTTCATTTGCCAATTCCCAATCCCAGTATTTCTCGGTAACTGTTTTCTTTTTCTTTTTCTCACCCTACAATAGAAGAAAAAGTCAGCTAAAAACAACATTAAACTATAGAGGCTGGTAAAAACCAAATAGAACAACAGATCCAGCTGTTACCTCTGGTTTAGGTTCTTCACTTTCTTTTGGTATTTCCTCCTCTTCTACCTAACCAAAAAATTCAAGATATAAATGTCAGAAAATAGTTGAACCTAAATCTTGCATGTGAAGGGACAAAAAAGAATAAGAAAGTGGAGATGCAATCACCTCCACAGTTCTTGATTTTTCTTGCCATGTGTAAATGGGGAAGGAAACAAATTGTGAGTAGTTCTTAACCAAGCCCTGGATCCTGCTTGGATCAGAAAACTCATACTTATCATCTTCCTGCAAGAGCAAAAAAGGAAAATAGGAAAGGCCATAAATGTGATTTCAGAGCTATGTAAAACTCAACCTAATTAAATCATCGAGTATATACCCTTAGGAAGAGAGTAATTTGAGTTCCACGGCGTAACTGATTCTTAGGACTTGTCTCTTCCTTTATGACATACGAGCTACTGTCTGCTACAGCTTCCCACACATACTGCTTATCAGACTTCGGACTCTTTGTTGAAACAACCACCTAAAATATATATAATAATAATCAGAAGAAAAAAATTTTCTCAAAGAATTTAGCAGATAGAGAAGAATGAAATATTTTACCTTATCTGCCACAAGGAAGGCTGAATAGAAGCCAACACCAAACTGACCAATCAAACCACTGTCGGCTCCAAGATCCTTGTTTTCCTGTCCATGTTATAATAGTGGTTGAGTTTGTAAGTAAATTTTCCTCTACATAAAAAGAGTATTCAAGATTAGCACTGGAGAAAACTAATGAAAGAGCCTGGTCAGGTGGAAGATCCACACAAGTGGCTTAACTTTTAAGAAATAGTATGCGTTGTTAAATAAAACAAAACCAACGAACAGGAAAACCCACCATCAACTGGAAGCCTCCCGTCATTTGAAAAATAATCTCTAATGACAATGTAATTAATTAAACCTGGTCATAGAAAGAATAGCAAATTTTTTGCAAAAGAGACCTATTGTGGACCCGTCTAGTAGTGCATTTGGTTTTTACCTTGTTTTGATTAAGATGATAAAATGAAATATGTGAACATTAAGAGAGTAGAATGCAAAGGCATAAACAAACCTTAAGCGCTTTCAAGAATTTAGAGGTTCCACTTTGAGCAATTGTTCCAAGACAGTCGATTAGCTCCTCTTTTGTCATTCCAATACCAGTATCACTGAAAAATAATGCTTTTAAACAAGTCTTCTCAACACCTTAAAAAGATAAACTGATAGAAATATCATATAATTATCTTACGTTATGATTATTGTCCCATTTTCAGGGTCAGGTTTGATCCGTATCTCCATTTCAGGTGCATCCCCAAGAAGAGAAGATTCGGTCACACTAAGAAACCTCAACTTATCCAGTGCATCACTAGCATTACTGAAATAAATAACCATACAAATTCCGATCTTCATATGCCTCGTACAGATAAAAAATGTAGGCCAAACAAAAACAAAGAGGATGACGTTTGCAGTTTAGAGAAATATTAATGAACAGAAGGTGACACGTCATCGAAATATGATGAACTGACCTCACAAGCTCCCTCAAAAATACTTCTTTATGGCTATATAAACTATGAACGATTAAATCCAATAGCCGGCTGACCTGCAATGGTGAAAAAATGTGTTACACAAAATTCGAGCACATAGACGCCTCACAGAGTATCAAATTCAATTTTTTTTTAAGAAAAGGAAAAACGAAAATATGAAGAAGAAGAAGACGTGTTAGAAGAAGAAAAACTCAATGAAGCAAAATGAACAAGTGTAATATCAGAGAAAAACCGGTAAATGGGTTTAAACACGGAAATCAACCACAAATTAATTGAGAAAAACGTAAGAAAAATAAAATTGAACTCTAGACAATCGCACGAAAGAGGCTAAAAATGATAAGATGCATGCAAGCAGAATTTGGACAAATTCAACGCCAAGAAGCAAAAATCCAGATCACGTGTATGACGACAATCAAGCGAATACGGTAAAAGGATTTCAGTAGACAACACACCAGACGAAAATCAGTACAAGATATAACAAACAGTTAACAAAAAGAGGAACCAAATATGAAGACACTCCAAAACTCACCTCCGCCTGATACTCGAATTTCTCCTCTGAAGCTTCGGGGGCGTCTTTCTCAGCTACTCCTGCCTGGCATCTGACAGCAATTCGATACTGCTGTCTCTCGAGATTCCATTTCAGACCTTTAACATGGAACCCCGCCTTCAGAACAGAATAGGATAGAAAAGAAGGACCAAAATTAAAAAATCTGTTATTCCTCAACGAAGACGAAGAAGAAAAAAGGGGAGATGCTACAGGAGCCGAGCCCAGACTTCTGCTTAGAACTGGAGCCATCGTTTGAAAATTTAAAACTCCAAAGCCCTAAACGAGGAGAGAATGAGAGAAACACTTAGAGGTAGCTTCCTCCCATGGCTTATCTCTTCAGCAGAGAGTGACAGAGTACAAAGAAGACATATAAAAGCATAAACCCATTGAAGGGTTTAAGAGTGAATCCAAGAGTGAGAATTCTTCGGAGATGTTCTAAAAGGGTAGAGACATGTTGGACTATTTCTAAGGCTAAGATGCTGCCATGTCAGGCTTGTCAGCATTCACAATGTCCAGAATCTCCATTATTTTTGGTTAACGCGTAAATGTAAACTAAAAACGGATCTTTTTGTACACGTCAAATAGGAAAATAAAAATATCTAAAGGTCCGGTTCAATGAAAATGTGGTCCACATAGGTAAACCGGTCTATCATTTACATAGGGCTGAAATTTAACCAAATCCTTAAATTATTATTGATTTAATTTTCATCATCTCCGTAACCCTGTCCCGGCCCCATCTCCATAAACCAGATTTAAACCCGACCAATTCGTGACTCATCCCTGACTACCCGATTTAAACAGAACCTTTCTCCAACCTATTCTCTTAAATCCGACCCATCGCAACTCCGTCCCTGACACGCAGGGTGAAACTCCAATCTGAGGTTTTCCGATGCAGCTGATTTGATTGGGATATGTTCTTGTTCTGGTTAACTGTCTTGACATCGATTATGGTTAGAAAGAAGAATAACGTCGTTTACGCGTAATCAACCGAAAAGTTGAACGGATGAAGCTTTCGTGGTGTCTATAAGCTTTGCTGCATGGATCACGATGCCGTGGAGTATTTACCTCTGTAAGAGACTTCCTATTTGTTTTCATTTTTTCTGTGCAACATGCATTCGTCAAGACGCACTAAAAACAATAACAAAAAGGAAACGTAGAAACAAATAATTTATTATAACATGATAATGAATCCAAAAAATTGAATACAGAACATGCGAAACCTGGTAATGGAGCAGATAACCCGTCAATTTCTCTTCTACAGCTGAAAGCACAAAACAGAGATAGTATTACACTTCAAGCTTCTAACCCATTCACAAAACAAACCAGTGGAACTTCAGGAACTCTTAACCCAGTCACTGACCTTCTTTTCGTTATACATCCCTGCAGCTGCATGCCTGAAACAGTCGATATTGCACAATCCAACTGATCTAATCATATCTCCAAATCTGCCACCAACCATTGCAGCAACAGTCAAGACAACCACATAAACATGAATGATTTTTAAAAGGAGAAAGGAAAAAAAGTATAAAACACTCTTAAGCCAGTTCTATCTATCAGACCTGTCAATGCTCTTCCTTGATTTCTCTGGTTGGTCCAAACTGAGCCTTCCCTTATCGGAACGATCCACACTTTTTCTTGATTTTTCTCTCCGATCAGTACTAACCCGTGATTTCTCCCTTCGGTCTGAACCTGAGCTACACTTATCTCGAACATCAATGCTTTGCCTACACTTTTCTCTGTGTTCTGTACTCCTCCGGGAAAGCTCAAAACGATCAGAGCTTCTTCGAGGTGGACCGGACAGAGCTTCTGAGTCAGGGTTAGATTCCTTCCTTATCTTGGGTGATTTTTCAATCGCTGATAGGAACTTCTTAAGATGTCTTATGTATTCAGGATACAGTTCCAAGTTACAGTGATTCCCCCCATTGAGCCATAAGGGCTCATACTTTTCTTTACAAAGCTCCCAGAGATGCTTACCATGAGAACAATCCACAACTTCATCTGCAGTTCCCTACAAGAACCAGATATACTGACAAAGAATGTAAATTGATTCAAAGAATTTAAGATTACTAGCCAAACAAGTGAACTCAACATCAGTAGAAAAAGAAGACAAGTTCATATATGCCACCATTAGCTATTCCAAAGAGGAAAAAGAAATCATATAGGAATACTCACATGGATTACCAACACTGGACAGTTAACATGCGGAATTTTATCAATATTCTGCAAAACAGGCAATAAGAACATTCAATAATGACAAGATTTCCCACAGAATTCAAACCTTTGAAATTAAAACACCAACAGATAATATTCAGAAATGCAGCCAATTGACATTAAAATCCTACCCTTTTGCTTCAAGCTGTTTGGCAAGTAGCTTACACAAGTTAAATGCTAAGCTACATTTCAGTGGCTTCAGGGAATTTTTTTAGTTTGAACCATATTCCAGCAATTTTACAGTTAAATATACACAGCGAATTCAAGTTGATCGGATTGAAGCACTCCAAGATGTGGATTATAGAGAATTGCATGACTCAAGATCTTCAATACACTAACTGGAGGACTATCTACATAAAGGAAGATCTTCATGGTCAGTAAATGCATCACCTGAAACCAGTTTACAGGTTCAGGAGTACTGCCGCAATTATAGCTGAAATTCACTACGTTTGCTCACATTTTCCTTCTTTTCTTAATCCCCCATTTAGGAATAATAAAACAGCTGCATCCCCAGGTTGGTGTTGCTAGACATCCTACTGCTTCTACTTCCTCTTTCTTCTTGATAAAACTGTTAAGATTCCATGATGTATAATCATGATAGAAGAGGATTAAGGGGTGAGAAGAAAAAGAAGAGTTGTGGAGAGAAGGTTTTAAGAGGAGAAGAATAAGAGTGACGAATCTGGAGAAAAGAAGAGGGGGATTAGGGTAATGGACTTAGTCGATCACCCTCGTCATTCATAAACACCATAACCTACATACAAGCAAAGAATGCAAACCTTATATATGTCAAACCAGTATGAATGTTTGACAGGATACATTACACGAAGGCCGGACATAATGGGGCTATGCAGAATAACAGCTCTCAATCGTGGCAAGCGAGTTGCTAAATCCAAAGTGGGACCACTACCAACTGATTGGCCATACAAAATCACATCTTCCTCCCTTGCTCCATGTATATCTTCAAGGCATTTATATGCTGCCTCAATGTCTGCATAAGTGTTTTGCTCACTTGGCTATACAAAACAGAGGGTGCAAGGAAAATCAACCCAACTTGACAAGGAAAACAAAAACAAAAAAATCTTTTACAAGCTCTAACATTTTGTTGAAAGGCAATACCTCACCTTTCCAGATGACTGACCATACCCAGAATAATCATACCTGCCAAGTATGAGGAGTCAGATGAACAGCACTGTATTTTTTTTTTTTAACTGAAACTGAGAAGAGTCAGAAAGACAAGAGTAGTAAATGGTTTGCTCATTAAAGTACCCAAATAACTGAAATTGCAGAAATGCTAGATAATTTGCTTCCACAATTGTTTCAATATACAAAAACAAGCAACTCGAGTTATTCTTAAATATGAAACCATGAAAGAAACAGAGGAATTCAGTATCAGAAACCAAAAAAGAAGACGGATCAAACAGTAGGTAGAATTGCGTTTATTTCTTTTAGACAAATTTAAGTTTTCCAATCAATAACAGACTGGAGAGCCTGAGTCCTATCAAGACGTAAACACTTGGGTTTAGCACTAATCCACATACACATATCAAAGAAATATTAAAGTTTGAAAAATAAAATAAAATAAAAATCACACAAAGATACAGAACAGTATCGACTCTCCATCACGGACACACAGAGACCAATAACGACGACAAAAAATAATGAAGTACAAGAAAACCTCCAACATCGCACAATGAAACGAACACTAACCCCAACAAATTAACACGGAGATGAAGACTGAGCTCGATGAACAGCTCATACATCTGGCCCAAATCCACGGCGTTTCCATGAGAGTACAAAAGCGTAAGCGTCGCCGACGGGTGTCTCACATACATAGCGACGATCTCGTTGCCTCTCTTAGTACAGAGTTTAATCACGTCCACGTTTTCCCTGGTCGGAACGTCCGTCAGCCGCGTCTTCCCGGTAGACTCATCGACAGTGAGCTTATACGACGGCGGGTTTGGAGGAAAGAAGGCAAATTTCGCCGCCATGGAAGAACTCACGGCCCCCATCTTCCAAAGCAATAATACCAAAAAAAAAAAAAAAGCGGGATTATTATCAAATCAGAAAGCAAGAAACGGCGAAATCCGGTGAGGTCGGACCATAAAAAGCGAGGAATCTAGGGTCTAGGGAGAGACAGGGTGTCTTTTCAAGATCTGGGCGTGGAATTTCCGGTGGAGAGTAGTGTCCAAAGGCGGAAAGCGGAGGGGAGGGAGAGATTTCCGGCGAGGAAAAGGTCGAAAGCACGCGTGATATAATTGAAGTAGCCGAGCACTCGAGAGTGGGAAATTTAAATTCACACGCTGGTGGGGAAGGAGCAAAGGTGCAGCCAACCCCACACGTGTGAACCAACTCCATTGATCCGATCGAAGCTAAGTAATACAACTTTATAGTGGAATTCTTGAAAGGGTTATCATCGTTACCGATGGAAATTTCACCAGGTGACAAATTGCTTCAGTTTTCTCATGGTTAGAACTTTCTGAGTTCTTGTTGCAGAGCAATGAAAAAGAAAAAGCAAGAACAAGTTACTGCTAGTGCCTTTTATTACGACATTAGTAGCTATATCAACTTAATACAAAAACATATTACCAAAGCCTACCTTCACTGTCCGGGGTTATAAAGCCAACGTTAATCATACTCTACCAACTTTTCTACGTCAAGATTAAGCAATCGATAGACTTATTTTGAAGAATCGGTGACAGAATAATTGGGAACGAAGCAGCAGCAGCGCAGCTTGGCAGTTCTTCGCCTTTTTTAATGGGGATCTATATCTTCGCCAACTCGTAGACGCTGACAGGATGGCAGTTTGTTGCTTCTGGGGTGTAACAGCTTTGGGCTATGATGGCATTAACGGCCTGGGTCGGATGGAAGGAATCCCAGAAAACGTATTCCTCCCTGTTAAGACAAGGTACTTGATTGGGTAGACAGCTGACCGTGCCTCCAAACCTTCCATTTCCACAACATGCCTTGTTTGCTACTGTAAACCCTACACCAACTCAAATCAGAAAATCAATTAATCAACTGTAAACATTCCTTGGCCAGTTTCCGTTTAATATCTTTAGAATCGTTAATCTGCTTTACCGTATTTGGAAGGATTGTGGACGATATCGGAGAAAACGCTGTAGACATCGTGGAAGACGAAGTATGAACCAGGGAGGGTTGAATTGAGTGAGGGGACAAGCTGCTGAAGCCGTTCGTTGAACGCAGAGACAATGTAGTTTACTCGCTCCACACAACTGTCATTTCCATTGACCATAGCTAACTGGCTTGGAATGCAGCCCAGCGCTCCGATCCCTACCAGGACTATCTTCCTCGCCCCTAACTCATATAGTTTCTGCAGATTCAAGGTACAGACAGTCCATACTTGATAAAATGAACCCAGAAACATTAATTGGTCTAATGCGTTTTAAATACCAACATAAATATCTGTATGTGAGGCTATGAGACTCGACGATATCCCTCTCAAGTTTCAGTATGGTTGTAATTGATTTCTGAAAAGGTTGGTGCCTTGTAAGGGAAAGCATTGAATTTAGAAAGGAGCGAGACGATTACCGAAAGTTGCAGAGAATAGATGGAGATGAGGAGATCTGCGAAGGCTTCTCTGCTGTAGACGTGGGGGCTGGCATATATCTTTGGAAGGAGGTAGTTGTTGATGTAGTCATTGCTGCCAACGTTGATGACAAAAATGGATTTCGCCAGGTATTGCAGAAGGGCTTCCCGTGTTTGGAAAAGAAGTCCGAGATCCAGCGCCAACGTCTTCTCAAATAGTGCTAGCTGCCCGTTGAAGGACACCCTCCCTCCCTGCCAACAGAAGATCATTAACAAGAAGCACATGCACAATACAGAAATTGGAGTGTCAACTGGGTTTTCTGTTTTCCGCCATTGCCAATGGTTCAGGTGTTCCTGCCACGGTTTAATTAGAATTACTCTTATGGTTGGCCATTCACGTATTTATAATACTGTCATCTGACAGTCTGTATCCACAGGAGGTATTGAAGTTCAAGGTGACATGTAGACCATCCCTTCAGAAGGACCCCCACCCTAAATGTGCTCATGCAGTAGCAAAGCATTTACTTCTTCTAGGATGGGGTTCCCTAAATTTTACAATTTGGCTCATGGATATCCTATGAACTCCATTAAAGTCCATTTAATTGGTACTAAGATGGAGCCAATGTTCTGAAGCATCCCTAAGCCCTTGCTCCTTGTAACAGATTTGTTTTCCATTCGTGGCCAAGCGTGTCTCACAAAAGGCTCCGGCTTATTAATTTCCCTTTGCACATTTGATTTAAAGCTTCATGTTCAGACGACTGCATCTGAACTGTCGTTTCTCGTAGAAACTAATCGATATGGAAATAGGAAGGAGGAAACATGTAGAATCTAATTTTAACTTGCGGAAGAGAGTTTCAGAGGACTAACGTAGTGCTTGCCGGTTTCGTCGAGGATGCCGGCGGCAGCTGATGCATAGTTGATTCCTCTCAGGATTTTAGCGCCTTTTGATGTCGGACTCAGATATGGTGGCGTGAATGGCAAACCCAGAAGTTGAGCTACGGTCAATTTGGAGAAGTTTAAACATAACAAAATGTTAAAACAGATTAAACCCCTGTAAATAGCCAAAAGAATAGAAGATTGGGAGAAGAGAAAGAGTAATATCTGGTTTGGACCAGGAGAGGATTAAAGTACAATGAGGAAAGAGACTGAACCAGTTACTTCGACTGAGAGAAATGTAGATCGACAGAGAGAGAAAGAGAGGAACATTACCACCATAATCTACGACAGTGAGGCCGTTACAGAACCGTCCACTAGGAAACCCAAAATCGATCCCATAGGGTTGATAGTTAGCTCGCGCAAGAGAGGGAATGAAGTTGTTGTTCCCGTCGTCGATCAATGAATCGCCAAAGATGAACATGGCGGGTGCCAGTGGGCTCTTCGTCTCCTCTGCACCCACGGAAAGGAAGGCAAAGAGCACAATTCCGAGGCTAAGAGAGTGCAATACGGAAGAAAAACTTTTCACTGATCTCTTCCCCATCGTTTCCGCAGAGCTTCCCAATGCTGCTGCGCCAGTGACCCAGTAAGTCACTGAAAACATTTGTGCCTGAGCTCGATCCTCTGAAGATTCATAAATTCACTCAACTGAAACGCGGGGGGGTTGTTGCATGTTACAATCCTGTTACTCTTTTACTTCTGCCTACGCTGCACCTATCCTGCCTTCTGTATCTCCTTTTTTCTCTAAGAGTGGTAAATGCGATTGGCTGGAAATATTAATTGCGGCACTGGGAGGCACACATGAAGACTGGAAAAGGAAAATGACACTGCTACTGAGATTATAGAGGTTCTCCTGTCGTGTAGAAATATCATCGGGCTTCTTAGAAATCTCTGTAGAACTTCTAAAACTCGGGTTCATCGTTCCACTATTCCCTGTGAAATGCATCCATCGTCTCGGAATCCAGAGGCTGGTCAATGGAGCAAAGCGTACCTCTATATCAGCTCCAACTGTTTCCAGCTAGGTGACAGCCGGGAATAGCTTCAGAGAGTTAATAGTTACGGCCATTAGCAAGAGGATGTCAGAAAGGACAAGACGCTTCAGGTTTCTAGGGGTTTTGTTGTTTCTGGGAATAAATCTAACAAAGCAAAACCTTAAGTGGCTTCAGGAATGATTTCTACCTTCCATAGCAATCGGGAATATCCAGTCATGTGAAGCTAGATTAAGAAAATTTTGCTGCTACTTTCGTTCCGTTATGGGTAGAAGGAATAGAAGGAAGATAGAAAGAAGAAAGACAGTACGGTGGAGCTCGTACAGAATTCTGTTGAAATTGTTAGCTTTTGTAATGGAATAAAAAACACTCTCTTCAGAGTGACAAAGCAGGCAAGGTTGAAGATGAAGTTTAAAAAAAAAAAAAAAAAACTTGTTCAGGTTCCAACATTACCTAGCCGTGGTACACAACATTATTGCACCCTCAGTATTCTATAATTTCACACGCCAATTCCAATAGAGTATGAAGCAATCGATATGAATTCATGAATCAAAAGATATTGCATTTTTTCAAAAAGATTTTGTAGACAACTACAAATAATCCACATATGAAGACAATAAGGATTCTTCATTTTTCTTGTTTTCTCCTCCTCTTACTACTATTATTATCTTCAATTGCTCTTATTGAATTTCCGATTGTGCTATAATTAGGTCTCAAACATGTATTCACTCTCTTTCAGTCCTATAAGTCAGACACTCTAACACAGAAACCCAAACTCGAAAAATCTAAGAAAATCTATAACCTCAAACCTTACCCAATCAATGAATAGTCCCATATTGATTAGAGAGAACAAATGTATTAAATTTATTAGTTGAAAAAAAATAAGTCCAAAATCCAACTAATAAATTTAGTCAACCCTACATAAACCGAACCATCCCCTCCCAGTTCTCGTAATTTGACACGTCTTTACCTGGTCCCCGGAGTGGCTTTCGAAAGCAAAGTTTGACCAGAGAAAATAGAAACTGACGCGAATCTCGTAAAAACACTCACAAGAGGCAGTGGACCACTTTACCGCATTCCTCAAGCCTTCTCCCTCCCTCAAACGTATCAAAACCGGCAGATGAAACTAATTACAGTCTGGGATCATCTTGACAGTAATTTTTCTTCATTCTCTTCAATAATATCGTTTTTCATATGCTTGAATTCTGCAAATAGACAGTAGTAGATTAAGAGCTAGCTCACCCTTTGAAGCAATTCAAAGAGACAAACTCTGCTGCAATCTGCAATTCGTGGAACGAAATGGCGTGCTTCTGATGCCAGGTTGGTTTAATGTCTCACTTTCCTCCTTACATCTAGGATATTTATAAATTTCTGATCAGCTCCTGAAAACGCGGCAACACAAAATCTTCTCCGTCATGGCACCCGATTGGAGATTAAAATAATAAAAAAAAAGTCTGAACACCCTTAGCACAACTTGTTTCAAAATTTGAATGTGATTTTGTTGTCTGAAACGATAAGCTTCACTGTAGCATAGATAAATGTATAGAAGGAACAACTGTGGAATCAGAGGGGGAGGTTTTGTCTCTTATCTAGCTACAGAAAGTCATGCGTAAGGTTTCCCATGGTCAAAAATCTAAAGGAGCCGCCATTTTCAAGGAGCATCAGGCCGATTGATCTGAAAGAGGAGACTCTCTTCAGATTCATTCTTAATAGGCAATAGAGGAAGACGTTAAGATCACCTCCACTAACCAGTATAAGAAACCGTGCCAGACCCGAGTTGCGGTTTCGTGATTCTCTTTCATCTACTTCTGCTTCAAAGTCTCAGAAAGAACCATACTTTTATGTCCCCAGCACAGATTTTTATTCATATGGGAACTAGAGTCCAATAATATAAATAGCGGAGCCCTAGGTCCGGTGTGTGTCCGGCCTCGGCCACAACCTTCCCTGTTCTTGTCGCATGCATGGCAGCAGACAGGCCCGGAACACTCATATCTTCCATTCCACACTATCCTACATCGCAGGCCTCCGTTTTCAGGTCGCCCCCAACAAACCAGATTCAAAATTTCAACCTTTGAGCACATTCTCTTTGAGTTGTTCCATGCTTTTACGAAAAAAGCCCAAGGACTCTTAACCAGATAAAAGTGACAAGTAGCAGTTAAAATATCCTCAGAGGTGGTCCTGCAACCCTAACTAGTATTTTTTGACCCCCGTCGACTACTCTATAAATCCCACCTAACACCTCTCTTCCCTCCTCTCTCTTCTCTTTCAGTCGTTATTGCAAATAAAGCATTGGAAGGAAAAGGAAAAATGATACCCATAAGATTTCACAGCTTACTACTCGGGCGTATGTTGGTTCTTCTTGCTCTACCTCACTCCTGTGCAAGTATCTTTCAAGGTCTCTGCTCTTAGTTCTCTTTCTTTGTTTTCTTTTTCTGCTCGCTCTGCTTCATGTCTTTGGAGCTTTATAACAAACCTTCTAACGTGTTGATTGCAGAAGCGAAACAGGTGCCTAGTGAAGATGGACGTTTGTTGAATGGCATCCATGCAGTTCTTGTTCAGCAGGTAAGGTTGTCGAACTTCAGTAGTGATGAAACCATCTTATATAATATGAAGACTTCCACTCAAAATGGATATACGTGTTAATTACCAGGAATGTCCGCTGAAACTTGAGGCCACTACTACCGGTAGCAGAAAGCTTAGAGGATGGAGAATGGTAGAAAAGGCAGATGATCAGGTGATGGGGTCGATGAAAGCTGAAGAGGGGAAGCTGGAAGCTGCTTCAAAGATTTCAGGTGCAACTCTTGTTGCCAAATGTGAGAATGAAAAGGGGGAGCCCTACGTAGAGCATAAACTGAGCGTCATAGATCAAAGAAGCATTCTTCCTATGAGTATCACTGTAGGGAGTTTTCTATCCTTTAGTGCTGACTATTATGTGCCAAAACCCCATCCACCAAAGAACAATTGAGAAAAAAATCACCACTCTGTAGTCATTGCAGGGTAGCTTCTGTTTTTTTTCTTTTCTTTCTTCAGTATTTATGCTTCTTCTTTGTTATTCTATATGTGTGAAAACAAGTGAGATATATCATTCAGTATATGTATGTATTTCGATCTTAGTATTCAAAGGAATTTGCTTCAGAGATATTTTATGTTCATTTTTTTCCCGAACTACAACTCTCCAAATTTCCTATCGCCCAAATTACTTAAGAGCGTAAAGAATAATGTATGGTTTTGAGGTAGTTTTTGTTAGCAATTTCCGGCTTTTTTATAGACGACCCATTATCCCTTAGACGTAGGAAGGTGGGCAGTTGTAACCTCCCTGTTTTGATAGTAAAAGATGAATATAAAAATTCGGATATGGTCTAGCAGAGTTAGCATATGTCTTCTCCATCAAGAACTTTTGAATAGACGAGACACTATTTTGCAATTTTTGGAATTTGATCGCCATGGCTGGAAGTAAGTGTCCATTATTCCGTCTACATTACATTATGTTAGAAATTCAATTCTTACAGTTTTGTGGTAGTGCAGACAATTAAGATGATCATCATAGTTCTATATGAAAATTTGGTTGTTTTAATGCAGACAGACCTGGTGTTTTAGAGAAACAATTTGGAACAAAGGCAGCCAAGGATGAAAAGGTCTCTCTTGCTCTCTCTCTCTCTACACACACGCATATACAACCGAGCTATTCCCATATTTGCTACACTTGTCTAACCTCACTGCAACTTAATTCTATTTCATATTGCTCAACATAGAAAAGCGGCAACTTCCTCGTGGCGAAGACTACTCCGACCTTCGTGGCCATGGAAGTTGAGAAGGGCAATGATAAAGTGAATCTTCCAAACCCGAAGCGGACTTCTTTCACTCGTGGAAGCATAGGGTCTTCTTTTGCATCTAAAGAAGAGACGATCAAAGAAAATTCTGAAAAAAAATGAATCAGAAAAGCTTCTCAAAGCAGGTTTAGACACTCTGAACATGCTTGAGTAGGGTGGCATCGAACCGAGCGGCTCAAGCTTGGCTCCATTCAGACTCGATTCATTTTGGTTTGGTTTATCTTGATCTCAAATTGAATTTAAGATCAACATCAGACTCGTTTAAGTTAACGAGCTAAACATGAGCAAACCATGGTTCAATTGAGAAGCTCGTGAGCCAGCTCATTACTTAACAAGGGCTCAAGCGAGGCTTCAAATTAGTCGGGATTCAACAGCGACAACAACGAGTTCGGGAATTAGAAATGGGATTTGGGGCTAGGAAGAAATTAGATTGTTGGAGCGATTTTACTGGGCATCCTCTTTCTCTCTTCGCCAGGCTAAACAACGATGAAGTTGCCCCCGTTGGTCGACACTCAGTAGCCCCTGCAAGAACTTTAACACTGGGCAGAAAGCTCAACTATCAGCGCCCTGAGAGTTGGCCATCTTTTCTGTAGTCAACACTAGTAACACATCTCCACTTATATCTATTCCCTAGTTGCTTTCTTCATTGAGGTGGTTCATGTTATCAAGAAATGTTGTTGAGAATCATCCCTCTGCAGGAAAAACTGAAGAAGGAATTGTCCATGGAATATCGATGAAAATCTTCATTTAATACTGGTTTTACATCATAGTTTTACATTATTATATGTTCTTTAACAAGTGAAACTTTCTATCCGCATAATCACTCTAATCAAAAGTACTCAGGGGGGACAAAGAGTGAGAGAAGGGCCCCTTAAGCCGATATTGCCATTATGGTTGCTAGCGAAAATAATAAAAGTAATATATATCATATATATATATAGCTCCCTCTCCTTGCGTGGGATTTTTGGAATTAGATGCCCTAATTCTAAACTAACGGGAACAATAATAATAATAGCACAAGAAAGTAAAAACAAACATGAGAACAAACAAGATTTATACAAGTTTGCCTCAAGGTGAGACTTCGTCCTGTTTTCTGCTGTTACAGTAATCCATTATAAAGATGAAATAGTTTACAAGAGAAATCTCACACACTTATAGGTGGTTTTTTCTTTAACCTCTCTTGGCCGCAACTAATGCTTCTCGGATTGTCAAACCCTAATAGCGGCACTCCAAATATAAAGAGGAAACTAGGGTAATTGTGATACAAGAGTAAACTTTTCAAACTGCCCTTAATGAAATAATAGTTAATATATCGTGGACCGGGCGAGGGCTCAACCCCCACACCCATGGGAGGGGGCCTTACCGTCTCCCTTCCAACCCCCGCAACGACCTTACAGCAAAGGTCAATCCGCATACCGACTCAGTGTAGGGCGTTGATTAATCTCCACAACTTAACATGAGAACCTTCAACACATATGATGCTTTAAAATCAAATTCAGTTTGTGGAAGTGATTAATTTTGCATTGAAGATATACATATGGCATAGTTTTGTTTGAGTAAAAAAGCCAACCATGCTATATTTTTTTCTAATACTTTATTAAAATAAATAGAAGTTAATGGAACGCGTACAATACATAACATTTTAAAAAACTAGAATATTTTTTTCAAATAAAATTTTAAATTAAAAAATATCTTTAATCATAATGAAAGGTGTTAAATAGGTAAGAATATGATTTTTTTTAATGAATTAATATACAATTTTTATATTTTATTATTATAAAAAATAAGGCAATAAAATATTTACCTTCAAATAAGATTATAAAAAACTAATTTAAACTTTTTACAAAATATTGTACTAAATTAAATATTATCTTAAATCAACAATGTAAGGTATTAATTATATTAGAAAAATAATTTTAAAATAATTAATAAATATATTTATATTTTTATTATATTAACTAGGAGGTAATAAAATGTGCAAGATTTTAAGAACCAAATATTAATATTTTTAAATTACAAATAAACTTAAATCAATAATAAAAGGAAAACATGAGAAAAAGGAATACTGACATCGTGCATTGACGATGTGTATGGTAATTTATCGTTCACGTCGGACGACTTGTTGATGTGATGACGTGTCAGGTGTCAAGAAGTTGGTTATTTTCAATGGTAGGTTGAAAGTCGCCATGGAAATAGCTTTAAACTTTGGAATCGAAGAAGATAACGATCTACCTGGTTTTCCACAAAGACCAATTTCTCGAGTATTTAAGTACAGACACTAAAACCACCCTTCTCCTCTTATTCTGTCTTCACTCCGCAATAGGATCGACCAATTGCGTCAGGGATTGGTTCCGATCAATTCCTCCACCAACCCATCCAACTCCTTGATGGAACTCCCTCCGCTAGCCACCGCACCCAACGCTGCTGCACTCAACTCCTTCGCTCGGCCCCACCGTGGCCGCTCTACACCCACCGACTCGGCCACCGCGCGAGCCAATCCTGCCGGGTCAGGAATGGTCTCTGCACCTTCGCATACCCGCACCGCCACACCCGACTCTTCCAGCAGCGTCGCGTTCACGAACTGATCGGCCCCCATCGGCCAGATCAGAAACGAGACACCCGCCACGATTCCCTCCAGCACCGAGTTCCACCCGCAGTGACTTAGAAACACGCCCACTGATTGGTGACTCAGTATCGCCACCTGCGGGGCCCAACCCCTTATGACTATGCCCCTTTCGCCGACGCTCGCCTCGAATCCAGCGGGTACTACGCCGAAGTTTCCGGCGTCGTGACCACGGGTCGCCTCCTTCACGCACCACACGAAAGCGGCTCCACTCCGTTCAAGTCCCTTCGCCACCGCTTCCATCTGCTGCCGCGACAGCACCGCCTGGCTTCCAAAGCAGACGAAAACCACAGAACTCTCTTCCCGCCCGTCTAGCCACGTCATCACGTCCTCTAGCCGGACTGAGCTGGACCCTCCTCTGTTGTCAGTCTCCGTTGGGCGTAAATGTAATGGACCCACTGCCCATACACGAAGATGACCCAGAGCCTTCTTCAGATGCTCCAGATACTGTTTCTCCAACTCCGTGAATGAATTGACGACGAGTCCCCAGCTCGCTATATTGGCCTGCATTCCGTCTTTAATAAATTCGGCTAATTCGTCCCCCTCTTTGTAGCTTCTGTAGACGGTTGACAGCTGCCACCACGGATAAGTAGGGGTCCCCCGTATCTCCGGGAAAGAGACTGGATGGTCGGAGTCAGACGTGTTGGGACGCTTGGGCATGCGGCTCCAGAGCGAGTTGATGACAGAAATCGCGAAGGCGCCGGAGGGCGAGAAGACAAGGCGAGGGATGCCGAGGTCGGCAGCGAGGTGGAGTGTCCAGCCGAGAAAAATATCGGAGATGACGGCTGAGGGAGGTATCGGTTGGGAGCGGGCCCAGGAGAGGACGGGCTGGTGAAGGGATGAGAAAGCCCGCATCATGTGACCGAAAAAGGAGATGGGAAGGTCCTTGACGTTCTCGACGCCATCGGGGATGGAAGGGTGTTTGGGGAATGGAAGGACTAATGTCTGGATGGAGGAGGAGTTGGAGAGGAGAGGGGAAAGGAGGGAAAGGTTCTTTGGGGTGACGAGGACGGTGACTAGCAGACCCCGGGAGGAAAGCTGGTGGGCGTGATCAAGAAGGGGGATGAGGTGCCCTTGCGCAGGGTAAGGGATGACGAGGATGTGTGAGCCGCCGGACATGATCGACGCGGTATGCAGACAAGAACGCGGAAGGATAGTTTTCGACAGTGGCGAGGTGGAGACGCCTTTCCGCCGAAAAGCTGTCGGATTGAGTTCTATGACAGAATTGAACAGGCGTGGACAGGAAATCAAGGACTCCGTAATCGATGGGTATCTGGTGATTTACGGCAATCCAGTTAGATGATGAGGTGGGAGTCCGGATCATCCGGTACCCCGCAATGAGGTTACGAAGCTGACATTTCTGATTAGTTTTATGGATAGATCTACTTCTCCAACATGGGTTGTCAAGTGCAAACTTGTTTGATCGTCGAAAATTTCCATAAACCATTAAATCATTCTCTATCTCCTGTGCTTTCTCTAATGAATCCATCTACTGGTAATATTTCAGCTTCCAATAACTAGTTTGGATGCTGTCTCCCTCACTCGAGATGTTGTCGCTTTGAGCGAAGCCAAACTGAACTTTATTTTAATATTTTGAATTCGAACTCGAGTCTAAAATTGTAATCGAACTTGAGCCTAATAATTTTTATCGAGTTCAAGCAAAGTTTGAGCTCCAACCTATATTTAAAATTTTACAGAAAATATAAGTCAAATAAATTATATATAAAATTATACATATATTTTACATGAAATTGGACATAACCTCTGTATAAAATTATTCATAAAAAGTGCATAGTTATGTATAAACTTTATTCAATAATCAGACAAAAAAATATTCATTTGAAAAGTAATGCTAGTTTTGTCCATTTGTACTCAATCAAATCAGAAAATTATTCATAAAAACTACATAATTATGTATAAACTTTATTCAATAATCAGACACAAAAACATTCATTTGAAAAGCAACGCTAGTTTTGTTCATTTGTATTCAATCAAATCATTCTGATTCAAAGACTAGAAAACCAAATCATGGAGACAAAGAAAAAGTTTAAGAAAAATAGTTTTGGATGACTTAATCGTATACCCATTTTTTGTTTTTTCTTCAAAGCATGAATTCATACAACAACAGTTCTAAAATACTACCAATTTGTTTTTCTAAAAAAACTTGAGTGGAATTGGCATTAAGAAGCTACCTCAGACAATTTGAGTTTCTTTAAGAGCCATGTGGAAAGGACAGTCAGAGTTTAAGAAAGAGGTTTTTTTTTTTTCACTTGCTTATGATCTCGCACTTGCGAAATTGCACGAGTTAAAGTTGCACGTGCGAAATCGCACGATGTTTTCATACACAAGGGGGAAAAAATTATTTCTCCCCTAACTTAGGTCTCTAGTTTTCTGCCAAGACAATGTAGAGGGAAGGGGGTCTAGCGGCACCAGCGAGGACCCGCCGTCAAGGCTGACGACTGCGACAGAAACAACGGCTAAGGAAGATGAGGGTAGAAAAAAATTGAACCGAGCAGCAACGAAGGCAACCGACAAGTAGTTGTTGATGAAGGCGGCCGGCAAGCAACTGTCGACAACAACGAAGCCCCCCCCCCCACTCTCCTCGCTCTTGCTCCCGATCCCAAATCCCGAACCCGTTAACAAGCTGGCTTGCGAGCTTTCAAACCGAACCATAATTCGGTCGAACTTGGCTCATTAAGTCAAACAAGCCTTATCTAGATCTCAAACTCAGATAAATCTCTAAACCCTAAACTTAGTTTGAGATCCAGATAAATCGAATCAAACTGAACTGAACTTGAACTGCTCGCGAACCGGCTCGATTCAATGCTACCCCTATTATCGAGCAGTTGATTTTCTTCTACTAATAACTGATTCAGACATCATTGCATTTGGCCTTGTGGGAATAATTTTAAATTACGAATCGAAGATCTAAGTGCTAGTAAAGATGCTTTCCACCCTTGTTCAGTCTAAACTGAATTCTATCGACCAAATTCATTTCTTGTTTAGTCTAAACTGAATCCGTCCACCACCTACCCATCCAACTCCTTAACAGAACTCCATCTGCTTTCTGCAGGCAACACCATCACGATACGATTAACCTGTAGAATAAAGATATGATTGAAAAATCAACTCCATCACGAGGTTAAGTGGGGACAAGGCGAAGCAGGGACAGGGTTGCAAAAATGTGGACAAAGTTGCAAGAAGGGAAATAATCCAGTCAAAGGTGTAGTTTGAAATCTTAAAAAAAAAAAACATGCAATAAATAGAATCGTTTTCCATGTACAATTGGAGAGGATCGATCGAGTACCCAAAATGAAAAGAGAGTTGGTGTGGGATGTTAATGATCCTTTTGAATCACAAGAAATAACCAAAAATAACATGATCAATTAAAAGATGTTACATTAAAAAAAACTGATCAGATTTTGGCCTTCTTTAGAGAATTCACTAATACAGACTCTTATCTCCACGCATCACTGATTTTTTATATTTTTTTTCAAAGGATGGAGTTCTTCAAGTGTATAAAGAGAAATAAGGTAGTAGAATATATGAATTTTTACTTTTTAGAAAATTAATAGCACTTATTATCCTATTAAAGAGAGAACATCCAGGTTGACTTCAAACAGATTTACTGAGAAAACCAAGGTGTTTAACCTACCGAGGCAACTGATCCATGCACAGAGGCAAGAAGCTTGAAGAAATTTGTATTTGTTATTTGTAAAGGACATGCATTTTACAAATACAAACAGGTGACAATTAATGCAGAAGGAAAACTAAGCTACAGAGAATCGCACTAGGCTGTGTTCACTGGTGTTTTCAACCTCTTAAATAGATATTGAAACCGAGGGGATCTCATGAAAAATCCGTTCAACCTTACCCACTAAATGCCTACAAGGCAAGGCCAAGACAAGAAGATACGATTGTAGGGTGGAATTGAGGGCAAGAACAAGATAGGAGTGCAAGGACAGGTTACAAGTCAGGGATGGATTCTCTGCTGACATCCTTACTCTTAGGCACAACCTCCTTATCTTTAAAGAATCCTTTGGTGGACAACTCTAGATTTGAAGGTCACTCCAATCTCATAGCATCACCACCTGTCCTTCTATGAAATTCTTGATATTTTTCTTCATCAGTTTAGTTTTTAGAATTATGTTCTCAAATCAGCCAATCATTTGGCTATCTCGTTGGCCAAACAAGAGGTCCCATCGATCCTTAGATGTGATGGAACCCCTCTAGCTTGAATTTTATCCTCTAGCATCGACTCCAAATAAAATTTGCCTCTTTTGAAAAACAAACGAGCAAAAGGAAGAAGAACAAAAAAGGACGCAGAAGCAAACCTTTCCTTTTATTTTTTAACATTTTTTAAAATGTTCCTCCACTTGTCTTTAAGATCAACTGGTGTTCGAGTTTTATGAAATATGTGGCTGCCATAATCCAAAATCTTAATCCAAGGAAGGCCTCTCCCCCCTGCTCCTGATAATTTCTGAACTCCTTCCTGCAAGTGCAAGAACATCAAATGATGGTTAAATCAGTTTTCCAGTAGCTGGTGTGATGCTAAAAACAACGAAACATATGTTTTAAAAAAGGAAGAATCACAGACCCAAGAATAAACGTAAGCTCAGCCTAGAAGCAACTCTATACAACACATAAACACCCACAAAATTCACGACAGGCAAGACCCCCTGTTTCACAAAATACTAATGTACCCGTGGACTGAGTAAAATGAGAATAAATTTCATCGATTTGTCAATAAACTAATATTTACAGCCAAAATAGAGAAGGTAAAATTACAAGGGTTTCTTACAAGTCTAATAAGGCTTTACAAATTTTATTTGCTCAAATCACAAGACACTAAGTTAGGGGTCATGATAAGAGAACAGGTACCTTTAGCCTTTCTTCCTCCTCTGCAGTCCAAAGTAGTTTGCTTCTCCTTGTAGATGGCTGTAGTGGGTTCGTACTGCAAAAAGAAATGCAAAAGGGTCACTACAACAGTCATCGGCAGTCCTAAATTTTGCTCCTCATTCGAACAGTAACAATCACCCAATCATGAGTAAAAAATTTGATCATTACTTAATGATTTGATTCTTCCTTATTCTTTAATGAAATCATCATTATTTCAAAAAAAAAAAAAAGAGTAATGAATTTGCCAGCAGAAAAAGGAAACTAGAATGCTAAAAAATGACACATAATTTACAGAAATAATAAGAAATGTCAAAAATGCATGCTTCATACTCAAAACTACTAAGACCAAACTTGTTTCCTTCAATGTTGCATGCCTAGGTTATCAGAATGATTACTTACTTATGCCTAGCTGGAGCTCGGCGTTTGATGCCGTAGCTGGAACCTTCTTCTTCACTACCACTTCTGGCAACCCCCATTTTTACATTAGATGAGGTGGAAGGGTCTTGTGCTTCTACTTCTCTCCGTCTTTTCTCCTTTGTACATTTCATACCAGCCACAATGGTCTTTTCTGCATTTGTTTTATGGACTTCGTTAAGGTTAGCACCTTCATCGTGCTTCCCATCTTCCACACCATTGCTGTGCTGTTGGTTATCAGCCATTTCTACATTTCCTCTTCCATCTTTCAAAGGGACAATGAGTTCAGTATCACTGGTTGGAGACATCCCAGTCTTCCCAGAAGGTACAGCTTCACAAAAAGGTTCCAATGTTCTTGCAGGTTGATCTTCATCATTGCCTTCTTTGTGAGGTGAGTCTCCTTTTAATGTTTCATGTCTATCACTAGTTAAAGGCATACCTGCTTCATCACAGTTCAGCCTTTCTGCTTCTCTACAGGGAGATTTTTGACAGCTATATTCCATACCCTCTATCACTGCCATTACTATGTGACTGTCACTAGTCTTCCTACCATTTTGACCGGTTTTACCATGGGAAACTTCTCCCTTTGTTGTAGTTTCACGTGGTTTGCTGGCACTTGTTACAGGACTATTCTTCCCACTGCACCCATCCACCAAATTTTTACCAATGAAATCCGTTAGTGCTCTCCTTGACAATGCAACCTTTCTCTTGGCTCTTCTATACACAGCATTAGCTCTAGTATAAGAACAAAATGGGCAGTAAAATTTTCCGGACTTATCAAAACTAACAGATGAGCACAAGCAACTCTCATGAATCGCCAACTCACACCCACTAGAACAACAAGTCTGTAATTCACCTCCACCCTCACATTTTATGCAAAGCTGACGCTTTTGGGAACTCAAAAATCTTTGCTTCTCAGCAATCACTAGATGATCATCTGAATTGAAGTTAGTCCCTTTATCAGACAACCCATTACTGCTGCTCATTTCCGGCACAGCATCCTTCGCTTCAAATATACAAAATTTTTTGGGCCTCCCTTCAGGGAAGGCAGTAACAGCCCCATCAGCAGGCACATCATTAAGCACCTCCACCCTCTTACAGGAAGGCTGAACATCAGAACTCTGATTACATAATTGAATATTTTCTTCAGTATTATATCTGTCAATTTCATTAGTGTTCTGCTGCGATGCTGCTTCTGCAAGTCTTATAAGTCCATTCATAGTGCCATGGACATTGGTGTTAAAACTCTGTTTGAAAGAGTGAGACTTGGGATCAGCAGTTCCAACATAAAGCCTCGTAGCAGATTCATCCTCAGTTGAACTGCCTGTATAAATTCTATGGTTTTCTAGAGAATGGGCTTCATCTTCTTTAGCAGAGCCACAGATTTCCCTCAAGAATGAGGAAGAAGGTGGTGCAGCAGAACTCTGGTCTAGCTGTTGGATGTTAGCATCATTTCTGACTTCTTCATTTTCAGAAATTTTCTGTTGAAACAATGCTGCTCTTCTTGATGTTAAGATCTCATTCATATTTTCAGGGACCCCTGCTGTCAAGCTCAATTCTGATGACCAAAACATCTTGGAGGTAGAGTTGATTTTGTGCCTCTCTGTTGTTACATCATTGTTCTCATGCCTGGCAAGGCTCTTACTTTGGTCCAAACAACAATGCTCATCTTGTTTAGCACGGCTAGTAATATCCTTCATATCAGGGGCAGATGGATGATTGTCTTCATGGAAGGTATCCATCGGCTGTGCATGAAAAGTTAAAGAGCTAAGACAACAGAGTGGAATGAACAAAATCTTATTAATCTTAAACCATAAAATTTCCTGCACCTGGTCTAATGCAAAAGCAGGCAAGTTAGCTCTCTTATGGTGAATGAACTGTTCCACTTCATATTTCAACTCTGACCCATGCTTTCCCAGACAAAAGGCTCTTGCCACCTGATTGAAGATAAGAATATTGTCAGATTGTTGCTGAACGTCCTCATCTGAAAACCCAAAAAAAAAAAATCTAGAGGAAGATTTTAGCACCAGGGAAATACACCAAAGAACAATAAGGTCTCAAAATTAGTAGACTGGTTTTGATCCACCAAAGCTAAATGATGAATGTTAGATGATGATTTTATTAATAGAAGAAGAGATAGAGAAAGCAGAAAACTTAACTAAAGCTTCGACAAGATTGAAACATTCAAACCTTTGGTCTCCATGGCAATGGTTGTGTTCTCTGTTTTCATGGTTGAGGGCACCCATATGTGGACTCTACTCCAGATAATTAACTTAAGATGAATTTTGGTTGTAGCTCTGAGAATAAGCTGTGCCTGATGGATGGGGAATTTCCCATCCATGGAAGCCTTTCCTCCTGATGATTAACTTATGATGATTTTGATTGTACATATAAGGGTACCCACGGCTGATGGATGGGGAGTTCCCTGCCTCTGGTAGCTAAGGTTTTTTCAGCTTCAAACAGCTGATTCTGCTGAGCTCCCAGAATCATTTTTGGAAAAGACAGAGCTTTTTAAGATTTCCTTCATTACTCACTGATAGATAAGTGCAACTCAGTAAATATTATTGACTGTTGAGCAAGAAGCCTCCTGCCCCTTGGTCCTTTTATAGGTTTTTTATGAGATCAAGGATATTAGATCTTGCTCCATCATACACACACAAAAAAAAGCCAATCATGAGGTTAATTTAATGGCAAGGGCGTGAGTCTCTTGGCAACCTTGCTGCTGGTAACACTCTCCCTCTCCAGGTCAGATCAATGCTAGTGCCCTCGTATCTTCTGTACAGCCCTCATTGACTAACTCACACACCATCCCCTCTATGTTACATTCAACCACTACTCATCTATGCATAGTTCTTTGAAGTGAATTAATTCTATACCTGTCTCAACAAAGTTAACCATGGAGTTTATTTTTTCTCATTGCAAGTTGGTAAAAACAAATTGATATCACCGATATTCAATTTTTTTTTTTTTTTACTCATAACATAAACTTGTCATTTGAAGTCGAATAAACTAAGGAAAATATCCTGTTGGTCCACACATTTTCATCTTGTCTATCCCTTTATAAAAAAAAATTAGCACAATATACAGTCCTCATGTTACATGTTTTGGTGTTTGGCCAGCATTTAAAGTGATTAGATTTTGAATGATTAAAAGGGGTTCACTATCCCTTGCTTGTGAAAAGCAGTGTAAGCATCTCAAAATCATAGTTGGTGGTTGACAACAGTGGATCACCATTTTTTACAGCAAAATTTGCATTTTTCTCTAACCAATGTCTTATTGTTGTATCTATGTAGGACTGATTGGTGAGTATGAATTACATATGACAATTCATAGGCATATAAATACATCATTTTCCCAATCTAGCCTAAAAACTTTGTCATGCGTATACAAGCAATGGTGTGGCAATGAATTGTTAGTAGCCCTCTCATCAATACCTTAATAAAGGTTATACAAATCTCAGAGATGAAATTCATCATATCCAATCCCATTGGCATCTGGAAAGCCAAAATACAATCTAAGAATACTGATTCCCTACTTCAGAAATCAATACAATAAGATAATTACCAATAACATCATAATTAGAACTAGAATTTCCAAAATTTTAAAAAGTACATAATCCACAATCAGAACTAGAAGAAACATACCAATTCTTGTAAAAAGAAATACCATCAGAGAACTCCAATAACCCACATTGGAAAAAAAAAAGTTACCTTTATCAGCACATCTTCACTCTTTTCACCAGCATCAATAGCCAACCTCGAGCCTGGTGAAGGAGGTGCATAAATTGCCAACTTATCAATTGAATTGTCAAAATTTGAATCCAACCATCCCTCTAAGAGTTTCAAGGAAACTCTCTCTCGAGCATTTGCGTACAAATCACTCATAATGCCTGGAGCGCTAGACAATAAAGCTGCAACAAACACAAGTGAGAATAAAACTGGTACTAACCTAATCCATGAAAAAAAAAAATTGCAAATGAGGAACTATAAGGAGGATTGAGGAGAATGAATGCTTGAAGGTCTAAAAAAGAAGATACATTTTCTTCTCCTCAAAATAACTGATATACTTTGCCAACTTTGTACCTTGAAGGAGATCAGTATCAGCTGGTTTGAAATCCGCAAGTGCTTCAATAACCCATGCCCACAGAAGAATGGAAGGAGATGCCATGGAAGGATAAGAGATTGACTTCATAAAAAATAAAGGTACGTGAATGAAATCAAATGACTTGCGTGGTTACTCTTGTTCACTCCTACAAAAAGAGAAGATATATAACTCCTAGTTAAAGCCCATAATTGGAAATATATGTCACAGAAAAACTTTAAACTAGATTTCCTAGTTGCAGGTTGCCAGGAAATTGATAATTAGTGGCTTATTAGAAAAGTACCCGGAAAGTCTACAATGTTTCCCAAGTGGTTGATAACATATTTTCCAGGAAATTCTTAACACGTACAAAAAGATTTTGATTAAACCTCAAACATACTACTAAAAGAATATGATTAAACCTCAAAATAGGTTTCCTGCAATCTCAATACATAAACGATTAAAAAAAATTCTAGGGATTGTCAAAGTTGAACTTTTTATAGGTAATAGCTCTCCCTGAGACCAAAAGAAAAGCAATTTAAAACTGAATTGCAATCAGAACAGCAGTAGCTCGAAGAAAAAAATATGATATCGGGTCCTAGAAATAGAAGATGCAGAAAAAAGGTGGACGTAGATTAGTCCCTTTGCTCTGATACCATGAAAATAAACTCTAAAAAGAAAAGATTAACGATAGAGAAGACCCAAAAGAAATAGGAGAAGGGAGGAGAAAAAGGAAAAACAGAAGTCCATCCGCGAAGCTAACGAGAATTTATTTCATAGCAGTAAACGGGTGTAAAAATTGTGAATAATCTCTGCAAATCCATAGCTGAATACCTGAAATGAAATAAAATCATCTTCGGCTCTCAAACGAGTGATAATGCAGCTATAAACTAGATTTCGATACGTGTTATGACGAAAAAAAAATAAGAGAAGACGCAGCTATAACCTTGATTTTGGATATTGGTTAATATGAAACAAGAAAGAGAAACTGGAAAAATCTTCTCTATGAGGAAACAACATGTTGCACCCAAACATCAGACACCAATTTATACAGAAACGAAAATGAATAATAAAAGATGAAAATTTGAGGAAGGAGTTACCCACCTCTAGTGTCATCTGGGAGAAGGGTTTGAAAGGGGAGGAGTAAGCGTGCGCGACAGTGGCAGGATTCGGTGTTTTCTTTCGCAGAAAACCAAGGGGAAAGACAATCGCAGGGGTACATTTGGAAAGATGAAAGTGTATTCTACTTATGATGCCACATCATCCCGACATTTTCCTAATAGCGTAAAAATACCTTTTTATCAAATAAATCCACAACTAGAAAGCAAAAGACTAAACCACCGTTGTTGGTCGGGTTCAATAAAAGCAGACCCGAAACCCGGCGGGGTGGAAATTAGAACCCATGGGGTCTGATCGGGTTACCTACAAAACCCGACCCGATGCCCACTCCTATTCTTGAGCCGTTCTGCTCGGATCTGGCCTGGGGAGCCTCGCCTGGTAGCCTGGGACCCTCTAATCCTCTTCGTTAGTCGTTAGGGTCCTCGGGCGGTTTTATTTTTCATTACTCTGGTTGGCGGTTGTATACGCCGCATCCGTGCTTCGGAATTTTGTATTCTAAGCGAAAGATCAGGCCTCAGGGAAGGGAGAGCTGGAGAGAAGAAAAAGGGCGATTGGGATTATGGATCCTATTAAGGATAATCTCACCATGGAAACTCCCTTTGGCTCGAGCCTCGACTTTCCACCCAACAAGCGCCTCGGAACGTTCCTCACCTCTCCTCTCACCACGAGAAAGGGTAAAGAAAAAATTACGGAAATAATACACGAAGAGGAGCAAAGCATTGAAGAAGAAGGAGAAGAAGAAAATGGAGCGTCGGTTAATTGGAAGACGTGTGGCATCTGTCTTGCCGAAGATGGGCTGGCAATCCGGGGTTGGATTGATAGCTGCAGTCACTACTTCTGTTCTGTATGCATCATGGAGTGGGCAAAGGTGGAGTCACGTTGTCCGATGTGTAAAAAGCGTTTTAGAACGATTCGGCGTCCGCCAAAGTCTGGCGTCTTCGAACAAGAACGGATTGTCCATGTTCCCGTACGCGATCAGGTGAGATCTTCAGATGCTATAATTCCTTCGAGTTTTTGTTTTTTGGGAAATTTTTGCCTACAAAACATTATTTATTCATTTCCAAAATAATGTTTGGCATTTGCCAGTTTAGACTTTATAGACGGAGAACCAGAATTTCGGCTTAAAAATTGCTGCTTTGATACCACATTTACCAAGATATTACCTTTTCATTGGTAATTGTACAAATCGGAAAAAAAAATCGTGTAATAATCCTACTCAATTTCGGGTATCCGCAGTTTCCAGTAACCTTCATGGTTTGCGAGGTACGTCAAACTGCATTATCATGTTCTAGTAACGCTTCTTAACATATAAGCAAAAGCTAGGAATCAAATGCAAACTGATTATCAGTGAAATAAATTGCGGGGAGCCAATTACGTGTTACTCTTTTGCCCTTTATATACTTGCTAATTTTGATTCATTAATTGACTCAGAATCAGTAACTTCTAGTTATATAACTTGATTTTGCCAAAACACTCGGGGTTTTGAGTTCCTCTCTCAACTCCAATATTTTTGAACTAGGAATGTGGGCTTCATTTGAGCTGAAACAAGCTTATTGATCTTCCGAAACTCTAATTAATGTAGTTCTTTCAGCTTGAAGTTGTTCTCACTTGCTGATGCATGGTGATATGAGTTCCCTGAAAATTCTTCAGATGCATTAAAAGACTTTGGCTGGAAGCAGATAACTAGGTCATTCACGATGGCAAGCTCACAGCTAATTAATAAATTCTGTCTTAAAAGTGATTCTGGACATCTCAATAAAAAAAACATATGATAAGAAGTTGGCATTATTACTAAAAATTCATTGGAAGGCTCCTTCCATCTAAATTATGATGCATTCGTACTTATTCCCCCAGAGTTAAAATTCCTGGTTCTGCCTGTGATCATGGTGTTTAATGAATGCCTAAATATAAAAATACCAAAGTTGACACAGTGACTACGTAAAATCGCTTGGCAAGGTGTGTGCTGTCTCCACCATTCACTCTATAAGTATTCTCCTTATGTTTTGTTCGTATTGAACCTATTTGTTACTTTGAGTTGGAATTTATTATTGCCAATCTTCCTATTTATCTTGATCTACTTTATTCTACTTTTTCTATGTGAAGTTGCTCGTCTTGGGTTTCTCTCGAACTGCTGGGTTCCATTGTGTTTTTCTTGCGCATAACATTGCTTGCAGCCTTGCTTATTCCAACTGGATAAAACTTGCATTGTTTTTAAAATTAGTAAGATATAATTATAAGATGGAGCTTAAGGTAGAAATGCTTCTTATTCAATCTCCCTACAAATGATGAGACCCGTCTCTAATCACTAATCAACAAAAGACAAGAAAGAAAGTTGGATACACATTGCAGTTTCCCGAAACAAACCCTTTTTTATTCTTAACTGCTCTATTCAACTGTCTCAGTTCTCAAGGGACATACAAAAGCCACCAAGGAATGGCATCGGGCTCATCCTTCACTACATGTTCTTTAATACTATTGCCTGGAGAGATCTGTGCATGGAAAGAAATGAAAGTTATAGCCTTTGGATTTCAAATTTCATTAACTGTGATTCCTTAATTACAAGTAAGTTGAGGAATGTTTGCTAGAGATGCTTTTGCAGGTTTATGATCCTCGAGGAAATACAACAGCAGGGCCTCCTGACCCCTATGCACAAATCAGCTGTTTTGAATGCCACAGTTCTGCGGATGAAAGTCTTCTTTTACTCTGTGATCTTTGTGACTCAGCTGCTCATACTTACTGTGTTGGCTTGGGACACAATGTTCCCGAAGGTGATTGGTACTGTCATGATTGCTCTATATTGAGGAATGAACATTCAGGAAGTCAAGTCAATGCGGACTTGTGCAATGAAGAATTCTCTGATACTTCAGGAGTTGGTCTGTGTGAGGCCAATGTTTCCATATATAAAATTGTGCAGAAGGAGACAGGGTCAAATGGGTTACAAGCGAATAAGTTCTCCTCTTACCCCAGGCTGGAGCCCAAAAGGACACTGTCCAGCCAAGAATCTCAAGGGAGGTCATCTTCAGTTGGAAATACTCCTGAACAACCACATGCCAGAACCTTACACCATTGCAGAAATTTACATATTCACATAAAAAAGTTACGAGAAAATTGGAATGCCCTGCGAAATGAATCAGTGACTTTCTCATCTACCGTACTTGGATCTAGTTGTGTGAATGGCTGTAGAAAAGGCTCTAATAAGGTTGTGACTTCCAGTGGTTCAAGTCGATCTCGTTCCTCCTCTTCTGAAAAATGTATGCAAACAATTTCAGAAAAAAAAAATTCAAGTGAGAGCCTGAACAACAAGGACACTGCTGATGTTGACCTAGCTTGGAAAAAGCTCAAAATGGCTCAAGTGGCTCAAGGGATTTGTGGAGGCACAAGTACGCATAATCACACATCTAATAAGAAAAATAGTACAAAAAAATCGATCTCTAGAAACTCAACCTCCCACTTGTTCAAAACTAAATCCTTTGAAGATAGTATTTGCAGTAATATAGCATCACTAGGCAGCCATAGAAACTGTTCTCTCGATCTAGCACATACAAAACACAAACACTTGAAATGTGAGAAACAGAAGTTAGATGCAAAGCTATCATCTGTGAAGCTAATTTCAAAGCAATCTCAAGCGGGTATTTCTCTTGGGAAAGGACAGAAATCGAGGCACCTTTCAAGGGATGAGGTCTCAGACTGTTTCAAGGGATCAGCTGCGCTTCCTTTGGTATCAACTGCAGCTGCTTTATCACCAGGAAAATCAAATGTATCTTCTAGTCAAAGAAAGCCCATTGCCACATCAAAATCTCAGATTGGACCAACTAAGGAGCCAGGTTTTGTGGATGAGAACTTCAAGGAAGTCTTGAGAAAAAATGATGATGTCAAGAGTGAGATTCAGTCATTGGTCAAGCTCAACTTGAAGCTACTCACCAAAGACAGGCAGATAGGTATGATCTGTTATATGTTAGTGCCAGCTGGTATTTTTGAGTTGCTAAAAAATGTCATTTGTGTAAGCTCCATTGATTCAAGCAGTTTATTTCATTGCATCGTGAAGCAAGAAAAACCACTGCCTTGTGATCTTAAGTAGATGTGTACTGGGAAAGATGTTATTGAATATGGAAGATAAAATCTATACCTCTTAAGTGTTCAATCACATAGACTAAATTTTAATTTACTTTTGGATATGTATCTGTATCTTTCTCTCCAAAATAAATGTTCACAACCAGCAGCATTTTGTTCCGACCTTTTCATCCATTTCCTTCCCAACTTCAGTCATGAAACACATGATGTGTTGTTTTATGATTGTCATTACTGGTGTAAGTGATGCCAAGGCCTTACCATTTTTTATTGTGGTACTTACCTAACGCCATACAGGTTTGATGGGATTGATCAGTTATGGGCCAATTTTCTTTCCAATAAAATCTGCCATGTTGTGTGAAGGCCATGGTCAATGGCTAAGATATTTTGTTTTTCATACTGACCATGATGTTGGAGTGCTCCTTTGTATCTACCTGGTGTCTGCAGGGGTACTGAACAAAAATGGGGAAAGTTGTATTGCCTGCAAAGCATTGTGAGCCTTCCTAAGATGTGATGCATCACTGTTGAGCCCCATGAACATTTTTAACTGATCAACGTTTTTCACGTGTGCAGGAGTGGAAAAATTTAAGGAAGTTGCAAGGTCTGCCACACACACTATTTTGGCAGCTTGCGGTCTAGAGCACTCAAAATCAAATGTGTGCCGCTTTCCCAGCGTGGTATGCAGGCATGTTGGACAAACCCATCAGATACATTTATCCAATTTAATGCCCGGTTCATGCCGGGAATGCTTCTATTCTTTTGTAAAAGATGTTGTCAGGTCTCTTATGGATGAGAAACTGTGATGTATAAATGGCTCATTAGTGTTAGGAAGGTTGATTGATTGACAAATTGCCCAAATCAATCAGACCGTTATCCATCCAGAATAATCCCAAGACTTTGATACCAGGCTCAAACCCATCGCACTTCCTCTGTTTATTTGTATTTTGCTCCTATAGATCCTGCTCCTCTCTTCCAAATTCCTTCTTTCTGACTTTCAAATTCCGCAAAGTCCTAGATATGGAAAGCGCTCCTATGGAGAAGCTCCCATGGGAAATTAGGGAGATCTACAGTATCCCAGTCTCAGACATACAAAGATTGAATCCCTCCCAGAATCTGTAGTGAAGCTCAGGAATCTACTGACACTGGATCTGAAAGGTGCCCATAGCTCCTTGTGTGATGGTATCATTTCAAGAATTTATATATGCCAGACAGTATACGAGGGGTGCAAGTTCCTGCTGGAATTGCTTGTTTAGGGGATCTTCAAAGGCTAGAACTCATAGATGCAGGACAAGCACCAGGGATAGTTAAAAGAGTTATAGAAGTTAAATCAATTGAGGAAGTTGGGCATAATCATTCTAAACAAGAAGAAGATACCCAGTTATGCCCTTCCAATGAAAATGAGATCCAACTGATATCTTTGTCATTGAGGACAACCAATGAAGAAGAAATTATTGGTCTTGAACCTCTGTTGTGCCCACCACTTCTTCTCCAATGTCTGTATCTAGTATGGAGGTTAGAGCAGCTACCATGATGGGTTCCATCATTCAGGAACCTTGTTCGCTTAAACTTGCAAGGGTCCAGACTCATGGATGACCTTTTCAGGTAACTTCAATATTGCCTAATCTTGTGGAGCTTGAGCTTCTTCAAGCTTATGATGGAGAAACACTGCATTGTCATTCAGAAGGATTCCAAATTTAAAGAGCTTAAACCTTGATGAACTGGACAGGTTGAAGCTGGTAAGAGTGGAACGAGGAGGCACGGCTAATCTCGAAAGATTGTACATGCGACGCTGTGGAGAAATAGAGATGATGCCGTTAGTTAGCTGTGTTCTGTTTCAAAAACTGAAGTTGAAGTCGTTTTGTAATCCAATCTAAGCTTCGCTCTTGTTCTACCCTGAGTTAAAAATACATGAAATCTTTTTAACTATTGACGCCTTAACCAAAAACTTAAATTGTGAAAGGAGAGCATGATGGGTGGGATATCTCTGTCTATGAAGGCAATCTGCTCTCGAAGTTGGTAGGAGTAAGGATTAAGTTTGGACTTTCTAGAAGGCCTTTTTGAACCTGTTCGAGACAAACGCTGCAACAGAAATGGCTGCCATCTGGTTCTTTAAAAGGTTGAGTTCGCCTGTGACTCTCTTGAGTGCGTAATCGTCGTTCGAGTCTGGTTAAACACATACATACATCAACAGAGCAAGAATTCATAGACAGATCTTATTCTCTTACTGGAGTATATTCTATACACAACCAGTGTTTATTGGATCATACGTCTTCCTTCAAGATTTCTCACAACTGAAGTTTCTTTAGTCCTCCTTGATGAGTGCCGAAAAGCTTTGAATGATTCAATCCACCATGAAATTCACAAGCTGCCAACTATACTCGGAATTCTGATATTTAAAAGCCCAGAGATTCAGAAGATGCCCCTTTACGGCTATGAGAGTGCTTTCTACTTCTTTTTTTCTCCAAACATGCCTTCCAAACATGTTAGGCAGCCTGTTCTGGAGAGAAACAGAAGTCTGAGGGAGAAGGAGAAGGCCAATAGGAACCCCTTGTCAAAGCACCTACTGAAGATCTACCCAGTTGCGTTTCATAAGAGCAATTCATCTCTTTCACTCTCTCCTCTTTCTTTCTCTCAGATTTCAAACAAGTCTTCATTAGGTAGCTCCATCAGTTACTGGGATAGAAAACAACCAAAGATTGCACTTCCTGATCAAGATGTTGCTCCAGTTGAGAGAAATGGGATTGCTAAAGCTGAAGTTCTGAAAGTCCACCCGGATTATAACGACAGAGACCTGAAGAGATGCCACTGGATTACCAAAAGCAGCGGTACGCCACAGATCTTTCTGGTCCCCTGATTAATCTTAAAAGCTCTAAAAACCCTGATTAGTCTCACCCACTTTTTAAAGATGTTAAATGGCATAAAAGCTTACCTGTAACTGACTTTAATATTGTACTTACACTTCATTAATAATATTATTTTTCTCAAATACCAATTCCAACTTGGTTTCATTCTTTTTTCTGTGGGACGGGAAGGGAAGAAGGTAGGATCAATACCACCTGCTTCTCACTAATATTATTTTTCTCAAATACCAATTCCAACTTGGTTTCATTCTTTTTTCTGTGGGACGGGAAGAGAAGAAGGTAGGATCAATACCACCGGCTTCTCACTCAATAAACTCTCGTCCAACCATTTCCCATGCATAATTTAATTCTTAGGACAAAACTGCCCCAAAATATTCCACATTCGACATTCTGCTACAGCCATTTCGTTGAACTTTCCTGCTTCCTTAATTGGCCGAGTCCACTTTTCCTTTCCCCAACAGCGAAGGAGAGAAGAAAGCAGGAATTCCAGAGATAGCTCGCCTGAGAAACTGAAGAGATCCAGCAATCCGTTAAAAACCGGCAGTACCGTCCGTTGAACCACCGAGGCTCATCCATCCCAAGGTATGCTTTTCCTCTAAACCAGTAGGCGCTCATTTCTTGAATTTTTATTCTTTGGAACTCTTTTGGTGTTTTTGTCTCCTGGGATTATAGGAGTGTTTGTTTGCTTTGTCGTGTTTGAACTCTGGGCTTTTGTGCTTTCGAGCATATAACGGCTCGTTCATGTAGATGACGCCGTTGCAGATGAAAGGTGTTGTTGAAGAAATTCTTGGAATGACAATATAAATAAACCATTTGTTTCAGCCATAGGTCTTGAAGTTCTGACAGAAAATTGATACTGTTAATATTGAACAGAGTTTCGTGAGCTCATTCGGTTTAATGATTTAAATGTAAGTGGGAGATATTTTTTATTACAAATGCGGTGAAGGAAAGTGATCCTGCATCAAGTATAGAGCTCAATTGTGCTTTATTATTTTCAGGAAACTTTCAGTTTTTTACTGTCTCATTCTTGGGAATCCTAGTGAATGTTCCATCTTGGAGCCAAATACCTGTCACAAGAATAGCTCCAACCTCCCTCCGAAAAGAAAGAGATAAAACAAAAGATATTAAAGAAATGATATGGAAGAGTCTTACATGACTCTCACAATAAGAAATCTTACAAAGCCAAAATTATTATGGAAGAGGTCTCACTGAAGAGTTTCAGTTAAAATGTGTTTTAGTTATGTTAGTCTTCTATTTATGTTCAATTGTTTAATTATGCTAGGATTTATTTTAAATGTTAGACGTTGGGTGTAATTGGAGTTAGGAATTAAACGCCCTAATTCAATACTAACGAGAGCAATAATAATCGTAGAAGAAGAAATAATCAAGCACAAAAAGCACAAGATTTATACAGGTTCGCCTCAATGTGAGACTACGTCCTATATTCCGCCGCTACAATAACAGATGATCCTTCTCGATGATAACCCTAATAGTAGTGTCCCCAAATGTAAAGAGAAAACTAGGGCGACCAAAATACAAGTATGAAATCCCCAAACCATCCTTAATGTCGATCCGTGCGCTAACTCTGCATAAGGCGTTAATTAGACTCCACAACTTAACAATTGGAACAAGGGTAGTTTAATTGTAATTGGATTCTACTACTTTCCTTCATTATAAATAAGGGTTCATGTACTCAGATTACATCAAGTTAGTAAAATATTTATCTTTTCCAGAAATTCAACATGAGAAAACATGTATATAGATTTACTTTCTCATAAACTGTTGACGAAACTGGAATACTGTAGCAGAGACTTGGTCTCCTGCGGAATATGAAGTTATCTGCTTGTAAATAAAGGTTAAAATCAGAGATAACAATAATGTTAAAATCTTTTGAGTTTGGAAGATTCAACAAGTAGATTTTTCTTTGCAAACAATAATTTAATATATCAATGAGGACACCTGAAAGTGTTTTTTCTTCAGCATGTGTGTAACTTAAAGATTGAGGTTTTGATGTGAGCCACTTTATCAGGTAGAAGTTACCTGTGAGTTGGTAAAAGCAAGTTTTTTACTCCTTTAAGCCACAATCTTTCAAAATTCAATTTTTACTTTTGCTTTTGTTCTTGATACTACATAACTGAGAAACCTACATATCTTTGCAGGGTGGGGGTGGGGTTTGTATTCAGAGGCTCGATTATTTGGAAAGTTTTTTTTTTGTCAAACTTTCTAGGATAATCTATTTTGTAATTGTTTACCTTGATTATTGAAGTTAACCATGTTTAGCATTGAGGTTCTTTCTTGCTGACACTGGGCTTGATTTTCCTTTGCTTAACTTTACCGGTATGAGGCTTGAGTCCACAAGGTCATATTAACAGAATAGATCCCCATACTTTAAGCCTATTTTTTTCTTTCCATTTTAAAACAGACCCTTTCGCCATTTCTGTCATATGGTGTTGGCATGGAGCTACTTTTTTCTCCCTACATTCATCTGTTGAATCTGTTTATTCTATTATGGCCTTGATATTTGATTTATTTATGATTTTTGCTAGATGTTCTCACCCTTTCGCACCAAAAAGCGGTCAGAGGATGGGAAAACAAGCTGATTTAGTTGTCATTGGGGTCACAGTTGGTGTGGCCATTGGGATCTTTGTGGCGGTCTTTGCTTATATAGTTATTAGATTCTACCGGAAGCGATTGCAGAATCCCCTGCATGCAAATGGAAATGGTGTGACCTCTTCAGCTGCTCTGCCGATTCGAACCAATGGAATTGGTACAAGCATGGACTTCAGTGCATCATTATCTACTTCAGAAATTGATCACGAGTCACAACAGCAGGGAAAAAGGAGTTCACACTGGTCTTGGTGGGGGCACCAGGATGGTGATCTACTTGCTTCTAGATCAGGGATCCCAAGATACACTTACAAGTATGGATTTTCTTTTTTCCGTTCAAGTGTATATCATCAGTACTTTTTTTTTTCATCGACCATATTACAGTTAATGTTTTTCCAGGAATGTCAGAGTTAAATTATTTATTTCCTGTTTGCACAATATATCGATGAGTCAAGTAAAGAAAAATATCCCATAATCCAGTTACAGTTAATCTTAATCCCAAAGTTCTGTATTTAGGCTTGTGAGATATTGAGGATCTTCAGATTTTAGAGTTGTTTGCAAAAATTTCTACAATAGACAAACTTGCATTTAATAAAGTTAGGTCCAAGTATATCCTAAAATGACTAGCCAATTTAGGAGGCCTCTTTCAAATAATTACAGGATCTTTCTAATCTTGCATCCATATATCACTATTCTTAATAAACCCCTTCACATGTAGGCCCTTTGTGACTCCTACACATGGACAGTTGCGGATAGAGGCCTAGATAAGATTACCAGCTCTAATACCATATAAACTTAGATCTAGGTCCATCTAAAAATGATAAACCAATTTAGGAAGTCTCTTCCCAATGAATAGGCATAGGACCATTGTAAACTTTGATCTATGTGGGACCATTCTTAACTATATTAGATGTAATTGTGCAGTTTTTGTAAAATATCTCGTTGTCTAGTCATAATTGGATTCTTGCTTCTTTATTTCTATATGATGCTTAAGATCTAAGAGCCATGTTCAAATATTTTTGCAACTGAAAAATTGCACAAGAGGTAATTGGATAAGAAGGGGGAAAGCACTGTGCATATGGCAGATTGTATTTTACAGTATCAAGCTGCAACCTATACATATTGATGAGACATCAGGTTTGTGTCATTTCTCTCAAGCTACCCAGAATCTCTAAAATAAGGAATATCCAAGACAAAATCATTATTATTTTTATTTCAAGAAGTTTAATCCCTAAATTGTGCGCCAATCTCCATTTTTTTTAGAGTAACCATTTTGAAATGAGAAAAAGTGGGAAAAAAATTCTAGAACTGCCCGTCTAGATTGTAAGAGAAACATTTGGAATTAGGGAAAGGGAAGAAGCAAAAAAACAAGAAGAAAAAAACACAAAGATTAGGAGAAACTGCACAGTGTAAATTGGTGTGAAACTCGTTTGGTGCATGTTGGCTTGAGTCGAACATTTACATTGAAGGCCTTTTGTCTTTTCTGATGCTTCCAGCCACCTTTTGAATTGCTTACAGTAAACATGATGAAACGTGTGAACTGATTTGATCAAATCAATATTCGAATTCTGATTTGTATTCAACAAGAATAATCGGCAATATGCAATATCTTTTTTCTATTATACATCTTCAATTTCATGCCAGTTTATGTGCTGGGTTTTTTCTTTAAGTAACTTTTCTGTATTTGTTGACGTTTAAGATCTTCTGTTCATATCCTAACCTAATCTGCTATGGTTTTGTTAGGGATGTGCAGAAAGCAACACACAATTTTACCACTGTTTTAGGACAAGGCTCTTTTGGGCCAGTCTACAAAGCCACGATGCCTACCGGAGAAACTGGAGCTGTTAAAGTACTTGCCTCCAATTCAAAGCAAGGAGAAAGGGAATTCCAGACAGAGGTAAGATATGGTGGGCATGTCATGTTGTTCATCAGACAGACAGCTATCTTTACCTTTTATACAAGCTGCATCAAGTTAACTTTTTCAATTGGAAGTCATTTATGCTTTTTATCTCCATATTGTGCAATCTCTTCTAGAGCAAGCAATATAAAACTTAAGATTAAAAAGAAGTGTATGGAGAAAACTCTAAGTAAAGTTAGTGGTCTTTAAGCTAGAAGTTTAACTAGAGCTACAATCCAAAATCTTATCCATGTTATCTTTGCCGTTCTCTAAAGACATGGTAGCTTTGCTTTTGCTTTTCTTTTTGTTTCTTGGAAAACAACATGCCACTTCGTCGTTGTTTATTTCTCCAGGTACTTTTACTGGCTAGACTGCATCACCGGAATCTTGTCAACTTGGTTGGATACTGTGTTGATAAAGGTCAACGAATGCTGATCTATGAGTTCATGAGTAATGGGAACTTGGCAAACCTTCTATATGGTAAATCAGAAGGATGAGGCACCATTGCTGTTTGTCTTGCATATTATTTATGTACTCAATTGTAGGAGTAAGACTAGCATGATGCATGTGTAGTATGAAGAACAGCCACTTTAAATGGCAGATAAAAACTGAACACGATGAAAATTTGCTTGTGCCATATCACCAGAATGAAATGTGGCACAGCTGAAGGCAAGTTCCAGGCAACCCTGAAGTCAATTCTTTACCAATATCTGCAAGTTCCCTCAGCTACTAAAGAAATTAAATTTGGGTTTTTCTTAGGCCTACAAACCATATGTGGCCCTGAATATTTTGCCCCACTTGTACACCTGTTCCCTCTGATGATTTTCAGTTCTTAAGATTACAATATGCCAAAATAGAGATGTGCTGCTTCATTCTATCGATCTTTTCCTTGTTCACAAACCTTGTATAGATACTGAACAGTATGTTTTCCTCAGGAGAAAACCACCGTGTTCTAAGCTGGGATGAAAGACTCCAAGTTGCACATGACGTATCACATGGAATTGAGTATCTTCATGAAGGGGTATGTTGCATTTGCTGTGAACTCAACTGATATCTCGATTAAGTCTGACTAATTTACTGATTCCTTGGCAGGCTGTACCTCCAGTGATACATAGAGACCTCAAATCTGCAAACATACTCCTGGATCAAGAAATGAGGGCTAAGGTAATACAATGTCCTTTTTCATGCCTCCAGTACCCAAACACTTCCATGGACACACTGACCACTGCAGCATTGGCTTTGTTTCCAGAAGTTATAATTTACTAGGTTATGGAAATTAAATTTTAAAATTTTTGAAGGACATTGCTTAGTTCATCATGGAAATATCTAATGGCTGTGCTCTTGTTTTTGAATGCTGAACTATGATAAAAGGAATATTTTGAGTTTTTAAAATACTTAGATAATAGAACTTTTATCTGAGTTTGTTCTCAGGTTGCAGATTTTGGGTTATCCAAGGAAGAGGTATTCGATGGCAGAAACTCAGGTTTGAAGGGTACATATGGCTATATGGACCCCGAATACATGTCAACAAACAGGTTTACCAAGAAGAGTGACATTTACAGTTTTGGAATTATACTTTTTGAACTACTGAGTGCTATAAATCCACAGCAAGGTCTATCAGACTATATCGATCTTGTAAGTCCGCTCTCCCATTGATATTCATAACCATTATTCCTTCCATGCAAATTCCAGTTGATTAATTTAGCTATTATTTTGGAGAGGGTTATAGTACCATTGCAAAGTTAATTATCGGAGCATTCTGAACTTGGCACATAATGGTGCAAAAACTAAAACGATCTCCAGAAAAGCTCCACCATAGATAAGCACATTTGAGGATTCCCTGAACAAGAAATGTGCTACATATTTACTCATTAACCAGTCACAACTGAAAGTCAACCAAGTTACTCATTGACTAGATGCCTGATAAAGATTTTTTTTTTTCTATTTGACTGCTTCTTCTTGCATGAATATATGAACAGTGTCTTTGATGGTTTAGGCAGCGATGTCTGCGGATGGAAAAGAAGGCTGGGATGAGATACTGGACCAAAATCTCGTTGGAAAATGTGATCTTGAAGAAGTCCAGCTTCTTGCCACTATTGCTTACAGATGCACACAGAAAGTCCCAAGAAAAAGACCATCTATAGGAGATGTATCTTTGGCCATCTCCAGAATTAGGCAACGTCGTCTAGCAAGGAGAGACACTTCTATGTCTCTATCTTCCATGTCTTTTACAAGAGGGGAAATTCCTCGTATTGTCAAGCAGATAGAGCATCAGCAGATCGAATTAAGTAGTATGGCAAGTATTAAAGAATGACAATTGCAAGTATTTGCATCTGAAGAGTGACTCCGAAATATGAAAATGAGAGTGACAAGAGGCCATAAAGCTGGGTGTGAGTTCTAGTTCGGTACTCCCAAGGTGTGAAAAGGTTCTTTTTCATCTGTCACCTGATCTAAGACTTGAGTTTGGTTTATTTCTCTGTCAAAAGGAGTCAGCATCCTCAAATATAGGCACAGGCTTGCTCCAGAACTACATCGAGTCTTTCTGAAGGTCGAGAGTGAGTAAAATCCGAGTTCCAAGCACCTCCGGCTCATTATGGTCAAGAAGACGATTTCTGACTAAGAAGAAATAGTTTTCCCACAAACTACCATTGGCCACATAGTACCACTTTTTTTGTTTTTTTTTTCTTTTGGATAGAAGGCGACTTTCCCTCACATCCATCTGTAACCCCTCCAGTTTCGTATATATTGCCACCGAACGGGTTTTTTGTTGTTTGCGTAGTTAATAATGCTGTAATGATCTCAGAATTAAGCCGTTTTATAAAGAAAAAAAAAGAACTCATCGATCACCAAAAAGTGTCCTTCAAATACTTTAGTGCAAATTTTATCTTGAAACAATCGATGAATCATTAAACGTGATTGGTTTATAGAACAAGAGCCCATTCAATCGCGAGACACCACACTCCTAACCAGCACCCCGATAGAACCTCGCAAAGCTCAAAAGCCAACAGCTACAGCACCGGCATGAGAACGTAATTAAAGGCGACAGATGTATAGTATTTTTTTGTAGCATATTATTACCAACTATATTTCCATGGCAGACAGCGACGAGTAAGATAATAACAAAGGAAAACACAAAAAAAAAAAAAAAAACCCACCCCCTGGCAGCCAGTGATCTCTGTCTAAGAATATTTACAAAAATTTTCATTTTCCTCTCAAACGAGAGGAATAAAGAAAAAGAAAGAAAAGCACTACGAATCCTACAACAGGGCTCCCCGCGCGTCTTATTCTTCAGCATCATCTTCCGTTTTTTTACACAAACAGACAAACACACCAGACCTCTTTTTCAAAATTGGCAAGAAGTCCCGAGCCTCTGCCTCTGCCTATGCCCAGCCCCGCTCTTTCGTCCAGCAAAGGCACCGTTCAGTAGCTCCTGAAATCGCTCAAGGAACAGCACCCATTCTTCTTCGTTCATGTCAGCCAATTTGACAAAGCTTGCACTTGCAGGAAGCTGCTCATTTGCACTCCGGCGGCTACTGCCAGGACCTGCCACGAGGCTGCCATTCCCTTCCCCATTTGCAACCTTGTATCTTTGGTTCTTCTCAAGCAAACTTATTCCTTTAAGCGACATGGAGAGTCTGGATACAGGAATTGCCCTGCCTCGAGTCAGGGGCTGCTTATCATCAAATTTATCCTTACCTTCTTCACCATCACTCTCTCCTTCTTCCACACTCTCCTCCAATTTAGAGAGCGGGTTTCGCCCACTACCTCCTTTATACACAAAATTGTAGGACGGTTTGGTGAAGAAATCATCAGCTGCCTTCGCAACAAAATTCGATTCCTCACACTCTATGTCAAACTGAAATTCATCATCCTCCCCTGCATCATCAGCAACCTTGGGGGACAAAACCTCTCTCTCTGCCACCAGTCTCTTTGCCTCAATACAAACAACCTCCAGCTCGCTAGGCTCCTCTTCACACCCATGAAATTCCCTGCTCATCATCTCCCCTATCTCTGCCAGACAGAGGCCAGAAGCTGCTGCCTCCTTGAGGAAAATTGTGCTCAGCACCAGAATCCGAAGGCAAGCCTCACGAATCATAGGCAGCTCCATACGGAGCATATCAGAGTCCTTCACAGGGTCTAGATTTGCTATATATTCAAGCTCATCATCAGAGAAAGGGATGGATGCCTGAGGCCAGTGGATCCACTCAAAGTAGGGATCCTCCAAGCTCTCTGGCAGACAAAGGCCATGATCAATCGGGATCAGCTCCACTTGCCCGAATCTCCCAACTCTATCAAGTTTTCGGACCAAAAGATTGCCTGCATGTCTGTCAGTGTTGAAAATCCTAACATCTAGTATACCTATCCTATGCACAGCTGAGACTGGAAAGTTTGAGGGCCCATGGTCACTAGCATCAAAATCATGTGGAATAAATTGCTGAAATGAAGCAATTTTGCTAATAGCTTTGTTTTGGTCGTGTGATTTATTAGTGTTGTTGACCCCATCATTCACATTGAAGACCGAGTGGGTAATCTTGACAAGAACAGTTGGGGGCACATTTGCAAAATGGTCATAGTCCAGCAAATATGCCGCAACTTCTCTGAAGCCAGTCTCACCAACTCTCACCGACCGTTTCAGTCCTGGCTGCCCAAGGGCCTTTCCAATAAAACCTTTTGGGTTGTTAGGGGCATAAGGTTCTTCATCCGTAGGTTTCACTATGGCAATGCTCTCTCCTCTGACGTTACGGAAGTAGTAAGCACCACCAAGCCCACTGTGCACTGGTATTGGCTCAACCTCATTTTTTATGGCTTTCACAACATCCTTCACAATATGTTTTGCAAGGGAGCAACGACTTGAGCAACCTAATATCTCAATGGGTCCAGTGCGATCTCTCTGCTGAAGGTCTTTACCAGTTGGTGAGAGGCAAGGGGTGGATGAGCTCCGGTGAAGAAGATTCCTAGTAAGGAGCAATGGTGAATCATTTCTCACTGCACTCAGATCATTCTTCAACACAAGATCCCCAAAAGTTAAGGATGTCTCCTCAGTAGGAACATTTAAAGCCAGCTGCAACCTCCTTTTCACAGTGTGAGCATTATCACCCCTATCCAATTCTATTGGCAACACACACCCAGTGTCAGTTTGGACAAAGATACGACGCCTCCCAGAAGGCTTCCTTTCCATCCTCTTTGTCCCATGGTATTCGCTGCCAAGGGTCCCATTAAAGACTGCAACGGCCATTTGGGTCTGGACTGGGCTGTCCAAGTTTCGAGACATGGAAGGATGAGTACAGGAGTGAAATGTCTAGCCCCAGAAAAGGTGGCGTTAGAGAGCTGCACCCCTCTCAAGCGCACGCCAAGTTCACAGGCCGACACTGCTTTAAAGGGAAGTGGATTTAGCTGCCAAACACTCATCCAGCAACTAAGCTATATGTTCTTTCTTCTCTCCAGGATCTCACATCAGCCACAGTACTGAAGAAAAGAGTGACAGGACAGATTGAGCTGCCTTACCACATTGAAGAGGTCATGAGATCTCACAGATCACCAAAAGAATCTAAACCTGTAATACAATTAGTAAACCATAATTAATGTGATGGAAACAGAACTTTGAATATTAGACAAAAAAATACAACCTTAACTTGAGGCAGAACCCTGTTCTAGTTAAAAAAAAAAAGTCTGTACATATCATTGACAAGCAATGTAGTAACTCCGGTTTAAAAATCATGGAAAATTAAAGAACGGAGAGTGGGCAATTGAAAAAAAAGGAAAGTCAAGGATCTGCTTTATCTCAATGTACGAATTAAATCACAACATAGTAATTGGAAAAATAACAACAAAAGATATTAGATATAATCGATTGGCAGAATCACAACATAGATATTAGACGCAATCCATAAATGCAAAGAAGAAATATGCGTTCAACAACAATTCGTTTAGCTGTACATATACACTGATATATCATGCCTATGGAGCACGTAGTCAGTTTTCTTTTCCAGGTGGAAAAAAAGAAATTTAAAAAAAGATGACTTCAAACATGCCAAGAACATACAGGCAAATTCACCCATAGAAAATTCTGAACGAACGTAAAATCCAAACCTAAAAAACCAGTGATCGTCTCAACACATCAATAAATTGTTCCAAACATCAGTAGGTAACACATAAAAATCTAGCTTTGGGTATAAGCAATGGACAAACCCTCAAGTATGTTTCAAGTACCCATAGATCCAAAGAGATGTCAAGCAACAAGCAAGAGAAGTACAGTTCGTGGATCTAAATATAAATAACAGTTATGGAAATAAATTTAAAGAGAAAAGCACCCCCTTCAAGACCAAGATTTTTTTTCAAATATAAAATGACAGTTGTATAAAGCGTATTGTTAAATCATCCTCGACAAATATAAGCCCCTAGTTGTAAATAATCGGTGAAAGTTTTTCACGGAAATAGAAAAAAAAATTGTTATATTTAAACCCTAACACAGCAAGTGACATCAAAGTTAGGGCGGTAAATCTGTATGAAATCGCAGTAAATAAAATAATGAAAATTTCTTGAAAACAAAATAAAATGATGAAGATAAGTATCTTAGAGAGGAGGCTATCAAAATTTCACCACACCATTAAAACGACGGGAATGTTCTCCACGGGCACCACACTCAAGATGAAATGCACTCAACGCAGAGAAATAAAGCAATAAACAAATTGGACCAAACTCTGAAAGGGAAAATGAGTAAGTTCCTAGTGATCGAGCGACGACGCGCAACCATTTCTAACCAAAAATCACGGGATTCCAAAAATAACAAACAAATTGTTTAGTTCCACACCAGATTAGTAAAAACATCGACAAAAGAATTGCGATTCATGCAGAAGATTCTAGGCTCTACTTCAGATCTAACCACTAAAAGCGAAGTAAACGAGTATGATCAACTTACAGAGAATCCAAGATCCGGAGAAGCGAACGAGGTAAAGTAAGTAGAGAGGAACAGCAGCCGCCGGCCGTTCCCACAGAACGGAAGAACAAAGATCCACGGCTCGAACCAGCAGGCACGGATCGGTACAAAGGTCCAGAATCAAGGCGGTTCTGAAACCACCTCCCTCAAGCCAAATCCTTTCTTCTCCGGTCCCCTCTGTTGCTCCGTCCGTAATTCTGGTCTCTGGATCTTCTCTATAACTCGCAGAGACATGAATGGTTAACTAACCGAGGTTAGACGACGGGGGCAATTTCATGGAAGGGTCTAGAAACCTTATTTATAGTCGCCCGATACAACCCTAGCGAGGGATCGCGGCCGCTGAATCACCCCAACCGAGTCCATACGGACGAACGTGCTTCGTGATGACGTGGATTCAAGTGATTGGCGATGACGAGGAAGAGTCACTCTGTAGAGCAGGTTTACCGCTTGCGACCGGTTACCATTCATAAAGACATAAAACCCCCGGGGACTTCGCCAGATCTGTTGTCAGGAATCATCATTCTTGCCCCCGCCGAAACCACATCTTTCACAAGGCATTCGCAAATTAAAGGAGGGCAATAGTGTCATTTTATTTTAATTAATTAAGAATTCATTTCGACTGTCAATTCTCAGTTATCATTCGATTTTTACCGTTTTGTAAAAACAAATTGCTTAAAAAAGTACCAAATCGCCACGGCGTCGGAAAATAGTGTTGACTGTTGACGGGTTAAAAGAACAAGCAGATCGGGCGAAAATCCCGGTCAGAAAGAGGCCCCCGTAAAAGTCCCAGTCTCACCGGAACCAACCCGCTCTCTGTTAATCCGACTAGTTTAGATTCTGGATTAGGATAATATTATTTAGTCCTTAGATTCTTTAGTTGCACCCCATACTCTTCATATTTTATTAAAAAAAAAATATCTTCAAGCATCGACAACCCAAACCGGGGCCCACGAGATATCTTTTTAAAATACCCGAAACCGATAAAAATGGCTTTTTTTCTAATCTTTAATTTGGCTTCAGACAACAGGGTATATAAAAAAATACTTACCCGAGTGTCAAACAGAAAAGTGCTTCGAAAAGGAAATCTCATAACACGGCAGACACGGTTCTGGAATCAGCCAAATGGCGATGGGATAGTGGCGTCCCTACCATCATTTTCCAGTGGGCGGATCGGGCATCGAGATTCGGGGTAGAGCTATTAAATGGTCGGCGACTCGGCGTGAGGATCGGTGCGGGGGGTTGGAAGGAGTCACCGAGTCAGAGCAGTCGGCTTTCGGCGTACAAAATTTAGACAAAATAAATCCCGAAATCTGGAGACATGTCTTACGGAGTAGCACATGGATGGAGGGTCCGAATCAGATGTCAGGGAAAGGGAAATATTTCTCTAGTTAAAAAAATACGATTTTCAGTTAATTAATCCAGTGGGTAGGTATGAAACGCTAATTAATTATCTCTCGACAACGTACTCATCATCGCCACCCGGGACCCACGGCGAGGACAAAAGTCGGGAGACTCTAGACCCTTCCTTCTTCAAGCGGGAAAAAAGTGTGATCCGGCCGCATTCATCTGAGGGGTCCGGAGACATTAATCGATTCACCGGTCAAACTGATCCCGGCAGGTCTTTAATACGCCGTTTTAACTAATCAGATTTAACGGACCTATGTCAATGAGCGGGTCAGAAAACGGACGGTCCGGTTTGAATCAGACAAGGGAAAAAGGACGCAGCGACAGCGATTTAAAATCCCTTCATAGAGATTGACTACGGAAAGAAAGCGATTATCTTCCCTCAGATGTAATTAGGTGGAAATTTTATGGCCGAATTAGACATTAAACGTCACCACGTGGCGTCCGCTTTTGTGTGAAGATTTCATATAAAATTTAAAGTTTGATTAATCGACTTAAAAAAAAAAAAAAAGGGTTCAAGTCTTGGACTTCAAGCGATCAGACTTTTGTAGCCAGGACGATGCCCAGAACAATGATGCCGTGACCACATGGCAATGTGGATTTGTGGGCCCTCACACTGTTGATACTTCAGTTCTGGTCATTAATTAGTCAAAACCTTATTACTCACTGAGTTGACATAGTCACGGTAATACCTTTTACCGGACGGGAACGCCCTTGACGGGAAGGGAAGGCTCTCACCCAAGCAAGGGGGTGTTTTATTCATGAAAGAATAGGAAGAGCACGTGCAGGTCACCACGTTGGATGGATATGTCTTGGTAGGAGGATGCTGAGTCAGCGACAGCAGCAAACTGCGTTACGGACAGTCAAACCAGTCAAGAGTAACGTCATTTTGAACACGTGTCAATATTCTATCCCACTTGCCTATCTTATCCGAAAACTTGTCGTCAAGTTTCTATTTTCTTTGCTTTTATATTCAGCTAGCTTCGCGGTTTGCTGTCCGAAGATCTGCACCGGGGAACTGGTATAGGGCCCAGACTCCGGAGGCTAACAGGTCGCTGCAAAAGGAAGGACCAGGTGGTGGACCAGCGACAAATGGGCCGCCAAATACTTCTAACCAGGGGCGGAAACTGTGTGAGCGCCACCAGTTTGGGCTGTGAGAAGGACTCTGGATGACGCTTGACGTCTGGTCTGGTCGCCCTGCCGTCCGGTGATGCGTAAGAAAGAGTTACTATCTGGGCCGTGGCGAGTGTTGAAACTTGACAGCTTTCAGGATTTCTTAGGATCTCGATGACAGAGAAAATAAAGAAAATGAAAAAGAATAAGAAGGAGAGTAGTAGACAACGTATAAAGAGAAGAGTTATGAACTAATTAAGTTTTATTTATAGATGTCGGAATAATAAATATTATAAATATTATAAAATAATTACATCATTGACACCCATGCTTACCTAAATCTTCTAACACTCCCCCTTAAACTAGTAGTGAGAAGATATCATATATCTCCAGTTTGGTGCATACAGTGGAGAGAACTTTGGAGTTAATTGACTTTGAGAATATATGTGAGTTGTCTGTGAGTTGACACATGTTTAAGACTTATAATAATTGTTTATTGTTTTTCTCTCGTGAAGTGACAATCCTTCGTGATATGTTTAGTTTTCTCATGAAAAATCCGATTTGAGTCGATGTGGATTGTAGAGCGGAGTTCAATGGAACCTTCTTTATTGAATCTCGACTCTACTAGAAGGGATTTAATTTATAGGAGTTCGCTTACTGCAGGTGTTATGACTCTATATTTTGCTTCTGCACGGGATCTTATAATTTTCAAGTACTTGTCCTGCTCTTCGATGCCTACCAATGAGATATTCAGTGTTTATGCAAATACTGACTGACACACTAATCACAAAAGAAATATCCAATTTGGTCACAGTTAGATAAATCAGTTTCTCAACTAGCCTCTCGTACTTGTCCACGTTTACTTATTTTCAAGAACCAACTCATTATTTTGTATTTGTCTTCATAGGGTTGTCAATAGGACAACATCTCAGTATTTCTACTTCTTTAAGCAAGTCAAGCGTATATTTCCTTTGTGATAAGATGATGCCATGTATGGACTGAAAAACCTTAATACCGGGAAAATACTTAAGGAGTCCAAAGTCCATTTGTCTTGAATTCATTGCATATCTTGTGTTCGACTTATTGGATGCTATCAATGTCACTACCTATCCAGATAATATCATCCATGTATTCAGCCTTTTCAATAGGCTTGACAAATACGAAATGGTCCACATAGCACCTTGTGAATCCGAATCGAAACATTGATTGACTAAATTGGTTAAACTAGGCCAACAAAGATTGCTTAAAACCATATAACAATTTTTGTAATCGGTATACCAACTCACCCTCAACTACATATCCTAAGTGGTTGTTGCATATAATTTTTCTCCTTAATATCACCATCGAAGGAAGACATTTTTTACATCTAACTGAAAAACAAGTCATTCAGAGTTAACAACAAGAAATAATAAAAGACGTACAAAGTTAAGTTTGGCAATGCTTGAAAAAATTTCCTCATAATTAATCCCATAACCCTAAGTATATCATTTAACCATGAGAGACTTTATGTCGGGTCACTGAGCCATATGGGTTATGTTTGAAAGTGAATACTCATTTACAGCCCATAGGTTTTTTCCCAGATGGTAGGGGAACAAATCGCCACATCCGATTCTCATAGAAGGCTGCCATATTTTCATCCATGATTGTTTTCCATCCCGGATGTTATAGGGCTTCTTATAAGACTGAGGAATAAAAAAAGAAGAAATAAAGGCAAGAAACAAACAACAAGATATGGATTACCGGGTCTGGAGATTCCACACGTGTGGTGTCAACCAATGCTTTAGGGGGCGGAGCAGGTACGTCCTCCCACCCATGAACAACTAAGTCATAAATCGTCACAATAGGCTTAGGAAACTCATTGGCCACAAAGAAACCAGGTGAGATACTGGTGGATGAATAAAAGGGATACTCTTCAAATAATGTGACATCAGTAGAAACAAACATCTTCTCGAGAGAAGGATTATAACACACATATCTTTTATGAGTACTAGAGTAGCCCAAAAATATACATTTAATCGCTTTGGGATCCAATTTAGTAGTATGAGGGAATATAACATGAATAAAACAGGTACACCCAAAAACTCTCAAAGGAATAGAAAATAATTTACCACGAGGAAAGAGATGAGAGTATGACATTAAAATGTTAATAAGAAAACAAGTTGTGCACTGAATAGAAGTTACATGCACGAGAAGGTTTTTGAATCAACGCGCAGTGGGTTACTGGACTCAAGTTTCTTCATAAAAAAAGTTTCTTTGAGAGTCTTTATACTAACGAAGAACATTGTTTTTTTTTTCCTGGATTCATGAAAGGATAGGGGATCCTTCAAGATGTATGCAACAAAAACATGATCATCTATCGAGCAACATCATTGTTCTCTTACATTCCTTCGCTTAAATTTATGAGTTTTTGTTTACACATAACAACAATAAACAAGAACAAATAAGAACATTAAAGCATAAGACAAAATAAGTGCAGAAAACTTCAAAGGGAAGCAAAATAACAATGTCTTCAGATTTCTCAGTACAACATCTCAATCAACCAGATTGAGAAGAGAAAAGACCCAACAACCAATAACAACGCTAACTTCTAATGGAATCCTAAAAGTCACTGCTCTAATACCATGTTGGCTTTCAAGATTCCAAATGTTATGCTGTTGATGAAGTAGAAAAGAAAGAAAAAGAAAAAGAAAAAGAAAAGGGAGAGAGGATAAGATAAAAAAGGATGTCTAGGAGAGAGAGGAGGATGAGAGAACACATTGGGAGGAAAAGAGGAGGAAAAATTGAATCCTAACCCTCCCCCTTAAGCTTTATTTATATATGTCTAAAGAACAAATATCACAAGTATACCCTTCACCCTAGGAGTGAATAAAGGACAACGATCATAAGATAATTACATCATTGACACCTAAGCTTGCCTATATCTTTTATTAAATTTAGACGAATCTAATCATAAGAAAAACTGTGGACCTTATGTGTGCAATACTTTTGTTAAAGAAAAACCAAGAACAATGATGATAGAGTTACGTGTGACATTGGTTTCAAACTCAAAGAAGTGTTATTTCGTGTCAAAGCATCAGGGTTCTCTGACAGAAATCGTACCTCGACTCAGGTTATCAAAAACCCGAGTCGGCTTGGATTTGGGGGAGTTGAAAGGATGTCGGTAAAATAAAAGGGGGAAGTCTAATTCTTAATCTAATCTTACTCTTTAAATATTCAAAATCTACCCGGACCAATCATAGGTGAACCTGCTAGTTCAATAGAGCATGATAAACATTTCATGATCGTACATAATTATAAACAACATTATAAATTAAGTAAGCGCGTAATCGATAAATTAAAAGCCTATTAAAGATTATAAGAGTATGAAATATTAAGGGTGGTGCTAAATGCATTTTCTATGTCACATGTAAAAATTTTACTTATGGTATGGCAACAAATGCCATGTCAACACAAGAGATTAGTTGAATAAGTAAATAAAAAGGTAAATTACTGTTTTGGATTAGTTGAATAATTATATGTTAATTAGTCACAATTAGTTTTTGTTTTGAATTTGTTCTTAAAATAACAGATTGGACAATAAATAAGTTGATCATCCTAGGAATGTAAGCTCAAGCTCCATTAGTGCCCCATCCTCCAACAAGGATGGGGAAGTTGCTGGGAGTGAAGAAGATTTACAAAAATAGTTGGAGCAACGCAGGTGGTACTTTCTGGGCCTTCGATTTGCGTTTGGGATGATGCTTCAGTTCACTAATGGCATTATTTGAATCGGACCAACCCATTCCTAATTCAAAGAAGTCAACCACGAAAACGACGACGGCAGGCCTAGTGTTCTACTGCTGGGGAAAACGCGTCTCGGCCTGCTCATTTTCCATTTTTGTAAGAAAACAGTTCGTAGGACCATTGAAAAGAGTTAAATAACATTTACAGCGACCATTAATGGTGCATTAAAAGCTCCAAGTTCCATCCTCTGCAAACCATTATTGTTCGTCTATTCTCAAACATTTTTGCCCCCAGAAAACTTACATGATACATATATATGGAAGCCGGCTTGCTTTTCCGGCCTGAAAGAGAAACGCAAATCACGTGCAGATGTCTGAAGTAGAGAATCACTCAGGAGTCACAGCTCACTGGCCAGTCGCCACTGACCCGCTGCCTTTCCCTTGACTTTTCCTCCTTTTGTCACTTCAACGAGGGATCTGATCGCGGGTGAAATCTGGGTTATTCCGGAGAGCTCACTTTAACTCTCCCTTTCTGGGAAATTTTCCCTATTCTGGTTTCCTTATGTTTTGCCATGAATGATGAAGAAATTCGTCAAGTCTAAGTTGAAATGGGTGGCTCTTTTCGGAGTTGTTCTTTCCGCTGTCTCTTTGTTTTCTCATTTTGTTCTTGCGGTATATACGGGGAAGAGCGTTTCTGAGTACCAGACTTCGATCACTATCTTCAGTTGGAGGCCCATCTATGAAAATGCAGGGTATCTGAAAACTGTAAGTGCATAAACCGTTTAAAAAGTTTTCTCTTTCTTTTCTCGTTGTTTAGATAATGTGATTTTGTGTACTGGGTGTTGAACGTTTCTTCTTGGAATTTCAAAATTTTAACATTTTTGCCGACATTTATGGAATAGCGTTTGGTAGAATAGTGCGGGAGAGAGAAAGCACGTAAATAGGCCATCGTTAGTTTACTTATTACTGTATCTTCGATTGCTTACGATTTTTATGCATTTTTTTCCTTCTGGGGTTTACTCTTATAACTTTTGGTTCTTGATTCATTTACTTTGTTCGGACTGAAATCAATACGAAATTCGCTGGATCTTGCTCTCTAGTTTTTCAAACGTAGACAAGACGACTGTTAATCTGCTTCTCTTTTGGTTGATACAGGCTGCAAGCAGTAGAAGGTTATGGGGCCCTGTGAGGCCTCTTCAGTATCTACATCCACATGCTAATCCGAGACGAAACTATGAATGTTAGATCCCGAGAATATGTTTGAATTTTTTTTTTTTTTTTTTGTCTCGGTGCTTTAGCATTTTTGCATGTCTTACTGACTCGTTGTTCATTTCCTTGACTTACTGGAGGAAGGTGGATCGTTTTCTCCCTTCAGTACATTTTACAGTTTACGAAAGTCAAATGTTCAATCCTTCGTTGTTCATCAAAACTTATTTTTGGCAAAAATTGTTCTATTTTAAAGAAATGAAGAGGTTGTTTGGAAACTAACTGTTTAGTTCACTTTTAAAGTTACCATGCAGAGAACCTTGAAACCACAAATTTATTATGATGCTCTACTTTTCTTTGACTTGGACCTGGAAGTCATTTAACATATCTCGGTGAAATTACTTTCATATCATCAATCCCCTGTATCTTTTCATCAGAATTAACAGAAGTCCAGATAGGATAGGTGCAGAAACACTAGGAATGTGATTGTGACTAGAAAAGTATCTCAGTATCCTTGTATAAAGAAGTAGAATATGTCTAACATGCTTGAACCCTAGTGACTCTAAGTAGGATTTTTTGAGTTTTTGCAACTGAAATAAGCTGAACCAATTTATTGATCATAGTAAGAATGTTATGAATAAAGGGAAAAATTGGAGGGACATAAGACAAGTGTTTACTCTAATGCGCAATGAAAAATATTGAACTACTCTAATTAATGAAACATGTACATGAACTTCAAAGGTCTACACGAGCTGTAAGATCTAGTCTGATAAAAGTGAATATGGTTTGAGATCGTAGACCTGTAAGATCTAGTCTGATAAAAGTGAATCTGGTTTGAGATCTCATTACATAAGCATGAGAAATTTCACTAACCCTAGTATTTGATTAGCCTATGATATGTTTAATGAACTTATCGACAGATTCTGCTTGAAATGAACTTATCAACTGAAGCTGCTTGAAACATTTGAAAGTCATGTGCAATGTCATGTGGGTTTTAAGATTTTATGGTTGTATCATCACTTGATATGTGGTTATTTATTCCTACAGTTGATTTTCTCAATCCATTTATAATCTACATGCTCTTATTAAGATTTTAAACAGATGTATGTCTCTTATCTTGAACATATAATAACAGCTCCCGCGTTGAAAGCCAATGGCTTTATCTTTGTGAGAATACAAGGAGGCTTTCATGATATCCGCAACTCGGTACGGTCCCAACTTTGCTTTCTCTGTTACTTAATATAATTTGGATTGATGCAGAGGCCTTGAATACTTTGGCCATAGGAAATTGGAGGCTCTGTTTAATAATTTGATAGCCTGCTTTTGTGCCATTTGAATGGGGCCACCCTTTTAAGAGACCTGGACCAAAAATATTTCACCAGTTGACTGCCCTAGGTTGCATAAGTATTTTTCTAAACTTCCGATCGGACTTGAAGTTCTCCTAATGGTTCATTTATGGTGGTGACACCAATATGTAACATCATACTGATGTTCAAATCAAGGAAGTGGTTTGAGTACACATGTTATCTTGAGTCTATCTTGTGCATTGGAGGGTGCCTTTACATCTCCAATTTTTCAGATATGCGATGCAGTTGTGGTTTCACGTCTTCTCAATGGCACTTTAATTGTTCCCGAGCTTCAGTCAACCACAAGCAGTAAAGGAATCAGGTCTGCTTTATTTTGGATTCACTTTATCCTGGAAAAAACACAAAAAAACTTAGTTTTTTTTGCATTTAGCATATTAAAGTTATGGACTCCTTTTTCTTTTTTCTTTGTTGTGTTCTTTTTCTTCTGAGAATATATTTCTTGATTTGTTTTGTGTAGCTCTGATTTCAAAAGCTTTGCATACCTTTTTAATGAGGATCAGTTCACAGCTGCACTAGCAAAAGATGTTGTTATTGAAAGAAGTCTTCCCAGGAATTTAAATGCCGCGAGAAGGAAAAAGGAGATACCTGTGTTTAGAGTTCTTCGTTCTACCTCAACTGATTTTTATCTTCAAATGGTTCTGCCTGTTTTGAAAAGGCATTCAGTTGTTGAATTACTTATTTCAGATGGTGGATGCTTGCAGGTAGGTGCTAATGAGTGCTGCCTTTCTAATGACATCTCTTTTTAGTCAAATTAGCTGATCTTCCTTTTACCCTTTCTTGTGGAGAAAGGCTGTTCTTCCACCCCATCTTGAAGAATACCAGAGATTGAGATGTCGAGTTGCATTCCATGCACTTCAGTTTCGGCAAGAGGTTCAAGAACTTGCCACCAAAATACTAAATAGGTGACAGGAAACTTCTTTCTGACCCATTATATGGCTTACTTGCGTTTCTTCCTTTCTTTTTTTAATATATATATATATTTTGAAATCTTTTCAGGCTACGTGCTTCTGGACGACCTTTCCTAGCATATGATCCTGGGATGACTAAGGATGCTCTTGCTTATCATGGGTGTGCCGAACTCTTCCAGGTTCACATTTCAAACCTTCAAACTGCAAAGTGTGACATAAACTTGCTTTGCTGAAGCAGCAATTTATATCAAGTATCTTGAAAATAAACCATATTTTGAGTCCCTCATGTAGTTCAGGAATTATAAAAGACTTAGATTTTTTGGTTCTATGATGATGGCCTATTTGAATCTGACATAGTATAGTGCATACTGACATGGTTAGTGTGTGTTGTCATGTGTTACTAATCAGTCCTTGTAGCTCACGAAATGAATTCACTACTCCAATACTGCAAACTATAATTAGAAAACAGTTCTTGGAAACTTTAAATAGGAACATCAGCAGATTAGGAAACTGCTGCTAGTGAGCGGTGAATTAACTTGGTTAAATCAATTTATTGATACTGCTGAACATCCTTTGAAGCCTAATCAAAGGAATTGTTGCTACTCGGTCATTTTTTTTGGGTTGAACACACTTATATGAACCAACAAACTGCTGCTTGGAAGTAATTGGCTTGTCTAACTCAATTATCGAGTTAACCGGATGAATCCTCTTCAAACTAAAATGATTTCTAAATGAGACTAGAGACCATCAAGAATGCTCTTGTTCCATTTGAGATGCTTGGCCCAAACGAGCTGGTGTAACAATTGGATGGGTTGGAATCCTCTTGACAATCAACAGCATTCAGTTTTCCCTAAGTAAGAAATTCCGGATCATGTAATTGGTTTTTAAAGGACCTTGTGGAACTTTAAAATTGTTCTATTTTTCTACTTATGCACCTTGGCTCCTAACTCCACTGAAGGATGTTCACGCTGAACTCATACAACACAGAAGATTATGGATGATCAAACATGAAATTGCTAGGGGGAATTTACGTGTTGACTCTGTGAAGCAGCATCTCAATGGTTCATGCCCTCTGTTACCAGAAGAGGTAAAATAACAATTTTCATTGATCTTTCATGGTTGGTTATGTTAACAATTGGACGCTCTAATTGGTCACTTGAAACTTAATTGGCAGGTTGGTATTCTTCTTCGTGCATATGGCTACCCATCAGACTCCATCATATATGTTTCAGGAGGGGAAGTATTTGGTGGCCAAAGAGTGTTACTCCCTCTACATGCTCTGTTTGAGAATGTTGTTGATAGGACCTCTCTATGCACAAATAGCGAGCTCACGAGTATTTATGGTCGAGAGAGATGCTGGGCTGAACCCCCTCCTCGCGTCAAGCTTGAGTTCACAAAAGAAATGAAGGTTGATACATGGAAAACATCAGGTCCCCGTCCCAGGCCACTTCCACCACCTCCTGCCAGGCTGAAGTATCCATACAATTTAGAAGGTTGGTGGGGATGGGTAGCTGAAGTTGATAAAGAACCAGAGCCAACAATAATGGAGTTGAGAACCAATGCTCATAAACTGCTCTGGGAAGCAATAGATTACATAATTTCTGTCGAAGCTGATGTCTTCATCCCTGGATTTGATCGAGATGGTAAAGGGCATCCAAATTTGGCGACCATGGTGATGGGCCACAGGCTCTACCAGTCTGCTGCTTCAAAAACATTCAGGCCTGATAGGTAATTTTTCATTTCTTCCTGATCTTTCATATTGATAAATTTGAAGGATGTTGAAATTGTGAATAATCAGAGGAATGGTGGGGCAGGCTGTTACTTAAGTGGTGCAAGTTTTTGGGGAAAACAGGAGGAATGTGCTTCCTCTATAAGATATTGTAGGTAAAATTTTGAAAAAAGGCAAAACTTTTAGCTGATTTCAGACTCTAGAATAGAACGGAATGACCCCTTATAGCCAGATCATTTGAGGTTTGAAATTGATAATACTAAGAAAGCCAGAAACTATGTGGTATTAAGGTAGTTCAAACTGTTTCTTCCTGGTGAAATATTACCAGTATTTTTTTAATAAAAAATAAAAAACTATTCTCCAGTTTGACTGAAACCCCAGTATTTATGAGATCAGAGGGAAACTGTTTGCTAAATGAGAGAGAGATTCATCGAGAAGCTGTCAACATTATGAAGTCAGACATACTGGAGTAAAACATAGCAAACAGCTGTCTAGATGTCTAACTTCCAGTTTTTCTATGAATAATTCGTTTATAATCCTTTGTATTTCATCTGTTTCACTCAATGTGCATATGCTACTTTGGCTTCTCTGAACACAGACAGGTGGTGGCTGGTATCCTAGAAGAAATTCGGGAGCACCTGTACGAAGCAAACAGAACATGGGTCACATCCATCCGCAAGATCCTCAGCCAGAGTCTGCTTGATGGACTCGACCAAGCACTGAAGAACTCCAAACCACTTTCCTTTCTTTCCCATCCAGTCCCCGAATGCTCATGCATGAAGCATGAAGTTATCGAAGCATCGACCCATGCCACGAATTCCTCGACTCACTTCAAAGCTCTAGACTTGCTTGGGGTCCAGTACCTTTGCCCATCTTGGATGGACAATGACACAGTGTCGGTTCTAGACAAGGAGAGTGAAGAGGATTCTGATGATGATGATTCTACATTGGGACAGTTATTTCAGCAGACTGGTGGTGGTCGTGAAGTTGCCACCCCTGAAATGAGTAACAAAGAGGACATTTCATTGGAGGATCAAGAAGAACTTGAGGGTACAGAAAGATAGACTTGGTCAGGTGATTTTTGTTAATTAGGGGAGTCCTTATTAGCAAGTTTCGCAGTGTATATAATTTCCCTTAGAAAGCGGTACAGTTTAGATGAGCCTATCACTATTAATGTAGGTTTTTTAGTCTGAACCTTTGATGGTAATTTAGTTCTAATTTCTCTTTCTTTGACCACTACTAGGATAACGATCTAGTTTTTTCTGGTATCAGCAAGAGAAAAGAAAAAGTAAATGGAGGAGCCATTGGATCAAGAGAGTTACAGGAGTGCCCATATCAGCGTGATTTATGATGCCGGCGTAAATCTTTCTTGGTTTTGTGTGACGTGCCCAGCAACCAGCACGAGCTCTCGCCTGTTTTTTACCCTTTTTACACAGAGACGTGACCTCCTAAACAACAATTCATGTAATTTCCAGGAAAGATGCTAATAAAACATTACAATCATCAGAACGTTCCAGGATAGCTGCGCTAAGATGAGGCCCTGAAGACCACCAAATGGTCAATAGAAACGTTTCCCCTTGCCTTGGAATGCTCATCATATGCTTTGTACCCAAGCTTGCTCATCAAGCAATTTCAATTTTCCAGGAGTGTGATGTGAAAAAATCTTTTGAAACAGTCAGAATCCATCCTCTCTAATTGATCAATCAACACTCGAAGGCCATCCACTGGTTATTGCCAGCACAGAGGTTTCTTTTGACCATATGCGGATCAGTGTCAACAATTTCTTTGTCACGAGGTTTCTCGCTTAATTGTGACATCAACATGATTTTCCTAAAACCCAGTATTTGTGATAACAGTCAGAGCGAGACGAGAGAGTCGATCCTCCTGTGAAGAACAGTGACATTCCAGAAAAAGAAAAAAAGAAACTATGTTGTATTCCCTTTCCAGTCAACATAGAGCGGCTTCGTTGATGATACTTCCCCCAATCTACAAACTTTACTATCACGAAAGCGTAACTGCCAAGCTACTTTCATCCCTATAAGACCAGATTTCCGAACGACAAGAAGTAAATCACGACCTCCAGAAAGCCTTCTGATACGTTTCCATTTCAGAGTAAGATTTATAGTTAATTATCGAAGGTTTGAGTTCGCGTTCTGGGTGTTTCTTTCCATTAAAAGGTCTGTATCCTTCTTCTGGTCTGTCGAGTGTCTGAGATCATCGATGGGCAAAAAGAAAGGTGGAGCATACTCTGCATTTGCAGAGTTTCTCGTTTGGTGTTTTGTGCCGGGGAGAGCCGAAAAGCACGATGAAGAGTGCTTGCCCAGCCCATCCGCAGGGCCAGTAAAAGCCATGGTCGCCGCTGAAAACCACTTCTCCAAAGCCCATAAATTGAGATTGAGCTAGCCTCCTCGTTTTTGTATTTGAAGAAGTAAATATCAGAAAAAAATATCAATATTTTATTTAGTTTCCTTCTTTAAACAGTTCAAGCTTTCATGGAATCGACTTAACGTCTAATTCCAGGTCGTTTGTAAATTCTTCGTATAGTCACAGATATTCAAACGTAGACGATAAACGCCACTGGTGTCTGCTTTTGGTTTCCCGTGATACTGATTGTCAATTACTGAAAGAGTTTCAGAGATCCATCAGCAAGCGAGAAACGATTAACAGTTGCTTAAGGTTTGATAACTCCGTGGCGATTGCATATGAACTTGATGATCTCATATGAACTACGCGTTTCATTATCAACTGTTAACAATCACGCCACTGGGTGAGTCACCAGCGTCAGGATGGCCTACTCGGGAGGTCTTCCTCCTGCAGTCTACTGGTCTTGTTAAGACGACTCAATTTAGCTGGTAGTCAAATTTTTACAAACCTACCCTCTCTCTGTCTGAAGTGCTTTTAAAAACTTCTGCTTTTGCTTCTGAATCTTTTCTTCTCCAAAATGCTAGAACCCAATGAGACCGAGGAAAAGAGGAAGAAAACTATTAGAAAACTAGCACAGAAACATGTGAAACAAGGAAAAGAAACAGATGAGGAATTCAAATATATGTACAAATAAGTAGTTGGAGCAAGTGCAAGACAGATGAAAATGGGGTGGACTGCCGGAGCTCAAGCCATTTCTTTTATGAAATGATTGAGACGATCGAAATCACTTACCCCTTGTCCTTCATGACAATTTAGAGACGACAAAGACCGGAAATGTCCTCAGTTCTTCTGGCTAATCTTTCTATCGTTCACCCACTTTTGTTGTTCCATATATTACTTTGGAATAAGACTTCAATTTCTATGATTTTTTTCTTATTCATATCATCGGCTTAAAAATCCATTTTACAAACTATACACGGAGAGTTTAAGAGTGATTATGGGGATTACAAAAAATTATATAAATACAGGAATTTACAAAATATGTACTGAGAAGGAAAGAATATTTTTCTTCGTAAGAGAAAAAATCTCAACACTCCCCCTCAAGTTGGTGCAAAGATATCACTCATGCCCAACTTGTCGAGACAATTGTTAAAGGCTCGGTAAGACACTCTCATGGTCAGCACATCAGCAAGCTGATCTTGAGACCGAACATGAGGGACTTCAATGATTTTTGCTTCTAGTATTTCGATGAAGTGTTTATAAACTTCAATGTGTTTAGTTCTATCATGTTGGACTGGGTTGTGGGCAATATCATATGTTACCTAACTGTTACAGTATAATTTTATAGGACTTGTCTACTCAATATGTAGTTATTGTATCAGATTTTTTATCCATAATAATTCACATATAGCCTTGGCCATTCCCCTGTATTCGGCTTCAGCTGACGATCTAACCACCACCTCTTATTTCTTACTTCGCCAAGTGACCAAATTTCCACCTACAAATATAAAGGATCCAAATGTAGATCATCGATCTTCTATTGACCCAACCCAATCGGCATCGGTATAACCTTCAATTTTCAAATCACCTCCCTTTTTAAATAAAAGTTATTTCCCTGGAGATGATTTCAAGTAGCGCAAGATACGGACGACATTCATATGTTCTTCACTTGAAAAGTGCATAAATTGACTAACCATATTTAGTACATAAGCTAAATCTGATCTGGTATGTGCATATACATTAACCTTCCGACTAGTCTCTAATAACGTTCCTTGTTAGCAAGGATTTGATTTGAATGTGTTCCCAGTTTTAGATTTTCTTTCATAGGATTACTGACTGGACTACATGTTGTCATACCAGTTTCCTTCAACAAGTCCAAAATATATTTTCGTTGAGGTAGAAAATTTTATTTCTTCAATTCAATACCAAGAAAATATTTGAAGTAGCCAAGATATTTCATTTCAAACTCTCTGGAAAGATGACTTTGCAATACTTTCTTTTCTTCTGGATCATTCTCAGTTACTATCATATCATCAATGTACACAATAAGAGTTGTGATTGTTTCCTTGTTAGATTTCAGGAAGAGAGCATGATCTAAGTTGCTTTGTTTGTATCCAATAGATTTCATAAAATTAGTGAACCTTCCAAACTACGCCCTCGGGGACTGTTTCAAATCATATAGGGATTTCCTCAGTTTACATATTTGTTTGCATCATTTGGTTTGTATAATACATCTAGGAAGTAATTCCATATATACTTCTTCTTGGAGATCTCCGTGTAAAAATGCATTTTTAACACTAAATTGATATAAGGGTCACTCAAGATTCACAACTAGAAATAATAGAATTCAAATAGTATTGATTTTGGCCACTGGTGCGAATGTCTCCATGTAATCAATCCTGTAGGTTTGAGTATATCCTTTGGCGACAAATTTTGCTTTGAACCTTTCAATGGTATCATCGGTTTTATATTTAATGGTAAGTACCCACCTGCATTTGATTGGTGTCTTTCTTATAGGTAGGTCAACCACTTCCCATTTTGAATTCTTTTGGAGGGACCTTATTTTTTCATTCATAACCTCTTTCCACTTAGGATTTTTCAAAGCTTCTTGCACACTATTAAGAATAAATATAGCAGATAATTGATTCACTAATACTTCATTTGCCTTTGACAATCTATGATAAGACACAAAATTATGCATAGGATATTAAGATTTAGAGGTGAGAAGAGGTTCATAATTGACTCTAGGTTTTCCTCTTGTGGTTCGATTAGGTAGTCCTCTTAGTTAAGTTTTGGAACTTACCTGAGGCTCAGACATGGACTCAGACTCAGAAAGCAATTGATCCACTATTACATTATGAAGGGGGAAAGATGTCGGTTGAGACTCTGGTTGCGTCACTTCCATATGGTCTTGTTTGTCTCCATCCTATGAATCATGCCCATTTGCATCATTTTGATATTCATTGCTATAATCTGAATACTTACCACTTATAATATCCAAGGTGTCCAAATGATAATTAAGGGTCTACAAGTCAATCATGTTCTCCCCTTGAATTGAAGACTCGGAAGTAGAATAATACATATTATCTTTGTGAAATACCACATTAAGAGTGACATAAAATTTGCGAGAAAGAGGATGATAACAACAATAGTCTTTCCGATGTTGAACATAACCATCAAAGACACACTTGAGACCTCGGGGTTCCAATTTATTTATCTATGTCTTATGGAGATGAACAAAGGCTATACACCCCAAAACTCTAGGTGGTAGATTCGGCACAGCAGGTGAACCTATATTTTCATGAAGAACACTCAAGGAAGTTTGAAATTGTAATACACTCGAGGATATTCGGTTGATAAGATAAGTTACAGTTGTGATGTCTTCACCCCAATAACTAGCTGACATATGAGCTTCAAACAAGGAAGAACGAACAACTTCAAGAAGATCGCAGTTCTTTTGCTTTGCAACCCCATTTTGTTGATGGGTGTACGAACATGTAGTTTGATGAGTAATATCATGATCATCTAGATATTATTTCAAAACTTGATTAACAAATTTTGTACCATTGTCACTTCGGAAAGTTTGTATTGTAGAATGGTACATAGTGGCTATCATTTTGTGAAATTGTTTGAATAACGAACTAACTTCACTTTTTTATTTCATTAAGCAAATCCAAGTCATACGGGTGTGATCTTCAATAAAGAAAACAAACCACTGTTTATTACTAAGAGAGGTTATAGTTACTGGACCCCATACATCATAGTGGATAATCATAAAGGGTGTTGGGCTCCTATTCATACTTATTTGAAATAGAACACGATGGATTTTAGCCAATTCACATACATCACACTTAAAATCTGAAACAGATAATTTAGCAAAGAGTTTTGGAAATAATTTCTTTAAATAACCAAAGGACGAGTGACCAACCATTTATGCCATAACCAAATTTTAAAATTTTCAAATTTATTCACGGGGAATGCTTGAGCTAACTGATGAGAACTCTCTGACTTCATATCAAGGTAATAGAGTTTCCCCTTCTAGTACCATAACCAATTGTCTTCCGAGTTCAAATATCCTTAAAAACACAAAGGTTAGGCCAAATAATCACAATACAATGCAGAGTGAGAGTTATTTGAGCCATTGATAATAAATTATGATTGAGGGTTGGAACAATTAATACAGAATCAAGACTCAGATTTTCAGTGAGGGCGATGGAACCTTGTCCAATAACGTGAGATGAAGTACCATTTTTTGTAGATACGATATGTTGTTCAAATAGTTTCATAATTTTAACATGATGATTGTCAAAGGTCATATGATCAGTAACACCAGAATCAATTATCCATTCATTATTTCTACAAGAAACAGAAATATTAAGAACCTTACCAGATATAGCAATTAAAACTAATGCATCCTCAGTCGTGTGAGAGGTAGAGAGTTCTGCTACTATAACAGAACCATGATTATTTGGTTTAGAGTTCTGTTTGCGAGGTTCTTTGGTAGGATCCCACTATTCTGGATACCCAATAAAATCATAACATCGTGACTTTGTATGCCCAGTCTCACCACATTGAGTAAAAATACGCTTTGGTTTTAATGTTCAAATCTCATAGTAGCGATTTTGAGATCTTGATGCCCGATTTTGATCACTGGTAGGACTAGTTGGTCGAGCTGTTTTAGGCTTAACTCGACATGCCATCATTGCAGATGACTCAAAATGATCAACTTCACTATTTAAAGTGGTTCTGTGAATAGAGTCACGATGTACGTAATCATAGGCTTCTTCAAGATCCAATATCAAGTCCTTTATAAGAATTTCACCTCAGATTTGTTCGAATTCTGTATCCAATCAGTCTAAAAAAATGTGTACACACAATCTTTCAACGGATTTTCTATAGGCGGTAACATCATTAGGATATTTCATTATAATCCTGTCACGATAATCAAGCTCTTGGAAAATTTCCACAAGATCGCCATAATACGTTGACAGAGGGCGACCAATTTGTTTGGTGGAGAAAACTATCTGATTCAATGAAAAAAGTTGTGATTCATCTAACCCATCGTAGAAAGTTTTGGCCAAAACATTCTAGATTTCGCGTGCAGTGTGCAGCCAAATATGGCGCCTCATAATATCTGGCGACATAGAGGTTAACAACCACCCCTTGGCTTTTTTATTTTCAGCATTCCACTTCGTATAGGAAGCATCAATTTCTTGTGGGAGTGGTATTTTCCCCATAATATATTTGAGCTTCTCACGTCCTGCAATTTGCCTCTCCATGATCTAAGACCATACATCGTAGTTACTTCTATAAGAATGACGCTGGCTATAAAACCAGAGTTTTTGGATTGAACATGAATAATTAGTGTTGATTCATTCGCCATGATACAAGAAGACCGACAATGATCAAAATAAAATCATCCAAAAATACTGGTCCGGGCCGCTTCCTGACTCTGGGTTGACCCAGTTTGGGTATCTAATTCCAGTCCAGTCCTGCAACTGGCTTGACCCGGTTTGGGTCTTTGTTTTCGGCCCTTTGATCATGGTTCGGTTTGCTTTCTATCGCTGGGTTGACCCCGGTTTGGGCCTTTGATCGTGGTCCGGTCCAAATCCGAGTTGGCAGAATAATAAAATTTGAGACCTAAGTTAAGCTGGAAAAAAAAATTCTCGTACCTCTTCGTCTTCTTCGTCGAGATGTTGGTGCGGCTCCTCCTTCGTCGGGCTGGTGGTTCGGTTGTAGTTCGTTGGCGACTTTTGGGAGTCCCGCCGGAGTTCGGGTGATGGCTCTTTTGTTTACGACAACTACCGAGAGGAAAAAAACTTCTTCTCCATTGGGACCGTTGATACCGATCACTGTAAGGCCGAGTGTTGGTTTGGTTGTGGTCGTTGGCGTCTTTCGGAAGTTGCACTGAGTAGGGTGACGGTAGTGCTTCTCATAGTGACGATCGAGATAAATACGGGAGTACTGAAGGTGACGATTGAGATAAATACGGGAGCACTGAAGGTGATGAGAGAGATAAATATGGGAGCACTAAGCAGTGCTGTTCACGATTGAGATTAATACGAGACAGAGTTATTGCTCTATTCTTTGGTGACGAGAAGGGACTGCGATTAATACAGGACAAAACCACTATCTGTTCTTCAACGACAAGAAGGAGAAGGAGAAAGATTCTCCTACTCTGATACCAACTTCATAATAAGACTTCGATTTCTGTGATTTTTTTCTTATTCACATCATTGGCTTAAATAACCATTTAACAGACTATACACGGAGAATTTAAGAGTGATTACTATACACGGAGAGTTTAAGAGTGATTACAGGGATTAAAAAAAATTACATAATTACAATGATTTATAGAATATGTACTGAGAAGGAAAGAATATTTTTTTCGTAAGTGAAGAAATCTCAACAATCTTCGTCGTTCCATTTCAAGTTCTCCGGTTTGTTCTTCTTGGTATTTTCCTCCACTTTCTTCTTCTTCTCCTTATGTCCTCTTCTTCCTCAAACGGAACCTCCTATCAATCAAAAACGAGAAATTCAGGGGTGTTCTCCACCGTCAAATGTTTCTTGGCGATATCCAGGTTTGTCAAGGGAGTGAGCAAGATCAAGACACAATTCAAGGGTTTTCTATCTAGGGCAAGGGTGAGAATTTTGACGAAAATATAGGAAAAGAGAGGTTATCTTGCAGCGAACATGCAGACAATTGGCAAAAGCAGGACTAGAGAAAACAAAGCCAATAGCACAAGCGAAAAGATGATAGAAGGAAGAAAGACGAGGAGAAAGAGAGACAGTTGTAGACAACTTGAACATCCTCATGTATACGACAAAGTTCAACAAAAGGCATCATGACTGATCGACTCCATTACCGAATTCCACAAGGAATCTTACGAATGAAAAGAATAGCGAGCTGGGCATGCTCTTTCAGACTGGGGATTTCGGCCTTTAAGCAGTTGTAGGACCAATCGACGGGGTTTTACAGGGATGATTCTAAAAAGGAGATTTTTTTTTCTGGCTTTCTTCGTCTAATAGAGATTCTAATGGAGGTCCAGGACCAGCCCACTGCCCTCCCGGTTGTCATCCTATATGGGCTCAAACAAATGGCCCGATCTGGCCTGAATCACATGAGTCACAGGGTCGAGTCAAGTAGTCTAACTCGGAAGGGTAACTCAATTGGTCGAATCACCTTCTATAACTTTAGGTAAAAGAAACCTTGATTTTCGTTTTAAGAATTGAAAAAAGTCCATCCATTCGCAATCAATGTGGGTCTAGGCAGGGCGTCACACGATCCAAGCCAACGACCTGGCCTCATGAATATCTCGGATAGGATCGGGCACATGCTAAGCAGAAACAAACTCCCTAGGCCCACATCCTCACGTGAGACGTCACAAGAAAGACCACCTCACTCGCTTTGTCCAATGTCTGTTAAGGCATATGTGGAATTACACGGCCATAAAAAACACTTTCTTCTTTGATCTTTTGGAAGCTCTCATGCATTCAAGAAGCAATTATTCCCATAAATGTGAATTTTCATGAAAAAATACAAGCGACATGTTATAAAAATCAAGGTAATATCTTTCATTCTCAATTTACCCATTAACAAACAAAAGCCAATATATTTTCTTGTGATTTTTCTTCCCCTATAACTCCTCCTAAAAGGTCTTTAAGGGATCCCCATTTATGGTGTGGTGGGTTCAACGATCCTACCTTTCTCTTTACTTTTTCCTTTTCCTTCTCCTTCTCCCCTAAATATACACGCAAAGAGAGAGACATCTGATAAATCTTCTTTTCACCTATTTTAAAATAGTACCATAATTTTTTTTTAAGTATACCACGTGTCACTTTCTTTATTTGGATGAAATTCTCTTGCAATGTCACGTATCACCTATGTGCCACCTCCTTTGCTTATAGGACCCTTAGGTAGTATTTTTTTTTTCTAATTTGATTTTAGTAGTGGTCCTGTTACAATCCACTTCATCTTGACCATAGATTGCCCTATGATCTCAATAATGAATCTAAATTTTGATGATCTACCATGGATTGGGGTTATAATTTTGATAATTAATTTTTACGCCTATAATACTACATAAAATAATTAATATATTATTTAATTCCTAAAATCCACTTTAATATAAATTTTAAAGATAAGTATTAAATGTAATTCTTAATTTTACATAAATTATATTCTTATGTTATCTACTCCTTATTAATTAAATAAAATTTTATAAGCTTTAAAAAATAGTTTTTACTCTTCCATCGAATGGGTACGATTGTTAATACTAACAAAAAAAGGTTTTTTTTGTAAAAAACAAAAAATCATTTATGGACCATTTGTGCACTTTGACCTGGGCACGAAAGTTAGTGGTTAGTATAAAAAGCAAGGGAGGGACAAGTTCGTCATTTGATACGACAACGTTAATCGTCGCCGTTGACGGTCGTTATATTTAATCAGGGACGGAAGACGCAACACCGTTTCGTTTCGTCGCTGCGACCTGAAGCAATCGTTGGTAAGGCAGGAGGAGGCCGGGATAATCGCAAGCCGCTCGCCATGAGGCAAATGGACGGCAAGGTATGGCGCACGTGAGCAGCACCTCCAATCGCTCTCGTACCGGTGCCACGTCACCTCCTGATCTGAGCGGGGTACCTGTCACTATGAGGTAGACGCTGCCAGGATCGAGCATCACATGCTGCCCCTCCTCCCAAACCACATCTCCCCAGTCCCCATCAAAACCGCCCATTTGGGCCCCAAATCCGGTTTACCACCACTTTTTCTGGGGGCCACCACTCCACCCGCTTTGAGTTGGCCACGTGATCCGGGAGGCGATGACATTTTTTTATCACGTGATGCGGTGCGACATCCACGGAAATAAGGGCACCTTCCCAAATTATTTTATCCTAATCCTCCTCTATCAGAGCGCAAAACGTTATTTACAGATCCCTAAGCTGATACCTTAAAACAGGAATGTTCATGTTCGGGAATTGTAAGAGAACTGTAGTTTTTTAATTAATTAATTTTTTTTTTTTTTAATTTTAAATCCCAAAAGGCCCGAATAGCCAACGCAGCACGAGCCAAAGAATCAAACACGTTAAATCCCGTAATCTTTATAGATCCAGACAGCTTGGAAATACGCGTAAGGTTCGGTTCCGTCCGCCCGTTTCGTCTCTCACTCAGGGGTCTGTGTCTGGGTAAGGTGCTAAGGAAGAGATTTGTCACGGTCGGTATGGACAAGGGAATTTACGGGCGTACATGGGCTCTTGATGATAGAAAAAAGGGTATACTCGTAAGTGACGCCCATCATCCATGGGAAACCTGGGTTGTTCTTTCATGTCAGCGGTTGTTTGCACTTGTGGTTCAGTGACAACGCACCTGATCTCAAGTATGAACGATTTGTGTCCATTTCCTGTCAGGATTCAGGATCGTTAAAACACTTATTAGCGTTAATCGATTATTTATACCCTTCTGTAAAATCCACCCCTTTTAAGCGTATTTTTCACGTGACAGGCCCTGCGCTGACAACCGTGCCTGTCAATGCAAATATGTTCGTCTGAACGGGTATTACTTGGATTTACGGGCATTTTTAGGGTGACCAGAAGGCGTGGCGGTAAGAGGTTAGACACGGCTGTTATGATACGTCTCAGTCGTGTCGAATTTATCAGTTTTTAAAGGAAAGAAACGGAAAGAAAGGAAAATGAGGTGGAGGTGGAATCTGGTGCACATGGGGAACGGAAAGTTGCCCGCGTTTCACGCACGTATGTTGGAGATAGGGGAGGGAACGTCTCTCACCCGTAAGGTAGTGGCCGCAACACGTGACTTCTCCCCTCCAAAAGTGCAGGGTTAAAATATCGGGATTTACGCCTCTAAACATCAGATTAAGGAGCTGTGAATCTGTAATGGTAGAGACATGTCAACGACAAATCAGTGGAGGTCTCGCACGTGACTCCCACCCGTACACATACGATTCCTTGGGACGCGTTACGAAGCCCCACCCACTGCCTCGCTGCCCGTCCCTTCCTGGATCCTGCGCACGTGAGGACAAAAAGGGAAAGATGGGAAAAAAATTGAAAACAATTTTTCATTATCCGAAGAATTAGGGGGTCGGCCCCACCAAAGTGTGGCCAATAATCAGGCACGCACTAACAAGTAGCCTAAAAGCTGCCGCCTAGACCCCTATGCCACAGGTTGGCCCCACACCGTTCTGCTTTTGGCACGAGCGATTCATCTGACTGTGTGGGGCCGGCTTCACTAGGTGAAATGATTCGATTTGTGGAAGGCTTTGTAGACCATGGTTGGAGAGACCTACTTCCTTGCCTAACAAAACGTGTATTCGTCCGACCGGTGCCCCATTGGCACTATAGGTCACGTGATGAGATATTTGGCAAGCTTGGTCCACCCTGATGGCTCTCTACTTTTTGTCATGTGGCTTCGTTAATAATCTACTTTCATTTTCAATAATTAATAAATTTGCCACAACAGCGCGATTTGGAGCCCGTGATGCGTATGACGCCGTCGGGTTTATGATACGGCGTTTAGAGAACGGGGTTTTATGAAACGGAAAAAAAAATGGAGAGAAGCATAACAAAAAACGGAATAAGTAATGGGGAGAGATCGTATAAAGATCTTTGCTAGTCCTCCGACCCGTCTCCTCTTCCGCCGCTCTGTTTCTCGGTAGGGAGGGATAGAGAAAGATTTCTTTGAAAATTTAGTGCCTAACTAACCTGCATTTTTCGTGTCTCCTGTTACGGTGTCGATTCAATTTTTTTTCGCTTTAAATTTTCGTGGCCGGAACGGGAAAAAGAAGATCTTAGTTGTAATTTTCGCGGCCGAGATTATTGGAGTTCGACTTCGAAGGTATGTGTTTTGTGTTCTTCACGTGGATGTGGTTTTTATGTGATTCAGGAGGTGGATTTAATTTTCTGGAAGAATGTTCGGCAGTTTTTGCAATTGAACTTTGAGAAATCTTTGTGTGTAATGCAAATTATGCGATTTCCCATCTTCAATTTCGTTTTGTTATATGTGCCGCAGGTTTTTCTGTATTATGCAGAAGAAAAGGTACGAGTACAGAGTCGTTTTCAAGAGATTATACTGTAACGAATCTTGTAGTAGAACGTAAAAATGCCGTTCGCTCCTCTTCCTGCCTTTTGAGTTTCAGATAGATTCAAAAAATAAAAAATGAGAACTCCTCTTCCAGTCGCGTTTCTGCAAGTCTCTCCTACTGTGTGTCAATTCTGGCAATGAATCAACCTGATGGAATTTGAAGAAGCAGGAGATTGGTTCGACTGAGTTGGTCTGCACTGGGATTTCCAAGTGAGTTCTCTGAAACAGTGTGGCGAAAGATTTGGATGTTCAGGTTAGGTGGTCAACTTGAGCGGAACTAGGGTTTGGATTGAGAACTAACTGCTTGGAAGACTGTTTCATTTCTGTGGCGACGAAAATGAAACTGCAGATTTGAATAACGGGAAATTCCGACTTGGCACCTGGGAATTCGATTTTGATTTTTCATAACAAGCAATAAAGATTGCAAGGAGAAAATAGAAAAAAAGTTTGCTTCGGATGGAGCGTCCCCATCCTCGACCTTTTGGAACAGAAGGTATGCAATTACCGGTACCACGAATTAGCTCAATTATTATGTGTTCTTCTTTTGATTTGTAAAATTAGCAGACCTTAATGACTTTTTAAGGTATTATGTGAACAGATAAAAAATCAACGCATAATTTCCTTTCACTATACAGCGAGTCTTCGTTCCAGCATCAAGATCCGAGGCCGGCTTCTCAAGGTAAGCTTTTCGAGTTTGCATTTGGCTTTAAATCGTTTTTAATTTTTAGTGAAATTCCTATTTCAGTTTAAGATTCCATGCCTACTGCTGACTAGAAGAAATCGATTGCGATTAGAACTAGGACAACACATATTAAACTAAATTATGGATTATGGGCTTATTTTTATGACAGAAAAGTCTTTCTTTTCAAAAGGCACACGTGCCGGGTAATGGGCCTCTTGGTGGTCCACTCATTAAGATGGCCTTCAATAACTTAATAAGATAGTTCGTTCTTGTGGGCCTTTAAGATTAAGTTGAACGGATGTCTCTGAACGTTGCTGTCCATGGTGGGACCTACACTCAAGTTTTTGTTGGAAACCACGGAAAATCCATGTCCTAAGGCTCAAGGTTGTCAATTGGGCCCCTATTCAGTGTTTCTCCATTGTCCCTTCAGCATAAGTTTGTTCGCTCATTCCATCGACGAGAAGATCCTGAGGTATGACGTCAATAGTTTGGTAATAAAGAATTCTCCTCTGCCCTTTTTCCTGGTTCTTAGTCGTTATTTTTCAGGAGAGCTGTTTGTCCGCATGTAGAATGTCGTTCGTGAAGTTGAGGGGAGTTCCTGAGTTTGTGACTTTCAAAGACGAGACGTCTGAGAGATTGTGTGACTTTCAAAGACCAGACCTGTGAGGAAGTTATCAGTCTCAAAGTTACTGAATACATATGCATGAGCAGATGCCTTACATGTCATGGAAACGGTCTTCATAATGGCAGGGGTTTTGCATACAAAATTGTTTAGGTTAGGGATATATGTTAGTACGGCTTGGTCTGCACTACGCATAATGCATGTTCCATAGAGGAGCATAGGTTTAATCCCTTCCAATTTGGTCAGGGTAAATGAGACCTATACCCTATGTTAATGGTCCTATTCACCCTCTCCAAACGATATAAGAAGATTAATGCATGTTTAGTATCATGTGCGTGCAGTTAGTTTATCTTGCGCAAGGTTTTATATTATAACAAAAACTGATTGTTTCACGCATGCACACTGATGTAATTCCCAAATGCATGAAAGTTTCCTCCATCATTTCGAACTATGTTTAGCTCTCCATTTTTGCCCTTTTTTTCGAGCTATCGTTCCTGATCTTAAAAGTAATAAGGATTTGTTACTTATAAGATCCAGGGTTTATCGTTGTTTTACCCGTGTGTACATGGCAGTAGAAGGAATATCAAAATGAATGATAAAGTAATGAAAATTACATGTATTGATTGCTTCAAAATAGGAGGGTTATGATGACTGCTACTTTTTTGGAACTCACCCCCATGAATCAGAAATTGGGAACTAATCACAGGCGCTCGGAGTAAGGTTTAGTACTCCGAACTCAGCAGTAAATTCTTAGGCTTAAGAGTGTTTTTAAGCACACCCGTGTGCATGACAACAGAAGGATGACAATATAGGAATATCAAAGTGATAGCCAGCGATGAAATTGAATTCGGAATTCTAGGAGAAACGGCTAATGAAAGTTGTTTTTGTTTCTGGCGAAGTACTCTAACACAGTTGTTTCAATTTCTACAGGTTTTTATCCCAAAACCCACGATTTCCTTCAGCCGCTTGAAAGGGTTGATAAAAACAATGGCTCGGGAGAAGGCACAAAGGAACTGACGGATGTAGAGAAATCTTCTTCTGTTGAGCACGCACTGCCGGGTGGAATTGGCACTTACAGTATAAGCCACATTTCTAATTTTGCCCGAGGAATTGTAAAGCCAGAGAGAACAATATTGCCCATTGTTCAAGTGAATAGTACCGACAGAAAAATGGAACCTAACAGGGTTAGCAACGGTTGCCAGCCCTACAATGGGGGGGCATTCACTCTATGGGACGAGAAGGCTGCGGGAAAGGACAAAGTGGGAGGGCAACCTACAAGAGGTAAAACTCGACCTTCTACTCATCTTTAGGATTGGGAGTTTCTGGCTTAATAATTTCCTGAATGGTTTTTCACATCATATTGGCTGGTCCTATGTGACCAAACACAGCTCATGTAGTGTCATTTAAATCTAGTTTGGGGATGCAGATGGAAGACTAGTGTGGACTATGGTTGTTCGTATTGACTAATTGCTCCTTTGTGGCTACTAGAGTATGACTGTCATATCATTTCTGTAGGTTGGTTACGATTGACCTTGATTTTGTAGATAAATACCAAGTAACAAACATCTTGCGTTATGCAAAAAGTACTTAGTGCTCGCTGAGTGACGACTTTGTTTTTGGTTTTATGAAGTTAGTTTGTCCACATAATAGTTAGTGTCCCTATCTCATTTGCTGCTACTGCAGCAATCTGTGCAATGGACCAATTACAGAGAGGTCAGTAAACCCTCAGCACAATAAATGGCCATACTCACAATAAATGCTCCTCTAGTGCACATTTGTGTGCAGAAGTGCACTGTGACATGGAATTTCTATTATCAGATATAAAATTATACTGTTAGGTTGAGCCCGGCTTTATCCAAAAATGACTAGCCACTTTGGAGGCCCTATTGCTCAATCTTATAACCCATTAACTTTTTTCCATTTCTCAATGTGGGATTTTTTCCCACTCAACATGTATAATATATGATATATGATATATCTTTCACTTTTTGTGAGTTTTCAGGAAGTTACCAAAAACAAAAAAAAGTGTTTGTAGAAAAAAATGAAAAAAAAAAAAAAACCTGGTTGACAACAAAAAGGAATATTTGTTCCAGTTTCCAACCGTGTTTTCTTAAATTTTCACTCATTAGGTGTGGTTTATCATGCACTTTACAACAGAATTGCCTTCTCATGTGAACCCATGCTCTGTGCATGTGATTTCACATGTCCCAAAACTTGAGCCAGTAAACAGCCAACAGGATATTTCATATCTGGACTCTAAGACTCTGGAGCCTGGACTAAGATCTAAAGTTCTAAACTCACCTCTGTTTGAGAACTTCGTCCAGAGTCTTGTGTCTCCAGACTGTGGAGATTCTAGTACACAGGTTAAATCAAATCTCAATGAGCGTACTTTAGCAAAGTGGTTCTGGTTATTTGATTGTTTAATTAAAACTTTCTGGATGCATTTAGTATTCTCTCATGTTCTGTTTTTTGCAGAGCCAGTGGAGAAATTAGGGCAGTGGTCGTCGGAAAGGTCTTCTGCCTTCATCTCACGGAATGGTGGTAGCTTAAGCTCTTTCTCATCATCCAAGTTGGTGACTTTCTCTCCCTTATCTTCCTCAACTTCCCTTACATGCCTAATTTTGATGTTAGGGTTTCTATTGGTGTTGTGTACCTTATCGCTATCCGGTAGAATTCAAGGGTCTTTTCTGTTTTACCTTCTATACAGGCAACAACAACAGCAAGGAGGGAACCAGAAAAACCACAGCTTCATGGAGATGATGAAATCGGCGAGGAGTGATCTTCCCGAAGAGGAAGACGATGATGAAGAAGACTGCGTGAAGAAGGAGGACTCTTCTCAAAAAGGTATTGTACTAGCTCTGCTAATGACCATATTAACTGGCCTTTAGTTCGAATTTTCAGTTGATAGGCCCTTCAATGTCTTCGGGAGGAGCTTGACTTTAGCGGAATCGAGAGTGTACCTAGCGTGCTCTGTTTTAGGTTTCAGTTGGTCATCCCTTCAGTATCTATGGGAGGACCTCTCTTGATTCAGTTGAGCCCTTGTTCTGCGCATGTTAGAGGAGACCTCCTTTCCCTGCTTGTGTCTAATTATGTTGATAGAGGCAGCCATGAATATTGATTGGGTGAGACCTGATGGCGACACTTGCTTTTTCTCCTCACACATTATCTATGCATACCTGCGCTGCCTTTAGTGAAATGCTGCCATTTACTCTGCCACTCTCTCATTGTTTATATTGCATTCATGTTGTTTAATAATATTTTATAAACAATGTGTTATTAAATTTGTCAGGTTCATCTCTAGCCTCACCTTATGCACTGCTGTATTTTCTTAAATTTCTTGTTTTATGTTTTCGATTTTACTTATCTATTCTATTTAAGGTAAAAATATATGGCTACTTGCCTCTGTAATATGATAATATGGATAATTCCCTCGCAAAAGAGGGAGAAGCTACTTTCCATTTCAAGTGTTTTAAACATTTTTATTACCATGGATTTCGGCTCTTGCAGGAGACATGGGGCTAAAAGTTGATAGCAAAGGTAATGATCATAAGGCTGTCACGCCAAGGTCAAAGCATTCTGCGACGGAGCAGAGGAGGAGGAGCAAAATCAATGATAGGTATGCTTTTTCATGTTTTTGTTTCACTATTAAAACTTGGAAGTACATTAAGTTAATTTCTGCCTGTCTGACTAACTGCCGTCTCAGCAATATCATACATAGAAAATTTAGTATCTCCAAAAATAAAAGCTTCTCGCCATTTTCCTCATGTATGGTGATGGATAATAAGTTCTCTCTATCTATTCCATTATGCCTAATTAACTGATAGAATATAAAGGCAAATAAGGATTTGTAATTTTCGATGATGAAGCCAACACTATTTTTCACATTCCGTGGTCTTGCCACGTAGGTCTGATATCTTACAATTTTTGCATGTTTGGTTGTAGTCTACTACATCACTGGGTTTATACTATATGGTTTTCTTGTGTGTTCTGCCTTTGTTTTATTCTGGTATTGTGAAGGTGTCGGTGGACATTGTTTTAAAGCTGCCATTTCATGCTCCTGCAGACAATCTCTTGAGATCATGTTTGTGGTTTCTCTTTCAGCATGACTGTGCGTGCTTTTATTATATCTTTGCTATTTATGAATTTCAAAAGAGGTTTTGTGTGATGTATGTGGTGGTTCTGTTGCTTTAGAGTCATTCCTGACCATGGTCTCTTTGGTCCCTATCGCTGATACCTGATTCTGTGTTCAAACAATTCATTTGTTGAGACTTAAAAAAATGTTTTCTTTTTCAAAAAATATGAATTTTTCTTATGCAATTCTCATAAAAGCTGAGCACTTTGCCAACGTGTACATTGACTACACCTTTATTTAATCTATATAACAGATTTCAGATACTGAGAGGACTCATACCCCATAGTGATCAAAAAAGAGATAAGGCATCTTTCCTTCTAGAGGTAGAAATATGTTCCAAGATGCATACTGTATACTAACTTACCATATTGTCTGTCTTTTCCTGAATGTTTATAATCTTCATCATGTTGACAGGTAATTGAACACATTCAATTTTTGCAAGAGAAGGTCCACAAGTATGAGGCTGCATTCCCAGGGTGTGACCATGAGAACATGAAACTGATGCCATGGGTAAACAACTATTGCATTTTCCTATGTTTCATGTGCCTTAATAGATGTTTCAATTGTTCTGCTATTATATTATAATGCATGCTTATTAAGGGAGAGTCTCACACTCCACTGGGTATTTTTTTATTAACATCATCCCCCACAAAAAAAAAAAAAAAAAAAAAAGACATTCATACACACACAGAGTTAGTTTTGTTTCTGGTTACGGAGGGCATGATAAAACAGGATTTGATAATCCCTCTATTATTTTCTTTTGCAACAGAATTGCAACCAAGGGCCAGGAGAGAATATACCCGAACATGCTCAAGTTGTGAAAAAGGGGCCTGGTGGTGGGTTGATGTTCACCGGAAAGTTTGATGACAATAGTGTTGCTGTCTCTCCAGCAATGCTTCGAGCCGCACAAAATCCTCTGGAGTCTGACATTGGCACAGTCCCACCATACAAACCAATGGATCATCAGCCCACCGGTTTGGGAAGCAAGGGTGTTTCTATTCCTTTGCAACAGACATTGTTCCCTCCAGTTGTAAGAAGTGGTGGTAGGCTTGCCCAACCTTCCCAAAGACTGATGTCTGATGCTGACAGTATGGCGCATCAGTGGCCGAGACCAAGCACAGCTGAAAGTGATTCCACTGAACAAGAAGATATGACAATTGAAGGAGGCACGATTCGCATGTCTGGGTTTCATAGCCAAGGGTGAGAATGCTCTGTTTGACCTTTTCTTTGCCATGCATTTGCATTTGTACTTTGATTTTCTTAGCATTTCAAGTATCATGGTCTTTTTGAAAGTCAACCTATCCTATTATGAGCTTTCCAGAATGAATTAGAAAGAAAGAGAAAATGAAAACTTTATTGCTAACATCATCAATGTTGTCTTTGTCATCTTATCGAGTAGCTCTATTTTATATCAGTATCATCTATACGGATTCTCTTCCTCCATTCTGCTCTTTCCATTCATATCATCTTCAGCTGTTTTCAGGATGAATTGATAATGACAAACTGCAATTCTTATTACTAGGCCTTCTTTGGACATTGTCAGACTATTAGAAATTGACTCTTGTTTGTTTTTTGGTACTGCTCCCAAGTGTTCCTTAGTCTATTTTTAATTTGGTCTTTCCTAGTTTTGTTTTGCTGGTGTCTCAACACTCATGTTGCTATCATTTCTATTTTAATTTGACCATCACCTCCATTTTAATGCGAAATATGTTTTTTCCTGTGTGATATTTACACCATCAAGCATAAATGGTCTAATAGTTATCGTTATTAGAGATATGACATTATTTACATTTATAAAAAAGAAGAGATGTGACATTATTTTCTTAGAAAAATAATTGTATTGTTATCTTTATCTTTAAGCTGATCATCCCCCTTAGTGCAAGGATTCCCTTCCAAGTTTCAATAAGCAATTCTTGCTCATGGACTGTTCTCGGGCTAAACAGGTTATTCAGTTCTCTTGCTCAAGCTCTTCAGAACTCAGGCATAGACTTGTCACGGGCCAACTTCTCTCTTCAGATAGATCTTGGCAAGCGTGCTAGTAGACCTGCTACTACCACATCTAGTGCTAAGGTAATACTTTTTGGGTTCAAGATATTTGCAATGTTTGTACACTTTTGAATCTTGCTAAGAATCATGCGGAAGAAATGATTATCATGACTGGGAGTAAACTTACCATATTGAATATCTTATGAATGAACTTGATTAGTTCTATTTGGCAATATTTCTACTTGGAAATTTCATGACTGGCACTTCCCCCAAAAAAGAAACATTTCTTGATTAGTTTTATTTATCCTTCGGTTCATTTTAGGATCACGAGGACCCATCATCCGGTACGCGCGCTATGGCTCATTCTAGGGTAGCGAGCAGTGGTGAGGATTCAGATCCACCTCAAAAGAGATTCCGACGGGATAGTAGCTGATTTTTTCAGTTTCTATTGTTTTTTTTTTCCTGTGGCCTTCGATTATATTATTCTTGTTCCAGCCTGGTTGATAAACTCTCCGTCCAGTGTAAATGTTGGGGTTTATGCTTTTGCAGTAAATCTGGCTTTCAAAGCATTAGGTATTCTTTTATTTGTATCTTTTCTTTTTTTCCTTTTGCACAGAAGCTTCCATGAAAAATAGTGAAGCTGCTCATGTTTTCAAAGGCTTCCTTTCATACGAGAAGTTTCTGTGTTGACTGCGTATTATAAGCTTATGTGAATGGTAGAGAGCCACTGTTGGTCCGGACTATTACTTTGAATTGGCCGTGCCTCTTGATTTGTGCAATTTTTTTGGAGTAATAACGTATATACTTGCTCTGGAGCCTGGACAAGTAGCTTCCTATATAATACGGTTTTCCCAGTTTTAATTAAAAACCCGTCAAGTGTAGGTTATTTGTTTTGAAAAAATGGCCTTGTTTGTTGTTGTAATTTTAAATATTGAAATCCACCTTATCACTGATCCGGTGAGAACCGTGATGTAAATTTGTTCAGCAGAATGGGTCAATTAGGTTTAATTGTCGGACTGTTTTATATACAAAAAAATAAAAAACCAGGATCAAAGGAGACTTTTCTTCTCTGATTTGCTGGAAGGGGGTGGAATCCATTATCCTGCAACGCTGGGTTCGGTGAGAGATTCCACCTGTTTGCTTCCCAAGAAATAGAAAGTGAAAGAGATCGAACCATAATTTTCAATCAATGTAAAGGTCCAGAATTTCTATCATTAAAACACAAAAAAGAAGGAACTGATAATCACAACTTGCCTAGAATATTCCAATTTTCAACAGTCAGAATGTCGGAACAAAATGGCACCAAGATTTCCGCAGAGCTAATTACACAAGACTTCGTTCATGAAAATGATTTCTAGGCAAGGGGAAAAAACACGTAAAGAGTGAGAATCAGGATTTCATTCAGGGAACTTGTCTTTCGGCAGCCTCGGCCACAATGGGTAACCTGGGCACCTGTCCAAGCAGGCAGTGGATCCATAAATCAAAGACACCAAAAGATACTGTCGAAGCTCATCACCAAATCCAAACCCAACCCCACCTTGGGGTTGAAGGTTCTCTCGAGAAGGTCGGGAAATACGAGTAACACATCCAGAACTATTGCTTGCATCGTATTAAACCTCACATACCTACTAAAATTGGGATTTCTGACTACAACAAAGTAAAGAGTCAAAAACACTAAAAACCCATTCAAGGGGAAGCCTTTGAAGATTTTGATTGCAGGGAACAAGGGATGAAGGAGGACCTGAATTGGTGAGAATTGAGTTATAACATACTTGCCGAATTGGATTCCGTCAAAAAATGGATAAAAATAACAGATTGCCGAGATTAATCGATCTGGGGGATCCGCAGAGTCATTTCGAGCTTGGGATGAAATGAGTCTCCCAGGTTTGGTTTGAATCCTGAGGTTCCTTCTGCGAGAGAGGCTTAAAAGAGGAGGACAAGGCGTGCTTCTCCTACTAAGTGTCAAATGGGCCACATTTGTGGGCTTAGGCCCATACTTGAGGTTCTTCTTGTGGGCTCAGGGACATTCATGATTCTTGAGGACAGGGAAAATCATTAAAAATGGGACCCAATTTCTTGTGGGCTCAGAGAGTAAGCTTCAAGCATTCACTAACTTCCCGTTGTGGAGGCCCAATCTATTGCTCATAGAAGTGATTGGAATCCAATGGGCTCCTCTTTGGGTTTTGCCATCTCTCCGGCTAGTGGAAGAAAGGAAGGGTATGTACCCTCCCCCATTATATTATTACGAAACGGGAGGGATCCCCATAGTAGAGAAGGTGGGAAGAGGTGGCAGCCCCTCCTCCCCTTCTTTTTTCTGTCCGTCTCTTTCAACCTTGAAGCCAGTAAGGATTTACAGTGAAGTTGTACATCAATTTCAGTCACTTTCTTCACCTATAACTGTATAAAGCACTTCCCACAAATGCTTTGGATTTATATGCGGTTGGTAATTGATCTCCATACAATAATGAATAACTACTCAAGTTCAACTTCGTCTTTCTTAGCTAAAAGAGATTTTTTTTTAAAAAAAATAATTGATCTCCAATTGCTTCCTTTTCACTTAACTTAAAACCCAAGATTCTTTCTTTATTCCCGTTACAGGAGGAGGTCTTGGATCACTGAAACTCCCACCTGCCGCAACTATGGGTGGCAGTTAATTCTCTTGGATCGCTAAACTGATCTCATCCCCGCCATGCTCCCTTAAAAAGATCTCCTCTTCATTTCGAGGCGACTCATTAATGGAGTTGGCGACTGTCTCGGGGGAGAGCTTATCCAGTTTGATTAGTTTTATTTTATCCCTCCAATGGTTTCGATCTTTGATGCAGTCCACTCCACTGATTCTAGTTGGAGCTGGTGGGTCAAAGAGAAGTGATGAAGGGAAAGTGGGCTCTTACTCATCCATTTGCATCGTCACCAATCCCTCATCTATGACATCAGGGTCAAGAGCTTCAGGAAAAATCAACAAAATTATGTGAAAATTAATCATTATTAGCTGCTTGAGTTAATGAAATTGCATTAATCGATCTTTATTACTCGTGGTATATCCGTCATGAAATCTGCAGTGCCATCCCAATTCCCAATTCGTCAGGCTGGCCTCGGAGATTTCGAGAAAGTCATTATTCAATTTTCTTGTTTTGAAGAGGAACCACCATTCGCCCTTCCCTTCCAGTGAGACTTGACTGAAAACGGGAATGGGTGAATTTGACATTTCGAAGCAACTCTCTCGGCAAGTGCCTGTAGCCACCTAATATCGGACCACAAGTGGTTTGGAAACCCTCGTAGAGGCATATTTTGACATCAATAAAGTTAAATGGAAAAAAAGGATCACAGGGACTGGGCATTAGGATTCTGGCAAAAATGCGACTAGTGGTGAGGAAGATCACGGGCGCCTACAACATCTGCAGTCCCTATCACCTTTCACCAACGGATTTATTCATTACACTTATTTGCTTTTTGGCAAGACATGCCCTACTAACTCAACAGCTGCCCTGCCTGCCTCTGACCAGATGAAATAGTTCAACCTCCTAGTGGAGAAAAGGATTTTAACATGAGCCAATGTCTTTTGAATCCTCTCTCTCTCTCTCTCTCTCTTTTGATATCCTTATCTTGTACATATGCAGCTGACTGCTTCCCTGCTTAAATGGGCAGGGGAGAGAACTCTGTACATGAAACTTGAAATTATTGCTCTAAAATATAAATAAACATATAGCATCTACATATGTGACTCAGCTGCCTCCCAGTAAAGATCTAAAAATCCCCCAGTTCGATATCAGACAGCTCCTCCTCGACATCTCCCCTCAACATTTTTGTGACAAGCTGTAAATCATCGCAATCAAAGAATCACAAACCCAGAGGATGGTCACCAATCAGCTACTTTTACTCGATGATTCGCGTATTTGTTGCAGACATTCTTGAGGATTTGAGTAGAAATAATCCTCTTCCTTAGGTCTATCAGGGATTACCACTCTCATTACCGGGCTTCCCATCCGATTCGTGTGAGTATCCTTCACTGAAGACGAGAACTCGCTCCAGCTCAAAGACCCATTATTGTACCGGTCTATTAGATCAACTAGAAGCCTTCTGTCCAATAGAATTGTCTTTTTAAATCCCAAGTATCTGAAACATTGCATATACAACCAGATTATCAGTACAAGTTTTCTTATCACAAAACTTATAAAATAAAAGTCACCCTCAGCCAGCACAATTAGTGATAATACCTGCGATGGCCTTCAACAACTTTGGCCATATTACCATCATATGTTGGGACAAAGATATCACTCTCCAGAGAGACCAGGTAATCCAAGGCCGCCATCTGAGAAGAGTGATTCTGGAAAAACCTCAAATCTGATGGCTCCAACAACGTCTCCTTCCGCACCTGTTTCACAAGGATTAAACCAAAAACAATTCGATAAGTAAAACATTAGGATGTTGATATCTATCATTCTAGAAGTACTAAAAATCTACTTACCAGATTTGGAAAGGCTGATGCTAAACTAGCCATTCTCCTTTCTCCCCCATAGATTTCTCCTGCAGCAATGTAAATCTGGATATTTGGGTCAATATCAAGTGCCCTCAGGACAAGAGCAGTTTCCTCTGGAGTTAGAGGGCAAAGACCATCTTTCCTCTTCAGGTCTGAGTTTATGACCTTCTCCTTCCACCAAGGATAGGCATACCTAGCAGGATAGATTGATCACAAATTAAGAGAGAAGATGAGAGAGAAACTTTATTGCTAGTTTGAACGAAAACAACAATACTTACCTCATTCTTGTCAACTCCTCTATCTCTCCATCATTGCAACCTTGAGTGCAGCCAGAGAATGCCAACATATCCATTTCATATCGCAGATGAAGGACAATAAATGGTCCATTTTGCCTCAGTAGTCTGATAACTCTGTGGCCCAACTCTTCTATCTGAGGAGTAAATCTGAGTGCCCTGAAATTCACACGGCACCGCAGCTTCTGTATCTCTATGGGCAAGCCGTTGTTTGCAAGCCGTGCATCAGTCTTATTCAAATGCAAAATTTTGTGCTTCTGTACTAGAGGAAGAATCTGTTGCATGCAAGCAGCAGAAGTCATCATGTTACTTCCATATATACAGGTGAAACATGAGCTAGAAACCATCATGTGACTTCAATATAGACTTGTACAACATGAACCAGGCAACACTGACCTGCTTGAGATAGTAAGAGATGTTAGACCAACTAACGGGTGGCATAGAGTAGACCATTCCCTGCTCTGCTCTTTTCTTTAACCTAGGTGGTAGTTCTTTCAGCACTCTAACCTCGTCTCTCAAGGATGTAATGAAGTGGTCCACATCAAAAATGTCTTCAAACTCACTAAAAAACAGGTGACAAAATCATTAAGCAAATAGCCAACATTTGGGATCAGGATTTCCAGGAGAAACCACAAAATTTCAAATAATTCTGGCCTTGATATAAAAAGTAATTCTCACCTTGGATCTGCCCAGAAGGAAGTTTTATCCAGCTCAGGGACAATAATTGTCACATTTAGATATCTTGCTATAGCCACCATATCACAAATCTATACAGCAATGAGAAAAATGATAAATTGTTAAGAAAACAGAGCAACTATTTGTACAATACAAACAGGATGAGATGACCAAAAGTAGAGATGATCATAAGCAGCACTTGAATAATAAAACAGAAAATGCATTACTCACTGCAGCACGCATCTGATTAAGTCCTCCATTGCAAGACACCATCAAGTAGCCATTGTTTTTGTACACCCCTGAAAAATCGAAAAACATTTTAGCCAACATCAAGCAATAAAAGATACATCAACGCAAAGGAACACTTCCTACGAAAGGTTGGAAAATTAATCATACAACATCCCACAGTGACAGGAATTTCATTCTAGTAAGAAAATGAATAAACTCAAAAAAGAACTAAGCAAAACAATTCTACAAGCATAAATAAAAGGGAAAAAAATTAAAAACTAAAAGAAATCATCTGCGTCACACAAGAAACTCGATTCTTCAACGGGGATTTTTCCGAGCAGAGGTTCTAAACAAGTAAAAACTATTACCCGCTTTAATTACATGCTGCTAAAGGAAATCGATGATAACTAAAGAAAAGCCTCTCATCATCTGTCGTGAAAACAAAGTCCCTAGACAAAATATGAGAACCGTGCTTACTTCTAAAGATTCTCCAAAACTTCATCAATAAAAGACATTTGCCATCATTCCGAAAAACTTACTTTTGGGTGGAAGGGTAATCCTCTGAGGAACGGCAGATTTCAGAGCCAAATGCGTATCGTCTGGCGTAAAGCAAGAAGGCCAGCCCTTCAACACTCTCGGTCCCCATAGCTCTCCCAATGCCGTCAACTGCACGACACAGGTCCACAGCAGAATAGTTGTTGTGGCCCTAATTATCCACAGCTTCATCCGAGGCCGAGAGACCATCGAACCTTTCAACTTTTCAATCCTTGAATCACCCAAATATTTGACACCCATCAGCCTGTGATTCTCTTGTTCTGTAAAGACGTAACTAGATTTGTCCACTCGGCACATTCTTACACCCCATGTAAACTCATAATCTCTACTGCATTTAAAGCATGCTACTACAGCTTTATTTTCCCTTTCCGCCAGAAAATGGAGATGTAAGCCGGGGCTCTTTTCGGCACCGATCCAAAAAGTCAGAAGGAATGTACACGACGAGCAACCTCCTTGCCCTGAAACAAGATGACCCTTGAAAACGCGGCTCTCAAAATACAAACCTCTCCAAACTTCAAAAGGCTCCTTGATTCCGTTGAATGCAGTATAAAACAAAGTGCAAAGAAGCGAATAATATGAAGAACTAAGATCTCAAAACGGCGTTAAACTTTTGAAACCCAAAATTGCTGTCTGATTGAAGTATCAGAATCTATAACCTCCAAGATTAACATAAAGGCGGACGAAATTCCAGAAACCGCATCAGAGATTCAGTTGGAGTTCCATATTTAGAACGAATCTCCACCAAATGCGGGGAATTTTTTTGCCTTCACGAAAAAATCTAGCCAGCACTCACATCCCCGAAAGGTTCCTCCAAGATCTACCAGCTACGCCAGCCGCATTTTGGACGCAATCGAAACGCCTCCACGAAAATAATGCCCCGTCAAGATTCACCAAGAATTGTCACAATTCCGACACACAAAGTCCAGTCAAAACAATCCTAGTTTCGCTGTCGATCTGTCATAAACCGTCCAAGCCAGGCCAAACGACGTCGAGATCTCAGCCGTCGAGATAACCGAGTGGCTGCTGGCTGCCGGAATACGCAGAGAGAAGGCTTCTCCGTTTTCTTGCTATTTTCAAAGCGGCAAAATATTCCGCGACGGTCTTGTATATACGCAAAGCCAGACCCCTGACCCTTCCGTAAGGCGGTCGATCTATCGACCGTAACCTCGGTTTTAACCTCGAGTCAGGATTTAACCGCAGTTGAAAGTAAGCCAATAAATGATGACCAGCTGGGTTAACATGCTAGAGGGACCCACTTCCAATCTGGCACGTTTTTCAGCCGTCCGATGCCAACGCGTGTCGATCGCTGGGGAGTCTGCGTTAAAGTGTCGAGGTACCGACCACGTCTCGCGAGTGGCCAGTGGCGAGTGGGCGCGGGACCTTGTCCTTGACCGGCCGGTGCGAGACGACTCGACGGCGTTAGCTTGTCGGCGGAGCTGTTAAATTGCAGCTAACGGCGGTTGCCGTGGCCTCTGTCAGAACGGTCAAGCGCCTCTTTTTAGTTACCACATGTTGACGTATCGCCTCCGGTGATAGCAACATTTATCAGGGCCCCGCGCCGCGCAGAATGTCTCACGGGAAAAAAAGAAAAAGTGATCACCACCGTAAACAAACCGTGTCGGACCCGAACCATGTCTTTCACCTCCGGCTCCGACTCTATCTTGATCGGTGACCACACCCTGAAGTCGAAGACGGGGGCGGGAAACATGGCTGGTATCAACTGTAAATCTAAGAAGTTGCTTGTGACCAGGTCTTAAGTCTGGGATCGGAGTGTTAACAGCGTCTAAATCAAGTATTGACAAGTAAAGGGATATTAAAAACAAGATTAAGCCTTGTAAGTTTTAGACTTTCTGTCACTTTCCTCGTTAAAGTTGTCAGCCATCATCAACACTTTCTTCAGCTGAGTTGATTTAAAAACGGAAAAGTTCGTTTTAGCTACTACTGGAAAAGTTCGTCTCGATTGGATTTCTAACATGGAGCTCCGCAGGTTGTGCCACCCACTTCATCGCCAGCCAAACTGAGAATAGTTACGTCTTGTTTCAAAATTAGAAAAAACAAAATGTACTTTTTGAAGAAGAAACTTGTCGAGCATAAAGTTTTATGTAGCGGACGTTAATTCGAACTCTTTTCTTCTTGTAAGCAGATCGCGTGTCTGAAATTAGGCATTAACGGACAAGCAAATGGAGGTTTTGGTTTGCCATGCCGTGATAGCAGAAAGTAACAGACAATGATCAAGACAGTTTGTCTTCCTGGTCAAAAGTGGGAATCATTGCCAGTTTTCTTCTGAGTTATTTCCAATCGAACTGTACAGAACGTCTAGGTGTGGTCTCATCACGCTAAGATTCATAACAAAGAGAAGTAGACATAAAAGAATGCTTCGCTGATTCATAACAAGTGAAGTAGACATAAAAGAATGCTTCGCTTGTTAGAGTAGCGAGAAGGAGAAGATGATCAAACGCGCTGTATTGCGGAGCAAACCAGTACAAGCATAAATACTCAACCAACCAACCTCATCTAATATTTCTTCTGGTATTCAACCTAACTGTTCTTGTCATCTTCCTCAAATACATTTACATCCAGTCGCTTGTAATTCAGGTAACGTCACTTTTGAACCATTAAAGCTTGGCCTGGTCCCGCCGCTCTTTTATTTTCTTACCCCTTCAATATGCGAGCATACAGTCTGATACGAAAACGGTGAATTCCACTTTGGCACGTGGCAGTAAATAATAGCTGTAAGCGGGCGACGTCGGTAATGATAAGCCGCTTTCTTTTTCGGCCTCGGTTATTTTCTACTTTTTCCTGTTTCAACTCTCGGTGACGAATCCCTGCTCCAGCATCGATCTGAAGTTCTGAACTCAGAGCTCGTGAGCTCGACAGCTGTCTGACTTTGCAAAGATCCTCGACCGGCCCCTCCGAGATTCTCAATTAATCAAGCGAGCCCAATGACGATGTACATCATTGGTCTCGCACGCCATCCAATCATATGATGAAAGATTTCGTCTTGGAGCAGTAATCCCTATTTTCCCTTTTTCTGTTTTTTATTCTACCACGGGACCATACGCTCAGTTCTTGGTGGTGTTTTCGCCCGCTTCAGAGCGGTGAATTTCAGGATTGTTTAAATGTGAAAACATCCTCGTTTTTCAGTCTCTCAACAGTAACAGACCTTGCTTTTTTCTTTTTCTGAACAAATGAGTTTATAGGTGACTAGAGTTCTTATTTGTCCCCGCTTGCAATCTTTTATAAAGCCGAAGAATCCGCACGACGATCAGTGGTTTCACCAAACTCCCCACCAAGTAGAGTTGGAAGAGTCGAATCTGCTCTTCGATTTTGCTGTTAATTGTTACCCCCCCTCTCCTTAAGACAATGCAGCAACAATACCTGAAAAAGAAGAAACTTGGAGTCTCTGACATTGGATCAAATATTTGACACAAAGGGATGAACGGAATATGACAGTTTCGCAACCACGTCGATCTGCACAGGCTGGACCTCTTTAATACAGTTTTTGTTATCAGAGGAAAAGAGACGGCATGAAAATAGTACAAAAGCAAGAAGTGTTTATCCAAGAAGTCGGTGCTCATGGAAATCATATCAATCAGCTGAAAAGATACACCGGCCGACAGATTTAGGGATAAAGCACAAGGACTGTACTTGAATGGATGAGGAATTAAGACACTCCTTACCGGCCATGCTTCATCACTCATAATGCAGAAAATCAAGCAATTGGTTGGCAAATCTATGACTGGTTTCTTCATAATTGGAAATGCATAATCGAAGGCTATCTCTTCACATTGACTGTATCGGCCTCCCTTACCAAAATGGCCCTGCATTCATGCTTGTCTTTAAGATCATTGAACGAGAACATACCGACACCCATTTGGCAGCTTCCCAGACTCCAACCCTGCGAATCTCATAGTCGAAGGCCATCACAGAAGGACCAAAATTCAAAGCAGCGTGTAGTACAAATAATAGAGCAGTCAGTTCAGATTCTCAATATTCATGCGATGCTGCAAAGCAACATGAAAAAGCACCCGTTTACAACATACAATCAAAGAAAAATCAACCTAACAAATTCCTTTAGCTTCCCCTCCCAAGGACAATTATCAAACAGATAAAAATGGTTTACACTTACACCTTTCCAATATTTGAGTCCTACATCGGTTAAGTTCGAAGATTTACCCTCACCTTATAAACATAATAGCGCAATCACTGTGCACGTCTTAGAGTGGAAACGACAAGATTTGAGTGACTCAACATGCTCAAAGTGTTTCAAAAGGTCAGACAACATTTTTTTTTTGAAATTGGCGAAGGCTTTTTATTCAGAGCAAGGGGGAAAAAACATAGTACAAGAGGGAATATATCCCCAGATTATAACAGGAAGGAGCTCCCAATGACTAGCGGCCTCTGGGACACTTCCTCCTAAGCTAGAAAATCAGAAAGACTATTTGCAGATCTAGATATGTGTTCCACTCAGTTCACCAAGTGGAGGAGAGAGCTGTCGTTTCATCAAATATGTATCTTAACCTCCATGGAGGCTTAGTTTTCCTAGCTGCCCATGAGTATGATGAGGGGCCAAGGTGGTTCTGAGCTGCTATTTTCGTGCCTTTGAGCAGAGCATTGGCCTCTGCCCCTGTGCATGCCCCAAGGGACCTGAGTAGAGAAAGATAATGGATCCATGTGATCTTTTAGGCTTCCACCACAGCCAGCTGGACCTTGATTTTCTAGAGATGATCCATCAAAATTTAACTTCCTCCACCTTTGATTGGTGGGGGGCAAGGAAGAGCCTATAAGTAGTAGATATATGGATGACTCTATGACATGTCCTATAGAACCGTGAGTGCTGGAATTTTCTCTTGTTCCTTTCTAACTAAAGAGACACAGGAACAACTTCTAGTGATGCCTTCGAAAAAATCTTTGGAACAGTCAGGTTGTTTGGTCATGGGGGTAACAGTCAACCTCTTCATTCAGATAATATATAAATCAACCAATAGGTGGTCCACATTATCTTCATCACCATATCATCAGACACTTAAATTCTCTCTCTCTCTCTCTCTCTCTCTCTCTCTCTCTCTCTCTCTCTTATACACACACACACATAGGAAAAGAAATGGCTTGAGTATGTAGATGTTAGCTCAGGTCAAAGGTTTTTCATATCTGAACTGAATCCACCTGAAAGTGAGTTGGATCTTCAGGCACAAAATGCTGGCCAAATAATCTCTAACCTACTATCTGACTCTCCACTTCCCAGTTGGTTGGCCTGGTTGGGTTATGGCTAGACCTAATGGCAGTTCTCATCAGGCCCTTAAGGAGTAATCTAATCTAATGATAAAAGGCTCATTGAATGAGAGTGAGACCCATATCAGGTGTTTATCTTTATCAGATCACAAGTTATATCATTGAGAATGTTAAAATTGGATGCCATAGCCAACACTTCCAATATATCAAGTCATGTATCAACCATGGAAAATGATGTATGATAGCCTTAGGGAAAATCTTTAAACTGTCCAACCAAAGTAACCGAAAGTTTTAAAAACCTTCATAACGAGATTACTACTCTTCTCATCTATAAAAGAGCTTTGCCAGTACAAGTACAAAAAAAAAAAAAAAAAAAAAAAAACAATATAAAATAGATTGAAGCAACGGTAGAACCTTGTTTCAATGGAAAAAAGTGAAGAGATCCCTTTCTGAAGATAAAGCACCAAATGCCCATTGAACATGTCCATATTTTCAATGATGACAGCTATGCCAGGAAGAATGATATCCAGTAATTTGAACAAAGAAGACCGCAACTTTGAGTGTCATAATGAAGCATGCAGTTAGATGGTACTGAGATTTTGATGCACCACAAGGAAGCTAATATATTGACAACATAAGAGAGAACATATACTGCATCAGAGAACAAAAGAAGCTATCATCCAAATATAAAACAGACATGAAACACCCCTTACTTGTGACTGCACTGGAAAAGACAAGGAGGAAAAAAAAGCCTAGTGGGCTGATAAACCAGAGCCTTGAAGAAATTTGTGATGGAAAGACTACACTTTTCTTAGGGAAAAATCTTCTAAGCTGTAAATAATATCAATGTAGCTCCAGTAACAACCAATTATTTGGAGAGATGTGTAAGACACATAAAAGCCTGTCATCTAAATTTCTGATTACTGGGATATCTTCTAGTTCCAAATATATATGATTCATTTATTAAATTTGAATCTCAGTGGAAAAAACAGAAAATGTAGATGCTCTGGCAAAGTATGCACCAAAATAGCCTCTGCGTCTCGTCAGAGATGGTATGCAACAATGTACTGCTATCTTGAGCCCAAGCCAAGCTAACTACCACATGAATGTTTGATTTCGGACATTGCATCCATTTCTGAGGTCTTTCATTTGCAGAAAAAGTGATTCATTTCCAGTTGTGTCAAGTGTATATGCAAGGAAGTTGTGATCAGGGGACACTCAACATGTACCAATATGAAGATAGCCTGCATGCATTACAAGCATGTCAAACTATGAGAAGAACCACCATAGGAAGCACAAAAAAGTCAGCTTACAGTAATACATTTCTATTAAAGATACTCACAGCAACTCAACTCATACTAAAGTGCACAACCTACAATCAACAAATCAATCAATGCACCACATTTTCTGAAAATAGCTACATTTTGAGAGAAGCTACCTCAATTTCATACAAGCACCATATTATTAATAGTTCAGACCTAAAAAAACAATCATATTTACGCATCCGTGAGAAGAAATTTTGACTGAGACCAAACAAAAAAAGAAGATGATCACACATAATGTTTAACAAGCAATAATGAGTGTGAAGGGGGAAAAAATCCCAAAGAAGTGAATGAGTTATAAAGTTAAGCAATATGCCTCCTATTTGGCAAGTTATTTTGGGATGGAGTTGTTTTTTTTTTTTCTGAACTTCAAGTAGATTGGAGGTAAATTTCCTCCACAAAGTCAACTTTCAACATTTAGGTGACAGTTCATTGTTCCCGACACTAAAACTTACAAGATCTTGAAATGAGTTAGCATGTAAGGAGCTTGAGTTAGGTAAAGAGGTTACACCAAACATAAATATGAGCTTGAGTTAGCTCTAAGAACATGTCAAAGTTGGGCCGATTCCTCCCAAAATGACATGGAGATATTAGGTCTCTTCCCAATTAATAAACATAGGATCTGTTCAACCTCATATTAATGTGGAACATTTTCCCACCAAAACACCTCTCACTTTCAGACAATTAGCCTGAGACATGAAGTGCATTTACAACTATTGATGCAACCTTTTTATCTAATGACATTGTTCAATGATCAAGGTCACTGTCTTCAAGAGATCAACAACAGAACCAGACTTCAAGGAAGTAGTAAATACTAGCTAGATGTGACAGGTCCAAGAAAAGATGACGATTTAATAATATTAACCATCAATGGAACATTTCATAACCAGGACATCAGGCTGAAAGCCTCCTCTTGCAAAATTATCTCTAGCAACAGGAAGATAGTCTTCAGCTGGCATGATGCTAAGATTGATTGATAGGGATGCTTTAATAGACTAGGAGCGGCAGTAGCATATTCTTAAAATTGGAAGCAAAAAACCACAAAGACAGTAGCTAAAGGGTATCCTCTACGATTTGAGCCAGTGCCAGATCTAACACCGCTCACCTGAAAGTAGGAGCCACAACTTACTAAGTTAATGAGGGCCATGGAGCAGCCATAGAGGGAATTAGGAAGATAAAAGAGTTGATCTTAGAAGTTTTTCAGGATCAAACAGCATAACTTGCAAAGAAGACAAAGCAAAAACTCAAGCAGTGACTTTTTTTACCTTAAATAAGATAAGGTATGTATACCAGTACATGAAAAGAGTTTTTTCAGCTCCTCCTACAGATTTTCCACATATAGATTACTAAAACTATGACTTTTACTTTTTTACTAATTTCACTTAAAATAAATTTACGCTCTTCAATAAAATAAATGTAGAATCATCATTCGGCAAGCATACATTCTCAATTTCCTTTCAGACTATTTTATCAAAAAGAAAATACTACAACAAAAGGGCATTAGAAAAAAAATGAAATACATTAAACTCCTTAACTTAAAAGGACATCAACATCAAATAAGCTAATCTGAACCATACTTTCTTAATTAGCAAGCTCCTGATCACAAACAAGTATAAAATACAAACGCTACTAAAAATTAGGGCACTTGTAAGATAGAAGGAGATTCCAAGAACAGAAACCAAACCAGGACACCACTCCCGGCATAGCAGAGACAGCAAGGATATTTCTTAAATAGAAATCTTCCTTGCAAGGAATAGGTGGAACAACCATTTTGCATCCGGTACTTACACATCATAATGTTATTGACAGAGACAAGTTACAGGTAGAATGTCATAAGTACATCACGGTTAATTTGAATTGATTGTGCAGGACATGAAAACAGCTAGAGTGTACCAAGTAAACGAGCATACATGTAAACTACTTACCAACATTGAATTATCATCAAATAATGGAAACCAAAAACATTTTGTACTGTAAGTGAAAAAGCAAAAGATTTGACATTAATAAGTGCCAAACTGCTGTGCAATTTCGTTCCAATCAAGTAGAACGTCCTCCTTCATACGGCCTTTGACATAACGCAAAGCCTTATTAACCCAACTACCTCAGTTGTCGATCCTCCGACATTAAATATGTCATTTCTCATCGAGCTTTCCAGAGAATTGCTGCGCCCTTTTCAACGCGTTTCCAATACAGCGAGAGTCAAATCTAAGCTATCGAAATCGTTCCTGGTACTCTTCATACAAGCTGTTGCTGTTCGTCGGGACAGGCTAATTCTGTCTGATCGATCTGCATTTTTTCAAATCATAACTCGGTCAGATGGAATTTAATTCTTGCCTTTTGTTTCCCTTTTGCGAAATGACGAAGTGATTTTAGGGCTTCATTTATTTAGCTTCAATGGCTTTCTTTTTGCCCTTTTGCGAAATGAGTCAAGCTATTAATGTGATAAAACTTCTTCTCTCACTTTGACGGCGTAACTGATTCCTCTCCGACAGTGTTTAGAACGTACGTATTTCATTTTAAAAGAAAAAAAAACACATGTAACAGACGGGAGGGATCAGAGTTGCGTCACTGCAAGGAAGATAGCCGCGAATATGATCCTGTGGTGTTGATGTTCTCACGGTACTCTCCCTTCATGGTTCTGAATTTCATTTTGCCATTGATGACCTCCTTGATATCATCATTTGTCTCTGGTCTAGTCTTTTTTAAAGTGTTCCTCTTAGGCTTAGATGTAGATTTCAACAAAATTTCGTCAATGAAAGCTCTTCTGTGATGACTATTGATTACTCCAGAATCTGAATTGGGCCTTGAAGCCGCCAACACAGTAGTAATATTCAGCTCCATCTAATACGAAAGTGGATCCCCCTAATTGTCAACTTTTAAGCAAAATATAAGCCAAGTGCAAGAATACACTAAGCACCCAATGAAAATCTAAAAAACTTGGGGTAAGGAAGGACGAAAAGATCCACACATGTTTATACATATTTTTTTCTGCGTAAACAACACGAGTTTATATTATCGGAACCGATATGAAACCATTTTGAAATTTGATCCATGTACACTGTAGAGCACGAGGCCCTCTTCAATTTCTGTAGTTCCCTTCCCTAATTCTACATTTGAATCGAAGTCCAACTAACAAAGGCGAACAGGAATCTCCCATCACCCCCAAAATGTTGAGGTAACCAATCCTCGTCTTACTGCCGGATATCCATCTTGGGATGAATAATAATCTTGCTCCCCGTTTAAGGGGTAATATCTTCACCCTCCAGAACCTTGAGTTCTACTTTCAGAGCTTTGCTGTTGTTTCAGCCTCTCCATCACTCTCTAAAGCCTGCAATTGGTTGACATAAAAAATTCACAATTTTTTTTATTATCTGCATAAACATTGTAAAAACTGAAACAATTGACATACTTTTACTTACTGCCCTAGACCATTACATCCTAAATGCCCAAATCCTAGCCAGTAACCCACCTCAGTTATTATATTGAGAGTTCCTTGATTTTTCTTTTTTGGCCTTAAAAATAACTTCTACCCTTGGGCCTCCTAAATGACATTTGAGGGAAAAATTGCCTTTAGATAAGTATGATTAGCATAACTGACCACAATTGCAGGGAGCTAGATCCTTTGTTTCCCCTGAAACAGAGCTCGATGCTAGAATTGAAAAGCCAGAGAAAGACTTTCTGACTCTCCCAGTAACTACGCCACCATGAGCTTCTACTGAACTATGGGGAGTTGTAGTAAAGTTGATAGACAACTGTAATAGTCTTTATCTCTTGAAACCACCAGCAAGTGTTGTTACTTTCTTTGAAGCCAACTAGGAATAAAACTCCTACATGTTATTTGAGTATGGGAACCAAAATAAAATCGAAGAACCTTAATTGAGTGCGTAAGGAGCCAGATTCAGGTGACTCCAAGTTAAAACACTGACCAGTGCAAACCAATCGAGCATTTATATAGACAAAAGACAAGCACCTTCCTCAGTCCATATTGTCAACTAGTACACTTTTTTCAACATTGCTTGGACAACAAAGAGAGAGAGGCATCAAAGGTTATCTACACAAAGAACTCTGTATAAAGGTTTTTGTGGTGGTATATCTGGGAAGCAGAAAGGTGAAATGTTTGATATTTATCCCTTGAATTACCTCTAGAGACAGAGAGGCATCAAAGGTTATCTACACTAAGAACTCTGTATAAAGGTTTTTGTGGTGGTATATCTGGGAAGCAGAAAGGTGAAATGTTTGATATTTATCCCTAGAATTACCTCTAGAGACAGAGAGGCATCAAAGGTTATCTACACAAAGTAGAACCCAGCACAAAGGTTTTTTCTGGTGGTACATCTGGGAATCAGAAAGGTGAAATATTCTATATTTATCTCTCAAATTATCTCTAGGGAGGTCAATTAGGAAATATGGAACTGCAGTTAACCAATATAAAATAGTTCATGAGAATGTAACTTGAAGGCCCAACGAAATAAAAGATACAGCTTTGAACAGAGAAAAGGAGTTCCAGAAGATGCATGAGACTTCTAGCTTACCGAGTTGGTGACAATCTTGTCGAAATCATCATCAAATTCGCCATCATCATCATCTGACACTTCAAGGATATTATCAAAATATAAATGTGACATAATGATGTTTCAAAGATAAACTAGACTGGTTCATAAAAACTAAAAGTGAGAAGGAAAAAATAATGAAAATAGAGAAAAAGGGAAAATAAGTATAAAACACAGAACTACCTTATTAATATAAGCGAAAATAATAAAAAAGATAGTAGAATAAAGCCTAGAAAGGGAAGCAAAAGATATTGAACTTGATTGTTTAAGTAAAACTAAGAAATAATTGCAAAAGCCCCTCAATCACATCATCTGACAGACATAATTGATCTCATGAAATAAGCTAATTGAGGAAGGTTGTTTCAGGGTCACAGACAAGGTAAAACCATAATGTAAATCTAATTCATCTTTTTGTCAATGACAGTTAATGGGCCAACAAGACAGAAGGAAAGAACAAAACATAACATGGATGAAACTAGAAGGGTAAAGCCTAAAAAAGGTAGCAAGTGATAAGGTATAATGGGGAAAGATCCATGTAGTGGACCCAAGGATAGCATGTTATGAAGTTGAATAAAAGCATGATGATGAACATTTCATTCTGAGGTATTTTCTTTAGTCTCTTTTGGACATGTCATGGATAAGAATTCGTGCATTCTGGAATGAAGACTAGTTTCAGGAAGACAGTTATTCAATCATTACAGCATAACTCAAAAAAGGAAACAAACAGAGATTTGCTGTAGCTCTCTAGACAAGTCAATAAGGTATTCAACAAGTAAAAAGCACAACAAAAATCAGGATTGGGCCTTCATTCAATAGCCAAGTGTGTGTGTGTGTGTGGGTGCATGGGAAGGAGGGTTCTAGTTTGAGGTATTGGATTCAAGCCTCACCAGGGTAAGGGATTTCAACATTCAACAGAAAAAAGTAAAGAAAATAGGTATAAGTCGGAGAGAATGCTTCTTAACTTGAAAACTATCATATTAATTTTTTTTCAAATTTTCTAAAAAAATAATGTTTTTAAAAATTAAATGATAAAGAATTGAAACCATTACATAAAGGCAAAAAAAGATACAAGAAAAATTAATACAGAAGTACCACAAGGATACAAAGTCAACTAGCACATGAATCATGTTTTGACTTCCTTTCTTAATGGGGGTTTTCCAAAAACCCATTCCACAATCTATTTTGCTGATACCAAGGAACAGGGATGGCAATTTTGTGAGTACAGGACATAAACCTACCCTATCACTGCTCATGCAGGGAAACACACGCATTGCCCAGACTAGTGAAAAGTATAACAGGTACTAAATTAAAATTATTTTAAGTCAAATCGTATTATAAAATAGTAATTTTCTATTCTATACAAAAATATGAATGACAGTGCCTCTTAACACGAATTTAGAATAAATATCAGTAGAAAGTTAAATTTTATACAGAAAAGGAGTTAAATTTTATAAAAAAAAAAAGAATTAAATTTATACAAATAATAATTTCAGCAGGGCAAGTTTTGCACACTTCAACCCTCCCCTATATCTGTGCAGTTTTTTTTTTTCCCCAGCACCCCCAACCCATGGGAAGAAAATCCTACCTTATCCTCAAGTTGGTTTAACCACCCTGTCAAACTGACCCTCACAAGGCAGAAATTAGAAAATATAGGAACATTCTTCCCTCTATTGTCTGATTACTTTTTCCTCTTGTGCATATCTTCAACATGAAGGTGTGTCAACTTTCAATACCCATTAATATTACTTATATTGATAAGTGAACACTGATAACTAACAATTATATTACAAGAATATCTTGAGGAAACATGTCAAAGAAAATGGACATAAGAAAAATGTTCTGCAAGTCATTAAAAAATTCTACAGCATGAATTGCTTACCCTATAGAAGAATCAAGAGGAATTCAATGAAATTGGAAAAATATACAATAAATGAAGTGACTGAAAAGGAATTTTAAGTACCTGGGCCCTCATCACTGCTCCCAAGGTCCCCCAAAAGAAATACATCCAAGTCGTGGTCAGCAGATGATGAAGTTTTATTTTGTTGATTCACTTCTTTGCTTTCCACTTTAGAAGCCACCACTGTGGTTGGGTTTTCCTTCTTGTTTTGACTTTCATCTTGGTATAGTGCCTTCACATTAGGCTCCTCATTGTACCTCTTTTCATACCTAACACAAGGACATCGCAAAAAAATACCTCAGTTGATAGCCATCAAGTTCACCTTCTTTAACAACTATTTAGAAGATTGAGTGTCCAGCACTTAACCGGTCTCAATAATCAATAGCATAACTTATGATCAAGTTCACAGCATAATTCCATTAAATAGAGATTTCTTACAACCAGTGTATGTTGAGTGAAAAAGAGAGTCAGAACTCTAAGGCAATTACATACAAAGAGTAACTAGTTGAGACTAGCACCTAGGTCCACCTTAGATTGATAAAATCCATATCATCATAACGTTAAAACATATAGAAAATGGTTTTGCAGATCACCACAAACAGGACAGACACACTATGAAGGTAAATTTGAAAAACTGAGGATGAAGTATTAGATTTTGGATCATAAGACTTTGAGAGCACCAATCTCATTGATAAAAATTGTTGTAGAGTACTATTTTTAGGCATCAATTCCCATACATGAGTAGAGTTTAGTTAATTTTTTAATACACCCAATCAATTCTAAATATGGCCTAGTTTCAAATACAGCCAATACAATCTATTAAATCAAGTGATGTTAATTTTAATAAAATTTGAAAGAAAATTTATACTATGAATAAAAAAGGCCACTTCAAGAACTATGGGAGGACCTCCATCAAATATTGCCGAGATGGAATTTGCCCTGCTGCATAGGGTGCAACTTCAACTTGATAAGATTCAGCAATTAAACCAGAATGACTACATCCATATAAGGAATTCTCAGAATTCATGAATGAACCGAGATGGGATTTGCCCTGCTGCATAGGGTGCAATTTCAACTTGATAAGATTCAGCAATTAAACCAGAATGACTACATCCATAAGGAATTCTCAGAATTCATGAATGAACACTGCTTAATTTATCCACCACCAGATGGAGCCACATTGACATGGTTGGAAGGTCACTACCCTCCAATCCTTTGAAACCAATCAAATTGGCTGGATAAATATTCCTCGGCTTCTGGATGTGCCTCCCAAGATCAGTACCACATCATAGTCCAATAATACTTGAGTGTAACAAAAAATTATGGGAGGCCCTCCACTTTTTGCTTCGAAAGTGGTGGCCGCAAGACAAGACATTTGTTCAGTTGATAAGAGATGGTTGAAGGAAATGGACTTGACGAGACCAGCAAGTTTGAAGTTTGTTAGAAAGTTGAAGTGCCTCAAGCTTAAAACTAAAGAATTGTGCAAACAGAGGCTGCTTTGAAACAAAGAAAGATTTCCTGCCAGATAGAAATCAGAATGTCCATCATCTTGAAAGAATCAAGACCACTTGACCTTGTTGAAATTATCAAAGATATTAGACAGAAGAATATGAAAGCACCATCTCAGCGAAAAGAGCATATCAGGAATAGGATCTAGATTCAAATCGGCGAAGGAGATTAGAACACCAACTCTTCCATTTCATAGCTTCAGTTCACCATAGAAGAAATAAATGATCCTCCTTCAGTCCACATCAAGCAAGGAAGCCATAAATTACAGAATTAAATCAAGACAACATACCTCAAAGGCCAGGTGCAACAAACCTCCAAATCATGAGAATTTCAACCAAAGTGGCTGGGAGCATTGAAGTATCATTTAGAATAGAAGAGATTGAAACAGGGCAAGCCCACACATAACTTAACAGATTCAACTCTGAATTTTACAAGGTTGGCTAGGATATTGTAAGTTGGTTTCAGGTCTTTTATGAACATAACATAGTAGCCAAGAGCATAGGCTCATCTTTCATTGTCTAATCCTTAAGGAGGGAGCCACACCAGCTAAATTTAGTCCAATAAGCCATCTAGTGACTAAATCATTGCAAATGTGCTATCTCTAAAACTAAGCAAAGCTTCTTTTTTATGTCATAAATGAAAATCAAGTAATATTCATAAAAGGAAGACAGATCCTGGATTTGGTATTCATGGTGCATGAGATTATTGATTACTATAATATAATTGGGCAGTAAGGAGAGGTGCTAAAGCTAGACCCAGAAAAGGCCTTCGACAAAGTGAATTGGCAATTCCTAGATTTTCTAATTGACGAGATAGGATTCAAAGAGAGGTAGAGGTGATGGATATCGAGCTGTATACGATAGGCATCCAACTCTATTCTCCTAAATGCTTCAGTAAAAGGATTCATCAAGAACTCTAGGGCTTTCAGGCAGGGAGAAGCCCTTCCCATCTGCTCTTCAAATAGGTTAGAACAATGAATAGGTCACAGGTTTAAGCACTGGAAATCAGTAACTCAGAGTCCTATTGCAATTTGCGAATGACATAATTATTCTGTGTGAAGGAAAAGAGGATCAGCTGGTTAAAATTCAAGATTATGCTCTCCATCTTAGAAGTGGTTTCAGCACAGAGAGAAAATCGGAACAAGTCAGGCCAATATGGTACAAATTCAGAAGTATTAGAATAATGGCACATGGTCATAGATTTGACCTCAACATATCTTGTGTTGTCTCTCTTTATTGGTAGGCCTACCAAGCAGCTTTGGAACCCCATTGTTGAAAGGTCTGACAAAAGATGACATCATGGAAAGGGCTCTCATTTGCAAGCAGAGCTACAAGGAAAAAATCTACTTCGGTAGGTTACCCAACATTTCCTTTTCAATCTTCCCTGCCTAGCAATAGCAGGCCAGCAGCTAACATGAAGTAATAGAAAGGAGATTTTTATGGCGGCGATCTCAAGAACAGACTATCCATTAGTAAAATGGGAACAGGTCTGTCAACACAACAAGGTCGATTCGGGAATCGAGAGAATACAGCAGATGAACTCAGCTTTTCTATCCAAGTGGCTTTGGAAGTTTGCAGTAGAAAAGATTCAATGTGGAGAAGAATATCCAGAAAATATAACATTGATCAAGGATGCAGGATACCCCCTGGTCCAGATCCACAAAGAGGGACAAGAATATGGAAAGCTATAACAAAAGTAGCAAGCTTTCAACATCAAGTTCAAGTTTTTTTTTTTGAAAAGTGTAAAACATCTAGTTCAAGTTAACAAAGGCTCAACTGTCAAGTTCTGGTCAAATCCATTGCTTAGAGATGATCCATTCATGTAATCTTTCTATTGCTCTATTGAATGGTTAGAGATCCAGACATTTCAGTAAGAGCCTCAAGAAATGCTTTGGGTTTTATTCTGGGTAGGATTTACATTTCAGATGAGGGTTGTCAGGTGATGAAGCTGTTGAAGTCTCAAGACTATGATGCTGGAGAAATCATACTTAGGCGGTCATTGAAAGAATTCTATTATCTGGAGCTCAAATTCTGCAGGTGCTTTCTTTGTAGCCTCTTTTTTATACTCTCTCCTCAACCTACTCTCACTCCACTACAGCTTTAAAGCACGGTATGCATGAAATTTGTTCAGCACACACAGGGAACTCCATTTCGCCTGGACTATGACACATGAGAAAACTTTCACACTTAATGAACCAGCAAAAGGAGGCAGCCTGTAGCACACAATTTCAATATGAAGAATCAATGCACCACATGTTTGCTCTTTCAGCATATCAGCATAAGGGGCAATCCTCAGAAAATATGATTTATCCCTTTGTATCCAGATTTTCATGAAGTTTGAAAGTCAGTGCTGTTCTTGGCCTCTTTCTAAATATGGGAAAACCTATGGAAAGCAGAAATTACTGTAGAGAAACAAATGAACATTCCAGCATTTATCCAGAACCTTGGGCCATGTCATTGAGTAGCCAATGACATATGCCTCCTTTTCCCAGCCCAATGATAAGAAGATACTGGAAGTCCATCATGAACTTTCATGATCATTTACTCCCACTCTCACTAAATGGTAGTGTTTCCTCAAGGATGGATCAAGTCAAATTTTGACTCTTCAAAAAACCCCAGGCAGGCTAGTTTTGGAGTTAGTATCAAAGATCATAATGGTGTGGCCCTCCTTATTTCCGGGGACAACTATCTCTATCTCCCACCTCTCACTCTATCCATATTTTCATCTATCTCTGTCCATCTACCTGTCTATCTAAAATTTTGAAATTTTCGTTCTAAAATTACAGTGATATGTTATTTTGCTTTTTTACATTAAGGTAACAAATGGACTACTGGTAAGGCCATATTTGTCCTATAGATTCTAACTACAAGGCTATATTTGGAAATATGACATCTGAGAAGGCTGCATTTGATAATAATCCTATAATTCATTTTATAAGCTTGTGTAATAGACATACTAGTCAATTTCATTTTATTCTATCCATATTTTTTTTATTTTTGTTGTTGTTAGAAAAAAGTTGTATGAAAGGAGAAAGGGAATTTGGATTGGGAAGAATCTCTTAAAGTTAATAACATGGGAAAAGTAACATTTCCTTTAAACCCTACTAACCATCACCATCCAGATCGCATAAAGCAGCAGGTACACAACTTTCCTCCATGGAATCTAATTATCCAATTTCACGTGATTCAAAAGGCTTTGGTCAACTCTAGCAGAACGATATGGTTACTTACAGGGCAACATGACTGTTTACAAGTATAAAATATATCCTCCAAAACTTTCTTTCCTTCATATGGCGTGGGCACAATTCATATCTTAACCTTGAAATTTCCTGTAACAGCAATTTCAGCAGGAGTTTAGATCTATAATTCATTAAGTAACAAGAACAGTTATAAAGTAGAATAATGTCACTTCCTATGGTTGTACACTATCTGGAGAAATAAAGATAAAACCACTCTTAACTCAGAAAACAAAAAAGATGAAATAAAATGATAAGCATTAGAAAACCAGGAGTTGCCTTCATTTTTTGAAACACTTGCCCACT